>NC_077244.1:71014143-73514143 GCF_947179165.1 Solanum dulcamara
TAATTGCTTATGATCTTTTAATGATTTTCTATATGCAGGTTATCTATATAGCACCTTTAAAGGCTATTGTTCGGGAGAGAATGACGGACTGGAGAAAGCGTCTTGTTTCCCAACTTGGAAAGAAGATGGTGTGTGAAGTTTCGCTTGTTTGGGCATTATTCTTATGTCACATAGATGTGATATCACTGTTAACTCAAATATCTTATGCAGGTTGAAATGACTGGTGACTACACCCCGGATCTAATGGCTCTCTTGTCAGCAGACATCATAATCTCCACTCCTGAAAAATGGGATGGTATCAGTCGCAATTGGCACAGTCGAAGCTATGTCACTAAGGTGCAATATCTCATTGTTTTTATTCCTTTGTTTTTTTTAGCTATTGGTACTTAATATCAAAATTATAACATGAACATTCTGTTCATGAATGCTCTCTTGACTACAATCAAATGTTCAAGCCTACATCTATAGGTTGGGCTTATGATTTTGGATGAGATTCATTTACTTGGAGCTGATCGAGGACCCATACTTGAGGTACACAGTTGTCACTGAGTGTCTCCCATTCTCTTCTCCCTAGCATGGTCCTTGATTCATTGATTATATTGTAATCTCTTGATTATGTCTAATGCTAGATTTTCTGGTTCTAGGTTATTGTCTCAAGGATGAGATATATATCTTCTCAAACAGACCGGCCAGTTCGATTTGTTGGCCTGTCGACAGCATTAGCAAATGCACAGTATGTGTTTCATTGTATCTATATTTCTTGCTCTCGTCTTGTGTGCAAAATGCTAATTGGTTTTGCTGAGGTTTTGTACTGTAGATTGTAAGGGTACAACCTTTTGTCTTGGTACCTTTTAAATGAAATTCTTACATTCGTCCTTGAACCCAGTAATTTGGCTGATTGGTTGGGTGTCGATGAAACTGGTCTCTTCAATTTCAAGCCAAGTGTGAGGCCTGTTCCTCTTGAAGTTCATATTCAGGCAAGTGAAGCTGTTGATTATTAATCTACCCAAGTGCTATCATCATTGAAGTAGACTGAAGTATATTTGCCTACTATCATGCTTTAATCTTGATTTATAAATCATTTCCTTTAACAGGGATATCCTGGGAAGTTTTACTGCCCGAGGATGAATAGTATGAACAAGCCCACATATGCTGCTATATGTACCCACTCACCAACAAAACCAGTTCTAATTTTTGTCTCATCTCGTCGTCAAACAAGGCTTACAGCACTGGACCTTATTCAGGTGAGGCAAAAAATCAAACTGTATCCATCAAAATATTTCTATCTCGTACTGATGGTAACTAATCTGTCACGTTTTTTGTTTTCTGATCTCGAAGTATGCGGCTTCAGATGAGCACCCAAGGCAGTTCATAAGCATGCCAGAAGATTCACTTCAGATGGTTCTTTCTCAAGTCATGGACCAGAACTTGAAGCACACCTTACAATTTGGAATTGGATTACACCATGCCGGGCTGAATGATAAAGACAGATCATTGGTTGAGGAACTGTTTGCAAACAACAAGATCCAGGCAATTATGTCGTCCTGAAATTTGTAGATCTGTAGGAGTAATAATATGCTGAAATTGGAAATTATGTTTGAGTCATTTTGGCTGCATCTTTTTAGGTGTTGGTTTGTACAAGTACGTTAGCATGGGGTGTAAACCTTCCTGCACATTTGGTTGTTATTAAGGTACGTTGTTTTATCCACCTTCCAGAATTAGGTCAAAGACTGGAATGTTATAATATCATCTCCCGCTGGAAGGCACGCATACCATGGGCTTTTTGTCATCTTCATTTGTCTGCTTTATTTGTTACATCACACTCTTAATGTATTACTTGGTCACATGATATTTTGCTGGTTTGACTTTGTTTTAATTCATTTCTTACTAACAAATTGAGTCCCGTTGATGTTATTATTTGTAACTAATATTTTGAAGGTTCTTTGAAGTTCCTAGATACGTTTCCCCTTTTATTATTTATGTTTGAAAATACTCCAAAACATCAATCTTGCCCCCAAGTCTTCTTCAAGCTAGCACTTTCCTTTCCTTTTCTTTAGAGTGAGGTCATTAGAACGTAAGTGGTTTATCACTCTGGTTTATGCAAAATATTTTGGGTATTCTTTTTGTAAAGGTTTTCTATTTGTCGTCTTGCTATCGTAGGTAAATTATCAAGTCTTCCTTTCTCTCAATAAAAATAAATTAAAAATACATATATTTCTTCACCTTGCGTTGATTCGATGAGTTTAATCTGCTCATCGTAACAGATACTGTGTTCTTACGTTTCTTGATGACTGTCAAACTTCATCACCTCAGTATACGGACCATCTTTGGTGTTTACAATATATAGATCTTTCTGCAGGGAACAGAGTATTATGATGGGAAGGCAAAAAGATATGTTGATTTCCCAATCACTGATATATTACAAATGATGGGTCGAGCTGGTCGTCCACAATATGATCAACACGGGAAAGCTGTTATTCTTGTTCATGAACCCAAGAAGAGCTTTTATAAAAAGGTTATCTATAATTCTTTTTTTTGAACAATATATCTTAACTGTACTGTTGTTTTTCCTTTGTTTCAATTATTTAAGTAACTATGCTATTGCATTTTATTACCCAACATATATGCTTTCTTTTTGCAGTTTCTATATGAACCATTCCCAGTGGAAAGTAGCCTGAGAGAGCAACTGCATGACCACATCAACGCGGAGATTGTTACGGGAACAATCTCACATAAAGAGGACGCTGTGCATTACCTCACTTGGACCTACTTGTTTCGTAGATTGGTATGGTTTTATGCCTATGGCAGACAATTTATTTTGTTGCTCAAAATTTTCAATCTTGCATTAACGATCAAGAAAAAAAAAATCAGTCTTGAACCAATGGCAGTGCTAAGTTAGGAACCACCATCATTATATTGATACTGTGTGCTTGATGCATGTTTTACTTTCAGCAAGTAATCATTAGTAATAAGTAGGTTACTTGGTCGCAGATTGATATGGGTTACTCATTAAGGTACTCATATTAATAAGAAATTTCTAATAATTTAAGTTGTGTCTCCTACTGTGAAGAACCATATAAATGGAAATCCAGTAAAGGAAATGAGTCTTTTCTAATTTGTTCGACTTAATGTAACACGAGAGATTTAAGAGTTGATTAATTTTAGCTTGCAGAAAGAAAAGATAAGGGAGGCCACAATAGTGCAACCTTGTTGCGATTTTATCCTGATTATGTTTGTCTATTTCGGAAGCCTTAAGTTTTATTTTCTAAATTAGCATTACCAACATGTGACAATTGAAATTGGAAAAAGAAAATGGTGGGTAAAGGGGTAATTTCAGTTGTATCAAGCATCAGTTGTTGTCTGATCTAATATCTACTTGGTGATCTTCTTAGTAAGAGGATTTGTTTTAGACTGTGGTGGTCTCTAAAATCTATATTATTATAATCAACAAGCAGACAAAGGAACACACTTCAAGGAGCAGCTATAGTTGCACAAGAAAAATACGTGCCTCTTTGATGCTCTTAACAAGCTTACTGCTGCTAGAAGTCATCGAAGTGTTTTCTACAAAAGAAAAGTTAGGAGAAAAAGAGGTCTACCCCACGTAGCCAAGTCTTGTCAAAGTGCAAGTTGAAATAGCTCTTGCCCAGCTTTAACCAGACCCTAAGGGACAGGAATAGCTAATCCACAAATTCTGTGTAGTAGTTATTTAACTAGATAGACCTTGTGTTTTGGGTTGCGAAAAAAAATGATTTATTTATTTAACATAAGATTATTTTAGATTCAAAATGAGAGAACTATTTTAAAGCAATAATAATCAGCATTGAGTGGTAAACAATGGTTTGCTTGTGCTATTCATTGATTCCTTCCGCCTCTCAACAAATGCAGTGCCAACTGTAGGTGTTGATGTTGCATGTGTATTATGTTCCACCTTGTGCAAAAGAACAAGAGAAAGTTACATTTCTGTGTACTGCCTGTATAGATGCCTTTTATATAGTGAATAATTCACTTGATTTATGGGTGAGTGACAATAGGGCATAATTGGTTATTCCGTGTTTCAAAAGGAAGTCTTGCCCTAGCGGCGACGTCCCTCCACCTCCAATCAGTAGATTTGTGGTTCGGGACGCTCAGAGGGAAAAGTAGGAGAGCACTGATCCCCTGGGAAGGGGAAGCATGGAGTTGAAAAAAGGAAGCTACCAAATCAAAAAAAAAAGATAAAAGGAGGAGAAGACATGACACCTAAATGAAAAGAATGAGAAGAAAGTCCATTTTCACCACTAATGCATTTCTATGGATTGATGATGTTATCAAAGAAAATTGTCTATGTTTGAAGAATTACCAAAAATGGTGTACTGTTCTTTCCCTGCTAGTTATTATGTTTGCCAATCATAGAAGTTTTTTCTGGCAGATGGTTAACCCAGCTTACTATGGCCTAGAGCATGCAGAACCTGGGATTCTAAATTCTTATTTGTCTAGGTAAACTGAAAGCACTACATACTCTTGAAATAGCTTTTCTTGGATATTTCCGTTTGTGCTCACGTTATTTATAAACAGCTTGGTGCAAAGCACATTTGAGGATCTAGAAGACAGTGGATGCATCAAGATTAATGAGGACAGTGTCGAACCACTGATGTTGGGCTCAATAGCATCTCAGTACTATCTGAAGTACACCACTGTATCAATGTTTGGTTCAAAAATAGGACCTGATACATCGCTTGAGGTTCGTAGAACACCTAACATGGATGTCCAATCCTATTTTAAATGTTTTTAAATTATATTTCCTCGCATTACTTCCTTTTTATCTTTCACCCCAGGTTTTCCTACAAATACTCTCTGGTGCTTCTGAATACGATGAGCTCCCGCTGAGGCATAATGAGGTAATTTTCTTAGCTAGGCATATATATCTGAAGGCAGTTGTTGCTGAACAATGGTTTGTTGGTTTTCAACTCACTTAACTGCTTTAATTTTTTCCCTTAATTGTATATTACTTGCTAGTTCTAACAAGTAGGCTAAGAACATTGATTGTCCTGGCATTACACCAAGTGTTGCAGAAACTTCTGAATTATTTGGTCTGCAAATCTAAATTAGTATGTATATTCTGCAAAGAAATTGCCTGTGGATTTGAAACTATCATACTATGCATCAACTGCTTCTTTATTTGTATGTTGTACACATCATCTGCTTTTTGTTCTCCTATTCCAGGAAAACTACAATGAAAAATTAGCTGAGAAAGTTCGATATGCTGTCGACCACAATCGCCTGGATGATCCTCATGTGAAAACAAATCTGCTCTTTCAGGTAGGGGTTTTGGCTTTGTCTGCTAGATTCCGTTTAATGTCAATATATCTTTCAGGGACCAACGGCAGCCTTCGAAACCTGGGGATGATGCCCCCTACCCCCCCCCCCCTTTTACCCTTCTCCACTTAAATGCCAAACTTAGTTAACATGGCGCAGGGCTCGAATGTATGACCCAAGTCACAAGTAGCTCAACTTTGCTACCTGAACTAGGTCCCTGGGGATTATAATATTTTTTGCTCTCTTCCTCTTTCCTTACACGTCACTTTTTGCAGGCTCATTTTTCCCAATCAGAGTTGCCAATCAGCGATTATGTCACAGACTTAAAGTCTGTGCTGGATCAAAGTATACGTATTATTCAGGCTATGATAGATATTTGTGCCAACAGTGGATGGCTCTCAAGTACCATTACCTGTATGCATCTGTTGCAAATGGTCATGCAGGTCTTGCTACTGCTTCCAAAGCTTCCTTTTTCTATTCACTGTAAAATGGACTACTATACTGCTTTTATCAACTCTTTTATATATTTTTATATCGGCCTTCCTCCAATGCTTCGTTTTTTTCATTTTTATCTTAGGAGTTCTCTATTCATATCATTTTCTCATTTTGGGATTGCCAGCATGTCCTTATGCGGAATACAAAGTTGTCTTTTTCAAAAAAAAAAAAAAAAGAGAAAAAATTCACATCATAATGAGAGAGAGCAAAGAAAATAACTATCAAATTCCAAATTGTTGAATATTATAATTTTTTTGGCTCTTTTTATCGGCAATTCCAACGTACAAAGAGATAGAGTTGAGCTATGTTGCAACACAGCAGCATGACATATTTCCGTTATTTTTCCCTTTACTTTTCCTGTTAAGAATAAATCTTATAAGAGTAGCATCCAGCTATCTACTGATCTGGTCTTTATGGATGTATATCATGTTTCTGTTTTGTTGCATCTTGCAAATTACTTGACCACGGAAAATATGTTTATCACTATGTAGATGTTTGTTATCCAGCTTATCACTAATTCTTATATCTAGATGAAGTGAAAGTTCTGAATTAGAAAGAGCTTCTTTCCAACCTTCAGGCAGAAATTGTTTGTGATCAGTATTATGTACCAAAATCTGCTCCTTGACACACTTCCCATACTTCCATAAATTTTAAGTCTTAGTATTTGTTTTCCTTCCAACAATTCTAGAAGTAAATTTCTACAAAACAGTACTAGTAAGGACATATTGGAGTGAATTTGGTCCTCCAAATCCAACTTCAACAAGATGAATATAGTAGAAATGAAGATATTAAGATGGATGTACAGTTACAATATATAAATCGGGATATTAAGATGGATGTATATTCCTACAAAAATCGGATTAGTTTATATAATGATAACACCAAACTGCAAGTAGCACAGATGGAAATTAAATGAGAGGCTGCATGAAATGGTTTTGCTATGTCATGCTAAACCTCCATATGCACCAATATATAGATGTGTAACGAGGATGATTGAAGGTGTGAATAGGATATAAGGCAGGCCTAAAAGAATGTTTTAGCGAAAAATCATGGACCCAGCTGGGAGGGCCATGTGGCCCTTGTTTCAGATCTCGAGCCCCTCTAGATGTGAAATCCTTGAAATCCAAGAATGGACTGGGAGGACTGAAGATTCCCGAGGAAGATCGTTTTGAACCAAGCAACCATCACAATTAGGTCAAGAATTGTGCACAATGGAGCTAACCCAGGTCTTGGGAGCTAGGATGCGTTAGAATAGGATTGTACATAGTGTTCTATTTGGAAAAGGATTGTAGTGTAATATAAATAGGGCCCAGTGTAGTAATTTAGTTTTTACATTAATTCAATAATATTTTTCCTGTGCTTTTACTTCTCCCATGGTATCAGAGCAGGACTTATCCCAATTCTCATTTCCAGTGTTGGACCCCTATATTAAATTTTCCATGCACCAGCAGTTCGTTCTGGATGTTAAACTTTGTATTCAATCAGGAAACCTTTAACATTTTCTTCTTCTTTTTTTCTCTATTTGTGACCATTCCCACTTCAAAGTCAAAGATTAGCAAGATTCTCCTTATTTTGGATGTTATGGCCTCCTACAAAACTAGAAACGAATAGCTTAGCTCTCGAAACTACCGGCGAAGGAGAAAGTTGTCCGTAATTCATTGCCTTTTTTGAGGCTGTAACTGTTATGAAAATATCAGATGGGAGAAGGAGAACTGGTTCGGCAATAAGACAGATGTCCATCCCTAGCCGTGAGGGATGTGTGAAGAGTCCCACATCGGCCCTTTAAGGGTCTAAATCTATTGTTGGTTGTCGTTGTTTGTGCAGTCAAAGTTGCTCAGTGTTTGGAAGGAGTATTTTATTCGGGGTAAAGGCTTATTTGTCAACATAAGAATAAGTTTAAGATTTGAAGAATCTTTGTTATTTAAAAATCCCTATTCTGTTTTCGAAGACAATTGTTCTAGTATTAGAACGAAATTGGCCCGAATAGAGATGAAAAGATGCAGATGATTTATAATGGTCCAACTAGTTTGGGATTGAGGGTAGTTGATTGATCATTTGGAATATCTTTCAAATTGTGGTTTTAAACAAGTTCTTAGTATTCTTACAAAATTTTGCCCTTGATTATAAACTAGGTCATTAGCAACTGGACTTTGTCCTTGAGCATCATTTGATTGTTTGTCTTTGTTTAATCTACAGGGCTTGTGGTTTGATAGGGACTCTCCTCTTTGGATGTTACCATGCATGACTGATGATCTACTCAGCTCATTGCATAATAAAGGAATTGCTAGTATCCAGCAGCTGTTGGATTGTCCTTCAGAATCATTGTGGGCTATCACTGGGAGTTCAGCTGCCTCGAAACTCTATCAGGTGTTCTAATTAGTTTTAGTAGTTGATGGTGTTTTGAGAAAATCATCTCTCCTGTCTCACTGAAATTTTTGTTGATGTATTGCATCCTAAGAATGTTAGTTTTAAACAAGCGTCAAACATCTATGAGTAGAACTTACTCCAGACGATTAGAAGGCTAGTGTGAAGGGTTCTGTTCTAAAAAATTATTGCATAATGCATGTGTACCAGTATCTTCCTATTTTGTCGGCCCTAAGCTATAAATCATATGTGGGTATTTGCTTCTTTGTAAATTAAGTTGTATAATGATATATGGGGAACATCGACAAGCATATGGACGGATATTCTTAAAGTGTATGACCATCTCTTCTAAAAGCTTAATCTATTAGAGAGTACACTTTTATTTACTTATGTCTTCAACACACACCCCTAACGCGGGCCTAATTCTTTTTTATGGGTCAAACACAGTTGATATCCTTTTTTTGATAATGAGTGACAGTGAAACTCGAACCCAAAACCTTTGTTTGCTTTGATGACATATTAAATTATATGACATCTCATTTAAAAGCTTAAGATGTTAGAGAGATGCATTTGTATTTATTTAATTATATCTTCAACAGAATTGATTGTCTTCAACAGAACCTTATTGAAGTAGCGTTCCTGACTCCTTGTCCCAGCTTGATGCCGAAAGCCCAATTTTTGTACATACTTTTTATGAGTTCTAAAACTTCCTTCCTACCTCTCACATCAATCTCGGGCTATTTGTTCCATGCTTTTTGGGCCCTCCCGTTTCTTCTCAGGAAACTGAAGGATTTCTTGATTTTATGCTGGGGAGGGTTTGTAATGATAATCTTATCATTGTTTGTGCCAAATATCTAATTGTCAAAATGCACTTTTGTACTGTGTATGGTAAGTATTGGAAAATCTCTACTTCTGGTAACGCGTATACTAATGACAGATCTGATTTGCGTACTTCTACTTTTTGGACAGGATATGCGGCATTTCCCTCGGATTCAAGTTCGAATTAAAATTCAGAAAAAGGAATCTAATGGTGGGAAGATATTTACCTTGAACATTAGATTGGAAGATGCAAATACCCAGCGAAGAACAGCAAAAGCTTTTATCCCACGATATCCAAAGGTATTGACTTCTGCTAGTTTTTGTAATCCGGAGCATGCCAAACACTAAACATTTTGCTCTTTGCAGGTAAAAGATGAAGCTTGGTGGTTAGTCCTTTGTAATACTTCCGCGGGTGAACTGTATGCTCTGAAGAGAGTGTCTTTCTCCGGTCGTTTGCAGACACACATGGATTTGCCATCCACTCTGACCAATTTCCAGGTTGATATCTGATGATATTGTATATACATATATTTATTTTGGTATAAACTTAACCTGCTAGCTTTCGGTACACCAGTGAGCTGGTGTTTGAGAAATTAAACACCTAGCAGTCATTTCCTTTTTATGATGGTCTTTGAGAAATTAACACCTACTCTCCTCCCAGCACGCGCAAAAAATAAAAAGAAAATAACATGTCAGTTTTTGGGAGATAAATAATGACATATCAGTCTTCTTTATCTTGGGAGTCAATATGCAGTCCTCCCACCTACCCACCCCCAGAAGGGGGAAAAACATGTTTTTTTCTTTCTGTGCAAATAGAAGATGTAATACCTCCTCCGTTGAGACTGAAATGTTGAAATGTTTCAATTTCAGGGGATAAAACTCATTCTAGTATCGGATTCTTATATTGGGTTTGAACAAGAACACTCGATCGAAGGACTGGCTTAATCTGGAAGAAACTATAGCAACTCCAGATTGAAATGCAACGCTCCTAAATGGGAATTTGACCTTGTATAGCACAAAAGGCTTTTCTTTTTCCCAACTCGTTATAATAGTTACCAAAGTGTCTACTTTTGTAATGAGACATTGTTGAGATATTGCTTGGTAATTCTTTTCGAGTAGTTAACGGCATCCTTCATTTGTGTTTGTCATATTGATCCAGTTATATATAATGGAGATTTTCTTTTGCTACGTAACTCAGTTTTTGGGACAAAGTACACAAAAGTGGCTGTAACTAATCTGCGAAGGTGCATTTTTGTAGCTGAGATGCGTCGTAGGCAATTTCAGGCACTGCAGTGAACAATTAGCTCCTCCAAGTGAATCAGTAATTTCAACCAGGAAATAAGCAAGCCAATGCAATGACTAAAATAAATATTGGTTTTGTTTGTCAGAATACCTGCCCGTTAATATTTACAATTACACAATGGAATTGCTTATTTGTCTACCAGTTTTACAAGTTTACTCCCAATCTGAATCAAAAAATCCTGCATCTTTCATCTCTGAGTAGTATGCGCTGTCCAGAAGCCAATCTTCCTCCTGCAATTGAGACGAAAGAAATAAGAGAATGCTTGCATGCACCCAACAAGTAACTATTTGTCGGAGACCTAGTTTGGGTAGATTACCTTGAAAAAATCAGCCAGGAATGTCATATAAAGAAATGGAAGATAAAGGGAGTGATAACAAACTACTGCCAAATTATACAACCTGCAAAGTTAAACAATTCACGTATGTCAATTGAGTTGAAAAGAGAGTTATTCATTTTGGAAGAGTATTTAAGTGTCGGAAGCAAATTTGCCTATACCAAAGTCCAAAGCCACTCTTAATGCCTGCAAGCCCACAGGCAAATAACATTACAGCAGTTGTCACAGACATGACGATGACATAATTGTAGAAGGCCGGGCGTGCTGCATGTAATGGAAAACACTATATGTTAAGAGTATTACAAAGAGATGGACCAGGAAAATGGAGGTGGGTACGTAGGTAAAATAAAAAACCTAACTTACGAGGCAGCTTATCTCTCCATTTTGAGAAATGCACAAATAATATGTAGCCATAAGCTGCAGTAAGAAGAAGCTTGTTGGTGAACCAGACACCCCACTTCCCCCTATCAGCTATTTCCACGTCAAGGAAAAGTGGAACACCAAATCCAAATATAAAAATTACCTGTTGAAATGAAAAGACGGGAAAGCACATAAGAGCTTCCACGTAAAGGAATCAGAAATGCGCTTTCTACAGTTTATTGATGAACCTTTATTTGGTCATTCCGGAGAAGTAGCAACAACTCTGGGGCATAAACATTTTCTGCTTCTTGCTTCCTACTAAACAGCAACTATGTTTTCTGATGGGTAAAACAGTGACTAAATAAAATTGAAGAACTATCTCCAACATCTTTTGCATAGTACTTGTTAGTTTCCGCCTTGGACTTGTGGGTTAGGGAACATACCCAAGTGACTATTAGAAAACAATATACTAAGTTATCTGGACAAATATCCAAGCCAGGCACGCATGAATTACTTGTCTCACCCTTTCTCTCTTGCAACTGCATTATTTAGTGCAGTAAGTTTCACTAGCATGTTCCATGTCCAAAAGCGCAACAACATCTAACTCACCAATTTCTGGAAGTATTGTATCCAACCTTCATCAATCATGACGGACTATAAATCTTGTGTCCCTAGATGGATGTCACTATTCATAGGATAAGAAGTACACTTATGTTATAAGACTGATTTCTCTTGTTATAAGAGAAGCTTCGACAGGAACTGACAAAGCAAGGCCTTCCTCAAGTTCAAAGAAGTTGAACAAAGAGTCTAACACATCATATTGAGGTAAACAATTTTAATGTCTCATTGGAGCACCAAAACTTCCAATGAAATGCAATTACAGATTTAGCATGGCTTGTTAAAGCACAGGAGCTTGATCCTATGTTCATATCCTGGTAGCAACTGTAAAAAACCCATAAACCAACCAATTAAGCTATAAAAGATACACAAGAACAGCAGACTCAACAATCTTCTCCCTACACTATAATAGCTTTCTCCTTGAGTGTGTGTTTACCATGTACTATTTAATTCACCTTCTCAATATCGGCTGTTAGGAGTTTAAAACTGGAAACTAGAGCACCCAATACTGTGAGGCTTTCCACATTTTTTTCAATTAAGCTTAAGATGAAAACAAGGGTGACAGCTGATGGGGAACTACGCTATTTCTGCAACCAAAGAAATATCCAGCGGTGCAGAACAACAACATACCAAGTGTAATCCCACAAGTGAGGTACAGGGATGATAGGATGGACACAGACCAAAGGTAGGTAGAGAGATTGTTTACGATAGACCCTCAGCTCCCAACGGTGCAGAACCTTGCTTCATCTAAGCATTCAGTACACAAGGAAAATTCATGGAAATTCAGTCATAGGTGCTGCACACATAAGAGAAAGGAGAACATGGTAGTGGAAAGAAAGTGAATATTTGAATGGGAACAAATAGACTTCTTTGCCAAAGTTTCACCCCAAAAATACACACTAACAAAAATTTAACCACAGTCCTGGTGCTGAATACTGGGTCTTTTCCATGTAGATTTCAGTTACAGGCGAACTTAATTTAATGGGTTCGTAAATTGGTTGAATAGGGACCTATTTTGTGATATAGTTTATGCTCTAGCTGGAAAACAGGTTCAGTGTATTAGAAGAAATAATGCATGCGTTAGCTTTGTATATTAGTAGTACCTTGTTTGGTACACTTTTCAGCCTGTGTATAACTAATGCTTGAATTAGTTATACATTTTATTGTGTAGGTATGTATTACTAATACATGAAAATCCATAATATAGTAACGCAAGGGGTTATAATGTATGCATTAGCATGGTTAAAGACCTAATTGCCTCTCTAAACCTTTTTTTATATCTTTTCCACCATATTTTTTTTGTGTGCGCGCGGTTGGGGTGGGGGATTTTTGTAAATAAATATTTTTAAAAAAAATTATATAATGCATGCATGCTCTTTTAATACATTAAACCAAACAGTGCATGAAAAATAATCTCTGCATAAATATAAGCATTACTAATACACTCTGTTTAGCATTTTCTTATACACCCTACCAAACGACCCCTAACTGGGTGCAATTTGTTAGTGCATTCACTACGTAAACTGCTTTATTAGTCAAAAGACCAAAAAAAAACAATGAAATCTTCACCTTTAACAGTAAATCCACACTGACAAAAAGGCCTGAAACCATGAACGTACGTGCTAAAGTTTCCAAACAGCTCGCATAATTCTCCTCAAGTAAGAATGCCACTATGCTAATCTCCAGAAATAGCATTGCAGACGTTGCAAACAGTGACAAAAGATTCCAAGCCACCTGCTTCCCTGGAGGGCACTGCCATACCTGCTTTGCAACAATTTGGATGGATGAAGCAATAAAACTTAAAAGGAACAGCAGTACATAAAGATTACTGTTTATGACTTCAATAATATTACGAATACGTAGACCATAATAGCATTGATACAGAAGGTAAGGCTCCAAACTCTGATACAAGTCCCTTTTCTTTTTTAACAGTTTTTAAAGAAACCAATCCCAAATAACCACCCAAGAAACAAGAAACTTTCAATCACATTCCATAACATAAAACGGAGGAAATGATTGACCACAATAATCAAGCACAATTCTTTTTCTACTGGATTTTGTTCAGGGACAGTAACATAATTTCAAAAATCACGAAAACAAATATGGATGCTAATCAACGAGTTTTATACTAGTTTTGTGTCTTTTAATATGAAGATAGCACAAAGGTTAGATTAAGTTAGGGCTTGATCACCATGTTTTTTCTAGATATCCATCTTCCTTCTTAATTCTCAAAGACAATGCTAATAATACTCTATTAGCTAGTAAAGAGCACCATTTTCTTTTATAACGGTTGAACTTGACTATTCCACCATGTACTTGTGTCCTTCTGCCACCAAGGGAACTTTAATGCCTCGACCGGGATTGGAACCCTGCTCGTCCATGGTCTTCATTCCAAATTCATCAACTGCTGTGCCACACCCTTGAGTGTGCATGTCAGTAGCACCAACATAAGATGACGAGTCAGAAATCTAGAGTCAAATCCTCAATACTTCTCATTATTGTGGGATGAGAATCGACTAAATATGTCAGGTTAACAACCACAGTTTAGCTCATTTACCAAAAATAGTAACAATCACAAAGTGACTTGATTTTGGTAAGCGACTTGATTTTGGTAATCGAAAAGGAAAATCTTCTTCCTTTCTATTTTGAAATACCCAGTCGTCCCAAGCACCCTCTGCCAACCAATAACTAGAGCTAAGGACCCCAGCTTAAGGAGGACTCCTCTTCCTCAGCTCTCTTTAATGGTCCCAGCAGGACAAGCAATGTCAACTTTCACAATATTGCCTTAGAGAGGGTTAAAGCATCTAACTTTAAGTCTCAATTCCAACATAGATTTGTCTTTCTTTATTTAGGAAAAATAAGATTCACATATCTGGAAACTACATACAATTTTACAAGCAACAACGGCTTTTCAGCCGTTGCGCGCTAGCTTGTAGCCAGAGAAAAGAAGCGTTGAGATAATACCCCAGCTTAAGGAGGACTCCTCTTCCTCAGCTCTCTTTAATGGTTCCAGCAGGACAAGCAATGTCAACTTTCACAATATTGCCTTAGAGAGGGTTAAAGCATCTAACTTTAAGTCTCAATTCCAACATAGATTTGTCTTTCTTTATTTAGGAAAAATAAGATTCACATATCTGGAAACTACATACAATTTTACAAATACTATAACACGTCATAAAAATATTTAGTAAGTGAATGAATTATCGAGTGTAATATTGTAATATAACATGGAAACAAATACCGTCGAGCTAATGGAGTGAAAAATAATAAGTACCTGAAGAAAGCACCAAGCAAGGTTTAAAAGAACAGCAAACCACAGAAGCCCATAGTATCCAATCATTACAGAGGACCGACGGTGACTGAGCTTTTTAATGTTGCTCCTAGCATGAAACCCTAAGTACAGTACGAACAAAACCGATGGTAATACCAGTGCCGCGTCGTGCCAGAACCCATGGCACACAGTTGCAGAGCTGGATAACCGGAATATGAAGTGATCTCGACCGGCGGTTCCGATTCCGGTCCGGTCTGGACCTACTTCGGAGGGAGATGAAGCTTCAGTGATAGAAACTGTTCCGCTAAAAACTAACATTTTTCGAAGACGGGGAAATCAAAGGCATTGAAAACTTGAAGATGAGATCATCGTAACCCTAGGGAGAGTAGATCGAAGGGGTAGTTGCGTCGACGGAGGATAAAATCGCACATTTGGTGGGGAAAATTTGACCTGTGAAGATAAAGACAAAAGAATGCCGTGTGGATAAGCCACGTGGCAGTTTGGCGGTATAAGTAATCACTCTATTTTCCATTCACGTGTTTTTAGTGGAACTCGCTGGATTTCCATTCAGAAGCAATTATTTGGAATTTCACTCGTCATTGTTGTTGTAAGCAATTATTAGTACTTTTTGTAGTATCTAATTTAGGAAACTTCCACAAAAACGTGATGATTTTCGATTACGTCTACTAATAAATGTAGTATTCGATATGACCCACATGATTAAATTGAGTTCAATAAATAAAAACTTCAATCGAAAATGAAAGATTAAGTGATTATTTTATGATTAAAAGATATAACATATATATATACACGTAAATATATGATAAAGCAGCTGAGAAATAATACGAGTTTACACGTAAAATTAATCAACATGAAATGTATCACTGCGCATGCTTAGTACGTGTTGCATACTTAACACATATCACACATGTATGGTTAGACAATCGATACGTGTCGTGCATGCATAAGAGGTGTTGAGTCTTTTTGACACGTGCAATATGCTTGTGTAATACTTGTATGCAATCGTTCTATGTCTATAAATAGTTCATTATGACTATTAACATAATCTTCTTCTGTTCAAGGTAATGATTCAGCAAAATAATGAGTCATCATTGATATCGACACAATTGAGATCACCAAATATTTAGGAATTTCTCTATTCATTTCTTCTTCTTTTTTATTGTTGGATATTTCGTTTATACACATGATATTCTCTTTGTTTCCCGAGCCTGTCTCTAGTGAGTTGCAGTCAAAATTCGAAAAAAATTAAATCTTTGATGATTCTATCATCTTTGATTGGGTTGTAAAGTTTTTTTGGATATGTATTCTACATAAGAACTATATTTTCTTGGTTAAAGAAACTCTTTCTAGTTACTCTCTAATAATTAGAAGATATATTTTCTATAAAATACAGGGGGCATGCTTCTGGCAGCAACATGTTTGATCCCACTTATTGGGTCAAATCAATCATTAAGAGGAAAGATTAGAATATCAATCTCATCAAGATCATCAATTTTATACCAAATTCCATCAATTAAATCAACTTTTAAAAAAATACGAGACATCTAATTAATACATATCAACATAAGAGTAGTGTAGGTTTTACATTTACAATATATCTGGAGTATATAAAATGGCTAAATAAGAAACAAGTTATCGCTTAATTGCATGCAATTCACACAAGGTCGTCTCAACAAGTCAAACTCTATCGGGAGATCTTAATTTTTATCCCTTGTTGACATATATAAATTGGATGGCATAGCAACAATAACATACTCAATGAAATCTTACAAGTGAAGTATACGGATGGTACGATGTACACAAACCTTATGGAGTAAAAACATAAAGAATGTAAATTTTTAATTAAAAAAATATAAATATAAAGTTAAAATAATAAAATTTAATTCTAGATTTTGATGAATTGATATAGTAATATCGAAATAGTGCTGTATTACTCCAATATAATGATAACTTGTTACAATGCTTGAATTTGAAGAACACATCAAATTTGGAGTACATGATGCTTTTTCACCAGTGTATATATACATTTTTAGAAAAAATTGAGGCCCCTAAAAAATTGGAGCTCCAAGCCATTGATTTAGGTGTCATTTGTTTTCACCAAGATTAATATGTTTGAATCTGAATGCATATTTGAATGATTAAGATGTTGTCTTTAGATATGAACTCTGAATGATTCATACTATTTATTTTTCAACATCTGAATATGCATAATTTATTTACTTTTATACATTGTAAATAAATAATTTAAATAAAAAGATAATTAACCATTGTTCTTTTCTCAAAATATATTTGAAAAGAGGAAGAATTTGGTAACTACATAAAGAAACCTACAAAATTCTAGACCATTCATAGCAGCTAGCAAACATCTCAGTTCTTCACAAGTTCAAGATCACTAATTGGAACCATAGAGACACAAAAAGATCATATCCGCAGAGTGTAGTTGACATAAAATATAACTCAAAGCATATCTAAAAATTTCAGTTGATTGCAGAATTTTATAACTCAAAAATATCTAGATATTAATCATAGAATATCTACTCTCAATGCTTTTCTTTTTCTTTATTTTCTCACATAAATCTCAACGTTGTTTTTTTTCTTTGTTAGACTTAAGTGCATCTTGTTGGCCTCTTTAAACCTTAATTTTACAATAGAAAACTAGCATGAAAAATACAGAATAAAGATGGATGATTGAATTTGAGAATACCCAAATAGAATTTGATAATTCACCGACTCAAGGGAATAATATTAGGTTGATTGATTGATGGTTGAAATAGACGAGGAAGAATGAAGTTGTTTTGAGAAATAAAAAAAGAAAAAAAAGAGCGTGAGTTTGAGAGAAAGAAATAAAGAGTGAATTTCAAAATCTGAATGGTACTTACGACTCTTTTACGAATCTTATTCGATCAGACGTATTCAAACATATTAAGACATAACTTTTAAGAAAAAATAAATGCAAACAAATGAGGCCTTAGTGGCTTTATGATTTGAGAGATCCTAAATTCACAGTTATTTTCTTCACATAGTGAGAGAAACAATGCAATGTAAAAAACAAACAAAACAGTTTCTTAGAACAAGAAATTCAATCACAACTTCCGCTAAAAATATTTTTAAAAAACACTATGGATAGAAATATACTTTCTTGATTATAATAATATTTTTATAATGTCTTGTGCAAATTGTTAATTAAGTTTCATGATTCTAAAATTATATCGAATTTTAATTAGATTATTTATATTTTAGATAAAGAAAATCCTTATGATAATTTTTTGTCGATCTTCAGAATATTGCCAAGTCTATTATATTTTTATATTTTATATCTTATCCCAAAGACAATGTCAGAAAAATCATAAAAAATAATCAATTCTCTGAACGCTCAAAAAAATTAGACTTCTATATTGAAGAGCACTTAGCCACCTAAAAGCTTGGTTCGAGTTGGATTCATCTCCTCTTTATTTTTGTTCTTTTTATTTTCTCCAAATTTTTGCTGGGATTGGAGACCCATAACATAAGTTAGATTTAATTAATCAAAGAAAGTCTCTAACCATATTAGATAATAAATACATTATATATTTAGTTTAAAAAATTATTGTAATTCCACAACAATATATCATCTTGTCCATAAATATAATAATTTATTTTTCTTTTAACGAAGGTATACGTTTAGGTCTAAATATATTCTTGTTAGTCTCTTGTTAAATTTTATGTGAAATAAGAATTTTTAAGCTCAATTAAATAACAATAAAGACTTGAATGAGCAAAACTATTGATAAAGGATACATATAATGAATTTCTCATACTTTAAAAGCATTTTTAAAAACTTCCAAATAATAGTAAATAATTAGTATTTATTTTTGTTCCAAAACAAGTACATAATATATATTCTCGAGCTTATTTGGTTATAGTTGCTATATTAGTACAGCAAAACATCAACATAAAAAATTGTAAAATGTGTTGTTATTCATTACACATGTTTAGTAGTACGAGTACTATTTATTTTCCTTTAAACAAATTATAACCCAATTATTAAACTTGGAATAAAGGTGGTCGACTTTTTCCAATTTATAATTAATATAATTAATATTCCAGAAGATCAATTATGATGACGTGTAAACTCTTTTTTGGAGGGAGGATTTAAGACCAAATTTTACTTTGAATTATCCTCTGAGATTCTTTCAATCGGATTACATATATTCTATAAAAGGAATCAAAATAACGCTAGTGGGTTCCACTTGCCATAATTGAACCAAGACCCGGATTGGGATTTGAATCCGGAGCTTATCTTCGACCCGAACCTAATACCACTCAACAGTTCATTGAAAAGGCACTCACTTTATCTCTCCGCCTTTTTCTCTCTCTTCAACTTCTCTCACTTCTTTCTCTCTCTAGATTCTCTCGAGTCTTGACACAATTGACATTTCCAGCAACTCAAAAACCTACCATCAGTATACTCGAAGGATCGATTTCAAGTTCAATTGGTGCTGTTTCGGTATCTTGGTAAGTGTTTTTTTTCAAATTCTGTTTCTGTGTGTTATCACGAACCCTAGTCTCTGCCCCTCTATGAGCAAAAGATTTAGGATTTTAGCTTTTCAGGCTGTTTTACAGTGAGGACAGCTTGAACTATAATTCTGTTACTGATGTATGTTCAATCGGTGTAATTTGTATGGAGATGTCACTTGAGTCTCTAGATGGTACTCGAATTGTCAAAAAAAAATGATGCCTTTGTACAACTGAGTGCTCTTCTCATGCTCGGCAATTAACATGTTAGTTTTTTAGTTGAATGAAACCGGGAAGAAGATTCCGGTAGCCAATCCCCAACTAGTTGGGGATTGAGATGCTAGTTGTTGTACTTGAATTTTTTCTCAAAGTTGGATAAAAGGTCTAGCTTTATTTCCATCTAAACCTGTTACATGCTAGTAGGCAACAACATAAATTTTCTATTGTTGGTAGTTATTATTACCAGTACATGCTTTTACATTTAGATACTGACTAGGAGTTGGGAAAGTAGATTGATATATCTGAATGCTTTATTCCAGAAGGAGAACTGGTGTTTGTCAAATATTGGAGGAAATGGTTCCTTATAAGTTTAGTGAGGACCCTGTTAGTGGATTTTAGGTTTCTCTATTGAGTAGGAAGATCTGGACTTCTCTTTATTCTCAACTAGATTCCATTCGTTTCATCAACGAAGGTATCAACGATCTAGGAGTGATGAAGTTGCGGAATATGGATTCTGCCCCATTTACAAATTCCTCCCTACACCAAAAAGAGAACAAAAGCATACAGTTAAACATGATCTGTTGTAGTGATTTAGCTTTATCTTCAAAAGATTTGTTGTTCCTTCCTTTCCAAACAGACCACCAAATGCATGCTGGGATCATAGTCAACCATAATGTGATCTTGTTCCTCTCATGCTTCTATTCCATTAATGTAGTAATTGTATGATGTCTCTTGGCATTACCCATTTTAGATCTGGTAAGTTTATGAAAGTATGTCAAGGTCTTTATCTTACCTTAATGAATCTAAAGATGGTTTATAGTTCTGCTTCCTCCCCACATATTAGGCATCTTCTGCACAAAAGAAGCTCCTTTTCTAAGATTGTCATGTGTTAGGCATGCCTTTTGGGCTACTAACTTAGATAAGCAGGCTACTTTAAGTGGAACTTTTGTTTTCCAAATTTGTGGCCACGGCCAATACTTTGGTGGACACTTGTCTGTGTGAAGTTGTTGTAGCAAGATTTTACAGTGAAATTTCCTTGGTTGTGTGGGTCATTGAAGTTTTGAGGTGGTTCTAAGAAAAGTAGTAAAGCAACAAGTTTTCCAACTTTCTAATCAATAAGATTTTTTTTGGAATGTGGAACTCCAAGAGTTTTCCACAATAAAAATGGTACTTTGTTCTCTGTATCCAGCCAGTGAAGTATCAAGATGGATAGCCAATCTATACAAGTTAAGGGTCTTTTAAAGGGCAATGACCATTCTAATTGTCACTCCAAAAGGCCAATTATCACCATTTCCAACTTTAAAACCACCATTCTCTGCAAAAGATGGTCAAGTGTTGTGATTCTTCTCCATATTGATACTCTAGATGGAGTAGTTACATTTTAGGTACACCACATACCCCGTACAATACGTGTGCAACTCGTAATCACCGGCGAATCGGTGTGAAATCGAGAGAATAAAGTTGCTATGGGTACTTATACCAAGGAACACTTATATTAAGTCACTTGAATAGTTGGACCAAAGATAGAGGCCAAAAAGAGCCTTGAAAGAAAAAATCAAGTTGAAGATTTCATTATGGTGTTGTATTTCAAATAATCTCGCATATGGTTTGACTTGGAACGAGCTTATTTCCCAATCTATAAGGAGTTAGAACGCCTAATACCTATCAAATTAAAGGTCTTTAAGTCTAGTTTACATGAAAAGAAATCACTCGTCAATCCGAGTTCGAGGTAAAAAGTTGTGCTTTTTTACCAGGGACCTATGCAATGCCTGAGTTCATAGAGCGCCTACTACCTATCAAACTAAAAAATTTTAAGTCTACTTCCAACAAAAGAAACCACTCGTCAATCTGAGTTCGAAATAAAAAGTTGTGTGTTTTTTACCAGGGACCTACACAACGCCCGATTGCATACATGATATTGGATAAGAAAAAGTGTGGCAACACCACTTCCATGTGGAAGTGAAGGAAGATTGTTACAATAATTTTAACTTAGTGGTGGCAACTACTTCAGTTATATGCGTTGATTAATAATAAATACATATAAAAAGAACAAATTGTTGTGGGTACGTTGTATTTATAAGTATAAAACCTTAAAAAAATAAAGTAAAATTTTTAAGACAAAAAGTGTGCTTAAAGAGAAACATGATGTGTATATATATCAATAAAGATGTACAAACAAATATATGTATAATGGCATATCAATCAATCATTTGTAACCTTAACAAATGTAAATTATAGCTAATTATGTAATTTAAAAAGAAAAAAAATGAAAAGAGAAACCTATCGAGTATAGTTTTAAGGATTTCTTTTTCTTTTTTACTCATTAGTGAAATTACTTTGTAGGCATATGCATTTTTCTAATCATGATAGGATTTTATTTGCCACCAACATTCGAAGATAGTATTTAATAACAACTCCATTTTTTAAAAATGAATAAAAGGAAATAATTAGATACTTATGACTTTTCATGCTGGTAGTGTTGTTTATTTATGACACTAGCTTTACTTTATATGATATTATATATACTTAAGAATTTTGCCAATAAAATTATAGGAATATAAAACCTATCTTGGATGGGAAGTAATTGAAAGCCTATTTTTTTTTATTTTCTTTTTGTTGCTTTAAATGATCGAAATTCTATTGCAAGTGTGATGACAAATTGTGACTATAAAAGCTAGTATATTAGCATTGATAACATGTATTTTTTGAATTAAAGTACTGTTATTTCAAATTAAAATATTCATTCAATTATTGTAACTAACCTCTTTCTTTAATATATTTAATTAATTAATTTTGTTTACCATAATTTGAGTAGGATATATATAAGGTAAAAATATTGTTTTTAAAGTCTTAAATGTTAGGACTTTTAATATAGTTCACATATGGTAAGATTTAAGAAGCAAAGTTCTAGTCAATTTTAAAGTACTAAATATTAGGAGTTCTTACCTATTACAAACAAGTAAAGATTTAATATCTATAACTTTAATTAATTTCAAAGTCCTAAATATTTTTTTATTAAGATTATAATAAGTAAATGACAATTATTTGAGGAAAATAGTAAATGACAGTTTTGTCTATTGTAAAGCCTTTTAGTGAAGGATAAAAAGTTCAATCAATATTTCCAAGGATTTTCATGCTTTTAAAATTGACTAGTGGATAAGAGTTCACAATGAACTTTGTTTAATAATCCCATTATTTGAGTGATGGAATATATATTAGCCTTAGGAATGAAGTAGTGGCACCACTAAGTTAAAATTATTCCTGCCATCTTCCTTTACTTCCACGTGGAAGTGGTGTTGTCAACCACACTTTTTCTTATTTAATCACTCTGGAATCTAAAAGGTTCCGATTGAGCAGTACCAAAGTAGAATATTTGAAGTGCAAATTCAGTGATATCATGAGACAGACGTGGAAGTGAAGCTTGACACACAGACTATCCCAAGAAGATAGTTTCAACTATCTTGGGGCTATAATTCAGGGAAGTGGGGACATCGACGAAGATGCCACACATCATATTGGTGCGACCTACTTGAGGTGGAAGCTTGCCTCTAGAGTTTTGTGTGACATAAAGGTACCACTTAAGCTTAAAGGCAATTTCTACAAAGTGTGTTCGACCGACTCTGTTATGTAGGACATAGTGTTGGCTAGTCAAGAACTCCCATGTTCAGAAGGTGTATGTTGCGGAGATGAGGATATTGAGATGGATGTGTGGGCATACTAAGAGTGATAAAGTTAGGAGTGAGGATATCTAAGCAAAGGTGGGAGTGACCTCAGTGGTGAACAAGATGAGGAAAGCGAGGTTGAGATGGTTTGGGCATGTGAAGATGAGAGGCGTAGATGCTCCAGTAAGGAGGTGCGAGAGGTTGGATAAAGCGGGTGCGAGGAGAGATAGAGGTAGGCCGAAAAAATATTGTGAGAGGTCATTCGTGATATGGCACAACTCCACTTTACTGAGGATATTACCTTAGATAGGAGGGTGTGAAGGTCGCAGATTATGGTAGAAGGTTAATAGGTAGTGGAGTGTTTTCTTGCTTTTCGAAGGGTGTCTGTCGTCGTTGTAGCTTTATTCTTGTAGTGTCTTGCTTTTGCTTTTTACCACTATCTATTTATGTTGTTTCGATTATTGCATGATTTTGCTGCTGTTTTCGTTTTCGTAGTAGTTGCTATATTTTTTGCTCTGTCATTTTTTCTTGTCATACTCACTCTGATTGTTGTACTCGAGTCGAGGGTATTTTGAAAATAGCCTATCTACTTCCACGAGGTAGTGGTAAGGTCTGCCTGTAGTTTACCCTCCCCAGACTCCACTTGTGGGATTTCACTGGGTATGTTATCGTACTGACTTTTGGATGGGGTCCATGTCACGTATGTACTTGGGTGTTGCGTTGGTCCGTAGTAAAACACATAACTTTTTAACCTGAACTCGGATGACGATCGTTTGTTTTGCTAGATACTAGACTCAAAGACCTTTAATTTGATATGTTGTAGACCTTCTAACTCCTTATAGATCGGAAGATATTCTCGTTCCAAGTCAGGCCATATACGGGATTATTTGAAATACTCTGACATAGCGAAACCTTCAACTTGAAATTTTGTTTCAAGGCTCCCTTTGGCTTCTAACTTTGGTCTAATTCTTCAGATGACTTAACATAAGTGTTTCTTGGTATGATTACCCATTTGCAACTTTATTCTCTCTTTCACATTGATTCGTTGGCGTTTACGAGTCGCACATGTATTTTAAGTTACGGGGTATTACAACAATGTCAGCTCTATACTTAGTGTAAATGACACTCCTCCATAGAGCTTTAGTTTCATGGTTTAACTTCCACAATCAGTTAGTCGTGTAAGCTTCTGTTGTGTTGCCTTAGGTTCTTGATTCCCAGTCCTCCATCTTTTCTGCCTGTAGTGAATTTGGTCCATTTGACTAGTTGGAATGTTGTTTTCTCTTTGTTGCCCTGCCATATAAAGTTTCTTCTTAGCTGCTCCAATATCTTCTTGATCTTTGCTGGCAAGGATAACTGGGACATAACTTAGGTTGGCTGGGAATCCAACACACTGTTAATTTTGAGTACTAGGAATCCAAAATTGGCTGAGTAATTGGAGGTAGAAATCAACTTTGTAATTGGAGTGATCTGTGTTTCGTTGCAATTACATTTTACAATGTTCAGTGTGAGATGTTGGAATTAATTTTGTCATTATTGGATATTTGATGATGAAATTTGTAACATTGATTGCAATTTTGATATAATGAGTAAGAATTTTATATATTTAAGGTAATTCTGTATTTTCTATAAATTCTACGTTTCACCTCGAAGATGTGTGTACTGTGCTTCTTGCTTAAAGTCCTGCAAGGCTTGTCTTTTTTTTTTTTTGCGTGCTTTCCCCCCTTTTGAAATACTGTTTAGCCTCTCAAAAGATCCTCATGAACCACAAGCTTTACAGATCCACTGCAATCAAGATATACTTTTAGTGTTATGTTTATTGTAAATAATTAGTTGACCGAGATCTCACGTCGGCAATGCGTTGTGAGTCCAAAGATCAGAGTTATTCCTTAGACATAGTCAGGGCTAAAGGCCAAGCATGACTCTCTTTTAGTGGTAAATTTACTAATAAGTGGTGGATAACATCTACTGATCAAAAACAAGGTTCATCTCTTGCTGACAATTGTTCCATATTTTTATATAGAAACAGTTGTAATATGCATTTAGAGCGTCTACCAACAGAAGAGAAAACTTTGCCCCTTCACAATTAATTTAGCAATGTGGCAAAAGGTTGCTGTGATTACCTTACAGTATTACGAACAATCAAATAGAGTTTGGTGCAATAAAATTTTGGTGGTTTAGAAATGTTCAAACTCTTGCAGATTAAGCATGAGTGAGGCCAAATATGTGATTATAGTTGAGGATAGATAAAGAATGAATTTTTGGGTTTTGGATGAGGTGGTAGTACCATGTAGTAGGAAGGATATTTATTGATATGAGAATGCTGACCCGCTGATGGAATGCTGTACAGTGGTCACTTTTACAGTTGCATGTTGTTGAGTTGTTGAGATTATCTGCCCTTGGTAAATAAGAAAACAGTATGACGAGTAAGGTTTTAATTATTGATCAGCGCGATAGCTTTTTAATTTGATCATAGATTGCATAAGGACAATATGAGGTTATATCAGAAGTTCTCCTTGACTGATGCAAGCCAAAGAAAAGGCTTTCTTAAGTCAAAAGTGCTAAAAGGACGAGAAGACTTAGGGCTTGCAACATGATTCTGCTTGCTTTAATGTGGGTTGTTTGGAGAGAGAGAAATAGGAGAGCTTTTGAAGGAGTATAGTCGAGTTTCTCTCAGTTGAAGAGTAGTCCCAGATCTCTCATTTTCTTTTGGTGTAAACATACAGTTCCCAGTTGTATAGTGAGTTTGTAGAGAATCATGTTTTGTAGATTCTTTACTTTTTGGTATACCCCTTGTATACGGCCAGTTTGGCCATGTTTATGAATGAATATACTAATACTTTAACTGGATCAAAAAAAAAAAAGTCCGATGTTACTCATTCTTGAGAAAATTTGCAGATACAGTGTAGTTGTTGCATGTATCCCCCACCCCATCCCCTTCTTTTAGTGGAGGAAACAAGTGTGGTATGCACCAACCTTTAATATGGTTTGAGATTTTGAATTGCCTCGAAGTCTTGGCAATTTTATCAAACACTCGTTATCACGGATCCGTTTTGTTCACTCTTTATGGCCATTGCCGGTCTTTCTTTTGTCTATGTCATGTCAACTTGGTCCACCACAGGCTCTCTAATGTGATTATTGACTGAGGAAAAAGTGAGAGCTTGAATGTCGTTGATAATCAACATCTATTAGTCATTGATTGTGCATTTTACGGATTCTCTGTTTCTCCATGTTTATACAACTTTTCGTTGTGTATTGAAATAGTTCCATCAAACTAGGTGTGAATCTTCAACTATTACCGTAGACCGCTTCTTTGTCATCTCAGGTAATATCTATTGCCACTTAACAGAATATGTCTCTTCTTTCACCTAACTGAACTTGGATGAATGTCTTGCAGGTGTTTGCAGTTGTTTGAGAAGGCAGCTGATTCTTAGCTTCTAAGAATAGTAGTCCCATGTTTAAGTTCTGGATTTTACATTGCAATGCCAGATAGCAAAAAAGTTGTTTTTATTGATATCTTGCTATGTTAGTAATTGCATAGCGACATTTAACAATCAAAGGTTTTGGACTTAAATTATCTATGCCTGGCAATGAAGTCAGAGATAGGGTTCACAACTTTTTTGCACAAGACAGTTTGTCACAAGGACAACATCATTCCCCTGTAGTGGATGGGAATTTGCCTGCTCTAAGTAACATTTTGGGGGTTGGAAGCCAGAAGCAGACAGGTGGACTGAGTTCCAACGCATACAACTTACAGAACTCTGGTAATTTGATATGTTGTATAAACTTTATTTGGTAGCCAAGTAGCTTGTTGGACAATTTTCTTATTTTCCTTTGTTTGCAGATACCACTAGAGGACATAGCAGTTATCCATTTAATGTGCAGCGTGGCTTGGATTCTGCACAATCAACTCAATGGGCTGAGTTTGCTAAAGGTCAGCAGCCAAACTTGAATGGAATCATGTATGGTAATCAGAACTACCAGACAAGGCAGGATGAATCAAGTTTTTCGACCGTGAATACAGGTTCTAATCAATGTAATCCAGCCTCAGGGGGCTCATTTTTTCATGAATTGCAGCGAGGGGCGGGTCTTGAACAGCAGGCAAGAGGACTAGTTAGGTCAGATCCTTCTGGGAGTCCTGCTAGTTTGGATCTTTTTGGTGGTCAGCAAATGAACTGTCAGCAATCAAACATGCTGCAATCTTTGCAACGGCAGCAGTCTAGGCTTAATGAAATGCAGCAACTGCAACAGCAAGTCATGTTCGTGAAGATGCAAGAACTTCAGAGGCAACAGCAACTAGATGCCAGTCCACAAGATCTATTAAATCAGGTTCCCCCCGTTCCTAAGGTGGCATCTAGTAACCATTCTCCCGCTTCTATTAATGGCACCAATAATTCCGGTGCAGTAAATTTTTCACTGGCAACTGAGCTTGGCAACACAAATTGGTTGCAACATGGTTCTCCAGTCCTTCAAGGGTCCACAAATGGATTCAATCCCACCAATTATGAACAAGCACAACATTTGATGGGTTTGATTCCTCAAAACATTGATCAGTCCCTATATGGAATTCCTGTTGCCAATTCAAGAGGAAGCCTGAGCCAACTTCCGCAGGTGGGAACAAAGAAGCCTACAGTACAGCCAATGCCAACCTTTACTGGTTCATTTCCGGTTAATGAGTGTGCTGAATTGTCAGATCAAGTCAGTGGGCAGGATGGGACTTCCATTCATAGACAGAGTTTGCAAGGTGAACGCTTTTTTGGTCACACTAGTCAAGCTCTATCTAATGCTGTAAATACTGAGAACCTTCAGCAAGCAAATAATGTGCAAAAAGGTTCAGCTCTCCAGGATTTCTGCAGCAGACTGGATGTAACCATTCACGCAGAGACCTCACTGGAGAAAGTTGCGACGCAAGCTTCTTCACCACAGAATGAAGTTGGTTTAGATCCTACAGAAGAAAGAATTTTGTTTGGTTCAGACAGCAGTATATGGGGATCCTTTTCCAAGAGGCCTAATAGGAATGAGGAAGGTGTTAATCTGTTTGACAGTACAGGATTGCTAACTGGATCTCCTTCTATCCAATGTGGTACTTGGAGTGCTCTTATGCAGTCTGCTGTTGCAGAAACTTCGAGCAGTGATATTTGTCCGCAGGAGGAATGTAGTGGTTTGAATTTTTACAGTGCTGAAATTCCTTCAGGGAATCAGAATCTGATGTATAAAAGTGAGAGACATAAATCATCTTCTGCTGAAGACAAGTTGTCCCTAGAACCATCCTTGAATTCTTTTTCTGCTCAGCCATCTGATAGCACCAATATGAATAACAGCTGCCACAGCGTCCAGGGGCACAGGTTTCCATATGAGCAAGGTCAGAATCTGCAAGTAAATTCTCAAAGACCTATTCAGTCATCACATGGAGGAAGCAAGTGGTCAGATTTCGGTCCACTGCAGACGTCAGTTGCTGAAGCAAGCCAGATATTTAGCAATACTTCACATCCTCTTGACACAGAAATGATTTCTAGAAGGGGTTCTAGTTCTTTGACACCTGAGCTTGGTGGAGCTAGACAACCATGGATGAAATCAGCTAGTTGGGGTGTTCTTGGGTCAGCAGTACCCTCTGGAGATGCAGCTTTTAGTATTCTGAGTGAGAACTCATCAAATCGTTTGCAGGACAACAATCAGAAGAAATTCATCCAAGATGAAGTCTTTCATGGTGGCGTGGCATTGAAATCTTGTCCACGCGGTAATTCTGCAGTTGATATGGAGCATGCGGGATCATCTATGGCTAGTCCGCTGGGGAATTCAGAGGTTTTTGGCTCATATCACTCTGCCACAACTCCAAACTCAAGTACCATGAAGTGCTCATCACCTTGCGTTGATGATAAAGAGTTCACAGTGCATGAGATGGAGAACAGTGATAAGAAGGATAATTCAAATGACAGCTCTCACTCTAATCTACATCCTCATTCTTCCGCTGGTGGGCTTAGGGAAAATGCTTTATCAGATGCCAGCGATTCAAGGTATCTTGTCATGGGGAAGAATAAGTTGTCTGATCAGGGTGGTCGGAAAAATTCTTGGCCTCCAAAGTTTCAGTATCATCCCTTGGGAAACTTGGATGAGTATGCTGATCCTTCTCGTAGGATGGAACAATCTACTCATTCTCAGTCTATAATGCAGCACAATCCCCAGCATGGCCAGTCAAAAGTTTTTAGTCAGGTTCCTCACAGTCAGGTAGAACTGGAGAAGGTGATATATGTGCTAATGTAGTATATTTTTGAAGAGCCCTATATCCTTGATCAACAATAAGAGGCTAATGTTCTTTGATCTACAGGGGCAGTTGCATGATGTTTTGATGGAAGGCTCTAGTGAGGTGCATTGTCAAAGCAGGTTTCCTGGTGGTGTATCTAATATTCCTGGGCTCTTCAACAGATCTCTTGACTTACATTCACCTAATAAAATTGCAGAATCTAGGTAGTCAATTTCCTGATTCTCATAACTATTAACAAGTACATTTTGATAGATCCTGTACGATTTAGATGTTCTTTTTTACATATCTTTACATGTATCTTAAAACCTCGTTGACGGTCAAGTTGAGCTGTATAAAGTACTTTCTGGTACCTTCTTTTTCTGGCTTCAATGCTGACTGTTTCTTTTCTTGCAGTCCAAACATGCTACAGCTTATTCAGAAGGTGGACCAGTCGAGAGAGTGTGGCTCTGTGTCAGAGTTAGGTCATTCTGAAAAAAAAGTATCATCTAAGATGCCTGAAGCAGAGGATTCTGATGAGTCTGTTGGTCATCACCTGAGGAGTCAGTCTGCTGCCTCTCAAGGCTTTGGTCTACAACTTGGCCCTCCATCCCGACGTGCATCAGTCCGAAACCAGTCTTTGACATCTCAGAGCTCTATCCAAGCTGTTAGCTCTTCACATTCAAGTCATGCTGCTGTTGACACTGGTGAGAAGAATCAAGGACCGATGCAACCCCCTCATCAGGCTCGATCCTTACTTTCACCTTCTGATCTATCCCAGGAAGGATTGAAGAATATAGGATTTGGTATTTCAGGAAGTACCAATAATGTAACTTCTATGTATGGAATGCCCGGAAACCTTTCTCCAGCATTTGATTCTCATTCTGGTTTTCCCTATATGGGAGGTCAGCTTAAAATTCCAAATGTGGCCAGGACTACTGCACAACTCTCAACAAATCAATCCATTAGTGTATCATCTGATAAACATGCTTCCTGTCATACAAAGAAAGGCGACTCTTGCAGTGGATCTGCAAATGGTCTATCTGTGGAGGCTTCCTTGCAGGCTGGGGCTGACAATACACAAGATAAGCCTATCCTTCCCGCAGACAAGTCTCAATTAAGTAACATCAATGGTACAGTGGAAAGTATCCTTACCAATCAAGTTACATCCCAAGAGCCAGTATCAGTTTCTCAGGCATTAGGGTCTGGCATCAGTCAGCAGGGTACGTCTTCAAAAGTGTTATCCGGTATGTGGGCTACTTTTCCACCACCTCAGCAACCTTTTGGTTCTCAGTATGGCAAGGATCCTTCTCATATTTCCCTATCACATCAATTGAATATTGTGGAGTCATCATTATCTGCTCCTGAGAGGCAAAGTGATCAGTACTTGAATAGAGGTAATTTCACATCCCAGATTGGTACTAGCTCAGTGAATTCCCCGGTTTCTTCTGAAGGGGAAGAACAGCAACCAAAGGAAAGCCATACTCAGCAGATACCAGTGAGAAATGTTGACCTCATCCAGAAGATGAATGATTCACAGGGTAGAGAACCTTTTATCAAGTATATCTTGGGTGGATCTCCTGCAAATTCTGCATCTATGCAGAGAGATATTGAAGCCTTTGGCCGATCTTTGAAGCCCAAGCTTTCAAATCAGAACTATTCCCTATTAAACCAAATGCAGGCCATCAAACATGTGGAGATCGATCCAAGCAATAAGGCCTTAAAAAGAATGAAAGTAGCAGACAGCAGGACAGGTGCTCCACAAGTTTCTTCTGGGGACCCTGAAATGTTAGGATTCTCTGGGCCAGAGGATTTGCAAAGAACCATTTCATCTCAACAAGGGAGGAAAATGTCTCCTCAGGATGTACTTGCACTTCATCAGGATGATTCTCAGAGCAGTGGTCACAGCAATAATACAAATTCCGTTACGCTTGAACAAACACAAAATGGTCCTCAGTTGGAACCTTCCTGGTTTAATCAGTGCAGAACCTTAAAAAATGGGCAGATGTTACATATGTATGATGCTCGTAGAGCTGCTGCAATGAAGACAGTGGAACAACCTTTCACTATTGGGAAGTCTTCCAGTAGTTTGCTGCAAATAATGCCTGCAACTTCTGATAGAAGTACAATCGGTAATCTTGAACCAAATTCTGTCCCCAGCTTTGCTGCAATTGAGCATTTTTCTTCTTCGACATTGCCAGTGAATGTTGATCGTCAGCACCTAATTTTGAAACCCATGAAGCGGAAACGTGCTAAACCCGAAAATACTTCTTGGAATAAAGAAGTTTCAGCAGATTCATGGAGCGGTCAGACAATCAGGTTCGTATTATGCACAACAACTTCTTTAATAAATTCTCTTGCTTTTATGTTATTTAGCTGCTGCTCTACACCTGCTTTTAGTCCCTTGTTGCCTTCATTTGGGCTGCTGTATTAGTTCAAGATTCATGCTGATGTGTTTTAACTTTCGCTTCGCAGCCTTGCAGAAAGAGAGTGGGCTAGAGCTGCTAATAGGCTTACTGAAAAGGTTAATGAACTGACTACTATAATCCTCCCGATTTCAAAATTTGGTTGCGTTACTTCTATAACAGCCTGTATTTTTCTATTTTTAGGTTAAAGAAGGCATCGGTTTTAATGAGGAAGGGGCACCAGGGTTTAAAGCTAAAAGAAGAGCTATATTGACCACTCAGCTTATGCAGCAATTACTCCCCTCTCCCTCTGCAGGAATTCTTTCTGCAGAAGCTAATGCAGAGTATGATAGTGTAGCTTACTCCATCTCTAGATTGGCATTGGGGGATGCATGCAGCATGGTCTGTTGCTCAAATGATGATCAGAGTATGCCCCGTGATGACAAAGAACTGTGAGTTCTCTAGTTGCATGAGATTATTCAATCATGTCTATTGTTTTCTTGTTCTTCTGATCCTAATGATACGTTTAATGCAATTTGTAGACTTCTCGAAGAGTGCATTACTTCTCAGAGGATTAATAAGCATTATTTTGCCAAAACTGTTGAAGAGTTACAGGGAAGAGCCAGGAGATTGGAAAGTGGTTTTTTGAGGTAATGCTTGATGTTTCATTTTCAGTTTCCATATTTTGCTCCAGTAACAATGTTTTGCTGAATACTGTTGACTGCACACGACTATAGCAGATGAGTTTCTTTACAGTTTGTTCGGATGATTGTTACCTATTGTATTGTATTATTAGAGAAAAATATTATTAGAGGTGGCAAAAAAACAAGTATTAATTAATCTTGCAAAAGAGCAAAATTTGTGAGATGCATTGGTAAATGATATTTTAAATCGCTGAAGACGATACTTGAAATGAGCCAATGTCCATGTGGGTTCACATGCTATACAATTCTACAAATTATATGTCATGATGCAAGGTGAGCTGTTGGTTAATGTTAGTTATTAACTAACACCATAATTTCTTTTTTCATTGAGCTAGCTAAATTGAATTAACATTCATTATTTTTAGGAAACTTACACTTTTTTCTTAAACTTTTTGTTTTAAAGTCAAATACATTGTTTAATAGTAATACTTATGTAACTTTAACAAAATTGTGCATTCATTGATATGGATACATACTCTTAAGTTGACTACCTAAATGGGATTAACATTCATCATTTTAAGGAACTTAAAACTTTTTTATTTAATTAAGTCTTATTTTGTAGCACAGATACATAGTTCAATATGTAAGGCTGCGTACAATAGACCCTTGTGGTCAGGCCCTTCCCCGGACCCTGCGCATAGCGGGAGCCTTAGTGCACCGGGCTGCCCTTTTTTATACATAGTTCAATATACTTTTAAGATTTTTCAAAATTATATATTCATTAATATAGGGTACATGCGCAAAACGCATATATTAAAAAGCACGAAGGCCCTTAACGAAATGTTGTTTTTCTTTTCCACTCTTTAAAATTTGATTTCACAAATGATAAAATAGTAATTTAATTATAACCCTAATATTTAGGACTTTAAGATCAACTAAGATTTTGATATATTAAATCATTCCTTATTTGAACTAATAAGTAAGAACTCTTATTATTTAGAAATTCATAATCATGCAAGATTTTTACTTAAACAAAAAATTTCCTCAATTTTTGCTTCACATTTAATTTCCTTTTAGTTTTATTTAAGTTAGTTTCTTATGTTTGAGTTATTTATGATTTGTTTTATATTAGTTTAGTTTTGGTTTAAAATGAAGATTTGTCGAGTCCATTTCAAAAGGTCACATCGAGTCTAAAGAATGCATCTTCTAATAACCTACTAATTTGGGTATAAACACTGATATCAATAATTTTAAGTCCCTTAAGCATGTTATCTCCTAATGTGAATGTCTATTATTACTCTATTCGTATCATTACTAAACATTGCTAAATATTTTATTTTTTATAGTATCTCTCTAATTACATAAACTTTATTTAAAACATTATAAAATATTGTTGTTTGAATTATAATTTAAATTATATATCTTGACCTCAAATTAAATTTTATTGGACCTTAGATTGAGTTATTGCTGACTTTCATGAGCTAACGTAGCCCGCTCGTTAATCACTTTCCCTGCATGGTCAACTCTTGTCGATTTAATGTATTTGAGTTAATTGTATATTTATTCTTATAGCGGTTTGTTCATGCATTAGCGATTAATACATTATAATTTGAAAAGTTATTAGAAATATGATTAACCGAAAGACCACGGGAAGAAAGAACAATACACGTTGATCTTTTTTTTTCTTAGTTCGACACAATTTACCTCTTTTTCAATAGGTTCATGAGTTTATTCACCTAATTTTTAAATTTTTTAAATCAATTAAATTTTTTGCTTCAAGTCCTTTCTTATGTAGTTTATTTTACATATTAAATATCTTGTACTTGGATTTGGGGGCTATGCGGAGAGGTAGGAGTAGAACAAAAAAATATTGGGGAGAGGTGATTAGACAAGATATGGCACTACACCATATCACCGAGGACATGACCTTAGATAGAAAAGAGTGGAGGTCGCAAATTAGGGTAGAAGGCTAGTAGAGGTAGAATGGTATCTTGCCATTTGTCGATTTAGGGTGGTCGTAGGTCTAGGCGTGCCATTAGAGTTGCGGTGTTTTGTTTTGATTACCATATTACATTTTTATCGTTATTGTCCTTGTCTTGTAAAACTTGCATCGTTTTTTTTTATCAATATGCTCTCTCTATCTCTCCCTGTATATATATATGTATTTATTTATTTTACTTATGTATTTATTTACTTATTTATTTTTATTTATACCTGGGAATGTGTCTTTTGAGCCAAGGGTCTTTCGGAAACAACCTCTCTATCTCAATGAGGTAGTGGTAAGGTCTGCGTACACCCTACCCTCCCTAGATCCCACTTGTGGGGTTCCACTGGGTATGTTGTTGTTGTTGTTGTATTAAATATCTTGTACAAATTATTCTTATTTCAGTGCTGTAATATGAATAATCCTGCAAAAAATAAGGAAACCAAAAGTAGCAAAGTCTACAAGGAATAAGTTAATAATTCGTTGTTGCTAAAGTCGGTCGACACTCCTTCAATATTCAAGGATATTTTGGTTCTCACACTTCATAACTTTTGCTTTGGTGACATATATGATTCTCATTTTAAATGTTTCTACCATTCACACTAACATTTTATTTTAGAATTTCATACTATTAGAGCTTCCATAATATGTTGGAGGATTTCTGGATGTCATTATTTCTTCTCCTTTATTTATCTAGCTATTATGTTTAACATTTTTTTCTCAATTAAATGAAGTTGAATCTATTTAGTGTCATTTTCTATTTCACTTAATTCACTTTTCTTTTATACAATCTTTTTAGTTGACGCAATACACACATGCAACACACGTACACCGAAACTAGTTGCTAAGTAAAGGTGAATTTGTTAATTATGTAGAAACTACATTTGGTGCTAAATTTTAACGACGGATATGCAAATCAGATTTATAAAGAGCAGTTTCAGAAATTCAAGGGTTCACTTTGAACTGTGATGGCTTTTTGCTTCTGATTTAGTACATCTAAAAACATATAAAGTTGATGATAGGTCTTTAATCATGATTTCTCCCACCATTAGAAAATGAGGGCAAAGTGCTAACTGTACTTATTGGTTGGTTCCGTATAAACATGGACGTTTTATCAGGAAATCCACACTTCTGAAGTCTTTAATGTATGTCATTTGACTTGCTATTAATTCTTGGCTATTCATTTTATCTATTGATGTTTTACATTTCCATTTATATTATATAAATATTGTCTGCCTTACTGACTTCCTTTTTACCTGAAAAAGGTATGTTAATTCTGCATAATTAGTTCTGTTTGCTTTCTAATTTGTTCTTCCTTTGATCAGACTGGAAAAGAGAGCATCAGTATTAGATGTGATCGTGGATGGGCAAGACCAAGAGAAGTTCGGCGTTATTAATCGGTATGCTAGGTTTCTTGGTCGGGGGCAATATGATGGTATTCCTCAGAGATACGTCAGAGCACTTCCAATACCAAAAGATCTCCCTAGTGGGGTGCACTGTCTTTCTCTATAATCACAAATGAATTGAATCTTCCCTGTGCTCTGTCATCAATTACCTCAACTTCCGGTAGAAATTTTTGTACTAGTCATGTACTAGTGCTAGCAAGAAGAAAATAGAACTACACAACCAGTATTGCTGAACAGACTCAATTGACTTCTCAGATGCAATGTAGCTGTCCAATCTTTTGCATGTAGTATTCATTCCATGTACATCTCTTCAAACTTAGTGAAGGGGGGAGAGACTAGGGCACCCCATCATTTTTTGCAAGTAGCGGGGAGAATACATACTCTGCTTCTAAGCCGTTGATATACAGTTGGTCCAACCTCTTTTGCAGAATTGTGGAAGTTACTATAATTGCTTTAGGCAGGTTCGGGGTATTTGTATTGGCCATCATTATGTGTAAGAGATGCCTAGGCTCATAATTTATTCTGTTGGTGCCTCTTATTTTCTGATGAAGGCTAATTTTTCAGTTGATGGATCCCTCAACCATTTGTAGTTTTTAAAAGTTCACAGCTGGAAATAGGCTAAGCTGTCCAGATTGTTCAGAACATAGTTTAGATGAAAAAAGTGCTTTCGGAACAGCATTATATTTAATTATTTCCCTTGTACAGAGGTTTAGATCATGCCTATACTTTGCCTTTTATGGTTCTTAACTTGCAAACTGCTGTCTTGTTTTGGGATGGGGCCGGTTGAGACTCTTTGAAGTTACATCCCTGCCTCTCGTGTAACTTGAGTTGCCCTGCTCCTTTGGCAGTTAAAGTAGCTCACTTCAAGAAGTAAGATTACATCCCTAGGCTAGGCTATGTTATATGAGCAGAAGTTACAAACATTACATCCCTAGGCTAGGGTATGTTATGAGCAGAAGTTACAAACATACGATTCATGGGGAGATAAAGGAATAGAGCGAACCAAGAATATATGTCGAACATGTTGATATGTTCTGTTATTCAGTAGAAACATCCCTTCTTTTCTGAGGGTTCCAGCTTCCATCTCGTACCCTCCCCTCTCTCTCCACCCAACCAGGCCATATTTTCTCGTTAGTGTTGTTTGTCTTGCTCAGAATGAGCTTACTGCTTGGTTTGATATGTGATTTCTCAATAGTAATTTCCCTCTGGCATAGGTTTGACAGTTCAGTCAAAAGGTTGATACTCGAATTGGGAAGAAACTTTGGTTAGGTTGTTCATCAAATGCTTGTGTTCTTTATGTGCTTTCTTAATTAGACAAGGTGAAAATCCGCATAGAAACTATGAAGAGATCAAGCATAGTTAAACAGAAGAGTAGTTTCTAGGGTTATATTCTATAAACCAAGGATAGATGAATTCCCAGAATGAGGCATCACTTAGCAATCAAAGTCTGATGGGATGTCATAGTAGATGCTAGAGAATGTACATAGGCTGAGAATAGTTCTTCTTTCTAGAATTGCATGCGTTTTATGTAGGGTAGAAGAACCCATAGACGAGGTAAAGCAATAGTAATACAGATTATTTGACAAAATCATTTGTTTTTCAAAAGCTGTAAATGTAGAAGAGCATCTATAAAAGAGGAAATTTCATAAATAACTTCAGTTTGGATCATAATTATCATTAGTAGCTAGAGTTTACCTAAGATTCATAGCGATTGTTTAGTTGTATTTGTTTGCTCAATTTTGATGTATCTATTCGCTCAACTTAGTTATATCAACAATTCCTCAATTTTGTTGGATACACTGATTTTAGGGTAAGTCGTTCTGCATCTGTGCATTTTCAATTTTTTTCGAGTATATGCACCAGGTATGTATCACCATAAATTCAGATCTCGATCTAAGATACAAACTAGAAACAATCCTAGATAAAAGCTAGAAATATTGAAGATACAATCTAGTTACAACTTCGAAAATCCCTAGATTCCTAGATACAACCCAGAAAATTCCATATACAACCTAATTACAATTTGAAAAAATCACTAGATTCCTAGATACAATCCAGAATTACCAATGCAAAATCACCCAGTGGCGTTTCATCGGCGATATTCAAACATAGAAGATTTAGATTGAGGAAATCTAGAGGAGGGAAGAGTAATATGAAGAAGAGACTGTAGGTGATAGAGGAAGCTATAGTTTTAAATCATAATTATCATTAGTAGCAATAGTTTACCTAATTACAATTCATAAAAACTATTTCGGAGCTGTGTCTGTTCGCAATCTCGTTATATTCATTGGTCAAATATGATGTATTTGTTTGCTACATTATTCGAGTTCTTTAAATTAGAGTATTGCTCGTATAACATAAAAGGTGTTGGCCATTTGTCAAAGTCCAAGTGTTTGCTGGAAGAACAAAAAAGTCACCGTAAAAAGTCAAAAGTAAATATCTTTATGCATAAATTTAGAAATATGCAACATTCTTTACATTTTTTTGTTTGTTTTTTGTTATGTATGGAAGCCATCTCTCGATTTGAGCAGTTCCACAGGACTTTCTGCTGGAAGAACTGCAGTTCCATGACCTACTGTTTCCAATACTTATGAATTCTGGTGTTGTCTATTAACTTTACCTTCAAAGTCCACATGATAGAATCAAGTCTTTTATCTTCAATTACTTTCCATAAATTATACAAGTCCAGTGGAATAAGTATTTCATGAGATCCATCTTCAAAAGAGTGTTACACTTACAAAGCATCTTCATGCTTTGGATTGAATGAAAACGCTTTGTGAAATTAAGACTGTCTGTCTAAAGCTGCTTCTGACGTTGATATCAATTTTGATGCAAATGGTAAAATCAGGGAAAACAAAATTATGTACATAGAATCTCTAGCCTACCACAAAAGAAAAAAGAATCGGAGTTAGAAAACTGTCAAGCATAAGAGGTTCTTGATAGCCCGAGCCTCTTCACTTTCATATTAATACTAAATGTATTGATGTTGGTGTACTTCATCCGCTGGATGCTTTGACAAACAAAGACAGCATTTAGCAGCCATTATTGCAGTATTGTCTGGAAAACATCAGTAGTCTTGTTTGTAAGTTGGAAAGTTCCTCCTGGACAACTTCACTATCTAAATCCCAACTTAAGTCAGTTCTTATATGCCTCAACCTCAATTTAGTTGGGGTCATCCATGCGAATCCTTTGTATCCATTCCTCTCTATTCAGGTCCAATATTCATCAGCATTGTTTTAAAGAAGTTTGAAGATAAAAACCTTAGAAGCTTGAAGATCAGCTCAATGCCTCTTCAGGCATATGGATGAGCCTAAAGAATGTCCAAGTCCAATGCCTCTTCAAGTTTCAATCTTGGAGTTGAGCAACAATAGAGAATATTAAGCGTTTGTCCACCATTGTTTACCTATCTGTGTAGTTGAGGTTTCATGATATGGTAACATGCATCTCCTCACCTACAATAGCAAATAATTCACCTATCCTGTCAAGGAAAAACTACGGTTACAAAATGATACTAGAGGGGAAGCAATACATTATATGAGTTGTTAACTCCAATATTAATAGAAGCCAAGAAAAGTAGCTTCAGTATCAAGGATTGAAAAAACTCAAAGAGTCCCACAGAATCACTTTACCTGGATCTATCGACATTGACTTCTGCGAGCCAGGTTGTTAAGTAAACCTACAATTCAAATATTTAATCAGTACAGAAATAAAAAGGATGTGGAAACACCAGTAGAAGGTTTATAATTTGTCCATCCAATAAGACAATGATAGATCTTTCTAAATATGATCATAAATAAGGGAATTTCCACATATCTTTGTTGACCAGCTTCAACGTCTCACTTATGTTTTTTCTTTACTTTAATAACAAAGAAATCGAGGTCCCGTGGGGCAAGATTCGAAACTCGGTAGATAATGGTCGACCTCTTTACTCTTCTTCATGTAAATACCACGCTTTGTCTGCGGCAGATTTCTGACCCATGACATGCCTCTAATCTAAGCATCACGTGTTGTGCTCTTACCACTAACCAAAGCCCCCACAGCTCATTTCCATGAAGATTTTTTTTCATATAGTAGTAATTTACACGCGTCTGGTGGAAGCCCAAGTTACAAGTAGTATACAAAAAGTAGAGTCGTAAAACAAAAATATAGTTCTCTACAACCGAAACCAATTTAATAATACTAACAGGAACCTTGTTAGTAATATTTCCATGAAGAATATCTTAGCTTTAACCATGACTCTTCCTAGAGATCTAGCCATAAAAGACCTTTTCACCTAAAATGAATCATGTTGCACTCCACTATTATAAAAATATTACCTTGACAACAAAACATGATTCATTGACATGAACTTGAAAAAACAAAACATGATTTAATGAGCAAACAGTACATAGAAGAGACAGGAAAGCATGCCTTGAACATGAAGGAAAAAAATGTAAGTTGAAGAGAAATAATATCTCCAGTGAACCAATATTGCTACCTCACACAAATTCAAGAGAAATTTGATGCGAAAAGCATTTTTTACTAGCAAAAACTAAAAGCTCAAGAAGATGGATACAAAAGGAGAGTATGTAAACGAAAGCAACTTTATGTATAAGAAGTAAGACCTTCAGAAATTATATGGGATATACATATTTATTGTTGGTACCACCACTAGAGCAGTTATGATATGCTACTCCTTTTCTTGGGTTAAAAAATGAACTAATATTATTTATATCTTATGCATCTGTACAAGATAAGAGTGCTAAAAGTAGCACTAATGTAAGTCCAGGTACAATCATAATTAAGATATACAACTCAATGTGCTGGTTGAGGGTTTTTCCCGAAGTAACAATGATAAAGCTTACCATTAACTAGGGTCTTTTGAAGCACTAGGGATGTGCCTCAGTGTGCTAATAATTCTAACAGCTATAGACACATATATAGAAGTAGGCACATAAATTTATTCCTAAATGTATAACTTCATATAAAACAGGTGACACAATACCTGGAGAACGTTCCTCTCTAATTGACTACTTGATTGCATGGTGGTAGACTGAGAATCGCAGCTCTCTACCTTGGGCACGAGTTGCTTAAGAACCTCGTTTGAGTTTGAATCACATATGCGTAGATCATCAAATTCTCCGACATAGAAATGATCACTCCATTTCAGCTTGTCAACGTGTGAAAAATCATCGAAACCAATGGAGCATATTTCCATCACTAGCAACCGCTGCACATCAGTCAACTTTTGAGAAGGAAATACAACTAGATAGAAGATTTTTACGAATAAAGTGAAAAATGCCTCACTGTGGCTGAGAAGATTAGAAAAACACCTTTAGCTTTGTTTCTGACACAAACATCTGGACCAGCTCCTCTGCCAGTTTCTCTGAAGTCATTAGAGAGGAAAATTGTACTTTTTAAATATGAAGCAGATACATCGATAAAAAGAAAAGTTATTTCTCTGTATAAGAACAACAGGAAGCCAATGTTGAACTAAGTTATTTCTATGTATAAGAACAACAGGAAGCCAATGTTGAAATCCTTTTAGTGATTGTTTAATGGAACGTAAATTGTGTCTCCATTCTTGATAGTTCAAGTCTATACGTAAGATTTGCCACCCATGAAGCAATATTTATTTAGTTAACCAAGGAGATTAAGGGTGACTGCCGAATAAAGTTACCAAGTTCAAAAGAAGAAAGAGTGACTGCCGAATGTCCTCTGGTCAGGCAGAAGAGACTAGCATGTTCAAAACCCTATTACCAGGAAAGGAAGTCGACCAAAATTCCTGACCATTCAGACTTAAAATTGTACCTCTAACATCTTATACCACATTGACTCCCTTGATAAGGAATGACTGAGGAGAACCAGACTTGCTTAGGTTTATATGACTTTTTTTTGTCAAGTAGATTTTATATGATTACCTCCATTGTAGCAAACTGTAGTAATCTTTTTTGTTTGATTCAACTGTTACTGATAACTAATGCTGAAGCCTAGTGACACACTCAAGAATCAGCTAGTCTGTATAGGGTGAAGTATGGAACAGATGGGTTGACTGGTGAGCAAGCTACTGTTATGCAATCGCTAAATTCCACCTCTTCCCTTGGTCAAATAGGGTTATACAATTAAAATTGATTGTTGCATCGTCTAATGAAATCATTGTCATTCTATCATTAAGTTGATGATATTTTTCTCTAAACAATATCCATAAGGCATCCTGCCAATCCTCTGTTAATCATCCTATAAAGACTAGGCATCTCTGTGGCATTAGTTCAAAGTTGTAGGGAGTTATTAGATGGAGTAACACATGTACGTTGCATAAAGATGTACAACCAACACATGATCCCCCTTTTTGGGGGGGATATGTTAACCTACGTCTACCTTCCACAAAACCCCAAACAACCTCCCAGGAGTAACAGTGTCCCTTCCTAATTTGCTCTCTTGGTAACTTGAATTGTTGAAATATTGGAGCATAGGTTGCTTTTAACTTGACCAATCCTCTCTTGTCCCAGCGCACAATCTTCTTTTCATTTAATAAGTAATAGTATACTGGACTCTGTGATAATCTAGTCCTGCTAACTAAGCATATAATAAATTTAATAGTCATTGATTAACTCACACTACAAATTAGCATATGATAACCTTTTTAACAAAACATTGATAAATCTCTGCAAGAATTTCCACTAGTGGGGACAGTCAGCAACTTCCAAAGAAAACGCATACCGAAATCAAAGATTGACCAAAAGGTGAAAACAGGAATCCCATCACAATCACCAGTGTCATTCTGATTTCCGGGGAAGCAAGAAAACTCAGTAAGTGGGGTGCCACTTGTTCCTTTGAGATAACACCTCATACATTTAGAAACATTGACCATCTGAGTTACAACAGCCACCTGTAGGCAGCTAAACAGTCAGGCAATAAAAAGTCATGGTAATTCTGTTGAAGCCACTTGAATCAAGAAGGTAAAAATGCCACGTCCAGTATCCCAGTCTGCTAAAAGGTCATAGCTTCAATACAGACATGTAGCAGAATATGATCCATGCCTGAGCGACAGCTGATAGAAGCAGAAATCAAGAACCAAGTCTAGGAGATGAATAATCACTTGCGAATTGGTTTTTTTCAATGAGTTAATAACATCATGCAAACAACTAAGACCTATGTATATATCTCCTGATTCACTCTTGATTTTTGCACCCTTGACTCAAAGTACTTTAGAACCCAGATTTCCAAGCAACCAAACCTTTTGCCACTTTAACTTGTACACTAACACCTAGCGATATATAATATGAGCCAGTAAATAATTTCTCTTATTAGCTAAAGCTTTTTGAGCCAGCAAAAATTCACTTATATAATTTTGTCAAATTAGTGAAATAGTAGTTTTATTGGACAGATAACATTAAGTAATGGATAGTCATACAACTATAGGTTATAAGAGTGTGATCTCAAGGACATTGGATGTTCCAAGTATGAGATAAATGCAGTTTAGTATGTCAAACAAGAACAGTTAAGCATGGAAGACAAATGCAGATAAAAACTCCAAAATACCAGAAGAGATATCTATTTGTTGTTTTTACTACAAATAGCATGAAAGGCACTTGTGCTTGAGTATGAACTAAACAACAGATATGTTGTTCACCTAGAAATACTTAACACAACCACTGGCCTTCCAAATACTTGGGGATTTATAAAAGTAACATTGTGCTTAATTAGTCATTCAAATTGTCCTAATCAAAATAAGTCATTCACACGGTTGACAAACCGTACATAACTATTTATTCCTCTCATTTTTTTTAGGGATTTTCCCTTCCGGACATAGGAAAGAGTTGAACAAAACAAGGACCATTTTAAAGTAACACAGTTATAGAACATTTCGAGAAGCCTGAACAATTAAAGAAGATATTAAGCATGACAGAGGGATATACAGACAGGTCTAGATGTTTTAGTAACAAAAAATAATATTCAGGTTCTGAGAAGCAGAAAGAAAACCACAGTACAAAATTCATCTATTTGACAAAAAAATGTTTACCAAGTTAGCCAAAGTAGCAAGATAATCACACATACATTTATGAAGTGAATTCACAAATACGTAGTGTGCATACCATATCTTTGTAAGATGACAAGAGCTTCCTCCTATTAGTCTCCTGAAAAATGATGATAACTGTGAGAAATTGTTCAGAGTACAGTTTGATTTTGTCATTAAACAGAGATGGGTTTTCCATTCTACTTTTACACTCTCTTTTCCAGCATACTTGACCAACTAATAATGAGGTAAACCTCTGAGGTGCAATCTGAAAATATTTCCAACATAACCTCAAAACAAGCAACCAAACAACATTAAATGGGTGTTTGAATTGGTTTATTTTTAGTGGCTTTTGGCTTTTAAGCTCTTTTTTAGTTTTGGAAATGTTCGGGTAACTCAAAAAGTGCTTAAAAGCACTTTTATTACGCTGAAAAAAATACCCAAAAAAGCCAAAAGCCAAAAGCTGGGTGTTCACAACTTATGACTTTTAGCTTTTAACTTATAAGCCACTTTAAAAAAGCCAATCCAAACACCCCTAATTCAGCAACAAAAATCATTCAGAAATTATTTTTGGTTGAAATGTGCTGATTTATTGTCGGCTTCAAATTCAATAGGTTTCCTACGTAATTAGGAGGGTACACCAAGGGGCATCAAGTAAATATAAAGCATCAGGCAACGAAGATCTGGCTCACTCCACAATAAGTGGTTTTGTTGTATATTTCTCAATCAACATTATGGAGTGTGCCAATAGACAACTTCTGGGACAATTCAAATTGAAGCCAAACGACAAAAGGAAAAAAAGGCAAGTACTATGATCACCTGCTGCTTGAACAATTTCCTACATGCTTTTTTACGTATATCAGGCATCTCTTTCAATATACCTAACTCCATTGCATCCATATACCTGCACCAAACTCCAACGGAGGTCATTCAAAATCAGTGATAATTCAACATTAGAAATTGTTAGTCCTGCGCTAGTTGAGGGTATGAGTTGTGTAATCAGTTGAGTTAGGTCCAAGGTTGATTTTCCTAATAGAAATCACATTGACAACAACACAAATTCAAATATTCTCTTCAATACTATTCCGTCCTAAAAAATGGATATCAAATACTTTCAAACATTTTAGAGATGTTTTTTTACTATAAAAACTGTTATTTATCGGAGATTAAGAAAGTAATGAAATTTTGGAATCTTGTGATGATACATAGAATGTATCAAAATGTCATTTAATCTAATCGCCTTAAATATGCAATGAAAAATTAGAATTAAACAGTTGTCATAAAAAGATGCAATCTTTTTGACTGTTCGGAACTTTTTGACTCCTAATTTTGTAGGACCATCTGTAATTGTAAATGATATTTATAGCTTCTATAGGATCCATTCCAAAAGACCTAAATAGAAAAGAAAAATAAGCAAATTGAAAGGGAGTAAGTTGTATTTTATTATGTAATTAAACTTAACCAGTTGTTTGAAGTTTACCTTTGGGAAAGATAAGAGTTTACTACATAAGTGGCGTATGATCGAGCGGTGGAGGATAAGGAAAGCCATTGAGTCCGAAGAGAAGACAGCTTTGACCACTGGTTTCTCAGGTTTCGTTGCGCCGCCGGTCTCCATCGCCGTATATCTTGAAAGGATGACGGCGTCGATGGCGTTGTTGGAGGCGCCGGCGATTTTGCATCCGGACTTAGAATATTCCAATCCGTAGCTTCATCCGAGGAAGTCGGAAAGGCAGAAAGTGTCGTCGACGGCGCCAGAGCAATTGGGAGGTCTTTGGACTCCATTGTTGTGACCGGGATAGTACTGCTGATGTTTAGTAGCTGGGAAAAAAAGAACAATGAGTAAATTTGTGTAAAGTGTAATAGTGGCCGATTTAGCACCTAAGGTTTAGAAAGTTAGCACTTAGACCCCTTGTTTAGTCAAAATGTCACTATAGCTATTACAACATCAAATTGATCGTCAAAGGTACCCCTCACTAGTCAATGCCATTTTGTGGGATTTTACATGACGAGCACAATCTATATTATGATTTTTGAATTCATGCTTATGTAAAACATATTCTCTTCAACAGGTATAAATTTTGACATATTCATAAATAGATTAAGACATCAAATATTATTTTTGTCAAAATCATTGAGAAGCGAAAAATTAAAAGATCGAACAAAATCATAATTAAAAATATCAATTAATAAAATATTTATTTTATCATATTTTATTTGTAACTATAATTTATTTTTCATCACTATAAAAAGTATTGCAATTACTTAGTAAAAAATAATTATCAATCACAACAAAAAAGAAGGGTAAGTTTTGTTATTGATATAACCATAAAAATAGTGAATTTAAAAATATGGTATATCGTGGGATAATTATTGTTATACCCCCCAAAAAAAAATTATTTATCATTGGATATCCTATTATTTTTATACCCCTTGTGTTTTAACTATTTCGCACATTTGATATGAGAGTATACAATATACTCTGATAGTATCAAGCAGTTTCGCTGAAACATTGTTTCTTTCTTTTTGATAAATTGTTTGATATCATCAAAATATAATATACTCTAACGGTATCAAAGAGGAACAAATAAAGGAGCATTGGCGTAAATAAACTTTTGATACCATGAGAGTATATAAATACTCTGATGGTATCAAGAAGAAAAAAAAAAGTGCTTTAGCGAAACTGCTTGATAACATCAGAGTATATTATACTCTCATAGTATCAAGAAGAAGCTGTTTGATACCATCAGAGTATAATATACTCTAATGATATCAAAGAGGAGCAGTGATGCTGGCGTCAGCATGCCGTCATGCGTGAAATTAAAAGGGAGAAAATGGGGTAAGAGGGTAAATAGTTTAGATTATGAGTCTATTAAAAATAAATAATTTGGATTGAATCCAATCTAAATAAATAGTTTCATAATTAATTTATTTTGTGTAGTTTTCCTATATATCATTAAAGAAAATTTATGACATCCAGCACGGGGTCTAATTGCAAGTTGTTCAAGCTTTTTGGGACATGTGCAATATTTAGAATACAAGGGGTCATTCAGAAATTACCACTTATTATTCATAAAGCTTTTTCTAGTTCGGATCCAAAATCATTATCGGAGCAGAAACTACATCAGGCATGTCGTCACCAGCGAACGATCCACGGCAACCGTCGGCGGCGAAGCCGTACAAGCCTTCGCCGGTAGCTCCACAAGATCTTCCTATAGATTACTCCGGCTTTATAGCCGTCATCTTCGGCGTCTTTGGTGCCATGTTCAGAGTGCGTACCCTTCTAAATTCAGTATATTTTGTACCTGTGCTCGATAATTTTTTCATGGTTTGGTTATATTTTAGGGTTTATCTATATAATTAGATTGGAATATCCGCTCAAAATTCCTATCCAGAACGGGAGGAGTATCTGGATTTAATTTTTGTTTGGGAATGGAGTTAGGTACATATACAACATTTACATATAGTTAAAAGAAATTCATGTACATATAAAGCTTCGGGCTCCGAATGCACGAGATCCACTGCTCATACCTGTATTTGAACTGATTAGATTTCATTTACATAGGTGGACTTTGTTTTGGTCGAGTGTTAATTTACATAATTGTATTCTCAGCATCATTTACAATGATGATCTGTTTTGTAGTACAAGATTTGCTCGTGGCTTGCTATTATATTCAGTGCTCAATCCCTTGCTAACATGAGGAATATGGAAAATGATCTTAAGCAGATCTCAATGGCCATGATGTAAGTTCAGCTTTTTGATTCATTTTATTAAGATCTATATGTGTTGTTGGTGTATGTTAGATGTATTTTTACAGGTATTATTCGGAGATGTTCTCCTAAGTTTGTGTAAGGGAATTCAAATGCCTAAATTTGGATTCAGCTGTTGTTAGAGTTGTGTTCTTTGGATGCTGCTGTTGTTGGTAATAGTACAAACTTGTTTTCAGTGTGATTGTTTGCTGCTCCTGCATTTATATTCCCAGAGGTATTAAACCTAGAAGTAATTTTAATTTCAAAATATCATGAAGTGGTCATCATGAATGTAGTTTGTTTTGAATGGTTAGTGGAGTTTTTCCTGGATTGGGATTATGTTTTGCCTTCCATGCAATTGTGCTTTGCCTTGCATTTGGGTAGGGATAGCAATGGGGCGGTGCGGGTTGAGCTCAACCCGCAAATTTTTTAAACCGCTCCGCATGACAATTTTTTTCATTTTTAACCCTCCCCGCCCCACATAAATTTTTAAGTATTTTTCTTTTTTAATTGAGTTTAATATGCAAAATAAAATACATAATTTTTTTTCTTTTTTTGTCAATTAATATCTCAACAACTAATTAACTGTTTCTAATTAACTATTTCTAGTTAACATTTCAACGATTACTTCGTAATCGCTAATTAACTGTTTCTAATTAACATTTCAACAACTAACAATTCGCTAGACACTTCTAGTTTAATCTTTTTTAAAAAGAAAGTTAAAATTAAAGTCAAAGTTTAATATAAAAAGTTTATATTCTTGACTTTTACTAATTACAAAGATTTAATTTTCTTCGGGTTCTTATTTGGTACCTTAAACCCACAACCCGCCCCTCCCCACATTAATTTTAAAAATAATTACTTTAATCCGCCCCGCATCCACACCCACCCGCCCCGCATAACTTTAAACTTGTCCCGGCCCGCCCCATTGCCATCCCTATATTCGGGGCATCAATTTGAAGCAAATTTAGTTGAATTTTACAAAATGCCAGTTGTGGATGGTTATTTGTATGTCTATGGATTTTAACCTTATTTTAAGTTGTTGAACATTGGAATGCATTTTTATTTTAGGATTTTACCCAAAACACAGTTATTCCGTAGCCATTCAGTAGTTAGATAAAAAGAAGGGGAAGAACCTTTTAATTGGAATATCTCATTTGATCCTCATAAAAATTGGCATATAATTTGGCCTATACATATAAAAAAAAGATAGAATCAATGAGCATTCTCAATATTATGCCTTGAATATTTCATATGGTTTGTGGTTTGTATAGAATGGGATGGAAAGATTATCACGAGGAATCATTTTCCTTCATTAAGAAAAAGGCGGTAAGTTAGCTTTTCAAGAATATCATAGAACAAAAAAAGAAAAGTAAAGTTTGGAACCCTAAGTATCTATTGAATGAGTTAGTGGTCAATGAATTGGGTTAAGAAATATGAGGTCTCAAGTTCAAATCCCAACAGAGACAAAACTAGGTGATTTCTTCCCATCTATCTTAGTGTTGATGGATAGAGTTACATGGTACCCGTTGGTTATTGCTTGTGGGAAGTGATAGGTATCCCATGGAATTAGTCGGTTGCACGCAAGTTGGTCCGGACACCACGGTTATCCAAAAAAAAAGTATCTATTGAACATGCTATGATGAGTTTGAGCTGTCACTGTGGCTCCGTTTAGTTCCAGTCTGCTCCAAAATTATTCGAGCCCAACTAGTCAGCAAATTATGGGACTTAATTTGTAACGAGGTACTGGAGTATTGTCCCTTTTACCTTTTTTGCTGTCCAAATGAACAGAAATTGCAGGAAGTTAATTGTGCATTAATCGTTTCCGAAATAGTAACTATGAGCCTTTGTGTTTTTACGTCTCAAAAACAAATTAGTAGTAAGGCATCGTCTTGACGTCTTCACCCACCTTGCCACCACCCTCTGCTTCCATGTCCGGTTTGTATAATGGTTGTGCCCAATGTGTAGTAGCCTAGTTTATACTATATGTTAGTTATGAGTAAGGTAGTGAAGTAGATTGGAATCTCAATTATTAGTAAGGTAGTGTTATAGATCTGGAAACTAAACAAATAGATATTATCAGTTCTATCAATCTTGTATTGTAAATGATAAAAGAATTGTTGTCAAAGAATAGTTTGTTTGACTAGCTAAATAGTTATTAGATCAAACGAAATGGAAATAGATTATTCATGAAGCATAAAAGAACCTATTGCAAACTGTTTTATCTGCTTTAATTATCACAGTTTCATTCCTATGCTAAATTGTGTCTAATCAGAACTTGTTATTTTTACTGTCTCAGGTTTGGTATTATGGGTCTCATGACAAACTACTTGGGTGTTGGTCCCCGGGCAAGCAAGAAAACTTGATGGAATTGTTTCAGGCACAAACTCATTTATAAGAACATTGATGTCAAACATGTGGATGTCGTCCTGATATATTGCAATGTTTTGATGATTTTGAGCTAAATGAAGTTGTAGAACAGGTTTTTGTAGTTTTGAGCTCTTTTTAGAGGGCTATTCTGTTGTTTGTTCTAATTGCTCTTAGCAAAAACTCCACAAAATTATTATTGTGCTGATATAACATTCTGTTAGCGAATCCAGGTTTTTCTATCCTTCCAACTTCCACGATATTTCAATTATGTCTTGTAATATTGCAAGCAGCTAAAGATATTCTCCTCTTCAGTATTCTACCTCCATTTCTTCTACAGTCATCTGTTAGATTTTTAACTCTTGCCACTCAATTATATTTAATGGATCCGATTCACTCATCAAATTACTAAGTAATATACTTGTTTTCTTCCTTGGCGATACTTTATACGGAAAAGGGTCAAAATTACCACTGAACTTTGAAAAATAGTTTATTCATGCCCTTCGTTATACTTTAGGGCCAATTATACCCTTATTGTTATACTTTGGACCAAATATGCCCTTGAGTATAACAGAGTGCCACGTGTCGGCCTCTCAGTGGCCAACTTATTTTCTCTTTTAAATATGTTTTTTTATTTATTTTTAAATCTGGTTTTTATCTGTTTTTAAATCTGTTTTTAAAATTTATTTTTTTAAATCTATTTTTTAAAATATGTTAATTTTAAAAAACAGATTTTTTTAAAAAAAGATAAAAAACAGATTTTAAAATAAAAAAGATAAAAAACAGATTTTTAAAAAAAAAGATTAAAAAACAGATTTTAAAATAAAAATATTTTAAATCTGTTTTTAAAATTTATTTTTTTAAATCTATTTTTTAAAATATGTTTTTTTATTTGTTTTTAAAATCTTTCTTTTTTTTAAATCTTTTTTTTATCTTTTTTTAAAAAAATCTGTTTTTTAAAATTAACATATTTTAAAAAATAGATTTAAAAAAATAAATTTTAAAAACATATTTAAAAACAAATAAAAAACAGATTTAAAAACAAATAAAAAACACATTTAAAAGGGAAAATAAGTTGTCTACTGAGAGGCCGACACGTGGCACTCTGTTATACTCAAGGGCATATTTGGCCCAAAGGTATAATTGGCCCTAAAGTATAACGAAGGGCATGAATAAACTATTTTTCAAAGTTCAGGGGTAATTTTGACCCTTTTCCGTACTTTATATGTATACATAAATCATAAATGACCTTTATGTTTTGTGAAGTTCATAGATTTTACAAGTGGTTCAGGAAATTAGTATATGCTTCTAATAATTAAATAATTTCTTCTTCTCCCAATGACTATCAACCTTTCTGATTAAATTGTTCCATCATTTATTTAACTGTCGAGTCTGAAATGATATGCCAAAAGTGGTGTATTGGATTTCAGTTACGTTCCCTCTGTACGTCCTACTATGGACTTGGTCAGGGCAGCCCGTTTCCGTATATTTAGAAGTACTTCCTCGACTTCGTGAACAGAAACAATAGGTGATTTATATTTCCTTTGATCAGGTTTTTTCAAATTTGACAGTCAAGTTCCCAGTTATTTCCGTAAATACGCCTTCCCGAAAAATGCTTTCCTTTTTGCACGAAAGGAAAAAGATGTTTAGCTATTTGTTTGCCTTCTTTACCTATTAAAGTTGATAGATTCCAGTTTCCTCTTAAAAACTTGTGTTTTGATGGTCACCCTGCAGCTAACCATCTTTGTGTCATCTTTTCTTCTTCTTCTGAGTGTCTTATCCACAATTAGTGTATGTACTGACAGCCTTAAGCTGCATCTCCTCAAAGTTTTAACAAACTGCTTAATACTTCGTGAAGATGAGCAAATACATTTTGCGGTTAACTGAAACAGCAAGTACCAGTAAAAACGTGGATGCCCTATACTGGCATATCTTTGATTGCCTATATGAAAACCCGATAAAGCTCATAGGTAGTTAGATTATATTGCAGCCCTCATATCTCAGCTCACAGCATCTAAGAACTGAGAAACCCCCAAAAGCCAATATGGTACAAGGTTCAAAACTCGGTGGAGAATAAGCTCGTCCCTCTACACTTCTCTACTTAAATATCAAGCCTTTGTTCATTGCATTGAAGGGTCCGAACTCATGAAAGGTGCCTAACTACACGCTGCACTCTTACCACTGAACCAAGCCTTTGGGGGCTCATAGCATCAAGTACTTGAAGGCAGAGAAAGAAAGATAGCAGGGTGACAATAGACTGAAGATATCAATAAGTCACAAATTTATAAAGAAAATATAGTTCCAAAATTTATGAGCAGCATAAGAAAAATGAGGAATACAAGCTATAAATATGATCATAGATTTCAACAAGACTAATATGGTGAACCAATCTTCTGAGCAGATATGCCTTGAGCTAAAGACAGATTTGTTCTCTATATCTATCGAATCTCACTCTGCTTCATCCACCTATGTTGCACACCAAGATGACTTCTTTCTATCATGGTTCAATGACAAATAGAGGCTGCCAGAAGAGATTGGAAATCACATAAAGCACAAGTAGACCTGAACTAGTCTAACGATATATACTAGAGAAAGAGAGGCATACCGTGTCCACACTAACGGGCTTACCATCCTCTACAACTATGTCAACTACAGTTCCAGCTTGATCAGCCTGATAAAGAATTCAAAAAATAAACGCAGTAGGTACAAAAGGAAGTTAAAACTGATAAGTCATGGTGCGATAGTGGCCTGAGCAAATCGGATAATTTTGCGACCAACTTCACCAAAATGGGAAATGTAGAGAGGAACTCCTCTTTATGGCACATCACTTGCCTATTCAAGTCATTCCTAAAGGCCTCTAATTACCATGAGAATGGATGCAACAGAAAAAGAAAACTGAAAATACAACACTTAAACATGTTCCGCATTAGGAATTATCTGATTATAAATGTTTCTACCCTATCATATTCGTCTTTTTAGGAATCTATATATTGCAAGCAACTATAGAATTGAGTTTGCACATTAAGGAACTGAAATCTTAATCCAGAACTTACCTCAATTTCATTCATCAATTTCATAGCCTCAATGATGCAGACTACTTGCCCTTTCTGGACCTTGTCTCCTACCTGGCAATTCACCAGTTTAATCAGGCTCACGAGAAAACAACAAGACCAAGAGCATATAGAGGTAAAGAGAAAAGAGAAGCTCCAGGCAAGTAGTGGCAAACAATCTCACTTTGATCGCTAGAAGATGTGAACAGTGTGAAAGTGGATTTGCCCTAAACTAAATATTTCTCTGGTTTCTGGACTAATCCAAACATTTAATGCCAAATTTCACATAATATTAAGGAATACAGGGACATGCTACAGTGCAATATGAAAAAATTGATCTTCATATAGACAAAAAAACAACAGCCCACTCCCATTATTTTCCCTCCCAAAAAATGATAATAAAGGGAAGAAAGAGAAAGGGGACGAACAGGAAATGAGAGTCTCAAGATAGCAAATGTTCATCCTGCTCTGACAAATTTACTCCATCTCCAAACTAAAAAATCAACTATGCAAGTTTAATTGATTAAAAATTGTTAATAATTGTTTCATTCTTTGTTTCCCCTCTTTCTTTATTTGCTCATTTACTAAATATATGTATTATGGAGTGATTAAACCCAAGGTATTCCTTAGGCAACTTTGAGTTGGGTAAATATCAGAATACCGCCCTCTAGGTCCAATGGCTACTAAAACACAAATGAAAGCAATGTCTGTATTTACCTTTACAAAAGGTGGTGCCCCTGGGGCAGGCGATCGATAGAATGTTCCAGCCATGGGACATTTCATTGGAGGATGAGACGACTTAGGCTTTGAAGGCGCAGGTGGTGGAAGCGCAGGAGCTGCTGGAGCTGCAGGAGCATGGGAACCTGCAGGAGGCAACTGTTGCTGAACAAAGGCCTGTGGAACAGATGGTGGCGCCATATAAACAGGTGGCTGGGGCAATGCCGCCTTCTTCCTTATAAGAATTTCACAATTGTTTTGCTTCAGCTGCAGCTCCACAATGTCCCTCGAATCCACAAGCCTAAGCACAAAAAGAAAAAAACTTTAAAAATGAACAATACGAGAAAACGAACAAAATTATAGGTGATAAGAGCTTAACGCACTCCACAAGATCGGCTGCCTGAGACATGAATGCTTGAATGGATGAAGCATCTGGAATACTGTATTCAGTCTTGGACACTTCCTCCAAGCTTTTCTCAGAAAGTGGTTTTGAATTGTTCGACTTATCAATAGCAACCTTAAATTTACAAAATTCAATCAATTAAGTAAGCGTCAATACCAAATCAAATTGGGGTTGACGACATAAATCATCTGTCTCATTATTTTTTTCAAACTGATAAATCAGAACATATAAAGATTCATTATAGTAAACTATTTTTAGTTATCTATCAGCCTACAGAAACCTCCTCTCCTAATTTACACAATTAAACTAATAATTTTAACACGCAAAATTTCAAGATATAAAATTACCTCATTCAGCTGGGCATTCACCTTAAACACCTGAGATTGGATGCGAATGGAACCCTGAAGAAGAAAACACACTAAACTCAATCAAATGCATGATAAAGCTTCAATCATTACGATTTACGTCTCAAAGGGAAAACAAACAAACCTGAAGACGAGGGACCAATGCAGGACCGGATCTGAAGGAAAGGGAGCCCTGGGGCTGATGGGTCGGGGTAGAATGGGATGATGAAGCAACGGAGAGGACAGAAATCTTAGGATAAGGAACACTGAAAGAAGCCATTGCCAGATTTTTCAAGAAAGATTGTGAATTGGTATGTATGGCTTTGGGGGAAATTGGGAGCTTTGAGGGGGGGTTTTGTAGAAGAGAATTGGACGGTGAAATTGATGAGATTTAGCAGGGGGAAATCCGAAATTGTAGAAAAGAGGGGGCGATACACACGAGGGAAAAGGGGGACGATGCGTTTTAAGCTGGCAGAGGCAGATGAAGAGTGGAGAAAGGGGTTGAGAACTAAATAAATGTTAACAGAAAGTAGGTCCCCCGGCCTCGTGTATGAAACTATTTGGTTTTGTTCTTCACTTATTTCCTTACTCTTGGGAACTTTTGGGCCAATGATGGGATCATATCAAATCACAATGACAAAAACTAGAAATATAATAAGGTAAAATTGCTATAATTTGTTTAATTATGATTCGTAGCTACATGTTAAAAGCGGAGAAAGACGAGTAAGATTGGGAGAGAGAGGGTAGAGAGGTGAATTGTATTTGTACATATGTTGGATAATTGTATATAGTATTCAATGATTGTATTTATATACCTGCTGGATAATTGTATATATGTAATTAATATGTATATGTATCAATGAATACAATTGTAATTTGTATCCGAATACAATTTGTATCTATGAATAAATTACATCAACGAATACAATCATATTAATATATATCAAGTTCAATATTTGTATTTGTATAATTGATTGTTATCATCTGTATCAATGTTATATCACTTGTAGTAACGAATACAATTTGTATCCAAACACATTTGTATTAATGAATAAATTGTATCAGCGAATACAATTGTATCAAGTTCAATATTTGTATTTGTATAATTGTTTGTTACCATTTGTATCAATGTTGTATCAGCTAATGCATGTGTAATCTATTTTATATCACTGAAAGTGATTTGTATAGTTGACATTATCATTTGTATTTGTATAATTGATCGTTATCATTTGTATTTGTATTAAAAGAGAGGAGGCAGAGAAAGGCGAGAGAGATAGAAAAAGGGGGCAAGAGAGAGGAGAGAGAAAATAGTTAAAAACTTTAATTGTAGCTACAAATTGCAATTCTTTTAAAATATAGATATGCCTAATTAATTTGATCAGTTATTCAGATAAAAATCCTTTAAAAAATCAAGAAGGATCATTTAGTTTGGATTATAAAAACAATATTACATACATTAACTTGTGTAGTATTTGGTTGTCTTGTATGAGAAAAAATAATTTATGTATAGTCTTATTAAATGTTTGATTGTGTGACAATCATTTACAATTTATGTATAGGCTAAATTTTTAAATTTGTTGTAAAATAATGTAATGAGTGGATGTCCACTATATTTTGTTCTCCTTATTTTATCATTACTTTGCCACCTAACCCATTAATTTACTCACCTTTTCTTCTTTCGCATTGGCTATAAATAGTGATTGATGTTGTGCAATTTAGTGCACACACAGATATCAAATTCTCTCTATATCTTTCTTTATTTCTTCTTGTTTTGCTAAGTTAATTTATTTTATAATATGTTATCAGCATGAGACTCCGTTATCTTTAGTTATTTAAAACGGGTAAAGAGGGTAAAAAATTTATTTTTCTAAAATGTCGAATCTTTCTAAATTTGAATTTGTTGTCTTGGATATATCGGCCAAAAGCTACTCCTTATGGGCTCTAGATGTTGAAATACACCTGGATTCGATGAATCTAATAGCCACCATCAAAGATGATAACCAGGCATCTAGCCAGAACCTTACCAAAGATATGATATTTGGTATGTCACGAAATCATGAAGCAATTAAAGACCCCATTAAACTGTGAAATTTTTTAAAAGATCCAACCTATACAAAGGGCTATAGTTGTCCACTATAGGAGTTTTCTTCTAACAATCTCTTATTTGATATGTCACAAAATCATGAAGTAAGATATGACCACCTGAAGTTGGTTATTTTTCCACATGCACATCATAATTGGTTCAATTTGAGGTTAGTAGACATTAAAAGTATAACTGGATATAATTCTTCCATGTATAGAATTATATCACAGTTAAATTTATGTGGAGAAGAGGTCATTGAACATGACAAGCTTGAAAAGACATACTCCACTTTTCCTCCTACAAATATGCTCCTGCAGCAATATCGCGAAATGAGTTTTAAAAAATATTTTGAATTACCTTCACACTTCTTATTGCTGAACAACATAATGACCTATTAATGAAAAATCATGAAAGTCGGTCCGTTGGTTCTATGTCACTCCCTAAAGTGGATCAGGCAAATTATAACCAACGAGAAAGAGGTTGTGGCTCCAGTCGTGGTCGTGACCGTGGTCGTAAAAGAAATTATAATTATGATGGTCGTCTTGAACCAAAGAATGACCAACAATATAAATGGAAGGGTGAAAAATATGAAGCCATACAAAAGAAAAATTTAGAAAGTGTACTTCATAGATGTAGAGAAATGGGGCATTGATCACGTACATGTCGATTCCCAAAGCGTCTGGTTCAGCTCTATCAGACATTCTTGAAAAAGAGTGATAATAATCGAGAGACAAATTTTATCTCTAAAGATAATATTGAGCCTATACATCTGGATGTACCTGATTTATTTGAAATCCCTGAAGAAAAAATGATTACTGATGAGCTCGCTATAATCTAGACAATTTTCTTTTCCATTTGTTTATACTAGTTGGTATTTTTGGATTTGCTAGTTGGTATTTTTATATTTTTGTAATCCCTGTAAATAAATAAAGTTTGTATAATAGACATGTTTAATAGTAATATTTACTTTGTAAGAAAATATGGATATGCTTCAAATTTTGTTTGGATCAATAATCAATCATGAAGATATTTGTGTGATTGATAGTGGAACAAAATATGTCATATTCAAAAATAAGAAATACTTTTCTTACTTGCTTAAAAAGAAAGCAAATGTTACAATAATTTCTGATAATTCAAAATTGATTGAAGGCTCCAGAAAAGCTATTATATTTCATTTTAAGGGGACAAGACTTGTTATAGAAGATGTGTTGCTCTCTTCTAAATCGACAAGAAACTTGTTAAGTTTCAAAGATATTCATCAAAATGGATAGCATGTTAAGACATTAAATAAAATGAATATTGAATACCTTGATATAATCAAGAGTGTCTCAGGCCAGAAATATATTTTGGAGAAATTACTAATCTTGTCTTCTGGCCTATATTATGCAAAAATTAGTATAATTAAAACACATTCGATCGTAAATCAGAAGTTTACTGATTTAAATGTTTTTGTGCTATGGCATTACCGAATTGGTCATCCTGGATTAATAATGATGAAACGAATTCTAGAAAATTCAACTAGACATCCATTAAAGAAACTGAAGATTCTTACAAATGATGAACTTTCATGCGTTATCAAGGCAAATTAATTGCCAAACCATAATCACTGCAGGTTGACATCGAATCCCCTAGCTTTTTAAAACGTATACATGAGGATTGAAATTGCTTATCAATTGGGATAAGAATTGAACATTTTGTTGCTCATGTTCATACTCAAAATGGCATCGCAGAGTCCTTTATTAAGCGCCTACAATTGATAGTAAGACTACTACTTATGAAAATAAAATTGCCTACTACTGTTTTGGGTCATGCTATCTTACATGCAGCAGATCTCGTTCATCTCAAACTGACTAATTATAATAAATATTCTCCGTCAAAATTAATATTTGTTCATGAGCCAAATATAACTCATCTACAAAATTTTGATTGTGCGATTTACGTGTCTGTAGCACTACCACAATGCACTAAGATGGGCCCTCAATGAAGGTTAGGCATATATGTTGGGCTTGACTCACCCTCTATAATTTGCTACCTTGACCGTTGATCAGAGATTTATTCAATGCTCAATTTGTAGATTGTCGGTTTGATGAAACAAATTTTCCACAATTAAGGGGAGAGAAAAAGGAACTCAAAAGAAAAATTGAGTGAAAAGTTTCATCACTATCTCATTTTGATCCACTTGCTATATATGAGCAAGAGGTCCAAAAGATCATCCACTTACATAAAATAGCAAATCAAATGCCAGATTCATTTACTGATTTAAAACGAATAACTAAGTCACATATCCCTGTAGCAAATATGTCTATTCGGATAGATATTCCAAAAGGACCATCTACTAGTGTCATAGCTTCCGAATCCCAAACATGCCTGAAGCGTGGTAGACCATTGGTTCAAAGGATAAAAATTCAAGAAAAAGAAGCACAAAAAATGATAAAGATGACACTATAAAAAAATTCATGAAGAAGTTTAAGATCTGATTAATCCTTATATTTCTGAAGAAATCAGTGAATCCGAGACTCAAGCGAATGAAGAACTTTCAATGAGTTTTACTGGTGATGGAATAAATTTAGATCAGTCAAAAATTATTGTGGATAATATTTTTGCATATAATATGGCAAATAATCTTATGCAAGACTGTGAGGATTTTGAGCCTAAATCTATCAAAGAATGTCGACGAAGATGTGATTGGTTAAAGTGGCAAGAGGCAATTCAATCAGAATTAGACTCACTTGCTAAATGTGAGGTTTTTGGACCTATAGTTCAAACCCCTGATGATATAAAACTAGTTGGCTATAAGTGGATTTTTGTTCGAAAATGAAATAAGAGAAATAAAATTGTAAGTTACAAGGCACGCTTTGTTGCACAAGGATTCTCTCAAAGACCCGGCCTCGACTATGAAGAAACATATTCACCTGTTATGGATGCAATAATTTTTGATATCTCATCAGTTTAGCTGTACGTGAAAATTTTAAAATGCATCTAATGGATGTAGTTACAGCTCATCTTTATTCACTTGATAACAAAATTTATATGAAAATCTCAGAAGGATTAAAATTACCTGAAGCAAGTAATTCTAAGTCTCGGGAGATGTTCTCAATCAGATTAAAAAGATTATTGTATGGTCTAAAATAATCAGGGCTTATGTGGTATAATCGCCTTAGTGAGTACTTGATAAATTAATGTTATATAAATGATGTTATTTGTCCTTATATTTTTATTAAGAAAATAGAATTAGAATTTGTTATATTCGCCATTTATGTTGATGACATAAATCTCACTGGAACCCCTAAAGAGGTCGAAAAGACAATTGAATATCTAAAGAAAGAATTTGAGATGAAAGATCTTGAAAAGATAAAACTTTGTCTTTATCTGCAAATTTAACATTTAGTAAACGGGGTCTTCATACATCAATCTGCCTATGTTGAGAAAATTTTAAAATGATTTTACATGGACAAAGGACATCCCTTAAGTATTCCAATGGTTGTTCGATCACTTGAAGTGAACAAAGATCCGTTCCGACCTCCAGAAGAGAATGAAGAACTTCTTGATCCTGAAGTATCATATATCTTAGTGTTATTGGTGCACCTATGTATCTTGCTAACGCAACCAGACCTAATATAATATTTTCTGTTAATTTTCTAGCAAGGTATAGCTCTTTCCTAACACAAAGACCTTGGAAAGGTGTCAAACATATTCAACAATATCTAAAGGGGACTGTTGATATGAGTCATTTTTATACTAACAAAGGTTGTGTAGACCTTGTTGTCTATGCAGATGCATGTTATTTATCGGATTCACATAAATCTCTATTTCAAACAGGCTATTTGTTCATATACGGAGGAACTAATATATCATGGCGATCTACAAAGCAGTCCATTGTTACTACTTTTCAAATCATGCTGAGATAATAGTGATTAATGAAGCAGGTAGAGAATGTGTGTGGTTGAGATCAATGACATAATTCATCAAAGAAAGATGCGGTCTAAAGTATTATATCAATGTACCCACGACCATGTTCGAAGACAATACTGCGTGAATAGCTCAATTAAAAGGAGAATTTATAAAAGGAGATATGTAACAACCCCTAAAATGTTGTATGTCGGTATTTCAATTCTCGACGAAAATAATACAACCTCTGTATTTTGGGCATAACTTTTCATAGGTTGGTCCAAATTAGGTGATTCAAATTTCTAGGTAACCACAACATCCTTACCTACAACTTTCATGAAGAACATATCTTAAGATTCAGAGTATAAGTAGGTCAAATAAATTAATCTTTGCAAGATATAGTACTGTAACGGAATTGAGTGTTTATAGAAGAAAATTCATATCTCACTGTAGGTTGCTCCAAATTGGTTGATTCTTAAACGATATGAAACTAGACTTCCATATCTATAATTCTTATAAAGACACCAAATCCTAATAAGGAATTTATCTTATTCAAACGCAGCTCCGAAAAAGAGTATTCTGTTAAAAAGAACTCATCTTACCTATCATGGAAAGATCTAGATACATTTGACATCATGCATGACATAAATTGTCCTCCATTTAACATCATCCATGACATCAATATATTCCATTAAATTTTCAGATTTTTCTTTATAATTATTTTATTTATTGTTAGGTCCCTCTTTCCCACCTATAAATACCCACCTTATTTCCTCATTTTATTCATCAAGCTTTCTTAAGCATTTCTTCTCTCTATATACTTCTTCTCAAATATAGTTTTAGTTTTAGTAGTATAAAAATACTACTCCGGTGATTCTTATACTCCGGGTAGTACACAAAACGCTCCGGCGAGAAGAAAAGGCTAGGGGTCCAAGAGTGTTCCAATTCGGAGTAAACCTTCGGATTTAAGGTATGTAAGGCTTTCATAGCATTGGATTGAGTTCATCCATGCGCTCAATATTTAAATTCATTATAATTGAATTATAGTTGAGTTTTATCCAAATCTTGAATTCTAAATAAATTAATTCTTCTTCTATTGAGTTTGATATATTTATGCATTAATATTATTATTGTTATCTCTCATATTATTGGAATTATTATTCATGGCTACTTTCCCATGAATCCTAATTGATTTGATGTTCATGAATATTTTTATTCATATTTTGAGTAAAGATGTTGGCTTTTTATTATTTTCATTGATAAAAAGAAAGTTATATGAATTAATACTATATATGTATTTTATTGAGTTTTGAAAGAGCAAAAGAGTTGAGTTTGAATGAATTTGAGCAAATGATATTTTGAGCAAGATGTTTTGAGCAAGATGTTTTGATGAGATGTAAATGATGTTTTTGGAAGTATAATGATTGATGAACATGAAATGAGATGAGTTTGATGATTTAAATTAAAGTCCAATGAGACTAGATGATGAGTTTAATATGAGCACATATTTTGGGAGTAGTATTGAGCACCGAGTTGGGTAAGAGTTTAATTTACTCAAACCTCAGAACTACGTAGCCAGTGTAGGATGGAGGCTATGCCTCTTAAGTCCCAAAAAGAGGACTTTGATGAGTGGATCCAAGATGGTGATGTCCTTTACCCTGTCAAGGTATTGGATGGATGTGGCAACGACATCGCTTCGTTGTATCATCGCTAGCTCATAAGTGATGGTTGTCGGTTAGAGAAACTCCCAACTGAGTAAGCATTGCTTATTACTATTATTTTTATTATTATATTTTAAACTTGCATTACATATTGATGTTGAGATGATGTTGAGTTCTGATCTGAGTTTTATTGAGAGGAGTTTCTTGATATATGTCCTTACCTTCCTGCCATTTTACATACTCGTACATTCCACGTACTGACGTCATTCGACCTGCATCATTTTATGATGCAGATACAGGTATTAGAGATCCTCAACAGGCACATCGTTGAAGATCATTTCTTTTCGACTATTTGGTGAGTCCTTCTTGTATTCAAAGGAACTCCTTATCCTTTTATTATTGTTGAGTGTGATGTTTCTTTTGAGGTAGCCATGGACATGTCATTGGCACCTTCTAAGAGTATTAGAGGCTTCATAGACAGAGTTTAATGATGTAATTGGAGTAGTTCTCCTTTGAAACTACTTCTTATAAGAATTATCTATTTTTTCTTTGATTATGACAAGCCCACATTAATATTATTAAGTCTTCCGCTGATGAACGAATAAGTAATGAGACCAAGTGGTTCTCTCAGAGGCCAGAGATGGTTTCTGAGTGCCGGCCACGCCTAGGGTACCCTCTCGGGGCGTGACAAGATAGAACGAAACACATTTCACCAAAATTATTCTTCACACATGATCTCCAGAAGAATGATGATATTGATATACAATAAATTTGTTTAAGTGATAATCCAGTAGATTTATTCACCAAATCTTTACCAGCCTCAACTCTTGAAAAGATGGTACACAAGATTGGAATGCGAAAATTTATCCATCTGAATCGTGGTCTTCATCAAGGAGAATAGAATAAGCGTTGTACTCTTTTTTCTTTAGTCTAGATTTTTCCCCATTGATTTTCTTAGCAAGAATTTTAGTGAGGCAGCAAACAATGCGTATTAGGAATAACTATATATATTTGTTCTTTCACTAGATTTTTTTCTTTTTACATGGACATCCAAGAGGGAGTGTTGTAAAATAATGCAATGAGTGGATGTCTACTATATTTTGTTTTCCCTACCCTATCACTACTTTTTCACCTAACCCATTAATTTACTCACCTTTTCTTTTTTCAGCATTGATTATAAATAACCATTGGTGTTGTGCAATTTAGTGCACACACAAATATCAAATTCTCTTTATATCTTTCTGTCTTTCTTCTTATATTGGTAAGTTAGTTTGTTTTGTAATGAAATTTTAATTTTTATCCATTATATTATTAACATTTATCTCTCTTTTTAATTTGTTTTAGTGTCATGATGTTTTAACTTTTCTAACATCTATGTTATGTGGCTTAAATTTTTTAAGCCAAAGGTCAAATCCAAGAATTAAAACAATTTATTCTATTTTGTAATAGTGTATTAACCAATTAGTATCACTTTTCCCCCATTTCACATGAGAGATTCAAAACCAACTAGGTTGGGTATTGAATTCACATAGGTTACGACAACATAGATTCATTATTTTTGCATTAAAGTTTAGTTGGATCGCCGTCAAATTTTTTGTGGTTCATTTATTAGCTTCATTACTCAACAAATTTGACGTCAAATCGATTGCATAATTGAAATAAGGGTCTGATTGGTTCCCTTAATAGACCAAGCCAGACAATTTTTTGTAGGATTGGGCTTTCATTATGTTGTTTTCCTTTGTAGAAATTTTACAAATAGCTATAATAATTATTTTAATTATGTTTTTTTAGCTATAGTTTATCTAATTATATTTTATAGTTATAATTTTATTTGCTATGAGTATTTTCGTTTGTATATTTAACTTGTCAATATAAAAATATGGCAAATATATACAAATTCTATATTTTGAAGAAAGTAGTATCGAGTTAGTGACTAAGTGTAGAGGAAGAAGAAGGAAGAGAGAAGTTAGCCCTAAGGGCATTCTGCCATTTTGGAGAATATTAGAAAGTGTTGTATGTGTTTCTAGAGCCTTCACAATACACTAACTACTAATTAGTTACAACTAACCTCTTAGTTACAACAAGATAACAATTTTCTAACTAACTACTAACTACTAGTTACAACAAGATAACAACTCTCTAACTAACTACTAAGTCACAGCTCCTATTTTATCACTCCCCCTCAAGTTGGCAGGTACAAAAATATCTAATACCCCCAGCTTGGAAATAAGATATTCATGCTGTGATCTGTGTAGCCCTTTTGTCATTATATATGTTTGTTGCTCATGTGTACCTAAGAACAAAGGCCTAATCAGTCCCTTTTGAATCATCTCTCTAATGAAATGGCAGTCTATTTCTATGTGTTTTATTCTCTCATGATATACTGGATTTACTGCTATTTGTAGTGCAGCTTTACTGTCACAAAAAAGCTCCACTGGCATCTCCAATTCTTCACCTAATTCTTTATATAATCCAACAATCCACATTATTTCAGAGACAGTGGAGGCCATGTTTCTGTACTCTGACTCTGCTGAGCTTCTTGAGATTGTTGTTTGCTTCTTTGACTTCCAAGAAATCAAGGATTCACCATATTTGATCAAGAAACCTGTGACTGATCTTCTAGTATTTGGGCATGATGCCCAATCAGCATCACAGTACCCTGTCAACTTGCTCTTATTTCTGCTACTCATCAATATTCCTATGGCTGGATTCCTTTTTATGTATCTTACTATCTTCAATGTTGCATCCATATGAGACCTTTTTGGCTTCTGTAAAAATTAACTTAAGGTTTGAACAGCAAAACAAATATCTGGCCTAGTTAATGTCAGGCATAGTAATTTTCCAATTAATCTCTGATATGGTCTCATGTCCTCCAATATTGGATCATTTGTTGCTCCTATTGCCTCATTCATTTCTGTGGTTGCCAATTTAACATTGAAATCCAGTGGTGTCCAAGATGGTTTGGCTCCACTTAAACCCACTTCTTCAATCATTTCCAAGGCATACTTCCTTTGGTTCATCAATATTTCCTTCACTGATCTGCAGAATTCAATTCCCAGGAAGTACTTCAGAGTTCCAAGATCTTTGATCTTGAACTTAGCATGCAGTTCTTTCTTGATTTGCTCAATTAGTTCCAAGTCATTTCCAGCTATCAGCATATCATCAACATATACCAGAATCACCACAATCTTTCCATGTTTTCTCTTGATAAACAATGAATGATCTAGGCCACTTTGTAGAAAACCAAAGGTAAGTAGGGCATCAGTAAGTTTCACATTCCATTGTCTGCTAGCTTGTTTAAGACCATATAGGGATTTAACTAGCCTACATATTAAGCTTTGTGACTCCCCCTGGCTAGAAAATCCCTCAAGTAGGGTCATGTACACCTCATCATGCAAATTACCCTGTAAAAAAGTATTATACACATCTATTTGATGAATGTGCTAGGCAGAAGGAGCAACTATAGAGAGTACACTTCTCATTGTGACAATTTTCACAACAGGAGAAAAAATATCTAAGTAGTCAAGGCCCTCCCTTTGATTATAGCCTTTTGCAACTAATCTTGCCTTATATCTTTCAATGTGACCATCAGCTCTGAATTTTACTTTGTAAACCCATCTGCAACCAATAGGATATTTACTTGGAGGTAATGGAACTAACTGCCAAGTATGATTATCTTCAAGAGCCTGAATCTCTTCTTTCATAGCTTGGATCCAATGTGGATCTGAGCAAGGTTCATGATATGATTTGGGTTCTGTAGTGCAAGAGAAAGCAGTTAGGTACTGCTGATAAGAAGGGGAGAGGTTAGCAAGACTCAACATATGAGAAAGGGGATATGGAGTTGATGTTGCAATACTGTTGGAAACATAATCTGTCATCCAAGTGGGTTGCTTTCTTTGTCTGGAAGAAGTTCTAACAGTTGGTACCTCAATAGGAGGTACAGGATCAGGAAGGACAGGAGCAGCAGGAACTGCACTAATAGAAACTCCATTAGTAGGAGAATTATTTAAGAAGATAAGATCAGTAAATACCTCATTAAAGAAAGTAGCAGGGGGCTCAGATATGAAGGGACCTGTAGAAGTATTTAGAAAGATTGGATCAGTGTGTGTATTGGTCCTAAAAGGAAAAATGTCTTCTTTAAAAAGCATATCTCGGGATTAAAAAAATGAGCGAGTCACCAGGTTGTACAACACATAGCCCTTAGTCACAGAAGAGTATCCCATGTGTACTGCAGACACAACTCTTGAATCAAATTTATCATCTGAAGGCAGCTTCTTGGCATAACATAAGCAGCCTAGAGTTTTGAGATGATTAAGAGAGCATTTGTGACCATGAAATACTTCAAAGGGTGTTTTTCCCTTTAAGGCAACTGAGGGTAATCTGTTCATCATGTAAACAGCCCCTAATACACAATGCCCCCAAAACTTCAAAGGAAAGGCCCCTTGAAATCTGATTGCTCTTATCAACTCCAAAATGTATCTATGCTTTCACTCAACTACTCTATTCTGTTGAGGGGTGTAGACGCAACTTCTTTGATGCACTATACCATTGGCCAGAAACAACTGCACACATTCTGAATTGACAAACTCAGATCCATTGTCTGACCTGAACACCTTAATGGTCTTATTGAATTGAGTTTGGATCAGCTGTATAAAGTTTCGAAGGACTACTACAACATCACTTTTAAGTTTGAGCAAATATATCCAAGTCATACGTGAATGATCATCAATAATAGTCAAAAACAATCTATAATCTTCAATAGTTTGAACATGAAAAGGACCTCATACATCCAAATGCAACAAATCAAAAATAGTAGAAGATTTAGTTTCACTAACAAGAAAAGCCATTCTAGTGTGTTTAGCAAGAGGACACAATTCACACTTGTCTAAAGCTTGTTTGCAATCACCATGATCAATATCCAGAAGTTTTTGCAATGCACCAACAGAAGCATGACCCATTCTTCTGTGCCACAACATAATATCTACTACATTCTTTGTAGTAATCAATCCTCTGAGCAGCTGCTGCTTGTCTTGTGATTCTTTTATTCTGTGATTCAACAAATAGAGACCTTCTTTCTCTCTACCAATCTCCAACACCTTCCCACTTGAGAGATCCTGAAATATACAAAATTCAGGAAAGAAATTGACTGAATAATACAACTCCCTGGTAATCTTGGCGATTAATAAACGATTGTATCTAAAGTCGGGTATATACAGCACATTGCTTATAGTGTGGCCATCAATTATTTCACAATTTCCAGTGTGAGTTATATTTACTACCTCACCATTAGGTAGATGCACCTGTTTATCAGTAATAACAATATGCTCTTCTTGTAAGAGCTCTTTATTAGATGTCATATAATTCGTAGTTCCACTGTCTAATATCCATTCCTCCCTTTTATCTTTTACACAACATGCTGAAATAGTATCTGATTCCTCATGTACAATCACATTGGATGCAATAATATTACCTTCCATGTTAGGAGATTCTGCATTTGATAACTTGCCCATGCTTGCTAAAGATGTTTCTCCTTGTTGTTCTTTGTCCAAAAATTACATCAATCGATTGTAGCGATAAGGATCCTCTAATAATCTCATTAATTGATTACAATTGCCCTGAGGTAGAGTCGCTCCTCTGTAAGCTTCAATATTAGGTGTTTTGCCTCTGATACCTTCAGGGAACTTAGAAGATTCTTCCTTAACATTATACATTCTTCCTTTAGGTTCTTCTCTTCTTACCTGGTAACCATTGTTTCTAGGATCTCCATCATGTGTATGAATAGGATTAGCACCATTTGGTTTCCTTTTAAACTTGTAATCTGGAGGATAACCATGTAATTTGTAGCAATCCATTTTTAGATGACCTTTCAACTTCCAATAATCACATTGCACATTCATGTTCTTTTTGAATCTATTGAAATTTCCTCTTCGACTTGTCATGAGAGCTGTTATTTCTCCATTCATGGATGATCCAGTCACATTGACCATAAATCTTTGACTTTTTTGTTCAATCATTATAGAGTAGGCTTGGTTAATAGCTAGGAATGGAACCAACATCAAAATATGACCTCGAGATTGTTTATATGACTCATTCAGTCCCATTAAAAATTACAGCAATTTCTATCTCTTCATAAACTCCTCGAAATCGTGCGATTTCTCGCAATTACATCCAGGAAAAAGGGCTAAGCTATCAAACTCAGCCCACAGTAAACGCAGCTTCGTAAAATATTCAGAAATATTGCTCGTACCTTGAGTTGTGGTTGTAATTTCTCTGTGCAACTGAAAGATCCTCGATCCATCCACCTTATTAAAATGCTTTTTCAAATCATTCCACACAGAACTCGCATCAGAAGAATACACAATTCCACTTAGCAACTCTTTTGACACGCAATTCATTATCCATGACAGAACTATGGCGTTGCATCGCTCCCACAGATCTGTCAAATTCGCACCAAAATTAGCCTTCTTACATATTCCATTGATGAATCTCATCTTGTTGCATCCAAGTATGGCGATTCGCATCGAACGACTCCAAACCGAATAATTTTTAGATCCCATTAACTGAATAGAAATCAACACCACTTCGGAAGTGTTTGATGCACTCAGATACAGTTGATGGTTATGACTCAGCTTCTTCGGTAGCTCGTTGTCCAGATCCTCCGACATTGTTCCTCTTCACTGATTTCGACAGCTTCGACCTTCAAGCAGCTCGATCTAGATCATATCTATGGCCTATGGCTCTGATACCATGAAGAAAGCAGTATCAAGTTAGTGACTAAGTGTAGAGGAAGAAGAAGGAAGAGAGAAGTTAGCCCTAGGGGCATTCTGCTATTTTGGAGAATATTAGAAAGTGTTGTATGTGTTTCTAGAGCCTTCACAATACACTCTCTATATACATGTCCTAGATATTTTAGTAATCCTCTAACTACTAATTAGTTACAACTAACCTCCTAGTTACAACAAGATAACAACTTTCTAACTAACTACTAGTTACAACAAGATAACAACTTTCTGACTAACTACTAAGTCACAGCTCCTATTTTATCAAAAAATAATATACAAATAGGATAATTATATATAAATTTTGAATTTTTTATAACTTATACAAATCAAATGTATCAATAATTCGTATATAAATAGTTAGGGTAAGCATATACAAATTCTGAGGTTAGTGATAGAAGTGGAAGAAGTGGAATGATTTATGGCGGTGGTGAAGGAGGAAAAGGTGGTGATAGAGGAAGAGGTGATGGTGATGATCGAGGAGGAAACGGTGGTAGCGGAGGAGTTGATGGTGGTGAGGGCAATGGTAGGAAGGGTAGGAATAATGTTGGAGGTAGAGGATGGGGAGGGGTGGGTGGGGTGGGGAGGAAATGAGAGGGCCAAACTTGAGGTTTTTAAAATTAGCGTCATTAAAACTAATCTTAAAATTATTACCTCTACTCAATAATTAAGACTTGTGTCACTTTTTCTAAGTTTTGAAACTTTTTTGTCACCTTTAATTTAAAAAAATCCTCAAATACATATCAAATACAATATGTATAACTTAAATACACACCATATACATCATTGGTACAACTCAAATACATGCTCAGATACACCACAGAATATACCAGATACATACCCCAAATTATGTGAGTTAGTAAAAAATCAGTTATTTCAAGCTTTCTTGATTGTTGCTGTTACTTTCTTGGATAACCAACATTTTTTTGTAGTGTTTCAATTTCATTCAAATGGTGGTGAGCTACTGAAGAAGAACTTAGAGGGACAAGGAGTAGAGAAATTGTGGTGATGAACGAGGGAGAAGGGAGGAGAGAGAACTGGCTAGGAGTTAGGGGTGTGATTAAGTGGCTAATTTTAACTCTCTAATGGAAGAAAAACAAATGAAAACACAGCTTTAACATCATTAATTAGAAAAAATGCATATCAAAATACATAATTATTCTAATTAGTTCATACATATTAGTACAAAGTAGCAGTAATGATACTGATCTGTAAATTTAAAATTGTGAATTCGTTTATGTATTTAGCTGCAGTTAAATTACTGGAGTTGGGAGTTGCTGCAGGGGTTTCGTTTGCCTCTGAGGAACCCCTGTTTTGTCATGTTCCATAATCGTCGAAATATACTATTATACCTCGCGCTTCCACAATCTGCTCTGTTCTCAACTCCTCCATCATTCTTAATTTGTGAGTAAGAAATTCTCCTGGAAGCTTTACCATTTTGTTTGTAAGAACCTCCTAAGCACTTGCTGTAAAAAGGAGAATTCAGAACAGCAGATGTGATGGGAGAAGATGCTTTAACAAGGGCACGGTTTAGCTGTTTGACAACTTCTTGAAGCTCAAAGGAATCGTAGAGTTCACTGTCGTTGTGTCGATGGCTAAATCTGAAAGTAGGCTGAACATAATTGCCCGAGTTGCCATCTTTCATTTGTTTCTTCGTTGACATAATCTTCACTATCAATAAATAATTACTACTAATAGTATTTATAGTATATAGTAGTAGTAGTATGACTTAGGAGTAGGAAAAATAATTAACTATTGAGGGGTGGGGTGACTTGCTTAGTGAACGGACTTCACAATGAAATATTTGGTTGATTTTCACGCTTTAATGTTGGCAATTTCGTTATTTGCTAACTAATCATAGCCCCTTAGGATACTACACTATTAACTACAACTTAATCTCAAATTAATTCAAGTAATTGAGTCAATTATATAGTTTCTGCCCGAAAAAATACACTATAATTATAATGTCATTTTCTTTTAAGTATATGTAATAGATATTGCATGTTTATTTTTTATATTTTAAATTTTTTTAATAAAATTTCTAACTTGATGATAAGTCGTGTTAACCTATTGTCCTAGTTTGATTTAGTTTAGTGGCTGGTGGGATTTTAGAACTTTATTTTCTATCAAAAAGTGTTATTTATTTTGTATTATATTTTTAAAACGGGATTAACATGTAGTACGAACTCGTAATTTTTTAAAAATAATATTATCTACGTACATATAATTAGACATTTATTTATTGTGAAGATGTGAAATGAGATTAATATTGATCGAATGTGTCTCTGTTACTACAGGTAGCGCATGACTAAATAGATAGATTGTCACCTACACCAACTAGATCTGCTTGTTTATACTGGCTTGAGACACGCGTCAGTGTTTGCAAAGTTGACACTTTATTTTATTTTAATTTAAATGTGATATTGTTTGATTTTACATAAAAAAAAATTTGAAAAGAAATATTTTTTAATTTTGTAGTTTAAAAAAAAAGTGAAATGTTTATGTGACAATAAATCATGACTGTTTGAGACACGCATTATTGTGTGCAAAATTGATATTTCCTCTGTTTTAATTTATAAGACATAGATTGATTAAACACAAAATTTAAGAAAAAATAAAAATAAAATAAAAATTTGTGATCTAAAATAAATTTTAGATATTTACATGACTATTAATCACTTCATTCATGATAAAGAGGAATTTTAAAATCAATTTGTTCTAATTATAGGAAAAGTCATATTATTTTCTTGGAATAAACTAAAAAGAAAAGTATTGTGTCACGTAGATTGAGACTGAGAAATTATTAATTTTACTTACGAAAAAAGTCAAAAAATGCCCTTAACTATGTGAAATTGAATAAAATGTATTTTGTTAATAGTTTGGTTTAAAAATATATCTACCGTTAATACTTTAATTCAAAATATCCTAGATTAAAATATTTTTTTTCTAATAAATATATTATTTATTTTCTTTTTAATACATTATTTTTCTAATACCTCTTGGTGGTGTCAACTGTTATTCTTGTTGTTCTTTAAGGTTGGAGGTTTGAACCTCAATACAAGCATATTTTTGCAAAATATAACATACAATTTAAAAATTGTGGTTAAATAGTATTGAACTCAAGAGCCCTTTTAGCTTAAAATTAAACTACTAATCCAATAACTCATGAATATATACTTATGAATGTGATAATTAAACTTTTAATCTTTTATTCCATAAATATCAACACCACTTACTGAAAATTCTACATACACCATTGAGGACACACAAAAAAAAATATAATTTGAACTGAAAGTATTTAATTAAAATATTTTATTAGAAATTGAGATATTCAATTAAAATATAACTTAATTTGATTGTCTAAATGAAATATTCAGACAAATTTAAGGAGCCCGCTATTTTTAAGTCTTTATCATTTAAACCTCTAGTATTAGTCATAATTAATCAACATATGTTTGTGCACACGTTACCAAAATAGTAACTTTACTATATGCAAGTGTGATAATATGACGTACCATCGGTAAAATATGACAAACAATGTCAATATTAATAGAACACTCTTCAAAATTAATAGACGAGGAAAGAATAAATTAAAAACATCACTAATCTCAAATTTAACTAATATTGATCATATTGGCAATTGCATGAACCTCGATTTAGGTTTATAACTGGTCAAGAATAACTGCCTAATGCTATGAAACTTAAGCCTAATATAGATTAGAATTTTTAATATACGTGCACCATTTAATTTATTTATTAAACAAGAAGTAAATATTAAGTGACTCATTCCTTGTTCCTAATGGTAAGTGTTTCATCATTCAACTAAACGCAACATGCAATTTTTTCAACTATTGGGATCATCAGATAATATTAGATCAATTCTAAAAAATATATTTTGCAAAAATATCATAAATTTACATACCTATAACTTGGACAGTAAATCTGTCCATGTAGGTAAAGCACAAAATGGAAAAAGTCTAAATTTAAATCTCATCAATCTATGAAATCTGATACTATAAATTTCATTTACTATATAATAAAGAGTAACTCTAGTTTTTCCCTACCGTTAAATCTTTCTAAATATTTGGTAATCATCTTATTTAATAGGGACTAAAAGGACCATCACATCTATGAATTCATATCATATATATAGTCAAATTCATCATTAATTATTAACTTTAGATAAGTTTGTCTTATAGTAGAAACTCTTTAATATATTCATCATTATTCAGTAAATTAACTTCAATTGGAATAATTTGACTCTTATTAAAATCTTATAGAATGTTGAAAACAAATTTATTACATGTACAATTTTCCTCACCTCTTAGATTTTGGTCAAGTACTTTTATTTTCTCTTCTATAAATTAATCTTCATTTTCCTTTCAATCCCATAAGAACAAAGGAGAAAGCAAAAATAAAGTTGCTAAAAGAAGGCCATTTAATCAGGTACCAACATGTTAATCTCAACTTTGTGTTGCCTTTATTTAAATCAAGTTCTCTAATAATGGCTTTTGTTTCTTCATCTTTTTCTCAACAATATTTAATACATTGTCTTAGTTATAATTAATCTTTCTTTGATCTTACTCAATGACCTGTTCAAATCAACCATATGAATTATGATCACATTCTTTCTGAAGCTTCAAGCTTCTTTTTCATTTTTTAACTGTACCAGTAGGGAAAAAAAACTTGATTTTCTGATTTTCCTTTGGTTAATTAAATTGCTTTATCTATTAGAAAAAAATACAAAAAGGAAATTGTTTTTGACACCCTTTTAGAACTTCTACCAACCCCTTCTTAGAACTCTCCCTCTTTCTTTCTGTTCCCTTGGTGATTCGAACACACAATCCCTCCCTAGCCCAAAATGGACAGAATTTTGGGTTGGTTTAGCCCTACATAAACTGATCATTTTGTTTTATATAACAAATTATGAAAAGGGAAAAGATTCAAATTTGCCCTTAAATTTTTAGATGATCCAAATTTCTTGATATTCAATGGGTAAATCTAGATCATTTTGCATAGTTCATAGGCGAAATCGATCTATTTTCCTTTTTGAAAAAAAAAGGCTCATATGTTGGAAAGTTTTCGCCTTTAGTAAATAAAAGTCTATTTGGACCGATCTTGTAACAACATAGTTTTATTTGACACCAGAAATATTTAAAGGAGGGCAAATTTAGATCCTTTTCCTTTATGAAAATATTGTTTATCCCCTTACTAGTTTTTCCTTGATATCATTGAAGTTTCAAAGGAGGATACAGGTAATTGAATTCCTTTCCCTTGTTTGTTACAGAAAGGTACCTCTTGAAAACGTGTTTAAGGTTCCACACTAAACTTAAAAATCTGACTTTTGGCACTTTAATTAGTTTTTAGCTTAGACCATAGGCTCATGTCCATTATGTGTATATATATATATATATATATGGAAGTCTTTGCACCATTACACAAGCTCTTTTGGCACCATTACACAAGCTCTTTTGGCACCATTACTTGGTCTTTTCAAGAAGAGACATCCTAGAGGTAACTTTTGTGTAAGTTGGCTAAAAAGTTCAAAGTCTTTCTCTCTTTTTCCTCACTTTCTATTATTCCATGTTGTGTTAAGTGCTTTGATAGTAAATTGGTGGTTTCATTTGGTTTTTTTCTTTTTTCTTTTGTTGTGACATTTCTATCTGGGACATATGCCTGGCTGGTTAAAATTGTCCTTGTCAACTGATGTTGAATATATTGTCTGTGCATTTATATTTAAGATGTACTTTTCTATATGGATTAGAAAGGCAAGAAAATATCTAAGATAGTTTTATCTAAAGTCTCTGTATCTGAGTTAAGGAGGTGGATTAGGACAGTTGTAGAAGATGTTGCTTTCTACTTAGATAACTAGAAAGAGATATTCTATGGAATATATTTAGTTCTCATTTTACGTGTGTAAGCGAAGAGATGTACCTCTAGAATCCCACATCTTTGATTAGTCTTATTTTTATTCGGGAATTTTAATTCTTCCCTTGATCTGGTTTCATGTTGCAGAAAAAATGGTGAAGATTTGTTGCATTGGAGCTGGATATGTTGGTGGACCAACTATGGCTGTCATAGCCCTCAAGTGCCCTGCAATTGAAGTGGCTGTTGTTGATATATCTGTTGCTCGTATCGCTGCCTGGAACAGTGATCAGCTGCCAATCTATGAGCCAGGACTTGAAGGTATAGTGAGACAATGCCGAGGAAAGAACCTTTTCTTCAGCACTGAAGTTGAGAAACATGTCTCTGAAGCAGACATCATCTTTGTTTCTGTTAACACCCCAACTAAAACTCGAGGACTTGGAGCTGGGAAAGCAGCAGATCTTACATACTGGGAGAGTGCTGCCCGAATGATAGCTGATGTATCGAAGAATGATAAGATTGTTGTTGAGAAGTCTACTGTTCCAGTGAAAACAGCGGAGGCAATTGAGAAAATACTCACACATAACAGCAAAGGAATCAAGTTTCAGATTCTTTCGAATCCTGAATTTCTTGCTGAGGGAACTGCTATTCAGGACCTTTTTAATCCTGATCGGGTTCTAATTGGAGGACGAGAAACCCCTGGGGGGAAAAAGGCAATTCAGGCTCTGAAGGAAGTTTATGCTCATTGGGTGCCTGAAGACAGAATCATCTGCACCAATCTTTGGTCAGCTGAGCTCTCGAAGCTTGCTGCCAATGCCTTCTTGGCTCAGAGGATCTCATCAGTTAACGCGATGTCAGCTCTTTGTGAAGCAACTGGAGCTGATGTCACACAAGTGTCCCATGCTGTCGGTAAGGACACGAGAGTCGGATCAAAATTCCTCAATGCAAGTGTTGGTTTTGGTGGTTCTTGTTTCCAGAAGGATATTCTCAACTTGGTTTACATCTGTGAGTGCAATGGTCTCAAAGAAGTTGCCAACTACTGGAAACAAGTGATTCAGGTGAATGACTACCAAAAGAATCGGTTTGTCAACCGAGTTGTCTCCTCTATGTTCAACACAGTTTCAGGCAAGAAGATTGCTATCCTTGGATTTGCTTTCAAGAAAGACACAGGTGACACTAGAGAGACACCGGCAATTGATGTGTGCAAAGGCCTATTGGGAGACAATGCTTACTTGAGCATCTATGATCCACAGGTCACTGAAGATCAAATCCGAAAGGATCTGTCAATGAAAAAGTTTGATTGGGATAATCCAATTCACCTCCAGCCAATGAGCCCCACCGTGATGAAGCAGCTCAATGTAGTATGGGATGCTTATGAGGCCACAAAAGGTGCCCACGGCCTCTGCCTTTTGACCGAGTGGGACGAGTTCAAGACTCTTGATTTCAAGAAGATTTACCATAACATGCAAAAGCCTGCATTTGTGTTTGATGGAAGGAACATTGTTAATATGCAGAAGCTCAGAGAAATTGGGTTCATCGTCTACTCCATTGGGAAACCTTTAGATGGATGGCTCAAGGATATGCCTGATGTGGCATAAGCAAGTTAATGTTCCCTTCCCCTGGAATAAGCACTAAACATGAGAGGAAAATCCATTTCTTTTTCCAATTCTCGTCTTTTCCATTCAAACGTTGAACTGTTGTTTCCTAATAGCATTGTTAAAAATGCTTTTCTTTATATCTTTTTTTTGTGTGGGAACTTCAGCAGCCTATTTAATGGTATGATCATTTTATATTAGAAATCTGGCATGTTTTGATCAGGTTGATCATTTTCTTGTTGAAACTCCAATCCATATAGTATTATTAAATGGAGAAACATGATCGAGGACTCATATAGTTGACAGAAACTTGTTTGGGCTGAGACATAGTAGTTATTGTTATACTACTCCATATGTTTCAAACTCGAAATCTTCACTGTATCTTTTTTTCCCAACAACTGCTGTAAGATAGCTTTTGTTACTTTTGAAGGAAAGCAAACAATTCCAAGTTTTTAAAGTCAAGTTTTAGATTCATAGATTACAGAACAGCAATGGGATAGATGCATCATGTCAATTATGTACTGTTGGGGACGTAAATAGCCAACCAACCTCTAGTTGAAATTCTAGACCATTTTTCTCTTATAAAAACTTGCCTAACAATATATTTCAAAGAAATTTGCCTAACCATGCACTTAAAGAAACTTGCCTGAAAAAAAACCCTGTTAGCCAAGTTTTTTCAAGTACATTAACTGTTAGGCAAGTTTTGGCTAAATGCCTAACTATGTTCTTCACACACAAAATATAGACTCGACTTTCTTGTTGCACTGCCATCTTTCATTAGTTACAAATTTGTGTCACAGCCCAGGCTTATATTTGTTAGGACATAGCTTTTAAACATGAAGTAAACAAAGGCAAATTGCTGCTGATTTTGCATAGATTTTTTAAAGTACTTCCCAATTATTGCACTTTCACTTAATGGTGTGCAAAAATCGAACCGATTGATAAACTGAATCAAAAAAAAGTGTTATTGGTTTATTGCTATTGGGTTAATGATTATTTAATAATTTTATAATTTTTTTTATTGGGTTATCAGTTCTGAAGGTTCACACATAACACGTTAATCTAAATTAGTTAGATGACGCGTAAACCATAAGAGGAGAACTTACATGTTCTTCGTGTAGCGGAAGCGAAAGTCGAAGCGCGACTGAAATTACTGGCCGATGGTGGTTGTCACAATATATTGGAACAACCCCTAAATCACATTCTAAACCCTAATATATTGTTGAGAAGAGAAGAGCAGAAAAATACTTCTTCAGCCATATTTTTATTTTACACTATAAGTGTTATTATATAGGAAATATTAGGGGTAGGTTTAATTACCCTAATGGGCCTTAAGCACCCCTTATGGGTGGACCCAAATTTCCTACATCTCCCACTCACACATAATGGGAGTGCTCATCTAATTTGAGAAACATTTTCTCAACTCATCTCCGCAATCATTCATATAGGGAAGTAGACCGTGCGACCAGCATACTATGAGAGCTAAGTGCTATACATCTGTTAGGAGTATATAGCCTCTCGTTGAGTGCAAACCTGCAAGTAGATCATAAAATATGCAGTACCCCAGATCATATGAATCACATTTGATATAATCTCCAAAATCTCATATACCATTATTTCTTGTATTCACAATTGTAATTCATAAGCTATAATTGGTGCACCAGTGGATACAAATTAATGAGATTCCATCAATGATCTTCCTCTTCTCATGATCCTTTTAATATTAGGTTAACTATTTTTCTAGATATACTCCGCCATAGTGAATCTGTATTCATGGTCTTTTGGAAGCACACTAAGATAGCTAACATCAAACTAAGTCTCAAGTATCCAATCCGAGTCACAAAGGGTACAAATCTTGAGCCACCATAAAGGCTCTGGGTCTCACACAACAATAAGTTGAGAATGGACTTATGTTAATCCAATTGGTCGACATTAGCACACATGGTATGAAACACATGCTACAACATTTTCTCCTTTCCCAGGGAGCGTATGTCTTTATCTCGTAAAGAATGTTGTACAAATGATATTTAGACACCATAAGTATCTAAATTTGAGTTCCTTATCTACTATATCATTTTTAACTCACACCTGGCTCAATAAGTAGACTAGGTGAACGTTTTTCACCTTAACGACCTTATGTCATTATTTATGCGACGTTCATGATTTTAAGTTGACAACTCTCAAATTATCCATTTGATAATTTTTCTTAAAATCCAGTCTCATCTCCACTCATCACTAAGATAAGGAGGCGGTTACCTATGTGAGAAGGCCAACCTTTTGTCTACCTGACATACTAAAAAATAAGCTACGAATGTACATGACATTCAACATGTAAAATATGTATGTAAATCAACTTTATTGATAATTAAAGAAAATCAGTCTTGTGAACATGGGGAAATTAAACAAAATGAAATATCTTAGAATCTGCGTAGGCCTTGAGATCTAGTGTGTCTCACAAATGCATCTCTAGACAAAGGCTTGGTTGATGGATCTGCTAACATATCTTTTGTAGACACATACTTCATGTTCACTACCTTGCGTTTAACCATGTCTCTCGCAAGTTATACTTGATATCTAGGTGTTTGGTTTTGCAATGAAACTTAGGGTTCTTGGTAGAGGAAATTGCAGCCTCACTGTCACGGTAGACTAACACTGGTTCAGCATCTTCTGTGATATCCAATAAGTGTTCCAAGAACCTTTTCAACCAAACAGCTTCTTGTGTTGCTGATGCGAGAGCCACATATTCGGCTTTCATAGTAGATAGTGATATACATGATTGTTTCTTACTACTCCATGATATGACGCCATCACTGAGTAAGAAAACATATCCCGAGGTAGACTTTCTCTCGTCTAGATCTCCTCCATGATTAGCATCACTGTATCCAACTAATCGCAGATCTTTGTTGCCTTGGTAACAAAGTGTATAATCAGCAGTTCCCTTCATATATCTCATGATTCTCTTTACTGCTTGCCAATGTGCTAAACCTGGGTCAGTTTGATATCTACTTACCAAGCCAACTGTTTGACAGATATCAGGTCTGGTACACACCATAACATATATTAGACTTCCGGCTGCGCTCCTATAAGGAACTCGGCTCATTTTTTCTTTCTCTTCAGGAGTCTTAGGACACATTTGACTACCCAAGGCATGACCTTTACTTATAGGAGTATCAACAGGGCTACTATTTTACATATTGAATCGTTCAAAAACTTTTCTAATGTAATTCTCTTGAGAGAGATATAATAGTTTCTTTGGACAATCTCTTGAAATATTAACTCCAAGAATATATGCAGCTTTGCCCATATCTTTCATCTCAAATTAGGATGATAACCATGACTTTATCTCAGTAATGAACTCCTTATCATTTCTAGCTATAAGTATGTCATCTACATATAATGTTAAAATCACAAACTTGTTTCTTGATCTTTTGGTATAAACGCAATGGGCTTCATCCATCACGGTAAAACCATTGAATACGATAACATTCTGAAAACGTATATACCACTGCCTTGAAGATTGTTTGAGGCCATAAATAGACTTCAAAAGTCTACAAACTTTTTGTTCGTGGCCCTTTTTAATGAAACATTCAGGTTGTTCCATATAAATTTCTTCATCTAATTCTCCATTGAGAAAGGCAGTCTTTACATCCATTTGATATAACTCAAGATCCAAGCTTGCAACTATAGCTAGAACAAGACGAACAGAGGTAAACCTAACAGCAGGCAAGAAAGTCTCATCGTAGTCTATTCTTTTCTGCTGTGTATACCCTTTTGCCACTAGTCAAGCCTTATATCTTTCAACTGTGCCATCAGCCTTGAGCTTTATTTTGAGAACCCATTTGCCCCCAATAGTTTTGCGTCCCTGAGGGAGGTCAACTAGTTCCCAAACTTTGTTGACTCTCATAGACTCCAACTCATCTTCCATTGCTTTTGTCCATTTGTCCTTAGAAGGGCATGAGAGAGCCTCTTTTATATTTTTAGGCTCATTTTCATCTTAAAGGAGCATCATAAATAATTCACCGCCTTCAATGTCAAATCGTCGGCGAGGAGTCTTTTTATGAGAACCACGTCTAGTTTGTGATTCATTATTTCTCCTATTTGGATCAATGTTGCTCCAACTCAGATCAAGAACACTTAACCTGCTCCCACTCGGAACAAAATCAGTGACCATCTCGCTCCCACTTGGAACAAGATCCATTTGGTCACTTTCATTAAGTGTAGAAGGATTACTTTCATTCGCACCTGATGATGGAAGAGGTTGTTGATGAAAAATTAATTTATCATCTGCTAAATACTCCCACTCAAATGAAGAGATCCTTGTACGTCATGATTCCCTAGCTCAAATAATGATAGGTTTTGACCTACCTCTCCCTTATTAGGAAACTCATTCTCTAAGAATGTGACATCTATTGATTCAAATTCAGTTACACTTCTACTGTTTTGTTGACCTATAAACACATAACCCTTTGAGGTTTCAGAGTACCTTATAAATATACTTTTCTTTCCTCTCGGACCTAATTTGCCATATTTGTGAGAGGAATCATGTGTATATGCAGCACAACCCCAAGGTTTTAATACACCCTGGTCAGGATGTCTTCCAGTCCATAACTCATATGGAGTGGTTGCAACTGATTTTGAAGGCACTCGGTTAAGTACATAGGTGGCAGAAAGTAAAGCATCACCCCAAAAATTAATTGGGAGGTTGGCTTGTGCCATCATTGATCTAACCATTTCTAGGAGGGTTCTGTTTCTTCTCTCCACAACACCATTTTGTAGTGGAGAATTTGGGATAGTCAACTGATGAACTATTCCATTTTCATCACATAACCCATTAAATTGAGTCGATAAGTATTCCCGGCCACGATCAATTCGAAGAGCTTTTATCTTCTTGTCTAATTGATTTTCCACTAAGATTATATAGCGCTTGAAATAACTTATTGCTTCAGATTTATAGGTAATTAAATAGACATAATTGAAACGGATAAAATCATCAATAAATGTAATGAAATAACTTGCTCCATGCCTAGATTTAATAGTCACAGGCCCACAAATATCAGAATGGACTAATTATAAAGGATATTCAGCTCTAGTTGCTTTACCGAAAGGTTTTCGTGCAGATTTTCCCGCTAGACAATTCTCACAAGCGGACAATTCCACATGTTCAATGCTGGCAAGCAAACCTTGTTTCTCTAGCCTTTGCATTCTTTGATGGCTAATATGACCAAGTATAGCATGCCATATATTTATATCACTATCATATTTATTTGTAGAAGCAAACATAGAAAAACTAGCATTATTATTGAATGAACCATAATCCAAATCCATAATAAATAAACCTCCGATCACATGACCAAAACCAAATAATTTTGAATCATAAGTCAACTTGAGATAAGTGTCATGAAAAAAACAAGTTAAATCCTAGCTTAGGAAAAATAGAGACTGAAATAACATTTCGACGAATTGTTGGTGCATAGAGAACATCATGTAAAATTAGGTCTCGATTGCCATGCAGGACTAACTTGCATGTACTGATCCCTTCAACAACAACTTTATTGTTGTTTCCTACATATATCCACTTTGCTCCACGTGAAACTCGCCGAAATTTAACAAAAGCATTATGCTCCCAAGCATTGTGTTCCGTTGCTCCCGAGTCTACAATCCACAAAGGATTAGATTCAATTAGTAAAATAGAACTAGAAACATAAAGTTCACTAATTCAAATTTTATGAAATACCTTTCTAGGAGGTTCTGGGCAATCCTTAATATAGTGACCCTTCTTATCACAATTATAGCACTTCACTTTAGCAACATTAACACGTTTGGGACGTTTATTCTTTCCTTTTTCAGTCTTTGCTCATTTAGCAGGCTGAGCTGGCTAAGTTTGAGGTGGGCCTCTCTTCTTTCCCCAGTCCTTTAATTTGGATCACCTTTGTTTTTGGAGGTTGTTGCCATGTGCAACTCAGCTATTGGCTTTGCAGCCTCAAGTTGTTCCTCCTCTAACTCAAGATGCCTCCGAACATCTTCCAGAGTTGTGATTCTTTCATTATGAGTCAAGTGCATCTTCATATGATCTCATGAACTAGGCAAAGAACGTATGACAACTTGAATTTGTTGTTCATCGGTCAACACATGACCAGCATCTTTTAACTCCCCAATCATGTTCGTCATTTGCCTCAGATGCGTTTTCATTGAATGCTCTGGGCGTTTCTTGTATGAGTCAAACTTGATCATCAAGGATCTTAGCCTTGCAGTAGAACAGGTATCAAACCTATTCTTCAAAGCAATCCAAAGTTCCATTGCCCTTTGGTGATCCTTGAACTCTCTTAGGATGTCATCATCCAAGGTGCTTAGCAACGTAATGCGAGCAGTGAAGTCCTTTTTTCGCCAAGCATAATACGTTTCACGGTCATGCCTATGTTGAACCATGTGGCCATCCTCAGGCTCATTCATGATGTTGTTAATGGCCTCCAGAGCCTATTGCTCTTCCAGCACATAATGAACTTTCAAATTCCATATTTCATAGTTGTCACCATTGAGTTTCAACCCTTTGTTTAGCTCAGTAACAATGTTTTTCAAAGCAGTATTCATTCTTTAACACAAAAAAAATGAGAATCATTAAAATAATAAAACGCAAGGCACTATGTGTCACGACCCAAAAACTGAGGTCATGATGGCACACATCTCAAAACCCAATCTGATGTGTAACCCTAAAAATAAAACTCATACAAGACTCCAAAAGGGGAAAGTGATGCCACAATTTAAATAAAAAGAAAAGAAAAAAAACAATGAAGAAATTATCCCAAAACCTGGTGTCATAAGTATAAAGAGCATCTAATACAAGGTTCGAATCTGAAGATACAACATAAGTCTTTGAATGATACAAAAGACTGAAAAATAAAGATAGACTAGTGACGATCCAAATTCTGGGACCTCACCACTAATTTGAGAATACACAATCCGCTAGAATATTAACTGCCACGTGGGGTACCTCGACTAGTATCTGCATCAAAAAGGGACACAGAAGTAGGGGTGAGTACAATTCACATGTACTCAGTAGGTTTTAGCTGACTGAGTATAAGGAATTAATCAAATCTATGAAATAAACTAAGGAACGCTTCCACCTGCATATAGAAAAGTCCCACTTCGGCATCGGTGCCGCCAGTTTATATATATAGTGGCACGAATAAAGTATAATAACAACTCATAATCACAATTAATCAAATAATTCAAGCAGCACAAATGTCAATGCAATGCAATGCAATATGATGATGCAATGATGTAGTGGTACGGTGGAATCAAGACTGTCGCACAGCCTGTCGTATACACCTGCCGAGCTGTGCTACCAAGCAGGACCCATGGGGGTCTCGCAGACCATATACCTCAATCACAATATCTCATTATCCTTGCCACCTCCTCGTGGTCAAGGGATCACAATGCATCCACTACCCTGCCGGAAAACTACCTCGGTCAGGGACTCAAGATACAAAGGTTGGGATCACAATGCATCCACTACCCTACCGGAAAACTGCCTCGGTCAGGGACTCAAGATACAAAGGTTTAAAGGTGTTTTATTTTCTTTCTCAAAAAGAATTTCCATATTTCTCAACTTCCCATGTTTCATGATGTGATGAATGAGGATGAATGCATCAAAACACATATGCATAGAAGTAATAATCAACTCACATGTGGTATAATGTTCAAAGTTCTCAAAACTTAACCTACACATGATATTCACCCTCAATAAATAGTAACGGGAAGAACACACTTTCATTTAAATATTCACCCCTTTTTCAACAATATTTCAATACTCAAGTATGCTCAAAACCCCCAACTCAATCTCTCAGGCGGCATCACAAGTCAAATAATATACTCAAGCCTCTCTCTTAGGCAAATCATAATTCACATGCTCTCAAAGCAAATAAGATAACAAATAAGGCCCCCACACGGGCTATGTAATATAAATAAACCCCGTCACGGCAACACATTAATAAATAAGCCTCCACACGGACATCATAATATATATAACATTCTCAACTCATACTACAACCCCATCCCAAAGTCTATAACATATGAATGACTAATTACCCCATCTCAATCTCAAAGAAAGATAGCCAAACCTACCTCAATTGCCGAAACCGCACTCGAATACCTCCACCGGACAAGCAACTCTCGAATTCAGCGCCCGGAATGACAACCCACTATCAACAATGAAACATACACGTCACAAGGAGTCCAATGACACCCATATTGATAGGTTTCGGAACCGGGGGTAAAATGGTCCAAAAATTAACTATTTTCGAAAAGGGTCAAATCTGGAAATTTATTGAACAATCCCATTCTATTGGTAATAAGGAACTCATGGTTGAAAAACCCATAAAAATAGAGCTCAAAACGAGTTGGAAATCACAATTTTCCTTAAATTCGGATTAGGGAAGAAACAAAGATTTTTGGGGTTTGAAACTAAAATTTAAGAGTTAAAATCGTCAAAAACTTAATGAAAAAGGAAGTTTTTAGGTCAAAAATCACTTACCCAACACTTTGCCTCGAAAATCTCTTCTCAAATCACCTCAAGGAGTTCAAGAACTCAAACAAATGATGAAAAATATTGAAATGGGAAGAAAGGAGCATTTTCTGCCCAAAAAGTTACTGTTCACGCGTGTTACTGTTCACGCGTGTTTTGTACAAATTTTCGAAAATCACCCTCAAGGTCATTACACTATGTTCTACACACATACATATTATGAAACTAAGCATCAATTGACTAAGGTAATAAACATATATATTAATCATGGAGTCGAGAGTTCACTATGTTCCCAATCATCATCCAGAAATTAAAATATCATGAAAATTAGCATAGTCAATTACCTAGCTTAGCATCTTAATCATATTTAGGCAACATAATTGCCTATCATGATTTTATAATCCCATATGGATTATCAGTTAAACAAATTAAATTTTATACGCATGCTAATGAATTCACACAAAATTTTAATGTCAAACTAATTAACATAGTACACATGTTAAACAAATCAAGCAAGATTAATGTTCAATCAAGTAACATATATTTCATGCTGAATTTACATAAAATGTGTTAAACTAATTAACAGTTATACATGCTAAAAATGTTAACATAGACTTTACCATAATGATGTTAAACTAATTAGCATTTAGCACACATCAAACAAATTAACGTGAAAGTAACGTTAAACTAATTAACATTTTCAAGCAAAGAAAATAACAAAATAACTTTATTGTCAAGCTAATTAGTATTTCAAGCATGTTGAGTACATCAACAAAAAAAACTAATGTTAAACAAATTAACGTTTTAAGCATGCTAAACAAAACAATCAAATAAATGTAATGTTAAACTAATTAACATTTTAAACTTGCTAAACAAATTAGCATATAAATCTCATGTTAAACAAATTAACATTTTTAAACGTGTTAAACATATTTGACAAACTAATTAACATTTTTAATTGGGATAATAATTCCAGATTAAATACTAAATTTATATTCTAAAAATTAAGTCTATATTATCAATTTTCTTAATCTGGATTTGAATTATAAAATCAAAATCTTTTAATTCAGGCTATCAGCCCAAACAAATGCAGCAATGTGTGAATTGGGCCTTTAGCCCATTCACTTGTTCTGTTAGCAAAAGCGAAAAGAAAAAAAATTGATATGGGCTCTAAGCCCAAGTCAGAAAAAAACTTCTCAAACCCATTAAAAAAATATTTCTTTAAAAATTATGAAGCTAGGTCTGTTGCTGTGGGCACTTTACAAAAAAAAATATAATTTTCATCTTTTCTTCTCTATGTTTCTCTGCCTTCGATGGAGCACCAAGCTCCATATCAGTTCAGCCATCAGAGAATATAAATCTTTGCTTCTCTCTTCTCTTCGTAGTCCTTGTAGCTAGAAAAAAATTGAAGCCTCTGAAAACTGATTTCAGAATCTATTATCGGTTAAAATCTAAATATTTAACAGATTTTAAAATTTATATCAGTAGGAAAAAAATTGACAAATGTTCTGAGTCAAAATATATATCCAGATATAAGATAACATTAACCTGACTTAAAACGTAATTTTAAATCAGTATACTACAAAGTTTTATTATTTTCAATTGCATAGTACAAAAAAAAATATTCAGTTCTAGATACATACAGTAAATCAGAACAGATCTATGATTATTTGTCAGACCAGAAAATTAACCCTATGGCTCTGATACCAATGAAGGTTCACACGTAACACATTAATCTAAATTAGTTAGATGACGTGTAAACCATAAGAGGAGAACTTGAGTGTTCTTAGTGTAGCGGAAGTGAAAGTCAAAGCGTGGATGGAATTACTGGCCGATGGTGGTTGTCACGATATATTGGAACAACCCCCTAAATCACAATCTAAACCCGCATAAAAATACTTCTTCAGTCATATTTTTATTTTACACTGTAAATATTATTATATAGGAAATATTAGGGCTAGGTTTAATTACCCTAATGGGCCTTAAGCACCCCTTATGGGTGGACCCAAATTTCCTACAAGTTCGGTATTGATTTTTAATATCAGGTTATTGAGTAAATGATAACCATTAAAACTATAATAATTTACTATTTTAATGTTTACTCATACACAAATATTAAACAAAAAATATCAATATAAATATATAATCACTATATCATACTATCAGTGCCCAACACAATTCACACTATATTTATCCTTTAGGCTTTGCCACTTTAGGTTAACAACGTCAAAACTCAAAATCTAAAGAATTAAGAACGGCGACAGCTACGGTTTGCAAGTTGCAACAACAACAGCAAGGGAGAGGCAACGCCGAGGGTTGTGAACTATGAGTTTGATTTCTCTCTTTTTTTACTTCTCTTCTTCTTCCTTTTATGATTTCTCCTCTTCTCCGTAACTATTTTCTAAAAAAATTTGACTTTGATGGTAAATTAGGCTTCGCCGGTAAACAATTAGGAGATTATTTCATCCTAATTGGGGTTAAATCTAATTAGCATTTGAATAAGAAAAATATTTTTCTTAAAAAACTTTTTTCCTTTTTCAGTAATGTTCAAGATTTTTGAAAATTGTTGAAGAAGTCATATATTTGTTTTGAAAGCATTTTCTTATTGGTTAAATCAAAAATCGAACTAGCCCATTTAAAAACTGAACCAATAATACTTAAAACCAAACCGACCTATACACACCCCTACTTTCACTCCGAATAATTTACATATTAATTTATTCACACTAACAAAGTACTTATTTTATGTTGTGGCACAAGTTAAACGCTTTGCAAATATTACATTTATTTCGAAGATAAAGAAGCAGTTTGTCAAAACTTTAAAAACATTGGGATTGGGCAGCCACTAACACCAGAAATTATTGAGGCTAGCTCGAACCATTGAACGTGAAAGTTAATAAATATTGGACTTAGATTTGAGTAAGGGCCACGCGAACACAAGCCTTGTTGCCACAAATGATGACATAGGCTTGATCACTTGGATCAATCTTAGGCAGGCACCCCTCCAAAGTGCAATGGAGGTCACCAACCTAGGCCATGGATCTTCGTGATCACCTATTGACCCCATCCAGGTAAGTATGTTTTTTGGGAAGTGCAACCTTTATTTTATATCACTGCATTTCTTCGCTTCTCCTCTCTGCTTGTTATGTGGGAAAAACTATCAAAGAATGAGTACGTTTGTCTGATAAAATATTTTTGTCTTACTACTTTATGATGGTAAAGATTTTATCCATGAACGATCTTTTATAAATATACTATACTACATTGTTGCAATCGTTTTATATGTCTGGAGTCAATAAAACATTAGATCCAAGCATGAGCAAAGTTTATATAGGAAAGAAAACCCAAGGTTTAAACGTTAATTTCATGTTTGAGAAATCTAAACACGTAGGAGCATAAAATTTAGGTTCAATTTGTTTCCCCCCCCTTAAATTCTAATGTTGCTCAAACTATGTATTGACTTCAATACTCATATTGTTTTATTACTTTATTTACTAATAACGTCTATAAACAAATAGATGACATGTATTTAAATATATCTACCACAAAAAATTAAATTAAATATAGTGACTTCACGAAAGCCAATTTGAATTCATGTTGGACCGTTCAACTATATAAACCATACATATCATTAATTAGGAGATTAATTGTGTAGTATAGGCTAAAGTAAATGAAATTTACATGATTTTCATTGATCTAGAAAAGGTTAGGACAAAATTCCTAGTGGAGCGGGAAGGGGGAGCTACAAAGATTTTGGAGGCTTAAGATATGTATCAGTTACGTAAATTATAGCAATAATTAAGAACATGTATGATTCAACCAAGACCATAGTGCATGAGGAGAGTGGAATAGACTCATAACACTTTTTAATCGAAATAGAATTGCACTAGGGATCGACTCTTAGCCCATTTTTATTTGTATTAGTACTGGATGAACTAACACGATATATCCAAGGGGAGGTGTCGTGGTGTATGCTATTTGTAGATAGTTTTGATTGACGAGATATGTGGCGGAGTTGACAACAAGTTGGAGGGTTTGGAGACAGACCATAGAGTCTAATGGGTCCAGGTTGAGAAGGACTAAGACAAAAAACTTAGAGTGCAAGTTTGGTGATGTGACTTGTCTAACAAGTATGGAAGTAAGGATATATACATAAGTCATCTCCAAGTACGAAAGTTTTAAATATCCAAAGTCAATAATTAGAGGAAATAGAGAGATTGACGATGATGTTGAGTGAGATGGATAAATGAAAGCCACATATGGTGTCTTGGGCGATAAGAATATGTCACCAAGCCTTAAAAATAAGTTTTATAAAGTAGTGGTTAAACTATCTATATATGTTGTCTAGTGGGGCGGAGTGTTGGTTAGTCAAAAACTGGCATGTTCAGAAAATAATAGTAGAGAAATAATGACGTTGAGATGGATGTGCGGACATACCAATAGAAACACGATTAGAAATGAATTTATCCAAGGCATGTGGGAATAACCTTCATGGTAGAAAGATGAGAGAGACGAGACTGCAATGGTTCGAACATGTGAAGAAGAGATGTACATATGTCAAGTGAGAAGGTGTGAGCAGTTGGCTATAATGAGTATTGGGTGAGGTAGAGGTAAGCCAAAGAAGTCTTGAGAATAAATGGCTATAGTCACGACTCACCTATAGTTTACCGATGACATGATTATAGATAAGAAAATATCAATGTCGAGGATAGAGTTGAATGGTGGGAAATAGTCGAGTATTTGCCTAGTGCCCTTCCCATGTATTGTTATTATTACTCTGATGCTATCTTATGTCTTCAATTTTAGTATTATATGCTGTCTCCTTGTTTTAATTATTGTATTATTTGGTGTTGCTACTATTCTCGTTTTCGTTGTTTTTAGCATGATATTTTTCAGTATTTTATTTTCTTTACACACTTATTTCAATATTTTTTACTTGAGTCGAGAGTCTACCGAAAATAGTTTTCTGCCTTCACAAAGTAGGGGTAAGATTGTGTACACGCCATCCTCCATAAATCACACTGGTTATATTAGTGTTGACTCACGGAAACAAAATACGTGTTATGTAAGTAGGCACGAAGCTTAAAGATGAAAAAAAAATCTTTGATATTTGTAATTAAAAACAAGTCATAGATATTTATATAATTATAAATTATCTAATTAAAAATACAATGAGAAATTTAAAATTAAATTGTTGCTAATAGCTTATTTGGATTGACTTATTTTAAGCAGCTTATAAGTTGAAAACTGATTATAAGTTAGAAAAAAATAAGTAGGTGCAACCCAACCTATTTTTTTGACTTATAAGCTGTTTTCAACTTATAAGTTGATTAAAATAAGTTTATTCAAACAAACCCAATTATTTATTGAGACTTATTTTAAGTATAAAATAATTTTAAATTGACCAACCAAATACTTAAAAAAATTAAAAACAATTTATAAACAACTTATAAGTCAATTTAAATGGGCTCTAAATATACAAAGATACTAACTAAAAAAAGAAAAAGTGTTACGAGAATGGAGAGAAAAAGTATACTTGAAAGAGGTATAATAGGAAAAACATTTTTCACACGTAAGGGAAAGGGTAGGAAAAAAGTACATACAAGATGCAATATTTTTGACATTAATGTAAAATATTTGATATGAAATAGGTACTTTTTTCCTGCAATTGATGTGATATACTTTTATTTTTAATTTAATATTTGATATGAAATAATAAGGTATTTCTTTTGCTTAAATTATTGTGACATATTTTTATTTTTAGTTTATATAATAAAGAATGTAATTTTTTTATAATTAGAAATAATTTAATTTCAAAATTTTCATTTTAATGTCATATTTTTATAATTAAAAATTACTTAATTTTAAAATTCTCTTTTACCTTTTAATGAAATAATTTATAATCATATAAATATTTAAAATTTATTTTAGATCACAAATTTTAAAAATTATTCTTCCTTTATTAAATTTTATACTTAATCAAATGATATCAAATAAATTTAATTAAAGGAGTTAGTATTGATTATTTTTACTAAATCATCAATAAATGCTTGTAATAGAAATTTATTTATAATTATTATCCTATTAATAATTTAATATAGAGTAAGATTTAAACTTTTTTAAAATATGGTAAAACAATTTAACACATGGCACGTGTCACATCACTTCTTTCCATAACTCTTTTAGCCCACAGATTGAGCACATAAATAAATGGCACAAAGTTGGGCAGCCATTATTTCCAATGCTAGGGGCATTTGTCGTAATTACCTGTGATTACGGAGCCTCTTTTTGACCACGCGTGCTACTATTTTGGGCACATCAATAACCGATTCCCCTTTGACCCACCTTTACCCTCTATTTTTTCGTCAACAATTTTTTTCCCCAATTCCAATTTCTCGTCTTCGTCCCTCAAATCGACCTCGATTTTTCTTCTTGACGATCGAATCGATCTCCGATCCTTCTAATTCGTTTCATTCTCTATCGATTGGTACCTCTTTTGGCTTTATCCGTGCGGAAATTGAATTCCGAGGTTAGGGTTTCAGATCTATCGATTTTTTCATCAGATCTGTTTGATCTGTCGTCATTTCATGAAATTAATTCTGTTTCTACCTTGATTTTGTTATTATCCTTTGATTTCTTGAGAAAGATAAAGGATCAATTTTATTTTATTTCGTTTGTGATGTTGAGGATTTTCTTTTGTTTGATCAGCCTTTCTTCGTGCTCGATCTGTTGATTCGTCGCATCAATTCCTGGTCGATTTGATTTTTTGAATTTTTTACATCGGATTCAAATTTGGGGATCTAGGGTTAGGTTTTTTTATTCATAAAATCGTAATTAAATCATTTTAGGTCACGATTTCCAGAAGAAAACGAAAAGATTTTATCTGATTTTTTGAATCCGACTGTCGATTGATTGCAATTAGCTCAAATCAAAACATCTTTTGCTCGATTTTACCAAGACTTCTCCGAGGTACAGGAACCTCATCCTTTTCCTTAAATTTTGGCTTTATTGAAGCAGAAAAAACTGTTTTTATTTTATTTTATTTTGCACATGTAAAGTTAACAAAAAATAATTCTTTTTAGTATTTAAATTTTTATTATCAAACTTTTCTGAGCCAGTCCATTTTATCTGTACACGTGCCACGTGTCAAATGATTACTGTGGCTACCTTTACCTCTGAGTGGCAACCTTTTCAACTATTACTTAGATTTTTGCTCGAAACAGAGTGGGTTGTTATGTCTACCGGAGAGTCAACTGTGCTTGACTTCTCTATATTTGTTCTTATTATCATATGGGTTCTAATTTTGCTTCTTCCTTAAACATTCTCTCTGAATTTTCCTCTTGTTTCCTTACTACTATGCTATTGATAGTTTAATTTCTGTTGTTGTGACATTAATTCTTACTATACATGCCGTGTTTTGTTAGTGGCAATTCTTTTTATTTTGGGGTTATGTAAATTATCTTTTTTTTACTAGAAATTCTCAATGCTCTGTTTAGCTATGATTAAAAAGATATCATTTTAGTGTTTAGTGCTGAATGTAGTGTCTATCTCTCTCTCATGTATCTTTTGTTTGAAGAATGCTCTGGATATCATTTTTGTCTTATGGAATTGTTTGCAACAATATATGTTTTTGAATGTGTGGAACTTAATTCTCCTCCACTTTCCCTTTCCTGAATCTGCTTAACACCTTCTTCTACTTCCTTTTGCAGTTAAATATGGTGCAAAAAAGACCATACGGTGAAGAAAAGTTGTATGAGGTTTCGTCCAAGCAACCAAGACATGTAGAACCAAGTGGTCAGCTAGTTTCCTTTTCGGAGTTTCCGTGTGAATCAATGCCTCCTAACTCTTACACTTCAGGTTAGGAAGAGATTATTCTATCAAATTCCTGGAAATGTTTTGCGTTGTTTTAACTGCTTTGTGAATAATGGTTTGAATGCTTTTATTTACTCAAACTTTAGATAGTTGCGATGTGGCTGAAGTTCCTGTTTCTTCTGAGAAAGCAGTTGAAATGGGCGTTCATGGCTCTGCTTCAAATTCTTATTGGACCACTAGTAGCACCAGCGAAGAAGACATCAGGTTCGAGGCACCTTTTCGCGTATTGACGGCTTCCGAATATTACAATATTGATCCTCCATTCAGAGTTGTTATACATCCAATGGAGGTCTATTCCCCCCTTTTGAACAATCCTCCTCGAAAGTTGGTACCCATTGGACCAGATTTCCAAGCCGAATTACCAGAATGGAGTGCATATGATAGCAAAAATATGTCCATGAAGGAGAGCACTCAAGAAAGACCAAATCTTCCATCTCAAGCTCTAGAATCCGATTTTGTGGATCATCGTGATGAAGAAAATAAACTTGCTGGGACATGTACCATTCCAATGCCTAAATTGGAATTACCTGCAGACCATGAGGAGAACATTGGAGCAGGAAAAATTGGGTGCTCCTGTGAAGATGCTGGTTCCTTTGGATGTGTTCGACTGCACATCATGGAAGCAAGGGAGAAACTTAAGGATGCCCTAGGCGAGGAAACATTCGTTAGATTGGGTGTTTATGATATGGGAGAGGTAGTGGCAGAGAAATGGAGTGAAGAGGAAGAGGAATTATTTCATGAAGTTGTATTTTCCAATCCTGCAGCACTAGGCAGGAATTTCTGGAACCACCTTGCTGTTGAATTTCCTTCACGAAGCAGGAGAGATCTCGTTAGCTATTATTTTAATGTCTTTATTTTGCGGAAGCGTGCCAAGCAGAACAGGTTTGATCCATTAAATATAGACAGTGATAATGATGAATGGCAGGAGATCGATGACGATGTTGTTGCTACGGGAGCTCAAATGACAGATGAAGATGAGGATTCTGTGGTTGAGTCTCCAATATATCAAAATTATTCTGGTCACAATGAGATATATGTGAATGAAAAACAAGCATATGATGAGGAAGCTGGTGTTGCAACCTTGGAAGATAATCAGACTATAAACTCTTGCAGTAAGAAGGTCTTGAGTGATGTGTCAGAAGCATGTCCCGATGAATTAATTGATAATAACAGCAATTGTGGACACGATATTCAGTCTCTAGACAGACACCATTCAAATGAAGAGGCTGACCATGATGTCGAAGATAATTCTTGTACCACTGATGCAGCTGGGGCTTCTTCAGAACCACCACAGGTAAAAACTGATAATTGTAAACACTGGGCAAGTCATTATGCTGGTGTTGGCATTGGCAGTGGGCATGATTTTGTGATGGAGCCGTCTAATGGTAAAGAATGGGACATGGGGTACTTAAGCTGTGCTAAAAATGAAGTTGATTTGTTACCAACCTGCACTATGATTGAGGAAGTGTTTGGAGATGAAGCCTGGAGTTCCAAGAACAGAGATGGTCACAGTTTAGGCAAGCATTGATGTATTCACCAACCTGTTGCATATGATACCGGTTTATTTTTGCAGTTGGATCATCCATGGAATGCTTCTTGCAGAAGTGGAGTCCATTTTTACTTGTATATTTTTAGTGGTGAAAGTAGAGAGCATGTCTGAAATGAAATTTGAGATTTTCGTCCTTGCTCTCCGGTGTCCGTAGAAAAGCTGTTTTGGGGTAGGCGCTCTAGGATTGATTTATATGTAAAGTTAATTTTATGGCCGAGTTGAGCCATATTTCGAGAAATGAAAAAAATATATCTTTTAAATTGTGTGTTTATTATAACTAACTAACTTGACAATTTCCTTTTATAAAGGAAGAAGAGCAAGAGAATATAAAAAAAGTATTAATATAGAGAGTGTAGTAGAATTTTTCTTTTTTTTTTGTGTTTTTACATTGAAGAGTAAAGTTATATTTATAGTCATATATACAAGTGGAGAAAAATATTAGTGGATAATTTATCTCCTTAAAAAGTAAATGGACTATCCATCATTGTGAAGTGGACAACCAATTTACTTGGTTGATAACACCCCCCTTGGATGTCCACATGAAATGTGTCTTATTAAAATTTTACCAAAAAAATAATATACATTGTTATTTTGAACATTTATAGATGTTGTGCCTCGTTAAAATCTTACTAGGAAAAACTCAATGAAAAAAAGTCTAGTGAAGAAAAAAGAGTACACACATCTTGTAATACGCCTTGAGTGCTGTCTCATTAAAAACCTTACCAGGAAAATTCAGTGGGATAAAACCTTGGCTAAGAAAAAAAGAGTACAACGCGTATTTTGCTCCCCCTGATGAAAACATCTCTTAACATCTCGAAGACGACATATTCCAATTTTGTATCTCATTTTCTCAAAGGTTGAAGTTGGCAATGCCTTGTTAAACATATCTGCTAAATTATCACTTGAACGAATTTGTTGGGCATCTATTTCACCATTCTTTTGAAGATCATGAGTGAAAAAGAATTTTGGTGAAATATGTTTTGTTCTGTCTTCTTTGATGTATCCTCCCTTCAATTGAGCTATACATGCAACATTGTCTTCATACAAATATTGTTGGATCGTCTTTTGTCAAAGAAAGGCCATATGTTTCTTGAATGTGTTTAGTTATTAATTTTAACCAAACACATTCTCGACTTGCTTCATGAATGACTATTATCTCTACATGATTTGAGGAAGTGGCAACCATAGTTTGCTTTGTTAAATGCCATGATATAGCTGTACCACCACATGTAAATAAATAGTCTGTCTACGATAGACCTTTATGGGGATCAGATAAATATTCCGCATCTGCGTAACTCATCAATTGTGATGTGGAATCATTTGAGTAAAACAATCCTATATAAATGGTGCTTTGAAGGTATCTAAATATATGCTTAATTCCATTCCAGTGTCTTCGTGTTGGGGAAGAACTAAATCTTGCTAACAAGTTTACTGAGAAAGCTATATCTGGTCTAAAATTGTTGGCAAGATACATTAATGCACCAATTGCACTAAGGTATGATATTTCAGTCCCAACAAGCTCTTCATCATTTTCATGAGGTCGAAATGGATCTTTATTAATATCAAAAGATCTCACAATCATTGGGGTACTCAATGGATGTGTTTTACACATATAAAACCTCTTTAAAATATTTTCAGTATATGTTGATTGATGAACAAATATACCATTTGTAAAATGTTTAATTTGTAGACCAAGACAAATTTTTGTCTTTCCAAGGTCTTTCATTTCAAACTCTTTTTTTCAGACATTTTACTCCCTTTGAAAGTTCTTCCGGAGTTTCAATAATATTCAAATCATCAACATATACTGCTATTATGACAAATTCAGTTCTAGACTTTCTCATAAAGACATAAGGGCAAATTTGATCATTTTTATATCTTTTTTTAGCAAATATTCGCTAAAACGGTTGTACCATATTCGCCCTGATTGTTTCAACCCGTACAAGAATTTCTGAAGCTTTATTGAGTAATTGTCTCGAGAATCCTTGTATGCTTAAGACACTTTGAATTCTTCGGGAATTTTTATAAAAATGTCGTGGTCCAATGAGCCATGTAAATAGACAGTGACCACGTCCATTAAGTGTATTTCAAGCTTTTCATGAACTGCCAAATTCATTAGATACCTGAAGATAATTGTAACCACCACAGGGAAATATGTTTTCATATAATTAATGCCAGGTCTTTGCGAAAAATCTGGCCTAGATATGGACTGAAAGGAAATGAGAAAAAGCCAGAAACTATGACGGACACGAAGTTTGCCGTCATAGGCAAAAAAACAAAATTATGTTTTATTTTAAATCTCACAAATAGGGTTTTACGTGAAGTATCTGCAGAAACCACAACCAAAGGCATGTGGAAAAAACTAAAAACCTTGTATATGAAGAGGACAATGGAAAACAAACTTTACCTAAAGCAAAAGCTTTACACATTTCGTATGGTTGAAGGTACTTATATACTTTCACATCTTGATGCATTTGATTCCATTCTTATGGATTTGAGTAATATAGATGCTGAAGTTAAAGATGAGGATGAAGTTGTGTTATTACTTATTTCCTTACCCCAATCATTTAAGCATATTAGAGATACTATACTTTGTGGAAAGGATAATATCTCTTACAGAAAAATCAAATCTATCTTAAAATCAAAAGAACAGATAAATAGAGATATTACTGGAGAAAGTAGTGAAATCCATGGAGAAGGTTTATTTGTAAGAGGTAGATCTAATAAGAAAGAATCAAGTAGCGAGAGGTCTAAATCAAGGTCAAAGTCCAAATACAGAAATGTGGTGTGCAAATATTGTCATAAGAAAGGTCATATTATTTCTGAGTGTTATAAGTTGAAAAACAAAGAAAAACATAAGGAAAATAAAAAAGAGCACCAAAATACTGACTCTGGTGAAGAAGTGTAGCTACTAATGAGTCTGATAGAATAATATTTTTAGCTATTAGTAATAGCTTTAAATCTAACGGTGAGTGGATTTTGAATTTGGGTTGTTCTTATCATATGTGTCCCAATAAGGATTTATTTACCACATACGAATTTGTTGGTGGTAAAGTTTTCTTAATGGGCAACAATGCTCCCTGCAAAGTTTTTGGTAAAGGTATAATTTGAATCAGAATGTATGATAGTGTGGTAAGAACTCTTATCGATATTAGATATGTTCCTAATTTAAAGAAAAAAATCATCTCATTGGGTACTTTAGAATCTCTTGGATGCAAATACATAGGTGAAAGTGGAGTTATGAAAATCTTACTAGGTGCTCTGGTGATCATGAAAGTACGCATATCTAGTACATTATATATTTTATTGGGATCCATTGTTACAGGTGCTGCTACAATTTCTACTCAATCTAATTCCAACATCACCAAATAATGGCATATGCGATTTGGGCATACGAGTGAGAAATGTCTTTCCATTCTTAGAAAAAGAGGTCTCCTATGTGAACAAAGTACTAAAAACATGGAGTTATATGAACACTGTGTGTTCGGAAAGCATATAAGGGTCAACTTCAAATCTCCAACAATCCATCGAACAAAAGAAATTGCTCAGCATCGCACTATGAGGATGACCTCTCAACAAAATGGTGTTGTAGAAAGGATGAATTGAATTCTTTTGGAAAGATCTCGTTGCATGATTTCAAATGCTGGGTTAACAAATGTTTTTTGGGAAGAGGCTGTCTCCATAACTTGTTATATTGTCAACCGTGCTCCTTCTGCACCTTTGAAATTTAAGACTATGGAGGAAATGTGGTCAGGTACTCCTGCTAATTATTATGATTTAAATTTTTTTGATTGTCCTGTATATATGCATGTGAATGATGAAAAACTAGAGTCAAGGGCTAAAAATGTATTTTACTTAGATATGCATCTGGGGTGAAATGATACAGACTCTAGTATCCTGATCCTAGGTCACCAAAATTTATAATTAGGAGAGATGTAACCTTTGATGAATCTTCTATGTTATACCCTAGAAAATAGTCTTTAAGTTATTTAATACGAATAAGGAGCAGGGTACATGAGTAGGTGGAGGTTGAACTTGTCATTCCTTCTAAGCCAAACTCATCAACTTTGGAGCAAAATACAGTTGAAATTCTTGAAGTTGAAGCTTCAGAAGTTGTGACGTCTGAAGTTGAACCAAATGAGTATTCTATAGCCACACACAGACCAAGGAAACAAATTCAAAAACTAGAAAGGTATGGAGATTATGTTGCATTTGCCTTTTTAGGTGCACAGGAAACTGAAGAAATTGGAGAACCATCAAATTATTCAGAAGCAGTTTCTAGTGTTGATTCTGCCAAATGGTTGATTGCAATGAATGAAGAAGTTGAATCTCTCCACAAGAATAGTACTTGGTCTCTTGTGAAGCCGCCGTCAAAAAAGAGAATTATTGGTTGCAAATGGATCTTCAAGAAAAAAGGATGAAATTCCAGGGGTTGAAGATTCAAGGTATAAGACACGATTAGTTACAAAGGGCTATAGTCAGTCAGCTGAAAAGTGAATTTGAAATAAAGAGTTGGGAGTAGCTAAGACAATTTTGGCATGGAGATCAAAGAGATCGAGGAGCCAACATGTTATTCCTGACCCAGAGGAAGTACTTGGAGAAGGTCTTGGAGAGGTTTGGCATGAAAGATGCTAAACCATTTAGTACTCCTCTTGCAGCTCATTTTAATTTATCAACTGCTCAATCACCGCAGAAAGAGGAAGAAGAAAGGTATATGGCATAGGTACCATATTCTAGTGCAGTTGGCAGTATTATATATGCAATGGTGTGTACACGTCCAGACATTTCACAAGCAGTAAGTGTGGTAAGCCGGTATATGGCTTTCCTTGGTAAAGCTTATTGGCAGGCTATGAAATGGATCCTCATATACTTGCGAGGCACTTTAAATGCATGTTTGAAGTTTGGGAGAAATGCTAACACCTTGGTTGGTTTTGTAAACTCTGATTATGCAGGTGATCTTGACAAAAGAAGATCACTAACAGGCTATGTTTTTTGTATTGGTGATTGTGCTATCAGCTGGAAAGCTACATTACAACATGTAGTAACTTTATCTATTACCGAAGCAAAATATATGGTAGTGACCGAGGCGATCAAAGAAGCCTTATGGTTGAAGGGTCTATTTGCTGAACTCAGCTTACACCACGATGGTATTATTATTTTTTTGTGATAGTCAAAATGACATTCGCTTGACTAAAGATCAAATGTATCATGAGAGGAAGAAGCATATTGATATCAAGTATCACTTCATATGGAAAAACATTGCTGAAGGAAAAGTCTCTGTTCAAAAGATTAACACTAAATACAACACTGCTGACATGTTCACGAAACCTCTTCCAGTCAGTAAGTTCATGCTCTTCTTGAACTTGATTGACGTTTATCAAGAATAATTTAGCCATATGGGCTTTTTCAGAGAGGATGGAGCAAATTTACTATATTCGCCAAACTCAGGCCAAGATGGAGATTTGTAATGTGGCCTTTGTTTGTCAAAGATTTGAAAGCCACAAATTTTGAAATTTGGCAATCATATTTGTCAAAGATTTGGTATACTTGATAAGATTCACATTTGGCAACTATATTTGTCAAAGATTTGGTATACTTGATAAGGTTTACATTTGACAACCATAAATGTCAAAGATTTGATAGCCACAATATTTGATATATTCACCTGTCCAGGCCTCACAAGTGGTATTTCACTGGGTACATTGTTGTTGCTATGTATCATTAGCTTGCTGGTTTAGTAGAATGCTATACAGAGTTAAAGTTGGGTTTTTTCTCTTGATCATAGATTCTTGTTTCTTGAATTTTCATTCAATTGATCAATGGTTGAAATTCAAGAATTGAAGCATGTTTGCAAGTTCTGCAACAGAAGTTTCCCTAGTGGTAGATCATTAGGGGATCACATGAGGTCTCATTTGATCAATTCACCCTTTGATCAGACTAATGAAGTGCCACTCAGATAAAGTATCATCTGTGGACCAAGAAGAATCTTGGAACAATGATGCTAATTATTTAATTTTTCACAAGCAGGTTATGGATAGCTAATCTGGCAGTAGTACTGAAACAACCACTCCCACTAGGAAAAGGAGATAATCAAGAAAGTTCAAAACGTATGTGACAGCTGCAACTTCATCTACTATAACTGTTCCTAATGCTTCTCCATGTGTCTCTGAGATTGATCAAGAGCAAGAAGAAGTTGCCATGAGTTTGATCATTCTTTCAAGGGATACATGTGTTGGTCTAAATCCTTTTACTGAATTGTCTAGCAATAAAGTTGGTGAATTGGTCAAGCTCAAGAAAGTAAAAAATGGGAAGCCAGAGCAAGGGAAGAGCTCAAAGTCAAATGTCAAAGCTTCTAGAATCCCAAGAAATGTGTACAAATTGGACAAATTCCAGTGTACTACTTGCAACAAGAGCTTTCACTCTCACCAAGCTCTTGGAGGTCATAGAGCAAGACACAAAAGGACTAATAAAGGCTGCACGGAGCATTTGCAGAATCAAGATGCTGATAGCAAACTCATCATGAATAGCAGCAATGACAGTAGTACAATTGATGAATTTGGTGAAAAAATTGAGAAGCTAAAGGGGTATGAGTGTCCAATTTGCTTCAAGATTTCTCAATCAGGCCAAGCTTTAGGTGGTCATAAGAGATCGCACTTGATTGCTGAGTCCAAAAGCAGCAACAACAACAACAAAGACATTATAATACAGAAACCAAGAAGTTGGGTTCCAACCATGGTGGATAGGAAGCAGCCACAAGCATGAGCAATTACTAGGCCTAATTTCTAACTGATTCAAGATTCACAAGTGTATAGATTCATTTAATTCTTTACATAATTGAAGTGCCACTATGCACTCTTTTACATTTGCTATTTATTTTTGTCGAACCCCGCTATGGATGATGACAAATAATAACTATGCCACAATCTCAAATACATTGGAGTCACCCCATTTCTTTATTTAAACTCAGGTTGAATGATTGCACGTGTTTATTTATGTAGCAATGTCCACTTTAGGTCCTACTTGATCTAGACTTAGTATGAAAGAGTAAATATTTTCTGCTGCAGTAATTTTATTTTTTTTGACATTAAGGGAATGTGAGTAATGAGGTGGGATAAGATAATGAAGTCATCAAGGATAAAATGCATCTTTATAGTATTATTAAAAAAAACAAAAACTCAAAAGGTGGTTGTTTTAGGTACCCTACCATAAAATATTCTAACTCTCGGTTTTAATTCAATGATCTTTAAATACATACTAAATTCCCAACTAGAAAAGGTACCATTTTATTGTCCGATACCCATATTGAAATCTAATTAAATCTTGATTTGTGCTGAACAATCCACATTGGAGATAAAATGCTTCCTAACAAAGATAACTCTAAACTACAAAGACTCTAACTCAAAACCTCTAATTAAGAATGAGTGATTACTAACCGACCACTATACCACAATCCTCGTTTCTAACTCGAAAAGTTATACAACTGATAAATGAAGACTCAGTAGATAGGAGTTTAGGACCACCTATAATCTAAAAGTTAATTCTTAATTAGAAAAGTTAACTGGTAAAGTTGCTGCCATGTGACCAGGAGGTCACGGGTTCAAGCCTTGGAAACAGCCTCTGGCAGAAATGCAAGGTAAGGCTGCGTACAATAGACCCTTGTGGTCGGGCCCTTCCCCGGACCCTGCGCATAGCGGGAGCTTAAGTGCACCGGGCTGCCCCCCAAACTTGGTCTAGGCTGCCATAAGGTCCATGATTAAATGGTAAAACTAAAGCCCTTAATCGTCACAAATTCAATATATTCAGTATAGCCAGGTCCACTGATTTATATAGAACATCATGACGTGCGATGAATTGTCTATAAAATTCTTTGTTGCCTGTCAACTTGATCCCCCCCTCCCCCCCCCCCCAAAAAAAAAAAAAAATCTCCTATGTTTTATAAAAAGTTTATACTAACACATTTTTTCATCAAAATATTTACTTGTTCTCTAAAAATAATAAAATCAGTACCTAATTTTCAAAAGTTAGGTCAAAACGAACTTCCTTAATTAGGCCACTTTAATATCAAGAGTTGAGTAATCACTTTCTCCTCATAGAAAGCATGAGTTTGTGCATAAGTTAAACTCCAAATTAAATTTCGTTATGCAAAATGATAGTTTGTTCTTTTCATGGAAAATTTGAAGTCCAAAACTTCATTATGCAAAATGATAGTGTATGATAATATTGGGAGTGGTCCTTTTCCATCCAGATGAACAACTTTCCATAACTTAATTCAAGTCATTTTCATCAGAATAAAAGAAAAATACTGGCCTGACATTCATTTCCACATGTTAACATTTATAATACTTAAGCATTTGTGAGATTTAAACCAAAAAAGAATTCAATACTAATTATTGGAGAGAAATTTTAATGCAAATCTTTAGCAAACGAAATGTTATTTATGTAAGCATTTCACAATGAAATTAAAAAAATCTCACACAATTTATATCAATTATGTGAGAAACAAACTTTTCTTGATGATGTATATAGGTCACATGAGATCGCAAATTAGATTAAGTAAATAAAAATATATTCTCACTAACCACTTACATATTTAGATAAAGTGGTGACACACTTTATCAAGAACGTTGTATAAATTATTTGTTCCTTGGTGAACCATACAGAGAATGCTATGAGCTTTTTAAGTCACGATGTAACCTTAGTCGTTAAGAATTGTTCTATTTCTATATCATAATAAATTAAATTTTACTGGTTTCATAGGAAGTGCCTGGAAACTGCAAAGGCTCTTTCCCTGAAGGGCATCTATCATTTCCAAATAGATAAAAGTGTTTTATTAAATGTCTTTTTTTGGTGTGGTCTCATATTTAACGAAACAGTCCACTGGCCAAAAAGTCAAAATTTGATAAGCAGCAATACAGCATCATGATTTTGCTACATTGTAATGTAATGATCCAGTATACATGGCGTTGATTAATTTACAATTGTTGTCCTTATATGACAATAAATTCATAACTTTAACAATTACTCCCTTCGATACTAGATTATTTGTTGTGATTTCTAAAAGTGGTTATCTTAAATTAGTATTTGTCATTTTTAAAAAAAATTTAAAAAATAATTATTTATTTTTTTATTTCATCTTTAGTAGTAATTGTTATTAAAAGAATAGATATTTAAGAAAGAGAAAATATATCATAAAACATAAATAAGGATAAAATATTATAAATTTTTCCTAATTAATATTTTATGAGGAAGGGGAGCCTTGGAGTATCTGGTAAAGTTGCTGCCATGTGACCAGGAGGTCACGGGTTCAAGCCTTGGAAACAGCCTCTGGCAGAAATACAAGGCAAGACTGCGTACAATAGACCCTTGTGGTCAGGCCCTTCCCCGGACCCCGCGCATAGCGGGAGCTTTAGTGCACCGGGCTGTCCTTTTTTTAATATTTTATGAGCACATAAAAAAATATGACAAATAATTAAAGACCGAAGGAGTATATGGTAATTATAGAGATTGGTGTCTGGCTATTAGGAAATAAAAGTAATTCAATTTCTTCTAGACTAAACTAATGCTTCTAAGTTGAGCAAATGTTAATGAAATTCTTACAATGACATTATGACATCAGTTTCCGATAAAATTCTGTACATTTTATTTTTTGTACTTTTTTTGGGGTAGTCAGTTTCTTTGCATTTACAGTAATTTAGTTCTTTGCCTTTTTCTTCTTATTTGATTTATGGTCGTTATAATTCTAGAAAATCTGTTACATGTAAAAACATTTAGTTTTAACTTAGTTCGTAATTATTCATCACTACTTAATTTAATTATATCAAAATATCCTAATAAACTACGTTTTTTCTTAAAAAATAATCCACTTGATAGTGTTATGCAATAATATAATTATTGCAATATGTGCAAGCACGGGCCCAACAAATATTATTCTATTTATTTCAATTTATGTGACATATTTATAATTTTAAAAGTCTAACTAAATTTTTCATAGGTCTCTACAAAAGATGTTTAGAGGCAGACTTGGTTTCTATACATTGGCAGAAGGAACACATTGGCAGTATTAAGTTGATAAAAGAGGAAATCTTTCTGAGGAAGCACAGGAGGTTCTTCGATGATAAGTGCAACCTATTTTGGAAGATCATTTATGTCTCGTAGAAAGACAACTGATAACAATTTCATCATCTAATCTTATGGTAGATGGAACATCTGTTTTACTTGTGTCTTCTTTCCGAGCAGCAATAAAGTAGTAGAAGGAGCCAGCACAATGAACAGCGAAAAGAGTCAGCTGGGGAATTGCAGCATAGGTAATCAGAACCAAATGTCCACTACCAAGAATAATGTTGTTTCCCAAACCTAATTTCCTTTAGCTTTGGTCCCTTTCCTATTATGTAGACAAAAAGATGCGGCAACATGGGGAAACAGAATCTCCAATAACATTCAAACAACATTTTGTACCAAGAAGCTTTTACCAAGCACCAAATATCACACGAATGAGTTGCCAAGTTTCAATTTCGATAGAATTTTGATTCAAAAATGCACATTGTAGTAAAACTATCATTATATCTATTGTTTTTAAAGTGTATTGTGCCAAGTCATGAATATAAGGAGAAGTGAAAATGTTAGGATTTCTATAGAGACGAAGATGAAAAATGTGTGAACTTAATCCTGGAAACAAACTATAGAAACCAATAAGTACTTTAGAGAGAAGTAAAAGTGTGTGATTTAATGTTGTAGGCAACTTTGCTGAAGGCAAAATGGCTAAACACGAAAAGACAGAGATACAAAGATAAGGTAAAACTCAAAGGCAGATTCAATTTGCTGCAATCACATAAATTAGCCATAAACGTATTTACTTTGGCGCATATTAAATTTTGGTCATGGCGTAATCATCATTCATCGTGAGCAATTTCTTTACAACAATTGTGCAAGTTCGTCCAGACAAAGTACAATCAAAATTGAATTTGCAGATAGTAAACCTCACAATCACAAATTGCTGTGGGCCGAACTCTCTGAAATGGGATAGGAAAGGAAAGGCCCGTTATGCCCTTTTAGATGACACAGGCATGTCAAAGTCCTGTGTGCTTATTCCCCTTTAGCATATAGGAGAATGTATATCATATCATATAAAGAAAGCTCTGCCAACAAAAACAAAAAACGCTAGTTGCTTTCTTTCATTTATTTTAATTTAAGCGGATATAGTTATTTGAGACAAATATTTTGAAATTAGTCGAAACATGTGTAAACTGGCCGGGTATCAGGGTTATTAACAAAAACCTTGGCAAAAAAAACAAAAACAAAAACAATTGAAAAAACTAACAAAAATGGGACGGACAAAAAAAGATTTAGTTAATTTAATTCAATTGTATAATTTAAAAATCAAATTAATTGATTTAGTTTCTTTTTTAGGAGAAAATTAAACTCATAAAAATCATGATATTCAAATTCCAATTTTTAAGAAAATATAATATATAAATGTGTCTTTTAACTTGGTCTCAACTCATATTTATGTTCTTCAATTTTGAATGTACATAAGTAGACACTTAAAATTTATATAGAGTTGAACAAATAGACACATATGTTCTAAGTGACGTAATACATATAAAATGTCACATAGATACGAGTTATCATGTATGATACATGTATCTGCTTATTCAATTTATACAAATTTAAATATTAATTTGTGCGCGGGTCAAAATAATGGTGTATACTGTATATTATGCTATAAAAAATACAAGTTGAATCGCGAGAAAGAACAAGAAAAGAGTTGACGAGAGGGAAGTCCAGTCTACGTAGGCATACGGAGAGGAAACGGTCCAAAATGCGACAATGGTTGGGTAATTTCAAAAAGTCTAAACATTCACGCTTCTTTGTGGAGTATATAAAAAAGGGATCCCCTGTATCTTTAGTTCTTAGATTTTTTGTACACTTTTATCTTCTTCGGATTTTCAGGTACTGCACTTTCATCTATTCTGTTTTTCAGTTATGGTGCTTTTTTTTCTTTCTCTAAATTGTGTATTTTCTCTGAGTTCTAAATTTCAATTCATGAATTTATTGAGTTTTACGAAGGAAAAAGAAGGATCTTTTTGCTCATACGGGTCGTTTCAAACTTCATTCAGTGATATGCTTCTGTTCTATTCTTGCTGTACTTTTTGTGTGTATTTTTTATTGTCAGGAATTATGTCATTTGGAGCTATCTTACCTACTCTTTAGGGAAAACCCCTTTTGCTTTCTTGCTATATTCTGGGTTTGTTTTTTGGGTTTTCTTACTATATGATTTGTGGGTATCAATCGGGAATATTCTTAAATTTCTGCTTGGTTAAAGGATGATTGCTGGAATTTGCTTCTATACAAGAAAAACTTGAAATTCAGTGTTTTGTTATGCTGGAGATGTAAATAGAACTGGACTTATATATCCCCTAAATTTTCGATATTATTCTTGGTCCTTGATGTTGGATTTTGGATGAACAGAGTTTGACTTAGGTAACTCAATTTCTCAACTACCACCAAGCTATCCTCGCTTGTCTGTGTTATTTGAATGGAACTGGTCCAAATAGAGAGAGATGCTCTTGGGTTTCCTCTTTCATTATCATAGCTAAATTTGAGAAGGATGAATCAACCCGAGTAAAAGTAAGACCCCTTGACTTGAATGAATTTGGCTTCTCTTAGCCATAAATTAAAAAAAAAAAGCTTATTGATTCGATTGATCCCATTTCATTTATTTGGGTGAGAAGGAGGCTGTGAGTCACCTGGGCTATGGATCTTTCCATTGTCTGATTCTCGAAATCACTCTTAAAAGAAAAAAGAGGCCCGCGGTTCTAGACCCACAAATGAATAGGAAGTACTTGGGATTGAGATGAAGTTGTTTATTATTGTTGTTGTAGTATTATATTAGTATTGCATACTTGATTTTGGACTTCTCCATTACTTATCAGTGCTATTTCTCTAAATAAAGCTTGGTTTGAGTCTTTCTTGCTATCTTTTGTGTGTTGTCTGCTCCTGATCTTTTATGTTCTAGCTGATGTTCCGTTGTGATCTTTAACTGAATTGCCTCCTTGTACGTGTCTCACAGTAACAGACTAACAGTTGCCTCTATTATAACGTTTGCTTAATAGTTTGATTGTATCTCTTTCTGCAGATAATTTCTTAATCTAGCAGGTCCATCCCCGTGGGATTACTTTCTATCTATCAAAAAATGCATGGTCTTAAGAAGTCTCCCATACATTGGAGTGCTAGAAAAAAATCTGTGGATCCTGTGGCCCATAGTAATCCTGGATCAAATCCCTTTGATTCCGACGATGATTCTGAGAAGAAGCAAACTGTAAAACCATCAAGGAGAACATCATCGGAGCCTTCTGCAGCTACCCCAAATTTGAGTACAAACCTTTTTGATGATGATGAAGTTAAAGAGACTCCTTCACATGCTTTCTCAACTTCAACAGCAAGAAGTAAATACAAGAATGATTTCCGGGAGTCTGGAGGATTTGAGAACCAAACTGTAGAGGAGTTGGAAAACTATGCCGTCTACAGGTCAGAAGAGACTACAAAATCTGTTAATAGCTGCCTGAAGATTGCAGAAGACATGCGAGGGGATGCAACAAAAACTTTGATAACTTTACATCAACAAGGAGAACAAATTACAAGAACCCATATGACTGCAGCAGACATCGACCATGATCTTAGCAGGGTATGACTTGTTTAGTTCATTCATATAAGTTTTTTTCTAGTTCGCAAAAGCAGACATAATTGTGGTCAAACATTACATGTAATTATCTTAAATTAAAGGCCCATATTAGTATGCTTTATGTTTCTGCTAATTTTTGTAGTCATTTCATGAAGCACCTTTCTTCACTAACTTATTTCTGTATTTACTGTTTGAGTTCCTATTTTCATGTCCGTTCATTTTAAGATGAAACTTCTTCTATTGTCCATTTTGCTTTCAGAAGGAGATATAGATTTATGTATACATAACTAGTCTGTTTTTACCCTTCCGCCTAGAAGTACTTACGCCCTTAAAGATGTCTCTTGAACTGATAAGTTCTTCATTACATGTACTTATTACAACAACAAAAAAATCATTGCATGTTTTGCATCTAATTGCTTTTTGCAGCTGTTTTTGCAATTGTTACCTGTTATCCTTGTGAGACTTATGTTTGAATATAATTTCAGGGTGAAAAACTCTTGGGGAGTCTTGGAGGCATGTTTTCTAGGACTTGGAAGCCAAAGACGAATCGTCCAATTACAGGGCCCGTTATCACAAGAAGTAGCTCATTTTATTTTTGTTCTTCTTATTCATTTACTATTATTTGAAGATCGTGATGGAAAAGTGATGGATTTTGAAAGTAGTAGTAACAGAAAGGTTGAGTCAACTGACAATGATAGCTAGTTTGATCTCTGTTAATGTGGTGCAGTGTCAGATGATCCAGTTCAAAGAAGGGGCAACCACTTGGAGCAGAGGGAGAAATTAGGATTGAGTTCTGCACCTAAGGCAAGGTCAAGTTCACGGACACCACCCCCAGAGCCTACAAATGCACTGCAGAAAGTTGAGGTATGTTCATGTGACTCGGGACAAAATAGAGAATACTGTTACAAGTCTCCTTAAATAAAAAAAATAATAAGGAAGTTCTCGAGAGTCCAAATCCAAATACACCCTAAACCTGCAACTATCGAACATGCAGGGCACTATTGATTAATTTGGGTCACATTTAAGGCCCATGGCTTGGAATTTTTCTTTTCTGCATCTTTCCTCACTTCTAGCATTTTGACACCTTTTCATCTAATGTTTCTCACTAACGCTCAAGATGCAATTTTTCGGTTAACATTCATGTTAAAGAGTAAATTACAAAGTAATTACGTTCATTTCTCTTCCTTTTTCTTTTTATTCTAGAGTTACGTTGTTATATTTCCATCGTTTATAGGAAGATTTAATTCCAGAAACTCAACTCCTCCACCACTTTTATCTAAATGATGAGCAAGGAAATATGAGTACAGGAAAAAGACAAGTGGATCTAATGGAACTTCTTGGGCTCTGTCTACACGTGTTTGGGGGATAGTCTATCTATTTGTGTTCATGAAAGGAGGAAATATAAAATTGAGTTGCTAGAGGGAATCATTGCATCTCATAAAGCTAAAGTACCTTGTTATCTCTGAGTGAAAAACTGAGAAAAAACCATATTCCATTTTCAAATGTGGCTTAATGTATGGAGTTTTTTTTAATAGAAGTTTACTTTTGTAACCCCAAAAGTGAATCAGCAAGGGTAGTAAAACAGTGTGATCCTTGCAGTACCGTAGTGTTCTTGAAAAGTTTGTGTTCTTTGTTATGCTTTGGGGTGTTGGACCTTGAGGTGGTTCTTATTGGTTCTGACATAAATTTTAAGTCCTAGTGGTGATGAAACGTTGTTCATTCTTCACTACCAGATTGAGGATTGAGCGTGTCTGTGCTCCTCCTTGTTTTTTCCTCTTCTTTCTTTCTTTGCTCGTTTCATGAATATGAATCGTAATATCAATTAAGCTAAATCTGTTGTTTCATTTGAATTTTTGACAGGCCGAGAAAGCAAAGCAAGATGATGGACTATCAGATCTCAGCGATCTGTTGGGGGAGCTCAAGAACATGGCTGTTGACATGGGATCTGAAATTGAGAGGTTAGTGTTACCAAATCCTTTTAAGCAGATTCCAATCTCTCCTTTCTTTTTCTCTCCCTCTTCCACCATCTCCTTATTGTGCTGTCACTGTTAAAGTACTGTGCTACTTAGTTGCTTTTTAGAATTATGTATATGCAACAACTACACCTCAATCCCAAGCAAGTTGACATCAGCTATATGAATTCTCACTGTTCTTGTCGCTTCATTTAAACCAGTCTTGGTCCTATATTACAAAATAAAATAAAATAAAAAATTCTCGAGCACTAGAAGTTCTCTAGGTTTTCTAAGAATTCTGTGTATGCTGTTGGATATTACAGGCAGAACAAGGCATTGGATCATGTTGAAGAGGACGTCGATGAGCTTGGTTTCAGAGTTGAAGGGGCCAACCAGAGGATTCATCGCTTGCTTCGAAAGTAAACCAGTAGACATCTGTCGGGGACCTGCTAATGAGCTTTCAGACATTAACTTCAGTTCTTTATCATTTCAACTATTCTTGAGTTATTCACAAATCCTTCTGTTATTTTGTGTTACTTTGTATTATACTTTTACAATATTATATGACAGTAAACCAAGTTAATTGTCTGATATTTGGAAGGCAGGACGAGATTGCTACTTCACCATTGTATACAAATAATTTTAAAACATAAATAAACTTACTGCTTTAGTAGTGAGGACATGGTTGAATATACTTTATGCTCAACATCCATTTTTCTTTGTTCCAATCAACCATTCAGTGAGTACCTCCTGGGTAATCAAACTAACAAAATTTGTATTGTCTAGCTTCCTTTAAAATGTATCTTTTTTCTCCTTACTTTATATGCAATGCGACATCCTAAGAGAGCATATAAAATGTTTGCTAGACAGCAATAACATCTAGATATAAACTTTTAGTATTTTGTCCCATGAAAACATCCAAAAGTACCAAGAGGAAACTCAACTATATCTAATTCTGCTAGTTGATAGACAACTTACATAGTTACATTACAAGACACATGTTGCAGGAAACACTAGTAGGGGGAGGGATTTATCTAGCCATATTAAACAAATTGACAGCTCAGTCCATTATAGCAAATACAATTGCTAAGGTATGAATAGATACAGTGCCAGATTATAGCTATTAGGCACAAGTATCTCCTAATCCTTATCTACAAACAGGAGAGCTAAAGTTTGGGAATACTATAAATTTGATGGACAAGGGGGCAACTAATATTGGAGACTTCAGGTTTACAAGGACTGGAGACAAACTTGGGATGTTCCCATTTTCTGTGAGTTGTAACGGTTTTCCATTCAAGAGCATGGTTCTGCTTTGAAGGTTCCCATCTAGTGGAGTCAGATGGTACTCTTCTCGTGATAATGTAACATCTGATGATTTCCTTCCAACCCATGAAATGGTTTTCTTAAGATGATAGAAAGTACTCTTGTGATTTGATTTCTCTTTGACATGCGAGGTGATGCTTGCACTAGATTCGATGTTGACTCCATAGTGAGTTTGGTTGCTTAGATTGATCAGGAGTAATGTCACACCTGCCTGCACAAAGGGAACACCAGGAAATTGAAAAGTTGAAGTCTTGTAAACTAGCTGGGAAATGCAAACCATTGGATGTTAATATGAAGGCTTCACGGAATATACACTAATGAGAATAACCAAATTACTGCAGTATGGCTAGTATAAAATGGGAACATTAGCTACCAGAAACGGGCTTCACCAAAATGCCACAAAATGGTTCGGTAGAAGGGTGTTCTTTTGTCCATTTTGATTGACTCGTTTATCTTAAGCAACATATAAGAAGCATAGGCGAGTACTCAGGTTCTAACGTATCCAAGAGCGGTTAGCTCAATTACCAAGGGAGAGACAGCATCATAGAAAAGAAAAAACTAGTTGAGACTGAATTGCATCAACTCCAATTATAACAATCAAAACATTTAAATAAAATACCTGCTATTATTACTCCTTCTGAAGTGTTAAATATATGGTCTTTACATGTTACAAGTTGAAATGGTCTAAATGATTAAAATCAAGAAAAACAGCTTGCTTCGTTAACTACACCTCAATCCTATAAGCGGCTACATGAATCCCTTATACCCATTCTGATCCATTCTATTCAAACTATTTAGTTTGGCTCTATACGAATCTGATATATCTATTTTCTCTCAATTCAGGCCATTTCATTCCAATGCTAATAATTTTCCGCTGATAAGCCTTTTATGGTGTTGGAACTTAGCATAAACTCTCTCACACTCGGACAGGGATGTGATGGGACACCTTGCCTATTTAACACTAACATGGATACCATGTTCAATATCTAGAGGTTTCAGCATATTATAACTATTATTATGCTGATAGCCAAGATGAGGGAAGCGAGATTGAGATGGTTTTGGCATGTGCAAAAGGAGGTGCGTCGACACCCCAGTGAGGAGGTGCGAGAAGCTGGTTCTAGGGGGTACGCAGAGGGGTAGGGGTAGGCCAAAAAAGTATTGGGGAGAGGTGATTAGACAGGACATGGCGCAACTTCATATTACCGAGAACAAGACTTTAGATAGGAAGGAGTGGATGTTGCGTATTAGGTTAAAAAGGGTAGTAGAGGTAGAGTATTGTCTTGCCTTGCAAGGTTTAGTGTCTGGTGTAGGACTAGTCGTGCCATTGTAGTTCTTGCCATATGTTGTTTGTTGTATTTCGATTATCACACTATTTTGCTGTTGTTATTGTTTCACTCTTGTAGACTGTATATTGCTTTTCTTATTAACCATTATGCTTTCTCCACTATCTTTTTCTTCTTTTATTTGGGATTGATGCACTTGATCCGCGGGTCTTTCGGAAACAGCCTCTCTACTTTCACGAGGTAGTGGTAAGGTTTGCGTACATTCTACCTCCCCATACCCTACTTTGTGGGATTTCACTGGGTATGTTACTGCTGGGCTTGAAGCTGATTATGCAAAGCTCATATAGTAGGGTTCTCATTGCATCTTTTTCCCCCTAACTAAAAGTGGGTGTGAAGTTTTAGTCTCTAAAAACAATTAGATTGAGCAGAAATGGGTGGAATCAATGCAACACAAGAAGTAATAATATTACTATTGATGATGAACAAGGTTTATAGAAGAGTGTTTAGGCATGTAAGTTTAAGACTTCCTTTTCAGGAAACCGTCAAATTACTTTCTGTGAAAGTTAATGTATCTCTAACCAAATGATGCATCTGAAATTCTGTGAGTAAATGATTCAGGAATCCACAGGGCTCTTACTCTATGTCTTGTACAGTGGGCATACGAGCGCAGATATGATGATGCATTGTTGCTAACAGCAAGAACTCCTTTTCCCATCAGCCGATGCCAAAGAAGTGCACTGTATTTGTTGAAAGACGAGGATAAAGATTTTGGATCAGATTATCAGGGACTTAACTAGAATTAGGGAAAATGTAATTTTTAATAGTAGAGAGAATCAACCATGGATTGGTAAGCCAATCGTCTCACCTATAATAATCAGGATTTGGGACAAATGTACTTGTGTCAAGGAGCCCATAGTTTCCACCAATAAAAGTCTGTCTGCAATATACTTTAGTGTGATACTTGGCTGCCATCCCAAGCTGATCCAAGTACCTAAATTTCATTTCAAGATAAAGCATGAACAAAAACAATTAACTGATTACTGAATGAAAAAAATTAAATCAAGTCAGCCAAGAAATTTACCAAAAACTGTTCACAAAGGTGTTAGACACGTTAGGACCTCCATTATTGAAGGCCCCACCAGATTCTCCAACCCAAGCTGAAGTCCAAGGACCATTGATTTCAATGGTTTGGCTAAGATTACTGAATGTGTCAACAATTTTATTCAAGTGCTGAGGATTTAAAATTTTGTTTACAAGATTGAGGTCAGATCCTGAAACAGAAATTTTATGGTTTTATTTAATGGAGTAACATGAGCAAATTGGCTTACAAATCTAGAGAACACAAGTAGTAATGTAACTTTATACACAAATAGAACACCTCACTGTCCTCACTAACACTTACAAGAAAAAGATAGATAGCTAGATAAAGTTAATCATACAACTATCAGAGCAGCTGGTCATACTTCGAATTTAACAGAAGTAAATACTAACATTTATGTTAATGAAATGTGCTGTCAATGATAATGTCGGTTGACAAATTTGAATTTATCTAATTTCGTTCCATCAACTAGTTCTCTCTTACTATATGGTTCCCAACCTCCTAATGATGTCAATAGCTAGTGCTACATTCTAAGTGACAAATAATTTTTGTAGAAGACACGAAAAAACTTTTTATAAACTGAAACAAATCGAGCCAGGAAAATGTAGTCAATGCTTAGATTTGATGTGATCATCCTTGCGCTAGATTTATTAAATTAATAGAGGCTTTCATACAGTGGCAAGCTACCCATAAAACTTTATGCTAGCTTACCTGGACCAAGATTATATATATGATGAGTCAAGGCATCGACAGTGCCTGGCCCTGACACCTCAAGGAATGTCTCATACCACTCTTTATCGTAGAATCCTCCTGGTGCTAAGAGAAGTGGTCGGGGTTGGAAATGCTTATATAATCGGTCTATGAGATTGTTAAGATGGATAACATCTTCTCCGTATTGTTCAGCATCAACCTTTGCACCAATCCCCTTACCACTCAACTCATTTCCTGCAAACCAAGCGGAACCATTGTTTAAGGGAATCCAATTTCTATTAAACAAGCGATTTACAAAGAAAAGAGAGAAGGAAATTGTCAGCAATTATACCAAATTCCCATGAGTGTATTTGGTAGCCCTTGGAAACAGTGTAATCTATGAAATCATGGGCGTTGCTGGAATCCCAATTCCCTTCCCAGACACGCTTACTGGTTCGCTGCCTCCCTCGCAATGCATTCAGGCCAAAGGTCACAAGTGCTCTGCAGCATAAGCAGTAAAACTGGGATGAACTTCACTTTGTTGAAGTGACCACCTCATGTAAAAGCTAAGGTATTAATAGGTAGGGGACACTTTTATTTATGTCATTATGCCTTAACACACTGCTCACATGCAGGCCCAATGCTCTTTTATTCTTTGCCAAGCACGTGGAAATAGTTCATGTTAAAAGAGGTAGTAAACTTGAAATCAGGACCTTTGTTTGGATCTAATACCATGTTGAATTGACTACCATTAGAGAGAGTACACTTATATTTACTTCATAGTATATATGTCTTAACAAATTCAAAGAATTTTAAGTAAGTTATGACATACTCGTAGAAGAAAATTGGAACAAGAAAGCAGTACAAAAAATTCATAACTCACCCTGTCTTATTGAAAAAGTTATTTAGCTCATCCCATCTATCCATTTGTAAGCATCCATTTGAAAATCCAAACAACTCATCCCCCTGCTTGGTAAACGGATGGCAAGGAGACTCCAAATTGCCCACATCATATATTATTCGGTTTTGCAAAGAACCTCCAAGTCGTAATCTCAAATGATTGAAAGCTTCACCACCAAATTAGCAGTCAGAACAGATGAGAAATCAATGAGCATTCTGAAGAAGCATTAAGTCTAATTTGCTCAATGTTGCAAATAGATGGTTCATTTGATGTTTAAGGTGAAGTTATAGAGTTTACCAATCAAATTTTTTTAATTAGAATAAGAACAACAAGATCTCAAATATTAAGGTAAAGTTATAACATGATGGGAACATGCAAACCTTGAATAGAATTTGCCAGAAAGGGGTGAGACAAATCCTGAAAAAATCAAAAGAAAATAATGAATGCTAACTGTGCTGTTAGCAAAGCAATATATGCCCATAATATCAATTAGTACTAGAACTTTACCAGATTTATCAGAGATGCCGAGCCCCAAGGGCATTCGTTGTAGTTACACTTTTCTTTAGGCCACCAGTCAAGGGTAGCACAAACATAATTATCATCTGTCTCAGCAATTTTTGCAGTTCCATGAATCACAAATTCTGTATCTTCAATTATTTGTGCCAGAAATGCAGGAGACAGTGCCAGAAAGATCAACAAGAAGGGTGGGAAGCCCATTGCTTTTAACCTGCTCAGCTTCACCCCTCTTTGAACACGGTCATAGGCTGTAACAGACGAGGATACAATAAATGTTAAAGAGTCTAAGAGAAGTTCAAGAAAAATAGAAGAACTTTTACATGAATGACAATGAGGAAAAATATGACTTTTTCATCAGAAAACTAGCAATTCGCTGATTATCTTAACAAAATAAACTTCATTTTGTCATTCCGTATTTAAGGCTCCTTCAGTCATAGGCAGAACCAAAATTCTCTCTAAGGGATTCAAAATATAAAGAAGTAAACATACAAAGAAGTCAAGGAGGTTCAATATCTAATATATACATGAAAAATAATTTTGACGGTATATATAATGTAATTTTCCACAAACAAACCCCCTTCCGGTATCCTAGCTCTGCCGAGCCCTTCAGTATCTTGAGGTAGCGACAACTAGTTTACATATTATGCCTTTCTGAAAACTATGAATTCAATCTATTTCCATTGATTGGATAAAATGAACCTAACATAATCTCAAAAAATCAAAAGCAGATTAACAAAACATGAACATGAAATGTGGATGCAAACCAAATTGCTTTTCTTGGTCAGATATTACAGAAGCTCAAAAACAAAACTGGACAAGTGCAGATAATTAGTTACACTTTCTAAGTACTAAAGGACAATTAATCATGAAATATGGATTGTAAAACTCAAAATTAAAAAGATAAATGAGTACTTAATCATGAAATATGGATTGTAAAACTCAATATTAAAAAGATAAATGAAAATTAACCAATCAAAATCAGCTAACTAGAACTAGATCCAACAATCACAATTGAATACAAAAACAATAAAAAGCTAAGATCTTTCATAGCTTTCATACATACCTGAAAATTGAACTGAACCCAGATGAGAAATACCCTCAAACACTACAAGAATTAGACAATACTAGAGCACAAGTTCCAAAAAGAAAGAAAAAGCAACACTGATAATGTGCAGCAGCCTCTGTGCCAAAAAGGGGCAAGCTTTATCTGATAGTACCTTGTGGTGGGGGGAAAAGAACAAGAAAAGCGTGTGAAATGAAAAAGGGTAAGTTTCAGATTTCTCAAATTGTATCAGCTTAAGTTTGGAGCTTTTTGTAAGGGGTGTTAACTAGCAACAATTAGCACTCCTTCATTCAAGAATTAAGGGATTTTTGGTACAAAACAGTTGCCATTCTTGAAGTTCAGACAGTTGATCTGAGAAAGAGGAAATATAGACAAAATTTGTAATGAATGAGGTGTCAAATGCATGAGCAGAGTCAAATTGTTTGTTGGATTTGCCGTTGTGAGGTGTCTTAAGCTTAAAGTGTTTGTCGTTAGCAATGGCTTACTGTCAAAAAGGAAATCAGCAATGGCTGAGAGATACAACTACACAAGTAGCTTCTTCGTTTTTTCAGAAATGTATTTTTATCACAATTGAGTAAGATTTGGTTCAACTTGGTCAACATCAGTCAAATCCCAAAGCATGCTAATCTGTCAAGTTTTTTCATTCCTATGAATTAACTTTAACATTAAAACCAACTGCCTCATTTAGTCTTTCTTTTAACAGTTAACGGATATTTTTATACCAATTTTTTAAAAAAAATATATACTTAAAACTATCTAATTTATAAAATATCTAATTTTATAGAGCAATTACGAGTTCACATACCCCATTTTAGACTATAAATTCACCACTAGTGAATGTGTCACTATTCGTCTGGAAATCTTCTAATTGTTATAATGAGATGTTGATGTTGTTATATATGTATATTAATATTTTGTATTAAGAAAAAGTGAATGTATTTGTTAACTAATCTAACAAAAAAATAGAAAAAGTATGAATGTAAAAAAAAAAAAGAAGCAAACATCAGTGTCCGTATTTGTGAAGTTATAACCATAATTTAAATTAAAAAAAATAGATGAAGGTGAAAAAAGCAAACACCGATAATCTGTATTCGTAAAGTTATGATCATATGGAAAAGTTATGGATATATATCGTTTGATTAACTAATTTATTGATAATGTCAAAATATATATAATATAGACATTGTAAGTGTATGTTGTGTATAAATATTTACATTTTATGTATATTTTGTATAATATATACACAACCTATGAATTGGTTTGTAGGTCACTTATAATTTTTATTTTATTCTTGTGTTTTGACATTTTTACATGGTATCTCATTTTTATGCATAAGAGATCTAAAATTGTTATTTCCTCCAATTCATTTTGTAAATGGCTAAGAAATCTTAATTACTCTATACTTTATACATATTTTGTAAATCAATTGGCCGAAGTGCTTAGGGTCCTAACTCCTAATTATCCTTAAATTGGCTGTACCGCGTTTGGGTTGCTATTCACTGGTTGGTTTGGTCCATGAAATATTGTACGAACAATTAGGACTTTTAGGTCCAGTCTTGTAAAATTACAGTTGGTCTTTTTACTTGAGGCCCAAAGTACTTATCCATTTGGACTCTTGGGCCTAACCATAGGCCCACATCAACCCAAGAAAACTCCGAACAGATACTTTCCCTGCAGCATGCAACAGAAACAAGACATACCTTTCCTCCAATATCATCTTACACTGAAAAAACAAAGTCAAGAAAAAAGAAAAAGACTACCAATTTGGTTAAAGCTTGTCTTTTTATCTTTGCCTCCTAAGCGCACTACGAATTTGGTAGAATCCAGTATTTTAATTCTAGATCAAACCTTATATATATATGTACAAAAAGTAATATTAATAAATATAGCTAGATATACAATTCAGAAAGCAGGAAGTGTACATTCTTGATTCGCCACAAGGGTGTTGAGAAAATAATGTATAGGAAAGTAAGATTAAAAAGTACATTGCTTTTGCAAAATGTTATTCCAAACACCTCTTTGCACAAACAGCAAATGAAACATCTCATTTAAGAAGAAAAGGCAGCACATTAGTCCCCTTCTTTAAAAGAAAACTCTACTTACTTTCTGTTTAATTTTTTCTCAAGTTTTAGAAAGTGTCATCAAAAAAGGATTAGCATTTGGAGGACATAAATAAACTTCAGCAAGCTTGCCTTTTTCCAAAAATAGAACCAAATACTACTCCTGTCTGGTTCTTGATTTTCAAGATTTTTTAACCAACTGTTTCTTTTTTGTATCTGGTATATATTTTACATCAAGGCTGACTTTGTTTTTTAAGCCAAAAATGCACATAGACAAGATTTAATAGTAGCTAAATTTTCATCAGCAGGCACCAGAACAGGAACCTGCAGTAATACTAATTGTTTAGCCAGATGAAAAGAAACATTTATGACTTGGGCGATGGAGAATTTGCAGCAGCAATTGCAGCTACCGCGTTTGCTATATGTTCCCTTGAAGAAAATGCTGGCTCTCAATATCAGACAAAAACAAGAGGACCTGTTATTAGGCCAGCAGAAGCAGGTAAATGTCAACACTGTATACATAATTTTCCCTGGATTATATAGCATGTTAGTTACCATTTCCGTTAGTGACCTGTTTGTGTAAATATCTTCTACATTGTATGTGCATAGAACTTAAAAAGTCATTTTTCCTTAGCAAGCTATTATGAGGATAAATTGCTTAACATGTTCTATTTGAAGCTCCAATGAGAAGGCCATCCACGATGAATGGTAAAACTTCAGCAGAAATAGTGGCCATAACTCCTGCTGCTAATGATAAAATGCAAAAGGGAATTTCAAGAGGAAGCAGAACTGCTGAAAACAAAGCTGATGCTTGGGAGAAAGCTCAGATAGCCAAAATAAGAAAGCGGTACACTTTGACTATTGATTGTTCTTTATGTTATTGAAGTTGATGATTTAAAATCACCTATAAGACACTTTTTAAATCTTTTGTTGCAAGACATACTACAATTAGATGTATCTTAATAAGATATATTCCCAAATTTCAGACATGATGAACTTGTTTCTGCGCTTCTTGCTTGGGAGAATCAAAAGAAGATGATGGCGAAACAACAAATGGAAAGGAGAAAGGTTAGTGTACTCTCCAAGTTTTTGAGCTGTCATAGTGCTATTTGAAATGATTGTTTTCGGTAAATTGTAGAATCAAGTGGAGCTTGCTATGAAAAGGAATTTGCAGCATTACAAGAACAAACTAGTGAGGATTGATCAGATTGCCAACGGAGCAAGAACACAAGCAGAAGAGAAAAGAAGATATGAAGAATCTAAAGTGAAAGAAAAATCAAATAAGATTAGATTAACAGGGACTGGACCTGTTACATGTTACTGCTTCTAACTGTAAAAAAGTGTACAAAACCCGAAAATGAATCCTGATCTGAAACTCTATTAACACAAGAATTATACTCACTCATTGTTTTTATATTGAAATCTTTCCTAAGATTTTTTGCCCCTGCAGTGTGCAATGATCGGTAAATAGCAATCGAAATGCATTAATTCTGTTGTGCTGCATGTTATTACTAGACGATATGTACGAAAGAAAAAACAACGTAACTCATGCCAATCAAGTGTTTTAGGTGATAATTGCTGCTATTGTTCTGTGTTTTAAGACTTGCACAAAACTATCACCGATTTGACATGTTTACGCGTTACTTGTTCCTGGAAGAATCTATATTTTCATAGGCTAAACCTTTTCATACACAATTAATAGAGTCCTTCTTGACATATTTTGCAACCTCTCAAACAACATGCTGTCTCCTGCTTCTGTTGACATTCATAAACTTCGATTGATAAACTACACTCACTGTTGCTCAAAAGTAAAATTTTGTCATTTTCATTTGATAATCTATGTATGCTAATGAGCATGCAAAATTCAAAGGTGGACCTTTTTGTGCCTGATGATGGACCAATACAGTAACATGTAACCAACTGGCTGTCTCAAATAAAATGCCAACAGTAGCATTATAGCTAACACGGGAAGACTTAGAACCACAATTTTTTCTTCTCAGAAGCCAGCAGGGCTAGCTAGAGACAGGGACTTCTATCTCAATCATTAGGTGAACCCTAGTGTCTGATGTCGGTAAATTACCTGTACCCGGTATTTACACTAAACCAAGCAAGCTAACCTTGGCGGTTAAAGATTAAAGTGAGAATATCTATCACTTAACCATAATGTAATTTTAGATGTGTATATGAAAGACATACGTCATGGCTTAGTCCAAATAGAGAGGCTGGTTTCAAGATTTGAACCTTGGTCACATGTAGAAACGTAGAGCATTTCTCATAGCTCCAAGACATGCCTTCTTGCATCTCAATCATGAAGAGAAATAATCCCTTTACAAAGAATTTGAATGGAAAAACTGACTGTGAACTGTCTCTATTTAGCAATTGATGATGATTCATAATAAACCCCATTTTCAAAATATAAGCGTGGACGTGCAATTTCCGGATATTGTATATCAATATCTGAAACATCAATTAATATGGATCACATGGAAACAAGAAATACTAAAAATTTATTTTTCATAAAAGTAGGTAAATACTTTTATGTTGAATTGATTATGAGTCCCCACCTGACATCCCTACATGAGACCATGTCTAATTAAGAACTTACAATTGAGTGCAGTATAAGTTGAAATGTTAGTGCAAAGAACATTCAAAATGTCTATCCAGAATCAACTGTGACTTGACATGTCTTCAAAATCAAAGGCATAACTGGCAAGAGTTTAAGTTTGATGCAACAGTCATGTCACTTACAAAGTAATTACCAGTATATATCTATAACTAACATTATTGATAAGCTGGTAAAAATGATAACCAACCTACAATGTCAGGTTAAACTACCGCGATAGTGTTAAAATTTTTATGTTGTCAGTGTAGTATATGACTTGAATCCAATTGGCAAACTTGGAGGTACTTGGGAAGTCCTAAATAGGAGGGATCCCACAAATGAGGAGTATGTAACATTCCCCAGTCCAATCTTCCACGCGATGATAATGTGTTGCAAAAACACTTGACATGTTTGATTCACAACTAAACAAACTAACTTAGAGAAAACATGTTGTTCCTGCCTCTACCTGGTGCCTAAGCTAGCAAGTGAATGACGTGTGACAACAGAAGTGCTTACGTTATCAGTAAGAAATTTCTAATTACATTAATAGCTTATACTATGGATTCCAAATTTTAATCTAAGGGTACTTAATTAGAACTTTATACTAATGTTTATACGAAATCAGGGATGAGAGTCACAAAAGATAACTACAAAGTACCAGCCCCACCTCATCTTATGAAGTGGACATAACTTCTATGTGATTGAATCTTTTTTTTTTATATATATAAAATACAGTCAATTTATTTGAATAGTTGTTGCATCACTAGTCAGAGCAACCAAAGTCAGATTGAGAGGCGGCAAATTTAATCGCATTGAATGCTTTTAACCCCATCTAAATGGAAAATATCTTTGTTGGAAGGTACTAATGATTATGAAGAAATCCGTTCCTGATCTTGCAGCTGATCTTTAGGTGAATAAATTTTGCTCTTTCATTCCCCTGAGTTCTATCATCAAGGAAAATGAGTAAAATAGATACACTAAAACGCCAAAACTTATCCATTTGAAATCCAGGCTTTTATTGCTACTACACATGGTGTGTATACATTAAATACTCAGCTAAATATGACAACCCTGTAGGGGACCAGAAGATACTGAATTACATTTTTAGTATAAAAGAGGGAAAGCCAACTCAATATAATAGGACTGGCAGTAACTGAGAAATTAAGAGGGTAGATTCTGTCCTGTCAAAGGCATCAACATGAGTCATCATACTTGGAATTTTTATCACCAAAAACAAGAACAAGTAGTAGAAAAAGAAGAAGAGGAGAACAGATATCCTCGCGGCCACGTGCATAATCAGCAGAATCAGTTTCAAGTTGACCCCAATCCCATGTATGTTCTTATTATACTAGCTAGTTGTAACATTTTTCTTCAACTTCTCTTGCTTTCTACTTAATAAAAAAATTTCAGGTCCAATAAGTCTGAAGTTGCAGAGTTAACATGGGAAAATGGGCAAGTAGCCATGCATAGACTTGGAAGCAACCTCCCCAATGAGCAAACAAAACACACATGGGAAAAGGCTGGTGACACACTAGAATCAATTGTGCATCAAGCCACTTTCCAAAAACACAATCATAGTAATATAATGGGAAGTGATGGCCAAAATCAGGCAAACATCAACAGGGACAAAAATGCATTTTATGGTTGTCAACAAACAAGAGGTGTACTAAAGAGGATGAGATCATCAGATTCTGACCCTCAATTATATGGTGGTGGAATAACAGTAGAACTTAGCGCTCACGCAAGTGCTAAGGACAATGATATCCCCATGGTAACATGGCCTTGTAATGAGGATTCTGCCTTCCATGGTGGCTCGGTAATTAAACTTTTTACATCCTAATTAAACCAAGCTGCTTTATAACGACAGCAAAATAAAAAAATTGGATGCTACAAGTATACTTATAACAATCGGATTCATGTCTCTTCGTAAAAAAGTGATTGCTAAAAGCCAAATCTTTAGCAATAACAGCTAGCTAGCTAGTTTGATATCAGTAGCCACCTAGCTAATGTCCCACTACGTTCTTGTACTATATATAGTACTAATACTTTGGAATCATATCTTGCAGTGATATGTATACTTTTTTCAAATACGTATATGTTATCAAACTCTCATGCACACTGGATGACTTGTGACAGGAAAACAAGGAGGAAGAACCTGAAACAAAAAGCTCCAACCTGTCAAAACGCAGTCGAAGAGCTGCTGTTCATAACCAGTCAGAGAGGGTATGTTGGATTTAATTACTGCACCTTAATTACGAAAAGTTAGTATATAACTGTATACAGTGTATATAAGCTATAGCCTTTCACACTATTTAATTAGAATATCAGAGAAAATAAGGTAGTGAAAGAATAGTATTTATATGAACGCACAAGTTATCCGTTGTTTTGCTTGGTTTTGGTGCAGAGACGCCGTGATAGAATCAACGAAAAGATGAAAGCTCTACAGAAGTTTGTGCCAAATGCAAGTAAGGTGGGTTATAACTTATAACTACCACATGTGCAAATCTAACAAGTAATATTTGATCTATATACACAATATAATTTTTTGACAAAGGATGTTCAACTGATCACCCTTACAATATCCATAGTCCAAACATAGATTAAGGATAATGTAATTTCATGACATAATTATATATATATATACAGACAGATAAAGCATCAATGCTGGAGGAAGTGATAAAGTACTTAAAGCAGCTTCAAGCACAAGTTCAATTGATAAGCAATGCTAGAAATATGGAGCAGCAAATGATGATGATGTCTCTCGGAATGCAATCACATATTCAAATGCCTTTACTAGCAGGAATGGGCATGTGTAGTACTGCAGGAATGCTTAACAATATGACTGCTAATTTAGCTCGAGCTCCTTATCCGTCTCCCCTCATTTATCCAACCTCTTCATCAATTCCCACTCTTTGTCCTCCCTTCATGTCACCAGACTTCGCCATGGCATCATCAATTCCTACTCCATCACAACCTAACCGCGATTCCATCAGCCCCACAATCACCAAATCTGCAGCTGCCCCCAATATTGCAACCAATTCATTCCCTTTTAACCACCCCTATAATGCATTTCTACCTCAAGTAAGTACTCCCTCCGGCCCAATTTATGTGTTCGTGTTTGGCTCTACACAATATTATTTTTTTAAAAAAATAAATAAATTTTTGAATCTTGTAATTTAAAACAAGTCGTGACAGAAATTTTTGTGATTATAAATTAATCATCTCATTAAAAGTAAAATATAAAATATAAAATTAAATTATTTCTAAATAAGAAAATAATTAATGTACTACATTTTCTTTTGTGACAAACTAAAAATGAAAATATGTGTAGTACTATACGTTTATCAATCTCAGTCTTTTCATTCATCCAAGAATGTAAATGAAGATGGAGTTCTTTATTTTGGCTGTTAATTAATTTCCTATAATACACATGTAGTCAATGAAGATGGAGTTCAATAATGAGATGGCAGCCCAATATCTGCAGCAGGCCAATCAAGAAAATGTCAATATCCAAGGGCAAAAAGAATGATCGATCTGAATATATATTTATATACTCACATTTTTCTTACTACATTTGATGCATTTTAGTGTTTCACATATATAGTACGGTATATAAATTGCGGTGTATATCGTCTAGGTTTAATTTAATGTGCAATAATCTAGCATATCTAACTGCTTTTTCTTTCTTGTAGTAGACAAGTTTACTTGAGCAATATGTATGTTAAGATTACCAATTTTGTTATTGACATCGTCTAAAATTGAAGTAGTATTTTTGTGCTGGTTTGAGACGTTAATAGTTTCGTTTACATCCTCAATCTTCGAAAAGATTAATTAAAACCAACTTGTAAACGAAGTTTTAGAAAATTCATTCCAATTTAGATTTAACTTATATATATTGATAGTGTAGAAAGTTTATGCATTATTAGTGTAATTTAACAAATGTTAACCCCTTCTCCTTGGGACTTAGCTCTGAAGATGAATTCCCGGTTAGCCGATTACCTTGCCCGACCTAGTAAGACCAAAACTATACCAAAAATGATTTTAGCGGTAATTAATAAATGACAATAGCTTAATTGCCACTAAATATATATTTTTAGAGATAATTAACACTCTTTGTAAAAAAATCCCTAAAATCTATACCAACATTGAATCCAATGGTATTTAACTAATGTCGGTAAAGGTTTTAACACTTTTTGTTAATGTATATATTTGTTGCTGATAAAATTGTTTTTGCCGTAGTGCGTCATTGTCTTAGTGTTTATAGATCTTCTAATTTCATAGTTGTACCAGTATTATGGAATCAAATCTTGTTATATCTGATTTTTTATCATTACTCGTGAAGTGATCATCATTTGCTAAAAAAAAAAGGTACCAATGGATGATCTCGAAATGATTTCGTGAGGGTTCTACATGAATCAGCACACGACCTTCATATATTACTCTCTCCGATTAATTTGAGTTGTCATGTTTCGTTTTTCGAAAGTGAATCTATATGGATTATGTTCAATATTTTAAGATATATTTTTTAATTGTATTAATATGAGAAGGATTATAACGTCTAGTATTTTTCATATAGTTTTCAAACATCTAAATCTAAAATTCAGAATATTAACTTAATCTAATTTAATTTAGCTCTAAAAATAGTCAAATTAGCTGAAGCAAAACGTGACAAATAAAAAATGTTGATAGGAAGGATAAAATAATTGGTGGGAAATTCTAGAAATGATAAGAGTTGAATATTGCAACAAAGTCTTGTCCCTACATGTATGTATTAAATTACAAGAAGCTTAGAGAATTTAAGGCCTTTTGATGATGGTTGGACCATTTTGTATCTTGATTTGTCATAGCGCTGGACCTAACAGAAATGGACGTTGGGAGTTATATTTGTGTATCATTATTTGAAAAGGAAGGACAATTATTTTCTTTACCATATATGCTTTACAACATTCTATATGTCCAATAGCAACTTTATGATAAATCTCTTTCAAAGACTTTTCAAGAAGCATGATCATATATATATCATTGGTACACGCTTGTTGGGTTCCTTTAGTAGATATCACTACTAAAAGAACGTCATATATATATATATATATATATATATATATATATATATATATCGAGTGATAAAAATTGATGGACATCGTCGGAGCATTTTTCGATAAAACAACTGATAGAGTCACTCGGTAAAAAATAATCAAGTTTTTGAAGGAACTAATGAATAGCTCATCAAATGCCAAAATCTGAAGAATTTTGAATTTCCTGCCGTGTCTATTGTGGGAATTGATTCAATCCAATATTTTTAACTTTGGATTGAACTAATGCTACGATAGAAGTACAAGTTGATGATAAAAGGAAGATTTCTTGAATTTTTGACTGAAGTAAGCCATTATTTAAACACATTTATCAAAATAGTACATTTTTTTGAAAATTTTACAAAACTAGTATAAACGTACTTGACAGTAATGTGTGGCTTTCTGTGTTTTTTCTCTCCTTAATTTCTTTATTTTTTGAAGCTAGCATGGCTTATTAGATGTTTAGTAATGTATTATTTGCTATATGATGAAACCTTAGATTGTCTTTTTGAACTCTAGTTTATGCATTTCATAATGTTCTTGTGGTTGAATGAAGTGCAATGGGTCATTTTCTCTCCTTTTTTTGGGCATAACTGTGTGGCTTTCAGGGTTTATTTTTCTTCCTAAATCTCTTGATTTTTTTAAAGCTAGCATGGTTTAATGGAGTAGCTATATGATGAAACCTTAGATTCTCTTGTTGAACTTTGATTTTGATATTTCAGAATGTTCTTGTGGTTAAGTGAAGTGAATTGGGTGATTCTCTCGCCCCTGCCCTTTTTTAAAGAGTCGTTACTGTCAGTAACTTTTTAGCTTTAAAACGTGTGTAAGTAACGAATTAATAAAACATATTTGGCAGTAATATTTTATGTTTGTTTACTCCGTCAAACATTTCTATTTTTACTATTGATTTTTTTTGAATAAAATAATACCTAAAACGTTACTGACAAGTATGTTTATACTAGTTTTTGTAAGATTTCAAAAAAAAATGTACAATTTTGATAAATTAATTTAAGTAATGACTTACTTTCATCAAAATTTCAGATATCTTTCACTACGATTATATTGTGGTTACACCACAAATTTCTTTTATTTTGCAAGTTTTCTTAATCGTTTGGGCCCATTTTGCTCTTAGCCCGTTGAACGTTTGCTACAACCACCAAAAGGCTATGAATATATTGCTAATTCTTGGGATATTAAAAACTGTCCAACTTGCTCATAAATTAATTAAGACAGCTTATTTATCGAATGGCATAACAACTGAATTAAGAAGATTGTGTTAGCATTTTACTATTGTATGAAGTGTACAATTGGTGATTAGAAAAATAATGCAGAATAAAACACACATTTTACTTACGGAATGAATATTCATGATGAGCAAGTCACATATGCAACTAGAAAAATGAATATTCATGATGAGCAAGTCGTCCAATGATAACAAGAACAATTGCACAACAAAGCCAAAAATTTTATTGAGGGGATCGTCAAAATATAATTTACACCCTGAATTATTTCCCCACAAAAGAGTTGGGTGTCAATTAATTTATTTTGTACAAAGTGTAGCTCCGCCACTATCATCATTCGATGCTATTAGACTAATCATATTTGATTGTCCGTAACGAACTTGTTATCACAGGTTAAACTATAAAAAATTGTATAATTTCAATCATTTTGGACATAGACGCCCTAGAGATGCCAAGAGAGGATTCGTTTGGTGTTCTTGAATATTAGATTCCAAAACAGATAGATATTTACAGTATAGTATAGTATAACATGCATATATCATAAAGCAAGCTTATTTGCTTCGCCGGCACCAATTTTAATTTGTTCCCATTAATTTCAATAGTATAACATCTATCTCAGTTTGGTTGTTTTATTTTTCTTTTTAGTCCGTTTTAAATAGAATGTCTCTTTCATTTTTGGAAACTCTTTAATTTTTGACTTTCCTCATGACATGTTCAATACTGTAAGATTAAAAGACATTTTGGTAACATTCTACGTATCTTTAGTTTAAGACTATAAGATACAAAAGTACTCATTATTTTTTAAAATTCCGTATCAAACTAAAACAGAGAGTATTAGATAGCACCAACATTACTTCGAGTCTCATGTATCTTCATTTGTAGCATTGTAAAAATCGGCAAGTATTCATTGTAAACAGCAGAATATTAAAAATCCAAAAATTCCAACTGATGCAATAACTTTGTAAAATACAATATGACATGCTAACTACTATATGTTTCACATATGGCAAACACACTAAGCTCCAGCTATGTGTAGGGTCTGAAAAAGGGTAGGATCACAAGGATCTGTCGTACACAGTCTTACCATGCATTTCTACGAGAGACTGTGACAAAGTGGCATTATGTTTATATTACTGTATACGTCAACAAACAAAGCAACAAATAGGATATGACAAAGAGGAAATGTTCTATCAGAATATCATAATTTTCATGACCTGATATGCTTTCCTTTTATTTTCACAAGGCAGAGTGCTTTTCATGCCAAGGCAAATGGCTTCTTGGTGTTGTATCCTCATTTTTTACTTACTGTTTCCTCTGATTTTCCCTAAAATCACAACAAATTTGACTTCTGCGGCACCAACTCAATTAACTAATATCCACCCTTTTCCATGTTCTAATCACATCAAAATGTGCAGCGCGTTCCTCTATCAGCACAACAGTCTCTCAAAAGAGAATATCACCTTTTTTTACTCTGTCAATGCATCAGCAATCGAGCCGATTAGCTATGATGACAGACAAGACTACCTAGTAAATGTACCTTGCACTTGCAAAGATGTTATTGGAACTGTTGGATATTTCTACGACACGATTTACAATCTGCAGCCAGGGGATACATTTGCAAATGTTTCTAATGACATTTATAGTGGACAAGCTTGGAAAGTTGGTGGAGAAGATAAAAGTTATCAGGCTGGGGATAATGTAACTATGCATCTATTGTGTGGATGTGTGGAAGATGAACAGAAGACTGTGGTGACGTATACTGTTCAGCAGCACGATACTTTGTCAAGTATTGGAGATTCACTTTCTTCTCAAGTCAGTGATATTGAGAACTTGAATCCTTATTTGACAAGTCCACAGTTTGTAGATGTTGGATGGCTAATATATGTGCCCATGTACAAAAATGGAGTTCCTCTACCAAGTACCGGTTAGCTATATCTGTCATAGAAATTTACCTCTTTTTTTATCTCATCAACTATGTATTTCTATGTTGACTAAACAATTAGATCATCGTATTGATTTCTCAAATGGTCGCTCAACTAATAATTATTATCTCAAAAAAGTCATTTTTCTTCTGGATTCTAATTTTCTTCAACAAGAAAGTGATTTTTTGATATAATAATTGTTAGGTGAATGACCATCTGATAAATCAAATTAAAAAAAAGCAGATAGCTTGCTTATAAGCGTCTTTAGACTGTAGGCGAATTAGAAAATCTCCTATTGGCGAATTTATGTGTTTCCTTCTCCAAGTGTTATATTCTCTTGGAAGTCCTTTTCAGATACTCTTGTTGATACAAGGATGATGTTAACTTTACCTGCATGTATTAAGAGAAAAGTAGCAAATTTCATCAGTTAAATATCAAGTATCTCATACTTGGTTGGGGAAGCTTTTCATAAAATGTAAAGGAAATAACTGAGTTGAGAGAATATATACATTAAGCAGTGGCTATTTTGATTATGAGAAATTGACTTTTCGTTGCTTTGTTTTTCCCATCATTCAACAGGAAAGAAGCACAAAGCACACAAATGGACGGTATTAGTCGGAATATTATTAGCTGTGACAGTACTTTCAATCTGCACTTTGATGATATTTATTCTAAGGAGAAATAGATTGCAGAGACGCGCCAAGGAGGATGCTGCAGCTATTTCCAAAAGCTTTAGTACAAAAAAAACCATGTCACTTCAGAAGCAGTACATGTATAAAGATCATACTGAAGGTTTACTTTCTGCCAATTATTGAGGATAAGCTTATGCAAAACAGGAAAAGATTGCATAACTGAAAATTAACACAATCAATTTGTTCAACTCTGCAGACATGCCAATTTTTGAATCAGAAAGGCCAGTAATATACAGTCTTGAGGAAATAGCAGAAGCTACAAGCGATTTTGATGAGTCTAGGATTATAGGTGCAGGTGGATATGGGAGTGTGTATTATGGGACAATTGGGAAGCAGGTATCTAGCCCTTTTGTTTTTATTTCTTCATTTTTGCTCAAGCCAACTCAGATTCTGCTGTGCCTCGCAATTAAAAGGAAATTACCAAACTGATTCTCAGGAAGTTGCAATAAAAAAGATGAGGTCTAACAAGTCCAAGGAGTTTATGGCGGAGCTCAAAGTCTTATGCAAGATCCATCACATAAATGTGGCAAGTAATCAGATTTAATCACTAAAAACTGCTATTTACTTTGATGATGCTCCAGTATTTATGAAGACTTCATCGTGTAGGTGGAGCTGTTGGGATATGCCAGCGGGGATGATCACCTCTACTTGGTCTATGAGTATGTTCCGAATGGTTCTCTCAATGAACATCTTCATCAACCAATGCTAAAAGGTATTCAATAACATGTAAATTCAACCTTAAGCTCATTTTGATACAAAATTTAAGCTATAATAGTCCATTAGTTAAAAGATATCACAAACTGTATAACTCTGTATAGGCATGCCGAAAAGCTTCCACCAATATGGAGAAAGGATATAAAGAACTAAGATTTCGAAAGGCAAAAAAGAAGCATTATGCAGAATCATTAGTTAGCTCACATCCACTTGTTCTGAACCAGGTCATAAGCCTCTAAGTTGGACTACAAGAACACAGATTGCTGTAGATACTGCAAGGGGTATTGAGTATATCCATGACCATACAAAATCTCGGTATGTTCACCGTGATATAAAAACAAGTAACATTCTACTGGATGAAGCCATGAGAGCTAAGGTGCCTTCTTGTCTCCTTAAAGTACATAAATGATTGAATATCACAGTTTTTTCCCATTATGGCAGCAACAATCTTTATTGTTTATCATTCATACTGATGAGACATGCATGAAACTGCCTTATCTATCACTATGATAGATGCTACTGAAAACTGTGAAACATTATTACCTTAATACTGCTGTCTAAAAGTTGTATTTTTATTAGTATCATAGACGAACTAAAAACTTCAGTGAAGAATTTATAGTTTTCATTATACTTAAATAAAAGAAAGTTCTCTCCTATAGGTTGCAGATTTTGGCCTGGCAAAACTAGTTGGTCGAACCAATGAAGATGAATTCTTAGCGACCCGCCTAGTTGGAACACCAGGATATCTTCCCCCTGAGTAAGCATCTGAATTTACATATTCTTGTTAAACACTATTTTGTTTTTACAATGGCATTAATGCCATATTGTCTAGCAATATCAGAACCATATGATTAGAAGAATTTGTAAGATTTGCTTCTGATGTCTCATATGTTACAGATCTGTGAAAGAGCTGCAGATAACTACCAAAACAGATGTTTTTGCATTTGGAGTAGTTCTTGCAGAACTAATAACAGGCAAACGCGCACTCATTCGTGAAAAAGGGGATCCTAACAAGATGAAGTCACTCATCTCAATTGTAAGTCAACCATTTAGCAGAGATATATTGAAGAATGAAACACAACCACATGAATGACTATCGGATAAAATTGACTCTATTTTAGAACATGATTTGAAATATGAAAAAAGCTTATACGAAATAAGAACCTAAAACAATGAATAAGTGAGATGTATGCATTTGTTAGAGCATGGATGCCAGGAGATCACTTTCTTTCTTGTTACAGCTTAAATTTATATACATTATACGTAGTCTTCCATAACAAAAAAGGGTGTCAACTGAATGGTCAGATTCACGAAATTTTCCAACATGAGGATCCAGACTCAGCATTGGAATCTTTAATAGATGAAAATCTCAAGGGATGCTACCCCATGGAAGATATATACAAGGTTGGAAATATAAATAAATTATGATTTATGATGTTCAAGTCTCTAATTCTTCTACTTCTATTTGATAGCCAGTAAACTACACATATTGAGCTGATATTTTCTCGTTACTCTACAGATGGCAGAAATAGCAGACTGGTGCCTAAGTGAAGATGCAATCAACAGACCAGAAATGCGGGAGGTGGTTGTTTCATTATCTCAAATCAGGACCTCATCCACAGAGTGGGAGGAATCATTAGGAGGTGATAGCTTGGTTTTTAGTGGAGTCTTTAACGGGAGATGAAATGCATTTCAAGAAGCAAAACTCTTAATTTTTAAAATAGAGTGCAAATCTTACTACTGTCAGCAGTCATTGTTCTACTAATTAATGGACTTATTTTTTTTTCCTTTCTTGTAAAGCTAAAGAATGTTTTGATAAACATGAATATTAATACAACATTTTGATTTCAACTTGGCTTCAGAGTAATCCTCCGAAATTTCTGTTGTTCATTGACCAAATATGTACAGGCATAAAGAATTAGGATAACTATGTGTCATCATCAACAGAAAATTTTTAAGTCTGGACTATTCTGTTATGCAGAATAAAATCCAGTACTTTATGGTAAGACTTAATACGCTAACAAGTGCCTCAGCTACTGAAAGCTTACATGGGTGAGTTACTCATTGAAGAATGTCTTAAGCTCAACCAAATTTGTCTGATTAGACTGTTCTAAGCACTCATTAACTCGATTAGAAATCAAATTTGAGTGATCAATTTCTACAACTACCTAAAGTAATATTCACAAGGACAGTAACAAAGTAATATCATACAGATTACTGCTGGGAATCCTGCACCTGGCGTGCAGATTCTTTGGTCAAAGAGAAATGTAAGTTATGATCTTCCAATTACTGGAGAGGATTTTTGATCCTGAAGGGAGATTATAGTTTCGAAAGCACCCACCAGAGCCTTGACCTTGCTTCTCCTAGTCTTGGCAAGTTTGCTTGCAGTAACTTCAATCACATTGTTGAACAAACTTGGAGTTTCTTTTGTATCCTCTATTCCATGGGATCGAAGATTTACTGTCATAACTTTGTCTTTCGCAGCACATGAATGGCCATCAGTAGTGGATTTTCTCAAGCCTTTTCCTCTAGGATTAGCATTACCATTTTCATTTTCGCGCTCATCTTTTATGGTGACTTGCCTTAACTTTTGTCTCCGTGGACTTTCTTTCTCGGATTGGATATCAATTGTCTTTCCTTTTTTGAACTTGAGCAGTTTGGGACTGCAATCTTCATTTTCTAAGCTAACTTGTCCAGCCTTCTGAGGTTTTGTGTCTTGCTTCTGAGTTGTAGTTCCATTTTGACTGGTGCTAGAGCTTGTTCCATCACAGTTAGCAGACTCATTTGCTGAATTTGATGATGGTGACATCAATGAAGATGAGGAAACGGACGACTGGGTGGTTGTGTCAATATTTCTTGAGCTACCACCACCTGAAGATGATGAAAATGATGGGGAACAAAGGGATGATGAAGTTGTCTTTTCTCGTTTTGGACCATCTCTATGCAAAGAGGATTTTTTGGCATTACTATTTTCCTGGGAAATACCTGTAGTGTTGCTTTTAGTCTTTGATTCTCTAGGATGAGACGTCTTCTTTGTCACATTTTCATGACTGATTTTCCCAGTCTTGCTTGTTGTAAGACTAGTCCTACTGTTAAGTTGAGATGCCTTTCTTGAGGAGTTGTTACTGGATGTTGTGCTCGATACCTTTTTCACAGAAGATTTTGGAGACAATGAAACAGTTGAGGTAACAACACTCTTTTTCTTGCTTAGTTCGGAGGATCCACAATATCTCTCCATTTTACAGCTGTGGTTTTGTCTACTGCTAGATCCATTCGATAGAGACTCTTGAAGTTTCGAAGACCTCCCTGGTATAAAGTTGTCACTGTATCTTCTTTGATGCCTTCTTGATGCATTTTCTTCCAAAGGCTTAAATTTGGAATCACTTTGATGATTTACAGAATGCGCTACTCTTTTGGTAGACGCTTGCATTTCCTGTCCATTGACTTGGCAAGTTGTCTGGCTCTTGATCTCTGAAGGTAGTTTAGTTGAGCCAGGTACTTTCTTCCTTTCTGAGATTTTCCCTAATGTTGCTCTCGTGGGCCGGGGAATCCTTGCCTTTGTTGGAGAATCATGTTCAAAACCATGTTTGCACATATCATGACATGAACTTCTTCGAACGTCAAGATAACGTGACAAGACCTTGGATTCACCCATTTCAAAGCCTACACTTCCGGTTGAATTCCTTCTCACACGATTTACTATAGACATGATTTTCTCCAAGTTTTCAGGTATTCCATCAGCCATTGTAAGAGAAGGAAATGAAATAGCAAACCAACATCCCTGCAGATATGTTCAGTATGATATAGAGGGGTTTAGAGTAAGCAACATAAACTTCTTCTTTTTTTGTGAATGTTCTCTGTTTACTGCCAAAACTCTGAAACAAGAGTAGTCACCAGGACCTGAAAGCAAGAAGTACCAGAGTGCTTTTTGAACCGTCAACTCCACACGTTTGGCGTCCTAAATAGATAGAAACAAGGGCATGTTAACTGGTGAAGATCAGGTGTGGATGCTTTTTCATCCATTGCTTGTGTGACAACTCAACATTCTGTCATAAAATGCAGATAACAGAAGGAACCCATATATTCATAACCTACAATTGCCAATATGAACTGGAGGAGATAACATATACAAAGCAATAAAAGAGATGCTATGGATCACTTATTTCATAACAATTTAAGGAAAAAAAACAGGACAAAACGACAAGAAAATGTTCTTTTCAGTTGCTACTTCCATCAGACCATTCCCTCAATTTAAATTCTTATTGCCCAATCTACTGAAAAAAATCCTAATGCTCAAATTTGGCTATATCACTACTAGAGGCTGAGAACATAAACTCTAGCACAGATGTTTTGGTCATGTAATTTAATCAACATCTCCATTTCTTGACATCAAATATATAATCTTTCTTGTTCGAGTGAGATTTCCAGACCCTACTTTGTGGGATTACACTGTATATAAGATATATTGTTGTTGTTTTGTTCAGGTGAGATTACGCCATATATTTGATATTCCCTATTATCAGCAGCATATTGATACTAGAATTTATTTAATCAACATCTCCATTTTCAATGTGCTAGATGAACAATCTTATATTCCAAGAATTTAGATCTCCTAATTGTGGCTACCCTTCTTCAACAAATTTTTAAAATCAGATTATGTAAAAAGATCAAAATTTTTAAATATATGAAAGGATGACTTTGGCTATAAACAAATCATACCATTGAGGCTTTCAGGAAAGTAACAAAAGGTTACTACCAATAATAGAAACAAGTAGTTTTGATCATCAAGAAGAAAACTGAATTCTATAAACAAGAATCAAGAATCTTTTAACTACCAAATAAAGAAAAAATGTTAAGAAGAAAGAAAAAAATAATAGTTTTGTTGAAATTATACCTTTTCCTTAGATGTAAGGAAGAGGGACCCCAAACAATTTTTTGTGAAAAAGAAGGGAATGGGAAAGAAGCTTGATCTTATTGGTAGAATTGATAAATTTATGTGAGAACAAGCGTAAATATAGCAAAGGTAAATATTTCTATAGAAAGTGTAAATCCTCACAAACAAATTACAATAAGCATAGAAAGTAAAATTTGAAAAAGTCTTCATCAATTCGTGTGTAAGGTAAAGTTATAGTAATTGTAATTTTTAATATCATTTAATATTAGGTTTCATTCGAAACATTTGAAACGGAACCAAAGGATTTAAATCTTTTTATGCATGTGTATATAATATGCGTGTACACGTATGTATCTATAAAGAAAAATGCTTACTTGATACTCGATATTTACACCAAATCAATACAAATTTAACCAAAAGAGTCACAAATTAAAGCGAGAATACATATTATTTAAATTCATTGTCATAAAATTCTATCCATTTAAGTCAATATTATTTTCTTATGAAAATATCTTTTTTTATGAAGAAACGTTAAAGTCCATAAATTTTGAATCGGGATTTATTATGAAATTCATTTTTCAATGAAGAGAATATTGAATTCAATAACTAAATGTATACTTTAGATTATCTAACAAGTAAGGAACAGAAAGATGCATTAGAAAAGGGAAAAAGAAAAAGCAGCCGTTCCAAACTAATATAGAGTAATTCATGAAGTAGAGATAATTTGCCAACCATGAAAAATATGTGGTTGATTCTGTCATTAGTAACTTGTATGTGAACATATCCATGGCAGTCTTTAACTGGGTGGTAGTAAAAGAGGCAGCACTAACTCAGGAGAATCTTATGAAGAGGGGAATATCTGTGTCCAAGATATTTTTTTTTGCGAGCAACAGGCAGAGAAAATCAACCATCTGTTTCTTCACTGCAGGGTAGTCAAACTACTTTGGAACTTGTTTACCAGCTTCAGGGGCATAAGTTGGACCATGCCAGAGAGGGCAAGTCAGGCTATAGAAAGCTGGAATAATGAAGCTAGTGGCTGTACAGACAAGCAGATGGAGAATTACCCCAGCAGTGATTTGGTGTACCATATGTAAGGAGAGAAATTTGAGATGTTATGAGAGCATAAGCAGTCCTTCACATAGGACTAAAATGAACTGCATCATTACTTTTTGCTATTGGTGCAGTTCTATGTAAATGATCCTGTAGCTATTATTCTAGGATCTTTGTAAGATGAAGTAGGACCTATCTTTTATAGATTTGTTGAGTCTACTCAACTGTATGTAGCTCCATGGTGTAAATTTGGGATCCCAGCCTTTAGTGCTGAAGATTTATATACAATCCTGTTAACTTTGACAAAAAAAAAAATGAAGTACTTTGTATGAATTCTCATCTAAATTTATGTACATAACATCTCCAAGACAGAAAAAAGAAGAGAATCCTAGCAATCAAGTCCTCTGTACTCTATAATAAATACAGAAATATACTCTCCATTAAATTAATTAATCATCAGCTAAAAAGAGAGGAGACACAAAAGACTGAGCTCTCCGAGCAGTTTGTCGCCTTTTAGTCGCCCCCCAACCTTTCAAAAATCTACCTGTGATCCCATGTTTGATATCCAAAGTATGCTGCAGTAGGAGTGAACACATTGTTCTGTCTCCATCATTGGGACGTCTCCTGCCTCTGGAACTACTCCTACTCGGTTTTTTCTTACATGAACCGGATTTTGAAGCAATATTTGTTTCATTTACCTGATGCAAAAGAGATTTAACTGCAGGTACCACCACATCTGTTTGAAGGTCCCTCTGATCCTTTGTCCTCCTTGCTTGACCCCTCCTTGGCTGATGACACAATGCAACACCTTTTTCCTTCTCTTTTGCAACCTTCAAGTGACTAAGAATATTATCTATGTTCCCCTTTCTCAGATTAAGCTTCATCCGACTGGAATCAGTCCTTTCTGAAAGTACATCGTGCTGAAAATGGACTTCCATGGATTGTTCAACTTCATTCTCTTGACTACTTGCCAAAGAAGTAGCAACTTCAGCAAGCTGGCGTAGACAGTTGTTAGAATCTTCAGATGGTTCACCAATGGCAGACTTTGAGTACCCGCGGACCACAGATGATGAAATAAAAATAAGTATATCAGCTGCAACAGTGTCAACTTCCTCGATTGGATCATCATGGCCTCTTCTTGGCAAATGGATTGACGTTCTGATATTAATGTCCTGAGAATCTCCTCTAGGTGGAGAGCACTCCTTATTTTCTGGGCTAACAGGACCTTCCAGATCTCTTTCTGCAGTAGACTTTGTTGCTTCACTTGGATTAGATGATAAAAGATCTTCTTTGATGCAGGAGTTTAAGTCAATGCAAATATTAGCTGCTGAAAGCTTACTATCAATTCTAGCATCTACAAGGTGATTATCCCTAGTACACTTTCTATATTCAGCTGTAGAATCAGGAACCATGTTACTGTCGGGAACCTCGGAATTTTGATGTCTCTCTACATTTCTGCCTCCAGGGAAATTAAGATGGGAAATTTCGTCGGAGGAGAGTGCAGACTGGCAGTCAGACAAACAGGTAGAAGGTGTCAAATTCAAGTCCATGCCGTTCCCAGAACTTGTGTAGTCTGAAAACTTGTTGTCTTTTACAGCAGCAATGTGTTCACCTGTACTATCACTTGCATCATGCTGCATAAAGGAAGAAGTCAAACTTCCAGAAGTTGGAGTGGACGCAGGACCTAGGTTCATAATATTAAACTTCTTTACAGTGAGACCAGCGTTCCTAACAGAGGACTCAGTACTCTTGTTGAATGATGCATCAGTATTAAAGCATGGAAGTGTTTGTACTGCAACAGGAATCTGCTTAAAATCTCTCCAAGAAGAAATCAGCAGTGATTTGTCAGTTCTGGTTTCAGCATGAATCTTGTCTACATTTTCTAAGGACAACGATGCTGGCTGATTACATAAAAGAAGTGCTCTCCCATCAGAAGAAACTTCATCAAATGACTTCAAGTTGCTTTCATCTCTCCCTGTAAGTGCATATATAAAATTGTGATGAGAGATAAAACTTCATGCTAAAACAGCTTTTAGGATAGAAAGGCTGTATTCCTAATTTCCTACGGAGAAGCCAGTCATTAGGAAAAACTGACAACTGATGCAACATAAGAAATAAAAGCAGGTATTGTGCAAGACAATAAAAGGAAAAGAGAATGATGGCATCTTCAGAATTATGATCAGAATCTTTTCTCAAGGGAAACTCAGGATACCTTCTTTATTCAGAGTTGAGCATTCTTCACGTGCCATACCGGGTAATTCCAGATCTCTGTCCCTGATTTCCTTGTGAATGTTATTCGATTCAAATGCAGAATTTGGACACTCCAACTCAAAATGTTGTACAGGTTCATTCAGGTCAAACAAAAGAAAGTTACCCCTACAACTTGAGGGAGAACTGGAAGAGTCTCTAGAGGCAACAAAGTTGACTTTCGAAGAACATTGAGGTCGAAGCTCTGAGATCAAAATATTTGTCTTTTTAGCAGGATTTTCTTCCTCAAATGACTCCCTGTATTCATTATTAATGGCTTTTGGTGCTGGAAGTTCAAGGTCCAACATTCTCTTCCTTGATGTATCGTTCTTCAATGATGATGTTTTGCATTCATTTAAAATGTTTTGACCTGAAACACAGTCACCTCCTGGTTGAACAGTCTTATCAGCACCATAACTTAAGGTCTCTTGAAACATTTCTTTACCTGATGCATATGGTTCAATGCTCGTAAGATTTACTGAGTGCCTAAAGGTTTTCTCAGAAATGTCAGACCTAAAAAATGACGCAAAAGTATTTGCATCTGATGCCTGCAAGTGTATATGATCTTCTACTCTCTTTTTCATCTCATCCATTAATTCCCTTTGTCTTCCATATAAGCGATGCAGTTCATTGACCTGAAAGAAAACACAATTCAAACTTTTGCTACATCATGATGTATTTAAGTGAATCACCTAGTGATGAAGCACTCCCAAGGTCACCATTGCTCAAGACCAAAACTGATCAAACACACTACATTCTTCAAAAGAAAGGATGAACTGAAGTGGAGAAAGAAAAAGAAAACAGAACGTACAAGAGAGAATATATAGGTAGAAGAAGCGCCAAATCAAGTAACATTTATCAAAGGTTTATTGTAATCCACAAGAAAGAGCAAGTTATAAGTTAATAAATCAGGATAGTTAATTCCACAAATATGAAAGGATATATAGGTGCAATTCATTTACATGCAAAAACAAATTGAAGACTTGGTTGAGTATTGCATCAAGATGGCAATAATCTGTTTTGAAGGCTAACCAAAGGAAAGACCATGTATATACCTGATATCTAAATGTTGCATCATGTTTGAGTATTGTGTTTCTCAATATTTCCTTCTGATAAACTAAATCCTGGCTTTCGTTTACCATAAAAGGAGGAGATGCAAGATGGAAGCCTCTACTACTGTTGCAGGCAATACCACTGTGGGGTATTGATGGTGAATTACCCGTAAGGCTGACAACATGATCTCTTGGGTAGTAATATCCTGGAAGATAGTTAGTGCACTGCATTTTCACCTCCTCCCTGGGACAGAACACAACAAAGAGTTAGAATGTGCTGCTCCTTGTCCCCTGCCTATGACCCAACACAACATATAATGTAAACATGCACATAAAACTGGATGGCGCACATTATTCCTCAACTTCAATATATTACGGTAAAATTTCCATCAGGCAATGCCCTTACTTTTTCAAGGAACAAGAAGACTAAAAAAAGATACTCTTAACATGGTGTGATATTATCCGCTTTAGGTCAAACACACACGGTTTTCCCCAAAATGCCTCACACGAGGAACACCAAGACTAATTTACCTAGTTCAGAGTCATTCACATCACGACAAAGGAGCTAATGAGATAGTTCTATAAAACAAATAAAATTTCGAAAATGACAAGGTTTTCCCTAAAAGGCCTCAAACGAGGAACACAAAGACTAATTTACCTAGTTCAGTGACGTTCGCGTCACGACAAAGGAGCTAATGAGATAGTTCTATAAAACAAACAAAATTTTGAAAATGCGAAGGTTTTCCCCAAAAGGCCTCACACGAGGAACACAAAGAAGAGTCGTTTGCATCACGACAAAGGAGCTAATGAGATGGTTCTATGAAACAAACAAAATTTCGAAAATGCTAAGGTTTCCCCAAAAGGCCTCCCACGAGGAACACAAAGACTAATCTACCTAGTTCAGAGTCATTCGCATCACGACAAAGGAGCTAATGAGATAGTTCTATGAAACAACCAAAATTTCGAAAATGCTAAGGAATTTGGTTAATTATAGCTGTTGGAAATACAAAGTCACACATCCACTCATCCAACAACCAATTAGAGGAAGAAGAACTTGTTTGGGGTCAATCAACACAAGGAGAATCAATCTGACTTTTGAGTTTTCAAAAACTCAGAAACAAACACACATCACCAGTCATACAGATAAAGAAATGGAAAATCAAAGCACTACTTAACAAAAAATTCTGAACAAAATCACTAAAGGTAAAAAGATCACAATGCACAGATCGAACAGAAAAAATCAAAAGTCACACACAAGGGGCACAGACAAAAAACACCCAAAAATAGAAAAGAGTAGAAACATGAAACAACACCAACATCCCAACACTGCAAATATACACAAACAAAGATGTAATTAACAGTTTGAGAAAGAAAAATAAAAAACAAACCAAGCAAGAGAAATCCACCAAGATTATCATCAAAGGTCAGAATTTCAAGAAATTACCAAATACCCAAATCTTAAAAATGCAACAGCTTGGGGGAAAAAAATGCCCAGCAACAGAAATCCACCAAGATTATCATCAAAGGTCAGAATTTCAAGAAATTACTAAATACCCAAGTCTTTAAAATTCAACAGCTTGGGGAAAAAACAAAGCCCAGCAAGAGAAATCCACCAAGATTATCATCAAAGGTCAGAATTTCGAGAAAATGCTAAAGAACCAAGTCTTTAAAATGTAACAGCTTGGGGAAAAAACAAACGGCAGCAAGAGAAATCCACCAAGATTATCATCAAAGGTCAGAATTTCGAGAAAATGCTAAAGAAACAAGTCTTTAAAATGCAACAGCTTGGGGAAAAAACAAACCCCAGCAAGAGAAATCCACCAAGATTATCATCAAGGTCAGAATTTCGAGAAAATGCTAAAGAAACAAGTCTTTAAAATGCAACAGCTTGGGGAAAAAACAAACCCCAGCAAGAGAAATCCACCAAGATTATCTCATCAAGGTCAGAATTTCGAGAAAATGCTAAAGATCCAAGTCTTTAAAATGCAACAGCTTGGGGAAAAAAACAAACCCCATTAAGATATATCTCTCATTCAAGATTAGCTCTAGCTCTAGCTCCAGCTCCTTGGTAGCACGAAAGGAATCCAAGAAAACCCCATCACCATATAAACTCAAAAGTGTAGAAGAAACTCGGAAAGAAAGTAGAACTTTAGAGGAAAGGATGTGGAGAAAAAGATGCTGGTTAGATAGTACAATGTCACGGAGGAAGGGGAAAATGCGGAAAGGAAGGAGCTTTTCGGATCTGCTGGGGCCACTCTGTATGTACAAAGGAAGATGGAGAGAGAAGAATAATTAGTACTCTAGTAACTGACATGAGAAGAGAGAGAGACATGGAATTTGTCAAGACATTGGATCTATCTTTCCCCAATTATATCTATTCTTGGATTTTTCTTGGTGATCAAAGTATATGAAAAAATGCATCATATTTTTAGATTCTCACCCCTACTATCTTGTCCTCTTTCCATCCACCAATGCTCAATCTTATTTAATATTGATTTGAAAATATTTTTAATAATAATATATTCAATATAAAGTTTAGAGTGAAATTTTTATTATTTTTTTTTTTGAGATAAAAAAATTATTTTCGAAAGATATTTGAAAGAAATGTCTAAAAGATTTAATTTTTAAAATTAAACATAAATTGAATAACTATGTAATTTTTCTTTAATAAAATATTACTTTTTGAATATAATAAATTTAATATATTAAAAAACAAATATAATTAATACTAAATTATTTTTAAATTTTTTAAATATAAAAATAAATATATATTTTAATATAATGAACTGAGTGAATATTACCTTCTCTTTTGGGTTTCTAATTCGGAATTTGGGCCGCATAAAACACATTCTTCACTTCCCCTTTAAATATTCATCATGAACTAAAATCTTATTCTTTTGAACGATGGTTTTCTTTTTAATATTTTTAAATATGTTTTTTGGTAAATTTAATTACAATTTAAATATGCTTCTTTTTGAAGATGAAGCATATTTCCTACGATTCATTATAGTATTTTTAATTTTTATATTTAATTTAAATTAAATATTTTTTATATATAAAAAAGATATTAAATATTAGTTTCTAAACTTTCTCTTGTTTAGATAAGGTTTTTTTTTACCTAACCAAAAAATTATATTAAATACGTATTATTTATTTAAGAGTAATTTAGTATTAAAAAAATACTTTTTTACTTATTTAGGGGTGAGTAAACTTCTTAAATAATATACCCAAATTAAAATCATGATGTAATATAGATTGGAAGAATTTTATTATTATTAATTAAGAGTTATGGCGATGCTAGCGGGTCTGACCTGGAGGCTCTTGACCAATCAAAATCTGTTTATCTAAGAAATATGGCAATCAACCTCTTGCTTCATTTTGGGAAAGTGTAATGATTGGTTGGAACATTTGCAAAATTGATGTTCTCTGGAATATTTTGAAAGTTAATATGTAGGACTTTAACTGGATATCTCCCTCCTCGTGACAACCTCCGATCTCTCATCCATGGCTCTATCCATAAAGATGATCTTAGCAAAAAGGTTAGAGATATCTATTACAATAATTCTTGACATTTTGATAATTGCTCTTTCATCTTTCCCTAGGAAATTCATGATAGGATTACAAACTCCCTTACTCTGCAAGACCTCAGCCCTTCTGAATTTCAACTCCAATAGTATATTCACTATCAAATCAGTCTTTGATATCCTACTGATCTCCATCAAAATTACCAATGGATTTGGCAAACCAAATTCTTCATCTGGCTTTGTCAACATAGCCGTTTACCCTCTTAACTCCTATCTCTATTGGCTCAACGTTTCTTCCTCCCCTAACTGCCCTATTTGCTATCGAGAAGAAGAGAATTTACCCCATATCTTTTTCTAATGTAAGGTAGCCCATAAATTATGGGAGGATCTAAACATCCACATCTCCAAATATTAATTCAAAATGAAAGTAATATACTTGTCAATGATATATTTTTAAATGTTATATTACATTTAGAAAACAATTACAAATAGTAAATACATAATTAATGATTTTACATAATAGAAATAATATTAAAATAATGAAAAAAGTGAAATAGAGAATATGAATAGTACTACTATTCACCTTTTTATAAATGGAGAATAGAGAGTAAAATAGAGAGGAGTTGGAGAACTCATTCTTTATTTTTTTTTTAAAGAGTAAAATAGAAATGAGTTGGAGGTGGTATTAATATCCTAAGTTCAAATGTACTAGCTAGTATTTCATGAGCTTTTGTACTACTGGACATCCTATGGCTGGATTTGTCCCTATTGTAACCGTTCTCCCTACCTAGTTCTTATCTAATATAAAAACAATGATCCTTCCAACCAAAAAAAAGGTTATGCTTTAAGGATTTCTCTTTTATGATGGAGATGTGTTAGGTATGGATCTCATTTTTTATGTTAAATTAATTAAAAAAGAGTAAATATATTTAAAAAATTTTGAACTTGATAGCAAAATTTATTTTAATATTTTAATTATATGAATATTTAAATATTCTCTTAATAACTTTCAAGTGAATTAAGAGTCCGTTTGGATGGGCTTAAAAAATAACTTTTATGTATGAAGTGATTTTAGAACTTTAAAGTGCTGAAAGTTATTTTTATAAATAAGCAGTTGAGTGTTTGGATAAAAGTGCTTAAATAAGAAAAATTATGTGAATTTTAGGGTTAAAAGAATAAAAAGGGTAGTTTGGGAATTTAGTTAAAATATAAGGGATATAAAAATAATTTTCATGGTCAAAAAAATGACTTTAAACACTTAGAAAAAAAAAGTTAGGAATCCTAATTTTTCATTTTTGACTGACTTTAAGAACTTTCTGGCTTAAAGTTAGCATTAGGCAATTAAGTTGGTTTTGACCAACTTAAAGCCAATCCAAACGGACTCTAAGTATCACTCTAAGAGTATAATATCACTCTCACCCACCATATCATAATCATGTAAGCACCACATCATAGCCATGTAAGCATCATGTCATTAGATTTTTATTTTATTTTTGCTTATTCACCTTTTTCCCTAAACACTTATTAAAATTCATTACACTAACCAATCAATTAATTAATTAAGAAATACATTTTCAAAAATTAAAATTTAAAATATAGACCCATTTTTCGTTAATTTTAAACATTTTTAACAAATGGCCCCCATCTTGTTAAATCCCTTCTCTTCCAACCCCCCCCCCCCCCTCCTCTTTCTACTTCTTTGATTTTCACCATTTTCTGCATTCACTAATTTTTTCCCGATTTTCAATCTTCAGTGGTTGTTTTTTTCTTCACCATTCACCATTTTTTTAAAAAAAAAAAACATACTTACTTTTTCTTCTTCGAACCCTCTCCCTCCCCCACCCCAAAAATCTGTCCCTTGAAAAATAAATATTTTTTACAGCTATTTTTTCTTGACAACGTAAATAAAAAATGAAGAATGTATATGAAAGTTGATAGACCCACATTTTTTGCATCATAACTAATAGAATTAAAATGGATCATTAAAAATTCAAAAAAGTTTATATTTGTAAAATTGATAGAGTTGGTGGAATGAAAATAGTGGACAAAGGTAGGAGATGAAAATGAAGGGAGAAGTGACTAATACGGAAGAAGAAAGATATAACCAGTGCTTCAATAGAGAAGAAGGTATTTGAGGAAGACAACAAAATAAAGACACGAAAAAAATTAAAAATGGGATCCACAAATTACAGTTATCTCTAAATAAGAAATTTCACATATTTTTAAAAAAAATTAACTTATAAAAAAAATATTTAAAATATTAATTATATATTTGCCAATAAAAAAATGTCATGTGTACCATTTTATAATTAATTTTTTTAATTTTTAATTTTTTCACGTGCTTTTAGGTGAGTGTACTCACTCTGACTACCACGTCACTCCTTAGGGGGGTATTTAATTCACTTGGAAGATGTTAAGAAGGGTATTTAAACGTCCGTATAGTTAAAGTGTTAAAGTAAATTTTGCTGTCAAATTTAGAGAGAATTTGATGTATTTACTCATTAAAAAACTTAAAATAATAACTTTTTCAAAGAAAATAAGTTCTTGAAAGTGAGAAAATCACTTTATGAAAGTAGGAAAAACCAATTCTATGACGGTCATTTCACATTAGTTGTATTCTCTCTATCCTCAAATACACATCATCCTCAGCCCCACCCCCACCTCGCATAGTATTTGTTCAGGTTATACAAATATTTTTATGATGATATTTTTTTGCTTAAATATCAAATATAAAAAAATAAAATAGCAAACAACTCATTTATTTTCCTAAAAAATATTTGTTTTAATTAAAGGTCTTGCGGGTTCGAGTTTTAGAAAATAAAATTTTCTTTTTCTGAGTATAATGGAATATGAATTTAAATGAATTGGAGTATAGCAATAAATTTTTAATGCCAAATGGTTGAACCAAAAACAAAATATAGATATTATATTATAATGTATTCAATAGCTTTCTACTTGCTTTTATAGATAGATTACATTTCCAACCATTGAAGTTGTTTGAATCTCTATTGGGCTGAATTTGTAACTAACAAAAGGAGAATTATTTTTTTCATTTATGTTGTTCGTACAAAAATTTCACTTTTTTTTTATAAAAAAAAATAAATCAAAAGTAGATGATAATTATTTGTGTTATTATCTGGGTTGTCATAATGATTGGTTGATTTTCTTGTTAAATTAGTTTTCCCTTAAACATCAATTCTTATTCAAGATTCGAATAATTAATCATCGACAAGAAAGTAGTTGTGGGTGGAAGAATTTAATGTTAGTTTGTCTCAAAAATTTTAATGATTAAGGTAGTACAATTATACCATTACATGTTCAAAATTCAATAAGAGAAAGCGAGAAAAAAACCTTTCGCGTTAAATTGTATGCAACCATATACATGAACTACCTTATAAATTCCCCAGTATGGATAATCAATTTGGGTTAATTATTTTATGATGTTATAAAATAAATTAACTTAGCAAAATAAAAAAGGGAGAGTAGGAGAAAATAGAAAAGAGCAGATGAGAAAGAGAGATCAGGATTCATATATATTTTTTATTACCAAAGTATGACATTTTATAGCCAGAAAAAGAAGAGAAAGACTAGCTGACAACTTGCCCACTTTGAGTGGGGCCACATAAAAATGACATTTACTTATTATATTATATCATAATACTCCTCTTTATATGTCCATATAAAAGAAAAATTCTAATGAAAGAACAAATATATATATATATAGTTATATTCAATATCCATAGATGTTGTGCTTCGTTAAAACCTTACCAGGAAAAACTTAGTGGAAAAAAGCCTAGTGAAGGAAAACTAATACACACATCTGATAATACGCCTTGAATGCTGCCTCGTTAAAAACCTTACTAGGAAAACCCAGTGGGACAAAATCTTGGTTAAGAAAAAAAGAGTACAACGCGTATTTTACTCCCCCTGATGAAAACTTCATTTGATATTTTGGAGACGACGCATTTCAACCTTATATCTTATCTTCTCAAAAGTTGGTGTTGATAACGCCTTTGTGAATAAATCTGCAAGTTTATCACTTGAACGAACTTGTTGTACATTAATATCATCATTCTTTTGGAGATCATGTGTGAAGAATAATTTTGGTGAAATATGTTTCGTTCTATCTCCTTTTATGAAGCCACCTTTCAATTGAGCTATGCACGCGACATTGTCTTCGAATATAACTGTGGTACTTTGACATCATTTTCCAGGCCACATCTTTCTTTGATGAACTGTATCATCGATCTCAACCACACGCATTCTCTACTTGCTTCATGAATTGTTATTATTTAAGCATGATTTGAAGAAGTAGCAACAATAGACTGCTTTGTAGATCGCCATGATATAGCAGTTCCTGCGTATGTAAATTAGATAGTATGTTTGAGATCGAACTTTATGTGGATCTGATAAATAACCTGCATCTGCATAATCAATAAGGTCTGCACAGCCTTTGTTAGTATAAAACAAACTCATATTAATAGTACGCTTTAGGTATCGCAAAATATGCTTGATACCGTTTCAATGTCTTCGCATTGGGGATGAACTATACCTTGCCAGCAAATTAACAGAAAATATTATATCAGATCTGGTTGCGTTAGCAAGATACATAAGTGCACCAATAGCACTGAGATATGTTACTTCAGGAACAAAAAGATCTCCATTCTCTTCTAGAGGTCAAAATAGATCTTTGTTCACTTCAGGTGATCGAACAACCATTGGAGTACTTAATAGATGTGCTTTGTCCATGTAAAATCGGTTCAAGATTTTCTCAATGTAGGCAGATTGGTGGACAAAAACCCCGTTTGCTAAATGTTCAATTTGTAGACCCAGATAAAGTTTTGTCTTTCCAAGGTCTTTCATCTCAAATTCTTTCTTTAGATATTCAATTGTCTTTTGGACCTTTTCAGGGGTTCCAATGAGATTTATGTCATCAACATAAACGGCGAGTATAACAAACTCTGATTTCGTTTTCTTAATAAAAATACATAGACAAATGACATCATTTATATAACTTTCATTTATCAAGTGCTCACTAAGACGATTATACCACATATGCCCTGATTGTTTCAGACCATATAATGATCTTTGCAATTTCATTGAGTACATCTCCCGATACTTAGTACATACTTCAGACAATTTTAATCCTTTTGAGATTTTCATGTAAATTTCATTATCAAGTAAACCATAAAGGTAAGTTGTTACTACATCCATTAGATGTATTTCAAAATTTTTGTGTACAGCTAAATTGATGAAATATTGAAAAGTTATTCGATCTATAACAGGTGAATATATTTCTTCATAGTTGACCCCGGTTTTTGAGAGAATCCTCGTGCAACAAGGTGTGCCTTGTATTTTACAATTTCATTTCTCTCATTTCATTTTCGCACAAAAATCCATTTATAGCCAATTGGTTTACACCTTCAGGGGTTTGGACTACAGGTCCAAAAACCTCACGTTTAGCAAGTGACTCTAATTTTGATTGAATTGCCTTTTGCCATTCTGGTTAATCACATCTACGTTGACATTTTTTTGATGGATTTAGGCTCAAAACTTTCACTATCTTGCATAAGGTTAATTACAACATTATATACAAAAATATTATCCACCGTAATTTTCGATCTATCTAAATTTATTTATCACCGGTAGAACTTATTGAAAGTTCTTCATTCACTTGAGTGTCGGTGTAACAACCCCTAAAATATTGTATGTCGGTATTTCAATTCTCGATGAAAATAATACAGCCTCTGTATTTTGGGCATAACTCTTTATAGGTTGGTCCAAATTAGGTGATTCAAATTTCTGGGTAATCACAACATCCTTACCTACAACTTTCATGAAGAACATAACTTCAAATTCGGAGTATAAGTAGGTCAAATAAATTAATCTTTGCAAGATATAGTGCTGTGACGGAATTGAGTGTTGATAGAAGAAAATTCATATCTCACTGTAGGTTGCTACAAATTGGTTGATTCTTAAACGATATGAAACTAGACTTCCATATCTACAATTCTTATGAAGACACCAAATCCTAATAAGGAATTTATCTTATTCAAACGCAACTTCGAAAACAAGTATTCTGTTAAAAAGAACTCATCTTACCTACCATGGAAACATCTAGATGCATTTGACATCATGCATGACATAAATTGTCCTCCATTTAACATCATCCATGACATCAATATATTCCATTAAATTTTCAGATTTTTTTTTATAATTATTTTATTTATTGTTAGGTCCCTCTTTCCCATTTATAAATACCCACATTATTTCCTCATTTTATTCATCAAGCTTTCTTAAGCATTTCTTCTCTCTATATACTTCTTCTCAAATATAGTTTTAGTTTTAGTAGTATAAAAATACTACTCCGGTTATTCTTATACTCCGGGTAGTACACAAAACGCTCCGGCGAGAAGAAAAGGCTAGGGATCTAAGAGTATTCCAATTCGGAGTAAACCTTCGGATTTAAGGTATGTAAGGCTTTCATAGCATTGGATTGAGTTCGTCCATGCGCCTAATATTTAAATTTATTATAATTGAGTTATAGTTGAGTTTTATCCAAATCTTGAATTCTAAATGAAATAATTCTTCTTCTATTTAGTTTGATATATTTATGCATTAATATTATTATTGTTATCTCTCATATTATTGGTATTATTGTTTATGGCTACTTTTCCATGAATCCTAATTGATTTGATGTTCATGAATATTTTTACACATATTTTGAGTAAAGATATTGGCTTTTTAATATTTTCATTGATAAAAAGAGTGATATGAATTAATACTATATATGTATTTTATTGAGTTTTGAAAGAGCAAAAGAATTGAGTTTAAATGATTTTTTGAGTAAATGATGTTTTGAACAATATGTTTTGATGAGATGTAAATGATGTTTTCGAAGTATAATAATTGATGAAGAGGTAATGAGATGAGTTTGATGATTTAAATTAAAGTCCAATGAGACTAGATGATGAGTTTAATATGAGCACATATTTTGGGAGTAGTATTGAGCACCGAGTTGGGTAAGAGTTTAATTTACTCAAACCCCAGAACTACGTAGCCAGCGTAGGATGGAGGCTATGTCTCTTAAGTCCCAAAAAGAGGACTTTGATGAGTGGATCCAAGATGGTGATGTCCTTTACCCTGGCAAGGTATTGGATGGATGTGGCAACGACATCGCTTCTTTGTATCATCGCTAGCTCATAAGTGATGGTTGTCGGTTAGAGAAACTCCCAACTGAGTAAGCATTGCTTATTACTATTATTTTTATTATTATATTTTAAACTTACATTACATATTCATGTTGAGATGATGTTGAGTTCTGAGCTGAGTTTTATTGAGAGGAGTATCTTGATATCTGTCCTTACCTTCCTACCATTTTACATACTCGTACATTCCACGTACTGACGTCATTCGACCTGCATCGTTTTATGATGCAGATACAGGTGTTAGAGATCCTCAACAGGCGCATCGTTGAAGATCATTTCTTTTCAGCTATTTGGTGAGTCCTTCTTGTATTCGAAGGAACTCCTTATCCTTTTATTATTGTTGAGTGTGATGTTTCTTTTGAGGTAGCCATGGACATGTCATTGGCACAATCTAAGAGTATTAGAGGCTTCATAGACAGAGTCTGATGATGTAATCGGAGTAGTTCTCCTTAGAAACTACTTCTTCTAATAATTATCTATTTTTCCTTTGATTATGACAAGCCCACATTAGTATTCTTAAGTCTTCCGCTGATGAATAAATAAGAAATGAGACCAAGTGGTTCTCTCAGAAGTCAGAAATGGTTTCTGAGTGCCGGCCACGCCTAGGGTACCCTCTCGGGGCGTGACAGTCGGGTTCACTGATTTCTTCAGGAATATCAGGATTACTCAGATCTTGACCTTTTTCAGGAGGTTCTTTTGTAGTATCATTTTTGTTATTGCTCACGTTTCTCTTTCTAGGATTTTTATACTTTGAACTCAATGGTCTACCATGCTTCAGGCGTGTTTGAGATTCAGAAGCTGTGAAATTAGTAGATGGTCCTTTTGGAACATCAATCTGGACAAGCACATTCACTGCAGGGATATGTGACTTAGTTATCCATTGCAAATCAGTAAATGCATCTGATATTTGATTTGCTATTTTCAGTTAGTGGATGATCTTCTTGACCTCCTGCTCACATGTACGGAAACGTGGATCAAAATGAGAGAGTGATGAAACTTTTCACCCAATTTGTCTTTCGGGTTCCTTTTTCTCTCCCCTTAATTACGGGAAAGTTGTTTCATCAAATCGACAATCTACAAATCGAGCAGTAAATAAGTCTCCTGTCAATGGTTTAAGGTAATGAATTATGAAAAGTGGGTCAAACCCAATATATATTCCCAACCTTCGTTGAGGGCCCATCTTTGTACGTTGTGGTGGTTCTACAGGCACGTATACCGCAGAACCAAAAATTCGAAGATGGGCTATATTTGGCTAATGACCTAATACTAATTATGACGGGGAGTATTTATTATAATTTATTGATCTAAGATGTACAAGTGCTGCTGCATGTAAGATAGCATGACCTCAAACATTAATTGGCAATTTTGTTTTCATTAGAAGAGGTCTTGCTATTAATTGTAGATACTTAATAAATAACTCTACAAGGCCATTTTGAGTTTGAATATGAGCAACATGATGTTCAATTTTTATCCCAATTAACAAGCAATAATTATCAAAAGCTTGGGATCTACAAGGGAGTCTTTTAATGTGAGGTATTATAATTTTAGCCCCTCATCTAGATGGTGGCGGAGAAATATTATGGTTTTGGCACGGTCTTAACTAAATGTCGTATTGTCATCTTTGATGGTATCTGCTAGACCCATCGATTCTAGGTGTATTTCGGCATCTAATGTCCATGATGAGTAGCCTTTTCCAGATATATCAAGAGCAATAAATTTAAGTTTAGAGATATTCGACATTTTAAGAAAATAAAATTCTTACCCTTTTGTTACCTTGTTAAAATTACTCAAAGTGATGGAGGCTCGTGCTGATAATGTGTTATAAAATAACCTAACTTAGCAAAATAAGAAAAAGAGAGTAAAAAAAAATAGAAAGGAGCAGACGAGAAAGAGTGATCAGAATTCATATAGGTTTTTCACTGCCAAAATATGGCATTTTATAGCAAAAAAAAAAAGAGAAAGACTAGTGGGCAATTTGTCCACTTTGAGTGGGCTCCACATAAAAATGACATCCACTTATTATATTATATCATAATATATGATGTTTTATTCATGAACATTATATTATATTATAGCGAAAGATTTAGTACACCGAGCTGCCCTTTTTATTCATGAACATTATCATAATAAACAAGGAAAGGAAAATTAATTATGGGAATGTTGGTGGTGGTGTTAATGATAAAGTACAATAGATAATGGCGTTAAGATTGACATTTGACATGATATGGTAGTAGTTCTCAGCAAAGAAAATATTTTTCAATTTTGATTTGATACGTAATTTAAGAAAATAAATAAAATTTTAAATTTTATGATATTAAATTAAAAATATATCAAATATATAAAAATATCATATAATTTTATGATTTTAAACGTGTCATGTAAAAAAATTAAAATTAATTAAATAGTTGTCAAAAAAAGAAAGAAACATTTTTTTTTTGAAATAGACTAAAAAAATAGGACAAATAAATTAAAATGAAGGGGGCATATATTAATCCTGCTAGTCATCATCAACTAAGTTTAGGTTAACATCTAGCACGAAATCTAATTTAATTATCCTACATAGAATAACTATTGTGACAAATTAAATTATCTTTTTCTTATTATTTTTTTTCGTTTGCTAAGATAATAATAAGGTTAAGCCGAGTGTAACACTACATGTCAAATCTTTTTTTAAAAAATTAAAATTTTGCCAACTTTCAAGAAGAGTCACTAAGAAAGAATGAGTTCATATCTTGAGAGTGGCCTGAATGGCTAATGTCGATTTACAAGAATGATTCTAGAGATGAGTAATTTGCGATGTTAACCTTGTTATTATAACAAGTTAAACGTCATTAATTAAGTTGGAATTGAGTGTACAATGAAGAAAAATTAGGTGGGGGGAGAGAATATTTTAGTGGGCTTACGTCCAAAAGAAGAGAAAAATGGGTTGTGCTGGATTCTTTCAGTACCAGATAGTCAATCCGCATAATAAGTGAATATGACACTTGTAAATTTTAAATTAACAAGTTTTCAAATTAAAAAGAGACTTTTTTTTTTTTGAAAGATAGGTAAGACAAATAATTTTCAACTCTCCAAAAGGTATACATTAACCATTGAAGCATTTGGTTCATTAATATTAAAGGTGGCAAAATCAAACTCAATCTGTTTAATTTATTCAATTTATTTAAGAATGATATATTTATTTATTAGCTCAAATTATTATAAATTGAGTTGATATGTAACTCAAATTAGATCATGAGAAGTCTTGTCAAAATATTTTTAATTTTTTTTTGATATATTTTATATAGTCATAATAAAATTTTTTATGTACAAACATATTTTAAAAGCATAAATAAAATAATTAAATTTAATAAAAATTGAATTAGATTAGATCTTGACCCATTGCCTACCTAAGCAAATTTAAATTGATTTGATTTTTGACCCATTTTATGACTTATTTCCTGATCTTCGAAAATTTGAATTAAGTTAAGTTTTGACCCATTATAATTCGCCCAATTGTCATTCATAATTGATAATCATTAGTAAATTAGACACAATAGGGTGGAGTCGGATAATGATGTAATTTCTCGTGTGACTATAGCTTAATCAAAATGTTGAACGAGGTCATCTTTTTTAAATAAACTAAAAAAAAATCATTTTTTAAAAAAACGTACAACATAGGATAACCAGTTTCTTTGCCTTATCTTTTGGGTGGTTGGCAAAGTGAACGTCTCTTCCTTTTTTCTTGGAAAAAGGGGAAGAGGTAGTGGCTTAATGCTTAAGGTTATATTAGAAGTTGTCATGCACCAAATACTTTTTATTTTTGGGTAATATTTAATTTGAAATAAGTGGTGTTTTTCTTTTTTATTTAGATTCAAAATAAGTGACGTGTTATATAATTAAGGGGTCGTTTGGTTTGATTACAAGTTATATTGGGATAAATTATAATAAGATAAATTATGGTGAAATTAATTATACTGAGATTATTTCTTATTAACTATTTGGTTTATTGCACTAAAAATATTATCCATTGCATACTTACTAAAAATAAGTTGTTTGTTTAAAAAAAATACTCTCTACCTTAATTAGCTTTATGGATATATATTTTTCGGTAGATTTTTAATTATTCATTCTTAAAAATAAAACTTCCACCATATTTAGCTTAGTTATTTTTATGTATGAATTCTGACGAATTTTCTTCGTGTTCAACTATGTGCCAATTTTTAAGGTGTCAATAGTCCACTCAAAAAAAAACACATGGCATAATCACATAACTTTTTTACATATCACATTTACTATAAAACTATGGAAATCAAAATATACATATTAATTACTTTATCAGTTCTTAACGTAACTTCAGCCTTAAGAAAGTAGGGGTTAGTAAAATCATTTAATTGAAAAATAAATTAATTGGCTATATTTTTCCCGTTTACTCCTATTTATTTTGGAGTTGTGAATTTAAAAATGAATAAATTTGTACAATTATAAGGTGAAGAATATTTTGGTGATTGGGCACAGCTGATGTGGAGGGTAATTTATGTTACTCCTTTGTATTAAAGTTAGCAAACCAGAAACAATAAAGATGAAAATAAAAAATAGTATCCGAGTCCACAGAATTTACTGTGTGTCCTTAAAGAATTTAATCCCCTCACTGTACCCGAGGTTATGGATTATTTCCTCCCAAGATAAAACGGATAAACTATTAAAGAAGTAGCGGTACCTCAAACTTCAATAATTTCAGCGAACTCAAAAGCTAACAACAAAATCACCCAAAGACTTAACTTTGTTTGAAAGAAAATATATGTGCAGAAGAAGGAGAAATTTTGATGTTTAGAAATGAGAGAAAAATCCTCTATTTATAGACAACAAATGGTAGTGTGAATAGGTGTTTATTGTGGTATATCGGAACAGACAACTCTTCTCGAAAGTCATAATCTTTCAGAAAAGTCGCAACTTTTTTAAAAAGTCGCAACTTTTTAAAAAAGTCACAACTTTTTAAAAAAGTCATAACCTTTCATTTTTCATTCACACCTTTAAAACCCAACAATTTCTTCATTTAATCGGTTTATTTCACATCAAATTATGACGGAATGGCTTAAGTCATCTCTGACTTTTTAAAGTTATCAACATATTTTATTTAGACACCTCAACTAGGACTAGTACCTATTGAACACCTATTTCGATACTAATTATTAATTTCGAAATAAGTTATTCCGGACTTGTCAGCCAAACAACAAATTAAGTGGCACCATAATTTAATCTCATGACTATTTGATGTTATTATTCACACCAAACAATCCCTAAGAATATATTAATTATCTTCTTCCAAATTTATCCCCATATAAATGATTGAATTCTTATGTAACCAAGATATATTGAATAGGTACTATTCTCATCGTTTTAATTTATTTGTTTTATTTTGACTTGACACGAAGTTTAAGAATGTACAATTTTTTTAGAATTTTGTGATCATAAATTAATGTTATGTCAAATGTATCAAAATATCTTTTAATCATGTGTTTTTAAATTTGTCACATAAAAAGTTGAAATTAAAGAGTTATCAAAAAAGTAAAGAGACATTCTTTTTTAAACAGACTAAAAAAAAATAAGATAAATAAATTAAACTAATTAAAAATTAATGATTAGTAGTTTTTTAAATCATCCTTTTGTGCCCATGCAAATTTCTGGACCATTATATTTTACTATGTGTTCAAATTCCACTCAATTGTAATGTCAAAAACATGTGTTCGAGTATATATATATATATATTGTAAATAAATTTTACATCATTAAATCATTTAACATAATTGCCTTATCGATTGCATGCCTTAAAACTCAAAACTCTCATATATTATAATAGGCAACTTGTCTTAAATTTCAAGATCAGACATATCTGAAGCTATATTGCGTATACATAGATGTAGCGTAAATAAATTTTACATCATCAAATTTATTTAATATAACTGCCTCATCGATTGCATGCCTTAAAACTCTCAAAATTCTCATACATTATAATAGGCAACTTGTCTTAATTTCAAGATCAGACATACATGTAGCTTCTTCTTCTTTTATTTTTTTGGGGGAGGGGTGCCTATTGGCTAGTGATATAAAATATTTCTTACATAATTAACGATTTATTATTTATAACTTAAAATCCACAAAAAAGGACATACTCCCACAACTAGCTTAATTAGTGAGAATTAATTAAGTAGGTTTAGTAACAGGGTATTTTTGAGCATTCTTGATAATCTTAATAAGTGCTGCTTGACCTAAATCAAGTCCACAAACATCAGCTAGCTGTACCAGGTAGAGCAAAACATCAGAAAGTTCCTCCTCCAAATGTTCCTTATCATCTGATGTCCAATTAGGTAACCCCCTTGCAACTTCTCCCTTCCACTGAAATATCTCTGATAGCTCTCCCACTTCTCCAACCTGTTCAAAATGACACGGGACTTGACATAAGGTGTTAAAATGAACAAAGTCTAGTTGAGATGTCTAACTAAAAATTGGTGTCAACTTTAAAAGGTCATCGATGAGTTCAGCCTTCTTATAAAGTATCTTAGGGTTCACGAACAAAATCATAAGTTAAAACGAAAGGAAGCTACATATAATTAATTAGGTGTGGTCGAGGGCTTTTAGGAAAAATCTTATTTATTTGGTCCAAAACGAATAATATCATATCACATGCTAAGAGTAACTTTAGACTGTTTTGCCTCAACAAGTAAATAAAGAGCAACTTTCAAAAATAGTAAGGACATGAAACATAATTAGACCCCTTAGTTACAGTTTGTCTAATTACGTTACATAACTATAATTTCAGTTGCTATGTTAATATCTATTTGTATATTTTGTTGCATTATACAAATAGGGTTTTTCCGTTTGTATATCTCACTGCATTATATAGATTGGACTTTCAAATAGATTGTATATACAAATACAAATTTGCTTTAGTGATTTATATATGAGTCCCTAAATTCGTTTTATATATAATTCCAAACCTTTAGATGTTTGTCTATGAGCTCCCACAGATTTGTATATGAGCTCTAAATTATATAAATACAAAAGAAAATACAAATTTCCTTTAGAGATCTGTATATCAGCCCCTAAATTCGATTCCAGATTTATATATGAGCCCCAAATTTGTATAATAGCAAATTTTATTAAATTGTAGTCGCGATTCGTAATTACATTAAACTATAGCTATATTAAATAATAAACTAGTGATGCTCGTCAATTCGCGTAATTTTTACGTAAATGATATCATATATGTACTCTATTTTTTCGATCTAGGGTGAATTTCTTAAATTCAAATGATGTTTTTTTGATGGAACTATATATGTACGTAAACTGAAGTGGATGAAGCCTTATTGTATTTATAATGGGGTCAATTGAACACTCAAAATATCGACAAACAAACATACTTTTTCCGCTTTAATTTGTTTGTATGATTTTAATTTGTCTGATCATAAATTATAGATATGTAGAATGTATTAAAATGTCTTTTAATCTTGCGATTTTAGCATGCCATGGAGAAAGTTGAAATCAATAAGTTACAAAAGAGGAAAAAAGATTTTTTTTTTGGAAATAGACTAAAAAGAAAACTAGAACAAACAAATTAATTGACTATATGGGCAAAAGAACTCAAAAAAATATATGTATATTTATTTATAATAAGATCACGCTTATTCTGAACGATAGATAAGGTATTTGTGTTTTTAGAGATGTTAGAGGTGGCTTACCAAAGCTAGAAGAAGGTTCCTAGGACTGTGATACTGATCCCAACCTCTAACTCTAGAAAATTCAGCAAGCCTCTCTCTCAGCTCCTGAAGAGAGACATCCTTCATCACTTTTCTACCATATTGATCATGGGAATTATTGTTATTATTATTCTCCATTTCTTCTCTCTTGTATTTAGTTGTAAGTATCACTCTGTCCCCTTACCTCTATTTATAGACAAACATCTATTAGTAATTTGGTATGTAAAGGTCTTTTTTTTCTTTTTTTTTTAATTTTCTTCAAATGGGTGGTGGGGTTTTAGGAGATAGGAATTGAAGCTTAGTTTGTTGCTATCATATGTTAAAACTACTGTTTAGTTAGTGGAGGGGCCTTCTTTCTATACAGTAATCACGTGAGGTATGCCAAAGATGTTTCTCTGTTTCTTATTATGACTTGATATCACTCATTTTCTCTCTCTCATCCCTTCTCTCACAAGTTAATATACATATTTGGTAATTATTTTAACAAGTAATGGTCAAAAATATATTTGAATTATTTTTTATGCTTTAATTTATGTTGCATTATTCATATTTCGAGAGTCAAATAGTTTAATTTTGACCGTGAAGTTAAACAGGAAAAATTTTAAGTTTTTTGAAATATAATTTACATATTCGAAAACTACGTAAAAAGTACGGTAAGTCACAATAATTGATAACTCAAGATATTTAAAAGAAAAAAACTTGTTTGAATCTTGAAATTCGAAAAGTGCCTCATAATTAATTGGGATGGAGGGAGGATTACTTTTTCGCGAATTTCACTCTCTAACTATTATTCGTTTCATTTTCCTCATTGAACTAAACACACCTAATTGAGTGGATGCTAATAATTCAGATAGAAAAAGAAAACATTTGATAGTCGGCCTAGTCAAGTTTGAAGTGTATTTTAGTACTCCATAACTCGTGTCCGATGGTAATATTTCAGGTAGAAAAAGAAAGCAACTAATAGTTAAGGTGTGAAACTTGAAAAAAAAGGCTTAAGTCATCGATGACCCTTAAAGTGGTTCGTATAATTCATTTAGACACCTTAACTTAGACTAGTACCTATTAAACACTCCAATCTTAACAAATTTATACATATTTAACATAGAATGATAATTAACTTACAAAATGTTATGCGTGTAACTCACATACGGCTATTACAAGAAACCAACAAATAAAGTGATGACATGTGTCATGAAGACTCAAAATAGCAATAAAAATGATTTTTTGTTATAAAACAAACTAACTTAACAAATTAATAAGAGAGATAGTAAGAGAAAAAAAAAGAGTTTAGAGAATTCAGTATCTGTGTGTGTTATATTACACACTGCAAATGGGCTATTTATAGCCAAAATGCAGTTGAAGATAAAGGAGAAAGAAAAAGGATAAGAAATAAGTGGGGCCCATTATATGGAGCATCCACTAAATATAATATAATACTCTCCCTTAATATCTATATAAAAGAAAAATTCTAGTGAAAAAATAAATATATATAGTTATCTTGAACACTCATATGCGTTGTGTCTCGTTAAAACCTTACTAGGAAAAACCTAGTGGAAAAAAAACTAGTGAAGGAAAAAGAGACACACATCTCGTAATACGTCTTGAGTGATGCCCCATTAAAAACCTTACCAGGAAAACCCAGTGGAAAAAAAATCTAGTGAAGGAAAAAGAGTACACACATCTGGTAATACGCCTTGCGCTGCTTCATTAAAAACCTTACTAAGAAAATCCAATGGGACAAAATCTTGATTAAAGAAAAAAGAGTACAACGCATATTTTACTCCCCCTGATGAAAACTTCATTTGAAATTTTGGAGACGACGCATTCTAATCTTATACCTTAGCTTAAAAGTTGATGTTGGTAATGCCTTTGTGAATAAATCTGCAAGATTATCACTCGAACGAACTTATTGTACATTTATATCACCATTCTTCTGGAGATCATGTATGAAGAATAATTTTGGTGAAATATGTTTCGTTCTGTCTCCTTTATGAAGTCATCTTTTAATTGAGCTATGCATGCAACATTGTTTTTTAATATAATTGTGGGTACTTTGACATTATTTTCCAAGTCGCATCTTTTTTTGATGAACTGTATCATCGATCTCAACCACACACATTCTTTACTTGCTTCATGAATTGTTATTATTTCAGCATGATTTGAAGAAGTAGCAACAATAGATTGCTTTGTAGATCGTCATGATATAACAGTTCTTCCATATGTAAATAGATAGCTTGTTTGAGATCGAATTTTATGTGCATCTGATAAATAATGTGCATCTGCATAACCAATAAGGTCTGCACAACCTTTTTTAGTATAAAACAAACACATATCAATGGTACCCTTTAGGTATCGTAAAATATGCTTAATACCGTTCTAATGTCTTCAAGTTGGGATGAATTATACCTTGCCAACAAATTAACAAAAAATGTTATATCAAGTCTAGTTGTGTTAGCAAGATACATAAGTACACCAATAGGTCTGAGATATGGTACTTCAGGATCAAGAAGATCTTCATTCTCTCCTAGAAGTCAAAATAGATCTTTGTCCACTTCATGTAATTGAACAATCATTGGAGTACTTAATGGATGTGCTTTGTCCATGTAAAATTGGTTTAAGATTTTCTCAGTGTAGGCAGATTGGTGGACAAAATCCCGTTTGCTAAATGTTCAATTTGTAGACCCAGACAAAGTTGTCTTTCCAAGATCTTTCATCTCAAATTCTTTCTTTAGATATCCAATCGCCTTTTGGACCTCTTCAGGGGTTCTAATGAGATTTATGTCATCAACATAAATGGCGAGTATAACAAACTCTGATTTCATTTTTTTAATAAAAACACACGGACAAATGACATCATTTGTATAACCTTCATTTATCAAGTACTAACTAAGGCGATTATACCACATATGCCTTGATTATTTCAGACCATATAATGATCCTTGCAATTTCATTGAGTACATCTCCCGAGACTTAGTACATGCTTCAGACAATTTTAATCCTTCTAAAATTTTCATGTAAATTTCATATCAAGTGAACCATAAAGGTAAGCTGTAACTACATACATTAGATGTATTTCAAAAATTTTATGTACAGCTAAACTGATGAGATGTCAAAAATTTATTTCATCCATAACAAGTGAATATGTTTCTTCATAGTTGACTTCGGATCTTTGAGAGAATCCTTGTGCAATAAGGCATGTCTTGTATCTTACAATTTTATTTCTCTCATTTCGTTTTTGCACAAAAATCCATTTATAACTAACTAGTTTTACACCTTCAGGGGTTTGGACTACAAGTCCAAAAATCTCACGTTTAGCAAGTGAGTCTAATTCTGATTAAATTTCCTTTTGTCATTCTGGCTAATCACATCTACGTCGATATTCTTCAATAGATTTAGGCTCAAAGCTTTCACTATTTTACATGAGGTTAAGTGCAACATTTTATGCAAAAACATTGTCAATCATAATTTTAGATCGATCTAAATTTATCTCATTACTGGTAGAACTTATTGAAAGTTCTTCATTCACTTAAGTCTCGGGTTCACTGATTTCTGCAGGAATATCAAGATTACTCAAATCTTGACCTTCTTCAGGAGGTTCTTTTATAATATTATCTTTATTATTTCTCACGCTTCTCTTTCTAGGATTCTTATCCTTTGAACTCAATGATCTGCCACACTTCAGGCGTGTTTGGGATTTAGAAGCTATGATACTAATAGATAGTTTTTTTGGGACATCAATCTGGACAGACACATTCACTACAGGAATATATGACTTAGTTATCCGTTTCAAATCAGTAAATGCATTTGACATTTGATTTGTTATTTTTTGTAAGTGAATGATTTTCTGGACCTCCTGCTCACATGTGCGGGTAAGTGGATCAAAATAAGATAGTGATGAAACTTTTCACGCAATTTCTCTTTCGAGTTCCTTTTTCTTCTGACATTTGATTTGCTATTTTTTTGTAAGTGGATGATCTTCTGGACTTTCTGCTCATCTGTACGGATACGTGGATCAAAATGAGATAGTGATGAAACTTTTCACGTAATTTCTCTTTTGAGTTCTTTTTTCTCTCTCCTTAATTATGAAAAAATTGTTTCATCAAACCGACAATCTGCAAATCAAGCAGTAAATAAGTCTCCTCTCAATGGTTCAAGGTAGCGAATTATGGAGGGTGAGTTAAACCTAACTATATGTCCAACCTTCATTGAGAGCCCATCTTTGTAAGTTGTGGTGGTGCTACAGAAACGTATACCGCAGAACCAAAAATTTGAAGATGGCTATATTTGGCTCATGACTAAATACTAATTGTGACGGAGAGTATTTATTATAATGTTTCGGTCTGAAACGTACAAGTGTTGCTGCATGTAAGATAGCATGACTTCAAACAGTAATTCGCAATTTTGTTTTCATTAGTAGAGGTCTGACTATCAATTGTAGGCGCTTAATAAATGACTCTGCAAAGCCATTTTGAGTATGAAATGAATAATAGAATGTTCAATTTTTATCCCAATTGATAAGCAATAATCATCAAAATCTTGGGATGTAAATTCTCTAGCATTATCAATGAGAATAGTTTTAATTGGATAATCTGAGAATTGCGCCCTTAATTTTATTATTTATGCTAATATCTTCGCAAATGCCAGGTTGCGAGATGATAACAGACACACATGAGACCATCTTGATGATGCATCTATTAGGATCATAAAATATCTAAACAATCCAGTAGGTAGATTAATAGGTCTACATATATCTCCATGTATACACTCTAAAAAGCCAAGAGATTCGATGCCAATCTTCAAAGTTGATGGTCTAGCAATTAATTTGCCTTGATAACAAGCAGCACATGAAAATTCACCATTGATAAGAATCTTCAGGTTCTTTAACGGATGTCCAGTTGAATTTTCAAGAATTCGTTTCATCATTATTGATCTATGATGACCTATTCGATCATGTCATAGCACAAATGTATTTAGGTCAGTAAACGTATGGTTTATGATCAAATGTGCTTCAGTTGCACAAATTTTTACATAATATAGGTAAGACGACAAAGTTGGTAATTTTTTCAAAATATATTTCTAGCCTGAGACACTCTTAGTTATACCAAGGAATTTAATATTCATTTTATTTAATGTCTCAACATGATATCCATTTCTGCGGATATCTTTAAAACTTAATAAGTTTCTTGGGGATTTAGAAGAGAATAATGCATCTTCTATTATAACCTGTCCTTTTAGGCAGAAATATAGTAGCTCTTCCGGAGCCTTCAATAATTTTTGAATTATCAGAAATTGTAGTATGATTTTCTTTTCTTCTAAGCAAGTAGGAAAAATATTTCTCGTCTTTAAAAATGGCATAAGTCGTTTATTGTGGCGTTCAATAATACAAAGGTGAGAAAGTGATTCAAAATATTTTTTAAATCTCTTTTTGCGATATTGCTGCTGCAGGAGTATATTTGCGGGTGGAAATGTAAAGTATGTTTTTTTAAGTTTGTCTTGCGCAGTAATTTCTTCTCTGCATATATTTAACTGAGTTATAATTTAAAGAAGACAGAATTATATTCAGTTATATTTTTAAAATTCATTAATCTCAGATTGAGCCAATCATGAAGTGTCTGTGGAAGGATGACCAACTTCAGGTGGTTATATCTTTCTTTTAGATTATTCCATAGGTTTAGGGGGTCTTTTAATATGAGGTACTGTAATTTTAGCCCCTCGCCAAGATGGTGGCGGAGAAATATCATGGGTTTGACACGGTCTTGACAAGATACCGTATTGTCATTTTTGATGGTGTCTGCCAGACCCATCGATTCTAGGTGTATTTCGGCATCTAATGCCCATGATGAGTAGCATTTTCCAGATATATCAAGAACAACAAATTCAATTTTAGAAATATTCGATATTTTTAGAAAATAAAATTCTTACCCTTTTGTCATCTTTTTAAAATAGCTCAAAGTAATGGGGGCTTGTGCTGATAACGTGTTATAAAATAAACTAACTTAACAAATTAATAAGAGAGATAGTAAGAGAAAGAGAGAGTGGAGAGAATTCAGTATCTGCGTTGTTATATTACACATCGCACATGGGCTATTTATAGCCAAAATGCAGCTGAAGATAAGGAGAAAGAAAAAAGACAAATAATAAGTGGGGCCCATTATATGGAGCATCCACTAAGTATAATATAATATTTTTTTTAATTTAAGAAATAAAAAATAATTTTAACCCATATTAAAATGAATAATCAGCCAAAAAGAAAGAAAAAAAAACTCATTTTCTAAACAACCCACACCCCCGCTAAACCACCTAACCCTTTCCCCTTTTGTTTTTTCTACCCCTTATCATCGTCCCCAACTCCATTACTACAACGAGCTTACTTTTTTTTTTCTTTTTTATAATAATAAATTATAGAAGATTTTTTTTATATAGATCCAAGTGCTAAATAGAAATCATAAATAAAAAATATTTTTTATTTTAATATTAAATCATATAAATAAAAATAATGGTGGTAGGGTGGTCAGATGATAGCACGCAGTCCATTAATGGCAGGAGAAGAAAAAGTTAGTTCATGAATTTTGTTTTTGCATTTGTAAAAAATAAAAACAAATAAAATAGCAAAGAAAATTTTAAATAAAGATGTACAGGAGAAATGAAGTAGGCAACCTGGAGGGGATGAGGGTTGCCTTTTCTTTTCCAATTAAGAAGTTATCATTTTCAAAAATAAATAAAAAATTAGTTATACAGTGCCAAATGTCAATAAAAGAAAAGAAAAGGTAAGTTTTTCCAAAAAAAAAATTCTTTAACTTAAAATTCTTTCACACGCCTAATAGAAGTGAGAGTCATTTTTTTGCCATATGAGTATTTTGTGTTTAATAGGTATAAATTTTAAATAATTTAGGTGTTCAATAGGTATTAGTTCAAGTTAAAATGTCTAAGTGAATTATGAAAATAATTTTAAGAAACTGTCGATGACTTAAAGTCAAAAAATAATAGTCAATATATTTTTGATCATTAACTTTTTTTTTTTTTAATACGTGTATAAAAGTTAAGTAAAATTATTGAATTGTTGAAACTGATGACTCAAAGTGGCCTGCTGGCTCCTCCCTGTCCCTGCCTCAATTTTTGGTCGGAATATAGGTTTTCCACTGGTGTATTAATGGGACAATACCTTTTTCGACGTCAAATCTCACCTACACTTGCTTTTTCTTTGTGTTAGCCAACTAATTGGTTTTTATCTTCTTCAACTTGTTGGAAGGCGGTGAATTTAAATTTGTTAACTTTCTTGTTTTTTTGTGTTGTTTTGATGTTACGTGATTATCATCACCTTTTATACTTTTTGATGATCGTGGAATCTAGTAGACAAACACATAACTAACTCATAGCAAGAACCCCATATGCCGTACTTGAATCGTAAATTTCGGATTATGCGGCTTTGATCTTGGACAATCTATGTGCCCCTTTGTTTTTTACCCAAATTAAATCCACATGGGACTCAAGTTTATTTGGAGACATTATGTCCAATTTATGAAGAATTATTTAACTTATATATATCCACATTACAAAGGTGATTTGATGGTGTAATTTTTTTTATTTTTGAAATATTTTGCTTTTTAAACGAGATTGAGAATCTATCTTATGCTTCAAATTTACAATTGTGCTTATTTCTTTTACTATTTTTGTTGGCGGCTACCTTTTTTATCTCCACAATATTTTTCGCCATAACATTTATCTTTTTTGAGCCCGTTTGGATGGACTTAAAAAAAAGTAATTTTTATGTATAAAGTGCTTTTAGAACTTTAAAGTGCTGAAAGTTATTTTTATAAATAAGCAGTTGAATGTTTGGATAAAAATGCTTAAATGAGGAAAATTATGTGAATTTTAGGATTAAAAGAATAAAATGGGTAGTTTGAGAATTTAATTAAAATATAAGGGATATAAAAATAATTTCCATGGTCAAAGAAAATGACTTTAAGCACTTAGGAAAAAAAAGTTAGGAATCCTAACTTTTCATTTTTGACTGACTTTAAGAACTTTCTGGCTTAAAGTTAGCATTAGCCAAACACGTCCAAAAGCTGAAAAGGGGCTTTAAGTTGGTTTTGACCAACTTAAAGCCAATTCAAACGGGCTCTTTCACTAGTCACAAATAATGTTATTAAGTTATTGCTATTGGGTTATTGTCTTAATGGATTTTTGGTGGTTCTATAAAAAATATTTTATCGGATTATTGATTCGATATTAATTTTAATTATTGGGTTATAGGATAAACCGATAACCCATTAAGACAATAGGAATTTACGACTTTACTCCTAAGTAAATATTAAATATTAATATCAGTACTTTATTGGTTACTACCTTTGTCCTTTAGTCTTCAATTCACATTATTGTCCTTTTTTTATGAAAAAAGGTCAAATATGTCATCGAAATTTGAGAAAAAACTCATTTATACCATCCGTTAAAAAGTTTGGCTCATCTATGTCATTGCTGTTTGAGAAAAGGCTCATCTATGCCATTATTTTTTAACTCCAATTTCGCAAAATCACTTAAATAACTTTTAACACTTTTCTATTGGAGTTTTGAATCAAATGTATTTTTTTTATTCTACTTCTCCAAGAACACCAAGAACATATGAAGAACATCAAAAATTCAAATTTTCAACTTCTTCAATTTTTCGCGAAATTACCTCAAATTTCAATAGTTTTATCCCTTTGATCTATATATCAAAATTCAATATCTTTTAAGTTTGAATTCAACCTAATCCAAAAGACACATTTAAAATTTAAGCTCCAAAACTTTAACGTCCTTTAATGGTGGAATTTTCGCCACAATTTTAAATTACTTGAAATTATGAACGTAAACTCAAAACACATTATTTTAAAGTTCACTATGTCTATGTTCAACATTTCAAGTGATTTGGAGTTGTGCAGAAAATTCTACCATTAAAAGAGGTTAAAGTTTTAAATCTTTGAAGAAATTTTAAGTGTGTTTTGTTAGGTTAGGTTGAATGCAAGGTTAAAAGATATTGAGTTTTGATATCTACCTCGAAGGAATATTAATATTGAAATTTGAGGTGATTTCGTAAAAAATTAAAGAAGTTAGAAATTTAATTTTTTGGTGTTTTTCATACGTTCTTGAAGAAGAAGAAGCAAAAAAAGTACATTTGATTCAAAACTTCAATAGAAAAATGTTAAATGTTGTTTAGGTGGTTTTGCAAAATTGGATTTAAAAAATAATGACATATATGAGCCTTTTCTCAAGCGGCAATGACATAGATGAGCTAAACTTTTAACGGATAACATAAATGAGTCTTTTCTCAAAGTTTGACGGCATATTTGAGCCTTTTCCCTTCTTTTATTTGTGTTGCATTTTTCGAGTTTTTTCATGTTCGTCGCTATTGTTTTTATTTTATGAGTATTCCGTAAAGTTATATTATTGTCTTACCACACCAAATTGTTAGAAAAGTCATATAATTATTTTATGAATATTTTCTTATTGGTTAAATCGAAAACCGAACCGTTAAGGATCTAAGTCGATAAATCGAGGTTTAGCATATTTCAAAATCGAAAATCGATAAACCGAATTGATAATACATAAAATTAAATCAAATCGACCGATACACAGTCGTTGAACCATGCTTGGTGTTGTGCCGGCATGTTTATCTTTCTTCTATAGCATATTTGCTTCCTATCTGTGGGTCAGAGGATCTTTATAGGATAAGATCTCAAGTTTAGCCTATAGGAGGCTAATTGTATTTTGTTTTTTTCGACTGCACACCTACGTGATGGGGTTTCTACTTTTCAACAGAGCCATTATACTTTGAAAGAATGTGGAGCAGCTTTCAAATAATCTTGTTAAGTAAATGCCTAAAACTTGCTAAGATTAATGGGAGGTTATCCCTAAATTAATGGAATACATGGTTACATTAATTTATCCAAAGACATTCTTAACATGGTAGGGTACTGGTCGCGTTGAGCCAACCTTGCATTGAGGTCTCTCACCTTTTAAGAGTGTCACTAAACATTATATGTAGTTAAATTTTCTTAAGCACATAGACAAGAATTCGAGCTCTTCTATTAGCAGTGTTTATATATATCTAAAGTTTGAGCCTTAACTTGAAATCAGTATGATGCTTGAACGCTTATATTCCCATGGATGATGAAGCCAGCCTGATATGAAAATGAATAATGTGGCGTTGACAATTGGTGGTGTGTTGATGTAGTGGAAGTATACTAAGATTTTCATCAGATGTGGATGAAATTAGGAGACGACTTCTGTTTGCAGTTGCTATTGCACAGTCGTGGTAGAGGACTCTTGCTTGAAATGGAGACTTTTAAATTGCACCAGACAAATTATGTACCTGATAAGGAGGACAATCTTGCTACCTACTGTAGTGTAACTCTGTAGGTGGGTCAAATTTTTGTTTGCTTCAATTTGATAGCAAAAATCTCAAAAGTTAATCCATTTCTATGTCCTTGACAACATTTTGTGATCCAAACAAACAAAACTGACTTACATTTTCCTAGACTAACAAATGTGGGAAAAAAGAAACTGTTTTACAAGAAGAATCTACTAGGTATGTTACACATCTGTAAACAAACTATCGACTCTTTTATGTCGAGTTCCAAGAAAGTCCATCATAATAATGGAGAAGTGCTACGACTTGATCCAAAGTTACGGCTCGATCCCCGTTGGCTGCTAGGAATGCTAATCAACATATCTAATACCTGCTTCATGTTAGGTCGATCATGAGGGGTCTCAGCTGTGCACCTTATCCCAATCCTAAGCAACTCACACATTTCCTCTGCTCCCTCTGCCAGGCCAGATACCAATAGAGCAACTGGTATAATGGCTCTAGTGAACCCTTTCCTTCCGTCTCCCATGACCCTTGTCGCCCATTCAACTAGACATTCTTCGCCCCCATCTATAGCATGCCTCCCAGTTGCTAGCTCCATTGCTAGCACTCCATAGCTGTAGACATCTCCTTTTGTAGTGGCCTGCATTATCTGCCCATATTCTGGTGCAACATAACCAATAGTCCCTGCCACCATTGTGCTAACGTGAGTATGTTCAGAAATCATGACCCTAGCAAGGCCAAAATCGGTGACTTTTGCTCTTCCGTCCTTGTCAAGAAGCACGTTGCTAGCTTTGACATCTCTGTGGACAATGCAAGGGTAGCAATCATGGTGCAAGTAGACTAAAGCATGTGCCACATCGATTGCTGCTTGAATTCTCCTCTTCCATGTAAACCTTGTTCTATCTGTAATGACGTCCTCTAAGTTACCACCTTCCAAGTATTCATAGACTAGAAGTTTCTCTGATCCGTCAAGGCACCACCCATAAAGAGTTACAAGGTTGGGATGAGGCCAACCGGAGCCATTCCCGCTGAGGGCCTCCATTTCAGCTCGAAACTCTCTTTCTCCTTCAATTCCCTCCCTCTGTAGCTTCTTCACTGCTACTTCCCTTCCATCAGGCAAGACTCCACGATAGACTATCCCGAATCCTCCCCTCCCGATAATTCTATCATTTGAGAAGTTCCATGTGGCCTTCAGTATGTCAGAATGTGTGAAGCTTGTTCTGTCCAAACGGATAACCTTAACATCATCAGAACCCCGTGATGAGGATGCACACAACCGTGATGAGGATGCACTAGCACTTGATGGCGAATCATGTCTGCCTTCTGTATCTTCCAGTAAGATTCCCGGGGAACCCCTTGGCGCTTTTATAAGGAGGCAGACAAGGAGTGACATGACTCCACAGATCAGGAAAGCTAGTACCAGAACCATAATTACCAAAAGTGCACCCACCTTCTTGGGCTTTTTGTGTTTGTCATTCGTGTTTCTTTCTGTGTTGTTTGTAGAGTTGTGCATGAAGGATGGAAGACGCAACAACGGATCACCAAGAAATGATGACTTCTCAAATGTAAGCAGTTGCCCGATTTCTGGTACAAATCCATAGATGTATGGGTTGTAAGAGATGTTGAACTTGCTCAGATCATGCAAGTTACTAATGCTAGCTGGGAATGAACCAGAAAAATTGTTAAATGACAAGTCAAGGTTTTGCAAGCACTTAATATGGCCAATCTGCTTTGGGATTTCACCAGAAAATTTGTTCTGTGAAACATTAAAGACTACTAGGTGTACTTGTCCAATCTCTGGAGAGAGCCTCCCAGAAAATTCATTCGCACCCAAATGCATCATACTCAGTTTCTTCATCTTGCCAATCTCAGGAGGGATCTCACCAGACAATTTGTTATCACTAAGTTGAATATAGCCTGGTACCTGATTCTTTCGGACATTACTACCAGGTTCACAGACTGGCATTAAACCATCTCCTATAAACAACCGATCCCCCAGGATTCTACAATTCTTCCCTGTCAATAGAGAATATATAAAGCTAAATGGAGGGTAGTCAGCTGGTATCCACCTCCTCATGGCAAAACAATCCCCTGAGCCAGCAGTGAGCTTATCCTTTTCCCTATTCAACGAAAAAGTAGGCATTGGATCTGCGCCAATACTCGCTAGTTGAGGAGGAATTGGGCCAGAAAGTTGATTATTCGCAAGATTCAACCATAACAAGCTGCTGCAGTTCCCTAACTCTGATGGGATTTCACCGTTTAATGAATTGTTTGCAAGCATCAACCACAATAGTGACCTTAGCTTCCCGAAACTTGGTGGTATTGAACCATTGATCCTATTAGAGGAAAGATCAACAGCCTGAAGTGCAGTAAGATCTCCATATTCTGAAGGTATATTGCTACCAAACTGGTTGTGGGCAAGAATCAAAAACTCCAAACCTTTCATCTGAGAAATTTCAACTGGTAATGGACCAGAAAAGTGGTTATCACTCAAGTCCAACCGCGAAAGGTTCACCAAGTTTGGAATTCCTGATGACACTATGCCTCCAATATAAGAGTTTCCATGCAGCACGAGAAATCTTACCTGTGTCAATTGGCCGAAAATTTCTTGTATTTCTCCTCCAAAGTTATTTCTACTTAGGTCCAGAAATACCAATTTGTTTAGGCCTGATAGAGTGTCTGGAATATCACTTGAAAAGTTGTTACTTCCCAAGCAAATTTCCTTCAGACTCTGTACTGATCCAATCTCTCTAGGGATTGATCCTGAAAAGCTATTTCCCCACAAATTCAACTCTACTAATCGTTTACAATTCGCGATGGATGTAGGCAATTCACCAAAGAACATATTTTCTGATAAGTCCAAAACTTGCAAGGAGCAGTTTTGGGTGAAAAACCAGGAAGGCAGAGAGCCACGGAAGTTATTCTGAGATGCTGAAAACACATCCAGCTTATCAAGCCCGAACAACAGATTCCCTGTCAAATAATTGTAGCTCAGATCAAGATACTTCAGTTTCTTGCAGTGAACAAATACTATTCCACTCTGACTAGTGAAATTGTTGTTAGAAATATTTGCAACAGTTAAGTTGTCACAAATCTCAGGGATCGTTAGCCCGTGAATCCTGTTCATCGTCAAATCAAGAACTTCCAGCTTGTTCAGGCCAGTCAAGTTGAGCTCACCAACAATGATATTGTGTGACAAGTTCAAGAACTTGAGGTTTCGACACCGGCCTAAGTCTGGTGGAATAGACTCTGAAAATGTGTTCTTGGACAGGTCAAGAGAGTTCAATTCTGTCAGGGCTGAGAAGTTATTAAACAATTTCCCAGCCAGGTTGCTTTCTGATAGGTCGATTCCAGTGACACGATTGATGGAAGTACTGCATGAAATTCCAGGCCATCTACAGGGTGACAAATCTGTAGGATTCCAATGGTTATATTTGAATCCTTTGTCAACAGGGTTTTGGTCCTTAAGAAATAACTTCAAGTTCAGCAGCAATTGCTTGTCTGTCTCAATTGAGTCTCCACAAACAAGCCTACCTATATACAAAGTGAAAATAAAATAAAATTAATCATTCTGCAATAAATAAAAGTCAACTCTCCAAAGTTTTAAAAGAAAAACATTTAATGCTTGGTGTTAAGAGTATCACAAATTAAACAAGCCTGGTCCTATGATTTTGCTAAGTGAAAAAAACAGTAGTTATGCTGCAATAAATGCAAGTGTTGCTCTCCAAAACTCAAAAAACCATTTAAAAAGTTGCTTAAAAATTGACTTTTTCTTTTACATGTAAGGATTGTCTCTTTTACATAGATCAAGAAGAAAGTTGGTTATGTACAAATTAAAAGATCTGAACTAATAAAGCTATCAAACATGACATGTGAATAGAGTTGCTTATATATATATATATAAACTAGGATCCGGTTGATCAGGTTTTTAGCGTGCAAGGTACATATATAAATGTATTGTCAAATATCCAGTATAATTTCAGAAGATCTAGCTAGTTTCGTTCAAATTAAATATACAAACCTGAATTGAGAATGAAGAAATTGATCAGTAACGCAATGGGAAGAAAAATATGAGATTCCACTTGTGACATGATATTAAGTGTCAAGGAATCTTGTTTTATGCCACTTCTCCTCTCTTTATTTATTTTTTTGCTTTGTATATTACTGAGTGATCAATGGAGTTCTTGTTCCTGTCCTGCTGGGAATATTAATGCAAAAAAGAAGAAAGGGGTTGGTTCTTTAATTTAGGAACAATATGAAATGTGAGGAATAAACATAGGAAGATGAGTTTAAGAGAACATGCGGGACCAAAACAAATTGGAACACATGCATGAATACAGTATACTATATTTCCTTAATAATTGTTTATGGTCTCTTAGTAGTTTAATTTTGACTAAATTGACTCTTATCTTGTGTGTTATTTTAAAAATCAAAAGGTTGTTTGTTTAGTTCTAATATATATAATATAATATAATGTCTTGTAGTTATTTAATGTTTCTTTAAGAGAAGTTTAGTAGTGTCAAGTGTGACGTGGAGCAATTGGCAAACCAAGCCGTCCAACTTGACCATGATTTTGCATGGCTAGTGGTCAGAGGTGGTTATTTTTTTGGGGGGTGGGGGGGTGGGGGGGTGAAGTGGGGGGTGTTATTGTAGATTTTTATATACTATTCTCTAGAACTCAATATTGACCATTTTGACCTCTCTGCTCCTAGATTTTGCCTTCTCTTCTCCTCCGGCGATACTCGATAAATACTTATTCACATTTGATATTTAAATTAAGTTGTATAAATTTATTATAAAATTAATTTAATAAAATGAGAATGTATGTTAAATCAATCATAAATAATTAAGTGGTAAGAATTTATGTGTGAATTGAACATCATCTATTGACTTGATATAAATACTGGGTGCGGAAAAGTTTTTACCCTTCTTACTCCCTTTAGTATGGACAATATAATGGTTTACTTTCCATTTCAATTTGTTTGTCTAATTTTAACTTGGCACAAAGTTTAATAAAGTAAATAAGACTATTGAATTTTGTGGTCTTAAACTTAAAATATGTCAAATTACAAATGTACTAAAATAACATTTAATCTTGTGTCTTAAACATGTTATGTGAAAATTTGAAATTAAAGAGTTGTCAAAAAAAAGAAAAGAAAATGTATATATATATTTTTTTAAATGGACTAAAAACGAAAGTAAGACAAACAAATTAAAACTAAGAAAACAAATGTTATAAAATTCATCATAATTCAGTTGTCTAATTATATGGGCATGATCTGTTATCTACGTGAGTATTTGCCAATTATTATAAAACTCGCTAATGACTGTTTTTTTTTTTAATATTAAAAGTTTGTTAAATAGAAATTTGAGAAACAAAGGTCATCAAGTATGGTAAAAAAATAAAGGTCATGAAGTAGGCGTCAAACCTGATCATCCTTAAACATAAAATAGAAAGAAAAAAAAAGAAATTTATAAATATATGCAAAAGAATCAATTTTGCCGTATTAAATGTTAAATTGTTCAACAAAGGAAATTCAATTGAAACGTTGCACCTGTTCTATACATGTATGTCATGGTTGTGTGTGTATAATGGTGATGTTTGGTGCACCTTAATTAATTTATTATGCAACCGATATCTTTCACCAGTAAAATTATTTAATTAGATAACTCTGTCAATTAAAATTAATTACCCAATTATCTATTAATTAGATGACCCAGGGCTTTGTTATGCATAGTAAACAACAACAAGAAGAAGAACACACCTCTTATTACATTTATTGACTTATTTTAAATACTTTTAAGTCAAAATAATTTTTATAACATTTGGATAAAATAAAAAAAAATTAAAATTTTAATTGTAAGACAAAATAACAAAAATCAATAAAAAATTATAAGCAGATTCAAACAGGCTATTAGCTTGCTTAATTAAGAAATGGAGTATTAATTACTTTATATATTTAGTGCTCCAACTAATTTCTTAATTACTCTCAACATCCTATGTGACTTATTTATACGATTCTCAGAAAGTTTTAATACATTACACATTCTGAAAGATCACAAAATTTAATTTTTTTAAAAAATCTCAATAAATTAAACTAAGACACTTAAATTAAATAACAAAGGCATACTCATGCTGAAAATTCACGTCATGGAATTCAAGGACGACCTGTCGTCGTCGCACGCGTTCAACAATCAACATCACGTGTGAACGTTGAAAACATACATGCATTATTTTATTTGTACGTAAAATACAAGAGGTTTAAGTAATATCTCTCTATTCATTTTTGTTCGTCAATTTTAGACTATAGACCACGTCGAATAATTATTTGTACTATTCGAAGGATCTAATTTATATGATATATAAAAATTCCTTTTTCTATGCCAATTGTCCGTGCACATCAAGTAAACTTAATTATAATCTGTGATTGCATAGTTACTAGTTATTACTAGTGATTAATGGGTATATAGAACGTTGAAGATTACTGCTCTATCTAGCGTTTTTAGTTTATTTGAAAAATAATTTTTTATATTTAATTTGGTAAAGTTTTTGATTAATTCAATTTTATTCTTAATGATGATGATACGTTTTTAGAGGCCACGAATTTCAAAGACATTTTTGATACGTTACACATCTTTATATAATTTAAAATCCCCAAATAAAACCTTTTTATGTTTGATGTTCAGTAAATTTGGACACATAAAATAAAAGGATAAAAGTATTACGTAGCATTAAAGCAAAATTGAATTGAGGTCCTTCAAAGGTTGCTACGCTTGCGTCATTTCAGTTTGGTTTTGATTTGATATGGAGCTTTTTAAAAAAAATATTGAATTTTGTACGTGGATCTTAAACTAAAGATATGTAGTATGTATCAAAGTGATTTAATTTTGTGGTATAAACATTTCACACGAGAAGTTGAAATTATCTAAGAATTGCCAAAAAAGAAAGAAATGTTTTTTTTTTAAAAAAAACAAACCAAAAAAAAAATAAGACAAATAAATTAAAATCAAAGAAATAATATATTTTTGTCGGTTTCGTTGAATGAGTGAGACTAGTGTGTTATAACTTTCAAAGAGGGACGTCTCTTTTTTTTGTATTCTTTTTGAAACAATATTGGTGAAAACATTATTGATAGTGGTTAGCTTACGAGTCTTCTTTGGGGATTCTTCTAATTCATTATAATATAATCTCCCGAGATGGAAATATATGAATTGTTTATAATTCCAACTTAATTACCTTTGACCAATCTATATAGAACGTATATAGTAGTAATTAATTCTTCATGCTCACTGCATTATAGTAGTACTTCCATAATTTAGTCTGCTCATGTCAAGCTTTTTTCCCCACCTTATATGATAAAGTAGATGGGTCTGTTACAATAGCTTAAAATGAATGTTTGTCCCAACATTGTAAATAATGCAGACTAATGCCATTGACTCTAGTGAAGATTTTTAGTTTATAGATTAATTTTGAATCACAATTATTTTTATTTACTGAATTCTTAACATAATATTTATATATATTAATAATTTTTTAAATATAAATATAGAATTTGAGCTGAAACAACTGAATTCTACCGAACCAATAGCTAAAGGGTTAGCTCTGTCCCTATGCGCCTCAGAGGCAGAGCTACCCTTGTCCGAGGGGACATCCCTTCGTCGGAAAATTACATTGTATATATAGGTCAAAATTTGATTTAATAAATATATATACAAGTGTTGAAACCTCTTAATAGAAGTTGAAGGTTTAGTGTAGTGGTTAAAGGGTTGTAAAAATTACTTGAGGTTGTGTGTTCTACCATTGCTAGTAGCATTTACTTTTTTACCTTATATTTTAACACCCTTTAATGAAAATCCTAGATCCGCCACTGATCTCCTCACATTAGACATGAGTAATGCCGCTATATATATATATATATATATATATATATATATTTATATATATTTATTTATTTATAATGTCGCTATATATAGATTGTCATATTGGCCCTCAATCATGTTAATACGTTAATAATAACGCCAATTGAAGAATAATATTTCAATTTTGTTAAACACTTTGACATATATTTTGGTGGAGTACCTCGTACACAACCGTGCTGGGCTTATCACAAGTCAACTTTCAAAAACAACAAATATTAGGCCTTTAATTGGATTCCTTAGCTATAATATCACTAATTACAATTTTCAATTACACTTTGGTATGCTATGCATTTGTATTTTTGTATGTTTCACAGATTTAAGAGAAAAACATAGAAAAACAAACTGATTTGTATCAAAATGAATATATATTAGGAGGAAAGAGGCGAGTGAGATCGAGTGATGGAAGAGAGAGGCGAGCGAGTTCGAGAGAGGGAGGAGAGAGGATGAATAAATGTTGTATTCATTGTATTACAAATACAAAAATACATAATACAAATAAAGTTGAATAATTTAGTTTTTCGAATTAAATGTTGTATTCATTGTATTACAAATACAAAAATACATGATACAAATAAAGTTGAATATAAATTTAGTTTTTCGAATATTTCGAATACAATTAGTATAAAATAAAATCTTTCACCTATATTTAATCGGATGCAGTTGATACATAATACATTTGACAGAGAGGATGAATGTATATTGTATTCATATAAATACAAATACAGTTGATACAAAATGCAATTATAATTTTTTGAATACAATTAATATAAAATATAAATCTCTCACCTATATTTGACTGAATACAATTGCCACATAATATATTTGAATGTATTTCTTCTTATTGGCAAAGGCAAGAGGGAGAGAGAGAGGTGGAGGGGGAGGGGGGGCAGTGGGAGGAGAAGCAAAGGAGAGAGGGAGAAAATAGTAGGAATATGATGCAATTAGCTCTTAATATTATGAAATTTGTGTAATCCTTCTTCAAAAAACATAGAGTGATTTATTGTAATTATTTTTTTAAAAAAACTATAACCGTGTTCATATATAGTCATTGGCCCAAAAAGAGATATCTAAAGCTAGTGGCCCAAAAGAAAGTCCTATTGCTACTCCCAAATCCAACGGCCACATAGAACAGAGAAGTGTGATTCAGATATGACAAACCTTTTAAGAATAATTACTCTATATGAGTATAATTTTTCTAATTATTCATAATGACAAACATAAAATTTGTCATTATACAAATGTTGTAGCGAGTTATACAAAATGTGTAGCGAATTATACAACCGTTATACTCACAAATTATTTGTATACCAAAATATACAAACACTGATATACATATGTATTTGTATATCTTGCAAGCGAGATTGAGAGAAAGGATAAGAGAGGCGAGCGAGATCGAGAGAGGCGAGCGAGAGACGAATTGTATATGTATATCTGTCAGAATAATTGTATAATGGTAACTAATATACATATATATTGCCATACCGCGTAAATAGATAGCTATGTTTGCTGCGAGACGTAATTATTTTTAAACTATACCCTAAACGCGTAATATAATAATAAGGTTTGCCATACCGCGTAATTTTCCTCTTAAATTTCCCAACAACGGCCATTTATGAATTTAAAATTTGCGACCAAACAGACACTTGTTTTTCTGAACAGGTGACTATAAATTTTCAGAAATTTCGCTTTATTTTCACACACTGAAGTGCTGATAGAATTCTTCGTCTTCTTGAAAAGCAAACATAATTCTTCTTCTTCCTCTCATTTTTTCTGCATTTTTTTTAAAGACAAAAGGTGAGTGTCGTATAATTTGCTTCATTTGTTGAGATCGTTGAACAATATTTCTTTTTATTCTAGGAGAAATTAATTCAAATCTTTAAATAATTGTGAGAAAGATAAATTCTTTAAGGAAATACAAGTAATTTTCTCTGGATAACTCATAGCTTTATAATAAATTTATCATTATTTTTAATTTATACTTTGAATATAGGAATAACATTTATTATATTGGAAGTATGAGAATAGAGTGCCATGTGATTGATGAAATTTAAATCTCCACGTCAATTATTTTTAGTTTATACTTTGAATATATGAATAACATTTTTTTTGCCCACCTTAACCCTGCTCCTTACTCATTTAAGCTAATGGACACTTCTCTTTCTAACTTTCTAATTTCAATTTCTTGAAAGAGCAGAATGGAAAAATATTATACATTGATACAACGTGATTGCGGCATCAGATAAAATCTGCAATCAAATGTCAACCAAATATTCCACTTAGTTCATTTATTTAGAAAAAAAAATAAACGTGCTATCACGTGTCAGGATGTGTTAATTTTTTATCTTTATAAACTACAAAAGTAACCTCCAAATTTCAATCATGGCACATAATACCCTTTGACCAAAAAGTATAGAGGATTAAAAGTACAGACAAATAGGAATCATTTTGTTTTCGCAAAATAAAATTGGTGTCTAACATTTCATGTCTAAATAAACTGAAATACCAATGACATACCGAAAAGGCGAAAAATAATTACATATACAATTCATAGATATTATTATAAAAAAATTATTTAAATACACAACTTATTTTATTATATTTTTTAAAATTTTCTTATCATTTAAAAAAATTTCAAAAATTCCTACTTTGTCCTACTCTAGGATACATCACTTTACGTGATGCATCGAGACGTTGAGTGATGTATTCGGAACTGAGACGTGATGTATTAGGATGTATTTAGAACATAGACGTGATGTATCAGAGCATTTTGGGGATGTATTTGAATTCCATCAAATTTAAAAGATTTTTATAATTTGAAAAAGCGTAAGAATATATGTTGTAATTAATTTTTAACAATATGAGATTTATGTAATTCTTACTGGTTAATTTTTTAAATTAAACAAGACAAAAAAAAAGGAAAAAGAAAAAGAAATTGGCCCCTAATAGGACAAAATACTACGTTCAAATTATGACTTTTTAAAATTTATTTACAAAGATGTCGTTGGTAAACAAAAAGTAAGATCTCCTTTCTGACATTCTCTTTGTGTCAGCTTTGTTGGGATGTGCCACGTACACATTAGATCGTCCAATCTAACGAACAACGACCGTGACAGTTACGGTTCGGGTCAGTTTCCCGAATCCGGTTCCTGTTTGTCTTACCACCTCGCAGACTTTCATCATCAATGGCAATGATCATGAATCTCATCATTTTCATTTCATTTTCTTAGTGCCTAAATTTTTTCTTCAATTTACTGTCACTTTCCCTTACTCTAAATCTTTCTTAATACAATTTTCTCAACCTTATTATCCAATTTCTTTCAATTGTAACTGAGCTGCTTTCATTTTAACAAAAACCCAGCTCCGATTTCTGCATTCATCGCCGACCGTGTTATTCCATTTTTGGATTTTTTTTAATGATCAAATGTCGTATTGTGGGAATTTTTTGAGGATCCATTGAGACATTTTACCGATCAATTGGTGTGCATTGGAAGTTAAACGAAGAGGGGGAACCGGAAGTTTTTTTTTTGTATGCGATTGATAGAGAAACGGCGCCATTAGATGGCGCTGTTCAGACGATTCTTCTATCGGAAGCCGCCGGATCGGCTTCTAGAGATCTCTGAAAGGGTCTATGGTATGCTTTTTCTCCCCCAAATTCTGTTGTGTTTGACATTTCTCTGTATTTTTTGCGCCACATTTCTGTTTTTCAGTTTTTGCAATAATCCGAAAAAGTTTCTCTAATGGATTTTGGGTGAAAAAGTTCAGTTTTACAGAAACAGGGAACTTTCCCCGGAAAAACATATTTTCCAGCTGTTTTTGAAACAAAAGCTTAAATGATTATCATAGTTAGCTACATTTGGAACTACACCTTACACATTTCGAAATGTCTGTCGTTCAGTTTAACTATGAGAATATCACAATTTGCTTTGCAGTGAATGAGCTGAATAATATATATATATATATATATATATATATATATATATATAGTCGTTAAAAAGAATAATGAAAATCTGATGTTCCATCATTTTGGTAGTTTGCCTAGCTAATGTGCTCTCTTGTAGTTACTGTTCCTTTTTTCAGAATGCTTTGTAGCCATAACTTCTTCACTTCTGTTATTTCTTTTTTCGATCTGCTTTTATATGCTTTTCCTTGAGCAGAGGATCTATCAGAAACAACCACTTTACCTCCTAAGTTAGGGGTAAGGTTTGCATAGGCTCTACCCTCCATTGACCCCACTTATGGTATGTTGTTGTTGCTGCCTAGCTATTGTGCTCTGTGGCTTGGAAGGTGAACTTCATTTTACAATTTTAAGTGATATCTGCAAAGCTTACTATCTTCATTATCTTAAAGGTGGATGTAACTTAGACCAATATTTCATGTGGTTGGTTTTATGACTATTGATGCTTCTTGCTTTTTCTTATAACTCACTTTTACAGTGTTTGATTGTTGCTTCTCAACGGACGCATTGGACGAATATGAGTACAAGACGTACATGGGAGGTATTGTAGCTCAGCTGCAGGATCATTATCCAGATGCTTCTTTCATGGTTTTTAATTTCAAAGAAGGAGATCACAGGAGTCAAATATCAGATATATTAACACAGTATGATATGACTGTCATGGATTATCCTCGGAAATATGAGGGGTGTCCTGTATTGCCACTGGAGATGATCAAGCACTTCTTGCGATCCAGTGAGAGTTGGCTTTCAATCGAGGGCCAACAAAATGTGCTATTGATGCACTGTGAGAGGGGTGGGTGGCCTGTACTTGCTTTCATGCTTGCTGGTCTTCTTTTGTACAGAGAACAGTACACCGGCGAGCAGAAGACTCTTGACATGGTATACAGGCAAGCTCCTAGGGAACTTCTTTATGTTTTATCACCTCTGAATCCACAGCCATCTCAGCTTAGATATCTTCACTATATCACCAGAAGAAATATTGGCTTAGATTGGCTGCCATCAGATATACCTTTTGCTTTAGATTGTATTATACTCAGGGTCCTTCCTCAATTTGATGGTGGGAGGGGCTGCCGACTGGTGGTTCGTGCCTATGGTTTGGACCCTGCTTCACCGACATCCAATAGGAGTTCTAAACTCCTCTTTTCAACTTCAAACACAAAACAACATGGTCGCCTCTACCGACAGGTAATGCTAAGCTTCAAACATTTGAGACTACCAGGTAATTAGCTTAAATCTGAAGTATTCTGCTGACTTCCCCTCTCCAGGAAGAGTGTGCACTGGTGAAAATAGATATCCATTGTCGTGTTCAAGGAGATGTTGTTCTTGAGTGCATCCATTTGGAAGATGATCTAGTTAGGGAAGTAATGATATTCAGAGTTATGTTTCACACGGCATTTATTCGCTCAAATGTTTTGATGTTAACTCGTGATGAAGTTGATGTCCCATGGGATGCAAAAGACCAATTTTCTAGGGAGTTCAAAGCAGAGGTTTGGTATTTGTTCCTCTGAACTTGGCTCTTTTTTTTCATTATCCTTTAACAGGGAACTATAGGAGTTGAAGAATGCTCATTACTGTACCAGGTACTCTTTTCGGATGCTGATGCTCTTCCACATATTATCACCTCTGAAGCACCAGATGAAGATGATAATGAGACTGAAGGTGCTTCACCGGACGAGTTCTTTGAGGTGGAAGAGATATTCACCAATGCTGTTGATGGACAGGATGGAAGAGGGGAATCTGATGCCCATTCAGTTCAGGACAGTATGCAGGATGATGAAAACATTGAAATATGGAAAGAAGAGTTGGAGCATCATGCCTTTCAAGACTGTGCATTTGTTGAAGGTAATCGCAAACTAGAAGGAAATATGGATTCTACTCAGAAAGCATCAAAAAAAAATGATTTAGGGGATAAGGACAACTTGATAAACTCCGAGGCTGTTATTTCTGATGTTTCTAGTCATAAGGACTCAGAAGCAGAAACACCGGGGACAAGTGTCATGTCAGAAGAAGGGGAGGATAAGCAATATGTAGAAGGCACCTTTAGACAACAGAAGCAGGGTTCACAGTTGACTGTTGATATCAATAACGGAAAGAATGACAAGGCACCTTCATCCCTAAAGAAACAACTAGCATCCAACTCCAAACTTGCTGCAGATGGGATTGGACCTAAAAATAAATCTAAACAGAAAGAATCTCTGGGAACTCTGTCGCGACTGGCAAAGCCAAATGCAGTGTCTCGGTGGATCCCTTCTAATAAAGGTTCTTACACTAATTCAATGCATGTGGCATATCCAGCATCAAGGTATAAGAGTGCTCCACCTGCGCTTGCTGTTACCAAGGATTCTCAGTCTGGATTAAAATCAAAATCGCCCTCTCCTCGAGCTTCCTCAGAAGCTAAAATTCTAGCTGGGGCAGGTCATATTCCAAAGAAACGCTCTTCATGTCCTGCATCATTAGACATGTCAACAGTCAAGGAGGCACCTGTTGCAATGACCTCTTCATCAGAATCAATTGAGAGTCAGGCACTTGACCTTCAGGGATCCCCTTCAAGTCCCCTACCTTCATTTCCATATCCAAGTACTTTATCACTTGAATTGCCTCCTATTCAGGAAGCAAGTACTAACATGCCAGCTTCCGCAACGCCACCTGACTCTTCGCAGGAAGGCCATAATATAACTGCTTCTTTGACCCACCACTTCTCCCCTCCTCCACCTCCACCCCCACCCCCACCTCCGCCTTCTCAAATCCTATCACTTAGTCATAATGTGAAATCCTTATCACCACCTCCACCTCCCCCTCCTCCTCCCCCTCCACCTCCACCTCCACCATCAAACAGCTTGAGAAAGACTCATATAGGTAGCTCTCATAGTCAAAATGTCAAATCTTTTTCACCACCACCCCCGCCTCCACCTCCGCCTTCCCCTCCATTATCAAATGGCTTGAGAATGGCTCATATGGGTAGCTCTCCTCCCCCACCTTTACCACCCACATTTTCTACTGTACTGAGAGTTGATAGGGTATTGTCACCAACCCCCTCACCCACTTCTTTGCCAAGTGCGGCTTGTGCAACATCCTCCTTGGTAGCATTAACTCCGCCTCCACCTCCACCTCCACCTCCACATGCACCCACTACACCAAAGCTAGAAAGGTTTGGGATATCCACTGTACCACCACCACCACCTCCTCCCCCTCCCCCTATACCTGCAATTTACAGTCCCCCTCCACCACCTCCGCCATTTTCAATTGTGCCTGGAGTTTCTTCTTTGCTAACAATGAGTGCTCCATCACCACCACCACTTCCTTCTTCACCTGAGCTTCCTTCTTTACTTGGTGCTTCAGCTTCACCTCCCCCACCACCTCCTATGCAGGTTTATCCTCCTTCACCACCTTCACAGAGTGATTCACTTGTTCCAACCTCAACTCCTTCACTAAATGCACCTTCCCCACCTTCGTCTCCACCAAGTTCACCTCTATCTGCACCTTTACCTCCACCTCCACCTCCACCTCCACCTCCACCCCCACCTGTTTCAAGAAATTCTCCGATGTCATTTCTGCCTCCACCTCCACCACCACCTCCCCCACCTCCACCTCCACCAAGAAATGATCCGACCCCAACTCAACCTCTAACTCCAACCCCACCCCCACCCCCACCTGTTTCAAGAAATTCTCCGATATTAATTCTGCCTCCACCTCCTCCACCCTTACCTCCTTCAAGAAATGCTCCAGCACCAACTCCCCCTCCCCCACCCTTTTCGTACGATACTCCACCTTCAATTGCTTGTCCTCATCCTCTTTCCACCCCATCTTCTTTATCTAGAGCACCACCACCACCGCCTCCTCCACCTCTTTTGCATGTTGCACCTTTATCATCTCCTCCATTGTTGGGAGCTCCACCGCCTTCTCCTCCTCCATTACCAGGAGCTCCACCACCTCCTCCGGCTCCTCCTCCTCCACCTTGTGGCGGCCCTCCAGTTCCTCAACCCCCCTTCTATGGCGGGCCACCAGCTCCTCCACCTCCCCCTTACGGCGGCCCACCAGCTCCTCCACCTCCCCCGGGTGGAGGCCCTCCAGCTCCTCCACCTCCCCCTGGTGGAGGGCCTCCACCACCTCCGCCTCCCCCTGGTGGTGGTCCTCCACCACCTCCTCCTCCTCCTGGCGGAGCACCCGCTCCTCCACCCCCTCCTGGAGGTGGAGGACTTGGTCCACCTCCTCCACCACCTCTAGGAGGTAGAGCACCAGGTCTACCTCCCCCCCCACCTCCTGGAGGCAGAGCACCGGGTCCACCTCCCCCCCCACCTCCCGGAGGCAGCGCACCTGGTCCACCTCCCCCACCTGGAGCTCCAAGAGCTCCAGGTGGTGGACCTCCCCCAGCACCACCATTTGGCTCTAAACGACCTGGGGCAGCCAGTGGAGGACTTCCTGCTGGGAGAGCTCCAGCACTTTCACGGTCAAGATCTAATTTAAAACCATTGCACTGGAGCAAGGTAACCAGGGCACTACAGGGAAGCCTATGGGAGGAACTGCAGAGACATGGAGGGCCTCAAGTGTATGTTCCAGGCATTTTTAGTTTGACAGTGCTTATATTCAACTCAACTGAAATACTGATAATTTTTGCTCCAAATCAAGTGCACCAGAGTTTGATGTGTCAGAAATTGAGATTCTTTTCTCAGCCACTCCCAAGTCGAGTAGTGCGAGTAAATCTGGAGCAAAGAAGAAGTCTGCTGATTCAAAACCAGACAAGGTTCATCTGGTAATTAATACTACTCAATGCCTTTCTTCTAGGAACTGTCTGCAAAGAATCTAACAAAAATAGACTGCTATCTATTTTGATGCTTTATTCTTGCAGTCTCTCATGGTCCTATCATGTTTATTTCTTCTTTTTTCTATGCCAGATCCTTCTTATATGATTAACTGTAGTTGCCTTCTATGAGAATTTGACATTGGTTATTTTGAGGAACTCTTTTTCTTTTATTTAACTGTTTCACATGAATTCTTATTTTCCTAATTTCTTTCCTTTGTATTTCTTCGGTAGGTTGAACTAAGAAGGGCAAACAATACGGAGATTATGCTCACAAAGGTGAAAATGCCACTTCCAGACATGATGGTTAGTTTAGTGCTTCTCTTAAATATTTTCTATTTTCTATAGTTTTCTTCTTTGAAGGCTTGCCTCCTTTATTTTTACAGAAAAATAACTCTCTGTCTGGTTGCGCAGCCCACGCACATGTGGGGGGCGGGGGGGGGGGGGGGTTTAAGTCATGCAACGTAACTGAATAAGATAGTGGGATTCTATATCTTTGTTTAGGTTAGTGAGAGACTATATATCTTCAAACGTTCTGAATTTCACTTCTTTCAGCCCACCTAGAAGTCACAGACTGCACTGTGCGTATCAAATTTTAAACTGCTCATGGCTAATAGTATAAGGAAATACCGATCCCTTGTCAGTGACCTAAATTATTTGCTTTCTTCCAATATCCTACTAGTTTAAACTTTTCTTCCAGATCACATCATAAAATTCTAGAGGCTAAACATATGTGTTGTAATCTAGGGAAAAAGGAATGCTGGTGACACAGGAAAGCTACCTGGTCATGTAAGCATGGTTCACATAATTCAGACTATGTTTAGGTTATACAGAAAGAAGAGCTGATATATTTTAAATGTGTTTGGGGTGCCCAGTCAAGCTACCCATCCTTATCAAGTCACAGTATAAGCGATCCGTCATTTGTTTTCCCTCCTTTCCTTTAATCTTGAAAAGAATACAACAACACCTGGGCATTAGCTCTTAATCCAGCTTATCTTTGTTCATCATCTTACTTTGTTGTTAATTAGACTTCTCATTGTGGTTCAAATGGTCTAGGACCCCACGCAAGATGATGAGACCTCATAGGACTTTCCTTTCTTCTATTAGCTCTCCTTCATCTTTCTACTTTTTCTTTCGACTATTTTGGTCCTTTTATTTACAATGTGGAGAATCTGAGGCTACAGTCTGTCCTTCTTTGTCAAGGTGTATTAGAAATGTGTATAACCTGAAATTAGGGTAGACGGAGAACAGAAAATAGAATTAGAAAGTTTCTTTACATACTGAGCTCTACTTGGTAGACCTAGGTGATTCCCTTTCTCTTGAATATTTTTGCTTTGTCCCTTGGTGATTTCGGTGTAGAAGTGCGAGGTTTAGAGAACCTAATTTGCAAGAAAAGACAAACTTTAAACGAATAAAAGGCATTATTTTGTGTTGGAATGAAACAGGCCTGAATAAAGAAAAATGCATATCAAGCATGCATAGAGCATATCCAACTGGTCTTAGATTGAGGCCAAACTAATTGATTAATATTCATGCTTGCCCTCTCAATGTTCTCTAGTCCTCTCTTGTAAACGCACTGACAATGGTTCTGTTATGGCCATAGGCAGCTGCACTGGCAATGGATGAGTCTATTTTAGATGCAGATCAGGTGGAGAATCTGATAAAATTTTGTCCTACGAAAGATGAGATGGATCTTCTTAAGGTAAAGTTTACTGATCTGAAGATCTTATCCCTCCTGACTTTGATTTGTCGTTCTTTTCTGCTCCTCTACTCCTTTCATTCTCCTCTCTCTCTCTCTCTCTCAGTTGATATCTCTGCAAAGTATTATTATTCTTGCTTTTAAATCTTTTAAATGATTGTTTACTAATACAACTGCTCAGGGTTACACTGGTAACAAGGAGCTCCTGGGAAAGTGTGAACAGGTTAGCACATCAATTTTATAGTTACTATCTAATCACTGCATGATGATGGCCTTTGTTTTATGTCATTTTTATAAATGCCTATCGTTTTCAAGTTTTCATCTCTCTTTACTGTGATATGTTGTCGTAGGTTCTCTATGAAGTTGGGACATCCAGTGGTATTTTGGAACTGAATTTGGTGTTAAATAAATCTTTTGTAACTAATATTTGACGATTGGATCTGTCACACCCCGGGAGGGTATCCTAGACGTGGCCGGCACTCGAAAACCATTGCTGGCCTTCAAGCGAACCACTTGGTCCAATCACACTTCCATTCAGTCACATTCTATTAGCGGAAGACTCAACTCACAAGAATACTATTCATAATTAAGGCCAAAGGCCAACCACATATCCAATCAACAACTAGTAAGAATAAAACTAGTCAAAACGAAACAAATCAACAACATCCACACTCTAGTCTATGAAGCCTCTATCAACAATCTAGGAGGTGCCAATGACAGGTCCATGGCTACCACAATTCAAAATAAAAGAAAAATAATCAAAGCTAAAAAGATAATTTCGGTATCCTCCGAAAATAAGGAGGACTCACCAACTAGCTGGAAGTGAATAGATCTTCAACGGTGCGCCGGTTGATGATCTCTAGTACTTGTCTCTGCATCATGAAACGATGCAGGCCAAATGACGTCAGTACGTGGAATGTACGAGTATGTAAAATGGCCGAATGAAACAAACATCAAGGAAGAATCAAATCAACTCGGAATCTCAACTCAGAGGAAGGAACAACTCAATCAAGTGTCGTAAGTCTAAACAAGAATATGGTTTAGACAAGACCAATCACATACAATTCAACTCAATCCGACTCAAAGTACTATCAAGACCTATATGAGAGTTTCTCTTATCCGACAACTATCACTTATGAGCCAGTGATAGTACAACAAGCCGACGTTATTGCCACGTCCGTTCATACCTTGCCAGGGTATGAACGAATCAACTAATCATGGATCCATAACCAATCAAGTCCTATCATGTCAGGACAATAATTTGGGAAACATCCGACTTTAACAGTCCAATCCCCTCCTACGTTTGGCGACATAGTTATTGGATTCGAGTATTACTTACTCTTACCCAATTCGGTGCTCAATACTCCTCCCAAGACTCAATGCTCATAAAACTCTATACAATCAACTCAATCTAATCATATCGACAAGTCTCATTTGGGGCCTTGTCAATTCATCAATTCTATCGCAATCAACATCTCAACCAATCATACCATCCAATCAATCCCAATCACATCTCAAGAGTAGTTTAAATATGCATTTATGGTGAAATTTAATTCTATCCAATCATTCCTTCGTTCATTTTACAAATCTTTTGGGGACTCATCAAGACTCCAAGACTCTAGATCAACAATTTAAGATACTCAAAATATTTAAGTTTTTAACAAAAATATATTCAACAACTCATATCAACCGACTCTTAGACATAAAAATTATGTATAACAATTCATATCAATCAACTCACATCAACATAAGCATTTATCAATTTCTTGACTCAACAACATCAACATAACAAAAAATTAAGTTAATAGATGAAAAAGACTCATTTGGACATAAATCTATCAAGAAACTCCATTCTTATGAACATTCAATCTCAAAGAAGATGTAGGGCACATGGGTGGATTCAACCCATGCTTTGAGTAGCCTTACATACCTTAGAGTAGATTTTGAAGAAACCTTATTGTTAGGTCTTCAATGGGAAGCTTAAATCCTTGAATTTTTTTGAGGGCAAATCTTGTTGGAGATGGATTGAGAGAGAAGAGGATGAAGATTAGGGTTTTTTAGAGAGGCAAAAGACTGAAAAAATATGGTCCAAAACATTCCAAGTTAGTGTATATATGTTTAGGGAAAATGTCCAAGTTTCCCTTCATCAAAAATCTGGAAAAATGGGCTAAAACCCTGTTGGCGCTATAGTGGCGCGCCGCGCCACTGCAGCGCCAAGCCTGAAATTTCTGAAATCTGGAAAATGGGCTTAAAAACCCTGCAGGTGCTTTAGTGGCGCGTCACGCCAAGGGACAAACTACTGAGGCTAGTTTCTGGCGCTATAGTGGCACCGGGCGCCACTGGAGCGCCAGGCCTGAAATTCCTGCAGTGATAGTCCAGGCCTGAAATTCCTACAGTGATAGTCTGTCGTAAACTAGTCATAACTTTTGACTCCGAACTCCAAAAATTGAAATCTTGGTGGCATTGGAAAGAAGACTCAAAGACCTTTAATTTTATAGGTCGTGGGCCACCCAGTTCATTATATTCAAAGAGATATGGTCGTTGGGAGTTGACCCTTATACGCACTCATTCGGAAACTTAGCCGAGACGAATTCTTTGGACTTGGCTTGGTTTTAGGGATCCCTTGTGACTCTAAATCACATATAATACCCTTAAATTACTTAGGAATTGCTCCTAACTCATGCATGCACTTTAAAATCGTCAAGTACGATCCTATACGTACATGAAGAATGGTCCGAATCTTAGTGAAAAAATTTTGGGGTGTTACAGGATCTTAGCTTGTGCAATGTAACATGATTTACTAGGTTGGACATGGTAGATATCCTTAAGTAAAAGGACAAGTCTGCACAATCTGAAGTCTTCTTTACCATCTAATAGAATCAGTAACATTAACTGACTTCTGTTTTAAAAGAGAGAGATTTTGAAAAAGGACAAGATTACTTTCTCATTAATGAACTAAAACAAAATAAACTTGGTTGGAATTAAACAAAGGCGTTTTCTCTTTGATGGTGAAATCTCCATTGTTAGTGTCAACCTGTCTGATGAATTAATCATTTACCAAATTCAGTTTGAAACAGATGTCATACAAAGCTTATAACATGGACAAAACAAGAGCTCCTTATGAGTTCCAATATTCTGATAGAAAAATCAAGGGTCCTATCCTGTCAAAGTCTAGGATGCATCTGTGCATCCTAATGACTATTATTTGGTGCTAGCTATTTCCTTTCAACGTCTGCTGCTGGTCTCTAGCCTACTGCCCCATTTAAAGTTTTTACCAACTTCTGTAAAAGCTTCCAGATACGTGACAGTAGGAGGTTGACTATGAGAGTCATAGTGAGAGGGAGGAAAGAAGAATGTGTCAATGTTTATAGGGAGCCGCAGCGAAGATAAGAGGAGGTGGAAAGCAGAGAGCCAATGAGCATGTTGCATCAATTTGTGTTTCGATAATAATGGAAAGAACTAAGGTAAAAAAGAACAGGAAAATAAGAGAGAGAAAAGGGGTTCTTTGATCTAGAAAATATACAATTAACTTTGGCAACTGTTAGAATAGAAAGGAGGCCTACACAAATTTGAGGAAACAGAAGAAAGAAGGATGGAATTTCTTTGACATAGTTTAGAAGCTGCACCTCTGGTATACTGACATCCATTGACCATTGTGCCACCTTAGTATAATTGGAAGTTGTTCTTTTCCTTTGGCTAGTGAGGATATCTTAACCAGCACGTGAAATCTAAAATGACGAGATCTCATTGACCAAATTTTAATTGCTCAGGCAATATATTTAGTTCTGACCAAATGATGAACATCTTGAGTTCTAAATAAATAATTAACAACACTAGTGGCCTTCCCCTGGTGAAAAAAGGATTATATTTATGATGTACTCCCTTATTCCGTTATCTCGTTTGGGAAATTCTTGAAAGAATTGTTTCTTTTCCCTGCCTTTGGAGGTCTTGCAATTTCAAGATTTGAGGAATAGCTGATACTTGCTTTCATTTTACAGTACCTTCTAGCTTAGATCCCATGCTTCTCCGGTGTTCCTGATTTTACCTTTGACTGTCAGTTCTTTTTGGAGTTGATGAAGGTGCCACGAGTAGAGTCGAAATTAAGAGTGTTTCTTTTCAAGATTCAGTTCAAGTCTCAGGTTTGTGTGCATCTACAGATCTTCTGTACTAAAGTAATTTCTGTGTCATCTGAATTTAGCTTCATTTCAGGTGACAGACTTCAAGAAAAGCTTAAACACTGTGAACTCAGCATGCGAAGAGGTAGTTTGCTAGGTTCTGCATATCTCTTCTTTGTTCTTTCTTTTTACCTATTTTTAACAAAAATCGATGTGCATGTAGCAGGTCCGAAGCTCTTTAAAATTGAAGGAGATATTGAAGAAAATTTTGTTTCTAGGGAATACATTAAATGAGGGAACTGCCAGAGGTAAGAATTCCTGTTTTTAGAATGTCTCTGTGAGCATTACAACTTTACAAGCTTTTTTTTACCAACCATTGATGCCCATCATGTAGGTTTTCAAAACTTTCAACTCTATCAAATATAAAGTTATGGGGAAAATTTTATTCTAAAATACAATAATGGATTTTTTTGAATGTTGCAACTGTGGGACTTAATGCTCTTTGTTTATGGGGTAAACTCAAAACAATAATTGTGTGTTGCTAGAATGGGAAATATTTGTTTTAGTAATTCAGGGGGAGTTTAGTTTCAATTTTTTGTATTGTTAGAATAGGAATAGGTATATACAATCCTACTTAGAATAGGAATAGGAATAGTAGTAGGAATAAAAATAGTAAAAGTATCCTACTTAGTAAAGGATTGTATTGTAGTGTCTATAAATAGGGGCTCTATGTAATAATATAGATACACAATTCAATAATATTTTTCTGTTATATTTCTCACATGGTATCAGAGCCTCTACGATTTTGGTAGAGAATCAAAGAGCTTCTGCTGCCGGCGGGCGACTATTACCCATATATGCCGCCCGTCGGGCCAATGATTATGTTAGCAAAAGTCGTGACTATTTTCTCATATCTAATTTGTGTAGCACTGTGCATCTTTTCAGTGACTACTTTTTCATATTTAATTTGCGTAGTACCGTGCATTTTTTCGGACTACTTTCTCATATCTGATTTGTGTAGCACCGTGCATCATTCCAGTGACTACTTTTTCATATCTTATTTGTGTAGCACCGTGCCATCTTTTCGGTGACTACTTTCTCATATTCAATTTGTGTAGCACCTTGCCATCTTTCTGGTGACTATTTTTTCATATCCGATTTGCATAGCACCGTGCCATCTTTCCGATGACTAATTTCTTATTTGTGTAGGGCCGTGCCATCATTTCGACCCTACCCATATAATTTCTATTTTTCTGTAAGCTCGTGCCATCATTCCGATCCTACCCATATCATTCTCTTTCTCAGTAGGGTCATGCCATCATTCCGATCCATATAATTTTATTTCTCAGATTGTGACCACTTTCAGCCATCAAATCTAATAATCCAGTGCATGAGCATGTTCCTGCCAGTTTTAAGGTGACTTTCTTGTTTAAAATCTACTCATCTCTTGATTTTGAGTCGTTCCATATATTTTATACCAGATTTCATGCACTTTCCAACGACCATTGCATTGTTTCCGACAAATCTGAGTTGTTTTGCTGTGTTTTCTTTCTGTTTCAGATTACTTTTGCCAAATATAAAAAGGATATACTCAGATATTTGGGTTGGATTAGAGTAATGTTTTCTCTTCCGTGGCTAAAATAGCATATGTCCCTTTTTTCTATCTATGGTTGTCATTCTCCATTGACCTTTTAATCAGCTGGACAGTAATAATGTTCTTCTCTACGAGAATCTCGAGTAAGAAGTCTATATAGAGCAATCACCTGATTTTGTTGCTCAATGAGAGTCTGCTAGCCTCGTATGTCGATTGTGTAAGTCACTCTATGGTGTGAAACAGTCTTCTCAAACTTTGTTCGGGAAGTTCAACACTGCAATTCAAGAATTTATCACTCTGTGTTGTATCGACATATGCATCAAATCTAGTATTTCATGAGAAGACCAAGTACATTGAGATTGACTGGCATTATACATCAAATCTAATATTTCATGAGAAGACTAAGCATATTGAGATTGACTATCAATTTTGTGAAGTCGAGTGATCAACTTGCAGATATCTCACCAAGCCCCTCATCTGTCCTAGTATTAATTACATTTGTAACAAGCTAGGTACATATGACTTGTATGCACTAGCTTGAGGGGGAGTGTTATAGGAATAGGTATATACAATCCTACTTAGAATAGGAATAGAAATAGGAATATTAGTAGGAATAAAAATAGTAAATAGTATCCTAATTGGTAAAGGATTGTATTGTAGTATCTATAAATAGGGGCTCTGTGTAATAATGTAGATACACAATTCAATAATTTTTTTCTCTTATATTTCTCACATGTATCATTTTCTACCTAAATAAGTAGCATAAGCATTGACCCTAAGTATGTTGTTTGGTAATCCAAAATTAGTTGAGGTGGCAATATGATCCTCTATATCCATTCTTCTCCATTGGAGTTCATTTAGTTTCACGATCAGTGTGCAAACTTAGAAAGTTAAGCCACATAATTCATTAATTTGATAGACTTTGCAAAATTTTGGAGAGATGACATTCATGATGCTGACTCATAGTTTTGCTCCAAAGTTAGTGGATTTTGCGATTTTGGGATCTGGAAAGTTTAGTGTAGATTCTATTTTGGAAATATAGTCAGTGTTTTATGAGTATAAACATGAGTGTGATTATAACTTACTACTGCTTCTTTCACTAAGAAAATTATGCTTTATTTATGTGGCTGAATTAGTCCGATGGAACTTAAGATCTGATTTCATGTTGAGGACATTATAAGGTGTCTGAACAAAAAGTTTGGAAGTTTGGGTCAACAAAATTTCAAGATTAAATTCCATGTAATTCTTTACTCCAGGTTCTGCCATTGGATTTAAGTTGGACAGTCTTTTGAAGCTCACTGATACACGTGCTACTAACAACAAGATGACACTCATGCATTATCTTTGTCAGGTACTGTCCGTTTCATCTTTGCTGTTTCCAAAAAGATTCTTGTGTTCACACATTTCCCCTCTGTTTAATTAATTATTTTTGAGAAGGTAGAATAATTTTATGATTGGGAGAAAACTCTCACATGCACGTGGAATACCAAAAAGCAGAGAATCTAAAAGAAAATATGATTCTCTACAAAAGTTACCTCATATTCTAAACAAACTGGAATCTCATGGATGCATGAAAAGGAAATCCAATTGATAAAGTGAAATTGCGGATGCTTTTCTGACCATGAGTTTATTATGATGAAACTTTACTATAAACAACCCACTACTCTCTTTCCACCTCCCAGAATCCTAGTTATGCTATAGCTTTGTTTATAGAACAATTCAACCATATTTTGGAAGGTTCCTTCTAAACCTTCGGTCCCTTAGTCCAGTGAGACTCCCATTCATGTAACCTCTGAACTTGTTGGACTGTCATCTCTTTTTTGCTGGAAATGCTATAATTGTTAGGCATTGTGAATCTGAATGCATTATCTCCACACCACTTGTGCCCCAAAAATTAACCCTGAACCCCTTGCCATGTAAGTGACTTTTACTGAATTTTTCCCCAATCCTTCAAAATGTTCCTCGCACTCAAAGAGGAATGTAGGTTTTCTCTTGTCTTCCATTCTCCTTTCACAATCCCATATTTTTCCGCTGTCATCTCCATCTGTAGAGTCTGCTCTCTTATCAACTTTAGGCATTTCCCTAATAAGGCCTTGTTAACAACCCGGACATCTTTCACCCCAAGGCCGCATGAACTCTTTGCGTCGTTACAGTCTCCCTACGAATCAAGTGAAACTTCCTAGCACCATTTGCTGAGAACCTAAAAGTTCCTTTAAAGTCTTTCCAATTTACCTGTAATACTGGTCGGTGTTTGTAACAAAGACATAAAGTATGTGAAAATGCTCGATAGTATGCTCTTCATTTCCACATTTTGACAAATACCTTGTTTTCCATCCTGAGAACCTCTTTTCTATTTTTTTTTATCAATGGATTCTGTGTTGCTTGGTCCTTGTCGGAGCGCCCAGGGGCAAAACCGATGTAGCTGCTGGGAAGAGCTCCAAACCCAGCAATTAAGCACTTGTACTAAATTGTCGATGTTCTCAACTTCACCGCTAGGATGATCTCACACTTTCCAAAGTTGATCTTGAGACCTGGCACCACCTGAAATCATGTAAGCACCTGCCTTAAGTATTTTAGTTGGTTCCTATTTACATCACAAAATGCCTCAGTCTCATCCTCTATTAATTGGACTGAAACCACTCACGTGTTGTTGCCCCCCAATCGCTGCAGTGAAGCCCCTTTATCCATCATTTTGATCAATGCTTCCATTGCCAAGATGAACAACATAGGAGATAATAAGCCCCCCTATCTCAATCCGCTCGAACTAAAAGTGGTATCTTTGTCTATGCAGTTATCAGTAAAAAGTACTTCATGACCAAAAATGTTTTAAACCATTAATATTTCCTATAGGTTTTATTTCCTCTATTTTTGTTTTTTCACCTTCTTTTTTTTAATTCCATTGTTGACTGTCTAGAAAGCATTTTGAAAAAACTTTTCTTCAAAGGCTGAAAAGGATGAGAGTTCTGAAAATCACAATCAATCAATTGCAACTGCTATTAGTTTTAAGCTATGTTGCTCAGACTCTTCAAAAATAGCAACATGTGCGTGTCGGATTCTCCAAAAGTAGTGCATTTTTGGAGAATATGACACGGGTGCGGCATCAAAATTGAAGAGTCCCCGCAACTTAGGTTTTAAGATGGTTGAAAAATTCCATCATTTTGTAACTCAAGCATCTAGTTGGAAATTGTTTCATCAAAGCCTTGCACAGGAAGTTTGCACTATTTGGGTGCATATGGAATCTTTATTTCATGTCAGTGTCAAAGAAAAAGTTGTATTGGACTTGCTCTGGAGCTCATAGTGATTTAGCAATAAAGAGATTGCACTATCAATATCTTTGGTTTTTATTTATCCAGCAATAAGCTCTTATATTATAATATCTTTACTAAGAAATAGACTTCTAAATAGTTTCAAGAGTTCTAACTTTTTTAGAACTCTCTATCTTATGCATAAAAAATGAAAAGGAAGTACAAGCGGGTGTCTAATGAAGGAGCTTTGAGCTAAATGAAATAAGGATATTTTTGGGATTCTTAATTATGCATAATCTTAAGAATATTCTACACAATGTTCTTAATTACTCTCTTGAAGATCATAAATATTTTTCTTGTTCTAATGAAGCCATGCTTATATGAAATATCACTTGTATTCTACCTCATACGACTGATGTTCATTGTTTTTTTTTCCTGGTAAAGGATTTGTCGATTTCCTTTAGTACTATTCACAGTTTTCTTCTCTTCCATGTAATGCTTCTTTACTTGTTGATTGAACATTTCTCACATAGAATCTCTTTCTTCGTTTCTTTTTATTTATTCTTTTACCTGAACATCTTATCATGTTTTACTTTATCCTAATTTATCCTTCCTCTCTGAATAAGGCATTATTAACTGATTATACTATGTGAGGTAATCATGTTAACATTATCTCTCTTTTCTCAGGTTCTTGCTTCCAAGACACCAGCACTTTTAGACTTCCATGAAGGTCTTGTAAGCATGGAAGCTGCATCAAAGGTTATCTATCTACTTATCTCTTTCTGTTGACAAGTCTTTGGCATCCAGATTGGTAAGAAATTAGTTTCTCCTTGCAGATTCAATTGAAGTCTTTGGCAGAAGAAATGCAGGCAATCATCAAGGGGCTGGAAAAAGTTAAGAAGGAACTAGAGTCATCTGCGAATGATGGCCCCGTGTCTGAAATCTTTTGCAAGGTAAGACGGTGCTTGTAAATCTTTCATAAACGACATCTCAGCTCCATGTGTTCACAATTTATAGTCTCCTACACTTTAGGAGTGCTGCAATACTGCATTTTAGGACTTCCTAGATTTCTCCCTCTTCCTGTAGAATTGAAAATTGGATCAAAAAGTCCTTTTCTGTTGCAAATTGTCCTTTACCAAGCTCAGACGCGTTTATAGGTCTTTATCTTTCATGTTTGCTCCCCCCTTCCCCGTCTCTATTTACAAGGTCCATTTTTAACCTTAAAGCAGATCAAGCTTAAACTATCCATTTTTTTAAAGTTTCATACCTAAACTATTGAAACTGTGAGTTTCATATCTAAACTATCACTCATTATTTTGAGAAACACACCTCTCTTTTATTACACTCTCTTGATGGTATGTGTACTACACTCTCTTTTTTATTTAAAAAAAATTGTCACATGACACTCCACATAGACAAAAATTAAATAAACTATTAGTATTAGTTAAAAGTTAAAGATTAAAATATCACTATCCCAAAAAAATTAAAGGAATTAATTTTTAAAAAAAATAAAATTAAAACATTTTTCTTATCCCACTCCACCACTTCCATCCACCATACCCCCCAACACATCCCCTCCCCCTTCCCCCTCCTCCCCTAACACACCCCCTTCTTCCAAAAAAAAATTATATATTATTTTTATTTTAAAAAAAACTCGACCCCACCCCATCTAACCATCTGCTCCCAATTTTTTTTTCAGTTTTCTCGTTTTTTGTTAGACATATACATATATTTTTAGGAAAGTATTTTATACTTGCCGCAAGATTTTTCTTAAAATAAAATTTTAACTTTTGTTATATTTAGTAAGCAAGTTGGAAAAAATACTTTTCTAAGAACGTATGTATATATCTAACACAAAATGAGAAAAATGTAAAATAAAATAAAATTGAGAATGGAAGGTTAGATGGGGTGGGGTAGATTTTTTTTTTTTTTTAAAGAAATAATATTTAATTTTTTTTTTTGGGAATGAGTGGCTGGTTTGGGGGAGGGGATTGAAGTAAGATTTTTTTAAAAAAATTTATAAAAGAATTTCTTTTAAAAAAAGTAAATTTGGGCGGAGTTTTTTTTTTTTTTGGGGGGGGGGGGAGGGGGAGATACGGGGGAGGAGGTGGTGGAGTGGGGTAAGAAAAATATTTTAAATTTTATTTTTTAAACAATAATTTCTTTTTTTATTGATAATGCTACTTTAATCTTTAATTTTTAATTAATACTAATAGTTTATTTAATTTTTATCAAGAATGTTTTATCCATGTGGAATGTCATGTGGAAAGGTTTTCTTTTAAATAAAAGAGAGAGTGTATTACACACACCAATGAGATGTGTTTTTCAAACTAATGAGTGATAGTTTACACACTCCCAATAGTTTAGGTATGAAACTCGAAAAAAGGAGATAGTTTAGGTGTGTTTTTCACACTTCACTCATATTCAATATATGCTTGTTAAGCTGTCAATTTTGAATATAGACAATCTAGCTTTAAACAAATCAAGTCGACCTCTTATGTGATATGTGAAAGAGTTTTCCTTGGTCAAAGTGAAAGTTGTTAAGTGCCCCACATTAGATGAGGGATGAGTGGTTTGTCTCCTTATATGGTCTTGAGCAATTTTCACCTCATGAGCTAGCTTTCGGTTGAGTTAGGCCCATGATCCATCTTCTTCACAAAAGCCTTGGTCTCCTTTTAAGAGTATCGTTTTTACAAGTATTCACCTATGATAGCTGATAAAATGAAACATAGTTTTATGTCTTGATAAGTCCCTAATGGTTTGACAGCAGGATGAAAATTGTTGCTGTTAGTGAGAAATTTTTCTTATCTATCTTCACTGATGTATCCCCCTCTTCCCAAAAAAAGAGGGCAATAGTTTTCTGGAGAAGTAAAGCACTGCGGTTTGCATTTGGATAGGAGATAACAAAGAATTGTGATTGTCATTTTTTCCTCCTACTTGATTGATGGATAGAATAGTCTTTTAGCTTGCAGCTGCACTTTGAAGTACTAGCACCATTTGGCATCCTCATGTAATTGAATATCTTTATCTTTTATCATTTTCTACTTTCTTTCCTTAATTTAGCATTCATTTAACATAAAAGTTGATAGGATTCATTACCATGATGATATTAAGTTGCAATCATTTTTTCACTTGAATTTAGTATAATCTGCGCCATCTTTTGGTCCTTATAAGTTTAATTTTCTATGTCCGGTAAACCAGACCTTAAAGGAATTCATTGGTGCATCTGAAGCAGAGGTGGGCTCTCTCCGGGAGTTGTATTCTGTGGCGGTAATTTCCTTTGCATTTAGTCACCTCTTTGTTGTATTATGTTACAGAATCAATTTCTATAGTGGATCAATGATATGTTTTATGGTTGTACTTGATGCACAGGGCAGAAATGCAGATGCACTTGCACTATATTTTAATGAGGATCCTGCCAAATGTCCATTTGAACAAGGTAGCATTTGTACAAGATATTTTATCCCCTCATTGGCCTTCTGGTAACAAAATTGAGCTGATGAAAGTAGTCCCCTAGAGTTGTGAACTTTACATTGTTGCCTTTGATGTCCTTCAGAGTTACACTACCAAATATGAAAATATAGTAATAGGTGTATTACAGGTACGCCACTGCTAATCTCCTTGGCAATAGAAACCTTTCCTTAATATACTCAGCCTGTTTCCGAGGAAGAAAACTTTAGATTCAATTAAGATTGTACCAGACATGAATTTTTCCAACAAGATTTCTAAGTTATCAAACTTGGGACATCTAGCATATGTGGAGAAGTTCCCTAGTAGAGGCTTACATTGTCTAGTGCTCTGCCAAACCATTCGGGCATAGCTGTGGATGGAGCTTAAACTGTACTTTCTAGTTAAAATGAGCTAACTTTAATCAAATCAGCATTTGACTTGGTTTGCACCACCTGGTATATGTGTTACATGCAAAGAATTTACTAGAGAAATTCGGAATGTATGTCCGCATTGCAATTTTATTCAATCTGGTGCATCTTATTCCTTATATGCTCATTCTCGCATCGTTCTCACTTGTGCGCTAGCTATTGAGGGTTTGACTCCTAATTATTTGTTGTGTGGTATCTGTTTTATACTCTGCAGTCACTGCAACCCTCTTAAATTTTGTGAGGTTGTTCCGGAAAGCCCATGAGGAGAACTTGAAGCAGGCTGAACAAGATAAGAAGAAAGTTCAGAAGGAAGCCGAAATGGAGAATGCAGAAAGGAAGCAGCTTAAGAAAGAAGGTGAGAAGTAAATGGGGATAATTCATGCTTCAGGGAATTTTTGGTGTCATGTGGCCTCTGTCTGTTGGTTAACTGTGTTGACTAAGGACATTGGTCTTAAGTCAAACCAGAAGCCTCCAATATTGATCTATTGGCGTTGGCTTTCTCTGAGCTCAAGAAAGAACGTCGAACATTAGAGCTCGTGAACCTGGAAATGGCAGAAGTGCTTTGCAGAGGGAAACTGAAAAGGACACATTCTTGTCTGGGCTCTTGGAGTGCTATGCAGAGAGAAGCTCAAGAAGACACGCTGTCGTCTGAGATCTTGGATGATGTAAGCAACCCATTGGTCCAGAAATCGATCGCCTGGATTTTGTTATTGACAGGTGATCGTGTCTGCCGTCCATCCTGGAGCGTGTGCTGCATGATTAAACAGAGAAATGCATCTAAAGAATGCAAATTTGGGTATGCATTTGTTGAACCTACACGGTGGAGTTGTTGTCGGTGCAAATGTAGTCACTCAAGTGTCGGCGTGTTCGCCTTGATGGAGATTATGCCATGCAAACTGTAAATTGGAAGTGTAACATGAGTGGTTTGTACAAAGCTCTACTAACCCACCCCTGTATTTAGATTTCTAGTTGATTCTTTTCATTGTAACATAGAAATGGGTTCCTTATCATGGGAATCCAACAGGGAAAGTTGTACAGAAAGCATAGAAAGAGGATAGAAATAGGTATTTTTAGCAATATCAATGTAACTAATGTAGGCTGTAGGATTAGTTTCCCACCTTAGAGTCAAATTTTGGAAAATAATATGATCTCTTCATTCATTGATCTTGAAATCTTATTATTTTTCATACTTGGCCGTCCATGTGTTACACAAGAACACCTGCAATCTTGATAATCTACTGTCTGAATTTCCACTATTTGGAAGGAAATTTGCTACTTTGTTAATCTTCATGTATATGTTCCTTCCATTGTTAAATATAGGAAGTAGTAGATAAAACAGGGACTCAAATTCTATACTATCATTACTTTGTAAATCGTATACCTAATATGTGAGTTGTCACATCATGACTTTCCCGTCTCTGAATCTTCACACTTCTTTAATGAGATATCTAACCAGAAATCATTCACAATAACACGTTCTCTTAACGAGTCTTCTTGAGATCATAATTATACAAAAAATAAACCGAAGAATTGCCTCCTATGTTAGGAAATTAAGATTTATCTAAGAAACTCCTACTTAGTAGATATTTTTATGTAGTAACCAAGTCTTTTATTTAAAACTTAGTGGTGGTTAGTTGGCCACAATAAGTGGTGGTTAGTTGGCCACAAAGAGTGGTGGTTAGTTGGCCACAAAGAGTGGTGGATAGTTGGCCACATATGTATTGTGTGAGTTTTTTTTTCTGCTTGTTTTGTGGTTTGTAGTCCTCATACACACACTATATATATGTGTGTGTTGCCTATGCAATTATCAATCTAAGAAATAAGAAAAATACTTAAAATATTTCAGCTTTCTCTTCTTCTTCCCTGCAGTTTTGTAGCAATTTACAGCTACATTTTAATTGCTTCAACTTTCTGTTTTCTAATCCTTTTTCCCCTTCTTGTAACATGGTATCAGAGCCCATTTCTTACGGGATCTGAATTTGTTTTTTTGTTGATTGACTCATCTTTTTTAAGCTTTTTTTCTTGGATCTGTTTGCTAGAAAACATGGCACCAGAAAATCAACCAACGACGGGTCCTCCGATTTTTTATGGCGATAATTATCATATTTGGGCCATTAAAATGAAGGCCTATTTGAAGGCTCTCAACTTGTGGGATGTCATTGAGAGAGGAGAACCTGTTGTCCAGCCATTGAGAGACAACCCAACTCTCAATGATATAAAAAAGTATGATGAGTTGGTGACTAAATCACCAAGAGCTCTCACTTGCATATATTCCAGCCTTACGGAAGTGATGTTTACAAGGATTATGGCTTGTGAGACAGCCAAAGAAGCCTGGGATAAGCTAAAGGAGGAGTTTGAAGGCAGCAACAGAGTTAAGTCCGTTAAGGTCTTAGCTTTGAAGAGGGAGTTTGAGCTCTTGAAGATGAAGGATTTGGATAGTGTGAAAGAGTACTCTTCCAAACTGATGGATATTGTGAACCAAATAAGGATACTTGGTGAAAACTTTCCAGACCAGAAGGTTGTAGAGAAGATCATGGTCAGCCTTCTGGACAAGTTTGAATCAAAAATCTCAGCTATTGAAGAGTCTTGTGACTTGACTACTCTTTCAATAGCTGAGCTGATCTCTAAATTGCAAATCCAAGAGCAACGGGTAACCATGAGAAGCAAAGGGACAGTCGAAGATGCCTTTCAAGTAAGGCATAAATTCAGGCAACAAAAGGAAGAAAAAAAAGTCTTTTTAGACCACTCTGGAGAGGTGAAATCTGGTGGATACCAAGGTGAATCGTCGAGGAGAGGTAAATTTCCACCTTGTGGTATTTGTAAGAAGACAAACCACTTGGAGAAGAATTGTTGGCAGAAGTCCAAGAGGTCCCTTATTCAATGCAGATATTGCAAGAAATATGGGCACATTGAGAAGTATTGCAGGCAAAAGCAAACTCAAAGTGGTCAGTCTTCCCAACGAGTAAATTTTGCGGAAGATCACCAAGTTGAAAAAACAGAGGAGGAGGTATTCATGGCTTCACACACATCACATGTTGATCGATGCAATTGGTATGTCGATAGTGCGTGCACAAGGCACATGGCAATTGATGAAAATCTGTTTGTTAGCTTGGACAGGTCTGATAGGACCAAAGAGAAGCTTGGAAATGGTGCACTGGTGCAAGCTCAAGGTAGAGGGTCCGTAAAATTTCCTGCGGATGAAGGTATGAAAATCATAAATGATGTTCTTTATGTGCCAAGCTTAACTCAAAACTTGTTGAGTGTTGCTCAGTTACTTCATAATAATTACTCACTTACTTTTAAGGATAAAAAATGTGTCATTTATGATCCTAAAGGTTGTGAAGTAGCTAAAATTAGCATGATTGGCAATTCCTTTCCAATTTCATGTTATTCTGCTAAAATTTGCTCTTTCAATGTTGAAATGAGTGATACTTGGCTTTGGCACAAAAGATTCGGTCATTACAACCTTAGTTCATTGGTGTATATGCAATCCAAGGGTATGGTGCTTGATGTACCCAAAATTGACATGTGCCGAGATGTTTGTGAGTCATGTCAACTTGGTAAATTGCATAGACTATCCTTTCCTAAAGGAAGTCTTTGGAGGGCGAAGGAAAAGCTAGAGTTGGTTCATACAAATATATGTGGACCAATGAGGACGTCTTCTTTGAGTAGGAATAAATATTTTATTCTCTTTATAGATGACCTTACTCGAATGACATGGGTCTTTTTTCTAAGTAGCAAAGTTCAGGTGTTCTCTATTTTCAAAGAATTCAAGGCTATGGTAGAAATGGAGAGTGGCTGCCGGTTGAAGTATATCAGGTCAGATAATGGAACTGAATATACTTCACATCAGTTCAGCAAGTATTGTAAAGACTTAGGTATTCAACAACAATTCACTGTAAGCTACACTCCAGAACAGAACGGGGTTTCTGAGAGGAAGAACAGAACAGTGATGGAGATGGCAAGATGCATGCTGGCAGAAAAGAAAATGCCTAAATATTTTTGGGCTGAGGCAGTCAATACTGCAGTCTATTTGCTGAACAGGTTACCAACTAGAGCACTCCAAGACATGACACCATTTGAAATATGGAGGGGTATAAAGCCATCTGCTAGACACTTAAAAGTCTTTGGTTCAGTCTGCTATGCACATGTTCCAGATGCTAAAAGAGGCAAATTGGATAACAAGGCAGAACTCTGTATTTTGTTGGGCTATAGCGCAGTTGCAAAAGGGTACAAAGTGTATAATGTTCGTACGAAGAAGGTGCTTATCAGTAGAGATCTTGCAGTGGACGAGTCTAGCCACTATGATTGGGATCGAGATATTGTTGTGAAGAACCAAGATGGGAGCACCTCAGTTGCAGCTCAAAGTCCGCGGACGAGTGATATTTCTTCCAGTCCTATTACTGGAGCAGGACACCTTTCAAATGTTGAATTGACAACTGATTCTCCAGTTTTGAAGACCAGGTCACTAGCTGAAGTTTATGAGCAATGCAATTTTGCTCTTGTGGAACCATCTTCCTTTGAAGAAGCAGCAAGTCATGAAGCTTGGATTTCCGCAATGGAGGAGGAGCTTGCCATGATTAATAAAAATGATACGTGGGAGCTGGTTGATAGGCCCGAACAAAAGAACATTATTGGTGTTAAATGGGTCTATAGAACGAAGTTCAATCCAGATGGATCCATCTTCAAACATAAATCCAGGCTCGTAGTTAAAGGCTATTCCCAGCAGCCTGTAGTGGACTTTGGAGATACGTTTGCACCTGTTGCGAGGCATGAGACAGTAAGATTTCTAATTGCTCTTGCAGCACAGTACAAATGGAAAATCTATCATTTAGATGTCAAATCTGCATTTCTAAATGGATTTCTTGAAGAAGATATTTATGTTGAACAACCTGAAGGTTTTATAGTTGCAGGTGAAGAAGACAAGGTGTATAAGCTTAAAAAGGCTCTCTACGGTCTTAAACAAGCTCCGAGAGCTTGGTACAGTAGGCTGGATACTCATTGTCTCAAGGCTTCAACCGAAGCCTAAATGAGCCTACTTTATACTTCAAAAGGCAAGCTGATGGAAAGCTAATTGTGATATCCGTTTATGTTGATGATTTGATGATCACAGGTGAAGATTCTCTTGCGGTTCAAGAAGTTAAAAATGCGATGCTAAAAGTTTTTGAAATGTCTGATCTAGGGGAGATGAAGTTCTTCCTGGGAATAGAAATTTCTCAATCTTCTGAAGGAATTTTCTTGTTCCAAAAGAGGTATGCCCTGAATCTCTTAAAAAGGTTCAAGCTTGATAAGTGCAAACCTGTTGCAACTCCACTTGTTGTGAATGAAAAGTTAATGAAGGATGATGGAGAAGAACGGGCAGATTCAAAACTTTATAGGAGCCTTATTGGAAGCGTGTTATATCTGACTGCTATCAGGCCAGATGTGATGTTTGCAGCTAGTCTACTGTCCCGATATATGCAATGTCCCAGCACTAAGCATCTTGGAGCTGCTAAAAGGGTGTTGAGGTATATTAGAGGGACAACTGATTATGGCATTTGGTATAGAAGTGTGGAGAATGGATCTCTTATTGGCTATTCAGATAGCGATTGGGGTGGATGTGTGGATGATTACAAAAGCACATCTGGTTACTCCTTTTCATTTGGTTCAGGCATTTTTTCTTGGAGCACAAAGAAGCAAGATATCGTAGCTCAATCTTCAGCAGAAGCCGAGTATGTGGCAGCTGCATCTGCTACAAATCAAGGAATTTGGTTGAGAAAAATCTTGTTTGAATTAGATCTTTTGCCAAAAGAACCAACAGTGATCTATGTAGACAATAAATCAGCCATTGCTATGGCTAAAAATCCAGTGCAACATGGAAGGACGAAGCATATCAACATCAGATTCCATGCTTTGCGAGATGCCGAGAAGAATGGGGAAGTTAAGCTGGTGCATTGCAGAAGTAAAGAACAACAAGCCGATATTCTAACCAAGGCTCTTCCCACCAATAAGTTTGAGTTTCAAAGGTCGTTGCAGGGAGTTTCAATGAAAAATCTTAAGGAGGAGTGTTAGGAAATTAAGATTTATCTAAGAAACTCCTACTTAGTAGATATTTTTATGTAGTAACCAAGTCTTTTATTTAAAACTTAGTGGTGGTTAGTTGGCCACAATAAGTGGTGGTTAGTTGGCCACAAAGAGTGGTGGTTAGTTGGCCACATATGTATTGTGTGAGTTTTTTTTTCTGCTTGTTTTGTGGTTTGTAGTCCTCATACACACACTATATATATGTGTGTGTAGCCTATGCAATTATCAATCTAAGAAATAAGAAGAATACTTAAAATATTTCAGCTTTCTCTTTTCTTCCCTGCAGTTTTGTAGCAATTTACAGCTACATTTTAATTGCTTCAACTTTCTGTTTTCTAATCCTTTTTCCCCTTCTTGTAACATCCTATCTTTCATGTTTGAAACAATACTAACTCCTTGTAGGAACCTATATTTGAACGAGTTCACGTGACAACTGAATCATAATACAGAATCAGTTGAATTACTCAGAAAATTCAAGAAAGCTCTTCTAAGGTCCTTATCAACAGAACTGCATGGTGATCTCTGTCTTCAATCTGAATTTGATACGGAAAACATCCCTCTTCATCCATCTGGCAACCCGTTTTACAGCATTCGAAAAAAAGACAGCTAGAGATGGTATCAAGAACCAGAAGAATGGCATACAAATAAGCAATGAGCATTCCTTCCAAAGCAATAGCAGAAAAGCCTGTTCTTTTGTGATGATAAGCTTTGATAATTCTGTATTGGAATAGAACTTCAACTGCAGCCAAGGCCAAGTTGAAAATCAGGGCTAATGATAATGCTGTTGCATTTTTCCCTCTGATTAAAAAACAAGCCTTGAGAATCGCCATATACCCTCCGATTTTCTCCATTCCTGATAATACCAGAGCCGAGTTGCAGATGATCAGAGTGCTGGCTAAAATGATCGAACAAATTATTGCTCCTGTTGCTGAAATAAAAAGAATGAATCTTGGAGATGAAAGGTTAAATCCGTAAACAAAAATATTGAAGGCGAAAAATAGGAGAGTAAAACAAGTTGCATTTGCTGAGATGATGACTATTGAGTTGCAAAGTTGAGTGAGAAGAATGGAACTGTAGAGGGAGCAAAAAGAAGGAAATGCAGCTTTCTTGGATGGTTTCTGATCACTGAGAGCTTCAATTACAGATGCCTTTGCGAAAATAAGAGAGGAAAGAGTGAAAGGAAATGCAAGAAAAGAGATGACAATGGTCTGAGAAAACTTTGAATTGAGAAGTGTGAAGAGTTTTGAAGACGATGGTAATCCTGCTGCATCAAATAGAGAATGCAGGTGATCATGGATTGCTCGAAGGAAACACGTTGAAGGGACGAATGCTTGTAGCATAAGAATCGAGGCAGCAAAAGGGAAGGCTAGAAGTGCTGCTCTTGTAGTGAAAAACTGGTAATTCTGCAGAAAGATAAAGATTGATCTTCTGATAATCTTGCCAGTCCCCTGCATTGGAACAGATGAGCAGTCTTTCATATTGGTATTTTCGAAGCAAAGTAGTTGGCAATGATGTTTCCTCCTCTATTTCAGATGATGCATTTTAATGGAAATTTCATTCTTCACAGTAGTTAAGATAGAGGTTTGTTGACAGATAGGCCAACAACAAAATGCTGTCATCATCCTAAGAGGACTTGGTTCAGTGGAGTTGTTTCTGTTTTGTTTTGTTTGGGCTCGTTGTTAGTTTTGTCCTTGTGATCTCCAAAACATCTTAAGTATTAGTTGGCTTAACTTTGTGTGTAAAAAGACAGACTGTGTTGGGGTGGTGGGTGGTGGGGAGTGGTTGTTTTAAAGAAGGCACATTACCAAAGACGTGAAAAAATAGATAACATCATTAACATTGAGAACCTTAGCAATGTCTTGGCTTTTTTATTGTTTTGCTTGCTGATGAAAAAGATAGGCACTTTTAATTGGCTTGGAATATACTTCAACGTACAATGAAATCAATTATTTGTTTAGGAATCATTTAACGTAAGGGAACCCTTTTGCCTTCGCCACTGACATTATTCCAGCATATAAAATAAGTAACCTGCAATCTTATTTCTCCTGCTAATAGTTTAATCCATATTGTTATTTTGATATTTTAAAAACAAAACCATCTTATCCGTGATGATTTTTATATACACAATTCCAATTTGATGTCAAACTATAACAAAGAGAGTGATCCCAAGACTTGCATTTCATGGCTAAAATAGGGTCCTAACTCATGCCCTTAGACATTCAAAACAGATAGGTCTGAACAAACACCGGGCTACTTGCCGCTGTGCGTTAGTGAAATAAATTTTCTTGCTCCATTTCCTTGGTACTCCATTTCCTTGGTACCCGAACCGGATAACTATCCACAAAACCGCTTCATGCTCCAAACTCGAGAATAAGCTTTCGAAGGCATGTGTACCATTACTTGTACTTTTAATTCCACTAGTGATTTTTGGCAAGATCAATATATAGTGATCAGTTATGATTGCTCAAACTAGGGTACTGCTAAATAACATGCTGCATTATGGGATTGAAACAGAACTTAATCATTACAACCAAGTCTCAGAAATATCTCAAAAGATTACCATATGACCAGTCTATTACATGCCGTCTCATTAATTTCATATGGTGAACTTCATGAAACTTCCCACAAAGAATGTTATTGTGAAAGTGCATTGTGTCTCTGATTTCCCATTCCACATGGATCTAAGAACTTTTACTTCCAAGGACATTACATGGCAAAACCATAGCACCTGCCACACACTTGAGATCTTATTACAGTCTGCTTCTCAAGAGTTTCCACTTAAACTCTAAATCACAGGACTGAAAGCGATAGGGAGCAGGAATAAGATTTAATCTCGTTGCACACCTGATAATGCATGTAGACCACTGATGCCTTTGATTGGAAGCTGAAAGAAAGCTTGAGCCATTTGTGTGCATGTAGATCAAGGTGTCATTCTGCATTCATCCATAGCTACAATACATCTCTGCCCCAGGGAATTCTGATAATACAAGAGAAAACTACCACAAAATTGCAATCAACTTCACAGATCATCCCCATGTGAAGAATCCAGATATTCTATTTATTCTTCCTCCTCTTCCTCTTCTTCAACATCGTCATTGCCTGCTGAAGTAGGTTGCCCGTTAAGATCTACATTCATACCATTGACCTTCCTTACAAACTGTCCCCTCAAACGTGGTCTCTGCTCTGCCAGTTGTTTCCGGTTAACATACCTAATCTTCTTGTCAAAACATCTTTCCTTTCTCTTCTGTCTGAACTTCATCAAAACTGTCTCTCTAAGATCAACTTTACTCACCTTGATTTCCACAGAAGATGAACTGCCAAATGAATGCCACGGATGTGCTGTTGGCAATTGACCTGGTTGTAAGCACATGCCGATCGGGTAGAAAGGATATGATGATATTCCATACATATGAGGATATTGCGGCATATGATTGCACTGAGGCAACATAGCTGAATTAGCATGATTATGGAGATGTTGCATGCTCTCATGATAAATTTGAGTTGATGGCATCATGACCTGATTCATTACTCCTGAAATAAAATAGGGATGAGTTTGTGCATGAAAACTGGAAACAGCATGCTGAGCCTCATTTTTGAGATGCATGCATATACACCTGAGAGAATTCCTCCATTTTTGAGTTCCTGTAATGTGGAAATTCCTGTGATAAAGGGGGAGTACATGACCTCTCAATAGAAAAAGAATTTGGAATATTGTTGCTTTTTGGATAGCCATCACCTTGCAAATGACTCTCTACATCTCCAGTGACTTGTATGTTAGTATCAATGTGTTCATGTCCGCCAAATGAAGTCTTTCCTTCAATCCCTAATTGCTGAGGCACATTTCCATGGATAGAGGTTGGGTTTTGGCCATTGCTTTTCAGCAAGCTTGACTTGACATATGTAAAGAAGGCGGAAGACTCACCTATCTTCAATTCACTCTTCTTAGGAAATGGTGAAATTTCTCCTGTTAAACATAAGCATATGTCAGTTGAAACTTATCTGAAGATATAGAAAAGTTGCATCTCTCAAAAAATATGCAGTTTCTCTAAGCATGTAAAGCAAGGCATATCACCTATTAATCAATTTTAGAGCCTCTTAAATACACTGACACAAGAATTTAGTTACACGAGATTATAAACCAAATAAAACCAGAACACACGGAACAGAGAGACTACCATCAAGATGCATCCAACACTGCACTATAGACAGGCATTTCGACATCAGTTAACAAGAACTTAATAACTGCTCTAATAGGCTTCACTTGAATACAGCATTTTCTTAGTATCTTCCTCAGACTTTTGGCACAGTATTATAGCGAGAACTTATTAATTTAGCCTGTATATATGTCAAATCTACATGCTACATAAAGCTTACTTCTGCTTTCTTATTTGTGCTTAGCTTTCTTAGGCATGCCTTGTAACTTCTAAATGGTATAAACACTAACAGTTCAAAGAAAAACTAACAGTTCAAACGCAAAGCTAACAGGAAAATACTCAAGTTCCTAGAAACTTAGATAACAGTCGAGCACAAAGGGAAAGAAAATCTCACCACCATTTCCAACAAACTCAATTTTCATTATTATTACTAATTTATTTATTTTTTGGGGTGGGTGGGGAGGACACTGCTGGAAAGGGTTTGAGCCATATAACAAGTTGACAACTAATAGCTATACCTTCAACTATACAGTTGCTTTCTCTATCTTATAGGGTTGAGTAAACATGACATAGCGGAAGATGAGATAATACTATCCAAATGCAATAATCTCCTTTTCAGTGATAATGATTCGCTTATTTGTTTTCTAAATGAAGATTGTACTCATTTTCATCAACTATCAACATGCAGTTTTAGATAAATACTTCCATTAAGTGTTTCAAAATCATGTGAACCACTGACCTGTCCTTTGATCATCAGTTCCTGGTGCATCACGCTGATGCTCAAATGGAACTACAACTGCAGTCTCTACAGGAGCAGCATCAGTGGAAGCATTAGACTGAAAACATAGAAAACGACAGACAATAAACGCAGAAGACACACATGTTAGTTCAACAATGTTTGATCAAGAAGCAATTTTGCCAAAGAACATTTGTCATCTGTAGCTACAGAACATGATCTGTCACTACTACATCTTGGACTAAGGAGCATTTGGTGATTGCTGCTCAAAATAGAATTTACTATCAGGTATTGGGACAACAGAACTGCAAGTTACCGCAATTTATACAAAGGTGCATTTATTATCTGTAGCTACAAAACATAACTTCTCACTAGTAGACCTCAAGGAGCAACTGGTGCTGCTACCAAAAATAAAAGGTACCATCCGTGTTTTGGGATATCAGAATTGCAAGTTTCTGCAATTTATATTAGAAAGTCTTTTGAGTTTTATCCACAAACACTCCAGAACAGTCATTTTTGAATGAAAAATCCCTCACCAGCTAACCCTGATATAAGAGTGTATGACTAGCAATGAAATATGAACCAGCTGAATTATCAAAGGTCAATAAATTTTCTTTCAGTTTATCTAGAGGAGAAAGCAGTGTGTCCAACCTGTAGATTGCAAGTTAATATATGTTACCACCCTCCCCCTTTAGGAAAGTCACAAAATAAAAGTCACACTACCACTTCATATATGCTTTTAGCTCAAGTTTCCACTCTCACGTCTTAAGTGCTGAGGCTTGCACTTTAAGGTTTCTAACAACAAGGGATTGGGGGGAAGTTAACTTGGTGAGCACCCAGCCTTTCACATTGTAGGTGGAGGATTCCAATCCCATCAGTAATGTAGCAACCTCTCCCCCTTCCCCTTTCCCTCTCCTCCCTGATGTTATAAGAAAATACAAAAAAGTCAAATTTTAAGACCTCAAAAGAACAAGTCATGGGATATCACTCATCAACCATATTAGCAACTTGAATTTGGTGTAAACATAAAAGTACAAGAAAGGGTTTCAAAAGTAACTTTAAAAGAACTTGCTTCTCCACCTTGTATCTTGCCTCTTCTTGCAGCATAGTAGAGGAACACATGTCTGGATTAACACACTTCCACGACTTATCATCAGTGTCATCCGAGAAAAGAGTAGTGCTATTTGTACTAGGATCACTGGGCTCTGACACAACCAAATCGAAGTCATAATTTAAGATGTTCTTCTCCACTAGTCCGAGTTGTACATGAAACAAAGCAAAATAAAATGATTATTCCAGATGTGTTGACATAGAATGTTTGCAGATCACCAACATCAAAAATTGGTACAAGGAAAACCTCCTTCACATGCAGCCTAAATAACACAAAAATAAACAACAAAATGAAGGGTTCCAACACAGTTTCCACTTATATTAGAACAAGCAACAATAAATATATTCAAAGTTTCAAACCGATGAGAGAAAAGACATTCATCAAAGATTTGTTTATACCAGTCACTCTCACATGCTTTTCCTACCCTAAATTTCCAGATATCCTTGGTGTAAATAAATATTTCAAGTAAAAATAAGAAAGATAATTTGAAAAGCAAACAGTAAAACAGAAAAAAGTGCCATTCTCCTCCTTCTCCACATGTGTGTCCACAAGTTCAATAGCTCATTAGTTCTAAGAGGCTTTACCAGGTAGTCAGCTGCTCCAAATTTCAGTGACTTGACAACAATAGAGACTTCATCTTGCGATGACATCACTACAAAAAGAAAACGAAACAGTATGTTTGACCACACTCATAAATACATTTCGAGGTAGTGTACAATGTACAAAAACTTAAGCTTACTGATCACTGGAATGCGTCGCAACTGCTTATCCCTCATAATGTAATTCAACATCTTAAATCCTTTAGACATAGGAAGGTCAACTTCTGAAAGGATGAGATCAATATGAGGTCCTTCTGCATTCAATGCATCTATCACCTGTCTGGGTGACCTCACTGATATCACTGCAATGCAACAATCATCACAACTAGACATAGGATCATTCAAAAGTTGAGTCTAGTACTACTGTGTGGCAAGCAACTGAAGATTGACCTAGCATCAGAAAACAAGAGTAACTTACTAACATCAACTCCTCCTCTCAGCCGCCCCTAATCCCCAATTTTTCCCTCTTAAGGTTTTCTTCCAAACACTTTTTTCCTTTTTCTCCTTCATGTGTTTCTTTATTGTTCTTCTCCCGGTTTTGGGAAGGAAGGGAGGAGAAGAACTCTGGATATTGAACCCTTAACAAGTTGCAAACTAAACTTTCCCCATATCCAAACAAAAATCTAGAGTAACAACCTTGAAAACCAAGGTTCATATCCTAACAAAGGTAACACAGGGTGAATTTTTCTCTTCTGCCTAGCCACCGAGTTACTTGGTACCTGTGTTTATCGAAGTGCAATCTAGCTAGCTGAGATACATCATTATCATAATAAAGAAATAAAATAAAATTCAACAATACGTTAAAAGAGGAAAAATCCTTTATCGCTGACATAATGGATCATAGGCTATTTGAAATCAAATATAATTTGTGGGAGAACTATAACTCTTTGTGAAGCTTTCAAATAGAATTTGTGGGAGAACTATAACGCTTTGTGACAGACTAAGACCCAAAATGTACCACAATCCTATATTGACGACCCATTGGATTCCAATAGAAAGAACCCTTATTTCCCCCTAAAATGACAAGACGCAGGCCTAAAGGAGAGAAGAAAAATACATAGACATATTTTTCATGCTTCATACTTAAATTCAAGTCAATCAAATCATACTCTGAAGAGTGCCAAAGGTGCTTAAAACTCTTTGACCCTCGAATTGGAGTATCCTACTTTCATGCAATTCATATTCATAGCCCATAGGGGGCTATTTGTCAAACAAATAATGCGAAGTGACAAAGTCAAAAAATACATTAACAACAGAAGGTCAAGGATGACAACATCAGAGCTCAAGCAAATGATATCAATTAGCAATCTGAATTTTATCAGATAAAAACAAACTACAAACTCCAAAATGTGAATTAATTGTGAGAATTGGTTATTACCTTGATAAGAACATTTGCACAAGAGTGTAAAAACTTCCTCCGAGCTCTTGGCATCGTTATCACACAGCAAAATCCTAACTTCACACCTGTCAATAAACCCATCCCCTGTCCTCACAATCTCATTCATCTCCATAACTACCACACAAAAATATTAGAAATCAACAACAAATTAGGGTTCTAATACAACCCTAGCTCTCCCGAAAACTATTATTGGAGAACTTCCATTACTATTACTTCCCGCTCCATTACAGGGATACAAAACTGCAATAATTAGAGTTATGGCTACCAGTTTAGCATAGCATCATCTTGCTGATCACCTGGTCATCCAATCCAATTCATTTAGCAACAAACCGTTATGCTGCTCAGTGCTCATTCCCCAAGCACGGTACAACAACAAAGCAGAGCAATCAATCTAGAAACTTCGGCCATTTCTGAACTGCCGCCGACCGATAAATACCATACAATTCGCAAGTCGGAATCACCAATCAAAAGAAGAATAAAATTATCCCCGTTGTCGGACGGATCGGCGCACTTTTGCATGCAATCCTCTGGCAACTCTGTTTCACTGATATAGGAAGATGGACCACTGAGTTCGACATCCAACTGCCGTAGATTTTAGAATAAAAGCCCAAAAGGAAGATTGTGAAGAAGAAAAAAAAACGTCGCCGGCCGATCAGGCGCACGTTAGCAATGTAATTCTGCGGCCACTGGGTGAGTTCTCCTATCTTAGTGTATCAAGTCCATGCAGAGTTGGGCAGAAAAGTCTTTTTAGCTGGAATTTGGTGTCATCTGGCTAATACAATTCATGCAGTATTAATTTATTCTCCTTCCATCCCTGGCCTCTTTTCTTATTTTATCTTTAAAATTAATTATTTCTTCTTCAATTATTTCTTAAAGCCTAAATATATACCCATGAATATGAATATAATAATATCAACAGTTGTTTTCCTACGACATGCAAAATATTTAGTTTTTCTTAATATATTAAAAGTAACAAATAAAAATAAAAATTTAGTTATGAAATAATAAACAAATAAATATGAATAAACACGAGTCGTAGAGGAACTATTTTGATTCTTCATCTTAATTAGAAAATGGAAAAAAACCAAAAATATCCTTGAATTATAAAAAAATATTTTAAAATACCTTTCATCCATCTTTTGATCTAAAAATACTCTTCTATTCATTTTTTTGGTTTAAAAATATACTTCTAATCGAAAAATTTTATGATGGTTGAGGTATACCATGTCATAATTGTGTGAGGGATTTTTTTAATAGATAAAAATATATTTATGGGTCTCATGCCTTTATAACTTCTGCCTTTCTCTTTTCACTCCTCTAACCCACCTTCCATTTACCCCTCACCCTCAATCCCATATACTTTGTAAATTATTTTTTGAATTTATTTAAATATATTTCATTACACAAATTTAAAACAACACAACAACATGATCAAAGCACAATAAAAATATTCCACTTTCATTAATGGAACCCACTAAATAGCAAATTGTTATTTCTTTTTTACTTATCATCTGATTTTTTTAGCTATAAATAGTCTTGGAAATCAGAGAATGCAGAGATACTAAGAATTCTTTCAATTCTCTCTCTTTCTCTTACTATTTCTTTCTTAATTTGCTAAGTTTGTTTGTTTTATAACACGTTATCAGCACGAGCCTCCATCATTTTGAGTTTTTTAAAAAGGTAACAAAAGGATAGGAATTTTATTTTCTTAAAATATCTAATATTTCTAAATTTGAAGTTGTTGCTCTTGATATATCTGGAAAAGGCTACTCATCATGGGCACTAGATGCCGAAATACACCTAGAGATCTGATAGACACTAGATGCATTTAGACAAGATCGTGCCAAAGCCATAATATTTCTCTGTCACCATCTTAACGAGGGATTAAAATTACAGTACCTCACACTAAAAGACCTCCTTAAACTGTGGAAGAATCTAAAAGAAAGATATGATCACCTGAAATTGGTCATCTTTTCACAGGCACGTCATGATTAGCTTAATTTGAGATTAATGAATTTTAAAAATATAACTGAATATAATTCTACCTTGTTTAGAATATAATTTTAAAAAATACATTTTAGACATTAATTAAATTTTACATAGCTTGAATTCAAAAAACAAAAAAAAATCATATAAATTGACAGGGAGAGTATGTATATATGTAGGTGTTTATGCATGCTTTTCGATTTGGGATACATGAAAATAGTGCCAAAATTTATGTAGATATTTGTCAAGATCATTGATGCACTTTATGTTATTTCCTTGTTGGGGAATATTCATTTAAGTGTTTATGAAATTATGAAGTTGTTGAGAAGAAAATAAATTAATTTTATACTCCTTTCATTTTTTATATTAGTTGTTCACTTTTTGTTTTTACATGTTCTTCAAAAAGTTACAAATAAAAATGATAGTTTACTAATTTACTCCTTTAAGTATTTTTTTTGAAACTTTACAAATCATGTTTACACTTTAAAGAGGAATTAATTATTAGGGTAAATTAAAAATAAAAAAAATTATATTTTAATTTTGTTAATAAATAAATTATTTTAAATAACTATTTTTAGTAATGTGAATAATTAATATAGGATAAAAAAATATCAGATGTTAGAAATAGGATGAATAAGACAAAAAATATTAAATTTCACATTTTTCATGAATAAAGATATTTAAAGATGAGGAGAGTAGCAAAATTTGAAACAATTATAAATAAATAAATAAAAAAAAAAAAAGAGCTTGAATAGTTGGAGCAAAGGGGAAAAAGTTAAAAAGGATGATAGAGAAAAGGAACTTTGGCCCTTTTTCTGAAAATGAAACCCAATAATCCACTTGGCAAATAATGAGAGGAACCTCATACAAGTTTTGTCTTCCACATCATATTTATCCCTCGCCCAACCATAAAATCTTTCCTTCCAATTCACTTTTTGCTAATTATAACGTATGAAACTAATAATTATTTTTTAATAATATTTATGATGTATTATTTTTTTATTAGATAAAATAATAAAAAAAATTAATTAATTTTTTTTCATAATTTATCTAAATCAAAAACAAGATACCTCTTTAAGACTTTAATTTTTTTTTAAAAAAATCTAATAGTTTTTTATTGCTATATCTTTTTGTTCTTATTTTTTAAAAAAAAAATATTTTAGAATCATGAAAAAGGATATTGTTTTGATTTGGATAAATTATGAAAAAATATAAAAAATAGTTTTTTTATTTGCTGTATTTTTTTTTAATTTAATTTTTTTATGGTCATCAAGCATGTACATTGTTTTGGTTTGGATAAATTATAAAAAAAATTGAAAAAATTATTTAAAAAATCTTTTAGTTATACATTTTATTACAAGATAGTTTTATAATAACTATCTAAAAACTATCTTGTAATAAAAAAATTATTTATTTATTTTTAACTATTTTATAATAACTAATTTAGCTTAAAATATTCTTTTACTATCTTGTAATAACTAAAAAATATTTTAGTTATTTTATTTATATGTATTATAAAAAAATCAATATTATTAAACAGAGAAGAAAAATCAAGTCAAGAACTAAAAAAAATTTAGTCTTTTTTTTTCTAGTTAACCAGATAAAAAATCTTCTCTTGTTTATTAATGTAGCTTTTTTTAAAAAAAATATTGGAAGCGGGTGGGGGGGTGGTGGTGGTTCTAAGTTATATTGTTTTTGGCTTAGATAAATTATAAAAAAAAATTCATGGAGGTGGGATTTTTATTTCATCCAATAAAAAATGACACATCATAAATATTTTTAAAAATAAAAAAATAAAAGAGGGTTGTTAGTAGAGGCGAAGCTAAAAATTTTATTAAGAGAGTTCAAAATCTGAAGAGTAAACATACAAACTAGTCAAAAGGGGTTCGACATATATTATATATACATTAAAAAAAATTACCTATATATAAAATTTAACTATAATTCAGGAATATTTTTTATCCTTTTTCAATTAAAAAATTCGGATTGGGAATGGAAAAAAAAAATTAAAAAATTGAGGCGGCGCTTCTAAAAATGGGTCTACGTGCGTACCGAGGGTTATAAAAACACTTGATTTATGAAAGGGAGTCCGTTTGGATAGACTTTAAGTTGGTCAAAATCAATTTAAAGTTTCTTTTTAATTTTTGGACGTGTTTTAATTTTAACCCATAAAATTCTTAAAGCAGTCAAAAATGAAAAGTTAGGATTCCTAACTTTTTTTTCTAAGTGCTTAAAGTCATTTTCTTTGACCATGAAAATTACTTTTATATCCCTTATATTTTAATTAAATTCCCAAACTACCCTTTTTATTCTTTTAATCCTAAAATTCACATCATTTTCCTTATTTAAGCACTTTTATCCAAACACTCAACTGCTTATTTATAAAAATAACTTTCAGCACTTCAAAATTTTAAAAACAATTCATACATAAAAATTAGTTTTTTTAAATTCATCCAAACGGGCTCTTGGTGTTGCGTAGATTATACAACTAAAAGGCAAAACGTAGCGGCACCAAATATCTTTTTCTCATTGGTTGAAAAAAAAACTTAAAAATCGTCCTTTTTTCTACTTAATTGACACGTCTCCCCTACTTTCCTTTTCCAAGTGTCTCACGTCAACGATAGCTTTCCTTTATAGCTAAATATCTTCTCCATCGTCTTGTTGCAACGATTTTTATCCTCATTGTAAGAGTCACAAATAAAATAATTACATATAAAAATATCATTATTATATATTATGCATATGTTGATTTTGCATAAACATGATTAATTTTTCTTTTTATGAAAAAAATTAGAAATTTTCTCAACTCGAATTTAATTTTGAGTAAAGAGAGCAATGCTCAAAACTTAAAGGAGATACTTTTGTCCATATAATTTTTTTTTTATCTATAGCTTGTGGTTTATTTCAAATTTGTGTAAATAAGTAATAAGAAATTGAATTAAAATATTTTTGGACTTCATTTTGTCAACTGTGCAATTTAGTGCTGACTCAACAAACAAATAATATTTTAAAAAATGTTCTAGAAGTATATATAGTTATAGAAAAAAGTTCCCATTGTTTATGCATGTGACTATTCACAAGACTAGTTAAGGGTCATCTACTCATAGTCAGTACCTTATATAGGCAATTTTGGGGCCATGTACTCATTAACTATAATAATTAAGCTGGTGTATAAGATTTGAATTTCCACTAATAGAAACAGAGGAAAGGGTAGAAAAAAGAGGAACAAGGATGGCTCTGGTAGGACTTTCAAGTACCATGTGCCTTAAATTACTCATTGAGGAAAAGTTGTCTACATGCTAATGTTGGGATATTACAATAACTACACCTTAATACCAAACAAATTGAAGTAGACTGTATGAACATATGAAATCGCTTATTCATTTATGTTATTACCTCTTTTGTTCAGACTCTCACACTGTGTTGAATCCTTCATAAATGCTTAATTTTTACAAGATGTTTCACTCACCTTACAATATTTTTAATAAGTCTGAGCAACATAGGTAATAATACCATTTTTTTTTCTTATCTCCATTCCCAGTTGACACCATCTACGTCTCTTTCTGTTGTCTTCATCTTACAAACTCAAAGCAAGTGAACTTCGCGAAAGAGAGAAGCTCAGAGCAAGAAAGAATAAGCATTAACAAGAAGCAACAGAGAGTGTCCTTTATAATCAACCAATTCTGGAAGATGTTGAGAAACTATTACAGAACATTATTAATTTCCTTGACTTGGTTCCTATTTTACGACAGACATTTGACTACTAACTGGATTATATAATCAAGAATCATTTGCCACCATATGCATTTTCTGCTGGTTGAACAATATTGGATTATTATACTTAAGTAATAATAACACATTTAACATCTCATTAATATACTAAATGTTAGCCTTTTCTCTTGAAGTGAGTCCAGAGCTTCATTAGCTCGTTACTGCTCAATGGTTTGACTAGATAATCTGTTGCTCCAAGCATCAAACCCTTCAAGACGAGAGGAATCTCGTCCTCATCCAACATCACTTCCACAACAGAATCGTAGACAAAAAGAAAATATACATTAGACGAAAAGAAAGGATATATATACGAGATACATCCAACATCACTTCCACATCAAACCCTTGTACGAGATTTCTATTATTCCGAGTAGAAATACAAAATGGAAAAAGAGATTACTGATCACTGGAATGTGTTTTAAATTGATGTCCTGATTGATGAAATTGAAAATCTTGGCTCCATTGGATATAAGAAGAGAGGGTTCAGCAAGTATGATATCTATACAATGCCCGCGAGAGTTTAGTGCATCTAACGCATCTGCTGCTGAATACACTGGGGTAACTGTGCAGCAAGAAGCAAAAATAGAAGGTGAAAAAATCTCAATGTAAAAGAGACGAAAGAAGAAAAACAAATCCAGATTTCTTGATCATTGAGTGGAACATTTAAAATGAGGCATTAATCTTCTTTTAAGCAATTAGAGTGAAGAATCCTTGACTCAATAACTCACAATCATGAATTTATATAACATCTTCCTCTCAAGTTTTAAGAGATAGTAACGAAAAATCACTCTCTCCAAATCTCAAGGATGAGATTTTTTCAAGCGTTATACCTGGGTTAGTTGCTGTTGAATCATGTCACTGACCTAATGACAAGTCTTCCTAACGGAAACACAGGGCAGCAATCCTAATGACAAGCTTTAATTAGGAAATTTCACTGTACCTAATGACAATATGCTATTCAATTAAGGAGTAACATACCTAATCTAATAATTGCCCAAAATAGAATATATAACAGAATGATTTTAGAAAGCAATGTAGGAAACGACAATAATAAGGTATAAAATTTTGCATTATACTACAAGGTGCCAATGATAATTAGGAAGCAATTTTTTCATGGAATAAGGTATTGGCAGAAATATTACCCTGGTAACAACATTTCTTAAGAAGGGCTAACACTTGCTGGCAACCCTCGACGTCAGTGTCACAAAGCAGAACACTCACATTGCTCAAATCCATCAGATTATTGGTCATAACATGATCCCTCTTGCTACTATTTTCACTGACAATAATGCTCTCAACCGAGTCCATTGACACTATATAGTTTGGAAGAAGTAGTTACTATATAGTTTGGCAAACGAGGACTGTCAATATTCTATCGAGTCTGTGTTTGTCATATATACATGAGCTATATCCAACAGGAAGTTTGGTTTACCAAATTTTTAAAGCAAGCCTAACTTCTAGTTGACTGTATACGTTTGTCCCGTGTGCTGCATTTGTTTGAAAGAAATTTAGGATTAGCTCCAATTAGCAGAAAGGAAAACTAAAGTGGTTTTGCTAATTCCATTTGCAGTTTAACTGCAATTTCAATTTCTCTTTCCCTTCGAATTCCATATTCCTGGGAGCAAATCTGAAGAAGAAGAACCCTCATACTCTCGGCCACTGATGTTCATACTCATCGCTTCTCAAAGACCAAGGTTCTCTAAGGGGATTGAGTATATGCATCTCTAATAGCAAACGAGTTAAGAAATTGCTGATCAGTAAGGACAGAGTTCATATTCTAGTTGTTATGATTGCTATAATCACCATGGAAAAAAGTTTGGCCAGAGCTTCTCATACAGCACACAAGTTTTTAGCAATGGGGACCATTTGGGAGCATCACATCATCACATGTGTTTGTTTATAGTAGGAAGGAGGAAGTTAGTCAGCTTTCTTTCTAAAAGCACAAATTCCTCTTTGGCACCAAACAGAAACTAAAGCAATGCAAAAGATAGCCACCAATCTATGCATTTTTCATCAGCTTCACGTGTTGGAGAAAATCAAATACTTATCTTTGGATCACCTAAACAATTCGAAATCCAATGAAAGACAATATAATCAACTTCTGTTCAGGTATCATATGGACTGAAGCACACTTTATCTGTGACAAATCATTCACTTACTTGACTACTAATGCTGTGGGCACTGGGGACGGAAACTTTCGTGGATTGAATTTGGTGATCAGAAGTACAAACACGTAAACTAATTCTGATTAGCAAAAGTATGTGTGTGTACTTTTCCATATACAAACTAAATATCATCATGTTGTTAGTTGTATGAATCCATGTCCCTACATTTAAACTATCAACTACACGCAAGAAACAAATAAGTAGAAGCAAAATCTATTTCTTTAAGCACCCAAAGGTGTGTCCCAATGGTGGTCAATGAAGTGGGTTCACCTAGGTGATATTCTTCCCATTACCTTATATTTATGTTGCTCGAACTCTTAAAAAATGTCAACGGGTGCATATCAGATTCTCCAAAAGTAGCGTATTTTTGAAGAATCTGACATGGGTGTGGCATCAAAATTGAAGACACCGCAAATTAGCCTAATATATACTTGTTGGTGGGAGATTTCATGTATCCCGTCGAATTAGTTGAAGGTGTGAATGCAGCCCAAACATAATGGGTAAAAAAAATCATTTATGGATTTTAACAAAATGAAATTTAGCAGAATCACTTGTACTAGTATAAATAAATAGAGAGTTTAGATTACTTTAAATGAAAATGTAAGAATATCCCATATTTGGTTGAAGTATAATGAGGTGTTGCCCTCAATTGTCTTGAGCAATTCTCGCCTCAGGATATCATATTTCAAAAATTATGTCTAAAGATTAAAAGAGTGAGTAGCATCATTAGCAATTAAATTAAACATATATTTTCCAGAATTTTTTTTTACTTAAATTACGAGATTGTTGTCATAGCCTATAAATAAAATGTTAATATAGAAAAGTGAAACATCATAATATTATATTATATTATATTATATTATATTATATAATATTATATTATATTATATTATATTATATTATTTTATATTATATTATATTATATTATTTTATATTATTTTATATTATATTATATTATACTTCCTCCATTTCATACTAAGTGAATTTTTGAGGGATTTTTCATTGTTCAAAATAATTGAATTGTTCAAAATTCAAGAAAGATGTTTGAGACTTTTTCCATATTTGCCCTTTCATTTATTGAAGTTTTATATTGTCTAGGAGATAAATCACACTACTTGCAAAGTTATATTTATGATTTTAAAAGGACAATAAGGAAAAGTATGGTTCAAATTATGTCATTGAATGTTTTTCTTAATATGTGTGCATTACTTCAAAAATTCATTTAATATAGAATGGAGAGAGTATTATATTATTATATTATATTAAAAGTGGGAAGAATTTTAGACAAAAGTTAGATTACAGTTTTATCCCTACATTAAATTTAAATATTATAAATTATTTAATAATTAAATATTAAATATTAAATCATCATATTAGTACATGAATCAACCACCATAAAGTCTCTTAAATTTATTTTCTTTGTATTAATTTCATGTTTAAGTATTCATTAATTTTTGTTTTTGTTCATCTTCCAATTGAAAATATGAATAGTTATGTTTGTCCTTCACAAAAAGAAAAAATCATACAAATCTATATTAATGTGAAGTATATTACATAAATTTTATTACCACTAACTTTCCATTATGTGAATATATGTAACTCCCACTAATTATATTCAATATGATTTTTAATCACACATCTCATCCTCATCCAATGACATCATGCAACTCTTTGTATTCCTCAAGTCTATTCTATAAATAGTGATATTTGACACAATATCAATTGAAAAAAAATGAGAAAATTGCAAAAAAGACAAAAAAGGAGGTGCACATGTACCGTTTAAGAAGAAAATGCGTATTTTACGCGTTTCAAAAGTTTATTTTACACAAAAACGTGTATTTTACGCGTTTTCAGTTTCTTATAAATAGAGAGCCTCTTGCCCTCATTTAGATTATCCCACAAAAATACAATCTAAAAGAGTAAGAACACAAAGGGAGTTATACACCAAGATAAATATTGTTTATTATTGTTTTCTCCTTGTATTTGAGAGCAGTGTACCCCCATATTATCATAGTAAAATTCTTCTACCCGTGGTTTTTCTCCTCTATCTGTTTGAGAGATTTTCACCGAAAATTCTCGTGTTCAATTTATATTTATTATTTATTATCATATCAAATTTTAGTTGTGGTGCTTCCTCCCCCTAACAAAAATCTCTATGCTCTCTTCTTTTGTCTCTTTTAATTTATTTTGTTTAGTGTTTATGTTTCTTTTGTCTCTTTTTCCCGAATCCCGCGCATATCGAAAGATTTAGTGTACCGGACTATCCTTTAGTGTTTATGTTTCTTGTTATTGTACAACTTTTTATTATGTTGTTGTTATTATTATTGAGAATTTACCGTGGTTTACTGCTTTGTATAGATTAGCCTAGCATGTGATATTTTTGTAACCTCATTTGAAAATTATATTCTATAATAGTTAGTTATTTTTACTTTATGTACTTTTAGTAAATTTTGTAATTAAGAATATATTTTTTTACTAGGAAGATATATGTATTTTTTTATCATAAAAATGATGAATATTTTTAGTAAATATCAATAAATCTAAAAAAGATAAAATATGCTATTTGTAATATAAAATTAATGAAATATTTTGGGATAAACGTGCAAAAGCACGTCCCCTGGACCAGTAACATGAAAAATCAGTTAAAAATATCAGGCTATTATATTAAAATTGTTGTTATAATGAATGATGACTAGAGAAAGATTTTGACTGTATATCATATTTATTATAACAATCAAATCAAGTAATTTGACAAATCAGAAAAACTTTTAGCTAAATCAACTTTATCTTTTTCTTTATTTTTCATGTAAAATATTTTACCTTAATTTTAGATCTATTTCTTGAAGTCAATACTAAACGCACAGAAACTACTACAGCAAGAACTGGTAATGGAGATGTAGATATGGATGCATCTGATAATCACCTGCGTGATCAGCAATGTCGTCTCAAAACTTGAAAACCCTTTTCCTCGTAAAGTCCCAAGTGATTTCAAGAACCATTGCAGCGTTGCCATTTTCTACTGCCCCTTCTCCATCAAACTTAACCGCCGCAATTCTCAATGCCAAGACCCGTAGCCAAGCCATGCGGCTTTTCACTTCAGCAACCTTAAGAACAGACCCAACAAAGGATCTTACACTACATTCAGCCATCATTCATTATTTAACCAGAGCAAGATTGTATCTTGACGCCAGGTGTTTGATAAAACGCCTCATTGAAAATCTTAGAAAAAGAAGCAACCCCAAAAAGTTTTGTTCTTTAATTTTCAATGATCTTGGTAAAATAGATTCTGGGTCTAGCTGTAATGTGTTTGGGGTGTTGATTATTGCGTTATGTGAAATGGGTTTTGTTGATGACGCTTACTGGGTGTACCAAAAGATGGGAGAGTTACCCCCTTTGCATGCTTGTAATGCTCTTTTAGATGGGTTTGTAAAATTGGGCAAGTTTGAATTTATGTGGGGTATTTATAGGAATATGATCTCATTTGGGTTATGTCCTAGTGTAGTGACATATGGAGTACTGATTGATGCATGTTGTCTGGAAGGTGAGATTTTGAAAGCTAAAATGCTACATGATGAGATGGCGGAGAAAGGGATTCAACCAAATGTTGTGATATACACCACTTTGATACGTGGGTTTTGCAATGAGAATAAGATACAGGAAGCCGATAGCATGTTCAGCAAAATGTGGGAGATTGGAGTTATGCCTAATCTTTTCACTTATAATACTCTAATGGATGGATATAGCAAGATGGCCGATGCCGGAGCCTTTCAACTTTATCAAGAAATGCTGAATCATGGAATTCTTCCAAATGTTGTTACTTTTGGTATCTTGGTTGACATGCTTTGCAAAGCGGGTGAGGTGATAGCAGCAAGAAACTTATTCGCATCTATGGTGAAGTTTGGGGTAGGTCCCAATTTATTTGTCTATAATTGTCTGATTGATGGCTGTTGTAATTCGTATGATATGTCAACCGCACTAGAGATGCATTCTGAGATGGAAAAGCTTGGTATTTCTCCGGATGTTGTGACTTATGGTACGCTGATAAAGGGTCATTGTACGCTGGGGAAAGTGGACGAAGCAGAGAGGTTTTTGCTGAAAATGGACGCAACAGGGGTGGTCATGAACTCTGTGGTTTATAATCAGCTGATTGATAGGTATTGCAAGGATAGAAATATGGAGAAGGCTTTGGCATTGTGTTCTCAGATGATAGAGAAGGGTGTCCAGCCCGATGTAGTCACTTTCTCTATATTGATAGATGGTTTTGGTAAGGTAGGGGATCTAGAAGCTGCAATGGGTGTCTATACTGAAATGGTTATTAAAGGCTTGAAGCCTGATGTGGTTGCTTATACAGCTTTGATTGATGGTCACTTCAAAAAAGGAAACACAAAAGCTGCTCTAAGGCTACATAAAGAGATGATGGAGGCTGGAGTTGCTCCTAACGCTTTGACTTTTACTTGTTTGGTTGATGGATTTCTCAAGAATGGAATGATTGGTGATGCAATCAATTTTTTCTTGAAAATAAGCAGTTCTGGATCTGCAGGAGTAGAAGTAGGCTGCAGTAATGGTGCTCTTTCTTTCCCTAACAATGTTACTTATTCGGCGTTAATCCATGGTTTATGCAAAGATGGGCAGTATTTCAAAGCCAATAAGTTTTTCGTGGATCTACGGCGCAATGGTCTTTATCCAGATTTTCCTACTTATGCCATGATGATACGACGTCATTTTGAGGGCAGGCACATAACTCGTGTCATGATGCTAAAGGCAGATATGTTAAAGACTGGTTTTATGCCTAATCCTTTCATGTACAAGGTCTTGCTCAAGGGCTACCAAGACATGGTTGATCTCAGTTCAACTCGTAAGTGTTATGAGGAATTAAAAGATTCAGGTCTAGTTTGTTCCGGAGCATCTCTAATGCAAAGCCTCCAGGATCATGTAAATAGCAGTGCCCTGTTGACTTAACTAATTATTATGTTAGAGGCATCCTTGTCTGTCTGTAAAATTCAGTATCTTCTGAGTAGCACCAGCCTTTTGAGTTGTGCTGATTATAGAGGAGTATCTCTGGGGAGCTATCGATTTTGCAGTTAGGGGAAAGAGCGAAGAGCAACTGAAGTGAGCAACCTCAAACTTCTGGATTGGAGCATCACTAAGGCTCAAGTGCACCCTCGGATTACAACTGTAGCAAAACTTCGGAATATGAAAGATGTCATAGTTTTCAATGGCCATTATCCTGCAGATGCTATGGCAGGGGATGATTGTGGAGAAGCTGGACCTGATATTGAAAGAGTTGTCAGAAATCTGATGCTATAGACTAGCATGCATAACCAATAAGAGGCAGGAAATGCAGAATTTCATTTCACTGCAGGCACATGATCGCGAGCCTCCTGGCCTAAATTGTTTTAGCATTATGTTTTGGTCTTACAATCTAGTAGAAAACCATAGATCTTGATGATACAACTTCATAACTGCAAAAAGTGTCAAGGCACTGTAAGTCAAAATAAATAACTCTCATTCAATTATCTGCAGCTAGAGCTGATTTTTAAGCTAAGCTCGCGAATGTAAATTACTTGATACTTCATTCATGTTTCTTTGGGTTGGAGTTCTTTGACAGATGCTTCCAACTTCTAAGATCTGTTTGGAATATATTGTAGTTCCTCTCCTAGTTGGCTAGTTTCACATAGTATATAGTATATACATACAGATTCAAGTCCCACAAAAGAAAAAGGCGGAATGACCTCGGAGACTCTGTATTTGGCTTCGTTTGTCAGTTGAACCCTCCTACTTAACAATTTGCCAACTGAACCCTTAAACCCATTAGAACACAACATTTCAAACCCCTCTGACCATTGACCGACTTATGTGGCGTTGAGTTGGATAAACGCATGAAGCATGCATTTTAAAGCGAGTACATACATAATTTTAAATTAAAATTATTTTTAAAAATAATAATTAATTTTAATTTTTTTTAAAAAAAAACACACCCACGCCTAACTTTCTTCTTCTAACTTAGCCTCTTCCGCACCCAATCCTCAAAATTCTTCTCCTCCGGCCTTTTTCTTCTTCGAATTCATCATCACACCCATTCTTCTCCTCCTCATCTTCTTCTTCCTCAACTTAACATTCCATCCCATAGTCCCTTTGCTGGCCACTCCCTACCTCTCTAATTTTTAGTTTTCTAGATTTTAAAAATATTGGTATCATTATTTGTGTTAGTTTCAAAGAAGAGGTGTGTGTATGGATTAACATGAAGGGTGGTGATGGGTATTGAAAAATTTTAAACTTCATGGATGAATTTGAAAAAACTTAAAAAACAATAAATGGGTCTTATAAATTTGTGAAATTAATTTTAAAATGTGATTGATGCTCATTGGGTTTGTGTTGGTAAACTTGTAGTTGAATTTTCAAGTTAAATGGGAAGAATTTCACCTATTTAGCATGAATTTGGTATTCAATTTGTAAGTAATATGAGGAAGATGACTATTTGAATTTTTTCTGAAATTGCAAAAGTGACCTATTTGATTTTTTATTTTTTTAAAATATAATTTCTTATTTGTCATTAAAAAATGATGTGGAATGTCACGTGGAGTCGAGTATATTACACGCACAATAATTGGATGAGAAAAGGACTTGAAATGTTGTGTTCTAATGGGTTTAAGGATTCAGTTGACAAACTGCTAAGTAGGAGGGTTCAACTGACAAATGAAGTCAAGTATAGAAATGTCCGAGATCATTCCGCCAAAAAAAAAGGGAATAAAATAATTTTTTTTCTAATCTCAATTCTCAACTAACTAATTATAATCAAAATTCTCTATAATAATCCTCAATAACATATTTCACTATATATTCTATGTGTCTCTATAACAGTATTTTCTATTGCAACCAAAAAATATCTCAACAAATGATGTAGTTATAGCATTTTCTCATACGTTACGTGTCAAATTAGGGAAGGATATTATTAGGTCAATGTCGATATAACGATATATAGTAGGGAACACGTGAGAATGTTTGATAACATATTTTATTAAACCCAATAATATTTTAGTGTTTAAATATATGGAGAATTGTTTGACGTGAGCCCTTATGATTGGTAGAAAATCTCCAACAAAATAATGCACATCACAAATCATGACCTTAGTTTGTTAATTAATTTGCTAACCCCTTAGGGACAAAAATATCGTTTTAGTAGTTAGCTACTAATGACTAATATTCTATATGATAATTAATAATTAAAGTGGATGTTCATGTGATTTCATTTCAAAACCCACGTCTCTTTTTCTTAAATTTTAAGTTAAATCGCAGGAAATCCCACCACACTACACTACACTTTCGACACAGGAGAAGAGGACCGGGCAGTTTGTATCATCGGGATAGGACTCAAGAAATTTAAATAAAATAAAATAAAATAAGGCTATAAATTCCAAAATTCAAATCTTGAAATGTATATATTTATAGTCAGAGGCGGATTTATTAAGCCCATAGGGCTGCTATGCCATCCACAAACTTCGACGGAATATCTCTCTCTCTCTCTATATATATATATAACTTATATAAATAATAAGCGTGCCACCCAGAGAATCAATAAAGTCTCTAGTGCCAGTGGCAAAGGGTCATATGTATTTTATGTGAGGTTGCGGGATCAATTTTTTGTAATAAAGTTTATTAATTAACTATGATTAAAAGAAGAGATGTTGGTATTTAAACTTTCCAACTTTGGTAAGATTTTGGAAAATATTCATTTTCTAAAATTCTGAGAACAAATGGAACTACTTCAGTTAAATAATATTAATTTTTTTAATATAGAACTATAGTTTTACAACTTGAGTCACGATCAAGGTCTATAGACATTTTTAAAAAAAGAAATCTATCTATTTTTGAAAAAATTGTCTAACATAAAATTACTTTATTTTTCTTTGATATTTTATGGCAAAGTAATTTTCAATACTTTTTATTTAATATCTAAATGCTACAAATTCTATTTTATAATTTACAATGTTTTTTCTTCGTAAAATAACTTATTTAAATGTGGATTGTGAATTGACAGAAATTTAGTCTATGAAGAAACATTTTTTTTTGTGAATGGAAAAATTATAGATAACGAAAATGATTTAAATAATGGTGCTAAAAAGTGTGATATGACTTATTTTATAGTTAAAACAAGATAGATTTAAATGATAATATATATCCTTTAATCTTTAGACACTTGATTACTTAAAATTTTGAATTATTGATATATAAATAAGACATGGAGAGGAGTCGGATCCTCTAAATATCAACCTCACTAGCTCAGCCGCCTCAGCGTCACGCTGCTATCAAGAGCGGAGCCACATTGTGGCTAGGGGGGTTCATCAGAACCCCCTTTCATGAAAAATTATATTATTTATACATGGTCAAATAATTTTGTATATATAAATAGTAGATGTCGTTCATGAGTCTACTTCTTCAGATTTTGAACCCCCTTATTGAAAATTTTGGCTCCATCGACTAATACTGCTGCTTTCTCCGTCGATATCAGACGATCGACCCACTGTATCATTGAGAGACTTCAAATCCTTAATCCGCCTCTCACGGCAGTGAAAGAACAACATATTATACCGACAAATTTCGTTCATTATCTTAAGATTAATGTATGTAACGTGCACTTCTCAATTATATTGTCATATGTAATATGGTGACATCTGGACTCGGGAGGGTTAACTTTTTTCAATAAATAAGCTCGGAATGTCATTAGGGTTACTTTTGGCAAAATTGATACTCCCTCCATCTCATTTTAATTGTCATGTTGTGTTTTTTGAAAGTCAATTAGACTAATTTTTAAAGTTAAATTATATTACTTTAACTCCATATTATAAAGTAAAAATTAGATATTCAAAAACTATACGAAAATACTATAAGTTATAATTTCATATCAATATAGTAAAAAAATATATCTTAAAATATTAATCAAAGTTCATATAATTTGACTCTAGAGGGAGTATAAAGTTTAATTGTTGGGAGTAAACAAGCAAAATATATACTCCACATCCCATAAAGAGACTATTTTCTTGTTAGTTAGGAATTAGATTTTATAAAAACAACTTTATCTTCTCATTTTACATCTAATGACAACTTTTTATAGTCACCCAAAAATAGTATGACATATTTAAGATTATAAATTTTAAAAAAAATTATAATCATATAGATATAATTATGACATATTTAAATATCAAATTTTAATTTTTTTTTACTTTCTTAAATTTCGTATTCAGTCAAATTAACATCATGAGAATTGAAATGAAAGGAATATAAAGAAATCAATAAGAATTCATTGAAGAAGTGGATTTTTTCTTAGTAGTTTAGTATTTCTTTTTGTATGTACCTCATATCTAATGATGGAGAAGAAGAATCTTCAGCACTGTTTCCATTGTGACGAAAAAGATTATTAATTCTTATTTCTATATCGGCCAACATATTATATTCGTGAATTCTATTGAAAAATTCAGTAGTGGGGGTGAGTATGACAAACAATAAGAATATTGTGGCGTCACAATAGAATGTTTGTCCAAAATGTTGATTTAGCAAATTGACATGTGTGGAAACATAATTGAACAACCTAAAATTCACTGTTTTACAATTAGGGATTGTAGCACACACTTGAAAGTAGAAAAATCCTCACACGTCTCTGATATTTAGGGATGATATAAGAGGTATAGACTAGAGCGAGGCGAGACAAGCTTGGCAAGGTAAACGAGAATGAAATTTTAACTCCTCTTATCCTACCGTTAGGATTTTTTGAAGGCTACTCTCTCCTAAATTCTAATTATATTTCTTTGAAAAGGTATCTCAAAAATTTTACAAATTCATGAAATATTATTATGTCAAACTCTTCTTGATAATCAAATACCTTCAGGAAGATCCACAATTTTTTTTTCATGGAGATCAAATTCAAATTATCCTACCTAATTCGAGAGATATGCCACGTCTAACGACTTTCGAATTACGATGGATATCAAATCCAAATCATTCTAGTTTGAAAAATATGTCATTAACGACTCTTGAATCAAGGAGAATATCCAAAAAGAAGAATCAGGGAAGGAACATAATTGTACCAATACTATTTATCAACAAAATATTCTTATTTATTCATATTTTTTTGTGAATATAATTTTAATTTTTTTCACTTTAAAATTTATTGCAAATAAATATAATCATAGAATCACAAGTCCTAAAAAGAATTCTTAAAGTCTCATACCTAATCAAATACCGTCGTGTGAAAATATTTGTTCCATGCTTAGTAGGAACAACCGAGCAAATGATATATCGCCAAGTAGAGAAAATTTGCATCATAATAAAAAACTTATGAAAGTAAAAAACTTATCTTTTGTGGAAAATATTACTATATGACATGTAAAGTACTTAAAAAGTCTTTGACCATCACAGAGAAAAGAACCAATAAAAAGACAAATTAAACCTCATATCGAAGTGGATATATAATACACCCTCCGTTTTTATTTGATTTTCTAATTTTAAGTTAACAAGAAATTTTAAAAAAAACAAAAAAAAAAGCTTTTGAATCTTATAATTTAAAATTAAAGATATTTAGAACATATTATATCTTTTAATCGTGTAATCTTATATATATTATGAAAAAAAATAGAATTAAAGAGTACTAAAAAGAAAGTATAATGTTATTTTTTTAAAATGAAATAAAAAAATAAAAAAAAAACAAATTAAAACGAAGAAATACAATAATATTATTGTTTTGACAAAATATAGTTTGGTCGATTAGGTTGACGTTGACTCACAATTTTGTGTTTAGTAATAAAGGGTAAGGAGATTAAATAAAGTGACACTTTTAGAACATTAAGAGGTATATGAGTACCTTTTCTTTTCATCAAAAGAGGAATATTACCTGATTTTACTATTACTTATATGAGGGAAATTTCTTTGGTTGGCAATCAACTTACACTGTATCCCTGGGAAATACTATCAAATAATGCAAAGACTAAACGAGCAATAATCTTAAATTTGCTTCATTACCAATCGACAACCAATAATAAAAGGATCAAAGCACAATTAGTATATGATGAGATATTATTTTTGAATTATGACATATAACAAAATACAAATAATAGAGAGGGAAGAGGGTCCGCTGAATATAGTTTTTTTCCAGACAAAAAAAACACAATAAAATGATCACAAAGTCATCATGCATACATCATTCACTACTTAATTTATATTACTTCAATATCACCATCTAATAAGTTGCCCATGAGAAGCAACTTGTAAACAAAAAAGCAACAAAACAAAACATTAACATAGTAATAGTATTTGTGCGATGATGGATTTAACTTATATTCGCTCACAGTATAAATGAATTTTTACGGCATCAGTGCAACAACCCTGATGTGATACGCTTTACTGTCTTCAATGCAGCTTAAGGAATCAGAAATCCATGCACATACAATTCATTCCACACCAGAATAACTAAAGTTCTACCTCTTCTCTGCTCTTTTTTTCTGTTTTTGGCTTATTTGGCATTTTGTTTTAAAGAATTTCAGCAACTCCAGAGACAATCAAGACCCTGTAGTCCAACCATAGCAGCTGATGGCACCTGATCTTCAAGAAACCTCCTTTTCATTTCAAGATTTGAGACAATTGAGGAAATTTCAGTATTCATATCAGTGCTAATTACCCCTGTTTCTTGGGGTACACTAAAAATGTCCTCTTTCTTGAAATTCTGACCATAATTGTCAAGTGAAGTCCTTAAAAGAATTGAAGGATCTTGAACCCCAAATGAAGCTGGATTTGTATTGAATGGGGCTATTTGGTTACAAGAAAATGTATTTGGAAGAGAACTTGTAGGGAAAATATCCATTGGATTTGACAGAAGAGGGAAAGGAGAATTGTTTTGAGCAGTGAAAAAATTGGAGAAGCAGTGCACGTGGCTGGATTTGGAAGCAGTACCAAAATCTGTTAATTGTGGCAGAAATGAATTCCCCATTTCATTTTCATTACAATTCAATTTCACAAGCCCTGAAATGTGGATTTTCTTTCCGCCACTGCTCTTTTGAAACACTCTGCAAATCACCCATTCATTCTACAACACAGCAAAAACAAAACAAAAAAAAGTTACAAAAAAAAAACAGAATCTTGATTGAAAACATTTGAGGATTATGATGTATACCTTTGCTGTCTTTGGCAGATTGTGAAGAGACAATTTTCCTTCTAATCTATATTCATGAATGACCCAATTTGTCTTTTCACCTTTTGGAGCTCTCCCTTTGTAGAAAACCAGAGTTTTCTTCATACCAATCAAAGATTTTCCTCTGAAAATCTCTCTGTCTTTTCCAGTAGCTTTCCAATAACCTGCAGCAGTTGCCCTGTTTGTCCTCAGTCCTGTTGGATACTTCTTGTCTCTCACACAGAAAAAATACCATTCTTTTTCCCCCATTTTCGCCTTCCCTACATTCAAACACAACCAAAAGAAAATCAAGTTAAGATCAGCTATATGAATCTCGCTTCATGAAAAAAATAAAATGAAAAGGCTTACGTGGGAGGTCCCAAGGTTCAATTTTGTTCAAATCAACATCACCAATAGCTATAGCAATGAAATTGGTATCCACAACTTTGTTAGACAAATAATGAGTAATCAATTCTTCATCAGTTGGATGAAATCGAAATCCAGGTGGCAGCTCCATCTGATCCTGATGATCATCCTTAACAACTCCAGAATAATTCTCCATCACAACTAATATAATCAAGAACTAATTTGCTTTAGCCTTATACATGTAAATAAATTGTTTTCATAACCACCGAGTCACCAGCTGGCTCTGAAATAAAGTTATACAAAACGGTTTTTTTTCCCAAACAGCTTAAAGAAAACCACGAGCAAGAATACTAAATCAAGAATGGACAAGAGGGAAAAAATTAGGATACACAGAATCCATGGGAACTAACCTGAAAGATTGAAAAAAAGAAGTAACAAGAATACAAGGCCATAAATAGAGTTTTTTGTATGAAATGGATACGTGAAGTTTAAGGAACTAATCGTTTGGGGGGTGGGGGGAGGTTGTTTAGGCCTTCTTCTCTTTAACTCTTCCTAACTATGATACAAATATATAATTTGACCAAATACAACTCATCCCTAAAAGTTAAAAATCATGCATGTAACAATTTTCAACTGCTTTTGTCATTTTTATATGTTCATTTATTTATTTTATCTGGATTATGAGGGGTTGAAAGGGGGATGAGGTAGATGTATAATTGCTACACTACTTTGTGTTTTATTTTTATAACCGTGGTGTTCAGGTTCGCTGGCTAATTTTATGGGGCATTTGTTAGCTTAGACAGATAGAAATAAATGATCTATTGTGTTTGTCGTCATTGAGATTTGAACCTAAAATCTTATTATTCTGGATTCATTTTATTGATTACTATGCTCCACATTTGGGTGCAAGCTAAGTGGACCTATAACTATAAAAGAAAGTTATTAGGAATGACGGATGAAAAAGAGTCATGATATAGCTAACATATGCAGTTAAATCTCTCTATTATAACAATGTTATTTTTTTGATATTTCTTTTATTAATATAATTAAATGCTTAGTGAAATATTATTATAAAGAATAGGTGTTAATAGAGGGATCATTGTACTAGTGGAATAAGTTTTAGTTTTGTTAGTATATTGACTTTAAAATTATTGTATTTTTATTTAGGATTGAGACGTAGTTATTTGGTGTCAATATTGATTTGTTTTTGGAACTTCTACTGTGTGAATAGTTCTTTTTTTTCTTCCTGTGGTGTGAACAGCTATGTGAAGGCTAAAAATGTTGCTTTCATGGTGGTTCCAACTGTATACCAGAACCATCCAATATGACTTAATATTAAGTTGTTAAAAAAGCAATTAAGAGTGCTTTAAATATGTATCTACTCGCTTATGTTCTGCTAATACAATTCTATTATTCCCAAATCAACCTTCGTTAGGCAAAAAGATTGGAGTTCTATTACATAAACTGATTTTGCATGTAAATATTTTTATACACCATCAAATCATCATCCTAGATGATTTTTAAATATGGACTTGAAAATTTAAAAATAAAATATTTTATTTATTATAATAGGTGATAGTGTAAAAATTACCTCTATTGACAATATAAACACTTAAACACTAAAAAAATAAATTGACTTAATTATGTAAATATTTTGTACACACGTTACAAGTCCAGGTTCTAAATATGAAAAAAAAAATTGTTGGGAGTTGTGCCTCAGACTCCAACAAGGATATCAAATATCGGGCGAAAAATAAAAAAGCTTAAAAAGTGTATTTAAAATACTTAAAGGTACGTGTGAAAAGGACTATGTATCTTCATGTAATACATACAAAAATAAGGCTATATATACATCATGTAACTGAAAATAGATATTAAATTTCATTAATCAAAGTGAATGTGACCATTCTAAACACAACTTAATTTGTGCAGACCAACACTGCGCAGAATCTTCATGCTGTTAGCTTTCAATTTAGCCAAGTCCACTCTTGCCGTATAAACTATAAAATTTGTCAAAAAGGTTTTAAAGTTCATTTAAAAGCTGTCACACTTTCAATGGGAAAATATTATTTGCTCTTAGAATTAAACCTATCTCAAGGCTCTATACTCTTAATTATCAGAGCCCTAACTTTTTCTGTTCACTGAAAAGGAACTTCACTATCTATTTAAACAAGATTCTACTACTCGTCTACCACTTTGACGCTCAATTAGGGGTGGAGGTACAAGTCTATAGCTACCGGTAAGGTTAAATTTATTAACTTTTATAAAATGCTCTATTTAAATTCAATTATTTTAGCGCTCACCATAATTCAGAATTCATAAAGTTAAACTTCTAGTTAATTTAATTTTTTCTTCACTAAGAGTGTCAAATGGACGTTTTTGATTAAGTCAAAATGAGTTGGTCAGAAGATTACTTGAACTGAAACGGGTTAAGTCAAATTAGCTAAATAATGGTTCATAGCACAATTTGTCCAATTCTGAGTTTTTTTTTTTAAAAAAACTCTTTGTTTGTACTTTTATGATATACTTTAATTACCTATAATTTTTTCGTATTACAGCTATATATAACATTTTAAAAAATATTCAAACTGAAAATCCAAATCAAACTTATTAAAAAAAAACTATTTTTATTTGCTTTGGTTTGGTTTTGCATTTTTAAAAATCGATAATATTTGGTTTGATTTTTGTTTTGTGCATAAAAATCGAAGAAATAATCGAACCGCACTGATAATTTTTTTTATATATATATGAGTAATTTTTCATACAAAAAATGCAACACTCCAATGAAAAAGAGTAAGACATGATGCATCTTATATTTTTGTAGCAATATCGGTAGCTTATGTATTATTTAGTAAGTCTATATTATTTAGTACAATGGATTAACTAACTATATAAGCTTCAAGTTAAACAAATTTGAAGTTTCGTATAAGAATATAAGATCCAAAATGGCAGGTACGAAGACAATTCATTTCCTTTTGAATAAATTGTTGTCTTTCTATTTTTCTACTTTGAATGAATTGTTGTCTTTTTTTTTCTCTTTTGAATGAGTAGTTTCTTTTATTTTTCGTGTATGGATAATAACCGAATAATCGAATCAAAAAAGACAACAAAACAAATCGATAATATAAATTATATTTGGTTTGATTTGATTTTAATAATTTAAAAATCAATTAAATTGATTTGATTTTGATTTTGACCAACAACCAACCTGTGAATACCCTTTTAAGTACATGTATTAGTTAAAAAACGAATTAGCCATAAGTTAAATTTATGTTAAGTCATATGTTACAATATGGATCTAGGAAGTTCAGCTAATTAAAGATACTCTTTTGGACTCAACTTGATTAATTGTCTTTATGTAGATGCAAAAAAAAAGAAAAAGAGATAAGTATTGAAGTCATCCTTGTCTTTATAAATACTTTGTTATAATGGGGTTGTTTAAAAGATGAGTAGCTATATTTCATGTGGGACTCTGCCCATAGTACTTTTGGGCCACTTTCACTATTACTTGCAAATAAATGAGAACAAATTAAAATTGTTCTGGTAAGGACCCTTACCAAAAAGATACTTGCAAGTTGTAAGTATTTCTTTCTGAGATTTGATTGTTTCATCATTGATGAAGAAAATAGTAACTTAATCAAAATTAAAGATCAAATAGGTAGATTTGGCTACATTTCAGTAAATATAAGTTGTGTCATAACTCATCCAATGATTGTTTGGATCAAAATGAGTGATTCAATTTGGGGCACACAACGGATCATAACACAACTCGCTTTATTCAAAATTAACTTTCAATTATTTATTTTTTATTTTAAAAATAAACTTATGTATATATTCTATTTTATGTACAAAAAAAATTAATCATGACTATATCAAAGAAATCAAATCCAAAATTTTCTTATTTTTTATGTTTTGATAAACTTTGTATGGTTTAATTTAGCGCCCATATGCAATCTAAATTGACGTAAACATTTAAATTCTCTAACTTGGATTATGCACAAAATGTCCCATTAATAATTATTATGCATCTACTTTAACACACCTACCTTTACCCACCTAAGTTTGAGCGAGTTGGCCATTTTCTTTAGAAGAAAATGAGAAATTAAAATCCGTTATGTTAATTTATAAAAGCAGAATTAAGAAGAAAAAAAAAGCATATATTAAAAGAATAGATGATTCATTATATTATGCATGCACCAATGGTATAATCACTTATGAAGCTTATGTAACAGGGAAAAATAAAGGTGACAGAGAACACTTTATTCCATTTATTATGATTTTATGATACCAAATTGGTGCACAAGACACAGAAAATTCCAGCTTTACAATGCAAATTGATTTTGTGTAAACGTCCATATCGATTTATTTCCATTGTCTCAAAATACTTGTCATATTTTTTATTTACACATTTCTTAATAAAATATTATTATTTTTTCCATCCCAAATTAATTGTCAAGTTGAGATTTTGCACACCTTTTAAGAAAACAATTATTAAGAGTGTTATTTGACTAATATACCGCTAATAGAAAAATCAATATCATTTATTGATGTGTTCTGTATTGAATGCTACAAAGGAATATCAAAAATTTAACAACTTTTCAATAGTACTAAAAAAATTTACACTGCTCAATGAAAATTTTTTGCCGCCATTTCCGTGAATGAAAATTTTTGCTTCCCCAATTTGGTTCAAACAAAAAATATTTCTTTCATACTATATGAAAAATTACAATTTCCCACTAAAATTAACATTATAAAAAAATGCATGGTACTTGAAATATGAATATCAAACAAAGTTACCTGCTGAAGTCGTTAATTCTTATATCTGCTGAAATTTTAATTTTAATTTTTGTGTCCATGTATTTAAAAATATATGCATCATACTCTAATGATTCTTCTAAAACTGATTTATAGAGTAAAGTTAAAAGGGAATAAGTGCATTAATTGAAGAAGTCTTGTAACTTGGACTAATATCTTTTTTTCACATTGAAATAGTCTTGTAACTTTAAAATGAATTTTTAAAAACTTAGTAACTGTAGTAATTATTAAGGGTTGAATTGAAAAAAAAAAAGACTAATTGTTTCTTGATTATTTAAATTGACAACTAATTTGGGACGAAAGGAATATTAATTAGAAGAGACGTTTGACTAATTTACCTTTATTTATGTGTTAAGATATAAGCTTCATTTATTTGCACTTAGTGGATGTCCCTTAGGCCATTAAATGCATTTATTTTCATCAAGATTCACACTTAATTGATCGTAATAGATTTTAATCCTTATAATTTTTAATAAAGTAATATTCTTTTGTGGATAATATCCACTACCACTCTAACCATATCTATTATCACAAATACCATCAACATTGTCAATCACCAACTCTTATCGTCAACCACACCAACCATCTTTGTTATTGCAATCACCATTGATAATCACTATTATCAGTCGTTATCAAAGCTATCACTTTCATTATTATAATTATATTTATAGTCAGCACTATTATCGTTATCGCCACATCCACCATCACTATCACCTATGCAGTCATTTCTAGTGCCAATCAACTCCATCATTTTAATTAGCAATGCTTCTAATTATCATCAACACATCATTAACCTCCGTGCATTCTTTAGCCACTATTAACATTGTCGCCACCGATGCATCTTTTCATTAACATATTAAAGTGGACAAATAATAAATAATTTTTTTTAAATATAATAGATAAGTAAAAATAAATGGAAGGAGTAAGAAGAGAAATTTAATAAAATGACCTTTTCTACTTCCGAAAAAAACTATAGGAGTATAAAAAGAAAGACACTCTTTTCTTTTTGAGTATAAATGTATATAGAAAACCAATTATGGAAGGAACAAATGTCAAACTTCATCTTTAAAAGGAAAATGTAATCTCTTTTGAAACTCCATTTAAATTGACTCAAATAAAAAAAAGAAAAACTTTAGTGCCGCCACAGCCAATGAAGAGTTGAAGACCCTCACGCAACCATACATTCAATTTGATGATTCAAATTACATCAAAAAGAGGTAAACGATAAATTAGTAATAAAATATCTTTTATTTATAACTTTTTAAAATTAAAAGCGTGCAAAAGAATAATGTAATAAATAATATGTAATGGAAAAAAATAATATATATATATAATATATGCTTGGCCACTGCTCCAGTACCTTAAGGTATAGTGATGAATGTCCAGATTCTCTCATATACCATCAAAACTAGGGGTGTGTTTGGCATCAAAAAAATGTTTATCTAAAAAATATTTTCCTTGAAAATAAATGAGTTTTTTTTTGATAAGTAAATAAGAAAATAATATTTCAAGAGCATTTATTTATAAGCTAGCAAAATATTATGAAGGTAGAATGGGTAGAGAGTGGGGTTCGGGGCTGGAATAGTCAAGAGATCGGGATTGGAGACATTGGGAAGGGGGAATAAACTTGAAAATTACTTATAAAACTTGTTTTTTTGTACTTCCATCAGAAATAACACAAGGTAGCCGCTTGTGCATCCTTATTTAAAATATATTTAGTTTTTAAAATTTAGTCAATTTTGACAAATTTCAAACTGAACTAGTTGTTGTTGCTACTTCTTTTCTTCGGGACATGAAAATGGCTCCGCCAAAGCCTAATTTCAAAAATCGAGGTATGAATTAAGACTTTTCAAACTTTAGAGTTTTGGATATGAAGTTAGACTCTATGATAACCTAACTTTAGACCCGTCATCTTGAAATATTTTACTTCAAATTTGCACGTCTGAAATTAATAATGAAGCGGTTAAATTTTATTTTTTTAATTTATAAATTTCGATTCTTCTTTAAATTGGAGTCCTTAAAACAGTTATGATGTGTGCATTTCGTCCCTACTCAAGGCCCACTCCTATTTTGAGCCACTGCTCTCTTTACTTTTAAGAAAATAATATATTCAACAACAATAATAATAATAGATACTCAATGTATTTCCCGTAAATCATGAAGTCTCGGAGGATATAGTGTATTTTTAATCAAAATGAATATGTGATCTTTTAGAAGTAATTAAAGATTAGTGATCACAAAAAAAATTGTAGTTTAGGTATTTTGGTGTGACTCACCTCTATAAAATAGTTTAGTCAATTCCTACTATCCTTTTTTTTCTTCCCTTTTTCCAAATCTTTAAAAGTACTTTTCTAAAATATGCAAATATTACACAAAGATCGTCTATATTTTCATGCACTAGCCGACTGTCATTATAAGATGGTGATTGAGTAGCTAGTCTCTTTTGTTTTCTTATGGATGTTCAACTCTTTTTGATGATATTTCTTGTTAAGGTCCACACTATATATATTGCACATCACTTTTATATGATTAGGAGATCATATTATATATGTTTTATTAGATACGTGGCTTACTTATAATATTTCATTGCGATTATGACTCTCTTTTAATCTATGGATGCAAAAGTGCCAGCTTCACATGAATTCTCATGCTCCAGAGCTTAGTGAGTTTTTTTTTTTTTTTACTATATAACATTTAAACACGTGCCCTTTAATTTATTGGCACGTGACATTAAAAGAAAATTATCAATTTTTATTTTTTTATATTTTTCTTACCAATAAGATGAAATTTAGATAGGCAACCAATTGAGTTATTAAGAATATTCTCTTTGTCGTTTGATGATTAAATAACTAACGCACAGATTTCATTGACTGACAGTCACCTAATATAAATGCAGAATTTTAATGATAAAATATTAAATCTATTGCTTTTAAAAATGAATCTTTTTAAGCTAAAATTCTTTGAAATTACTAGAATTACTTTTTTGTGAAGTCGACATTTGAACAGCGTAGCACTCTTTACCCACCGAGGGAAAAATGCTCCATTATTTGAATATATGTTTGGTTCAACTAATGAAGCAATGATGTCATGTTAGTGTTGAAACTACACTAATATAGTACAAATATTTCTCAATACATTGTTAGTCATGTATATCAGTATAATTTATTTATCTGGCCCATGTTTAATTTTTACTACTTCCTCAGTTTAAGTAATTTACTACTTTTTCTGTTTCAATTTGTTTGTCTTACCTTTTTTTTTATTATCTATTTCTAAAAGAATGTCTTTTTACTTTTTTTTGTTACTCTTTAATTTTAACTTTCCACATGACATCTTTAAGACCACAAAATTTAAAGACATTTTGGTACATTCTACAAATCTTTAATTTCAGATCATAAAATTCAAAAAAACTCTTTACTTTTTAAACTCCGTACCAAATATTCATAATCATACAAACAAATTAAAATGGAGAGATAGAAATATATGCAACCACGATTGATTTACTACTATTATTGATACATCGTACAAGACAGGTGAATTCAAGATAAAATATTATTCATATATTATAATTATTGAATATAATTTTGCATCCGTATCTGTGACAATGGCTTAACAATGGAACGTGTTATATGTTCCACCAAGTGTTTGTTATGGCCAAAAAAAAAAAAAACTCCCCACTTAATCATTGTGTAAAAGAGTGTAGCTAGCTACAAGGATCTATATATAATGATGGCAACAGTTGGAGTGGGCAGGTAAGCTAACGTTAATAGGATCAAGAGAAAAGAATAAGAATTATATTAGATTAGTCCTAGTCACAAAAAACAACAACAAATAAACTTGTAGTGTAGGGATACATATACAAGTCAAGACAATAATATCTAAATCCAGGGCCATGTTGATGCTCTCATTGTCACTGCTCCACATTTTCTATATATAATTCTATTCTAGATGCAAAGCCAAACCTAATGCTATTACTCATGTGTAGTTGTCCACAGCGGCGGACCTAGAGATTTTATGAAGGAGGTTCAAAAAAATTAAACACGCTAATCAGAAAAAAAAATGTGCTTATTCGGATTCAAATCCGAGAGAACTGAGATAAGTTAAGGCGAAATATTGAACCACATTTGCCACTGAGCTAGTATTTTGGCTTATGCTCAAGGGACTCAATGTTATTATATATACATATAAATTAAAATTTTTATCTTATATATACAGTATAATTTTTTAACGAAGGAAGTTCAAATGAACCCCTCAACTACATGTGGGTCCGCCCCTGGTTGTCCATGTCTACATTGTACATTCCAAACTTTTAAGGCACCTCAAACTTGAAATAAATTTCATTCATATATTCATCTGTTCTAATTATTGAACACCTATGATAAAGTGTAACTAGTAGAACTTACCCATCAAAATTTGAAATGATATTGTGTCATTCTCAAGAGTTTATATTATTATGTACGTAGTCACATGGAATTTTTTCAATATTACTCTTAGTATGAAATTTGTATAACCATACAAATATAATTATATGTTTAAGATATAACATACTAATAAGTTGCACTATGAAAAATACATGTACACTGAAATGGCGAGAGTATTATCTTTAGAAGAAGAAAAAAAAGTTCTTCAACAAAATCATCGTTTATTGCACAACTAGTTGGAATTGTTATCAATATTTTTCGGCTGATTTTCTAGAGCCAAGTGTTATGACCCGCCACTTGATATTGAAGAAGGGGGAAGAACCTAGAGTAGATTCGTGAGTAAGTTGTCAAATGCCGCACAGAGATCTTAGTTGAAGTCTAAGTTTGTAACACAAGAATCTATAAAAAAAACGTCTATTTATCTTTCAAAAATAAAGATAAAATATGCATATACACTATCATTTTTAAACCGTGCGAAAATAAAAAAAAAACTTTTTTTCATCCAAAAGGGAAAGAAGACTTCCATCACACAACACACATGCAAAACAAGAGAAATGAGAAGCGATATTTGGCTTGCTAAAAACTGTGGAAAAATTGGCCCATGCAGGTCTCGAACCTGCGACCTTCGCGTTATTAGCACGACGCTCTAACCAACTGAGCTAATGGGCCAAGTGTTTTTCTTTTGTGCTTATTATTTTAATAGCATCGGCATTTAATGCTTGGCATAGGCAAATTAAACTATGGTGTGAAAAAACAAAGGTGGTCCAAAAAAAATAAGGGACAATTTAAAATATATACAATAAACTAATTAGTTTACAACAAATATAGTCATGTTTTATTTACATTACTTATACATGAGCGATATACTAAATATACATTATGATACACTCAAAAATTGAATATAACTTGACTATACATGAAATATACACTGACTATACATTCCTATAGAGCGAATGACCATTTTTTTGATAATTATTTTTGTCGAATGGCCATGTAGCGTAATTATCCGAATGAAAAAAATCATGGGCTAAATCTAATTATATGCCCGTAATTAAATTGTAATAACAAAAAGCGTCATCTTTATTCATGAGTTGAATGGAAAAAGAAAGATGCATGGCGGCATAAAGATCTTTGCTTCGATGGTAATAGTAAAGACTTTGTGGAATTGTTATCCAAATAATAAGAGAGACAGAATCTGCTAGACTGGCAAACTGTAAAATATGCCTAACTCATAATAATACAGCATTGATTGACATTCCCATTTTTTTGGATTCTTTGCATCCTCATCAATTGTTTCAAACATCTGACAAAAAACAAAAAATGCCAACTCAATTACACGCAAGCACCTCCTATATATAAACAAGCCTGATAAATTATAATAATTGCCCACGTTAGATCTGAGACTCACCCCACCACCTAAATATATGTACTCTGTTAGTAATCATCATCCAAACTAGAACATTATATATATGCAGGAGACGCAAACCGTACAAGAAAAGTCTGATGCTATGAGCTCAACTAAGAAGGCATTGGCCGAGGAAATTGATCCTTGACCTCTCTTATAAGATACCACATGTTGCACCAATTCAATCACCTGACGAATTTATTGGAGTTTTTGTTAATATACAACACAGGATAAAATTTTAATGAATAAAGTTCATATTCACTTAAAAATTTACACTATTGTTCACGAGTGAAGTTAATAATATAATTAGAGTTTATCAGTGTAAGAAATGTTCATACCATCAAACCATTTTCACCTATTGTAAATAGCTTATATATGCGTGTATAAGTTGAATCCTTATTTCTCAGCTTTAAAAGGAAGAGAAGCACAATTTTCATTTGCCTTCCTTCTTGTATTTTTCCTTCTTTTTTTGAGTTTTGAGAGTAAGTAAGTGTTTTGTCTAATGAGTTAGGCACAAGTAGAAATTTGTATTGGCAGTGACGAGAGATGGTGGGAGAGGACCCTTAATTAAGCCCAACATTGTAGAGACCAATTCAGCACAACAACTTGTTGATTCATTGTTAAAGGCTGGTGATAGATTGGTCATAATTGACTTCTATTCTCCTGGATGTGGAGGTTGCAAGACTTTACATCCTAAGGTATGGTACCAAAATGTTCAAGAATCTAGTATTTTCTGTTCAAGACTGAGTGGACAGTGTTATGTGCTGATAGGAGGCAGAATGTACTAGTGAAATTAGTCGAAATGCGTGCAAGTTGATCCAAATAACACAGTTATAAAAAATAAATGTCCAAGAATTTAGTTAGCAATTGAATGCATTACTTTCGACTTCAACTATATGTACATACATTATCAAATCATAAGTCTCTCCCCTCTCTCTATTCAGAGGCGGACTTCATTCTGTGGGGTTTTAAAATGTATTCATTACTTTCAATTCAAACTATGACTACATATGCAAAAAGCCGTTGATGCTAAATTCAAGATTCACCTCTGCTCTCTACGTGTTCCAGTAATTAATAATGTCATTTTTGTTACTTAATGTTTGCACATGTGTGAGCTAGCTGAAGCAAATCCCAATGCCATATTCCTCAATGTAAACTATAAAGAACTGAAAACCATGTGCCATGTTCTACATGTAACCTGTCTTGTGCAGATAAGGAAATTTAAAGATGCAGTAGCAAGGTATTGGAATGATGGGCGTAGCTTCTGTCCAGAAAAAGGTCTTGATGAATCTGAGCTTTTAGCTTTAGCCTCATTTGGACAAATATCAAAGAAATCATCATTTGGTACTTAAATCTGAACAAATGATGATTTGGTTAAGGAGATTGAATTTCAATTGATTCTTTCAAGAGGATTGGATGGTCTTTCTAAAGAGGTATTTAATAGGTAGTTACAACAGAAAAGGAGTTTAAATTGTCTTTAAACTATATGAATCAATAATAATAATAATATCATCAGTAAAAGGTCAGAAGTTCCTAAAGGGGTATTTTGTAGACTTTTTCTCAAATGTGTATTAATATCTCATTTTGTACATTGTTATTTATTCAAGGCCGAAAATCTATATACATCAAAGATAGTAAGATCTATTTATATCTTACCATTTTCTAACCTCACTTGTGAAAATACCCGAAATATGTTAGTAGATCATATTCACAATAGCAATAATAAGAGATGTGAAGATTTTTAATAACAAACTAAACAATGGATGATATACAACCGAGTCTCAAACTAATTGTAAAAGATATTTGCTTTATGGCCTATTCAAAATCTCGCAACTTCAACGACGCATATAACCCCAATGATGAAAATCCCAGCTTGCAGAAACTGTGCAAAACGTCACTGAAGGTAACCTACCAATGGAAGCTGCTGTTCCATTTTCTTGGTTTTCTTCAAAAGATGCTGCAGTTTATCATGGTTTTCTTCAAAAGAATGCATCAAGAATAACAATGACGAGATGATTATCATGGTAGTTTAACAGTATGATCCAGCAGACCAATCTTACGGATTACAAGATCCGTCTGCAAGAAAAAAATCCACCAAGTTTGAAGACAAATAGATAAAAAAAAACTCTATATCTGATTATTTCTGGTTAAAACAAAAGGCCTTCATCATATGTAAGAAAGTTTTATCACATGTAATGCCACTGGAGCCCAACTTAAAAGAAGGCTTCAACAGATAGCAACATTCGAATCTCCGTTCTTAATTGACAATCATCAGGCTTATACCAAAAATGAGCAATAGCTGCAAAAAGATGACTCTGGAGGAGCCAAAAATCCCACACAAGAGAGTAAAGATCAACTGAAATGTCAAAAAAAAAAAGTTGTGCCTCAGAGGTAGTGACAATCACATTAACATCATCATTTTTACATATCAAGATAATACGTGCAGAAACATCACTGGCACTTTTAGACAAGGCGAAGAAAGCACTTGCATGATTAACTCAACATGAAGGATCAACTGTGCTTACTGCAACCCTTCAAAAATCATAGAAAAACAGAACAAAATAGTATGTGTATTAACAGGTAGCCTTGGAGAAGTAGTGCTCACACACTATCATCTTTCTTCGTTCTGAATTCTGATAACATGAACCACGAAGGTACAGTTTCAAAATAACAAAGCCACGAAGATCCAGTGCTTAACTTGCTGAGATGATTGATAGCGGCAATCACTCGCTATAGAGTAACAAATACAACACTAGCAATGTGCCGAATTTCTAACTCGAAATGCAATGTGATTGGTGTGTAAAGCTCACAAATATATAGTTGGGACGCTCTTTCTAAACCAAAAATACAACTAATGAATTAATCATTAGTTAAAAGAGAGGTTGCTCAAGCAATCAGTCAATCACCAATTAAGGGTTAAAGAACCCATAACAGCTGAAGTGAAAATGAATAACTGGACGAGAAATACAAAACAGGAACTACGGCAATGGTAGTGCACGCAGTTGAAAATAACACAAGTCTCAAGCATCAGAGAGATTCCCATCGACAAATCATCATCCCCCAGAGGGTGCTGATGTCCCTGTCTGTTCTATCATCATTGCAAGGACCAAATCAAATGAAGACTTTAACCCAAAAAAGGAGGGGGGGAATAATTATCACGAGTTCATATTTAAGAAAAATAAGTGCATGCCTCAAATCAAATTATTATGAACTATCAACCAAGAACGCAGCATTACTATTATTTGGCATTGAATTTGCAAATTAGATAGAATCAAGCTAAGGGTTTACAACATCATAATCTTGACAATTGACACGACGATTACATACATCATAATAACTAAGACTCTTAAGTCCTTGGAAAAGTAGAATCATGATTAATTTCAAAAAGAAGATTCAACAAAAGGAGTGACAATTTGAAATCCTAGATATCTAACTATTTCCTTTGTCAAAAGTACATCATACCCACTAATCAATAAGATCAACCCATAAGATTATTCCATTAAAAAAAGCTAAAAGCTAAAATAAGGATTGCAAAAATTTACGAAAAAATAAGGAATTGATAAAGCCTCAAGCCTCAGATTAAAAATCGTTTCATAGCGAAATACTCAAAGTATATTTAATACCATCATAGGCAGAGGCGCGCAGATTTGAGCTGATACATAAGGCAAGAAACACAATTTACCACAATCTAAGGGGCATAGGAAAACACAGATCCAACTTGTGAATTTCTTACATCACTTGAAAAAATCATTTAAACGCATTTCCACAAAAACTAAGAATCATAACATAAAATACAACAAATAAATAAAAATAACAACTGAAAATCAAAATAGAAGAAAATGAGAACTTGATACCAAAAAGGCTGGTGGCTAGGGTTCTTATTCTGCGAGTGGTGCCATTTTGAGGTTTTATAGGTGTGACCCCACAAACTAGGGTTTACTTGAGGGAGAACAATTTTACCAAGGTACCCCTGCAATTGTGTGGTTTCTATTTTTAATTTTTATTGATCTAAATAAAAATATCCAAATTTACCTCTCAAGTATTTTATTTGTCTCCCACTTGTCCTCATTTACGTGTGAGCTGTCAAAATGGACTAGCCTAACCCAATTCAATTCAATCTTAAAGGGCTAGCGACTTAAATGTGTTAAGATATGTTGATCTTTTTAACTAAAGAGCCTATAAAATAACAGATCAATCCAGCCCTAAGCAGGCTACGGATTGGGACATTTCAATCAAAAGATGAACAACATTGACATCTTAGAATGATTATCGAACATTGATAAACACAATATCAATAGGTTAAAAATTTATATGTCCATGAGTTGCATACACTTTAGTGGAATACTTATAAAACAACATAATAGGCAAAATACAATAATCAATATTCACAGAATTCATCAGAATAACATGCATTACATGATCATTTTTTTCATAAACTCGAGAAACGAAAAATAGACATAAACACAAAGTAAAAGAAATCAAAAATTCATAGCTATAATAACTTTAATTGCCTAATTACTGAAGATTTGGCAAAATAAACACTACTTAAAATATGTATAATAAATAATTTTAAAATTTACGACTCACATACTGGCCTTTGAGGCTCTTTTAAAATTTACGACCCACATACTGGCCTTTGAGGCTGGCGGGCCAAATGAGGTTGGGCTAAAAAATCTCATTTCTACATAGGCTAAAAAAATTTAGCCCAGGCCCACTTAATTCATAAGCTGCGTTGGGTCGGCCTCACGGGCGAAGCCCATTTTGACAGCTCTAATCAAGGTGCATCGGTTAGTTTGTTCGATTTAATGTATTATTTATTCGATTAATTGGTTTTTCATTTTTAAATATGCTAAATCATTAATCAAATCAATAAGATATTTTTTTATCGATTTTTGATCCTAACGGTTCGATTTTTCGTTTAACCAATAAAAAAATATTCATCAAACAATTATATGACTTCCCTAACAATTTGACGCGACAAGACAAAAAATTGACTTTAAAAACTTATAAAATAAAAACAGTAGTATCCAACATGAAAAAAACTATACAAGTGCAACACACATAGAAGAACTAGAACAATAATGTGAATTGAATACTAAAGGGGAAAAGCAATAACCCATAAGGTAGTGATATTAACATTTAATATTTATATAGTGGTAAAGTAATAAATGACTATTATTTTATTGGATTATTGGGTATAACCCAATATAAAAAATAACCAATAACCTGATATTTTTTGTTTATATAAAATCACTAAAAATCAGTTAACTCAATTATCCAATAACAATTACCAATAACATTTTTTCAGTTCAATTTATTGATCAGTTTGCACACCCCTAATCAATCCATGTGTTATTATCTTTCGTCTTAAATATGTCTCTCTCCCTATCACGATTGTCCAATTTTGCTCTAGTATTTGTTATGGTAGAGCATGTAGTTCAAACAAAATTAGGGGTAAATTATCCCAATTGCTTATAGGGAAAAGACTTATTTATGTCATATGTTAAAAATTTGGCTCATTTATGCCATTGCTGTTTGAAAAATGACTCATCTATGCCATTATTTTTTAACTTTGATTTTGCAAAACCACCTAAACAACTTTTAACACTTTTCTATTGGAGTTTTGAATCAAATGTACTTTTTTTGCTTCTTCTTCTTCTTCAAAACACCAAGAACACATGAAGAACACCAAAAATTCAAAATTTCAACTTCTTCACTTTTTTACGAAATCACCTCAAATTTCAATATTAACATCCCTCCGAGCTAGATATCAAAACTCAATATCTTTCAACTTCAAATTCAACCTAACCAACAAGATACACTTAAAATTTCTTCAAAATTTTAAAACTTTAACCTCTTTTAATGGTAGAATTTTCTCCACAACTTCAAATCACTTGAAATGTTAAATATAGACATAGCGAACTTTAAAATAGTGTGTTTTGGGTCTACATTCAAAATTTTAAGTAATTTGGAATTGTGGCAAAAATTTCACCATTAAAGGAGGTTAAAGTTTTAAAACTTTGAAGAAATTTTAAGTGTCTTTTGCATTAGGTTGAATTCAAGCTTAAAAGATATTGAGTTTTGATATCTAGCTCGAAAGGATGCTATTATTAAAATTTGAGGTAATTTCGTAAAAAATTGAAGAAGTTGAAAATTTAAATTTTTGGTGTTCTTCATGTATTCTTGGAGAAGAAGAAGCAAAAAAATACATTTGATTCAAAACACCATAGAAATGTGTTAAAAATTGTTTAGGTGGTTTTACAAAATCGAAATTAAAAAAATAATGGCATAAATGAGTTTTTTTCTCAAACGACAATGACATAGATAAGCCAAACTTTTAATGGATGACATAAATGAGTCTTTTCTCAAAGTTCGATAGCATATTTGAGTCTCTTTCCTAAATAAGCAAAAAATTATAAAATCGCATTATACATTATTACAAAGTTATTCTAAAAAAATACAACATTTATTGATTAAACCTTAATAAATTCAATAAAAAAATAAAATTGAACATAAGTTGTAGTGTTCAAATTGTTAGTAACTAAAAAATTCTTGTTGAAATTAATGTCACAGATCACAGTAATTAGTCTTCTTTACTCAATATAATGATGGATTTTTTATTATTATTAAACATTGGCTTGAATAAAGTAGTAATAAATTTGATCAAAAATAATGAATTTGGTGATATAAATGATAAACCAAGAATTGATTTGAAGTAAAAATAAATTTTATATTGGAGAGAATAATCATTATATGAGATATAAACGATTTTAAAAGTAATGATATGAATTATAAATTTTATTTACATATGAAACAAATGGCTAGTAGATATATATAAAATAAATATGAATTATTTTTATAAAAAATAAACTTGTGGGTCAATTTTTGTATTTGAAAAATCTCATATCATAATTTGAAATTCCCAAATCATGATTTTTAGTAAATCTGAGACTTCATCTCATGGCCAAACGCCTACTAAAAATGAAAATGTCTAAGTATACCTTTCAACACTTGAAAAGAGTCCATAAGACCATTACTCTCCACCATATTAGCCAAATCAAACTAAATTAATTTCAAGGACCCTGAATCATTTCTACGTTAATTTGTCTCAACTATCAAAAAAAAAAAAATATCTCCTTCTATATTTAGTAAGTTTTTCTAATTCTAACATCTTATATAATAAGTTTAAAATCACAAAATTTTAAAGAATGCACACATTTTAAAATTAAAATTACAAAATTCAAAAATCTACCTTTATTTCATAAAATTCGTGATAAAAAAAACTAAGACAATTAAGTTGAAACAAAGGATAATAAAACTTCATTTTGTATCAATTAAGATATATAATTTCTTTCATTTGTCAATTATTATAGATAATCTCATTCATATTATATAACTCCATGGAATTCGGACGAAAACTTTATTCATTCTAATGAAATGTTTGTTAGATTTAAGTGGAGTGTGAATGAAAAAGAATGAAAAAGAAGAATTGTGAAATGTGGGGGAACCAAATGAAGGAAAAATGAAAAATTATTTCTCCCTCATTGGTAAAAGAAAAGAAAAGTCGTGTCCTTATATTAGGAAAGACTTCCTTTAACTCATAAAAGGTTAAGTAGAGGGTGTCCCATCCTACTGTCGTTGTCGTCCGCTCGGCTCGGCTACGGGCTACGGCTTTGACTTTAGCTTTGTCAAATGATGTGATTGGTTGATAATTTTTTAGAAAAAATTTATTAATCTCATTATTTGATTTCCTTTTTCTGAATATTAGTTCAGTTTTAATTCGAAATTATTGATTATTAATTAATTAATTCGCGGATTAATTTGAATTAATTAATTTCACGAAATTAAGTAAATAACCCAAATAACTAAAAAATGGGATTTTATTTTAAATTTCGCGGAAATGTTTCGGAAGGACATTTTGTCGGAAGGACCTGTTCCTTCCGAAAAGACATTTCCTTCCCAAAAGACACTGTGCCTATTCTAAACAGATGAGACTGTTCTGAATATGCATATTCTAACCCGTTGTTGGCTATAAATAGAGATATCTGCTCTCAACTTTCGACATCAAATTTTCTTCTCTTTTGCATATATTTTTTCTCTTGCAAACAAAATTGTGTCTTTGTGTAATTACGTTGTTGCTTTCTGAGTTCACTGAAATTGAAGAAGTTTGAGGTACCGCTACTTCTTTAATGTTCTATCCGTTTTATCCTGGGAGGTAATAATCTATAACCTCGGATACAGTGAAGGAATTAAATTCCTTAAGGATACACAATAAATTCTGTGGACTCGGATACTATTTTTACTTTACATCTACATTGTTTCTGATTTACTGACTTTAATACATGAGGAATAACAATGTTTTCTCTCATTCACCCGATTGTTGTTATAAATAAGAAATGACTTTTAGAATGTATCGAAATGTTCTTCAATTTTATAATTTTAAATACAAAAATAAACTTAATAAATTGTTGATAGAAAGCGCCTCGCCCTACGCGGCGCAAAACTTAGCCGAAGTGTTCCGGGTAAAAGAAATTCCTTTGGCGGATGTGTTAGGACTTAGGAGTAGATTTCTTATCGCCTGAAATCTCCACGTGAGACATGACAGACTTGTGATTAACCAAATGTCACATTCTTATTGGACAAGAAAAGATTTGGGTTCCCTGCTTTCTTCTAAAAAGAACTAAGATTCTTTGGATAATGGCCAAAAGAGATAAGGATAAGAGACATATCTTCTCATTGGCTACTCTCAAATTCACAACCTATAATCACTCTCCAAGATTGCACAATAATCCCATTCAAATAGAAGCACAATTTTGCATACAGAACCGACACAAATTATTTTAAGTAAACTCCATTGCCATTTTCTTGATAATTCTAAAATGGCCACTGTAACGACGCAAACCTCCGCCGCCGTCTTCCGTCCATCCGCCTCTAAGACAAGGTTCCTTGGTGGATCATCCGGTAAACTAAACAGAGAGGTGTCTTTTAAACCATCAACTTTATCTTACAATTCATTTAAAGTCGAAGCCAAGAAAGGTGAATGGCTTCCAGGCTTAACCTCTCCTACTTACCTTAATGGAAGGTATGTATGTACGTATGTACATTCCACATCACATTTTTCGTCTCCATCCAACTTTAATTGTTAAATTTAACCATAACTGTGCAGATACCAAAAGTTGCATTATCGATGCAGAGATTAGGCTACAAATTAAACAAACGTCTTACTATTAGTTTATGTGAAATTTTAGGCCAAAATTATTTTTCTTCATACTGCCAACTAAACAACTTGTAATATAATTATTGTAGTCTTGCTGGTGACAATGGCTTTGATCCTTTGGGACTCGCGGAGGACCCAGAGAACTTGAAATGGTTCGTTCAGGCCGAGCTAGTGAACGGTCGATGGGCTATGTTGGGTGTTGCAGGGATGTTACTGCCTGAGGTTTTCACGAACCTCGGCCTCCTTAACGTACCAAAATGGTACGATGCTGGAAAATCTGACTACTTTGCATCTTCTTCAACACTGTTCGTGATCGAGTTCATCTTGTTCCACTACGTTGAAATTCGACGTTGGCAAGACATTAAGAACCCTGGAAGTGTGAACCAAGATCCTATTTTCAAGAGCTACAGCTTGCCTCCTAATGAAGTTGGATACCCAGGTGGCATTTTCAACCCACTCAACTTTGCACCCACTTTGGAGGCTAAGGAGAAGGAAATTGCTAATGGTAAGTCCCTAATTAACACAAACTAGTGGTCATCTTTATCGAGTCCATATATTATCATCATCCTAAGTTAAATTCTTTCCTGTGATGTTGTGGATTTGCAGGGAGATTGGCAATGTTAGCATTTTTGGGATTTATAGTGCAGCACAATGTGACAGGAAAAGGTCCATTTGACAACTTGTTGCAGCACATCTCCGACCCATGGCACAATACCATTATCCAAACATTTTCCTACTAGAAAATTAACCTACCTTGTGATTATGAGTTAGTAATTTTTTTTTATGGAACTACAAAAACAGAGAGATTTATTGTAAACAATGGAACTCTACTGTACAGATCAACTAGAATTGTATTTCTCATTCATTTATAGTACTACTACTATCATATTTCTTGAAATTTGGCAAGTGGTTTTATTAATTAGTATTCACAAGAATTATGCAGAGTTATTGAAAGATATGCTCCATGAGCTTCACAAATTCACCAAATTCAATTTTTCCATCTCTGTTTTCATCGAATGGAGCAATCATCCTCTGGCAATCCAACACCGATAATTCCAAGAATCCCATCTTGGAAATGACTTTCTCTAATTCATTTGCATCAATGTAGCCATCTCCATTCTCATCAAACACATCAAATGCTTCTTTTACTTCCTCCAAACTAGGCTCTGTTTCATCAAACGAATCGAAAACCTCTACCAATTCTAACTCATCAATGTTCTTATCCCCATTTTGGTTGCAAAAATTCATTAGTGTGTCCAGTACTAACTCAACATCCTCCTCTAATAGCCCCTCGCTATTGACATTCTCCTTAGATGAAATTTCAGCATTATCAGACTTCTTAAATGGAGTACTAAAAAACAAAAGAATGGCTCGAAATAATGGAGTAAAACAAGAACGAAATTCCTGAAATATTATTACTAGGCAAACTATCACATAACTTAAGATGGTTGAATTAAAATGATTGAGTGCATCACCTATCTTGTTGGCCTGAACTGAGAATGAAAATATTTTCTCCATGGACTTGTGTTCCTTCAATTTTCCTTGGGGTTTTTTACCTTAAGAGATATTAATAAGTCTTGAGTAATATCAAGTCATGGGATGAATGTAGAAATTTCATTTCTATATATAGAGACATTTCAAATGAGTCCAATCTTGGTGGAAACTATGGAGGAAAGAATGTTGAAAATGTTAATAAGTTTCCCCCAGAGAAAAGAAATTGATGAGTTTTCCTGTTTTCGTTATTGTTGTTTGTGGGAGTTGCATTATCAGTCGCTACAATTTCTTCCAGGTAATTTACATCACTAGGGAAAAAGATAAACGTTGAAGGAAAAAAGAGAAAAATGTGTTTACACACTGTAAAAGTGCAAGTGATTTAGTGTCCAATAATAGAAGGATTTTAAGTTATACACATAGATGCGAAAAAAAACACATTTTCATGGTCAGTGCGCGTCCTTGCTCGTACTTATTCACATTGAGATTTTTAATTTATTATTAATAAAAATTGAAAGCGATTAATCCCTTGATTTATTTCGTTAACCTCAATAGTTTATATACACAAATACAAGAGTATAATTAGGCTGTAATTAAGAAAACTAAATATCTCTATATTAGGAACTAAATAAACTAAATATCTTTATATTAGAAACTAAATATATACAATCTGTCAGAATATATTTTCTGTTAGAATATATGACGCCTGTTCGATGCTCACTCTTGAAGAGACTGGCCGTGCTAAGAAAGCAGCCCATAGTTCCTCTGTTGCATTAGTTGCTCGCTCGTCTGAAGGTCCCCCTGATGTTCCTGATAATTCCTCTTCCAACCGCAATAATAATGGTGGGAAGAGGAACCACAATCGCAACAATAATGGTGGCAGATCTCGTAGCAGCCATGGCAGTCGTGGAGGCGGCAGAGGAGCTGCCAGCAGCGACAGTCCTGCTAGCCGTGGTGGTCAGTTGGGTGGCGGCAGCAGTCGCGGCAACACTGGCAGCATTCAGTGGCGCCGCACCCTCCACCTTTTTCTCCTTAGTCTGGCGGGCAACAATGACCATGGATGGCCTCTTGGGGTCCTTGGGCTGTCCCACCTTGTCCATATCCGTCAACCGCTTGGTCCCGACCCAATTATGGACAGCTGCAACCACCACGAGCGGGTGTTCTTGGCCCCCGACCTCAGCAGGCATACAGACAGCCCATACACCTACGGACATTGAGGCCACGATGCATATTGTTGGGATCACTTCTCCGGATGCAAATTGGTACATGGACTCCGATGCCACTTCCCACATGACATTCAATCAAGGTAACCTCATGTCCTATTTTAATAAGAGCATTAATCGTGGTATAATGGTTGGTAATGGTCACTCAATTTCAATTCAAGGCTATGGTCACACAACTTCGTCTTCCCCGTATGCTCACTTGCAGTTAAAAAATATCCTCCATGCACCTCATCTAGTTAAAAATTTGGTGTCCGTCTGCAAATTTACCATTGATAACTCTGTCTCTGTTAATTTTGATTTCTTTGAGTTTTCTGTGAAGGATTTTTAGACGGGTAGGCTGGTAATAAGGTATAACAGTCGAGGGGAGTTTTATCTTATCACCACTCCAGTCACTTCACCATCTACTTTTACTACTTTGGCACCTTCTCTTTGGCATGATCGTTTGGGTCACCCAGGAGCACCTGTATTGAATTCTCTTAGGAAGACTAAATTGATTGATTGTAATCCAAGTAGAGATGTTCATATTTGTCATCCGCATCCTCTTGGAAAACATGTTAAGTTGTCGTTTTATGCGTCGAATTCTCGCACTCTTATATCGTTTGATATTATACATAGTGATCTTTGGACGTCACCCATTTTGAGTTACTCCGGTCATCGATATTATGTCTTGTTTATGGATTATTATTCTAAATTCTTGTGGATATTTCCTTTATCACACAAATCACAAACCTTTTCCACATTTTTAGATTTCAAAACATTTATTCTAACTCACTTTGAGAGGGATATAAAGAATATACAAGGTGATAATGGCAAGAAATTTGATAATGGCCCTTTTTGGGACTTCTGTAAAATCAATGGTCTGTCGTTTCGTTTATCCTGTCCTCACACATCCCCTTAAAATGGGAAAGCCGAAAGACAAATTCGTACGATTAATAATATTGTTCGTACCTTATTGGCCCATGCTTCCCTTCCTCCTTCCTTTTGGCATCATGCTTTACAAATGACAACTTACCTTCTCAATATTCTTCCTCGTAAACTGTTAAACTAAATATATACAATCTGTCAGAATATATTTTCATATATTCTAACAAAAACCGTAAGACATTTTGTCTAATGATAAAAAGTCAGTTTTTTTTTAGTATAACACGTTAAATAATTATAATAATTTGTTAGACTGTAATTGTAGACAGATTGTTGCAAGACTTGCTACGGAAAGAATTAATGATTTTACCGAGAATGTGAAGAAGGCTGCGTTCTTACTTTTAAGGGAAGGAAGCTTCACAGTAAATATTGGAGTTGCTTCCAAGTAATTAAATACTTACCCGCCCTGCGAATATCTATATAAAATATATTATATACAGTATACACGAATATTCTTAGAAAAAAACTCAGGATTAAATAAAAAGAAGATATATACTATCAAATAATTTAATCTTAATAATAATGATAAATTAATTGAGAATATATATGGCTTAAATATGGTGAAGTAACAAAAATATGTGTGTATGAAAGACATATGTATTGCATTTATTGATTTCATTAGACGTCTGCATTACTGCACATATATCTATATAATATTATTTTATGTATGATTTTAGTTATTCATGTATTAGTTATTTTATTATAAAATAATAAATAATTCTTTTTATAATTTATACATGGATTAATTATATGAATTTCTAAATTACAAATCAAACACCATATTGATTTTATATATACATAAATAACTTACCTCCTAATTAACTATTGACATTATTACTTATTAAAATCATTAACTATCGACATTATTACTTATGAAAGATTTTAATACATGCATAACTCATCTCTAAATCTTGTACCTATTGGGGCACGTAGCGGAATAAGCGATAAAAAAATTAGGAGGAATAAATAGAGCAAAGTAGACACTAAAAATTTAACGTGGTTGTGGTTCACCCAAAATTTTTGGACTACATCCACAAACCAATTCCGAACAATCTTCCACTATTACAAATAGTAGTGTACAAAGAGAGCCTCACAACAACTCACTCTAATCAAAGAACTTCTTTGATTACTAACTCACTCTTTTAGGAACCTCTTAAAAGAAATACAAAATAACTCTCTTTTATCGAAGAACGTCTTCGATCTCTCTAAACGAAGAATGCTCCACTTACTCTTATTGTTGTGTTATGATATATTAAAATCAAAGAGAGAATGGATTATTTTTAGCCAAATAAAATGAGTTAGGTGAGCTTTAATTTTTCAAATGAAAAATCAAAATTGTCTTCTCTTCTCTTCACGCCATTTTTGATTTTCCATAATAAAAAATTATGCAATCTTTTTTACTTTTCCACAATTCCAGCTTTCATTCTGTCACGTAGGAGAAACATTATATCAGAGTACCAAACGACCCTAGAAAGCAATGATTGGGGTCATCAACACTTCAACTTCCTGGAAATAACTAAAGCTCAATACACGTTTAAGAAATTACAATATAAATTTCTTTAAAAATAAATTAAATCAGGAAATATTTGAAAATGCATCATTTTTAACATGCATTTTTAAGGAAAAGGAAAGATTGAAGTACATTAAAAAAACAAATAATTAACTTTCCCGTTCCTTTATATGGTTTAATTCGAAAGAATATCTATGAAAGTATTTTGTTGTATCAAGACTTTTAATTATTTAATTTTAAATATTATTTTTATTTATAAGTCAACTTCATTGACGTCACAATACAACAATTTGTAGCATTAATAACTATTTTTTTTATATTATTACTGTAATTTATTTATTTATTTGCAAAAAATGGGTTAGCCAATATAAGTTTAATCGAGAAAAAAGATAACGAAGTTAATCCAACATAAGATAAAACTCAATTTGGATCATTAAAAAACTTTAATCTCAAAACTTTCTGTAAAATAAAAGAAGATATTTGGTGCATGCATTTGTTTGAAAATAAAAAGAAAGTCCATAATATATATATATATATATATATATATATATATATATATATATATATATATATATATATATATATATATATATATACTCTAAGGAAAATGTTATTTTTTAACTTACAATTTTTTTATATGATTTAATGTTTTAGAAATATTGAGAAATTGTCGACTACGTACCTTTCCAACTAATATAATGTTAAAAAAACAAAACAAAAGGCAATAATATGCCCAATAAATTCCCAATAAGTTGTCACTATTACATGCTTCTCTTGCTTCAATTTCATTCATTCTTTTATTGATAATTCTCAATTAGAGTGATTGTTTTTCCTGATGCATAGGTCATCCTTCTCTTCTCTTTGGTCGGTAAAAACCTACTATTTGGAAAAGAGTTTAAGTTTTATATATTGATAATTATAAAAAAAAAAATTACACAATCGGATAGTTCTTAAGGTAATTATATTTATAAAAATGATAACTTTTCTAGTCGGGATGTTTGACTAAGCTTATAAACTAATCAAATTAGCTTATAAACACTTTGGCTGATACTTTTCAAAAGTTTTGATGAATTAAACAACACCTGGGGTTAGAAAATGAAGGTAAATTACCTTATGTAACTTGTCTTTGTCTCTTTTACAATAAACTTGAAGAACATATATATCTTTCTACCTTCTTCATAGCTACATCCATCTGCTGTATATCATATTACATTTATAACAAATCACAGTCAGTATCGGCCTAGAGTTGGTATACCTGAAAAAGTAAAAATCTAAAGGATTTTCAGATTACTAATTTCACTTATTACGGACAGTGGCGGAACCAGAAATTTTATGAAGGGGGTTCAACATTTTATTATCTAAAATCAGAAAAAAAAATGTGCTTATTCGGATTCGAACCCGCTAGTTGAGACAAGCTAAGGCAAAATATTGAACCCCTTTGCCACTAAGCTAGTCCCTTGGCTTATGTTCAGGGGGGTTCAATGTTAAATATATACTAATAAATTAAAAAAATTATCTTATATATACAGTGTAATTTTTTAACGAAGGGGGTTCGGATGAACCCCTGGATACCACGTGGGTCCGCCCCTGATTACGGACAGTTGTCAACAGTTTTACATTATTTATATAAAGAAGTTAAATAATAATGGTCAAAAAAATACCTAAACTATCATTTTTTCGCGCTAACTAGGTCAGTTGTTCCTTTTTCCTACATGAACTATCACGATCTACTCAACTAGGTGTGTTTTAATACATAGATGATGATAGTTTAGATAAAATAAAGGAAATAACTAATGGTTGGCGTATGAAACTCGCAAAAAAGTTATAATAGTTCAGATATGTTTTTTTTACCATTATCTCTGATTTGAATAGTAACATTAAGGAACTATACGTAGATTAGAGATACCTTCAACTTGTCAAGGTGGAATATGTGTTAAAAATGTTAGTATCTAACAAGAATTCAAGAAGGATCTACACACAACAAAAAATACTTGGGCGAGTATATATGGCTGAGCTAAAATTTAAAATTTATGAATTCTGAATCGACATTAAACTCATATATATATATATAGCTCTATTTTAACTACTGATGGTTGAGGTATGAAACTCGCGAAAAAATGATAATAGTTCAGATGTGATCTTTTTATCATTACTCCTAATCTAAACAGTAACATTAAGGAACTATATATGGAGATTAGAGACACCTTCAACTTGTCAAGGTGATCAAAAGCAGGATTGATGATTCTTCTATATTTAGCCCATTTATCTGCTTCATGGGTGCAGGGGAAGGCTTCTGGAAAATATTAGTACTCTTTGATAAGATTTCCCTTAAATAAGTTCTTGGTCAATGATGAGCATTGCTGGATTTGGCCCAAACCATATAAAAGAATTCTTACCTACAAATCTCATTATTAGTGGAAATTAAAAACTTTGAAAGCTTGACCTGGAAATATCTCACACAAACAAAAATGTTGGTGATGTATACATCTAATTAACAATAAAGAAATAAAAAATCATAGTAGCACAATTGGTCGACTACCTGAACTTTCACTTTAAGTTTAGAATAAATCATTTTTGGTGATAGATGTACTACTGATAAAGTTGAAACTCTAAACCGAGTTTGTGATTAGTTGCCATGCCTATTGAATCAAAAATTTGGAACAATGGACAAGAGAACATTCAACATTACAAACGCGGTTTCAGTTTCAACCTTATCATGAGTACTATCATATGAGTCACTTAGAGTGCATAGTGAGTTATATACTATGATCTTGTAATTTGGTTGATGTATAAATTATAAGCTCCTCAGAGTGAACTATTTATAGTGGAAATACATTGCATAAAATCAATGACGTGTGATGGAAAAACCCTATTCAACCAGTAGCATCGAGGGGTGTCATTGATTTAAGATTTTTTCGTTAAAAAATTATACTGGTATATTATCATATCTTTTTAATCATACAATACATGTTGTTCGTTAAATTTTCCAAGTGATATACATACACGTGATATATAGGATACTTTTTCTAAGAAAGGAACAACACATAAGATAAAAACAAAATTGATATTTATCAATATTGGGCCACTACTCTCACCAAGATGTGCAGAAGAATACACTAATCAACAATAATTACAGATCTTTTTGTTTTTTTTCATTTGCAGTGGTCCTATTTTGAGGAATGTGTGCTAAACATGTTAGTGTCTAACAAGAATTCAAGAAGGATCTACACGTAACAAAAACATTTGGGTGAGTGTTCATATATATTAGAGCTAAAAATTTTAAAAAATGGATTTTGAAGTGAAATCAAACTCATAGCTCTATCTTGGTTACTACGTTTGCAATTAAAAATTCATATATATTTTTTAAAAAAATTAATATAAATAAAAAAATTTAAACAAAAGCTATTGAATCCATTTCAAGCCATCCATGCCTCTATATGTGTATCGGAACTAGTTAAATGGGTACATGCTAATTCGTCCACGAATTATAGTGAAATGAATCAAGGATCTTGAATTTGAGACCTGAGAATACAAAAAATGAGTGAAAATACTTCTTGTGTCTTATATGTGGTGCAAATTCAAATTGATTGAGTTAGTGGGTTCAACTACTTCCTCAATGGAATGTGTAGCTTTTTTTTTAATTATTATTGATGTGAGCTAGGGGTTATGTTCAAGTGGAATAGCCTCCAAGAAATTCTAACGGACCTTACGGTTTGCAGATGGTTTGGACTCATCTTGTAGAGTTCCATTTTAAATCCGGTAATTTCAATATCTACAACTATTCTCTACTTCAAGATTTGTCAGAGCATAGACTTACAGAAACTCAAAGACGAGACTTTGAAATATCCATAAAAATAGAGCTTCCCTATTTGCAATTTAGTGACTCCATATTTTGCATATCTGATTTGTGAGATAAGAGATGAAGGACAGATTTGATCTCCTGGGCTTGCCAATTTAATTGCAAGAAAAATTCTCAAGTATAAAAAACAAAGTATAGTCACAAAATGAATTAGAAAATGTGATCGTATAATATTTATCAAGATTGTGAGTACAATTATATGTATTCCCTTGATTTTTCTCTTCTAATTATTTTTTTTGTGATTCGATGGTGATTAGTAGAGTATTTCTTGAATACATGATGCTTTTGACCTCCTTGTCATTCATTTAATCGCATTTTGAGGAAGATCGACTCTTAATTACTTTGTCTTTGAAAAAAATAATATTTGATCTGTTTATAAATATTCAAAAATTAATAGGATATTTGAAAGGTTTCTCAATAGAATGTATATTCCTTTTTCCTTTTAGGTGTGAGCTAGATTTTGATAGAATAGCTTCCACAAAATCTTAACAGACCTTAAATTTTGAAATGAATTTGACTCGTTTTACAGTGATCTATTTTTATAAATCCGATAAAAAAATTCTCTCAAGGATTATTTATGCTTGTCAGCAGACCCCTAATTAGATTTCAGCGATGAAACCGCATTTCTCCTTCATTCATTCATTCATTAACCTTGGTTCTTCACATTATTATATTCTAGTGCCTTAGTTCATTATTTCAATACACTTAAAAAATTAATTTAGATAATTTCTACATTCCCACTAGTTTACGATTTATTTCTTAGTGCTGCATACAATGTGTTCCAATTCTGCCAATGTTGAGAGGAAAGGTTTTTTAAAAGTCAAATTATTTGAACGTTGACCAATATTTTTATTATTTTAATTATATTAATATAAAAAGAATTGCAATTCATAATATTTTTTGTGTAATTTTTTACTATGTAAATTTAATTTTAAAATATTAAACTATTCTAATTGAATCTTAATATTTCAAAAATTAATCAAATTAAGTTTTGAGAAGTAAAATATGACAATTATTTTGAGATAGAGGAAGTATAATTTAATCATAAATATATCATTTATACTTTAAAATCAAACACTTATACGTCATATATATATATATTATGAAAATCTTACACAAATATCATGATTTAGTTACAGATATATCTTAACACTTATACTTTTATATCAAGAAATCCTATAAAACTAAAACGACTCAAATATACTCGTGTATAGAGGCGGATTCAGGATTTTGAATCTCTGGGTGTCACACTGCTTTGAACAATAACCTATGGCAAAACTCTAGCGTAGAGTAAGACAATACTTAATATTTATTACCAAATTTATATACAAAATTTAGACTTGTTCTGTTGATTTTGTTAAGTTTTACTTACAAGAGGTCTAGGGTTCTAATCTACTTATTCACAAAAATTCTTTTACAATAAATTAGCTAATGATGTCTTGCTTGATAAAAAAAAAGATTTAAGATAATACACCTGCGCTCAAACTTGCATCCCTACGGTGTTAAACATGAGCTTTAAGCACTGGTATCACATCCCTATGGTGTTAAACATGAGCCTTAAGCAATGATATCACAAGGCTCATTATTTCTAAGATGTGTCACGTTTAATATTTATACTTTGCTCATAAATATATAAACTAATATAAATGTATATACATATTTTCAACCGAGACCACGGGGTGGCATGGAACCCCCTCTGATCTACATAGATCTGCACCTACCCATGTTGTAACGACCTATCCTCGTTGTTATGGAAAGGCCAATGGGGAGGGATTTTGGGATAGAAAACTTTGGGTAGTAACTTCGATAAAATTTAGACTAGGCCAAGCATTTATGACTTTGCGAAATTACATTCGGGAGAGTAAAACTCCCGAAATTGGACTTGGCGTGAAGGATATATTTTAATACGTCTTTGGAAGAGGTGTGTTGTGAAATGGGGGCTTGGAGCTCAAACTACAAGCTCACTTTTTCCGCATAACCCACCAAAGCGGGGCTGCTAGAGTGGGATGGTCCCGCCAAAGCGGGACAATCGCGACTTAAGTTGGGAAAAAACCCTAGAAATGGCCTATCCCTGTACAAACAGTTTTTAGAACGACATGAGGCGACCTAAGGAGATTTTCATCAATTTTCCACGAATTTTCACACTTAAGGTAAGGATTTTACTCCCTAAACTCATCCTTTGATTCCTAGAACCTAGAAACTATGGTTGATAATCATTGGGGGAGGGTTTGAACTGAAACTAATGGTGGAAAATAGCCCTAGGGGTTAGGATCATGGGTTTTCGCCTAGGAGGAAAATTATGTTATAATTCTTGTGAAATAGGCTATTTTATCGATCCTTGTGTATATGTGACTTGTTTTTAGACTAAGAACTAGCAGAAAGAACCAGAAAAAGGAAAGTTCTTGCATCTTAGAGTGGTTGAAGCCCGAATTCGAGGTAGGTGATGATTTTTTTTCTTGTATGTGCTTCATGTGCTTGTTAAATTGCTTCATGATAGGTGTATTATCGGAAAAAGATGGTTTAAAATTAATTTAGATTTTTAGAAAAAAAAATCAATTTTAGAAAAGAGAGTCGCCACTTAATTTTTAAGGAAAATCAAGAAATCTTAATTTAAAGATTCTAACAGATTTAAGTCTTAAAATTAGAGAAAATGGGTAAGAGGTCCTTATTTCTACTTTGAGAAGGTGCTAGCATTCAAAGTGGCCGCTAACGCGCGGTTATCTGATGATTTGAAAAATTACTTGACTAACTTTTGAAAATATTAATTTAAAAGGAAATAGAGACTTTAAAATTATTTTTTAAAAAAAACTGATCAAACTTAAACATTGAAAATAATATACATGTATATAAAAAAGAAAGTAAAAGTTTATCAAATGACTAAGTAAAGGTAGACAATCATTTAAAGTGTAAATTAACATAAATTGATTTATCTTTAGGAGAATCTAATTAAGTTAAAAAAAATTAAAATTAATATCTAAGCAAGCATAAATAATATAAGTAAATAAATTATTACAACGCGAATCAATATAAATAAGCAACAAATAACACGTGAAAATATGGGCCGACACTTAGTTTCGTACACCTGGACTAAGCTGTTGGGTCATCTGCGTTTTGGTCCTTAAACCCATTTCCACTGTATATCGCATCTGTATAGATACTGTATATACACTGTATACAGTGTATATAATATTATTTCTGTATATCAAACTGTATACCATCTGTTTTTTCCCTATATCTAATGTATATCACTATATATCAGACTATATATAAACTGTATATCAGTGTATACAATATTATTTTCTTGTATATGAAACTATATATATACTGTATATCAGTGTATACACCACTATTTTCCACCTGTATTTCGTGTTTACAATCCAATATCAATATTCAAACCATGTATATTTACTTTCTTTCCACGTATCAACTTTTCAGCAATTCAAGCAAGATGATGGAAGACTCAAAACTCAACGATATATAAGGATGGAGTCCAAATATGAACTTGAATTGATATCACATGCACCAAAATAAAATTACATAAGCATCTACTCATTTTAAGTTAAATCTTGAAATATACAACAACAATAACCAACCAACCAACTAGTGAAATCCCATAACATGGGATCTAGGGAGGGTAAAGTGTACGCAAACCTGACTCCTATCAAGGTAGGACAACTTTTTCTGAAAGACCCTTAGCTCAGTAAAATCAAAAAAAACAAGTCAGATAAGAATAAGAAGTTCAAAGCGATATGAAAAGGCAAGTAACGAAAGCAACCTAGATAAGATAGAGCAATCAAAGTACAAAAAGTAATGAAAGTAATAAATAATAATAGACATCAGACCACAGGAAATTATAGTGCGCTAATACGCCTACTAATAAGGAAGAATAATGAGACTATGAACTAGTCTTCTACCCTAATGTGGGTCCTCCACACCCTCCTATCTAAGGTCATGTCCTTGGTAAGTTGTAATTGCATCATGTCTTATCTAATCACATCTCCTCAATATTTCTTCGGCCTACCCCTACCTCTTCTGAAATCATCCATGGCTAACCTCTCACACCTCCGCACTGGGGCCTTTGTATCTCTCCTCTTCACATGCCCAAACTATCTCAGTCGCATTTTCCGCTTCTTGTCTTCCACCGAGACCACTCCAACCTTGTCCTGAATAGCCTCATTTCTAATCCTGTCACTCCTGGTTTGCCTACACATCCATATCAACATTCTCATTTCAGTAACTTTCATCTTTTGAATGTGAGATACCTTAACTGGCCAGCACTCCGCCCCGTATAACATAGTCGGTCTAACCATCACTTTGTAGAACTTGTCCTTAAGTTGTAGAGGCACCTTTTTGTCACATATAACACCCGAAGTGAGCCTCCATTTTATCCACCCTACCCCAATACGATGTGTGACATCATCGTCAATCTCTCCGCTGCCTTGCATAATAAACCCAAGGTACTTAAAACTACTTTTCTTTTGGATGACCTAGTCACCAAGCCTTACTTCCCTGCCAACCTCCTGAGATATTTTAAGGTATCAAATTGATGAGCATCCTAGAGGTGACTAACAACATGTATATAAGTAGACAAAGGAAAGGAAATAAAAGAAAAAATATATTCAAGTAACTAAAGGATACAAAATTAATATATATGTTATACTAACTCAAATTTTAAAGAAAGAATTAAATCAATTAGGTCATTAAAGTTCTAACTAAATAATAACTTAAGCATATTTTTGTTATCTAAATCATGCTAAAAGAATAAATTGAAAACGTGAAAATCTATATTGTCAAAGAAAACTACTTGGAAAAATAATGAACAAAACTATGTGCTTTAATGAAATAATCCTAACATATGCTAGCTAATTAATCCTAACACATGCTAACTATAATAAATTTCTATCATTAATCTAATTATTCTTAATACATGCTAACTAAAAAAATATACAAGACTACGAATCAACTAAATGTAAAATATGAAATAATTAAATAAAATAAAGTTGAAAAAAGATTTTACCTCTTTTCAGGTAGCGAGACTGAAAACGACAAGCAAAAGACAACTTCACCACCACCTAAGAGCTTGACGGAACTTCAATCCACAAAAAAAAAATTAAAAATTTAGACTCGAACTTTTATGGGTTCAACATTATAAGAACTCTGTTCTTAGCCTAAATTTCGAATTCAATCTCCTATTTTTCTCGAAGAAAAATATAGATTGAAAGTTAGAAATTTTTACAACTTTTAAGCTGGGGACAAGAGTACAAATCCTAGCCAAGTAAAGGAAATTTATAATTTTGGGGTGGCTAAAAAACCTCCCTCTTCGTAATGAGAGTATAAGCCTTTATATAGGCTTCAAAAATATATAGGCTTCAAAAACCTCAAATCCCTCAAGGACTTTCGATGTGGGAGATTGAAATATATAGGCTTCAAAAACCTCAAATCCCTCAAGATATAATGATATAGAAATATGTATATTATACTAAAATTTATAAAAAAGATAAAAATAGTTAAGAATAACATGAAAATATCTTTATTTTTTATTAAAACTAATTATTTCAAAAATATTCGAAATTCAAAGAAACTCGATAGCTAATTTGCGTTGTGGAGGGGCAAAATTGGTGTCAACAATAGGCATATAACAACAACAACAACCCAGTGCAATCCCACATCGTAGGGTCTGGGGAGGGTAAAGTGTACGCAGACCTGACTCCTACCAATGTAGGACAACTGTTTCCGAAAGACCCTAGGCTCATTAGAAGCATAAAAAAAGGTCAGACAAGAGTATTAAAAGTAGATAAATAGATAACGAAATAATCAAAGCACAAAAAGCAGTAGGTATTATTAGAAAGTAACATAAATACCATAAATCAAAGTACAAGGAATCATAGTGCATTAATACGCCTACGGCTAAGGGGGAGAAATGCCACTATGTGCTAGCCTTCTACCCTAATGTGTGTCCTCCATACCCTCCTATCTAAGGTCATGTCCTCGGTAAGTCGTAAATGCGTCATGTCCTGTCTGATCACCTCTCCCCAGTATTTCTTCGGCCTACCCCTACCTCTTCTGAAACCATCCATGGCCAACCTCTCACATCTCCGCACTGATGCATCTGGGACTCTCCTCTTCACATGCCCAAACCATCTCAGTCGCGTCTCCCGCATCTTGTCTTCCACCGAGGCCACTCCTACCTTGTCTCGAATAACCTCATTTCTAATCATGTCGCTCCTAGTATGCCCACACATCCATCTCAACAATAGGCATATGTGTATATGAATAGGGAAATATGCTAGTTTTTGTATGAAATGATAAATTTCTGGCCTGTTTTGTTATGAGCCTATTCTTGATGATAAAATGTTAAATACTAAGTGTAATTGTGGTTGTTTACACGTTGGAATTGGGTATCACGATTTGACACATAAATGGATCGGGTATATGAGTGGCAGCGGAATTGGAGCTTACCGATATTGTTACCGGTCCTCGTTCGATTCCGTCCTCATTCGTTAAGCTTCGATAGGGGTAGGGGTAGGGAGGTTTGGTAGGGGGAACGTGATGGGTGGGCATGGGGGTATCTGTCCGTTCCTGTCCGGTTTGTGTCGGTATGGGTCCGAAATTTATACACGAAAATTTAAATTTTTTATTTATAAATTAGCCATTATATAGCCATTGAGAGGGCTCACCCCAACGGCTCTATCAGTCCATCAGCCCCCTAAACAGTCTGCCTATCCCCCAATTTTTTATAATACCCTAAAGTTTATAAAAAATACAATTAGATCCTTTTTTAACTGTAAAAAACCCCACCCCCTTATAATTTTTTTACACTACTTTCTACTCTCTCAACTCTCAACACTCAACTCTTTCAAGTTTCATTACTTCTAAAATACTTTCTTAAGTATTCTGAAATTTTATTAATTTGGAAAATTTTGGTGGATTATTTTGGAGCATCTTCAAACTTCAAGTTTCATCAATTTTCGGCTTTTACGTCTGCTTTTACGCAGACGTTTGGTACATTCGTTCTAACTTACAATTTTCATCTATTTAGTCTGTATAGTTTACTTAATTATTTGTTTGTGTTTAATTTACCTATTATATTTAATTTGCCTATTTCTATAATTTTAAAAGTTTACTTATTAGTCTTTACTAGTTTAATTATTTATTTGTTTGTCTTTAATTTTTGTATTATATTTAATTTGCCTGTTTATAAGATTTTAATATGGATTCTGGTGATAAAAATATTTCAAGAAAAGGTAAAAAATTAATTTTGGGTAGTGTTGCTAATGTTTTAACCAAAAATAAATAAATTTGATAGTAGTTCTTCTAAATCTAAAATTAGACAACCATCATTACGTATTAACACGGATGATTATACACATGTAAATGAACTTGTTTTGATATTGATAGTAATACTCAATTAGACCATGAATATTTAGATAGAAGATATGGTAATTTTGATGAATCACTAGATTATGATGATGATAATGTAGTTAATGATGATATTGATACTTTTGATGATGATGAAACTGAGCCACATACGGCTACTAGTCCTTTTTGTGCTCCTGCTCCCGCTCCCATTCTCCCTGTACATCCTAGTAGAGCTAAGCCTAAGCCTGAACGTAAAAAAAATCCGTTGTTTGGCAATTTATGACTCAAAGTGAAGATAAAACTCAAGCAATTTGTAATAAATGTAAACATGTCATGACTATAAAATTGCGGGAAAGGATGGTGGTACAGGATATTTACGAAATTATTTGATGGGTTGTACAGGATAATAAAAAAATGGTACACCCCTTCCTGGTGGATCTGTGGGGCTCTAACATGGTACAATCAACATTAAACCCTTTTAATATTTCTGGCCCTAGTACACATTGATCATATAGTAGAGAAAGAGATCTAGAAAAAATGGTTAAAATGATTGTTGTTACTGGATTGCCTTTTAGTTTTGGTGAAAATCTTGGTTTTATTCATTACATTAGATTAGTGTATAATCCATCGTTTAATAGTTTTTCAAGAAACACTATTAAAAAGACCATTTTTATTATCAAGGCCAATATTTTCATTATCTTCGTTGTTTATTTAATTATAATACTTATAGAATAACTATAACTTCTAATATGGGTCATCGTGTAAATGGCAATGATTATTTTATAATTATTGGTCATTAGATTGATGAAAATTTTAATTTACAAAAACATATTTTGGGTTATAAAAGTTGTGAAGTTTCAAAAATCGGTGTTTATATTGCTCAAACTAGTTTAGGAGTTACATAATTTTTTGGAATAACTAATAAAATAGTGAGTGTCGGTTTAGATAATGTTTCTAATAATACATTTGCTAGTGATATTTTAAAAGATGTACTTAGCCTTATTTATGATGACATTTTTCATATTAGATATGTTGCACATATATATAATTTAATTATTAGTGATGGTATAGCAATGTATAATAATGGTTGCATTAAATGTGAAGATGCATATCATTTTATTTTTAAATGTCAAGTAAAAGCTAGACTTAAAGAATTTGAAAATAGGTGTCATGAATTTAGTCTTCCATATAGAAAAATTTCAAGAACTGTTGCTACCATGTGGAATTCTTTATATGAAATGCTTAAGGTAGCTTATAAATATAGAAAACCTTTGCAAATGGTTTGGAATACTCATAACGTAGATAAGGATTATAGACTTTCAAAAACAGACTGGATGACATAAAAGAACTTGTAGAGTTTTTAAATTTTTTTTACTTAGCTACGAATCAAATTTCTGTACTTTATTACCCTACTATTTATTCTGTTTTATCAAATATTTGTGCAATTTTGACTAAATTTTATGACTATAGAAATAAACAAAGACTTAAAGATTCTATTACTAAGATAATTGAAAATTTTTAAAAATATTTTTTTCCTATTCCTCAAATTTATTTAACTGCTTGTTTATTAAATACAACATACAAAGAAGTTGGTGCATCACTAATGGTTGAAAAAATTTATTTAAATTTAGGTATTAAAGATGTCAAAGAACCTAGTTTATCCATGGTTAAATATAGTATTAAAAATAAAGCTAGAAAATTATATGACTTGTATAATTCTACTATTTTAAATGAAATAGTACGTCAAGAAGAACCCCAAACATCTAAGTGTAATTATTCTGAAGATAATATTGATGATATGTTAGAAAGTTATCTAGGACTTACTTCTAACGAAAAAATGATTTTGATAAATATCCTAATCAGAAATTGGAAAGCATTAAGGATGCAGAAGGTAAATCCGTCCTTTTGAATTGGTGGAGAAACCACAGAAAGACTTTTCCAAAGTGTAACATCCCTCAAAAATTTTCCCTAAGATTCAAATCCTTTTTGTATTTGGGTGGGGTCGAACCCGAGTATTTTGAAGTATGTTCATGAATTAAGATGAGTCTCTGAGGGATTGAGCAGTGTTAGAGGTGATGTGGGGTCACCAAGGACCCCTAGGACCGAGCTAAGTCCAAAGGATCCATCGCGGCTAAGTTTTTGGATGAGTTGTCCAAGGGGTCGACTTCTAACGACCCTACCTTTTGAAAGACATCAATCTAAGTAGCCCACGACCTATTAAATCAAAGGTCGTCGAGTTTTCTTTCCAATGCCACCAAGAATGTGAATTTTGGAGTTCAGAATCGAAAGATATGACGATCCTAAGGCGAACTAGCACGGTAGGAATTCCATTTTTGGCCTGGGTTACAACTACTGGGGAAATGGACTTGGCGCTATAAGGGCGTGACGCGCCACTATCGCGCTAGAAACATGCCTCAGTAGTTTGGTCTCTGGCGCGGCACGCCACTGCGAGGTGTGCAGGTTTTTAGGCGAAATTGGCCTTGGCGCTGTAAGGGCGCGATGCGCCACTATTGCGCCAAGGGCATTTTGGCCTAATTTTCAGAATTTTGGAAGGAGGGCAATTTGGTAATTGTCCCAAATTATATATATACACAAGCCTTGAACATTTTGGGAACAAATTTTCAGCCCTCACTCTCTCTCTAAAAAGCCCTAGGAGCTTCTCTCTCTCTCTCTCTTCTTCTTCTCCTCCATTTCCAATAAAAGAGTCCAAGAGCTTCAAGATTTGAGTCCTTCATTGAAGACCCAACATCAAGGTTTTTCTTCAAGTCTTCACCAAGGTATGTAAGGCTATCTAAAACATGGGTTGAGTCCACCCATGTGCCCTACTCTTTCTTTGAGGTTAGATGTTCATGAAAATAGAGTTTCTTGGTATGGTTTATGCTTGTATGAATTTTGTCCCCTATGTATTTGATTCTATATGTGTTGATGTTGTTGAGCCAAGGAGTTCCTAAATTGAGCCTTTATGTGAGTATGAGTCGATGAAGATGAAGTTGTTAAATATGTTTTATTAATCTCCTTAACTATGTGGATTATGATAAAAGAGGTTATTTTCCTAAGAAATGTTGCTTATTATAAAAATGTAAATTTAAAGTCTTGAAATTGTGATGAGTCTCAAAGATTTCTCATATGGATGGAGGAAATGATTGATTATATCTAGATGTTGCTATATATGTGCATTTAAATTTCTTTTGAAGATATGATTGAGATTGATCGGATAGTATGATTAGAAGAGATTTGATTGTAATAGAGTTAATGAGTTGACAAGGTTGTAATGAGACTTGTCTATGTGATTTGATTGGATGGAGTTTTATGAGCATTGAGTCTTGGAAGGAGTATCGAGCACCGAATAGTACTCTGAGTCAGATTGAGTTGAATTGTCTGTGAGTAGTCCCGTCTAAATCATATTTTTGTTTAGACTTAGGACATTTGATTGAGTTGTTATCCCTCTTGAGTTGAGCTTCCGAGTTGATTAATTCTTCCTTGATATTCGTTGTATTCGGCCATTTTACATACTCGTACATTCCATGTACTGACGTCATTTGGCCTGCATTATTTCATGATGCAGAGACAGGTACTAGAGATCATCAACCGGCGTTCCGTTGAAGATCCGCATACACTTCCAGCTAGTTGGTGAGTCCTCCTAGTTCCCAGAGGATATTGAGCCTTCTTGTACAGTTTTGTTGTCATTTCTTTTATTTTGATTATTGGTAGCCATGGACTTGTCATTGGCACCTTTTAGACTTGGATAGAGGCTTCATAGACTGGAGTGTGGGGAGGTTGAACGGTTAATTCAAGGAGTCTTATTATATTTATTATTGAATTGATGAATGCTTGGCCTCCGGCCCTCATATTGTGAATAGTATTTCATTAATTGAGTTTCCGCTAAGAGAATGTGATTGAATGAATGTGTGACTGGACCAGGTGGTTCGCTCGGAGGTCAGAAATGGCCTTCGGGTGCTGGTTACGTCTAGGGTACCCTCTCGGAGCGTGACAAACATGGTATCAGAGCACAGAGTTCAAGTGTCCTAGGGAGTCTATGAAGCCGTGTCTAGTAGAGTCTTGCTTATGGGTGTGTTGTGCACTACACTTATAATCAGGAGGCTATAAGACATTAGGAATTGTTTCACCTCTTTCATACTCTGAATTCGTGCGATAGAATTAAACTCTATAAAACTCCTTTCTAAGTCGTGCGTTTATACGTTACAGATAATGCTTCCAAAACGTACTGCTAGCCAGAGGAATGTTGATAACGCCGAGATGCCCCAAGCAGAGGTACGTCCAGCAAGGGCTAGGGGCCGACCTGCGAGGTATGCGGAGGCAACCAAAGTGCCTGCTACTCCGCTTACATCCTCGTCAGAGGCAGAATTTAGAGGAGCGATTGCAATGCTCACGCAATTAATGGCTGCCTAAAATGATAACCAGAGTTCGCCGACTCTCAGCTCTAGTTCCCAAGAGCCATCTGCTGCCACTAGAATTAGAGACTTTCTGAGAATGAATCCGCCGGCATTCACGGGTTCTAAGGTCGATGAAGATCCCCAAAACTTTATTAATGAGATGTGGAAAATTCTAAAAGCTATGCATGCTATGGAGATTGAGGGGGTCGAGTTGGTGTCCTATTAACTCAAAGATGTGGCGAACATTTGGTATAACTAATGGGAACAGGGTAGGGGTGAGGATGTTGAACCTTCTAGATGGGATGAATTTGAAGGAGCCTTCCTTGACCACTTCTTTCCCCGAGAATTGAGGGAAGCGAAAGTGGAGGAATTTATAAATCTGAAATAAGAAGGCATGACTGTTAAGGAGTATAGCCTGAAGTTCATCCAGTTATCCAGGTATGCTCCAGAAATGATCCCAGATGTGAGGTCAAAGATGAGGAAGTTCGTCTTCGAGTTAGGGAGGCATGTGAAGAAGGAGTGCAAAGCAACATTGTTGATCTCGGACATGGATATTTCCAGGTTGATGGTGTATGCTCAACAGGTAAAGGATGAGAAGAGGAAAGACAGAGAGGAGCATCTGAGCAAAAAGGCAAGATCAGCTGGGCATGAGAGTGAACAGAGGCAAAACAAGGGCAACAGGTCCTTCTTCCAAAAGAGGCCTCCCAATTATGCCTCATCTACCGCAAGTGCACATATGCCACAGAACAGGTATGATCGGCAGGGACAAGGTCGCCAGAATCTCAGACCCCAGGGTTCTCAATCCCAAACTAGCGTGGGTCAAGGTTCACAAGAGAAGCCCACATGCGTCAAGTGTGGTAAGCTTCACTTAGGAGAGTGCAGAGAGGGAAGGATGGGTTGTTATAAATGCGGCCAAATAGACCATTTTCAAAAGGAGTGTCCAGCATGGGGGAACAGAGTCCAGTTCTCTACCACCGCACCACCGGCTAGGGGTAATTAGAGGGGCACTACTTCAAGTACGAGTGGAGGTACAAACCGCCTATATGCTATGGGTAGTCGCCAAGATCAGGAGAACTCTCTAAACGTTGTGACGGGTTTGATTCGAGTCTCTTCTCTTGATTGTTATGTGTTGATGGATCCGGGTGCCACCCTATCTTTTGTGACTCTTTACGTGGCTAGTAAATTCAATAAAATTCCCAAATGTCTTCTTGAGCCTTTCAGTGTAGCTACTCCTGTCGGTGATCCTATCTTAGCTGAGAGAGTCTATAGGGATTGCACTATGTCAATTTATCACAGGGATACCTTGGCTGACTTGGTTGAGTTAGACATGGTTGAGTTCAACGTGATCCTTGGCATGGACTGGCTTTATGTCTATTATGTCTCTATTGATTGTAGAACTCAGATTGTCACATTCAAATTCCCGAATGAAGCTGTCATAGAGTGGAGGGGTAGTCCTGTTATGCCTAAGGGTAAGTTTATTTCATACCTTAGGGCCAGGAAGCTAATCTCAAAAGGGTGTGTTTATCACATTGTCCGAGTGAAAGATGACAGTATTGAATCTCCATCCCTTGAGTCGGTTCCGATTGTCAACGAGTTTCCGAATGTCTTTCCTGAAGATCTGCCTGGAGTCCCTCCTAATAGGGAGATTGACTTTGGGATTGATGTTCTTTCTGATACTCAGCCTATCTCAATTCCTCCTTATAGAATAGCCCCAGCTGAGTTGAAGGAGTTGAAGGAGCAATTGAAGGACTTGTTAGATAAGGGATTTATTAGGCCGAGTGTCTTACCATGGGGAGCTCCGGTCCTATTTGTCCGAAAGAAAGATGGGTCCCTTAGAATGTGTATCGACTACAGGCAGCTGAATAAAGTCACCATAGCAGAGGTAAAGGAGAAACAAGATCAGGATCCCATCCTCCTCCAGTTGAAGGAAGTTGTTCACAAACAAGGAGTGATGGTTTCCACCCAAGGTGGAGATGGTGTGTTGAGGTACCAAAGTAGATTGTGTGTGCCGGATGTCGATGATGTTCGAGAGAGGATTATGGCCGAAGTGCATAGTTCTAGGTACTCCATTCCTCCAGGCTCCACGAAAATATATCATGATTTGAGGGAAATCTATTTGTGGAGTGGGATGAAGAGGGATATTGCGGAATTTGCTTCCAAGTGCCCGAATTGCCAACAGGTGAAGGTTGAGCATCAAAGGCCATGTGGTTTAGCTCAAAATATAGAAATTCTGGAATGAAAGTGGGAAATGATCAATATGGACTTTATTACAGGTCTACCGAGGTCTCGAAAGCAACATGATTCGATTTGGGTAATTGTGGATAGAAAGACGAAATTGGCTCACTTCTTGGCGGTTAAGACTACTGACACCGCAGAGGATTATGCAAAGTTGTACATACAGGAGATCGTAAGATTACATGGGGTCCCTTTGTCTATTATCTCAGACAGAGGAGCTCAATTCACTTCCCAATTTTGGAAATCCTTTCAGAAGGGACTGGGTTCGAAGGTGAGCTTGAGTACAGCCTTCCATCCCCAGATAGATGGCCAAGCAAAGCGCACCATTCAGACATTGGAAGATATGTTGAGGGCATGTGTGCTTGACTTCAAAGGAAATTGGGATGATCACTTGCCTCTCATAGAGTTTGCATATAACAATAGCTATCATGCAAGCATTTAAATGGCTCCTTATGAAGCCTTGTATGGGAGGAGGTGTAGATCTCCCATTGGGTGGTTTGAAGTTGGTGAAGCCGAGTTGATTGGGCCCAATTTTGTTCATCAAGCCATAGAGAATGTGCGAGTTATTCGAGAGAGGCTAAAGACAGCCCAAAGCCGCCAAAAATCTTACACTGATGTGAGGAGGAGAGACTTAGAGTTTGAGGTGGGCGATTGGGTGTATTTGAAGGTGTCACCCAGGAAGGGTGTCATGAGGTTTGGAAGAAAAGGGAAGCTCAGTCCTCGATATATTGGTCCTTACCAGATTTCGAGGCGGATTGGGAGTGTTGCCTATGAGTTGGAGTTACCCTCAGAGCTAGCCTATATTCATCCGGTGTTCCACATTTCGATGTTGAAAAAGTGCTTGATGATCCCTCATTGGTAGTCCCCATTGATAGCGTTGGAGTTAAGGATAGCTTGTCTTATGAAGAGGTTCTAGTCCAAATTCTTGATCGCCAAATTCGCAAATTGAGGAACAAAGAGGTCGCCTCAGTCAAGGTCCTGTGGAGGAATCAATTTGTTGAGGAAGCCACATGGGAAGCGGAGGAAACCATGAAATCTAAATATCCTCATCTATTCGTGCCCACCGAGGAGAATGTTAAAGGTAATATCCATTTCCTTGACATTGAATCCATTTGTGCATTATGAGTCTTGATTGATAATTGATTGAAAATTTGATTGATTGAATGACTGAGTTTTGATTGTGATTTGCACCCCGAGTCTATTCTTAATTTTTCGTCATTCGAGGACGAATGATCCCAAGGGGGAGATAATGTAACACCCCTCAAAATTTTTTCCTAAGATTCAGACCCTTCTTGTATTCGAGTGGGATCAAACCCGAGTATTTTGAAGTATGTTCATGAATTAAGATAAGTCTCTGAGGGATTGAGCAGTGTTAGAGGTGATGTGGGGTCACCAAGGACCCCTAGGACCGAGCTAAGTCCAAAGGATCCGTCGCGGTTAAGTTTCAGGATGAGTTGTTCAAGGGGTCGACTTCTAACGACCCTACCTTTTGAAAGACATCAATCTAGTGGACCATGACCTATTAAATCAAAGGTCGTCGAGTTTTCTTTCCAACGCCACCAAGAATGTAAATTTTGGAGTTCGGAGTCGAAAGATATGACGATCCTAAGGCGAACTAGCACGGTAGGAATTCCATTTTTGGCCTGGGTTACAACTGCTGGGGAAATGGCCTTGGCGCTATTAGGGCGCGACGCACCACTATCGCACCAGAAACATGCCTCAGTAGTTTGGTCTCTGGCGCGGCGCGCCACTGCGAGGTGTGCAGGTTTTTAGGCGAAATTGGCCTTGGCGCTGTAAGGGCGCGACGCGCCACTATTGCGCCAAGGGCGTTTTGGCCTAATTTTCAGAATTTTGGAAGGAGGGCAATTTGGGAATTGTCCCAAATTATATATATACACAAGCCTTGAACATTTTGGGAACAAATTTTCAGCCCTCACTCTCTCTCTAAAAAGCCCTAGGAGCTTCTCTCTCTCTCTTCTTCTTCTTCTCCTCCATTTCCAATAAAAGAGTCCAAGAGCTTCAAGATTTGAGTCCTCCATTAAAGACCCAACATCAAGGTTTTTCTTCAAGTTTTCACCAAGGTATGTAAGGCTATCTAAAACATGAGTTGAGTCCACCCATGTGCCCTACTCTTGCTTTGAGGTTAGATGTTCATGAAAATAGAGTTTCTTGGTATGGTTTATGCTTGTATGAATTTTGTCCCCTATGTATTTGATTCTATATGTGTTGATGTTGTTGAGCCAAGGAGTTCCTAAATTGAGCCTTTATGTGAGTATGAGTCGATGAAGATGAAGTTGTTAAATATGTTTTATTAATCTCCTTAACTATGTGGATTATGATAAAAGAGGTTATTTTCCTAAGAAATGTTGCTTATTATAAAAATGTAAATTTAAAGTCTTGAAATTGTGATGAGTCTCAAAGATTTCTCATATGGATGGAGGAAATGATTGATTATATCTAGATGTTGCTATATATGTGCATTTAAATTTCTTTTGAAGATATGATTGAGATTGATCGGATAGTATGAGTAGAAGAGATTTGATTGTAATAGAGTTGATGAGTTGATAAGGTTGTAATGAGACTTGTCGATGTGATTTGATTGAGTTGATTGGATGGAGTTTTATGAGCATTGAGTCTTGGAAGGAGTATCGAGCACCGAATTGGGCAAGAGTATAGTCCATACTCGAACCCAATAACTGCATCGCCAAACATAGGGGGGATGGAACCGTTAAAGTCGGATGCTTCCCTGAGAGATTTGTCCTGACATTATAGGACCTGGTTGGATTGGATCCATGATTTGTTGATTCGTTCATACCCTGGCAAAGTATGAATGGATGCGGCAACAACGTCGGTTTGTTGTACTTTCACTGGCTCATAAGTGATGGTTGTCGGTTAAGAGAAACTCCCAAATAGGTCTTGATAGTACTCTGAGTCAAATTGAGTTGAATTGTATGTGAGTGGTCCCGTCTAAATCATATTCTTGTTTAGACTTAGGACATTTGATTGAGTTGTTATCCCTTTTGAGTTGAGCTTCCGAGTTGATTAATTCTTCCTTGATATTCGTTGTATTCGGCCATTTTACATACTCGTACATTCCATGTACTGACGCCATTTGGCCTACATTATTTTATGATGCAGAGACAGGTACTAGAGATCATCAACCGACGCTCCGTTGAAGATCCACATATACTTTCAGCTAGTTGGTGAGTCCTCCTAGTTCCCGGAGGATATTGAGCCTTCTTGTACAGTTTTGTTGTCATTTCTTTTATTTTGATTGTTGGTAGCCATGGACTTGTCATTGGCACCTTTTAGACTTGGATAGAGGCTTCATAGACTGGAGTGTGGGGAGGTTGAACGGTTAATTCGAGGAGTCTTATTATATTTATTGTTGAGTTGATGAATGCTTGACCTCCGGCCCTCATATTGCGAATAGTATTTCATTAATTGAGTTTCCGCTAAGAGAATGTGATTGAATGAATGTGTGACTGGACCAGATGGTTCGCTCAGAGGTCAGAAATGGCCTTCGGGTGCCGGTTACGTCTAGGGTACCCTCCCGGGGAGTGACACAAAGTTTCAACGGGTTGTTCAAAATTTGTTTGCTATTCAGGCATCTTCAGTAGCTTCAGAGGCAGCATTTAGTGCAGTCAGATTTCAAATATGAGAGCATAGGCATTCGTTAACATCTAATAGCTTAGAGATATCAATATTATTTAGAGATTAGATTAATGCGGAGCATAGAAATTTTGGACGTCCGGCACTACCTGCCCAATTTGAATATGATGTTGACAATATTTTGGCAGATTCAAGTGAAGACGGAATGGATGCATTTTAGGAACAAGCTATACAACCACTTTCAGAACAAGTAATTCAGAACAAGTAACTATACAAATGTTAGAAGAATTAAGACGACGCTATTTTGAAAAGTACAAATATTAAATAATTTGAGGCCTAATTAAAAAAGAACTCTTCCTGAAAGGTGGATGCGTAACTTAGGTACTCAACTCGATCTTGCAGCACGCGGGCACGAGTCTCCCTATATAAAGCAAATTCTTGGAAAAAACCAAGACAAATGAATTGAAAGAGCAAGTCTTCAAAAGGTTTATGGATGAAGTAATCGGAATGACAAGTGGAATACATAGAGTTGAACATAGTAAAATAAGAAATTGAAAGATTTCAGCAGTTGCGATTTTAAATTTTCTTCTAATATTTGTAAATTGTAATATAAATTGTACTAATTACTTTTTTATAAATAAAATGATAGGCTATTCACCTTAATTTTTTTTAAATTATTGTCTTCAATTTAATTTAAGTATTTTTCATGTATTTTAATTTTCAAATATTTTAAACTTTAAAACTTTAAACTTCAATTTTCAAAATCAATTTTTTCAAATTTGAAATTTAAACTTTAAAAGTTTAAATTTTGAATTTTAAACTTTAAAAACGTATTTTGGAAGAAATATTTAAATTAATAATGGATTTTAGAATTTCTTTCAATCATTAATTAAGTTAATTTAACTAATTAAAAAAACAATTAATCCGGAAGACTGGTCCGGTTCGTCCCGGTGCCGTCTCGGTATGTATCGGATCGGGACAACATTATAGGAATTACTGATTAGTACCGGTTCAGGTAGATACCAGTCAGGTTGTTCCATTTCTGGTATCGCTGTCAGCCATAATCGGGTGTCACGTTCCGACACAAATCTTGGACCAGGTGTCACGTTCCGACACAAGGTGAGTGTTTGTAGGTCCATGAGAGGACCCCTATGTGTAGTTATATGATTTTGAGGTTGTTGAACTGTGATCTTGCTGAGTAATATTTGAGATGACATTGATTAACTTAGTTTGTACATATTTATTTATTGTGTTGAGTTTACTTGTCCATGATCCACTTACTAGCTAACCGCATGTTCCTACCAGTACGTTGTTAACATTGTGTAGTGATACTACAATTGCTCTGTCTTTTGTTGAGTACAGGGCATATTCAGCCGCTTGCATAGAGACCTTGCCTAGAGGAGTAATGATCTTGTTCGAGTCTAAGGGTGAGCTATTCTGTCATGCTGTCGTGGACTCTCCCTCATTTATATTAGTCCTTCCTCTGGAACTTAGATGTTCAAACACTGATTTATTCGTTAATGACTTTCTTGTGGGAATTACATTCCCTTTTCTAGACTTGTTTAGTTTAGAGTTTTGGTACGATAACTTTCAGTTCTAAGATATTTTTGCATGTTAAGTTTGATTACTATATTGTTTTCTGAGTTTATGGGAACTCAGTATTTATTATCGTTTAAACTTGCTTCTGTATCTTTAAATTGTGTATATTTCGTAAATGTCTTAATTTGGATTGTAAGAATGGTTCTCCCACCGAATGATTAGCGTGTATATCGATCACGGTGGATTGGGATCGTGACACATAAACAATTAAAACCTTACACAAAAATTAACTAGAGTGACAGTTTAATTTTACTATAGTGTTAAGTGCTTAGTTTCGACAAACCTAAGGTATATCTAAAGTAAATATCTCAAAAGCCATCCAATTATTAAAAAAAAGTATCTAGTAAAGTCATTTTACATTGTTTTGCATCAATAATTTAGTTATTAAATTATTTTTAATTTAGTTTGATTTTGAATCACGAACACCAATTGCATTATAAATCGAATCATGAACCCATTGGACATGACACTTGAGTTATACTCTTTCGATTTATTTAGAAAAGAAGTGTTGCAAGTATTTAGGTAACTCAAAAGTCATAACACTTTAATATTTCTCCCACATTCAAGGGTGGGTGATTAATTTTTAAATATAGTGAATTTATCATAATTGAATCATTATATTTGTGTAGAATTTTTATAATATAAGGAATATAGGTATTTGATTTTCTCTTCACAAGTAGGGAATCATATCACAAGAGTTTTTAGTGTAATTTACTTTTAATTTTGTGAGGCTTCTTTACGTGATACAAACTTTACTGATTGGGTTTACACATAAAAATTTATAAGCTTTTATAAAAATATATCATCAATTTCTAAATCGAGACATGAATTCTATCACAATTAATTATTATTTCGTAAATGAATATTTTCTTCATTCAACTTATCACGTACATTGCTCTTACTACTATTATCAAGATTAAGAGTATATATGTGCATTTAATGGAGTAATAGAGAATACATATTTAATATAATGTAATAACACAAGAAGTTGGAACTATATGATTCCCGTAATTAAGATAAATTGTATTTAATTTTGTGTTACAATCATGACGATAGCTTGTCCAATTTTTACCTTAAATTGTGAATATAAATTTTATACTTATGAAAATCGATAATTTATTCTTCCATGTATAAGCTAGAACCTTATAGACTAAATAATCTACAACACGAAGAACGGATTGGATACACAAATGAATATATGATCTATTTAAAAATTTATTAGAAATTATTTCATAACAAATATTATATATATATATATATCCCAATAATTTTCCGTTTGAAATTTTCTCACGATAATTATTAAAATAAATATTATATCTAAATATTTGATTAATAATAAATGGAGAAACTATCTTAATAGACATACATCCATACCATATATACTAATTCTACTTATACTTTTAAATAATTATGTATCTTACCACTAATTAAGTGTTTGTTATCATATATTGAGGAAGATACTCCTAGATACATGTATTTTTGCTACCAAATACACTAAAAATAGGGAGAGATGCGAGCGAGATGGGGAGGAAGACGAGTGAGATAGTCATGTATCCTAAATTCATACGAATCACACTAGATACACATTAGGTACATGTATTTGTATGTATCTGTTGTGATTCACACGTATCTATGATACGAGATACACAGGAAAGTGGCGAGTGAGATGCAAGGGAGGCGAGCGAGATTTGCCTATGTATCCCAGATACATGCGAATCCACTTGGATACAGTGTATCTAGAACAAATTACACCTCATTCTGACTCCATGTATTTCGAGATACATGTATCTGGACGTATTTGGACACACCAAAATTTAGTAAGATTCGTAATATTACAACTTAAGATGTATTTAAGTAATTAACTCCTAAATTAGTGAAATTTCGGTAAGTGTCTGACAATGTATATCCCTAACACTTTGCAACCTCAGTTTAAGAATTAAAGAGGTACGGTAATAAATTTTGAAACAGGAGACAAACTCATGAAGTACATAAAAATGTAGACATAGGGTAACAATCATCATCAAGCAACATCAAATCATGAAACACCTTATTCTAATATTTATATTAGGGATCCAGGGAAGTTTATCCAACATTAATTATCTACAAAATGAGCTGTATTATTCATAAATAGATTATTATTTTTAGGGATGAAAAAAAAGGAGTGGCTTGAAATTGATGAACCCTACCATGAAAAATCTTCAATCTTGGATTATCAGTTGTCTAAGGAACAGAAAAACAAAGAACGTGCAGATGTACACCAGACATTATAAAAGCCTTTAAAAGGTTAAGGAAAAATGAAAAAGAAAAGCAAAAGTTAATTGAAAATGACAAATGCCTTAATGTCATTATGAACATTTGGAATTTGGGACCCAACCCCAACTAATTTTAATCAAAAGATGTGGCTTAGAGTTGCCCGGCCCCATTAAAAATATCTACTTTATTTTGGTATTGATAAATTGCAAAGTCCAGTTAGGTGTCTGCCGGGTGCGTACATCTATTTTATTCGGATCTCACTTTCTAAAATTTTCACAAAATATGTTATTTTTACTTTGGAGTTTGAACTAATTTGAATTTAGGCCATTAAAACCGTTAAATGGGAGCATTATTTATCAAGATTTTTTTCATTCACATGACACAAACCTGAGGCACGGAGATCCATTCCACCGCAACCTTGGTGGTACCTGGCCATATTCGAATGTTCACATCAGATGAAACAGTTTCACTGATATTTGTGGTCCGAATTAATTTGGGATTGAAGGGTAGTTAATTGCTTGATCATTTCTTGTCTAATTAACAGACAAAACAATTCTTGAAACTGCAGGGTCAAGTAGAGATATCTATCAGCTTTGATTTTGTATTTAATATTTTAGGTTGAGAAAAGTTTAACATTTCATTTTCCACATAATAGAGAAAAATAAATAAAAAGAATTTGAAGTGAATTATCTTTGCTGGCCACTTCCCACTGGCTTTTGGGGTTTGGAAAAGGGAAAAAAGAAGCAGCAAAGATATTATCTTTCTACTTACTACTTTATTAAGTTGTTTGGATTTGAGAAGGAATAGTACTTGGCTACCTTTTTGTAGATTCTTTAGAGGCTGAAAACTATAATCTGCATGTATTGACTATCCTATATTATTGTGCAGTGTATCTTAGCAATAATTTGTTATTATAAACACATTTTTCCAAAAGATGAGGCACATAAAGAAGAGGCACAATCTCTCTTAAGTTGATAAAGATTTCAAGTCACCAAGAAAAGAGATACTAATAGGGAGTGGCTCTCCAAACTAACTTTTGACATTGATTTAAATATGTTACACCTGTTGGATCTAAACATCTTTGTCTTTCACCTTCTAGTGTTAGCTGTAAAAAGGTATGTACATTAAAAAACACACAAAAGTAGAAACCAAGCCAGCTCTTATTGTTACCAGGAAAACTATAAACATAGCTTCCTCATGGCATTCCCCGGGTTTCATTGGATCACTTGAGAGATATTAGCCTCTCAGCTTTGCAACTGATCTGCGCGCTGTGTCTATCAGGCAGGAAATCCATGAAGTTGATTAAGTACTTCCCGTTGGAGCTCAATGGGAGAAAAAAGCATTATCTTAGCTTTGTTACTTTTTGGTTGCTAGGACCTAAAAACCCTCATCAGATAACACAGTCGTTCTTAATTTCAAGGGATGACCATCCTTCGGAGGTTCATAGGATCATCTTTAGGCACTTTGTTGGAAGGTGATAGATCTAGATAAAGCTGCAGGGTTAGTATGCAACACTGGAGATGTATTGGCGTTGTTGGGCTCGTCATTGCTTTTTGGTTGTAAGGCCTTGAAAAACCCTCCCCTGTTAGCAGAATCATATTTAATCCCAAGTGTTGACCATATAGAACTCTTAGCAGCTTCATCAGGATCATCAATCCGCAATGTCTTAGGGACCAAAATAGACCTCTCTGAATACTTTTGTTCTAATTGTTCTTTGCCCCCGGGATTGCTTGGCTTAAGCAAATCCCCTTCTCTTGAATGCTTCCCTAAAGGTGAAGTAGGATCAGAACCTGATGTTTTCTCGTTTGCTGCTCGCATAGGTGGACTTAGCCAAGGATTACTCCAAGGAGACACACCACAATTCCAATAAGGTGTAGGGAAGAATGGCATAGGGAAGGGAATGGGGCAAATAGCTGACACAGGAACTGCAGCATTCCATGGAAAAGGCCAAGGTACTCCATGGAGGCAAGGAACGGGAGATAGGATGCCATTTATATCATGCATAACTGCCTTGTGGGGCTCTCTTTTACCTTCTTCCACCATCATATTTGGAGTCGGGATGCTAGAACCCCTATAGCACTCATCCCTAGTATCTCCACCTTTGCAAGAAGAATTCATGACTTCAGCTTTGTGAGAACCATTTTGGATACCATTTGATGCCCTTTTCTCTGCTTGATTTAATGCAGAAGACATAGATTCACACAGGGGCAAGTCAGGACCAAAAGATAGAATAGTGCCATTTGGTTTGAATATTGGATGATGAATTAATCCATTTGGAGATTCAAGTCCTGCTGCTAGTAATCCTTCGGGAATACGATAATGAGATGCAAGATTCTTGTTCTTGCGACGACCAGCTCCCACAGGGAGATTCCTCATGGTACCACCAGCAGTCCAATACCTCTGGCAGCTCCTGCAGAAATGACGAGGCTGGTTGACATTGTTGTTATTATAGTAACAAAATTTTGTATCCGAACTATTGCAACGAGGGCATGGGAGAATTTTGTCTGGCTTCTTCAGATTGTTCTGCTCGGAATTTGCCGCATTAGTTAGTTCATTCTCAGTCTCAGATGATTTTACTGCTTGAGGGTCTTCATCAGTTGGAAATTTATGACTGTTCTCTGATTCAGATGAAGTCTTGGGATTTTCTGATTCTTCCATAATCTGATTTTGATCTCCCTCCTCAAATTTAGCTTCACTGACCTCTCTTGTTATATCATCCTAAAATCAAAACACAAAACTGCATAAGCTGCTTGTGAAATTGCAATTAAATATCTTACAGTAAACTATGTGAGCTAAATCCAATCTGCATAATAGTAAGAATCAAACACAGATAGTTAAATGACAAGTTCAAAACTTTTCCATAGAGGATCCCTCTTCAACTATGATAAACAAGACAAAGTACACAAACGTAAAGGGGAAACATCATTGAATAAACGCATAAATTATGATGCTGAAATACCAAATTTGGTTCTTTGAATTCTCAAATTAATCAATAATTCCTAAAAAAAAAAAAAAAAAAAAGAGGGCAGCAAAAGAACAATAAGCAGTGCCAGATCTAGAACTCCATATGGTTGATGGGTATGTTCTCACCCATTGCTTTCTGAATTGAACTACTTCCAAGAGAACAGACATTAAAAATTCATTAACAATTTAAGCAAAAAGAAGAAGCAAAATCACCAATTAGACGAACAGGAACCGATCCATTCCTTCTATTGAATCTATAAGTACCTTAACTCATTTGGGTCTCAATTTAATTCCACATAAATTACATAACGAAGTACCTTTTCAGCTTCTTGCTTTTCGTAGTTACTTCCTTCATTTGCTTCATCTTTCTCTGGACTGCTTGCTTTATTTCCCTCTAAACATCGATCCTGATCAGACCCATTTCTATTTCCCTCATATCTAACACCATCACTACCAGTTGAAGCCCTACCGTCGCTGGAGACGACCACCGGAAGTATCTTGCCAAACAGCTTGATCTCTGAATCACAGGTCATTTTCCAGACTAAAACGAAAAGGGGATTCAATAAAATGAAAAGGGAAACTGTAGGAAGACTCTACTATTCTCGTTTAGTATCCGACAAAGTCGCCGCCGGCGAGTTGACGACGTTTCGAAAGTGGTTTTTTTTTCTTTCTTTTGAAAGATACGGTTTTTAGAAGCAAACTCTGTTGGCGTTCTACTGAAAGTGATTTAGATATCGTTTAATTTAAACATGGTGCCAGGTCACCCACCCACTAATTTTCTCAGCCACAAGTTTTTAATGGTGGGTCCTTTATTACTAATTTAGTTTTTTTGTTTTTTTCCAAAACAATTTTCGTTGTTATTCGAGTAGTCGTGCTTTTTTTATTGTTTAAATTAAATAAAGAATTGTAGAGAAGTATTACTCCTTAGTCACTAGTTCAAATTTTTTATTAGAAAAGATGTACTTTTTGGTCCGTTGAGAAAAGGTAGAGACCTTAACATAGTTGGGAGAGTCTTTAGTATCAAGGGACTCCACAAGTGAGTGATCTACTACAAATCCGTTCAAAGTGATAATCCAACAAATCTATTCATTAATTTTTTTTATCAATTCCAACTCTTGAAAAAATAATACACAAGATTGGAATGTGAAAATTCTACCGCTTGAATCGCATTGGGAGTAATATATTTATTGTATTCTTTTTTTCTTAATTAAGTTTTTTTTCATTAGATTTTCTTGGTAATTAAGATTTTTAATGAGGCGGCTAACAAATGCACATTACTAAATACGTGTACTCTTTTTTCCTTCACCAAGACTTTTTTCCACTAAAGTTCTTCTTGTAAAATTTTAACTAGGCACATTATCTATTAATGAATATCTAAGGAGGAGTGTTATAAATACACTTAATTGTGGATATTCATTTATTACTCATATAAGCAATTCTACAAGCAGGTTCCTTAAATAACTTATAAGTAGTTCTACAAGCAGGTTCCTTAAACAGCTTATAAGCAGCTCTGCAAGCAAATTCCTATAAGCAGCTTTGCCAGCAACTTTAATTCTTCTATAAATAGGAAGTCATTTCAGTTTATTTGGATAATAAGTTTGAAGTGAATAAAATATCAATCTCTCTTTAAATATTTTTCTCTAGTGCATTTACTTTATAGTCTTTTCTTTTATAACAAATAAAAAAAAATCAAGACAAACTAATGTATTTTTGGGTATATATTCAAATTTTAACATACAATTATTTCTTGTACATATGTTATATCTTTATGCGTATCGAATTGTAGGAATCTCCTATTTAAGTTTTATCTTATTTTTTTCTTTTTCTTTTCCCCCTTTTAACCTTTTTATCTTTAACTTTTTCCTTTTCTTTTTCTTTACTTTTCTTACTTTCCTGGTCAAGCACTCATTTTCTTTTGAAAAATATCAAATTTTATTTTGTTTCTCCTTTACCTTCCAACAATTAAAATTAAGTAATCAAAAGATAAATTCTCAAATCTCAAACATGAATTATAAAAGAAGATATTAAAGAAATAGTGCAGAAAAACATATTATAAAATATGAAGAACCATAGATATCATTATACAATATTTATTCAATTTAGTAAATACCGAGTGAGATTAATTATGGGATTCAAACGTGTAAAGTTTCCAACTAAAATGTTACATATCTTTCCCGGTAAAGAAATGGGTCCATTTGATATGTTGGGAAAATGGCACAAATATGTTCAACCAATAAGATAGAATATCTAATGTTACACATGAATTTCACAAGATAAATTATGATTAACATTCTTCCTTCGACTTCTCTATCTTTAGGTACATAATTGTTGGTGAATAAATTATAAATTATAGATCAAAAAAAAGAATAAATAAATATTCAGATTGAGGCACAGATATCTTGCTTTTTTAAAGAAGATTCAAGTCCATTGTTGTACTCCGACAGCGCCATGTGACTTAAACAACTCCAAACTAATTAAAGAGTCCAAAGATTCACCAGTGAGAACATATAATTACTTTCTTTTATAGTGAATAAATTGAAGACCTAAAATCTCTTTTTTTGTCTCAACTTTCTCTTTCACTACACTAATCTCAAAATATAAACACAATATAGTGTTATTTTCATCTACAACACGATACTTCTCATCTACTTTTTCTCCCCTTAACACAAGGAAGAAGACATCTTTTATATATGTGTAGGATTTTTTTCATAAGTATATGTCAAGATGATCAATAATAATTTAAATTGTAATGGGATGATTAGAAAAAGATAATGTGAGACCCATGTCATACTGATTACATGGGTTAGAAGAAATAATGATACCACTAATATATCATGTACTTTAATAGTTTAATATGAAAATGCTTCTAAATTAACACCAACATACATAATCAATTCCCAATCTAACACAAAATAATTGAAAAGAAATCAAATAATATATTTAAATAACTACATATACTTTACCATACATAAGGCATAAGCTGCAAACTACAAAGTTGAAGCATCACAATGACACGTGAATGGAAAAATTTGGAAGAAACAAAAAAGAACTACTGTAATATGAAAGAAGATAAAAAGTATAGATATTAATGTATTAATTGCTCAATTTAATTGGAGATTAAAATGATTGTTGATTGTTGACAATGAAAGAAAAAAATGCGCAAAACCAATGAAATAAGAAGGCATAGTAGATATAAATGAATAAAACTGATTGTGGCCTTTTAATATTGGAGGGAAAAAGTGTAAAATAGGAGAAAAAAGATAAAATAAATTCCTTGACTTTAGGGAATGCCATATTATTATCTATTTTATACATAGCTTTATATTCCTTCTATCATAATTTAGTTGACATGATTTGTTTTTTGAAAATCAGATTATATGAATTGTGATCAATATTTTAAAATATAATTTTTTTCATCATATTAACATAAAAAAAATTATAATTTATAACATTTTAATATAGTTTTCGAATGTCAGATTGATTTACTTCAAAAACAAAAAAAAAAAAAAAAAAAAGGCTATCAAAAACGAAACAGCATAAAGCAGAGGAAGGAGTATAGTGGTAAGGTAGTTATGGTGCACGTGGTCTGTTCAAGGACTTAAAGTAGTTGGTATGATATGGGATATTAATTTATATTGTATTTAATTGAGGTATAAATATATTTTGATAAATTTTTATATCAAAGTTGCAATTACCTAAATCTTTAAAGTTGAAAGACACTGCAACTATATATGGAATGTAAAGAGCAGAAAATGAGAAGATAAGAACAACCCAAAATTTAATCATTCCTTCCACTTATAACTCTTAAATTTATCTAATTATCAATTCAATCCTCTTCTTTTGCATTTTGATTTAAAATTATGCTATCATCTCCTTCACACTTTTCCCCCCTATACCATTAATTATGTTATACTATATGCTTTTGTCTCTAGTGTATTTCATCCTTTTTGACTATTTATAGTACTAACTCATTAGCCTAAAGCATGTTCATTTATCAACTATTGTCTATAATGATTTCATAGTAGTAACTCTTTAGTTTAATGCATATTGATTTAGAGAAATATTGTTTATAATGACATAATAGTGGCAAAAATTAAAACGTAAAATTCAAGAAGAAAGTCCAAAGAAATAGTGAATTTACACTAGGAGCGCGTTGATATAAAGTTCTTTGTTCAAAATTATAGTACTAATTTTTCTTTTATCAAGAATATAGCATCAATCACTTAGCAGCATCTACACAATAGACTTTTTTTATTTATTAAATTGTCAAAATCTCTAGTATAGACGACTGTTTCAAATGGCTATACGTGTCTAGTCCTCCATTATCAACAGAAAGATATAAAGTGAATAGATTTTAAGTTTTTTTTTTTTTTGTAAAGCATTGAATTCAGAAGTTCTTTTAAAAAAAATAATTAAATTATCTCACAAATGAATTTGGTGCGTTGTCTGCGTAAGGTAGACAGCTCGACGATATCAATAAAAAGCTATATTATTCTAAAATATGGAACCATTTTAACGTAAGTGTCTTAATCAATGTCATTAATCAAAAGAGACTTATTTAAGTGGATGACACGTGTTAATCTTTGTAAATCCGAAGTCCTTTCCCCTATCTAGTAGGAACATTGGAGAGATAAGCATATGTCCTATTTAAAATTCCTAATACTCATAAGAATAGATAAAAAGTGCACGCCATATCCTTATGTCCTATTTAGGTGTAAAGTCCAGCTGATTATTGGTGTCTTATTACTAATATTATAAGATTAATCTTTACAAAGAGACCTTTAAATTTAAATCCCCCCTCGCCCCTCAACCGCCCTCTACCCCCACCAGCTTTCTAAAATCTAGGATTCATTTGGACCCTTCGTACTCTTTTAGTAGGGAAATAATAAATTGGTTTCCATTAGTTGAGGACAAGTTTCGATTTAGACATGTTGGGGCCAAAGAAATATATAAGAGTCCAAAATTAGGTAGCCACTCATAAAAAATCTTACTTTAATCTTTAGCAGAATGATAGGACTTTCGGAAGCCGAAGAGCTACTTCTGGACTTAAATAATTCCAAGCATCATCTTTTCGAAGATTTATTTAGTTTGGCTACAAAGACAGGCAATTTTGGGTTGGTATAACAAGAGTCCGAACAGCTTTTGATGGGATAAACTTCACAAGTAGCCATTATCAAGTTTCAAACTACATGTGAAACTCGAGGATCTTGTTGTGAAGCTTCACCTGTTGAATTTGAACTCCATAACATTAGCTATGAATACAATTGGGAGTTTGGTGAGGGCTAATGCACTTCGGAGATGGAAAAGCTGAGTGTATAATAGGCTACATTATTGATCTTCACAATTTACCAGAGCAATATGTTTAGTTAATACCTCATACAATATATTTTGCACTCTTTGGTTCGTAATTGATTGTTAGGGATTGAAATGAACAGACAAAAATTGACTAATACGTTCTTCATATGATAGCTTCATCTGATGTATTAATACATTCCATTAATTTAATGCATACTACGGTAAGATTATACTAGTTGATGCCATCCTTGTAGCCAGGTAACTTCACTAGTAACAAACCATTATGTCAAACTGTAGGATTGAAAGCGGTACTGAACAAAATGTGGACCAAACAGCAGCATAGGGCGACATACAGAACAATTGGCAGTAGATTCCAACAAACACACAGCTGCCTTCAACATCTTGGCTTCCCTCCTCTTCCACGGCCACGCCCATGTCCACCTCCTTTTCCACCACGAGCCAAATCCTTGTTGGCCTCATGTTTTACTTGCATGTTCTCTGGGAGGGGCAGAATGTGATCAACACATTTCCTGAAGCTAAAATCATCCACAGAACCATCCTCCCTAATGACAAAGTAGCAGCGACTTTTAAAGTGAGGATGAAACCGGATTTGGAATGCGCGAATTCCTGTACCAATCTTTCTATCTGGCTCTAAATGACCCTTCTTGAGCAGGTCAAGCAAAACAATGTGCTCATACTGCAATACAGCAAAAGTTATTAGAAAGCACGGATAAAATTTTAAGCAATGAGCATCTAACCAACCAAAATAGATTACCCAGCACCTTTGAACACCGGACACAATTATAATCAGTACTAATACCATTTAAAAACCGGCATTTTTTTTTACAAGCAATGGAAAGTAGATCACTTTACTTAATCAAGTAGGTCACACAACAAATGTACCATCCAATACTCACTTCACATAATACATCCATTGTTTCTAAATGCATTTTGCTTCCAATTAACCAAGGATGGAAAGAAATGGAAGGTGTGGTCCATGTGATCGTACCTTCTTTTTTTTTTGATGAAGTAGATTCATTTAAAGGCATCAAGAAGATGCAAGCTTTACAAGGATAAATCAGCTAAGCTCACGAAAATAAGGATTTGTAGCTTCTTCTTAAACAATAGAGCTAACAACATCCAAGAACGAGTTCTAAATTATTTACAGGGGCCAATTTGGACCAGCTAAAAAGGCTAAGTAGAAATTGCCTCACAAAAAATTTCTAGAAGTTGAAATTCCATCAAAACATCTTTTGTTCCTCTTTGTCCATAAACACCAAATGATAGCACAGGGGATCATCAGCCATGTGATCGTACTTTTTGAACTGCAATTAATCCAGTTTTGGCCCATTATTCAGCGAGAAGTTAGGTATTCTCTAATTTTGCCTTTTAATATTTGCTAAAACCAAATAAATATATGTGCCAAAATAAGAGAGGTGCAATATCACAATTATTATCATATCTTACAAAAAACTAGTTGTCTGAGTCAATATTCATAGTCGTATAAACACAGAGAACAGAAATCTGCCATCACATCCATCTAAATGTCGGATGCTTTAGACATGAAGCAACCTTTGGCAGGCTGGAGATAAATTTATCTCTGACAAATAAACAAGTAAATCCAATTGGTACTACAAAGCCACACAAAGGAACAGAACAGCATAGTGCTTTGGCTGACTGATACAAACATATAATTCAGCTTAATGCTCTAAAGCTACAAACTTTCAGACTATTCCATGAATGATATCCTAATTCCCACATTTTTAGCCTTCCGATGATAAACTAAAACCAGAGACCAAAAACACTACAAAGATCAAATCTTGCTTTATGGAATAATGCACAATCAATCCTCTACAAATTTTGTGAATATGCTCAATTGGCATCTATATATACAGTCAAACATCTAAACCTTAATACCAAATAACTGGGGTCAGTGTTAGTTATACGAATCATCTATAAAACAGCTTACCTTGTTGAGGTTGAGGTTGGTAGACCAAGAATGAAGAAGCTTATGAAAGTAATCGAACATCTCCACAGACGACCCAAAGTGTTTTGGACCCACGCTAACAGGACCCGACTCGTCTTTCTTTTTTTCATCCACCGTTCCCTTTCCATCTAAATTCTCGAGTCGTTCTTCTTCCACAGACTTGTCTACCTTCAGTTTCTTCGTGGCGTCTTCATTCTCCGGCTCGTTTTCCTCCTCCCTTGGACGCTTCGACCCTCCGTTCTCTGACGTATCATCGGCGGCTTGAGCTTCGACATCCATGTCCTGAGCCGAAGTGTCCTCTTTCTCGGCCTCTATTACGGCTTCGACGGCGGGTGCGGCGGCGGTTTCAGGTTCTGTTTCTGCCATGGGTATGCTGCGTAAGTACACGGGAGCAAGTGAAGCCGTTAGAAATGGGGCAAAATGAACCCTAGGGTTTTGATGTAGGTTTCAACCCAATTAAGAGCCAAATTTAAAGTGATTTTATATTTAAAATAAGCCCCAAAAAAATTGACCAACTTAAAGCCACTTTTCAGCTTTTGAACATGTTTGCCTAATGCTAAATTTAAGCCAGAAAGTTTTTAAAGTCAGTCAAAAATAAAAAGTTAGTATTCCTAACTTTTTTTTCTAAGTTCTTAAAGTCATTTTCTTTGACCATGGAAATTACTTTTATCTCCCTTATATTTTAACTAAATTTCCAAACTACCATTTTTATTCTTTTAACCCTAAAATTCACATAATTTTCCTCATTTAAGCCCTTTTATCCAAACACTCAACTGCTTATTTATAAAAATAACTTTCAGCACTTTAAAATTTTAAAAGCACTTCATACATAAAAGTTATTTTTTTTAAGTCCATCCAAACGGGCTCTTAGCTTGATTTCTATAAAATAAGTTAAGTCAAACAGACACTAAACTGATCAACTTCAAGTTAGAATTGTAATTCGATCTTTAGCAAAATTCAGGATTCCAATTGTGCTTTCGGAATTTTTTCACGCGATTTACAAATATGACCTTAAATGTGTAAGTCTTTAATTTTGGACATCAAAATATAAAATTGTTTAATGCTCGAACCTTAATTAATGAATCAAATGTACAATATTCAAGTCAAAAATAATAAATAGACCAATCTTGGCTATTATTTTTTAATCCTAAAATACAATGAATTCTCTCCATTGTTAAACCAAGATACTTGGGTAAGAATTTAGTGTTGAATTTCTCAATTATCAAACCAAGAGTATATAGTATATTACTTTTCAAAGATAGATCTATCATTAACTTGCTAAACCAAGACTCAAGTGTAAGAATCAAGTGTGAGACTAACAAATCTGAATTTCACAAGTAGTCATAATGTCTTATAAGAAATCGATTCTTTAAGTTAAAGAATAACATATTGATTATTGATACTAATCAATATACTTGACGAAGAATATAGTAAATTAATTATAACGCTTACAATAGATAAAAGAGGAAAAAGAAAACAAGAGAGCTCATTACATTAAAAAAAATGTAGGTGTTATTAATATGATACTCATATAAATAAAATATGCAACATCTAGAAAGACATACAACAAGAAAAGGAATTCTTGTAAATTATTAATAATAATAAACATTAATGATGATCATAAGCAAACATAACCTATAATGACTCATATGTCACCCAACTTTTTTCCTTCTATTTGTCCCCCTTCCTTCCAACTTTTTTTAAAATTTTTGTTGATTAAATAATGTTGTTTTGCACCCTCATAATATGAATTCTTTAATGGTTTTATCTAGTTGTTCAACCTTTGGATTTTCAGAAACTTCGTTTAAATATTTTTTTGTCTCGTAAATTTGTAATATACACCATCTTAATATGTAATGAATTGAATAATATTTTGAGTGCTATTGAATTCAAATAACTTCTTCAAAAATCAAAGCAACAAAAGCTAAAAGAATATAATATGATCCATATAGTAATTGTATCCCATCTATAATTTACTTCTGTGAGAATATCTCGTATCTATAACTAAATAATTCACATCGAAATTAGAAAATTTAGATAGTACGTCGAAAGAAGGAAAGAGAAAATGCAAAACCAAACTGATAATAGAAGATTAATGATTAGCACTCTAAAAAATTCATCAACCACTCTGTAATCATTTAAAATTTATTAAATATAAATTTATAAAATAATTTAATTTATATTAAATTTAAGATATATTAGTTCAAATAAATATTATAGATTAATAAAATTGAGTCAATTATTTAAGTCTAAGAAATGTGGATTTAATTAAAAATCTAAATTTATTGATGTGGCACCACGTGTCAAGTGACGTGTCATGCCAAGTCAAACAAATAAGCTAATAGGACCATGTCATGTGTTAAAATGACAAGCCCATTTGCTAAAGCCCAATATGTCATGTCGCTTAAATTTGATTGACCGGAGGAAAACATATTCTTATCACAACTCCTTTATTCTACAACTATAAATAGGGGTCCTCATAATTCAGAAAAGACACCAGAATTCTAACAAGAAGTCAGAAAGAGCTCGTAGATCAAACGCCGCAAATTTCTCTACAAGCTACAAGTTCAAGAATTCAAGATCAAGTTCATCAAGTTCAAGAACAACTCAAGATCAAGACCACCAGATTTAAGAACAAGCCCAAAAAATCTTGAATTCAAGTACAAGTGAAGATCAAGTTCAAGAACAAGTGAATATCAAGATTGTCAAGTTCAAGATCATCAAATCAACAAATCAAGATCACAAAATTTAAGATCAAGCCCCAAAGCCCTTGAATTGAAGTAACAAGTCAAGATCAAATCCATCAAGTTCAACCAAATTCAAGATCAAGCTCAAGAGCCCTTAAATTTATATTTGAAAAGACGAATCAGAGAATACATAGAGATTGTAACACTCATATTCGAAAATCAAATACTACGATTGTTGCAATATTTTTCATTCTTGATTATTATTTTCTCGACACGAATTTTATTGTCTACACACCTCATTTCCCTTTTTTACTTTTTATCAATTCATCAACTCTTTAAAAGTCATACATACGGCAAACCCGTTTGGATTGGCTTAAAAGTTAGTCAACTATACTTTTAAGTCCGTTTTTAATTTTTGAAAATATTTGACAAATATAAAATAACTTGAAATAAGTTTAAAATAAGTTAAAAATCAAAAGTAGATCTCTCCTACTTTTTATTTTTTAATTTAAAAGTCATTTAAATTTACTATTTTTTTTTAATTCAATTCAAACGGGCTTTTAGTACTATTATTGGACTTTTTGTATCAATTGTGTGTAGTGTGGGTGGGATACGGAAGGGAGCTGAAATTACGTGGTACATTTTATTCCTCTCCTTGTGCTTACTCATTTTTGGCCAAAGCAACTAGAAGAGATTAATGTCCTTGTTTATGACTATTGACTTTTTATGGTGCTCCTTTGCTTCTTGTTGGAAGGAGACCTCTTCCCCAAGGCTTTAACTAAGAGGATTAATTATGTATCAAGTAAATAATGCAAAACATAAGTTTTGTACAAAAACTTTTATTATTATAATTAATAATGTCTGATTAAGTGAGACATATGGATAATTCAACTTACAATATATTGTATGTCTGATATAAGATATGTAGCTTTATAATATTCACTTTTTAGATATGAATACCAATTGAAAATATATTTTTTTAATTTTGAAATTTATCTCGAGATTTTTTCTTTTGGCTTCAGGCGAACTTTACCAAGGTCAAGGATAAGAAAGAAGATTTGTGTTTTTCTTAATATATAATTGTATTGTTTCAATCGGTTTTTATCCATCTCAAATTATTTTATAGAATATATATCACCTATTTACCTTTCATTAATAGATAAATATCAAATAACAAGATTGAATTTTGTGAATTTAGACAAGAGTATGTAATATATAATTTTAACCCGCAGATATAAACGCCCATAAACTTCCATTGGAAGAGTAGACAGAGAAGACTTGTTCTACAATAAACTAGAAGAGTATAACTACGTTTCCTTGATAATCAATTTTGTCATCAGTTTCTAAGCAAACCCCACAAGGAAAAAGTGTTGCTGCGACTTTTCTTGTCTGAAAAAGACTCGTATATATTCATTAGCTTCTAAGCTGGGATTCAGATAGCAAACCCATCAAGAATTGCATATTCAGGTACCTCCAATTCCTATCTTTTTTTATCCTAAATTTGCTTTGGGGTTTAAGATTTTACATTTTGGTGAGTTGATTCTGTTCAATTACCTCAAATTCCAACGATTAAACTAAATTTCTAGTTCAAGATTGAAACTTTTTGTTTTGGGTGGAAGATTTCTTTGATTGGGTGAGTTAATTAATCGCTGGATTCTGACTTCTCATTTATTTATTTATTGCGATTTATTGAAACTGAAGGTAAAGTATGTTGTATTTTCATCCATTTTATGCACAAAGCTTGAAGCTTTCACGCTTGGTTATCTTTTTAGAAGTTCTACCTGGAAATGTATGGTCTTGATTTTGTCAAGATTGTTGACTCTTAGAAAAAATAGAGGAAATGGGACTGACGGAACTCAGAAGGTTGATTATGTGTTTGTTAAACGGTTTTGTTTCAATGTTTGGGTTGGATTTTCGAACTTATTTTATGGGTCAATGGGTAAATTTGATGTTAGGTTTCAAAATCCTTTAGCTACTATCCTCTAAATTTATGTTCAAGAGTGTTGTTCTTTAGTAGTGAAGTTAGGCTTAAGGCCTATTTTGACATGGTAACAGAGCAAGGCCGTGCTGGGAAAACACTAACTAACACAAACATATTCAGAGTCAAAATAATGGGGATAAAATAGAAAAATAATGACACCAAAAATTTTACGTGAAAATCATTTAAATAAGGGAAAAACCATGGGCTGCCAAGAGGAGCAACTGATATCACTATGGCAAGAAATTTTACATTGTATAGGTTCGAGTACAATACTCACAATGACTACTACACACTCAAAAGAAATAATCCTTTTTTGATATCTTATGAAAATATAGAGAGAGCAGTGAGATATTTCATAGATTGTGTAAGAAAATAGTCCATGAAAGAAAAATAAAGTGTGGGTGATATTATAGTTAGGTGGAAAATCTAAAGAAGTTATTTCTTTTGAATGTGTAGTAGTCACTTTGAGTATTGTACTCGTACACATGTAAAATTTCTTGTTATAGCGATATCAGTTGTTCCTCTTGACTCGTGGTTTTTCTCTTATTTAAATGGTTTTCACGTAAAAATCTTGGTGTGTTTATTTTTCCACTTTATCCCCATTATTTTGATTCTGTATATTTTTGTGTTAGTTCGCGTTTTCCCAACATGCCCGATGCTGGTCCCCAGAAAACTGGACAGTTGCGGGGGTGGAAATACCTTCGGTCCATGAATGTGCACGCAATGGAGCGGACAGTAGAACCCTTGATAAAGAATCTCCGGATCCGGGCGTGAGGGGGTGATTGTCCCACATTGGTGAATGAATGGAACCCTAGGCTCCTTATAAGCCTTGGGCAATCCTCCTACCTTTGAGCTAGCTTTTGGAGTGTGAATTAGATTCAAGGCCTAATTTGACAAGAATGTGGGGTGTGTGTTTGTGAATTTGAACTACGAAATCCAGTTTCCTTGCATGTTTAATATGGCATTCTGGATTTTTGATTCTAAACTAGAAGAGCCTAAACCTTGTTAATAGGAAATTAAAGGGAAGTACATTTCATGCTTTTCAATTCCCTTCCTCTTGACATGTGATGGCCCTTTTAGTAAGTAGCAAAATTCGTTTTTTAATGTGGCAACATAGGTTGCTAACTTTGTGCAAAGCTATACAAAGGTAAAGAAAAACTATACAACACTAAAGTATACCAAATTCACCAAAACCAATATCTCTAGAAGTCTGTTAAATAGGATGGTTGGAGAATCTTCCTTCCTCTTATATTATTGTCATAATGGTTGAGGATTTTAGGATAAGTTGGTGAACTGCTTATGGAAGAACATTTGGTTTTGCGTGTTGACCGTCTCATCGCACCCGAATCTTTGCATTCTCTGCCACGGCCCGAGCATACAGAATCCTCTGGAGGCAGAACTGGCTCTCAGACAGTTGGTACGTCCTCGGGTATTGATGCTAAGAAGAATGAAGATCCAGGAGCTGGAGATGAAGAAGAGCCATTACTTCAGACTGTGGAATGTCGGATTTGCCAGGAAGAAGATAGCTTGAAAATTTTGGAGATTCCTTGTGGTTGCAGTGGCAGCTTGAAGGTATCTTTGTGAAGTTGGTAAAGTTTGTGCTCTTCTTGTTCAGTGAGTTGCTTATGCTTTTATAATTATGTCAATCACGTTTTCTTACAGCTAAAGCCTAAAATTTGCTAATACCTGATACATTTTTTCTAAGAACTTAGGATTTGAATGATTCAACGTTCTACGGAAGCTTGACATTTAAGTTTTCTATCCTCTTCAACAAAGTTTAAAGCATTCTAGTACATCTAAGCCTCACATCAGTGAAATATTTTTATTTTGTTTTTTTTGAATTTTTTGTTAATAAGGGTGATCTGGTTACATATTCTTTTCCTCGCTCCTTTTTATACTAGGCAACGGTACTAAACTTCTGTATGCTTCCATTATACCTGCATTTTAGCAGTTGGTGCCTTTTTGGTCGTTACCTTTGGTTGGTGCACCTAGTTTCTTTTACTTGGTAGTTGAAGAGCATCATTATTCCTGAGCACTGCTGCTTTCATTGTTATTTTTGTCCTTTTATTTTGCTTTCAATCTTTTCTTTAGTTTAATTGCGTGGATTGAAACAAATAGTAGTTAGAATTGATTATTGTAGTAATTAACTTTATGTGGTTTCATCTATAAGACCTCGGAGTAATTCTCAGATACAGTGTTTATTTGTTGAAGAGTAGCATGTGTCGTCCTCATCTTCTAAAGTCATCTCAAAATGATGAACATGCAGACACGAAAGACATTTTAACACCATGCTTGCGGTGATAGTGCTCATCTTCCTGCCCATTTAGGCGTGTTAAAGTCGCCCAATCTATGGGAAGGATACTTTCACTTAATCACAGTTCTGTTTAGGTATAACCAGGCCTTTTGTGTGCAATACATCAGTAGAGGGCTTTGTTTGCTGCGATTACCTACTAAAGCTAACAAATGTTTTTCATTTAGCAATTCAGATAAGATTTTGTATGTCGAACGTTTATAGTTTTTTACCTTCTCCTTTATTTGTTTTACAATTTTTAAAGCTGGAGCTTAGTTATCTCTCTGTGTTGCAGTGTCCAACAATTATTTTGTGTACTTATATGAACTTTTATTGGTATGCTAACTATTCTTTTTTATTTGTCATCTACTTCACTGTCACAATATCCAGTATGCTCATAGAAAATGTGTTCAGCGCTGGTGTGATGAGAAGGGAGATATAACTTGCGAGATTTGCCATCAGGTACTCCAGTGTGTGTTCTACTTACCTTGTTTTATTGAGTATGATGATTAATCTTTTCCTTCTCCCCATCCCAAAACCAGTATAAGACAATTGAGCCATAAAAGAGTGAGGGTAGGTGTCTAGGTGAGATAACATAATTGATTCTGTACCAGACTACCAGCTGAGAGTATAGACAATAGTATTTCCTTTATGTGTGCTCGCGCTTTCCCTCCTCAATACTCTTTCCTGACGAGAGGGAGTGTCACTTATCCCTACGCAGCAATTCAGCTGTTTATTCATTTTTATACTTCAGAAATACAGGACATTGATGCTACCAATAAAAAACAAAGGGCATTGATACTTAAGAATCACAAATTTGGAATGCCAGTGAATGCTTGCTGAAAGAGTTTTAGTTCAGTTACACGCGGAAATTTTCCTGTCTAGCGGGCAGACTTATAGAAAATTTTCTGTCTAATCTGCAGCTTTATCAACCTGGCTATACTGCTCTCCCCCGGCCTCCTCAATCTGAAGATACATCCATTGACATCAGGTATGTTCAAGTCATGACTATTTTATCATACACGTACCAAATTTTATTCATGGTTCCAGTCATTCACTTTGAATTACCTAGAGAGAGTTGATATTGTGCTGGTTTTGGTAATTACAGCGCTAAGTATGTTGTATATATATATATACAGATGCCCCTCTCCCCTTCATCCAGAAAAACAAACAAAAGAGAGATGAAAGACCATGCAACGGATAAGCTTTCTGTTGTTTGTGTTCAGGCTTCCCTTTTACTTGAGTATGTGCATCTCCTCTGCTTCTTCAGAAACCTCACAATATGCTCAGCTATTTGATAGATTTTAGCAAACATTATTTACTCACGGAAGCCAAGTCATATAAAACAAATAGTTGGTGTGCACTATTTCTATTGATTTTTGTTATTTGTTTGTTATCTAGTTCTACAATAAATTGAGTCGTTAATGGAAGATTCAGCTTCATTGGCATGGAAATATTTTTTGCATTACCTGTGGATCAACAAGAATGGCTTCTTTAAAGATTATTAACTAGCCATAAAGATCTTTACCATCCATTTATGATTAGTGTAACATGTTTAATCTTTATCTTCTGGGGTGGCTTAGTTTGCCCCAATCTACACTGTTGATACATAATATGTCCTTTTTAGTAAAATTTTGTAACATAATCTGATGGAACCAATGCTTTGGTGCTAGTTTTTGTCTTTAGTAACTTCTGCCAGTGGTAAGTGATTGTTCTGGCTATTTGTCCCTTAACTTCTTTCTTTTCCCTTTTTAAGAGTGATTTCTAGTTTTTTTCAATAAAATCCAGACAGTTTTTCTATGCTTCTGGGGTCATGTAGCGCTCGAAATATAAACAGCACATCCTTTTGCAATCTTAATGTTCTGAAAAACTTCTTTTCTGTCTTATCTTGTCAATGATGAATTTAATCATGTGGCTTAAGTAGAGGTTGGACAGTGGGTGGCACTCAGGTCGACTTTCGTGATCCTCGACTTCTTGCAATGGCTGCTGCGGAACGCCGTCTTCTAGAGGCTAACTATGATGAATATGCAGATTCAAATGCTAGTGGAGCTGCATTTTGTCGTTCTGCTGCTTTAATTGTAAGCAACTGAAGTATTGTGTAGTTAATTCATTTTGTTTCGTTGCAGTGCAAACAATTTTTGCTTAGTAGTGGCTAGTGTGATGTTGGACATGCATTAGAATTGTTCTTCTAGCTGGTATGTTCATGAATGGATTAAAAGTTTCTCAAGAGAGGAGGGTGGGGGTGAAATTGGTAGTGTGATAAATGAATTTTCACGTTAAGCTCTGAGATGGTAAAGTGCAGTTGAATTGGTAGTAGAATTTTATCAAGGTCGCATTTTTGGGCCGATTCCATCTTTAGAGAAAATACAACAGGGATTTTCATCTCATTGGAGGCATATTTTAGTGATGATATGTAAGAGAAAACATTATTTATACTTAAAAAGATAGATATTTACTCATCCATTCTTTGTCTATATGACAAACAAGCTTCTACACCCGTCAATACTTAGACCCTCATGCATGTGAAGGTCGCAGGTTCGAGCTCGTGGGGACCATATTTCTGGTTACACTTGAATAAATAAATAAAAAATAAAGATTTTCCAGCAAGTCCTTGAAATGACAGTCTGTATAAGTATATGATATTATGTCACTGCAATGGTTTCTTGGTAGAGTGCATGCTTTTCTTCTCTTTCCTTTTATTACCCTGTCTTGTTTCTTTATGCTATTTTTCTTCTGGTTGTCCAACGGGATTGAAAATGAGATTCAATCTCTTTCCTAAATATATAAAGATTTCCGCAGTATGCATGGCATGTATCCTACATGTTTATGGATGTTAAACTTGGAGAAGATTAGGAAGAATCTTTTCGATGTGCCAAAAAACAGTAGATCTTGGTGACAAATTTGTTTTTTATCTTCTCACTTTGTTTGCTCACCATATTAAATTATGCTCTCTGTTTTCCTTCAGTTAATGGCCCTTCTGTTATTGAGGCATGCTCTGATAGTTGGAGATGCTGATGAGGATGAGGATGATATTTCCACCTTTTTCACTGTAAGTAATACAATGAGTTTTAAGTCTACTTGTTACTTTCTATGATAAGTTTATGACACATCTACTCTAGACGGCGTGTGGACTAATGATTTAGTTGATTCTTGATATAGCTTTTCCTGCTCCGTGCTGCCGGTTTTCTTTTACCTTGTTACATTATAGCTTGGGCTATCGGTATATTGCAGCGTCGCAGGCAAAGACAGGTTAGATACTTTTTTCTTCTTTTTACAACTTTCAGAACTCTATTAACATTTGTCTTCATTCTTGCGCATTTTAGTGATTCTTTGTGTTCATGCCAAATGTATCAATCTTATGGCACAAATCCCTTAGTTTTTTCTGCTTTTCTTTTGGTGGTAGGATAACTAGTTGCTATATTTATGCTCATTCATAATTTTTTTTTAAGTCATATTTGTTCCATTTTGAACCAACTATTTGAATTTTGGAGAAGGGTCAACTGCCCTTAAACTATGGAAATTGAACAAAATTGCCCTCCGTTAATAGGTTGGTCTAAAAATTTCCCTACCGCTAATAGTTTGGTTCAGAATTGCCCATGTTTTTACTTAATGGACCAAAAATGCCCTTTTCCTAACAAATATTTTCTTTTCTTTTTAAACACATTCTATTTCTAATAAAAATATTATTATTAAAAACCCTATTCTTGTTTCTTTTAAGTAGGAATGATCTTTTTTTTTCTTTTTAATCTTACTTTATCAATTAGTAGAACAACTCTATGTACCTTTTATATATAGAGAGAGATCATAGTAACCTCATCATTAATTTTCATTTTGGATAACGAAGAAGATTTTTTTATTTTTTTATCTTTTCCCGAATTGAAGTAGGATAAGTATTTGCTAATAAAAAAGGTTAGTATTAGGAAAAGAATATGCTTAAATAGAAAAGAAATAATACATTAATTTGGAAAAAAAACATTTTTGACCCATGGGCATTTGTAGACCAATCTATTAACTGGAGGGCATTTTTGTTCAATTTCACATAGTTTAAGGGCATTTTTTACCCTTCCCCGTTTGATTTTCCATCTTTGGCTGTTTAAAAGTCCAACTTTCACGAATGAAATACACAATTATTCTTTTTTCTTACATAAACTCTTAATTGGTATACTTGTTTTTCTTTTAAAAAAAAATTCCCACAAGTGTTAAACATCACACTTTCATAATGATAATGATGTAAATAACAGTAGGCAAATGGTTATATTCATTGTGGAAGTTATTCAAGGGCCATCTTGCACAGTAGAGAGACATCAGAACTACTTTGAATCTGCGAGATTTGAGGTTCCTCTGTGATTTCAGAACTCCATTTTTAACTACTGGTGTAAGTTGGTTGAATCAAATGAGGATCAGAGCATGTCGTTATCATGATAATTTTTTTTTAATAGAAATTAAGAGCAGGCTCAACATTTAAGAATTTTCACCACCTGTTCTAGCCGTGTAGAAGGTGATCATTCCCGCTAGTTGTTGATGGTGCAGTTTATTTTCATACAATTTTGATTATGCTCGACTTTTAGTGTAACCAACATTAGGGTTCCTTTTCACAAGTACGTAGATGCCTTCCTTAGGTAGATAGACACTTAAAAGTTTCAAAAAATAACGGGAGACATCTGAAGGTGTATTTAAGTTATACACCCGAGTATACTAATGGTTATAGTAGGTTACTTGCATATTTTCTAAGTTACCAATTCAACTGTACGATATGCAGGTATCTTTTATTTTCATTGCCTTTTAAGTGAGTTGACTCTTAAATTATAAACTTCATTTCACATGTCATTGTGTAAATGTCAAATATATGCTTATGATTTTTCTTTCTTTCGCATCTATAAAGCAGGAGGCAGCAGCTGAAGTTGCTTTCCTGGTGCAGGCAGGGCAGCAAAGGGGTTTGCATGGCACAGTCGCACCTGGACCTGTACCGCCAGCAGAACCTTCAACAACACCAGGACGGGCAACAACTCCTCAGGCGGCAATGCCACCAGAACAGGTGGCAACTCCTCATCTACAACCCGTATGAACTGCTTTCTCTGTTTCCTTATCTAGCAGTTTGATAAGTTGATTGTACTGATGGTAAGTTACATAACAGGGAAAGATTTTTTCTCTCGTTTTGTTTTAATCATTTACCCGCTATATCTTTTTGCATCGAGAGACGCAAAAGCTCCAGATTTCTTATTTCGTTATGTTTGTCCATATCAAAACATTGCAGCCACTGGGTGGCGTGGAAATGTTAGCCTCCAGGGTCAGTTACGACTTTATCAGGTCGTTGCTTCAATTGTGTAGATACCATATCTTCACATCACATTAGTTGATTACTGTCACTCCTACCGTTTCTTCTTCTCAAGTGACTTAGTTTTGCCATGCCTTTTGCGTAATGTTTGCATTACTGTAGTCCTCCAATGTCTCGTCTGGAACTGTGATTTTAGCAGGAAAGAACTGCCCTCTATTGCAATATTTCATTATAACAACCTAAGTCTCTTTGCAACCCATTTTCATGTTATGTTATACTATATGGGCAGTTTTTAAGCAGAAGATGAAAAAACTATTACTTGCATTTTTCCGTAGCTCCATTCACTACAAACAGCACAAAAATATTATCAAGATTATCTCGTCTTGGAAGGGTTGGAGTAAAAAATAAAATAGGGGTCAAATTTCAGTGGAGGCAACACTAAATGACTTATGTCCATCAAAAAGCCTTTATAGATTCAACTCTCAATTATCTATGTCAGTGAGAGATAGTAGGTACCTAATGTTAAATTGAATCCAGACCATGCTAGGCAAGCGATGTGTGGTAGTTGTAAAAGAGGGAAAATAAGAGTCGAGTCGTGAAACACTTTTCCTAGCATTGAACCTATCTTTTATACTTTAAAGATGGAAAAGCTTGCAACACAATTAATAGAATGAAGCCTTAGGCTGTTGAAGGCACATTAAGGCATTAGCTACGGGGATTAATTAGGATGCTTAAAGACTAGTTTGTTTGTTTTTATTTTTTTGCTCAAAACAGATACAATTGAATTAGCTTTTGGTTCATGTAATTACTGCTATGCAATTATGCAAGGTGTTTAGTTTGATCTCCAAAAGGGGGGAGGAGAGAGAAATATCCTTATTTTTTGTGTAGAAATAACGTTCCATTTTGACTTTTATCTTTGAAATATAGTTATTATCATGAAATTTTAAATTCACAAGATATTTATTTTTCCATTACAGTGGGTATTCGTGAAAATTTAACCTAATTTAGTTAATGTAGAACGAAAAATACAGAGTAGTAGACCAAAATAACTGGCCGGACATGATCTCTTATTGGACCACACCAAACTTTTGGTCGGAAGCAGCATTAAAACTATCTTGCAAGAGTGTAAACATTAAATGGGAGTAAAATATTTTACTTTTTTTTTTCCATTTAAACTGGAAATATGGTTACATTAGATATATAACCCTTGGGTTAGATAAAAGTGCAATAGGAGAGAACAAGAAGATTAGGTAGACATATTTGATGAAGAAAATAGAGAGAAAGTAGAAAGTAATTTAAGGGCATTTGGGTCCTCCTTCCTTGGTCTTCCAATTGTTGTAACAGGGACAAACAGCCTTGTTTCCATAGGTACCAGGTGGAACACACAAACACTTGTTGCAGCATTTTTGGCAGAAAAACATGCATGGCTTGTGGTACTGTGTCTTGCTACACCTTCTCGTACATTGTGGTAGACATTCTGATAAAATACAAAAAACAATCAACATTTAAAGCGAATTCAGAAGTTTATAGGTTAACAATCCAAATCTTAATAGCTATTTAGTACACTTTTTAATACATAAAAAAAACTAAGCTAGCTCTAAGCTCTGCCCTTGATAAACATTAGATGTTTTGATTCACGTACTTCAAAATGTTTCATTATTTTTTGAGATTGAAATAAAAGAGAAAAAACTTACGTGAGGGCATCAAGCTCCCTGGTCCGTATTTTTTCTGAAATCAGCAATAAACAGCTATATAAATACAAATGGTTACAGAAAGTGGGAAAAGTCAATTTTTAAAAAAGTTAAACTTACAGCATGGTGGTGTTTGCCATTTGCAGCCATAACAGTGGTAGCAAGCATGAAGATGGCAAAGAGGGCCAAAAGGAGAACTAAAACAATCTTGGCCATGGCTGGTTTTCTTGGTGAAAATGTGAGAGCAAATAAACCTATTAACAACAGAGGAGAGTATTGGAAGGCCTATTTGTGAGTATACAAGTAAATGTGGTGCTTGATGCAAAGTATACTTGAAGTTTTGGAGTATAAATAGGGCCAAAAAGGCAACAATTGTTTAGTAGCAATAAATAAAGGATTTACAGTTTGCCTGTTGGCAATTGAGAGGCATTAAATATTGGAGGTTGGGCTAGTACTAAGGGATATAAAAAGAAAAAAAATGTAACTGTATTAAGTAGTTGAAGCGAATGGTAGTTGAAGAATGATAGCAGAGCCTCAAATAAATGCAAAAGAGATGAGGGATTGGATGGAAAAGGAGAATACAATTGGCCAATTGGAACTCCATTAATATATGTACCTAAAAGAAGTGGGCGATAAATAAATTAGACAAAGTGTTCAAGTAGGGTTAAAGGGGTAGGGGAACGGAAGGGATTACAAAGTAGAAAATCAAACCTTACTAACAAGATGAAAGTGAGTTATATTGGTTACAACCTTACCCAACCCATTTGAACAAGTATACGATTATGGTTGAAGCATTGAACTAAACGTAATGCGGTCAAATACATGTTTGGATAGGCAATCATTAAAGACCAATATCTAATATACTGAGAGGAGTAATGACAAGACTAAAATGGACGAAGCTGGAGAGGCACTTGCCTATCAAAATTAAAAGGGAAACAAGTGGTCTTACAGTAAATGAGTGAAACCCACACCACTTTTTGACACATGGATAAGTGGGCCATTTATCTACTTTAAAGTAATAATTTGCTAAAACTAAACGAGAAAAAGAGTTGTCGCACACTTTTGTTGGTACCGTGATTAAAAAATCCCCACATGAGGCAAACAGACAGTGTAATTGAAATCTCTTTAAATCTTAGTACACCTACCCCAACATTACCGACGTTAATGCTTTAGCTGTAGTAGTACGGCACCTCTGCTCATCTGCCCTCATAATTTCCATTGACTGGCTACGACTCCATTTTTACATCTTCACTCTCTATTTTACCTATTTAATTTAAAAAATCAAAAGATAGATTTATTACTTTGTTTAGTAGGGAACAAATTATCCCAAGATTATTGTCCCACACTTAAATGTGAAATAAAAATAACTTTATAATTTCGTGATAAGTTATTCTGAAATTTTATTCTAATCAAACACGAGATAAACTCATTCTAAAATTAATTATTCCTTACTCCTTTTTTCAAAACAAGCCCTTAGTTCTTAATTTATCATTACTATTAATTATTGTCATTTTTCCATGCTAGACAAATATAAATGGATGGACGGAGTAATTTTAAGGTGTACGAAGTCGAACATGGACTGAGGGAGTGATACTACTATTTGAATTAGAATCCAATGATTCATCTTCAACTTGACAAGAACATAGTTTTAAATCTTTTTAATATGTCCGAAGAACATACTTTTGGTAAATATTTGGGTTTCCCAATCTTTACGAATAGACCTCAAAGACAGGACTTTCAATTTCTGTTGGATAACTTTAAAAATCGATAAACGGGTTGAAAAACAAATTATTTAAATCTAGCTTGCCGTGCGACTCTAATTTGTGCCACTTTAAATGCAACTCCAAATCATATCATGCAAACTCTCTCTCTTCCTAAAAATATTATCCACCACCTAGAACGTTACCAACGCTTTTTTCCCTGGGGATCTACTTCTGAGAAACATAAAATTCACCTTATTAGTTGGGATACCGTCACTAATACCATATATAACAACATTCACTCCTTATTTTTACGATAATTTTTTATTTTTTTCTATTAAAAAATTACACTATATAATATAATTTTTATTTATAAATTTATTTAACTAATTCTTATGTTTATTTATATTTTGATTTCTCATAAATTCTTTTTACTTTAACAAACTTAAAATGAAAATTCTATTTTTAAATTAAATAAGAATTTTTTTTATTTTTAAATACATACGGACACCATGGAAATGCACACATAAAAATATTTAAGGTAAAGAAGATGAAAGTTTTATTTTAAGAATGAATATTGAATAGCTAAAGCTTGCAAAGAAAATATAAAAAACTAAATAAAGTGAAGGGTATTTTTGTAAACAAACAACCTATTCCTAAAATTTATTCAATGTATATTATTTTGAATACAACAAATCAAACATTCAACAAGAAATAATCTCAGCATAACTTATCCTATCATAACTAATTTCATCATAATTAATCTCATCATAACTTGTATTCAAACCAAACGACCCCTTAAAGAAATAAAATAATCACAAGTATACTTTGACTAAGGGCAAAGTTGAAAAATAAAAACTAATTCTCTATTAATTATTTAAATTGATAATTATTTTTAGTATAAATGATAATTAAAAGGAATGAGAGTAATAATTACATTTAAATAAGAAATAAAATAAAGTTTATAGGTGTTAACTCCAAAATTTTAGCTAAAATTAAGGAAGCTCTAGCCGTTTTTTTTTTGTTCAAACTAGTTCTAAAAAGAAAAAGACAATTGGAATAAATATCAATTACATCTAATCTAAAGAAGAAATAATAAGTAATACAGACTTGGAACTCCATTAATTTGGCTAAATAAAATTTTATCTAGCTAGAAACATAGATGAAAAAATTACTTGAATGAGTACTTTTTAAAAATTAATTATTGATTTTAGCAATATTTTTTATTTATTATCATTTATAGTAATACATAACAATACTATGATAAATCTACACTTGTGTTAAAAGTGAATTATGAATGCAATATAAATGTATTATAAGTGTTCTAAAATATATATTATGTTTGTGTAGTAAGAAACTAAATTATAAGTATATTAAAGTATGTGATAAATGTATTATTCATCTATAGAATTTGTATTATATATGTTTTATAAATAGTTCTCTGCAATATGTATTAAAATTGTATTATAAATGTATTATAAGTGTTCAGTGAATTTTTTTTTACTATAAATGATAAATATTTTCTTAATATAGTATATTTATGTAAGTTTTTCAACCTAGATCAATCATGTTATTTTTACCGACTTGGGCAAAATTAAAAAATATACACCATAGTACGAACAAATAGTCATTGTACCTAAAGAAAAAAATAAAATAAAAATACAAAGTTACGTTGAGGTAAAATATGTGAGGTACATCAAGAAAGAGTAAGAACTGTGTCACAATTAAGAGTTAAAAAAATACTCCATTTGGAAGTTGATTTGTAAATTTTTCATCAATCTCACACCTAAAGGAGAGTGTATTCACATTTTGTGGCATGTCAACCAAATTATAGGGGCAATTGGGACCAAATATTCCATGCATATATTTGATAAACAATGCCTAGTTTTAGGGAAGTCCCGAAATGTTATGTCAAAATATCTGAGACAGCACATTAATCTTTTTTAGTTATCTTCGAATTTGTACCATTAAAACCCCTAATGGAGGGCAATTTCTAACTCAGCGGAGACAACCGGTTTTTCGACGTGCTGATAAAATGATAAACAATATAATACTTCTTCCATTTCAATTTGTTTATCATATTTTAAAGTATCATAAAGAGTTCAAAAAAGTAAAAGAAACTTTTGATTTTAACATAATTATAATAGGGGAAAATGATTGATTCCCTAGAAGTTTTTCTGGTCGGGGAATGCAAAATCCTCGTATTGAAAGTGCCATAGTGTTAGATTAAAATGACATTTAATTTATGATCATAAACATGTCATACAAATCATTAAAATTAAAGAGTTGAGGGACAATTTGTTGAAATGAACTAAAAAGAAAAATAGAACAAATAAATTGAAGGTACGAATATATGTTTAAGAAAAGATACGCCATAATACAAAGGTGAAAACATAGTGAATAACAAAAACAATCTCAGACAAAGCAAACTAAGATTGATTTAGCAACGGATACAGAATCAACTCCAAACAGGAAAAGACACAAAAGAAAGCAACGATAAAAGGACATCGAGTAAACTGAAACATTCAAATTCCATTGTTACATATGTGACTATTTCGACACTTCTATGAGGCTCATAAAAACACTAGTCAAGACTGTTTTCGACTCGAAGGATGCCTTGAGCAAGTTCAGCGCCTGCAATATATGATTGGAGTTATTGAGTTGGTCTAGAAAAAAAATTAACCCAAAACAAAAGCAAAGCGACAACAAATTGATTACCTCTTCCATTCCAAAATTAACAACTTCCTCTTGCAGAAAACTAACATCTTTGACATTGAACTTGTTGAGAAGAGTAATGCTAGAAATAGTGGACATAGGCTTAATCACCAAGTCATCCATCACCATGTATGTCACCATATCCTTCACAAAACCACTTGTTGATGGCACAGCTCCACTAGCAATCGGTGGAGCAACATACGTCAACCTTGATGACATGGCATAGTTACAGCTTGTACATGTAGCACTAGGGTCATCTGAAACAGTATAGTGATGGTTATAATTATTGGAATTGGAACAGGTATAAAAGGTCTTCTGTGTCGTCGGAACGTCATTTATCGATAGAAAAGGACTGGAAGAGATCCCAATTACTGATGACTTGGGTTTTAGAAGGATGTCCTTCGACTGAATATAGGTGTCGTTTAGATTTTCTACGCTGTCATAGAGTTTATGCAAGCATCCATAATTCATCCCTTTCTCCTTAAGGAGCTTAATGACGGTTGCCACTGGTAATGAGAGAATGTGAAACAAGAAATCCACACAATTCTTATCAGCCTCCGCAAATAGTACTTTTTTAGCCTTGGTGTCAATCAATAGCTTCATGCTCAATTTGGTCTCAGAAGTCGTCATTATGGCTAACTGGATGATAAATTGGGAGGAAATTGCCATTGTCGCTTTTATAGTCACAATGGCTTTCGTGGGGTCCATCCCATCAACTTTTTTCTTTCCATTTGTTAACAATTGAACAAAATTTGCGTGTTAGAAACGGGTCTCAAGGAACTGCACCAAAGCTGAAATGGGCAGTGTCTTTTTTGCCTTTTTATAATGACCTTTGATTAGCTTTTGACTAGCTTTCACGCCAACCAATGTACAGGTGTAAAGATGGCCATTTCTTTAGCATTTTTCTTGGGACCTTCATTTCCTTTATTGTAGCTATTCTGTAGTTAACACCTGAAATATATCACAAGAAAAAATGGTACTTGCCTTCCAAAAAGCTCTCTTACTTTGTTCCATCTTTGTGGTTGTCTGTATGAATTATTTTAAGATGTTTTTGTTCTAGCACTTGTTTTTCGGTGGAAAAGTATTATCATTTTGTTGATAAATGGTAAATATTGAAATACAAATTTTACCTATAAAAAAGCTCATTAGCTCCTCATTTTAGATATTCAATTCACAGACAGAGAGAAAAATATTTGAGCTGTGAGGTATTCCATAGAGTATAAGAAAATAGTTTGTGAACAAAAATAAAGTATGAGTGATATTTTCAGTAAGTTGAAGATCAAAAGTGTGTTATTTCTTTTGAGTGTATGGTAGTTATTTTTTGAGTATTGTACTTGGTACTACCCAGGAAACAGGAGGTCACGGGTTCAAGCCTAGGAAACAGCCTCTAACAGAAATGCAAGGTAAAGTTCCGTACAATAGACCCTGCGCATAGCGGGATCTTTAGTTCACCGGGCTGCCCTTTTTGTACTTGGTACTACCCAGTGTAAAATTCTTTACTATAGTAATATCAAGTTCTCCTCTTGGCCCGTGGTTTTTTCCCTTATTTAAAGGGTTTTCACGTAAATTCTTGGTGTCATTATTTTCTCATTTTATTTCTACTATTTTTTACCATATATATTTTTGTTTTAGTCCATTTTTTCCAATAAACTGGTATCAAAGCAAGGTTTTATCTGAGTATGCTCTGTGATTGCAGCATAATCTGAATTTCCACATCAGAAAAGATTTACTTTGATTTGCTATAGTTATATTGTTTGGAAAAAATGATGGAAGTCAACACTAGTAGAATGGTTACTTTGAATAGTGTTAATTATGCCATTTAGAAGGAGAAATGGAAGATCTACTTTATGTCAAGATTTTTTTATCAATCATTATTTACCACTGTGAAGCCTGAAAATAAAACAGATGAAGAGTGAAATCTGTTGCATAGATAAGTTTGTGGATTTATCATATAATGGGTTGACGATAATGTGTTGAACCATATTCAAGGGAAACGCATACCCGTACCCTATGAGAGTATCTTGAAAGTTTGTATGCTCGAAAGATTGAAAATAATAAAATGTTCTTAATAAAGCAGATGTTAAGTCTAAAATATCATGATGGTTTTTCGATGACAGATCACCTGAATAATTTTCAAGGAATCATGAATCAGCTGTCTATTATAGGAATTAAATTTGACATAAAAATTCAAGACTTGCTTCTACTTGATTCCCTATTAGACTCTTGGGAAACATTTAGAACTTCATTGTCAAATTTTGCTACGGATGGTGTGATCTCTATGGATTCTGCCAAGAGTAGTGTCTTGAATGAAGAGATGAGAAAAAAATCTCAAGACTCCTCTTCTTCTTCTTCTTCGGATGTCCTGGTAACTGGCTCCAGAGGAAGAAATAAAAATCGTGGTTCTCAGAATAGAGAACATAGAAGGAGCAAATCTAGAGACAGACGTAAGGATATTGAGTGCTATCATTATGGCATGAAAGGGCACACAAAGAGGTTCTGCCAGAAATTGAAGAGGGAGAACAGAGACAAAGGAAAATAAAGAAGATGGCAATGAAAATTGCCTAGCCACCTTCTCCACCGAAGATCTTGTCACAGTCTTTGATGCAGATTTGATAAATATTACTTGTGATGAGTCAAGCTGGTTTGTGGACACTAGTCCCGCATTTCATATGACATCAAGGAAATAATTTTTCTCTTCCTATACTCCTGGTGACTTTGGAACCTTGAGTATGGATAATGAGACTGTATCTAGAGTGGTTGGTGTTGGTACAATCTGTTTGAAAACTAGTATTCAAACTAAACTAGTTTTGAACAATGTAAAACATGCACCTGATGTTCGTCAACACCTAATTTCTGCTGATGTTCTAGATGATGCAGGATATATTAGTACCAATGGTGATGAAAAATGAAAACTCATCAAGGGTTTCTTGGTTGTGGCTCGTGGCAACAAACATCGTGGTCTATACTGGACTGCGACTTCTACTTGTGCCAATATGATAAATGCAGTTGAGAGCGATAACTCTTCAACGTTGTGGCACAAGAGGCTTAGCCACATCAGTGAGAAATGACTCAATATTTTGGCCAAGAAGAAATTGTTGTCTGATTTCCAAAGAGCTAAATTAGAAAAGTGTGAGCACTACTTGGCGGAAAATAAAACAGGGTCTCCTTTAAGTTTAACCCTCCTTTGAGAAAGACAAAGTTTCTTGAGTTGGTGCACTCTGATTTATGCGGTCCAATGAAGACAAAAACTCTGTCTGGTGCGCTCTATTTTGCCACTTTTATTGATGACTGCTCAAAAAAGTTTTGGGTCTATGTCTTGAAGACTAAAGATCAAGTGTTATGTATTTTTAAGCAGTTCCAGGCTTAAGTTGAAAGAGAAACTGGAAGAAAACTGAAATGTATTCGTATTGATAATGGTGGTGAATATTGTGAACCATTTGACGAATACTGCAAGCATAAATGTATTAGACACCAGAAGACTTCCTAAGACTCCTCAGCTTAATGGGTTGGCTAAGAGGATGAACAAGACTTTGATAGAAAGATTTAGATGTTTGCTTTCTGAAATAAAGTTGCTGAACTCTTTTTAGGGTGAGTCCTTGTTGACCGCTGCACATGTTGTTGACACCCAATTTTTACCGACTTATAACTATTTTTGGATTGCTATCTTAATAAATATATATTTCTCAAATTTTTTTTATTTTACTTATTTATATTAATATATATATTACACATCTATTTTAATACGTATTATATACATGTGACATTTTATATATATTTATATATATACATATATTTATTCGTATGTATATGCATATTTATTTTATATATATAAATATTACTACTTGATAAAGCTTATGATTTTACTTATTCAATATATATATATTATGGTTATTAATTAAATAACAATCTATTCAATTTTCCTTCAATTTATTTAAAGTATAATCCTTTTTATTCAATTTATTTATATATTTTTCTTGACAATTAATTATAATTCTAACATAATTATATTTAATGTGATCTAATTTTAAATCTCAACTTCAATCTCATCCGTTCGTTTGATTGATCAAACGACTTCCATTCATTCTTATATCTGTGTAACACCCAAAACTCTAAAAAACTAATATTACTATTATTCTTTTTTCTTCTCATAAAAAAAGAACTCACTCTCTCTCTAAACTCTCTCACCCTGACCATCTCTCATCCTCTTCTTCTCTTTTAGAGAAGAACCACCACCGCCGCCCCCTCACTCTCTCTCACCATTGCCGCGTCCCTTCATCCCGCCGGCAAACCCCAAACAGACCCACCGCGTCTCTCCTTCTTCGGAGAGAACGCCGCCTCTTCCCATCTCCAGCTCGCTGCCGGCGAAGACAACCAAGCGACCCCTCGCCCCTACTGGTCCACTCCGAACAACACCCCCAAACGCCCCCATTCTCGCCGCTGCAACCAGCAGCCCCTCACGCTGCTTCTCCTCCGAGAAGCAGCCACCGACGTAGCAGCCACGGCGAGCTGCTGTCCAGCACCACCGGCGACCAACAGTTGCAGCAATCAGATCTCTGAACAGAAGCACCATCCTCCAGTGATCCAGCAGCAACCTCCAGCGGCGAGCAGCAACCCAACGGCGAACGAGCTACCCCTCCGAACAGCAGCCACCAGGCGCAGACCATCGGACTCCGGTCAGCAGTGAAAGTAACGATGATGACATCGCGTTCAAATCGACAAGAAATATGAAGTTCTGGAGTCGATCTTTTTCGAAGAAGGATCTTCACAGATGCGTCGTGGTATAGTTTCATTTAATTCTTATTTACTATATATATTGTGTTTTTTTATGAATAGATCTAAAAGTTCATACTCCTTTTATGATTATTGTGTACATGTTGGGCTGATTATATTTTGTATTCGGTGTTCTTGATAAGTTTCTTGCTTGGAAGATTTAGATCTTTTCATATTAGAACAAATATTGGGCTGATTGATTACTCTGTCCATTATTCTTATTTTCTTGCTTATAAGATTCATACTGTTCACATGTTACTCCATCAATTTAGTTCTTTATTTCTGCTTCAAATGATTTGTTAAACTCGAGATTCAAAGATGTTTGTTTGTTCTTAATCGATTAAGGTTCCAGAGCATACTTATGTTGTTGTTTTCTGTTCATGTTCATGTTCTTACATTTTAATTATGCACAAGTATAGATCATTCTTAGATGTTTGTTCGTTCTTGGTCGATTAAGATTACAGAACATGTTTATGTTATTTTCTGTCCATATTCATATTCTTATTGTTTAATTATGGACAAATATAATTGAGGTTTTTACATAAGATTGTTAATATTTGCCATTCTCTAAATGCAGAGACAAATACATATCCTTTAATCTGGTTATCTGTTTTATTAGACAAATACATAGCCTTTAATCTGGTTATTTGTTTTATTAGCTAATTGATAACTGATATTTTGTTTTCTTGATTTAGATTTGGGAAAGGTTTAATATTTTACTGATCGGGCATAATTTGTTGATTGAAATGTTTGACTGATAGGAAATAATTATAGTAATTAACATTTTTCTTAATTTGCCTACATGTAGTAATTCTTTTGGCATTTATCATAATTATTCTTACCCTATTACTTTAAATAAAGTTAGTACCCTATTACTGCTTTAAATAAAGAAGTTAGTACCCGCTTCTTTAAATAAAGAAGTTAGTACCCGCTTCTTTAAATAAAGAAGTTAGTACCCGCTTCTTTAAATAAAGAAGTTAGTACCCGCTTCTTTAAATAAAGAAGTTAGTACCCGCTTCTTTAAATAAAGAAGTTAGTACCCGCTTCTTTAAATAAAGAAGTTAGTACCCGCTACTTTAAATAAAGAAGTTAGTACCCGCTACTTTAAATAAAGAAGTTAGTACCCGCTACTTTAAATAAAGAAGTTAGTACCCGCTACTTTAAATAAAGAAGTTAGTACCCGCTGCTTTAAATAAAGAAGTTAGTACCCGCTGCTTTAAATAAAGAAGTTAGTACCCGCTGCTTTAAATAAAGAAGTTAGTACCCGCTGCTTTAAATAAAGAAGTTAGTACCCGCTGCTTTAAATAAAGAAGTTAGTACCCGCTGCTTTAAATAAAGAAGTTAGTACCCGCTGCTTTAAATAAAGAAGTTAGTACCCGCTGCTTTAAATAAAGAAGTTAGTACCCGCTTCTTTAAATAAAGAAGTTAGTACCCGCTTCTTTAAATAAAGAAGTTAGTACCCGCTTCTTTAAATAAAGAAGTTAGTACCCGCTTCTTTAAATAAAGAAGTTAGTACCCGCTTCTTTAAATAAAGAAGTTAGTACCCGCTACTTTAAATAAAGAAGTTAGTACCCGCTACTTTAAATAAAGAAGTTAGTACCCGCTACTTTAAATAAAGAAGTTAGTACCAGCTACTTTAAATAAAGAAGTTAGTACCCGCTACTTTAAATAAAGAAGTTAGTACCCGCTACTTTAAATAAAGAAGTTAGTACCCGCTACTTTAAATAAAGAAGTTAGTACCCGCTACTTTAAATAAAGAAATTAGTACTTGCTACTTTAAACTAAGTCAAATATATGCTTATGATTTTTCTTTCTTTCGCATCTATAAAGCAGGAGGCAGCAGCTGAAGTTGCTTTCCTGGTGCAGGCAGGGCAGCAAAGGGGTTTGCATGGCACAGTCGCACCTGGACCTGCACCGCCAGCAGAACCTTCAACAACACCAGGACGGGCAACAACTCCTCAGGCGGCAATGCCACCAGAACAGGTGGCAACTCCTCATCTACAACCCGTATGAACTGCTTTCTCTGTTTCCTTATCTAGCAGTTTGATAAGTTGATTGTACTGATGGTAAGTTACATAACAGGGAAAGATTTTTTCTCTCGTTTTGTTTTAATCATTTACCCGCTATATCTTTTTGCATCGAGAGACGCAAAAGCTCCAGATTTCTTATTTCGTTATGTTTGTCCATATCAAAACATTGCAGCCACTGGGCGGCGTGGAAATGTTAGCCTCCAGGGTCAGTTACGACTTTATCAGGTCGTTGCTTCAATTGTGTAGATACCATATCTTCACATCACATTAGTTGATTACTGTCACTCATACCGTTTCTTCTTCTCAAGTGACTTAGTTTTGCCATGCCTTTTGCGTAATGTTTGCATTACTGTAGTCCTCCAATGTCTCGTCTGTAACTGTGATTTTAGCAGGAAAGAACTGCCCTCTATTGCAATATTTCATTATAACAACCTAAGTCTCTTTGCAACCCTTTTTCATGTTATGTTATACTATATGGGCAGTTTTTAAGCAGAAGATGAAAAAACTATTACTTGCATTTTCCGTAGCTCCATTCACTACAAACAGCACAAAAATATTATCAAGATTATCTCGTCTTGGAAGGGTTGGAGTAAAAAATAAAATAGGGGTCAAATTTCAGTGGAGACAACACTAAATGACTTATCTCCATCAAAAAGCCTTTATAGATTCAACTCTCAATTATCTCTGTCAGTGAGAGATAGTAGGTACCTAATGTTAAATTGAATCCAGCCCAAGCTAGGCAAGCGATGTGTGGTAATTGTAAAAGAGGGAAAATAAGAGTCGAGTCGTGAAACAGCATTGAACCTATCTTTTATACTTTAAAAATGGAAAAGCTTACAACACAATTAATAGAATGAAGCCTTAGGCTGTTGAAGGCACATTAAGGCATTAGCTAAAGGAGAGTGTATTCACATTCTGAGACAGTACATTAATTTTTTTTTAGCTATCTTCGAATTCGTACCATTAAAACCCCTAATGGAGGGCAATTTCTAACTCAGCGGAGGCAACCGGTTTTTCGACGTGCTGATAAAATGATAAAACTATACAATATTCTTTTCATTTCAATTTGTTTATCGTATTTTAATTTGCCATAAAGAGTCAAAAATGTAAAAGAAACTTTTGATTTAAATTTAATTATAATAGGGGAAAATAATTGATTCCCTAGAAGTTTTTGCAGAACTCTAGCTTGATAAAGGGTAGTGGTAGAGACAGTCTCAATGCTATTGAAAGTGCAATAGTGTTAGATTAAAATGACATTACGAAGGTGAAAGCAGAGTAAATAACAAAAACATTCTCAATAAAAGCAAACTAAGATTGATTTAGCAACGGATACAGAATCAACTCCAAACAGGAAAAGACACAAAAGAAAGCAACGCTAAAAGGACATCGAGTAAACTGAAACATTCAAATTCCATTGTTACATATGTGACTATTTCGACACTTCTATGAGGCTCATAAAAACACTAGTCAAGACTGTTTTCGACTCGAAGGATGCCTTGAGCAAGTTCAGCGCCTGCAATATATGATTGGAGTTATTGAGTTGGTCTAGAAAAAAAAATTAACCCAAAACAAAAGCAAAGCGACAACAAATTGATTACCTCTTCCATTCCAAAATTAACAACTTCCTCCTGCAGAAAACTAACATCTTTGACATTGAACTTGTTGAGAAGAGTAATGCTAGAAATAGTGGACATAGGCTTAATCACCAAGTCATCCATCACCATGTATGTCACCATATCCTTCACAAAACCACTTGTTGATGGCACAGCTCCACTAGCAAACCGTGGAGCAACATATGTCAACCTTGATGACATGGGATAGTTACAGCTTGTACATAGAGCAGTAGGGTCATCAGAAACAGTATTGTGACGGTCATAATTATAGTTGGAACAGGTATAAAAGGTCTTCTGTGTCGTCGGAACGTCATTAATCGACAGAAAAGGACTGGAAGAGATCCCAATTACTGATGACTTGGGTTTTAGAAGTATGTCCTTCGACTGAATATAGGTGTCGTTTAGATTTTCTACGCTGTCATAGAGTTTAGGCAAGCATCCATAATTCATCCCTTTCTTCTTAAGGAGCTTAATGACGGTTGCCACTGGTAATGAGAGGATGTGAAACAAGAAATCCACACAATTCTTATCAGCCTCCGCAAATAGTACTTTTTTAGCCTTGGTGTCAATCAATAGCTTCATGCTCAATTTGGTCTTAGAAGTCGTCATTATGGCTAACTGGATAATAAATTGGGAGGAAATTGCCATTGTCGCTTTTATAGTCACAATTGCTTTTGTGGGGTCCATCCCAATAAATGGTGGAAAAGTCGCACCTATAAACTCTTCAGCTCTTCATTTTTCGACATTAATTCCGAAGAGAAAAATATTTAAGTTGTGAGGTATTACATAAATTATAAAAAATTAATTTATGAATAAAATAGAGTGTGAGCGATATTTTTAGTAAGGTGAAGATCAGAAGAGTGTTATTTTTTTTTAGTGTGTGATAGTCATTTTTTGAGTATTGTATTTGATACTATCCAGTGTAAAATTTCATATTATAGCGATATCAGTTGTTCGTGGCCCATAGTTTTTTCCTTATTTTAAAAAAATTCCACGTAAAATTCTTGATGTCATTATTTTTCCATTTTATTTCTACTATTTTAACCATATATATTTTTGCGTTAATTAAGTTTTTCCCAACAGTTTCTTCATCATCGTCATATTTTTGACTCGGTAGTCTAACAGTCATCATACATTTGATTTAGCCGAGTTAAAAGCTACACTAATCAAGATTCATCATACTAATCTCAAAAAAGAAATGCAGAATTCAAGGAGTTGGCAAGGAATAATTCGAAGAAAGGTCAGATTTTGTCCAAAGTAACCTCCCGATCGAAAATTGTGTAGCTATTTGAGGAGTTGCAATAAAGTTCTCCAAGTCCGCATAAAACTCAAACTAAGGGTGTGTTTGGTATGAAGGATATTTTTCAGAAAATGTTTTTCAATTTTCACATTTTTGGTTGCTTAAATGTTTTGGAAAATATTTTCCAAATTAACTTATTTCCCTCAAAATCAAGGAAAATGACTTTCTTTAAAAAGGTACGGAAAACATTTTCCAAAATAATTTTGAACCTCATACCTCAACTTTTCATCCTATCTTAAGTCTCGGATATCGATTTACAATACTAACTCGAGTATCGAATTGAGTTGGGGTCGAATTTCTAAAGAGTGTAAACATTAAATGGGAGTAAAACAATCTTGGCCATGGCTGGTTTTCTTGGTGAAAATGTGAGAGCAAATAAGGCTATTAACAACAGAGGAGAGTATTGGAAGGCCTATTTGTGAGTATACAAGTAAATGTGGTGCTTGATGCAAAGTATAATATTGTGGATCACCCACAATATTATGTTGGTCAACATAAACTGACACCACTCCATCAACAGTTTTTTCACTCTCAATAACCACAACATTACTTGATACATTTGTTACAGCATGTGCAGGAAATCCAACAACTCCCCCTCTACAATAAAATGAATATTGTACATGATTTATCTTATTAGGAAAAACAACAATTGATGAAAAATCAGCTACCCACTTTGTCCCATTTCCAGCAACACTTAATTTTCCAATAGTAGACTTCAAGCTCATGCCATTTGTAATAAGCGTTAGGTCATTTTCAGAATGAGTCCTTCTCCTTTCATAGAAGACCCTTTTCATAAATTTAAGTTGAAAATTTTGAACCTTTCGGTAACTTCGGTTAATTAGTTGAGGGATAATTTTAGAGAATAAATTTAATTGATAGGCTAAAGTGTTAATTTATTTAATACTTATACCACTTTTCTTTTATTTAATAAAATAGGTTAGTAGGGTTTGTCACTTTTAGTACATGATTAATTTAGAAAAAAAAAAAAATAATAATAAAAGAAAAGGAAAAAAGTATATATATATATATATATATATAAAATCTGATGGCATTAAGCCATCAGATCTATAAAGCAGCGAGAAAGCGTAAACAAGAAAACGAACCAGAAACTGGAAAAAAAATATACCGAGGAAGAAAGAAAAGAAAGGGAAAAAGAAAAATAAAGGAGAAGAGAAAAATAGGGATTTTCATTTCAAAGCGTCAAGGTAATGATTCTCATCCTTTCCATTAGATTTTTATGTGATTATGAACATATTTTTAGGGTATATTGGTGGAGAAATAACGCTGAAATAAGAAAATATAACCCTACGATGCTTTACATAAAATCTTGATTTGAGGGTCGAATAACGATCCGTTTTAGCTGAAATTTGAGATGTGAGTTTATTTTATCATGAGTGAACATAATCGAAAAGAAAATTTCAGATTTGACTTCAATGACTCGGGATGACTTTTTGACCCAATTTTTTATCCGAAAATAAATATAGCAATATGGGTGTCATTGGATTCGTAGTATTGGCAAGGTTGTTATTCCCCCCTTATCTATGCAACCTAGCTACTTTCACTTTCTTTATTTTATTGGTTGAACCATAAATGAAGTAATTATTAGAGAGAAGTATTGAAAACATCCTTAAATTTGATCCAAATTATTGATTTCATTCCCAAATTATTGATAGGCTTAAAAATATCGCTCTACTTGACTAAATAAACATAGATACACTCCCGATTTGCCACGTGACATAACAAGTAGTCTCAAACTTTTATAGGAGCATGGGGCTCTTAATTAAAAAACGAACAAAATGTTGAAAATATCCCTAAACCTGGCGAGAATTTAGGAGTGTATTTCACTCATGTTGTAAGATCGAGATGTATTTAAGTTTACTTAGCCAAGTAAAGGGGTATTTTTAGGCTAGATGTCAATAATTCGGGGATGAAACTAATAATTCACGCCGAGTTTTAAAATGTTTTCAATACTTCTCTCATATAATTATAAAAACATCCCATGATTCCAAAAATCGTAAATTAATAGGATAGGAAACTTAAATATCCATGTAATTGAAAAAATTAAATGAAAGTTATGTACAAATTTTGATCCTTTTTTTTGTTTAACTTTTGAAAGCTAAAGTTTATAATTAAATTCCTTCCATTTGTTAAAAATTGGTTACCCTCACCAACTACTACAACATGGATATATGATGATTTCATGGCCAACTACATTCACCTAAAACTAGTTATAGTGGTTAAATACTCCTCATTTCAAAGCTATTGGATTGGGTAAAATTGAAGCCACATTCAAAATTATGTGATGCAAAACCAGCAATGACATGTCAATGTCTATTTAGTTAAATAAAGATAAATATACTTAAATAAAACAAAATAATTACCTAGGAAAAATGACCAGATCATTACAAATATTGACACACGATGACCAGATCATTAAAAATAGTTTTAAAGAGTTATTATAGTGTCGGCAAGGTCTCCTTTTAATTCATTCATTTAAAAGGTGATTGGTATTTTATTTTGAAGAATATCGCTTTGGATAAATTATATAAAAGAAAAAAAAGACATGGTTCCTACTATATGTCGAAATTGAAGGAAAGTCTTAGAGCAACAGTAAAATTGTCTCAGTGTGATATATAGGTCATGTGTCAACAGAGCCATGAAAGTAGCCGCTAACCCTTTTCATTATGGTACTTAGACTATCCACATCACACCCCTGAGATGCGGCCCTAAACCCCTACTAACGAGATATGCTTTATGCACCGAATTGTGCTTTATAAATATTTATAAAAACATATTAATAATATCTTTATGCATAATTACGAATAAAAAAAAATAAGTTGCTTTAAAACTACGAAAAATTCATAAGTCAAACCTTTCTTTTAAAGTCCTACAAATTACAAATGCTAATTGGCCCTTAAGGACGTATTTCAACAAATGGACAATTCCTTATAAATCAAATCCTCAAAGTTAGGCATATATATAATTGATTAATTTGGAAATTTGAATGAGACCCCATCCTTATTCAACCTAGTTAATTCTAGACGTACATTAAGCTTGTGAGACTTGTAAAGTATAAAAATTAAGTAAAAAAGATAATGATATCAAAAAGTATATTTTTTTCCATGCATTGAACTTTAGTAGGAAAGGAAATAAAAATTGCTATCAAAAAGCATTCCTTGTATTGCTGGAATATATTTTTGAATTTTCCTTGACATAAACATTTCTTTTTCAAGAATGATTCCAAGAGATCTAATAAAACCAATAAAATAACATCCCTATGATTATTAATTTCTTGATCCTATACATGTTAGCTCAAATACGATCATTTACCTTGATCCGCCATCACGAAAACACTTGCTGGAATTTGCACGTCTGATTCGACTGAAACCCTGTTATTCGATATATTTCTCAGAGCATGATTAACGAAAGCGTTTTCGCTCGGAAAAAAAGTGTACTGAACATGTTTAATAAGATTAGGAAATATAAGAATTGGATTAAGATCCAAAGTCCATGAAGTACCATTCCCTTGAACAACCCCACTTCCAATTTGTAGCCTTAAGATTCATCCCCTTAACATTATTTCTATCCACCACAACTTGTTCAATTGTCTTAAATGGTCCATTAGATTGATCCAATTGAACAATATCAATCCCTTTATTTGATCCAGAAAACATATTGTCCACTATGTTAACTCCACTGACAACACCATTTATAGATTTCAACTTAATAAATCCATCTCCAAGAAAAAAAGTGTTTGAAATTTGGAGTTGAACAGGGTCCTCTGCCACAATTCCAGTAAAATCCAAATAAGAATCAACAATTCTTGTTTGTGTTAAACCAGGGAGTTTTAGGTAAATTCCAGTTCCACCAAATCCAGTAGCCTTATTGTAACAATGTATACCTGATAACAAATTTGCTTGGCCTGATACAATTATACCAATTTCAGCTGAAAAAATCACAACATCAGTAACAGAATTGTCATTTCCCATTAAATTTATCGCGGTGCCGGAGAAATTCCTCTCTCCTTTATCACCACCAGCAGTAATATGTTGTCCAAGAAATGAATTTCTAATGTATGTCTCATGACCACCTTTAGCTAAAATACCATTTGTTGTGAAATGTGTAATGTAACAATTGTCAATGATTGTTCTTAGTGAATTTATCACTTGGATACCTTCTCCTCTGGAATTAGAATCAAGCAATAAATCTCTTAACGTTATGAATTCGAATAAATATTCAGGAGCATTGCTTGAAGATGTCGATTAATCCAGAAGATATCCATCTGTTGGGAAATCATCTGAAGCTTTTAGTGTTCCTCCATGAATCTGTTTCATTTAAAAAAAAATAAAGGAGTTGTTGGACTACAATGAGTTGCCTTGTTGAATAGTAGTATTAATTTCTTCTTCTTCTTTTGGTGGCATGGAAGAAAAGAAAAGTAAAGCAGTGACCAACTTCTCACTTTAAGCATCCTTACAAAGTTTGGGAATTATGTGAACACTTAATTTATTTGGATTTTAATTTTACTTTTTTAAAAAAAAAAAAGGGGGGGGGGGGGGGGGGGGGGGGAGTTTATAACTTAAGCAAAAACCCTCTTTTTTGGTTTTGATTTTTTGGACAAATAATGAAGTAAAGGTCTTGAATTGCAAGACCATTTTTGCTCCTATTTTATATTTTTCTCTCGTTTGGTCATAGATTTTGACTTGAAATTTGAAACTTGAAATTGTGATTTTGACATATATTTTACTTTGATTTTTATTATTTTTTTTGAAGATGAATTTTTAAAATATGATTCAAAATCTCTGATCAGGCTGATATTTGAAGATAGATTTTTAATTTTGAATCAAACACTAACTTTATCTGTTCCGAAACTAATTTTTATAAATTTAAAAATAATTTAATTGCAATTTCAATTTTATTAAATGATAAGTTTTCATAATCATATAATTGTCAAATCACAAGTTCTTTAAAATAAAAAAATTCATGATTCGTCAAGATCAACTGATTAATAATGAATCTAACATTGATATTTTATAAAATAAATGAAAAGATCATAACAGATCAAATGAGACGGAGGGATGTGGGGAAAAAAAATACATAGAACAACTTATTGTTGAAGCTTTTTTATGGTTCACTGCGTTTGGTTGCCGTCAGACTACTTTTTAACTGTGTTACTTTTTAAAAATAAAAATAAAAGAGTGCATTATGTATATTTAATATTTTTTAAAATTTCAATATTCTTCATGATTAGTTTAAGACTACGAATTACATATATTTTTAATCCAAGAACATAAAATTTAAAAATTTTCTTTTATTTCTTAAATTTTATGTTCAGTCAAATTAAGATACTTAAATTAAAATAAAAAGAGTATTAAATTTGAAATAACGTTAACGACCTGAATATTATTATGATTCACAGATTAAACCTTTGATATCTTTTTCCACCATTAGGAGAAGGTATTTTTGAGTTACGTACTTAGCTTGTGGAAATGATATTTTTGATTATTTGACTACCGATATGGGTATTGTTATTCTAAATGAAATGGTGGATAACTCATTCTATTTCGAATAGTTTAGAAATATTTTTTGATCCTATTTCCTTATAAATATATTCCTACGCTAGGAAAATAGGACGAAATTAGAGCTCTTACAAATAATTATTTTTACAAATGTAACTACTTTGTTTTTATCAATTTGGTGGGGATTAATCTTAGGTATTGTAAGTACGTACGCCTAATTTGTTTGACATTTTTGACTTGATCTAAAGTGTAATAAATACTGTAGGTATCTTTTGGATTTATTTGATCTTTTCAAACACAATTTCATTATGTTAATTTATGAGGACAAAATTAATTTCCATTTTTACATAATCCACATTTACCACGTATCTCTTTTTTTTTTCCCTTTAATTTTAATTTTTCATGTAATAAATTAGTACATTCTATATTTCTTTAATTTTTTTTTACTTTATGAGATTTTGGGTTAAATTAAAAATAGACAAAGGAATTGAAGTGGAAGGAGTAGAAAACTTTGGTGGAAAGTTTCCATTTTTGGAAATTCTCAACATCAACTCTATAATAATTGGTGTTCCATGCAATCAATTTTGCTCCATTTTTGTAAATAGAAATTTCTAATTTTAGAGTACTAATATTTTTGGAAACTAGCATTCTACATTGTATTTCAATCAATGACAATTCTTAATTAGTAAGCATTATTATCAGTCTTAATTAACCTTGTAAATGGTTAGACTTTTTGAATATATACATCGAAACATTATATAGTACAATTGGAATAAAAGGAAGAGGTCAGTCGTTGGTTTTCATGAGTAACCAAGGCTGCCATATATGATTTATATAAGTCTAATGATGTACAATAGAGTTTGAATACAAAACAAAAGCTACCTAATTACAAAGAATAAAAGATTTTGAGTTTACATATGAGACTTATTAATATCTACGGAGGAATCCTATATCCTTGTAAATACAGGATCTTTATCATCTAACAAGTGCTAGCTTTATATATAAGTTAAAAAATAATAATTATGCATTAAGTTACATTTCATATAACTAGCTAGGGGACTATAGTAGTAATTCTTGCATCATTTATTACTACTATTTTCTTTATTTTTCCCAAAACTAATTTGTCATTTGTGAATATTTAGAACCGTTCATGTGATTCAAAAACTAAGTATTTAGAATCGTTCATGTGATTCAAAAACTAAGTATTTAAATCTCAGTTTTAAATCATACATTGAATCGAATTCTCAGTTTCAATTTGAATATTCTGTTTACACTTCTGGTCTTAAAATAATGATTTATAAAATATATCAAAATATTTTTAAATTTTATGCCTGTAATATGAAAAATTGAACTTAAAAAATTACATTTTTTTTTTTTTTAAAAAACGGGTTAAAAAAGAAAATAGGACAAAAACATATTAAAACGGTGGGAGTACTATGTTTTTATTAAGAAATATGGCATGGGACAAAGTTACTTGTCCCTTAGATAATGAATACTAAAACAAGAAAATGGTTATCCATCCCATTCATGTAGTCAAATTTAGTTAGATAATTTGTTACTAGGTTACCAAAGTACTCAATGTAAGTTTAACTTCTTTTTGGCTAATCATCATTGTACTATATTTTATTTTATTCAAAATCTTGATTTCCTTTTATTATAAAAAATGTTGATTAGATTTGTTTTTTTAAAATAATGGTAGAAGTTGATTCACAGTTTCTCTTAAATATTTATTCATGTCTTAATTAGTTGATGTCTTCTCGTTTGTTGTTGAGCAACAACAGTTGATTGGTACCTAGTTAGAGATTTTGTTGAGCTAGTTGCTTTTTGGAGAAACATATATATCAATAAAAGAAAAAAAGATTTATATTTGTGATAGAAATAGTGAAAAATAAAAATTGTTAGTCATTTAGTCTCACAATGAGAGAACTTTATGTTGAAATAACAACGGGAAAGTAAATACTACTTATTGGTGTATTATTTATGAGCAAATACATAAATTGATATAAGTCAGTGCTAGAAATTATTCTAGGAAACTATTTTAGTAATATGATTTTTTTTTTGTGATTAAATATGCATTCGTCGTATTAAAAATGATGGGGTTTAATTACCTGTTTAGAGGTATTAAAAATGATGGGGGTTTAATTACATGTCAATGCAAAATATAAAGAACTTCTTGTGCTAGAGAGAAATATTATTTTTACGATATATTGAACTAATTAAGACAGATGTAGATAAAATCATATATATAACTAACCTCAATTTATTGAAATGAAACACAATTATTATTATAGTTACTATTCAAAGAGTTATGTCTCACTAAATTTTTAGATTATCTTCCTCTTCTAAAATTAGTGTTTTATAATATTCGTTTGTGTAATTTATAAATCAACGACTTTTATTTTATTTTATTTATAAATCCAATTTACTCATGACACTTTAATAGTTCTATATTTTTCTTTTTTTATTGTAGCATTTAATAAATGTAGCTAACTATATTTTATAGAACGATGCCATTCAAACGAGAAAGAAAAAGGAAGAGTTGGGTAGTCCCAACTCCCAACTGCTTCTTCATGTTAAAGTAAATAAATCAATAAATAATAATAAATAAAGAAAAAGAAGAGTTACTTTTTAATTGGTTTGTTTGTTATTGATTGACCGGTAGATACTTCTTCATCCTTAATCAGAGATCTCGAGTTTGAATCTCCCTGAGTAAGGAATCGCCTTTGTTAGGGAGAGTTTTACCTCCTCAATGTGATACTTCCTAGAGAGAATTCAGATTTAATCGACCTCCAATATGAATATCGGGCACGGTTGGAGAAAAAAAAAAGGTATCCCAATGAATATTGAACCACTCAAACAAATTGTACCCACAAAATTTTGCTGTATGTGTCAAGGGATCTTCATTTTTTTGTTAATCATATTGATAAAACCTTGAGAATCAGATTCAACTATCTGGGCTTTATTAGATTGCTCATATTTGTAAAGCTTTTTTAGTCTTAGAAATATTTAGTCTTGATACATTTAAAAATGGCAGATTATCTATAGTACTTTCTGCTCATTATATTCAAAGCTTCATTTTAATGTAAATAATTATATTCTAATCTTACAAGCCAAAATAAAATAAAAATTCCTTATAGCATGATAGATAATTCTTAGCCCAAAATAATTCAGATTACACATTAGTAAAAAAGAAGGGGAATCTGTGTAGTAGTAAAAAAGAAGGGGAATCTGTGTAGCCGATAATTTATTTATTTTTGTATATTAATGTATATTTACTGGGTATGTTGTTGTTGTTGTATGTATATTAATGTACATATACATATAAGATATATATTTTTTATTAGTTAAGTAGTGTATAATATATGTATATATATCAGGTTAACGGTTGTGATTTTTTTTGCAAGCGATCAAACGTACAACTTTCCCTTAAAAAAAACTTCCATTTTCATAAATATATACACACTATGTCGATTATTAAATTTTTTTCTTTGTATATCTATGTCAATTATATACTTAAGATTAAGACGTGTGCGCTCATTCTTTGGGCTCATCATGTTGGGCTGTAAATAATGGAGCTTCCTTCATCAAATCCACTGAGTCTACAATGTCTAGAGCCAACAAAAGCCCAAACATTATGAAAAGCAAATATTTGAAAATTTTGAAAGATTTAAAAGTAGGTGACGTTCTTTGTATGTAATTTCAATAAATTAAGTGAAATTTGGAAACATTTAAAAGAAGTGGGAAAATATCATATGTTTGGCTTTACATAATCATGAATTAATAGACTTATTGTATAGTTGTACCTCTCAATAATTTGGAAGCTTTCTATCTTGGTATTTTCAGGCCCAAGTTTTCATAACTTGTGAAATCCATCTATCAACCCAATATTACATTGAGCCGAAGATCAACGTAGAATAGTTTCTCAATCTTTTTTTGGAAAAAATTGTCTATTTACACAAATATTCTTATCATATTTACTAATTCTTTCTATGATTTGACATTATCACACATTATCTCACTAATTAATAATTTCATACCAGATTTCAAGTCAGATAAACCTAGATACATAGAGAGAGGCGAGCGAGAGAGAAGGGAGGCGAGCGAAAGAGATACATGTATTTGGGATATTAAATATATTCTGAAATAGATATACATAGTGAGAGGGGCGAGAGACGACGAAGAGAGTCAATGTATCCCAAGTACACCTGAATCAACTTGGATACACTGTATTTAGAATAAATTGCACCTAATTATGACTCAAGATAGATAAAATGCATGTATCAGGACGCGCCAGATACATGTATATTGAGATTGAAATCTGGCACGAATGGTAATTTCGAAAACTCAGAAGAAGGCACATAGTTAATCCCTAAAATAATAAAATTTGTGTTGTTTGCCTATCTTTTATTTGTGACGCTTTCGTTATTTGTTTTTCCATATCGCTTTTAATTCTTTAGCCTTATCTGACATTTTTTAATGCTTTTTATGTTTTTTTTTTGAGCCGAGAGTCTCCCGAAAATAGCCGTCGTACCTTGGTAGGAGTAGGGTCTATGTACACTCTACCCTTCCCAGACCCCACATCGTGGAATTTCACTGAATTGTTGTTGTTGTTGTTTGCCTATCTTTTAAAGACCCAAAATTAGATCCAATTGTCAAGTTAGACTTCACGTAAGAATATGTTCGATATTTTAACTTTTTATCCTTTTTCATAAAAAAGCAAACATACCAATAATTTAAGAAAATCCAACATCTATTATATATATATATATATATATATATATATATATATAATATATAATTTTAATTTTAGATATATAGTTTAATTTTTTACCGAAGAGATTTAGATGAACCCCTTGCACCAAATGGCTCCGCTCGGGTAATCCACATGTGTTTGGATTAGCTATTTTTAAGTAACTTATAAGCTAAAAGCTAAAAACCATAAGTAGATTTTATCCAACTTTTGACTTTTTATTTTTGTACTTTTTAGCTTAAAAATATTTTTTAGTCTTTATCAAACACCTCTAAAAATAAAAATAAAGGATTGAAAATCAAAAACTATTTAAAATAAATCAATTGACACACGCTCTTACTTATGTTTGCAAATAGTATCCCAACTTAATAAAAGTTGGCGGGCATTTTCAGAAATTAGACAGCTCATATATCTTTTCCATACACTCTAGTAAGAGAAAATAACCAAAAGCCCTTTCAATCTATATACGAATTTTCAATTACACACTTAAATTTTACGGAAATTTTATCATCTCCTAAATTATTTTAAAATGAAATAATTATACCCTTAAAAAGCCATAATCAGATCTATGTTGGCATGTGAAATTCACGCATTTGACACGTGGAAAATTCATCAATTTTTTTTTCATTTTTTATAATTCTGTACTCTTTTCTTCTATGAGCTCGTTTGGATGGGCTTAAAAAAGTGACTTTTATGTATGAAGTGTTTTTAAAACTTTTAAATGCTGAAAGTTATTTTTATAAATAAGCAGTTGAGTGTTTGAATAAAAGTGCTTATGCTGAAAATAAGTTGTAGATGTGTTTGGCAAATAAGTGCTTAATAAGTGTTGTTAAGCACTTATTTTCTGTCAAAATGACTTAAATACCCTTAAAGCTGTTAACACTATAATAAGTTGATTTAAAAGATTTTTAAACTCTAAAGTTGATTTAAATCAAAAGTAATTTATATTGTAAAATCACTTCCACTATAAAATATTTATTTAAGTTAATTTTTTATAAATACATGTTACGGGGGTGCATGAGCTAAAAAAGACACTGATTTTGAAATGAAGAGTTGTGTATTAATTATGAGAATATTAATTAAACCATTCTTCTTCCTCCAACAAATATATCCTATGTTAACGGTGATTAAGGGCTCAAATTTGTTGTATTTCTTAATAAAGCAAAAGGGAAAAGCGACGCCGCCATGGCTGCAGACACCAATTTGCTATTCAAAGCCTTAACCGGGTCGCCTGATCAAGCTACGGGTCGAATTTTTCTCAATGCCGTGATTGAACATAGCCTAGAAAGAAAGCAATCAATCATCATGGCCCATTTACAATATCAGCAGCACAAAGAAATGAGAAAGAAAAAAAGAAAAAGCAAGAAGAGTATTAACGTGTGTTTGGATGAAGGTATAATGTTTGTTTTTCAAAGGGTTGTTGATTTTTTGTTCCATTAATGGAGAAATCACTGGCAAAGCAAAGATGGGCAACCACCCTTTTATAGAAAATCCCATTTTTCTCTATCGCCTCATTCTTCTTCCTTTTTTGGCTATGCTCGAATTTCTTGGTTAGTCATCAAAATTGAAAGTCTGTTTAGCAGTCCAAGCAGAGTAATCAGATGAAGCCTTTTTATTAGTGGCAACGTTGTAGAACCAACCAGCTGGACCATTGGGTTTAGAGGCTGCGCTGTTGTAGAAGATGATGAACAGAGATCGTGGAGGCTGCGTTGTTGCTGAAGAAATGAGGAACAAATGTGAATTTTAGGGCTTTAGCTAAGAGGGTACTTTGGAAATTAAAATAAAATATAAGGGATATAAAAATAATTTCAATGGTCAACGAAAATGGTTTAAGGCCTCCAAACAAAAAGTTAGGATTTCCAACTTTTCATTTTGGATAACTTTAAGAATTTTATGGTTTAAATTTAGCATTTTAAGTTGGTAGCCAAACACCACAATAAGCTAAAAAGGGCTTAGAGCCTGTTTGGATTGGCTTAAAAAAAATAACTTTTATGTATGAAGTGCTTTTAGAACTTTGAAGTGCTGAAAGTTATTTTTTAAAATAAGCAGTTGAGTGTTTGGATAAAAGTGCTTATGATGTGAATTTTAGGGTTAAAAGAATAAAAAAATGTAGTTTAGGAATTAGTTAAAATATAAGGGATATAAAAGTAATTTTCATGGTCAAAGAAAATGACTTTAAGCACTTTGGAAAAAAAAAAGTTAGGAATCCTAACTTTTCATTTTTGACTGACTTTAAGAACTTTATGGCTTAAAGTCAGCATTAGACAAACACGTCCAAAAGCTAAAAAGGGACTTTAAGTTGGCTTTGACCAACTTAAAGCCAATCCAAACGGGCTCTTATAAGTTTGTTTGACCAACTTATAAGCCTATCCAAACGGGCTCTATATTCTCACTCATCCCTTCAAACACCCAAAGTACTTTCATCATTTTCACCATGAACATCATCACCAAGTGAATCTTCGTATGGTGGTTTGTCAAGGAGAAGACTACTAACCTACCAGCAGCTGAAGTTCTGGCCAAAAGAAGTGCACAATATGATGTCTGCATCGGTGCTACCTTCCATATAATACTAATTGCAAATTATATGATTATCGGGAATGTAAAACATCATGCAGCATCTCAGAAAGTCTTATACCAAAAAATAGTTGTCATCCCTCAGTATGGATAAAGTTCAAGATGACTATTACCGTCTTCTCCGTCTGGTTCTGTTAAACATTCTTAAATGTCAAGTAAAGCAAATTGCTGAACTATTTTCACATTGGAACATGATCAAGATGCTAATCCATCCTGTTCTGCTAGAATATGAGATCTGTACCAAACAGAATTTGTCAACCTACAAGTTAAAGGAAGTTAAAACTATTTTATCAAATAAAATTAGGACAATATGATTGGTTGTTTGAGGAGAGAAATTGAGGAAGCTATGCACAGGCTATTTGAGCCAGATCGAAAGTGAGAAAAAGAAATAGACAGAGAATCTCACCTATCTGCCCAAGATCCACTCATTGTAACGTCCATTTTGCAAGAACCAAGGCAGAGGAGAGACATAACTGCTGGAGAGTTGAAGCATAGAATAGTCTTGATTTGTGAATTATTCAGTCACATGGAGTTACAAACCTTTGTATACTGTGAAAAAGAAAAGAGGGAAAAGACCAATTTTTGACCCAAACATAGGAAGGAAAAGAGGAGGATGGGGTGAGAGGCAAGAGAAAACCAAAATAAAAGGCACGGTTCTGATAAAACCGTCAAACTTGCTCATGATCAGTTTTCTTGAATCTTACCACAAATGAAAATTGATGGTGTCATGAGTGGTCTTAGCTGCAATACCTGCAGCTTCGAGATTATTCAACACTAGCATCATAAGTACCCTTTTAAAGGACAAGCCTTAACAATCATAGCCTTAACAATCATAACATAAGTCAATATAATACCTTGCCTAAGGAAGAAAGAGTTCAGTGCAATAACTTATGTTCCCTAATCTATTAAATTACAAAATAGCATCAGTTAAACTTATTTGCCATCTCTCACCCCCGTCTAAGGGTTTCAAACTTTTAGATTATGTTGCTTTTTGCTTCACCAAAACCAAGTGATTTTTTCAGTTTCACCTAAGACAAGTTTATAGCCCTTCTCCACTAAGGTCCCCAACATAACAGCCATGAAGGAAATCAACATGCACAGACAAAACCACAACCTTAACTTAGGTAGCTGAGAATAAACTACTGCAACTATTGTGCTTCAGCTGGAAATTATGCTTCATTGACTCTTACCTGGGTAAGTTTTAAGCACTTACTAAGGACTTGCTCAGATAAGCTGCAAATTCTGAAGTCATTTGCCTCCATTGGGTTGGATAAGTATGTTCAGAAAGAGTCTGGTCATACCAGCTGCCATATTCGATCAAAGTGTGATGTAAAAACAACAATGATAAATTTGTGATGCACTGACGTTATTTCAAGGGCACGTAGGGATTAGAGGCCTAGCCCTACCCCAGCAGTAAGGGTGCAGCTTAGGTCAACTAACACAAAATTATCGTTCGCTCAACAACTGTTAATTGTTTCTATTGGCTGAGCTAAAGACTCAAGAAAAGTCAAGACCTTTAAGTTCGTAGATATTAAAAGCTAATAAAGAGATCATCTTTTGACCAGCTCAACCAAACTGTTTCATTGATAACTGCCAGTACAATGTTTTCAAGATTGTCAGCACCTACTAAGTCCCAAAAAACTGCCTTGATTGATTTTCTCTGACAACGCACAAAACATTCATAAGTAACATAAAATAATAAATTCTATTACGTTGGATGCTAATTTACCTAGCAATTAATTAATTCCATCGGTCTCTTAGATTTAGCTAGCGAAGAAGAGAGAGGTCTAAAAAAGGTAGCGAGAGTTCGAAATCCCTTACCAGCAAAAGTAAGGGGTTTGCCTTCTGGGTCGAGGTTGTCGCACCGGGCTTGCCTAGTTCAAAATCCCTTACCAGCGAACTATTGCATAAGAACGGGGGTTTTACCCTGTGCACACCCAAAGGGTAGCGGCTTCAGGTTTTTCTTGTTAACAAAAAAAAAAGGTAGTGAGATTTGAAGGTGACTTCGTCTGATGCCGAGGTACTAGTTAATTCAAATCCAGCTTTTTAACTTACCTCGTTGCATGCTTGTTAACCTCTTTGACAACTTTCCTAAAGAAAATCACTGCAAGGTCCATGGACTTGTCATGGACTGAGTTGAGGTAATCAGGCATGGTGATAGAATTGTCATGTGTGCCATATCTGCCAACAAAGCTTTCAGTTTGTCAAAAATCCTACTTTTTACCAGGCAACTTTTCTCATTAAACATTACACCTGAATACCAAGGAGTAACTAGTGAACCCCACATAGTCCACATGTAAATAGAGATTTCCCAACTCTCATGTAAAGTTCATACTGAGTCAGAAATCGGTCAACTGTGGGGAAGGGCATAAATTCTGTAAAATGCTTAAACTGACAGAGATAACTGAGTTATGCGCTGCATAATCTAGTTCATGTTCGTGCAAAAGCATAAGCACCACTGCAACTATGTCACTTTTCTATAGCTACTAACAAACCAATTCATAAAGTGCTCAAAAAACACAGAAATCAGTTAATGAATTCCAAAGTCAAACCATGACTGATACAGAGGAAGTGCAGAACTTCAAAGGTACTTCTTAGCACAGACTCAAATGAGTTGCTGCATGCTTGACATTACCGAAGTGAAAAAAGTAATATACATAAAAGTTATATGAGATCTCTGATAAAACATCGAAGGTATATGAAAAAAAAGAAAGAAGATATACGACATTATAAAGGAAATATAGTAAACTCAAGGCAAGCACAAAAAATGCAGAAACTTCATCAATTTCAGACTTGAAGCTTTCATTTAGCAACATCAAGGTCATGACAATGTACCTCGCACATTCTTTCATGAGAAGGAAAATAAGATCTAGAAGTGAATATATACTCCTAACACTTCAAGAAAATAGAATTTAATGAAATTTCCAGGTAGAAGTAAGGGAATACTTGAGAATGAGTGCATCCTGCATGCTTGTTTCTTCTATAGTATCTAGCTCTAGGATATTCTTCACCATATGTGGAGTTGGACGCCAGCTGATTTATCCTCTCTTTTCAAGAGCCTACTGACTCACCCTGTTAGAAAAGAGTCCAGCCCTTGATCGCTTCTCTTTTTCCATTATTGTCTTTTATTTCTTTTGTTGTCTTTAAAGTTACCCTGGGAATTACTTCAAACCAAAAAAATAAATGCACCATGAATTTTAGGTACCAAACAAGAGCACTGATTGAACCTTTTATTAAAGGGAATCTCATAGCACTTTTCTCTAAAAAAAAAAAAAGGAAGAAGAAACATAACCTTGAGAACAATATGAAAAATATCCATTCTGGGTTCATAATAATATGAGAAATGGAAAATTGCAATATTAAGTTCACATAAGGTGACAAATACAACCAAGATCCAACCATTTGAAGTAAAATCCAAAAAAGGATGTTTCTACTGTCTCCTAACCTATAAATCTCTCTAGATTATCAAGTACATAGACTCACCCACTGTAGCAGATTAGTTGTGGTTATTTTCAGCCAGAGTCTCCTCCTTCTTTAGTGTGGCTACCACCTTCTTCAATATGCTTTCAGTCGGTTCATGAGAGTTCTCTACGGCCTTTGCAGTAGCTTGCCATTTTTCACCATGCTTTGGCTCTGCAGCAACACATCTCTTCAGCACATCGCTCCTCTGCTCTTCTGCTCCATGCTGCTGTTCAAATTTGAAATGCAATGCCCAGAAATCACCAATATCTGGTGCAAGGGTCACTGCCCTGTTGAACCAATTTCTTGCTTTGTCTACTTTCCTCTCCTGCCAAAACAGCTTAGCCACAGCAGCAATAACATGAGGATCATGATCACACTTCTTTAAAGCGTCAGAGCTCTTGGTTTTTCTTTGAGGCCGAGGAGCCATCTCAATTGAAGCAGCCCATAGAATGCCACTGTTGGGGCACTCCTGCAATGCTTTAGCCATCAGAACATCAGCTTCCCTTTTGTAGCCATGCCTAGCTTCAGCCCGCACAGCTGCAAGCCATAGCTCAGGGTTTTGAGGATTCCTCTTCCTGGCCATGGTAAGAACTGCTCGAGCTTTGCTTAGCCCATTCATCTTCTCCTCTAGAGAAGCAAGGGATAGCCAAAGGGGTATACAATTGGGGCAATTCTTAATGCCAGATTCAAATGCATCCTTTGCCTTGTTAGAATTACCAAGTCTTTCTTCCAACTGTCCCAACATCAACCAAAGTTTGAAAAATGAGGGGAAGCGCCTCAATGCTTCATCAAGTAATCTCCTCTCCTCATCCACATTTCCAAGCTCTCTCTCCACAATGACAGACTTCATCCAGACCCGTTCCAAGCCTCCCCTTTCACGTGCCTTAGCAAGAAGTTTCCTTGCCCTCTCTGTCTCACGGTTCTCAAACTCTAGCTTGAAAGCAGCAAGCCATATCTCCTCAGAGTCAGGAATTGCCGCAAATGCTTCCTCCAGAATTGCTCGAGCTGCAGGAACATCACCAGCAAGCCACTTCTCCTTGGCACCCATCAACCATAGAACCTCAGCCTTTGGAATATAGGTAACTGCTTTTCGAAGCAGTGCATCAAGCGATTCCCTGGTGCCATGACTTTTCTCGAGCTGTGCAGCTTTAAGCCAGATGCTTTTCTTAGTTCTAAATACAGTAAGAGCATGTGCATAAATGTATTTTGCTGTTTCAATAGAACCCCTTTTCTTGCACTCCTCAGCATCAGCAACCCAGGTCCTCTTCCTATCTTCTTCCTCAACACCAACCCCAACAGTGTTATTTATTATAGCTTGGCAAGTCCCAAGAGAACCGGCTCTTTCACATCCTTCAGCCTCCTTCATCCAAGCCTCCCTGTCAATCTCCAAACCTTCTCTCTGCAAAGCCCTGATTGCCCTTTCAATAATTTTCCCAACTGAGGCAGTATTCCCATCGGCTTCTTCAAGCCTAGCTGCAGTTATCCAGATGGCAGGCTCTTTAGGCAGCTTTTCTCTAGCCTTGTTAAGTACCTTCTTAGCATTTTCATAAGTTTCCAACTTAGCAAGAGCAAGCCACAGCTCCACATGCAATGGACAGCATTCCACAGCCCTCTGAAGCAAAAGTCTAGCATCTTCTTCATTGGCCAACTCCACAACAGCTTTCCACAACCTCACTGAATCGGGGATATGCTCTAGACCTTTCCTCAACACACGGCTCTTGTTTGCCGTATCATCCTCCAACTTTGAAGCCTGCATCCACAACTTGACTGAATTAGGATTTGCTTTAACACCTTGAGCAATCACTGACTTAGCCTCAAGGGGGCTCGCCAAACGGCACGCCTCCAACCAGACATCCTCATTCTTAGGACACTCCTCACAACCTTTCTTTATCAACTGTTTTGCTACCTGCATCTTCCCTGCAACCTCCTCCAATCTAGCAGCTGCTATCCAACCAGGAGGATGCTTTGGATTCGTCTGAGTAACCGACTTAAGCAACAATCGAGCCTTCTTTATATCGGAAATCTCAGCATCGCTAGTAATCTTCATACTCTTCAAATCAGTCAAGTACCCCTTAGGATCCACAACAGTTTGCCCAGTAACAGAGTCCAAAATCCTATCCAACCTCACTGACAACACAGTTCCTCTCCCTTCACCCACCGCAGTCAAATCTGCAACTGGCGTCTGTGAAGAGGGTGTCTCCATGCCACCAACTATCCTGCTCCTCGGATCCAATGCAGTTACATGCTCTTTCTCCTGCCTAGCCTTCTCCAAAAGGGTATCAGGAACAGGCACAAAACTCTCAAACCTCTTCTTCTTGTTTCGCAACGAATAATCCCCTATTTCAGGTATACCGTCCCACTCATCACTTGACAATGTATACAATTTCCTCTTTAAATCAGCAAACTGTTCAGTAATTTTCGGATTCGAAGCCCGATACTTTTCAATTTCTTGCTTTAACCTGGCTTCTCTCCTATCTTTCCTCCTAGAATCCATCCTCTGATCAATAGATTCCCAAATAGCATCAGCTTCTTTATCATCTTCATCATATTCAGCAGATGCAAACAACCCCACATCATTACCTTCAAATTCATCGAATTTCTGGTTCTCATCATACCCCTTTTCCTCAGCATCATCCTCTTCATCTTCCTCCCCTGCACCCTTTCCACGGCCACGTCCAACTCCAGCTGCCGGTGCACCGCCAACCGCTGAACGATCAGGGAGGTCAGGGGCAGCACGGGCCGGTCCAATATCAGAACGGGTCGTGAAACCCGTGGCACCACGACCTAACCCAGCAACATAATTCGGGGGCGGTCTAGTGTGAAGGAATTCGAGTCGGGCTTTCGGTGCCCCGGGAGCTTGCATACCTCCGAGAACAGGAACGTGCAGAGTTAGAGTCGAATTAGGGGAAATCCCTAGATCGGATAAGGGAGCTTGAAATAATTTTATCTTGAACTTTTAAAGTGAAAAAATAATAATTTAAACTGCTATTTTTAAAAATTACGATAAATAATTTGTGATGGAGGGAGTATTAATTTGTTTTCCTAGTTACCATATCATATTAAGTCAATTCCGGGTTGGATTATGAGTCTGTAATGACAATAACATATTCAGTGTAATCTTATAAATGAGATCTGGAAAATAATTACGTATTTAAATAAAAATGGTAAAGAAAAAGAATGGTGAGGTATTTGATAAAACAAGGATTTACTACTTAAGGTTGTTTTTTGGCGAGATTAATGAAGAAATGAAATAAGAGAAGTTTTTGCTCATTGTCATTACTACGAAGTTTATAATTAGGTAAGAATAGTCTAACGTTGCTTCTATAGGTAGCAACAAATCCTACAAGGCAAAATTCCTCAATTAAAGTGATTTCTTAGGGATTTTGTTAAACCCCTTTTAAGGGATTTATTATTTTTGAAATCAAGTTGGTAAGAATGTTGAAAAATAAATGGACCATTATTCTGCTGAAATTTCTCTATTGGTTCCAAAAAGAAAATGCAAGATATAATAAATAATCAATTCTTTTTGGGTTGGAGTATACAGAACAAATCAATGTGGTAAGTAGGGCTGCTTAGCCTAATTATTTCAGATTAATACAAGTGCTAAGTAGCCCAAAAGATTGGTCACACGGCTGATGTGTATTACTCAAAGTCACACAATCACTTTGAAGCAAAAATCAATTTTGTGTCGAATCATCACCCAGATGCAAATTCCTGAATCCTTGAACTGGAGCAATACATCATGTAATAACAGATTCGGACAACCTTGAAGAATATACTAGCAATGAGGAAGTGTCCATGGATGACGGTAAAATTATTCCCATTACTCATACCGATTTAACTCAAATGAAGGCTTCTAATGCTAATTTCATGCTTTCTGGCACTCTTTGTGCTCCTTCTATAAAAAAGAACCTCATTTCAGTTGTCAAGTTTTGCAATGACAATCTAACCTCTATTGAAGTTTTTCCGTACTCTTTTCTTGTGAAGGATCTCAAAACTTGAAGACTGCTGGTACAAAGACGGAACAAAAATAGACTTTATGAGTGACAACACATGGTCATAATCCTCCCTCCGTCAATTTCACCTCCATCAAAGTCTCTCGACAATTGTAGCATTGTCGCTTAGGTCATTCTTATTTGAAAATTCTAGATTTCATCCTGAATAACATCAAAGAAAAGTTTGAGTTTTGTAATTCTTTTTCATCCAATAAAGCTCATCGTTTGCCATTTCAACGACTCGCTTTAAATAGTAATGCTCCGTTGCAAACTTTATTCAGTGATTTATGGGTTCCATCTCCCGTTTTATCCATCGACATGATGTTGTATTACTGCATCTTTGTTGATCATTACACCAAATATATTTGGTTGTATACAACAAAAAATTAAAGTAAGGTTGCCTCTATTTTTGAAAAATTTCATCCATTGGTGGAAAAATATTTTAAACACAAAATTGTCTCTGTTTATACATATGGCGGGAGTGAATACATGGGTCTTAAACCCTACCTACAACAAAATGGTATTGAGCATTCAATTTCACCACCTTACACATCCGAACGAGTTGCCATATCTGAACGATGACATCGTCACATTATTGAAACAGCCAGAACTAATGAAGCCTCTCTAGCACCTGAATTGTGGTCATTGGCTTGTCACTATGTTGTTTATCTAATAAATAGACTTACTACTTCTGGCCTAAGTAATGAGCCCCCTTATCATAAATTATTCGAAGAACCACCAGAATACTTTTCGTTAAAAAATTTTGGTTCCCTTTTATCCATGGCTCAAACCATATACTCAAAATAAATTTCAACCAAGATCCACGCCTTGCGTATATTTAGGAGTTTTGATTGTTCACCATGCACATCTATGTTTCGATCCTAATTATCAACATAATAAGGATTTTCAACATCCAAAACAAAGAAAAATAATTTGGGGAGAAAGAATGAAGTAACCATTGATTGATTGATAAGTATAATATACACATATTCTATACAACATAAGGATTGAGGACTCCCTAAGCTAAATTCTTTAAGCCTCCCAATCAGAAAGCAAAATTCTGGGAAGGAAAATCTCAACCACTTAGTACCAGCTGAACAAGCTGTTCAATAATTCAGTATTCCCTCATCAAACTTTTGAGGCAGCTAAACAAGATTCTCAACTTGATTATCATTCCTCGCGTTCAATTCTAGATGTTTTACATTGAATAACGACCATCAGTCTTGTCTTTAGTTGGTCGTTCATCTTGGATTTCCTCCAATTCCTCATCATCCCCTTTTCTACCAGCTTGTTCCTTCCAATATGACACTAGCTTCTTTAAACGAGCAACTTCCTTAGAGGAAACATTTTTGCTGGGATCATTTACAATAGAACGGACTCTTGATGCATACCTGTGAAGCATGGAAACCAAATTTCCAGATAGTTAAACGATCAATTTGAGGAAAATTATTTGCTCATTTATCTACGAATAACACGAACAAGAAATGAAACAATAAAGAACATATACGCACAAATAAGAACATACGTCAAGGAATTGTGAGTCTCATCTAAGTTTGATTCTGCTGGAGAGATGTTTACAGGGTTTTAGCATTTCCACCTAATGAGTCGCTCATCAACATGGTTAGCTTGTGATTTCGATAAGGAATGTGTTGATTTCCGGAAGATAATGCACTTATAACATCACCAAGTGCTGACAGGGACTTGTTGATGCTTTGAGCCTCTTTTAATTGATTGCCAGCTGAACCAGACTTTTTAATTCTTTCTGAGCCAGCAAGATCCACAAAACTCAGCTGCAGACACATAGAAAAGAATAAAGTAGAAGCTAAAGATACAAAGAAAAAATTGAGCTACTCCATCAAACTATCAGGATGCAAAAAAGTTTCCTATTCAAACGAAGGCAAAGCGAGTGACCAATATTACAACCTTCTGTCTACATGCACTTTCAAATCCCCTAGGATGTGCATCATATAAGTCGCAAGAGTTCAAATTGTCACAAGAAGCAAAAGAGAGTGATGCACCTACCTTCCCTCTGGCAATTGCCTGAGTTTGAAGATTGGTACTCTCAATAATAACTGAAACAATAAGATGAGATCTTGAACTCTGCTCATTCATCAAGGTTCCAGTCGTATGACGCTGTTCAGATCCTCTTTGGATTATTGTCTTAAGCTCCTCGTACGTTGAAATAGAAACCACTGTCACATTCTCTACAGAAACCATGCCCTGTTTGTGCCAAATTTTGCTAATTGTTACAGCCAAAATAAAAAGATAAACATACGCTTATTCAAGCTTAGTAAAATGAAAAGAGGACTGCAAAGGAATTATTGACTTAAGAAATATTGATAATTTGAGAAGCTCTAAATAACAATAACCTTTGAATCTTTTTTTATATCCAATTTCAAGCGCTTTGCATGCTTTGGCAATAAAAGATCCACCAACGTATCCTGATACAACTCTACCATGTACGCCTGAACAAGTTCATAAACAATTATGAGATTACTATGAGCCTTCCAGGAAGTCCATCTATTCAGGAACTCTATAACTTAAAAGCACCGAATAAGGAGAGAAATCATACGAAAAGAAAACAAGTTGAAAACATTCTAAAAAAAATAAATTGAACTCATTCTCACAAGGTGAAAACATTCAAATACTAATAGTCTTAACAATTTTTGTAATTTCATGTTTCATCGAAGAAGTGGAAATTTAGAAAGTTGAAGCATAGCATAATTAATGTACTTTTTTTTATAAGGTAAGATAATTTGAAGCATAATTAATGTACTACCTAAACTAATTAAAACCGGAATAAAAACCTATCATAATCTTTTAAAGAATCAGAGGAGTTTACCTTTAAAGAGAAAGAGAACTTATTACTGTCTCGTTTCATAATTCTAAAGAGTTCGGACATAGCTCTTGGTGTCAGTCCTGGATTAGTATCGGCTCCATAGATTGTGAATGTCTTGCCAGATCCAGTTTGTCCATATGCAAATATGCAAACGTTATATCCATCTACAGCTGATTGCACCAAATACTGCACCAACAACGTATCAAACTGAGAAGCTGTCAGGCAATATGCACAGATTAGATCTAAAAGAGATCAATTGACTTCTTGCTCGCCTTAGTATCTTCGAACACATCATCTTGGGTAGCATTTCCATCAAAGACACGATCATACATGTGCTGTTTTGCCTTATCATCTTTCCATAAATGTTCAACAGTAAACTCATCGACACTTCTGATGGCATTTCTTTCCTTCGCTATAATTTCCTTTTCACAAAGTGGTCTTAATCTACAGTAGACTCTGATCTTGCCTTTCATATCTGAGGATGAGTAAGGTCCATAACATTACACTTCAAATAGAAATAGCAAATAATTTTTTTTAAGAAAAAATGTCAAGAGGCACAAAATAAAGTAAGGCCGGTAATTTTTACCTTCTATTATGTTGAAGTATTTTTTCCTCAGAACTTGTTCCTCTCGGTAAAGTGCTTCCATTTCTGCCAATTGAGCCCCTTGCATTTTCAAGATGGCAGCAGTTTGTGCATTTTTTCGATCAATGTCCTGTTAAGTAATTGTCATATTAAAAATGAAAATATGATGTTTGACATACCATAATAAATAGGGCATATATTATGACACAAATATCTAGTATAAACTCTGCCCGTGTGAGCTTGCTAACATTGCTGGTTCCAAACACATCTAAAGGCAGAGGGTCTTGTAAGTGTACTGCCAGCTTAAAAATAGTTACTGAATCATGAATCCTTACAATACAGAACCAATGGGTATTGAGGATCATATAACCGATAGCAACTAGTTGTAAATATCAGTACAAGATGTTCACCTCTTTCATTTCTCTCAGCTCCTCAAGCTCCTTCAAATTATTCTGTAACATTTCTAGCTCCTTGTCTTTAGCTTCAACACCTGACTGTGCACCAATCAAGTCATGTTTGGCCTCTTCTAGTTTCCTTTGAAGTTCAGAGACTTGGAGCCTCAGCCCCTTACATTCTCTTTCAAATTCTTTCTGGAGATTTTCCATCTGTACTTCAAAAAATCAGTGCAGTCAAATAAAAATATCAATACAAATACAGAATGCATGCTAAACACAAAGACATTAAGGCAGCATACCTCATTTGATTTCTTCTTCTCTAGTCCTATGACTTTTTCCTCAAGTGATGCTTTTTCACTCAAAAGCCTCCTCTTTGTTTCTTCTGCAGTACGCAAATCCATAGTACGAGCTTTCAACTCTTCTTGGATCTTCTGTAAGACGTGCAAGTGAAAGCCACATAAGTTTGTTTTTTGTAGGTTTATTAAGCTAACCAACTAATTTCGACAAAAATTTAAGGCCAAACACAAATTTGTAGCTACCTGGTTATTTGCTTCAACCAACTCTTTCGTAATATTTTTCTCCAAACCTTGAGAACTTAACTTTGAAAGCCGCATTTCCAAGTTTCGCTTCTCCGTTAGGGCAGCCTGTAAGGAATGGACTAATAAAATGAGATGATTGTTGCCTCAATAAATCAAATTCAAGGACATTTAACAAACACCTGAAGCTCTGCATCTTTATCATCGCATAAAGATCTGAATTTATCACAATCATAAGCAGCCGCTGCTAAATTTTGCTTCTCGGAACTCAAGTTATCTTTTAAGTTGTCCAATTCTTCTTGCATCTCTGATTCTTGTTTTTGCCTTTCATGTAAATCTTCCAGCAACTGCTTATCATTACAAAGACCATGAGCTCAAAGCAAATGTGTGCCTAAAATTACATCTCATTGTATTTGACTATTGTAATTGAAGAGATGGATGAATGCATAATGGGTAGAGCAAATGGGTGACGTGTACATTTCACCATAGAGACATCTGATAGAAGGAGATGAGAAATCTATTCTACTATGGCGAGTCAACTTATGTTAACATAAAAGAACAGACCCTGTTTTCATATTACCAGCAGCATATACCTTATACATTATGTATTTCAATTCTAACTTCGCAAAAAGCAAAAAAGTTTCTTCTACAACAACAAATACCACTCACATCATTCACTTTCTTCTGAGATTCTTCAAGGGCTCTAGACAAATCCTGAATGCGTCTTTCATTAATATCAGTGTTTGCAGTTTTGAGATTATTTGGAACATCTCCGTTAACAGAACCGTTAGCAGAAGAGCGGGCTTTAGAGTAGCGGCGTAACATCACATCATTAATATGTGTTTGCAGAGCAGCACAAATTTCTTCTCCCTACATAGAATGGAGATGTCAAGCTATGCAAAATGGTGAGTCAGATTCAATGACAATCTAAGAACACATAACATAAGCATGTTCCTTGGTAATAGAAACACTTGGAACCTGTTTCGTTTCAAACTGAAATATGTGCAAGACACCAGCAACTCTCATCTTAAAGAACACAGCAGTGTTGCTGCTACCAAATTGCATTATGTCCCTAAGCTCAGCTGAATGCAAATATTCCTTTGGAACTGGACGGAAAAAATGAACCTGTGGAGAAAAAGAAATCATGCCTAAAGTAAATACACATTGCACTTCTAAAATAGTTAAGCAACACCATACATTATATCATACCCCACGCTTATTAATGTCCAAAATGATTTTCCCAGGCAAAAGTCCAATAGGATCATCAATCTTTCGAACAGCAAAGAAAACTGAATTCCCATAAGGAAGGGTCCTCAGGATCCGCAAAAATTGTTGTTTGGCATCATCTTTTGTCAGATTTTCCTAAAGAAATTAAAAGAATGAACCTTATGTTGGTAGCATTTCACAAACACAGGCAATTCATGGCTAAACTATAATCCAAGTAATTTAAACATAAATCATGGGATAGCTGGTTAGCAGATTTTCAAATAAATGAAGGGAAAACTAGCCAGAATGAAAAGAAAAAAGAAACAGATAGAACAAAGTGAACGGTTGAAAAGTAACTCAGGGACAACAGTCGAGAACTGCTGGTAGTTCTCTTTTCCTGCTCACAAAAATGGCTTCGAGAAATGCAGGAAACATAAATAATCTAATATTGATTGGAGAACACTTGTGTGGTGATGACACGAGCTTAAATGGAATAGCAAGGATCCATCAAGCTGACCACGATTGTTGGGGACTGAGGCGTAGTTGTTGTTGTTGTATTGATTAGAGAACACCTTTTAGTATGAATGAAAACACATATAGTTAAGCATAAAAAACATCATTAAGGAAAAAGTCGATAAAAGAGCTTCTATTCAATTTCTTATAACATTATTCATTGACCAAGAAGACCCAGATAAAGCTCTTACCATCACTTTGTAACGAGAAAGGATATCCAATTCCCATTCCCTCTTTGCCCGTGTCATTGCAATTTGTCTGGGTAGAAATCGCTCCAGCAGTGATGTCCAGTCAACTAGAATAAAAAAAACAATTTAGAATATAGAAAAGGCATAAACACTATAACATGTTCAAGCTTTGAAAGGAAAAGTACTAGTAAGAAGGAATAAGAAACTGGATACAAGTCAAATTTGGGAGAAAAGCATGAGGCATAATCTAAAAGGAACAAAAGTTAAAAAAGGAACTACTGACGTGCAAGATTCAGGGCCATCCACATATCCAATGTCAACCAGAATCTGCAAAGCAGACATCTGTGCAGCATCTTCCTTGCCAACAGGATAATTGCCCATTATGTAATCATGTTGCAACTGTGAACACAACAAATATTATCAAGAAGTAGAATCAACTTAAATTTGAAGGTATACCAATGACTTAAACATTTAGCATAGCTCAATTAACTAAAGCAAACTAACGTACTTGAACCTACGATAGTTGCACGAACATTGGCTCTGTAACAGCTTCATCTAACTCTCGAAACAACTTTTTCTTGAAAATCAACTTACAATGCAAAATCTCCCCTTTACTTCTATCTTTCGATGCCTTAAAGTCCGCCAGAAGATCTCCAATATACTTATTTTCATCCAAACCAATATACTCCTCTGCAGAAAATATACATGTTTAAAATGCAGAATATTCGACCTTAAAAGAATTTATAATGTGGAAAGGAAATAGTACCATTCCCAAGGTCTGGAGATTTAGAACCAGTAACAACCTTACGGCACTCGAACAAACTGAAGCTAGCATGAGCAGACAATTTGATTATCCCTGCAACCTCCTGAAAGAGAAGGTATGTCAAACAAAAATTATAAAGGGAATACGTCATATCATCATATCCAATGTTAAAAATATTTGTTTCCCCAAGAAACTAAGAATGCTTAAAGAGGACTTTCTTAAATAAAGACTGTCAAATTAAAAAGGTGACAATAAACCATGTCAAATGATCTCAAAGACCTTTCTGAAATTCGAGTTACAGAGACTAAGCTGTCTATGACTATACGTCTATACACAAGTCACAACTATAAAATTCTGGAGTCTTAAGAAAAATGAGTCTAAGAAAGAGAAGAGAAAAAGAAGTAACAGACAAATGCAAAAAAATTAAGGTTCCAGAATAAGAGGCTGTCCATTTGACTGATCAGAAGTCAATTACTACCTAAACACTAAGCCAAGTAAATAAAAGATTCAGAACAGCCATGAGATGTATGTTGGAAGGAAGCAAATATTGATAAAGAAACATATACGGAATAGAACAAAGAAGAAAGGAAGAGATAAAAGAGTGAAACTGCCAATGCAAATTTTAGTGTTAAAGAACATGTCCCACATGGGTTGTGTAAGTGGAAAAATGGTTTATAATGGCCTAGGCTACTCCAATATTGCCTTAAGGTGTTGGGTTGTGTAAGTCAAGACTGTTTAAGCTATAGGAAATGAAGGCTCGCTATTACATCTTAAACTATATATCATCTATCAATTAGGTTTATTCAAGGATAACTATTTTTATGAAAATTATTTTACTAGGATGTTTCATTCAAGAATACATTTGGAGATGCAGCATTATCTTACTCCCTCCTGCACATATTGTCGCCTCCCTCTTATAGCATAGTATCTTCAGAGCAGTGTTTGCTTTCATGAACGAAGGAAAGATATATCACATATAAATTAACCAAGAAGTTACATCTATCCTACTTTTTACCAGGCAACTTTTCTCATTAAACATTACACCTGAATACCAAGGAGTAACTAGTGAACCCCACATAGTCCACATGTAAATAGAGATTTCCCAACTCTCATGTAAAGTTCATACTGAGTCAGAAATCGGTCAACTGTGGGGAAGGGCATAAATTCTGTAAAATGCTTAAACTGACAGAGATAACTGAGTTATGCGCTGCATAATCTAGTTCTTGTTCGTGCAAAAGCATAAGCACCACTGCAACTATGTCACTTTTCGATAGCTACTAACAAACCAATTCATAAAGTGCTCAAAAAACACAGAAATCAGTTAATGAATTCCAAAGTCAAACCATGACTGATACAGAGGAAGTGCAGAACTTCAAAGGTACTTCTTAGCACAGACTCAAATGAGTTGCTGCATGCTTGACATTACCGAAGTGAAAAAAGTAATATACATAAAAGTTATATGAGATCTCTGATAAAACATCGAAGGTATATGAAAAAAAAGAAAGAAGATATACGACATTATAAAGGAAATATAGTAAACTCAAGGCAAGCACAAAAAATGCAGAAACTTCATCAATTTCAGACTTGAAGCTTTCATTTAGCAACATCAAGGTCATGACAATGTACCTCGCACATTCTTTCATGAGAAGGAAAATAAGATCTAGAAGTGAATATATACTCCTAACACTTCAAGAAAATAGAATTTAATGAAATTTCCAGGTAGAAGTAAGGGAATACTTGAGAATGAGTGCATCCTGCATGCTTGTTTCTTCTATAGTATCTAGCTCTAGGATATTCTTCACCATATGTGGAGTTGGACGCCAGCTGATTTATCCTCTCTTTTCAAGAGCCTACTGACTCACCCTGTTAGAAAAGAGTCCAGCCCTTGATCGCTTCTCTTTTTCCATTATTGTCTTTTATTTCTTTTGTTGTCTTTAAAGTTACCCTGGGAATTACTTCAAACCAAAAAAATAAATGCACCATGAATTTTAGGTACCAAAAAAGAGCACTGATTGAACCTTTTATTAAAGGGAATCTCATAGCACTTTTCTCTAAAAAAAAAAAAAAGGAAGAAGAAACATAACCTTGAGAACAATATGAAAAATATCCATTCTGGGTTCATAATAATATGAGAAATGGAAAATTGCAATATTAAGTTCACATAAGGTGACAAATACAACCAAGATCCAACCATTTGAAGTAAAATCCAAAAAAGGATGTTTCTACTGTCTCCTAACCTATAAATCTCTCTAGATTATCAAGTACATAGACTCACCCACTGTAGCAGATTAGTTGTGGTTATTTTCAGCCAGAGTCTCCTCCTTCTTTAGTGTGGCTACCACCTTCTTCAATATGCTTTCAGTCGGTTCATGAGAGTTCTCTACGGCCTTTGCAGTAGCTTGCCATTTTTCACCATGCTTTGGCTCTGCAGCAACACATCTCTTCAGCACATCGCTCCTCTGCTCTTCTGCTCCATGCTGCTGTTCAAATTTGAAATGCAATGCCCAGAAATCACCAATATCTGGTGCAAGGGTCACTGCCCTGTTGAACCAATTTCTTGCTTTGTCTACTTTCCTCTCCTGCCAAAACAGCTTAGCCACAGCAGCAATAACATGAGGATCATGATCACACTTCTTTAAAGCGTCAGAGCTCTTGGTTTTTCTTTGAGGCCGAGGAGCCATCTCAATTGAAGCAGCCCATAGAATGCCACTGTTGGGGCACTCCTGCAATGCTTTAGCCATCAGAACATCAGCTTCCCTTTTGTAGCCATGCCTAGCTTCAGCCCGCACAGCTGCAAGCCATAGCTCAGGGTTTTGAGGATTCCTCTTCCTGGCCATGGTAAGAACTGCTCGAGCTTTGCTTAGCCCATTCATCTTCTCCTCTAGAGAAGCAAGGGATAGCCAAAGGGGTATACAATTGGGGCAATTCTTAATGCCAGATTCAAATGCATCCTTTGCCTTGTTAGAATTACCAAGTCTTTCTTCCAACTGTCCCAACATCAACCAAAGTTTGAAAAATGAGGGGAAGCGCCTCAATGCTTCATCCAGTAATCTCCTCTCCTCATCCACATTTCCAAGCTCTCTCTCCACAATGACAGACTTCATCCAGACCCGTTCCAAGCCTCCCCTTTCACGTGCCTTAGCAAGAAGTTTCCTTGCCCTCTCTGTCTCACGGTTCTCAAACTCTAGCTTGAAAGCAGCAAGCCATATCTCCTCAGAGTCAGGAATTGCCGCAAATGCTTCCTCCAGAATTGCTCGAGCTGCAGGAACATCACCAGCAAGCCACTTCTCCTTGGCACCCATCAACCATAGAACCTCAGCCTTTGGAATATAGGTAACTGCTTTTCGAAGCAGTGCATCAAGCGATTCCCTGGTGCCATGACTTTTCTCGAGCTGTGCAGCTTTAAGCCAGATGCTTTTCTTAGTTCTAAATACAGTAAGAGCATGTGCATAAATGTATTTTGCTGTTTCAATAGAACCCCTTTTCTTGCACTCCTCAGCATCAGCAACCCAGGTCCTCTTCCTATCTTCTTCCTCAACACCAACCCCAACAGTGTTATTTATTATAGCTTGGCAAGTCCCAAGAGAACCGGCTCTTTCACATCCTTCAGCCTCCTTCATCCAAGCCTCCCTGTCAATCTCCAAACCTTCTCTCTGCAAAGCCCTGATTGCCCTTTCAATAATTTTCCCAACTGAGGCAGTATTCCCATCGGCTTCTTCAAGCCTAGCTGCAGTTATCCAGATGGCAGGCTCTTTAGGCAGCTTTTCTCTAGCCTTGTTAAGTACCTTCTTAGCATTTTCATAAGTTTCCAACTTAGCAAGAGCAAGCCACAGCTCCACATGCAATGGACAGCATTCCACAGCCCTCTGAAGCAAAAGTCTAGCATCTTCTTCATTGGCCAACTCCACAACAGCTTTCCACAACCTCACTGAATCGGGGATATGCTCTAGACCTTTCCTCAACACACGGCTCTTGTTTGCCGTATCATCCTCCAACTTTGAAGCCTGCATCCACAACTTGACTGAATTAGGATTTGCTTTAACACCTTGAGCAATCACTGACTTAGCCTCAAGGGGGCTCGCCAAACGGCACGCCTCCAACCAGACATCCTCATTCTTAGGACACTCCTCACAACCTTTCTTTATCAACTGTTTTGCTACCTGCATCTTCCCTGCAACCTCCTCCAATCTAGCAGCTGCTATCCAACCAGGAGGATGCTTTGGATTCGTCTGAGTAACCGACTTAAGCAACAATCGAGCCTTCTTTATATCGGAAATCTCAGCATCGCTAGTAATCTTCATACTCTTCAAATCAGTCAAGTACCCCTTAGGATCCACAACAGTTTGCCCAGTAACAGAGTCCAAAATCCTATCCAACCTCACTGACAACACAGTTCCTCTCCCTTCACCCACCGCAGTCAAATCTGCAACTGGCGTCTGTGAAGAGGGTGTCTCCATGCCACCAACTATCCTGCTCCTCGGATCCAATGCAGTTACATGCTCTTTCTCCTGCCTAGCCTTCTCCAAAAGGGTATCAGGAACAGGCACAAAACTCTCAAACCTCTTCTTCTTGTTTCGCAACGAATAATCCCCTATTTCAGGTATACCGTCCCACTCATCACTTGACAATGTATACAATTTCCTCTTTAAATCAGCAAACTGTTCAGTAATTTTCGGATTCGAAGCCCGATACTTTTCAATTTCTTGCTTTAACCTGGCTTCTCTCCTATCTTTCCTCCTAGAATCCATCCTCTGATCAATAGATTCCCAAATAGCATCAGCTTCTTTATCATCTTCATCATATTCAGCAGATGCAAACAACCCCACATCATTACCTTCAAATTCATCGAATTTCTGGTTCTCATCATACCCCTTTTCCTCAGCATCATCCTCTTCATCTTCCTCCCCTGCACCCTTTCCACGGCCACGTCCAACTCCAGCTGCCGGTGCACCGCCAACCGCTGAACGATCAGGGAGGTCAGGGGCAGCACGGGCCGGTCCAATATCAGAACGGGTCGTGAAACCCGTGGCACCACGACCTAACCCAGCAACATAATTCGGGGGCGGTCTAGTGTGAAGGAATTCGAGTCGGGCTTTCGGTGCCCCGGGAGCTTGCATACCTCCGAGAAGAGGAACGTGCAGAGTTAGAGTCGAATTAGGGGAAATCCCTAGATCGGATAAGGGAGCTTCAAAATCCAGGAGACGCCGGCAGGATGAATAGAGTCGCTGTTGAGTGATTGGGATATGGAACTTTTGATAGATTTCTAGGGTTAGGGTTTGAAGAGAAGTTACAGAAGGATTAATTTCAAGGGTTAGTGTTTTGTGATTCGGAAGATTGATGAACACCATGGTTTTGGGAGTTTTGAAATGTGACTTGAATTTAGAGAAGAAGATTGTTGGAGAAGAAGGAAGTGTTGGAGAAGAAGGAAGTGTTCAAACAGTTATTAAGTTCTCAAAAATAGACTTCCGTCAAATCCAAGAGAGTCCAACATTTTAGATTAGATTTTTTATTTTTATTTTTTTACCCCATTTTCTATTAGATTTTAAGGATGTAATTGTGCGGATTGAAAATGGATCAATATAAAATGAGTAATAATTTAATTCACCCATATTTTATATGGGTAAGAATGAGTTGAATAACAAATGGGTTGAGTAAAATACTAGTTTACACATATTTTCATGAGTAAATAATAACCTACTTTATAATTCAATACGGAGAAAATATTATAGTCTTTTTCTGGATGAAAAATATTGAAAATATTTTATTTAATTTTATTGTAGCCTAAAATTGAATTCGACACCTAATGCGAGACCCGACTTCTTAATCAGGACCCGACTCCAAACCAGATCCAGGACCCAACTTTCAAATCGGGACCCAACCCCCGACTTTCGATGCGGGATCGACCTCAAAGACGGATCCGAAACTCGATCTCAATACTTTATTTGAGACTCAATCCCTCTCGATCCAGAACTGACTTTCGAACCGAGATCCCACTTTCGAGGGCCAAAGACTTCATTTTTTTTATTTTTTATTTATTTATTTCTTAAAAAAAATTAATTATTTTTAAAAAAATTATGGAGGATAATAATTAGTATTAATGATTAATATAAAAAGGAAGGGAAATTACAATATTTTTTGTGATATCATAAATTTTGAGTCAATAAAAATTGAAAACTTAACTCATTTGGCTAGTCTATAGTTTACCCATATTTTATCCATAAATACTCATATTTGTATCGTATACGAGTTAAATATAGGTTTAAATCCATATTTTATCCATCTAAAAATCACTCATTCAACTCATTAAAATATAGACGGATTGGATTAGTTAACGAAATATGAACTCACTTTGCAATCACTAATTGAAACTAATCAAAATCTAATACAGATATGACATCAAATTGAAAAACTAAAAATAAAATAAAATGAAGAAGAAGTTATTTTCACAAATAAATTGTGAAGATTTATCATATGAGACTACATATCTATCAAAATTGTTCAACACATGGACTAATTTGCTCCAATCCTCAAATATAAGGGATCAATTGTGTCTATTTCTCGAACTTAATCAGTAATAACTTGGTGCCCACTGAAAGTTTATGCCACCAGATTTAACGTCAGTCGGGATTTTTTTTGGGGGAAATGGGTGGCCGGACTATGGAATGGGCGGCGAGAGCAAACCACCTGGGTGGTCTACCGCGGAAATTGGTGATCACGGCGGTAGGTACCTTCGCTAAGGCGGTGGCAAATCTACTGAACTTGTTCTGATGGGATAGCTCCCCAGTTGTTGATGTACCTAAACAAAAACATTCAAACAAAAACAAGCAACCAAACAAACACAAAAACCAGGAGGGAATTGCAATTCTGCACAGTCCTTGTGTAGGCCTCTTAGTGAAGGTATTTGTTTTGGTGGTTGTATCTGTGATGTCCTCTATGAAGGTGTTGATGTAGGTGTTGATAAGGCATGTTGATGAATCCATCCTGCCATCTGCAGCTACAAAACAAACAAGAACCAGCAGGAAAGGGATTGCACAAGGTAGCATAGGGGGGAAATGGATAGGCTGCTGTAGGCTTGTGTGCAGCTCCAAGTTGCTTTCATAGTAGGAGAGGTTAAGGAGCTTGTTGGAGCAGGCTTCACATAAAAAAAGGCCCTTCCTTGTGATCTAGTTCAGCTTCTTTGTGTGTGGCTCCCCAGTAGTTGTTGCACCTAGACAAAAACAATCAATAGAATACAGGCAACCAAACAAGTACCAAAACCATGAGGAGCCTCCATTTCTGCACAATCCTTTTGTATCAGTCTTGGTGAGTCTTGTATCAGTGGTGTCCTCTATGTATTTGTTGTTAAAGTATGTTGGTGTATATCTCCAACTACCTGCAACTACACAGCAAATAAACAAAGACAATGAAGAAGAAGGACCTGTATAGGCTAACAGAAAAACATGGATTTTGGAGCCTGTTAGGATTTTCAAGGTCGCTCGCCTAACGTCTCCACTTATCCGTTTGAGTTGAAACTTCATGAGGTATGCACCTATAGCCTTTTCTTTATACTTGTAAGATTTGAAGGCTTTTTGCCCAAGTTGGAGCTTCCAAATAGCAAAATTTTCTCTCTTTAGGCTTAAGACAGCTGATTGTTTCAAGGTCGCTCGCCTAACGTCTCCAATCATCTGTTTGAGCAGAAACTTCTTGGGCCTTGTCAAAAGAGTATATGCTGCAATCCTGCAAAGTTTGGATACCTTGGTGCATGCCCTCATGCTGCAACACACCCTGCACATCTTAGCCTGCTGAAGCTTAGATGTTGCAGGGGTGGTGGAAGTTGTATTTGAAGTTTTCTCTATGTATTTGTTGTTAAAGAAAGTTGTTATATCACTACAGCAACCTGAAATAATACAACAAACAAATCCACGTAAAAAAGAACTTGCACAAACTAGCAATAAAGAAGGGACCTCAGTAAGAGCTTTGGAGACTGTTATCTTTTTCCAAGTCGCTCGACTAACGTCTCCAATTATCCGTTTGAGCTGAAACTTCATGAGGTTTGCATATATATCCTTTTGTTTATCCATGCAAAGTTTGAAGGCTTGCTTCCCATGTTGAAGGGTCCAAATTACTGAAGGCCCTCTCTTTAGTCTTAAGAAAGCTGAATTTTTCAATGTCGCTCACCTAACGTCTCCAAATATCCGTTTGGACTGAAAATTCTTGGGCCTTGTCAATATAGTATTTTCTGCAACCCTGCAAAGATTGGAGGCCTTTGGACAGGTCCATATGCTGCAACTCACCCTGCACATGCTACCCTGTAGCCAACTTCTTGGTGCCTTCATATTGGAATTGTTCAATTGTATGTTGTTGCAAGTTATCTTTAGGAGGAGAGCATTCCACATGATCATCTCCTTAGAGTACCTGCACCTACATACAAGTAGAAGGACAAAAAGGAGAAAGAGAAAGAAGAAAGGTTCTATTCTAATCCTAACCTGTAAAAGAAATTTGGTTATTCTAAGAAAGCATAAAACAAGGGAGGTGTTCCCTTTTACCATGGTCCTAACTATAGAACCTTCAAATTGATTAAAGCTATGCATAGAATATGTAATTTGAAGAGTAAGTTGGACCAATGAGGCTGAAAGGTCGTGGTGGCTTCTTGATTCTCTTAAGCCTTCTTCTTCTGAAGTTGGCCATTTCCAGTTTGTCAAGCTCAAAGTAGGCTCTTGCCTCTTTGGGTAGCTCTTGCTTAGTGAGATATATCTGTGGAGTAGTGCACTTGTGGCTATGCTTGGACAAGGCATCACGGGTTAAATATGGGTTTAAATCCATATTTTACCCATCTAAAAATCACTCATTCAACTCATTAAAATATAGACGGATTGGACTAGTTAACGAAATATGAACTCACTTTGCCATCACTAATTGAAACTAATCAAAATCTAATACAGATATGACATCAAATTGAAAAACTAAAAATAAAATAAAATGAAGAAGAAGTTATTTTCACAAATAAATTGTGAAGATTTATCATATGAGACTACATATCTATCAAAATTGTTCAACACATGGACTAATTTGCACCAATCCTCAAATATAAGGGATCAATTGTGTCTATTTCTCGAACTTAATCAGTAATAACTTGGTGCCCACTGAAAGTTTATGCCACCGGGATTTAACGTCAGTCGGGATTTTTTTTTGGGGAAATGGGTGGCCGGACTATGGAATGGGCGGCGAGAGCAAACCACCTGGGTGGTCTACCGCGGAAATTGGTGATCACGGCGGTAGGTACCTTCGCTAAGGCGGTGGCAAATCTACTGAACACCACCACCGTGCACAACGGCGACACCCTCATCCACCTAATTCGATCCCGACCTGCCGGCGTTCCTCTCCTCACCGTCAGCAATCATATGTCCACGTATGTCACTTTGTCTCTTCATTAGAAGCTCTCTGTGATAGAAAAAACTTGTTTTTCTGATGTATGTTTTAATTGAGACCGTAGAAATTGTGGAGAAATTTTTTATTGGGTTATTGATTGTGGGGTAAAATACTCATTATTGAGTTTAATGCTTTTAGCCATTTAGGTGTCAGATGCTGCAGAGATCACAAAAACTTTATCTTTTTATTTTCAATCTTTGCTGATATTTGGTATGAAATGTGGCCTGATATAGCGGAATGCATATAGAGGATTCATATAATCAGCTGATATTTGGTATGAAATGTGGCCTGATATAGCGGAATGCATATAGAGGATTCATATAATCAACTCCATTTTGGGATTGAAGCATAGTTGATTGTTGATTTAATCATGGATAGAGTGATTTTCTGGAATACTTTGATCGTTGTAGTCACCGTCTCTTATTTCCTAACCTGTGTCTAACTACAGGTTGGATGACCCAGTTATGTGGGCATTCAAAGGTTTTCCAATTTGTGATGCAAAGCTGGCTCGATGGGTACTAGCAGCTGAAGACATATGCTTTAAAAATACAGTATTGTCATACTTTTTCCGGATCGGTGTGTAATCAGTTGGTCTGGTACACTTCTGTTCTTGTATTTTCATGCCCCATCTTTTTGGTGCTTTTATTACTTACAAACTTCATATCGTAGCAGAAGATATGGTAAACCATTCTTGTGTGTGTTTGGTGGGTGATTTGGAATGAGAGGAACCAAAGATGTTTGAAAGTGGACATGAATTTTCGAAGCAGATGCATTTCCCTAGAAGATGTCAAATACCGTTAGTAGGATGATAGGTTTTCTCAGTTTCCTACAGTAATTGTAAAGGAACTGATCTGTATGTAATTTTTGGCATTATCCATGTGCGTCATCCATACAACCTTACCATTCCCTAAAAAACGAACTCCATAGCATATAAGGGTTCAAAAGCGAAAAGAAAAATGCAAGTTATGCTTTGTCAATGGACATGCATTTTTGTAGCAGAATATTAGGTTCCCTTAGGAAGAACGTAGCATGTTTTTGCATAGATATTCTATCAAGAACTTTAAGAATATCTGCAGATCATTTGCTAAAAAGAGGTTCAGTAGAAAAGGAGCTTCTGGGTGTAGGAATGATGCAATAAATGTCTTTGGAATCAGCTGTATAATCGTAATAAAAATGTGTAATTAGCTATGTTATATATAAACTGAAGTAGTGTCTCAAAACTCAAGATGATATCTTCGTGGAATAGGACTGAGATTTAGCTTGAAATTTCCATATTAGCACTTACTCAAATCTGCATGCGCGCCTGTGGTTTCTGTGCCATTCACATGGATATCAAGCTTTACACGTTGAGCAGTTATACAGATCATCCATGCCTCTGTACAGCACGCTTACATATTGAGCAATTATTCATATCTGCACCTATGCTTCTGCTCAACATGCTTCCTTATTGATCAGTTATTCAGATCTGGATCTTTGACGTTGTGGTTTATTCTCCACTAATATGTATAACAATCAATTTTATATTTTCTTATTTCCCCTGCTAAAGCGTGAAATGGAAGACTCTCTTAATTTGATAGGCATTAGTAGGGGATTTGAGGATTTGGGGTTTCATTTGCAGACCTACATGAATCACTCAATTAAATACAAAATGTCATTGTTGGTGTGGGTTTCTTCTCACTGTGCGAAGATGTGCAGGGAAATGTATACCAATAACAAGAGGGGGCGGAATATATCAAGAACATATGAATGAAGCTCTTGATCGTTTGACTGACGGAGCCTGGGTAATACGTCTTTTACCCCTTGCCTTGAATTCTTCCATCTAGTTATGGACGTTAGTGCCAAATTTTCTAGATTTCCGCTTAGTCCAATTGATCTTTTGTTACGCTTTAGGGGTTATTTTGTTACACTAAAATGGATATGCATCTTATATTATGTTATTCTGGAATTGAGAATTGTATTTGAAATGATCCAGTATCGCTTAACATAGCCTCCGTTTCATCCAAAATACATGAGAATATTGTATAATGTTATCAACAGTTCCTATTAAGTTTCCATTAAATTGAAATGACACGTTTGTCTAAAGACTAACTTCCAAATGTGCAGCTGCATACATTTCCAGAAAGGAAGGTCTGTCAAGAAGATGCTCCTATAAGACGATTGAAATGGGGAACTGCCAGTCTCATTGCTCGTGCCCCCGTGACTCCAATTGTCTTGCCAATTATCCATCATGGTTTTGACATAATAGCTGTCCATACACTGAAATGAGCAATGCAGGCTAATGCCTAAATAGCAATGGACAAAGGGATCCATTTTGTTTTGGTTGGTTTTGCATAGTAGTACACTATGCACATTAGGCAGGGCTTCTTAGGATGTTTGAATTATTGTGATTCTGTAATTTATATAGTACCTGTCTTGTTATATATTTCACACTGATTGTTTAATTCACGTGCTTCTTCGTGGAACTAATTTTATTGTAAGAATAAGGTAGTGTAGAGGATTAGAGGTCATGCAGTTCTAAAAGTGTTTTTTTTAAAACCACTCTGTTGCATTTATGGCACTGCTTCATTGTTGTTACAAAATCCATTGATCCTTTTGTCAACTTCACTAATAAAGTAACACGCCTTGCCAATACCATAGTTGCTTTCTCCTTTCCCTCCGCTCCATCCTTAGAAAAGAAAATAAGAATGGCCAAAATGCCGTGACTGTCAATTACTTTTAGCTAACAATCTCCTACTCTTCTTTATGCTCAGTCCATTTCGAGGAGATAAAATACACATATACTTATATATGCACATGTGCATCTGTCGTACTTCTATGAACAGGGATGTGTATTTTCGTATCCAAATTAAGTATTGATTGTGAGATTGAACCAGCTTTTATTTGAATAATTCAAATTTGATTCTTGGGATTCTGATACATTCTGTGTTTTGACCAATTTTTAGGTTATGCCTGAGAACTATGCTTTTGGGAGAAGACCTCCAGTTCCGCTATGGAACCAGGAGATAAAAATAGTTGTAGGTGAACCAATGGAATTCAACCTTCCTGAACTGCGAAAGATGGCTCTATCTGACTCTCGGGATTCATCATCTTCCAGTGGGCGGTGGCCAAGAATTGCAGCTTTGGGTAAGGATGCTGAGCTCCTGGATCGAGATTTTATTCAAAAAATGTGTGAAAACCCAGAAAGAATTCGAATTTTGGTTCCTCCAATTGCAACCCCATCTGGGCTAGTTGAGGCACTAGGATTAGGCCTAGGGAGAAAAGTGTTATGCCCAGTTCCATTAGTGATTGGGTTGGATGAACCACCTGTTGTGCCGAAATTCCTTGAGGATTTATCCAAAAGGGGGTGGATTCCAGTGAGATTAGATGCATACGAGACGCGATGGGCTGGGGCGAAATGCGCGGTGGATGTGGTGAGAAAGAGTGAAGAGGAGTGTGGATTTGATGCAATTGTGTTTACTAGTACTGGAGAAGTGGAGGGTTTGTTGAAGAGCTTGAAGGAATTTGATTTGGATTGATCAATGGTGAGGAGGAGGTGTCCAAGAATGGTGGTGGCAGCTCATGGCCCTGTTACAGCTGCTGGTGCTGAGAGTTTGGGTGTTGGCATTGATGTGGTAAGTTCCAATTTTGGTAGCTTTGATGGTGTTGTTGATGCACTAGCTCATAAATGGAAATCATTGGAAAATCAAGAATCTTGATTTTGGTTTTTTGCTCTTTTTTGGTGTGAATTCTTTCTTACCAAAATCAAGAATCTTGAATTTGGTTTTTTCTCATCATGGAAGGTTTGATGGAGCTAGAATTGTTCCAGCACCCCTCTTTAATTGTTTGGCCAAAATTTCTTTAATTGTCTAGTCACAGTTTTTGTAATTCTAAATACCTCTTTAGTTTTGTACTATTAATTTGGAATTTATAGTAATTGATGTTGTGAGTTCCAGGTTTGATAGAATTGATGTTCCTGTTGATGCAACATTCTCAGAAATGCAATCATTGGAAAATCAAGTTTCTTGAATTTGTTTTTTTATTCTAAAAATATGGGCACCCGGTAAGCTCGTGCTAAAAATAGTGTTACTTGAGTCTTGATCTTGGTTTTGCATCGCGTTGGTGTAGATTTTCTTATTTGAGTTAATACCTGTACTCAGCTGAAGATTTGATGAGCTTGAATTGAGTCTTCTATTTTCTAACACACCGGGAGAACTGTAATCGCATACATTAATGTAAGAGTTCATACAATTACTCCAAACTAGTAACCAAATCTTCCAAGGGAAGATGAAATAGAAAAGGAAAAGGGAGCCAGGTTCCAGAATTAATCTAAGCAATTAAGAAAATAAAGATATAACCCAATGGACTATTTCCTCTTGTATATATATACCCATCATCACAAAGTGCACATGTACCCTTCCGGGTGGCCCAGTTGTTTAGGCTTGGGACTTCGATGTTGGAGCTCTCAAGTTCGAAACCTCTTGCTAGCAAAAACAAGGGGTTTGCCTTCTGGAACTAGCTTTCTCCTGTGTGGTTTGCCAAAAAAAAAAGTGCACATGCTCTTTGGGCTGCAAACTCTTTTTGGGTTGGGCTGCATTGCAATTCCTTACCGAATGAATTGCATAACATTTCTTTGTGCAAAATGGAAATATTTGAGGGTGGACTTCATGGGAAAACATGCTTACACATTGAAATTCCCCCACGTTCTTGGGAAATTAATGCACTATTACTGTTTGTTGAAATGCTAGCAGAGTCATAATTCATCTTCATTACTCCTAAAATTTGATCAAATTAGGATACAATCATAATGATTTGACATCACCTATCAGCTTAAAGTGAAAAACAAGAAAAGGCAATCACTTTGTAGCTTTGTGTTGGCCTAATGGCCTCTCCTCAAAATCATAAGAACACTCCTAACAAACGCTTTCAGTAAAGGCACATGGTGGATCCAAATCTTCAATTATAAAAGTCATACCAACAATGTTCCCTCTTTTTTCCGAATAAGACCATCTGCTCAAGTAATAATTGATTGCAAATGACTGATAGTTTTGTGAGTCGTTTCTCGAGTTATAACTGGTTGAAAGCGCTTATTATTATTTGAGTTATATTATCTAATTGTGAATTAACTTATTCTTTGTCTCTCTTATAAACAAAAGGGGAAAGAGCGCTTCAAACCTGTTGATTATGGACTATAATATGAAAAAAATAGTGAAAGAAATTAAGGATAATTAATCTAAGCAGGCTGTCATAATGTAAACTAGATTGTCTTCAAATTGTTGTACAATAGTCAAATTTAAAAATTTTCATATTTTTTATCCCACGCCTACCACTTACCAACACCCCCTCCCCCCAACATACACAAAAAAAAAGACATTTAAGAAAATTCAAATTCCAATTTGAAAGTCAGATTCTGAGTTAGGTGTGGTCGGATCCCAATTCAAAAATCTGGATCGAATTTTAATTTGAAAGTAGAATCTTGAGTCGGAAGTCAAGTAGATTCAGGTCCCGAATTAGGAGTCGGGGTCAAGTCCTGGGTCAAGAGTCGGGGGTTAGATCCTAGGTTGGGAGCCGGGTCGGGTCATGGGTTAGGAATTGGGGTCGAGTTTTGAGGTCGGATCCTAATTTGGGTGTCGAATCTCATATCGGGCTCAGGTCCCAAGTTAGATGTTCGGATCGGGTCTTGAATTAGTTATCGAGGTTGGATGCTGGTGTTAGAGTCAGGGTCAGAAGTTGGAGGTTAGGTCCTGGGTTGAATGTCAGGATCGGTGTTGGGTCCTAGTTCTAATGACGGATCTTGGATTTGAAGTCGAGGTCAGGTCCTTGGTTAGATTTCAAGGTCGAATTTCAAATCGATCGTCGGGGTCATGTCTTGAATCGGATGTCGGGGTGGGTCCTGGATCAATCATCAAAATTATTTTTTGGGTCAAACATTATTTTCCTATAATGTATTTTCTACTCTCTAGCAAAAAATAAAATATATTTTTAGAAAAATGTTTTTTCCATTCACAAACCAAATACTAAAAAATATTTTTTGAAAAATATTTTCTACTTACATGAGAAAATAAGTTAGAAATTCACTTGTTTTCCAAAAAAATATTTTCAGTGAGTTGTTGCGAATTCACATGAAACTTATAAATTCTACATATATAATATATTAAAAATTCTATTAAATATTTATAAATATTTGATTGTAAATCCAATTGTTATTGTAGATTTACTTTAGAGGACTATAGAAACATATAAAGTTTATATTTCGAATCCACACAAATCCTCAAAACTCATTAATTTGTAGTTTAGAAAGGTTACGTTGTTTTCAATACTTATTCATCCCTTTGTTTTGTAGTCATTTTCAATTAAAGAAATAAAAGTGATTTTCAAAATACGCTTCTAATTAACTCGACCATAATAGAAGAGACACAACGAGTCCATCTTATGCCACTTGAGAGTAAAAATGATTATTTACGTTGATACTACTTACCTATTGGATTAATATATTTTGAAAGCGATACAAGATAACATACAATGATGTTTAATTTGGTGAATATATAAATGAACGATTGTTACAATTATTTGTGTGAAGTTCTCAAATACATCTTCTAGTTTCATATATTAGTCGTTTTAACTAATTAAATCTGTTTTAAAATATTTGATATTTTAAACAAAACAATAAGGCATTTATTCTTTGGATTACCATATTGTTACAACTAGTGGAATGTTAATTAAGTAAGACGTATAAGAAGAGAGAGAAATATTTCCAAGATTAAAGCAATAAGATCATGTCTTTTTTCATTAAAAAAAATCGCAAAAATTCTTAAAAGGCTTAGCATTGCTCTTGTACGTCAGTTAATCTTTTTATGTGTTCCAATCCAACTTCCATTTCAACTCATCAATGTTGTTTTCATCCATTTTCTCTTATTTCATGTTTTTTTTTTGTATCTTGGGATATTATTTGAGTTAAAGGTCTATCATAAATATTTTTTTTTAATCTCTACGAGGTAATAACATTAAGATTTACGTATACTTTTCCCTCCTCAAATCGTTACATGTGCGATGACACTAAGAATATAAAATCAAAGCTTAATCATGCATCCCTTCCTCGATAGTTGAGGGAGTACTCAAATGAATATATGAAATTGAGAGACAATTATATTATAGGATACTAGAATATTACACTATGTGGTAGGGGACATTGGTCCTAGCTAGTACATGCTACCCATTTACTAAAGTTGCAAAGTCTCAATCCAATTTGTTCATTACCAAATGGATAGGCAAAGAATCTTTTTTTCATTTCCATTTTTTTGCCCCTATATATATATATTTTTTTGTACTTTACCCTCAAAATTTCTTAGATTCTTTGTGTCATGACATCCAATGCATTTTGTTCAATTACGTATGTTTGTTAGTATTTAGTACATGCAACAAGAGATTAGTTGATGAAAGACTAGAAATTCAAGATTTAACCACTTTGAAGTTCACAAATTTGGTTCAATAGATTTTGTTTTTCTTACAATTTTCACTTGCAGCTTAGTTTAGTTTCCCCTCTATTTTCATATGGAAAACGGGTACTCCCTCCGTCTCAATTTATGTGACATTTTTCGCTTTACAAGAATCAAACAGTTTAATTTTAATCGTCAATTTGGTCATGGAATCTATAATTTTTTTTGAAACAAAAATTATATATTCGGAAACTAAGTAAAAAGTAGCATAAGTCACAATGATTGTCAAATTTAAATATTTAAAAAATATATGAAAAAATTACGATAAAAAATAGACTTATTTTAATTTCAAAAATTGAAATGTGTCACATAAATTGAGCCGAAAGGAATATGATTTATTCATTCATAATAGAGAATTGAGCACATATGATTTGTTTGTTTCCTACCTGGTGTTCGATATTCGTATAATTCGAAATTGCACATTGCAAGAACCATTACTGGGACTAACACTCCCAACATGTTTTTTCTCATACTAGCTCGAACTCGAGACCCTGATTAAGAGCGAAGGAATTTGAAAGGCAATCATCCTACCACAACTCACGTGAGTAAACGATCAATAACTTAAACACGTCTTTCCTTAGTACAATTTTAAATTTCATTCCTATCTAATTTAATTTAACAAGATTAATTCCTTAATATCCTAAATTAGATTAGTTTTGTATTTTCCAAACAAACACCAACTTATACATGATATTCAACTATCAATAGGTTTAGGAGTGTTAAACATGTTCCACATTTGTTGAAGATAGATCGATGCAACCATCATTTTGCATTTATATACTTACAAAATACTAGAAAAAATTGTAATCATTAACATTAAAATTTCTCTTAAGTACTACCTCCGTCCCATATTAGATGAGCATCTTATTAAAAATGTTTGTCCATATTACTTGATCACTTACTAAATCAAGATATAATAATTATTTTTTTTCTATTTTACTCCTACAATTAATATGACCTTTTGAATGTAAGCAATTCCCAATACTAGATATTTCTATACTCTATGTATATTGCATTGATATAATCAAAGGACAAAATGATAAAGTCTTCCAATGTATTAATGATTTCTTAATCACCGTGTAAAGTTGGAAGTGCCTATCTAATATGAGACGGAGTTAGTACCGTTTTTTTAATACGTCAGTCAATGAAGATTTATGTAGTTATTAATGCTAAAACAAGTGACAGTATTTTATTATGGTACGTCGGCAATACCGACAGAATATGTAGTTTTTATTGGCAAATAATTAATTGTGAATCTTTCACATCTTCAGTTTACCGCTAAATCCGGTTGCATATAGTGTAATGATGAATAATATTATTGAAACTATATATAATTTTTTTGAGTTTTCTGTAAGCTTTGTAGCTTATGGTGCAATGTTGATCGTATTTTTGTGATTCTGTTAGGATTTTGCAAATACGATCCAAGTAATAAATTCCCAAGTTTGATTTTGGTTTGGGACCTCTGTTGACTATTTGTTGAAATTGACATCTTGTTTAATGTGGGGGTGATTATTTCTGTATCTGATTCAAATTTGATGAATCGTTTTATGCTTTTGAACTTCTTTGATTTTTAGTAATCATGGTGTTAATAAATTGGTCAGGTAACTGCTGAAGCTATTGAAGATTGCCGTTTAATTGAGGAGTTGGATGGTCTTTCTGAGAGTTGTATAGAGGAGAGATTATAAATTTGGAACATGACTTCTGATATGCCGCCAGTTAGTATGAGGTCAAGCAGGTCTTCTTTTGGCTCAAGTAACGGATATGAAACACCTTCTCATTATTCCTTTCCAACCTCAAATGGGGATGATTATGATAGTGATGGTTCCAATTTCCCTCCTCCGTAAGTTTGTTTGTTCAATTTTATCATTAGATTTCCTTCTTTGGTCTTATTTCATACTTTGATGAAAATGGTTAGTGTTATCTAATGCTGTATTTCCTACCTTACAAGTTATCATTACCAACTGCGTTTTTGCGTTATGTAATGTGCAGCACTCCAAATACCCTCTCATCAGTACTGTCACCCGAACTTGCTGGTGCAATACCATATATTGTAGAAAAAGAGAATCTTTTTAGTCTGTATGCACACAACAAAGATTGGAGTGACTTTTTTTTCATTTTCTGAATTTGTTAAGAATGGCATGTTCAACCTCAATTATGCTTTGCTGCTACTACAGAAAGGTAACATAGATTCTTTGTGGTTGTAGGTTGAGGGTTTTTTGAAGGCTATGCAAAAGCAGATCCACTCTGCCGGCAAACGTGGGTTCTTCCTGAAAAAATCTGTTGGGCCACAAGTTCGAGAAAAAATTACATTTGAGGATATGCTGTGTTTCCAAAGGGTGAGATTAAGCTATTTAGCTTGTTACACTTTTGGAAAATGTATCTCTTGACACTTGCACACTAAAAACAGCTTGCATCCTGGCAGGAATCCATTCCAACATCAATTTTGAAAATAAATGGTGATCTCATTAGCATGGCAGTTAAGTTATTTCAGTCCATTCTGAAGTATATGGGTATTGATTCCTATGATAGAGTGGCTCCAATCAGCTTGGATGAGCGGATTGAGCTTGTTGGCAAGCTATTTAAGCAGGCCGTGAAGCGGTCTGAGCTTCGGGATGAAATGTTTGCACAAATTTCAAAACAAACAAGGAATAATCCGGAGCGGTACTTTGACCATCAAGTTTATTGATTGAGAAAGATATTCTCTTCTTTCTGCTGATTCTTTTGCTTTTTAACTTGATGTTCCTCACATGCTTGTTTCGTACATACAGGCATTCTTTGATTAAAGCATGGGAGCTAATGTACTTGTGCGCATCTTGCATGCCTCCGAGCAAGGAAATTGGTGGGTACTTGTCAGAATATATTCATACTGTAGCACATGGAACTAATACTGATTCCGAGGTTCAAGTTTTTGCTATAAATACTCTAAATGCACTGAAATGTTCTATTAAGGCTGGGCCTAGGCACACGATACCTGGTCGTGAGGAGATTGAAGCTCAGTTAACTGGTAAAAAGCTTACTACAATAGTGTTTTTCTTGGATGAAACCTTTGAGGAAATTACATATGACATGGCCACCACTGTTGCTGATGCTATTGAGGTATTGCTGATTTCCATATAGTTTACTCTTTTGATAAATTTGATGCTAATGTTTGAGTTATGCAACAAGAAATACAAATGGAATTTATAATTTGGTAGGGCAAAACAAGATTTAGCAGATCCTTGTTTTTATTCTCCAATCTTTCATCCAAGAGCTAACGGCCATTTCTGACTCAGTATGAACTTTACATGAGAGTTGGGAAATCTCTATTTACATGTGGACTATGTGGGGTTCACTAGTTACTCCTTGGTATTCAGGTGTAATGTTTAATGAGAAAAGTTGCCTGGTAAAAAGTAGGATAGATGTAACTTCTTGGTTAATTTATATGTGATATATCTTTCCTTCGTTCATGAAAGCAAACACTGCTCTGAAGATACTATGCTATAAGAGGGAGGCGACAATATGTGCAGGAGGGAGTAAGATAATGCTGCATCTCCAAATGTATTCTTGAATGAAACATCCTAGTAAAATAATTTTCATAAAAATAGTTATCCTTGAATAAACCTAATTGATAGATGATATATAGTTTAAGATGGTATAGCGAGCCTTCATTTCCTATAGCTTTAACAGTCTTGACTTACACAACCCAACACCTTAAGGCAATATTGGAGTAGCCTAGGCCATTATAAACCATTTTTCCACTTACACAACCCATGTGGGACATGTTCTTTAACACTAAAATTTGCATTGGCAGTTTTACTCTTTTATCTCTTCCTTTCTTCTTTGTTCTATTCCGTATATGTTTCTTTATCAATATTTGCTTCCTTCCAACATACATCTCATGGCTGTTCTGAATCTTTTATTTACTTGGCTTAGTGTTTAGGTAGTAATTGACTTCTGATCAGTCAAATGGACAGCCTCTTATTCTGGAACCTTAATTTTTTTGCATTTGTCTGTTACTTCTTTTTCTCTTCTCTTTCTTAGACTCATTTTTCTTAAGACTCCAGAATTTTATAGTTGTGACTTGTGTATAGACGTATAGTCACAGACAGCTTAGTCTCTGTAACTCGAATTTCAGAAAGGTCTTTGAGATCATTTGACATGGTTTATTGTCACCTTTTTAATTTGACAGTCTTTATTTAAGAAAGTCCTCTTTAAGCATTCTTAGTTTCTTGGGGAAACAAATATTTTTAACATTGGATATGATGATATGACGTATTCCCTTTATAATTTTTGTTTGACATACCTTCTCTTTCAGGAGGTTGCAGGGATAATCAAATTGTCTGCTCATGCTAGCTTCAGTTTGTTCGAGTGCCGTAAGGTTGTTACTGGTTCTAAATCTCCAGACCTTGGGAATGGTACTATTTCCTTTCCACATTATAAATTCTTTTAAGGTCGAATATTCTGCATTTTAAACATGTATATTTTCTGCAGAGGAGTATATTGGTTTGGATGAAAATAAGTATATTGGAGATCTTCTGGCGGACTTTAAGGCATCGAAAGATAGAAGTAAAGGGGAGATTTTGCATTGTAAGTTGATTTTCAAGAAAAAGATGTTTCGAGAGTTAGATGAAGCTGTTACAGAGCCAATGTTCGTGCAACTATCGTATGTTCAAGTACGTTAGTTTGCTTTAGTTAATTGAGCTATGCTAAATGTTTAAGTCATTGGTATACCTTCAAATTTAAGTTGATTCTACTTCGTGATAATATTTGTTGTGTTCACAGTTGCAACATGATTACATAATGGGCAATTATCCTGTTGGCAAGGAAGATGCTGCACAGATGTCTGCTTTGCAGATTCTGGTTGACATTGGATATGTGGATGGCCCTGAATCTTGCACGTCAGTAGTTCCTTTTTTAACTTTTGTTCCTTTTAGATTATGCCTCATGCTTTTCTCCCAAATTTGACTTGTATCCAGTTTCTTATTCCTTCTTACTAGTACTTTTCCTTTCAAAGCTTGAACATGTTATAGTGTTTATGCCTTTTCTATATTCTAAATTGTTTTTTTTATTCTAGTTGACTGGACATCACTGCTGGAGCGATTTCTACCCAGACAAATTGCAATGACACGGGCAAAGAGGGAATGGGAATTGGATATCCTTTCTCGTTACAAAGTGATGGTAAGAGCTTTATCTGGGTCTTCTTGGTCAATGAATAATGTTATAAGAAATTGAATAGAAGCTCTTTTATCGACTTTTTCCTTAATGATGTTTTTTATGCTTAACTATATGTGTTTTCATTCATACTAAAAGGTGTTCTCTAATCAATACAACAACAACAACTACGCCTCAGTCCCCAACAATCGTGGTCAGCTTGATGGATCCTTGCTATTCCATTTAAGCTCGTGTCATCACCACACAAGTGTTCTCCAATCAATATTAGATTATTTATGTTTCCTGCATTTCTCGAAGCCATTTTTGTGAGCAGGAAAAGAGAACTACCAGCAGTTCTCGACTGTTGTCCCTGAGTTCCTTTTCAACCGTTCACTTTGTTCTATCTGTTTCTTTTTTCTTTTCATTCTGGCTAGTTTTCCCTTCATTTATTTGAAAATCTGCTAACCAGCTATCCCATGATTTATGTTTAAATTACTTGGATTATAGTTTAGCCATGAATTGCCTGTGTTTGTGAAATGCTACCAACATAAGGTTCATTCTTTTAATTTCTTTAGGAAAATCTGACAAAAGATGATGCCAAACAACAATTTTTGCAGATCCTGAGGACGCTTCCTTATGGGAATTCAGTTTTCTTGGCTGTTCGAAAGATTGATGATCCTATTGGACTTTTGCCTGGGAAAATCATTTTGGGCATTAATAAGCGTGGGGTATGATATAATGTATGGCGTTGCTTAACTATTTTAGAAGTGCAATGTGTATTTACTTTAGGCATGATTTCTTTTTCTCCACAGGTTCATTTTTTCCGTCCAGTTCCAAAGGAATATTTGCATTCAGCTGAGCTTAGGGACATAATGCAATTTGGTAGCAGCAACACTGCTGTGTTCTTTAAGATGAGAGTTGCTGGTGTCTTGCACATATTTCAGTTTGAAACGAAACAGGTTCCAAGTGTTTCTATTACCAAGGAACATGCTTATGTTATGTGTTCTTAGATTGTCATTGAATCTGACTCACCATTTTGCATAGCTTGACATCTCCATTCTATGTAGGGAGAAGAAATTTGTGTTGCTCTGCAAACACATATTGATGATGTGATGTTACGCCGCTACTCTAAAGCCCGCTCTTCTGCTAACGGTTCTGTTAACGGAGATGTTCCAAATAATCTCAAAACTGCAAACACTGATATTAATGAAAGACGCATTCAGGATTTGTCTAGAGCCCTTGAAGAATCTCAGAAGAAAGTGAATGATGTGAGTGGTATTTGTTGTTGTAGAAGAAACTTTTTTTGCTTTTTGCGAAGTTAGAATTGAAATACATAATGTATAAGGTATATGCTGCTGGTAATATGAAAACAGGGTCTGTTCTTTTATGTTAACATAAGTTGACTCGCCATAGTAGAATAGATTTCTCATCTCCTTCTATCAGATGTCTCTATGGTGAAATGTACACGTCACCCATTTGCTCTACCCATTATGCATTCATCCATCTCTTCAATTACAATAGTCAAATACAATGAGATGTAATTTTAGGCACACATTTGCTTTGAGCTCATGGTCTTTGTAATGATAAGCAGTTGCTGGAAGATTTACATGAAAGGCAAAAACAAGAATCAGAGATGCAAGAAGAATTGGACAACTTAAAAGATAACTTGAGTTCCGAGAAGCAAAATTTAGCAGCGGCTGCTTATGATTGTGATAAATTCAGATCTTTATGCGATGATAAAGATGCAGAGCTTCAGGTGTTTGTTAAATGTCCTTGAATTTGATTAATTGAGGCAACAATCATCTCATTTTATTAGTCCATTCCTTACAGGCTGCCCTAACGGAGAAGCGAAACTTGGAAATGCGGCTTTCAAAGTTAAGTTCTCAAGGTTTGGAGAAAAATATTACGAAAGAGTTGGTTGAAGCAAATAACCAGGTAGCTACAAATTTGTGTTTGGCCTTAAATTTTTGTCGAAATTAGTTGGTTAGCTTAATAAACCTACAAAAAACAAACTTATGTGGCTTTCACTTGCACGTCTTACAGAAGATCCAAGAAGAGTTGAAAGCTCGTACTATGGATTTGCGTACTGCAGAAGAAACAAAGAGGAGGCTTTTGAGTGAAAAAGCATCACTTGAGGAAAAAGTTATAGGACTAGAGAAGAAGAAATCAAATGAGGTATGCTGCCTTAATGTCTTTGTGTTTAGCATGCATTCTGTATTTGTATTGATATTTTTATTTGACTGCACTGATTTTTTGAAGTACAGATGGAAAATCTCCAGAAAGAATTTGAAAGAGAATGTAAGGGGCTGAGGCTCCAAGTCTCTGAACTTCAAAGGAAACTAGAAGAGGCCAAACATGACTTGATTGGTGCACAGTCAGGTGTTGAAGCTAAAGACAAGGAGCTAGAAATGTTACAGAATAATTTGAAGGAGCTTGAGGAGCTGAGAGAAATGAAAGAGGTGAACATCTTGTACTGATATTTACAACTAGTTGCTATCGGTTATATGATCCTCAATACCCATTGGTTCTGTATTGTAAGGATTCATGATTCAGTAACTATTTTTAAGCTGGCAGTACACTTACAAGAACCTCTGCCTTTAGATGTGTTTGGAACCAGCAATGTTAGCAAGCTCACACAGGCAGAGTTATGTTGCTGGGTTAGGTCGTGGTGCCACGGGTTTCACGACCCGTTCTGATATTGGACCGGCCCGTGCTGCCCCTGACCTCCCTGATCGTTCAGCGGTTGGCGGTGCACCGGCAGCTGGAGTTGGACGTGGCCGTGGAAAGGGTGCAGGGGAGGAAGATGAAGAGGATGATGCTGAGGAAAAGGGGTATGATGAGAACCAGAAATTCGATGAATTTGAAGGTAATGATGTGGGGTTGTTTGCATCTGCTGAATATGATGAAGATGATAAAGAAGCTGATGCTATTTGGGAATCTATTGATCAGAGGATGGATTCTAGGAGGAAAGATAGGAGAGAAGCCAGGTTAAAGCAAGAAATTGAAAAGTATCGAGCATCGAATCCGAAAATTACTGAACAGTTTGCTGATTTAAAGAGGAAATTGTATACATTGTCAAGTGATGAGTGGGACGGTATACCTGAAATAGGGGATTATTCGTTGCGAAACAAGAAGAAGAGGTTTGAGAGTTTTGTGCCTGTTCCTGATACCCTTTTGGAGAAGGCTAGGCAGGAGAAAGAGCATGTAACTGCATTGGATCCGAGGAGCAGGATAGTTGGTGGCATGGAGACACCCTCTTCACAGACGCCAGTTGCAGATTTGACTGCGGTGGGTGAAGGGAGAGGAACTGTGTTGTCAGTGAGGTTGGATAGGATTTTGGACTCTGTTACTGGGCAAACTGTTGTGGATCCTAAGGGTACTTGACTGATTTGAAGAGTATGAAGATTACTAGCGATGCTGAGATTTCCGATATAAAGAAGGCTCGATTGTTGCTTAAGTCGGTTACTCAGACGAATCCAAAGCATCCTCCTGGTTGGATAGCAGCTGCTAGATTGGAGGAGGTTGCAGGGAAGATGCAGGTAGCAAAACAGTTGATAAAGAAAGGTTGTGAGGAGTGTCCTAAGAATGAGGATGTCTGGTTGGAGGCGTGCCGTTTGGCGAGCCCCCTTGAGGCTAAGTCAGTGATTGCTCAAGGTGTTAAAGCAAATCCTAATTCAGTCAAGTTGTGGATGCAGGCTTCAAAGTTGGAGGATGATACGGCAAACAAGAGCCGTGTGTTGAGGAAAGGTCTAGAGCATATCCCCGATTCAGTGAGGTTGTGGAAAGCTGTTGTGGAGTTGGCCAATGAAGAAGATGCTAGACTTTTGCTTCAGAGGGCTGTGGAATGCTGTCCATTGCATGTGGAGCTGTGGCTTGCTCTTGCTAAGTTGGAAACTTATGAAAATGCTAAGAAGGTACTTAACAAGGCTAGAGAAAAGCTGCCTAAAGAGCCTGCCATCTGGATAACTGCAGCTAGGCTTGAAGAAGCCGATGGGAATACTGCCTCAGTTGGGAAAATTATTGAAAGGGCAATCAGGGCTTTGCAGAGAGAAGGTTTGGAGATTGACAGGGAGGCTTGGATGAAGGAGGCTGAAGGATGTGAAAGAGCCGGTTCTCTTGGGACTTGCCAAGCTATAATAAATAACACTGTTGGGGTTGGTGTTGAGGAAGAAGATAGGAAGAGGACCTGGGTTGCTGATGCTGAGGAGTGCAAGAAAAGGGGTTCTATTGAAACAGCAAAATACATTTATGCACATGCTCTTACTGTATTTAGAACTAAGAAAAGCATCTGGCTTAAAGCTGCACAGCTCGAGAAAAGTCATGGCACCAGGGAATCGCTTGATGCACTGCTTCGAAAAGCAGTTACCTATATTCCAAAGGCTGAGGTTCTATGGTTGATGGGTGCCAAGGAGAAGTGGCTTGCTGGTGATGTTCCTGCAGCTCGAGCAATTCTGGAGGAAGCATTTGCTGCAATTCCTGACTCTGAGGAGATATGGCTTGCTGCTTTCAAGCTAGAGTTTGAGAACCGTGAGACAGAGAGGGCAAGGAAACTTCTTGCTAAGGCACGTGAAAGGGGAGGCTTGGAACGGGTCTGGATGAAGTCTGTCATTGTGGAGAGAGAGCTTGGAAATGTGGATGAGGAGAGGAGATTACTGGATGAAGCATTGAGGCGCTTCCCCTCATTTTTCAAACTTTGGTTGATGTTGGGACAGTTGGAAGAAAGACTTGGTAATTCTAACAAGGCAAAGGATGCATTTGAATCTGGCATTAAGAATTGCCCCAATTGTATACCCCTTTGGCTATCCCTTGCTTCTCTAGAGGAGAAGATGAATGGGCTAAGCAAAGCTCGAGCAGTTCTTACCATGGCCAGGAAGAGGAATCCTCAAAACCCTGAGCTATGGCTTGCAGCTGTGCGGGCTGAAGCTAGGCATGGCTACAAAAGGGAAGCTGATGTTCTGATGGCTAAAGCATTGCAGGAGTGCCCCAACAGTGGCATTCTATGGTCTGCTTCAATTGAGATGGCTCCTCGGCCTCAAAGAAAAACCAAGAGCTCTGACGCTTTAAAGAAGTGTGATCATGATCCTCATGTTATTGCTGCTGTGGCTAAGCTGTTTTGGCAGGAGAGGAAAGTAGACAAAGCAAGAAATTGGTTCAACAGGGCAGTGACCCTTGCACCAGATATTGGTGATTTCTGGGCATTGCATTTCAAATTTGAACAGCAGCATGGAGCAGAAGAGCAGATGAGCGATGTGCTGAAGAGATGTGTTGCTGCAGAGCCAAAGCATGGTGAAAAATGGCAAGCTACTGCAAAGGCCGTAGAGAACTCTCATGAACCGACTGAAAGCATATTGAAGAAGGTGGTAGCCACACTAAAGAAGGAGGAGACTCTGGCTGAAAATAACCACAACTAATCTGCTACAGTGTGTGAGTCTATTAAACTACTTGGTGAACACTCCTACTGGTATCATTTTGCAGGCGCAGAAGTTGGTGAAGGCATCTTTCGAGTCGAAAACAATTCTGATGAATGTTTTCATGAGCTGCGTGAAAGCTGAGAATTAGTCATAAGACAATGGAATTGGATGTTTCATTCCATCTTGACTTGATTCTGATTTGTAGCTTAAATCTATTGTTAAGTCTCACTTGTGTATACCTTTGTGTTTCTTTTAGTTCTATTCTCTGCCCTCATCTTATTTTACATAGCATCTCTTTTCAAGCATTTTAATTTTAAAGTTTTTCCAGAACATTATAAACGATGCACAAATGCCTTCAACTGCCCATGTCCCGTGAAAACAAAGTAGTAAACAGTAAACACAATTCCATGTTCAGTTTGTTTTAATTACAGTAACCTCATTATTTTCTACTTGCAATCGATGCCACAATATCGCAAACCTCGTTAGATCAACCAGCTTGGCAATTGATACCATAGTAAATAAATTAAGGGTTGAAAATGTATAAATCAAATTGAGGTATATGGATGAAATGAGAGTGAAAAGAAATGAAATATGATATCACGAGTGAAATACAAATAATTGACAAACTTAATGTCCGTTTGGATTGTTAAAGTTGAAGTTCAAATAAAAATGTCTAATGTTTGAGATTGTCACGCCAACTTTAAACAAAAATATTTGAAGTTTCCTGACAAGAAAATACTAATGTTTGAAGTTTTGACTCTGACAAACTTATATTTGAAGTTGGTTAAGAAGTGATAATTCAAACAACATATATATTAATTGTAAACTTAAAATAAAAAGGGGATGTTTATGTTCTACAAAAATGACCCTTCTTCAGATGTTGCTGATCCAACATAGTGGGCCCAACTCATTATTTTATTTTCTCTTTATGTATATACATTCATTTTTATTGCTGAAAACACATGTATTCCTTTGTGCAATTCGAGGAGATTCTGAAACTTCTCTTCACTAAATTTTATTGCCCTTTTTCTCTCTTTCGAACGTAGGGTTTATGGTCCATCGATCTCCAATATTTCACCTTTTCTAGCAGCCTAGCAGGTAAGTTTTCTGATGTAGATTCCTTATTAATTGCTCTTAAAAGTTTAAAAGAGCACGCTCATTCTAGCTTCTAAGATTCTGAATTTTGGATGTTATCTAATAGAAATTGACTCAATATGATTTAATCCAGTATTGGTTGGATGGGGTGGGGGATCGTCAAGGGGGAGGGTGTTGGAGAGGTGGGGAAGAGTTGAACTTAGGAAGGTTATTTATAAAATTTGTTCCATGAGTGAAATTATTTTGACCAACCAAATATTAAAAAATTGTAATATATTTTTTCGGACCAACAAAAAATGTTTTCCGCATCCTATATATATGAATGAAAAATATTTTCCTAAAGTTTCTTTTTAATCTACTCATCCTTTCAACCTATATCCTACTCTTGCTTATCCCTTAGGAGAGGAAGTTTTGCAATGGAAAAACTAGAATTTAGGAAGTTTTAAAAATTTAAAAATTATTTCAATTTTTTATATTTCATAAAAACACCTATCATTTATTAATTCTAACTAAGTATTTATTTACCAACTTACTCTGTTGCTTCGTCTTCTCGGTCATCAGATCTAGAAATGAAAGCTTGTCGAAAAGAGATTGTTCATACAATGTGGAAAGATTTTATAAAAAAATAGTTTGTTATTACCTTCTCGAAAAAGAATAGTTTGAGTGACAAGATTGAGAAAAATAATAATTTGTTTTTAATTCAATTAATGTATTACTTTTGTCCATATTGTTATGTTGTTATTGTTGATTGTTATCAATTATGTTATAATTTTTTTTTTAACGGAACATGTTCATTATAAAATGATAACACAAACTTATGGGTATTTTAAATAATTTTTAGAACTCACAGCTACAAAATAATATTTTTTGAAACTTCACTAAAATTTCGAAAAATTTATGGCCTAACGCATGTTTGAACGTCACCAAGAATAGCTTGCCAAAAATAAGAATAAAGAATGTAATTTTGGTAAGAGTATATGAGTACAAAATAAGAGTGAAGAATGTAATTTTGGTTCCATGCTTTAATCATAAGACTTAGGGCTCGTTTGGTGTGAAGAGAAGGGATAACTAATCTCGAGATTGATTTAAGGATGAGTTTATCCAATGTTTGGTTGGGATAAAATCACCGAATAATTTATCTCGGGATTATAGTGTTATTGTAAGATAACAATCCCGTGATAACTTATTTCCCAATCAAACAAGTCCTTAGAGAAAACAGTTTACTTTCTCTTTAGTGAGTAGGGGCAATGAGAATTGAGAACTTTGTTGCAGTACTCTCAACTCTCAAGTTCTTCACGTTTTGAGATGATACGTTTTAGATACACTTTGTATTTCATTGCAAACTGCTTGCATTTCTCCATTTTTTGAGATTAGCGAAGAAAATTTTTGATAGTGTATGGGCTCAACTACATTGGTGATTGTTTCACTGTTGTGTCAAAAATTATATGATGATGAAGCAATTGCAATAAGTGTATTAGATCACACCTATATAAATTCAATTTGAAAAAGAAATTCTAAATCTCCTAGGATAATGTAGGACTTATCATAGTTGCTGCAATTGTAATTCTACACATGTTTTAGCTCTCTTTGTTCACTGTGTTTGTGCTTTGATAAAGTGTAGGTCCTCAACATCCAGAACACAAATACTAAAACTACCTCTCCAAGAACAAAATTTGCCAGCCAACGATAATGACGACTACATCTGATACCAAATTGAGCATGAAGCTTTTGATTGACACCAAAGCTGGCAAAGTCCTATTTGCTGAGGCTGAAAAGGATTGTGTTGATTTTCTCTTTCACATTCTTTCATTGCCTGTGGGAACTGTTATCAATCTTCTTAAGGAGAAAGGAATGAACGGATGTTTGCCTAACCTGTACGAAAGCGTAGAAAATCTGAAGGACACCTATATTCAACCGAACCAATGCAAGGATATCCTTTTAAAACCCAAGTCTTCAGTTGGGATCTCTTCAGCTCCTTTTCTTTTGCTTAATGGCGATGTTCCGACACATGAGAAGACTTTTTATGGCTGTCACCGCATTAGTTCCCACTTAACTGTTTCTGATGACCCTACTGCTATCTGTACAAGCTGTCAAAATCGTATGTCAACAGAGCTAGTTTATGTTGCTCCGCCGGTAGCAGCGAGTGGAGCTGTGAAAGCAACCGGGGGTTTTGTGAAGGATGTGGTGACATACATGGTGGCAGATGACTTGGTGGTTAAGCCCATGTCCACCATTTCTTGCATTGCCCTTCTCAACAAGTTTAATATCAGGGATTTAGGTGTGCTAAAGGAGGAAATAGTAAGTTTCGGAATGGAAGAGGTAATCAATTATCCTTAAAATTTAAAGATTTTTTTATACTATCACCGTGTTTTAACATGCTTCTAGTCTCTTATGGTCTACATACACACCACCCTTCCCAAACCCCAACTATTGGGATTGTGTTGGGAGTTGTTGTAGTAATGTGTTGAAATAAACTCAAAATTTTACTCGTGTCTTTTGTATATCATTTTCTATTCGGTTAATTATGCCTATTTAGTGAACTCCTACTGTTATTTTGCAGGCGGTGGAGTTGCTGAAGGCATCTTTCGAGTCGGAAACAGTTCTGACCAGTGTTTTCATGAGCCGCGTCAAATCGGAGAAATAGTCATAAGACAAAATGGAATTCTCTCTCTCTCTCTCTATATATATATAAATAGTTGTTTCCTTTTGTTTGATTCCCGCCTGAATTGATTCTGATTTTCTAGGTTAAATCTATTGTTAAACCATATTTGTGTTCAAAGTAGTACGCTTTTGTTATATTCTGTGTCTTTCATCCTTTTGTTACAGAGTATGTCTATCCTCTCAAGCATTGATATCTTTTAACTAGATGAGAATGTGTAATGGAATGTGCTATGGAATGTTAAAATGAGAAGAATGCTAAAATTTTGTGATTCTTTGATATGTAAAGTTCTTATCAAATTAGGAGATCAAAGAGAATAGTCAGATAGAGAGGGTCGTTTGCACGTTTTGACTTTAGTTTGTGATGGTCTTTAATTTGCGCTCCTTATAACAAATAACATAAATTTATATTTTTATATTATAACATCTCGTAAGTTATGTTCAGATGTGATTTCAATTTCTAAAGAACTTACGTCTCACTAAACATATTGAATTATTAAAATGCAAAAATTAAAAGCAACCTATTTAAATGGCAAACGTGTAAATAGATAAAGGTTTTTAATGCCGCCTTCATTGTAGCTAGGGCTCAATAAAATCTGGGCTTATAGTTTCGAATCCTCCCAGCCCAAACATCTTTAAGTCCAAGTATATTCTTGGGAAAATTAGAAGAAATCAATGGGATATACAAATAAAAAAAAGAGATTGAAAACCGCATGAAGAGAAAAAGGAAATTAAAAAAGAAAAAAAAAGGAATTTTTCGCATATAGCCACTCAAAAATACCTTGATTATGCTCCATAGCTATAGTTTGCTAATTACAATTCGTAGCTATAGTTATAATTCTTGATTGCCTCTACGTCGGGCAAATTTGGTTAATTAATGTGTGTATTCGCGATAATCTCATTTCTTTCGAGTTTTTGTATAACGTTTGTATATTTCATTATACAATTCATGCACAACGTTTGTCTAAATCGCTATACAATTTGTAGTGTTTGTATATTTTGCTATACAATTCGATTCGCGCACACATTTGTATAAATCGTGTGAATTATACAAAACTCAATCTGTAATTGCAGCTAGATGTTTTTCGCGAGTCATTATTAATTCAAACTATAACTATGTTAGCTAATTGCTAGTATATGTTTGCTTATATGTGCAATTTTCCCGAAAAAAACCCGAAAGAGGTTACCTGAAAATATTGGAACACGATATGAGAGGGAGACCCAAAATTTTGAAATTTTAAAATCTAATTATCCTTGAGTGAATTAAGGAGAAAAATTAATAAAAAGATTGTGATGAGAGAGAAAGTCTATTTGTATATCTGTGGGAAACGAAATATATGGTAATATACAAATACGGAAGTTTTTTCTAGTAAATAGGATTAGAGATTAGTGGCAAGGTGTAATTAGTTACAACTACAGCTATGACATATAATTAAGTAGTATATATTTATTTATTCGAGTAATTATCCTATATATTCTTTTGTAAGAATCTATAAAATCTTGTAGTCATGGCAAGTGAAGTTCAAGTGAATTTATTATAGTCATTCATAAGTAAATAAATAAAAAAGAATAGGTTTCTACTGGCAATAAAACCCTACAACCATTAATTGCGACTTAAATCACCTTTTAATTAGGCAGATTGGCAACAAATTGAATTTGAGGTTTGGCAAAACAACTATTTACAAGTCATCTGTTGAGCCCAAGATTGGACAAGTACCAGCCCATCCTTTTCCATAGCCCGTTAAATATGGCCCATGTAGGACCATGGCTTATAACATGCTTTTACTCATTTGCTTGTAGCCTCTCTATTCCTCGTTGCATTGCTAAATAAGGTGAGTTTTAATTTCATGGCCAAAAAAGATAAAAATAATTAACGTTTTATTAATTTGTATTGGACAAAAAGCACCTTGTAGACGTTGCAGAATAAGGGACGGACACGTGGCAGGATGCTCAAGGTTATTGGTTCAATGAAGTGAACTAGTCTCGAATGTGAGTTTCGGTAAAATCGGTCTCAATTGGTCTTTCAAGTCATTTGATGTGTTAGTCTTATAACCTATAAATAGTAATTTTAATACATTTATAAAGGGATCTGATATTGAACAATATAACAACGATACACTCATATTCTTGTGCTTCAAACTTTTCACAGTAATTTTTTTTACTAAGTCTTTATATACTCAAACGATCCCGTTTTGAAGCTAAGATCACTCGAACATCACCGAATCCAGCGTAAGCATTCGTCACCGAAACTATACTGCTTCATACTTCATACACTTTCTTTACTTACTTTATTATCCTTGTTTCATTTTTTTCACTTATATTCACGAACATATCTAACACTTATAATATTCAAATGTCAAAATAATTAATTGGATGTACTTCTCTGTGGAGTTCAGTCCCCAAAGTCAAAAAATGGTTGCCCAATGGTTAGACAATTTGCATCATTTTTTTTTTGTAAAAAATGACGGACAATCTCTTCTGCAATTGCAAAGGTTTGTCAAAAATGGCAGGCGAGAGTTTCTATAAAAGGAGCTCTCCAGCTCCTCATTTTAGACATCCAATTCACAGGCAGAGAGAAAAATACTTGAGTTGTGAGGTATTTCATATACTATAAGAAAATAGTCTATGAAGAAAAATAGAGTGTGAACGATATTTTTTAGTAAGGTAGGAGATCAAAAGAGTGTTATTTCTTTTAAGTGTGTGGTAGTCTTTTTTTGAGTGTTGTACTCGGTACTACCTAGTGTAAAATTCCTTACTATAGTGATATCAGTTGCTCTTCTTGGCCCGTGGTTTTTTCTTCATTTAAAAGGGTTTTCACGTAAAATTCTTGGTGTCATTATTTTTCCATTTTATTTCATTATTTTGACCATATATATTTTTGTGTTAGTCCACGCTTTCCCAACAAACTAGTATCAGAGCAAAGTTTTATCTGAGTATGCTCTGTGGTTGCAGCATAGTTTGAACTTTCACATCAGAAAAGATTTACTTTGATTTGCTATAGTTATATTTTTTGGGGGAAAACGATGGAAGCCAACATTAGTAGAATGGTTACTTTAAATGGTGTTAATTATATCATTTGGAAAGGAAAAATGGAAAATCAGTTTTATGTCAAGAATTTTTATCAATCAGTCTTTACCACCGTAAAGCCTGAAAATAAAACAGATGAAGAATGAAATCTGTTGCACAGACAGGTGTGTGGATTTATTAGACAATGGATTGACAATAATGTGTTGAACCATATTTCTAGGAAGATACATGCTCGTACCCTATGGGAGCATCTTGAAAGCTTGTATGCTCGGGAGATTGAGAACAACAAAATGTTCTTAATAAAACAGATGTTAAGTTTAAAATATCACTTGAATAATTTTCAATGAATCATGAACCAATTGTCTGCTATGGGCATTAAATTTGACGAAAAAATTCAAGGCCTTCTTCTACTTGGTTTTCTACTAGACTCTTGGAAAACATGTAGAACTTCATTGTTAAATTCTGCTTTGAATGGTGTGATCTCTATGTCCTGATAACTAGCTCAAGGCGGAGAAATAAAAATCGTGGTTCTCAAAATAGAGAACATAGCAGAAGCAAATTCAGAGGCAGACTTAGGTATATTGAGTGCTATCATTGTAGCATGAAAGGGCACACAAAGAGGTTCTGTCGGAAATTGAAGAGAGAGAACAAAGAAAAAGAAGAAGTTAAAGAAGATGGCAATGAAATTTGCTTAGCCACCATCTCCATCGAAGATCTTGTTATAGTCCTTGATGCAGATCTGATAAATATTTCTTGTAATGAGTTAAGTTGGGTTGTGGACACTGGTGCTGCATCTCATGTGACATCAAGGAAGGAATTTTTCTCTTTCTATACTTCTGGTGACTTTGGAACCTTGAGTATGGATAATGAGACTGTATCTAGGGTGGTTGGTGTTGGTACAATCTGTTTGGAAATTAGTATTGGAACCAAACTAGTTTTGAACAATATAAAACATGCACCTGATATTCATTTGCACCTAATTTCTGTTGGTGTTCTAGCTGATGAAGGATATGTTAAGACCAATGGCGATGGAAAATGGAAACTTATTAAGGGTTCCTTAGTTGTGGCTCGTGGTAACAAACTTCATGGTTTATATTGCACTACGACTTCTATTTGTGCCAATATGGTGAATGCAATTGAGAGCGATAACTCCTCAACGTTGTGGCACAAAAGACTTAGCTACATCAATGAGAAAGGACTCAATGTTTTGGCCAAGAAAAAATTATTGTTTGATTTCCAAAGTGCTAAATTAGAAAAGTGTGAGCACTGATTGATGGGAAAACAAAATACGGACTCCTTAAAGTCTAACCCTCTTTCAAGAAAGACAAAGTAACTTGAGTTGGTGCATTCTGATTTATACGGTCCAATGAAGATAAGGACTCTGGGTGGTGCACTCTATTTTGTCACTTTCATTGATGACTGCTCAAGAAAGCTTTGGGTCTATGTCTTGAAGACTAAAGACCAAGTGTTGGGTGTCTTTAAGAAGTTTCAAGCATCAGTTGAAAGAGAAATTGGAAAAAAACTGAAATGTATTCGTATTGATAATGGTGGTGAATATTGTGGACCATTTGACGAATATTGCAAGCATCAAGGTATTAGACACCAGAAAACTCCTCCCAAGACTCCTCAGCTTAATGGGTTGGTTGAGGGGATGAACAGGACCTTGAAAAGATTTCTACAAATGAGAATCCTGCAGATATGCTGACCAAAGTGGTAACAAGGGACAAGTTCAAATTGTGCAAAGAACTTGTTGGCATGAGCTCTCTCTAAGAATATGAAGATACCTCCTTCTAGTGAACGGGACTGGAGGGGGAAATTTGTGGAGTCGAGTCCCCAAAATCAAAAATGGCTGCCAAACTGTTAGACAATTTGCACCATTTTTCTTGGTTAAAAATGACAGACAATCTCTTCTGCAATTTGCAATTGCAAAGGTTTGTCAAAAATGGTGAAGAGAGTTCCTATAAAAGGATCTCTTCAGCTCCTCATTTTAGACATCCAATTCACAGATAAAGAGAAAAATATTTGAGTTGTGAGGTATTCCATAGACTATAAGAAAATAGACTATGAAGAAAAATAGAGTGTGAGCGATATTTTTTAGTAAGGTGTGAGATCAAAAGAGTGTTATTCCTTTTGAGTGTGTGGTAGTCTTTTTTTAGTGTTGCACTCGGTACTACCCAGTGTAAAATTCCTTACTATAGTGATATCAGTTGCTCTTCTTGGCCCGTGATTTTTCCCTTATTTAAAAGGGTTTTCACGTAAAATTCTTGGTGTCATTATTTTTCCATTTTATTTCATTATTTTGACCATATATATTTTTGTGTTAGTCCACATTTTCCCAACATTCTCATGCACGGCTCTCCTTCTATAATCATGAATATATAATGAAAGTGATTGCGTAGTCACAAGGACATTTGATTTGATTACTATAAATTATACTAATATATATAATGTATCTAGGGGTGCTCACGGTTCGATTTGGATCGATTTTTATTTAAAAAATAACCAAACAAATTGAGTCGATTTTTCAAATTGTCAAACCAAATCAAACCAAACGATATCGGTTTTTACTATTCGGTTTTTGTCGGTTTTTATCGGTTTTTTCGGGTTTTGTCGGTTTTTAAAATACCTTGTAGTCACTATTTGAATAAACAGAAAATAAATTTCAAAAGTATTTTCTTATTATAAATTTCATTGTAGCCAGTAGCTACTAGCCAAGATTGACGCATACATGTTTAATAATAGAGAATGACTCACCTAAAGTTTTACTATTTGTAATTGTGTGTAGCTTTTCTGTGTATGAAGTCTATATTTTATTTATTTTTACTTTATTTAGTATAATTCAAAAGAATGGCCCAAGATCAAAAATATAAAAAATCAATATAAATTGTATTTTTTTCATAAAAAAATTAAAATACACACACATATATATACAAATTTAATTTTTAAAATATGTATATATAAAGTCGGTTTGGTTCGGTTTTTTCGATTTTTTTTAGACTTGAAATCAAAACCAAACCAAATATAGTCGGTTTTTAAATTTAAAAACCAAACCAAATCAAACCAAATAAATGTCGTTTTTTTTTTCCGATTTAGTTTGGTTATCGGTTTGGTTCGATTTTTTGATTTTTCGTGTTCAGCCCTAAATGTATCTAAAGAATAGGATCTTTTTTAAAAAAAAAATAATTAGAATCCAAGTTGTCATTTATTATTTTATTATATTATAGTATTAATAAAACGGTAGGACAGAATAGCACCTCAATATGAACACTTAACTATTTCTTGGGCATGCATTTGAATACTACGTATATATGCTTGTGAAGGATTAGAAAATCCAATTGCCATCTCATCCGAAATAGACATATATATATATGTCCCTACCACATTTAATCACTACCTAGCAATTACCGGAGGCGGCATGTATTTCTACTATATTTCAAGTTAATATTATAATAATAATTAGATTAAGTATTCATTGATATTTAGTAAAGCTATTAGATTTTTGTGAATCCATATACAAGCCTCTACATCTACTCCCGACTATCACTCTAAAAGATTCATTCCTAAGATCTTAATAGGAATCAGTGTTTGCTTATAACATTCAAACAAAACTTCAACTTCAATTTGAATTTTTGTGTACTATCAGTTTTAATCTTTACAATATGAATGGGTATAAATTAGGTATAAGTTAGGTACTGGATGAGTGGCCGCATCCGTATATACTACCTGCCTTGACGGTTCTCATCTCATTGGACAAAAATTCAACAAAAAAATATTCTATGCGTTTAAGAAAGAATTATTTATTTTTTTGTTAGTCTATTTAAAAAAGAATAATTCCTTTTTTTTGCAATACTTTAATTTTAAATTTTTATATGGCATGTTTAAAACCACAAGATCAAATGACATTTTGATATATTTGAAATAACTTTAATTTAGGACCACAAAATTGAATTTTATTTTATTTTCTTAAACTTTGTGTCAAGTTAAATTATGATATTCTTTTTGAAAGTTCACACACTTTCATCATATAAAGGGTTAGGAAGCTTTACCTGGAAAAGGCAAGGGGCTTCTCTTTGGATGCACATGTGTGTGTTAAATTTTTTCCTCCGTAAATGTCATTTTAAAATAAAATAAAATTATTCCAAGATAATTATTATCTTAGAAATCAAAAATAAAAATTAGTATATCCTTTTAATTATATTCCTGTATGAAAAAATCTACTACTTCTTAATAGTGCTCAATATTTCTCAAGGAGCGTCTAATAAATAGAAGGTAATTAAAGTAACACTTATTTTGAAACAGAGGGATAGGAGTATAAATGAAATGAAATAGCACTCTTTTAAAAGATCATATGGTTTATATGGTCTAGCAACCCCACTTGCATGCATTGTGAATATTTTTGTTAAGACTATATTATAAGGTAGATTGATAAAAAAAAAATATATGCAGTTAGCTTAGCTGTTTAATTTTTTCCTTACATTTGGAAAAGAAACATCATGGGTGCTCATGACCTGCTGTAACTATGCAATTATAATATATAGTATGACAGCTAAATTATACTCCATTTTATTATCCTCCACCATACGTAAATTCTCAAGTGTGGTCTTTTATAAAGTGAAGTTTCCTTTTGCAGGTGGAATAATTAAAAATTACGTCTTTTTACTTCTTCATGCGTTGAAGAAAATAATAATGTGCTTTCAATAAATTCTCTATGTATATTGACACTTCAAAAAGTGAATATGTCAGCGTTGAAGAAAATAATAATGTGCTTTCAATAAATTCTCTATGTATATTGACACTTCAAAAGGTGAATATGTCATGTATTGTGGTATATGTCATTTGTTGGTGTTACTCATGAGGGACTTATGCATTCTATTGTTCCTTTTCAAGAGGAAGGAGAGAGGTATAACGTAAGCGAAGTCACATCCAGAAATTTTAACTATATTCTTAGTGGTGCAAGGTCTTTTCGAAGTGCGATTTTGATTCAAAATGGACTATTATCACACTATATGTTAAGTGTATTTTTGATTAGATTAGCCCAATAACTGCTATCAAAGCAAATGATTTGACAAAATAAGTATAAGATGACGAGGCGATTGCTTAGGATTCACTTTACTACATTTTACCATGTAAAATTAAAGGTAGCTTAAGAACGCACACAAACAAAACAAAAGAAGCTAGCCTTGGGTTTCGATGATCATAATCATAAATGCTTGGGGTTAGATGTAAAAGGTGGTTAGGCTGTATGTTTCCCTCCATTGGTTTGTAATATTTTTTTTTAGTCTCATTGACGTGCATCGTAGGAGTCATGCTAAATCCCTCATCACCACAGGAAGTGAAAGCCCCCCTGAATGGATTTTGGTAAAAGAAAATAGGACAGTAAATTTGGAAAATTTACTTGTGGGTCATTGTAACAATGGGCTAATTAGAATAAGAAATTTGAGGGAGAGACATGTGGATTATGGTGATGGGCTACATGAAACTTACTTAGTTCAAATGGAGATCACTGAATGTGAGTGTCAACAAAGTCTCTATTTATAATTTAAAAGATCGAGTGTGACGCTTTGGGGAAAAAGCGTATATAATTGACACAAAGTAGATAATATCAAACCACGTGAAGAAGAGTATTTTTGGGTTAGATTAGCCCAAACACTTGATTGAGAGGCAGGATTGGCCTAGGCCTTGTGGGTGGTTAGGAGCAAGCAAAGTCAAACACTCCACATGTTTTGCATTTAATACAAATTAAAATTGCATTTTCCCAATATAAATTTCCTGGCTATAATTATTCCCCTGAATTCAAATTGCTTTCAATGATAATTATTATGATAAGAAAAAGGCAAGTGCTGCGAGGATTCTCATCCTCAAACAATAAACTTCAATTTAATTAAGGGTAGCTTTAGTTGTTGAAAGTTTCTAATAAAGTAACTACTACTATTTGGAAGTTCAATTTGAGAAATTCCTTAAAGTTCACTTTTAGCTGGTCTCTTGATGTATATATGTATCCAATCCAATTATTCCTGTGCCTGGAAAAAAGTTACTGTTCCCATTTAGCTGATCTTTAATTTTTCTCCAACCAAAGAAATAAAGAAATTAAAAATACGCGCGCACACACACAAAAATAATCCTCAAAACTATATTTGTGTAAATGTGAGCTTAAACGTAACTAAATAGTTGCCAACGAACTGAGAATCGTATAAAGAACTTTTATACTATCGTATAATAACCCATTACTCCGTATAACAAGTTGTTTGATCTATTTTCTTTGTTATGATATCATAATTGTTATAAACATTTACTATATGTTATTACAGCTAACTTAATCTAATGTGGTGTAAAAATATTACCGGCCATCTCCTTACAAAATTAACTTAAAACTCATTGTGTCTGGCGGCGGATCGGAGCCACTTCTATTCAAGTGGTGTGAATTGATACCTTGATATATTTTATTGAAAAATTGCATTATATATATAAAAAAAAATTGCAGCTCTAACTATTGGTTCCCCATGTTAACATCAACCCTACCACTGTCTAGCTTCTGTCAACCTTCTTAGCTTCACAATGAAGGTATGCATGTAATTATGGTTAGAGGAAAAATATTAGTAGAACTAGTCAAACACCACCCTATAAAAGTAATAATCTTTTTTATTTTTTTTGTTTTGCTATATGTTGCTTCATGACATTCACTAATAAATAACTAAACTTAAAAAGAACAGACTAAATTGATTAACCTTCACTTGAAGACTTACTAGATTTTGACAACACCATTGAGTTAAGACTTTGTCAAATTAGCAAAGTCAGCAGGTAATTGGAAACAAGAGATGTTTTAGTTCTTGTTACACTTAATAAAGGAAATTAATGAGTCAATTTCAGCTGAAAATGTGATATACTTTCTCCATTTCAAATTATCTATCATAAAAATATTATATATCTGCTAAAATAATATTAATTAATTTTATTTTAATTATTTTATCTTTATTTATGTCTTAAAATAATTTTCATTGAATATTTGCTCTTTTTATGTGTAGGTGTTTGTAGTATTAAAATAAATTATTACTCTACTAATGATAAAGTAGGAAATGATTAATTTTGTCTTCGACTTCTAAAATAACAAATAATTTGAAATAATTTTTTTTTTTTAAATCACAGATAATTTGAGGGGGGTAGTATGAGTTTACTTTTAGTGTGCAATTTAATAATCTTTGATCATTCCTTACATCCAATGCTAAACTTCCTTCGGGAAATTGATTCTGTTTCATGACAATGACATATTTATCAATTGTCTTTAATAATTATTTGAAGTTCAATTTCGTATCAAGAAGTCAAAATTTTAAACTAAATCCAAGACTATCAATAAATAATACTATGATAATCAATGGTTTGACAAAGTGTGAAAAGCAGTAATCAAGTTTATTAGTAGAATAAACAAATTAAAAAAATAATCTTCTCGTATTGGTCTTTGTTTTTATATACACAATGAAAATCACAAAAAATAATAGTTATTAAAATTAGAGATAGATTTAATTTGTAACTACTAAAAACATATTACTTTAAATTAAAACTAATGACAATCAAAACTTAAAAATAGATCACGTGATAACTTAACACACATAATACTAAAATTACAATCATGAAAAATATGTAGTGATTTGCAAAGAAATTAGTTAAATCACATTATCTTTCATCAAAATAGAATCAATTCCTTAAATGGTCATTCAATTTGTAAAATAACACATGTAATCTTTGAATCTTTTTGAATAATAAGATCATCGAACTATACTCGTGTCTCTAATAAAGTAAAAACAAATGGAAAGTGAAGTCCCACTCTTTTCACTCCATTGATGATTCAAACTCACGATTGGAAGTGAAGGGTGCTTACCATTCGAACAACTCTCTCATATCCCATGAAATATTTTAAGGACATTTACGACCTATTTTTTAAGATCCATTTTTTGAAATAATACCCCTTAACTCATTTTTAAATTATAAAACCAATTTGACACAATTACGTCAAATTATTTCCTTCATCCCAATTTTTCTCTTACTATTAACTACTATAGTTATTTTTGGATGTATTTGTTAAAGCATTAAATTTATTATATTCGAAGGGTGATATAATAAAATTATTGTTTTATTTATTGCTCCTTAAGAAATGTGCCTAGGTCAGCTAGATAAATAAAAATGGTCGGAGGGAATACTTGTCATATTTCATTTTTCGAGTGTCAAACTCCATGAACATTGACCAACTACTTAAGATATATTTTTTACAATATGGTATGAGAAAAATTGCAGCTTACATTATTTTTTATATAATTTGTAATTTTAAATTATAGAATTAATTATTTAACTTAAAAAATTAACAAAATTAATTATCGAGAAGCAAAAAATGACAATTAATAGGAGACGAATGAAATATCTTCAGTTAATGTTTACTCCTTAACATGCGTACAAAAAGAAAACATAAAATAAGTATGGACCGGAAGGAAGACTAGTATGACTGGAGAATGCAAAAAGTAACTTGACTCCCTTAGTTAATGAAGTTGGACTTTTTCTTAAAGGATTTTAACATTGAAGAAAAAGAAATCAATCAAAAACAACACGTACTACTCCTAGAATTGCTATATATACTGTAACACATTGACTTGCTTATTACTCACTCATCCACACAACACATGATTAAATGCCTTTCTGACTCATTATCTTCTCTCATTGAATGTGATTTACTCACTTAATAAATCAGTATAGTCTTAGGGGTAAAACTTCTGTGCAAAAGGAATGGTTATCAGAGCTCACGAAATAGTTTTAGCTATGTAAAATAAATTTTATATTATTAAATCACATACGCTCTGAAATTATTAATAATACACGAAAGAGTAACCTAGAAAAAATAAGACAGATAACATAGTACAATAAATTAAAGTAGAATAATAGTGTACAAAGTTTTTATCGATGTATATAAGCAAAATCTTGTGCGCTTAGCCCTTGCTTTACCGACAAGATTTAAGAAAATTAACAGGAGGTTCTGAAAGTCAAAAACAATACCTAATTGCTCGGTGCATTGCCATTATGTGGTGAAGATAGAACTACCTATTAATGGATTGTGATAGAGCCAGGATGTGACTTCATCAATAATCATCTATCTATGTTGATATCCAAGGAAATGAAGCAGTTTCAGAAGAACAATTACGACGACAACAACAATATATTCAATAAATTTCACAAATGGAGTCTGATCAAAAGGATAATATGTACGCAGTCTTACCCCTACCTTATAAGGGTAGAAAGATGTTTTTCGATAGACTTGCAAAAGAACAATTACTAGATAAAAAAAAAAAAAAGAGAGAAGAAATTGGATGCAAATATACAACATAATTAAGTACTTGACAAATTTGGTATAATATTTGCCAGCGACGAATTTAAATGGGGAACATGATAAACAAACAAGAATTTCATATAGTTGACCCCAATTTAATTTGTAACTAAGGATTTCATATAGATCAAGTCAGGTTTCTCAGAAATTACACAAAAAATGAACCCAAAATAAAAACAATTGAAGCTCTTGATAGAGTACTGGTGAGGGTTCATTATTCCTAGCTACTCAATACATTCCCAAGTTTAAAGATTACATGGAATATACACTTTATGCTCTTGCAAATATCAGAGTTTTAGATCTGCTCTGGCTATATAAAGTACTCAAATAAAAACCTATGGAGTCCAAATCCTAACAAGCAGTAACAACTAATTAATTAAAAGAGCCAAAAGACCAACTATACCTGAAACTGTGCTATGTTGTTTTGAAGAAATATTTACTACTCCCTACGTTTCAATTTATGCGTCTTACTTATTTTCTTAAACTTCAACCTCAATTAAATTAAGGCAGATAAATTGAAACGGAGGGAGTACTAGTAAACTATCTTTCTTTCTTTTTTTCTTCAAAACAAATCAGAAGTTTCAGCCAAGGCCATTCCCATTCCAATTCCCATTAATTGATCTTCTTGTTCAGCTTGTGCATTAGCATCATCAAGCAGCCACTTCTCCAGCATAGTTAAAGGGACTTGTGTCTCCAAATTTTGCTTACTCTCCTCTTGAATATTCCCATTTTCTGGCTTGAAATCAGGCAGATTTGGCTTGCTTTCAACTTGGAAAATCCCAGCATTATTATTCTCAGGTGTACTGAAATTACCACCCTCATCGACCGAAACGGATTGTGAAACATCCGAATTATTAGATGAATTAAAGCTAAAGAGCGAGTCCAAACCTTGTCCGGTTGTAACATTTACGGTCCCTTCGCTGGGGCTAGAACTTGAAACCGCACCGATTGATAAATTGTTGTTCAAGGAAGACATTTGAGTAATTTTCGAACTACTTGACGAGGTCGATTTGGGTGAATTTTTCATCCAATTTTGAAGCAACTTAGCAATGTTTTCAGCACTTGAAGCATAGGTAGTAGATGTTTGAACTGATGCTGGTTGTTGTTCCTGATCATGAGGAGGGGGAATATTATTATTATTATTTGGAATAATGTCAAGTGATAAAGCATCACACAGAGCTTGTTTAGCAGTGTGAATGTCTGTTTGAAGCCTCCTTTCCCATTGTCCTTTTGAGATTTTTGATTGAGATGATGATGATGATGCTGAATTTCCCTCTTGGTGATTGTTTTCGTCATGATTATCATCATGGCCTTCAACCTTCTTATTATTATTAAGCTTCTTTTTCAAATGAGTGTTCCAGTAATTTTTGATATCATTGTCTGTCCTTTGCGGAAGGTATGAAGCTATAGCTGCCCATCTATACCAACAAAAAACAACAACATAAATCTTAATTTCACTATAAGAATTTTAAGATCAAACCCCAAGTAATACAAAATTAAATAAACATTATCAAAAATAGAAATTGGTGACGAACAACAACAAACTCCGCCGATGATCCTATTTACCAATGAATTATTATATATATATATATATATAAAAATATTAGCTATGAGCAATTTAACAACGGATCAGCAACATAAGGTTTTCATACTAAAAAAGCTTAGTGGAAATTGAATTAGCACATAATGTGTGTGACACTTGCATCGATATTTTTGGGCCAATTCCCTTTTGTACTACCAAAAAAATCAAGATTCTTGCTGAATTCGAGTTTGTTGCTCCAATCATTACCAAACTAAGCTAAAAACATTTGGATCTAACCCTAAAAGTAAAAAAAGAAACAAACATAAGTTAGTTTGAAGGTTGATTTATTTTAGTACCGATTGCCAAGAAGAGCTTGAAGGTGGATAATCATTTTTTCTTCATGTTCAGTGAAGTTTCCACGTTTGATTCCCGGCCGAAGATAATTAGTCCATCGGAGCCTACAACTTTTACTGCATCTTAGCAAACCTGAAAAAAAATCGATCAAATTAATTGACACATATTCATTATTCAAGAAGATGTGTGATGGAGCTGCAGAAAAATTAATTACACGTATTTAATGTTTCCAACCAACCCCAAAAAAAAAACATAAAGAAGAAGAAAAAAAATATTCACAAAAGAGGAGAAATTAAAAGGGCTAGAGATTTTTTGAAAAAAATAAAAAAATTTACCAGTATTAGTTGGAATATTTCTCCAGTTTCCAGGACCATGTTCTTGAATGTATGAAACCAAAATGATATCTTCTTCTGGTGTCCATGGCCCTTTCTTCACCCCAGTTTTTTCACAACAAGGTGGCCTTCCCATTTCTAAAATCAAACAAATAAATCTTCTTTGATTAATTCAAAACACACACAAAAAAAAGCACTTGATTTTCTTGATTGTTTTTTCTTCTCTAGCTATATATCTTTAAAGGACATAAGTGAAAACAGCTTCTATGAAGAAATGTTTGAGACAAGGGTCTAAATAAAAGAGGGGTCCTTGTCTCTCTCTCTATATATATAATTAGGAGAAGAGAGAAGGGGATATATAGAAGAGACCAAAAGTGTGTATTATTACGCTAGATGACCAAAGATGATGAAGAGAGGGGTAAATGTGGCTAATCTTTAAAGAGTCAAAACTGGACAGCACTTAGCATTTACTCCTTTGCTTTGCAAAAAATAAAAAAAGTCAAGCTGTTTACTTGTGCTTTAGCAATTGTATATTTATCTTTTTCCTTTTCGTTAAACCACGTGGCATTCATCCTAATGACGATAATTATGACGCATTATTTAAAAATTTAAATGAAGCTCGTTTTTGTTTCACGTAAGTTTTATTACCCTCTTAAATGTAAAAATAACTGTTCCTTTTAGTTTTTGATTAAGCTCGTATATACTTATACACTTTCTCTTCATTTTTAATTATCTATTTTGGATGGTGCACACCTTTGAAAAATAATAATTAATATAAATATTTTATTAGATTTTAAGAAATAAATAATTAATATTGAGAGTTCCATGAAAAAAACATATGTTTATCTTTTGTTAAGATAAAAATGACAAGTAAAATTAAAAATATATTTTCAATATGGTAGATAAGTAAAAATAAATCAGTGTATACCAAGTGAATCTTTCCACACTATTAATGGTCTTTCAGGTCTAGCAGCATTTTATTTTTTTGGTTACGTTTAGTACTTTAGAAATGTATTATTATCTCACTAAAAAGCATAAGATGTTAGAGAAAAGGTCATGAGCCCACAGTTTTGTCACAGTTTTGGAATTGGAATTCACATGCTAAATGCAAGGCTTCTTGTCGAGGCACAACTTTTATTCCACGGTTGTAAAAATATATTGTTATTTATTTGATTATATTTTCTAGGGCCATGCATTAATTATGTAAAATTTTATCACAGGGTCGTCTTGATCATAAGGCCACTAAAGTAATCTTTTGGGGCCCCAATCTTTGGGGACTCCCACTTTCTCTTAAAGATGTATGTATATGTATATATATTGTTAAAAAATCTCATTTATTGATAAATTTGAAAAGAACTCTTTGGGTAGAAAATATAATAATCTTTTACCTCATTCAATATAAGGATTGTTGTAATAATTTAGAATGGAATAGTGTTAGTTAATTGTAGCATCGGTTCTTATGTGGCTATCTATTTTGTTGCCTCATTTATATTCTGTCGATTATCATGAACTGTTAGTGCGGCATTTTAACATTTTATTAAATTGCAATTTTAGCAATTGTCCATTGATGACATTTAATGTCATCTTTATTCTATTTTTCATTAGTGCATAAAATGCCTTTCATTATCATCTTTAGTTAGTGCAAGACTAAATCATTCCATTATGTATTTTTAACATAATTATCACTAATAAGGGGTGCACTAAATCATAATGGTGCACTAAATCATAATGATGCACTAAATGATGATAATAATGGCATTCCATTATTTTTTTCATCTTTGTATGATTTTTTCTCCTATAAATAGAGAAGTCTTCTTTGTTTTGAAATGTAAGATAAGAGAAGAAAAAAATTGAGAGAATTAAGTTTGTCTAAAAAGAGAGTTCTTATTAGTTGAAGAGGGGTGTTCTTTGTGTGGAGTTTTAAACTCAACTCTTGTCCAGCGTTTGTTGAGTTACATTTTGTGATAAGGTTGTTGTATCCTGGAGGGGACAAGTCAAGAGGACTACTGCTGGACCAGTGAAACGATTTACTGCAATGGGCTTGAATCTCCTTAAAGAGAGCGAGATATCCGTTCCTCAGCCAAGAAGTGAAGTTAATTTCTTTATTTTATTTTTCAATTGTAATTTGTAATCTTGTAATTTCACCAACATGAACCAACGTTATTATTCTTATATTTAACATTTTTATTCCTCTTTCACTATTTTTATTCTCTCATTATTGAATATTCTAAAGTCTCTCAAATGGTCAAACTTTCTACATTATGCAAAATCTATCAATCTGTGTTTATAAAGAGATCAATTTTTTTTTTGATATCTTCTTCAAATTTCAAGCACTAAAACTAATCTAACACTATTTTAATAACATTATATCAACTTATCAAATTCACCGCAACATTATTTCGATATCATTATATAAACTTTTCAAATTTTCGAGTCAGGTTTTATTTATTCTAACTTTATATTATATATTTTTCATTGAAAATTTACATTGTTTATATTATTACTTCATAATGTCCACATATATACTACTTCTCCAGACCTCATTCGTAGGGTTACACTGAGTATACTATAATTATTCAATTTATATATGTTAACTAAAAAAATAAGGCCTCTTTATGGAGTTTGGCTTTAGGCCCCCAGACCTGTTGGGACGACCCTGTTTCATTATTGTTAATATTTGCTCTAACACTTAAACAAAAGTTTCATGTGTCACGTTTAATTCTAACTTTTCATGTAGCATATTTAAGATCATAACATTAAAAAAATTGATATATTCTACCTATCTTTTGTTTAAGAGCATAATATATATTCTAAAATTTTCTTACTTTCATAAACGTTATGACAAGCCAAAGCCAAATAAATAAATTAAAACAGATACATAAAGTATATATCTATTTGAGAGATCGATATTGAAAGAAGTGAATTTCAATTTTGACATATGTAACTATATATTAATTGAAATTAAGAGTTTTGTTATTGATAGAAAGACGGAATCACGTGGTCTTTAAAGTCTAAAAAGCGAAAAAACGAAACAAGATAAAAAGTATTCACGGTTATTTAGTAAAATTTCAACGTGATTAGGACAATACATGCATATTGAATTGGACCAGAAAAATGTCAAAGCGATGATTATATTGGCAACCAATTAGGATATTCATGTACTATTATTAGTTTTAGTTGTTACATAAAAATATCACTTCAATTAAAAAATATTGGTCCACTGAAGATCATTATATTGGCTAGCTTCACTATCAACTTTGTTAGATTAGGTTCATAATATTTAAGATGATTTTGAATTGTATGGACTATGGTCTCCATTAGTCACCCTTCAATAAATAAACGTAAACCGTACTATTCTTGTGGATCGGACTTGCAATTAGCTAATAATCAACAATATAAATTAGGAAAGATACCTGAAGTCCAACTTGTACCTCAGAATTAATCGTTGACAATGTAAGGACGAGTTGCATAAACATTTAATTTCTAGCTACATTTGCATCTTGTAATAATTTCCAGCTCCATTTTCAAAAATTGACATTTCGATTAAACTAGAAGAGGTAAGATTAGCTCATAAGAATATAACTTGTTTATTTATTAACTGATCTACAGTACAAATTCAACCAATTTTAAAGGTGGGTTGATGTATTATAATAAATTAATTCAGTTTATTTCAGTCCAACTAATTTTAAAGTAAAAATGGACAAAAACATTTACCGAAAGATAAAATTAATTTAAATAGCTGAGATATATATATATAATATATGTATAATATAAGTGCATTATACATGCATATTGATAATCAATATAAATATTATTGACCGAACGGCCAAATATATAAGTTCCCATTATTGAATCAACACATTAATTATAAAGTCTCTTAATTCAGTCTAAACCTCTCATTTAAATTATGCGTGAGTTGATTTCCTTCCCTAAATATGTTGAATAGGCATGGCGCAAGCAAGCTCTTGTATGATATGTTAGTGAAGAGGCCTATTTGTAAATAGCAAAATGTTGGTGAATCGGTGCAAGCAACCTCTTCTCCATAACCCTCGGCAAGGTGGTTGGGAAGATCTAGAGGGAAAGACAAAAATGGTTTTAATAATTAACAAAAAAAAATGGATAAGTTTTTTAAATGAAGAGAAAAAAGAAAAAGTCAAAGAAGAAATCTGTGTTGCAACGTGTTAAAATAAAAGACAAATTTAAACAGCTATTAAAAGTCTACTAATTAATCGGCCTTTTTGTTCTTATATTTGATGTATGAAGTGAAATAGTAGTGTGGGGAAAGATGTGACCCGACCTGGTATGTTGCATACCTTTCAGATCATGGGCCAAGATTTAATATAGTTTTTTTTTTTCAAAAAATTTCACAAATAGCTACTATAAGCACCTAATTATGCTCCTTAACTATAATTTGTATATTTACGAGTTGTAGGCTTGTAGCTATAGTTTAACCTGTCTCATTTATATAATTCACAGGTTTGTATAATTTGTGGGTGAGTTTGTATAATTGAGCTATTTTTGTATAAACTTGAAATAACGAATTTATACAAATACAAACATATGAACTTTATGCAATTAGACAAATTATATTATACAAAATTACATAATACAAAAGTTATACAAATTTCGAATTATACAAATGTGTGAATTATACAAACTCGAACCATGATTAACGCTAAATGTTAGTGACGAATTGTAAATTAGCTAAACTATAGCTATATTAACTAATTAACTAGTATATATTTGCTTATTCACGTACGTAATTTTTCCTTTCTTTTTCTTTTCCTTGATGAAATAAAATAGACGGATAATATGCAGGGCGGAGCCTGTTTGTGGTTAGGAGTTCATCGAACTTACTTCGGCAAAAAATTATACTATTTATATATGATCAAATATATATTCTATGTATATAGAGTAGATGTCTTACCCCTTTCAACTAATTTGTGTGCTTACTTCTTCTGATTTTAAATTCTTCGATGAAAATTCTGGTTCCATCACTAATAATATAATGTAGATAAATTTCATAATTAGAGAAACTAATTTGTTAATATAGGGAAAATGTTTAAAGTTATCCTTATACATTGCGAAAAGATGTATAATTACCCTTCGTTAAAAGTATGGAAGGGAACAAATTAAACAAAAATAAGGAGGGTCATTTTTTTTAGGAACATATATAGCTCGTTTATTGATTTCCACATAAACTTGCACCTTCACCGGACTACATGAGGGGGGATTGAGTTGATTTGGTTCCTCGCTATTGAATTTTTGGGCTAAAATTGTTATCTTTTAAGAATCTCGATTTCTTAATGTTTTTGAATATTGATATAACGGTATAAAATTTTGGTATTCAAGATATATTAGGTTAATCTCCTACTAAAACTCCGTTAAATCAACTTCTCCATTGTTAAAACAAGCGCAATTTTCACTAGTTTATCTATGTTTAACTACATTTGGAACAATGTGATAAATTTTAATTACTCGAGTTAATTTATTTTGACAACAAGAAGGTGAGACGTGACGCCAAAGTAATTATTTGGTCATGTAGCTTTACTCTGTGAGCTTGTGAGAGTTACAATCTATGGGATTCGGTTTTCTCTTTTTCAAAGTTACGAATTAATTTCTTTTGGAGTTTAGAGTGGAGAAAGAAGACTAGATTTCTTTTCATTATATTTTCTTGCAAATATAGAAAACCTGAAATAATGCTTATTAATTGAAAGCCAACATATTCATACTGTAGTTTGCATATGATGAGTTCATCTATTGGAGACTACCGGATAAGTATTTAATTTTGAGTCGACGGTTTTTGAAAGTAGTCGTCATAAAAGATTTAATTTAGAAAAAATTACTTAAATACACAACTTATTTTATCATTTTCTCTAAAATTTTCTATCATTTGAAAAAATTACAAAAATATCTTCTCTTTCTTGTTCTCGGATACATCACTGTACGCGATGTATTAGGACATCAGATACATCACTTTACACGATGTATCGGTTGGATACATCATTTACGTGATGTATCAGGCATGGACGGAGCTACCCTTGCCCGAGGGGTGTCAAGCGACACCCCTTCGTCAGAAAATTACATTGTATACATAGGCCAAAATTTGATTTAATAAATATATATATAAATATTGATATCTTTTAGCACAAATTGAAGATTTAGTGTAATGGCTAAGGAGTTGTAAAAGTTGCTTGATATTGTGTGTTCTATCCTTGCTCGGATATATCACTTAAAGTAAAATTTACTTTAATTTATATATATTGACAGTATAAAATATATCACAGTAAATAGTTCACGCATTATGACCACATGACCTCAAAAGAAGCTAGCTCTTTCTCACTTTGAATTGTCCACAATAATTTTCCACGGTATTGAGAAATACTGTCATATTATTTTCTATTTAATATACACAATTTCTGCAAAAACGTTTAACTAGGAGACTAAGAAATTAATATAATATATGACGTTTTTTCTTGGCATTATATCCATTAATAAATAGTTACTCAAGGTTGAACACTGCTTTATAAAAAAATAGTAGAAGAAACAAATGACATATTTATCAAGAAGTTCTCATCCGTTACATGATGGACCTGAGTTTGTACGTTCACACATGAATTATTTTATAAAATCTTGTTTTGGACCCTATTGTATGTGTTGATCACTACTTATCTTCAATTCAACGGAATAGATATATTTATTGCTACTTCTTTTGTCCTATCTTTCTTTTATAATCAGTGACAAAAAAATATTTTTGATCTAGTTAATTTGAAAAGAAGAATGAGGGAGTAATTGTAGACACGTAAATTTTATTCGATTAAATTCATATCAAATTTAATTTGGATAAAACTTATGTGTCATGTGGCTTGAGTAATTAATTTGGACTTTATAAATAAATAAGTTCATTTAAGTAATTTAAGATCAAGGTTCATTTCACGTTGAAGTTCAAATTCATGCCACGTATTAAGGTGACTTGTCATTCTGGAGTTCTTTCCGGAAATCGACTTGAAACGACGGAGTGTTTTCTGACTTTTTCGGAGTTCAAATACATCTCAAAGAGGTCTACATGCATCATCCTACATTCAAAAAATATGATACTATCAGATATCAAACCACGAAAATATTAGAAAAAAAGAATCAAAAGAACAACAAAATTGTATTCATAAAGATTCATCAATAAAATTATTTTTTCTTTTATTTATTTCAATTACAATTTATTTTTAGCACTATAAAATTTATTGCGAACGGCCCTAATATTACTAGTAAGTTTGGTCGATCGATCTAGTTAACTTAAGAAGATCGGCAGAAACACACAGATTTTAGGCTTTCCGTTTTGACTGGTTCATCATTTGCTTAATATTATATGTATAAATAGTCAAATACCAAAATTTAATTGTTATGTGGGAATGATTAATTCAAAGGATGTGGACTCACTAGGTTTCTGACTTACGTATACCCTTGCGTCAACAAGTCAACCTAAAATAAAGTTTTATACGTATAGATATACGAAAAATTCCTATACAGAATTAGTATATGTACCAATTAGTGGTGGGAAATGAATGATCGGGTTGGTTCACATTTGAAAGAGTTGAAAATTACTCATATTTTTCATATTAATAAAAATGAATAGGGTAATAAATGGATTGAGTAAAAGACATGTTGACCAATATTATTACATATATTTTTATGGGTAAATAATACTCTACTTTATAATTTAATTTCCAAATAATACTTTAACTTTTGTTTTGAATGAGAAATGTTGAAAATATTTTATTTAGTTTTATTGTATTTTAAGAGTAAAAAAAAATACATTTAGTTTTTCTAATATAGTGATTGTTGAGTACGGAAATATAGTAATGTGACCATCAGGCTATTGTTTCTTTTTAATTAGAGATCTTGATTTTAAGTTTTTTTGCATATGAAATTAATTAGATTTCAAGAACAAAAAAGTTATAGTAATGTGAAGATTTCTCTAGACTCTAGTCACTAACAATGCAGGTAAACTTTGTTGGGTTTAAGTGGAGTGTAAATGAAAAAGAATGGGAAAGAAGAATTTAAAAATGTGGAAAAATCAAATGAAGGTAAAATAAAAAGTCATTTTTGTCTCATTGGTTAGAAGAAAGAAAAAGTCTTGTCCTTATATTAGTAAAGACTTCCTATAACTCAAAAAGGGTGTCTCCTCGCGCCGTCATCATCGTCGCTCGCTCGACTTTGGCTTTGGCTTTGGCAAATGATGTGATTGATTGATAATTTTTTATACAAAATTTATTTATTAATCTCATTATTTAATTTTCTTTTTCTTAATATTAATTCGGTATTAATTCGGAATTATTGATTATTAATTAATTAATTCACAGATTAATTTGAATTGATTAAATTTGCGGAATTAACTAAATAACCGAGTTAACTAAAACGGAATTTATTTAAATTTCACGAAAATGTTTCGAAAAGGACCTGTTCCTTCCGAAAAGACATTTTCTTCCCAAAAGACACTATGTCTATTCTGAACAGATGAGACTGTTCTGAAAAGACATATTCTAACCCATTGTTGGCTACAAATAGAGAGACATCCTCTCAGTTTTCGATATCGAAATCTCTCTCTCTTCTGCATATATTTTCTTACAAACAAAATTGTGTCTTTGTATGATTACATTGTTGCTTTCTGAGTTCGCTGAAATTGAAGAAGTTTGAGGTACCGTTACTTCGTTAATGTTTTATCCATTTTATCCTTGAAGAAAGTAATTCATTACTTGTTAACTCTTGAAAGAAAATCGAAGTCGTAGCCGTGGCTAGTGAGTGACGACGACAACGGCACGAGGGGCACTCTCTACTTAACTCTTTATGAGTTAAAGGAAGTATTTCCTAATATAAGGACAATACTTTTCTTTTTTTCTACCAATGAGGGAGAAATGACTTTTCATTTTTCCTTCATTTGGTTTTCCCACATTTCTCAATTCTTATTTCTCATTTTTTACCATTCACACTCCACTTAAACCCAACAATCCCCCACATGAATGGAGATTGGTTATTGTTTAAAAACATATTCATGAAAAATTATGTGATTCGTAAGTAAGAATTAATTGCATTATGATAAGTAGGTTTTCCTTTGAACTTTCCATAGTGAACATAAATCGAATATACTCGGTCAATCAGTAGATTTGATATCTTTAAACCGTCGAGCTTTGGTGTATACCTAGACAACATAAATCACACAATTAACCCTTTAACTCTTTGTGGTTCTTCTTGTTTTGGTCGTTTCAGCCATGAACACTTTCTCATTTATAAGTGCGTAGAGAACTGGCCTTACCAGACTACCCTTGAAGCGGCTTACACTTCACACTTCCATAGGTGATATCTAAATGTATTATCCCATATAAACACCATTTGATATGTCATGTATCAAACTTAAATATCATTAAAAGGTCCTAATGCCTTATCTTTGTTACTGAACATTGTCGCATCATGAAAATGATTCCTAAATTTTATTTTGACAATGTTGAATCGTCATCAATGACTTTGTTTGATCTCCTTGAACCTGGATTTTGGGATCTCCAGTCTTCTAGGTAGAGTTACCACCACGATGATTTGTCTTCGGCCATAGTCTCATTCCATTTGATGATCTCTCAACTCCCTCTCTAGTTAGACCTTTTGTAAGTGGATTCGACATATTATCCTTTGATTTTACATAGACAATTGTGATAATTCCACTAGAGAGTAGTTGTCTAACGGTATTGTGTCTTCATCGTATTTGATAAGATTTTTTGTTATATATCATGCTCCCTGCCCTACATATTGCAATTTGACTATCATAGTGCATGCATACTAGTGCCAAAGACTTGGGCCAAAAAAGAATATCTTCCAAGAAATTTCGGAGCCACTGAGTTTCTTCACCGGCCTTATTTAGAGAGATAAGCTCAAATTTTATTGTAGAGCGAGCGATACATGTCTGTTTGGAAGATTTTCAAGAAACTGCTCCTCCACCAAGAGTAAATACATATCCACTCGTGGATTTTACTTCATTTGACTCAGTGATCCAATTTGCATTACTATATCCTTTCAGTACTACTGAATATTTGTTATAATACAAAATATAGTTTTAAGTATGTTTTAACTACACCAACACTCTTTTCATTGTCATCCAATGAGTTTATTTGAGTTTATTGGAATTGCTCGTGAACCGACTCAGTTAAATAATAGAATATGCTATATCTGATCACGTACAATTCATGATATACATCATACTTCTAAACACTCCTGCATAATCCAATTGTGAATCAATTTTACCTTCATTCTTTTGAAGTGCAAAGCTCACATCTATTGGAGTCTTAGAAGTACTAAAATTCAAATTTTTGTACTTGTGTAAGTACCTTTTCAGTATAATGAGACTGTAACAACTCTAAACCTTGTTAGAAGTCCTTTCCAAGAGGATCTTTCCATAACCTTATATTTTGATTGTTGCAGAATTACCCATGAACATAGTATGATCGGGTCCAATAAGAGTATATGAACCAAATGCTCATTTATAACACAAAACATGACAAATATTTTTTCACCAATATTCATGTTTATACAGATAATTATATTTTAGTAGACATATATTTTCATGAAAGATCACAACATTTTAAGTGACAGTTTTTCATAAGAGAACACAATTCTTTTGAACAAGTATATATATTTAATTTGGTAGTTTTATATTACTCATATTATATCATATACTAGTAAAAGAGAAACTTAACGATCAAAATATACTTCAAGAATTTTGTGGGTCTAAGAATGTCATTCAATTTTATATCTAGTGCTTTCACATTTAAATTAGACACCAAATCTAATTTTGTCTTTATCACAGGCAAAAAACCCCTACATTTTAAATATGATCTGAAAAATTATTTTCAAGCATCGTTATTTCTTTAATGACACATAGTGAACTCTGTTGACTCGAATACTGATTCTCTATTTTCATCTTAAACGTTTCTAGTTTACTAACTTTAATACAAGAGTTAACGATACATACTTTTTCAAGTGTGAATTGAAAGTTTCCTTTAGGAACTCGTTTTGGCTGTATTTTACCAAATTATGTGTCTTTTTTCAAATTAAGATTTGACTTGAACGGAGGAAAGAACCAAATCATGACATTAGCTTATGGAATGGGGATTATAATCTCCAGTATAAACACGAAACATGTATACAAACACTTAAATTAATTATAAGATAAAGAAAGTATCAAAAAAATTCTCCATCAGTTCGTAATTTGATTACTAATTCAGCATGTTACTGTTCATTTTTCCGACGATAGCAGATTGGCTATGAAAATTACATATTGTTCTATATAGGTGTCAAAAAATTCTCAAATTCTATACTGCTGGTCAAAGGTGATGGTCGAGATCACACTATACCCTTGGTGATAAACATAATTTAATTGAGTCAAATAACTGAAAAATAAAAACTCACTACTGATTCGACAAATTTTATTCTAAAAGGTTCTATAGTTTGAAGGTTCAGCCAAATAATTTTTTTAAAAATGCATGCGTGCATATGATGTCCTTTCCTGGCTGATGTCTTCTCAAAAAAAGTCTCGAGAAAACGTAATGAATTGAGGCACAAAAAATAATATTGATGATGAAAAGGAGAAGTTCGAATTGATTTGAAATTGAAAACCAAAAACAAAAAAGAATCGATTTTTACTAATTAATTACACAGATATCATGTATATCATGCATGACACAATAAGTGTCTATACCATTTTAAATAAATGTTTTACTAATTAAAGTAACTAGATTAAGTCTTCGTAAGATTACTGTTTCGATCTAGTACGTAATTGGATCGATCAAACGATTTCGAATTTTATGACAAGACAAAGAAACTATCACCTGGCCAAAATGTTTGACGGAGTAAACTATATATAATCCAAACGCAAAGAAAATAATTTAAGTCAATGAGTATGAGATGTCATTACTATTGGGTGACAGAGATTTTATAGATTTAGTAAAACTAATATAAGTTTTAAATTGCATATACATGTGATTGAAAATCAAAGATAATGTATACATCTGCACCTTATCCCTCATCTTTGCTCATAGTGTCATTGTCTCATAGAGTAAGCTTCCTAATGGCTCTATAGTCTATAGTGGAGCTCTCAAAATAGGTTGGTCCAATCTAATTCAATTCAAATCTAAAGAATTAGCGCATTAAATGGGTTAAGACGGACTGACCTTTTTAACTAAAGAGCCTATAAAATAACAGTCTAACCCAGCCCTAATCGGATTGCGGGTTGGGATGGGTTGGCCCTTCAATCAAAAGATGGACAATATTGGTCTCATAGAAAGACTATCGAGCATTGATCAACACAACACTAATATGTCAAAAATTCACATGTCCATGAGTTCCACACACTTTAGTAGAATACTTACAAAACAATAGAACATGCAAGATAGAACAATCAACAATCATAAGGTTTATCATAACAACATACATTACATGATCATTTTTTATAAACTAGACAATAAAGAAGAAACGAAAAATTAGGCATAAACACAAAAGTAAAAGAAGTCAAAGATTCATAGTTATAATAACTCAATTGCATAGTTGCTGAAGATTTGACAAAATAAAACACTATTTAAAATATATATAATAAATATTTATAAAATTCATGACCCACGGGCGGGCCTCTGAGGTTCGCGGGTTGAGCTCATGAGGCTGGCGGGCCAGATGAAGTTGGGCTAAAAAGTCTCGTTCCTAAATAGACTGTAAAAATTTAGCTCAATACCACTTAATTCAAGGGTTGGGTTGGACCGACCTCACAGGTCAAGCCCATTTTGACAGCTCTAATCTATAGTGAGCTCGCACTTGTACATATCAAAGTTGATTATTGAGTGCAAGTTCACTATAGTTAAAGATGAAAGATTTTGCACAACTATATATTGTCTTTCAATGCCACAATTTACTTCTTACTCTCATTTGATAAGTTTTGCAAAAAAAATTTAAAAAATCGCGATCAATATTAGATTACAAAATCCTAATGTGTAAAAGTATGTTATTAATTTTCTGAATTTTTGACCAAATCATGATGAACAATTAGAATTTGGTCATATATCTTACTTAACGGATTTCAAATTGATAGGCTAAACCTTCCTTGTCGTAAATCCTAACGGATCGTCAAACTTTAGTGTAAAAATTTCACAAACACATTACTTCACTATTTTTCTTAAACAATCAAAAGTTAAACACTACTACTTCTTAAGAAGTCAACCCATGGAAATTCTTGAGTTGTAGCTCAAAAGTCAACGAATTTCTAGGCCCACACAAATAGCCCAATGGGCCCAATATTACCAAACCGCGTGCTTACTATTTGAGCAATTAAGAAAAGAAAAATTACTAGAAAAAATATTTTTTAATAAATAATTATTGATTTTAGTGATGTTTTTTATTTATTATCATTTATAAAAATATATAGCAATATTATGATATATCTACTATGTATTAAAAGTGAATTATGCATGCAATATAAATGTATTATAAGTGTTTTAAAATATATTATACTTGTTTGGTAAGAAATTGACACAATGTATTATAAGTGTATTAAAGTATGTGATAAATAAAGTATCCATGAATAAAACTTGTATTATATGAATTTTATAAATTATTTTTGCTAATATGTATTAAAATTGTATTATAAGTGTTTATTAAAAAATATATTATTGTTATAAATAATAAATATTTTCTTAATGTAGTACATTTATATAAATTTCCCATTAAGAAATGATTGTGTTTGGTAGGTATTTGCTGCACTTGGAGCCCACCAATCAGAAACCCAAAGCAAAGGAGATAAGAGCTGTGAGATGGGCCTTGGGTCCACTTCCCTATGGCTCCAAATCGAGAAGAATTTAAACTAGGCCCAATTTCAACTTCAGTCAGTCGGACACGTGGCAGAGCATAAACTGTGTGATCTATGTGATCTGGTGCCACGTGGACGAACAACCGACAAATGATTAGTGCGAATGCGAAAATGCCAAGTGTTGACTTATGTTAATAGGCATTTAATTGCTTTTGGGGATGGTTAATAATAAGTTAAACCTCTGCCACCTTATTTATTCGACCCAATTTCTGCTTAAATGCATGACAATTAAGAATGTCAATTTTGACATGGTCTCTAGTGAGTTCGATAGTTCTAGAGGATAGTGATGGCAATAAGGCGGGTGGGTTAAAATAATTATCATTAAAATTAATGTGGGGCGGGATGAATAATGAATTTATACGGATTTAAGATATCAAATAAAAATTCGAAGAAAATTAATTTTTTTGATTCTTGAAAATTAAAGATATAAATTTTTTATATATCAAACTTTGACTTTAATTTTAATTTTTTTTAAACAAATTAAACTAGACAAATGTTAATTAGAGTTAATTAGCCATCAAAAAATAATTGTTGAAATATTAACTAGAAACAATTAATTAGTTGTTGAGATATTAATTAGCAAAAAATGAAAAAAAACATGAATTTTATTTTCATATTAAACTCAATTAAAAAATAAAAAACATAAAAAATTATGCGAAATGGATTTGTCCGGGACGAGGAGATTGAAAATGAAAAAAAATTATTATGTAAAGCAGGGTTAAACGATATAAAAAATTTATTTACGAGTTAAGCTCAACCCGTCCAGTTCCATTGCCATCCCTACTAGAGAATTTGTATACAAAATAATTACAACAAATACTTACATATGATACTTAAAAAAAAAAAAAATGACAAATGTTATGTAATAAAACTTTTTTCTCCTGATTCGTAAAGAATGATACATATTAACAAATTAGATTATAGTCCAACATTCTTGACTCCTTTTCATCAGGAAAAAAATTATAATCGTTGAACAATTTTCACTATATCATTGAAAAAAGTGATATAGTACGTTCTTCTTAAATCAAATAAACGTTCAATATTTTCACAGTAATTTTTTTTGTGTTAATTGAACTAATAAGGTTTAATCGAAAAGTGCTGTTGCTTCTAAACATTAGCTCGATCTAGTAACTTACGATTTTAGTATTATGCTATACAGTGGCGGACTCAGGATTTTAAATAAGGGGGTTCAAAATCTAAATAACTAGACGCACGAGCTAGTCGAAGGGGGTTCGACATCTACTTTATATATATATAAAAATATTTTAACCATATATAAATAATACAATTTTCCCTCGAAGAGGGTTCGAATGACCCCTTCGGCATAAGGTACTGATGCTATAGTCACTTTTTTCAATTACTTGTCATTCATTAAAACCGACGGTAGCACCTACCTACATACTGTTCGGAAAAGATTTTAATTTGGGTACACAAAAAATGTTTGTCACATCATTTTCCCATCTTTGTCAAATATCAAAGATTTTCTTAAAAGTTTGCACACAAGTTACATCTCATACACTTCCTCTATTCCACATTAACTCAATTTTTAAGGTAATGCACATATATTAAAAAAAATAATTTAAGGATAAAATTTGAATTATATGTTTTTATATTATTCTTTTGTTTAATCAACCTCATAAAGATGATTAAATGTGAAATTATAAATACAAGTAGTCCTTTAATTGGAGTATAACTTTGTAAGTAATATGATTTATCTCTTAAAAAATATAAAACTTCAATAAATGAAAAGATAAATATAAAAAAAAAATTAAACATCCATCGTAAACTTTAAATAATTCAATTATTTTAAATAATAAAAAATTCCTTAAAAAATTAATTAATATAAAACAAAGAGAGTAGTATTACAATATTAAAATTGGTTGTGGCTGTGCTTTTGAGGATTATTGCAAGTTCCAAAACAAACATTTTTTTTTGGATTTACTCCCTCCATTCTATTTTAGTTGCATGATAAGATTTTACACATTTTTTAAGAAAAATATTAATTAAGAGTATTATTTGATTAATATACCTCTTATTTATTCTTTAATCTTTATTTATTTGTGTGGCTTTTAAATCTAAAATAATTAATGCTAAGGCTAAAGTTGGAAAAATATAATTAATTTTTTGTTGATTTTTTAGATTGACAACTATTTTTAGTATATATGACAACTAATAGGGAACAAGCACATATTAAAAGGAACTCTCTCTAAAAACACAGATCAAAATGAACACTTTGTCCATTTATGGACGAACTGTGCCAAACGAAGTGAAATCCGTCGGTTCACCAAAATACATTACAAAAATTTTAAAGATAGTTCACTCAAACAAGCTACAATTCTTTTTATTAGCTTCTCATGTGAAGCTATCTCTCTTTTTTCAACAATAAATTTGGGGTTATTCACTTCACTTTTTCTCATTCATTTTTATATTTTTTATTACTTTATATTTTGATCTTTGAAAATTGATATAGTCATGTCTCAACAATTCAGAAGGTCTGTATATTCAATTGAACCGAATGTTTGTAACTGCAAAAGTATTACAAAGATTATTGTAAAGTAAAAAAAATCAAGGACTCTTGCACCTTATTTGGATGGTTGTTATCGTTATATTGTATTGTATTATTAGTTTAAATATAATATTTGTTTTAATTGTTACTTTAATTCTATTGTATCGTACTGTTTAAATCAATCGTTAGATAATGACGAAAAGACTCATTTTATGTAACAACCGATTTTGTGTGTTCATGTCGTTGCCTTAATATTTTCTTTCCATTTTGTCTTTATTTATTATTTAATAATTATATTTCATCTTTTACCTATCTTTTCATACTAACTCAACCCGTATCCTACTTTTCTTGTAAGTTTTATCATTTGAATCATGAATGAGTGACATTATTTAATAACAGAGTACGATACAATCTATCCAAATACTGTATTTATTAAAATAATACAATACAATACATTATAAACCAATATGTAACAATCATCCAAACAAAGTGTTAAACAAGTGTGCTTCTCGATCATGTTTTTGGACTCCAAGCCAGTTGATTTTGCATGTTTTAGAGATAATGATTCATTTTGGACTGCAACTATGGAATCCCAAAAATCCAAAATATCTTAAGTCGGGTAAGATATTCTATAAATAATACATCAAATCCGAATTGAATCATTATCTCTGAGGCATGCAAAATCAACTGGCCTTGGTGGCCAAAAAACTGATCGAGAAGCACACTTGTTTAACAATAATACTCCCGAAGTCCTCGATGTTTTTATTTTACAATACTGTTTAAAGTGAATAAGAATGATATTTATTATAATAAGCTCAAAAATTTATGTATCAAATAGACGTGATAATACACTTAAAATTTGGTAAAAATATATATTTCTTTATGTAAAAAGCTAACAAGAAAATATTTGTGTTTTAAAACTTTATGGGCAAAGCCTGGTTTGTAGTAAAATTAACGAAGTTAATTGTGGTAAGGACTGTTCGCTCATTTGTGGGCGAAGTGTACGTTTTGATCTATATTTTTAGAGGGAATCCTTTTGATAAATGATGTCCAAAAAGTGTCCATTTTGGGGCCGACTTTCTTAAAGAGAGGTTTATAAAAAAAAAAAAAAATTAGAACACAAGACATTCATGAAGTTTAAGCAACTCAATTAAGATCCCTGTTTATAAGAGACTTCTGGGAAGAATATCAAAGATAACTCAATGGTAAAAATAAACTTATATGGTCCTTTGATACGTGGATTAAATTATGCTGAGATTATTTTTTTGAAATTAAATTTGGAATAATTTATCTCATTTGGGAGATGAGGTAAATAATTCCAAACTAGATAAAATAAAGTGGACATCCATAGTTAAGTATGCGATCAAATTTCATGATTAAGCATGTGATAAAAGTTATGCTACATCTGAATGGACAATATAAATTTTATATTAGACTTACTCTTAAATATCTCATCTCATTTTACGTACCAAACGACTTCTTATTATGTTATCTCAATTTCTCTGCTACCATTGTTAGTCCATTTTTTAATTCTTTTATTTTTATATAATACACTGATAAAATAAAAGTGCAGAAAATCAGCCTATACTATATGATTTTGGAATCTTACCACTCTTAATTCGATTAAAAGAAGTAGAATAACTTTTCTCTTCTTTATACACATGATAATATGGAGTTAGGTCATGAGGCCGTTTGGATTGACTTATAAGGTGCTTATAAGCTGTTTTCAATTTTTTTTTTGAGTGTTTGACTGACCAACTTAAAGTCATTTTGTGCTTAAAATAAGCTCCAATAAATGGTTGAGTTTATTTGGATGAACTTATTTTAAGCAGTTTATAAGTTGAAAACAACTTATAAATCAAAAAAAAAGTTGACCTGCACCTACTTTTTTTTTTCTTTAACTTATAAGCAATTTTCAACTTATAAGTAATTTTAACTTATAAACAGTTTTTAACTTATAAGCTGTTTAAAAATAAGTCAGTCCAAATAGGCTACATATGTAAGAAATTGTGATAACACCCATGAAATACCAGCCCAAACAACTAGTTGGGTTGGATTGGATTTCAGCCCAAAAGGAAAAAATAGGTCCAAACCTCTATCAATCAAAACCGTCCAAATTTATTTGTTAATAGCCGTCAGATCTAGGGCAAATTCCCGAGCAGGGTTTTTAAGTTTGCTATCTCAAAAACAACACTTCCTCTTCCGTCCGAGCCTCGAGAGAGAGAGAGAGAGAGAGAGAGGGGTTCCAAAGATGGTGCAGAGACTCACTTACCGGAAGCGCCATAGCTATGCCACCAAATCCAACCAGCACCGCGTCGTCAAAACTCCTGGTACAGATAACCATAACTTTTCTTTCAACTTTAAATTGTTCATTACGTAGTTCTTTTAGTTTGATTTGTGCTTATTCATTCAATTTTAAGTATACATTAGTATTGTTATGATATGGCCTGAATAGAGCAGAATGAATGTAGACGATCGATAGAGATGTCTGCTTTTTTGGATTGAGTCGTATTTGATTTAATGTTTGATTGATTGGATTACAGGTGGGAAGTTGGTGTATCAGACTACTAAGAAGAGGGCTAATGGTCCCAAGTGCCCTGTCACTGGAAAGAGGATTCAGGGGGTAATGCAATCTTTCTTTCATATATTCTTCCTTTTGCATTTCGTGATTCAATTGCCCGAGCTTAATATTTGTTATTTAGATCATAACTAAGGCTGTGCTTTGCACTAAGCATTCTGCTGCATTTTGTTCACCACACGTTTTTTGTCTTGTCATTAGGTCACCTTTTCCTAAAGGAGCTTCATTTTACACTTTGGGTTAGAAATTGTTGTTGATTCTGATGTATCATCTACTTGATCGGATTTTGTTGACTTAAATTTCACTGTGGATTTATCAACTGCATTTTGCAAGAGTAGATTTTGGTTTGCTACTTGTATTCAATTTGTTATTTTTCACCTTTAACGGTAATTGTTTAATTTCTTTGGACCTTTTCCATCTCAGACCGAAGCTAAAGCATCTCTTATGTTTTAGTATGAGCATGAATGTTGAATTTCATTTTTTCATTTTTTCCACTATAAAGATAGTTGAGTCTTAGTTGCTCAATTCCATCGTTGTTATGCCCCTAAAATGAGATAGCTTTTAGCTCCTTTAAATCGTGCCACTACCAGATTTGAGTAGAAATATGGTGTCATTATGTATTTCTAATTCGTCTAATGGAGATGGGTACTAGATCCATCAGCAGAACTTTAATATTTGATATTTATCACTTGACTAGTGCCAACTTTGGCTTTTCTTCTTGCTTCTTTCCGTGAATCGTTGTACGTGATGTTAGGTATTGCCTTAAACACTCTTCAGCACTGCTGGGGGATCTAGTACCCTCCGTCCTTGTTGTCGTTGTTTAAAAATCTTCGGTAGTTAATTATTTAAGCATTTGGAGCAATGTTTTTATCTTTAAGCTTTGCTGTCTTGCAGATTCCTCACCTGAGACCAGCTGAGTATAAGAGGTCCAGGTTGTCTAGGAACAGGAGGACTGTAAACCGTGCCTATGGTGGAGTATTGTCTGGCGGAGCAGTGAGGGAGAGGTTTGTTCTCTTAAATGCTTGTTGGCTTGTCCATATATGTTATATGTCTCATTCTTTTTCTTTTGTGCTAAACTTTAATAATTGAGTAATGCTTGGTTTGCAGGATTGTCCGAGCTTTCTTGGTGGAAGAGCAAAAAATTGTTAAGAAGGTTTTGAAGATCCAAAAAGCCAAAGAAAAATTGGCAGCGAAGAGCTAAGCAGAGAGTTTAGAGGAATTTCCTTTTTATGTTTTGGTGAAATTTTGACATTCAAGTGTTTACTAGTTGTGTGCTACAGATTGACCTGATTGCTACAACAATTTAAGGATCTTTTTGCTTTAGTTTATTATATTTCAACTCCATTGTCATTCTATATTAGTTTGAGTTGTTAATCTAGTCTTAATTTACCTGTTATATTGCAGTGGTTTCATCTAGCTAGTTGGATCATTAATATGAGAAACTCATTGCCTGGTGAACGAAATGGGCTTACTAGCAATTAAGATGTGAGGGTTGACTAAAATGCTTGTGGTCGGTCCTCAATCATTGATTGATAGAGGTCTGTCATGTTTGTTATTTTGTTACTCATGAAGCTGCAACTCGGATCACTATATTCACATACTGGACTGTTTTTAAAAGGATAACTATACACGCATTGCTTGTAACAGAGACATAAGTAAATCCATTTCTTTTGTTGAATTTGGGATAAAGTTTTAGCTTGCTGGTACAGCACTTTATAAGGGTAGAAAGTTTGGAGCCATTAATGTAAATATAAAGGTTCCACCATATGTGGCTATTGTGATGTGTCTTTATACAAATTTGTAATGCCCAATCCAAATATGTAAGGTGTAAACTTGTTACAGTATGCCATTAGAGCCATGAATAGAGACATGGAGGTTTTTTATGTCACTTAATTTCTTGTTCACCTTTGCTTTAGTAAAGTCACCCAGTGGATTCTCTTCTCTGTCCAGAATCTTCAGGGCAAGGATCTCTTCTTGAGCTCTAAGCAAATGGTATTGCTACCATCATGATATCCAGAAGACCTAGTTCTTCCCCGTGGATTTTGTGGTGAAATGCTTCACTCCTTCCAGCATCTCTATGCTTTCTCTTGGGCTTCACCCATGGTGTTGGATATGCTGTGTCAAACAACTGAGAATTTAGAGAGTACAGTTTAACATCTGTTCAAGGGAAGGACTTTGAAATGCAGATTGTGTAATCTCACCAGCCCAGAAACGACTTTGGCTCTTTCTTTAGGTCGTGTAGGGATTCTTGTTGCTCAAGTCCTCTCTCACAAACTCAAATGCCTTTGATCTTGAGAGCAAGTTCAACTCTCTTCGAATAGGGGGGAGCAAGAGGCATTAATTTGTTTTCTTCTTGCACCTTCTCACAAACTGATTTCTCAAGGTCGTTGAGAAACATCTAAATACTGGAGTAGTAGTTTCTTGTCACTTTGTTGATTAATCTCCAAAGACTAATGAGCCTTCGTAATTATACTGGATGAAAGCAATCTAAACTTTTTTAAATCAAATGATGCACTTCCACTGGCAGCCTGTCTTTGTTTTTATATAATAGCAGCCAATTATGCCTGTCGAACTTCACATGTAGTGACAAGTTTAACTGAAATATACTAATTTGTAGGGTCACCGTTCGGGTTGCATATCAAAATTTGGATTTCGATTGAAGAAATTATAATCCAAATCCAATCAAAATAAGCTCGCATTAGATTGGATTTTTTAAGTTCAGTTTTAGATTATGTATTGCATAAAGTATGAATAAATACAAGAAAGAGCAAAGAAATTTCAGGCCATATATAACAGATACCAGAAGCAAGTGCAGGGAACTACTGTTTTGTAATAAAAATTCAACCAGGAATGTTAGACATATAATTACACTAAAACCTTACTAAATTAATATAGGTGGATCATGACATATTATTATTTTGTAGAGGTATTATTTAATCGATAAATTAAAATTTATTAATTTAAACAGTGTTTTGAGATTCAATGAAGGTTAATTTTGATAGACAAGACATGAAGACGAAATTAGAATCCATAAGAAAAAACGTCATTTTTTGAATGAACTCATTTGTGAAAAACGCCATTCATGAACTTGAGGTCATGATTAATGATTTTGACGTCAATAACCTGTTGGATTACCCGAGTGAAAATGATACATGTCCAGAGGTCCAGAGCTTAGAAGAAATTGTGGATATCATTGGAAAAAACAATGTTGATGATGAAGTTTGTGTAAGAAAGCACTTATTGCATCTAAAGCTCTTCACGATTTTATGGTGCAGTTCGAAAAAACATCGAAACTTTTGAATGCAATGATAAAAAATAGAGATAAGCTTAAACTAGATTTGAATTTTAACAAAAAAAAAACCAATAGAATCATATTTCACTATTTTGTCTTAGATATATTTGTACTTTTAAAGAATTATTAATTTATAATATTAATGGGACCATATATTTATAGGAAAAATTACTTGATTGAGTGCTTTTTAAAAATTAATTACCGATTTTAGCGATATTTTTTATTTATTACCATTTATAGCAATACTATGATAAATCTACACTTGTATTAAAAGTGAATTATGCATACAATATAAATGTATTATAAGTGTTTTAAAATATATATTATGTTTGTGTAGTAAAAAACTATCACAATGTATTATAAATCTATTAAAATATGTGATAAATGTATTATCCATCTATAAAACTTGTATTATATATGTTTTATAAATAGTTCTCTGCAATATGTATTAAAATTGTATTATAAATGTATTATAAGTGTTCACTGAAAAAAAATATTTATTGCTATAAATGGTAAATATTTTCTTAATATTGTATATTTATGTAAGTTTCCCATATTTATATAGGGGTGTTTTGAAAATATATTATAATCTTATGGTGATTTTTTCCATTGGCCCAAGTCTTGGACTAGAGAAAAATATTATCTTAAAGAAATTATTAATTTATCTAGTATTAATTTAGTGAGGTTTTAGTGTAATCTAATATTTCATCTCTATTCCTATTTGAGGAGACACGTTTTTCTTTGACTTCGACTAGTTAAAAAATTTCCTTTGTTTATTTATGTAGATTTTAACTATATAAATTTTATTTGAAAAATTCAAATAATCTATTTGATTTCATACAATTCTTTTTTTTTATAGACAATTTGATTCTCTCACTCCAAATTCTTTTATTCCTTTTGGCATGAATGGAGGAGTATATAGTAAGGGAGGTGCTTGAATTTACCTAAGAATTTAACCTTTACACATCAACTAGAAATAATTTATATACTATCAGGTTAACCTACACACAAAATAAAGTAAATAACATGATATAACAAATTAATTGAAAAAATTAATTTAATTGGTTGAGACTTGATAGGAATCCCTAGTTCGCGGGAAATTTGGTTTCTTCTTGTTGTTTAAAGCGTAATAATCGATAGGACAATTAGTTAACAGAAAATAACAACATTCACTCTTCATCGTTGAAATCATCGGATTTGGTTTTGTTCAATGTCCCAAACTGCATTGGAATCCGTGCTAATTAGTGTAAATTGTTCTCTTAACCAAAATAAACAACAACGCATTATATTGTTTTATCCATTCTTGACACAAACAATGATTTGATCTAATCCGAACGAACTGCAAGATTGCTGTTTTTCTGATATCCAGTAAGATTTCTTTTATGCAAATAACCTAAAGTTATTTACTTTATTTTGTGTAGGTTATGAACTGCTATCTTTAAATCTTGGATCCACTATAATGATTGTGCTTCCTAATGATTTCTTTTGTTTTAAATTCTTTTAGGTCTCTACTGTCACATTAATAAGAGATATATAGTGTTATATAGGGCACAAGATTATGTGTGAATACGAGATGCTTAGTGCATCAGGCTTTTAGTGTTAATTTTTGAAGTTTGATGACCATGTATTGAGTGACTTACTAAATGCTTGTTGGTTCTTGTAATTTTTTTTTTTGAGATCAATTTGTGTATTATTAGTTTTTAAAACCTTGAGTTATATGTGATGTGATTATTGTCTAGATTCTTTCTCTTGTTGAGATCTTCAAGCGCTACCTTTGAAGTAAAACAATTCCACTTTTCGTGTTATTCTCTGATTCATCTAAACGTTGTATGTCCAGGATAAAGGGAAAAAGGTGAGAAGAAGAAAGTAGTAGCAATCCATATCATACACTGGAAAGTCACTTTTGAATGAAGTTACTTGAGTAATTTTCTGTTTGTTTGGTTAAATAACACAACATGAGCATCTAGATTTTGGCAAGATCCTATTTAAACCCGACAAAAATTATTGACGAAAATAAGCTTCTCAGCATTACATCATTAATGATTTCTTTCCTTTTGAGTTAGTTCATTGAGAGTCATTTTATATGCTTCAATGTTGCTTCAAAATTATGTAGTCTGAAATGTGAAGTTTGAGTTTCAGGTCGATCATGGCAACAAAAGGAAATCCAGGGGATAACAGAAGTAAAAGCTCTTTACCATCATTACTTATCGTAGCTGGACTCTGTTGTTTCTTTTATGTTCTTGGAGTGTGGCAAAGAAGCGGTTTTGGGAAGGGAGACAGCATAGCTCTTGAGATAACAAAGAAGGCAGAGGACTGCGGTATCCTTCCCAATTTGGAGTATGAAACTCACCATGGGAATCAAAGCACCTCATTCGATGATCCCAAACAAGATATCAAGGAGATTGAGCCATGTGGTGAGCAATACATTGATTATACGCCATGTCATGATCAAATGCGAGCAATGACATTCCCTCGAGAAAATATGAACTATAGGGAGAGACATTGTCCTCCAGATGAAGAGAAGCTGCATTGTCTCATTCCAGCCCCAAAAGGATACGTGACTCCTTTTTCGTGGCCAAAGAGTCGTGACTATGTGCCTTTCGCGAATGCACCACATAAGAGCTTAACAGTTGAGAAGGCAGTACAAAATTGGGTCCAATATGAAGGCAATGTATTTAGATTTCCAGGTGGTGGAACACAATTCCCCAACGGGGCAGATGCATATATTGATGAACTTGCTTCTGTTATACCGATTGAAAATGGTACAGTACGAACTGCATTGGATACCGGATGTGGGGTGAGTCAAAGCTTTCTACAGTATTCTGCACTATTTTCCATGGATTTATCTGTCTAGTAGTTTTACTCCTTTTGAATGAATTCCATACTAGTTAAGAGTTCATGACTGTGAATGGTACTTTATAAAATTTTGCATTAATTCCTTGGTTTTCCTAAGATGTGTTTGATTGTGTACTAGTTTTAAATTTGATTGTTTGTGTATGATTTGTGATATTTTAGGTTGCAAGTTGGGGTGCATACCTTTTCAAGAAGAATGTTCTAACCATGTCCTTCGCACCCAGAGACTCGCATGAAGCTCAAGTTCAATTTGCTTTGGAAAGAGGTGTTCCAGCAGTTATTGGTGTACTTGGAACCATAAAATTGCCATATCCATCAAGAGCTTTTGATATGGCGCATTGTTCACGTTGTTTGATTCCTTGGGGTGGAAATGGTAAGCATCTGTAGTTCTTGACACTTTTGTGTTATGAATGTGCAGCTTGTATTTATGATGCATGCCCACTTGCAAACGTAAATTTATAGCTCCTTCTCTTGTGGTGGAGTGGATAAAAAGTCCTATATTGGCTGGGGAATGGACTGGTGGTCTGCCTATATGGACTTAGGCAATTCTCCCTCATGTGCTAGCTTTTGGGTTAAGTTAGGCCTAGATGCCATATCTTTACATGGTATCAGAGTCAGGTCCATCCCCGTTTGGACTCGCGGTCTACGCTCTAGTTGGGCCTAAGCGTGAAGGGGGTGTTAGAGTGGATAAAAATCTCACATTGGTTGGGGAATGAACTATGGTCTACCTAAATGGACTTGGGCAACCCTCCTCGAGCTAGATTTTTGGTTGAGTTAGGCACATGTGCCATATCTTTACATCTTGCAATAGTTATCGAAATGCAGAACAAAATCACTGGTTTACTGCTCTCTCCATCCTCTACTATCATCTTTATAAAAATTGTCACTAATCTTGAAAAATCAAAGTTGCCTTGTGGCCATAATATTCTCCCTATTAATCAACACACATTTTTAATTCTCATTTTGGTAATGGTGCCGAGTAGAATGAGCAAATTCAGTGTGGAGTGTCTGCACCAGTATGCATATCTACATGATGTTCTTCCAGCAGTTCGTTTGGGTAGAGGAAAGGACTTCATTAATAAGATAAGAGTTAGTACACAAATGCTGCTTGGGTTTGTTCGTTTGTTTCCTAACAAAATTCTAGTTTCTTAACAGATGGACTGTACATGACGGAGGTAGACCGAGTGCTCAGACCAGGGGGCTACTGGGTACTTTCAGGTCCTCCCATCAACTGGCGGGTTAATTATCAAGCGTGGAAACGTCCCAAGGAAGAGCTGGAGGAGGAACAGAGAAAGATTGAAGAAATGGCTGAACTTCTCTGCTGGGAAAAGAAGCATGAGAAAGGTGAGATTGCCATATGGAGAAAAAGAGTAAACAATGAGTTCTGCGGGGAACGTGATTCTCGTGTAACTCTATGTGAATCCTCGAATGCAGCAAATGTCTGGTAAAATCTTGCACCTGATAATCTATTATTTAACCAAAATATCCAATTGTTAAATAGCCAAAGCAACGGAGATTGTCTTCTTCAGTCGATGCATGTTTGATAAAGTCTTGCCATAAAATTCTTGTTATCTTTGTTAATTCACAGTTGACTTTGAATTGTACAGTAATTTGATTGCATTGTGGTAGATTTTGTTGTTAGTAATACATATATGTGAATGTTGCTTCTTGCTATGTTTTGCGTCTTATATTCTTGCCAGCAAGCATATTGAATATCTACATGGACTTGCTCATTATGGTTTTGAATTTTCAAAACTAAAACAACAAAGCCTCAGTTTCAAACAAGTTGAGGTTGGCTATATGAATCCTCACTGGCCTTGTTACTTCATTTAAACTCATGTCATGCCCGGCTATATTATGCATGGTTTGAATTTTCCATGCCAAAAAATAATTTGCAGTTCCTGTATAAGTAATTAGAGCATTAATTAGCGAAGGATGTTGAAACCACGGAGATTTCCGGAGAATGATTGTTCAATGAAAAACAGAAAATTCTTTATTAACATTTATCCACCAACAATTTGAGGTTTACGTGGTCTCTGTGAGTTTAATGATATATTTGGTCATTTGATATAAGTTGATTGCCTTCCTTACTTTATACTAAACCAACATTCTGGGGCTTTAGGTATAAGAAGATGGAGGCATGCGTAACTCCTTATCCTGAGACAACTAATTCAGACGAAGTTGCTGGTGGGGAACTTAAGCCGTTTCCAGATAGACTTAATACTGTTCCTCCGAGAATAGCAAGTGGATCTGTCCCTGGATTATCTGTTGAGTCATTCAAGGAGGACAACAAGTTATGGAAAAAGCATGTGAATTCTTACAAGAGAGTTAATAAAATCCTCGACAGTGGGAGATATCGAAATATAATGGATATGAATGCTGGCCTTGGAAGTTTTGCTGCATCACTTGAATCGCCCAAGTTATGGGTCATGAATGTTGTGCCAACGATAGCTGAGAAAGACACTCTTGGAGTTGTATATGAACGAGGCTTGATCGGCATATATCATGACTGGTAAACTTTCTGAAACTATCTTTTTCAGTGGATTCTAGCATCATTCCCAGTTCCCGCCTATAGTTTCGTTCTCTTATTGATGGTGAACTGAAGAAAGCGAACATGTGAATAGTTTGATAATTCATTCAGGCTTGTAGCTGAATTGCATATGATAGATCTTGCTAGGCTTAATGTTTTTAATTCGATCAGTTAAGGGTTCGGTTTGGCTGTATGAATCCTATACTTTGCTCCTATCTATTTGAGCGAATTATTCTTTCATCTCAACACTGAGAAATAATTTGGCCTTCAGAGCAAATTCAGGGTCCTCTAAAACTGGATTTCTTGAAGTCATATTAACTCATTTCTCATGTGTTCGATTACATTGTTTTCCTCCAGTCAATTATCACACCATCAAATTTCAACTCAATTTTACCACTGAGTAGTTAGTTGATGATTCCCAAGTCCCTATATGACTGTTTAATTTGTTGTATCAGAAAAATGCATCAATATTTCATTGCTCCTTTTCTGAGATAGGATAACACTGGTATTTAAAAAATTGACTTTTAATATAAAGATTTTATATCACATCTTGAGTTTTGTGATTGCTAAAATTGCAAATTTATGCACTGACCCTTCTCTTCTTCCCATCATATGATTTGAATTTACTCTCTTTCCTGACGTTGAAGTTTCTTACTTCATCTTCTTTCCAACTTTCATTCAGGTGTGAAGCCTTCTCAACATACCCTCGGACATATGACCTTATTCATGCAAATAGAGTTTTCAGCTTATACAAAGACAAGTAAGTTCTATATACTATTTCATACATAGAAAATATCTATATAGAAGGGAGATAATTGCCATGTATTTTTGTTTCCTCTTAGAATTTAAGTCAATATCCACTTGGTATTTGTCACTGCTATTAGTTTCAGTGATGATAACAATAAGGAACGCCTAACCAGTATGTGCTTCAAGTTAGATCTTGTTAAAGTTGCTAACTGTGCCATATGCCAATGCAGATGTAATGCTGAAGACATTCTACTAGAGATGGATAGGATTCTTCGGCCAGAAGGTGCAATCATATTGCGAGACCATGTAGATGTCCTCACCCAAGTGAAAAGAATCGGGACTGGTATGAGGTGGACCACAAAAATGGTGGATCATGAGGATGGTCCTTTGATCCCTGAAAAGGTTCTATTTGCTGTCAGAAGATATTGGGTTGTAGGTGATAACAACTCAACTGTCTCAGATTGAATAGAATCGTCTAGGCAGCATTTTGGCAGATAATAGCAGAGCAGTCAATGCTGCAGTATTTGGTTCACTGGCGCCAGAGATAATATTCTTTCACCACTGGAGTTCAGAATTGATGAATGAAGCAGAGAACTCTGATAATTATCATGGTAACCATTTTTCATTTTCCATTTTTGGCGGTTGCAGAGCAGAAATATGAGTAGGTTATCTATGGCTAGTTTATTTTCTTACACTGCTTTCTTCCTATCTTTGTTGATTTTCATTTCACATTATTGCAATTAATTCTTTAGTTCATTCACAGTTGTACCATATCTTTACCAGCATTTTTTCTGTAATTTCAGCAAGTAAATTGAGTTTTTGTGGTAAAAGATCAAGTAATCTCTTTTGATGTTACCGACTATTGTAAATTTTCTGCACATTCATCTTCCATTTATTGAATATATGATGACAAGTCTAGAAATGGACCAAATGCAATTTTAGGCTATGTTGCTCGGACTCTCCAAAAATGCTGCCACACCCATGTCGCATCCTAAATATCCTAATTTGAGGCTAAAGAATTTTCTGCTGCTACCATATAGTATTCATCTCTACTTGATGATAAATAAACCATCCGTACCAGCAATGCACTACTTTTGGAGGATCCTACACACATTCTTGAAGAGTCCGAACAACATAGATTTTTGAGATAACAGAAACAAAAAGCAGAAAATTGAATGGCTTTTTGAGGGTTCAAAATCGATGCAACTCAATCAGTAAAGGAATACAGATGCAAGCACCTGCTCCAATATTTTCTTCCATTTTTTGTTGCTGTACTTTGTAAGCCAACTTGGCATATGTCTAACATAACAGCCAAAAGTAAAAACTCAGCTTGTAATCTTGATACAACCAAAGAGCAGCCAAATGATTGAATTACCTACATCATGGAAGTAGTTGTTAGTTTAAAAAAAATGGAATTTCAATGCATCAGAATTCATTATGATGTGAATGTTGGTGTCCTACTTTTGGGGCTCACTTGAATAAGTGGTGTAACTTTATTTTTGTTTTTCTGAGTTTTCTTTGGAGCCACTTCTTTTTCTGCCGCCAATTCCTTGACCCCGTTAGCATTTATTACATATTTTACATGGATAGATATCCATATTTTCTTATTATTATGGAAGATCGTATCATTAGTCAAAAAACAACAGAGGTACTGTAAAATCACTATTACATGTCATGTGAGAATTGGAAAGAAGTGACAAGACTGTCAAATATTATGCTTCTCCAAACATGTAGGATCCACCATCTTAAAGCTATACAAGTTTCAACCCCATAGGCTCCAAGAAAGAGCCAATTATAAAGAGCTGCTTGTAAAGAAACTAACTGAAAAAAAGAATAAGAAAGCTTCTCTCAAAATCATTGAATAAGGATCTTGATCTATAGCTTTCATAAGTCTGTGAACTCCTTCCTATTTTATAGGTTATGAGCTTTCTAATCATTGTTGTCTTTCATCTCTTGTTTGTTGGTAAACTGTTTTTTTGTGAGTTTTGTTCTGTCCCTTCCTGTCCCAAAGTTTGCCATAAAACTTTTCAACACTTGTAAAGATATTAACCAATACAGCTTCTCCCAAAAATTGCTGCTTCTGGATCAAACTTTCTTCAAAATTTTCATCAAACAACGGAAACCTGAAGCATTTTGTCTCCATGGAAGCCAATAATAATGTAACCAGCGTTCGCGTAGCATCATTTTCTTGTTACCTCAGCAACCCTGATGATCAGAGCTTTTTACATAAACTAGGAGGCTCTTATGAAGAGCCTTATCCTGCTGCTGAGAACCCCTTTTCTGTAAGAGCTACTAAGGCATCTACTATTAAGCCATCCTCAAATAAAACTCAAGATAACCTTGCCAATCTTCGCGTTGAGTCTTTCTCTTCTTATCTCAAGAATGAAGAAGACAACTTCGCGTTTAAGACCTCAGGTGCTGCTCCTGTTCAAGATCCTACTATTGCATTTGTTTTTCCTCAGCGGACTTTGGTTGGCACTCAGAAACACCAAGAAAGAACCAAGTTGGAAGACGGGGAACTAAGCATATTTGGAGCTGACAAGTATTTCAACAAGAAACTGGAATATGGAGCTGTCCCTACAACTAAGGTGAAGTATGGCGGGCAGACGAACAAAGGGATGGTGGATCTGCCTCACATGAAATCTAGTTCCCGGACAGGAACTCCAAGCATTTATTCAGAAGCAAGCAGTTTTAACAGCCAAAGTGCACTGTTACAAAATCTTCAAAGAAATAGACATCAAACAAACCAGAAGAAGTTGACCAGAAGGAGATTTTTCGCCAGCTTTGGTTGCCCAGGACCTTGTTCGGGAAAAAAAGCAGTTTGTGTGGATAAAAGCTCGGAACCTGGACTTTCCCAGACAGGATCAAAGCCTTCAGCAGGTCATTTTGCATTAAGTTCTGGCACGGCTTCTGTGGATGAAAAATTGAGAGTAGTCAAAAAACACTTGAATGATCAAGATCAAACCATCGAAGAACAAAGAAAATCAATAGAAGTGTTTGGCTCCGGAAAAATGAGAAAAGGAGACATAGCAGTGAATTTAGAAAGGAAACTCTCCATGTTATCTTGGGACGCCATTCCTAAAGCCCAAAACCTGCCTACTACAACCATCGGAAGCAGTACAGTTTGCGATGACATGGCTAGTGATGCTAGCTCTGATTTATTCGAAATTGAGAATATATCTAGCTGTGGATATGGACTCATGAACTCACAAACTAGAGATTATGTGCCTGGCTGCATGTCCCCAACAACTCAGTATGCACCAAGTGAGGCCAGTATTGAGTGGAGTGTTATCACAGCCAGTGCTGCTGGTTACTCTTCAGTTATGTCAGATTATGATGAAAAGAGAATTAGCATTAGTGGTGATGCTATTTCAAGAAATGCAGCCTGTACAAAAACCAAAACCATTAAGAATGCAGTCGGCAAAGAAGATCAAAAAGCCCGTCCAGGCGGGCTTTTAGGTTGCAAGAGCAACAAAGCAGTAAGTGTGGTTGAAACTGTATACAAGACTGGTGAGAACACAAAACATCACCAGCGCGGTTAATCGAGATGTTTAGCCCCTAATTAATCAGTGTTTTCATGTTAAATAAGAGTGTTGAAATAAATGATTCGGTTGATTTTTTAGGAGTTTGTACTTTGTAATATCTTAGTAATGAATGGGTATTTTTCTTGTCTCTCTAGAGAAGGAAATAGTTTGATTATTTTAGCTAATTTGTCTTCCACTTAACTGCTATGCACCTACTAATTATCTTGTTATCAAACAAAGCTTTATATCATGACTATCTTTTTTTGCCAAGAAAAGACACAGCAGCCTCAATACAAGAAAGTAAAGAAGTTTTTTCAGTGAGAGGCAACAAAGGCCCAGTTTAGAGTATATTTTTTTAAAAAAAATTGTCACCTGAGGCCACCCTTGTCTAAAGAAAAAAGGTATCTTGGTTGTTTATGTTTTCCTTTCCTTGTGTTCACTTGATACTATAGTTGGTATTCATCCAATTTGAGAATCTAATGGAAATAAAGCTACTTTTTTCTAGACAGGTTTGCCTTACTTATGATGAGTAGTGGCGGAGCCACCTTTGTCCAAGGATAGCCAAATTGCCTATTGACAAATTACACGGTGTAGATAGGTACTGATTTCTTTTTATGTATATTTACTAATGAAAAATCTGACTCTACCACTACTTACGAGTCTGTAAATCCAAATCCAATAGTTGGCATGCACCAATGTCAAAAGACTTCTTCCCTACCTAAACAGAATCTTGCTTCAAACTGATATACCTCTGGACTTTTAATTGATGTCCCTAAAGGATGCTTTATCTTCTTCTTTTTTTCCACTAGCAAACTTTTGATCTTTAGAGGTTTGAGACTTTGCAATTCTGTACTTGTCTCAGTGACCAACGTCAAAGAATGGACAAAGTTGGTTGGGCACGTGAATCCCTAGTGCCCTCTAGGTCCAACTCTGCCTATATACTATATGATATATATACGCACAAGAGGTAGTAGCTATGTGGTGGAATAGTCAAAGTGCATCCAAGTTGGTCCAATCAACACAGTTATCAAATCCATCTAACTATTTAATTTGTTCCTTAATTTTTGTGTTCAGAAAACATAAATATACAAGACAGTCCCATTATCTAAATATTGGTTCTAGTAATTGAATAAAAAGAAATAAGGACGGACACAAACAATAACCATATTAGACAAAACAAGTACAAAAGATAAGCGTTGACGTATCATGTTGAGACATTAAATTAAAAAGTTTAGAGTTTCAATTATCTTATTTAAAAACACAATTCCTTAGGTTCTCGACAGAAACCACGTGTTCAAACTGTTGAAGCAGATGACTTTTGATATTTTTTTAAATTGGAATTTTTAAGTAGAGTTATATTATATGTTGTAGAATAATATGAGATTTTAATAATTTGGGATGAAAAGGGAATGACAATACCACATGCAGCCCAAACGTGTTGGGTACCAACATTCAATTTTGTACCCATCCAACAACTAAGATGGGGTTGTCTTAGTTCTCTTCTCTCGCTTTCACCCAAACAATCCTCTAGCCTAAAAATCTGGTGAGCAATAAACCAAACAAGCAGATACTTGTGTTTGATGTGCTATAACAAAAAAAATCATATTGGGTACTTCATAAGAAAAATGAAATTATATACAAAGGGGTAGAAATACTCCTAACGATTTGTAGATAATGAACAGCAACAACTAGCATTCCATGCTATCAATAATGTTTAAGTAGAAATACTCTTAATGTTTGATGTGGACGTGATATGTTAGGCGAACCACACATTGAAATCAGAGACGCAATCAGAATTTATAGTTTGTGGTTTTGGAATATTTTTTTTTAAAAAAAAAAGTTGTTGAGTTCTAGACTAAATAATTTGTGCATATTTAATGAATTTCTTAAGAAAACTATACGATTTGAATTAAAGTTATAACTGGGTTTGATCCAACTCCCTAGCTCTACACAAGCTCCGCCCACGTTTGAACTCTAAAACATTTGAACTCGATCATGGCGTAGTCCAGAGAACGCGCCAATCATACAGGGGGTGTATGTGATACTCATGATGATGGGTAGTGGACCGATGAGGGCGCGAGTCATACAGAATAACTAAGAGGTTTCTAGACAGATAAGCTTAAAGGGGTGCACATGATCCATTAATTTGGTGAATCACATTGAAATAAGAGAAGAAAGTAAGAGCTTTAAAAGATATAACACAAGTTCATATATGCACGATTTTTAGCTCGATGACGCAGCCTGAAGGATAAATTCATGAGACCTATACGAATCTCACAAGGATAAAGAAACTACTATTCATGATGGAGAAGGTAACTACCATACGGAGTCATGTGGTTATTGTCAACAAAGTTATAAATAAGAAGATGACGAAAGCGCTAGGCTGTAGTTGCATGAAGAAGGCATCAAACTAAAATATTCATTCTCAAAAGATTGTCTCGATTTTTTCCCTGCAACTACTTGGATTTGCTCTAGGTGTCAACTACTGTATAGCATTGATGAAAATCTGGCCAATAGTACTACACACACCTATGCTTGTAAAGGTGGTATATATAGTATCACTGTCAACTCAGAAATGAATTCAGAATTTAAAATTTAATAAATGAATTAACTGTCAAATTAATATTTAATATAATGTGTGGACAAAAACTGTAAGATTGACGTGTCGACAATATCTAGCACCGAAGAATCGAGAGTGGAAATTATTCCTACTCATATGGGTAGCAATAAGGATGTCAAATGGGAGGGTTGAGATGAAATTGAACAAGTTATTATAGGGAAATTTACATAGATATAATATATTAAGAAAATATTTATCATTTATAGCAGTAACATTTTTATTTTCAGTAAACAATTATAATACATTTATAATGTAGTTTTAATACATATGACAGAAAACAATTTATAAAACACCTAAAATACAAATTTTATTAATGAATAATACATTTATCACACACTTATAATACACTGTATCAATTTCTTACTAAGCAAGCATAATATATTTTTAAAACACTTATAATATATTTATATCACATGCATAATTCACTTTTAATACTTACTGCAGATTTATTATAGTATTGCTATGTATTACTACAAATGGTAATAAATAAAAAATATCGTTAAAATTAGTGATTATTTATTAAAAGGTACCCACTCAAGTAATTTTTTTCAACTTATAGACTAAGTCAATAAATGGGTTAAGCTAAAATAAGCCCACAAATTACTTGGGTTGAAACGGAACGGGCTAAAAGTGGGCTGATCATCATTACCTGTCCAATTTGATCTAATTTTTTCAAATGGTCCACCTTTCTTGCCCCACCCCTTACTCAGGTCACTCAAGCCTTCAGGTCTTACTCACAACCCTGACCCCCGCTCGATCCAATCTCGACCCACAATTTAAGACCTGACCTTGATCCGATCCTGACTCAAAGCCCAAGACACTAGCCTTAACCTTCGACCTCAACCCAACACTCGAGCCACTAGACCCATGAACCTACCATGACTCGATCAAGACTTGATTTTGACCCCAGCTTAAAACCCGAACCTAATCCAGGACTTGAGCACCAAGCTCGACTTTGACCTAAAATCTGATACCTAAGCCTAACTCGAGACCCAAGATCCAACTCAGATTCGAGACTCGAGACCCAACTTTGATGACCCTAAACTAACCAGAAGTTGAGATCCGATCCTAACTCAGTACCCAAGACTCCATTTTGACCTTAACCCGAGATCCGCAAGGGCGGAGACACCTTACAATCAGGGGGTTCATCCGAACCTCCTTCGGCGAAGAATTATACTATTTATACATGGTTAAAATAATATTTTATGTATATATAAAAGATGTCGAACCTTCTTCAGCTAGTGTCTATTTTTTCAGATTTTGAACTCTCTTATTAAAAATTTTGGCTCTGCCACTGGAGATTCGATCCGATTTTGACCTAGAACTCGAGACCCGAGCTTCGACCCAGATTTGGGACCTGACCCCGAGTTGGGACCAAAGTACTGGGACCCAAATCCTGACTCATTAAAAAAATCAAAGTAAATCTCAAGTAATAAATCTAAATTAAAGTAAATCTTAAGAATAGACTAGAAATAGTCTAATATTGAGCTAATTAATTGAAGATCACTTTCAAAATGAGTTAGGTTAGGACGAGGTAAAATCAGCCTAATATGAAATAATCTTATGCCCACCCCTTAAAATGTTGGGCAATTTGGACGGGCCATCACTTTTTGGCCATATAACAGCCCCACTGTAGCATTAATGAATTTGTAGGCCTAGCTATGGGAATGTTTTGCAGAAAAAGGACCACTGGAAGTTGGATATCAATGTCGAAGTTAAGGTTTGAGGATGACTGACATACTAGTTAATTTCGACAACGTATGTTTTAAATGTATCTCTTTGTTGTTCACTATTTCACTTTTTATTTTAATTAAATAAATAAATGTAGAGTTTAACTTAAATGCAACGCAGATTTATTCTGCTTCTTCTTTTATGAACATTATTATTAGGTTAAAATTACCTACAATGGTAGTCTAAACAATTAAGTAATTAACTTGCTATAACTAGAGAGTGCATGCACTGTAAACAAAATTAAACAAAGAAATTAGGGATAGTGAAGTCATGATATTGTGGTTAAAATTATGACGTTGAATATTCAACAGTCTTGAGAGACAATTAAATGCCACATACTATAGTTTATCTCCGTCAGTAATTAATGGTAAGCATCCTTGTCAAAAAAGATAAGATAAGAATCTTAATTTTATCCTCCCATGAAAGAGATGCAATTTTCAGTCCTATTCTTCAAAACATCATCAAAAGGGACCGTAGCCTTTGGGCCTTAATTTCCTTAACCAGTCCATTCATTCTAGTGCCAAGCAAACATAAGTCCAAATGGAAAGATTGTTGGGCCAAATTCTTCCAAGTGATGTGATTTTGGCCTTTATACTACAATATAGGAAAAATTAAGTTCATGCCCCATAAAAGCAAAATAATTACAGACAAATACTCATTTACAATTCATACCCCCCAAAGCATGAGATTCGCGACCAAGATAGCATCGTAGTATCATATACTGACATGGTATCATTGAATCTACTTTGATCCTTAATGATATCACCACAGTATATCTATATATCATCATGGTATTATTGATGTCTACTTCAATCCTTCGGCTACATTTTCATGTAACTAACATGATATCATTAAGAATCATTTCATATAATCATTAAGGACCGTTTCATACAAATGTTGAATGATATCATCATAGTATATATATATATATATATATATTGTGATGGTATCATAAATGTTTTCCTAAATCATTCGATATTACATGAATGACACTTTTAAAATCCTCAATGATACCATAACAATATATTGATACCTTATCGGTATCATATAGGATTGAACTATTTTTTTTAAGAAATAAAAATAAAATAATTAAGAGAAAATTGTTAGAATCACAATCTTATTTATTAAACTAATTAGTAAATATATTTTTTATGATATTCCATCGGTATATTGATACCATATCGATATCATATAGGACTGCGCTTAATCCTTTATGATATTCCATCGGTATATGATACCATATCGGTATCATGTAGGGTGGGCGCTAACGTCAACTCACGAATTTAAAAATAATTAAAAGGGGTACATGGGTAATTAGTTTGGCCATATGCGTACTCGAAGGAATTATTTTGGGGTGGGTATGGGGTGGTAAATAGTTTGTTTAAAAGGTCTATTTTATGTAGTTTTCCTAATAATATATTATATTGTCTTAATTATGAATTATAGTACTATTTTTATTCTTACAAAAAATAGCTTTAACTTTTTTTTTCTATATTCAAAAGTAGCTAAACACATATATAATACATATCTAACTCAATTTTTATATAGTACCCCATAAACTAATTTGAATATTTGAAATTCAGATATAATACATTTTTACTAAGAGAACAAAAATAAACAATAATTGTAATACATTTTGAATTTAATAAATTATAATATTATAGGTGTGAATATACAATCAATTTTTTTTTAATACAAAATATATTATAAATATTATATGTGACTTTCAACATTTCAGCTTTATTTAAATTAGTTTACGTTATTAAAAATGTATTATGTTTATTCTAAAATGAGGGGAGTTTGATTATTGTTCAAAGTTGAGGGGGTGGAGGTGGAAGTGTTTGAGTTTAAACGCAAAGTTTGGGGGTGAAAATGATTTTCACCCATTCATAATAATATATATATTGAATTCGAATCGTATTACATTATTGTTTATAGTTAATATAATTTTTCAGAGTTTCATCTCTTATTTTACGGTGAATCACCACCACCAGACTATCACGGGACTACCACTATAGCTCTAAATTATCACGCAATCCACCCATGCACCCAAAAAAATCCACCAAAATTATGAAAGTATTTCCAACGAAAACATGGATCTAAACGACGTCGTCAAAGCCATAACAACCACTAAAAGTCTAAAACTCCCTTTTACCCCATTTTTTTTTGTGCAAACACCACCACCCATATCGTACTCCGCTCCTTTTTCGTCCTCTTTGTCTTCTCCGACAAACTCACGACGTCAAAGTGGTTAACAAACAACGTTACAATATATTCACTTAATCGATCTTGACGTTCTCCATCTTGTGTACACCAAATCAAGAGATTCCATCCAAGAAGTAGTTGCCGAATAGAGTTTTTTAGCCAAATATGTACACTAATCAAAAAAGATGAAGGATAATCTATACACTAATCAAAAAAGATATCTATTGAAGATCATATGGATTTGAAGTTGAAAATAATAGGAAAACGATAAACATGGATTTGAATGACACTAGCAAAGCCATTTCCGTCGAGGTTGGCCTAAGAAGGAGAGAGATGATTGGAGCAATAAGTGATTTTAACTATTAGGCTATAGACGGTAATAAAAAAGGTACCAAAAAAGATAATAATTAATCTAAAAGAATTCATATATGTTAAAATTTCAATAATTTTTTGTTGTTTCTATTTTAATCAATTACATTTTTCTTATTATTAGTTTATGCACCAAAAAAAGCAAATACAGAAAGAAGCAAGGAATTTCTAACGTTAAATTTAACTTTGATTACTATATAGTTATTTAATGACAAGGGAAATACTACAATAAAATAATACTAATAATTTTTTTTAAAAAAGAAAAAGTTTGTTTTTTAAAATATAAGTAATATTCAAGTCAGCAGTTAAGTAATCTTTTAACTATAGTACTGTAGTAGTAATTCCAGTTATATACTGTCATATATTAGATGTGTCAAAGTCACAGCTTACGGCAAAAAGCCGAAATGGCAACGTGTCATTTACTTATTGGCTTTGAAAAAACCTAAAACCCTTATTATGTTGGTGTCTCAAACAGACAGGTTATTGCCGTTTAGGGTTTAAGCAGAATCAAGAAAAAGCAGTTAGGCAGCTCTGTTCCTAAGCTGCTGTGTGATAATGGTGGTTGACAAAGGGAAGAAGCAGAAAGTGGAAGAGGAAGACTACATTGATGAAAAGCTCATTTTATCCATTGAAAAATTGCAAGAAATACAAGACGAGCTTGAAAGGGTAAATTTCTATCAATAAATCCTGGAAATATTCCTTTTCATTCCAATACTTGGTAATTTGTCGATTTTTTTAAAACTAGAAATTCCTTAAAGAAAAGATTCCATTTTTATTGTAGAAAATTAGGTAGTAGCTAAGTCTTGCTCGGAGGCCGATTGCAGGATTTGAAGTTTATGGGTTCTCAAACGATCTCAAATTTAATTTTAATTTTTTTTTTAGTACTATAAGGTATCCGAGAGGATTAGGAGGGGGGTAGGTTAGATTTAGCAGTTTCAATTTCTGCCACTGAACCAAGCACTTACTTTGTTTGTGGGTTCCCAACAAATATTAGTATATATTTAGTGTCTGCCCAAAAGTCATTGGGTTCTGGAACCCCCACCCTACCCGTGCATCCGTCCCTGGTCTCGTTAGGTGTGCATTGAGCTGTTAATCTCAATGCAGAGCAGGTTGTCCGAGTGGAAAGTCTCTGACTTTCTTTTTCTTCTTTGGGTGTTTGGGTTGGGTTTGGGGGGGGGGGAGTCTTGAATTTATGCTGTCAATAAAAATGGGCCAGAATATTACTGATGGAGCTTCCTTAATTCCACTTTTTCCATTGTTAAACCGAGTAAGCTTTAATACATTAAACATCCTTGTATGTATTCTAACATTGCTCCAAAAGTTGTCTAGTTTGTCCATGACTCTGACATGAGAAATTTGGAAGACCATAATATGATTCCTTTTTAGAGTGGACATAAACTGTTGCTTTTATTAAATCATATGGTAGAACTTTAAAGCTAAATTAACAATGAGAGCAATCTTGTTTATATGCTTTTATTTCATCGTACCTCCAAAGTTCCCTTCACCAATAGGTGAGCTTGTTAGGGAGATAATTGTGCTTTAGGCTGGCGAGGCCACATAGCACATATCTTGCACGGAAGATATTCATCTTTTGGTTTTATTCATAGGCATTTTACTATTTCAGCTGCGTTTTGTATGTTCTTAACAAGATAGGTGACCAATAGCTTATTTCTAAATTGAGTAAAATGTCCAAATCATGGCATCAAAAGTTGATGAAAATTGGAATTATTAGATGTGTTAGTTCTAATTTATGAAGGGGAGCCTTAGAGTAACTGGTAAAGTTGCTTCCATGTGACCAGGAGGTCACGGGTTCAAGCCTTGGAAACAGCCTCTAGCAGAAATGTAAGGTAAGACTGCGTACAATAGACCCTTGTGGTCAGGCCCTTCCCCGGACCCCACGCATAACAAGAGCTTTAGTGCACCGGGCTGCCCTTTTTTTTTAGTTCTAATTTATCTTTTATGTTTAAAAAATTTGTGAAACTTCACTGGTGTAGAAAATGTTAGAAGAATAATAAAGAATATAAAGAGTCCCGTCTTGGGGATCTATCGAAGTTCAACTACCAAACCTCATCGAAGCATATTTCTATGAATATTTTCAGATAAATACCTCAACATATTATTGACCAACAGAAAAAGTTATCAGCTTTTTTGTCTTTCTTTCAGATGGAAACAAAAATTTGAGAGATCTTCGCTGGCCATGTACTGCCTTAGATTTCTTGTAATAGAACAAAGTGCAGTTAACAGAATTTAGAGCATGCTAATTTTCATTCTTTGCAATGTATGTAACTTTATTTCAAAAGATTTTGGGGGAGTAATTGCTATTCGAATAATGTGATCTGTTTGTCTTATGTGTATTCTTTGTTCAAGTGAATATTGAAGCCTTTTTTCTTTTTTAAATTAATAAATACGTCTAGTCTAAAAGCTTCTAAAAAAAATTCCGTTGAATTGAGGTGTTATTTCCAATATGGTTGCAGTTCAATTCTAAGAACCTCTTTTCCAGAGCTGCTAGGTTCCTCTGTTACATTACGATCAAAATACAAATACATGGAATCCAGGAAGATCAATAGATGGAGATATCCCAATAGGATTCAGCATGCTAGTGTCTACCACCCAATCCGTCCCTTCCTTCTTATTCTCTATACATGTCTTTCTCTGCTCCCTCCGCCATAAATTGAAATTCATGTTCACGTATCTGAAGGGTATACGAAGAGTACAAGCTACAAATCTATGCACTTATGGGATTTCTTTATTTGTATGTCATATGTAACTATGCATACATGATATCACTGGCAGTGTCGCGGTGTTTTATCTTTTGCAGCTACACACTGAAAGTTTAATCATTTGGCAAACTATCAACTTTTACGGGTTCACAATAACTAGCTTGGATCAATTTGCTAGAAGTTTTTCTTTTGCTGTTTAACTCTGTAAGATAAGATGGGATGCCCTTGGTTTTAATTGTTAACCGGTATATCAATTTTGCTGTCAGATCAATGAGAAAGCAAGTGACGAAGTGTTGGAAGTAGAACAGAAGTACAACAAGATCCGCAAGCCTGTTTATGATAAGCGAAATGATATCATTAACTCTATTTCTGACTTCTGGTTGACTGCTGTTAGTGGCCTCATCTGATCCTTTTCTCTCTATATATTTCTGGACTTCTGAAGTAGTTTTTACACAATAATTTATCTCATTTGCTTGCAGTTTTATAGTCATCCTGTTCTTGGCGACCTTCTAACTGAAGAGGACCAAAAGGTTTGATTCTAATTTGTTGTATATAATCTTCTGAAACAAACCATTTTCTCCAATATTAACACCCGCTTAATTAGCAAAGTTTCTTATCTGATACTCTGTCAAAGTACAGTTTGAATGGCTGCTTACGTTCTGATCTGAATCTCGTAATGTTACTGCCTTCTTTCTTGCTAGATTTTCAAATTCTTAAGTTCTATTGAAGTGGAAGACTCGAAAGATGTGAAATTCGGTTATTCAATCACATTTGTGAGTTCATTACTCTCTTGAGAATGAAAATAATTAGTACATTAGAATCTTGTGTTTGCTGGGATGTGGAATGCTGATGACTCCTCGTCTTCCTCACAGAACTTTAAGCCCAATCCTTTCTTTGAAAATTCAAAGCTCTCAAAGACCTATACCTTCCTTGAAGATGGACCTACAAAAATCACAGCTACAACAATAAAATGGAAAGACGGCAAGGTGAGTCGTCCATTTGCTACTTGACAAAGGTTACACATCTGTAGCTTATCCGTTTACTCTCACTATATATGTTGTTTGACTTTTGAAGGGCATTCCTAATGGTGTTATTCGGGAGAAGAAAGGAAGCAAGCGATCCCATGCTGAAGAAAGGTCAGCTTACAGATCTAGCATTTCTTAGGAATGTTATCTTTTTTGTAAGGCTATTAATTGTTTGTAATAAGTCTTTCAATTTGCAACTGATATATCGTCGGAACCTTGGTTCATCTTACAATAGAAAAATAGGTTTGCTCACACATTAAACCAGGTTGTGATCTCTACCTCAGGAATACATAATCTTGTATAGCGCATTTTCGTAATTAAAGCTCACCTATAGCTGGTTAATTTTAGTCTGATCCTTGAAATAACATACCAACCTAATCTTATGTTCCAGTAGTGGGCAGAATTGCCTGCTGTTATGTGTTTACTTTTCTATGGAGTCGAGTGCGAAATATATTGCTCCATCCATCACAAAAAGAAATGACAGGATCAAATATAAAAGCCAAATCACTAATTTCGCTTTGATTTCTGACATCCAATTGTTGAAATTTTTGAAATAAAATTTACATATTCAGGAACTATATAAAAGTACGACAAATTCAGGAACTATATAAAAGTACAACAAATAATAACTTATTATAACTAAAAATATTACTTATAAACGTTTTGGAAAAAATCTTTCTCAAGAAAACCGATTTGAGTTCCCAAATAGTAAGTGCAAAATATGGCAGTTAGTGCAGGCTGTGCAGCTATGTTGAAGCTATTTACAACTCTGTGCACTCACTAAGTTTTTTGTCTACAACATTCTGTGACTATCCTCATAAAGTCACAAATCACTCAGTACAAAGTTGGTACAGGGACTGAACATGTGCTCGATGCTTTGTCTTCTGTTCTCTTAATTGTAGCTGTACTGTAAATAAAAGCTAAATGTCATATTCATGGTCATCCTAACTCAGTTGCTTTTCACTTGTTTTTCCATACAGCTTCTTCACCTGGTTCAGTGAAGCCAATAAAAAGGATGACAGCGATGATGATGAAAATGAGGTTCTTGAGATTCAGGATGAGGTAAAATCTAAATCTTCAGCAGATCATTAAGATTTTTGTTGCTCTTTTATTTTTTGGATGGGAGAAGGGGAGCATAATTTAGGTGTTATGGTGCATAAAGTCTTTTGCACTTCAAAGTTATACTTTTGTTTTCTGGTTTGCAGGTTGCTGAAATAATCAAGGATGACTTGTGGCCAAACCCTTTGACTTATTTTAGCAATGTTAGTCCGTACTGCGGCTCTTATTTCCTTTATCTGTTAATCAAGATTTAGTCATGCATTTTTAACTTGATAACACTATCCAAGATTTACCTTACCACAGGAGCCTGATGAAGAAGATTTTGAGGGTGATGAAGGTGGTGATGAGGTAAAGCAACATTCTTGCTAATTGTCGTCATAACTTGTGCACATCATTTGCTGTATAAAAGTCATACTTAGTCATCTGTGGCTGTAATATGTCCTCCTTTTGGGCTTACTTTTTTTTTTCTTTCCTAGGCCCACATGGTATGAGGGTGAAAGAGGACTATTGGAAAAAGTTTCTAAATAAGGCCTTAGTAACTTTAGTAGTAGAATTCAAGTGTTTGACCCTGCTTGGTTGTCGCCTTGGGTGATTTTGCTGTCGTATAAGTCGATTTGTTGTCCTTGTGAGTTGAGTTGCTCATGTTGACTTCAGAATTTACGTTGTAGTTTCCAATACGTAGTTTAATGGTTTTCTCAAGTACTAGATATAATTTTATTCCTACCTCCCACTTCACTATCACGTCAAGTAGAAAGAGTCTCTACTCAAGTTAGTAGGCTTTCATTGTTTCTTCAAGAACTTTCCTTCTGTTATGTATGTCTAAAAGAAGCGTTTTGACGAGAAGTTGGGTGGATATCAAGTTGGGTGTAATAGAAGGCGGAGTCAAGACATGTGAGGGAGAAAAGGGAAGGGTATTGTGAAGGAAGTCCTGGATCGAAGTCTCTAAAGATGCCATCTTAAAAGCATCATAAAGGGGAGTAGGGGATTCTTTTATACTTGTAAATACATTTGTTTCACCACCTTCTTGGTGCTATTCAATGAAAATATGTTAACTTGGTACTCCCTCTGTCTCATTTTATGTGGCACCCTTTCCTTTTTAATCCGTCCTAAAATGAATGTCACCTTACTATAACAAGAAACAATTTAACTTTAAAATTCTCTTTTTACCTTTAATGAAATGAATCTCAACCACACAAATATGTAAGGATTGTTTTAGACCATAAGTTTTAAAAGTCTTTCTTTTTTTCTTAAACACCGTGCCAAGTCAAACGGTGCCACGTAAAATGGGACTGAGGGAGTATAAAACAAATGCATAATAAGGAAGAGGATGAAACCATAGCTTTTGGTTTTATCTGGCAGGAGGGTATTGGTTGGGGACTCTTTCTTTCAGAAGATCAAAGTTATCTTTGTTTTTGAGAACAATCAAGTATCTTTTCTGACAAAGAATTTGTGCTTATTTTCTTCTTTTCTTTCCCTTGGGCCTAGGGAGAGAGGTCCTGTTGGAACCTTACACTTTTTGCTTAGGATAAGAGGAGGGATTGGGTTTCTTACTGTTGTTTCACTTTCCTAGCCAAAAGGAGGTAAAAATGGAACATGTATGATTCCTTCAAGAGTTGGGATTTTCACCTCACCGAACAACATGAGTAGGAAGATATGCAATTATGTGCAATTGCCCCTATATCTTCTTACCTTTTCCTCTGCTGTTTCTGAACTTAAAGAGTGGTGCATGGTTGAAGCTTGACAAGGATCAGCATTGGGTACTTTGATTGAATTTGGCGTTTGGCATATATTCTGGATACAATGCAAATATATTTTATGGTTGAAAAATTGTTCATGGGGGTCTATCACTGCATGCTCATCATTCTTTTTGGAAGATGAATGTACCATTCAGATAGTAAACTTATTGATTAGTTTAGTCGTGGATATTTGACTACGGTCATAAAGTTCTTCCTGATTTTTCCAGTATAATATGTGAAAATAAGTTGTGTATATGGTGCTAAAATGAAAGATGTTCTTTTCTGCCTTGGTATGGTTTGGTTGATTTAATTTGAATTCCTATGCAGGGCGAAGGCTCTGAAGAGGAAGAGGAAGAGGAAGAGGAAGAGGAAGAGGAAGAGGAAGAGGAAGGAGAGGAAGACGATGAAGATGACGAAAAAGACAAATGATACTGTTAATGGGCCTTGTATTTGATTAGAATTCTCTTCTTCAATGTTTCAATCATCATAGTTGGTATCTGGAAAGAAGCTTCATATTGCAGAAAAAATGGAATTATATATAGGGGTGACTTCTTTTTGGCTACAATGAGCTTTTTCTTACATTTTCTTCTTCCTTTAACCTTTACTTTTAACCTTTTTAATATTAAGTTTGTATTTTTTAACTTCATGATTCTTCCAATGCAAAAAGGAAAAGAAAGGAAGTGGGGGTTATAAATGGGGGGAAACTTTTTAGGGAAAAGAAGGGTACTTACCTCATTAAGGAAATAACATACTGGTAAATTGTCACCTCACATATTTGTCGTGGCATTAACAACGTCATGTATTTCCTTAAAATATCCACTTGATTCCAAATCCGTATTAGGTGGAAACTCAATATTATTGTGAAGATAATGGTCCAACACAGTTATTAATGACTAAAATATTATTATTTCTTATTTGGCGTTTGGTACACTGAATAAGGACAATAATTTTAAAATAACATTTTGGATTAATTTTATCTCATGTTTGTATCTTGAGATTATTTTATTCCACTTGTTTTTATGTTTATAATGTCTGTCCACATGACAGAGTATGTCGAGCAACCAAACCAAGTTGACACTAAAACAAATGGCAAAAATACCCACTGTAGATTTGAGTCCATTTTTGAGAGAAGGATCTGAAGATGAAAAGAGAAAAATTGTAGATACCATTAGTGAAGCCTGTTGCATGTATGGATTCTTCCAAATTGTGAATCATGGGGTACCTCTTGATCTCACCAGTCAAGCTCTGAAGGTGTCCAAGTCTTTCTTTGAATCTCCAGCTGAAGCCAAACTCAAATGTTGTCCACTGCCTAATGCACCTGTTCCTGCAGGCTATAACAAGAAGCCTAATCCTTCTTATGAGTTCAATGAATACCTTATTATGCTTCCACCTGCCTCTGATTTTAACATCTTCCCGGACAATCCTCCTGAATTTCGGTATGACCATAATTTTTACCTTTTCAGTCTTCTACTTCATATTCATAAGTGAATCTAGAACGGATCCAGGGTTCAATTGCTTTCAACTCGAATTATGTATATGTACGTAAAGAAAAAATGTATATATAATAAGATCATACTTAAATCTAAAAATCAGTAACTCTAGTTTGTGGATTCGTTTTATGTGTTTTAAGGGTGTATAAGAGCTCTAAGTGTAATCTTAGATTAATATTTATACTTCCATAAGACCCTTGTTAGAAAATGAGATTTTTCTAGATAGTCTTTAGTCTAATAGTTCTCTTTTTGAATATTATGTTTAGTTTGTAAAGGAAAGGTAATCCTCGTTTTATGGAATATGTTTTGTAAGAAAGTCAATAGTGGTTGGATAGGTATGGTCTCTACTTACTTTTGAAAAGCTTATATAGCTATATGTGTAAGCCTTTTGTAATATGTCATATGAATGAAAAGAAGTTCTGTTGAACTTTATTTTTCTTATAAGTTTAAAAGTCTAACAGTGGTATCAAGAGCCCTTCTTCTTGAGGGATCTGTGAAGGCAAGAAAGTTAAGGTTTTCTCCAGTTCTTCTAAGGTGAGAGCTGAGCAGCAGTAACATGGCATCCAACAACTTCTTAAGTGCAGGTCCTCCTATGTTTACGGGAGAAAATTATCACATATGGGTGATAAAGATGAAGGCTTATCTCAAAGCTCTTAGACTATGGGAAACAATATAAAGTGAAGATAATCCTCCTCCACTTGGACCAAATCCAACAATTGCACAAATGAAGGTTTATGAAGATGCAAAGTCAAGAAAATCAAAGGCTCTCACATGTCTTCATTCAACACTTTCAGATGTGATTTTCACAAGAATAATGGCTTGTGAAACACCCAAAGAAGCATAGGAGAAGCTAAAAGAGGAGTTCGATGGAAGTGACAGAGTGAAGGCTGTCAAACTCTTAACTCTCATAAGAGAATTTGAGATGTTAAGGATGAAAGAAAGAGCTATTGTGAAAGAGTATTCTGCCAAACTTGTGGAGATCGTAAACAAAATAAGGTTGTTTGGTAAAACCTTTTCAGATTCAAAGGTGGTGGAGAAGATGATGATAAGCTTACCAGCAAGGTTCGAGTCCAAGATTTCAGCAATAGAGGAATCTTGTTATTTGACGACTTTATCGATTGCAGAACTGATCAGCAAGTTGCAAGCCCAAGAACAAAGATCAAGTATAAGAGATGGAGAATTAGCAGAAGTGATATTTCAGGCACAACATAAATGCAAGCAGCCTGTGAAGGGCAATAGAAGAATGGAATTAGATAAAGTAGCAAAGGGAAAACCATGGAAGGAATCTTCAAAGAAAGGGAAGTTTCCATCTTGCAACCATTGTAAAAGAACCAATCATCAAGCAAAAGCTGCTGGTTCAAAGGAAAGACATCAATCCAGTGTAGATTTTGTAAAAAGATGGGTCATACTGAGAAAAATTATAGATTCAAGCAGAATCAGCCACAACAACATCATTCGCAGCAGACAAATTTTGTTGAAGAGTCGGAAAAGGAAGAAGAAAGCTTGTTTATGGCTTCTCAAGAAGAAAACACAAGCAACAAATCCTCATGGTTCATAGGCAGTGGATGTACGAGTCATATGTCACACAATGAGCTCTTGTTTCACACACTTGACAAGTCGTTCAAAGCTAAAGTTAGGATGGGAAATGGTGAAACAGTCGATGCACAAGGAAAGGGTTCAGTTGCCTTTCAAACTACACAAGGTTTTATACATGATGTGTTGTATGTTCCTTGTTTAGCATGTAACTTGTTAAGTGTGGCTCAAATGATGTCTAAAGGTTGTTCCTTATTTTTTAAGGGAAAACATTGTTTGGTTTTTGACTTTGAAGATAGTTTGGTTGTTAAAGTAGAAATGGTGGATAAAACTTTTCCTTTAGACGGGAAGTTTGATAGTGCAAATTTTGCAAGTATGGATGAGTCTTGGTTGTGGCACAAAGTATATGGTCATTTTAACTATGCTACCTTAAAGTCTATGTATGAAAAGGGCTTGACTAAGGATATTCCTGAGATTTCACTATCTAAAGAAGTTTGTGAATCATGTCAAATGGGTAAGGTACACAGGAAAACATTTCCTAAAAGTGCTACCTGGAGGGCAACTGAAAAACTTAAACTAGTTCACACTGATGTGTGTGGACCTATGCAGACATCATCTTTAGGACAAAATAAATATTTTGTTCTCTTTATTGATGACTTAACAAGGATAACTTGGGTGTATTTTTTGAGTAACAAGTCTCAAGTATTTTCAGTTTTTAAGAAATTTAAAGCTTTTGTTGAAAGACAAAGTGGCTGTAAATTGAAGTCTTTGAGGACTGACAATGGTGGTGAATACACTTTAAATGAGTTCAATAAGTATTGTAAAGATATGGGGATTGATCATAAGTTGACAGTAAGTTATTCACCCAAACAAAATGGAATCTCGGAGAGGAAGAACATGACTGTTGTTGAAATGGCTAGATGCTTGTTGTTTGAAAAAAAACTACCGCAAAGCTTTTGGGCAGAAACTGTTTATACTTCAGTGTATCTGTAAAATAGGCTGCCAACTAAAGTTGTGGATAAAAAACTCCTATTGAGGCATGGTGTGGAATATAACCATCTGCCAAGCACTTAAAAATCTTTGGTTCGATTTGCTATTATCATGTTCCTTCAGTCAAAAGAAGCAAACTTGAACCGAAAGATGAATTGGGGATCTTTATTGGTTATTCATCGAAAGCCAAGGGTTATAGAGTTTTCAACTTGCAAGCAAAAAGTATTTCCATCAGAAGAGATGTAATAGTAGATGAGAATGCTTATTGGAACTGGGATAAGGAGCAAATTGAGAAAGATAATGCAAGTTTTCAGAATTTGAGTCCGCTTTCTAAAATCCAATCATTTGGCTCTGAAAAACTGGGAAAAGATGAAGAATCAGATAGGGAATCCTCACTTGATTCACCCATTTTGAAGACAGAGTCCCTTTCTGAGATATATGAAAGATGTAATATTGAAATCTCGGAAACAAATAGCTATCAAGAAGAATCAAGACATGAAGTTTGTATTGAAGCTATGAAGGAGGAGATTGGTATGATAGAGAAGAATAACACTTGAAAGCTGGTTGATAAACCCAAACACAGAAATGTAATAGGGGTGAAATGGGTTTATCGAACCAAACTTAATCCAGATGGTTCAGTTTATAAATACAATGCAAGTCTTGTTGTGAAGGGTTACACACAAGTTGCAGGTCTGGATTATGGAGACACATTTCCACCTGTTGCATGACATGATACAATAAGACTTCTATTTGCTTTGGCAGCTCAATCAAATTAGAAGTTGTATCATCTGGATGTGAAATCTTCATTCTTAAATCGACAGTTCCAGGAGGAGATTTATGTTGACCAACCAAAAGACTTTCAAGTTGTAGGAATGAAGGATAAAGTCTACAAGATACATAAGGCATTGTATGGATTAAAGCAGGCTCCTCGAGCCTGGTACGCCAAGATTGATTCTCATCTTATTTATTGTGGCTTCAAGAGAAGTGAAAATGAAGCCACTTTATATGTGAAGAAGGCTAAACGAGGAGATGTGCTTGTGGTGTCACTCTATGTTGATGATCTTCTGTTAACAGGAAGCAATGAAACTATCATGAATCAGTTCAAGCAAGAAATAGAGACCAAGTTTGAAATGTCAGATTTGGGTGAAATGAATTACTTTTTGGGAATGGAGATTTCATCAATCAAATTAGAAGTTGTATCATCTGGATGTGAAATCTTCATTCTTAAATGGACAGTTCCAGGAGGAGATTTATGTCGACCAACCAAAAGACTTTCAAGTTGTAGGAATGAAGGATAAAGTCTACAAGCTACATAAGGCATTATATGGATTAAAGCAGGCTCCTCGAGCCTGGTACGCTAAGATTGATTCTCATCTTATTTATTGTGGCTTCAAGAGAAGTGAAAATGAAACCACTTTATATGTGAAGAAGGCTAAAAGAGGAGATGTGCTTGTGGTGTCACTCTATGTTGATGATCTTGTGTTAATAGAAAGCAATGCAGCTATCATGAATCAGTTCAAGCAAGAAATAGAGACCAAGTTTGAAATGTCAGATTCGGGTGAAATGAATTACTTTTTGGGAATGGAGATTCATCAAGCTACTGATGGAATCTTCATTTCACAGAGAAAATATACATGGGATATTCTTAAAAGATTCAAGATGGAGAGATGCAAGCCTGTATCGACCCCATTGGTTCACAATGAAAAGATTTTGAAGTTTGAAGGAGGTGATAGGGCTGATCTTGCAGTTTATAGAAGTCTAATAGGTAGTTTGTTGTATTTGACAACAACAAGACCCGACCTCATGTTCGCCGCAAGTCTTCTGTCTAGATTTATGCATGCTCCAAGTCAAGTTCATCTTGGTGTCGCTAATCGAACATTGAGGTATATCAAGGGAACTGCTGATTATGGTATTTGGTTTAGAAAGGAAGAGCAAGGGAAATTGATGGGTTATTCAGATAGTGATTGGGCAGGAAACGTTGATGATATGAAAAGCACTTCTGGATATGCTTTTACACTTGGTTCAGGCATGTTCTCATGGAATTCAAAGAAATAAAAGGTGGTAGCTCAATCTTCTGCAGAAGCTGAATACATCGCCGCTGCTGGTGCAACAAATCAGGCTTTATGGTTAAGAAAGATTCTACGTGATCTGAAGCAAAATGACATTAAAGCTACTGTCATTAAGGTTGACAACAAGTCAGCAATATCTATGGCCAAAAATCCTGTGCAACATGATTGTAGCAAGCATATAAATGTGAAGTTTCAGGCTATCAGGCAAGCAGAGAAGGATGGCGAAGTTAAACTTGTTCATTGCAGCTCAGATCAGCAGATTGCAGACATCATGACCAAGGCTCTTCCTAAGGGGAAATTTGAAGTTCTAAGGGCTAAAGTGGGAGTATCCAAGAAAAATCTCAAGGAGGAGTGTTAGAAAATGAGATTTCTGTAGATAGTCTTTAGTCTAATAGTTCTCTTTTTGAATATTATGTTTAGTTTGTAAAAGAAAGGTAGTCCTTATTTTATGGAATATGTCTTGTAAGAAAGTAAATAGTGGTTGGATAGATATGGTCTCTACTTACTTTTGAAAAGCTTACATAGTTATATGCATCTAAGCCTTTTGTAATAAGCCATATGAATGAAAAGAAGTTTTGTTGAACCTTATTTTTCTTATAAGTTTAAAAGTCTAACAAACCTATGGTTAGCTTTACAGGAAATTTGAGAATATCGAAAGAACCCTCTCTTGGTTTTGGTTAATTAATGGTGTCAATCAGAAAATAACATGTTTCTAATTGATCCCCTCTTGGTTCAGGCTTCTCTGCTTGATGTTAAGTCAATGACAGGCTTTAGGCTTTCTCCTCGCGGGATCTAGACTAAGATGGTAGTGAATGTGATTTCAGCTCCACCTTTGAGAATTGAGAGCTTTGTCAAAGGATTCGTTTTTAAATATCGTTTAAGCATATTTAATTAGATAGTTTTTAGGTAGAGATAAGATCTGTGTAAAAAATGCACCTCACCCTCCCCAGACCCTACCTATGAGATCACACTAGATATGTTGTTGTCATTTATCTTACATATCTAATGCTTCTTTTCCCAAATAGAAGACAATACATTTGATCTTAAAAAACACATAATAGCATGATGCATTTAGCCCTTCAATTGCCTTGCAGAGGGGCTGGAAATGAAATTTGGTGTTTCATATTTTGGGCTAGTTTTGGAAGTAGAACAATATCATTGATTTATATGATGAATTTGTTTTACATTTCAGAGAGGTGATGGAAGAGTTATTCTCCCAATTCTTGAAGATAGGGATGGTTGTTGAGAAAATCCTAAGCGAGTGTCTGGGGCTTCCCCCCTGTGTTCTTAAAGAATTCAACAATGACAGAAGCTGGGATTTCCTCATTGCTATATCTTATTTGCCGGCAACAGAGAAAGAAAGGATAGGGGCAAATCCGCATAAAGATGTCAGTTGCTTCACAATTGTGTTACAAGATGAAGTTGCAGGCCTGGAGGTTGAAAAGGACGGGGAATGGATCCTAATAGCCCCACAACCAGGTGCACTTGTTGTCAATATTGGCGATGTTCTTCAGGTAAATATATTTGTGAATGAAAAAGGTTAACTATAGCTGATTCTCGAAGACAATCGAGTAGCAGCTCATTCGTAGAACAGTAAAAAATGCATTCTTGTCAAATCCCTTTCTTCTCACTATCGGGGCCTTCCTCACCCCAAAAAGGATAAATAAATGATGTAATTAGCTATGGAGGAGGATTCAGGATATGAAAGTTTATGTGTTCCTATAGTGGCTTTTAGCTGGAATGTAATTTTTTTAATGGAATTCTGGTTGTTACAACTGAACAGGTCCTTACGAATGATAAATTCAAGAGTCCACGCCATAGAGTGCTGAGACCACATGGAAGATCAAGGAATTCATTTGCATTCTTCCACAATTTGTCAGGGGATAAGTGGATTCAACCACTGCCCCAGTTCACGAAACAGATTGCAGAACCACCAAAATACAGGCCATTCTTGTATAAAGAGTATCTGCAGAAAAGAAGAGAAAGCAAGTCTAAGCACGTTACCAGGCTTGAAGATGAGATTACCATATCACATTATGCAATCCCTGAAGAGTGATGTTAGACAAAATAAAAAGGTAATGGATTGTAACTTGTAAGACATTAGCTCATGATCTCGCCGTTTTCATAGTTTTCTGTTACTGACTGCTATAACTTACAATTTCCTTGTTTGCTTCTGGAGTTCTCAAATTCAATAGTATTTCCCGTCGTGTAGTTTTCTTTCTGATAGTCAGTGTTCAAGCTCTTCAGTTCAACTGTCAATTTTCTTTCGACCCTTATCATTTTGAGATAGTCTTGACTCATTCATCTATCTTTGACCCGATAACACAACTCAATCATTTTATACTTCTGTTTGATTATGTGGAGAAGAGGTTATTGAGATATATATGGTATCAGAGAGTAGGAACTTTCATAGTCCATATTCACTCGCTGCTGATAATGATTTCCTCGACGAATGCTTCTAATTATATATGTCCATATTGGCTCGTCGCCAATGATGATTTTCTCTAAGATTGCTCCAAAGAATGATATACTGCATTAAGTTCCCTGTTACAAACCAATTAGCTTAGTGTATACTGCAGGTTGAAGAAAAGAAGCAGCTTAGGTTATGTAGTTGAGTCTTGAGTGTCTTCCCTCCTGCAGTTACAATAGTCAAAGAGAGTATAGCAGTCTTCTTTTTGGTCTCCAAGTTGCCCCCATTGAGTTCAATCCATTTTGTTACATCACATTCATCAATCTTTTTCTGATTAGATTAACCTGATTAAAGGCAGATTGAATCAAGAATATTAAGATTTTTAACAGTAAACCCCTTGAAATATGCCTAAAAAGAGCATCTAGATGGTGCAACAACAACAAACCTAGTGTAATCCCACGGGTGGAGTCTGGGGAGGGTGCAGTGTACACGGACTTTACCCCTATTTCGTTGAGGTAGAGAGGTCGTTTTCGAAAGACTCTATCTCTAGATGGTGCAGTACAGTACAATTAAGTTATTCAGTTTAACTAATGTAAGATCTTATCCTTCCTGCAATCAGACTTGAACTTCAGGCCTTGACCCTTCGGGGTGACCCAGTGGTTTGGGCTTGGGACTTCCATGTTGGAGGTATCAAGTTCGAAACCCCTTGCCACTTCTTTATCGAGCTCGTCGCACCGGACTTGGCTAGTGCGGGTTACCTCTCCTGTTTGGTTTGCGAGTTATTGCATAAGAGCGGAGTTTATCCCACCTAGGGGGCGGCTGCAGATTTCCCTTGTCATTAAAATAAAAAAATAATTAAAAAAAAAAAACAAACTTCAGGCCTTTGCCAGGAGCACCTCTTACTGCTTAAGCCTAAAAAGAGAAACCAACTTTTTTCCTGCCAACCAGCCACAACTCCTGTATTTGACATTCTTTTCTCTTGATGGGAACGTGAGTAAAGTCATTTAAGGTCCACATTTTTTGTTTAATAAACTTTTCCAACAAGAGCTAGTGTCCAAGTTCCAAGATTCCAGAGATATATTAAAAGGTAACATGCTTATTTTATTAGTCTTGAAAACGCTTTGCCTAATTTAGGGGAAAAAAGAAATGGTAATATGCTTGTTGAAACTTTGTGGATTAGTATTTGTCCATGACATGTATAGAATTTTTGCTTCTGTGGGATAATACAAATCAAGGAAATGGAGTTTTTGCTCTTGACAGATTTAAATAAGGTAGCTTATGAACAATCTTAAAACTTTGTCGTATTTTTCATTGAATAAAAAAAAAACATGTATAGAATATGATACGGAATCAAGTTAGGTGAAACGTTTATTTAAGACCTATTTACATGAGAAAGTCTTTTATAATCCGAATACACCATGGGTGAGAAACCGGGGGGGGGGGGGGTAGGCCTAGATCCCTACCTATCCATTGCATAGAAAAGGATGACCTTTGAGGATCAAAAAGATGGTGAATGGATCCCAAAGTGTTCTTTTTTCACTTTTTCCTTAAAAAAAAATAAATGAAACTGTTAAATGGTCACCGGCAACGTAGAAATTTGAACTGTGCATGTCAGTAGGCCTTGGGCGCACTATTAGATCAAAGGGGCTGACCACAATATAGTTTTTTTTTCAAATTAGGCCCAGAGATAGCAGTCCAACATGCAAAACGTAATCGGCTCGATCGGGTCGTTTGCACTTTTGTCCTCAAGACAAATAAACTTTTCGCATGACATAAGTTTATATTTTCCGGTCAATATCCTACGAGTTATTATACCCCACGCTCTTAAAGAATTTATATATGTCTCGTTAGGAATAAGTTCGATTTTCTAATAACAAAAATTAAAGAGCAGTCCATTTAAAGTGCAAACTACGCAATTAAATGAATTGGCTCTTCTCAAAGTAATGGACCGTCAAATCTTAAATTACACCCTAATAGAATCGGTGAGAGTTTTTCACACAATGACTTATGAGTTGGATTTACCTTATTCCTATTACCTTGAATCAATTAACATCCAGCAGAATGTAAAAGGGAGTTCAGTAGATTTTCATTGACTAATAATGAAGAAATTTAAACCGAGTTTACTTAGCTTGTAAGCTAAAGAGGTTACAAAGGCTAAGATAAGTTTCATAACACAAGCAAAATAATTGAAAGATAGTATAAGCTTTAATTAATTATATAACCTTTATTTTACCTACCACAGTTCTCTATGCTCAGTTTCACAATCAATTATTTCTGATAGGTCCCATTTTGCAAAAAAACAAAATAATAAAAAGAAATGAAAGTAATGTTAATGCTGATCCAGAGTAACATAACAAAATCATGAGTAGTATTTTTTTTGGTTATATCGTTTTGTTTGCACACTTGTGTTTGCATGCATCATATTATTAGAGCACTTTAATTGGAAAATTGCTTTCTTGTATTAACCCTTGACTTTTGTCATGAATATTAATACTATAAAAGTATTTTTTTTTCTTATTGTTGGGATGACGTGGCGCTGTCTTCATCTTGTGATTGAAAAAGTATGGGTATTGCCTTTATTATTATGAACAACCATGAGTAATCATCATTTCCTCTTTAATCATTCAACCAACGTAACGCACAATCTTGGATCTCTAACCTTAAACCCCTCAAATTTATCTAATTAAAACACCAGCTTAATTCTTGGACCTAGGTGTATAATTAGCAACACGCGGTCCACAACTTCATATCTCTTGCTTCCCTAATAATTATTTGGTATTCTCTCTTCTGTCTTATCCTCTAGTCATTCATTTTAGAGAAAGAAAAATCAGTTCAAAATATTTAGTACAACATCTCAATTATCATACATAAGTAAACATTCAATGATATCATATTTAATTTTAGTTATAAATTAATATTTTCTAACAAGTGTGTAAATGAAAAACACAATAAATATGTATGTGACATGGGGAGTAAAATTATCCGTTTAAGGAAGATATGAGGACAGTCGACCGAATACCTTAAATAAATTTTTTTAATACACGTGTGTCAAAATCTTAAACGATAGATTAAAAAATACTACATTGGTTTTTGACTTGAACTAGTTATAAATTCACTTTCTTTTGAAGTTATACGGACTTTCTAAAAAAAAAAAGGTCAAAATGACATAATATTTGTCACATTAATAAATTAAATAGGAAAAAACATAAGATGGCAAACAAACTACTCCTGCTTCTGGAACTATATGAGTTGGTGTTTTTCTCCAAATCTCCAGATGCTGTCCGTCCCTGTAGATCCTTAGATATCAGAATGGAGATACTAGTTATTATATCTGTGTTTTGATTGGCTTACATAAAGCTTGTCTAGATAAGATATTAAAATATTTATTTTTTCTTTTCTTAGCTAGGTGGGGAGTTTTAGGGTGGGGACAAGACACTAAAAGGCAACAGAAAATGACTTTTATTAAATTGATTTGTCTGCAAAATGCGATTCTTTGATAGTTACATCTCTTTCTGAATATCTTATTCCCACTTTCAGATTCGTTAATTATCACCTTGATTCATATCCAGGAATTTGAGGTTTCTGCTCTTCCCTTTTCTTTGTTCTTTCGAGTTGAATTTTAGAACTTGGTATTGAAATCGAGTTGATTGAAAGTATCAGAAGTCAACCTCCTGACCTATTATTTCGTATCTCAATCAATTTTTTTTCTCATCTTCAAATCTCTCTTATTGACAAAAAATAAGGGTAAGTTTTGACAAATTTTGAGCTAGATGATAGCTCATAGTTATGATCAATGTAAATCATAAATTGATTATCAAACAAAAAGACAAATTAACGTTTTAAATAATTCTAATAAAAAAAAAAGAAGAATGATGGTTTATAATGCGTTCTGGTTAAGTGGTCGGATGGTTAATTAACTAAATGGAGATTTGTGCTTTTCTTGTTGGAAAGGACAAATTTGCTCTACTGATTTTTTTTAATTAAAAAAAGATAAAATTAAAGAATAAATAATAGACAGAACATACTAATTTTTCCCTCTTTAACACACCAAATTAGTACTTATGTTTTACAAAAATAGAAAAAGTTAAGAAATAAATAAAAAAGAAGAGCACTACTCCTGCAAAAGAGCAAATGGACCCTTAGGCCTTTTTGCTAATTTGATTTATTTCTTTTCGAGGAGAAAAGGAACAGTAAACTGACAAACACGCACAAAACCAGTGGGGTCTGTTCGTAATTCTGTATAAAGAAATCATAACAACTCTTTGATATTTTTTGCTAGTAACATTTTATGACATATATGAAATTGAAAAACGCTGATTTATGGAATATTAATGGCCAAATGCGGATTTTAAAAATAAAGCAAAAAAAAATAATATTCATGGCCAAACAAGTCCTAAAATAGGTTTTCTTTATTCTTGCCCTTCACAAAAATATTAATCCTATTTACGTTTTTTTTTTACAAACATACAACCGTGTCATGTACAATCTCTAGAAAATTACAAACTTACAACTATGTCACTATTGAATTTGAAGACTTAGATAATGTCATATCATTGACATTGCAGTCTGTTGGTGAAATTATAAGATTACAAATTACAATTGAAAAATAAAATGAAGAAATTAACTTCACTTCTTGGCTGAGGCGCGGATATCTCGCTCTCTTTAAGGAGATTCAAGCCCACTGCAGTAAATCTTTTCACTGGTCCAGCAGTAGTCCTCTTGACTTGTCCCCTCCAGGATACAACAGCCTTATCACAAAAATGTAACTCAACAAACTCTGGACAAGAGTTGAGTTTAAAGCTCTTCACAAAGAATACCTCCCTTCAACTAATAAGAACTCTCTTTTTTATATAAACTTAACTCTCTCAATTTTTTCTTATCATTTTCTTCCATTTCAAAACAAAGAAGACCTCTCTATTTATAGGAGAGAAAATCATTCAAAGATGAAAAAATAATAGAATGCCATCATTATCATCATTTAGTGTACCATTATGATTTAGTGCACCATTATGATTTAGTGCACCACTTATTAGTGATAATTAGATTAAAAATACATAATAATATGATTTAGTGCACCACTTATTAGTGATAATTAGATTAAAAATACATAATGGAATGATTTAGTCTTGCACTAAATAAAGATGATAATGAAAGACATTTTTATGCACTAAAGAAAGAATAATAAAGATGACATTAAATGTCATCAATGGACAATTGCTAAAATTGCAATTTAATAAAATGTTAAAATGTTCACACACTAACAATCCCCCACTCATTTTAATATTGTATAAGAGAGTTTATCAGCTGAAGGAAGATTACTATACATAATGAAGGTGTGCTCTGCATTGAACCTCCACTTAGTGAAACAATAACTTTTACTCCAGAGTCGTAGTGGTCTCAGACTTGAACTATGACTGCTTAAGGGACATAAAATATTACTGCTCACACATAATAATCAAGGTATTGTCACGAGCTTTATAAGCCAGCACATTACGGCCTTGTGCTATCCCGGTTTTATGAGTGCTTTTGAGAATAAGCCTAATTCTCATAGGAAGCGGCCTACTTCCATACTCACATAGGTGAAATCTGTCGAGAGTGCTCCTGTAAATTTAACACTCCACCCATACGGGCTACAGATTTTCATTAAGAGTTTTTTTTTTAAACTCAACCTCCACAATTTACTACAGGAAACAATGCACTCACATCATATGGAGGGAATAAAAATAGTGCATTTTTTTCACAACAAGTCATCATATGATTCGTTTTTCCCATTGAACCTGGTTATAGGATCTCTAGTCTCCAAGTTGGGTTTCCTCATATATGACTCATGGATTTATAGGCTTCAATCCCATCCCCCTCGATGTGCTCCAGACCTTTTCTCTTGTTAAGGCCTTAGTAAGAGGATCTGCAAGATTTTCACAAGATTTGACATAATCAACATTAATGGTACCACTTGTCAAATATGATCTTACATTACTGTGTTTCCTCCTTATAGGTCTGGATTTACCGTTGTAATAACGATTTTGAACTCTACCAATTGCTGCAGTGCTATCACAATGAATTAAAATTGGAGGAATTGGTTTTTCAAAATAAGGTATTTGAAATAATAAATCTCTTAACCAATTCGCTTCCTCACTAGCTGAAGCTAAAGCAATTAGTTCAGCCTCCATGGTAGAGTTAGCAATTATAGTTTGTTTTTTTGATTTCCAACAAACAGCACCACCACCCAATGTAAAAATGTAACCAGTGGTAGAACAGGAATCACCTGCTAGAGTGTTCCAATCTGCATCAGAAAAGCCTTCAAGTACAGCAGGATATTTTTTATAGAACAAACCACAAGTTTTTGTTCCAATTAAATATCTCATAACTCTTGTTATAGCATGCCAATGTTCATTACCTGGCTTGCTAGTAAACCTGCTAAGTACTCCTACTGCATATGCAATATCAGGCCTAGTGCAATCAGTCACATATCTCAAACTTCCAATTACGCTAGCATATTCCTTTTGATTTATCACATCAATTTCACTTTGAACAGGAAACAAGTGTACACTTGAATCAAAAGGAGTTAAAACATGCTTGCAATCAAGAAAGTTATATTTTTTTAAAATTTTCTCAACATAATGTGACTGGTCAAGGAAAATTTCATCACATGTTCTAGTAATTTTTATTCCCAGAATAAAATTTGCCTCACCAAGATCTTTCATATCAAAATGGCTTCTAAGAATGTTCTTAGTATTATCAATAACATTCATATTCGAGCCAAAGATCAATAAATCATCAACATATAGGCAAATAATAACATGTGTATTATTCCAAGACTTATGATATATGCACTTATCACACTCATTTGTTTTAAAATCATTTTCAATCATGCAGGAATCAAACTTTTCATGCCATTGCTTTGGTGCCTGTTTCAAGCCATATAGGGATTTAGTAAGTTTACATACTTTGCTTTCTTGGCCTGCTTCAACAAAACCTTCAGGTTGTTCCATATAAATTTCTTCATTAAGTTCTCCATTTAAAAAAGCAGTTTTTACATCCATTTGATGAATATGCAAATCAAAAATTGCAGCCATAGCAATTAAAAGTCTAATGGATGTAATTCTTGTAACCGGAGAAAAAGTATCAAAAAACTCTAGGCCTTCTAGTTGCTTAAACCCTTTAGCAACTAGTCTAGCCTTATATTTATCGATTGATCCATCTGGTTTTAACTTTTTTCGTAAGACCCATTTGCAACCAATTGTTTTACAACCTGGTGGTAAATCAACTAACTTCCAAGTTTTATTAGAAATTAGTGATTTCATTTCATCATTTACAGCCTCTTTCCAAAAAATAGAATCATACGAAGATAAAGCTTCTTGTAAAGTGAAAGGGTCATCTCCAACATTAAAAACATAAAAATCAGGCCCAAAATCTTTTTCTACTCTAGCTCTTTTACTTCTTCTTAACTCAAAATCATCAATTTCTTTATTTTTTAAAATGGAAGAAGAAGAACTAGGTAGTGATAAAATATTTTGTTCAATTCTTTGACCCCCACTATTTTTAGAATCAAAAGGAAATTTATTTTCATGAAAAATAGCATCACCTGATTCTATTACAATATTATCTTCAAGATTAAAAAATCTATAGGCTGTACTATTTGAAGCATAACCAAGAAAAGCACAAGTAGTAACTTTCTTACCCAATTTTGTAACTTTGGGATCCATTAGCCTCACAAAGGCTAGACAACCCCAAACTCTTAGATATCCCAATTTTGGCTTATGACCTTTCCACAACTCAAAAGGTGTTAGTTTAGTCTTTTTATGAGGCACTCGATTTAACACATAACACGCAGTCAAAATAGCTTCACCCCAAAAATTCAAAGGTGCATTTGACTCAATAAGCATGGCATTAGTCAATTCAACCAAAGTTCTATTTTTCCTTTCCGCTACACCATTAGATGAAGGTGAATAAGGAGGAGTAGTTTCATGAATTATTCCCAATGATTTAACAAAAGAATTAAACTCATTTGACTCATATTCACGACCTCTATCACTTCTAATTCTTTTTATTTTCTTCCCAAACTGATTTTCAACCTCATGGAGAAAAAATTTAAAATTTTCAAAAGCATCACTTTTATTTTTCATTAAGTAAACATATGTAAACTTAGAAAAATCATCAATGAAAGTGATAAAATATCTATTTCCTCCACGAGTTAAAATTCCTCCAAGTTCACAAATATCAGTGTGAACTAATTCTAATAAATCAGTTTTTCTTTCAACTTTAAAATGAGGCCTTTTAGTGATTTTTGCTTTACTACAAGCTTCACACTTTTCAAAATTCTTTTTAATCACTGGGATTAATCCTAAATTACTCATGATGCAACATAACGATCATTAATATGACACAAACGAGCATGCCAAAAATTAGTAGAAGAAAGCATGTAAACAGAAGTAGAAATTTTATTCATTTCAACATTCAGTTTAAACATCCCATCACAAGCATACCCCTTTTCCACAAAAATACTTTTTTTCACAATTACATATTGATCAGATTCAATAATTTGTTTAAAGCCTGCTTTATTAAGAAGAAAACTAGACATCAAGTTTTTTCTCATGGAAGGAGTATAAAGTACATCTTTCAAAGTTAATATCCTTCCAGAGGTAAAACACAATTCGACATCTCCCGTTCCAAGCACTTGAGTAGTATGAGAATCACCGAGCATGATGGTTTTGGGCTCTCCAAAAGGAGTATATTTTTTAAACCAATCTTTGTCATAACAAACATGACGGTTTGCACCAGAATCAGCCCACCATCCATCAACATTCTCAACCATGTTTATGTCTGTAATCATTGCCACAAAAGGTTCTTCGGTAACGTTTGCCTGAGGTATAGGACCACGTTTCCGGTATCTGCAAAATCGAGCAATATGCCCACTCTTGCCACAGATAAAGCACGATCCTTTATCATAAACTTGTTGATTTTGTGCTTGGCTATTTTCACCATTATTTTTCTTGGGAAGTCTACCATTATTTTTCTTGAACTTTTTCTTCTTAGGCTTCAAAGAGGTATTTTTGTTAGATTCAGGAGTAATATATTTTGAAGTAACTAAATTTACCTTCGTTGTGATGTTGCTCTCTTCATTTTGTAAAAGTGCATCTTGGCCCCTTGCCTCCTCTTCCATGCGGATTTTCATGATCAAAGTCTCAAGAGAGGTTTCCTTTTGTTTGTGGCGCATAGTTTTTTGAAACTCCTTCCATGAAGGTGGAAGTTTGTCTATTATGCCACAAACAATAAGGTTGTCTCCAATTTTGACTTCCTCGGACCTGAGCTCTCCAACGATCATTATAAAATCTTGAGCTTGGTCTATCACTGATTTATCATCCACCATTTGGAAACGAAAAAATCGACTAGCAGCATATTTTTTCGCTCCAGCTTCTTCGGTATCATATTTACTCTGCAATGCTTTCCATATTTTCTTTGCACTAGAGTAAGTTCTATCATAATAATCATAAAAATTATCAGATAGACAATTCAGAATATAATACCGACACTTGTAGGAATCATTATTGTACTTTTCCACTTTCTCTTGATGAGAAATAAGTTCATCATTATCCATGGAGAGGATGTCAACTTTATTAGGATTTTTTTGAGTTAACACATATGAAACATTGAGAAGACTTAAGTAGAAAAGTACTTTACCCTTCCATCTCTTGAAATGATTACCATTAAACCGAAATGGTTTGTTTAGATCTCCCATCTTGATATCCGCGGATTTTTCAATTGTAGCCATATTGAATCTCCTTAAAATTGTTGGTGAAATTATAAGATTACAAATTACAATTGAAAAATAAAATGAAGAAATTAACTTCACTTCTTGGCTGAGGCGCGGATATCTCGCTCTCTTTAAGGAGATTCAAGCCCACTGCAGTAAATCTTTTCACTGGTCCAGCAGTAGTCCTCTTGACTTGTCCCCTCGAGGATACAACAGCCTTATCACAAAAATGTAACTCAACAAACTCTGGACAAGAGTTGAGTTTAAAGCTCTTCACAAAGAATACCTCCCTTCAACTAATAAGAAATCTTTTTTTTATATAAACTTAACTCTCTCAATTTTTTCTTATCATTTTCTTCCATTTCAAAACAAAGAAGACCTCTCTATTTATAGGAGAGAAAATCATTCAAAGATGAAAAAATAATAGAATGCCATCATTATCATCATTTAGTGTACCATTATGATTTAGTGCACCATTATGATTTAGTGCACCACTTATTAGTGATAATTAGATTAAAAATACATAATAATATGATTTAGTGCACCACTTATTAGTGATAATTAGATTAAAAATACATAATGGAATGATTTAGTCTTGCACTAAATAAAGATGATAATGAAAGACATTTTTATGCACTAAAGAAAGAATAATAAAGATGACATTAAATGTCATCAATGGACAATTGCTAAAATTGCAATTTAATAAAATGTTAAAATGTTCACACACTAACACAGTCATAAATTTTTATTTTTATCTATAAATTACATTAATAAGATCGTGTTTATCTGGGAAAAATATGAGTCAGGAGAAAAACACCAAAACAATGTCATTTTAAATTTGTAATAATTTTCTGAAGGTAAGATAAGATACGTTGTTTGATTTTATTGTTTTACATTGTTTTTTTTAAAAAAATTGTTATATTAAACTTCAACAACTGTTTTAAAATTGTTATATTGAACCCACGTTGTTGAAGGAGAGCTTGAACGTAACTGATAAAGCTATAGTCATGACATCAGGAGGTCATGGATTTGAGCTATGAAAACACCTCTTGTGTTCGTTCCTTTCTCAAATTCCACACATAACGGGAGCTTAATGTATCGAGTTGTCTATTATTGAACCCACATTGTCTCAGTTGGTACGTACTACAAGCATTGTTGTGCTTACTCAGTGCCTACATCTTACATTGACAACTAATTAAAAGTGAAATTTTAATATAACCAATTGCTTATCTTGCTACCACTGCAATCGCTTTGTGGGACTTATTTCATAAACATGACCAAGCTGCTACAATAAAGTTGACGTAGTTCCATTGAACCCACAACATTCTAACTATTAACTAACACCTTTTATATATGCGAAAAGAAATAAAAATTAGCACTTGCATAAGAAAAATAGAACCTGTTAATTTTAAATCCTAAATATTTATTTAAAAAGAAAAGAAATAAGGATAACGACATTTAATCATTTATGAACTAAATTATCAATTGATAACATTTTTATTCATTTCATGTAGTTAAGGACATTTTTGATCCTTTACATGAGGTGCAAGCACATTATATCATTGTCATGTTTTTTAATGGGTGAGCATATATAGGCCCATCAATAATGAGATCTGGAAGGTAAAAGAGGAAAGAGTATAATATTGTTACAACTCTCCCATTCTCATAATGACTGTTTTTATTAAAATGAATCAAATACTTTCAAAAATAAAAGTAGGAAATAGTCCTAGCAAAAATAATTCTCTAGATTTATCTGTTAATACTGTATCAATAGCAAACAAAGGAAGAGACATTTAACATTGTCAAAAAACTGCTTACCGTTGAAATCTCAACAACTATTCAGAAAAATCAAAGATTGTATTGATGATCAATAAATTAAGCATATGCTCGTTTATATAGGCGAGCGATTTAGAGTCCTAGGCTAGCTAAACTTAGAGTTATACTACAACACAAATATGATAACAAGTATAGAGATTGATTACAATCACTACGTTTACATAGCCTAGTCCTAGTATAGTCTGACTCTAACTCTTCAATAGTGAGTCCGACTCTAACTCTTTAATAGTCTTCAACCGTCTTCAGAATTCCTAACAATTGGACCTTGTTGTTCAACCCAATCCTTAGCTTCATCGTAATCCCAATCTTCACCACATATGACCTTGGGTATTATATTAGTTGCCTCTCTTCAACTAACTTTTGGGATTGTAGGCACAAGATCAACTCCATTTCTTTACAATTATGTTGCGAGCATATTATCTCAGGATCATTATAAATATATTAATCGGTATAAAAGTTCTTACACAATCAATGAGGAAGAAATGTAGGTAGCTAGCATGCATTGTGTATGAGTTGGAGTCAGAAAATAAATTAAATGTAGAAATAGGCAGTGTCGTGGTGACAGTAGATAGATGGATGTTAGATAATTGAGAAAAGCAAGAATGGTTGTGGTCTGAAAAAGGGCAACACTGACAAACAGGTCCACATTGCCATCACGTGGTGACATGGTTCTAACTACAGCTCTCTGTCTCTCTGCGTACGTTATATGGTGGACCTTAAATATAATTTCCATATTCTCCAATTCACTCCCTTACTTTCTTTGAGCTTATCATATTACACACTATTTAACCGCATGTTGTAATGTTAGTTGTTGCATGCAAACTCACAGCAATATCCATGTGCTCCTCTAATAAGCTCAGAAAGAAAAAAGAAATAGCGACAACACAAATTCCGTATCTAACAACAAAAATGCCAAGTCCCATTTAGTTATGGATAATAAAAAAATTCAATTAGCTAAGAGCTATTTAGCTACAAATTAACTCTAGATTACCTACGAATTCCGTAGCTAATTCCATAATGCTAATAGTGATAGTACTACTACTGTAATTAATGACAAACTGACGATTAACATTGCCGAAAGATCAGATGAACATAGCTACTATTCTAAAATTGCTTAGTCATTTACTAGTACATATTTTATATTTGAAAAAACCTCTCTGCTAGCTTGATATTCACAAATATAATAATTCAAACATCAAAGTAACAATCATATACTGAAATAGACCTGATCAACAAGGTTTGTAAGAGCTAAAAAGTGTTTCTATGGTGCAATCCAGATTCCAGCTTAGTACCATTCCAATGAAGTACTTACTCCGTTTCATTTTATGTCCTATTAATTTTGCTAGTCATGAAATTTAAGAAAGTTAAAAAAAAAAACTTTTAAATCTTGTGATATTAGATTGAAAATGTGCTTAAATGTATCAAAATGTCGTTTATGTAAGATATCAAAAATTTTAAAATATTAAATATAGAACGTGACATTATTTTTAAACAAAACCATAAAGAAAAGTAAGCATAAGTTGAAATAGAGCGAGTTAAATTTAAACTTGTATAAAGTTGAATAAGTAGATACACGTTTTCTACGTGACATAATATACATAGAACACCACGTAGGACACATGTCTACTTCTTCAATTCTATACAAATTTAAGTATTTATTTTTGCACATCCAAAAATTAAAAGACATATATGTCAGATGAGGTGAAGTTAAATAACACTTTAATTGTATATTTCTATCAAAACAAAATATGGCGTCATTATCAATTAAGACAAACATACAAAAGCGAAGAGTATTTCCTTTTCCCCCCCTTTTTTATACCATATTAGAAATCCTTGGGGATATTTGGTTAACAATGAGTAATTTTAGCGTCTCTTGTTTGACTCTGACCATTTGATATAAGATAATTTTAGTCAAATCTTTTACTCCTTAATTTTAATACTACTAATCAAACTTTGACTTGTGACTTTGACTTTTTTAGACATGTTCACCTAAATTTGATACAAATTTTCTTTGGATCTTCCTATTTGGACTCTTCAAATATTTCCACGCGTCAATGCGTCGATATTTTTTTTTAGACTTTGCATAAAACATACACTAGATTTAATTTGAAGCCAATTAGGACATTTCAATCAATGGCCCGGGTGACTAGGTGTCAGTATAATACTACCTCCGTCCCATATTAGATGGACACTTTCGACTTTACATGGTAATTAAGAAATCATTAATACATTGGAAGACTTTTTCATTTTATCCTCTATTTATATCAATGCAATATACATAAAGTATAGAAATAACTAGTATTGAGAATTGTTTATATTCAAAATGTCATATTAATTGTAGGCGTAAAATAGAAAAAATTTAATTAATTCTATCTTGATTTAGTAAGTGATCAAGTAATATGAGACAAACAATTTTAATAAGATCTTCATCTAATATGGGGCATAGAGAGTAATTAATTAGTCTTTTGAAGACTAGCTCGAATATTTATTAATTATATTATCATGAATTCATTGTAGGTTTGAAGATAAATCCATAATTGTGGACTGACAAGGCACCAATTACGACCCTAATAAACCATATACTATATAATAAGGTAGTCCCATTGATGGTGATTTGAAAATTAACTAGAATTAGATGAATGGTGTTCATAAATATAGGCCAACTAAGTACTTTTTAAAACAACAACAGTTACTTGAAGCATTTTTGTTACTTGATCATGATCTTTTTCCTTCTTTTTAACAATTACTTCATTTATTCTTGTCTCTTAATTGGAAAAATAATTCATATATAGAAATGATGTTATAAAATTGAAATGCTAATGAAAAAGAGAAAGAAAAAAAAAGAAGCAGAAAAACAGAAAGGAAAGGAAAGAATCCAGTTTGTATCAATCAACGCTATTGATGTCAATATTAATTTGTCATTTGATGAATATGTTCAGTAGATTTTGATAATAATAAAAATTCACACTTCTTTTTCCTCGAGCCCATTGCGATGCCATGACAAACATGGATTTTCTTTTTTAAAATTTTTTTGTTACTTCATGATTATATGTAATAGGTGACAGAATGTTAGTAAAATTATTACTCTCTGTCCTAGTTTATATGACTTATTTTTCTTTTTACTCAGTCTCAAAAAAATAACATTTTTCTATATTTACTAACAATTTAAATTTAAAATGTTAATTTTATCCTTAATGAAATGATTTATAGCCACTCAAACATCTTTCACTTATTTTAGACCACAAATTTTAAAAGTCTTTCTTTCTTAAACTTCATGTCAAGTCAAATTAATTCATATGAAATGGAACGAAGAAAGTATATATTTTTTGCCTTGATTTAAGTATTTTACTTTTTTTTAGTGTGTTTTATAAAACGAGGTACACTTTTCAATTGCAACATCCTACATGACAAATTTAAGATCATAAAATTTTAAAAGTACTACACACATAAGACCATAAAATCGATTTAAAAATTTCTTTTTATTTCTTAAATTTTGTGCTCAATCAAACTAACGCACTTAAATCAAAAGTGAGGGAGTATAATATTTGCGAGAGAAGATGTTGATGTAAAGGGAGTTACCTGGGTACATAAACAAATACTTTTAAATCCTATAGCTGCCAGTCTTGCAGTCATGCCATTTCTTATCTTAAATACTCACTCCAAAAGGTGTGTGGACTAAAATATAATATACTACTACGCTATTTAGTTTTTTTTTTAAAGAGTATAGTCTCTTGGCTCATCTTTATTTCTTCAGTATACAAAAAGATAGTTGTACAATTTATTTGTTTAATTTGGAAAAGTAAAAAATAATTTATCATTTTATGTCACTACTCATTTTGAACATTTAGACGATCACTTATAATTAATAGGGATGATGATATAATTAAATTATCCTTTTATTTATTGTTTTTTAAGAGTTGTGTCAAGTCATACATGAATGAATAAGTAAAGATGGACGGAGAAAACATTGTATACATTCATGTACCAAAAATAATATTAATAATTAGAGTATATACATGAACTAGGGTGACAATGCTAAAGTAGCTTCTATACAAATGACCAAGATACGCCCACCTGGCCACCTTTAGTTCTCATTCTTTTTCTAAATTAAATATATTTGGCAAATTAATAAAAGAGCTTCTTGTAAATTAGTTTAAGTTATTCATATTTTACCCCCTTATACCTAAAGATATCATAGCTAGCCAGAATTAGATCTGAATGACTTCTAGTTAGGCTAATTAAGTTAGCCTAAAAAGAACCCACTCTTAACTAATGTCTGTTTAGGGCCAAATCTACACAGTTTTGGGTTATTTTAGCGACAATTAAAATGATGTGATATCAGTTCAAAAATGGACAATATTACGCCATAACTCAAGTTTTTATCAGTGAAAAAAAGTCTTAATCATATTGTGATATTATTTATTTTAAATCAAACTACATGATTTTTCCAAAAAGGGCCTCATAACATTAATAATGACAATGTCTCTATATATACATTTGTATGTATGCAACGTTTATTAATTCATCAACTTTCATTGTGGAACATATTTACCCACACATCCAACTTATAAAAGCAGGAGGTTAAGGGTAGCTATATGTATATATATAAGTACACATCAAGAGAAGGGGTAGCTATAGTAAATATCATCATCAAATTCACCATTTCTCCATATGATAGTACAATATGGTGGACCTATATTGTCTATTAATAGGTAGTTACTAGTAGTAACATACTTCATCATAAAATACAATTGTCATCCCCTTAGCTATTATGGCCCACCTATTAGCCTAAACCTGAGTTAGAAAATTCAACAGATCCTAGCTGATGATCAATATTGGAGAATGAAACAATATTGGATACATGTAAGAGATCTACAAAAATATACTCCAACTCTCCTAATTTAAGTGTCTTAATTAATTTAATTAAATATAAAATTTTAAAAATAAAGAAATACTTTTAAATTTTATTATCTTAAATTAATGTGTAGTCATTAAATCTCCTTGAAATTATATTAAGATTTGTTTTTTATATAAACCAAAAAAGAAAGTAAGAGAGGAAACAAAAATAATAATATATATATATACACACACTATTACTGATGAGATTAGACCACAATCATAAGATTTGAGGAAGGAATCCCAATGCAAGCAAAGTTGGCCAACAAAGGCAAAGGGCTAAAGGCAAAGGGAGAAATGATTACATGAATGAAACAAGGGACCCATTCACCATTTGATAAATCTTTCCTTTCTCAGTCTCTCAGTTTTTTGACTTGGAAATTATATATAGTATGACCCACTATGGCCACCATTGTCTTTATGGATTGAATGATAAAAAGAGCACCTCACGTGGAGTCTGAACCAAAGGCTCTGTCATAGCCATTAGCCACAATAAAAAGAATAGCACGACAAAACCCCTTCAATTCCCTTCCTTCAACAATAATTTCACAAAAACAAATTAAATCATATTGCAAGACTTATTCCAACTAATATTTGTCAAAAAGACATTAAAAAAGGACCCCAACAAAAGCAAATATTTTCTTTTCCCCTTTGTTCAATTTCTTTTTTTTTTTTTGCTTTTTAAAGCTTACCCTTATAATTCCCACTCATTATCTTTGTTGCTTTAAGTTTTCCTCTTCACATTTCTCTCTCTCCCCATAAACCGAAACTACACATCAATGCCCAAGGAATTCCCAATCAAACACACACACACAAAATTAGCAAAACAAAAAGAAATTGACTATAGTTTGATTCATTTCAATTCATTCTAAGCTAGAAGAAAAAAACCAGAAATTTAGGTCAGTCAACTCAGTTTCTCATAGAAAAAAAAAGAAGAATTTTTCAGTAGAGTTTTAGTTATTAAGAGTGATCATGGAAGAAGGAGGAGGTGAAGATCATCTCCACCATCACCATCACAACCACCAGCATCATCAGCAACAATATCGTCATAACAACTTCCCTTTCCAATTACTCGAAAAGAAAGAAGACGAACCTTGTTCCAGCTCCTCCGCAGCTAATAATATTAATTATCCTTCGCTAGCCATTTCCCCATCCGATACAAATACGAATATAAACCCTAATAGTAATGACCTTCAAATTACAGTTGCCTCCACTGAGACTTCCAAAAAGCCTGCTCCCAAGAGAACTTCCACTAAAGACCGCCACACTAAGGTTGATGGCCGTGGCAGACGTATACGTATGCCAGCCCTTTGTGCCGCTAGGGTTTTCCAGCTCACTCGAGAGCTCGGTCACAAGTCCGATGGAGAAACCATCGAATGGCTTCTCCAACAAGCTGAACCTGCAGTTATAGCTGCTACAGGAACTGGTAATGTTGAAGATTAATTCAAGTTTATTTCTCTGACGGTCATTCAACTAATAGTTATTACTCTCTCAGAAAGTTACATCTTTTACTAATTCCAATTTTATTATTTGAAATAATAACTATTAGTTGAATAACTATATGAAAAATCAATCCAGAATAATTCTTAGTTTATCTATATATAGGTGTACTTACATAAATGACTCTGCTATTCTTACAAAAATTTGCTTAATTAGCTTTTATTACTATTGTTCATGTGGTCCAAAATCTTAATCTTTGAACAGGTACAATTCCGGCTAATTTCACGTCACTCAACATTTCATTACGTAGTTCAGGATCAAGCATGTCCGTACCATCTCAACTACGATCCTCATATTTCAATCCGAATTTTTCACTCTCCCAAAGGCGCAGTTTGTTTCAGGGAATCGGTTTATCATCGGACAGATCTGCTACTACGTTGTTGAATTTTCATACCGGAAATTCGAACCCTAGTAGTATGCATCAGTTCCAAGCTAAACAAGAAATGCGTGACAATTCTTTAGATTTAACAGAAACAAGTATAGAAGAAAGTCTTAGCCGGAAAAGGCGACAAGACCTCGACCTTCAACAACAACAAGAACAACATCAACAGCAGCAGAACGAGCAGCAACTGGGGAGTTATTTCTTACAATCATCGAGTAGTGGGACTATGCCAACAAGTCATTCTTCAATTCCAGCTAATTTTTGGATGTTGACGAATAATAATAGCCAAGTTTTGGGAGGCGATCCAGTGTGGACGTTTCCATCGGTTAATAATTCTGGTGCTGCGGCTGCTGCTTTATATAGAAGTACAATGTCAAGTGGATTACATTTCATGAATTTTCCTACCCCAGTCGCACTATTGCCAACTCAGCAGTTTGGCGGTGGTGGTGGTGCTGGTTATGGCAGTACACTAGGTGGAGAAGGCCAATTAGGCATGGTCACCGGACTAAATCCGTATAGACCATGTTCCGGTGTACTGGAATCTCAGGCGAGTGGATCACATTCGCATCACGGTGGCAGAGGAGGTGGCGATGATCGGCATGATTCAACAAGCCACCATAATTCCTAAAAAAAGTTGTGTGTTGTGTGATAAAAAGTTTGGATCGTTAAACACACAATACGTGAGGTTTGATTATATGCTTGCTCTATAATTTTGAATTTGCTTCTATTATTTTTTTTTTCACCTCTTCTTTTTCGTGTGATTAATATTTGCCTGCCGGTTTTTTTAGGGTTTGAAGAGGGAAATATTATTTTTATTTTTTTACAAAGAAAGTATTATATTTGTTTGGTAACGCTAGAGATTGTTATTCATTATTGTTTTTACCCCTTTTATTCATTTTACCTAGAGCGAGGTACATGTCAAAAGTTACTATATGTACTGGCTGTGCATGGGGTGTATCCTAAGATTAATAATTTTACTGACTTGCGAAATAAGTTTATTTTTTTGTTTTATATAATATGATTTTGGACGATACTCAATTCATGAACTCGTAATTTACCGCCTCTCATTTTATGTTGTCCAGTACACTCCAGTAGATAGGTTTGAGCGTGTAAGGGTGTTGAGGGATGGGGAATTTCTTTGTATTATATTTTATATTCTTCACCTTTTTTTAATCCCCTCCTTTCGGAGCTTCTACCTTTTTGCTCCGTTGGTGACTCAAACTAACAGCCTGAAGGTTGGAAGTGAGGGGTGCTTACCATTCGAGCAACTTTCTCTTGTCTATATTCTTTATCTCATAAGCTAGCTTTTGTGATTAAGTCAGGCCTTATCAATTATCTGATGTTTAATTACTTTCTGCATTCTCATAGGAAATTCTCTAGATTGCACCCATGCAACAAGTAATATCACCCTATAATATAGGAAATGGAACAGTTTTACTAGTCCTATACATAATGTAGGAAGAGAGGCAAGAATTTGTGTTTTGATCATGACTTGTCAGGAATTTCTTGTTTTTACAGCAACTCAAGCAAGTAACCATTTTATTGATGAAATATTTCTTTTAAGTATAAGAGGGATAAAATACAAGGAAAATAAAGGCCGGTAAATTCACTTATAATCATTTTCAACTATTATAATTACTCCCTCTGTCTCAATCTATGTAATACAATTTGAATTTCGAGAGACAAGCAATTTAATTTTGATCATGAATTTGGGCATAGAATCTTTATGTTTTTAAAAATAAAATTTTTGTATTTAAAAATTGCGTAAAAAATACTATAAATTATGATAATTAATAATTCAATATATATGAAAAAATTACGATAAAAAAACTCATTTGACTCTTGAAATCTAAAAAACGTTAAACAAAGTTTGAAAAACTTTAAAACATTGTGATATATAAAATTGTATAATGAGAAATGGCGATTGAGTAATTGTAGTTGGTGGGGGCCCATATCTTATCAGTTTTAGATGTTGGCTCAGGTGGTGAGGGCCCATAACCTAAAACTCCTTTGTACAATATAGGTATCACTGAAAAACAGGTGTATCATTCTTCCCCTTTTTATACAAAGAGACCGCACTGTGCTACCACTTTAAAGATCGCTGGTGGATTTTAATGACCCTACTGGACTTATGGCCCACCAATCTGGACCGTTCACTTCTTTTATGGGCCCATTGTTAACGGGCCTGCTAAATCATTTGACCTCCAGTTTGACAGGAAAAAAAAAAGTATATGAGTAGAGTAGTTAATCACATACCCCCGTATTGTATGAATTTAAATTTACGTCCTCTAATTTTGGGGTGTAAGAATAACCTCCTTTCCTTTTTTTTTTTTTTTTTTTTAAAGAATGACTCTTTTTTATTTTTGGCAACATCTTAATTTTAGTTTTACACGTAGCATGTTTAAGTCCACAAGATTAAAAGTCATTTTGGTATATTTGACATAACTTTAATTTAGAACTATAAAATTAAAAAATATTCTTTATTTTATTAAACTCCGTGATAAGTCAAAACATATTATTTTTTTTGAAACGGAGAAAGTATATAATTGAACACGTAGACACATATGTCATATGTGCCATATATAATACATGTGTGACACCATATGGGACGTGGATTGCCACGCAAGACGCATGTGTCTACTTATTCAACTTTATATAAGGTTTAAATGCCTATTTGTGCACATTTAAAATTGGAGGGCATAAATGTAAGTTGAGGCTACGTTAAATTATAGGACACATTTATGTACGAGATCTCTTTTATGTATTATCCGTATATTAAATTTTTACACTATCAAATTAAATTACTATCAAACCTTTTTTTTACAACGGTATTATTAATCTAAGTGAAAATTGATTTCACAAAAAAACTTAATTATTATAATTATAAAATATTGTTATAGAGAAATTAAATTGAATTTTATGTTAAAATCCAGTAACTTCTCAAAGCAAAATTGATATAATGATTTGAAAAATGAAGTAATAATCTACTATGATCGGATAGATTAATTAATGAACTTGATTGTATAATTTTTTTTTACAATATTTTAATGTATATAACTTAAATATATATGCATGGATTATTTATGTGCATATAGAATGACCTGAAACTTGAAATAGGTCTAAGAAAAAGTAATATACCTAGGGTATATTAGTTTTTACTCATTCATGAATCCATGAAATAAAGTTTAGCAAGTACTGTAGTAGCTTTTTTTTTAAAAAAAAAAAAGTGTAGAAAAGGAGGATATTATCAAAGATAATTCAACATCACATCATCACAATCACATTCCCATCATACATGAGGGTCATCATCAATGTCTCCTTAATATTTCTACATTAAACGGGAAGGCTAAAGTCATAAACGGTCCCGTATTTACATTTTTTAATTTTTGACATCGACCCTTTTTCCTATTAGAATGACTCCAAAAAGTATATGAGGTGTAACTTGGAGTTTATGTGAACTGGTAACAGTTGGCATATTCAATACTAGTGATGTTTTATGTATCACAACATGCATATATTATTATATATGTATAAGATATTGTGATTGGTTGTCACACAGCATTAATTCATAATAAGGAAATAAAAATATTGTTAAAAAAAAGAAGCACATGGGTTGAAAGCATAAGGTACAAGAGAGTGGTCCCTTTGGAGAAAATTTTGTAAACTTAGAAACTACTATAGTATGATTTGACACTCCAAAATATTGCAAGTCGGCATCCAATTTGGGAGCAAAATCCCCTCCTAATACACATAAGATCAATATTTCCTAATTTTGACTTTATAAAAACACAACCTCCCAATTATTAATGACATCGATAGTCAGCTAATTAATTACTTTGCTTTTATTTGATCATTTGTTTATTTCCTTATCTAATATTATAGATACTGGATCTAAAATTTAAATTTAATAATCAGTTCAATAATTAAGATTATTAAAAATTAAACTTCTTCTTTAAAAATTATAAATTTATATCTACTATTTATTGAAAGTGTTGAATTCACATGAATTTTATGGCGCAAGCCTTTCCCCTGCACACACTAGTGCAATAAGAAAAAATCTAGTTTATGTTATTTAACACACTGATAAATGACAATGCAATTATTTTTCATCCCAGTAGTGAAATTTAAGTATTTATAAACCGATTATGATAGGTTATTGCTTTTTATATTTTTCAGATTACCATTACAAGCTTGATGTAAAGAGTCACTGGTTAAATTGAACGTTAACATTAACCTGACATGTGAAAAAAATTACACTCCCTTTATTTCAACGTGTTTGTCGTGTTTTGATTTGGCACGAAGTTTTAAAAAGAAAATTTTTAAATCTTGTGGTCTTAATTAGATATATGTCAAACATATCAAATTGTCTTTTATTCTTATTGTTTTAAACATTTCAAATGGAAAAGTTGAAATTAAAGAACTGCATTTTCATAAAAAGAAAAGATACAATTTTTTTAAAATAAACTAAAAAGAAAAGTAGGACGAATAAATTAAAACGGAAAGAAGTATTGTTAGTACACAAAACATAAAGGATAAATAAATAGGAAAAGAAAATGTCCCCCCTCTCTCTCTCTCTCTCTTTGATGTTAAGAGGTAGCATTTAAGTTAGAAAGTAATTTAAACGAAGTGAAGTGTCCGTGTGAATGATTGTAAAGGCATCACTCAGACAATAGAAGATGCCTTACAAGCTAACAACCAGCAATGCCAACATAACTCTTCCTATTTCTGTTACACATAAGGTCACCTACTGTACCACTCTTCTTCTTTTAACGGTACAACTACTTTCGTTCTACTCAATAAGGAAACCTACAGTTCTCATTATTTGGGTAAATGTCGTTTATTTTAGTTCAGAATCTTTAATCGTTTGTATCTTTCAATTATTAAATAGACAATGGATTTGCCTAATTTTTCACTCGCGAACAGCTTTTGAGGTTGGTATTAGAGGCAGATTCATCCCACTTTAATCTCTCGATCCACAGTCTTGTTGGATTTGAGCATGAAAGGTGGGGTGGGAGGGGGAGAGGATATTGGGTGATTGCTCTGACTTTTCTAGTATAATTGAGTTTTCTTTTTTTCTAAAAAAAAAACACAAAATCTCTATATATGGTTAGTCTTTTTTCTTGTAGAAAGAAGTTTATGACTCCATAATAAAAATTCATTCCTTCTAACTTAGCAGCATTTACAATGTAATCCCAGGGGTTTTGAGAGTTTTGTGTAGGGGGAGAAACGTTGGGACACGAGTGATACGTTATCACTTGTGTGAACCTCTTTGTATTCCGAGTGAATTGTGTGAGGTTATTTCTCTCGATATTTTGTACTCTCATATTTATATAGTGAATTGTTCATCTCCTCTTGCGGATGTAGGTAGATTGCTTGAACCACGTTAAATAATTGTGTCTCTTTTGATATATTTCTCGTTTGTCTTCTTACTCATGGTCTTTCGATATTTGCTTTGCTAGCTTCCGCATGTCACTCGATTATTGCGGTCCTAACAAGGAGGGGGGAGGGGGGTTAGTGTTCCACATTGATTGGTGAATTAGCTAGTGATTTGCTTACACAGATTTAGACAATTAATCTTCTCCTCATAGGTTAGCATTCGAGGTTGAGTAAGACCCGGATACTCTAGAGTCTAATCTAAGCATGCAAACTAATTAATCATATTTTGTCGCTTAGTTTAATTTAGTGTGATTAAGGACTAAAAGGTTGCATTAAAAAGGAACAAACTATAGGAAGTGATTTTGATTGATCTCCTACACCTAAATTAAAGTGTGCTAATAAGTTAGAAGGATAAGGAGTACAATAATTATTCACAAACAATTAAATCATGTCAAGTCAAGTCTTATCACTTGTCATTTTCTTTTTTTCCATCTTAATTCTAACAGACATGCATGGAGGGAGTTATTCGCTCATATTTGAGTAGCTTAGCTTACCATGTTTGGTGGTTCAAAAGCAATCCTAGACATATTAATTTGAATTCATGCAGCTAAAGGATGTGGCATGCATGGATGAGAAATTGAGCCACATTTATTGTGTGTTTGGTAGGAAGGAAGATGCGCTTTTCACGAAAAATGTTTTTCTAATAATTAAATAATTCTCTTACTTATTTTCTGATGTTCAGTAAGTAAGCAAATTTTTTTTTACTCCAAACATATTTTATATAAATAATTTAGAGGAACACAATGGATGGGGGTCGGGTTGGGTCGGGGAAGGTGAGAGGCCGGCCGGAGTGAAGTTATAGGTTTGGTAGAGTGAATTAGAAAAAAATAATGTATGCATTAGCTTTGTATTTATTAGTATCTTGTTTGATACACTTTTTTAGCCAATGTATAGCTAATATTATTTGCATTAGTTATACACTTTTTATTATATATTGAGGTGTGTATTATGGATTTCCATGTATTAGTAATGCAAAGGGTTTCAACACATGCATTAGATTGATTAGTGACATAATTACCCTTCAAATCTCTCTCAAGACATTTCCCATTTCTCAAAGCTAAAGAGTGTGGAGGGTACTTATTATTGTAAACAAAGTTTTTTTTTTTTTTATAGAAGTTATGCAATGCATTTTATTTTTAATACACCAAACAAAACACTGCATAAAAAATAATCTTATCATAACTAATGCAAGCATTATTAATGCATGCATTACTAATACATAACTCTATATATTGAGCATTATTTTTGTACACCCTACCAAACAATTCCTAAAAGACTACATGGAGTGAATCGAAACGAAAGCTTAAAATTGGGCTCAGCTACTCCTTGAAAGTTTTAGGAACAATTTAAGGCCCAAAACCAAACGGAGGTTGTTTGTTGTAAAGAAAAGGCCCAAACCAATCTTCTCGAGTATAAAGAGTTAGGTTCAGCAAATTTACATATGGTTGCTAAGTAGACCTAAAGTATGTATGCAACCACATGGAATCCAAGCATTCGAAGACATGATTTGCAAATTAATTGATTTTGCTTGGATATGTAATTGTTAGAACAGAATATATTGGAGAAAAAACATACAGTTAGAAACCAAATGACATGGTATTGCTGAAACATAGACAGACGATACACTATTATAAGAATCTCTATTTCAGAAACAACCTCTATAACTCACAAAATAGTAGTAGACTTTGTTACAGAAAACCACAAAAAAAAGAAAAAGGAACAAGATGGGGCATTCCGAGAATTGAACTCGGGACCTCTCGCACCCTAAGCGAGAATCATACCACTAGACCAAATGCCCACTTTATTAAAAGCTAATGTTTTTTATATATTATCTTTTAAAATTTCAGTTTTAGGTACATGTGAAGATTTTCACTTTCAATTGTTAAAGGTTTCCAATATGTGCTAATTATGCCTACCAACAAATTGTTTAAGAAAAAACTTTTCAAACTTAGTGAAGTGGTGGATATCTCCACTTGGTTTATATACTCCTAATGGTTCATTTAGAAAGAGAAAAACAAGAAGAAGATATCTCTTATTTACAAACAAATTAAGGAGAGACAGGAGGACAAAACAAAAAGAGAAAGGAAACGTGGAATTGAAGGCTTGTTTTTTCTTATTGTTTAGTTTAATTATCAAGAGAAGAGGAACCAATATTATTATGAATGGTGTAATCGAACTTGAATAAAATGATAAATGGATGATCATAGCCTACTCTCACACAAGAATCTTCGTTTTTCATCTGAATTTTCATCTTATTGGTAAGAATTCAAAATCCCCTCCCCATTTTCCTTCCCCTACCTCCAATTTTTTAAATAAAAAATAGCTTATTCACATAAGCCCAACTTGTCCTTAAAAATTTCGAAAAATAGACTGAATAGATCCAAATATTTGACCTCACCTTTTGAGTACTCAAAAAAGAGAGGGCATAGAAGTTAATTAAAATTATAAAAGGATGGACATGCCGCCGCTTCCCTTTTAATTTTCTCCGAACAAATTAAGAAAGATTAAATTCATGTGTATATATTCCATCTCTGCTTGATTACGTATCAATCTAAGTATAACTATAACAAACAACTAAACTTAATAAAAGGGAAAATAACTTCAGCTGATCTATTATTCATTGCTCATTATATACTTCTATTAATAAGGACAGAGTTTGAATCAATTTTCATTAAAAAAAAGTTAAAATATGATAGAAATAAACATACAAACGCTAAAGAGATTCAACATATAGCTAGTATTATATATAGACATAGTAATTGTAGTAATCAAGCAGTCAAGTAGCACCAAATTTAAAGTTCCATTTACTAATCAAGTTGAATACAACTACAACTATTTTAATAGAGTCAAGTTGTTTTGCAAGTGCATATTTACATAATTTACATTTTTTATTAATTAGGCCCATGTTGATGTTGTCCAACTTGACCAAATGAATTTGCTTAATATGGCTCTGACATAATAATAACTCCATGAAAGTTCTCCATTCATCATTATATTTCTAATAAGAGTAACTTTATCACCTTCCAACATGATAAAATCCAGAAATCCAAGCACTTTGAAAAGATGCTCTGTAAATCAGTATCACCAGCATTAGTATATTTTAATTTTTACCTCAACTTCCCGCTTGTTTATGCAGTAATAAATTTTTTTGGGGGAAAATATAATATAAAATTTGGAGAATAAGTTGAAGCAAAAGACATGTAGTTTTTATTGTTTATTTATGTGGTGTCAATCCCCTGTTAAGGATGAAGACCATCTAAGTGTCTCCACGTAGGAGGCATGAATGCAGTGACTTTCTTTAGCGTGTCAATTTGTGTGTACCTCAATTTTTATATATTATATATTTAAAAAATTGACCAATCAAAATTTGGATAAATAAAAAAATTACCTAACATTTTTTATGCTTGGATTAGAACCGATGATTTTCATCTCACTATTAAAAAGTAATTAGCCACACCTTTGGGTGTAGAAATTAAATGTAATAGTTCAACAATGTAATCATTGTGTATTTTCATGTGAGTGAGTTTTAAGGGAGGGTACTATGTATGTATATTTTATGTTTATCTTATATAGATAGACAATTTATTCTCGATAGACTTCGATTCAAATAAAATATATCAAAGCAGGTGAAAGAAAAAAATATTGTAATAAAGCAGCTTGATAAAAATACCAAAGAAAAGAATTGTAACATAACAGAACATTTGAAAATTGACACAAAGTAGCAAGTACTAATACACTCAAAGAATAAAATAATATGAGAGTAATAATAAAAATACCACTCCTTCCATTTTAAAATAAGTGAATTGTTTAGCTTTTTTTTATAGTTCAAAATAAGTGAATTATTCAAAATTTAAGAAAGTTGTTGGAAATTTCTTCCATTTTGGCCCTTCATTTTATTTTTAGGTGATAGTTTCAAGAGAATTAATTGTTCATTTTTACGATTTTATTTTTATTTAATTATATTTTCAAGAATAGTTTGAGAATAATTAAAAGGGCAAAAGTGAAAAATTTTAATTTATGTTCTTAACTTTTTTTTCTTAATGAGTGTGCATCGCCTCAACAATTCACTTATTTTTTATTAATGAGAGCGCATTGCCTCAATAATTCACTTATTTTTTCTTAATGAGTGTGCATACCCTTTTATTTAATTAAAATCATGTCATCAATAATTACTTTTCCCCAATACTTATTTGACGTAATAGTTCGGAGGGGTTTATTAAAATGGGGGAAAGTCTGCCTACGAGATTTGGGAGAGCCAATATAAATGGAGCAATGCTACATTGTCAGGCATAAAATCATCATCAATTTGGGATTAAGGAAACTGCAACTTGCTAATTAAAATTTAGACGAGGTAATTAAGAGTTATTTAGTAAACATGAGTTAATCATTGTTTAGCATTTAATTTATTACACATAGATGCCAAATTAAACTAGAACGTGCATGTGTACCTACTCCATGGACACACTCCAAGTAATTTTTAGATCAAAAATTAGAATGTGACATCCTCTAGATCTCTCCTTTCCCATTTCCTACCTTTTAAAAAATGAGAATTAAAGCTTTAATCAAACTTTGGGGTAATGTTTACTAACTGGGAGATTTAATCTTTGAGGTTCTATCATTTATAAATTCATATTTACTAGTTATTACAATCTTTGTAAATTTTTTATGGATATTTCGCGTTGAAAATACTGAATTCACATGAATTCGATACACAAAAGCTAGATGTATCCGCCTTTAAAAACAAACAATGAAAAAAGAAAAAAAATCTAGTACTTAATTAATAGTAATAGCTTAATTAATTAGGTACTTCAACTTTCATGGTATTGATGAAAGTTTGATTCTCCATCTCATAATCCCTATTTAATTTATTCGAAAAAATGACAAAAATAATCTCTTTTGTTTAGGGATAGGTTTAAACTAGTCCTTTAAATATTCTATTGAGCTATTTTGGCCCCTTAAAATTAAAATATTTTAATCCTTATCAAATATTTAACAAACTTTGATCGTTAAATTTTATAATTTTATGGGGACCGTGGAAAAAATAATTAACCAAGAATAATTGGAATTGAAAGTCCAATTAAATCTTAGAAACTGCAACGCCAAAGAATACACTGGCTAGATACAAAAAAGCTATATATAGAAGACAAGTCACAATGTTTCATTTAACTTCAGAAACAGACCAAAAAATTTAAAACCGCAAAAACTGCATCTCTAAATGCGAATTCACATTAAATCTTTCTTTCACAATTTCACTTAAATCTAACAACAAGAGTTTGCTGAATATTTTTACAGAAAGAAAAAATACTTACTTTTCACAAATTTAAAAGTCAAAAACTACTCAACAATATATTTAAGTGACCATTTAAAAACCATATCGAACATATGAGATCATTTTTTTTTCTCCAATATCAATCTCTTTATTAAATAGGAGCACTTTTTCTTCTCAGAGTATTTTTCCATTATTCACTGTCTAATTTACCCTGTCGTTTTACCCAAAAACTATAGATCCCACTAACTTACCAATCTAATTTTTTCCCCCATCATTTTTACCCCTATCCTTAATTTCAAGATGACAGTATGTAGAAAGGTAGAAAGGCATATCTCGAAAGTTGTCAAAATTATCTCTTACATGCATGGTGAAACATTTTTGCACTTGGATTCATGAATAAAATGAATAGTTTATTTTATAATTTCTGGTTTAAGTTGTGGTCCTAGACAGTTTATACAACTCTCTATAGCAATATACTATTGGTACTATATAAATATGTTCTTCTGTCGATGCATGGAGTGAAGAGAAGATGCTGCAAATGAAATTTGAACTAGTACTACGTACACGTGCACTGCTTATTCAATTTCCTACTTTCAACTGCCAACCTAGCTAGCTACTCTTCTTGGATTCCTGCTTTCTTTAATCCTCCCATAAATATGTTTGATTGAGTACGGAGTTTAAAAGTGCAAAAATAAAATTTTAAAATAAATTTATGATTTAAAATAAATCATAAATATTTATGTGACTATAAATCAACTCATTTAATGTGTGTTGGATATGAAGGAAAATATTTTTCATTCTTTAATTAAAAAAGAGAAAAAAAATGACCTCCATTTGGAAGTAATTAAAGAAAACAAGTTTCATTGGCATTCCACATTGATTGTATTATCCCAACATATCTCATCTTTATCTCCACTCCCATAGAGCACATCCCCATCACCCCACACTCCTACCGCCACCCCCACCCCACTCCACCTCCTATAATATTTCTCTAGATTATATACATATGCTTTTATGATAAGATTTTTTGCTTACTTATCCAACACAAGTGAGAAATTCACTTAGTTTTTAAAAAAATATTTTTCTAAACTCTCTTTCAAAACCTCTCGACTAACACCCCATCACGCGACCCACCCCTACCTTCTTCTGAGGCTCACACCCTCTCCCCTAATCCACTACTTGCTTCTTCCTTCTATCGCCAGCTTCCACCTTCCTCTTACCCTCGCCCCCCTCCCCCACGCACTTCTCCATTCAAGATAATCCCTCCCCTATCTTTCATCAAGGCTCGAGCCTTCAATCCTGACTTGATTCCTAATTTTGACACCGACACCAAGCTGGACTTGGAATATGACAAACCCGAAAATTCAACCTTGATTCTTGACTCCAATCCTACACTTTAGACCCCACCTTAACAACAAAACATGTCTCGACCCTACACTCGAGATCGAACAAAACTTAGACCCGGGCTTGGAATTCAGACCCGATCTCAATCTGATACTTGATTCCTGACTCTCAATCAGAAACTCGACTCTATCCTTGATCCGATTCCAAACTTCGACCATGAATCGAGACCTAACCTAACTCATGACCCGACCCCAACTCGTAACCTAGACCTAGGACCAATTAACCCCACTCCTGACCACCACCAACCACCTAGTACCCAATTGTCCCCCGACACAGAACCCTTCATTAAGTTAGGTTGTGTTCTGGGTTAGTGTCGAGTGTTCAATTTTGTGTGTGGATTGGAGTTAAATATTGTACAAATATTAGATATAAGCTATTATGAGTGCATATTTAATCTTCCAAACCTTTTGTCAAATTCGTGACTCCACTACTTGGTCAGGATTAGGTACCAAGTCAGCATTAGGTCCCGAATTGTGGCTTGGGTCGGTTGTCAGGTCTCAAATTGGAGTTAGGTGAGGGTTGGGTCGAGGATTAAGTTTTGAGTGGGGTCTAGGTCAAGTTCGGGTGTTGGATCCTGAATCAAGGGCGAGTCAAATCGTGTCTTGGGTCACGTGTTGGATCAGGATAGGGGCTTTGGTCTGTGTTAAAAGGTAGTGGTTCAGATTCAATGTCTATTATTTGCCTAAATTATATTGAAATACACTTGGAAACATGCTCTCTCCTTATGAATCAAACACCAAAAAATTAGTAACAGACTAGTGTAAAATGGGAAGATGGATGTAGGGTCTGTGCACATATCGATATAGTATTAAATTACTGTAATCAAGAAAGCTAGCAAAACAATATTAGTAGTATTGTAGATCCACTTTAGATTAATTTGATTAAACGACTTCCTTTGGTCGGTATTTAAAGTCGGTTAAAACTTTTGTCTCTGAGTGTGTTCGATTAATTACCAAATATTAAAATTAATAAAAAGGTAGATCTTACTATTCACCGACTAAAAGCGTTTATATTACTAAAGTATTAATTAATTAATGGCCATGTATAGCCTCATAGGCTCAAATATCAATATATGTGGCCTTGAAAAATTATACAAATCATGATTGTACTATAATAAAATAAATTAACAGGCAGAACAAAGCATATGCGGAGAAGATCACGTTATATCTTTCTTGGGGTGTCAAAGATTTTCATAGAACAAATTGTTTTCTTCCTACACAGCCCTTTAATATTAAATTTTTGAAAAGGATGAAACCAACCCACTGGATTTGAAAGTAAATCAAAAGAGTTTAATCTATACTTAAATTATGTGAAATTGAATAAAAATATACTCAATAAATAGTGTAAAATATATATCTGTATACACATTAATAAATGGAATAAAAATTATATATGTGTATATAAATTAATAAATGGAGTAAAAAATAAAGGCCCTCGATCCCTCAGTCCTTGCTGTCTATTGGATCAACTTCATGTGCTCCGAAAAGCTCGCTGAGCATTGCCATTATTCAATTAATTCAATTATCCCTTCCCACCACAGGTTTAATTGTTCTTTTTGTACCTATCTTTAGAATTTGGTAATTTATTTCATTTTACTCATCCTCCAAAATAATAAGAAGAAATCGTCTTGGCCGCAAAATATTTTTTTAAAAAAAATTATATGTTTAAAAATAAAGATATTTTTTTTAAAAATATTTATATAACCACATGCGTTAATTTTTTATTGAGTAAAAAGTTTCAGCATCAGGCCCAAATTCCTACAAAAATTAAAAATGAAGATCTCTTATAGATTTATAAAAAATAATATTTGTAAAAGACTACAAAATGAAAATTTCCACCTGAAAATATAAAATTAGGTACAAAATTTATCAGTAATCTCTAGCTACATAGCTCCTAGCTTCCTAATTGTATTTTTTTATAATTCATCTTAGTCTGTAGTTAAATGAGATTGCCATGATATTTTTGTTATTTATCTACAATTTTATCCATCACTAATTCCTTATTTTCTTGTAGAGCCATATTGATTCGGTATTAATATTTAAAAAATATATTTAATATAAAAATAATTTATCGAAAACTTAATGAACTATCTTTAATTTTCTAAAATTCAAAATTTATAAAATCAAAATTCTAATTTCATCTCTACAATCTACATATATTTGCTACTTATATATTAGTACGTAGTATGATTTAGTTTCATGAGAGCTCATACCTAGTCATTAACTTCACGTGTATGTATATATATATGTGCGCGAAGTAATTTGAAGTAGAAATTAAATTGCTAAAAAGATGTTTACTTGAAGCTCCGTAAAGAATTAGAGAGATTCCTCCATGCAAAATATTAATCATTTGGCACAAATAATTAATAGTACGTACCAAAATATAATATGTATGAAAGAAAGACAGACATTATTTTCATGGTCCATGGAATCTCAATTCCCTCCAACCATTGGATGCTCTGCAACCATGTGTTCATGGAAAATCATGTCAACTGCTTTTCTTAATTTTTGTAATTGTAAATCTCAGCTGAAAAATAGGAATATATATGATACTATAGATCGCAAAGAATTTAACTTTATATAATCAATATTACATATTGTAACAATTATGGTCTGCCTTATTTTTCAGATTTCACTTATTTATGGTTGATTTCCTTTTAAATGACTCCATTAGTACGACATGATAAAATTCTTTTAAGTTTCATCATGTGATATGAATACAAGTTATATAGTTGGAATTAATTATTCTAATATTATTTTTTATTAATTGTTTGCTTTGTTATATTACTATTAATAATAATATGGATTGCATAATTTTCAAAAAAAAATATTTATTTGCATAAATACCCTCCACATTAATTAGCAGATAGTAAAAGATCGAGTTTGAAGGACCTCAAGGGTATTTTTATTATTTTAATTAATTTATTCCGAAATTACAAAGCCGGGTAATATTACTCCACCCTCTGACAATGATAACTTATTTCGGTACACTAATTAACAAGCACATTATAACTGATTCCAATATTAATAACTAAATAAGGGATCAGATTTTTTTTTTTTTATGTCAGCACTATCTATGATCGTCCAGCATATCAAAACATCCCAGTATAGAAGAAGTTAATTAGCAAAATGTAGACCGGCCATGTTAATATGGCAAGTTGCCAACTTAGACCTTCATCATGAATCTGTACTGAATCAAAGAGATTCCAGGTAGGCTACACGTACGATAAAAACACGTCTATAATCTATTTAATTAAGACAAAAAAAACTCATTTCACAAGATCCCTTTAATCTTCAGTTGAATTAAAATCACTTTTCCAATGATTAGAAGTAGCAATTAAGGGTTTTATCTCTTCAACACCAATGAAAGTTTTAGGTTCTCCAAAGACTGTGACCTTAAACTAGTGGTCCTTCAAAAATCTCCCAACTTTTTTTTTTTTTTAATATTTCGGTATTCGAAGAACATTGATATGATTAATTCAAATCCGCAATAGATTAATTAAACTCTGCTAATCATAAGTAATAGTGTACCCTAGAAAAAAGAAGAAATCACTACTAGAAACAATTGAATTAGCTAAGTAATTTATCGGTAATTTCCATCTAATCTATCGCTAAGTAGCTCCTAGCTAATTAGATTTTTTTATAATTTGACGTTAATCCATCGGTAAATGGGATTAATATGAGATTTTTATTATTTAGCTATGAAATTTTATACGTCGCTAATTCTCTGGCAGTGACGGGTAGAATCAAATTAGTGTGAATACACTTGAACAAATTTGATTAGACAAGGGCTAGTGACCGGAGTGAAGTCATAACAAGGTAGCCGTACTGGAAGGTGCGGCTGGATCACCTCCTTTTCAGGGAGAGCTAATGCTTGTTGGGTATTTTGGTTTGACACTGCTTCACACCCCCAAAAAAGAAGGGAACTACGTCTGAGTTAAACTTGGAGATGGAAGTCCTCTTTCCTTTCTCGACGGTGAAGATGGAAGTTTTGGGTATTGCTTTATATGGTTCTAATGAACCAACATTAAATTTTGAAACATCAGTTAATCAGTCATATCCTGTGGTTTTAGAAATAATCTTCTATATTGGATTTTTTATTGCTTTTGCTGTCAAATCGCCCATTATCCCCCTACACACATGGTTACTAGATGAGTTCATAAGCTTCTATACCGTAAATTGATTTTCGACGGAATAAAAAAGACATATATGGTAGAATCGTAACCATATAAATCAATCTCATCAAGGTGCGGCCGAAGAAGGATTTTTAATCTAGAGTTGCTAATTCCTGAAATTGAATGTTATTCTCTTCGTTTCATTTTAGTTGTCATTTTGTGCTTTTCGAAAATCAATTTGACTAATTTTTAAAGTTAAATTATATTACTTTAACTCAATATTAATGAAGTAAAAAATTAGATATTCAAAAACTATACGAAAAGTACTATAATTTACAATTTTTTTCATATCAATATGATAAAAAAAATTATATTTTAAAATGTTAGTCAAAGTTCATATAGTTTGACTCTCAAAAAGGAAATCATGACAACTAAAATGGGACGGAGGGAGTAAGCTTTTTTTTGTTTACCACCCGGTGACCGGAGCTCGTGGAGCCATGACTAAATTCGAATCGCGCACTGTGGCGCCCATTCAGGGGTGACGCTTCCAACAAAAAAAAATTCATACTAGGGCTCGAACCCAAAACCTCTGATTAAGGGTGAAACAGTTCCACTACTACAACTAGCCATGTTGGTGACATGGCTAATGCTAAGTTAGTAGTCGTTAATTTCCTATATTAAAGTATAATAAGTTTGTCAAAAATAATTAGTGGTTGAGCACCTAGTAACGTGTCTCTCTCTCTATATATAGGTCCGCCAGTCAATCTTGACACCAGTTCAATTTGATGTGAACAATACATAAGATAGATGGGATATACATAAAGACACAATATGACTAATACTATAGTTAGTACTACTATACAGTATACAGTTGCCAAATCAATTGAAAAATACAAGAAAATATTCAAAGATGCGGATATTAATGGCCATAGCAGAATCTGGAAAGTGCATTTGGTCAGTTTATAGGGAAAAAGAACTAGCTTTGGTACTGATACTAGAAATTACACTTGATCTGTCAAGTAGATAATAAACTGATACTGAAGATATATCAGGTATATACATTTATTCATCTAGCTAGCTTATAGCCTCATGAGTGACCTCACTACACCAATATAAAAAAACAAAAAAACATGTATAAACAACCATAAAATAAACAAACAAAAAAAATCACGTTAATAAGGTCGGTGATCGATGTGTAACGCTTATATTTGCGTTCTACGTGTTGCCTCATGTGTACGTTCTATTTGAGGAAAAATAACATGTTTGCCTGAAATATGAATCTTGACCAGTCAACCCTGGCCCCCCTCTTATGCTTAAGAGCCTATTTGAATTGATTTTAACTTATGATTTATTTTGTTTATAAGTACATTCAAACAGATTTAAAGTCATAAATTGAAGTGAAAATATGCAGTAATTATTTCACCCTTCCCTCACGATACTATGTTTCATTGTCAGTCATCCAAGAATTAGTACTATTTAGTTTTGTAAAATGGTCCTTGCTGAGTCACACATGATTTTATATGTCCCGTAATATTTAAGTCAGAGCGTTTAACTTATATTCCTCATGTAGCATTTAGATCAAATGATTTTATATATGAAATTACATCGATTCTTCTACAGATTATATATAGATATATATTGTATTCTATTGAATTACTCACATATTTGCAAGATTAATTAAAAAATAGAAAGGATCATATATACAGTATATATAAAGTTGCATGTCATGCATATATTGATTCGATGGATATAATATTACTTGTAATAATATTGAGTAATTATTTTCTTGGAAAAGACATACCATATGTCATGAAGCTATTTTCCACTTCTAGAGAATAGAGAGAGAGTGACGATATCATGATTCATGACTTAGCTTGATATATACAATATTTCTAAAATACTCAATAGTAGTACATACGTATATTTAAATAAAATAACATGGTATTTACGTGTATTCACTGACACACTCACACACATTAAGGGAGAACACATGCATATAGAAATTACTAATTTTCTTAGTTCAACCTCAAAAAAAAAAAAAAATTAACAATAAGAAGGATCATAGCATAGAAAGGCAAATTAAATCTTTAGAAATTAACTTGTTTATTCTCTCTCCCAAAACCCTATTTAAAGACAAGCTAGACACATTCCTTTCTTCCATGTAATTGTCTTCACCACTACTTGTGTTTTTGTGCACTTACTATTACTTTTCTCTCTCTTTTCCCCTTTTTTCTTTAAAATTTCACTCCATAGCAACACTCTTCTAGATTTGTCCATTATATATAATTTTGTCTCTAATTAGTTCATCAACAAACATAATATAGAGTAGTAAAAGTATTTGAAAGATGTCTAGCAGAAGGTCAAGATCATCAAGACATTCTGGAGGATCAAGGATAAGTGAGGATCAAATCAATGATCTTGTTTCCAAGTTGCAACAACTTCTTCCTGAGCTCAGGAATAGGTCCTCTGACAAGGTAATTGATTTCATTTTTCTCCTCTACTCAAATTGAATCACGACACAAAATTTTCACTAAGAAAGTTCAAGAATCCAGAATCAGAGAACACAAGACCTGATCATATAAAATCTTGAAAACCCTAGAGACATTCTCTGTGTCGAGGAAATTACTAATTGTATGTAATGTATCTATACATACATACATATGTAGTAGTATTTTATTAGGATTATATTCTATTTAACTCCCTAGCTAGTAACAATGTAGGTGAAAATTTACCTGCATCGAATGTTTACACTAAATTATACTAACTTATACGTTTGCCCCTCCCACCTCCCACCTACTTTTTTTTTCGTTTTTAAAGGTGAAGGTATGCATTGTGGGAAGAACCTAAAATGTGTGGAAGCATCTTCCTGTAAATATTATCTAGCAAAAAAAAAAGTGAAAATACATTAAATATATAGTTTGACAAAAATTCCAACACTGGATTCTTTTTAATTTGTCCCTTGATTTGTGAACTTACTAAAGTTAATTGTCTGATATGAGTAATATATTTATATTTATTTGCTTAAAACATATTAACTGATTAGAAAAAGTAAACAGTAAATCTGTCCAGTTATTTGTGTGAAGATTCCATTAATTAATATATTAGCATGATGACCCTTGGTCAAGGATGACATGTACAAATCTAGAAATGGTCCAATATTTTTATCTTCTTTTTTTTTCCAAAAAATAATTTGAATTACTCCTAATAAATTTATTTTTGTTTAATTTGGAGCAGGTTTCAGCAAGTAGGGTGTTGCAAGATACATGCAATTACATAAAAAGCTTGCATAGAGAAGTTGATGATTTGAGTGATAGATTATCAGAACTATTGGAATCATCAGACACTACCCAAGCAGCTCTAATTAGAAGCCTACTTATGCAATAGTCTTTAATCTTGTACTTTTTTTTTCTTTTATTTCTTTCCTACTTGATTCAGCAGTTACCATTTTTTGTTTTTTTGGGTTTTCCTTAATTTAGACTTTCCATTTAATTATTGACTGCTAGAAAAGAGAGTTTTCGCTGATGTTTTCGATTTGATCTTACCTTTAATTTAAAGCTTTTCGGGCTCTATATATCCACAGTGTTTGTTTCAATTCCATCTTTAGATAATATATTTTTCACTCGTTTAGCAGCATTCCTCGTCTAAATATTAGAACAGTAAAGAGAAAAATGCACCATATATTTTGCACTCGTTTAGTAACATTCGTTGTCTAAATATTGGAACAGTAACAAGAAAAATGCACCAACACAAGGAAGTACCGGAAAGTGTTTGTTTAGTTTAAGATTAATTGTGTACGATAACAACAATATATCCTGTAATTTCATAAGTGAAGTTTGAGGGTAGAGTGTACCCAAATTTTCGATAGATCCTAGACTAAGGAAAAATGCATAAAAGCATATCGAAAATGAAATAATGAAAGTGAAAATTAAATCATGAAAAAAATATTATAGAAAGCATGAAAAAAAATTCTGGAAAAAAAGGAACAGTAACATTGAGAAATACTACGGATACTGATATGAAAGGATAAGCAAGACAACACTGTGACACCCCGGAATTTTTTTTCTCTAAGATTCGAACATTTCTTCACGTGAGTGTAGACTCAGACCGGAGGACTTGAAATTTTTCACATGAGTTAGGATGAGTTCCTAAGTAATTAAAGAGCGTTAGAGGTGATGTGGGGTCATGAAGGACCCCTAGGACCAAATCAAGCCAAAAGGTTCGTCGTGGCTAAGTTTGAGGAGGAGTTAGCATGAGGGGTTGACTTCTAACGACCCTATCTTTTGATATATGACGATCTGGGTAGCCCACGACCTATTAAATTAAAGGTCGTCGAGTCTTCTTTCCAACGCCACCAAGAATGTGAATTTTGGAGTTCGGGGTTGAGAGATATGATGATCCTAAAATGAGCTAGCACGACAGGAATTTCATTTTTGGCCTAGGTTGCAATTGCTGGAAAATTGGGCTTGGCGCCGCAGTGGCGCGACACGCCACTTTTATGTCGCGCCACTGCGGCGCCAGGAACATGCCTCAGTAGTTTGGCCCCTGGCGCGACGCGCCGCTAAAAGTTGTGCAGGGTTTTCAGGCCAAATTTCCAGAACCCAGAAAATATGGCATTGGCGCTATAAGGGCGCGACGCGCCACTATCGCGCCAGAAACATGCCTCAGTAGTTTGGTCTCTGGCGCGGCGCGCCACTGCGAGGTATGCAGGTTTTAGGCGTAATTGGCCTGGCGCTGCAATGGCGCGACGCGCCACTATCGCGCCAGGTGCATTTTTAGCCTATTTTCAGAACTTTTGAAGAGGGGCAATTTGGAAACTTACCCAAATTATATATGTATTGCCTTTGGTCTTTTGGGAACACATTTCTCAACCTCACTCTCTCTCTAGAAAAACTCTAGGAGTTCCTCTTTCTTCTTCTTCTTCTTCTTCCCCAAATCCATCTCCAACAAAGGGTGCCTTCAAGATTTGAGTCCTCCATTGAAGATCCAATATCAAGGTTTCTTCAAAGTCTTCAAACAAGGTATGTAAGGCTAACCTAAAATATGGATTGAGTTCTTCCATATGCCCATAGATGTGTTGGTTAGGAGTTGTGAAAGAGTTGCACCTTCTAGAAAGGTTTTCTTGAAAGTTTTCCCTAAACTATGGAATGTTTTTAGATACAAATGGTTGATTGATGATTTTAATGACTTGAATTACTAAATAGTTATTTTTCATATTATTAACTACAAATGTATCTTTGTATATAGATTTATAGGTATTGACGAGATTCTTGAGTTGAGTTTTGTTGAGAGTATGGGTTCATGTTTCATTCACATGAACCCAAGATGAGATTTCTTGTCATAAATGTCTTGAGGTGGATATGGATAGTTGTGTGTATATATGTATTGATTGGAATGAAAAGAATGAATTGGTTAGTTAAGAATGTCCCTTTGCTTCTATAAAATGAACATAGGACTAAAATAAGGATTTCGGAGTGGATGTTTGACAATGATGTGATGATAATGTTTGATGATGATGTGAATGATGATATATGATGATGATGTGATGATGATGTTTGATGACGATGTGAATGATGATACTTGACAATGATGTGAATGAAGAGGTTATGTTGATGAGGATGTTGTGTGATGAAGTGGATTGGAGTCTAATGTGATTTTGTGGTATATGATGTGTATAATTTGAGTTGATTGGAGTCTTAGGAATATTTTGAAAATAAATAATCTTTTGAGGAGGAGCTTTAAATAAATTATTTATGAACCTTTTTGCATAAACTATTTATACACTACTTTGAGTCTAAAGAACTATTAGTTTCATCTTTGATTTAGAAAGGAGTTTAAGTATGAGTTGAGTATGAGGAGCCTTTAAATGAGTTGAGTATTTTTACATTAAAGTATCTATTTTGAGTTTGAGTTGAGGAGTTGAAATTACATTTTAATGTACATAATATTTTCTGCATTCATTGAGTTGAGATTGTATAAATTTTTAAAGAGAAGAGTTTGATGATTTGAGATGAGTCGATTTGAAAGAAGGTCCAATGAGACTTGTCATTATGAGTTAATTGAGTTGAAATGAGAACAGAGTTGATGAGGTGGCAATGTTCCACATGAAACTAGCCGTGAGGGCTTGTTTGAGATGATTGGATGAGTTCTATGAGCATGGAGTCATGGGAGGAGTATCGAGCACCGAGGCGGGTGAGAGTACAGTCCATACTCGAACCCCAGAAAACTACGCCGCCAACGTAGGTAGGGATGGAACCGTTAAAGTCGGATGCTTCCCGTGGGATCGAACCGTTAAAGTCGGATGTTTCCCATTTTTATTGTCCTGAAATGATAGGACTTGACTAATCGATGGTATCCATGATTAGGGAGGCGTTCATGCCCTGGCAAGGTATGGACGGATGTGGCAACGACGTCTGATTGTTGTACTATCACTGGCTCATAAGTGATGGTTGTCAGATAAGAGAAACTCCCATTTAGGTCTTAATAGTACTCTGAGTCAGTTGAGTTGAGTGAGTTGCTATACGCTTATGAGTTAGTCCCGTCTAAACTATTTCTTGTTAGACTTAGGACACTTGAGTGAGTTGTTACATATTTATTGAGTTGAGTCCTTTGAGTTGAATTGTGAAACGTTGCATAATTTAATTTGCATATTTACTGAGTTGAGTCCTTTGAGCTGATTATTGAGTTGAATGTTGAGTAGATTGTATACGGTCAGATTGGAGTAGATGGATTGTGATTGGATTGAATAGAATGGTATGTGACTAGATTGGATTTGATTATTGAGTTGATTGTTGAGTTGAGTGTATATAATCGGATTGTACATGATTGAAAGGGATCGAATTGTAAATGATTTGATCGAACTGTATTATACATAATTGGATTGGATTGTATGGTATATGATTGGTCTCTGTCTAAACTGTATCCTTACTTTAGACTGATGACGCTTTATTTGAGTCCCTCTTATCTTCCTGAGTTGAGATATTTGAACCAGTGTTACTCTTCCTTGAGGTATGTTTCATTCTGCCATTTTACATACCAGTACATTCCACGTACTGACGCCATTTGGCCTGCATCGTTTCATGATGCAGAGACAGGTTTAAGAGATCGATAATAGGAGCATCATTGGGGATCTATTTGCACTCAGCATATTGGTGAGTCCTCCCCTACATTCGGAGGACACCATTTGTGTATTCTTGCGTCGAATTAGCCCTTTTCATTTTGAGTTGAGGTAGCCATGAACATGTCATTGACACCAATTAGATAGTAGTGATAGAGGCTTCATAGACTAGATAGTGATGCGTCGGTTGAGTATTTCTTTCCTTAAATTATTCTTGTCAAACTATTTAAAATGACAAATATTAGAGTTGATTTGTTGGCCCATGGCCTTTATTCTTTGAGTTAGACTGATGTTTGAGTTGCCTACCGAATATTCTCCTTATTCTTTTGTCTTCCGCTGATTGAATGAATGAACGGATGTGTGATCAGGCTATGTGGTTCGCTTGGGAGCCAGAAATGGTTTCTGAGTGCCGGTTACGTCTAGGGTACCCTCCCGGGGCGTGACAAACACTTTATTATCTACTAATCTTCTACTCTAAGTTGTGTCCTCTACTACTTTCTATCTAAGGCCATGTACTCGAAAAGCTGCGACTACGTCATATTCTGTCTGATCACCATTTTACATATTCAATGCTCTGAAAGAGACAATGTTAATGATCTCTGACCATGCTCATGTTTAATCTATATCCATTTTTTTAAAAATATGCTGGTACCCAGTATTAGGTGATTTCAGATAAAATTGTGTTTCTTTTCCGCTTCTTCTTCCTAGTGTTATTGTACGATAGTATATTCGAATTTATATCAATTGAAATATAATACTTTAAAATTTTCAAATATAAAAAGTAAGTTTAAATCAAATGGGCTTTGAAAGTAATGGCAAATCACCATCATTGCCTTGCTATGTATAGGAGATAGTTGATTTTGTTTAATTGGGGCAAAATGAGGCTTGTAGCTCATGTTACCCACAGAGTTTTGTACTAAATTGTTCACTTGGTAAATAACATACGCGTTCGTTACTCTTGCCGGCTATTTTGTAAACTAAATCACCGAACGATTGGACTGTACTTATCCCTAAAATATATCAGACTTCTGTTATGATTACCAAACTCCCACAAAATCACTATGATATTATCATTCATCTTCATTAGCAGTTTGAAGGTTTAAATTAAATGCTTTGACTTTACTTTGTTGATACAACAAACTCTTTTTATTTCACGAACAAAACGCCAGAGATTGGCATCCTTGTACACATTTACATGACAAAAAGAGAGTCACATATGCTCTGTACTTGATGTATCTACATGAACCTAAATATTTCCTAATTAAGGCAAAAAAAAAAACATTATGATCCTTCTTTTTCTTTTTCTAATTTGTGGTTGGTTGATGCTATGATCATGCTTCATTAAAGGATTGAGCACTAGAAGCAACCTTGATAAAAACATCTTCTAAAGTTGTATCAGCCATACCCCAAGCATAAATTGGAAATCTACTCTTTGCATTCTCAACTAGTTGAAATACATCTGCAATTTTCGCTTCATGCTTTGGCAACTCGAACTTCTGTGTCCCCGATAAATGATACACTTTGTTGGCATTTGGGCATATGCGTCGCACCATGTTCTCCACTTCCACCTCATTATCAGCTGATGTAGTTATCGCGAGCACGTAAGAACCTCCATATCTTGCCTTCAACTGTGGATCATTATGAGGGGGAAAAAAAAACTTATTCAGCACTTCTAGTCATAAAAAAACTAGGTAAGTCTAACATTGTTTACATAGTTTCAATTGTTGCAAGTCATAAAAATCCCTGAGTTCAAAATTGGAATTATCATTGTTTGTGTAAAAGCTTGAAATTACCGCTGATGAATTTGCTATGCATTGCAAGCTTCCATCAACGAAGATTCCTAAGCGATCACATAAATAATCCGCTTCTTCCATTGAATGGGCTGAAATTAGTATCTTTATTAGTAATCATACCACGAAAACAACATATTTAGTGCAATCCCACCACCAAGTGATTATCAATAATCATACAATTTCCTCAAAATAGAAATTAGGAAGGAAAAAAAATCAGTACTTGTGGAATTTTGCTAAATAATTACTTTCAAGATTATGCATTTCGATGAGCAAGCCGATGCAGTAGTGTTTATTCATATCAAAATGGAAAAACAAGGAAACTAGAGATGGAAAGTAGAATTTACTAGTGAGAATTATCGCTCTTCCTTTCCGTGCATTCTCCACAACAGTCCACAAGGTATCTCTTGAAGCTGGATCAAGTCCAGTACTCGGCTCATCCAGGTAGACAACCTGGTGAATTTACATATATACAATTTCTCAATTAAGGAGGAGAAAATGAAAACAACATATTAGGAAAAACGTACCTTGGGATTTCCAATGATTGAAATAGCAACACTTAGTCTTCTCTTCGTTCCACCACTATATCTCCCAGATTGCTTGTCAGCAACGCCTCCGTTAAACAAGTTGAGACTCTTAAGAGAGTCTTCAACTGCCTGTAGGCACGTAGTAGCAACTTTTGGATGTAATTAAGATCCATTGACGAGCCCTCCCTCCTAAGAGGGGGAATCAAACTTAGGAACGGGACCATAACTTTCTCTATGTAAAACCTCTCCTTTAAGATTTTTAAGCCGTCCATAGAAAAGTAAGTGCTCCCTTCCTGTTAATGTATCCCAAAGCAAGCTGTATACAATTTCATTAATTAGTATTTGTAGATCATTGAGTAGGAAGTATGAATTGTCTACTTGACTTTGTTTTTTCATACTCACGCTGAGGGCATACACCCATAACGGTGTATATTTTGTCCATATCTGTATTTATATTCAGGCCGTCAACAAATGCAGCACCGGAGCTTGGCTTTGTGAGCCCAATCATCTGTTAGCAAAACTTTGTTTCTAAGTAAACGAAAAACAAACAAAAACTAATGTCTTAAGGATATTGCTGAACTGACCATACTAATAAAAGATGTTTTTCCAGCACCATTGGGGCCAAGCATACCAAGGCATTATCCTTCAGGCACAGCATGTGACAGTCCTCTAATTGCATATTTATCGGGGTTTCCATCTATCCCTGGATAAACATTTTTCAGGTTGTCAACGACGATGGGATAACCTGATGTTGATCCAGCTACCATATGTTCAACCTTTTCCCTCTGTTCAAACATAGAAATTAATGGGAGGAAATGTTGAATCGAAACAATAAAAAGATAAATAGGGATGGCAATGGGGCAGGTTGGGTTGAGCTCAACCCGCAATTTTTTTAAACCGCCCCGCATAGACCCACCCCGCAAAATTCCGCATCGCATAAATTTTTAAGTTTTTTTCTTTTTTTATTGAGTTTAATATGAAAAATAAAATTCATAACTTTTTTTTTTCATTTTTCGCTAATCAACATCAACAACTAATTAATTGTTTCTTGTTAACATTTGAACAATTATTTTTTAATCACTAATTAACTGTTTCTAATTAACATTTCAACAACTAACAATTCACTAAACACGTCTAATTTAATTATTTTTTTTAAAAGTTAAAACTAAAGTCAAAGTTTAATATCAAAGTTATATTTTTTATTTTTAGTAATTACAAAAATTTAATCTTCTTTAGGTTATTATTTAGTACCTTAAACACGCAACCCACCCCACCCCACCCCGCATTAATTTTAAAAATAATTACTTCAACCCGCCCCGCATAGTTCTAAACCCTCCCCGTTGCCATCCCTAAAGATAAATCTATCAGTTTTGTTCTGATGTCCACAATTGGTCAAAATGCAAACATTATTTTGACTACGTATATCTTGATGTTAAAGAGAGAGGTGAAACCCCCTCTAATCTGTTGAGAAAATCTGATACAAAAGTGGCGGACAAAAAATTGCTCAACCCAGTAGCGGCATAGATCATCAGAGTGCTACCCCACTAATCTTTTGGGAACTATGGAGAAGCAGATGCAAATGCAAATATGATTTAGTCAAACCTTCTAACTGAAGATCAAAAAAATATATTACTAACACTCTCCATCTTATTTTGCAGACACACTTTGGCAGAATCAAATTGGAGAACTCCTGGGAAAAAATCAGCAAGATTTTGATGTTACTATCAGTCACAAAATTGCTAGTCGAGTTAAATGGATGAAACCACCCCCCATGGTTTTTAAACTAAACACTGATGGTTCATGTTTGAGTGGCAGGTGTGGTGGAGGTGGTGTACTAAGAGACTAGATGGAGATAATTATTATGGCTTTCGCATTAAACCTCGGAGAGGGATCAAGCAACTGGGCTGAAGCAATGACTATGCTCCAAGGACTGGAACTGTGCATACAAAGAGGAATCAAGCAGGTTATTGGAGAAACAGACTCGGTACTCCTGGCCAAATCAGTTAATTTTCATATTTTGCAATGCCATAAAATTTGTGCGTTCATCTGGTTCTTTAACTTCACAACCTGGTGCTTGTAACGAATTTGAGTATTCCAAACCACATACGTCTTCGCATTTTCCTGTACCATTTTTCTCGATACATTTGCAGCCACATTTACTGTCTTTGTACGTCATTGAGTTACTCATAATTTCAATGGACCTTATAAAAAGAACAAGGAAAATAGGGACCAAGATGAGGCGAATATTTGTCTTGAGATTTCGTTTCTGAAACAAATATAATTGACAACAAACCACTTCAGTCTAGAAGCAAAAAATGATACTACATGGAAATTATCACAATATGGATCGTGTACAAATCCTGTTCAATACACAAAAGAAATGATTGTACTCTTGAGATTGTAATGACAGTATTAGGTTGCCATAATTCCTAATTTTCATTTTCGTCAATGATCAATCTCTACTATGTATACCGACCCCTTTCTAAGAATATTTATTACATGCATTTTTTTGTATTGTGATCCTGAGTTACTTCACCTATTGTCAAAGCTGGATCATCAGATTCTTTAATCTTGAGCATCTCCAACTCCAATCATTAATTACTATTACGAATATCTTCTCAAAAGTAGTCACCTAGAGTTGAAAAATCTTATTTTCCTTACACAAAATATGTATCCAAACCATATCTTCACTTTTTCTGACTTGAAATCCTTATTGCAGTATATTCCTGAAACTAAAATTCCTTTATTGTTTCTTATCACCCAAATTAAGGGATAAAAAACTCCCTTCTCGGTTATGTTTTTATTCAGTTATCATAATTTTAATTGGCAATGAATTTGTCCAGTTTCCTATATTGGTTATTGAATAATTGAAACTACAAGGAAAAAAATAGGACCTTTAATTTGAAAGAGAAATTGAGAAGCAAGGAAGATGATAATAAAGAAAAGTTAATATTAAATTAATTATACTTAGGAAATATTTCTTTTTAAAATATCACGATTTAATATCATATATCCACAATAGGAAGAAAAACAAAAAAACTTTATTTTTGTATGGATTTATGTGGTTTTATCATGCAAATGCACTACCCACACAGCTTGCCATCCTTAATTAAGAAACATTTTAGGCCCCGGTAAGCCATTCATTTTTGTATCACAGAGAGAAAAACTTGCCATTGTCACTGGCGCGGAGAAAGAATTAGAAAATTCAATATTTGTTATATATCCATTGAAAATATTTTTAAATGTATATATATTTCCACTTTATACATTTTTTCTTTCACCCATTTTCTAGAAATCCTAAATTCGGAAAAAGATGTACCTGAAACGTCAAATTCTTCCTAAGCAAAGCATCGGCTTGAGTCCCATAAGTCGCTGGAGCTGTCACCGAGTCTGCCATTGAAGGACCTCTGTTTCAGCCCCAGTAACTAAAGTAGAAAAACAATCCTCTTTTTTTTTTTTTTTTGTTGAACTTACTACAAATGAGTTCGTTTAGGAAAAGTAAATATCTCTTAAATAAGAGTTGTTTAAGGGTAACAGTGAACTGCCCTTTCTTTTGCCTTTAAACCTGGCGGTAAATTAATGTCTTAAAATTGACTAACAAGTTAATTAACCACACAATTAATTTTTTTTAAAAAAATACTTGGAGTAAAAATAAAAGTAGCTTATTTGGTTGCACATAAATCTGTTTGTCACTAGTTGAGATCAGTAGTTTTATTTATATTTTATAAATTGAGACGTTGCAAGTTTAAGAAAAAAGTTTTAAAAAAAAATTAAAAGTGAGAATTTGAATTTGAAGAAAAAGAAGAAGAAGAGAGAAGGGCAATGGAATTGCAGGGGGGAATCCCTCTGCTAATGCAACAGTACAAAGCATTATTTAAGAAAAATGTGTTACTTGCTTTGCGTAACAAGCCCGCCACATTCCTACAGCTCTTCTCGTCCTTCTTCTTCATCTTCCTTCTATTCTGCATTAAAATATCTGATGAAGAGGGCAATACTGATAACACCTTTGCTAAGGAATTGTGTGATCCAAAGCCTATCCTGGTGCCACCTATCCCACCCTGTGAGGACAAGTTTTTCATTAAGACTCCATGTTATGATTTCATTTGGAGTGGAAAACATAGTAAAACTATTGGGGATGTTGTTAAGGGAATTATGGCAAATAATCCTGGTAGGCCTATTCCTGCCAACAAGGTATGCTGGACCAATTACGCCTATTGTGCCATGATTCCTTTGATTTGATGGATTGATAGTTAAAATGTGCGCGTTTGTTGTGTCAGGTTCTAGCATTTAAGGACGTGGATAAATGGCTTTTCGATAATCCTGTGTGTTGTCCTGCAGCTGTGCACTTTACAATAGTGAAGGGGAATAAAATCAGTTATGGTATTCAGACTAACTCCACGGAAGTAGTGAAACGAGGAGAAACTGAAGATCCAACTTTTAAGTTCCAAATCCCACTTCAAATAGCAGCAGAACGAGAAATCGCTAGGAATCTGATTGGAGGTACATATACTTTTCTTAAGCACATGACACCTTTGCTCTGTGTTTTATTTACTAATTTTTTATATGCATTTTCAGATCCAAATTTCCCCTGGGAAGTCAGTTTTAAAGAATTTCCACATCCTCCTGGTCATTCAATAAATGAAGTGACTTTATCAGCAATGGTCTTTTTCATGGCAGTTGCTATATTTGGTTTTGTCTTCCAAGTGAGTGCTTTGATCACTGAAAAGGAACTCAAGCTTCGACAGGTATCGCCATTTTGATAAGGATCCAGAATGTAAACTTGATAGGTTTAACCATTAAATTATTTTATTTTATTTTTTGTAAGGTAAATAGTTTATTAATGTTGCGGACATAAGTAAAAAATCATGAAGATAACTTGGGGCTAATTGGTTCATTTTCTAAATACCATATTTGCCCTTGCAGGCAATGACTATGATGGGTCTTTATGATACAGCCTATTGGTTGTCATGGATCTCTTGGGAAGGACTCCTCATATTTTTCTCTTCAACGCTCACTGTGATCTTTGGAATGATGTTTCAATTTGATTTTTTCTTGCGCAATAACGTAATGGTTGTGTTCCTTCTGTTTTTCCTCTTCCAACTTACTATGGTACGGCTCAATCATCCCTCTAAAACCTTTTACCAAATACAGAGTTTTGGTAATGCTTAACTTGTTTGATAAATGTTTATGCTCCTTTTGCAAGGTTTCCTTTGGATATTGGCTGTCTGCTTTCCTTACCAAAGCAGCTTCAGCGACAAATGTGGCTTTCGTCATCTTTTTTGTTGGTTTCATTACTTTGGTAAGTCCGTCCTTAACTTGAAATGTAGTTTTATTGTTTATTACTGATCATCTGTGGAATAACATCTATTCCAATGGCCATGGGGCTTATTGGTCATTGTTCCCACCAAATCTTCTTACTATAGGTCTTCAGTTACTTAATCAAGCAACTGAAAATCCTACAGATCCTGGTATTAGCTGGAGTAATAGGGCAAAGTGTTTACCTAAAGAACCAGACTGTGTAACTACCATGGTACGTCTATCGACACCTACGGTCTTTGCTGATCTGTTTTCTTCTTGCAACTAATATATTTCCCCTTCTGTTAACAGCATGATGTGTATATACTACATTTGAAAACATTTTTTTCCTGGCTCGTTCTGGCCATATACTTCGACAACATAATTCCAAATATATCTGGTGTGAGAAAATCAAAACTCTACTTCCTATATCCTGACTACTGGACTGGAAATGGTGGAAGTAGTGTGAAAGGTAAACACTACGCACACTCCCACTGTACTGTACTATCTAGTCTTATGTAAGCTGTAAAAATCTAATTATTCTGTTCCTTCTTATGTTAGAGGGAGGAAACTCTAGCTTCTGTTCAGGCTCATTGCCACGGCTGGAACCTATTACACCAGATGACGAAGACGTTCTTACAGAAGAAAACACTGTTAAAAAGCAAGCAATGGAAGGTGAAAATTCCAACAATGCAGTTCAAATACGCGGTCTTGTTAAGACATATCCTGGAAAGATAACAGGATGCTGCTGCTGTAGAAAAAGGAGTCCTCCTTTCCATAGTGTCAAGGTACTTTATCTATGGTCCATATGAAGATAATAGTAGTAGTAGTATCTATGTTGATGGTGCAATTCTAATCCATCATTAGACAAAAATAGGAGAAAAACTTACCCGTATTTCGGATCCATTGAGCATGGATCTGCCACTTCGACAGTAAATCATCCCAAAATTTTGAAGGTTTTCATTTCCGTGGCAACCTTTTTCGGGTGCCATTGAGAGTATTTTCTCAATCAGAAATGCACTTATTTTACATGTAACCAACCATAAAGCAACACAAATCAGCACTTGGAGGAAAATAAGTCCAAGTTGCAAATAGGGACGGATCAAAGAGGGTCAGTTACGGGTTCATCCAGTAGTTTTTATCCCGACCCTCTATATATATTAAGAAATCTACAAAATATTTATAAATATTTGACTGTGAACCCAATTATTGTTTGTAATATTTACCTAAGGTAGTTGTAGAAACTCCTAAACTTCAAATTCTGGATCCACCTCTGAATTTGCAAAGAAGTATTAAAGTTTACTCTTTGTTTAACCATCCAAACTTTCAACCAATCTATATCTGCATCTTGCCATTTAGAGTCCTCCTCTTTCGAACGACTATCATTTTAGCAGTAGACAGCTGAGAATTATGGCCTCACATTTCTTAAATCATGACCATAGGGCTTATGGTTGAACGTCGAAAAGGATGAGCTACTTTGTATGCTTGGGCCCAATGGAGCTGGGAAAACTATTACTATAAGTTGTTTGACTGGGATTAATCCTGTTACAGCAGGAGATGGTAATAGCTTTGATCCTAATTTTTTTCCTCATATTATACGTTCATTAAAGTTGCGCATGTGTAACATGAAGCATTTTTCAACAGCATTGGTATATGATCAGTCCATACGAAGCTCTATGGGCATGACAAACATTCGAAGGATGATGGGAGTTTGCCCCCAGGTAACACTTTCTTTTCTTGTCTTATCTTCTTGTTGTAATTTACTGTTTTCAAGACTTCAATGGAACCAGCTGATAGCATACTGCCTTTTATATTGTTGAAATTAAATCATTGTTTCATTTTATAGTTTGATATTCTTTGGGATGCATTATCTGGACAAGAGAACCTTCAGATTTTTGCCAACATTAAAGGTCTACCCCCTGCTTCAGTAGACACGGTATTGCAAATAAGCCTAACTATATCGATCCTTCTATACCTTTATAAAGATTTTATGAATTAGCTGTTTTAAATCTTACCAAGTGAATTCTTCAATCGAAAACAGGTGGTAGCTCAACTATTATCCCAGTCAAAAATCACAAAGGTGTCAGCCAAGATGAGATCTTGCAGTTACAGTGGAGGAATGAAACGACGACTTAGTGTTGCTATAGCCCTTATTGGAGATCCAAAGTTGGTTATTTTGGATGAACCAGTAGGTACTGGTAGTTAAAAATTCTTCCCATATGATATTTTTTTAGCTTTTATAATAGTTCTGTTTCAACATTTTCTTTCCCTGATACCTTCATAGACTACTGGTATGGATCCAATCACTCGAAGGCACATTTGGGACATAATTGAGAGAGCCAAAAAGGGCATGCCATTATCTTGACAACTCATTCAATGAAAGAAGCTGATGTCTTAAGTGACCGCATTGGTATCATGGCAAAGGGAAAGCTTCGTTGCATTGGAACTTCCATAAGGTTGAAAGCAAAATTTGGAACTGGTTTCATTGCTAATGTGGGCTTATCTAGTGAAACAACATCTGAACCTGAAGCTGTGAAACACTTCTTTAAAAGTGTATGTCAAAAGTTACTTCCTCTTTACTTTTTTATTTTCTTTTCAATTTTCTCTTTTTTAAGTTTTAAGGACTGTTTAATTCTGATATATAACTTTGCTGACAGCACTTGGATGTGGTGCCTAAAGATGAAAATAAGTCCTTCCTTACCTATGTTATTCCTCATGACAGGGAGAAGTTGTTGACGGTAATATCTACAATAACTCAAGGATTTTACTTATAAACACTTAACGATGTTTAGCTTCTCACATTCCAATATTGGCTTTTACACCTATCAGGAATTCTTTGCTGAGCTTCAAGCTAGACAAAGCGAGTTTGGTATAAAAGACATCCAGCTAGGTCTGACAACTTTTGAAGAAGTTTTCATGAACATAGCTAAACAGGCAGATGTGGAAACTGCAATAGCCGAAGGAAGATTTAAAACTCTTACATTGAGCTCAGGGAACTCTAATGAAGTAAGTCAATTGACAGAATCTTCGTTTATATAATAAGTACTAGTCTAGTACAAGATAAACTTCAGTCGGAAATTTCTTCTAATACATACATATGTCAATAGGTACCTGTGGGAGCACAATTCGTGGGAATTCCAGGAACAAAATATATGGTGGAAGTATATTGGGAGCCAGATGAAACAGGTAGTCCTTGCATTTCTGGCCTCTCAGAAGAAATGCCAATACCACCTCATATTCAACTGAAAGATCCTCCAACAAACAGCAAATCACCTACAAACCAAGGAATTGTAATTGACCCTTCACAACTCAAAATGCACTTGTCATGACAATATTACTAGGAAATATAGGGACTGAGGTACGTAAACTCAGATAAAGTAAGAGATCGTAAGGTTAGGGTCCACCGTGAATAGTAGTCTTATACTATCAGTCTGAGTTTTACCATAAGCCACTGGCGCTTCAAAAGGTGAAATTCTAGATCTTAGTTAATTTGACGAAAAATTTTCAATAGGAGCTTTTCATCTTTTGATCCGGTTCAAAGGCTTTGCATATTGATATCATTTTTTGTGTATAGAGTACCATATGTAATTAACATATAAATGTTGCGATTTTCTTATGTCACAAGTATTTCTCCTTTATTACTTCATTTTTGTCCAAGGAATCAGCATAGTATCCTTGTGATATTCATTTTTTGTTAGTAAGTCGCATTCCCATAATATAGATTATTTCTCTACAATAATAGTGAGGACCAAACTGTATAAATATGCTTCTTTTTGTAAAGTCTAATTGATTTTGCTAACTCCACCTATTAACTCATAGCTAATTCCGAAGCCGGTCTCAACCGTGAGCTTGTACCAATTCTAAGTCTGAAGAAAGAAATTATGGTAGGTTAAAAGTGTTGGAAGATGTGATGTAGAAGCTAACAAAAGCAAATCTTGGACGATTAAAAATTTACAAAAAAAAAGAAGTAATATACCAAAAGAGAGATAATTGAACAGGTCAATTGACCTACATATGAGCAATAAATCAACAATCATTCTTGTCTATAAAATGAAGAACTTTAATTCACAAGAAAATGAAGGATTCAACAACCAGATGAATCCTAGCTACTGTCTAACAACATACACTAGAATATTAGTAAATAAGTGATTCACTGTGCTCAGTTGCCACCTTGATGAAGACGTCCTCCAGCGTTGTGTCAGCCAAACCCCAAGACTGAACTGAAAATCTCTCCTTCGCTTTTCTAACCGTTAGGAACACATCTGAAAGTTTCACCTCATCTTTTGGAAGCTCAAATTTCTGAGTTCCATATAAATGGTATGTTTTCTTCGCATTTGGGGATAGACGTTTCACTAAGTTTTCAATTTCACTCCCATTTTCTGGTGATGTAGTCATGGTGAACATGTAGGACCCCCCATACCTAGCTTTTAACTGTCATTCAAAGTTAACATAATTCAAATACATATTTCTGAATGAGGTCTGAATAGTCATAAATAGTCCGTTAGGTTACATCCGATAAAAAATAAACAAATTGTCATAAAACATAATCAAATTTGTTCCACTTTCCAGATACAATATGCAAAAAAGAATTTAAAAAAAGGAATTTCCAGCATGGGCAACCTATACCGCAATACATATGTATAAACACACGTATCTATACGTCGATGTACACTAAAGTGACACATTACAGCTTTGAATTTCATGAACTTACCAGAAGTACACTTATCTCATATATTTTATACTTAAATAATCACTTCGGAATTATTTCCAGAATCCATGTTTTACACAAGTTCATTGATCCTTAACTTGTATCAGAGCCTTTCTTTTTCCTCAACAGAGAATTATGGAGTCCTATAGAAGTTTCCCATATTATGATATTCTTACGGACCAATGTAGTGGGCATCACACGAGGACGAGAATCAACAGAATTTGATCACACAAGATAATCTTTGATGAGATTAATTTAGTAATCATATACTGGTTTAGATAATGGATTAATGGTTCACCAATAAACAAGAATTTAAAAATCCAAGCTCCCATCACCACTCTCCCAACTCTAAGCACGGTCATTCCTTCGCAATGTTATCCTAGCTAATTGAGTAGGAAATCAAATCTAGAATATTAACTTTCTCAGCAATTCACAGAAACAGATGCAGGCCTCAATGTTATAGTCATGTTCCGAAATTTTAGTTGTACACTAGTTGGTAAGGTCATAGAAGTTACCTCATCTGAGGTTCCCAAGCACTGGAAGTTTCCGTCCACAAAGATACCTATCCTATCACAAAGATATTCTGCCTCATCCATCGAGTGTGCTGAGAGGAAGAAAAAGAATGACATTACTGATGTTACCCCGAATGAGAGAAGAAGCAAACATTGAGCCTAAGTTTGAGATCGCATGGCAATTACAGGAAAAACTTCATAACTACAAAATAACAACCCAAAACAGAAATGCTTGTATTATATAAAAACTAAGTGTAGAGCAGATTACTGGTGAGAATGATTGCTCTATCTTGCTTTGCATGCTTCACGACATCCCACAACATTTTTCGCGAAGCAGGATCAAGTCCAGTGCTGGGCTCATCCATATAGACAACCTTGAAAATTTTGAATTCTGTTAGTATTAGCCAATTGGAACCCAAAACTTCAGCACAATTTCAAGTCATAATATAAGAGGAGTACATACTTTTGGGTCCCCAATCAATGAAATGGCTACACTGAGTCTTCTCCTCATACCTCCACTATATTTTTTTGCTAATCTGTCAGCAACTCCTCCTTGGAAAAGATTAAAACTTTTAAGAGAGCTCTCCACTGCCTGTCTCAATAGGATAGAATCAAAAATAGGAAATAAATGCATTAAACAAATCTCCGTCATGATAAAGGGCTCTCAGAATAAAAATTTGAAGTGTATCTCCATCTTAGCGATTTGCTCCTGAGCTTGTAAAAGATACTTGTAGTTAATAGAATCCCAAAGGAAATTAAAGGCCACAATGACTAAATTCTTCACGTAATGCGACATTGTAAGGATACAAAGGTGACTCATTTCCAATTTTTTGGATTCTGCTAATGATCAGATGTACAAATTCTTCCACAGCAACATTGACCAGTTAGGAACATTTTATTCACTATGAAACTTTTTGTCTATTTACACATGCATATGCAACAGCAAGAGACTAGGCTAATCTTCTTTCAAGTATAATATCTCTAAGAAAATAAAATATATATAAGAAAACCATCCTAACCACACTTTAGTTTTGGTTTCATTTAAGCAGATGTTGAAATGCAGTTGATGGTTATATTTACGTACTTCACTTAAAGCAGCACCCTTGAGATTTTTCAGCCTTCCATAAAAGAGTAAGTGTTCCCTTCCTGTTAGGGTATCCCAGAGCAAGCTAACAAGGATTGGAGAAACAGAGAAAGTTTAATACGTCAACACTTTGAAATGCGAAACAAGAACAAATATGATGCCGCAAGTGTTCATGGACATGATGAAAACAAATAAACTTACTCATGTTGTGGACACACACCCATGCTACCATATATTTCGTTCATTTGAGTCCGCAGATTTAGACCCTCAACATACGCACTCCCAGAGCTTGGCTCCAAGAGTCCAGTCATCTGTCATTAGTACCACAGCTTAATAAGTTCCAACACTTCGAAAATGCTAGGGAAGAAGTGCAATGTACATAATTCAAGCAGGTCTTTATTTACCCCAAGAAAACATGGTCTATGTGGTAACTAAAATTTATTCCCAGTTACTTTAGATAACTTTCACTAACCATGCTAATAAAAGTAGTTTTGCCTGCACCATTTGGACCAAGCATGGCAAAGCATTCCCCGCGTGGGAAGGCGAGAGTTACTCCTTTAACTGCAAATTTATCTGGGTTCCCATCCTTTCCTGGATACATCTTTTTGAGGTTGTAGCAAATGGCAGAATAATTCGAATGTGGCTTTTCTAGCAACTGTTCAACCTTCTCTCTCTGTAAAAGAAAGTCAAAAGACTACAATGAGATTTCTCTACTGTAGGCATACTGCAGGACGATTCAAGTGACTGTGATTAGAACACAGAAAGTATCCAAATAACCATAATAGAAACTAGAATATACTTAATGAGAATTTTGAGAAGTCCACTTAAACCCCAAAAGGTAGCTCGTGAAATAAGATTTATCCAAGACCATGTATGGAGACAACAACTGATTCCCTTAACCAACATGAGATAAATTAACACCAATGCACGCCAAGGCCTAGATATTTGGAGCGTGGATAATATAATATGGGGTGCAATATTGGATAAACAAAGAATAAGGATGGGTTTGGCTATGATACCATGAAAGAAGCTAAACTTTGGGTCTAACTCAACCCCAAAAGTTAGCTCATGAGGTGAGGATTGCCCAAATATGAGGAGATAAAAACTCATTCCCTCAACCAAGGTAGGACCTTCTTCCCCACTCTGCCTGATGCACTCCACTCTTCCAAGGACCGGAAATCTGGATTAAACCTTGTTACGAAAATAGACCTTAGGTCTAACTCAACCCATAAAACTAGCTCATAAGGTGAGAATCAGTCGAAACCATAAAAGGAGATTACATCTCCTTCCTTCAACCAATGTGGAACACTTAACACCCTCCACACACCCAAGGATGGGCATTTGGAGCGCAAACAATATAATGTGGGACCTAAGATTGGATAAACCAAGAAATGAGATGAGTCTACCTGACTACCTTTGATACCATGTTAAAGAAATTAACATTGGGCCTAACTCAATTGTATAATTTAGCTGATAAGATAAAGATTGTCAAGGACCATAAGGATTTAACAATACATTCTATCATCTAAGTCGGACTCTACCACTCCTCCCTAGGGTCAAACAACAAGAGCATGAAAAAACATAATGCGAAGGCTTAACATTGGTTAAACCAAGAGTAAGGATACATTTAATTTCGAAACCACGCAAAGAAAATAGACTTTGGGCCTAACTCAGCAAAAAAACTAGCTCATGAGGGTGAGGATTGTCCAAGATCATATAAGGAGACAACCAACCTATTCCCTCAACTTATGTTGCAAACTTAACACTCTATTGCATGTCCATAACTGAACATCTAAGTTCAATATATTCCGCTAGCATTTATGGTCCATGAGTGCATGAAGCGCTTCAAATCCTTCATGAAAATCATAAGTTAGCAAGATTAATTACCTCTTCGGAAATATCATCATTTTCAATTTGAACACTTGATTCTGCACTCTGAAAAGTAGCTTTCTCCATTGATGTTAAATGCTTCCTTTGAGAATTTGGCAAGAAGAACAAAAGACTACGACGGTTTCCACTTCCAGATGATATAACTTGATCCAAGTAATAGGAAACAAGAAGAAATACCACCCATTCAATTGACATGATAATCAGAACTTCTCTCATGCCATTATTGCTGTTACTAAGATACTCCCAGAACATCCCTGAAGTCCCTGCCATATATCCCCCTCGGGCATACTGGGACAGCTCATATAACCCACGATATAGAGAAAAGCCAGGGTATAGTTCCATGAAAATTAGCCAACCACCTATTCCCAAAAAAAAGACATGTTAAACTCGGTGAACACGAGAGATAAAAGTAGAATCCAAATAGAGTGATTACAAAAACAATTACGTCTCAATCTTAAACAAGTAAGGGTTGGCTATACAAATCCTCATTGACTAGGTCTCCTCATTTAAGCTCAACTCATGTGATCAACATACCAAATATAATCAATCAATGAAAAAATAATTATCCTGAAAAGAAAATTGCTTGAAGTGATCCACCAGGAATATCTAATGCTACTGAAACACAATCAGAACAGAAAAACAGCCAGAATTGTCCAAACCATCAAATTAGTTGCGGAATTATACCACATTGGTTGTCCCAAATAAATAATGGTGACAGGTATGACGGATCATAATTACCCCATTCTTTTCCGAAGTATTTGTAAGAAGTGTCTTTGGAAGTGAATATGGAACATCAAGTAATACATAATTCTCAAATTTCTGGGATTTTTACCGCTGCAAACATAATCTATTTAAGATAGGATGTCAAAATATGAAAGGATAGCTGTGCTTCATTAATCATAGGTACAAAGATCCAAATGATCTCAAAGAGAAGCAAACTGGTTGCATGCCTAATTTGCAGAGCCAATTTTAGGCCTTCAACGTGTGGACATGCCCCGTTTCCTTCACCTTGAGCTGATCTCAGTATTTTTCTATTTTCATCCTCTAAAATTACTCGGTAGAGAAGGCAAAATAATGTCAAGGGCTACATCTAGAGTTTCCACCTCCAAATAGATAGTACATTTGTTCATATGGACTGAAACAATGATTAAGATACAGAAAATATTTTTTATCTCTCTAATTTAAGTCAGAGGATTAAGATTAAGTTTCCGATGCTAATTTCCCCTGGCCCAGCTTCGCACCTAACCCAAAAGGTATTAAGCAGTCTTTAGCATGTTATATAAAGGATAACAGTTCAAATAAGTGGAGTGTCTGGAGGGTCGTTTAGAGAGAAATGAATTCTAGATGCTTTGAACAGAAGTACAAATCAATAGAAAGAATCAAATTTGATTGCCTTGTGTTGTTTCATTCTTGGTGTAAACGAGGTAGAAACACTCTTAGAATTCATAGAATCCCTTAAAGATCGTAAAGACTAGAGGGCCATACATTTGGTAAAAAAAAAGATTACGCTTTTGCTCACATGTACAGTATTCTCAGCACTAGTCATGTTGTTTCTATTAATACAATCCTTACCTTTTCAAAGAGAAAAAGTGTAAGATCACTTCTTGATAACTAAAGAGTCTTGTAAAGATTAGTGGATTGGCAAAGATTAGTGCCCACATTTATCACATAACAATTGTTTACCACAGTTCAAGGTAGGATAATCTACTTACGAGGAAATGATGCATCATCAACTAGGGGCTGAAACAGGAGAAAACCCAGGATACCCGTCCCAAAGACAATTGTATAGGCAACAACTGCAATATCCAGTGTTACAGTTATTATTCATGAATATCAGTTCCATTTTGAGTTAATTACTCATGTACTGTAAATGACTTCTATAGAGTTCCGCACTGGCACTAACCTGCGGCAGTTTTAAGATTTGAAAATACTGCAGCTAATAGAAAGGCCATAGATATTTGCAAGTTTGTGAAGACAAAGTAAAAGATGCACTGGACACCATATGAATTCAGCTTGAAAATTGTTAACCCTGTAAAAGAAGAAAAAATATTGAACCAGCTCGTATAAATGTGAAAGAAGCAGCTGAACTGTACACTGCATTACCTGTCAATACACCAAATCCAAAGTAACAGCACATGTAGATTAAAGAAATGAGAAGAAAATACGCATAAGTAATCATCCAATAAGGAACATCCCCAAGGCCATGCATCTTCATCATGATCCTTAACTTCCGTTGCTTCTCATAAACCAGAGATGATAATATAACCTACATTAAAATCACTTTTGTCTTATATCAAGATGGAAAAAAAGATTTTAGCAGCTCTGTAGTCACATATGTCTTTAACTCTTACAAAGAAAGTAACTAATATCTTTCTCTTAAACACCAAAAGAGGATTTCAAATGCTGGATCAGAAATCTAATGCCACAAATGAAAAGAATAATAGCATGAGTAGACAAACTCAATTTTTTACGACAACTGAAGCTCATAAACTAAAGATATGGACCACTAAAATGACTTCAACTGGAAAGAAAGTAAATGATCAAGACACCAGAAACTTCTAATAAATGATTCAAAAAAAAATATCCACCAGAAAAGCATCTATGCCACAACCATGCAACTTTTCACAAACTAAACAAATATTTACCGGAAATACTTGTAGAATGACCCATGTAAAGAAGATAATATTGAGAAAGGTAGATATGTCGCGTATCCTATAGAAGCCTCCAGGAATTGGCATCTCAGCAACAAAATCTAGAACCATCTTTGTAGAGGAACCACGTAAAAATTGGAGATAGGCATTCGTTACCTACATAAAAAGCATAAAATCTCATTATTTTATATGCTGTGAACAGCATTCAAAGATTATAGTAGACTTAAGGAAATAACTTATTTTATATTACGAGATTTTTAAACATTAGAAGGTGCAATACATTTCATCAAGCAGAAGGCCTTTAAATTCTGGCACCAAGCATTAGAACTTAGATCAAGTTATTATTTGCCAGCACATATTCACTAAGCAACTAGGTTGTGTGCTCCATCTTTAATTTATTCACTACAGAGTCATTCTAACAATTATTACTTATAAATTTCAAGCATTTGGGTACATATTTTTTCTCTTTTATCCACAGAATTTCTCACGATCCCTAATATGGCTTGTTGATTCAATTTTACAATACTACTTCCATTTAATATATGTTCTCACACTATAGTGAGGACAAGGCTTCTTTTTTTCCCAAAAGCTTGCCGTAAGGAGAAACACAATTTTGATACTGAAGATGAAGAATACAGATTCAGTTATAAGCAGCAAGCTACACCTTCTAAGTACAATCTAACAATGGACTGAAAAGAAATTAAGACATCTAAGCTATGTAGAGCCTTTTCCTTTATTGGTAAATCTTATACTCTCTGCATAAAAAAGGATACAAGGATATACCATGTTCTCAGCACGCTGTATTCTCAATAATTGAGGCTCATCATCACGTAGATGAATGTACTTAGAAGAAGAATTAAATTGAATGTTGACATTGAAATTCTCTCCATTTGTATCCAAGAAATCATAAGCTGTGGGAGACGAGAAAAGTATCAATAGGAGGAATGTAAAGATATGAAACTATAAAGTCCATACGTCTAAGAGAATAACCTGCCAAAACTTCGTTTAGTTTCCCCTCTGTGTTTCCTTCTCTGAATCCTTTGAATAGCTCATCATTAATCTCAGCAGAGCTGTTGCGCCACAAATTTAAACCTTCCACGCATATTACGTCAAAAGCTGGCATAGAAGTAAAATTAGTGCACGTTACATACTTCTGGTGTTTAAACAGTCTCACAAGGAGAAAGGATACATTATACACAAGCAAAACGAAAGCCTGATGGACAGGGAATGAGCAAATAAAACTCAACTAAAAGTTAAAGGATTGAACTTCACTGGCTTCACATTTAAATTATTTTTGAACGCACAAATTTGATGGCATTGCAAAATATAAAAAATTAACCAGAGAAATCGGTGGACACCGGATAGATCCAGCTATGCTCTAAAGACATTAGCACCAATAGATAGTATTGAAGGACATTACCAGTTGTTGCTATCGAGTTTCTGAAGCTTGAAGGTATTGCTGCAGAACATTGAGGTCGAACATGAAAGAGTTCGCTGATATCTGTCGTATAATCGCTTTGGTCTGTCCCCTGGAATATTTCCAAAATCACATAATACACAGTGGTAATAAGAAAACAGAATAAGCAGAAATAAAGACTTCAAAATTGCTACAACCTGATGTCCTGATCTCACAACCAAGACCAAGATACAAGGATAAGAAACAAAAAAACAAGAAAGAAAATGAGGCAATAATCAGAATCAAAAATGAAAGGAACTCACGAAAATGCCATCGGCAATAGTTCGGAAATCAGTTTTTGAATTTGGTTCTGGAGAATCTATGAACATCTTCCCAGCCACACCTACCAAAATTCACCAATTAAATTTAGAAAAAGAGAAGTCCCAGTCCTATCTTCCTATTTTTTTTAAAATAAATGTAATGTCCAGACCAGCTTGTGCACACCGAGACTCATTCCGCAGGGCACCTACTAACTCCCACCAGCACCAATATTAGGTAACCCAATTAAATTTAGAAAAAGAGAAGTCCCAGTCCTATCTTCCTAATTTTTTTAAATAAATGTAATGTCCAGACCAGCTTGTGCACACCGAGACTCATTCCGCAGGGCACCTACTAACTCCCACCAGCACCAATATTAGGTAACCCTAAATATCTTCCTTTAGCTCCCGTTTGACCATAGATTTTAAAGTTGAAACTTGAAAATTTGAGTTTCTAAAGTTGTGATTTTTGGGATTTGAAGTTGTGTTTGAACATGTATCTACTGGGGGATAAAAACTGAACTTTTTTGAGTCGAAATCCCCAAAAAAACAAAAACTGGTCTGCTCGAATATTTGGAGTGAAAGTTTTGAGAACTTGAAAATATATGAAGACCAGATTGATTAAATTCCATGGCCAAACTCATATTTGACGATCTAATTAAATTTGACAGCCAAACTGATATTTGAAGATAAATTTTCAAAATCTACCATCAAACACTAGCTTAATGTACTAAAAGTAGCAATGTCATGTATTAAAAAAACATATAAAAAAAACTTGTACTTTCTCCAATGGTTCTGTTGTTCCCTGTGATAAGTACAGTTGCAGGACATGAACCATTTCTTCTGCAAGATGCATCAGGCAGTCCAGAAAAGGGCATTGAATCAGTCATCACCGCACGAAATTGTGGAGAAGGGATTTGCAATAACGGAGGAAATTCAACTTTAAAGGAAGGGCCCAGTTTGTCTCTTTTAATCTTGTTGCTGTAACTTTGCAAAGCCCCTAGCAGTATAAACAGAATTGCTGGGAACAAAATCACCTTCAAGTGTGACATCAAATGCCGCTTCTGCAAAATTTCCAAAACTTCAAAATCAAACTAATGAAAAAAACAACAACAAAAAAAAGATTGAAAACAGATACATAATTAAATTGATGATATTCAGAATTGTTGAACTCACATGATATACTAGATTTTTGCGGAACAAAGCATTAACTTGGTTCCAAAAATGAGCCATTGATGAAACAACGTTTACGTTTTTTTTTTTCAGTCGGTCCTTAAAAACAAGAAAAACAATTGTACATAGGTGCAACTAAGTACATTTTTGAGTTTCGACTTTACCGATGACTATGAACTGAAGCCATTTGTAAGGTTCTTTAACAAGTTTTCCTAATACCAAAAATACTCTTGTTTGAAAGTCTAAAATGCCCCCGTCATGATTCTTAGCTGGCATTATCACATATTTTTGGATATAAACCTTTAAAAGTATGTTTGACTGTGAAATTTAAATCTAATCTTTAAATATTTTCAAATTTTTAAAAAGTGACTCATATTAGTTTTTGAATTTTTGGACTTTCACTTAGGATATTTTAATTTATTTCTTTTAATCAAAACTATCTTTATTTGAAAGTCTAAACTACCCTTATCATGATTCTTGTCTCATATTTTTCTGTCTTATTAAAGTTGGAGATAAATATATAAGACAATTAAAATTTCATAGTTAACTAAGTTTTCGTGTTATTCTCTACCTAATAATTGTCAGCATTCATCAGTGATGATTCCAGCAATTTTCCAACTTTGAGTTGTACAGTTTAGGTGTTTATGTCGATATTCATGTTGATTTAAATTTTTTTTATCTTGAACCATATTAGGATATTTTAAAAAATAAGTAATAATATTCATGACCTACCAGCACGTCTAATAGTAATTCTGATATATGAAGAAAAAAAAAGTCACCTAACATTCAATTTGAATTCCATTCTCCTATTTGGTCAATTCCAATCTACGAGCTTTTGTTGGAAAAGGAGAGATAATTAATTAAGGAAGAATAATTCTCTGATATTGGCCTATTAAATTCCCACAAAGAGAGCAATTTTCTGATATTGTCCTTTTAAATTCCCATAAAGAGAGCAATTCTTCTTCTTGCAGTTTCCCATAAAGAGGGCAATTTCTTTTATTTTTTTTTGGAGAAAATCTTTTTTTCGTTTTAGTTGTGAATTTTCTGTAATTAAAACAACGGACAGTGAAATGTACATTTTGTTTTTCATCCACTAAATGTACGCATAATTCAGCGATGCCATTAATGTTTCTTAAAGTTCCAGTCCAAATTAAGTTAGGTTGAAGAGTCAATTCCCTGTGGAATTTTTTTTAGAACAATGGGTCACACTCAATATCACAAATAAACACTATTTCGTGGAAACTAACAAATGCTGACCATCAGTTACAATTTTCTTCTATCGAAGTAACAGTTGTTCGGCCAAATTTTATTTCTTCGTTAGAAAATTATATTGTTTTTTCTTGACTTCTTCATAAGTTTGCTTCTTTATATATGAAATATATTTTCATGAAAAATTAAAAATATTATCCAAAAATTATTACTCTCTTAAATTATTTTCAATAAAATACTTTTCAAATTAAGTTGATCAAAGCAAAGGGAAAATGCAAATTCATTACAAATAAATGCAATCTGTTTCTTGACGTCCTCAATGGTTTTCCAAGTCAACCGTACGTCAACTCATCGTTTTGCTTATGTCCTTTTCTCTTTGGAATTTCTTCCTGTCTCTTCTTTTTTTCTTCACTAGTGACAAGTTTACAATAACCTTGAATAGCAAATGTATTGAATTGTTATTGAGTACTCTCTCCGCGGCTAAAGAATGAGGTAGCGTATGGGGTTGATTCTCTCTTAATTAAAGGTTTTAATTTTAAGTTTTCAATACAGATTTTTTTTTTTTTGGAAGGAAGCGCTTCTCTTAATGGATTCAATACAGTATAAATTCTGATTAATCCAACTTTAATATAGATATCAAATATCGAATAAAAAATCAAAAAAAATATTAAAGTACTTTTCATTTCAATTTATGTTGTACCATTTAATTTGGCATACAAAAATGATTATTTTCTTTTAAAATTTGTGGTCGAATACAAATTTTAGATATTTGTGAGACTATAAATCGAAAATCTCCAAGTTACTTACTCCGTTTATTTTTACTTGTTCACTGCATTAAAAATAAATATTCCCTTTTACTTGTCTATTTTTAGAAAGTTAATAAATAATTTATCACTTAGTTCCTATTTTTTTTTATTAGTAACTATTATAATCATTTTTCAAAATATTAAACTTACTATAATTAAAGAGTGACAAATATAGTAAATTTATTATTTTATTAATTATTCATAAATGATATGTCAAATTAAATATGGACAAATAAATACGGATATGAGTAAATTATTGGGAATCTTTACATAAATCTCACTAGTTTTAAAACTAATTACTTAGATACACTCTAGTTTGCAATATTACATGTCTTATAATATTTTTATGCATCCAGATACATTCAAATACGTCCAGATACATATATCTCCTTATACATAAAATTAAATTAGGCGTAATTTGTTCTGGAAACGTGGTATTCTAGTGGATTCAGAGAGGGCAAACTATTATAGATTAAAGGGCAGAATAGTCTTTCCGTATGTGAAAATGGCGGAAGTATTTAAAACGGTTATGCAAAAGGGACTTTGGCTTCCCCGTAAAAGAATATGAACAAAACAATCGCCATTTGCCTTCATTATTAGCTTCACCAATACACCATCAACTTTTACATTTTTTAACCCTAAAAAATACTCTTAGTTCTCGAATTCCTTAGTGTAAAAACAGAGTGATCTGGCAATGGAGTTGCAGCAAAGAGGATTTTCTCTGTTTTGGCAACAAACAATTGCTTTACTGAAGAAGAATTTTTTGCTGTCAATTAGAAGCAAAAGATCAACATTTCTTCAGTTATTCTCTTCGTTGCTCTTTTTAGGTCTCTTATTTGGAATCCAAAAAGGTATGAATTTTCGCTCTAGACATCCTTCCGCCATCCGTGCAGTCAATGATCCTCAGCCTCTTACGAATCCTACGATACCGCCGTGTGAGCACAAGTTCTTTATTAAACATCCGTGTTATGACTTTGTGTGGAGTGGCAGTGGCAACAAAAGAATTGAATCTATTGTTTTTGGAATTTTAGCTAATAATCCAGGTCGACCTATTCCTTCTACCAAGGTATAATTTTTAATTTACTCTTTGTGTCGAGGTTTTCCGTTTACCATTCTACTTTTTTGTGTTAAAATTGACAGGATTCTAGTTGAATTAATGTGAAGATTTGGTAGGAAAATAATTCTTCTTTGGTATAAAAAGTCGAAGGTAGGAAATTTGTAGTTGAAATATTGATAAACCATTAAATAGTTTCACAAGATAAACCTTGCCGAATTTGTAGTTGAAATATTAATAAACCATTAAATGGTTTCACAATCACAAGATAAACCTTGCCGAGTAAGATTTCATTCCTATAAATAGGTAGCTGTTGGTTTATTTGTAACACACCTCTCATTTGTCTTCTCATCTTCTAAGGCATTTGATCTTCTTTCTCTCTTGTAGTATTTTACTTGTATTCTTTTGGATTGAAATAAATATTGGTTGGTTGTGTCCGAGGATTAAGCAGAAGAAAATAAACTTTTGCCCAACCTCGTAAATTTCTGGTGTTCTTTTTATTATTATCTCATTTACTATTTATTAGCTGTCTTTAGATATAGTAGTTGTGATTTCATCACTCTCTATATATTCGGCCTTCGCAACAATTAGTATTAGAGCCAAGTTTTTATCTGAGTATGCTATGTGGTTGCAGCACAGTTTGAACTTCCACATCAAGAAAGATTTATTTTGGCCTTTTGCAACTGTTAGCTAATAAATAATATTTGCATCAAAAATGGGAGATAAGAAAAATGATAAGTCCACATCGAATGTCAATAATACGTCATCGTTGGCATTTCACTTATGACAAGAATTGTGTCAAATGCGAAGTTTGCAATTGAAATTTTTGATGGGTCAGGACATTTTGGAATGTGGCAGGGTGAGGTCCTTGATGTCCTTTTTGAACAAGGACTAGACATTGTCATAGAAGAAAAGAAGCTAGACAGTGTAGGAGAAGAAGATTGGAAGATTATCAATCGTGTTGCTTGCGGTACCATTCGATCTTACCTTGCAAGAGAACAAAACTATCCATGCACAAAGGAAAATTCTGCAAGTAAATTATGGAATGCACTGGAGGAGAAATTTTTGAAGAAAAACAGTCAAAATAAACTTTACATGAAAAAGAGACTGTTACGCTTCACATATATCCCCGGTAGCACAATGATAGATGATATCACCATCTTTAATAAGTTGGCGACAGATTTTCAGAATATGGATGTAACTTTTACTGATGGAGATATTGCCTTAATGTTGTTAAGTTCACTTGCCGACGAGTTTGAGCACCTTCAAACTACTCTACCTCATGGGAATGATGAAGTATCTCTCAAAGAAGTTTGTTCTACCTTATATAGTTATGAACATAGGAAGAGAAAAACAAAAAGGTGGAGATGCAAAAGCACTGTTCGTGAGAAATCGTTCTCAGAATCAGACGAGAACGATGAAAGGAAGATGAAAGGAAGATCCAAGTCAAGATCCAGAAACAGCAAAGATGAATGTGCCTTTTGCCGAGAAAAGGGGCACTGGAAGAAAGACTATCCAAAGTTGAAAAGCAAGGCCAAACCAAACAATGGGAAGGCTGTCATGGATTCAAATGTAGCTGATTGTGATGACTATGAAGTCTCGCTTGTTAAAACAGAGCCATCCAAATCATTTGATGTATAGTTGATGGACTCAGCTTATAGCTATCATATGTGTCCCAATCGAGATTGGTTTGTTGATTTACAAGAAGGAGAATGTGGAGTTATTCACACCGCAAACAATAATCCTCTTACCGCATATGGTGTTGGTTCAATCCGATTAAGAAATCATAATGGATTGAGCAGAACATTAATAGATGTTCAATACATACCATATTTGAAGAAAAATCCCATTTCTGTAGGAGCCCTAGAGTCAAAGGGGTTCAAAATCGTTGTAGATAATGGGATGATGAGAATATGCTCCGGTGCACTAGTGGTAATGAAGGCGATTCGAAGAAACAATAATATGTACCACCATCAAGATAGTACAATTATTGGAACAGTGGCAACAACATCCAGTGACGCTAAGGAGACAAAAATGACCAGGCTATGGCATATGCGCTTAGGACATGCTGGAGGAAAATCCTTGAAAACGTTATCAGATCAAGGATAGTTGAAAGGAGTAAAAGCTTGCAACTTGGAGTTTTGTGAGCATTGTATCAAGGGATAACAGATAAGGGTTAAATTTGGAACAACTATCTATAATACTAAAGGTATTTTGGGATTATGGTCACTCTGATGTTTGGGTGCTTCCAAAACACCTTCATTTGGTGGGAAACACTATTTTGTAACCTTTGTTGATGACTTTTCCTGAAGTCTGTGGGTGTATACAATGAAAACAAAAAATGAAGTATTGGGAATTTTTCTCAAATGGAAGACGATGATAGAGACTCAAAGTGGCAGAAAGATCAAGTGTCTTCGTACAGACAATGATGGAGAATACAAAAATGATCTTTTCCAGAAGGTTTGTATAGATAATGGCATCGTCAGACATTTCACTTTCAGAAACACACCACAACAGAATGGAGTCGCAGAACGCATCAATCGGACTTTACTGGAGAAAGTTCGGTGTATGTTGTCCAATACTGGCTTGTGCAAAGAATTTTGGGCTGAGGCAATAACATATGCATGCCACCTCATTAATCGTCTACCATCTGCTGCTATTGGTGGCAAGACACCATTGGAAAAATGGTATGGAAAACCTGCTGAAGATTATGGATCTTTATATGTATTTGGCTCAACTGCATATTATCATGTAAAAGAGTCAAAATTGGACCCAAGATCAAAAAAAGCTCTATTTATGGGAATTACTTTTGGAGTCAAGGGATATCGTTTATGGTGTCGTGTCCAAAAACAAGAAAAATTATTTTCAGCAGAGATGTTACCTTTGATGAATCTGCCTTGACAAATAAGGTAATGATTGAATATGTCAAACAAATTAATGATGCTTCAAAGCAGGTGGAGTTTGAGAGAAAAATAATTTTCCCAACAAGAAGAAAAAACGAGGAAACAACAAAAGATTTTCCTCTGAAAGAAGAGCCAGTTGAGGGGAAGATTCCATCTCAAGAACCTTAACCACAACTTGAATCAATAGCAACTAACAAGCCAAAAAGAACAATAAGAAAACATGTTCGACTCATAGATATGGTGGCTTGTGCAGACTCAATTGCAACTGATGACATTCCTACCACTTATAAAGACGCAGTCCAAAGTTCAGAAGAAGATAAGTGGAGGATAGCCATGAATGAAGAAATGTAGTCCCTCCATAAGAATCACACATGGAAATTGGCCAATCTCTCAGAGGGCAAGAAAGCAATTGGGTGCAAATGGGTATATGCAAAGAAAGAAGGATTTCCTAACCAAGAAGATGTTTGCTACAAAGCAAGATTAATGGCCAAAGGATATGCTCAAAAGGAGGGAATTGATTATAATGAGGTATTTTCTCCAGTCGTGAAACACTCCTCCATTAGAGATTTGTTGGCTTTGGTAGCACAGTTGAATTTGGAACTAGTTCATTTTGATGTAAAAACTGTGTTTTTACATGGAGACTTTGAAGAGGAAATCACATGACTCAGCCAGAAGGATTCAAAGTTGATGGAAAATAAAATATGGTGTGCAAACTTGAAAAATCATTGCATGGATTAAAACAATCATCTAGGCAATGGTACAAATGATTTGACAAGTTTATGTTGCAGCAAAAGTACAGAAGAAGCAAATACGATCATTGTGTGTATTTGTGCAAGCGTGAAGACGGATCCTTTATATATCACCTCCTATATATTGATGATATGTTGATAGCTCCTAAAAGTCAAGAGGAAGAGGAAATTGGAAAGGTGAAAAATCAACTAAGAAAGAGTTCGAGATGCAGGATTTAGGTGAGGCAAAGAAAATTCTTGGCATGGAGATTAAAAGAGATAGACATTCAAAGAAACTCTTTTAATCTCAAAAGGAATACTTGAAGAGGGTACTAAATCGATTTGGTATGAATGACAAAACGAAGTCGGTTAGCACTCCACTTGCTCCTCACTTTAATCCTAGTGATGCTATGTCGCCAAAAACTGAAGTTGAACAAGAGTATATGTCAAGAGTACCATATGCAAATGTTGTTGGTAGCTTGATGTATGCAATGGTTTGTACAAGACCAGATATTTCACATGTTGTGGTAGTTGTAAGCTGGTATATGCATAATTCTGGAAAAGAATATTGGCAAGCTGTAAAATGGATTCTATGGTATACTCATAATACTGTAGATGTTGGTTTAGTTTTCGAGCAGGAAGATAGTTAATATCTTATTGGATATTGTGACTCAGATTATGCAGGTGATTTAGACAAAGAAGATCACATTCTGGCTATGTTTTCACTTTTGCAAACGCACTAGTTAGTTGGAAGTCTACTTTGGAGTCAACAGTTGCTTTGTCTACCACTGAGGCAGAGTACATGGTGATTACAGAGGTTGCAAAGGAGGCGATTTGGCTTCAAGGGTTGCTTAGAGAGCTTGGTATTGAACAAGAAGGTATCACAATATTTTGTGATAGTCAAAGTGCTATTTATTTAGCAAAGAACCAAGTTTATCATGCAAGGACGAAGCACATTGACGTCTGATATCATTTTGTGCGAGAAATCATAGAAGAAGGTGGAGTCATAGTGCAGAAAATTCGGACTACAGATAACCCTGCCGATATGCTGACAAAAGTGGTGACTGCGATCAAGTTTCAACATTGTTTGAAATTGATCAACATTGTTGAACATTGAAGATTGAGGTTGAAGACACAATCAAAAGTTGTTGAGAGAAAGTTGAAAATGGAGAATCTTGCCAAGGTGGAGATTTGTTAAAATTGACAAGATTCTAGTTGAACTAATATGATGTTTTGGTTGGAAGATAATTCTTCTTTGGTATAAAAAGTCAAGGTAGGAAATTTGTAGTTGAAATATTGGTAAACCATTAAATGGTTTCACAAGATAAACCTTGACATTTTAATCCATAGTGATGTCATGGATGATATCAAGAGGAAGATTTCATTTCTATAAATAGGTAGCTTTTGGTTCATTTGTAACACATCTCTCATTTGCCTTCTCATCTTCTAAGGCATTTGATCTTCTTTCTCTCTTGTAGTATTTCACTTGTATTTTTTTGGAGTGAAATAAATATTCGTTGGTTGTGTCCGAGGATTAAGCAAAAGAAAATAAACTTTTGCCCAACCTCGTAAATTTCTGGTATTCTTTTTGTTGTTGTCTCATTTACTATTTATTAGCTGTCTTTAGATATAGTAGTTGTGATTTCATCACTCTATATATTCGGCTTCCGCAACATTTTGCATTGAAGCAATTGTAGCAGGTCCTGCACCCGTTGATTTTGCAGTTTCTAACATCTCAAGTTTAATATTCTCCTCAGGCTTTTTAACATTAGGATATTCTCTCCAAGAACACTCGCCTCCTATAAAGCCTTTATAGATTTCTAGCGGGAATAGAGTTGTGGCTTAGATAAGGATGTATTTGCTTGTTTTTATTCCAATGATCACTTTATCCGTTCATCAATTAATATACAGTCAAATTTGATATAAAAGAAAACAATTTACACCAAACATGAATTCTGTTGAGTTTATAATCACATTGTTGTGAGATGGGAATTTAGTCTCTGTATATGGTCTTGGACAATCCTCACCTCATAAGCTAGTTTTTGGGAATGAGTTAGGCTCAAGGTCTATTTCTTATGATTGTATTAGAGTCAGGCCCATCCCTATTTGACCGAATGTTGGTGGCCATAAAGTTATTGTCCATGCTCCCGTTGGCAGGCTTGGGTATGCTGGGAGTGGCTGGGTTTTAAGTTTGTCCCACCTCAATTGTGGGATGGGTATTTTTAGACAATGTTTACCTCATGAGCTAGCTTTTGGGGTTGAGTTTAGGCCCAAGGTCCATTTCTTATCAAAGTACTTCCAGCTAGTGTGTGCGAGTGGACGGAGGAACGGGGAGAGTGGTCATATATGTAGTCAACCTTCAAACTGTATTTCTGCAAAGAGGTTATTATCATGCACGTGATCTAGAGATCACCGAAGGAGAAACTCTACCATTGTGTTGTTTTCTTTTTTTTACTTACTGTTGTCTACCTATAATTCTGTCTTCGTCGATCTCATTAAGGCGGACCAAAGACCAAGCCAATATCAATTAAAAATAAGAAAACTTATTGCAACTAGGAAAGTGAACAAATGTTTTCTCATTACACTCTTTTAACCGACAAAGTCTCTATGTCGACCCTATTTTATAATCCTTCTTCCTTATGTAGTGGAGCACAATGTAAGTGTTATTTCCATCTCAGTGAAGATTCTTTTTTTTTTTGCTATCATAAAAGATATTGTGGCAGGCGTTGCAGTTCATCAAGACAATCTATTTTCAATTTAAATACAAACATGGACAGTGTAGAATTTGATTTAGGATATAGGGCATTCACGGTCTTGGAAAGAATGAAGCCAAATCATTGTTCTTTTGCTTTATCAATTTAAGAATGAGATACAAGTTGGTAGCTCTTTGATCTTCAAGTTGTTCATTGGGTATGCAGCCACTAATGTTTTTATTCTTCAGGTCAAGTCATTTGGCACAAAAGATGATTTGAACAATTGGCTTCTCAGTGATCCAATGCGTACCCCTGGAGCTTTGCATTTCGTGGAACGAAATGCCACAGTTATAAGTTATGGTGTAGTAACAAATACTTCTACATATATTCAAGTTCCAAGGGTATCTGAAGATCCAACATTCAAATTCCAACTTCCCCTTCAACTAGCTGCATCTAGAGAAATTGCGAGGTCATTGCTTGGAGGTACTATAAGATAGCAGTTTTCCTTTATAATGATCATTAATAAATTCCGGAAACATTTTTCTCGAAATAAAACATTGCATCCTGCCTTCACAGATTCAAAGTTCAGCTGGAATGTTGGTCTCAAGGAATTTGCGCATCCTGCAATAGAAGACCCCGAAGCTGAAGACTCATTTCAAGATTTTGCTTTTCGTTCTATTTTCAGTCCAATATTCTTCTATGCAATCTCTATGTTTGGTTTCGTATTCCAGATAAGCACAATGGTTCTAGAGAAGGAGCTCAAACTTCGCCAGGTAATTAACCCGTATTTGTGAGATTCTTGGATTTTATATTCAACTCTTTTTCTGATTTCCAATTTACTATACAGGCAATGACTGTGATGGGACTTTTTGATTCTGCTTATTGGTGCTCGTGGCTTATATGGGAGGGAATTATGACATTGCTCTCATCACTCCTCATAGTTCTTTTTGGAATGATGTTTCAGCTTCAGCTTTTCTTGAAAAACAGCTTTTTGATTGTTCTACTTTTGTTCTTTCTTTTCCAATTAAACATGGTGAGTTCCATTGGATTGCCGAAATACCATCTATGACTAGTTTAGCCACCGTTGCAGTATGTCAGAACTGAAAGCCTTTTTCATCTTGATGTGCTAGGTTGGTTTTGCCTTCTTAATATCAAACTTCATCCGCAAGTCCGCTTCGACTACCTCTGCTAGCTTTGCCATATTTGTAATTGGTTGTGGAACTCAGGCAAGTCAATTCTCAGAGCTAAACTTCCAAAACTCGTAAATGATTCTTGTAACGCATTTGTTTTATTCTCTTGCAGGCATTTTCAGAGGCTCTCTATAGTGACACAAGCCATAAAACCAGATATAGAAGAACACTTTGGTCCTTTTTTCCGCCGAATCCCTTTTCAGGAGGTCTGAATCTGTTATTAGTTGCTGCAGAACATGGCGGGATCAGCTGGAGTAGGCTATCCCCATGTGACAATGATGACCCATGCTATTCAATTGTATGTTAGAATTTTAATTTTAATTTCTCTTTTTAGTTTTTAGGAAAATAATTTTCTTTCTTTCATTTTTTGGTCTTTTCCGAAATCTAGTTCTCCATGTATCCAAGATGATAAGAGATCCTTAAAGATTGTTTCTCTGATTTATCTCGTGTATGCATGTTAAAACTTATCACCCTCTTTCTTCTTTCTATAATCAAGTTGTTTGACCATTTCCTGAACTATTTTGTCTTGCTAGCTCCATTACTATCGATGGCTCATCGCAACGTTCTTCCTGTGGCTTATTTTGGCTATCTACCTTGACAATATCCTACCGAACTCAGCAGGTGTAAGGAAACCCTTTTATTATTTTCTGAAACCTGGATATTGGACAGGAAGAGGTGAAGAAAAGTTTAAAGGTACTATAGAAATTTTGACTTATTAGTCTTGTTTTCTCAGTATTTCTATTGACATCCTTCAGTAACCAGGCTTCATATTCTTTTGAAATTCAGAAAATGCCCCATGTTGCGGTTCTGGTTCTGCACCTCCGAATGACAGTTTTACGCAAGATGATGAAGATGTTCTTGATGAGGAAAATAGGGTGAAACAACAAGCGAAGGAAGGCAATGCTGATCCTAATGTTGCTGTGCAACTACAAGACCTTTATAAGATGTATTCTCGGTCAATAAACTTTAGTTGTCATTCTTGTTGCCTTCTCTGTTGCTACTGTAGATGCAAGATTAAGAAACCATATAAGGCTGTCCAGGTGAATATACCTATGCTCCTTTTCTTGTTTGTAGTATTTGGCTGAACTAATGAGAAAAATAGTATTTCTTTATCTTAGCAATAAATCATCAGATATTGGACTTCCACAGTTGACTTAGTTGATTGATAGTTGATTTTTGTGCGTCTCTTTCTAGTAAGATGGCTTGACCCTTAACGTGATATAAGATGCATATTCTTCGAGTTTTATCATTTAGCATCTGTACTTGAAATAAGTGAAGGCATCATCCACATGGTTCTCATCAAGCATTTCTGCAGACTGTTTCCCTGTAGACTACATTATTAAGACAGCATAAACATTTGCAAATTTCTTGATTTTCATCATAGCATTTAATGATATGTGTTGCAACGAAAGGGTACTTTTTATTCAGGGACTCTGGTTAAATCTTGAGAAGGATCAATTGTTCTGTCTTCTTGGGCCAAATGGAGCTGGAAAAACAACTGTAATTAGTTGCTTGACTGGTATAATTCCAGTCACGCGGGGAAATGGTAATAGCTTCTCTTTTAAGAGTTCCAAGTTAGACCATGTTCTCTTTTGATTGAGCATGAATTGCTTAACTTATATATGTTGATTTCTGACAGCACTAATCTATGGAAACTCTGTTCGAAGTTCGGTTGGTATCTCCAACATAAGAAAGCTGATTGGAGTCTGCTCACAGGTAGCAATTTGAGTCTGCTAACAAGTTCTGCACTCCTTCTTTGCTTGGTTTTTCTTCCATTGACTTTGTGTGGCCATACTGCAGTTTGACACACTTTGGGATGCATTATCTGGACAAGAGCACCTTGAACTTTTCGCCACCATCAAAGGCTTATCCCGAACTTCAAAAAGATCAGTAAGTATCTGAAGGCATACTTACTCCTTCTCAGGGTAAAAGAATGCGAAGCGATTAAATTATCAAAATAGTTGTGACTTCACTGGTCTATATTCATAAGTCATATATGTTTGCATCCTAAAAAGATTGCCACAATTATTCATCAACTCTTTGATTGAAGAACTGGCTATTGCATATGACTTCTCAGTAAAAACTTTGTGATTTACTTGAATGGCAGGAAGCTAGAAAATTGTTGGCTGATGTGAAACTTGATGATGTTGCCAAAGTGAGAGCAGGAAACTACAGTGGTGGAATGAAACGTCGGCTCAGTTTAGGAATAGCATTGATTGGAGATCCAAAACTTCTCTTTTTAGATGAACCAGTATGCAATTTTTAGAAGTTTTAATCTAGTATAATCAATGTGTTGTTTCGTCAATCATGATCTAATTCCATGCAACTTGTAGACAACAGGTATGGATCCTGTAACTCGGAGGCATATCTGGAGTGTAATTGAGGCTGCAAAGCAAGGGCGTTCTATTGTTCTGACGACACATTCTATGGAGGAAGCTGATATTTTATCAGATCGCATTGGAATTATGGCAAGGGGTAGACTTCGTTGCATTGGAACGTCAACCTTGCTGAAGTCTCGATTTGGAGCTGGATTTATCGCTAAAATTAGCTTCAGTAAAGTTTCTAATGATGTAAATGGCATGGAAAATACGATACACAGCAAGCATCGCGAGGCAGTCAAAGAATTCTTCATACAGGTGCTTTTTAGTAATGAAGCTTTTAAAGATTATATTCAATGAATAAACAAGTGTTCTTGACTGAATTATTTAGTTTACAGCATATAGATGTCACACCAAAAGATGAAGATAAATCCTTTTTGACTTTCATTATCCCTCATGAGAAGGAGAAGCTACTCGAAGTAAGTACCTCTACAAGGTTGCTCAAGACAAACGTAACACGTATTTCAACCACTCAATACTGTGTGTCCTGATTTTATTTGCACATTTGTATCAGAATTTCTTTGCAGAGCTAGACAAAAGGAAAACGGAGTTTGGCATATTAAATATCCAAATCGGTCTTACAACGCTTGAAGAAGTGTTCTTGAGCATTGCAAAGAAGGCAGAGCTAGAAGTGGCTGCATCAGAGGAAACTATCAAGACACTGATTTTACCATCAGGAACTACTCTTCAAGTAGGTGCACCACTTTGGAATTATATTTATGTTACGGATTTAACTCATATACACTGACAATATAAATTTCTTTTTACACTATCAGAAGTTTTCACTTATCCAGTAAACAAGAAAGATGAAAAACAAACTCTATTTGATTTGCATTACATTTGCAATATAGGTACCTATAGGATCAAAGTACGTGGAGATCCCTGGCACAATTTCCCAAGAGAACCCTCGAGGCCTTATGGTCGAGGTTTATTGGGAGCAGGATGATCATGGCAATCTCTGCATTTCAGGCCATTCAGATGAAACTCCAGTTCCACCTAATACTTAAATATCAACTTCTAGTTTAGTTACTACCAAGCCAAGAGTGTAAGATTGAGAACAGTGACCAGTTTTTAAAGTATTTGTTTCTGCTTTTCTTTTCTTTTTTCTCAGGAAACTGAAAGAAAGTATAAAATGAAGACAGATTTTTGAATTTTTTCTTTGATGATCTACTCTCTACAATCTTCATGTCTATATATACAAATATAAAAGATAAACAACAATAAAAGCCCATACTACTTAAAATAACAATAAAACCCATAAAAGATAAACAACAATAAAGACCCATACTAGTTATATTAACAATAAATCCATACTAGTTTGCATAATTTTCAGCAAGTTGTTTCTCTTTGTCTTCTCTTCTCTTTATTCCAACATCCCCCTCAAGTTGGAGGGGAGAGAATTAACCCCCAACTTGCGAAGAATGGTATTGTGAGCTGGTCTTGATAAAGGCTTTGTGAAGATATCTGCAACTTGAGATGCAGATGGAACGAAATTTAGAGAAATGAGACCTGCAGTGAACTGTTGGCGCACAAAGTGGCAGTCAAGTTCGACGTGCTTTGTGCGTTCATGAAACACAGGGTTTCTAGCAATGTGGAGTGCCGATTGACTATCAGAATGGACTGGGATTGGTAGCTTAGGCGGAGCTGATAGATCTCGAAGAAGACGATTCAACCATGTGACTTCAGCAACAACTCGTCGCATTGATCTATATTCTGCTTCCGCAGATGAAAGTGATACTGAAATTTGTTTCTTGGATTTCCAAGAAATCGGAGAGCCATCCATGCTTATAAAATACCCGCTGACAGATCTTCTTGTATCCATACATGAGGCCCAATCGGCATCGCAGAAAGCAAGAATGGAAAAAGAAGGATTGTTACTGAAGAACAATCCTTGACCTGGAGATTTTCGAAGATATCGAAGAACACGAATTGCAGCATCGTAATGAGGTAACCTTGGGGACTGCATATACTGTGACAAATGCTGAACCACAAAGGCTAAATCTGGACGAGTGTGATAAATAGTTGAGTTTTCCGATCAATCTTCGATAGGAAAAAGGATCTGTGAGTGGTGTCCCTTCATCAGCAGAGAGTTTTTGCGAAGGATCAAGTGGAGAAGGTACTTCAGCTAAGTCATCACAGTTGTACTCAGACAGAAGTTCAAGAGTGAATTTCCTCTGATTCACTATCAGACCATGGTCTTCTCGTACCACCTCCAATCCAAGGAAATAATGTAAGCTTCCTAGGTCTTTTATCTTAAATTCAGTGTCCAAAAATTGCTTGAGGTTAGACAACTCTATAGAATCATTCCCAGTAATAATTATATCGTCGACATAGACTGCAACTAAAGAAACTGAGTGACCTAAATGCTTGTAGAATAAAGAGTAATCATTTAGAGATGAAACATAGCCTTTGAAATTAAGAGCAGCCCCTAATTTTGCATACCATTGTCTTGAGGCTTGTCTCAATCCATACAAAGATTTGTTTAGTTTGCAAACTACGTTAGGATTAGAAGATTTCATACCTGGAGGAAATTTCATATACACCTCTTCTTGCAATTCATCATGCGAAAAGGCATTATTGACATCTAGTTGAGATATATTCCAACCTCTCTTGACTGCTACTGCAAGTAAGCATCTTATTGTTGTCATTTTGACAACAGGAGAATACGTTTCATTGAAGTCGATGCCTTCTCTTTGGATGTCTCCCCTTACCACCAATCTTGCCTTTAATCTCTCTATAGACCCATCTGCTTTGTGCTTTACTTTGTAAACCCATTTACAGGGTAAAGCTTTCTTATTTGGAGGTAGACTCACAATTTCCCAAGTGTTGTTGGAATTTAATGCCTCAAATTCAGTGTCCATAGCTTTTAACCAACCAGGATCCATAGCTGCCTGGGAATAATTCTTTGGCTCACTTATACTTGAAATTGCATTCAAGACCTGTTGATTAGAGATAGATAAAGCAGCAAAGGAGAAAATAGGAGGATCAATGGGATCAGTAAAACATGAAGTGGAAAGATTAGTGAGATAAACTGAGTTGCAAACATACTCATCTAGATACACAGGCCTTTTAGGAACCCTCTCTGATCTTCTTTCAGGTGCAACAGAGACGGGATCCACATCATGAGTTGGAAGACTATTAGATGAGGAAGATAGACTTGGGGAAGGTGGAGGAACATCAATAGATGAGCTAGATGAAGGAAGTGAGCTAGAATCACTAGGAATGGACCCTAAGGAATCAGATTCATCAGTGGTAGAAACCAATGGAGATAGGGTATGAGAAGAAGAAATAGATGGTCCTAAATCAGTTGTGGTTGTAGTGAAAATAGGAGGAGAAGGAGTTTGAGTGTGAAAAGGAAATGTAGTTTCATGAAAAACTACATCCCTTGAAATGATGATTTTCTTAGAATTCATTTCCATGACTTTATACCCTTTCTTCCCTGCAGGATATCCAAGAAATATACAAGGGACTGCCCTAGGAGCAAATTTGGGTCTGTTATGTGAAGGGGTTGAAACAAAACACAAACATCCAAAACTTCTCAAAGACTTGTATGAAGGAGAAGTTCCAAAAATCAATTCAAAAGGTGTTTTTCCTTTGAGCACAGATGAGGGAAACCTATTTATTAGAAAAGTTGCGGTCAATAAACAATCACCCCAGTAGCAAATAGGCACTTTAGATTGGTGTAATAAAGCTCTAGAAGTCTCCAAAAGATGTCTGTGTTTCCTTTCCACAACTTCATTCTGTTGTGGAGAGGCAGTGCAAGAAGTTTGGTGGATGATTCCTCTTGAGAGAAAATATTCTGAAAGAATCACTCCACTGCCTAACTCAAGAGCATTATCTGACCTTATCATTTTTATATTAGCCCCAAATTGTCTTTCAGTGTAAGTTAGGTAGTTCTTTAGTGTTGGAAAAGCATTGCTTTTAGTACTCAAGAGGTAAGTCCAAGTTGCTCTACTAAAATCATCTACAATAGTAAGAAAATACTTGTATCCATTGTAGGTAGATGATTTATAGGGTCCCCAAGTGTCCACATGAATTAACTCAAAAATTGCCTTAGTTTTGATGCAACTAGAAGGGAATGGCAGTTTAGTTTGTCTAGCTACAGGGCATATATCACATTTGTGATCAAAATGAGAAAAGGAAGAAGAGGAAACTGATGTTTTTCATTGAATCAAAAGGCATGTGGCCCAATCTAATGTGCCATAATTTTACATCATCCCTATTATTTACTGGAATAGAAAAAGAGCTAGGAAAAGAACTACAACTGGAGAGTAAAACATCAGATTTAGAACTAGACTTGGCAAGACTTTGTAGACCTGAAGTAGTGTTCATGATATAGATCCCATCATTTGCTTCACCAATAACCAGAGGGGTCCTCATTGAATGGCCCTGCATAACACAACAAATGGAAGAAAAATTTAGAGTGCAATAGAATTGTTTGCAGAATTGATGAACTGATATCAAATTGATTTTAAAAGAAGGGACAAGCAAAACATTCTTTAGTAGCAAATTATGAGGGAGAGTGACAGTTCCTCCATGTGTCACCCTTACCCTGAAAGAATTTGGGAGCTTGACATAAATAGGAGAAGACAGAAGTGTAAGAGTAGTAAAGAAAGAAGGGTCAAAAGACATATGAGCAGAAGCTCCTGAATCTAATATCCAGTAGTTGGAGTTAGCATGAGTTTGATATAGTCTTGGATCACTGAAAGTGTTACCAGAAAAACAGTGCACCATGTTAGCTGAAACCTCACTTTCTGCAAATGGCACATCTCCAATATGTGCATTCTGAAACTTTTCTTCCAAACCACCATAGTTCTCCTGTGCAACAGGTCCATTTGCTTGTTTCCCATTTGTTGCGTAACCTGAGTATCCAACTGTTGTCACTGCATTAGCCATAGAGTTCCCTTTGTTGTTTGGTTGTGATTTTGACCCCTTGGTGAACTTAAAATCAGGTGGATAACCTATTATTCTGTAGCATTTTGCAATTGAGTGCCCTAATTTCTTACAATTTGTGCAATACAGATTGTTGTTGTAGTTTCTTGCTCTAAAATCAGTATTGTTGTACCTCTGACCTGAGAAATTCTGATGTGTTGCAAGAAATGAAGATGTGTCACCTGGAAAGTTAGGATTAACATATGCCTCTCTCTGTTTCTCATCTTGAATGAGGAGAGAGTACGCATGATTCACATTTGGGAGAGGTGACATCATGAGTATGTTGCTTCTTACTGCTGCATAAACATCATTAAGTCCCATTAGAAATTGGATCAATCTTTCGTCCTGCTTGGATTTGACTACTTTCTTCTTTCCTCCACAGGTGCAGTTGCAAGAACATATTTCTCTGCTGGAGAGAGCATCCAGCTCATCCCAAATCCTCTTGATTCTTGTGAAATATCCTGCTACATCAGTTGTTCCTTGCATCAGATTTGTGAGGCCTTTTTGAAGGTGATAGAGTTGAGCTCCATTGGACTGACCAAACCTGTCATGAAGATCAGTCCAGAAATCTTTAGCAGATTTAGAGTATATCACACTCCCAGCAATTTCTTTAGAAAGAGAGTTAAGCAACCAAGAAATCACCATGTTACTACACCTAGTCCAAAACTTGAACTCAGGTGTATCAGCAGATGGTATTTCAGCAGAACCATCAATAAAACTCATCTTGTTCTTAGCTGATAGAGAAATAATGATGGACCTTCTCCACGCAGCAAAACCAGTTCCATCGAAAACAAAATTCACAAGATTCATTCATGGAGAATCTGAGGGATGAAGGTAATATGGACTGCTACAATCCATTACTGCAGATGAAGAAGAGTTTCCCTCAGATGATTGTGATGTGGTTTCCATTTGGATTGAAAGGACAAAAATAAAGAAAAGATTTGGATCTTACAGCTGCTCTGATACCATGAAAGAAAGTATAAAATGAAGACAGATTTTTGAATTTTTTCTTTGATGATCTACTCTCTACAATCTCCATGTCTATATATACAAATATAAAAGATAAACAACAATAAAAGCCCATACTACTTAAAATAACAATAAAATCCATAAAAGATAAACAACAATAAAGACTCATACTAGTTATATTAACAATAAACCCATACTAGTTTGCATAATTTTTAGCAAGTTGTTTCTCTTTGTCTTCTCTTCTCTTTATTCCAACAGAAACTGTTGTAGATGAATATTTTAAATGTATTTTTATAATTTTACATAGTAATCACGCGGGCTCTCCTTTTAAAATGAATGAAATATAATGGTATTGTTGTCCTACCTTGGTAGAAGTAAGATCTACGTACACTTTATCTTCTCCAGACCCCACATTGTGGGATTTCACTGGGTTGTTGTTGTTGTATAATGGTATTCATAATTCAATGTGATATCATAGCGAGAAATTTTGTGTTTGAGTTTTACCATCACTGATGACGATATAGAGCAAGTGTAAGCTAGGACAGTGCCATTATTACAGTCGGCAAAATTCAGTATTTTTGACTCTATTATGTAGCATAGGTGTTATGTTCTACAAAAGAACATGCAATTTCTAAGACGTCTAAAATGGAGTGTTGTAGATCATTGTTCTAAACTTCTAATCACTAATGCAAGGTGTGTTTTGTCCTCTCGTCATAACATGTTGGTTTACTTTTACTTGAGCATTTCAATGTCAACAATATTCCTTTCGACCATTTTAATGTTTTGAAAGAAATATTTGTACATAACCAATTTATAATTTTTTCCAACCCTTGATCATTTTAGCAATCCAAAGAAAATAAATGGAAAATATAACAACAAAAAAAAATGTAAATATAGTTTGGAAATGAAGGAATAGTACAATACATCTTCACATCACAACTTCTGTTTGAAATAAAAGTTCTAATATTGTTTTCAATTTCACAAACAGACCCCGATTGCAAGTTGCAATACTATTATTTGCAAATCAAGTCAAACAAATGTGCCCAAAAACAAGAAGGAAAAAAAAAACGAAGCAACATATAATAATATGCCAGGATCATGATAAGACATACACGTTAAATAATCATGGTTATATACTTATATACTTATGTTTATGTAATCTACTTTTATAGTGCTCCAATTGCTTCAATTTTGTTTGACTTAACTTTCTTTTTTGCTTCGCTTAAAAAAATTATTTATTTTCTTTTTAACAATCTTTTAATTCTAACTTTTTACATGACATGTTTAAGACCGTAAGATTAAAATACATTTCGATACACTTCACATATCTTTAATTTTAAATCATAAAATTCAAAAAATCTATCTTTACTATTTTATGTTTCATATCAAATCAAGATTAACCAAACAAATTAAAACGAATGAAGTATTAGGTTTGTGAATTTTGACCTAAAGAGCGTCGAATTCGCCAACTCAGCCCGTCAGCAATGTACATCAACGGTAAGGAATTGTTCAAAATTTGAAAATCCAAATGGAAAGCCTGTATTGGGCCCACAAGACGGGCCCAACCCAAAGAGCCGTTCCAATATTCCTAAACTTCTTTTTCTTCATTATTCCCGACTTTTGATTTGATTTTGAAGCACTTGTCACATTTCCCGCTCAGACGCTGTATATAAGCAACAATTTCCTCACTTTCGCAATCATCCATCTTCACTTACCAATTTTCTCCTCTATTGAAACCCTAGAATCCATCATGGACGATTCCGCTAAAGATCAATCCTCTGTTTCTGGTATGGCTCTGTTAATCTTTCTGTGCTTTTTATGGAAAAATGTATAATTGATTACATGTATCTGTATTTCTATATGTATATATGTGTTTGAATTTTTCATTTGCAGCAAAAGCTAAGCAGTCATCATCAAAGCTTCTGCGTTATCCGTTGCGATCGGCCTCAAAATCAAAGGAGGAGAAGCCGCCTCTGACTGCTTCCTCCAACTCTTCTGCTTCTGCGAGGTTTTTGATCTCTTTTTATCTCCGTCAAACTGTATTTTCTTAATTTAGATATCTGATATTCGTATATACTGATTAGATCATACGTAAGATGAATTTCGGATTGAAATTCGGCTGTATGCAAATATTTGAATTTAGTGGATATCTTTTTTTGTGGTCTTTTACTGTTTCTGTCGAGTTTAACAATTAGGATATCACTTATTATATGGTACTGATTGGAAATAGGAAAAAAAAACTCAATGAAGTTGCAGACGGAACCTTCTTCCATGTAAAATGAGGTGAAATCTTATTGATCCAATGATCGTTGTTGGCTGATTGGCTAATTATATTATTCAGTGAAGAGTTTTCTACCTTGATCACCTGTTTTGTGAAGTTTCCGATTTTATGTTACTGGAGGGAATTTTTCTGGCCTGTATCTGGCCTATAGAATCAGTAGATGGTTCATCTCTGAGCAAAATTTGAATGACAGTTCGTGGTTGAAATTTTTAGTTTTCTGTTTATATTGATACCTACTACTGTCTGCTTACCTTTCATTTGGCTGGTTGTGATGTATTAGCTCGCCTTCCCTTTTAGTTGTGAAGTTTCCGCATTTCATTTTAGGGACTTGAACATAAAGAGTTTAGCTTCTTGTATCCATTTTTGGTACTTGTAACAATACAGAAGTCTTAATTTATAAGAGACACGGCAAATGACTTCTAAACAAAGTGAACTAATGAGAACTACATCAGACGAAGGTTGTCAAAGATGCAACTTCATCCAAGTCTTCTTATTTTATTTCAATTGCTAAGTCTTACTAGTTGCCCCCTGATTCTGCACTAACATTATTCTCTGCTTCATTTATCTTTCAGGGTAAGACCTGCATCAAGTGTCAGTAAGAGTGTTGTTGCTCTTCCCCTCTCTGGTAAGGAAAAATCGGTGAAGCCTCCAAGAAGGCTGTCTGTTCCCTCCAAGTCAATTGCGAACCCGGCTTCTAGACCACTTGGCATTATAACCAAGGAACCAAGGAAAATAGGCGAACTCATTTCCGAGACTAGAGCAAAGAGATCTTCTAGTAATCAAGGAAAATCAGATACACCACAATCAAATGTTTCAAAGTCCTCAAATAGAAAGAAATATGACCTTATATCCTCAGCTTCCTATTGGCTATCACAGATTAAGCTTTTTGAATCTGCAGCTAAGCATTCAATTTCCCTTGGCTTTTTCAAACTTGCTTTGGAGGCTGGCTCTGAGGTATGATGATACTGTATCTTCTCCCACATGAATTTATCACTTCATTGAAGAAATAGTGAGATCTTTGAAATATTACTATGACACCTTTAGTTGATCTGCCTTTCAACCACAGTACAAACTCTAAAGATTTGGTAGTGACTGAATGCTACAGATTTCTATATTCTATTAGTTCCCTCATTTCCTTTGTTTAAAATCAAATTGTTGATTTCAGTTAATAAGCTCACTGTTTGCCTTCCTTGCATTGCACTGCGGTTTACAAAATCTCAGTTTTCAGAAACAATTTGGCTCTTGTAGCTGGTTAATTGAACCGATATGATTGAAAGTATTTCCCTCTTTTTTGTTTTCATTTCAGCCTCTTCAACGTCTGAGAGATGAGCTGAAATCTTATGTGCAACGACATGCCCTTGTTGAACTTGAGGAGCCTGTGAAACAATTGTTTGATAGCTATAATATCCTCCAAAGTTCTGAGCAGTTGCAAGTTTCCGAGACTTGCTCTCATGTGCCTAAAGATGGATCACGTTCATCTGATGATGATGTACGCAGCTCTTCCTCTGTTGCAAGCACTGAGAGACTGCATCCCAAAGTCTTGAACAAAGAAACTACTGAAACAAAGCAAGTGAAAGTACCAACCAAGGAGAAGTCTTCAAAGATCGGAAGCACTCCTAGGACCAGGAATTCTGTAAACAAAATTGCTGCAACTGTGAAATCTGCATCACAAAAGGCAGGAGGTCGTGTCACAAAAGAGAAACTTCAAAAACCTGTTAAGCTAGAACCAAATAAGGATAAGGTGAAAAGACAGGGAAAGAAGTCTGCTCAAGGAGGAGAAGGTAGTTATGAGTGTAACTTGTTTAAAAACCATTTAGCTGTTTGAGCTAAAATTTAGTTACTTAATTTTTGTTTTAACAGGGCCTGCTAATGCCTGCACTTCAGAGACTGTCCTTGAAGAAGACAAAGAAAATGTGGTAAGGGACAAAATATGTTTTTTTCGATTTTGATAAGTTATATTTCCAGTGATCGAGCTACAGAAGCCTCGTCTCATAAATTGATTATTCCCAGTTGTATATTTTTACCTTTTTCTATTGCATTTACTTGTACTGACTGCTATAAAACAATTATGCAGGATACTGCACAGACAGAAGTGACTAGCACCTGAAGTTTTTGGCAGGAAGCTTTTCTTTTTAAACCATATCAGAGGCCAACGTGGAAGTGTTTGAATCTGAAGAGTGCATTCCAATATTGGATTTGGTGTTGTTTTATTTGTTTATTCTTATTTTCTAAAAGAAAATTTACCGAAGCAATTATACAGTCGTCTAGTCTCTTCGTATTGGAGTTCATGCAAGACGTACAGTGTTCTTTTTTACTCAAACAGCTTCTATGCTCTTGCTGTTGAATATTTCTTAGGAAGTTATTGATACCTGCGGTATACATTGTGATATTGTCATTTGGATTACAGTGTATTGAATTAGCTTTTGATTCAACATTTAAGTGATATCCTGTGCATCTTTTACTTCTATAGTTTGAAATTTTTTCCCTCCAAATTAAGTGGTTTTCATCTTTGTAACAATTAGCATGAAATCAACGAAAAGGTTGTTTGAATTTGTTTTCCTACTACCCAAACATCCTCGAGTGTGGTGATATAGGCTCGTTAATGCATAAATCTTTTTATCATTGCTATTATAAAGACTGAAGAGTACTATGACAATGATTCTTTCCTTGTCATCTTTTCTTAAATTAACTTCTCTTTTGAGAAGATCACACAGGTAGATAGTGGATTTATACTGGGTATAGTATGTTGTTATAGTACTATGATAATTACTGCCTATGATCAAAGATTTCCACAATACAAAATAGCCCAATTAAGTCCACAACCAAAAATAAGTCTAATTCTTTTTTAAAATTTTAGCCAGTATAATCATTGATATATAGTTATACACCAGTGATGGCTACAAACGGCTACGGCTAGGAGAGCCTTACTTTTTTGTAGGAAAAATTACTTAATTACACTCATTTATTTACCATATTTTTTGTTACTTCCATCCATTTTAAAAAATTTCAAAAATCCTTCTTTCCATCCGAATACATTAATTCAGTAATACAGATACATTAATTTTAATTCATAAATTATCTCTTCGTTTAATATATAATGCTTTAAATGTTACTTGCTGATACATAAAATCCTAATTAATGTATCCAAATTACTGAATTAATGTATCCAAATTACTGCATTAATGTATTCGAATTACCATATTTTAAAGGGATTACTGTAAATTAAAAAAGGATACGAAAATATGATAATTAGCCCTTTACATTATGTGATTTATACAAGTTATTTCTAACCCCCCGCCCCCCTAAAATTGTTAAACATCCCGATCCACCAATGTCGCTCGCTTTGAACTACTCAAAATTCAAGGTAAAGCAAAGTATATGGGAAGTTTCTTGCATTTCTAAACCAAAACGCACATCCATATTTTACAGGAGCTTGTCAATGCAATGCAGCAAATGGCAATTAAGCAATAAAACCTAACCAGAATACTAGGACCAAACAAATGAGTTCCATTAAAATAAAATTCCAAAGAGGAGGTTTCAATCCATAAATATAACAGAGATGAGCCATGGTGCTATTGATCTGAGGTCTGCAAGGACATCTTTTGTCCATACAATCAGTCTGCAGTCCAGCTCTGCTCCACAATTTCTCTCACTCTGCGATTGTACTCCCTTTTATTCTCACTGAACATCCGAGCTGCTTCAGAATTTGCAGGTGAATTGGGGTTTGGATCACACAGCAATGACTGCAATAGTAAAGAGCGTCAAAATCATTCGCTAACAAGAAACCCATAGTTTTCTTTTTTTTATAATACTTTTACTAGCGGATAAGTACAAAAATGCCATAGTTTCATTCGCGCAATTCCTCTGCATGTACATGTCCCCATTAGGATATAGTAAACAACTCAGTTTAACTCTCTAGACACACTTTAGGGATAATCCAGGGCCACTATCGTCCCGTCTCCTCTCCATTTACCCAGCAAAGAAGAGTCCAAATTAATCAACAAATTCCAAGTAGGATCTTTATGGGTAAATTTAGGTCTACCAACAGCACCATTTTCTTGCTGCAGTACAGCAGAGTTAACATGCTTAAAACTAAGGAGCGGAAAACCTTAAGTCATAATCCTCACTAAAGGTTAATAAGCAATAATTGCTTGACATAAAGCTTCCATCAAGAACCCGGCAAAGCAGTCTTAAGCGTATCTTCCATGTAATAACAATTTCTACTTCTGCTTGGAGATCTATGTCTTGAATTGCATACATCAAGACATAGGTCTAATACCCTTTTTACTCAGCCAAGTGCAACTTCAAAGTAGTCAACATCCTAATCTACACAAGGATAGATCATCTCATTATTGGATGTACTTGTCATACAACAATCTATATTCAAGCACCAACATCATACACAATTCTATGTTTTTTCTCTTCTTTTTTGGGTGGATGGTGGGTGGTGCGAGGGAATCTTGTTAAGTCAAGCACCAGTAGTTAGGGATTGAGTAAACATCTTCATGCAGAATATTACTTGCACCTGATCATAACTGGTACGAAATTTATTTAAGATCATATGAGCGATTGACACATATACGAGCATAATCTTGAGTTAAGGTTAAACAAACATACCGTTGCTCTCCATGATCCAGCAGCTGTAGCAATCGACAAGTAAGCCGGAACTTGCACAACTGCTAACTACCATGCTCTCTCAGTACTGGGAGAACTAACACAGATGAGTTGTCACACCCCCTTAACTATGTATTAAAGGAAGTAAACTATGCTTAAGGTTTTTCTTACAATAGCTAATGGAAAGAAAGTTGGTCTCTGTTTATTGAGAAGCTTCGGCCAATAATTAATTGGGTCTCTCTCACCCAATTCAATTAGCTGATTAGGCTTTATACATTATATTTATGACTTGGGTCAAGCCACCATCCTTTCAGTCAACAAACAATCAATGTGAAGTCCAACTCCAACATTTTTCACTCAGATGTCGTTAATATAAAGTATGAAAAATATATTTGAAAAAGAAGAGTTTTATTGAAAAATCATTTTAGAAAAGACACAAGACTCTATAGTGACCACATTACCAACAACAACATACCCCATGAAATTCCACAAGTGAGGTCTGGGGAGGGTAGGATGTACACAGACCTCACTACTACCTCGTGGAGGTAGAGAGGTTGTTTCCTAAAGATCCTCAGCTCAAGTGCAGCAAAACTAGGTACAAAGAAGAAGGAAACAAGGAAGAAAATATAGCAACAGGGAAACAGTGAAAGTGACCACATTACTAACATAGTCAGGTATTGAATGGCTCTTGCATAACAATCCATCAAGTTCCAATGAAAAATACTAACACTGACCCATAAGAAACACTATTTTCAAGGTATGAATTCTATCTATGATCTCAGATATTACAATTCCCATCAACATGGGTCCGACATGTATCAAACATGTCCACTAAGAATATTATCCTTTCTAATCAGGGTGAATACCCCTAGAAGGCTTTTATTCTCCCAGTGACTTAAAAAACATATCACCTCATGAAATTTCTGTTGTGCCTTATCCAAGATAATCAGAGTCGCAGCCACACGACTCGACATTATCATGAGTTTGAACAATATTTAATCAGAGACAATAACGAAGCATTACAGTGAGTAAACACATGACAAACATCAATCACCACAAGCTTGAACATCAGGAAGGTAATATGCAATAAAACAACAATATGCAGCCATATTTAAATGATACTTCTACATCTTTTCAGTTTCTCTCCTTATAAAAGAATGAACATTTACATCAAGTGGGCTCCAAAAAGTCATGTCATCAAGAGTAATACAAGGATGCTAAGATTAAATAGTTTCCAAGAAGAAATATGTATCATTCTTTATTCGACAGTATAAAAAAGAAAGCGTGTTACATAAAATGGGACACATGGAGTAGCTTAACTCTCTTTATCCAAAGGACTAGCAATCAATAACATCAATGTAAAATATGATCAATGATTATATCATCCCCTTCTGCATGTCTCTCACATTAAGAGGCTCCAAGATGTTCAACATATTTACACTCATGATGACTTTACTTGTGATAGCCATCAATAACATGAAGGGGCTGGTTTAAACTCCATACTGATTTGTTAAGTTTGCACTCGTGATGTGTTTACCCGCTTCCTTAAAATCCTCATTTCGTAAAAGTTCCACCAAGAAAAGTTATGTTACCCCAGTGTTCCAAATGTTGTCCCTTGATGGAACAAGAGAAGAAGTTTTTCCATGGAAAACACTCCTTTTTGGGAAAAAGTTTCGAAAAACTAACCGTTCCATGTAGCGGTCGGTGTTTCTCTTCAAAGTCTCCTTTGGTTTTAAATGTCTATTTATAATCACTAAGTTTAAAAGTTAAAGACAAATCAACAAACTCCCATACTCCATGGAGCACTTCTGACCTTCCATCACTTCATGCCACTTGTCAGCTCAATAGAGAGACTGATACACTCCAATGTAGACAACGGAACAGCTCTCTCATTCTATCTCCGCAATGCCAATTATCAATACATGGAGAGCCCACACTCAAATTGATAAAACATGAGATAATATTTTATCTGATTGAGTCTTTGGACCATGACCTAACCTTGCTAGACAATCTAGAATTAGAAACAATGATCTAGGCAAAAATGCTTGAGAAACAACAATTTTCTCAAAGATTCCCCGACCAAAGCTTTCTTTTGGAATCACTCGATGTGATTTCTTAACAATTGCTTCATCATCATAGATAAACAGATCCAGAGGGCAAATGCGCAATACGAAATGGAAATGTAACTATGTAGCTCAAAACTAAAAAATGGGGAATTCAAGCTGTCACAAGGATGATATCTCTAACTCCATAGAATGAAGAACAAGAAGCTACTAATTTGCAACACATAATTTTTATTTAGTGATGCTTTCAACCATTGGATTTAATAGTAAAGCTCAGGACAAAGACATGGATAACTGAAAGAATGTGACATCTAAAAATGAATTATAGCTCTGTACCTGAATGGATGTAAGTATAGCTGCAACATCATATATTGGACTCCATTGATTTTGAAGAATATCCAAACATATACTTCCATCAGCATAAACTGGAAAAAACAAAAGGAAAACTCCAGACTGAAAATTGACTTTTCCTATTCTAAGACTTAACAAATAAAAATTAAATCTTACACTCCGACTTACTATTAGGATGAAACATGCGAGAAACAAACCGCACAGTTGGTGGCTTATTGGGGTAATCCTCAGAGAATTGAAGAGTCAACTTGAACGTACCTGATGTTCTCAAATAGTATACAGCCAAACTAGTTAATTCATATCAAAACTAAGGCAATTTGAAAAGGAAAAAAAAAATCATATTATGTCAAAAATGGCAAAAGTAACAAAAGCTACAGGAAGCACTTGATAACACCAACAATCTAAACTTTTGGCGTAGAATAATACATTGACAAGATATGACATGGAAAAGCAATGACTGGAAATGCTTGGACTGGGAGATCCAGTGCTTTGGACGGCGAAAGGCGACAAGGGTCTGCCTTCCCACAAGGCGAAGTGAGTGGCGAGGCACTCGCCTTTTTGAAGTGTAGCACCAATTAATACCAAAAAATTAAAATATTTAATTGCATATATAAATAATCAAAATCTCAATAGCAATAAAATATTAGAAAATATTTCAATTAAAAAACTGAAAATAGATAGTACATACTAAAAGTCTAGAGCTTGAATGAGAAAAAAAAATAAAACAAAAGTCAAAACAGTGAGATAAAAAAACAGAGGTAGAAATAACTTTGAAGTCTAAAGAAGAAGAAGAAGTCCGAAGAAAAAGAAGGAAAAAGTAACAAAGGAAGTGGAAGAAGAAATCTAAAGAGGAAAAGACGAAGAAAAGAACAAAATACGTATTGGTTGGACTTTGAAGTTGCTGAAAAAGTCTAGCTGGTCGCCGAATAAATCTAGTCGAGTCGACTGGTTGGAGTCGGAGTCGCAGTCACAGTCTAAGAGTGCAACAATGCAAATTTGGAAAGAAAACCCTAAAATTACCTTTTAGCTTTTAAAACTCTAAATTGATCGGCTTTTTTTAAGAAATACAAAAGATGACGCCTTTCTTGCTTTTGTAGAATCTCGCCTTTGTCGCCTTGGTGTCGCCTTTTGAAGGTTGTCTCGCCACAAAGCTAATAGGCGATGAAGGGTCGCCTCGCCCCTCACCATTGGCAACGAGGCAAACCACTTTCACAACACTGGGCAGATCAAAGAAGGGATTCAAGTATTTACATCACTAGAATATGCATCACCTCTTCTGATGATTCATAACATTCATCACTACTTTTCGTTAGGCAGGAATGTCGGGGGGGAGGGGGGAGAATCTCCAAAATTATTATCCAGAATTTCAGATCGCAGAAAAAATAGACTGAGATGATTAAAACGGCATTGAATTGTATAGAAAACAAAGCATAAACAATGGATGTGCACCAACTACTACGCTTTAAGCCTTTAACATTCTTCTGCCACACTGCACTAATGACCAAATGCAAGGATAACTCACCACCATCCCAAGGAGTGTCATCAGGACTGCAGGTTACACCAAAACGAAGAGAAACCAGAAAATAGATTATTCAAACCATACGAAAACAACTGCCCCAAACAGACATCAAAAACATGTTTGGCATATTTTAATTACACAACTCACCCAAATATCACAGCATTCCAAAGCATAATGTTGTTGTCTTGAGGTGCACCACTAATACCAGCAGGAGGGTCCTGCTGCAACCTCTTGAAATCCCTCATCAACCTCTTTCTAGCTGGAGTCGACATTGTAACCAACTGCAAATTCACGTGGTCAAATTAACTAATAAAAAAAGGAGGGAAAAGGAGTAATAATCTAGCTAACAAATCCAACAAAAGAGAACTACTATTGAGCTTTCTCTGTTTGCCATTTATTTTAATGACTGAGAAAATCTGTCTAGAGCCAACCCATTGGGACAGCCACACACTTTGAAACTTGGGGATGATGAGCCCAGCCCTCTACCCTCTACCATCTACCCTCCTCCACTTAAATACTGCACTTTAATTCGCTTGGCGTAGGGTTCGAACTCGTGACATAAGTCAAAAAATTCATTTCTAAACACCACGTCATTGTCAAAAGTGTAAAGATATGGCACCTGGATCTAACTCACCCCCAAAAGCTAACTCATGATGGAAGGTTTGTCCAAATCCATATAAGGAAACCAATTTCCCATCCCTTTACTGATGTGGGACTTCTTAACACTCCAGCACGCCCAGACCTCAGTCGGAGCATGAACACTTATAAATGGGGTCGGGGCACAACATCAGTGAACAACAAATTGAGATGGGTCTGGCTCTAATACCACCTAACTCAACCCAAAGACTAACTCATGACGGAGGTTTGTCTAAGTCCATATAAGGAGCCCAATTATCCATCCCACTACCATGCGAGACTTCTTAACAAAAAGTAAGTAAAAGTTGCTTATATCACTCAACACAAAGTCATCCAAAGGTATAAATTCAGTTCGTTTAACTAATGATCCAATTCTAGTCAGCTCAATTAAGCTACAAAGCTCAAATTCCAGCACAACAAATAACAATAACCAACTGTAGCACACGGAAATTAGGGCTCACACATAGAATTCCCCTTATATAACATAACACTATTTACTGAAGATCAAAGACTTCTCTCTAATTGACATAAAATCCCGATCACATATATATTCTTTTACGCTCTCCAAACTAAATTAGAATTATCCAGTTTTAGCGGTATATGTTTTAACAAACAAAAAAAATAAAAGAAATCAGTTCCTTTCCAGTTTCGTTGAACTCAACCGATCCACCGGAAATTGTAGGAAGAAAATCAAAGGACTTACCGATGCCGAGGAAAAAAGGTGGTGAGGTAGGGTTCAGAGCCAAGGTCCTGTGTTTTGTGTTCTCTCGGAGCTGCCCCGGGAGAAGGAGAGAGAACGAAAAGACAGAGAGGAATAATATATAGTGTATTGAGAAGATGTGGGTGCGTGATGAGCTTTGAGTTGGTCCCAATTTACCCGGCCCTACGTCTACTATGGGTTGGTTCTCATTTTTTATAAATTAAATCAAATTATTTGTATTGGATTATTAAATTTATAAATCAAATCAAACTAATAAAAATCAGATTTTTTTTATATCAATTTTTCTCGGGTTTTTTGGATTTTTCATAGTATCTAATAAAAAGCACAGAACAATGCTTCTTAAAAAGAGTTCTAGTACAAAATATCAACATATAAAATGGAGACAGAACACTATTTGAAATTTTAACTTTATAATATAACTTTATAAGATTAGACTTTTTTTGCATATTATTTAGATGGGTTTCTCAAGTCCAAATCTAAATGTAAGAAAGAAAACAAAAATCATGAAAAAAATTTAAAAAATATTTATAAATTACATTTTAATAAATATTTTTATGTATAACATAATTTAAAAATAGTATATCTATAATCGGGTCGGTTTGGGTTCGATTTGACCTTTTTTAGTTAAAATCAAACCAACCCTATAATGATCGGATTTTTTTTCCAAACACCAACCAAGTCAAATCAAACCACTAATTGGTTTTTTTTTCTGGTTTGGTTCGATTTTTCGGTTTATCGATTTGCCCTATACAGCTCTAATCTCAGCCATTATAAAGATTGATTTTTAATTTTGTCCATAATAATTAAATTTATATCTAAAAGAATATTGATTATCTAGAATATAACTTATATGATATTAAAATATAATATATATGTCCCACGAAAAAAAATATTTATCTTGTAGGACAAAAATTACAGACCAACATAAATTAGGGGCAAATGATCCATTGTTTAAGCTAACTTATACTTCACATTATTTTACTGAACGATGTTTGATTAGACAAAAGTAGTCTCATTTATGAGATATATTTGACTAACTATAAATAAAGACAGATTTAACATCATATATATATATATATATATATATATATATATATATATATATATATATATATATATTCTAAGCACAAAATTTAGGATATAAAGAAAGAATTTTGAAATATGTTATAAATTATCTCATTAAGAATAATAAAAAAATTATAGTTAATTCTGTTTTAAAAAAATAAAAAATTGGTATTTTTTAATACAAATTGAAAAAGAGGTGATACATAAAATGAGATAATAGAATATATATTAATTAGCAAGTATTAAGTAATAAAAGTTAATGCGCGCACACTAACGTGGTTACAATTTCATATTTCATTTTCTTACCAAAAATTGCAATTCAATTATCGATCATAAATCTATTTACGTGATGTAATTATTCTCTTTTGAATTATTTTTGTTTTGTTTCAGCTTTTAAGTCGGGAAGGATTGTGTAGAAACTCCACTTAACTTTTACATTACCGTAAAAGCTAAAGAGTGAATAGTAAAATTATGACAATTAACATTCATATTGATGCTAACCACACTGACAATATTAGCAATGTTTATTTGTGGAACGTGATTCATCAATCTTAAAAAGATTTGTAGTCCATCAATCAATTAATACCCAACAAACAGACCAAAAAGGAATATGACAACATTGACATCAACAACACAACAAATAGTAATATATGATTGACGAAAATAAAAAAAAGTTTCATGACGCGTAAGACATTAGCCTGACAAAACAAGAAATAGAATATATTCCAACATGAAAAAGATTTGTTGTTGACTAGTTGAGGAACGAAGCCTGCAATTTGTGATTTTGCAATGCGATTCTCAAATTTAGAGGTGTCAAATAGGGCCGAATTTGAGCGGATCAAAATGTGTTGAGTTAGTAATGAATAGGGTTATTAACACGTTCAAAAATTATTTTGATTGAAATGAATTGGACTTAAATGAACTAAAATGCGGATTATAATTCAATCCGTCCATTTCTTACTAAGTTTTAATTTTCTTTATTTATTACAAACTTGAAGGAATTGATTTGATTTGACCACCCTACTCAAACCATCACCTAACCAAGGGATGAAGGAGATGAAGATTTTCATTCAAATTGATAGTGATTATTATGTTAAGAGTTCTCTTATTTTTGTTTATCTATCTCCTAATTATCCTCTCTTTCCTTTTCCTTATTTTCTTTTCAAAATCTGATACAAAATACTTTAAAGAAAATAACTCAAATCAATAAAAATAACTCAAAGATTGAGTCAATAAATTGAAAAAAAAAATATCACAAGATTATTACTTCTAATGCACTGATAACTATAGCTGGTAGCCTGGTAGTAATAACTATTATTCCATTAAATTCAATTTCATAACCCATCCAACAAAATGTGACGCTTTTCAATATATATACACTATATTAACTACATTTTGTTCAAAAGTTTGGTGGAGACAATCCCCTCTTAATTAGTTTTTTATTTATAAGATTAAATTCAAAAAGGGTTAATGAGTAAAAAAAAATATCATTCAGGTAGCATTTTGGCCATAATTTTTTAGGAGTACATAGATTTTGAAAAATTATCTTTAAATATCTATTTGATCATGAAATTTAATCACATTTTGAAAATTTGATCTTCAAATATTTTTCAAGTTTTTTTTTTTTTGGACTCTCCACTCACAAAACTTGAAATTTTTCAAATAAAATGCATGTCCAAACACAATTACAAATTTCAAATATCACAAACTTCGAAAACTCAAATTTTCAGGTTTTAACTACAAAATCTATAGCCAAACAGGAGCTCGGCACAAGGTTGTGATTTTTGTGTTAATAGGGTGAAAATTTTATAATTTATCTATTAGAAAACATAATTATGCTATTTTAGTTTTTTCAAAAAGTCATTTATATTTACATGATCATTTATGGAATTTACCCCTCAAGAGACTTTTGCAAATTATTAGTGCTTTGAACAGAGTTTGTGGCGTATTCGTATGTGTTTGTAGGACACAATTTTAAATTATTGCGTTACCTATTATATTCGACAAAAGATAAACAATTTAGACTTAGTAATCCACTAACACAAACATTTAATAGTTTAATCGAATACTGTTTCAAACTACGGATATATCCTCTATTCAAAAGAAGTGTAACGTTGATAAATTTATCAATAAATGAAAATTTCGTGTCATTTTTTTTCCCGCTAAATCTTCATGACATGCTTGTAATAATATCCCAGTCATCTCTTGTATACCAAAAAAAATAACGTAGCAAACAATCCATCTACTTAAAAAGATCTACATTTGTACAAGAATCTTACATACCATATTCAAGTTAACAACAACAAAATACAATCTACAACTTATCTACAGACTATACAGACGATTAATGCTGCTAATTACTACAAAGTCCAATAGAGAGGTAACACATGAAAAAAAAAAAAACTCAATCAAACTTACTACCACTAGGAGAGGTAGATTTACCCTTACTGGATGTTGAAAATGGCAATGAAGAAGAAGATTGCGCGAAAAACCCCAAGTTGTTATTTCCAGGCTGTTGTGTATTATTATTATTCGCGGAAGCAGAAGAGGTAGGTTTATTTAAAAAACTTGATGAACATTTATTCGGATTTGAGCTTGATGGGAGACTGGACAAAACTGGAAATGGCTCAGTAACATTTAAATTATGGCCAGATTTGTTTTCAATTCCAGTATTTCCAATGATTGATGTGAGAGCTGCAGCTAATGCGGAGTGAAAATTTGGGTCAGATGTTATCGCTTTGGTCGCAGCTGCAATTGTGTCTGGTGGTAAAGAAGATTGTGTAGGAATATTGTTGTTTTTTTGTAAATAAGATTGGAAAATGTTTTCATAATTTGGTCTTGATGAAAATGTAAGTGAACCAAAATTTTGGTTGTTTTTGTTATATGTTTGATTTGGATAATTGGTCCAAGAAATGGGAAGGGAATTGGATTCTAGTACTGAACTAAAATTGAGGTTTGTAGAGGAATTATTATTATTATTATAATTGTATCTAGGAGGAAAACTGTGATTCATTCTGTTTAGATGAGATAAGGAGGAGGACGAGGACGAGGATGAGGACGAGGTGGAAGTCAAATCGAGTGTTATTGTAGGGAGGGAATTAGGTGTGGATGCTGAGATGGATGAATTAGGAAAGTAATATGGCGATTTATGCTTTGTGGTATCAGAGAGATAGAAGTTGAGTCCGTTGATATTGGCAGTAGTAGTGGTGTTGCTGGTGTTGCTGGTGGTGGCGGTTACTTGTAGACTTGGATCTGATGAACTCGACGAACCGGATAACAACATGCTAGCGGCGGCTGAGGTGGTGGAAGCCATTGAGGTGGCTGAAAGAGGAAGTGTATGGTTGTGTGTTCCTTCATACGTGGTGATCAATATTGACATGTCTTCGGCACATCTTTGAACCTGCAAAACCAAGAATTAACAATTGTGGTCATTAGCTAAAGTGTAGCAATGCAATTTCATTACCTGATGACTATAATGTACTAGTACTAAATTGGATGAAAATAAATAATGAATTTACCTTTTATATATATACAAATAAAATTCAAACTATCAAGTTACCTATAAATAAATAATGAACTTGGAAAATAAGTCTAACAACTTACAATACTCCCTTCCACCTTTTTATATCACTTTCTTGTTAGTCCATAAACAAAGAGTGATATATTTCTATATTAAACTTTCAAATTTAAGAGCGCAAGTTTCAGAAAATTATATTTATACAAATACTATGACATATTTAAGATCACAAGTTATAAAAGTTATTTATTCTCTATTAAATTTTGTATCAAGTTAAATTATATATGACAAATAAAATGGAGTAAGTTAGATCACTATATAAGCAGAATAATATTCTCTCCATATATATATAAGTTAAATCTATAAGGATTAAATTATAAGCTTTCAGAATTACAATTGCCACTAATTCAATTTTTTGAGAAACTTTTTCTTTTTGATTTCTAATTTGATATCTGGTATTTGTATTAAAGTTTTACTAAATTCGGATTTATGCAGTGTATGGCTTATTTTTTAGGTGGCGCTTCTAATAAGATTGGTTTCAAACCCGAAACTTCTTATTAAGGATGAATAAATTTCAATCCTCCACCACAATTCATATTGATTACTTTTTGAGAAACTATATATTATTAATACTATATATATTGGTCAATTCATAATTTTTTGTTTTAGATTCAGTGTACCCAATGTAACATGACATTCTCATAATTAATTGTTTAGATTCAGTGTACCCAGTGTAACATGACATTCACATTTATTACCTGCTTTCTAACTGGGCAATTTGGTGCTACGGTGCAACGATAGTAAGCTCGAGGACATGGATTTCCTTTTGCAATTTTTTGACCATATTTTCTCCATTGACATCCATCATTCATCTGATCAATTATATTACAACAAAAAAAAAGGGGGGAAATTAAAGAGAAATCATTATTAACACAATTTAATACATAGATTAGATTGTCACAATTATAATTAATGTCACAAAATGCATGCATGTATATATTTTTCCTTACCGTAGGGGCATCACATCTGACTCTAACAGAAACCCTAGCTCTTTTAGTAGGGTTTTGCTGCGAAACATCATCGCCCTCTCCATTATTTCTCATCGTTTTGGGATTTTTGTTTGAAGGCCACGTAGACGTCTCTCCATTTTCATCCTTATTAGTTTGATCTTCTAAGCTATTCTCCGGACTGAGATTCACCGGTGAACAATCTGTTGGAGTTGTTTCGAATTTGCAATCCAATCCTAAATTAAGACTTTTATTCACAGCTCCTTCATCATCATGACGAGGCTTATCTTTCTTAAAGATTTTAGATAATTCGTCTTTTTTCATATCACTAGTTGTTCTTCCTAAGCTGAGGGACACAAGTTGATCAGATTCATGATGAGTAGTGTTCACTGTACTGCTTGATTTTTTATCAGCTTCTTTTTGAACGATATCGTGGAATTGATTCTGGAGATTACGATATTCCTTCATGATGCTATCTAAGTGCATTCGAAGCCTTTGATTTTCTTCCATTACTTCTCGCATTTCAACTTTGGCTGATGCAAGCTGATCGTCCTACAATTTTTTAAGAAAGAAAGGGGAGATATTTGAAATTTGTGATCTTAAATATGTAGTACATTTGTGTGACTAGAATGTTTTTGAAAAATGTAATCTTAGATATGTATAATATTTTATATGGTTATAAAAGCTTGTCAGAAGGGTTCATGAACTAGGGGTACTAAGTGTCTGTTTGGCTTAACTTATTTTAAACAGGAAAAAAATAAGTTGGATTATTTTTTGTTTTAGATAAGCTAAGTCAAACAGATCCAATTATATCTTTGGACTTATTTAATCACAAAATATTTTTAAGTTGATCAGTTAAACACTCAAAAAACTGAAAATAGCTTATAGCAACTTATAAACGCATCCTAACGGGCTCTAAGAATGAAAAATTAAGTTAAATTGTTTCTAAATTTAGAAAGATTCTTTTTTTTTTCAATTAATAAGAAAATAGTGTCATATAAAATGAAATAGATGAATTAGGTATGAAAGAATATTATATTTACTCCTCAAATATACAGAGGACACTACTAAGAAAATGACTATTTTCCATTGAAATATCCCACTGACAAATATTTAGTAGCTATTTCCATGGATATTTTGATTATATCGGTGAAAAAAGAAAAAAATAATGTAGTGTATATGTTTTCATACATAAAAATAGAAAGTACCCCAGTATTTCAATGTGAACCATATTCCCATCATGTGTAGAGCTAGTTTAGTTGGAAAATCATGTTTTATATATAACACAATTTTTTCACCTCTAGTAGTGGAAATATTGGGCCATCACAAAAGAAAATGAATCTTTTTGTGTTTTAATTACTTAAAATATAAGAATCTGTTTCGGATCCGATCATATGATAGACAAATCATTTATAAAATTCAACTTGTAAAAGTATATATTAAACCAAACCTGTTCTTTGTGAGTAGATGAAGAAGCCATTGAGTCGTGTTCTGGTGGGGATCTTTCTCTCTTTACCATAACATTAACAGCACCTCCCTATTGGAAAGCATTAAAATTAGACACTTATTAATGTGAAGGAATAATAATACATATATAGAAACAAATCTGTATATCTTTACCCTAAAATAGTTTGTCAAATTAAAGGTCATGAAAAGTCGCATCTGATCGTTAATTAAGGATGACACACATATATATACACCAAGTCAACGGTCAACGGTTTTGAAAAAGACTAAAATTTATTTGACAAATGTGCTCGTCAAGACGACTTTTTCCACTCAAACAAGTTGCTTTATCTCGTCTGTGGTGCCTCCAATCATGAAATTAATTAGGTATCTCACATTTTTCATTATACAGTTTTCCTCCTTCCAAAATAAGTGATGTTTTGGCATATTTCACCTTCATTGAAAAATATTATTTATTAAGTTACTCTTATTTATTAATATTTCTTGAGATTTAGCACTATTAAGAAAAAATGGTTCTTTAGTATAAGGTATAATTAAAAATAAGGGAAAAATTTAAATATGTCATCAAACTTTCAGAAAAGACTTATTTATGTCATCAGTTAAAAGTTTGACTCATCTATGTCATTATCATTTGAGAAAAGGTCTATCTAAGTCATCATTTTTTAACTCAATTTTTGCAAAACCACCCAAACAACCTTTAACACTTTTCTGGAAGAAGAAGGAGTAAAAAAATTACATTTGATTCAAAACTCCAATAGAAAAGTGTTAAAATTAAAGTTGTTTGGTGGTTTTGCAAAATCGGAGTTTAAAAATAATGACATAGATAAGTCTTTTCTCAAACGGCAATAACATAGATGAGCTAAACTTTTAACGGATTGCATAAATGAGCAGTTTCTCAAAGTTCGATGTTCCTTTTCCCTAAAAAACAATTACCACTATTTTTTATCTTGAAGTTCTAAAACGATACTTATTTTGAGACAATATTTTTTTCCTTGCTAAAGCAACAAATATTTTGAGACGGAGGAAGTACTAATTTACTTATTCCTGATTTACAATCTCATTATATATAAATTCATTCAGCATTAGTTATATATTATACAATTTATTACTTCTGAGATTTGACAAATTCATAAGTGTGACGAGATCAACCTAACCACTACTCTTCTTATTGTATGCAACTGTTATTTTTCTCTTTTCTGGGGAAAAATAATAAATTGTGTACAAGTTTACCTAGATTATATCAATTACAGAAGAAATAAATAAGAGAAATTAGAATGAGTTTAATTTGTTTCATTATAATTAATTACCTCAATATTGTCAATGCTCATGAAATCCTTGTGGTGAGGGGATGGGTTTGACTTATCATATGCATCATCCTCATGCTCTTTTCTTCCCTTTCCTAACTAAATTAAGCACAACACATAACTATTCTTGTGAGGAACTAAATAATATATATAGTAGATGAAGTGTATTATATTCATTAACTAATTAACAAACTCACGTTAATTAGTTTGCTTAATTATTGGTTCATTAGTATGTGAATCATCATCTTAATTTTGTAGACTCATATATAATATATATAGAGATTATTCTGAATTGAGATTTGAAATGCTAGCTCCGATGAATTGAGAATTCTGTTCAATCTTTATAATCATGAGTCTGCAAATCGATCGTTGTGATATTTTTTTTCTTTTTTCCAAGTAATTAATTAATAGTTTCAGAAGTTCGATCCAAAAATTTAAGCTTGTAGGTTATAAACATGTTCATAAATTTAATCTAAAAGTTAATGGAGTAGGGTTACAGTTTATACCTGATGGACAATATTTTCTTGATCATCACAACCTTCATCATCAGGACTATAATATTCATATTTGTTCTTGTTCTCCATATATACACCAATTATCTCCTTTTAATTTCTCTGGCTAGATCTATCTTTCTTTCAATTGTCTCACTTTAGCAATATAGTCTTCTTTATAAAGAGGAGCTAGCTGGGTTTGACTTCTTTTAAAATGATTCAAACTCAGTGGCTTAATTAAACAAAAATGTCAATGCACCAATTGCACACAACTTTAAGTAGTAATAAATATACTAAGATTAATTTTTATGGTATTATATATTGTCTTAGTTGGAAAAAATGGATATTAAAAAAGCGGCTATAGAAGAAGAAATATTCAACGTCAACGTTTGAGCCCTTTTGGTTTTAGATAGGATTAATAAAATGTGAGAAAGAAAGAGAGTTTTAGTACTCCTAGACTAGTGTTGTGCAAAAATCGAACCGATCAATAAATTGAACTGAAAAAAATGATATTGTGTTATTGCTATTGCTTATTGGGTTAATGAGATTTTAAAATAAAAAAAATTATTGAATTATTGGTTTGATATTGGTTTTTTAATATTGGATTATTGGGTAAATCGCTAATCCATTAAGGCATATTTAACTTACAAAAATATAAATATTAAATATTAATATCAATACTTTATTGGTTACGTACTACCTTTGCCCGTTAACTTCAAATCACATTATTGTCTTAGTTCTTTTTTTGTGTTGCACTTCTATAGTTCTTTTTAATGTTAGTTACTACTAAATCTATTTTATGAGCATTTTGTAAAGTTACGTTATTGTCTTGTCGCGTCAAATTGTTGCAGAAGTCATATAATTAGTTTATGAGCATTTTTTTATTTGTTAAATCGAAAACCGAATTGTTAGAGACCAAAATCGATAAATCAAAAACTGATTAAAAATATTTTATTGCTTTAATTATTGATTTAACATATTTAAAAATCAAAAACCGATAATATATAAAATCGAAACGAACCGATCGTACTCCACAATGTTCGGTGTCTCTTCATCTCTGGGTTTTTAATTAATTGTACTTCTCTTAATTTTCTTTCTTTGTACAAGTTGCCACAGCTATTGTTGAAGTTTCCTAAGTCACATGGCCACATTATTAGCCAGTCAAACGGGTAACGTGATAACTTCTGGTGAACCATCGTATTGAAATACAATCCATTATCCGAACTCCGACTTACTGTTCGCGATGCATATGTCGAAAATAAGGGGCCGGCAAAACATTCCATGAATAAGTTTTCAATCCTTAAGAACCGACCCAAAAAGTCAGATTAAAGGTGTAGGGAGTCCAACTATCCTTAAGGTCGTTTGGTGCGAAGGATATCACCAAATAGTCTTCGGATTAAATTATAGTGTTATTTAATTTGTTGTTTAGTTGACAAGTTTGGATAACTTATTTCGAGATTAATAAATAGTACTGGGTTAAGTTATCTCTCCTCTTAGATGGTATACTAATTCCGAGATAACTTCTTCCGGGATAAAATAGGTAAATGACAAAGATATCCCTTTAAATCCTTATTATACCCCACTTTTCACATTCATATATATTTACGATATTTTTAATATCATTATAACAACATTCACAACCTACACCCTTATTTTTATAATGATTTTTTAATATTTTTTCTATTAAAAAATTACACTATCTAATATAATTTTTATTTATAAATTTATTTGACTAATTCTTATGTTTATTTTCTTTTGATTTCTCATAAATCTTTTTTTACTTTTAACAAACTTAAAATGGAAATTATTTTTAAATTAAACAAGGAGAAAGTTTTATTTCTAAATACACACGAACATCATGGAAATGCACACATAAAAATATTTGAGCTAAAGAAAATGAAAGTTTTATTTTAAGAATGAATATTGAATAATTAAAGCTTAAAAAGAAAATATAAAAATCTAAATAAAGCGAAGGGTAGTTTTGTAAACAAACAACCTATTCTTAAAAATTTTATATTAGCAATGCATATTATTTTTAATACAATAAACTAAATACTCAATAAAAAATAATCTCGACATAACTTATCCCATCATAACTAATTTCATCATAACTAATTCGATGCAGTCAAATCAAACGAACCCTAATATACACACGTTTATGGTAATTCATTATTGTTACCGCTTTATGTGACATGATATATTAATTATTTGGAGAGAGATCTAGGAGTTCTTTTTCTTTCAATGCGCTCAATTTTTTTTCCTTCATATATATATTCTTTTTAAATATTTTAAATTATTAATTATTGTTATTTATCATATTTTTCATGTAATAAATACTATCCCTAAATTCTATGTATATTTTATTTCAAAAATCTTGGAAATTATATGTTTAAATTTACACAATTTTTTTGATAGTTTAACCATCGTAATCTGAATCAATTGCGTCACATAAAATGAAATAGATGGAGCATAGTTTAATTTTCATGTTAATATATATATATTAGGTTGTCTGCTATGAAGTGTTACCTATTTTCGTAGGTTAACTAAGTCTAGTGGCATATAAAAATTATATATAATGTCAACGAACAAAACTTTAAGGTCATCATATGGAATAGTTAAGATTTTAATTATCCTTCCTCTTTTAATTACAAGTCAAATATTCTTTTTGGTTCTTACAATAATTAAAAAAACTAATGAGTCTACCAGTCGACCTTTGAAATGTGAAATTCTTGATAGTAATTATGGCGCTGCTGAAATAATGTTTATTTGACTGTTGTAAATGAAATGAAAACAAAATTAAAAGTTCACCTAAATATCTTTTTCGTTTTAAAGAGAATTTGTATTTTAGTGAAGTTAGATTCTTTACAAAAATAAATATGAAGGGTCCATCGATCGATCAAATCATCAAGTTGGATTGGTCCTCTCAAATGGACCACCAAATGTTGGGGAAGTTAACCTATCATTTGATAATAAGAGATTCGAGGCCCCTCTCCCCCCCCCACCCCCACCCCCACCCCATTTTTCTAATTGCAAGTTGTTTAATTTGACAGTGGAGCTCACTAATTATTATTAGTTGATTAAAAAAAATACTCCACTGTAGCAATGCACCAGTTTTCAGTTCTCTTTTCTTAATTACTCTATGAATTAAAAGAACGAGTGTGGGACAGTGAGCAAAGAAATTTGGTCTATTCTGTGAGTGACCTGAGGATAATTTTGAGCCACAACGGTATAACGATAATGATATGAATGAGTCAAACTTTTGATAAAGTGTAAAGTTAGATTTTCACAATTTGAATGTTTAGCATGAATAAGGAGACTATTTTCTATGAAAAATAAGTTGATTTCTTATTTATTTTTTGTGTTTTGTAAATAAGCAAAAAATATTATCTCCAGAGCATTTACACGTAACCTAGTAAAAAACTATAGGGGTGAGAGGGGATGGAATGGTCAAGAGATAAAGTTGGGGGCATTGGGTGAGTGGGAGGAGGATACGAAAAACATATAGAATGTCAATTATAAAACTTATTTTTCCTACTTCCACTAAGGAACAAAGTCATTTTACTCATTTTCAAAGAACTTGTTTTCTCAAAGAAAATGTTTTCTAAAACATTTGTCCAATCAAACATAAGAAAATAAGAAAACACCGAAAAATATTTTTCTCCCTACCAAAACATTTTTTCTTATTACTAATAGAGTAGCAATTGAGAAAGTCCCATATCGGTCAATTATGAAATATCGAGTGGTCTTTTTTATAAGACTTGAAGAATCCTTGCCTCTTAAATTAGTTTTTAGGTTGAATTAGGCCATGAGTTATTTTTTTACATGGTATCAAAGCAAAACACCTCAATTCTCCTTCATGATGTTGGACCCTTGTATTAAAATTGCTCACGCTTCAGATGCTCAGCCCTAAATGTGAAGGGTGGTGTTGAAGAAGTTCCATATCCTTCAATTATGATATGCATAATTTCTTTATATGGCTTTGGTAATCTTTATCTTTTGAGATTGAATTTGATCCAAGATGAATTCCTTTAATTTAACGCAACATTCCTTTTTTACATGCTTCTACATGTTGCTAATCTAACAGATGTTATAAATTATAGCGCATTCGAATGTAAAATGCACTATATGAATAGCAAAGTTGCAGCTTGTTGAAGAAATAATTACTTTTGATCGAAGCTATAGTAAAATTTGCATAACCAATTGTTAAGATTGATGGTTCACTGGCAGGAATGCCACTCTATTTTGGATTTAAAACTTTTGAATTCTATGATTGGCTTAGAACCTTTAAACAAAAAATTAAAATTAGATTTTCTCGATGTATACATAGGTTAACATTATTCTTGTGTGGGGAACTTATGGACATTTTTTGTTATACTTTGATCAAATTAAAACCATTCTTTCAACTAAATTAAAAGACACGGAATGAGCCATACTTCTACCTTGCAGGATTTTTTTTTTATTTACTGAATTTATTTCTCTTTAACACTTTCATGTTTAATTTATAAGTACATCTTTCCTAATTAAGTGCAAATTGTTTCAGAGTCTTCGTCGATGAGGTTATTAGCATTTAAATACATTGTATTCAACTATTCATTTCATTTCTTGTCAAAAGTCAAAACAAAGAACTCAACTCGACTAGTACGTCAAAAAATATGAAGCAGTCTTATACGCAGCCGCACGAGGTGAAGCTAGGAGGATGTTAAAGGGACTTTATATAATTTATTTGATCAAATTTTCAAAATTTGCTTATATTTGGAAAGTAACCGTTTGAATTTGACTTATTTATTTGAAAAACACTTTTGTCGATACTAAAATAATAATTTGTGATTAATCAAAATTTTTAAAATTATTTCTCGAAAAGTTTGGTCAAACACCTCAATCCAAAGCAAAGAGGAAGACCAAACAATTTAAGTTGCGGTCAAAGCAAAGTTAAAATAAGTTGTTTTTAAAAATAAAAATAATAAAAATAAACATACTTTTAGTTTTCCATAAGCTTGCTTAAGACTATTAACCTCTTTCTCAAGATACTAATTATTTAATATCAGCTATATATAATTATATATTGCTCTGTTATAATTAGTTAGAAATAACCGTGGAAGTAATATAGTCTAATCATTATTTTGTACAATTTGGTAGATGGTGCAGATAGCGGAGAAGGTCAGCTACATGAAAATCTAATGTTTTTTAATGAGTTATACCTTAATTACCTCAAATCGTATAATTACATTAAGAAACACAAATGGATGGGTTCCAACCCGTAATTTATGTCATACATTGGCCCCGAATAATTATATTAATTAGTACATGAAGTTGATTTTATTTGGGATAATTATTGTTATACCCAAAAAAAAGAAATTATTTACCACGGGATACTACATTATTTTCATACCCCGTATTTTTAACTATCTCGCGTATTTGATACCAAGCAATTTTTTGCTGAAGCACTGTCTTTTCCTTCTTGATGTCATCATAGTATATTATACTCTGATAGTATCAAAAAGAAATTGTTTGATAAATTGTTTGATACCATCAAAGTATAATATACTCTGATGGTATCAAAGAAGAACAAGGGAAGGAACACTGGCATAAATACACATTTGATACCATGAGAGTATATATATGTGTCACGACCCAAACTGGGTCGTGAGTGGCACCCACACTTAACCTCCTAGGTGGGAGAACCAACGATACAAATCCCAACTTATATTTATGATAATAATGCGGAAGCTCAAATAAATATATTTTTCCCAAAATCTGAAAGTCATCACATAGAGGACATCTAAATTCTAAAACTAAGTCTCGAATTATCAAACATCAAATAAATAACATAACGTGTCTGAAAACTAAGGACGTCATGCCATAACAAGAGATTCCATCGCCAGCTAGAAGGATAGCTCACCCTGTAATCCGATGAACTGGACACTGACTAGAATTGAGGTCGAGTCGAAGCCGATGGAACACTCGCTGCACCCCACAAAATAAAACAAGAAAATATACAAGTAGGGGTCAATAGAGGACAACATGTACTGAGTAGGTATCATCGGCCGACTCAAAATAGGAATCAATATGCAATAAGTAATAGCGGAAAATCAACCGTAACACTTAACAGGTGGCAACCAATAAGATCAAGATCAAGTGACAACGCAATGAACCATTTCATAACCAATCAACAATATTAAGATCACACATGAGGATTCAAGCCTCCATATCACATCCTTTTGGAAAATGAGTTATTGGAGATTGGGTAGTATTAAGTCATTTTAATTTATTTTCCTTTAATATTACCGTGCCAGAACGTGACACCCGATCCAAATATACCGTGTCGGAGCGTGACACCCGATCCAAATATACTGTGTCGGAACGTGACACCCGATCCAAATATACCATATCGGAACGTGACACCCGATCCAAATATATTGTGTCGGAACGTGACACCCGATCCAAATATAATTCATTTATCATTCTTCATGATTACATTTCACTTCATTAACAATATTTCATCAAGCCTTCTTTATTCAAAGCACCATTTTTGATAGGGCAAGTTCAAGATTATGGATTTCATGGCCTTGGGATTTCAGACCAATCACAACAACATAACAATCATCCAAACCACAACAATTAAATGCGTAGTAAATTTCACACATTACTCAATAAATATCAATCACTATTAAGAGTCTATCTATGATATAGAATAAAAACCATAACCTACCTCAATCGAAGAACTGAAGTCAAGCAAGCTAATCCACCAATATCTTTCCTTTCTTTGAAGCCTCAGAACGTTTCCAATCTATCAAATATATAATATTCATAAGTACACGAGTCTGTAGACACCCATATTACTATATAACTATCCTAGACCCAACAAATCACCAACTCTATAATCAATTCACTAAAAATTCAAGCCTAGGATTAAGCCTTAATTCCTCTAAAATCATAACTCTAATGGTATTTATGTAGTATAATACCTATTATTTAATTATCTATTTCAATATATCGGAACTTGAATTATAATATGATAACCTAAGATGAATTTCGGACATCGGAGCCATAATCAGAAACCAATGGTATCCATTTATAAGTTAAAAGTATGCAGCACTAGCACATCATTACCTACTTATACCTTTTTATCATTTAATAATCATTAGTTAGTAAAGAAAACTTCAAGACTTTGTCCCTACAAAACCTAAAACCTTAACATTAACTACTGTCACGTTCCAAACTCATCCTACACTTTTTAATTTGTATTAACATGCTACTACGTCTTATCCCATATACATACATAATTAGTGCTAACCAATTGCGAGGTAGAGGTAATTCTTACCTAATCATTCTTCTCCGTTTTCCCTCCTCCGCTGCACGTAAGTTCCTCTTTCTTTTTCTTTACTTTTCTAATTAATTAGGTATTAAAGGTTACAACCCTACTAATATATTTTTATAAGTATTGAACAAATGGTATAGAGTATTAAATAAATTATAAATTTAGCCCACTAATTAAATTAAATATCTAAAGTTACCCCTCCATTAAATAACCTTAGTTATCAATTAGTCCAAAGTACCCATTAAAAATTTACAGGATGAGTGTTTTATGAAATAAAAAGCCCTAGTATTTAAAACGACTATTAAGGGTCGTTACAACATGCTTTGATCGTATCAAGAAGAAAGAGACAATGCTTCAGCGAAACTGCTTACTCTGATGGTATTAAGAAGAAATTGTTTAATATCATCAAAATATAATATGCTCTGATGGTATCAAAGAGGTGTAGTGATGATGATGTCAGCATGACGTCATGCACGAAATTAAAAGAAAAAAAGGTGAGGTAAGAGGGTAAATAATTTGGACCATGAGTCTATTAAGGTAAATAGTTTGAGTTGAATTCAATTTGGATAAATAATTTCACAATTGATCTATTTTGTATAGTTTTTCATTTTATTTTTTGCCATCAAAAGAGCAAAAATTTAGTGCTAGTTCAATATTCATTACTCGGTAAAGTTAATGAAAGAAATTGTTAGGGGTGATTTTTATATAATCCGTTAAAATTACTAGACATCTAATTTCATTGACTCCAATTTGTTTGGGATAATAGCTTCTGGGCCCTTTTTCATTCAAATCGGAATAACTTTTAATGGGGAGGTCATTGTTGAGCTACTTGGCTAAGGAGAATTTTTGGATAAAAAATAAAATTGACGATAAAGTTATTCCATTTCAAATAATTCAAACATCAAAATAAGTCAGTAATTTCCCCTCTCTAAATTACAAATTTATTCTTGGATAATTAGCTATAACCTTGTGATTTGATTGACTATGAAATTTTATATATTATCCATATATAAAAATTTAACTCATGAAAGACATATTTATGGTTCATAAGTAAATGAATTTGATTTGTTTTTTGTTGGATATAAATACATATACGTAGTATAAAATAACATCAATATTTTATTATTTTTTATCTCAATTGGATTGTGTGTAGAGGAGGGGAGGGGGGGGGGAGTTGTTACACCAAACATGTAAACAACAATGCCTCAATGTTAGAGTACTAATTAACATGCTAATTAGGTCAATGATTTTTTTTTCTTTATTATTATTATTGTATTGTTTTGACACTTTGTAGCCTTCATGACATCCGTTCCATCATGCAGATATTTTATCAATTTGCTTTTCATAATTCTTCAAACATGATCTAAGAACTAATAATAATAAAACTAAATAAATATATACTAGAGGTCTTAGGACTTGGTTTCTCACCAGTCATACAAACAGATTAAAATAATAAAGAAACAAATTAATAAATTAAGTAATGTATTGTGTCAGCCATGTATAATGGATTAACAGGGAATAAATTATAATTAAAGAAAATCACAGCACTAAGACTTTTTTGCTAGATTCTTGGCTATTTAAGTTGAGAGGTGGTATGTATTTATAATTAAGGTCAGCGGTATTTGTTGGCATCTAATTAATTTAAACGCCAACTATACTTAATTAAGTGAGATTTTTTTAATTAATGACTGAGATTTGATTTTCTAATCCATGCTTTGAGATGTTCTCTAAGTACAGCTTATTGTTATACTGAAGATCTTTATTGGTCCAATTTCTCTAATATTGATGAGATTAATGATAATCTATATTGGTCCAATTGACAAAAGTTTTGAAAGATTAGGGGAAGAAATACTTGGTATATTATTAGCTATATGAGATTTGACCTTTTGCCATTTTATTTTTTGAGTTTGGAATATGTTTTATGGATATACAAGTTACAGAATGGTTTCAGAATAGTAGCCACTTTTTTTTCCCTACACGTAGCTTCGATTAAATTCAGATTGCAGGTCCATTTGGAAGTGATGCTTTCAACAGAATTTTTTCTATATTCAGGATTCGAATTCGAAATATTTGATTAAGGATGAATCAGTTTTACCACTGCACCACAACTCATTTAGTAGAATAGTAGCCACTTGCTAAAGGAACGAAAGACTGTATATGTCATTGCCATGTATCTATGCTAACATGTATACGGTATATTAAAGCAAAATATATACGGTATACATATATGTTTTACCTTTCTAAAACACAATAAGTTCTTTACTTCGTATAAAATCAAATCGAAAATCAAACCAAATTATAAATCGAGTTAAATAAGAAAGAAAAAAAAGTTGATTAGTAGTTTGGTTTAATTTGATTTGATTTGATTTGATATTGAAAAAAAAAATCCGACTATATTTGGATTGGTTTCGTTTAAACTAAAAAAGTCAACCCGAAATCAAATCAACACTACATTATATAAAAAACTTTTAAAATTTATTTTATGCATAACAATATTTATTTTGATATAATTTATAAATATTTCTTATACTTTTTCATAATTTTTATCTTTCAACATATTATTTCATGTTTGAGACATAGAATTTTTAATGGTCCAGTAAAGGTTATAATCCATAGATATTAGTAACTCTAATAAAGCTCAAATTAAAATCAAATCAATACTAATGCTAACAAAAAAAAATCAATTCAACACTAGGAATGACAATAAAGTTAAATATTTATTCTTTAGTTTTACATTGGTTTAGATAATTAAAATACATAACCTAATTTTAGTTTTTTCTTTAATGTTTAGTCATGTAATTAATATTGTACTTATTAGACTTATTATAGCATGAATTAGTACTTTTAAATTATGATTATTTTCATTATGACTTATTAATTTGCAATATTTGTTTTATGCAATTTCATTAGTATTTTTTGTTGAATATTTTGTGTCATTACTCATCTCATATTTTGTGTTATTTTCTTAATAAACAACTTAAATAGTTGTATTTTGGTAAAGACTAAAGAAATATTTGAAGCATAAATTAATTATATGTTTGTATGAATACTTTATCAAAAATAATTTTAAAAAACCAAAAATCCAAAAAACTCCGAGTTCTATGAGTTTGTTTAGTTTATAAATTGAAAATCCAACACAAATAATTTAATTTAATATTTAAAAAATCCAAACCAACTCAATACATGTACACACCTTCTTAGTCATTGTGCATGTATAAAGACATTTTTGTGAAAGAGCCAAGTCCAAAGCACAACTTACAGATATGTATACTGTAGATATATATTGTTTGGACTTATAAAATTATTTTCGTATTTGTGTGTCAAATTCTTTAACAAATACTATTTTTGGACTATTCAACGCACACCTATCAATATTTTAAAAAAATCCAAGCAATATAGCTGCAAATTATTAGTCATTAAATTTAGAGAAAAATCTTAAATAATTAATAATATTTGAAGAAAAGCTTAAATAATATGATTAATTAATTACCATTTACCAACGACTTCTTTTTCATTTATAAAAGTCCCGATGAGCTGGAGGGTATACAATTTGTTGAGCTTTAAAAAGCAACGAAGAGCCACGAGGTTTGTTTATTACTCCCTCAATCCGCTTTATTTGTCCACAATTTCAAAAATAATTTTTTATTCTTATTTATTTTCAATATATCAAAAAAAGATAACTTATAGCATTACTTACTTATTCTCTAAATTATTTTTTAAGATTTAAGGCTAAATATTAATTAATTAAAGATAGTCAGTAGTGTGATAAAATAGATATGTCAATTATTATTTTTAATAAACTTGCCAAATCCAAATGTGATAAATAAAAATAGACAGAGAGACTAAGTAGGTTTGTAGCTCATTCATTAACAAGGTCATGACATAAACAAAAACAAAGTGAATGCCACGGATTTGCACATGAATACAACCCATAATTAATCAGTGATATATATAGGTCAGAATATTATGAGAAAGACTCAAATGATAGAAAAATTGATGACGCAGCCAGCTTCTCAAATAGTCAATGGACTTTAAATGTATAATATCTACAACTTGGACTTCATAATAATACCGTTTTTGTTTAAATATATCCTCAAACAAAATTCATATAATCTACTAGGAGCCCGTTTGGATGGGCTTTAAGTTGGTCAAATCAACTTAAAGCCCCTTTTTAGTTTTTGGACGTGTTTGTCTAATGCTAACTTTAAGCCATAAAGTTCTTAAAGTCAGTCAAAAATGAAAAGTTAGGATGATCCTCTGGCAGAAATGCAAGGTAAGGCTGCGTACAATAGACCCTTGTGGTCGGGCCCTTCCCCGGATCCTGCGCATAGCGGGAGCTTTAGTACACCGGGCTGCCTTTTTTTTTTACTTAAAGTCATTTTGTTTGACCATAAAAATTACTTTTATATCCCTTATATTTTAACTAAATTCCCAAAGTACCCTTTTTATTCTTTTAACCCTAAAATTCAAACACTTATTTTCAACATAAGCACTTTTATCCAAACATTCAACTGCTTATTTATAAAAATAACTTTCAGCACTTCAAAGTTCTAAAAACACTTCATACATAAAAGTTACTTTTTTTAAGTCCATCCAAACGGGCTCTAGGTGTTGAACTTCACCTTCTAATATTGGCGTGGTTACAACATATGCTACTTTTTTTTTATGCCTGCTTGCTCTTAATTACACACTGATCAGTTGACTACAATGTCTTAAAGCTTAATTACTGGTTTGATTTACGCAATTGTCCATTCTTCACGCCATTATTTAGATTTATCTCTATTTATAAAGTTGCGCAAACATAAGTCTTATGAAAATTACTCTTTCTAGCTCAGATATTTGTTCATGTATTACTCAATATTACAACCAAAACAAAAATGTCATCTAATGATTGTAATAACTTACGAACTTTTAGACAATCTAAACATTTTCTCCTAAAATTTTCAGTATGCTCAAAATGATCTTTAAATTGTGGTGTAAAAAGTTTGTAAGTTATATTATAATAAGAATTACTAAACAGTAATTCTAAAAGGGGATAACTAGCAAAAAAATTGTAATTATTGAGTGCTCGCGTAAATAGTAGTACTGCTTAGGGAAATCCATATGATTTAGTATAACTTACGTAAATTTCATAGTGTTAAGAGTTAATTACATTCTATCCCTATTTTTTTAAAAAAATTTACAAAAATTCCTTATTTTTTGAAAAATTCATATACATAAGTCATCTTTCCTGATACATAGTGATGCCTTTAATGCTGTTGCAGTAAAAAAAGAAAATTAATGAAAAATCTGTTAATTGAATATTTTGTTACGTTTAAAAAGGAAAAAAGTAAATAAAGAAATCATAAATTATGGAGAAATTTATTGGCAATGGGATTCAAACCCTGACAAATTGAAACATGCTCTTACAATTCAAAATTCTTCTTTCCATTCTTAAAAAAAAAACTCTCAATTTTTGAATCAAAATTGTCTACAAATTGTACTGATACAACATGAACCTATTGATCTTGTTGAGACATTCCAAAATCTAAAAAAGTGAGGTGAGGTATGAATGATACAAAAGTGATGGAATTGTTGTTGGTCAAAATACGGGAGTTGGTGGTCGCTCCGGTAAGGGCTTTGAGTCGAGATCCATTGATGGCGGCATTGTTGAAAGTGAAAAAAGTTATGGGAGTTGATACAGAGCAAAAAATAATGTGTAGAACGATTTCGTCATCACGTTTTTTTGTTTTCAACAAATCAGATTGGTGATTTTTTTTCTATTCTTTGTTATTTATCTTTTTGTGATACATATAGGTTCAGATTTTTAATGTATCTAGTTGTTTTTCTTTCTTAAATTAATGTATCATGCATTTGTTTCAATAATGATACATTACATTTTTATCATGCATAATATATTGTGTTCAAATATTGGTTTTGATACATAACCTTAATTTATTAAAACACAAATTAGTATATATCATGTTCACGGTTATTTATTTGATGCATAACTATTACAAATTTCATTATTTTTTACTACCAAATACATACACCTTAACTTATTCAACTAGAAGAATATGTATCTGTAGACATTATCAAACATAATTGTTAATATATAAAACTAATGTTTTTTTATAACAATATCAGTTTGTATCATATTCATAGTTATGTATATGACACAACATTGATAGAACAACTGATTGATTTTTTTTTTGATATTTTATTGTTAATCTTTTTCTGATACATATGAGTTCTGGACATGATACATATGTTTGGATTTATAATAAATGTATGTGATATATAAGGACTACCAGTAATGTATCTATCTCAAATATAACATCTTATGCGCAACAATTACTTATTTAATGTATCTAGCAGAAATAATGTACTGAACAATTCAACAAGGTACATAAATAGTAATGTATCATTATAAGTCTATCTATCTCGAAAATACAATGCAAATGTAATGTATCATAATGTTGAAACGAATGCATTATACATTAATTTAAGAAACAAAAACAGTTAGATACATCAAAAATGTAAACCTATATGTATCATAAAAAGATGCACAACAAAAATCGACTTTCATTCATATGTATCAACAATTTTTTAAGATGAAAAAACTAAAAAAAAAAACAATAAAAAAAAGACTTAAGTGATGGAAAGAAATCTACCTCTTGAATAACTTGGAATCATTAATTGAAAAGAGAAAATAATTTGAAATTCAAAACTAGATTAATGGATGTAACTGTGGAGAGATTTGTGGAGTGAAAAAGGAAGGAAATCGTGAGTATGACATTTTGAATTGATGTATCTTAAAAAGGGGATGATAGGAGCAAAAGAAGGGATTTTTGATATTTTTTAAAACGGTAGAGAAAATAAAAAATTATGATAAAAAGGAGTGCGTAGTTAAGTAATTTTTCCTAGGGAAACTCACATAAATATACAATATTAAGAAAATATTTACCATTTATAGCAATAAAAAAATAATTTCACTGAACACTTATAATACATTTATAATACAGTTTTAATACATATTGCAGAGAACTATTTATAAAACATATATAATACAAGTTTTATAAATGGATAATACATTTATCACATATTTTAATAGACTTATAATACATTATGTTAGTTTCTTACTACACAAACATAATATATATTTTAAAACACTTATAATACATTTATATTGTATGCATAATTCACTTTTAATACAAGTATAGATTTATCATAATATTGCTATATATTGCTATAAATGGTAATAAATAAAAAATATCGCTAAAATCAGTAATTAATTTTTAAAAAGCACTCAATCAAGTAATTTTTTCCTTTTTCCTATGATGTAGTTTTAAGGGCCCAACTCTGTTCAAGCCCACAAGCCCAATAATGTAAAATCAAATTCACTCATTCGTGAAGTTTACTTAATCTTACGTCATAAAATTATTTTACCTTGTCTTTTATCCTATTTACCACTTTGTTTTTCTTTAATTTCTTATTATCTTATTTATCTTTTGTCCGATTTTCCATTTTTTATTTATACTCCTATAGTTCACCCAAAGTGAAGTAGTTATATCAAATCATCTTGTTAGTTAAAAAATTTCACAAGTGACTTCGTTGCATTTTCTAGCACAATTTTAAAAGTTGATGTATACTAGCAAACTTTTATTAGTCCATTTTCTTGACAAACTGTTTTTCTTATTTGATTATCTTTAGAAAATTAAAATATTTTAATATCAAGGTCGAGATATATGTGCCTTTTACACAAATAGTCTTACCCTTAATATAAGGTTGTGTACACAATTGGTTCATAATGTCTGGTTTTACTGCAAGTCAACTTTGAAACTCTATAATGGTGAAGTTAATTAAAGTTTTTAACCCTTTTTTTTTGTACAATGGAAAGAAAACTTAACAAGTATCTTAAACTTGTTTATAAACAAGAACGCCTAAAGATCACACTCATATTGAGGGAGGCCTCAATAAAATTGATAACCTAAAGTCAATTTTTATCGAAGATTTTATTTTTTCTGTTTGATATTTTTTTTTTAAAAAATTAACCTATAAATTAATTAGGTATAAATTGAGCTTCATCCTCCCTTTACAAAGTCTGCCTCAGAATATATTTTTTTCTTAGAAAATACTTTTTTCTTTAATCAATTTTGCATGTCTCAATAACTGTAATGATATTGAATGAAAACATTTGAGTGCCTAAATGCATCACTTTAGTGTCACTCTGACTGGCCTGTTTGATATATGAATATCGTAATAAAATATTTATATTACTTATTATTCTTCTTAAGATGTATAAAATTTAAAGTGAACGAGTAAAAATATCAAGAAAGTAGCTAACATTTCTTCAAAATCAACACTTTAAAGGTAATAAACTAAAAAAGAAAAAACTAAAGACAAATTCAACGGCTGTACGAGGTTAGATGGTGATTCACGCAAGCACCTCACGTGGTTGTTTATTAATTGGAAATAAATAAAAACAGCGCACGCAAACAAAACAAAACAAAACAAAACAAACCAAAACTGAGTCACTCACAGCTCAGCTTTACCAGAGTAGAGAGTATTTTTTTTTACTTGTACCATTTCTCTATGCTTCCTCTCTATAAAATAAAATTGTTTTAACCTAGTTAAATTGCAGTGCCGTCCAAAGTTTCACACACATTATGTATCGACTTTCCGCATACAGGCAATTGAAGAATACAGCTTCTTCCAATTGGATCAATTCTACAAGGTATTTTTTCCTCTTTAATGAGCAATGATTTTTTTCTTGGTTAAAATTTGTTATCCTTTAGAACAATTAAGAGATGCATCGATTATATGCGCTGTTCTCTTCTTTGAAGATTGAGGAGTTGGACTAATATCTGCATTATTATATGTTCGATGCTGAGAAACGCTTGCAATTTGATTATTGTAATCATTATTAAATTTTGTGAGCAGGGTAGGAGTATAGGCCGTATGCAGACTTCTCTGGGGATAGAGATGCTGTTTTCCATAGAACCTGTGCTTAGTCTATTAGACATACTATTTTGGAAATTATTATTTTTAATTATGTTCATTCCACTCTCCACTTAATTACGAGAGTACGTTCCAATCCATTCGCTTGTTGCAAGGATTCATTAATATTTGATTAGTTTTACAAGCTATGGACCTATCTACAAATGTTGTCCTTTATCCGGGCATGAGGCTAGCAATGTGTGAACTGTGACTACTACCTTTTTTCTTTTCTAGACCAATTGTTTTGATAGAACCTCAACTCCATTCCAATTTCTTTTGGTTAATAATGCAACTTTTTATTGCAGTGTTAAGATTTTATTCCTAAGAATTCACAACAAATAATGTTGGTTTTTATCGCTCTTTCTTTTTGGAGATGTTTTTTGATGCTGTGTGTTATGACAGAAATAATTGGGTGTCATGCGGAAGTTAGGAAATTTGGAACATACATTGAGGCGTCGCGATTTTGGATGTTGCAGGAGTATTACGGTCGAGGAGGTTAAGGGTGCTGTTCGTAGGATGCGCTGGGGAAGAGCGACCGGACCTGACGAGGTTCCTGTGGAATTTTGGAAGAGCGCGAGCTCGGTAGGTTTGAAGTGGCTGACTAGGCTATTTAATGTCATCCTTAAGATGATAACGATGCTCGAAGAATGGAGGTCGAGTGTAATGATCCCCCTATATAAGAACAAGGGGATATCCAGAACTGCGACAACTATAGAGGTATCAAGCTTCTAAGCCATACTATGAAAGTGTGGGAAAGAGTGGTACAGATGAGGGTGAGGAGAGGAGTGTCTATTTCAGAGAACCAGTTCAGATTTATATCGGGATGCTCAACTACAGAAGCCATCCATCTTATGAGGAGACTGGTGGAGCAGTATAGGGAGAGCAAGAGGGACTTGCATATGGTATTCATTGACCTAGAAAAGGCTTACGATAAAGTTCCATGAGAGATACTGTGGAGATGTCTGGAGGCTAAAGATGTACCGGTGGCGTACATTAGGGTGATCAAGGACATGTATGAGGGTGCCAAAACCAGGGTAAGGACAATAGGAGGGGACTCAGAGCATTTCCCAATTGTGATGGGGTTGCATCAAGGATCAGCTCTCAGTCCGTTTTTATTTGCCTTGGTGATGGATGGATTGACACGACAAATTCAAGGGTAAGGACAGTAGGAGGGGACTCAGAGCACTTCCCAGTTGTGATGGGGTTGCATCAAGGATCAGCTCTCAGTCCGTTTTTATTTGCCTTGGTGATGGATAGATTGACACGACAAATTCAAGGTTAGGTGCCATGGTGTATGCTTTTTGCGGACGACATAGTCCTGATCGATGAGATTCTTAGTGGAGTTAACGCTAAGCTGGAGGATTGGAGACATACCTTGGAGTCTAAAGGGTTTAAGCTGAGTAGGACCAAGACAGAGTACTTAGAGTGCAAGTTTAGTGAGACACTTCAGGAGGTTGGCGCGGAAGTTAGGCTTGGAGACCAGGCCATCCAAAAGAAAAGTAGTTTCAAGTACCTTGGGTCTATCATGCAAGGCAACAGGGAGATTGACGAGGATGTCACACACCGTATTGGGGCAGGGTGGATGAAATGGAGGCTCGCTTTCGGTGTGCTATGTGACAAGAGGGTGCCACCACAACTTAAGGGCAAGTTCTACAAAGTGGTGGTTAGACCGGCTATGTTATATGGGGCGGAGTGTTGGCTAGTTAAGGTCTCCCACGTTCAAAAGATGAAAGTTGCCGAGATGAGAATGTTGAGATGGATGTGTGGGCATACTAGGAGCGACAAAATTAAGAATGAGGCTATTCGGGACAAGGTAGGAGTGACCTCGATGGAAGACAAGATGCGGAAAATATGACTGAGATGGTTTGGGCATGTGAAGAGGAGAGACCCAGATGCCCCAGTACGGAGGTGTGAGAGGTTGGCCGTGGATGGTTTCAGAAGAGGTAGGGGTAGGCCGAAGAAATATTGGAGAGAGGTGATTAGACAGGACATGGCGCAGCTGCAGCTGACCGAGGACATGATCTTAAATAGGAGGGTGTGGAGGACCACATTAAGGTAGAAGGCTAGTACATAGTCACTACTAGTCTATCGTATTAGTAGACGCTTTAGCACACTATAATTTCTTGTTCTCTGATGTCTGCTATTATCTATTACTTTTCGTACTTCCCGTACTTTCCATACTTTGATTACTCTATTTTATTTGTAGCGCCCCCGTTATTTGTCTTATCATATCGCTTTGAACTTATTGACCTCTTCACTTCTTAGCCTTATCTAACATCTTTTTATGCTTTATTGAGCCGAGGGTCTCCCGGAAACAACCGTCCTACCTTGATAGGAGTAAGGTCTGCGTACAATTTATCCTCCTTAGACCCCACGTTGTAGGATTTCACTGGGTTGTTGTTGTTGTTGTTGTATGCGGAAGTTAGTAAAGCAAACTTCAAAAGACTATGAGTAAGAAGACAAATGAGACATATAGCAAAAGATACACAGATATTTAACGTGGTTTGGTCAACCTATTTACATCCACAAGAGAGATGGGCAATTTACTATATAAATATGAGAGTACAAAATATCAAGATAAATAACCTCACACAATTCACTTGGAATACAAAGAGGTTCACACAAGTGTTACGTCTCACAAATTCTCCCCCCTACACAAAATTCTTAAAGCCCCTAGACTACATTGTAAATGTTACCATGTTAGAAGGAATGAACCTCTATTTATAGAGTCTTAAACATTTTCCTACAAAAAAAGGACTAACCAAATATGAAGACTTTGTATTTTCCTTTTAGAAATCTTTTAGGAAAAGGAAAACCCAATTATACTAGGAAAGTCAGGACAAATGCCCAACACTATGGATGGATGAGTTCTTGTATCTGATTCTTTCTTTTTGTGCATTTACATTATCATGATATGGACTTGTAAATGATGCTTAGCAAAGATTTTGTTTTCTACTACAGTACGGCTCTGGATATTCTCAACTTGTTTTGAGCTAATCAATTACTTTTATGGACCAAGCATGTATGGTGTTGTTTTGAGTCATTGTCACATTGAACTTGTAATGCACGCCGATATGACATTATTGTAATTTTTCTTGGCATTAATTATTCCATTTGATTTGGCTTCCTTGACATTCTAGTTCCTTATGCATTTCACGTAGTACATTCTTGTGATTTTGTCTTTCATAATGCAGATCAAACCATACTTTGTCCTTTGCTACGGTAAAAGCTGAAGAAGTATCAGGTTCTCAACCTGCTGAAGTCCACAACTTGGGTATGTAAATGTACATACCAACTAGCTGCTGAAAATGGTCATTGATATGCAGTTGTCCAACGTTTGCCTAGGAATAGATGTGGTATACTGTATAGCGAATTTAGAAAGTTTGAATTCTTTTAGTCTCCCTGTATACCATATAGCAATTGATAATTGAAGTAATACATCACTTCCGTACAACTTTTTTTCTTTTTTTTTTCCCGACCAAGTTTCCAGTGTGTTCAAGAGATATAGAAATAGCAAGCGCTGGTCATGGTTCTAATTTACCCACTGCATCTAGTTGACTGGTGTTTTCATCCATCCAGTGCAGGGCAAATGGACAAAATCTTCTAGTTGGAATACTCTATTGGATCCCTTGAATGGGCAGCCATTCATTAAAGTTGCAGAAGTAAATGAATCAGAATTGCAGGTACATAATTTGGATGCATCATAGTTCTTTGCACTGCATCTTTCCAGATGAGTCTTTCAACCCGTGGAGTCTGTTATTCTGTTCAATTACCTTGTTAGTTTATGGCCAACTCTAACTCTGTCACAAAAGATTTTTCCCTTCTAGTACGACATCTTTAACATCAAAGATTGTCATGGTTCTATAAGTCCTCTTGTTGGGTGTGCAGCCGTTTGTGGAGAGCTTGTCCAAGTGCCCAAAACATGGTCTACATAATCCATTCAAAGCACCTGAAAGGTTTGTTTTTAATTTTTGGTTTTTTTTTTTTTGTGAAGTTGTCTAGCTGAACCGTGTATAGGACGGGCATTTAATGTTTTATGAAAATGATGACTTTAGAAAATGTATCACGTCACACCATTTTTCACAGGTACTTAATGTTAGGGGACGTATCTACAAAAGCAGCTCATGCACTTGGCTTACCTGAGGTAATATATATTCAAGCAAGGATGCTGGTGTTCTCTTAGCCTTTTTGACGTATAGTTTATGATATTCATAATTAATTCATATCCTCTTAATGTTTTTTTTTTAATGTCTTACAGGTTTCTGATTTCTTTGCTAAGCTAATACAACGGGTGTCACCTAAGAGTTACCAACAAGCTCTCTTTGAAGTTCTTGTCACGCAGAAATTTCTGGAAAATTTCTGTGGTGATCAGGTAGATTCTAAAACTATAACCTTGTATGTTCTACGCTATTCTGGGACTATCTAAGAAAAACAAATATTTTCAATCGTGCCGCAACAATTCAGCTGGGTAGCTTTCACATCCATGTGCTTATGTTGCTGCTTTATGTTATTTCAACAATTTTGTGTCTACTCGTTGGTTGTTTCTTTTTATTTTTGCTGTTCTGTTAACTGTTAGTAGCTAATTTGATACTGAAATATTTGAAAGCTCAACAGAATTCAGGTTCAGGAACAGGACTTTTTATTTCACATGATAATCATTTCTTCATTTTCTTTAACATAACTATCCAATTCATGCTGAACTCTTGATTTATTTGGCAGGTTCGCTTTCTAGCTAGGTCTTTTGCAGTACCAGGAAATCATCTGGGGCAGCAGAGCCATGGTTTTCGATGGCCTTATGGACCTGTAAGGCACCGTTCTGTCCATTGTTGACTATATTTAATGGAAGTGTCAACATAAAATTCTTATATTGCAATCTTTCACTTTGAAACTGAGATCTAAAGGTGTAGTTTTGTAACTAAAATCACTAAACTTACGAGGGGGGGAGGGGATTCTGTGTTATACATTAGTGACAATCATTTTTTGTGAATGGATCTATCTTGCTTTTGGCCATAGTGCTCACAGTGGTAACATTAACAGCAAATAAGTTGCTTCTTACGTTCCCCAGTTGTGACTTTTTTCTGTGATTGAACGATATTTTGTAATTCAATCATTGAAATTTCTCACACTGCCCAATTTTAATCTTTATTTTGTAGGTGGCGGTTATCGCTCCCTTTAATTTCCCTTTGGAGATTCCTTTGCTTCAGCTGATGGGAGCATTGTATATGGGAAATAAGCCGGTACTTAAAGTTGATAGCAAGGTAAGATAGTGCAAATTTTTATACTCTTTCGCATGCAATTCACTTATTGGACAAGGCCCCTGCCCCAGCTAAGAAACAAACTTGACTCTCATCTATCAAAGAACCAAAAATTGAAAATTGACTTTTATATACTCCTTTCTTTTTTGTCAAATTAACAAAATGTGCAGAAATAGCTATTTTAGTTTTCTTTCTGTTAGTAATTCTAAAAAAAATTCCAATGTGCTTTTATAGTTTGAATTGCATTGTTGGTTAGGTATGCATTGTTATGGAACAAATGCTTCGACTACTTCATGATTGTGGGTTACCTGTGGATGACGTGGATTTCATAAACTCAGATGGAAAGACAATGAACAAGCTACTCGTGGAGGTTAGTTTCTGAAATTATACTCCTGTGGGCCACTTATGAACAAGAATTGGAAAATGAAAATTGCAAATTTTCGTCCAAAAACTTCCCATCCTATTAAAATTTTACTGTCCTCATGTTATGTGAATCAACCTTAATTTCAACCAACTTAAACGGATTCAGGAATCCCAAGAATAATTTATTCTATTTTCTTTGTTGAATTATTGGCATTCCCATACTAATAGGGAGTAATTAGCTTCCTAGAGTCTCTAATAATTATAGGATTCTTTCGAACCAACTTTTCTTTCTTTGGGGATGCTACTATTTAAAAAGAGAATACTTGCGACATTTAAAGAGCTTAACGTAAGACATATTTATATAATCTAGTAGTGAAATTTGCCCCATTCAAAATAGTTAAACGTGTAAGATTTTGCCATTTTAAAATTCATTTGATCTCAATTTAATGAAATAAAAGCTCCAATTTATGACGGGGCGACTTTTCAAAATAATTTAAGAAAAGACCTTACGATACATCCATGTATCATTCCATATTACTATAGATCACGTTATAAACTATTACCAACTTATGAGTACCAAAGTTAATTGGTTCATGCTTCATACAAATATTCCAACTCAAACAGTAAATTTAATTCATTACAAGACTTAAATTTATACGCCCCTAAACAACAAAACATGCAACCAAATTTAAGTTACAACCCATGGTGTCATGAATGGATCAGCTCTAAAAAATAAATACATAAATATAAATACACAAGCACCCCATGGATCATATACATGTCCTAAAACTACTACAAAATATAAATGTCTATATGCAAATGTGATCTTCCTTAAAGCTCCCAAAAACTTTATCTGCAATGGCCAACTTCAAGCATCCCCTCAGACATTTCCTACGATAGAAACAACTGTCGCTAAGCATAAAGCTTAGTGGTGTAAAAACTAAAAGTTTGAAGCCTTTAAATTCTCCAATTACTCTTCTCAGGTCATGAGTAACCCAATTGAAACATAATAAATAAGTCAAATAAGCAAATATATCAACAGTATCAAGTTCGATATTTAAAGGTTTAAGTGTCAAGAATTCATAGAACCACCTTTACAAGAGATTTAATAACAAGTTTCGTCAAATATTTACGTCATGCCATCACACCAAACAAAATCAAGTATTAAGAAGGATCGGAGCCCTGTATCAAGAAGGGTAAAGACCCAATAATCAAGAGAATCAGGAACCATATTAAAAATGACTTCTAGTTCGTGTTTAAAATGGACAACTTTCATACTTAAGGCGAACCAAAAATCCAGAATCAAGATGGCTAAAGGTCTGAACCAAGAGGCATGCCAATAGTGACAAAGTCACAGCCACAAGAAGGACAAAGTTCACAAGAATGTCAAGTGATCGAGCAACCCATACAAGTGGACTAGTTAAACAAGTGTCTTGCAAGTCTCCAAGATACCAACACAACAATAAAAAGTAACAAGAAATAACTTATGTCCCAAGATAGGCTTTCAAATATACCAGCAGATAATAAGAGTACAAGTACAAGTTTATACACAAACCTCAGCCTTTTAGTATACAAACAGTCCACCAGTGTTTCAAGTTCCTCAACTTGTACACGAGTATAAACCACCTTGAAAATACAATTAAATACTCTCTTTAATTTCCAGCATCTCCATAATATTAACATAAAACAATATTTATCATCAAAAGTAAGCCTAGAATGTGTAAACAAGACTATGCTACCAAAGCAGTAAATCTGGCCAGCCCAGTACCTCATGTCGTAACTAAATTTTGAAAATGTAAACGGCAAAACTGGACTTTATGTCCTTCATGAAAGTTGTAGATATATGTCTTAAGTTTTCAAAAAATCAAGAATCACCGCAAAAGAAGTTTTGTATAAAAAGATATAATCAAAACACTAACAGTTGCACATATGGAATTTTTAAATCAAGAATCTGGACAGAACTTTTCCTACATTGCGTCCACTTTTTCGACTCAATAACAGCATAAATAGGCTCTAATACAAACATAAGAGTTGTAGGTGTGTGAGTTATCTTTCCAAAACATATTTATTTACTAAAAGCAAAGCTCTACACAACGAGATATGCTAAAATTACTAATAGCTATACAGTTTCAAAAACCGAATTTGGTTTACTTACCACAAGTGAGGGGTTGCTTTGTGTTCTAGCTGAAAGGACAAGTTTCCTTGGTGATTTTGTGAGGGATTATGATGTAGAGAGTATTCAGGGGTTTCCTTATCTTTAAGGAACCGAAATTTGGAGAGGAGGTGGAAAATATGGCCTTCTATCACTATAAGCTACTAGAAGGGGCTGCCCAAAAAGTATAACGTGGCTGCCCAAAATGTATAAATATATACATATATATATAAGCCCCTTTTATTAAATTAAAGGTAATGTTAATTAGTATTTTACGTAAATACCCCAATACAATCCCTTAAATTACAATCGCAATTTATGATAAGCAAGTTTTTAAATATCGTAAAATTTCAAGTTCCTAAACCGTGAGTAACACACACTCTAGTTGTTAAGGAATCTTCCATCAAAGTGTGAATACTAGCTTATATAATTAGGGGAGTTACATCTCTCTCCCCCTTAAGAAATTTCGTCTCGAAATTTACCTTGTGTTAGTCCCGGAACAAGTATGGATATCCTCATGTCTTATTCTCGCTCCCAGGTGGCTTCTTTCCCCGAATGGTTCCTCCAAAGTACCTTTACTAGGGGGATTCTCTTGTTTCTAAGTTGCTTCATTTCACGAGCTTGAATCAGGATATACCAAAATATTCCTAACAGTTCTCTTTCGAATTGTTTTGTTAGGCAAAACCACGCATGACTCTCTTCACAGGTAGCTCAAGAGTAGCAGAGAAGTTAGCTGATGACCTAAGCGGTCGAGTCAAACTAGAAGATGCTGGATTCGACTGGAAGATCCTTGGTCCCGATGTCAATGAGGTTTACAGAATCTGTTATCGACAGGCTTCATTGCATTTTGGAAAGGCTTCATTTCAATCTTTATTTACTCGTTATGATTATTTGCTTTTGACAGGTGGATTACGTTGCATGGGTTTGTGACCAAGATGCATATGCATGTAGTGGTCAGAAGTGTTCAGCTGAATCAATATTGTTCATGCATGAGGTAGGCTTAGTCCTTCTAATTTCTTCATGGGAATTAAATGTTAAGAGATAAAAATTCTATGTGGTTTATATAAGCTTTGGAGTAATATGATTTCATGAAATTTCGTTCAAATAACTTCTTCTAACCATTTTTATTTTGGTGCAGAACTGGGGTAAAAGTTCTCTCGTAGACAAAATGACCGAGCTTGCTGCAAGAAGAAAGTTGGATGATTTAACTGTTGGTCCTGTCCTTACGGTAATAATACCTAATGCTTTAAGCTTTAATTTGGAGATTTTGTGTTCATTATTCACTCAAACAAGTGTAGAAGTTTCCTCAGGGGTCTGTCTGAATATGTTAAATCTGTGACTCTGAGATACAAACAAAATATTTATCTTATTGGATTCTTGCTCACCTTTTGTTAGACATTCTCCTTTATATTTTTTGATGAATTAACCATTCTTAGTAGTACATTGTGAAGTAATGCCAACAATCTTGTCAGAACTTCCTGGCCATAATTGATATGCATTGCTTCTGCAGGTTACAACTGAAACAATGCTAGACCATGCGAAGAAATTACTTCAGATACCTGGATCGAGACTGCTCTTCGGTGGTGAAGCCTTACAAAACCATTCGATCCCAACAATTTATGGAGCCATTAAACCCACTGCTATTTTCGTACCACTTGAAGAAATACTCAAAGATGAACATTACCATCTCGTGACCAAAGAGATTTTTGGACCATTCCAGGTAATTGAATATTCTGAACTAAATGTCAAGTTGGGTAATTTTCTTGCTGATCATCAAATCTTGCTGGTGTTTTTTTTTTTCCTTCTAGGTTGTCACCGAGTACAAAGATAATCAGCTTCCATTGGTCCTAACTGCCCTTGAAAAGATGCATGCACATTTAACAGCTGCTGTGGTTTCAAATGACATATTGTTCCTGCAAGTAAGTAAATGTTCCTGTTACTCTTGTTCAGATGTGAGAAAAACTGGGAGCAACAAGATTGAAATATCTGTTGCTCTATATACAACTTGGAATGATTCATATGCAACTAGCAGAAAATATCTCGAAGTCATTCTCTAGAAAGCATCCAGAATTCCTAGATGAACTTAATTTTTATCCTTGATCGGATGAATCTAGAATAGAAAAGGCAATAACAGCACGGAAGATGTCATTCCCTACCCAGGAAAAATTATAGATTAAAACTGTTGAATTTTCTATTATGTCCCAAAAGTCAGTGTAGAAGGAGGGAGGAAGGGAAGGAAGTTGAGAAGAGAGGTGTAGCGTTCACTGTTAACTTACATGAAGTATTTGTAGTAATGCTATATTACCTTATACTGTAGAATTAAAGAGCCATGGAGGAGGGAAAGAGATGAAATTTTGCTAGTTTCAAATTATATACCTTAAAGTTCAGGAAGATAAAAAAGTTTGGATAGTCCTAAAAAGGGCCAGGACAGTACTAGAGAAAATTGAACTACATTGCTATACGTTATACCAACCAGGGGTTCAGGGCTGAATGACCTCCATCAATTTTGTCTAATATGCTTCCCATGTATAGATTAGTTTCTACATTTAACATTAAGGCACGTTGAACAAAAGAAGTTTGGATTCACAGATTTGGGAACTTAAGCCTTTATAAGACATTTTGACTTGTTGAATTGTTTGCATCATTTGGAGCTTAGAATTTAGCATTGAGTGAGAATGATATTGTGCTTGAGAAAAGTTGTTATGCTTTATTGTAAAGATGGCTGGCATTTGTGCCATGAAAAAAGAAAAAGCTGAGAGAAGAAAGACTCGAGAGTTGAAAAGCTTCATTAGCTATACCTATATGTACGTTATTATGTAGTTATTTCAGCAATGTACTGCTGGTATTGGATCAGAAATGAATTGAGTAAAATTGTCAATCCCCTTTTCAGAAAGTAATTGGAAATTCAGTTAATGGAACCACTTATGCTGGATTGAGAGCAAGAACAACAGGGGCTCCACAGAATCACTGGTCAGCAACTTCTTCTTCATCATCTTTTGTTTGTGATTGTAATACACCTATTTAGTTGATTAACTGTGCTAAACGATGCCCCTAATGTAGGTTTGGTCCTGCCGGGGACCCCAGAGGAGCTGGAATAGGTACTCCAGAAGCTATAAAACTTGTATGGTCTTGCCACAGAGAAATCATCTATGATGTTGGTCCCATGCCACTAGGATGGAAAGTTCCTGCATCTACTTGAGGAACAAACTGCTACCACTCAAAGCACTTGAGGATCGCTTTCAAAGAGCCTAACATTAGAATTCCTTAGAATCCAGTTGAGGATAATGGAAGAAATGGTTTGGTTACATGAAATCAATCGGAATGTTAATGTTTGCGCAAACATATGAGCGAGCAGTTTATATCTTAATAAATAAGCGAGTTAATTTCACGTTTTGGAGAGTCTGCTCCCATTCGAATCTTGTTCAGTCCTCCTCTAGTTCCAGCTCTTTCCATTCAAAAACTCAACATAAAAAATGATGCCAGTAACTACGGGAAAGGGAAATGGATGGTCTTTCATTGATTGTAGATCCGTAAGAATCACTAACACTTGTTTCTCTATTTTGTTCACATAAATGTTCAAAATGAATAGCTACTTTAAAGAATCTGAGTTGAAATTACAAGGTAAAATCATGAGAAAAATGAAAAGGATTATAAGGAAGAAAATAATAGAATTGATGAGAAGACAAATATATTAAAAGAGGCAAATATATTTGTGATTTACAGAATATATACCCTCGTCCAAAAAAGTATATTTACCATTTTCATTTAATAGATTGATTTTTAAAAAACAAGTTAAAATTGTTTTTTTTTTTCATTTGGGTTGGAATATTGACCAGCAAAATATACCAATGAAAATACCATAGCAAATAAAACGATGACAAAAAAAATTATCAAATGGAAATATCATAGCAAACAAAACTATAGCTATAAAGCGTAATTAGATAAAATATAACTTAGGAACATAATTAAGACACTTAGGGTCGTTTGGTAGAGTATATTAAATGTTAAATAAAGTGTATTAGTAATGTTTGTATTAGTTATATTTGCATTAATTATACATAGAATATTTCTTATGCATTATTTGATTTAGTGTATTAAAAAATAACATGTATTGCATAAAAATATTTAGTTACAAAAATATCCTCAACAATTATGATGAAAAAGATGTAAAAGGAATTTTGAGGGGTAATTGGGTCTTTAACCATAATAATGCAATCGTTAAATCCCCTTGCATTTATAAGATCGTGATTGGATCCACATATATTTGGTAAAGAGAATAATCTTATCCTTTAAGAATAATAAAAAATGGACAGTGTTCAATTGGAACATAAAATCATGACTAAATTGATCCTAGTCAGTCTTTTGGGCGGAGTGGAAGAAGGGGGATTCAAAAAACATGGACAATTCTGTGTATTCAATTTAGTGCTCTCACTTGCCCCCAAGGGGCCAGAAGAAGATACCCAATGTTCAAGGTAGAAAGCCAGGATTTGGTACTTTGACGAGTTGGACGTTGAGAGAGCACTGAGACGAAGAACCTAGCATACTAATATCTAGAAATTTATGGTATTAGTAATGCAAGCCTTAATACAAAATAAAGTGTTAGTTATACATGCCATGAAAAAGTATATCAAACAAGATACTACTAATATACTTAATTAATGCATGCATTATTTACATCTAATTAGTGCAAGTATTATTTTCGCTAACACACTATGTCAAATGACCCTTATATTATGTGAAATTTCCTCAGGATATATATATACCACTTTTTAACACAAGTTTGTTTGCTCCTTTTTCCCATAACACAAATAGTACTTCTCATGTTGTGAAGGGCTTCACCTGCCTTACCCTAGAGCCGCCGTTGCCTCTCTCCGTTGTCCTCCCGCCCAACAACCTTCTCTTGTCTTTTTTCTCGTCAGCTATTTCCTCTCTACAATCAAAGCCAGTTCCATTTTTTTCACAATGTCTTTGCTGGAAGTTATCACCAAAGCTTCGTCTGAAAATTCTCCAGTCACGTCCGATGGTAATTTCTCTATTGTTCTTAACTCGGAACCAGTTCTGCTTCAGCTGAAACCTGAAAAGGAGGAGAACGACGACGTTTCGCTACTCAAGCGAGGAACTGATTGGAGACTTTTATCAACTGATGTTGAAGTAATCGAGTCAGGACAAAATTTCTTCAAAAAATTGAAGAAGATGATGAAAAACCCTAACACATTCAATAAAGACGACTTCTTTGAGGTATTGGTTTCCTATATGACGGGAATCTGGGATATATTTGGGATTTCAGTTACTCCTGATAGGGTGGATGAGGGTAATATTGTAAAAATGATCGAAAAGCTGGGTAGTTTTATGAGTAGAGATGTCAAGGGTTTGGTTTTGGAGGCTTGTGTTAATTTAGAGACTTGGGAGATCTTGGAGAGTATGATTGTTAATGGGCTTGTTGATCATTCAGGCATATCAAGTTTGATAAATAACCTAATTGAAAAGAAGCAATCTTGGTTGGTTGTTTTGTGTGTAAAACATGTACTAGATATTCAGACTTATGATATGATGTGTGTGTTGAAGTATTTTCTTTCCCTTTCAAAAAATGGGGATAGTAGTTTGATTAATGTGAGGAGGGAATGGGAGAGTCAAGCAATGTCTGCAATTGAGAAGGCGATGGATATAAGCCTTGGTCCGGTCAGGATGGATATAGCTAAGGATGCTTCATTATTGCTTATGCTAGCACATGATGGGTTCTCAGTTTCTGAAATGTGTTTGCATTATTTGCTTGCATCAAGGAATGTTGATGAAGTTATTTTGGGTGCTTGCATTAGCAAATTAACTGGTTCAGAAATAATGGTTTTGATTCGCTACTTGCAAAAGTGGTTGAATAAATATGAGAGATTTCCTCAGGTGTGTCCTTGTCCAAAGGCACCATTTGAATTAGGGTTGAAGGCTTGTGAATGGGTTCCTTCACTTGAAGACATAGTCAAGTGTCTTGGTTTGGTTGTAGATGAGCATTTCTCTTCTTTGGTTTTACATCGAGAGTTTCATGAGGAATTGAAATCTCTAGATGAAGTTGTCAATTCTTTAACTGCAGAAGCAAAAATATGTGGCATCTTGTCAAATTTGACCGAGGCATTGAAAAGCAAACACAAAGGTTTGTGATTGAACTTGAAACTTCTTGTATTATTACTAATTTTTCTTGTTCTAAGTTCTTTGTGGAATTAATTCTTAAATTTGATCTGTCCCGAAGTTCATTTTCAGGAATGTCCTAAGGTAGGTGTATGAATTAAACATATCCCTAAGTTCATTTTTCAGGAGGATGTCCAATGGTCTGTATACATGTTTTTCAGTACATAAATTTGTATAGCAGAGCACACATTACGTAGTGTTAATATTGAAGATGGTAACACACTTATAGTTGTTGCTGCTGATATCCCTATAAACATCTGTTTCACTTTATTAATCAAAAAAGATATCATGGTAAATATTGGATGTCGATTGTGGTCCATTCATAGATGTTGAATAGCTTGGAAAGGTGGTAAATTTGCTATCTCTGGATGATGTGAACTTAACCATTCTTAGATATTGAATTGGTCGGAAAGGTGGTAAAATTGCTAATCTTTGGATGATGAGAACTTGACCATTCAAAGATATTGAATAGCTTAGAACGGTGGCAAAATTGCTAATCTTTGGATGATGTGAACTTGAATCTGGAACCTTCCGTAGTCATGTTGAATCACAGATTAGTCAGTATGGTAGAGATAGAGCATGTGTGCTATTCAAATGCAACCCAAAGTAAATAGAACCACAATGGTATGTAATCTACTTGCGCCTCAGGATTATTCATGTTTAATATCTTTATTAAGTGATTTGATGAAGCCCTAGGGCTTTGGTCTAGTGGTGAGAGCGCAATAAGTTATGTGGGGATTAGGTGCATGTCACAGGTGTGAGCCCTTTTACTGGCAAAAGTATGGTATTCAAGTGGAAAAGGGTACAGGGGCGGGCCCACTATCTGCTGAGTTTGGAGCTGTGTGCCACTAGCACTCGTGGATTTCTTGGTTATAAAAAATGAAGTTATTTGATGAATTATAGGATGTACAGATAAATTATCCATCTAATTATATAGCATACTAGAGTACCTTGAAATTCCAACTTTATTCCTTTTCAATTCATGGAGGGGAATTGCCTATGCCAGAGAGCCCCATTCAGCAATGTTTGACAACAATCAATCACTTTATGCAATCGTATTTTCAAGACAACCAAGAATGAGATAGAAATCGTCAAATATAATCTGAAACCACTATTGCTGGCAACTTAGATATGCCTGCTTACATCTTGTATTACAGCCATTGTTGCGGCTGTCGACATTCCTCTTATCAAATACCACCATCTCCTCTTCCTCCCTCTGTGCTAACTCTGTTTTGCCAGTGCTGCTTGCTAGTACCACCAATATTTATTTTTGGCCACCACCTGGTAAAATTTCCTCCTGTGTGTCTCCGTATGTATTTATACCCTGAGTCTAAACGAGTAATATTGATGAAAGGTGGTCAAATGGAAGATGAAACAGACTTGTGCTTTTGCATTTGGGTTGGTAATTTGGCTACTGTTGGTTTAGTCTCTTTTCCCTCCGTGGGAATGACTATTCACGTTATTATTCTATAGTAAGTTTATAGGTGATAGGAAAGTGACTGTTTAGTGTTTTCATGGCTATTGTAGGTCATGTGCTTGGGTAGATTTCTTTTCTTTTTCCTCTTGACAATTTTTATTCATTATTTCAAATTAAATTCAGTTTTGAAGTTCTCAAAAGCACTGAAGCTGAACTCTTTTGACAATTCTATCAAGTATCAACTAGTTGTATAAGTAATGTTTTGACATAATCAAGATCCCCTATTTATGCAAATAGTTATCCTGTCTTTGTGGTCATTCTAAAGATCTATTCGTTTGCGACTCTTGTTAATATATGAATAAGAGAATCTTTTCCTTTCATTATCTTATTTCACCCTATCATCCTACCAGGGGTGAAGGATGCTGACAAACAGTGAAGTACATGATTGGTGGTGTATGAACTTGTGTGTACTATTATATTCATATTAGAGAGATTCCTTATCTGTGTGAAGATCTGCACTCTATTAAAATTAAGAAGCATAACTCTCTATTGCTCAATTCTGTATATGATATGGCTTTTGGTTTGCAAGCTCTTGGAACTTGGAAGTTCAATAGATAGAATGCAGTTCTTTGATACTTGATTATGTTGCAGGATAGTTGGCCATGCAGCATGAGGTTGATATGTCCTGTTTTTCAGTTATGCTGAGCATGCATTTGGAGAGTCTGACAAGATCAATGGCGTCACATTCTACTGGACTAATGGGTGAATGAGAACTATCGTGTTGATTGCATTCGTTAAGAGTCAACTGATTTAGAGCTTCCGTTCTCTTGGCTTTACAACATGAGACACAGAGAAAGAATGCAGACTTGTCTTCATTTATTTATGGTATACACAAAGATTATATTATTTGCTGGGCTTGTGTCCAAGTACATGTTTTCTGTACTAAGCTAGTTAAGCCTCTGGCAAGTAAATCACTATCACTATTAGATTAGGATCATTGGATATTGTTTTGATTAGTTTAAAAACAGCGTTGAAAAAACTCATCAGAACAGACAGACGTTTGCTTCCAATTTGTCGTTTCGGAATGCATATCTCGCAGTTTTGACATTGGGAAGGATTACTGGTGACAATTTGTTCTTTTTTATGTTCTCTTTTTACCTAAATTTTTGTTGTTAATTCTTCCCAGAAAAATCTCGCAATAATAATGGCTCCCCTAAATGTCCTCTTTCGAATATTTGGATATAGTAGCGGAGATTGCGGTGAAAAAGATGCGCTAAAACAAGAATAAAATAAGACTAGTAAGTAGTTTACATTGTAAATTTTTGTGTTCTTCCACTTGTTCATACTTTATCCATTAAAATTACATGAAAATTATGGAAACACCACCGTTAAGAGGGAAAACGGTTGCCCACTTTTCCCTCTCTATTTCTCATTCCCTGTCCTCTCCCTTTTACTTTTATTTAAACAAACTCTTCTCCCTTCTCATATAAACAAAAAATAATAATGCAAAATCATCCATCTTTATCAGAAGACAAAAAAGAAAAAAAAAGGAAAGAATATATTTTAAGAGTGAAGAAGTTGTTTACAAATATAGCTACCTATAATTGAAAAATGGGAACTCTCAAAAATAGGTTGAGTTTCTTTGTAATTTTGGGCACACTAGTTTTTAGCATTGAGGCAAATATTGGAGAGTTTGATGAGGTATGGAGGACTCGAGCCAACCAAGCAAATAAAAATGCTAAAGAATACTATGATCCTCATCCTGAAAAAGTTGCAGATAATCTCAACAAACATGTTCACAGGTATTTCTCACATTTTTTGAACCCCTTTTACCACGAGTTACGCTAGAAGCTTTTATTACGTTGATGAGATTCAATAATCAATATATATACATAAAAGGATTCACCTAAGCACCAGTGTAAATTTCCGACGAAGGAGGACTCAATTGAACCACTCTTGGATAAATGTAGCTCTGCTACTAGCTATGGTATCGATGATGTTTTGTGTTAGAGATTATTTTTTCCTAACACGGAAAACAAACAAGATTTTTTTAATTTATTTATTAAAAATAACAAGAAGGTTCATGGTACAATCAACCCTCACATTTTCATCTTTTTTTTTGTTTTTAAGGTCAGAAGAAGGTAGCAATAGCAAAAGAAGGGACTTGCACAAGTACAATGGTCCATGTATGGCTACTAACCCTATTGATCGTTGCTGGAGATGTGACCCACATTGGGCTAAAAATCGCCAGAAGCTAGCAGATTGTGTTCTTGGATTTGGCCACCATACGACTGGTGGCAAAGGTGGCAAAATCTATGTAGTAACTGACCCTGGGGACAACGATATGGTGAATCCTAAGCCAGGGACACTGCGTCATGCAGTCATTCAGCCAGGGCCACTATGGATCATATTTGCACATCACATGATCATTAAGCTTAATCAGGAACTTATCATGACAAGCAACAAGACAATTGATGCCAGAGGGCAGCAAGTGCATATTACTGGTGGTGCTAGTTTGATGTTACAGTACATAAACAATGTGATTATTCATGGTCTTCATATCCATGATATAAAGGCTGGAAATGGTGGACTAATTAGAGACTCGATCAATCATTATGGTTTTCGAACAAGAAGTGATGGTGATGGTATTTCAATCTTTGGATCAACAAACATTTGGATTGATCATGTTTCCATGTCTAATTGTGATGATGGACTCATTGATGCTGTGCAGGCTTCAACTGCTATTACCATTTCCAACTGCCATTTCACCCACCATAATGACGTAAATTAGCTCCAAAAACGGATTAATGCTTAAATTCGATATACTTATAACATTTTCTACCGGAGAATGTGAACAACCAGAATGTTTTAATATCTGCAATATGTTTTTGTTTAGGTTATGTTGTTTGGAGCAAGTGACAGCTACTCACAGGACTCAATTCTACAAATAACACTTGCTTTTAATCACTTTGGCCAAGGGCTGATCCAGAGGATGCCAAGAGTGAGATGGGGATTTGTTCATGCTGTCAACAATGACTATACTCACTGGCTAATGTATGCCATTGGTGGAAGTCAACATCCCACCATCCTCAGCCAGGGCAATCGTTTCATCGCCCCGCCTAACCCTAATGCCAAAGAGGTAAACAAGATCAACAATATCCATAACCAACAAGGTTGCATCACTATCTTGTGTATGAAAAGAATGAACAAATCAAGAATACTACATGTGACTTAGCTCTTATTGAAGATACATGCTCATTCTCATTTACCTTTTCTTGTAGGTGACCAAAAGGGATGATGCACCTGAGAGTGTGTGGAAGGATTGGGTGTGGAGATCACAGGGAGATCTGATGATGAACGGAGCCTTCTTCGTGGAATCTGGAAATCACAATCATAAATTCATGAAGGGTCCTGATATGATCCACCCCAGGGAAGGATCAGACGCGGGCAGGCTAACAAGATTTTCAGGCTCTTTGAACTGCATTGAGGGGAAGCCTTGTTAGAGCTTGTCTGTACCAAGTTACTAATAGAAATAAGACTTGAAACAATAGAAGTCAGTTTGCTCCCTTTCTCCTTTCACATGCAAAGCTGGTAAGTAGAAGGGGAGAATGAGTGTGAGCTAAGAAGGAAAAACTTTTAGGTTTTTGATGCTCTGTGCTTCTGTAAATTCTTGATACGATGTCCTTTTACCTTCTATCAATGTAAAAGTGACAAATCAAATAAAACTGCAATTTAAATTGATAAAGCTATTTTTCATAATACTTGGACATTCACACATTTGGATGCTGTTGCCACTGAAACAACAAGGTGCTCTTGTAAAAGATAGAAATTACTCATTTCTGCAGCACAAACGTGAAGGTTTTCTGTATTCGGTCACCAATAACCCTAGTTTTGGAATCAGATGGAGCACATACCAAAAAAGTATATACATCTGTACAAGTTAATCATTTATACAAATTTTCTACTTCTTGTGTTATATTAATGGAAGGGCATAATTGCATGCTAAGGCAACAACTAATTACATAAATATTGAACGAAAATTAAGACTGAAAATTTGGGTGTTGATTTCTCTTGCATTTGGGTAACTAAAGCTGGAAGCTAAATCGCGTATCTGGTTTGCTTTCAAAAGCTGAAGATAACGGTGTTATATCATATGATTGACTTATGCCATCTCTCCTCCAAGAAAATGTCATCTCACTAAATTGCCGAAAATGTTAATCAATCAGTATAAGATCTGTAAAGATTTGCTCACACAAAACAAAATTAGAGGAGTTGCTTGTAAGTTGCAAAATCAAAGTGATCCAACAAATGAATTATCCAAAGAATTAGTAAAATCATAAATATTTGGATTATTTTTGCATCCCCAAAATTACATCCAAAATAGGCAACACATAGTGTCAAAGTATGCAATCTCATAACATTAACATTAGATTTCCTCATATAAATAGTCACATTCTGCTTTTACTGAATGGTACAGATGATGTCAAGAACATTTGTTGAAATTGAGATAGCAACAGCCGGATTCTATTGCGATCATTAATATCAGCCAGCTTTATTGGATCAAAAGTTAGTTGTTGAGTACTTGGGTGTTATCTCATATTCCATCTGCTTCCTTGGTTCCATTTTAAGTTGCACCCTTTCCTTTTTGGTCTGTTCCAAACAGATTGCAGCTTTCTATATTATGAAAATGTTAAATTTTTGACATTCCCATATTGCTTTAGTTATATGCTCTTGTAGTGCACTGTTAACCATTGTATATCGGCCTCATTTGTTTGCACTTAATGAGGTCTAAATTTGAATGGTTAAGATCTCAGCCTATTAAGTGCATTTGTTTTTATTAAGATTCAGTCACTTAAGTGTATTTGTTTTTATTAAGATTCAGTCACTTAATAGATCTATATAGATCTGATACAAATGAAAATCATTCAGACCCTTTTCTTGCTCTTTTATTTTTTAAATGTTATTTTTCTAATTATTATGGTATTAAACTTCCCGTTCTTCTCCGATCTTATCATCAATGGCGAAAGATTTCCATCTTCATCTCTCCTTCAGACCCTTTTCTTGCTCTTTTATTTTTTAAATGTTATTTTTCTAATTATTATGGTATTAAATTTCCCGTTCTTCTCCGATCTTATCATCAATGGCGAAAGATTTCTATCTTCATCTCTCCTCTCTCCTACATTGTCGAATCAATCATCTAAAACAAAGAAAGCAAGAAACTGTTTATATATCTGACAAATGAAATGGCCACAACCAGCCGTTCCCAATTTCTAATATTATCTTATCTCTATTCTGAAGAACTCGATTTCAAATCTTTTCTGGCAGCGACCATATGCTGCAGAAGCAGCGTCAGAAAGACTGAAACTTTACAACTTTCTGAACCCTAACCAGAAAACAAACAAAAGAAAAAAATCATGAACCCTAATCACTAAAGGCCTTCTGCAGCAGAATCCTAAAGAATCAATTTCCTATTTTTCTTCTACGAAATTTGAGTTTTGGGGTTAGGAAAGGATTTCAATGGAGATTTGAAAGTTTAAATTTGCTGGGGGATATACAAGGGTTACAACAGCGGGCAGCCTATGATTCTATATCATCATCTTGGAGCCTAAGGCTCAAAATTAAAATTCCAGTTCTTTCCTATCATGTTCATTAATTAATTTTGAAATAAAATTAAATTATGCTCATTTAGATGTTAAAAACAAACGGTCTTAATTATTTAATGTTCAGATATAAAGATAACATCTTAATAATTATTTGTATATTCAGATTCAAAGTCTTAATCTTAATAAAAATAAATAACCCAAGGTACTTTTGGCATGTTATAAGTATTTAAAACTGTCTCTAATTTAACACCATCTTATAACATGACTGGAGGGAGATTAGATACCAACATATGATAATCTCCTTTTCAAAAATACCTCAGATATAGAGGTTCTTTTCATCTTTTGTATTAGTCTACTTACGCAAAATAATTATTCAGGAAAAAACAGTTCAAACAGAAATTGATTACCACCCTATTTGCATACAAAGAATGTGAAAAGATGCCAATATAATTCCCTCCCCCCCCCCCCCCCCCCCCCAAACTAATTTCAGAAACCACAATTGCTTTCAGAAAGAGAGATGTAGACAAACTAAAACACACCTTTCTGATTCTGATTGATAATCCTACTTTGTCCTCTAGTCAAAAGAGGTGCCTCAAGTTTCATCAATTTGGTGAACTGCAGGAGACGATAGAAAAATGCAGCAGAAAAAAGATTATGTTGTTATTTCTGTCAGAGTGTAGAGGAGCTCTTCACACTCTAGCTAATAAAAGACATGTCTAATAGCATAGGAAAGAATTATTAAGGAATAAGGATACCTGTGAAGTCTTTAGCTCTAGCTCTTCCCATTCTAGAGATGAATCACTTCCTTCCACTATCCCAGTTCCAGCATAAATTAATGCACCAAGACCCTAGTTATTACATTTCATCAGCGTGCCATAAAAAAAAATGTATCACTGGAAACCCTTATGCAGAAAGTAAACAAAATGATGCATTTTACGCCTATATCCAATCTTAGATCTGTTGTAAGTGCTAAAGTCAAGTAGGACTGAATTCCTATAAAAATGAAGTCAGAAGCATTTAAAATTGATTCCATAAATGTTAAAAAAATAAATTGTAACAGTATTGATAGAAGTCATAAAAATTCTAGAATGTTAGAGAGTTAAATGGGGATGAATATATATATATAATCCTACAACCTAAAGGAAAAAACAAAAATCAAGACAAGTTGCTTACTGAAAATCTAGAGACTTAATGTCATGCATGCATTACAGTGGTGTTTAAATGTAAGAGCTAAATTGATTTGAGGGTAAATGAAAGATACTAAAACTCGACTGTTAGATCCACTAAATACTAATAATTCACATTAATGTAGCATAGACGTAATTATAAGATAAATCAACTATAATATATATTAGAAGATAAAATTAAGTAAAAGAACATATGGAATAAGTAATAGATGTTGGAAGCTAATCAAAGAACACAAAATGCATTCTAGTTGGAATCTAATCAAAGAACACAAAGATATAACTAAAACCTAATCAGTTTGCTTTTAAACTTGATTTATAAGCGCTATAGAATAGGTAAATTGTTATTCAATGAGAAAACTATCTTGTATTGATACCAAATATAAGAAAATTATAAAGAACATCATACACAACAAAAGGACAAGTCAATTTTAAAAGTTGAAATTTGAATTACATTATTAAGTGAAAAGCAACAATACAAAGACCATAATTTGTCATATAATTTTAGTTGACTTAATTTTCACCAGAAGCTTTACATAATACGGAGTGGTGCATTATATTTGATGCACGTAGAATATAGAGAATTCATACCAAACTAATTTCAGAGTAACCCCAAAGATAATTTTTATAATTTGAAGGATCTATATCTGCAGCACGTTATATAAAATAGTATATCCTTTTTTAAAAAGAAAACATTCATTCTCTTTTTTTCCATTAGATTGCACAAAGAAAATTGATCAAAACCTCTATATTTTTCTCAAAACACTCTCCTGAATAAAATAAATGTTTTTTCAGGGCTTGTTTGCTTTGAACTATGTTTACTAAATGATGATTATTTGATAATTAATTGGAAATACAAGTTTTTCAATTATTAATTAAATTAAAGTTAGTTTAGTCAAAAATCAAAATCAAGTAAAAATAATCCAAGAAAACATTCCTAACAAGCATAAACATAAAGTTTCTTATGTCAGAGTCCACAAAAAAGGTTGTTTTAATTTGACATAACATTTTAATCCATTCAATGTTTTTGAAAACCAAAAGATTACGTTCCCAATGGAACACCAACTAAAATATTATATGATTTTGAATAAATAAAATATGTATGACATAAAAATATGGATTAGAAATTATTCATAACATAAACTTGTTTTTTTCGTAACATATGAAACAATAAACATGTTTATTGTTGGTAAAGGTATCTAAAAATATGGAACTAATCTATTATTATTATGGAGTAACAAAATAAATTTGAACAGAAAACTAAATTATCATACAAGTTCTTATGTAGATTAGTCTCTTTTTTTTTAATCAGTAGATTTTAAGTCTTAAATAATTAGCCTCTCATAAAAAATATATCATGTGCTATTAAATTCTTATTTTTTTAATTCCGAAAGCAAATTCTTATTATGTATGGAGCACATGCATGCAAATAAGTTTTGCAAAGTTGCAGGAGATGTAAGTTACCAAGCTCAAAAAAAAAAAGTTGCAGGAGATGTACTCCAGAATGAAGGTGTAGCGCTATGAAGTATTAACCTCACCTTTTCAACTAAAGCTGACCTTATTCCAACAGCAAATTCACTCTCTTCCCCTCCAAACCAACCAACAGGACCAGCATACATTCCTCGGTCAAACATTTCTGGGAAACACCAGCTGGTTAGAACTCATATACCAGAAACGCAAGGTTTAAGAAGCCATTGAGTTGATTCTCAAAGAATTGTTAAATTCTTTTTACGAAAAAAGATAATAGAATTGCTAAATTCCTCTGTTTGTATTAAGACATTGCATAAAATGATAATATACTCTCACAGTTACGCATCAATTAAAGGCTTATTGTAAGCACCAGCATCCACACCTCATATAGAAGCCTAAGGTTGATACAGATAAGCATTTTTCAGCAAGAAGAATCTGGCTTTCCATAAGTGGACAATGTGATCCTTTAACTACAAGCCTACAATTTTCCATTATGCTATCTTTCTATTCTATCAACCAAGATAAGTAGATATCTATCATTTTGGGGTGCAAAAAAAGCTAGTTCAAGAAAAGAGACATCAAACATGCAATGGTATACCAACTAGCACATACCAGTTTCTGAAATAAAAGCCCGTGCATCTTCTGTAGGATACCCACAAACTGCTGGAGTAGGGTGCACAGACGACAAAATCTTAAACTGGAAAACTGTAGATGCTTAGTGTAGTTCTTTATAAAAGGAACAAGGAAGCAATAAATTGATCTGTACATATCATCGGCACATCTTTATGGATAACTAGAAATTCAAAATTATAGTTTTTGCCAATAGGGGGAGTGGTTATGCACTAATTCAGGAAGAATGTTTGATGAAATGCCAATAGATGCTTCATTCAGTTTTAGTTCTCATAAAACATACGATCCACCTCAAGAACAATGAAAACCCACCCCACCTCTCCCAGTCAAGGGGAATAACAAAAGTTTGAAGAAACCATAAACAAGGCTCTCATGTAAACTTGCCCTGTCTACACTAAAGAGTCTCATAAGGCGCTACGTCAACTACAACTCAGTAAGAAATGGATGGAATAGAAGATGTTAAGACTTACCTCATCATCTTCAGCCTGGAGTCTCCCCCTCAATCGAGCGTAAAGATGCTGAACTCTTGGAAATTTTCTTATGGCTTTCTTTGGTTCAATTAGAACGCTTGAACACACAGCCTATGAAACAAAATAATGTTAAGAGAGACTCCAGCTAGTTTTATACAACATGAATGGTTCCTGAGATGTCCTAAAAGTGGATTGTGACCTACAGAAATTCCAATGCCGGAATAGTTCAAGTTTGACATACAAAATTCACCGAACTAAAATGAAAAAGCGCAATCCCACAATTAGAAATCTCAAAAGTTCTATTTCCCATATGAAATGTTCCAAAGATTCCTTTCAGAAACCATTTAACCAAGCTTACCTCCAATCTTCTTCTTATGCACTCCCGTACTATAGCAAACTCATTATGGTCCTTAGCACTGTGGAAGAATATAAGAATAAAGTCAATAACACGCCAATGAAAAAAAAAGGTATGATAATGACATAGTTTGTTTTCTAAAGATGCACCTGGATAGTAAATCCTGTTCTATCTTAAGATCCAGAAGCTCTGATCCACCCCTAGCCCGTGTTCCAGCTAAAGCCTCACTACAAATGCTGAGGCGGTCCCGATGAAATAGCTGCTCTGGCTATTCAAAAGAGCATAAGTAATAAATAAAACTATTCTATATCCTCAACGTTTCTAACAAGTGTACATAGTCCAGTTATTTTGCTACAAAGGCTAATAATTGGCACTTGAAAGATTCAAAAGTGAGCTTGATGCTTCGGATCAATAGAAGGTGCTGGGTATGGGTTCTCATTACTAGAACTTTTAATAGATGGAGCAAGAAATTCGTCACAGGAATCCAGTTGTCACCAGTATAAATGTCTTGCTAATCAGCTAGACTTGCCATCAGCAAATTGTGTATTTACTAGTATCGTAGTCAAAGCAAATATTTTAGAAAACTCAGCAGTTAGAAATTAAATAAGATTCTATTCTGAAATTCTTGAGCGATTAAGAATGGTTGTGATCAAGCTTAAGAATGGTTGTGGTCACTGATCGAAAAATAGCTTCATATTCTTTCAACATTGAAGGCGATGGTTTCAGGATTTCATACTAGAAAATTTTCGAAATTTAAGCATAAATAACATATTTCTTTTTTGATTTACCAGATACACACCAACACAGAGATTAATATTGTTTGTCTCATTGACTCTTTGTACATTAGATGATATAACGCAAGCTGCAATATAGAGCAATTCAAAAGTATTTTTCTTCATGTGAAATTATGTCATTTCACCTGGTTGATGCACCATAATCTATGGTAGCAACTACTTCCATAGGATGCACATCAAAGAATTGATGTGTTCTATCAATTGAAGAACATAAAACTGACTACATGAATGTCACCTTTAACATGACACCATTTAGTTATTGAGAAAGAGTTCTGACTTACAGTGTTTCCAATGAATGCCGGCGAATGGGGGGGTTGCAAACAGAACTGATATGCATTTTCTCCTTCAACCTGCAAGACTTAACCCTCTATATTTGAGCAAAAGTAAGATAATATGCCAGGGAATTATTCAAAAAATTAAGGTGGGTAATGAACACCTTTAAGCGAGCCAGCCATGTTAGCGGATCAATATCTGCAGCTGTCACAACTCTGGTGCTACGAGCAAGTACCACCTGTTCCAAGAAAAGGTATGCACTTCAAAACCACCTACACTTATTATGAATCATCTATTAATGTGTGCATCAGATTATCTCATTTTTGTTCGGCTACTTCTATAGTCCTTCATAATAAATAGGTATACTTTATTTTAGAGTAAAACAACAATATTTTAGTATAATATAATATCAAAGCTGAAGGCCATAAGTGATTAGAAGACACAAGTGATTGACAACCTTGATCAGTACGGAGTCATTTCTGCTTATTATTTGCAAAGCACGCTTAACAGCATGGTCCCAAGATGCTTTACCCGGCACATGTGTATTGGCGAGTATATGAGAATGAGGAATTGTTTTCTGCACTGTCATAAGAACTGAGGAAAGCTGCATTCATAAACATAGGATTAAAAAGAAAGTTAATGAAGAAAGGAGAAAAATTAGAATAAAATAAAACAACCAAATTAAAATGATTTAATGAAGCAAGAAAGGGAGACCTGCCATATTGTGGCCTGAAGTGCATCTATTGCCCTCTGGTATGTCCATGAGGCAGCATTGTCCCATGCAATAGTTGCAGCAATAATCGAACTTCCTTCAAGTTCATCAAACTCAACCTGTCATTTAGCATCTAGCAATGGATGGATTATATTCAAGAGGCAACATATCTAACAAAAAGACCCTTAGCAATGAAGAGATGAAAGTCAATTCATTTACCTGAGGAACCATGAAATAAAATGAGCCAAAAGCACTCCATTCAGAAGCTATATTGGCTGTTGCATCAAATCGGATTGCCCCATAAGCACGAATTAGTGGACATTTCTTGGAGAGGAACCTTTAGCAGAGGTAAAACGATGCTAGATTTCAGAACATAAACAATGAGTTCAACTAAGTCTTCAGCTAACTATAGATCCAGGTGATCCAATTCTTGCTAGCTAAAAAATCCTTAAGCATTCTTGGTTTTCTTTTTGTTGAAATTTTTCTGAAGTTAAGCTCCAACAATCTGATTATGATACTACATTAAACTACATTTCAAGTCCAGTTTATAATTATTTGTGAAGTTTAGCAGCTCCAAATTTTCAATTGTAATTAGTAAAACTGACATTGCATGATATGAAACATCATTAACCATGTCCCGAAATGCCTATAAAAAAAAAAAAGCTAAGCAAATATGAACTTAGCCCTAGTGAAATCACTAACTCAAATCATATGACAACACAAAGTAAAAATTAAAATGATACCTTTTGAGATCCATGTATTACCACTGCCCACATTTGGGACCATGACACGTGAAAAAAATATATTAAACATATTTTCTAATAGCTATTATATATGCATCAACTTTTTATTTACACCGAGGCTGGGAAAAAATAGAGATATGAAACATATTTGCTAATAGCTATAGTTCGGTAACTGTTACAGTGTCACAGTGCCTTGTACTTCTTTATCTTTTTCATCCAGTGCCCTTATAGCATTGTTCGTATTTTGCCCTTGTAAAGATACGACATTTGGGCCAAACTCAACCCTGTATTTTGCCCTGTAGAGATACAACACTTGGGCCTAACTCAACCCTGAAATCTAGCTTATGAGTGCAGGATTGTCCAACTTCATATAAGCAAACTACCCGTACATTCCCAAATCAATGTGGAATTCTAAGCGACTCTAACACTCCATCACACCCAGACCCAACTGAAGCGTGGAGTGAGAGCCAAAATAGAGATGTTCCTGACTCTGGCTCTGATACCATGTAAAAGATACGATATTTGGGTCTAACTCAACCCAAAAGCTAACCACAAGGGGGTATTGCCCAAGTCTAAGCAAACTACCAATCCATTCCCCAACCATTGCGGGACTCTAGTATGCCCTTTCTTCACAAAGAATAGCTACGATACAAACAAAACAAATTGTGCATGCATTGGGGAGCACAAATCGTAAAACGATGCAAACATGAAAAGAAATAGTGCATAGTTGAGAAAGTGGGGGCAGGCATGAAATTACCTTCTTATAGCACGCCAATCGTCTAATGAGAAAGGACGTAAATGAGTAAAGAAGACAGCAGAGCCGACACCAGCTACACTGACCAATTTAGAATGAGAAGAGGTTCCATTAATGCACATTTCAGAAGCAACTCTTCGACCGGAGAAGAAGCAGCGAGGGAGGAGGAGATGGTTCTGCGCATGAAGCCACTGAAGTGCTTCAATCTGCTCTTCAATTGGCACCTTCTCAACATCATCAAAATATTTGAGATATCAAAATTGTGAAAAGAGTGTTAATTTTTATGTCATTTAACATATTTCTTGTTATAATAATTATATCCCAAATATGTCATTGATTATTACTACTTTAGAGTGTAAAATAAAAAATATTGTTAAATGTCAAAATAATTTACAGGTGGATAAACATAATTGTAAAATTTTCCAAAGTTTTGAGAAGAAAAAAAATATTGAAAATGTTAGGAGCGAAATAATTAAGTATCATGCGTAAGCTAGCAAAGTAAATCTCGAAAGACCATTAGTAAGAAGACAAACGAGAAATATATAAAAGAGATACAACATTTAACGTGGTTTGGTCAATTGACCTATGATGAGCAATCCACTGTAAATATGAAAATACAAAATATAAAGAGGAATAACTTCACACAATTCATTCGAAATAAAAAGAGGTTCACATAAGTATTAACATAACACTTGTGTCTCACCGTTTCTCCCCCTATCTAAAATTCTCAAAGTAATTATGAATGCTATCATGTTAGAAAGAATGAACCGCTATTTATAGAGTCATAAACATTTTCCTACAAGAAAAAAGAAAAATGACTAACCAAATATGTGGAAACTTTGTGTTTTCCTTTTAGGAAAAGAAAAACTCAATTATACTAGGAAAGTCACGACAAACACCCAATAGAAAATACCCTTAAATTTGGTGTGAATTATTAATTTTATCACAACCTTAAAAATATCATTTTACTTGATTAACTGAATTTAGATACACCCCCAATCTTGCAATATGACATAATAAATGGTCTCAAACTCTATTCGGAGCATGGACTCTTACTACAAAATCAAGAAAAGTGGGGGTATTTGCCAAGAGAAAAATGTCACCACGAACGAATGCATGGTTGCTCCTCCCTTCCTCCCTTAATTGGAGTCCTGTTCAAATGGTGTTAGGATACTATTTTCTAACCTTCAACCAATTTAGAAGTTGAGTGAAATTTACTCTATTTCATTTTGAACCACCAGCCTACTACCCCCTATTGATCTTTTCCTTGTAGAAAAGATGCATTTAAAATGATGGAAATTGTGTTTGAGTTGACAAATTCTAGAATCAATTTTACAAGTTGCAAGCATTAGAGCTGATTTTTCAACGCTGCAACCTAGTTTTACAGCTACTGATTTGGACGGTCTGAAGTCTGATATAGCTCTCTTTATTTAAATACATTGTTAATGCCTTCTTGATCGGGGTGGATCTAGGAGGGGGTGAGGGTATTCACTTGAACTCCATCCATAAAAAATTACACTTCATATATAAAATATTTTTTATAAAAAAATTTAGTGTGTATATATATATAGATTTCAAAATTCATTTTGAGATTTTAAATTTAAATTTCAATCACTATATTTTTTTAATTGTTTAATCTCCTAAGTGAAACTAAAACACCACTTATTTTGTAATGTGCGAAATACATAGTTGTGAATTTTATGAAATATCGGCAAACGGGCTATTATTGGTAGAGTGGGAACAATTAAACAATTGGGACTTGGGAAACAGTTTTTGGAGGAAGATAAGGAATTTTATAGGCTAATCTGAGCCAACCACGTGTCATATACATACGATAGATAACTTGGCTCCCCTCTACTGGCTTGTGATGATGGATGCAAATTACATTACGTATACATGCGTGTCATTTTAAAATATTGTAAATGTATATTGATAGAATACACATGAATTTAGGGATTTACCTCGAGGCGAATGATTCCGGAATTGTAAGGAGGAGGCTGGGACATAATCATATCAGAGATGGCGGAATTGAGATGTTCCATGGCCAATGCAGGGCTAGAAACCGCAGGCAACGTTCGAGTTTCTACGGTTCCAATAGGAGCTCTTGGATCGCCTTGGCATCCATTCATAGACAATGAGCAACACTGATTATACCTCTGCTATAGTTTAAGTAAAGAAAATATGCAGAAAGTCAGGATAAAGTAAAAACAGAGCACACAAACTGTAGAATTGATACATTGTATCTTACTTGGTTAGAAGAGTTAGAGAAATGAACAGATTGTTTTCTATAGGAGAGCGAGCATTTCATGGGTGATGATGATTCAACTTCCATGAATCTTATGGTGCAGTTCCTTACTCCTACAGCCATTAAGATGGGGCTTGGGAATTGATATTCTTTTATTTTGAATTGCATACAGAAAATTAAACAACTAGTGTTAATATACACAAACGTTTATTATTGGCCACGGATGATGTAAGAAATGGGCCACAACTAAACATCTTAGCCGCTATAAAGTTATTGCCAAGACCACAAGTAGATGGAAGGAGTGGAAACTCTCTCGTCGTCTTGTACCAACTCACCTTTTCCTATATTTTATATTTTGTTCATTTTTATTTATCCAATTTAAAAAATCAGAGAGTATTTAGCTGCCATCTTTTTAAGGCTCCGTATCAAAATTGTTTCTATTTAGAAAAGTGGCGTCGCAGAATCTTCTCTAATTTATATGCACGCACAAAGCCATAAATAACTTGAGCCAGACAAATGAATACAACATAGTTGTCTTTCATACCTCCATTTATTGATTAAAAATGATATACCGTCACTTCAAATATTAACTGCTACGATCAAATTATTTAGTTTTGGTGTAAATACAGACCTATAAGGTTTTACTGTTAGACGAAAGACTTACAAATTCCAGTAGGCTCATGCGATCCCTGAAGAAAATTCATATAAATGTTGCAAAAATCAACTGCAACCCAAATAGAGAAATGACATCTTTTATTTTCAATGAACCACTTCTTGCCATTGATAACCTTCGTTACCAAAATTTCTAGTACAGACTCAATGGACCCCCCTTCCATTCAGGGCCACCAACTATCTATTTTGCTACACGAATTACACTAAGTTACAATACAAATAGTTAAACCCTCCCCCCCAGCAGAAAAAACTGGGCAGGTCTCTTCCTCTATGGCAAGGAGTAGTGAAAACATACAAAATGCAATTTAAAACCCCTATCTACAGATGTACTATTCATCTTCAGCATTAAGTCCAAATATCCGCTGCCGCCTCTTGTCAGAACCAGTTCTAAAGGACTCAAAGACAGCTCTAAACGACTCGTGCTCAGCTCGTAATCTCTCTTGAAATATGTTCTGCCTCTTTGGTTCACCATTATGTCGAGTTGACGTAAACTTCTCTTCATCAGGCAAGGGGTTCGACTTCTGAAAATGACAAAACAATAAGGCCAGCTTATCATATGGGTTCCAAGCACACGGAAAATCTGTGTTTACCAACCAAATGTTGTATTACAAGAACAAAAACTCAAGAAAGTTAACCAGTGTGGTTACAAGCATATTATTGCCAAATAAGCACCAAGATGGAGATGATGATGAGCCGAACAAATTAAACAATAGTTGCATGAGGAATCTCACCAAGTTGTATCCTGCACCAGGACCAATTATTAAAGATACATTGGTTGCTTTTGCTGCCCCTATAGAAAAGCCTCTTTTGGCTACCTGAGATAAGTAATAGAAGTTTAGGGTGTGTTTGGTATGAACACAAGAAAATAAGTAAGAAACCTACTTATTTTTCTGGAAGACAAAAAATATTATTCTAAAAGTATTTGTATATAATCTAGAAAATACTATGAGGGTGGGGCCTGGGGATGGGGGCTAGGGGGGGGGGGGGGGGGGGGTAAGGTAAAGATGAGGTGTGTTGGAGGGTGGGAAGAGGACACAATTAATGTGGAATGCCAATTGTAGAACTTATTTTCCTAGAGAAAATGTTCTCCAAAATTTCTGACTAGCCGAACATGGAAAATTTCTACCTTCTTCAAGATCAAGTGGCGGGTCATAACACTTAGCACAAAAAAATTGAGCTAGTGCCTCTTTTTAGAACAGTAGAACAGATGGTGAAAAAACAATAATCAGATTCGTAGATGCATGTACTCTCTACTTCCTCTCTACAACGCAACTTAACTAACTCCAATGATTCTTCCCTCCCCTTTTGCTAATGTACTTTGATAAAAAATAATTCTGCCCCATAAAACAATTTAGCCTTTCAATGACACGGAGCCACTTAATTCAATTCCTACAAGTCTTCCATCCCCTTGGAAAATAAACAAGCCTTTGCTGCAAGGTTTTTAAACATCTCATAGTTGTCAATATCAACTATCTAGGAACTATAAGCTATCTAGAATAGCAACAAAACCCACTGATATAAAGCATGTAGATACACAAAAAACCCATGAAGATACCTGCACCCCAAACTCACAATAATATTGTCAAGGGGAGAGCTGTTAAAATACCACATGTCCAATCCAATGAATAAATATCTGCACATTTCCTAGTTTTTTTAATCAATTTACATTTATGATACAAGAGAATATAGGCACCGAAACAACCTATAATGTCGAGAGACTTATCCTTTCTTTAAAAATAAAATAACGACTCCTATTCCCTTTCTAAAAAGATGTAGGGACTTCTTGTTTACATTCTTTAGAAAATTCTCTTTTTCGAAGAACAGTATAGAGGGTGGAAGGGGAGAGTCTTCCCAACAATTCATCTACCAGACCTTTGCTAATATGAAGTGTCAGGAGATGACAGGACAAGAGAAGTAAAGAAATGACGATGGAAAAAAGGTCAGCCTTTGCTAGTAAACCCATCAATAAAAGCAGAAAGGGGAAAGCAGACAGAGAACAGAGAGCGGACATAAATTTCACCAATCATCCCTCAGTAAAAGAAGACACATCAATATAGAACTAGGAATAGCTATCGTCCGTAACACGTAAAAGTTACCTGATCAGCCCAACGTACTGACTTTCCTTCCTTGCTGTAAGATTGTATCAACCCAGAGAGAGCATTTAAGTTTTTAGTGGCGTCTTTATTTCTTCGAGTATCATCTTCATCTAAATCAGATGACCATTTACTCTTTGCCAATTCTTTTACTTCAGTTATTCGATGGTCCTCTTCATGGTCTGAATCCTGATCATCCTTTACATCGCCTAATATCAAATTAAATAATAAGTATGATTAGATGCTTTTTGCAGCCAAGACAATGAAGAAAGGACAGATTTGTTTGTATCTGCTCCAGAATGGTATGCAAAAAGTTGAAGAGATCCAACGATTACGTTAGATAGAGTCCAACTGATGTGAGAAGCAATCGGCATTGAAAAAGAGTATAGGTTCCACCCAGTGGTCAAAGCTAAAGGGTTGGCGGCTGAAATTCGGAATCAGCCAAGTTCAACCACCACAAAAGCCGGGGCATTTGTGTTATTACACTATAATATCAGCTCGACCTTGTTTTAATCCTAAAAACAAACATATGACCTACTGTGACTACATCAAATGTAAATTTTAAAGAAGGGGGCCAATCTCTGTTACTAAGGTAAGAAACGATGTCATCTACACCAGAATTATCACAAATTGATTTTGGGAGAACCACCCAGAACTGATTCCAGCTTTGCTAATTGCAACAATGTTTACTAACTAGAACTGAGGACATACAACAAGAGAGAAGACAGGAGCAACATAATAAATACAAATGACCCTTGGATAATCCATGACATACCATAAGCCGGAATATCCTCTTGGGGAGGTACTTTAAACTTCTCAATATTCTCTTCATCTAAAGTGGAAGGCACTCCCAATGAGTCATCATCTTCCATATCCATGTCCACCTGCAGATCCAAAATAAAGACTCATGATTTAGAAGTTTCTACCTCTCAGTAACACAAGCTGTACATGTTTTGGTACTACTACCTGAAAAAGATGTGAATGAAGACATTACAAGTTGGTGGACCTCACGTGATATTCCTAGTACATTATTACTATTGTAACTTATTTATTGTTCATTTGTTTATTTTCAGAAATAAGGTGTTCAGAACATTATCAGCCAACATCTCTTTTCTTTCCTTCCTTGCATTTGGAACACTGTTGACTGTTCATTGTGTCATTGTCATGTAGGAACTAAAACCATCCAAGACAATGCAACCTGACTTTGTCCATTCATATATTGATTTTTTGTTTTATAAATGAAAGCCACTTTATAAAATGAATAAGCTAGGGGACAACAGAGAAAATATTTTCAAAAGCTATATGATGACAAATTTACAAGCCAGGGGATTTTCATATTTTTGGGGGGGAACTTTATAAGCTATGAGAATCCTTTATGCCAAAACTATACAAAAGACAATGTAGGACTTTCCAAGTAGCATTTCTAACACAATCATAGGGCTAGTCTGTTCCTTTTATCTTTTTATATCTAAAAGCCCAGACCCTCTCCTTCCAGATACTCCAGAACACATCTAAAGGAGGGGAAGTCCATGCCACTAATCTATCCCATCCCCATACCAAACAACCCCTTACTCTGAATATATGCAAGTGGCTATGTGCTCATATGGTCATGGTTATGCATCCGCTGAACCTAGGGTAAGGTTTTAACAAAATTTACCTCTTGGATTCCACCTTCCTCCAGAGCATCTCCATGAAGTAATGACTGCAACATTGTTGAAATAAAACATAAACCGTATGAACAGATGACATATTAGCATCCAACTCATAAAAGCTGATAAAACTAACTTCTCACATAAGGTCTAACTGGCTACATTAACAACTAATTTACTGGAATAAGTAATATGGCATAAGTATACTTCAAAGTCCAGGAGTGTAGAACCCAACTAACTATGCAACAAGATAGTTTTAAGGAGAAAGTACCTTAACATCAAGTTTCAAGTACATGGATGGAGCTTCCTCCCATTGGCCAGCCATCTTTTGCACGCCATCCCGCGTGAAACCGTGCACATTCCTTGCTGCACATCCCTGAAATCCACAAGGACATGAGTTTAAAAAGTGCATTCAGTGGATCAGATAATGTAGAGACATATATACATACAAGCAATAAAAGAAAACCCATACATAACATACAATTAGATCATGGCTAACAAAGAAATACATGAGCTAACTTACCGCTGGGTCCTTATAAGTTGCTTCTAGCAAGTACACTTCATAACCAGATCTCTGAAATAATAAGCAACAGAAATAAGCAAAGAAAACAACCATGGCAAAGAGAAAGGCAGCAATCAGCTTTCTTAAATGGATGTGATGGTAACAATAGAAGCAGATAATCAGCATTTGGAGAAGCGATAATAGTGCAGAAGTAACAGAAGCAGCATGCGTCACTGCAGGGATGCGACAAGCAATTAAATCTACAAAGCAAGGGGCACCATTCCCATCCAAAAAGTAAGAACTCTGACAGATAATTATTTATTTTTTCTTTTGATAACAGTGGTGTCCAGTCCAACTTGCACGCACCTCGACAATTCTACCGAGTACTTTTACCTCTCACCAGCACAGTTATCTACCTCGATCCATTTCAGAACTTTGAGTCTCCTTGGCTAAGAATTATCAGACTAAAAACTGAATATACTATAAAAACAAATTACTAGAGGACAAACTGACTCGAGTCTCCTTGGCTACAAATCTAAAACATAAACCCACTTCAATTGTATGGTTGTATTTGTTGTTTGGCTTCTTCACATATTCAACCACTTACATCAAATCAAGTTCTTTTAACACCTCAACCCTCACCCAAACAACCAAACCTAAACCCAAAAGAAGGAAAATTTGGTACAGTAAAAAGACAAACTTCCACTTATATGATCTGTCAACCAGAGATCTTTCTATAAAACTTCATGATCTTAAAAGTTCTTTAACAGGATTGATCTGGCGAGATACATACATACAGATATGCAGTTTCATCCACATATTTGTACACTCTAAATAAATACAGTTGTTTAGCTGTATTTTGATAGATAACATAATAAATCGACGGGAAGGCAAGTTCTGCAGCAGGTAACTCTAGAAAAGTCTTCAAATATTTGAGTCATTTGCCGTCAACAGATCCATAGTTTCTATTAAGAAGTTGTAAATTGGAAGAAATGCTAAATCCAACTTTATCCTAGTTTTCTGTTGCTCTAGCTGGGGATTTCAGTCCCAATCCTAAATGATAATTGAGCTTGCTTACTGAAAGTTTACAATTCTGCATTGTTCTTTGTAAAACTTAGTTTGAAGCATCAAGGTTGGTGAACCTGCAGGTCAAGATATACGCCAGTTCTATCCTATCATTTAGTAATAAAAACGTTAAGTTCTAGAAGCTGTCTAAGACAATGCATTAAGCTTTATGCTTGTCGAATAGCAATTATCTTCAGATTAAAAACATAAACAACTGAAGAATTCAATATCCTACCACAAACCAAACTACTCCATATACTTTTTTTGGTAACATCATAACTTCTTGAACCATAGGCCAGCCCCCACCCACCCACACAAATAATCTTGAACAAACTTTCAACTAGAATTAAACTCACAATTTCCAAAATCCAGGAGCCTATTCAATCAAATGGAGATATGAAAAAGATATCCTTGGCAATACTTATCACATTGTTGTGTTATACTAGACTAGAAGCTTAGCGTGAGCAAAACAAGACATGGCAATAATGTCTTTGGGGAATTGCAAGGAAAATCACCACCAAAATATTGATGACAACTCAGCCTAACATAACCAAAAATGCAAGACAGGGTGATTGCTTTTTTTTCTTTAGTAAATCAACTCTAAAGCAATGCATGAGAAGGCGTTCTACATCAAATCATTACCAGCAGTTAAGAAAGAATTAACTCATAAACAGTTCATCCACAAGTCATCAAGAAACGGTACTGTTAAGTGGACCAACAAAAAACAGAAACTGAGGCAAAATCCACTATGAATTAAATAGATTACAACTAACAAAAACTGATAATACAATACAGCTATAACAAAACATTAGGACTTGATGAAGTGAGTTATCAAACTCGCAGTGTTTCCACCCAGACACATTGGACAACCAACGGAAAAGCTGCTGCAGCCAGAAGTTCTCTTAATCTACTAAGGTTATATTATTTAAAACTTGAAAGAACTGGCAACCTATAAAGTAGTAACAAACTACATATACACAAACACAAAAGGTTTAAGACTTTTGACATTCAAAGTATCCTAGAAAACAATTGAACAAGAGTATAGCACTTGAACTGGTTGCATAATAGAGAGAACTGAGAGTATACCTTCGCAATTGCCCAAAACTGAGCAAAATCAGCTACCCGCAGATTGCGGTCATCCACTAAAATGAGGCACAAATACCAGCAACAAATGGGTCAATTGCCGAACAAAACTGCATCTGTAGTTAGTAAACTGAAGGCGGTGCAAGGCACTGCATCACCACTTAATCTATAATTAAACTATGGTTGAACTTTTTAACTAGACAATCTACCATGACTTGAAGAACCAATGTGCTAACTATTATCAAGAAACCTATGGGATACTACCTACCTTCAAGTTTCCTAAATCCAACAAAAATGGAGGTTTTCAATAGAAAAATGTTCCAATGAGAGCAACAGATGACACAACAAAAAAACTGACAGCAGCATGTAATTCATTTCACTAGCAAATTTCAGTGAATCTCACAAACACAATAAACAAAAGAACAGACATCCAGCTGTAAGAGGAAACAGTGATGCAAATCATTTCACATGTCAGTCTTAGATTATGGACAAAAAGAAGAAATGTGGAATTACAGAGTAAGAGCTATCATCTTGCCCCAAAATACCATACCAATTACGAAGGAGAAAGCCCCCTCATCCAGGGTCTTTTTGAAAGCCTTCAACATGCTTGAACGATAAGCCTAAAGAGGAAAGAAAATATCAATAGATAATAATATATATGAGGCACTAAATTGCAGAAAATTGGAAAAAAAACAAACTGGTAGAATCCCAACCCATAAGAATCAACTGGAATTATCATAAAATGACCTCTTTAAAATATATTGATTCCAGAAATCGCATACAGTATAGAAGAGCCATGCTTAAACCAACAGAAGATGCACATATGGGCACGCAAACTGGTGATAGTGCTATGTGTCTGTTACCAAAAGGTATAATAAGGCACTGCACAGAGTGTCACCTCGTAATTTCAAGAAAAACTTCCTCGGTGTGCAAATATGAAAATATTTTTGTTGATATGGTGGACTAGGCCCCCTCAAACCCCCATCCCAGTAACAAAACTGGGGCTTTTCCCAATTTTCTCCGTTGCTGACTCAAACACTCAACCTTGTAAACAATTATGTATAGATGATGTAGATCAAATCATAGAACTGATAGGAAGCTTGTAAATTTTGTTTGGGTCATGGTTGTAACCCTTTTTGATGGTGGCCAGCATTTCCTTAATGCTGAAGAATACTACTTACCAATTGTAAAATTAAAAAATAAACAAATAAATAAAAATAAAAAAAACACTCAAACTCATGGTTAAAGGGGTAAAGCCTTTTCTACTACAACTATCCACCACCACCACCACCACCCTTGTCTCAGTGAAAAACAAAAAGGAGAAAATCAGAAACTATTGTTGCTTGTTTGCATTATGTCCATAACACACTAAATCCAATCCTTAAGCACCTCCCACCCACCCACCCCAAACAAAGAAAAGAGGAAACTTAACCAGGACTAATTGCACTTTCCCCTAGCATTGCATTAGTAAGAAGTTGAAGAATCTAATAGTAGCAAACAAAGAAATTGCAACATTAATAAATTAGAAAAATTGGACTAGGAGAACTCAAAATATAAACTGCTTCCCCTGAATACTGCATAATTCTAATACTAAAGTCATCTTAGCCTTACAAATACTAGGCAAAGAGGAACTTGTGTAACCAATAAAATATCATTCCTCTAGTAAAATATTGAACTTCTGCACAACTAATCTACCACTATGAGGCTGTTTGGCTAAGCATATAAGTTGATCAAACTATCTAATAGGTACTTTTTGGCTTATCTACACCATTTGGTAAACACAAATAGTGATTATAAGCCAAGTTCTTATAAGCCAAAAACAGCTAAAAGCCATAAGTTGGTCACCCCTAGCTTATGGTTTAACAACTTCTAAGCACTTTTAGTTTGACCAAACCTTTAACGATTTTATCCCTAATATCCTTTGTTATCTCTGATATACACTTCCTAAAACAACTTATCCAAAAGAAATACACTTCCAGCGTAACTTTTAAAAATCACTCTATTCTATTTCTATCATTTGTCATTTTTTTAATTATGTAAAATACTTTTAAATTTATATTTTTTGTAAATAGCTTTTGAGGACATTTGGTAATTTAACACAAAAAATACTTATCAGCAGTTTAACGCCTTTTTACAGAACACATTAACTTCTTATTATCAGCTACAGTACTTCTATCCAAACACATAATTGATTATTTATAATTTCTGTTTCAGCACCTAAAAATGTTTTCCAGCACTTGATGCTTATCAACTACTTTTAATAAGATAACTCAAACTGGGTCTACTCTTAATGAAAATTGCAGAAGCAAGCATCCTAGATTTCCTTCCTCTTTTTTTTTTTTTTTTTTTGGGGGGGGGGGAGGGGGGGGACTGCTTCAGTTAACAGCTATCTGCTAATCAAAATATGGATTTCACTACACTGCAGACAAATAGCTTAAAGCTACCTAATAGAAAGGCAGATAAAAAGGACAGCCCGGTGCACTTAAGCTCCCGCTATGCGCAGGGTCCGGGGAAGGGCCCGACCACAAGGGTCTATTGTACGCAGCCTTACCTTGCATTTCTGCCAGAGGCTGTTTCCAAGGCTTGAACCCGTGACCTCCTGGTCACATGGAGGCAACTTTACCAGTTACTCCAAATTTAAATCTATGGAAGTTTGGTCATCTCTTAAGCTTAGGCAGAGATGGCTTTACCTCCTCCATCTCAGGTTCATAGCAGTATTCCATAACCTTCTTTGTCACCATCTTTTTGCCCCTCATAGAACCAGAAGATTTCGAAACCTCACTCTCCTCAACCTGCATGTCCAAAAGAACTTGTTTATATTTTTGGGAGAGGACTTGAAATAACTAGTAACTGTCATTAATAGGAGGCTTGAATATATGACGATCAAAAGAACTTCAAGTGAGATAACAAGATAAGACCTTGTCAACTTCAGTCATGAAGTAATCATCCATTGAGTGAATACGAGGGGCAGTGCCACCGTTTTCAACCTCAAGGTCACGTAACATCTTTGCCAAATAGCTCTTTCCACTCCCTGAAAAGGATAATAAAAAGCTGAAAATATATGAAGAAAACTTACAGAGATCCATATTCTTTGGGGACAGTAAGCTTTCATTTTTTAAAACATTTTTTCATATAAGAATGTAGGCAATTAAGTCACAAAAGGATATGACAGCTTGCCATTAAGTGGTTCGTAGAGAGAAAGTTACATATCATCCCATGCTGGCAACCATCCAAGAATCTATCACAAATCATTATCTTTAGGAGGAAAGCAAACTGGTCATACTTTTCCAGCCCGTAGACTAATTTCAGTCAGTATTTGATGAAATAATAAAGTAGGCCAGCAAATGCAACGCAAGGACAAAGTGAAAGAATTTTCTCAATGGATCCCAACATCCAGGAGAAAGGATACTTCTGATCCAGGATCAACACTTCATTTTATGCCAAAGCAAGAATGTACAACCACGAAACCACAAAAAGAGGGGGAAAACAGAGGGAGAAAGAGATAGACACAGAGGGAAAAAAAGAGCTACAGAGTGAGTGTGTGTGTGTGTGCGCACGTAAAAACGAGTTCAATCACAATTAGCTAGTACTTGTGCAGAAAGGTACTCTTTAATTTCAACTGGCCTGGAAAAATCAAAAACACCTAAAAGTGGAATTATATTGGCCATGATCCAGTGATATTTCTCCCCTTTTGGCCATAAGTTCTATTTAATTATCTAAACTTCATCTTGATATAATATTTGCAAATCAATATCTGTTTCACAACACGGCATTATTTCAATAGTAGAAAACTAGTTTCAGTAGTTTCAAGTGAAATAATGGTTTCCATGCCCAAAAACTTCTAACCTTTTTTCCCAAATGAAATTTTATTCCAATTACTTCAAATTCTCCTCTCTTTTTTGTTTTTCAATTACAGCCAAATATTGTCCAAACACCAACTAAACATACCCACATCAAAACAACCTATCCTCAATATCCAAAGAATAACAGTATATGTGGAAGTTTAGAAGCAAGAAGTTAACAAAAGTCAATACAACAAAGTGCCCCTATTTGTTTTCTAAGTGATATGCAGTAAACCATCCATCTCATCTTTTTACATGGGCCACTGGAATACCCAAGTCATAAATGTCTCCATCTCGAAAATGCTGAACTGATATGAATGCTACTAATTCATAGAACTCTCTTATTGTTGTGCCATACCTTTCAACTATTATTTTAAATACCTTATCAGAAAGCTATTACCTTATATATGTCTCCAGCAGACCTAACACAATAAACAATTCAACTTTCTTTTCTTAATAGTTAATAACAAGAAGGGTTCACTTCTTCTTTCCTTTTTTTCCCTGGGGGGTAGGTGGAGCTAAAGGAGTCTAAATTTAAGTGGGGAAGATGTTTAGTCTCCTTATCAAGTAATATAAGGGTAAATAATTTTCACTCAAAGAGCACAAGCTTATAGTCATAATCAGATCTCAACTAAAAGCAAATGGACAACTACATAACTAAATGAGATAGCTCTTGGAAAAGAAAGAAGCACCTGGAAGCCCCCGAAGAATTACAACAAGATGATCAGGACGGGTAGCTCGGTATGGATGCTTTAGTATGTGTGAAGCATCAATGACTTTTGACTTATCTGAAGGTACCTCTAACAGCGGATGTTCACTTCCTCTGGAGCGTATAGATGATGAAGTATAACGATGCATATGGACTTCCTGGTGAAACCACAAAAATCAGATATAGTAGGCATGTTTCACCATATCTCCAACATAAAAAGGATATCAAATTTGTTAAGCCAGGAAGCAAGCTAAAGACACCCATATGTACATCTTTAAGGCCAAAAACAGATGGATTTATTTTTAAACAAAAAGGATACCAACGCTTGATTATATACCCCCAATATCACACAATATTAGCTTAAAGAAGTGTTGGGAGTTATTCATTAGACATGGAATAGAGTGATGTAAGATTCATAGTCATCAATTGGGAGCATATCCAAATAAACATCATGTGAAGTGTACACCTCATTGTAATCCATCTTGAAAGAATTAGAACATAACTAAAAAATACATAGAAATCCCACATCAACAAGATAATACAGAAAAGGGCAAATTACTAGAGTATGACACCACTACAATTAGCCACATAAATTGAGACGGAGGGAGTAATAACTACTCGCAGCATAGGTATAAAAGGCAAATTCCTTATCAAAAGAAATGGCAAACTAGCAAAACATCATTCGGTGAAAATCATCAAAAAAAGAATTACACTAGAATGTTAGTTGTCCTTTATAAACTTCTTAAGAGCTGCTTACAAGTAACTACTGGAAAAAAAGATATTGGAATTTTTGATGTTGTTTTAAACATGTGGTATCACAAATTATAGATCAAAATTTAAAGACATTAAAATATTAATCTTGAAAAAAAAAATTATAACCATAATGTTTGGGCAAGCTTGGACACACTCTACTAATTCCCTGGGTTACCTGCTACCTCTCACTAACACAGATGCGGGGAAACTCTATCCGCCATGGCTTAGACAGAGGGAAAAGTTCACCTAGTATTTTCACCTCAGTTGGGGGGTTTGAACCTGAGAACTCGTGGTTCTCAACTCACTTCATTGCCCACTAGGTCAGACCCTTAGGTGTGCTCTTGAAACTTTTTATAGGTAGTGTCCAATATTTATTTGATAATAAGATAATATTTCAACATTCATATATAACATCAGCTCCTGAGCCACTCAATAATAGATTGCAAAGTGAAGAACACAAACAAAGCCCCAAAAAAACTGAAGGAGTACCTCTAAAGCAGAGCGAGATGACAAATGTAAATTGGGCTGATAAGGTGATATAGACTTTTCTTCAGGAAGCGGAGGATAATATGATGACATCGGAGCTGAAGAACCAACAGAAACTGGAAATAATGAGGCAGATGTTCCAGGTGGTGAAGATGAGACAAGATGCTCACGCAAAGGGGGTTCCATTGGAAGAGGAGGTGGTGGAGAAGCTGGAAGTGGCGGCTGGCTAGGAAATGCCTTACAACCCTGTGCCGAATACAAGTTCATGCCACTACGGTCCGCTGAATTAACCCTCTGGTCAAATGGCGAAACATAGTGATTTGATTTTGACTCCACGTGATTCTGCATGGCATAAGCCTGCGAATAATGATGGTTGTAACTCTGACCATCCACAGGCAAACCACTAGTCTGTTCATGGTACAGTTTATTCATCCCTGAAACTCCATGTCTTGGAAGATACCCATCTCCAAGTTTTGAGCCGTACCTTGATCCTTCATGATTCTGTTGGTCGTGCTCTACATTGTTGTAACTATCAGCTTGAGGACCACCATACTTGTAGCCATTTCTCGGTGGCAAATTCTTGTCAACTTCATCATGTCCTAATTGTCTAAACTGCACATTCCCTTCCCTCGGTGGATATTGCTGTCTCTCAAAACGCTCTTGGTCATGAAATGTTTGATTTCTATCCAAATTACCATAACCTTGATCTACATAACTGCTAGTGCTATTTTTACCACCTAGAAATCCATCAAAATTTCCATATCCTCCACCAAATTCGTGATCCGACGCACCAAACTCGCTAATCAGCTTCAATCTCCTCTCATCATCAGTTGAAAACCTAGCTAAATTCGTCAACTTTTCATTCATAAACGGACCGGGTGAATCATCAACTCTCATTCTCTTTACTCCCACATTAAATGGACCCGGTGAATCATAACTAGGGTTTATATTTCCATAGACATCCGAGGGACGCGGATGATGTTCGTATCCATCAATAGTGGGACGATGAGTAGGGGGCATAGGGGGCCCACCTCGATGATCGATAAAGGGGTCGTAAGCCGACTCATGGGGAGGAAGTGGAGGGCGGGGGAGGGGTTGATGGGGATGTGGTGGTGGATATTGGAAACTAGGGTTTGAAGGGAAAGGGGATGGTGGAGGAGGGCAAAAAGGGAAGTGTGAGATTGAGCAAGATGGACAGATTCTACCTTGAATTGGTGGTGGAGGAAGATGAGGACGCCATGAATGATCCATCTCCGATCTTGAAGTGACGACTACAGATAATCAAGAAAAGCACACACTATTTAGAGAGGACAAAGAGAAAAATGGAAGACTGAAGAGGGAATATTGTGAAGGGGTGTATTATAGAAAGGTACTTATATGTGAAAAACAACGAATAAAATCAATCCAAAAAATGTTATTGGTTTTACCAAATAAATTAGCTTACCAAAATAAGTAGAGAGTAAGAGAAAAAAAATGAGAATATAAGAGAATTTTTGCAGTGTATTTCGTGTTTTTTTTTGTGTGTTCTTACGTGCCAAAGAATGGTCATTTTTATAGCCAGCAAGTTGAGCAACTTGCCTAGTGGGTCCATGAAAATGGACATCCATTACTATTTTTTATAATACTCTTCCTTGGATGTTCACGTTGAAAAAAAAATTCTAGTGAAACAACAAATATATATAGTTATCCCAAATATCTATAGATGTTGTGCATTGTTAAAATCTTATTAGGAAAAATCAGTGAGAAAAAACTTAATGAACGAAAAAGAGTACACACATCTGGTAATACGCTTTGAGTGTTGTATTATTAAAAACCTTACCAGGAAAACCCAGTGGAACAAAACCTTGGTTAAGGAAAAAAGAGTACAGAGCGTATTTTACTCCCTTGATGAAAACTTCATTTGATATTTTGGAGACGACGCATTCCAACCTTATATCTTAGCTTCTCAAAAGTTGATGTTGGTGATGCCTTTGTGAATAAATTTGTAAGATTATCACTTGAACAAACTTGTTGTACATCAATATCAGCATTCTTCTAAAGATCATGTGTAAAGAATAATTTTGGTGAAATATGTTTCGTTTTATCTCCTTTTATGGAGTCACCTTTCAATTGAGCTATGCACGCGGCATTATCTTCGAATATAATTGTGGGTACTTTGACATCATTTTCTAGGCCGCATCTTTCTTTGATTAACTGTATCATTGCTCTCAACCACACACATTCTCTATTTGCTTCATGAATTGCTATTATTTCAGCATGATTTGAAGAAGTAGCAACAATAGACTGCTTTGTAGATCGCCATGATGTAGCAGTTCCTCCGTATATAAATAGATAGCTTGTCTGAGATCAAGCTTTATATGGGTCTGATAAATAATTTGCATCTGCATAACCAATAAGGTATGCACAACCTTTGCTAGTATAAAACAAATTCATATCAATGGTACCCTTTAGGTATCGCAAAATATGCTTGATACAGTTCCAATGCCTTCTCGTTGGGGATGAGCTATACCTTGCAGGCAAATTAACAGAAAATATTATATCAGTTCTGGTTGCGTTAGCAAGATACATAAGTGCACCAATAGCACTGAGATGTGGTGCTTCAGGACCAAGAAGTTCTTCATTCTTTTCTAGGGGTCGAAATAGATCTTTATTCACTTCAAGTGAACGAACAACCATTGAAGTACTTAATGGATGTGCTTTGTCCATGTAAATCGTTTTAAGATTTTTTCAGTGTAGACAGATTGGTGGACAAAGACCCCATCTGCTAAATGTTCAATTTGCAGACCTAGACAAAGTTTTATCTTCCAAGGTCTTTCATCTCAAATTCTTTCTTTAGATATTCAATCATCTTTTGTACCTCTTTAGGGGTTCCAATGAGATTTATGTCATCAACATAAATGACGAGTATAACAAATTCTGATTCCATTTTTCTAATAAAAATACATGGACAAATGACATCATTTATATAATCTTCATTTATTAAGTACTCATTAAGGCGACTATACCACATACGCCCTAGTTATTTCAGACTATATAATGATTTTTGTAATTTCATTGAGTACATCTCCCAAGACTTATTACATGCTTCATGCAGTTTTAATCCTTCTGGATTTTCATGTAAATTTTATTATCAAGTGAACCATAAAGGTAAGTTGTAACTACATACATTAGATGTATTTCAAGATTTTTATGTACAGCTAAACAGATGAGATATCGAAAAGTTATTCCATCCATAACAGATGAATATGTTTCTTCATAGTTGACCTCGGGTCATTGAGAGAATCTTTATGCAACAAGGCGTGCCTTGTATCTTACAATTTTGTTTCTCTCATTTCGTTTTCGCACAAAAACCCATTTATAGCCAACTGATTTTACACCTTCAGGGGTTTGGACTACAAGTCTAAAAACCTCACGTTTTGGAAGTGAGTCTAATTCTGATTGAATTATCTTTTGCCATTCTGGCCAATCACGTCTACGTTGACATTCTTCGACGGATTTAGACTCAAGACTTTCACCATCTTGCATGAGGTTAAGTGCAACATTATATGCAAAAATACTATTCACCATAATTTTTTATCGATCTAAATTTATCTCATCACCGGCCGAACTTATTGAAAGTTTTTCATTTACTCGAGTCTCGAGTTCACTGATTTCTTCAGAAATATCAGGATTACTTAAATCTTAACCTTCTTCAGGATGTTCTTGTGTAGTATCATCTTTATTAATCCTCACGTTTCTCTTTCTATGATTTTTATCTTTTAAACCCAATGGTCTACCACGCTTCAGGCGTGTTTGGAATTCAGAAGCTATGATACTAGTAGATGGTCCTTTTGGGACATCAATTCATTTAGGCATATTCACTGCAGGGATGCGTGACTTAGTTATCCATTTCAAATCAATAAATGCATCTGACATTTGATTTGCTATTTTCTGTAAGTGGATGATCTTCTGAACCTCCTGCTCACATGTACGGTTACGTGGATCAACATGAAATAGTGATAAAACTTTCCACGCAATTTCTCTTGCGGGTTCATTTTTCTCTCCCCCTGATGGAGAGAAAGTTGTTTCATCAAATCGACAATCTGCAAATTGAGTAGTTAATAAGTCTCAAGTCAACGGTTCAAGGTATCGAATTATGGAGGGTGAGTCAAACCCAACATAGATGCCCAACCTTTGTTGAGGGCCCATTTTTGTACGTTGTGGTGGTGCTACAAGCATATATACTACACAACCAAAAATTCGTAGATGGACTATATTTGGCTCATGACCAAATACTAATTGTGACGAAGAGTTTTTTATTACAATGTGTCGGTCTGAGACGTACAAGTGTTGTTGCATGTAAGATAGCATGACCCCAAATAGTAATTGACAAATTTATTTTTATTAGTAGAAGTCTTGCTATCAATTGTAGGTGCTTAATAAATGACTCTGCAATGCCATTTTGAGTATGAACATGAGGAACGTAATGTTCAATTTTTATCCCAATTGATAAGCAATAATCATCAAAAGCTTGGGATGTAAATTTTTCAGCATTATTAAGGCAAATGACCTTAATTAGATAATCTGGGAATCGCGTCCTTAATCTTATTATTTGTGCTAACAACTTCGCAAATGCCAGGTTGCGAGATGATAAAAGGCACACATGAGACTATCTAGATGATGCATCTATTAGGACTATAAAATATCTAAACAATCCACTAGGTGGATGAATAGGTCCACATATATCTCCCCGTATATGCTCTAAAAAAACAAGATATTCGATGTCAACCTTTAGGGTCTTTGGCCTAGCAATTAATTTGCCTTGATAACAAGCAACACATGAAAATTCATCATTCGTAATAATCTTCTAGTTCTTTAACGGATGTCCAGTTAAATTTTCAATAATTCATCTCATCATTATTGATCCAGGATGACCTATTCGATCATACCATAGCACAAATATATTTAGATCAGTAAGTTTAACATCAAATGTGCTTCAATTGCACTAATTTTTGCATAATATAGGCCAGACGACAAAGTTGATAATTTTTCCAAAATATATTTCTGGCTTGAGACACTCTTGGTTATACCAAGATATTCAGTATTCATTTCATTTAGTGTCTTAACATGATATCTATTTCTGCCGATATTTTTAAAACTTAACAAGTTTCTTGGGGATTTAGAAGAGAATAGTGCATCGTCTATAACAATATTTGTCCTCTTAGGTAGAAATATAGTAGCTCTTTCGGAGTTTTCAATCATTTTTGAATTACCAGAAATTGTAGTAACATTTGCATTTCTTCTAAGTAAGTTGGAAAAATATTTCTCGTCTTTAAAAATAGAATGAGTTGTTCCACTATCAATTACACAAATATCCTTGTGATTGATCATTGATCCAAACAAAATTTGAGGCATATCCATATTTTTCTTCAAAAAGAAATAAAGTAAATATTATAATTAAAACATGGCTCATTACACAAATTTTATTTATTTACATGGATTAGAAAAATACAAATATATCATATAGTACAGACAAATAAAAAAATAAATTATTTAAATATTATCTGAGTTATCGATATTCATATTTACTTTTGGAAAATTAAGAAAATCAGCTATATCCAGGTGCATAGGCTCAATATTATCTTCAGAGATAAAATTTATCTCTGGATTATTTTCTGCCCTCTTCAAGTATGCCTGATATAGCTTAACCAGACGTTTTGATGACCGGCAAGTCCGTGATCAGTGCCCCATACCTCCACATATATGACATATACTTTCTGAATTTTTTTTGGTAAAGCTTCTGACTTTTCACTCTTCTTTTTGTACTGCTGATCATTTCTCGGTGCTAGTCGAGCATCATTATTATAATTTCTTCTTCGATCATGACCACGATCACAAATACGACTCGGGTCATGACCTCTTTTTCGTTGGTTATAATTTGTCTGATTCACTTCAGAGAGTGGCAAAGAACCAATGGGCCGACTATTATGATTTTTCTTTAGCAGTTTATTATGGCGTTCAGCAGTCAGAAGGTGAGAAAGTAATTCAGAATATTTTTAAAACCCTTTTTCGCGATATTTCTACTACAGGAGCATATTCGCGGGTGGAAATGTGGAGTATGTTTTTTCAAGTTTATTTTGCTCAGTGATTTATTCTCTGCATAAATTTAACTGAGTTATAATTCTAAACAAGACAGAATTATATTCAGTTATATTTTTAAAATCTATTAATCTCAGATTTAACCAATCATGACGTGTTTGTAGACGGATGACCAACTCTAGGTAGTCATATCTTTCTTTAAGATTCTTCCACAATTTAAGGGGATCTTTTAATGTGAGATATTGTAATTTTAGCCCTTCGTCAAGATGGTGGCGGAGAAATATCATGGCTTTGACACGGTCTTGACAAGATGTCGTATTGTCAGCTTTGATGGTGTCTGTCAGACCTATCAATTCTAGATGTATTTCGGCATCTAGTGCCCATGATGGAGGTATTAGACATTTTAAGAAAAATAAAATTCTTACCCTTTTTTGGTACCTTCTTAAAAATAGCTCAAAGTGATGGAGGCTCATGCTGATAACGTGTTATAAAATAAACTAACTTAGCAAAATAATAAGGAGAGAGTAAGAGAAAAAGAAAGAAGAAGATGAGAGAATTTTTGCGGTGTATTTCGTATTTTTTTATGTTTTCTTAAATGCCAAGGAATGACCATTTTTGTAGCCATAAATAAGAAAACAAGTTGAGCAAACTTGCCTAGTGGGTCCATGAAAATTGACATCTACTACTATTTTACATAATAATTGGGTATTATTATTGGGTTATTGGATTAACGGAATTTTAATAGTTTCATAAAAAAAAAAATTAGATTATTGATTCGATATTAACTTTTAATATTAGGTTATTGGATAAATTGACAACTCATTAAAACTATAGTTATTTACTACATTATCTCTACATAAATATTAAATATCAATATCACTACCTTATGTGTTACTATTTTTGCTTTTTAGCTTTTACTTCACATTATTGTCCTAGTTTTTTAATTTGTATTGCACTTGTATACTTCTTTTCATGTAAGTTACTATTGTTTCTATTTTATGAGCATTATGTAAAGCTGTATTATTGTTCTGTTGCGCCAAATTATTGGACAAATCATATATTTATTTTATGGGTATTTTTCTTATTAAATAAATCAAAAATCGAACTGTTAAAGACCAATAACCGATAAATCGAAAATCGATAAAATATATCTTATTGCTTTGATTATTGGTTTAGCATATATAAAAATTGAAAACCGATAAATCGAATCAATGATACATAAAATCGAATCGAATCAATCGATGCACACGCCTAGGTGCTAGTAGCTTTAGTATTCACAAGATCTATACAACTATTTTTTTTGATTACCTTTTCTCGTTAATTAGTCACTTGATTTTTCATGAGAGAATTATTTATCCAAAACTATATTTTGATATTTTAAATATAATTTCAGAGATCTATATAACACTCACCTCTCAAGTGGTTTATGATATTTCACTTTTCTCCCTTATTTTAATTTTTGTGTCATTCTTTTTGATTTCACAAGTTTGCCCTCCTTTATATTAATTTCTTCATACTAATGCATATCATAAAAAGATAACTTATTTAATAAATACTTTAAAAATAAATTAGCACAAAATAAATTCCTACTATTATAGTATTATATATAGATACACGTATTCTTTTTACCAAACAAAAATTATTGGTATTTGCAAAGTAAAGTGAAATAATTCGATTTTATTCACGTAACTCATCATTTTCATCAAGAAAATGAAGAGAAATTGAACATAAGAGTGAAAGTTTGGACTGAAGAGAATTTTCGATTCTGAAGGCTGGTAATAATATTTATTTATATTGGTTTATTTTTAAAGTATTTACCAAATAAGTTATTTTTTATAATATGCATTAATATGAAGAAATTAATACAAAAGGGGTAAATTTATCAAAATATAATTAATCTATATTTATTTTAAATAGATTTAAAGAATGGTTACAAAAAAATCAAAAAAAGGGAGATAAACGTAATATCGTAAACCACAAAAGATGTGAGTGTTATAGAGCGAAATCTGAATGGAGGTCTCTAAAATTATCGCTAAATTTTTTTATTGAGGCCTTTTACTATTTTACCCCTTCACAAATCATTTTGCAATATGCATCACAATCGGTGTTTTAAAAGACGGGGGAGTAAGGTGGGCGTTTTATGTAGTATGGGGCGAGACGTAAGTCCCATAGATATACGGGGCTTACCTCTCATGTATATTCAATTCTATAATTTTATTACTTAGAAAATAAGTAAAAGTAAAACTTTCAATAATTTTACAAATAAAGTTTAATAAATAACCAATAATATAGAAAAAAAATTCATAATTATTATTTGAGAAAGATTTTCATAATTAATAATATCGAAAAAAGTATTATAATTATTATTGTGATAATAGTCAATATAATCTTTAAGATAAAATTATCATTCATCTTTACATTTACTAGTTCTTCTCACCTTCAATTAATATCTGCATTAATTATTATTTATATAGTTTAAAGAAGAAGAAAGATAAAAAGCGCAAGAGTAATGACAAAAAATGAATAAAGTTGTCTCAGGAACATAGTGCTATGAAAGATCTATCATATCAATTTCACACATAATTATCGAAAAAATTATTTATAGCAATGTCATATTCTATACGAGTTAATTTATACATTCTAGAATAAATTCTTAAAACCTGAAAAATATGACAACATAAAATATAAATATTATTACACTAATAATAAAAAATATAATTTAAAGCAAAAATGGATTAAAAACAAAAAAAAAAATTAATGTCCGGGGTTTACGTTTTTACACCCAGGACTTATGGTTTTATGCCCGGGGCTTACCCCCAAATTCTAGGACTAATGCCCTATGCAAATTCTAGGACTAATGCCCTATGGATCTACGCCTTCAATTTGCACCCCGGAGCTTTTTGATATGCCCCGCCCTTGGACTCGCCCCGAAAATATTTTTTAAAACACTGATCACAATATATTGCATACACACACATATAAGAGAGGCACATGAGAGGTCGTTAATGGGAAAGGCTCTATGGGAAAAAGTAGTGTTGTTCAAAACCAAATCGGAAAAAGGTTATTGATTTATTGGTAATGAATTATTGGTTTAGCAGTTTTGATAAAAGTTTTGATTATTTTTTTATTATCGGATTATCATTTCTTAACAGTTTGAGTTTTTCTTAATGGGTTAACCGATAACCAATTAGTATATTAATAAATTTTATTTATACCATTCGATATATAAAGTTCTTGACTTATGATTTAGTTTTATACTTCTATATTAGATTGTCTCAAACACTCAGTTTTTTTATAATGTGCCAGTGTTTGCTTTTGAGCAAGATGCAATCTGTCAACTCATGTGCCTGGTTCATTTAGTTTGTCACCTTGTTTTTGAAATGATTTTCAATGATTTTTTTTGTGTCAAATCTTAAAGAACCGAACCAATAACCGATAAGTCAATATCTTAATAGTTCTATAACGATTTTGCATGTATACAAACTAATATTTGATAAGTCAAACTAATAAACTTCAAAATCGAACCGAATCGAACCGATCGATACGCAACCCTAGAGCTTTTTTAGGTTTATAACTTCCCTCAAGGTGTGTTGATGGTCATGAACCTTCACGTTTATAAAAGTTGACCATCAGTGGTCACATTTCACGGATACATATTTTGAACGTTAAAGTTGTGTTGAAACATGCACTTCACTTGAAAATTGAAACAAAAGTTGAAGCTCTGTGAGTGAGGAAAGCAAGAATCATGTCACAAATATTAATCAACATTTTGACTCGCTTAAACAAGCAAGTGAAATGCCCAATTGATATATGCAAAAACAAGCAAGAATATTGATACAACCTCCCTTTGGAATTTTTCCTTTTTAGTTTGAGAGAAAAATCATCTTCCTTTAACATCATAGCACACACCAAAAATATGACCCTGTACTATATACCAGTAAGCTAAATTGGGCAGTCTGTTCAGTTTCGATACCGCAAATTGTGTCAGATTCTCAAAAAAACACCACTTTTGGCAAATTTAATATGCACTTATTGACATTTTTGAAGAGTCTGAGCAATATAACTAATAAGACAACAGAAGATCAGTCATCAAGGATGAAGGATGAGTAAAAGGAACAAAATTAACAGGTACAATCAACGAGGAGAAATATCAAATCAATCTATTAACAGTACTTAACAATTCTTCAAAGGTCTGGAGATCTTAATTTTTTCCAATATACAGGTAATAGTGACATTCACAAATCCAAAGTTCAAACTCACCAAATATATCCACACGTCAGAAGGTAAACACAAAATGAAAAAGGCTACTTCAAGTGAAACTCATTTGATATTTCTGATATAGTAGAACATTTAATGGTCCACAGAAGCTTGAAGGAGTCCATCGCGAATCTGGCTAGCCACATCTCTTACAGCACCAGGCCCATGAGGAAGGAAGACGGCAGATGATTTGCTGGAAGCGCCAATTTCTTTCATGGTGTCAAAGTACTGGGTTAAGAGGACCATGTCCATAACATCCTTTGCTGAGGTTCCAGGCACGTTCACTGAGAATCCGAGCACACTGTCTCTCAAACCATCCACAATAGCTTGGCGTTGTCTTGCAATACCTAACCCTGAGAGATACTTTGACTCTGCCTCTCCTTCAGCCCTTTTAATTTGTAAAATCTTCTCTGCCTCTGCCTTCTCATTAGCAGCCACCCTCATCCGAGCAGCTGAAGAGTTGAAAATAATTAGGCCATGAAATATAGCAAGACAAACTGAGTAAGAGTACAATAACCTTCAACTTGGAAAGCTGAAAAAAGAACAATATCCTCACCCTCAAATCCTTGCTTACACTCAAAAAAAATATGAAACTGGAAAGGAATTAGAAACTGGTCCTTGAGGAGCTTGGCAGACATGGATGTCACTAGAACTCCTAAAGCTTCTATCATACGTTTATGAAAAGAAATTGTTTTACATAAATAATTCACATGGTACTGCAGGGAACTCCATCTGCTGACGTATATAGTCCTCTTGGGACTAACTAGTCGGAGCAGTTGAGAACCAGCAGGCATCAGGCTTAATTAGAGAGATAAGATTTTAGACATACCAGCATTGATTTCATTCATAGCTCTCTTCACATGCTCATCTGGTTCGATATCAACGATAAGTGTCTGAACAATTTCATATCCATAAGCCGACATAGCCTGTAAAGGATCATAATGACTCACATGAGATCCAATGAACAATTCAAATTGCTTGTATCAATTAAAAAAAAGAATTGGCTTACCTTCTCAAGTTCATCCTCCACAGCCTTGGCAATTTCATTTTTCTGCTCGAAAACATCATCAAGATTGAGTTTTGGAACACTTGCTCTAATGACTGACAAAATATAAACATAGATTTGTGTAAGTTAGCATTATCTATTGAAATCAATTTTTTCTCAGAATAGATTCCAAGGGAGAATCATTAGATATATAAACAGATGGGTTAAATACCTACCATCAAAAACATAGGCCTGAATCTGACCCTTAGTGTTGCTTAGTTTGTAGAAAGCATCATTTGCTTTGTCTGCCAGGGCACGATACTGAATTGATGCCACAACATTGACAAACACATTATCCTGCACATTTGTTAAAATAAATATATCAAGTCATAATATGCACAAATATTGAAAAACCATCACCTACTTATGTTTGTGAAAGTGAAAATTGTGGATGACTTTGATGATTTGGCTATGAACCAACACAGTTTGTTTCAAAAGACAATGGAATTCCTATTTCAGAACAAAGAATAGACCTTTGTCTTTGTCTCGCAGCGTACATCCAGTTGTTGCACCCTGAGGGAGAGATAGCCAGCTAGCTGGAATCCGAGGCACCAAGGCAGACAGTGGCAACCTGGCTCAAGCACATCTTGATACTTGCCAAACTGTTCCTTGATTGCGACGGTGGATTGATCAACTTGTACACAGCCCAACAAATTGCCCATATTCTATAAAGATTGGATGAAAGGAACATGATCCACAGAATTCACCCATGAAACATGCTCAAAAGGTATTACACCAATAGAACTTATCATTACTAACCACCAACTTAGACTAGTAATAATTTCTCAAATGAAAAATTGAACAACATGGTACCAAGTTAACAAATTACACTTTAACATCAAGCTCACAATCCAAAGGGGTAACACTTTCGAACTGTGATTCTATATTTTCCTGGGGACTAAAGATGGAACTGCTCTATGAATTTTTAGGAAGGAGAGGTATGCTTGCTTATTTTTCTTCTTTTGTGAGTGGAAGCAGTTCTTTGTGACAATTTACAGCAAAATTATCAATAAATTAACTAAGAATCAAAAATTCATTGTCACGATGTCAGCAGTCCAGTTACTGTTTTCTACAGCTAGCTATATGCATCTATAAAAGGCATATCCCACCAAAATTGACATGAAAGTTGAATTTCACTGCCAATCTTCTAAGAAGGAAACTTCTCAACCTACTTTACAGAAGGCAATAAACTCAAATCCATGGCATCAAAAGACACCAGCGTTGCCATTTTCAGTTTACAAGTAATTTGTAAAATTGATCAACTTGTATACAGCCCAATAAATTTTGCCCATACTCTGTAAAGATTGCATGATAAGGAAGATGATCCACAGATTTCACCCATGAAACATACTCAAAAAGATATTACACCAAGAGAACTTATCATTATCAAGGAGCAATATCAACTAGTAATAATTTCTCAAATGAAAACAACTCAATAGTAAGTTTACAAATTACACTTGGCTATCTCAAGTTCATAATCCAAAAGGAGTAATATTTTTCAAACTTTTCCCTGCGACTAAAGATTAACTGTTAGTCAAACTTTTGGGAGAAAATGGGTATGTTTCTTTTACAAGTTACTGCAAATTTGCAATAAACTCCCAGTTAACCAAGAAAAGATTAAATAACACGATGTCAGCAGTTCAATTGTTGTTTTCTACAGCTACTTTATTCATCTACAAAAGGCATATCTCACCAAACAGACATGGAAGTTGAATTTTCCTATCAAACTTCTAAAGAAGGAAACTTCTCAACCAACTTTACTTTATCAAACCCAAAACCAACTTTCAATTTTTAATCCAACAAGGCAAGAAACTAAAATCCATAACATCAAAGAAACTAGAGTAGCAATTTTTTTTGTTTATAAGTACTCCTTCCAATTTACACTACAATTTTCGCTTCTCAACAATAAACCTATCATCTAATCTAATCTAATTTAGCTTCGAAGATTAGTAATATCTAGTGACTCTCCGAAAGCAAAAAGTATCACATAAATTGAAACAAAGAGAGAGTAATCTTGCAGAGTTGACCTAGATTAAACTAGCAAACAAGTCTTCACGCATTAACTCTAACACACAAACGATTGAAGTAAAAGAACAAATAGATTTTGATAAAGTATCTGCATCTACTTTAAACATACTTACAAAGGAAGAGCTAACCAATGAGAGAGGAATCGAAATGGGTTTTTCGCTAGCTAGGGTGGGTAAGTTTACATACCTGTGCCTGTGGAGGAGAGGGGAGACTTGGTGAGGAAGAAACAAAGTATGTGTAAATTGGAATATAGAGTAAATAATAAGGAGAAGATACTTCTTGGGAAAATTAATTTGATTGGCAACTTGTAATACTAGTTGGGATGGAAAATACTCAAATATTAAGATCCATAAAAAATTAAGGGTTCATTTGACAATTTCATATTTTACTATAAATTTGTCATATGCCAAATGTAAAACCGATTTGATATTAAGTCATGTTATTTATGTTCTGTGCTACAATGGTCGAAATAAAGGATTGAGATCCCATAAAGGTGAGCTATCACAAAAAGTATATTCTCAATTCAGATGAAAAGATTTAATACTTGTGATATTTTTTTAAAATACTCAATATATATTTTATAATTTCTCTACAAAAATATTCAATTCACTTATAATTTATTTTTTATTATAGACGTGTCAGAAATTCCGTAAATGTCACTTCCTATTTTTTTGAACGATCTTATTTTAAAAAGTATCATTATAGTTGTGCCTGTTAACTTTGTAATTAATTAATACTTTCTTATTTTGGTATTAGAAGGATTGAGGAAGGGTCCGTCCGAATAAAGATTTGATTTAATATTCAATATTATAAAGTCAATAAGAACATGGTATAAAGTCCACACGTTCTTTTAATGATGGATAGGTGCAAAAGCCGCTGACTTTTAATTGATTCTTCTTATCTGGAGGAATATAGGAGGTACATATTGGAAATATCTCCAAAATAAATTTAAAATGGAAACATTAAAAAAGGCACATGAAAGGACATATATTAATTAATTATTTGTTACTAGCTAATTCTTTTACCCGTTTGTGATATTTATACAGAGAAAGTCTCCATATTGGTTCGCCTCTCTACATAAATATTTGACAATGGCCTTGTTTGCTTTTAAGGAAGGGGCGGATCTAGAGTATCGATTATTGATTCGATCGAATTTAGTAGCTTTGATTTAAATTATATATATATATTTTTAATTTAAAATTTAATAATATTTAAAAAAAATTAAAATTTAGAATCCAATTATAATTCCTCATAATTTTACCAAAATTTCAAACCTCTTGCTTTTGTAATTAAGCAACATGGATCAAAGAATCTTATTAATTTTAATTAGTCAGTTCTAATAACCTGCCTTTGACGTCGTCCAATAATATGACTAAACTTTCATTTACCAACTTATCCTATTGTACATAAGATGGAACCAAAATAGGATATTCTTAATGTACGATAGACATTAAAATACTGTTTATGTTGGAATTTATATTTTAATTTAAAATAATATGTCAAATGAATGATTACACATATTAATAGATATTTCATTATTGCTCAAGGATAACTGTAAATTAGCATAGTCTATTTGATAAAATATTTCGAAACAAAAAAAGGTACAGAAAAAGCAGACTATATTATTGAGATTTACAAGAGAAACTAATCCATTTGCAAAATCTTTGGAAAAACCAAAATAGAAATGGAGATGCGGGGTATCGATCCCCGTACCTCTCGCATGCTAAGCGAGCGCTCTACCATCTGAGCTACATCCCCATGTTAGTATTTTCTGGTTATATACATTTATCATAATACAAACAGATGTATATGCACTGATTCACTGTTGACTGTTGTTGCATGAATAGCTTTATTATGTACTACTCAGTTAATGTTCTATTTGATTTGGTTCGATTTCCAGCTTTTATGAATACTCCTAACTCTGCTGGTACTTGATGGTTTGTTTATACAAACATTTTACATATACTTCTTAAGTTCTGACACTAGTATAGAATACTGCTACAAAAGAAGTCTTGTAACAATCATTAGTTTATTAAGTTCATACAATCATTTATATTTTCTAACATCTTAGCCTCTAGAAGCATATGAGTTCTTTAGGACACGCCAACCATGCATCATCTCTAGGTTTTGTGATATGATTTTTTGTTGTATCCCATTATAGATGAGATCAAAGATTAAAAATACAGTATTTGCTATTGCTAGATGGTTCTGCTCTGAGTGTTCTTATGATCCCCGAGTGCAACAAAATGCTTGGAAAGAACACATAGAACAACTTCTGCAATTGGCTAATCACTCGAGCAGAATTGTTATTATCACTAACAGACACCTACAGACTTGGCAAATTGTAAACTACCTCTAAAATTAAAGGATATCAAAAACAAAACACAAAAAACAGACAGATTAATACAGGCGAGCAATATGTGCAATACACCATATCTGAATCACTCATGGTTTCTCCACGACCAAGTGTTATGAAAGATACAGTTTCCGCAAGAGAAAAAACCTTTAACTTAACCTAAAATTAACAGTAAGATTCTTTTTCTATCCACATAGATCCATTTTAACTGGAGTCATATTGTATAAGGTAGGACATACTTGGCTTGTGAATGAAAGATTCCTAGTGCTCTCGTCATTTGGAGTACCTAACAAATCAGTTGTCAACGGTATAGGCAAACAATGCAAGGAGGTAAGCCAAAATGATTAAGAGTCCCCTCAAAATCCCAAATAGAGCTAGCACGGATTCTGTATAAAAATTTGTCAACAATATCAACATAGTGAATGTAGTTTCACGGAATGGGGTCCAGAGAAGATAGAGTGTAAGTAGATTTTAAGTCTATCTTAGAGGTGAGATTGAGAGGTTGTTTGTCATAGACTTTGGTTCAAGACATAAATAGTATAGAAAAAGACGTAATGGAAGTACAAGAGACAATAGAAAATAATAAAAACAACAAATAATAGAAAAATAGTACTATAATAATAATATTAAAATCGAATTACACAAAACAACATATAGTGACATTCGTCGAAAAACAAGAAACCACAAAGAATAGTACTATGCCTACTAGTTATAGGGCAATAAGACAATATCGATCGCAACATTCTTATCTCCATCACTTTTATCCTCTGAATGTGAGAATTCTTGATTGACCAACAATTTGATCCATATAATATAGCTTGTCTAATCACCATCTATAAAACTTGCCTTTAATTTTAGGTCACACTTTCATTCTCTGGACCCGAGCCGTCATTTCATCTATCCCCATTCCCCTATTATTATAGTGAGTGACATTTTGATCAATTTCCTTCAATAATATGACGCATGAGGCTGATGAAAATAAAGACTTTAATACACAAGTCATCCAGGGATAGTTCAATTACTAATATTTATTTCAAAATGAGGACGGAGTAGTCTTGTTCTAACTTCCAAGACATTGTCTAGTAAGTAAAGAGCTCTATTAATATACTACACAGTGACTTGAGCAATGACGTAGTTTTCCTTCCTGCAACGCCATGGCTTCCGTGGCCAAAACTTCATATATACATTTTATATTCCAGCAATCTTCAGTGTCTATCACAAAATCCCATTTCCTTTTTCCCCTTACCGTAGCAATTTCAGTGCTTTTCTTCAGTCATGGCGACAGAACTCCAAGATCGAGTAGCCATTGTTACCGGATCTTCTCGCGGAATCGGTAAAACTATTGCACTTCAATTGGCCTCACTTGGTGCTAAACTCGTCATCAACTATTCCTCCAACTCCACTCAAGCAGACGACGTCGTATCCCAGATCAATTCCACCTCCGCTTCCCCACGCGCCATCGCCGTCAAAGCCAACGTCTCCGACCCAGATCAAGTCAAATCCCTCTTTGACGCTGCAGAATCGGCTTTTCAATCGCCGGTCAACATCCTGGTCAACTCAGCCGGCGTACTCGACGGAAAATACCCGTCGATCTTAAACACAACTCTAGAGGATTTCGACAGGACTTTCGATGTGAACGCGCGTGGAGCTTTCGTGTGCTGCAAGGAAGGCGCTAAGAGAATCAAACACGGCGGAGGAGGGAGGATTATATGCTTATCGACGTCGTTAGCAGCGGCGTTTAGACCTGGGTATGGAGCGTACATCGCTTCAAAGGCGGCTGTGGAAGCAATGGTGAAGATACTGGCGAAGGAACTCAAAGGGACAGGAATAACGGCGAATTGTGTGGCGCCGGGACCCATAGCGACGGAATTGTTTTACGATGGGAAAACGGAGGCGATGATAAAGAAGGTGATTGATGATTGTCCACATGGAAGACTTGGCCTGCCGGAGGATATTGCGCCGGTGGTTGGTTTTTTGGCCGGCGATGCTTCTGAATGGGTTAATGGACAGATCATTCGGGTCAATGGCGGTTTCATCTGAATTTATTTTATTTGGCAAGAGTTTTGTTTAAATCTGCAGTTTAGCTTGTCATATCTATATATTTTTTTAATTTGTTTGCCTTTGCGCATTCCAAGTCTTTGATGTGAATCAAATTAACATTTTGTATTGATTCTTGTCTTGTTACATTTGAAATCACATTTTTAAATTCAAAATATTTTGCCATGAATTCAAACTTTTTTTCTTGCAATATGATATGAGTAATCCTAAGATTGTCAAGTGATTTCTATTAGCTTATCCTTAGGCTTAATCACATAAATTATTCCCCATTTATAACTTTTTATAGTTTTCTTTTATATTATAAATATATATAATTTCTGTATTATATTTAAATCTAATTCTGTTGCTATTATCTATTTTCAAAGTCATCATATTACTTAATATCTTATATATTAGTTTACATTTTAACTTAGTTCAAAGTATAAATAACTACTCCCTATATTTCATATTAATTGAATTTTTGAGAGATTTTTCATTGTTCAAAATAATTGAATTGTTCAAAGTCCAAGATGAATATTTTGAAACTTTTTTCATATTTGCCCTTTCATTTATTGAAGTTTTATATTTTCTAGGAGTTAAATCACACCAAAGTTATATTTATGATTTTACAAAAGACAATAATGAAAAGTATAGTTTAAATTATGTCATTGAATGATTTTTTTAATCTGTATGCATTATCTCACAAATTCAGTTAATATGGAATAGAGGTAGTATAACTGATCTCAATGTAGGATTTTCTATATTTCTGTATTGATTTGTTAAAAATATATATGAGATAAGATTAACTTTATCTTTTAATTATTTGTTTAAAAATTAGAATATGTTTTTCCTTTTGGTAAAATATCTTCTTTCCATAAAATAGTAGATATTTCTTACTCTCTCCCGTTTAAAAAAAATGACCTTCTTTTTTTTTTAATCTGTTTCAAAAAATGATTTCTGTTTTTTTGTAACACATTTCCACATGATATATTTTAAACCACAAAATTAAAATATATTTTTACACATTTGACATAATTTTAATTTAGAACTATAATTTTTTTTTATTTTCTTAATATTTATATCAAATCAAATAATGCCATTTTTTTTTGAAATGGAGGGAGTAATAAGTTTTTCCTATTTTTATATTTTATCCAATAGTGTTCAAGTGATTTATTTGACTTAATTTCAACTTTGACTCTCTTTATATTTAATAATAATACACATATATGTAGATACTTAGAATATTATCACACAATTAGCACCGCACCAGCAATTTTCGGTCTCTCATCCACCAAATTCCATTTCCTCTAGCAATTTCAGTGCTTTTCTTCAGTGATCATGGCTGAAGCAAACGTAGCCCAATTAACCCAAGGCCAAAACCTCGGGAATCGTGTAGCCATTGTTACCGGCTCTTCTCGTGGAATCGGCAAAGCAATTGCCTTTCACTTGGCCTCTCTTGGAGCTAAACTCGTCATCAACTATTCCTCCAACTCCACTCAAGCAGACGACGTCGTATCTCAGATCAATTCCACCTCCGATTCTCCACGCGCCATCGCCGTCAAAGCCAACGTCTCCGACCCAGATCAAGTCAAATCCCTCTTCGAAGCTGCAGAATCGGCTTTTCAATCGCCGGTCAACATCCTCGTCAACTGCGCCGGCGTACTCGACGGGAAATACCCGTCGATCTTAAACACAACCCTAGAGGATTTCGACAGGACTTTCGATGTGAATGTTCGTGGAGCTTTCATATGCTGCAAGGAAGGCGCTAACAGAATCAAGCGCGGCGGAGGAGGGAGGATTGTATGCTTATCGTCGTCGATGGCGGCGGCGTTGAGGCCTGGTTTCGGGGCGTACGCGTCGTCAAAGGCGGCCGTGGAAGCAATGGTGAAAATACTGGCGAAGGAACTGAAAGGGACAGGAATAACGGCGAATTGTGTGGCGCCGGGACCCATAGCGACGGATATGTTTTACGAAGGGAAAACTGAGGAGATGATAAATAAGGCGATAAATGAGTGTCCACATGGAAGGCTTGGACAGCCGGAGGATGTTGTTCCGGTGGTTGGATTTTTGGCCGGCGATGCTTCTGAATGGGTTAATGGACAGATTATTCGTGTCAATGGTGGCTACGTTTGATTCTTTTGCTTGACTTCTGTATTTCCTGTTTTGGGTGTCATATTCCAAGTTATATTATAGTTGAAATTCGAAGGAAAGTTATTTGTTATTTCCCTTGAAATATTGTGAAAATCAAAATTCTAACTTGAAATAAGATTAAGCAAAAAATAATAAAGATCAAATGATAAAACAAATATTACTCGTAAGTTGTAATGTAATTTTGAAATGTGATTGAGATGATCAAAAGGTAATTACAATATCCCTTAATAAATGAAGAACATCACTACTTGTATTTAAAATATTTCAAGTACTAATGGATTCGACGATGTTATAGGGAAGCTAATCAAATGAGAGATACCTTATGGTGTATGGAGAATTTCAAACAAAGAGTGAGTTGCTTTTGCACATTTTCATCTCCATTGTTAGTCATCGAACCTTACAAACTTGATTTCATACAAATGAAATATTAGTACGAAATTAGTATAGTTTTTATCTTAGCCATATTCTTGAATATTAAAAGGGATGAATTCAATATTTAATATAAATGTCATGTCACAATTAAAAGAGAATGTGACAATTTTAATTGTTATTTTTTAATTTTTTTAAAATTATTTTCAACAAAGCAACTAATATTTACAAGAATATAAAAATATATATGAAAAATTGAACGATAAAGATAAAGATATGAACGGGCCAAACTTTAACCGAAAAATATATCTAAATATTTTCAGAAAGTTTAGCCACATAACCCTTTTCCCTTATATTTAATAATGATACTCAGAATATGTGTGGTAGAATATCATCACACAATTAGCACCACACCAGCAATTTTCCGCATCTTATCTACAAAATCCCATTTCCTCCAGCAACTTCAGTGTTTTTCTTCAGTGATAATGGCGGAAGTAAACGTAGCCCAATCAACCCAAGGCCAAAACCTCGAAAATCGTGTAGCCATTATTACCGGCTCTTCTCGTGGAATCGGCAAAGCAATTGCCCTTCACTTGGCCTCTCTTGGAGCTAAACTCGTCATCAACTACTCCTCCAACGAAACTCTAGCCAACGACGTCGTATCCCAGATCAATTCCACCTCCGATTCCCCACGCGCCATCGCCGTCAAAGCCAACGTCTCCGACCCAGATCAAGTCAAATCCCTCTTTGACGCTGCCGAATCAGCTTTTCAGTCACCGGTCAACATCCTCGTCAACAACGCCGCCGTACTCGACGGAAAATACCCGTCGATCCTAAACACAACCCTCGAGGATTTCGACAGGATTTTCGATGTGAACGCGCGTGGAGCTTTCCTGTGCTGCAAGGAAGGCGCTAAGAGAATCAAACACGGCAGAGGAGGGAGGATTATATGCTTATCGACGTCGTTAGCAGCGGCGTTTAGACCTGGATTCGGAGCGTACACCGCTTCAAAGGCGGCCGTGGAAGCAATGGTGAAGATACTGGCGAAGGAACTCAAAGGGACAGGAATAACGGCGAATTGTGTGGCGCCGGGACCCATAGCGACGGAATTGTTTTACGCGGGGAAAACTGAGGAGATGATAAATAAGGCGATAAATGAGTGTCCACATGGAAGGCTTGGACAGCCGGAGGATGTTGCTCCGGTGGTTGGGTTTTTGGCCGGCGATGCTTCTGAATGGGTGAATGGACAGATTATTCGTGTCAATGGTGGCTACATTTGATTCTTTTGCTCGACTTGTGTATTTCCTGTTTTGAATATATGACTATATTCAAACTTATATTATAGTTGAAATTTGAAGGAAAGTTATTCGGCATTTCCCTTCAAATATGCTTGAAAATTTAATTTACTTCATATTTAATTTATTTTTTATAAATTTTTTTTATAAAAATTAAAAGTTTGAGTGTACTTTTTTAAATAAATTTTCTTAAGGTGAGGGCGTGGGAGGCTGAATATGTGCTAGTGTAGAAAATTCAAAAAAAAATTGAGGGACGAGTCTTGGGAGTTATGTGTTGTTGTAAAAAATTTTAAAAAATAATAATTAATAATTAAAAAAATGGATGAGGCTGTGGAAGGAGGGATATGTGGCGGTGTAGAAATTTTTTTTTAAAAAATAAAATTATAAAAAAATGATCAAAAATATCCCTGAACTAAAAAGGAAGAGAGAGAGAAGCTGATGTAGTCGTCCACGTGGATATTTTGTTTCATATGGCACTGTCATGTCAGCTTTAACGGGAAAGGATATTTATGGTCTCTTTTGATAACGGCGAGGGTATATTTGATCTCAAAAATAGTTAAAGAGTATATTTGAGCTATTTTAAATAATTCGTGGATAATTATGATCCTTTTTCATAAAAACAAATATTACTCGTAAGTTGCAACCTAATCTTTGAAATGTGATTGAAATGATCAAAGGTAATTACAATATCCCATATTTAAAATATTTCAAGTACTAATAATGAGCTGGAAAATGTTATTGGGAAGCTAATCAAATAGGAGATACCTTATGGAGTATTATAAATGGGGAGCCGGTTGTTTTTGCACATTCTCATCTCCCATTGTTAGTCATCGGACCTTACAAACTTGATTTCATACAAATGGAATCCCCAAGTTATAACAGAGAAAAAAACTATTTTGTATAGAATCAATCCAGTTAAGATGTTGAGCTATTTTCTTCCCTTTTGAATTTGTATATTTGTACATAATTAGTATAGTTTTTATCTTAATCATAATTTTGCTAAGCAATTATTGGTTGAGATTTGGAACAGTGGATCGAGCTTATACTCCTCTCAATTTGTCATTTTATTTATTAATATAAATTAAAGTCACGCTATCATACAATGATAATTTTTTTTAAAAGAGATTAAATTTACCAAAGACAAAAAAAATTAAAAAAATCAAAACACTAACAGTGAATTAATTGTACAATTATGATAATTTGGTTGTATCTCTATATGTTCCCTTTCCATAGAATACATGGTTGCGAGCAAACAACTCATTTTCCACGGCAGCATCGACTTGTCTTTTCATGGATATGAATGAAAGCTTATATAAATATACAATATTGAGAAAATATTTAATATTTATAGTAATAATTTTTTTATTGGACACTTATAATATAGTTTTAATAGAATTTTAATACATATTAGCGTAAATAATTTATAAAACTCATATAATACAAGTTTTATTCATGAATAATATATTTATCACGCTTTAATACACTTATAATACATTGTGTCAATTCTTATCAAACAAGTATAATATATTTTAAAACACTCATAATATCTTTATATTGCATACATAATTCACTTTTAATACATGACAAATATATCATAATATTGCTATGTATTACAATAAATAATAAAAAATAAAAAATATCGCTAAAATCAGTAATTATTTATTAAAAAGTTTTCTCCTGAATTTTTTTTCTTAATACTATTGATTACTTTAACACTGATCAAAACAAAAATTCCCGTGCTTGTTACTCCTACTATTAAACTTTAGGAAGCAAAACATGTCTCACAACCCCCCCCCCCCCCACCCACCCCCACCCCAAAAAAAAAAAAAAGAAGAAAAGAGCTACACATTGTAATTTGCAGGAATGAGAATTACTTATGTACAATATAGTAATTTGATTATAATAAGCCTAATTTGGTAACTCAGAAAATAAAGAGAATAACTTGGTGTAATAAGTTAAAAAAACGTTAATATTAGCATGCAAGTTTTTATATTGGCGGTGCATATAAGTTAAGTTTTATCGGAATAAGTAGAGATTTTCTTGAATTTTAGACACAATGATTTCAATGTTACACGAAAGCGGCGCTTCTTTGTTATGTTGTCACACAATTGTCCACCTAGAAGAGCAACTCGCTCTATAGTGTTGTCACACAAGATAAACATGCCGCCTTCATGCTGGTCGAACGAATCGAAGTTATCTTTCGATCAACTGTCCACCCAGTCAAGTACAACTAACAAAGTAGAATCACATAATGCACGCGATTGATGTGCTTCCTACTCGCGATAAAAGAAAGAAGAGCGACATAATCCAATTCAAATTTGACTGTTTGTGGCGTGGGAGTAAATTCCCCAAAAAATTCTAAAAGTAATCAATTCTCCACATGCCCCAACTCCCCACACCCAAAAGAAAATTTTTCATAAAATCCATCCACATATAGTGCATAGAAAGAAAAAGTCAAATTATTCTTTTATTGGTGAACCTGATGAGAAAAGAATAACATTTTCAATTAATAAATGTACATTTCCCTCTTATTGAACCATCTCATCCTTGCCTTATTCCTTAGTAATAACAAAAGAACCACAACATTACTAGCAACCATGGAGGAAACTAACAAAGAATCAACTAAAGATGAAATCAAATACAGAGGAATCAGAGCAATGCCCTTTGTCATAGGTATATATTTTAATTTTTGTGTCTAAACAAAAAAACTGCTGATTATTGAATGATTGTATACTTTTCAATGTATGTTAAACCTGTTTTGTATGACAATGATGTGAAATGAGTTAAATGAAACTGGGATTCATATACCCGACTCCAACTTGTTGTATTCTAAAAGCTGCAGGGAATGAGACATTTGAGAAGCTAGGAACAATTGGAAGCTCATCAAATCTCTTGGTTTATTTGACAAGTATATTTCATTTGAAGACCATAACAGCTACTAATATTGTCAACATCTTCAATGGCACTTGCAACTTTGGCACCTTGCTTGGGGCTTTTCTTTCTGATACTTACTTTGGCCGTTGTAACATCCTTGGATTTGCTTCAGTGTCTTCCTTCTTGGTATAAGAAATACTCATATTGAAAAAAGATTTTAGATTAAGAGTTATTGGTAGGACAGAAGTCATTTTCTATGAAAAATATTGGTCATGGAATAATTTTTTTAGAAAAGATTTATAGAGTTAAATACTAGTAATAACCCCTCTAACAAATCAAGGAGTGTTGTGATGAAATTTTTTAGTGCTAAAGATTAATAGGAGCAATGTTTAAGTGTTAGTGAATCAAGAAATATCAAGTGAAAAGTTAAAGATAGCTATAAGAAAAATGATTTCCGCCATAAGTGACTGGAAGTCATTTTCACTCTTTTTTTGTTTTTTAATAACCATGGCATTAGGCTTAGCTTGCTCGCACCTCGATTAATTTAAAATGCACGTGATATCTCATGGTTCTCAAATTTAATGACCACTAGGCAACACCTTTGAGTGTTAACTCATTTTGCCTCTTTAGGTAGAAAACATTTTCCTTGAAAATCTTTTTTGGTAACCAAACGCTAGAAAATGACTTCTTCATGGACAAAATTTGTCTAGAAAATGACTTCCGTTGTACCAAACACACACTAACCTAACCATTATTTATAAGTCCTTGTAATTACCAGATCTCATCTTTGTTTTCCAATTTGATATCTACAGGGAATGCTAGTTCTGACATTAACAGCAGCAGTCTCAAAGTTGCATCCTCCAGAATGTGTAAACCAAGAAACTGCACCAATATGTGTTGGTCCAACGCCAGGACAAATGACATTTTTACTGGTAGGCTTTTGTTTGCTAGTAATTGGTGCTTCTGGCATAAGGCCATGTAACTTAGCATTTGGTGCTGATCAATTTGATCCCAAAACTGAATCAGGAAGAAGAGGAATCAGCAGTTTCTTCAATTGGTACTATTTCACTTACATATTTGCTGTGATGGTCTCATTGACTGTCATTGTGTATGTTCAAACAAGTGTCAGTTGGTCATTGGGATTAGCCATCCCAACAATTATGATGTTCCTTTCTTGTGCACTTTTTTTTGTGGGCACTAGAATATATGTCAGGCTTGTGCCAAAAGGTAGCTCTGTATCAAGTGTGGCACAGGTATTAGTGGCTGCATTCAAGAGAAGGCACTTGCAGCTGCCAGAGCAACCATGTTACTCCCTATTCAACAATGTGCCTTCCAATTCCTTGAGTTCTATGCTTCCTTACACTGATCAGTTTAGGTAATTCTACTTGCCAGCATCAAAGTTACGAGTCCTGTTAGTGCTTTACTCCTCAAGGTAGGATTTCCCGGTACCAAACTAGTTTAGTTGAGCCTTGAAATGAATAATGACCCCAAGTGGAAAACTAAAAAATTAAATAGAAATCTAGTTTAGTCAAAGCCTTAAAACGGTCACGCCACCGAGTGGGAACCAAAAAATTGAATAGAAGGAAGAGAGTGAAACCACTACCAATAATTCAATATCACCCTTCTAACCTCTTGTGCTCTTGCTACTAATCATAACAAGAAAATTATAGAAAATACTTGCGATATTAAGACTACACAACCTCCTTTCTCTATCTTAGATTCATAAAGATTTTTCTAAGTGATGTCTACATTTAAATGTCTCAAAGGGTTACTGAAAAAACACATCCTTCAGTACAAAAACAAAAATATTGCCAAGTCACCATTATACACCCAACTTCTTTAATCAATGAAATGATAGAGGCAGTAAAAAAATCAGATGCTGCTAAATTATGAAATAAAAAACTCTTGAGAATATAGATAATGAATGCTGTAATAGCTTAATATTGATTCTTGGTCAATTGTAACATATATAATGTAGTCGGGACATGAAAGCAGGAAAAGAAAAACCAAGAATTCGAAGAAAAAAATGTATAGAATATATAAGGCACTTTTAAACGCTGAAGACGTTACTACTATGAACTTGTCGCTCCAGAGGTAACTCACACACTCATTATGTCTTCATTCTATCACCCACTCACCGGTTAAGTAACACTAGTCAAGCATGCTTTTCCATCAAACAGTGTATGATTGCTGAATTGTTTCTATGTCAAGACCCTTCAACTTCACCACTGATTCCACGTGACCTTTAAGTGTGTGTAGCTCACGTTGCCTGCAATGAAAAATGTAGCGTTCAGGTTCCAGAAGTCAATATGTGTTTAGCAGAAGAGAACTAAGAGTAAAGATAAAGCAAAGCAAGCAGAGTAAAATGCCCACAAATGCAAGTTCAACTTCACATTCAACTAGAAACATAAGCAGAATCCACTATGCTTCTGTTGTCAAAAAATCAACTCAAAATGAGAGTCTTTACCTAGCAATTTCAGCTCTCCTCTTTGCTTCCTCAGCCAGCTGATTAAGCTCATTGAAATTGGTAGCCTCACTAAACAATTTGGTGTCAGGAACTTGCAACCCATGAAGGGTCCTCTGTGCATGGGCCCATTGAAGCTCACGTTGTTCTTTTCCAAAATCCTTCTTCCTGGTGAAAGCAATCTGCAATACAAAGAAAAACCATCACATAAAGTTGGATGAAAATAGCATGAGAATGAATATATACCATATATGCATATCTCTACTGCATAACTCATACCCTTTGCTCAAGAACAAGATCCCAGGCCCTTCCACTGAGAGCATATCTGATTAAAAACTTGATGATATCAAGCGGAAAGTAGAATACTAAATTGTAGAGCCAGATCACTCCTGCCCAACCCCAGCCAATTCCTTCGATTGCAGCAAAGCTCCAACTTGCATAAACAGCAATCAAAGTGGCAACCTGTTTACAAATTAGCAACCAAACATTATAAGATTGATGAAGCTGGAGAAAGTTTGTCAGAATCAATGAGCAGATGGCTTACCAGTTGAGCAATCAGAAAAGCAACCACAAGCAACAAACCAGGACGCTCAACAAACGACCAACTTCGAGATCTTGTGACAAATATCAGGGCCTGACTGATAGTGCTCACTTGAAGGTAAATTGCTGATGCAAGTTTCCTGAAGTCATCAGTTGCTGTCTTCTGAAGTGTTGATACCCCAAAAACACGCTGGAAAATCACCAAACTGAGTGAGATTACAAACTATTAACAGTTCATACTTAATACCAGTTCAACATCTAAACATTCCAAACAGCAATGTCAACAGATCATTTAGTTTAATATACAGATAGTCATCATAACAATACTATTATCAAAGTGCTGCTGCACAGGTAAGATGAAAGTCCTCCATCATTGTTCATAGATAAAAGATGACCAGTCCGTGAAGCCAAACATTGTTTCATTAGTTCTATTATATAATACATAACAGCTACATCTCAAACTCCCTGCATCTTTTTGTGAATATTGTGACTGTTCGTTGTCATGTCAAATCTGAACATCTTTTTTTGATATTATACAGGAAACTCATATGCTCACCGGGAAGAAATCTGTCTCATATGCTGCCCAAAAGAAAATGACTGTCATCATTGCCAAGTAGCCACCAAGAACAACCCCAGTAGTGAAAATCTCAGCCAGCTTCCAACTATCAGGCAGAGGAGATGGTTTGACCCTATCCTTTGATATTGTCATAATGGTACCTGAGATTATAAACATTAGAAGTGAGACGTAGAAAAGACACTGTAACGACAAGAGAACTAACCAAACACAGCAGTGGCAAAACATACTACTTTATAGGAGAGCTTTTGATGAAATAAAATATTATTTTGTACATTTGAGGAGTAGCCTCTTATCCCTATTTCTCTTTGGTGCATCCATGGGGATCCAATTTGAATTGAAGATTGGACGTCTTCTTTTTCTTTTGTAGGTTCTCTACTTAAGTATACCACATGAATGCAGGCATTGTTCCCAACAATAATAAATTACTATCACCTTGTCACAGGAAAAAGTTATTAAACCTTAGAGGCTACACATGGAACTTGAAAGACACGATAACAGCTCCTGATAACATTTTTTATCAATCTACCTTATCTTTTGATATAACGATAATGACAAACATACAACATCCTCCAATTTTGCCAGTCACTATTTTTATCAATCAACCCGAAGTAAGTATCTTTTCAAATTTTGGTACACCCATTAAGAAAACGACTCCCTCTGTTCACTTTACTTGTCCGCTTTGGACTCTGCATGCCCCCTAAGAAACAATGATTAATATGATTATTTTACCACAATACCTATATTAATTGTTGTATAGTCTTAGGTCTTGGGAAATGATTTTGGGAAATAAGTAATTAATGTTGAAGGTAAAATAAGAAAAAAAAATTGTTTTTCTTCCAACATTAAAAGTGACAAGTAAAAGTGAACAGAGGGAGTAATTAATAGCATTAATTATAAGAGTTATTGACTAAATTCCCCCTTATCTTTCCTAGTAAATGTAAATAAGCATCCAAAGACATTTAGAAAGAAGTAGAGATCATTTATTACAGCAAGAGTAAATTTGAAAATAATTAATCTCTTGCTTTCTTAAATGACACTTATTTGGACCAAATTTGAAAGGCAAGAGAGGTATTTTGAACCGGATGGGGTATTAATTCATTGGAAAAATGTTTCACATGTAAGTACGTTTCCTTTAGGTCCGATTCTCTCTATGATCTTTTATTCATGTCAGAGATTTATAAGCCATTAGAAAATATAGAGAACTTCTAGCCCTATTTACTTTTATTTTTTCTACAATAATACAAGCAAGTTTCATTTCAATACTCTCAAATTTTATCTTAAAGACAAATTAGGGGTCTTTTAAAATGACGGAATGTTTAAACTCAACATTGTCTATGTTACTATAAGTGAAATAGGACCAACCATCATTGAGGATTGCAATGATAAGCACCATGAAAGGTGGAAAGTCAAACTTCCAGATAAGGGCCAGAAGCATAAAACCAAGCTGTGACATAAAATAGAAGAAGAATGTCAAAATATCATATAAGAATCATAAAGATTACAGAGAAAAGAAGAAGCAGCCAAAAAACATACCACAATACGGATTGTGATGGAAACAGCATATATCTGTCGATGCAAAAAAAAAAAGACAGATAAGTTATCAAAATCAGAGATGGATTGTAAGTGCATTTAAGCTCATTCAGGACTACAATCAGGCACTACCTTCAAAATAACAGACGCTAAGATATAGCAAAAAATTAGGATGTATAAGGATCCAAATATTACGTCTCTAGTAGAACCAACAAGACAAATATATACCGTGTAGTTTTTCATCCTTTGAAAGATTGCTCGACTAGTCAGAACAGCACTAATGATGACACTGAGACCAGGTTCGGTAAGAACAATGTCAGAAGCACTACGAGCAGCATCAGTGGCATCATCAACAGCTATCCCAATATCAGCCTTCTTTAAAGCAGGAGCGTCATTGACTCCATCACCAGTCATTCCACAAATATGCTTCCTAGCTTGCAAGCGCTTTACTATCTCATATTTGTGCTCTAAAGCAATGAGCAAGACAAGGTATCAGTAAAGACATACATTCTGATAAACAAGTAATGTACCCTATTGAATACCCGAAATTAGAGAAGTACAGAAATTCTCGGAAAGACATATACCAGGGAATACTCCAGCAAAACCATCAGCCTTTTCTATCAGTTCATCAATTGGTAAAGAAGCAATTGATTCATCCTTAGTCTGCCCCAACAGAGCAGATGAAGGATACATGTTGGTTCCCATTCCCAGGCGGCGCCCTGTTTCTTTACCTATAGCCAGTTGATCCCCTGTCAAGAGAACAGACATCAAGAAATTTAAGTAAACACATAAACATGTCAAAACTTCGATGTAGCAAAAAAGGCACAACCAGTAAGACGACACCCGTCCGAATTACGTCTGAGCTTTTTACAGAAAAAAGCCATATCTTGGTAATACACAAGTTGACTGACAGAAGTATAGTCTTTAAAATTCAATAGTGAAAGCCTGAAATCCTTATCAACACAATAAATGAAATGTCAAGGGACATGCATAGACATCACTCTCACGCCAATAAGACCAGGTGGTGCCTCTAAACTGAACCATAAACCAGTCCAACTATCATATTGTCCTCATCAAAAATCAAAAACAAAAAGGCACAGCCCAATTAAGAATTTGGAACGAATCAAAAGTAGTCTTTGATGCAACAAGCTCAGAATACCGAGAATTAGTAGCAGAGTGCATTACCATCTTAAGTTGGTGATAATTTTGAAAACCTCTATTCACTGGATACATTTTTCCTTTCTCTTCCTTTTATTAAAGGGTTAGGTAGCCATTACTATCAAGTTTAGCATGCAGTCCATTTGCAAACAATACATAAGAATAAAAAATCTGGAAGTACCTGTGATCATTTTAACATTCACTCCAAGATTCAAAGCCCTCCTTATAGTCTCAGCACTGTCATGTCTTGGTGGATCAAACAAAGGCAAGAGACCAATGAATTGCCATGGTCCTCCGGAACTCTCCTTCCTTCCCTCTGGAACTTCCTGCATGGAAATTTAGGGTGTGCATGATTAAGCAAATTAAGCCTCTATTTTTTGACATAATGATTGGACTTGGAGACAGCTAACTAATCCCTCCTCTCCACTATAAAAGTATTAGGTTATATGCTTAATCTGCAAGATAATTGATTCATTCAATTTATATACAACATGATGAGTTCCACAGATGATAAAAGGAAAGGAAAATACCTGGTATGCCACACCAAGTGAGCGCAAGCCCCTCTCAGCAAACTTATCAATCACCGCATGAGCTCTACGTTCTATGTCTGACTTGTTGTGTGCAAGATTTATGATCTAATCCACATTGCAGTGATTGGTTAGAAAATGTAATCATGGTAAGTAAAAGCAAGCAAAGAAGGACTACTTAGATGATAACAGTCATACCTGCTCTGGTGCCCCTTTGCTGACCCTGTGCATTTTTCCTTCACCGTCAAGATAAGTAAGTGCTGTTCGCTTGTCAGTTGGATTGAAAGGAAGAAAGTGTATTTCACGAATGCCAGCGCGTGCCTGAATTAATGGCAGCATTAGAACAGTTCTCTAGCAAAAATGGATGCACTAATCACAGAGTCATGAAGTTCTAAAGTTACCTCCTTTGGATCAGACAGCATCCCAACAATAGCAGTATCAATGGCATCCTGGTTCTCTGTTCGAGACGCTCGAGCTGCCATCAGAACAACAGTATCTGCATCGACACCTTTGGCAAAAACCTGAAAATTTAGCAGGAACAAACAGAAGAAAATCAGAGTCTGTGTGGAATAAGGAATAAGGAATAAGACTAAACCCTTATTCTCACCTCAACAAGGTTTTTGTCGACAGTAAGTTTGTTTAGTGTAAGGGTCCCTGTCTTGTCACTACAAAGCACGTCCATACCAGCCATTTCCTCAATAGCTGTCATTCTTTTTGTAATAGCACCCTGTATAGTTAAAATGATGAAATATGCAATCACATATCAGAACTCCTGAACAACGATAACTCACGATTGAAGACATGCTGAAACACTATATCCTAAGATAACGATGCTAACTAACAAACCTGTTGAGCGAGGCGATGAGAACCAATTGCCATTGTGACTGAAAGGACCGTTGGCATGGCAATTGGAATTCCACCAATGAGAAGGACAAGAAGATTGTCAATCCCAGGACGATATTTGCGGTGTTGGATAGGGTACATCACAATAATCTCTATTATCATCCCCACTGCAATAGAACAGATGCAGAAGTTTCCAATAGCAGTCAAAACCTGATAGAGACATCAACAACATTGAATGTCAGATTCAGAAGAATGAGATTATCAACTAATATTCAAAACAAATAAGACAATACAAGTTCAACTCGCCTTTTGGAAGTGTCCCACTTGGTTTGTACTGTCCACAAGGTGCGCAGCCTTCCCAAAAAAGGTATGAACCCCAGTGGCGATGACTACAGCTTCTATCTCTCCCTGTTTACAGGTTGAACCAGAGTAGACACCATCTCCAGGACCTTTTGTTACAGGAAGAGATTCACCAGTCAAAGCAGACTGCAAGTAATAGATAATTTTAGTACCACAGTTAAAGACAAAATATTGAATGCAGAGAGCAGCCACTTATTGAATCGTAAAAACTTAATCACCTGGTCAATTTTCAGCGGATCACCTTCAAGAAGACGAGCATCTGCAGGAACAATATCTCCCAGTTTAATACTGATTATGTCCCCAGGAACTAGAACAGCAGCATCTTCTTCATTCCATTTTCCATCTCGAAGAACCTGCATATATCAACAAGAGCACAGCTTTCAATTAGCTTCTCAACCTCATACTTCCCATCATAGTTATGAAAGTTAACAACTTTCACATGCCGTCTAATAGAAAATGAATATCAGATTATGGTTGGTGACTCTAGAACCTTGGCTTTAGGAGCGAGCCGAGCCATGAGAGCAGCTGCTGCATTGCCAGCATTGTTCTCCTCAATAAAACTAATAGTTGAGTTAATCACAAGTAAGGTAATGATACCCACAAAATCTTGCCAATCCGGAGGCTTTCCCTATAAAATTCAACATATATTCAATTAAGTCAGAAGAACCAGCATATTATCGAATATAAAGGTAAATCCGAATGTCAGTGCTTACTCCTCCATTTGCCAGAGCAATTGCCATAATAGCAGCAGCTTCCATAACCCATGAGAGAGGATTCCACATAAACCCCAAAAATTTCAAGAATTTGCTCTCCTATAACACAGCACAAACGGTAAATCTTCAACAATCATAACAGTTCACTTTAATTTTTAAGTCAAAAACTTAAACATCAAATTTTCCATTAATTCAGCTAGTTCAACTTAAGTCAAGTAATTTTCAGCTAGAAAGAGTCAATTCAAAGTCCAAACAAGACAGACAAGATACTAAAAGAAAACAAAAAGAGAAAAGAGAAAAAAATTCAGTAACAAAAAGAAAACTAACCCATGAAAGTATCAAATCAAAAAAAGGAAGAGAATATACAGGAGATGCAGTTCAAAGTGGACCAGCAGGGGAATCAAAAAACAAGAAAAGGAACAACTCTGCAAAAAGAATTAAAAAAAAAAGAGTAATCATCACCACACCTTCTTCTCCTCAAGTTTGTTGTACCCAAAAATTGCCAACCTTTCTTGGGCAGCCGTACCAGTAAGACCCTCTTTGGTACATCTCAAATTTTCAAAAACTTCTTCAATGGGTATATTCTCCTGCAATTACAACAGCAACAAAAAAGGAAACAAACCCATTAAAACTAACAAAAGGTTTAGCAAAAAAATCTGATCTTTTTAGTCAGATCCATTACCAAATCCACAGTTTCCTTTAAGACAGCATCTAACACCTCAGGTTTCTCCCCCATCTTGCTTAATTTCCTCTCTTCCTATTTCAAGATTCAAGAAAAATTTATTATTGTATCAATAAGATACTAAAAAAACACCCATCAAAGGAAAACAAGATTACTGAGTTGAGTTATGAGTAGGAAGAGAAGCAAGAACTACCCACGAAAGAAAGATAGGATTTTTTTGGGTCCAGAAATAGGATTGGTGAGTCGCCCACCAAATCCTAAAATAGTGTGGAGACCAATATACTAACAGGCTCCAAACACTGCTTACCTGTTACTCTCCCTTGCAAAATACTTATCATAATTTATTTATTTTTTAAATCAAATTATACCAACTTTGACTGATATTATCACCTTTTTTGCCCAGAGTTAAATAATACAATTTTTGACTAATACTATTATAATTTTCTTTTTGAAGTTTGAAAGTAAAATAATACGAATTTACCAACTTATAATATTTTTTGTATTTTAAAATATCAAATAATCTAATCTAATTTTAAAAATTAATTAAATTCAAAATGACTCTTAAAAAATTATTTTATTTTCTAGTTCATTTAAAAAAAACAATATCTATTTTTTAGTAACATTTTAATTCTAACTTTTTAAATAACATACTTAAGATCATAAAATTAAAGAATATTTTGACCACCTATTTTAAGTTTAAAATCATAAAACTTAAAAGTTTTTATATTTTTTAAGTCTTATATTAAATTTAAAATCAGATAAATAAATTGATATAGAATGAATAATAATATTAATATACAATTTGTCAAAGTTCCTACCAACTTTAACCCTTTTTTAACTTTATATTGCATTATTTTTTCTTTCACTAAAATAAACTCTGCTTTATTTTACTTTTTGTGTTTTCATCACTAAAAAGAGTAACAGAGTTTCTTTCCAGATAAAGAGATTCTATTGTCTCAGTTAGTGAGTGACCATTTGGAGTAATGGGAACTATTAAACGGCTGTTATCTCATGTATTTAAAATAAGTAAATCAGAAATAATAAAAATGGAAAAAAATAGTAGCTAAGTCTACAGAATTTATTATGTATTCTTAAGAAATTTAATTCGCTCACTGTATTTAAGGTTATGGATTATTTTCTCATAGAATAAAACGGATAGAACATTAAAAAAGTAGCAGTATCTCAAACTTCAATAATTTCAGCGAACTCATAAAGCAGCAACGAAATCACACAAGGACACAACTTTGTTTGTAAGAAAATATATGTAGAAGAGGGAGAAATTTCGATGTCGAAAGATGAGAGGAGGCCTCTCTATTTATAGCCAACAAAGGTTGTGAATATATTTGTTCAGAATAGTCTCATATGTTCAGAACAAGCATTGTATCTTTTGGAAAAGAAATGTCTTTTCGAAAGGAATAGGTCCTTTCCGAAATATTTTTGCAAAATTTAAATTCTATTTATTAGTTAATTTAATTTAATTAATTATTCTATAATTTCGAATTAATATTCAGAAAAATAAAATTAATTAATGAGATTAATAAATAAATTCATTTGGCGTTGTCGAAGCCGAGCTGAGCGACGACGACGACGGCATCCTCTACTTAACCCTTTAAGGGTTAAAAGAAGTGTTTCCTTATATAAGACAAAACATTTCATTTCTTTTACCAATGAGAGAGAAATGACCTTTCATTTTTTCTATATTTGATTTCCCACATTTCTCAATTATTATTTCTGATTCACACTTCGCTTAAACCCAACAACAACAAAGTCAGAAATTTCGTAAAAAATATTTTAAAATAATAATTTATAATACATATGTATTTAAAAATTCATATATATTTTGAAAGCAAATTGTAAAAATAAAGAGGTGTGCCTGCACATGCTCATGTGCCCCCCCCCCCCCCGGCGCACACACACAGTACCATACTTCTTTTTTAGTAGTCTTTTTCCTCCCCTTTTATTTTTTTTTATAGCTTTGAATTAATTAAACTTTTGTAGTTTTATTTGTGAATAAGAAGAAAGACAAATAAATATACTCTTGTCCACAAAAATAAAGTATTTTCTTTTTTTAATAAAAAGACAGTCAACTTTTTTAATGCACGTTACTTAGTTGTACTACATAACTTCTTTGACGTATAGCTGGTCACAGTCTATATTGATCCAGAAAATATTTTTTACAAAAAAGGTAGTTAAACTAATAATAGTAATAGTATTTTTTGTTGGATCTCTTCAACATTATCTTATTTTTAATTATTTTGTTGTGGACTGATATATTTGCATATAATAAAAACACTTTAAGCCTGCAAGTTGACACATTCCTTCAACCAGTAGACCTAGTCAATTTATTTTCACCTTCCTTAGCAATTTTATTGTTTGTTAGACTGCATAAGGGTCATGTATTGTTCTTAATTATTTTTCAACAAACAAATCATAGTTTATTACGTCATCTTAATAATATAATCATTTTGTTTACACTAACAAATTCAAGTAAATAAATACTAATATTAATTCGATTTCAACTATGCTCTAATTCTATGCATAAATTTTTCGATCGAAAACTTATTGTTAATTGGAGAAATGATTATGAATTTTATTTTAAATTATATATTTTAAAAGTCTTTTTTTATTATTTTTAAATTTTTATCTCCAAAAATTGTCATTGCATAAATTAAGATAAGAAAAATACAAATATTTAACTGTAAACTCAGTCGTTATTAGCTAATCTTGAAATGACCATTGGGAATTGTGATATCTTGAAATGTACATGAATATAAAGTTGGTATATAGCTAATCTTTGTTGTTGTTTTTTTTTTTTGCTTGTTTAGTCATGTTCATGTACCCACGTTTGAGAACAATAATTGAAATACAAATCCATGATCTTGGCCATTACACATAATTATAATTTTGACAAAGTCACATGGGATTCCATAAATCCTTAATTAATAAAGTTGAAGGCATCAAAATATACTAATAATAATAATTAGGACGTGATTATCACTTCTAAATTACTTCCAACAAAAACTAGCCATTTGGCAATCGACAATTCATCACCTAAACAAAATTTTAACATATGAAAATAATATCTGTATATATATAATTAGCAAATCATTGACCAATTCATTTAAGTTTTTCTTCTTTCAATTGAAAAGATACAATAATTGTTTTTAGTGGAACTTTTCACATAAGAAAAATAAAATAAAATAAAAATGGACAGCTTTTTGTGGTGTCCACCGAACAATCAGCAAATCGTTAATATTTTTTGGAAAAGAATAGTAGGTAACTTGAATTAGTTTTAACCGTTTAATATGTCATTTTCCAAGGATTTTTTTCTGGCCCCTATTAAAATTTGTCATTTCATGGCTTCTCTCTTTTTTCTTTTGTTGTTAGCTGGCTTTATGTTACTCCCGTTTCAAAATAGTTATTACGTATTATTTCTTAAAAATTAATAATTTAATTTAATATATTTAAAATTATTATATAAATATTTTAAAATTATACAAAAAGTACTAAAAGTTATAATACTCATATGAATATATGATAAAAAAAAATACATCTTAAAATATTAATCAATATTTATATCGGTTGATTTTCAAAAAGGAAATTATGACAAGTATTTTGGAATGGAAGGAAGTACAAACTTTTTGAATATTTTATTACTTCCGGTGCCTCAAATTATTTGTTGTCCTTACTTAAAATAATTATCTTCAAATATCTCATTATTTTAAAAGTTCAAAATAAAATTAATTATTCTTTTATCCTTAGTATTAATTGTTCTTAAAGATTACAAGTACTTCAACAAAATAAATATTTAGCATTAAAGAGAAATAATATTTTAAAATATAAATAAGAATAAAATAATTAAAATCATCTCTAATTAATGTTTTTTCTAAGAAATGTGCAGAAAAAATAGAAATACCAAAGATAATTTGAGGCAGACGAATAACTAACAAGATCCAACTATTAACAAAGTTTATTTAAAGTAAATAACATTAATTAAGCCATTCTTGATTAATAATATCCATATTAAAACGTACGTACATCCGTAAATAAGATTTTAAAGTCGGTTAACATAAATATAGGAGTAATATTAATGCACTCAATACTTCTCGTGGCAATAAATGCAAACGTAACAAAGATAGATATATACTTCATTCTCCTACGAGTTTTTTAATCAAATATAAATTTCAACAAAAAAATTAACGACGACTCATATTTCTATCAAAGAAGTAAATAAAATTTATATGCTTAAATATTCATCAAATAAATTATATATAAATTAGATAAAATATTATACTTCTAACATAGATAGATATACTTCTATTCCTTATGAGTTGTTTAACCAAATATAGATTTCAACATAAAATTAACGACGACTCGTGTTTCTATCAAAGAAGTAAATAATACTTATATGCTTAAATATTCATCAATCAACTTATATAATTAGATAAAATATTATACTTCTAACATAGATAGATATATTTCTATTTTTTATGAGTTGTTTAACCAAATATAGATTTCAACATAAAATTAACGACGACTCGTGTTTCTATTAAAGAAGTAAATAATATTTATATGCTTAAATATTCATCAATTAACTTATATGTAAATTAGATAAATATCAAAGGAGTTCTAACCTCTTGAAATTTTGTATAACTTATCCATAATGCACCTTTCTAAATCTACAATTTTCTGTTCAGAAAGAATATCTGGTCCTTATATATACAATTACATTTTTGGGATTAAATCCTAGTCCAAAAACGTACAGGATTCTTTTTCTCCTCAATCTTAATCCAACACTGTATAGAATGTTTTTTCTCCAAGTAATTGTACATGTTGTTGGGATATACCCAATCCAAAAAGTGTAAGAAAATTCCCTTCTAGAAGATCAGTTATTTTTGACCAAAACATGTATTAGCATTTTCTTTCTCTTGAAAGATTATTTTTTTTTCCCATGAATTCCTGAGGCACAAGATTTAATTTTTAACAACCTGACATTTCAGCTTAAAATAATTGTCATCCTAAAAATTCAAGACTAACATTAAAGATACACTTCTTTATAATTATGGATTAATTTTCAAAACAAAATTGGGAAAAGACATAATTTTTTTTTGAATTTGTCACAAAAAATTATTTACACACTTAAATTATTATAACGATCTATTACACACCTGAATTACTTAAAAGTGAATTTAATTTCATCCTGATGCACATACAACCACTCATATGATAAGAAGTGTTTCACACTCGCGCTATGTCAATGCTACATTAATAATTATGTCAGATTTCAAAAAAATAATAATTCATGTCACCCCAATTACTTCTTCTTTCCTAAACACCATTAAACCACCACCATTGTTATTTTCAACAAATTCACCTCTCCACCACCCACAATCAAATTTACCAATTTAATCTTTCCACATCCGCTGCCACCATAAAAAAAGGGTAACAACCATAATAAATTTGACTAAATTCATCATCACCACTGCCACCATTAAAATTCATCATAGTTATAACCACAAATTCCAGCATCCACATCAAAATCACATGAGTTTCATTGTCAATTATCAAAATTGTAAAAGTGTGTAATGGATCGCCACACCAATTTTTGGGATGGAAATAAGTTCACTTCTAAATTATAAAAATGTGTAATTGATCGTCATGATAATTTAAATGTGTAACTAATTTTTTGATACTAGTTTAAGGAGAAATTTATGTCTTTTTCCAAACAAAATTAGGAATAAGAATGACTTAATAATATTTTATCTATCTTTTAAAAAACCTAAAAAAAAATAATTTAAAAAAATAAAGCGAGAGTTCGACGTATGAATATTTGTTTAGAAGTTAAAAAGTTGGAGTTAAAAAATGATTAAACATGGGGCATGCGAAAAGCTTAGTGATGCCTTTACTTTTCCTCCATATTCAGCTCTCTCTCCCTCTCTTTCTTTTTTTTTTTTCATTAAGTAGTCAAGTTTGGATTAAAATTTCGATTAAATTAAAATTATACACTGCAAAATTTATTTAAAAATATCGCTTTCAACATAATTTTTTCATAGTCAAAACACAAATTCAAAACTAAAAAAAATAATGTCACTAATGCATTACAAACCCGGAAGTTTTCTTTTCTTCAACTTTCCACATTTCCATCTTTCTTTTATCTTTACTTTTCCTTTTCCTCTTTTCTACTTTTCTACTTTTCTACTATCCGTACACTATCTATAACTTACTTTTTGGCTCCTTTTACAGTCATACATCGCCTTTAAGATTTTTGCCTTTTTTCGCTTAAGGTGTATTTGGTACGAGGGAATTTTTTGAAAATATTTTTCAAAAAATATTTTTCTGAAAAATAAGTTGGTTTTTAATATATTTTTTTATGTTTGGTTGGTCAGCAGAAAATATTTTCTGAATTACAATTCATAAATAAAAAATACTTTTTATATAATTCGACCCCGACCTCAACCCGAGACTCCGATCTCGACACCCGACTCTAACTCCCGATCCAACACACTATCTCAACCCAAGACCCGATACTCGACACTCGACTCCGACCTTGAACCCAATCTAACCCGATCCAACCTCAATCCTGACTCTAATTCGACCCCACTGAGACCCCAATTCCAACCCTGACCCGAGATCTAATTTTGACCTTGACTCGAGACTTCGTCCTTAACCCTGACACCCCATTCGAGATCCGACCTCGACCCCAACCCGAGTCTCGACCCCGACTCTAACACCCTATCCCGATCTCAGACCTTGACCCGATACCTTTACCCCGACCTTGACCCCAACCCTGATCCGAAATCTCGACATCGATCCTCACCTGAGACCCCGACCCTAACACCCACCCTCAACCCAACATTCGATACCCGACCCGAGACCTCGACACCGACCCCAACACCAAACCTCGACCCAACATCCAACACTTGACCAGAGACTCGACCCCAACCTCGACCCAAGACTCCGACCCAATATTTGAGATTCGACACCACCTCTAATTTCGATCCGAGACCCGACGCCAACCCTTACTCCAATCTGAGATCAATACCCAACCCTGACGCTAACCCAAGATTCAACACCCCGACCTCGACCTCGACTCTCGATTCGAGACCCGATTTGAAATTCGACCTGAGACCTCAACCCTGATCTTGACTCCCTACTAGACCTCGATTCGAGACCCCACCCTGATCCCGATTGCCAACCTCGACCTCGATCGAGGCCCGACATCAACACTCAACTTTTAATTCTTGACTCTCGATCCAAGACTCCAATCCGAGATTCGACTCCGATTCTCAATCCAAAATACGACCTCTAAATCTAACTTGATATCCGACCCCAAATCAATTCGGAACTTGAGGTTAGTATTGTAACTCGATATCTGATACTTAAGTTAGGATTGAAAGTTGAGGTATGAGGTTTAAAATGGTTTTGGAAAATGTTTTCCTTACTTTTTTAAGGAAAGTCATTTTCCTTGAATTTGAGAAAAATAAATTAATTTAGAAAACATTTTCCTAAATATTTAAGTCAACTAAACATGAGAAAATTGAAAAATATATTTTGGAAAACGTTTTACTTCATACCAAACACACCCTTAATATTCAGTATTTGCATTCAATTAATTTTAAAAAAAATTAATTATAAAATTTTACTTTTAGAAATAAAATATTTTTTATTAATTATAATTTTATTTAGATTTACGCTCAAAATTTCTAATTAAGAAGGCCGAAGAACTTGTCATTTCAGGACAATTTTTAGTGGTAGACATGTACTATTGTTATTATTATCTATGTTTGTACCTTATGTTACTAATGTTAAGCCAATTTCGTTGACAATTCTTTGGTTTATTTTTATTTATTCATTGTATTAAAAATATATATATCTAATTTTACTTGTTTAATTTAAAAAAAATTAAAAGATAATTACTATTTTAAACTTATTTATCCTTATAATCATTAAGTATTATTCATTTTCAATATTTAAATGATTTATAATGATTAATGTTGATAAAGTAAAGTTATTATTTTATTTATTATTTTTTAAGAGTGTGACGGACAAATGAGGCTTGCTTAAGTGATTGAACACCTTCACTATCAACCAATAGATGAGGGTTCGAGTCACTTTGAAGGATACACGAGAACACTAAACACTAGATGATTTCTTTTTATGTGATCTAACTTTAATACACAAAGCTACCTGGTACACAATTCCAGTGGGAGGTTACATATGTTACATTGAATTGGTTAAGATACAAGTATGCTGATCCGAACATTAAAATTATCAACAACAACAATAAAAAAAGTATTTAACTTTTTTAATTTCAAAGTAGGCCATCAATATTTTTGGTGTATCTTGGATCGGTAGTGACGAGATATATTTTATTTATTTTAGGTCTATACCAAGCTTTTAATAAACAGATCTGGTTCTTTGTTTAATTAAAAAAAGCAAAATATAAATAATGTGACACAATATTAGTGACAACAAATCCTAGAATTAGTCTTCAAAGTTGCTAGCCATATATGTATGGAAAGGACAAAATATGCATCGGCCTAATTTAACGGTTATGAAGACAAAATGTTTGAAAAACTTTTCCTATCAAATTAAACACCATATTTTATTGTGATTTTTTAATAATAAAAAAAGAATTTGAACATTTTGCCCTTTCATTGAGCTTAAAATAGCATTACTTATTCTGCTTTTTAGTAAGTTATCTTGTATTTTGCCCTCAATTTTAAGGGAGCTACAAATCAATTAGTATGTTCACCTAACTTTGGTTTTATGATTATACGTAAACTATCAAATATTTTTTTGATATTTCATATGTAATATTTAAAATATTATATATATGAGATGTAGTAAAAAATTAGTGAATAAGAGGTTAGTCAATGGAACTTTCTATATATGTTGTCAATTAGGTCCTTCATTATTATTATTATATCATTAAAGATTGTACTAGTAAGTATTTTTTTATTCTTAATTATAGATTTATAGTTCGTATTCTAAATATAGAATCGTCTTTGATATTGGTAGGAAGCACTTTACATTCTAAAATAAATTTTTCGACATGAATCTAAATTAATCGACTCCAAAATAGATACTGAAGAACTGATGGAATACTTGAAAAAATGAAGAAGGAAGAAGTCGTTCACTATAATTATACTTTTTATGTAGTCATTAATTCTCTTCTACTGTTTGTTTACCTAACTATCAAATAATATTTTGATATTTCATATGTATTATTTAAATTTTTGTTATTTATAAATCATCTCGTAAAGGCGAAAAATTGATTGTAGTGAAGAGTTTAGACACTAGCACTAGAAATAGTTCTTTATTTAAGTTTATTACATGGTACCAAGTGGGACAAAAAAAATCATTGTTTTGAATTTCCAAAGGATCTAAAAACTAATTAAATTAAGGTTGGGTGGGGGTGGGGATGGGGAGAGGAGTTTCATCCACAAGAATTAACAAGAAAAGGTCCTTTTTTTGATACATATATGTAAGAAAAGTCTTTTGTGAGCTTACGTGAAATATACATTTATTGGAGTTTCAAAGAAGAGTCTAAAGATAGAAATATATAATAAGGTTGGAGCTGGTATATGCTAAATGGGGTCAAAAAAGTAAAAATATTAAAAGGAAAGGTTGGTCTGTAATGTGATCAATGACCAATATGGATTAATTCGCGGTTAGATTATTGAGATTTCTCTTTCCTTAATCAAATTTTAAATTTGAACTCTTGAAAATGTAAAAGTCCTACATTAATTATTCTGTATTATTGTTGGAAACTTGGAATATATGTGTAGTCAGCCCTAGCATTAACACAAAAAAGCAACTGGGAATAAAGTTAGCATTAATAATTAGATTCTAATTTACAGGAGATTTGGATTTATTAATTTGATTCTTATTCACTTGGCCTTGCCTTTGTCTTTATTTCTTACACCATAGATGTACAGATAACTACAATTAATAATTAACAATTACTCTTGATTTATTTAGACAGACACCAACTAGCAATTTTTAGCACTAATTTGAATTAGGACATGTATACAAGTAGTGAGTGTTTGATTGTGTTTAATTGTGTAATTTGAAAAAAAAAATAGCTTTCATTTTTAAAGTGAAAAATGATTTTTGAAAATTCGGAAGTTCATCTCCGAAAAAAAGTAAAAAAAAATCATGGCCAAATAGTATCCCCATCCCATTATTCTTTTTTACTAAGAATCGAAGACGTAGCACTACTTAGTAGTAGTATCCTCATCCCATTATTCTTTTTTACTAAGAATCAAAGATGTAGTAATATTTAGTAGTAACTCTTTAAACTTCGATATTTTATTTGAGATATTTAAAATCACTATATTTAATGACATTTTAGTACTTTTATACATATTTCTTCTAATTTATAAGAAACAAAAAAAATATTTTTTTAATTTTTTTTTAATTTTTTTGTTCAATCAAATTAAGATAAATAAATAATATAAGAGTACCTAATATTTTGTGACAACAAAATGTGAACGTACATAGTATTATATTGAGTCAAAAAAATAAAGATTATGTTGGCAATCACTATCAAATAACTACATCCATTCCACCAAATAAGGTAATTTGTATGGAAAATAATAATATTAGGTCTAGCTAATTCAAAGATAAATCGTAAAGTGAGAATTTTTCAAAATCATATACAATAACCTCCCTTAACCAACAAATGGGACATTTAACACCTCCTCCCTCTTCTCCGCAAAAGAAATTAAGCTTTGAACTCGACTCAAATTTAAAAGCTACCGCATAAGGTAAGTATTAACCAAATTAAACATATATAATTAATGAAACAAAAACTTATTCTTACTTATAGACTATATAGTATTATTAATATGGAGATCAAGTCAAGCCTCCAACTACCTTTTCATTTACTTTGTTCTTTGAATAATTAGGTTAGTAGGAAGGAAATTTCAACAAAAGAAAAGTATTGAAAACGAATGCAAATTAAATTGAAGAATTGATAAAAGGCTAAAACTTAAATTACATAAAACGAAAATTAAACAAGTTCTTGACCAAGTTGTTCTTTATGGGGTTTAAAGGACAAGAAAGAAGACATAGGACATGTGATGTGGCACATGTACCTAATCAATTGACAAAACTATGCTATTTGGCCGACTTTTTTCGATAACCAAAGGCCATAATTCAGCTAATAAGAGTTTGTGGCGGAATAATAAATATTTTTTTAATTTTTAATTAAAAATTTTAAATTTAAATTCTATCATTTTCGAAGTCATCTTTGTTATAGATCATATTTTATTTTTTAATATAAATTTTTTCGAATGAAAACTTAAATTTAATGTGAATATCGAAGCAAAAAGGTCATAATTCAAACATCAAACCTTCGGTATTAAAAAACATATCACATGATGACTGTCCCATTTTCCAAGAAATGGTACCATCCGTACTATACCGTAACACCTCATATACTTCAATTACTTATAAATTAAGAATCATATATATGGCCAAAAAAATATATTTTTTTAAGAGTTCTTGCAACCTTTCAATGTTTTCTTGATTGAACTTTCTAACAGTTTGTTTTACAACTAGCAGTAGACAGAAGTGATGGCCAGGGTGTTAAAATGAACTATCAAAAAATTGAATCAAATCAAATTAAAATTAATTAAATCAAACTGATATAAAAAGGTGACGTATTCTTTGACTTATTGATTTGGCTAGGGTATGTTAAATTGAAAAGGTTGGACCATGTTTAATTTTGGTTTTGTATTTACTAGGCGTGCGCATCCGATGCAACTCATCATTTAATTAAATGCATTGAATATCCGATCATTTTAAAAATGGATCAAATATGAGTCACTCCATATATATTAAGGATACTTACGGTAGATGGTCATTCAATCATTTTAATTATCAAAAAAATAATTATTTAGTATATATTTAATGTATAAAATGTATCATAATATATATTCAGTGTATAAGTAATCTATATTGTATAGGCAATATATATTTTTATGACTTTTGCAACCTATATTTTATAATTCATGATATATTTTCTATGATTTTAGGCTATTTTTTTATGTAAATAAAGCATGGATATATTTGTTATAAACTAATTAATTTTATTGTATATATTTGAAATTGATGCGAAGAATCGATAATCCATATTATTCATCTTGTATCAGATTGTTAATTTGAAGTACAACTCAATGTATGATTAAATGACAAACAATGAATTTGTTATTCAAGTTAATTGCTCTGTAGATTGCACTAGTTGATCTTTATTACTATAATTTCTGGATGGAAAAAAATCATGGGTATCGAGATCCGCTATCCACCAACTGTATTCTCCTTAAAGTATATAACGGATTGTTTGATAGCTAGTTTAAGTTGCACTTAATATATAAATAACTTTATTATTTATGTATTCATTTTATAATATGTTTAATTTGTAATTAGGATAAAAGTTGTTAATGAATTAATTTTATACGGTGTTTGATTGAATTTTTTGTAATTTTATATTAGTAATATTTACATAATTTATGGAGAAATTTATGTATACTTTATGTGGGATAAAAGGTCGAATAAGTTATGTGGGTATTCGTTATATATGTATTAAAATAATAAATTACACCTTTACCCCTATCAATTTACTTTTTAAATGTATATTAATTTACAACAAATTAAATAATCAATAAATGTAAAAAAAAAAAAAAATCACTATCAGCTTTTCTTCGGATTTTTTGCCTTGTTAATTCCTTAATTATTTTTAGTGTCTTTGCTCATTTTTTTGTTAATTATTTTCTTTGGCGGTAAGGTAGTTGCTGTTAATTGTTTTCTTGTTAATTTAGTTAATTTTTTTGCTTAGTTTCTCTACAACTCACTATCAATACATTTATTGATTTATTTTTAGTTATTAGTTTCTCTAACATATGTGATTTTGATTTATTTGGAAATATGTTTTTCATAGGTATCAAAAATAATTATTCACATGTAGAATCTCAACAAAAATTACCTAAAATTAAATAAAAACAAAAGCTAAAAACCATACAACTTGTATGGTTCTGAATGATTTCATTTGTTCAATTTTCATGTATTTTCAATCATGCAAGTGGGCTATGATTTGCCACTAGTTTTATCATTTATTTGTTTTATTTTGTGGGCAATGGCCAGCAGGACGAGTCTTTTTATTCATTTGTTACTTAGTGATATCCAGTCGGCGGTATAGCACAACTTAGACAAATATATTAAAATTAATCTATTCTTTTCGTTAGAAAAAACTTGTATAGCATTTTTCTTATAATTTTGTAATATATAAATTTTACTTATAATAGATTGAGTTGATTATTTAACTTTAAAAGATTAGTTAAATTATGACAGTTAAATATAATACAAGTTAGTTACAATTTCAAACGGATAGTTATAAGTTAGTGCTTTGTCATAAACGATTTTCTTACACTATGAATATATAGTTGAACTTGTGATATACTTATATATATAGCAGGTTAACAATTATTATATAAAAATTTAGTTGTAATTAACTTATAAATAATCTAATAATTGTGAAAGTATTTTTAAGGTATCACACCTAAAACTTATAGAATATTTAAAAGAAGATTGGATTGGGGGATGTATTCACATGGAGTGGGGTCATGGAGATAGAAATAATTGCTTGGAATCAGAAACACATGCTATTGCTTTTAAGTTCTCAACAGTATGTCTACTCTATTTATTACAGCTGACCACTATTCATTCATTTATTATCATTTCACAACTCAATAAGTGGTTCTACTTCCCAAACTAAGTTCATGTTCAAGCTATAGAACAGAGTGGTGCAACAACCAGGTTGAGTTGCTTCTCTCTTAATAGGATATTTTAATTTCTTAGTTTTGGGTAATGAAATTTTTTTAATGGGAAGCACTCTTCTCTAATAGATCCTATGCAATATGAATCCGAATTAATTGAGCTTTAATTTTTTTTAAAAAAAATGTTCAAGAGAGAAAATAATCGGCAATATACTTCAATTGTCTAAGAATGATGGGCTTCGAACGACATATAATATAACAAAAACAACTAATAATTAGCGGCAATAAATATACATATTAATAAAAACCTTTATCGGCATTAGTTACTTCCTCCGTCTTATATTAGATAGATACTTTTTATTTTATACGGTGATTAAAAAATCATTAATAGATTGATTAGATTTACTATTTTTTCCTTTGTTCATATCTATTAGTCTCTAGAAAAAAAGAAATTTTGGGTCTTTAAAATTTGTTAAACTTTCAATGGTCATACTAATTGTAAGGGTAAAATGGAATAAATTAATTAATTCTATCCTGATTTAGTAAGTGCTCAAGTAATATATGACAAATATTTATAGTAAGATGTCCATCTAATATGAAGCAGATTGTCATTTAATTTAATGTTGCTATAGGCTTCAGGGACACTTACAAAGAGTGTTAAGTGTCACTAAAAATACATGTTTAGCGGCAATTAAGTTATTGTTGTTAATTAATTTTCGTTAAAGATTATTTTTTGTGTGTAGTGATATAAGAACTAAAGCATCTATTTTGTTTGTGCATTATATAAATTACACGTAAATTTTTATTTTTCAAATATAAAACATATGTATACATAGTTAGCAATTTTGGAAGGGAAAAAAAAATACTAACTTGGCGAAACAATGAGGAAGTTCGCTTCACTCTCCTTTAAAAGACTCAAAAAATAATAGTAGTGTTCTATGTCCATGAGACGAAAATAATTAATGAAGTCATTATTTGCAGGTTAGTTTGACAAGTATTTCAAGTGAAAAAATTAATTTTATTCGAAAAGTTCATGACCGACACAACTCTTTCAAATACTTTTTCAACTTCAACAAGCAATGGAATGACAAGTTAGATCCCCTTTGTTTTTTGTCCTTACATTTGTTTTGCTGGACCTTAGAAATATACCAAATGAAATTTGAACATCTTAAGGTAAAAGAAGTTGGCTACGTTCTTAATTACTATTCAATATGCACGTAAACACGGTTTGGGACTATTTAGTTTAGTGGAACGTCACAAAAAGATATGACGGTCTACTTTTCACATCTCCAAGATTTGATTGTACATTTGGAACGTAACCATCACCTATTCAATATATATTGCCTTATTGGGAGTGGGAATATTAATGAAGTTCGTTCTATCATTTATGCAAAGACAGATTCAATTGAAGTTGATTTTCCCTCAATAAAGTCACTTACTTTTGATTCACTATCGTTAAAATTACTCTATTAGAAAGCATTTTTATCTAGTAAAACCGAAAATCACAACCTCATTTATTTAAACTTGAGATAAATAATATAAGTATCAATAATCATATGTGTTACATATACTAATTAAAGGTTTATCACAATTTAATAGGGCTAATACCCAGTTTGTCCAGTGAGCTTCTCCTACACCGTGGTAGCTAAAGTACAGCTTTCTCGCTTAATATCAATTTGACAAGAGTAGGAAGAATCCGAGAACACCGCTAAGATTGCAAAAAATTCGAAAAAAATTGTAGTGAAAAAGCCTTTAGGTTGAATAAAGATTTTCTTATCATGGAAAATATTTTCTCCAGAGAGAAACTATGCAACACTCAACTTAATTTTTATTCTAACTTTTTTGTGGTTTTTCTTTATGGGGAAAAGATTTGGGAATAAATTTTTTTTGTGTTCAATTAATCTATGCCAAGTAAAGTCCTAAGGAACTTGTCGTCGATGTGTACCCGAAATAACAAAACTGCTTTGACACTATTAATCATGTTTGTCTATTGGAACGAATTAAATGATTGGATCGAGGGACACTATTATAAACAGACATACTACCAAAAAAAAAATAGTATCGCACTAACGAAAGTCTATATGAAATCCCACGTTATGAAATTTCACTGGATTGTTATTGTTATAGTATTGAAAAAAAAAATCTCAAAAATATATATAATGTGATGCATTTTAATCTAGTTAATAAGTTGAATAAATTAAGGAATCTTAAAATAGTTACGAAAACAATGTAATAAGTGAAAATAATAGAACTTAAAGAAAGGCCATGAAAATTTAAAAATTAAAATTAAACCATAAAAATAAGATATATCTTGGTTAAACAACTGTTTACTTTGATCTTTGGTAATCATGTTCTACCCCAATTTTTATGTCAAAATCTTGTCTTTTTTCTTTGTGTTCTTGCACACTCAAATACTTCATGATATTCATGTCAAAAATACTTCATTTCAAAATTCCCTCCATTTTCGATATTGTACGACATTCAAAATTTCCTGTCGTATTAATTTTTTTTCTATTATATATAAAAGGTTTTCCTCCAGATTTGATTATAAAAAGTTACTAGTAAATTTGCTGAATATTCATTTTATACGCTCTAAAATCAACTTTTTAAGAAGATGTCTATATTTTCTTTTCTTTTTTTTCTTCTTCATATTTTTTATGTACCGTAATATCCTTGAAAAACATTAAGTGTTTAACTTTACATAGTAACATTATTACTAAATCTTTATACTAGCAACTATTAATTCAAGTTAATAAGATATTGATAATTTGTTTTCAATTCAATATGTTGGATAATGTTATGCAAAATTTTATTTACAATAGTATAAAATGTAAGTAGTTTAATTCAAAATTCTAAAATATTATATCTAATATAAAGACTAAACAATTTTATTATATAGTTTTTTTTTAATCTAAATTTTAAATTATTTAAGTAAAAATAAAATAATAAAGTTCATTAACTAAATAATTTGGAAACTCCAATTTTTGGGCGCGTAAAGCAAAGGCCTTATTAACCTCCCTTAAACCACCCCCTACCTCGTACAAATACGGGTTTACATCCAATCTAGCTCCCCTGGTGCCCTTTACTACACCAGGTACTAAATCACAATAAGTAATCAATCTTATTATAATAGCCATCGTTCTAATAACATTTCATTATAATATTTTAATTTTATATAACAATAATGGCATCATTATTGTAGTTTACTTCTCGTAAAACTACCCCTCTATAACAGTTATATTCAAATATTGTATAATAATATTTTATAAGAAATATTAGGTATAAAATAAAATATTAAAATATTTATGGTTATCATCATGTACGTAGTAAATTTTAAGTACAAATATCTAAAAGAAAAATTATATTTAAATAGTGTCCATCAGTTATGACCCTAACTTCACGAAGAAAGATTACCGATGTTTGTCTTTTTTACACTCAATACCAGTGTTTTAAAAGGCGGGGGCGTAAGACGAGTCGTTTTATGTAGTATGGGGCGAGACGTAATCCCGAGACATGAGACTTAAGTCCATGGATCTACGGGGCGTACCTCTCATGTATATTCAATTCTATAATTTTATTACTTAGAAATAAGTAAAAGCAAAACTTTTAATGATTTTACAAATAAATTTTAATAAATAACCAATAATATAGAAAAAAAATATCATAATTGTTATTTGAGAAAGGTATTCATAATTAATAATATACAAAAAAACTATTATAATTACTATTATAAAAATAGCCAAAATAATCTTTAAGATTAAATTATCATTCATCTTCACATTTACTAGTTTTTCTCATCCTCAATTAATATTTGCATTAATTATTTTTTATATATTTAAAAGAAGAACAGAGATAAAAAGTGCAAGAGTAATGACAAAAAATAAATAAAGTTGTCTCAGAAACATAATGTTATAAAAGATCTATCCTATCAATTTCACACATGATTATCTAAAAAATTATTTATAGTAATGTCATTTTCTATACGAGTTAATTTATACATTTTAGAATAAATCACTAAAACCTGGAAAACATGATAACATAAAATATAAATATCGTTACACCAATAATAAAAAAATATGATTTAAAGCAAAAATTGATTAAAATAAAATAAAAAATAATAATAACGCCCGAGGCTTATGTTTTTAAGCCCAGGACTTGCGTTTTTGTGCCTGGAGCTTAAGCTCCAGATTCTAGAACTAACGCCCTATGGATCTACGTCTTCTATTTGCATCCCGAAGCGTTTTTGATACGCCCCACCCCGAAACTCGCCCCGAAAACGTTTTTTAAAACACTACTCAATACTCTTTCAGTCTTTCTAATTTTGCATTCAGCTAAATGAGATCTAAATAACAAATGTCGGTATACATATATAACACCACCTCAATACAACAATCATAAAACTTTTAGACAAACGCTACAACTATAGATAGGTTTGAGTGTAATACCCCCAATAAAAGGAAAACAAACGGAAACAGATTAACTAAAAAATAGTGCTGCATAAGAAGAATGGATTTTGTAATAAATTAAAAATGTCTATAATCTGCTATCACTTTTCAGTACATGATGCGGGGAAAAGAAGAAAAGAGACGGAGGGATTTTCTAAAGGGAGAAAAGCATAAATCTTGCTCCTAGTCAACATATAATGAACATAATCAACATTGAACCAACTAAATGCAAGATCCTAGTGCATTTGTGTCTTGATCAGACCTAAAATCACAAGCAACAGAAGAGAAGAGCTTTGCATTAACGTCATCTACATTTTATCGACCAAATAATGTGGAGGGATATATCCCGACCAATGAAAAAATTAATCCCACCACCACCCGAACTCCACAAAAAAAATTCCGTTATCCCCAAAACATTGAGACTACTAGACCTTCCTAGTATTCACAGTTCCAATTGCAACCGATAAGCATGTCCTATATTTACATCCAACATCTGCACTATCTTGCACTATCTACCTGTGTTCATATGGTCACCCCTGGTAATCTGAATACGTATGTTCATATGGTCGGTCACCCCTGGCCAAGAACCCTCCTGAGGTCAGATTTCTGTGCTTCTGTGAGCCTTGTTGGATACTTAACATCCATCTTGATTCTCAGATTTCCTTTTTTCCGAGGCTCTTTTGAAATTGGCATCCCTTCATTTGGTACTATTATCTCATGCCCAGGTTTGACAATGTCGGTCAATGGGATAATGAGGATTCTCCCATCCAGTGTCGTCAGCTCCAGTGTTTTCCCAGTGAGAGCTTCAAGAAGTGAAATCTCTTGATTGACAGTAAGGTCATTACCATCTCTCACATAGACATGATGAGGTTTTTCCTCGATTACAAACACCAGATCTGCTGGAATGATACCAGGTTCCTCATTTCCTTTTTCAGGAAAAGTTACCTTGGTTCCTTTCTTCCAACCAGGTTTAATATCGATGGTCAGTATCTCCTCTAGAGTTCGAAGCTTCCTGCAAAAAGAAGTATATACATATCACAACAAAGTAAAACATGATCTGGATAATCTATCACAATCAATAATATTGATGAACATCCTAAAGGAAATGAAATTACAGAATGTATGGTCAAATTGTCATCACATAGCACATAGTAGACAAGTTGTCAACAAACTTTTCTATAGGTTGAAAGATATACAAAATAAATTAAATTATATATGACATGAACAAAAATAACATACACACAGCTCATGTCTAAAAACAGGGGTTGGTGAATTACAAAAATTATGTTCCAACAGGGTAAGTTCATTTCTTGATGGACTGTCACCATTAATCTACACACCAAAAATGTTGGCAACTAATCAAAGATTAGATACCCGTGATTTTAGTACTTACCAAATAATTTATATTCATACTGATACCATAGCCAAATCCTAAGCAACATAAACCATCTCATATAATGATATATTTCTTATCTCATAATCTCAATTTCTTCTGCTGACTTCAGGTAAAAACACCACTGAAAACAACAGATTACGCCAATACTTGGCCCCCATATTGTCGTGTCCATGCTCCAGATGTCTAGTCCTAGGTGTGGGAGAGGGTGTTAAGTGTCCCACGTTGATGGAGGAAATGGGTTGTCATCTTATATGGTTTCGGACAATACTCACCACCTCTTGAGCTAGCTTAGGTCATGGTATTATTTAATCCTTGGTTTGGTAGGATTTACAATGTATAAATAATACATGTATTAGTTATACACCTTATTCAATATTATAAGGGTGTAAAACTAACACAGAGAATATCATAGTATTAGCAATACAATGGTTATTAATACATGGATAGGCAAAGTTAAAAACAGAATTGTTTTTAATACACCAAACCAAACAGAGGATAAGAAATAGTCTCAACATAATGTAGGGATTAGTAATATAGAGATTAGTTATGAGTGAATCTATGTATTATTTTAGGCATGTATTAGTTATGCATGGATTAGTTATTCCACATTTTATCCTGCATAAAATAATACATAGATTCCCTCATAACTTATACATGTATTAGTTATGCCGGTTTCTAAATTGTCAACCAAATGTCATATTAATGTTATATATGAATAACTTATTTCCTATCTACCTATCAAACGTCGTATAAGTTACATGAAAATAAATACATGGATAACTTGTTTCTAATCCAGCAACCAAACGACCCCTTAGTGTACGAGGGAAGAGTGCATCTGACAAAGTTATAGAGAATAAATGAATAATTATACAAGATTCTGAAAGAAATTATTTAATTCAAATAAGGTTTATTTTAGGAGTCTGAAGGAATTTGTGCGACTAAAAAGTGCAAATATTAAGTATTTGAAAAGAACAATAATACATCCAAGCAGAAAAGTTTCGACTTAGTAGAATTTATAATTGCAAACAAAGATGTATATCACAGCTGAGTAAGGAAAGAAGGAGCAGGAGGCCAAAGTAGCCCGTTCACACCACAAAATTAAACCAAGAAATTCCAAAAGTATTGGAATCTCATAATTCACCTAGGGATGTGAACAAATCAAAGGTACAAAAGACAAGTTTAGAATACTCAGTTATGTAAACAATACCCAAACATTGCAGAGACTTTCAAATGTTTATATGTGATTATATTTATACAATTGTGAAGAATGAGAGTTGCAGCTAAACAGTGTCATGTGTGTTCATAAAGAGTTTTGAGTTTTGACTTTAGAGAAATCCATAAAAGGACAGAGATAAAGACAGACAAAGAAGAGATGTGTGCATGAAAATGAAAAATCAAAAGTGAAATGAAATTTAGAAAGAAAAAAAAAACCACTTCCGCAAGGATGTAGCGTATAACCAGGTCTCTCATGGGTAGCAACCATAAGAAATCAACATCACTCTGATTAGAAGCATAAAGAGGTTTAGAGCTGAAGGTGCACCGTGTCGTGTCTAATCACCTCTCGCCAATCTTCCTCAGTCTGAGAGAGAGCTAAGCTAGTCACTGGAAATCTAAGCTACTGCTGTTTCTTTTACATTGGTTATCCTTGCTATTTCCTTTGTCAAAAAATTTCGTTTCTTTGATATTTTCAACTCAGCTTCTTTACTCTTGTATATTTTTTTCAAACCTGTTTCGTAAAAATGTTTTTCTTGAGCCAAGAGTCTATTGGAAATAGCCTCTCTACACCTCACCCTCCCCCAGACCCACTTGTGGTAACACACGGGGTATGTTGTTGTTGATCATTTTTTAAAATGTTGCCTAAAAAACGAAGCCCGTGAGCAATGAAGCTCATGTCTTCGCATCTTGGTGGTACTACTTAAGCACCACCTAAGCTAGAGGAAAAAGGGACTCACCTACCTTTAACAACACTGCAAACCTAACTGATAATGGAAACAAGATAACCTAATTTACTTTTCAGTTTAATCCCAATTAACTATGCAATCTTTTCTGAATAATGTGAATAGTGAATGCATTTGAGGAAGTAACATATTATCTTACTGCAAAATTGGGTGATTAAAGTACCTCCACGGGGAGGAAAGTATTTGGGGTGAAGTTATGGAGGCGTGTGTGACACAATGCTAGAGATGAAGTATTATTTGTCATTAATATTTGAATAAACATCACAGACTTTCTCTCTCTCTTCTTACTTCCACCCCCAAACTCTTTTTTTTTTTTCACAATTCCCTCTACTTCCTTCTTAGTTCTTTCTTTCTGGTCAACAAAAAGTTATTAAAACTAAAAACAGGACAACATAGAGTGTTCTTGTTAACATAGTACCTATTTTGTTATTGACATGCTAATGCATGGTTAAGAATTGGCACCACATTTAGGCTGCATATATGTAACAGTACTTGAAAAGCTATCCATATCTTTAGCCACAAGCTTTACCACCGTAGTTTATTGGAGGATCTTCATATTTATTTATTATTTTTTTGATAAGGTAGGATCTATCATATTTATTTTTGATACATTAAACAGTCGTGCTCAAATTATAATGATCTTCCCTCCTACTAGAGATTGGGCATTGGACTAGTTAGGAACCGAAACCTCAATCGGATCAATCAACTACACCTCAACCAAATCAGTTTGAGTCAACCACATGAAACCTCTGAATCTCTTCCATTCCATTCAAACTTATTTTGCTGTAATACTAAATAATTTGTAATTCAAAAGCAGGAGTTACCTAAACCTTAAACTCTTCATGTGGATAACATTAATATCAACTAGTTGGACACGTCTATATAGTCTCTTTGTCCATCGTACAATAATATATTGTAACAAATTTCAATAGGTCAAAAAGTTATAAATAGCATCTGTACAATATTACAAAATGATTGCCTTAATGTTAGCCTCAATATTTGCTTAAGTACTAGGATATTTTTTGGATAAGGTTTACTTTGGTTTATTTAAAAGTTTCAACTCATAAGGGCTATTCCTGCTTTTTGTGCTTTGATTATTTCGTTATCTACTTATCTACTTTTAATACTCTTGTCTGACCTTTTTCCATGCTTCTATTGAGCCGAGGGTCTTTCGGAAACAGCCGTCCTACATTGGTAGGAGTCAGGTCTGCGTACACTTTACCCTCCCCAGACCCTACGATGTGGGATTTCACTGGGTTGTTGTTGTTGTTGTTGTTGTTGTTGTACTCATAAGGGCTATTCCACACATATTTACGAAGTCCTTAAACCTTTGTTTGGTTAGTAATTGATGGTCTACAGACTCACAATGCTGATCCATGAGACGGTCAAGGACTTGGGAATGACAACAAGACAGACATCAGGCATGAAAAGGTCAGGACTTATCACTTCGGGCATCTGTACAAGACAATCGTGATGCCAGGAAAGCTCAAAGAAGATGATTGCATAGGAACAAATTTAGTGAATCCGAGGGACACCAGGTTCGACATTTTTAGCCTCTAGGCATTCATTTGGAAGAAGGGATGCATCAGTTACTTGGGTTGAAAAACATTGAGAAATCTTCCACAAGTTTGCCAATCACCTTTCAACCCTTCTGTAAACAGCTTTGAGAGGATTACATAGAAACATAACACAGAAACTAACACTAATAGGAAGCAATGAAACTCCTTTGAAGTTGCTCATGCATATGGAAGTGATTTATAGCCAGAAATAGGTCAAATACCACAAACCAAGATCTCTAATATAAACCCACAGAAGAACCATCAAGATCAAGAACTTTGTCTGCAACAGTGTATCACTCTCAGAACCCTTTCTTCCTCAAAGGGTCACTGAAGCAAGTTACTTTCCTCTATTGTTGGTGAAGCAAGGTTACCAGGATTCTAAACAGGTTTCCAATCCTTTAGATTCAGCATAGAGGAAAGATAATGATTGATATTTTAATTATTTTGTTAGCTTCAAATAAAACTTCCCGAAGTGGATTTGGACTTACGTTATTTCCTATTTATAGGATTCTTGTTATTTCTCATTTGTTGGGACTCTGCTACTGCAGCCCTGTATTTGACATTTATTAATAAAACAGGATGAAATTCATCAAGTTACAGAGATCCGAAACTTTCTAAAACAAGTTCCCAGGTCTGCATTTCCCCAAATGAATTTCAAATTCAGCAATCATCGGCAAGTCAAGGAACAAGAACAAAGGCTTAAACTTGCCTGATGAGACTGACTCTTGCTGGATGACTACTATGGAAAAAGAGGACGACTACTCCCCGTCTCTGGTCAATCCATGCTGATGCTAGAAAAGCTATTCCCGCCACCCCGGGACAGGAGTGGGGGACGGCCCTACGCGCAGGCAACAGTAGCACCGGCTCTACGAAGTCAGAATCGAATCTTTCTGTTGGCTTTCCCAATCCATCCGTGAATAATAATTCAAGGGCGTGAAGCGAGTACTTCTAGCTGCTTCGCCTGCTTCTTATTATGGCGGCCATTAATCATCCAGCAACTCAATCCAAATTAGGAACCTTAACAGATTTGTAGATAATCATATTACATTGTTGATGATCTCCTCATCAGTGATTAGCTCTCCGCTTAGATCCAGCTTGCAACTACAACTAAATCTCTTATGTGCATTTCTTTTTTCAAGAAGAATTGAGTATTTTAATCCCTCTATTTAAGCCATTGGTATGTCAATCAAGTATCTCTGTTCAAAATTAGAAATTTCTTTCAACTACAACTACAAGTTGCAATCAAGCTTTATGGAGCAGCACTTTCACCAAAAGATTCCTTTCTTTAGCATATTTGGCTATGTTCTACAGTTTAACACCAGAATCATAATCGTACTGATTCGTGGATGTCCTAAAGAAACAATATTCAATTCTTTTAGTTTTCATTTAAGCAACATTATTGGTATGAAGTCGGGCCTACCATGCCTACCCTATATAAGGAGTCCCACCAGCCTTTCACCCACACAAAGAACCCTTCAATTTCTAGCCACATTTCGTCAAAGTTGAAGTCCAATTTTGGTTACCTAATCAACTAGATAAACGTCTGAAGTGAATTCCCAACTAAATTCTTCATCCTATTCTTGAGAGGTCTATCAATCGTAGAAGATATTGAATAATTATTGCCTCTTACCCAAGTGATTTTCCACCTATTTGGGAGGGAGGGGTCAACCAATTCTAAATCATTTATTAAGTTAGAGTAATCAGCTATGTCACTCGTAACTCCTTCTTTCACAAAGTAATCATGTGACATTAAATTCCCCCCAAAATCCCAATTCACAAAGCCCCTTGAAACAGAAGTTAAAGCCAAATAAGAGGATTTTTCAACCTATAAGTTGAAGCCTAGATGTTGGGAACCTTGGGTGATCAACATCTTAGTACGCGCAAGTTCCATAGCTTTGGTTTGCTATCCAGATCATAATTTTTCCATCCCCAGAAAAAAAGGCACTTCCCTTTTATGTCGATTGAGGAACAAACTAAATTTTTTTAAAAAAAATGTCTTTAGCCAGTTTTATTGTCTCGCTTTAATAGCTCCGAATATATTAATGTGTGCATTAAGATGAAAACTTTGTATTAAAGCAAGAAGGAAAACACTTTTTCACGCTTTCATAAACTAGCGTTGGCTAGATACGTGTCATGTATTACGAATAGTTATGAACACTGTAAACCATACCCATGGGTGACCAGGATAAATTGTATGTGAGAAACAACATGCTTTAAAAATTTGTTTAGTGTTGTAGCAATTATATTTCGATCCATCCTCTTTTTCCAAGGATTTTCTATTTAAACCTTGACTGTCTGAATAAACCAAGTTATTTGTGTTGATTTAAGAGAGAGACCAAGATAGAATGGTATCTCTCTTGGTGGAGTGCTTTACCTTGTAACTCAATGACATTGCGTCCTCTACTGTGACAAAAAGTAAAAGGACTCATACATCTCTTACAGGACAAGGTTAGAGTGTTATTTGGATTGTGTATCCTTATCGTATTGTATGTCATCATGGTAACTAAAACGTTACATTATTGTATCATTAAATTTCTTGTTATGCAAGAATGGGAAGTACATTTCACATAAAATTTATTCCCTCTCTGCCCCAGGCATTAGTTCGATTGGCAAAGTTTGAGGAACTTGTGTGTTAGGTCACAAGTTTGAGTAGGGGTGGCCGTTCGGCATGCGGTTCGGGATTTTCAAATTTCGGGTTCGTTAATTTGAAAATTGGTAGTTAAAAGTAGATATTAAATATCTAATTTTTAAATTTCGGTTCAATAATTCAACAACAACAACAACAACAACCCAGTGAAATCCCACAACATGGGGTCTGGGGAGGATAGAATGTACGCAGACCTTACTCCTACCAAGGTAGGACGGCTGTTTTCTGGAGACCCTCGGCTCAGTAAAAGCATAAATGCATAAAAAAATGTTAGATAAGAATAGAAAATTAAAAGCTTTATGAGAAAAACAACAAACAAATAATGAATAGATAACAAATAAATACAAATAAATAAATACAAATAACAAATAACGATTAAATAAATAAATGAAAGCGTCACAGGTAAAATTGAGTAATCAAAGCATAGAAAGTAATAAATAATAACAGAAATAACAGAAATCAGAAGTCAAGAAGTCAGAAGTCAAAGCGCAAGAGATCGTAATGCACTACTATGCCTATGAATAGAGAAGAATAACGAGACTATGAACTAGTCTTCTACCCTAATGTGGGTCCTCCACACCCTCCTATCTAAGGTCATGTTCTCCGTAAGCTGTAACTGCGTCATGTCTTGTCTAATCACCTCTCCCCAATACTTCTTCGGCCTACCCCTACCTCTTCTGTAACCATCCATGGCCAGCCTCTCACACCTCCGCACTGGGGCATCTGTGTCTCTCCTCTTCACATGTCCATACCATCTCAGTCGCATTTCCCGCATCTTGTCTTCCACCGAGGCCACTCCTACCTTGTCCCGAATAGCCTCATTTCTAATCTTGTCGCTCCTGGTGTGCCCACACATCCATCTCAGCATTCTCATCTCAGCAACTTTCATCTTTTGAATGTGAGAAGTCTTAACTGGCCAACACTCCGCCCCATACAGCATAGCCGGTCTAACCACCACTTTGTAGAACTTGCCCTTAAGTTTTGGTGGCACATTCTTGTCACATAGCACTCCGGAAGCGAGCCTCCATTTCATCCACCCTACCCCAATACGATGTGTGACATCATCGTCAATCTCTCCGCTGCCTTGCATGATAAATCCAAGATACTTGCAACTACTTCTCTTTTGGATGGCCTGAGCACCAAGCCTAACTTCAACGCCAACCTCCTGAGGTGTCTCACTGAACTTGCACTCAATAATTCAGTAATCGATAAATCAAACTTTGGTTTGGTACGGCATTTGGTAATATCGTATTGAAGTTGTAGCCGATTGTAGTACAAAGTTAATACTGTTGCTCCAATTATTTCTATTTTTCTATGTGGAGGCACGATATAATAGAAGATCAACAAGTAAGAAGGCATCAAGAAAAGCAAATTGACAAAACTAAAAGACATGTATTTGGGTTGTTTATGTTTAGTCTTTAACTTTTCTCTTTGGACTTGTACTAATGAGTAATAGACCTATTGATATATGACCTTGATTAAGTAAATAATTCGGTGATACTAATGTCTCGTACCAAACCCAAACCCGAATACCGTAATTCTAAAATTTTACTCCCGACTACCATACCGAATATCAAATTACCAAGTACCAAATTATCAAAAATTTCAATTTGGAATTTGGTATTTTATACCCAGCCCTAGGTTTGAGCCCTGCACCAAGGCGCCATATAATTTAGTTGTCTTCAATGACTAAGCTTTTTGTGGATATGGATACTGATACACTTGTTAGAACCTGATGTAACCATGACACAATGTTTGTGCTTTTTTGTTTATAAATGCTCACTTACTATCGAGGAAAATCGCTGAGCTTTTTGTGTAAATTGACAAATGCATATGATTTTGACACTACTTTAGAGTCTCTGTATGCAGAAAAAGTCTAAATCACTTGCTGCTGTGCATTGTTTTGAGCACCTTTTTGATGCTATGATTGGTGAAATGGATTTTACTTATCCAATTTTGGTACCTTAACCTATAGGTACCAAACATTTGGTGCTTAAATGCTAAAGTACTGTATATTAATGCATTTACCGTTAATTCTAGACCTAAGTATCACTCATGGAAGTGAACCTTTTTCTTGACCTAAGAATCACTCTTAGAAGTGAATCTCCCAGATAACACACATTCTTTTGCAATTCATACACTTCGTCCTAAATGCACCAACTTCCAACTAACTTCACAGCATTCATTCGTTTGCAATTTATACACTTGGTGCTAAATGCACGAATTTCCAACTAACAACTTCACAGCATCCAACCAATCTAGCCATCTTCTAAACTCAAAAAGGGTAGTCATGTTCCCTAAGCAAGTACATACTCCGTCGTTTAAAGATATAACTGCACTACGAACCTAATGTTTTGACACTCAACTAAGCATCTTAATCTCACTAATGCATGTCAACCGCACCAGATAATAACCAACAAACTAGGCATGAAAAGAAACTTCATTATGATGCGCACACAAATCTCATTCAACTTTGAAAATGCTCTCGTTAAGTTCTAGCAGCAGATAAAGAATCCTAGAAACATATTACATCCCCATGCACTGCTCTCAAGAAAAATCCAATCTTTAACAAAATGCACAAAGAATTTCTCAATAAAAATATAATCTTGCAATTAAAAGAAAGCAAATAGTAACCTAATTCATCAGCAACATATAGCAGTACAATTACACTCGATCAGGCAAGAAAATTGGGAAAATTAATGCAGACAAATTGAACATACCCGGAAGCATCTAAAACAGTCCTAGAAATCTTCATCTTTTTCTTGGCCCCTTTATACAAATCCTCCAAACTGCACAACAATGCATTCTCCACCGGCGCAGCCTTTCTTAACCCTCCGGTGCCGGAGTTCCCAGCACCAGAAAATTCAGCCCCTCCATTCGTAGTACTCCTAAAAAACCCATCTCGAGTCTTCCTCGACCTCCCATTATTCTCCGACGACGACGACCCAAACAATTCCGCATAAATATCATCAGCATCTCTAGGATTAAACCGGAACGAAGGATTAGGATGTGGATTCCGCATGTTGTGGGGTCCACCTCTCGGAGGAGGTGGCACCTGACCAGATTTCAACGCCTCCTCACCGTAGAGATCGTAGATCTGACGCTTCTGCGGATCGCTAAGAACATCATAAGCTTCAGAAATTTGCTTGAATTTTGCCTCCGCCTCGTACTTATTGGTGCCGAGGTTCTTATCAGGATGCCAAATCATCGCTAACCGGCGATAAGCTTTACGCAAATCTTCTTCACTGGCGTTACGATTAACCTTGAGTATGTTATAGTAATCGACCCCCATTTTCTCCGGTAGCTATTGCTCTTTCTTCGGAGAAAATGATGAATTTGGAAGGGTAAAGGGCGTGTGGAAAAGAGTAAAAGAGAGATGGAATTTCTTGGCGCAAGTGCACAGTTAGCCAATTTCCGGACATGCTACATTTTTGCTAGTTTAGTCCCTTTATATTAAAGTACGCATTAAAAGTTTGATTTGTCAAGATCCAACTTACGATATATGGTTTAAAATTTAATTTTAAGGTCAGATTTTAAACTTATATATCTAAAGTTTAAATTATAATCTTCATTAATACTTGATGTTGTTGAACTATTTAAATTACATTCACTTGAATTAAATTCATTTTTCATAATTGAAATTCAAGATTTAATTTTTTCTAGTTTGTAACTATGATAAATTTTAAATGGCGTCCTAGTTGACTCCATAAAGTCTTGTTCAAGGAGTTGTTGAAATTATTTCATTTATGATTTTGACAAGCTTTACTTCAATTAGTGTATAATATATTTGAAACATTATAATAGAAATACAGTAACTAAGAAGAAGAAGAAAAGGCGAAAAAATATATTTGTCTAACTTTTGCCAACATTGGTTATCATTTAAATATTGAACTGAGTGTTTTTTTTTTTAGGTGTTGAACTGAGTTCATTTACAATGAAAATTGAACCTAAAATATCTTCATACAACACAATTCAATTTCACTTTGATGACTTTAAATTAATATGATTAGTTCTTTTTTGGATCAATTGATAATGTGAATATTATCTTAAAATATTTTAAATGTGAGTTAGAAAAAAGTTGCTAGGCATTTTGATTTTTTTCTATTTTGACTTTTATGTTTGTAATTCTCATGGACTTAATTGATGTGTTAAAACACCTCAAATTTTAAGTCATGCATGTCATATGTTGTTAGTCTGATCGACATCGGGTTCTAATCTAGTACTATAAGTGACAAAGGATTAGGTAAACAGATTGACTTGTTTCGTGTAATTTTAGGATTGACACGTGAAATTTAAATTATTAATTCACTCCAACATTGCTTATTCTTATAAAAAAAACAACTGTAGAAAGCGAAATAAATAAAATTTTGACTTATTAAATTGTGAAGAAATAAAAAATGCAAATTAAACAATTCTGTTCTACTAGAGAATTTGGTAGACAAGCTGAAAAAATATATATAGTTTTTTTATTTTAAAAAAACGACTTTATATCATGTTTTAAAAAAATACAAAGCTCAAAAATAAATAATAGAAAATTTACTTTATAAGCTACTCATATACTTAACAATCTCAATTTTTTTCGAAAAAATAAAAGCATCGTATTTCAAAATCTTAGGTATTTATTGCAAATCCATATTATTTGGACCATTAAAGGCAAAACATGAAAAATTGAACGAGAAGGGAGAGGAAAAAGTTTAGACAATCACAAAAAGATATAATTTTTTTCACTTTTTAGCAACACAAATGTTTCATCTTATCATCGACTTAGTGGACAACTATACCAATGTTAAAATTTATATTACAAGTTAATTATCTCAATCATTTAGGCGTTGAAATGCTATTTACATTCCTATAATATTTGTGGTTGGTAGATAAATTTTAAAATATTAGTTAACTCCAATTATATGAAACAGAATTGTAACGGACGAAATTACAACAAAAGCTAACGACTACAGTGCACCTAAAAAGAGTAATGACAAGTACGAAATTCACTTATTCTAATTTATGTGACACTATTTGATTTTTAAAAATCAAACAATTTAATTTTGATCATGAATTCGGACATAGAATCTAATTATTTTTTTTGAAATAAAATTTACACTATTGAAAACTAAGTTACAATAATTGATAAATCAAAATATTTTGAAAATATAAAAAAAAAAATACGATCAAAGAAAGACTTATTTGGATCTCAAAATTCGAAAGGTACCACGTAAATTGAAACAGAAAAAAATGACATTTTATGTTTCCTGCCTTTAGGCATACCCAATCTTTGAAGGAGAAAAATAAGAGAAACTAAACAAACTCGATTGAAAATTTTTTCTTGTATATTTTTATAAACTATTGTATACATTGTTGTATTTATTTATACTACTAAACTAGTGACTGAAAATGTAAATTCTATACTGTATAATAAATGTAAATAAATCTGCAAATTATCCTAACTAACTTTGTCTCATTCAAGTGTCAATTTATATTATATGTAGAGTGTATGTTAATTATACTATGTGTCACATTATTGGGCTGAAGAGAAAGTAATTCAGTTTGTGTGCACCGGAGGCTCAAGTTTGAACCAAGTTTAATATGAGCCCAATAATGTGTAAAGTTCAGAAGCCCAAATGTGTTTGGTCCAAAAATTGTTGAACTTGAGTCAACATAAACTCTTGTGTTTTGTTCATCTTTTTCAAAAGCTACTTAGAAGCTTCTTGAACAATGGAAGATATTTCATCAATCTTTAGATAAGTGAAAGTTTGGATGGATTAAATTACGAATCAAATAATATTGCATGATTGACAAAAACAATAGAGAAAACTTATAGTAAGAATTAGGAGACAACGTAATGCGACGTTCTCCTATAAATTGAGAAAAGAATTGCTTGGCAAATGGAGGAAGTTGAAGAGCGTTAACAAAAAGTTTCAATTCGCTCAAGGTTGAGCGAACAATCTGTTTTGATGCGTGTTTTTAAGGACGTGTCCTTTTGGTTCATTGAGTTGAAATTTAGGTCTTTTAGGCGCCTAGCTCGCTTGAAGAAATTATTTTTAAAATACAAGCCCTTATGTGGTTGGCCTATTTTTATAAACAATCATCCTTAACCTAGTTTTGCATATATACTACCCTATATTATTTTTATTAGATAGATTATTTTGGAAATTATGAATATTCACTTGAATAGTGAAACTCTCGAGAGAGTTGAATCTTGACAGTGTTGATGAGATCGCTCGCTAGATGAATCATTCCTTTGGGTATCTGTATAGCTTATATGCTTGTTTGGTATTTTTTTTGGATAAAGGATTTTGATTTTCATATAATCATTATTGTCTATTAATTCCAATCTCATGTCTTATTTTTGATCCTTTATCTTTATTTTCTATTCTTAAATTTAGGATTTAAAATTTTGCATTTAGATATTATATATTACTTCTCAAACTTTAATTACTTATCCTTAATTTCAGTCTTCACTGCACATGTTCTTAAGATCACATATATGAAAAAGCAAAGTGTTGAGCAATTTTTGTTCATTTCTTCCCATGACTTTAGCTGAAGGGAACGTTTTTGCTATGACAAAATTCTAAGGCTTATTATTCGGAGTTTTAATGCACTTCACTTTATAAAAATTAAATAAATCAAACTATTTATGTATTTTATAAGTACACTTTTGACAATAAAAAATATGTTTCTCTTTCTCTTTTTAAAAAATTAAAAATCGAATAAGAATACGAGTTTCAACTTTTTTTCTAAAATCTGAACGATAGTGTAGCTCTCATTTGCATTGTCAGATTAAAATATATATTTGAGGTTTGCCTTGACATATGTCTTCCTCCTTACTTCTTTTTCAACAACAAATTTTTGGATTCATAAAAAGTTTTTCTAATTATCTTTGTTATATAATTAAATTCCTTGTCGCATAATTTTTTTAAAAAACAATTTATATTTTGAAAACTCACCTATATAACGATGCATAATAAGGGAAATTGTGCTCATCTACCAGGTTACATTTTTTGAACTCAAATTCCACTTATTTACCTGGTAATAATTGTTGTTTTTGATACTCTCTTAGTTTCAAAATAAGTTTTATCATTTTAATAATAAATTATTTTAAAATAATTATCTATTTAAGAATTCAAGACAACATCTTATTTCTAACCATTCCATTTTTTATATTAAATAACTATTTTTTTTAATAGTGTTCAATTCTCAAAAAAAATCTGATAAATAGAAATAACTTAGTAAATGATATATTATATTTATTGTTTTTTTAATAAGAGTAAAAAAATTGAAACGATACTTATTTTAAAACAAAGGAGTAATTCTTTTAGTGCCGTCTTTGTTGCATTTTAATCTTAGCTTCCTAGCTCATCATTTTTAAAAAAAAAATTACAACTAAGAGCTGGTTTGAATGTTTATTTTTTAACTTTTAGAAATGTTTGACAAATCAAAAAAATGCTTAAAATTTACAAAAGATAAATTAAAAGTTAAAAGTTGCCCCCTATATTTTTTCCTTTTTGACTTAAAAGTCATTTTTTAAAACCAATCCAAACGGCCTCTTAACTCTCTTAAAAAAAATTATTCTAAGTCTTTTTTTTCTTTAAGTGCTTCATTTTTTTTGCCTCTTTGATAATTTGAACTCACAATTTTAATATTAAAAGTAAATAATACTTATCGATCGATAATTTGTCATAATTATCATTAATTGATTAGGTAAAAAAAGAGATTATTTTGCTGAATTGATCAAGCTACAGTGTTAGTATAAAAATCATATACCCTATCAACACACACAATCTTAGTTATTTTGTCGTTCTTCTACTTCTTCTTTAATCAGTTGAATACTATACTACTTGAACATAAAATTAAATGTGTCAAAATGAATTGGGTTAATAAATAAGTAGGTTATTAATTCATTAGAAAATTATTTGAACTGAAACATATTGAGCTAACATATAGTGTGGATTTACCCTTTTGTTACCAAATCGAATTAAAAATAAATAAATCTTAATACTGGTTTTTAAATTTTCAAAAATGTCATGTGGCTTAAAAAAATTACCTCATCTATTTTTTTGCCCCCAGACCTGATTCAATTAAAAAAATCTATTCTTCATCTATTCAAATCGAATCCAAAACCATTTTATATATGAGTAAATGAGGAATTGATTTTTTTTCCATTTGAGTCAGGTCTAGAGGTGTAAAAAAAGGGGCGAGATAATCTTTAAAAGCCACGTGACATTTTTGAAATTAGAAAATCAGTATTATAATTTTTTCTATTAAGTAAATATAAATATGTTAATGAAAATGATAAATATAGTCCACTTGTTAGATGACATGATTATATATACATCACTTTTTTGAATGAGAATATAAGTATGTTAGGATGGACTTATTTTAAACAGCTTATTAGTTGAAAACTGTTTATAAATTAAAAAAATAATACAACAACAACAACAACAAACCCAGTATAATCCCATAATATGGGGTCTGGGGAGAGTAGAGTGTACGCAGACCTAACCCCCACCTTGAAAGGTACGGCGACTGTTTCCGAAAGACCCTTGGCTTTAAGAGAGGACAAGATAAAAGGTCAGATAGGGGCAAACATATAGAAAACAAGATGAAAATAGGAATAGCACAAGGGAAAGTCGTGGTAGAGTGGTACGGGAAGAAAGAGGCATAACTACAATAAATAAATAAATAAATAAATAAGATAAGATAAGATAGATAAGACAGTCAAAGTACAACGGCGCCACAACTATAAACAGCAATACAATGCAGAAATCAAAAGGCAATAAACAATGAGCAGAACTACAACTACTATGGTGCAAAAGATGAATCGCTTAGCCTTTAATCCTAATTTGAGTCTTCCACAAAGGAAATTATAGTGTGCTAATGCGCCTACTAATAGGGTAGGATAACGCGACTATGTACTAGCCTTCTATCCGAATGCGGGTCCTCCACACACTCCTATCTAAGGTTATGTCCTCGGTAAGCTGTAACTGCGCCATGTCTTGTCTAATCACCTCTCCCCAATATTTCTTCGGCCTACCCATACCTCTTCTGAAGCCATCCATGACCAACCTCTCACACTTCCTCACTGGGGCATCTGTGTCTCTCCTCTTCACATGCCCAAACCACCTAAGTCGCATTTCCCGCATCTTGTCTTCCACTGAGGCCACTTCTACCTTATCCCGAATAGCCTCATTTCTAATCCTGTCGCTCCTGGTATGCTTAAAAAAAATAAAAAAAATAATAATTAGGTGCAATTGACTTATAAGCTGCTTATAAGATGTTTTCAGTTTTTTTTGAGTTTTTGGCTAGCCAACTTAAAGTCATTTTGTGTTTAAAACAAGTTCCAATAAATTATTAGATTTGTTTGGATGGATTTATTTTAAACAACATATTAGTTGAAAACTGTTTATAAATAAATAAAAAAATTAATTAGGTGCAACCCAACTTATTTTTTTTTACTGATAAACGATTTTCAATTTATAAACTACTTAAAATGAATCCATCTAAACAAATCTAATTATTTATTGGAGCTTATTTTAAACACAAAATGATTTTAAGTTGGCTAGTCAAAGACTCAAAAAAGCTGAAAACATCTTATAAGCAGCTTATAAGTCAATCCAAATTGGCTCTACATCTACTTTAAATTACAAAGTTGAAAAGTATATTTACCCTTTTTTCCTTATTTTTTTTACCTAATAAATCACCCCTATTATATTACAACTATATACAACATATTAAATTAATTTTTTTTTAAAAACATATACTTTTAAAATTATTTATAAAAGTTTATCATTGATCAATCTGATTTACATATAATCAAATTTTAAATAAATCAAAATAAGTTAGAGTCAACAAAAATAAACTAATCATTCATTCATCCAAAACCTAAATGAATTGAATGAATCCTGATTTTAAGGCTAGGTAACAAAATCTCAAAACAAATGATAGTAATAATTACAAGTCCAAAAAATATAAAAATGTCCTAAAAATTGCCACCCCAGCATTTTGTCCCTTTTTCCCCCACTAAAGTCCATTTCCCTCCCCAAAAAGCCCCAAAGCTCAGTAATAGTACATATCTTCCCAAACATCGCCTTCCCACCTACTCACCCCCCGCATATCTTCAACCTCTATATACCCCCCCCCCCTCACGCGAGAGTGACACTATCCATACGTAGTTACCTATACGTATATTTAATTTATACTCCCCAATCGATTGTTAGTTCCGATTCCGACGTTGCTTTCTTCGCCGGTAAGTATCTCTATCTGCTGTGTATCGATATAAGTATAGTTAGATAATTAATCTGTGCAATTGCTAGATTTTGTATATGGATATGGAATAGGTTGTATATGCCTTCGATTAAATCGACGTAGGCGAAATTTTGATGGGGCACAAGAAGCGAACCGTCGCTCCTCGCTCCAAACCCTCAAGTTCACCGGCGGCGGTCTCCGAAGACGGGTCACCGCCGTCGATTGATGCTGACCTAAAGCTAGTTTCAACGATTCCTTCAATTACGAATGGATCCTTGAGTAGAAACGATGCTCTAGCGGTAATTGATTTCGAGAACAATAGTTCATCGTCGTCAGCTTCTTATGCTTCAATTAAGCTTGAATGCGAGCGTGCCCTAACCTCACTGAGGCGTGGCAACCATACGAAAGCCCTAAGGTTGATGAAGGACTTGTCTACTAAGCATGAGAATTCCCCTCATTCTGCACTGATTCACCGCGTCCAGGGCACAGTTTGTGTGAAGGTGGCCTCTATTATTGATGATCCTAATACGAAGCAGAGACATCTGAGGAATGCAATTGAGAGTGCTAGGAAAGCAGTGTCACTGTCTCCCTACTCAATTGAGTTTTCACATTTCTATGCTAATCTGTTGTATGAAGCTGCAAATGACGGGAAGGAGTATGAAGAAGTTGTGCAGGAGTGTGAAAGAGCATTGGCAATTGAAAACCCCATTGATCCCGCGAAAGAGAGCTTACAGGATGAGAGTCAACAGAAGATCTCCTCACCTGAAGCTCGAATATCTCATATACATGGTGAGCTTCACAACTTGATTCAGAAGTCGAATTTTGCTTCCATTTCTACTTGGATGAAGAATATAGGTACCGGGGAGGAGAAATTCAGGTTAATTCCAATTAGGAGGGTATCTGAGGACCCAATGGAATTGAGATTGGTTCAGGGAAGAAGGCCAAATGAAATTAAGAAGGCAACTAAGACACCTGAAGAGAGGAGAAAGGAGATTGAGGTTAGGGTAGCTGCTGCTAGGCTGTTGCAACAGAAGTCAGAAACTGTCAAATCACAGAATGATGGAGATAAAGGTTTGGATTCAACAGCAGGATCGGGTCAGAGAGCAGGTGATAGGAGGAAGAGTGGAAATGCAAAGAAGAATGCTTCTTCCACGGAGAGACGGAATTGGGTGCAGTCATATTGGAATTCCATAAGTTTGGATGTGAAGAAAGAATTGCTTAGAATTAGAATTTCAGATCTTAAGACACATTTTAGTATTTCTAAGGATCGTTTGGCTATTGAAGTACTATCTGATGCTCTTCCATTTGCCGAAACCCATAAAACATGGAAGTTCTGGAGATGTTGTCGGTGCAATGAAAATTTTGCTGATTCTCAATCACACGTTCATCATGTTGTGCATGATCACATGGGAGCTTTGCTGCCTAAAATGCAGTCAGTTTTGCCTCAAAATGTTGAGAATGAGTGGGCTGAGATGCTTCTGAACTGTTCTTGGAAACCATTAGATATTAGCGCGGCAGTGGAAATGCTTGATAAGCAATCAAGATCTCAAGTCCATGGTTTTCTAGATGAGTCCTATGGAAGAGATGATGGGGAGGGGCCTAAGGATGGCTATTTGGAGGCTTTCTGCCATGAAGACGAATGGGACTCGTCCCCCAGAAGGAAGAGAGTAGGGGATCGACTCGATGGAAATATGGTTGAGAGCAGAAAAAATGATAAGATCTCAGATATTGACGATATGGATTGTGATGAAGATGGTGGTCCAAAGATTTGTGTACTTCCTGAAGACTTGCCACTGTCTGATGACCTTGAGCGAGCAAAGCTTCTTGAAAGAATCCGTGCTGTTTTTGAGGCTCTTATTAAAAATAAATATCTTGCTTCAACTCACCTCAGCAAGGTTATGCATTATGTGGTGGAAGAGCTTCAGGGTCTTCCTTTTGGCTCTCAACTTCTTAATTACAATATTGATCAAAGCCCTCTGTGCATATGCTTTTTGGGTCCCGAAGAACTGAAAAAGGTACTAAAATACTTGCAAGAACTTTCTCATTCTTGTGGCTTAGGGAGGTATCCTGAGAAAATTGGTGCTGTGGATGAAACAAGCAATGGATGTCATGGAATTGACAACCTAGAGAAAATAGTTTTCAGTGAGGACAGCTCGTGTTTGCTGTTTGATCAGCATTTCCTGCAGCGCAATCTTTCTCCCAGCTCATATCCTGATGCAGTTTCTAATGACAGAAATGCAGCAATTTTGTCTGGTAATCAGTATCAAGATGGAGTCTTAATTGACCCAGACACATTATTGTCCTGGTTATTCACTGGTCCATCAAGTGTTGCAGCTTTGGCATCATGGATGCGTGAAAGAGAAGAGAAAGGTCAACAAGGTATGGAAATTCTCCGATTGCTTGAGAAGGAGTATTACGACCTCCAGGGTTTGTGTGAGAGAAAATGTGAGCACCTAAGTTACGAGGAAGCACTGCAGGCAGTGGAAGATCTTTGCTTAGAAGAGGGTAAAAAAAGAGAACATGAAACGGAATTTGTCCGACAAAGATACGATTCTGTCTTGAGAAAGCGACGAGAAGAACTCATAGATAGTGACAACGACACTACAAGTATCAGCAATAGGCCTGAGTTGGATGCTATATCAAATGTTCTGAAGGAAGCAGAATCTCTCAATGTAAATCAATTCGGATTTGACGAAACTTACGGTGGTGGAACATCTCAATTTTGTGACTTGGAGTCTGGCGAAGAGGATGATTGGAGACCGAAGGACTACCTTCATCAGGTGGACTCTAGTGTGGAAGTTGCAATACAGAGACAGAAGGAACATATCTCCATTGAGGTTGGTTGATCAGTTTAGTCTAATGTTCTTTTTCTTTTTTCTGCGTTGTTTGATCTTACAATTTCATGGACGCAGCTTAGCAAAATTGATGCACGAATCATGCGGGTGGTTACCGGGATGCAGCAGTTGGAATCGAAGCTTGAGCCTGCTTCTGCCCAAGATTACCGTCGGATTTTAGTGCCTCTATTGAAATCATTTCTGCGGGTATCTGCTGTTGTGATGTACCTATGTTGCTCTTAGATTCTTTTACTGCTATTTGTCCTCCTATCTTCTTGTCGTTTCGCCTTTCTCATTCTTCGTATGATTAGAATGATTGCTTTTTCTTATTCTTAGGCACACTTGGAGGACCTGGCCGAGAAGGATGCTACTGAGAAATCTGATGCTGCAAGGGAAGCTTTTCTGGCTGAACTTGCTCGTGATTCCGAGAAGAGTTCAAGTGGGGGAAATGAGAAGTCTAAGCATGCCCATGAAAAGACAAAGGACAAGAAAAAGAAACAAGAGTATCGAAAAGCAAAGGATTCAAAGGTTTGAGCTGTGGGTCTGATTTTTATTTCTGAAGCAGTTGTTTACGTGTATTGCTGGGTGATGTTTCCTCTTACCTGTGCAGCCTAACAGTGGTAATGAATTGCATGTGCTTCACCTTGAGACTGTGGATCATGTGTATGTCTCTTCCTAGTTCCTAACAGCATATTTCTCCATTTACATACTCTCTAGTTATGCATCTGAGCAAATCATTTACGGCCTTTAATATTTCCAAGTGTATGTTTTGGTGCAGCTCCTCTCCACTTGCTCATGATGGAGATGATCAAGAGAGTGAAATTCCTCAAACTGGTAATTCCTTAGATCTACAGGAAGAGGAGTACAAACGTATGATTGAACTTGAAGCCGAGGAAAGGAAGCTTGAAGAAACTTTGGAGTATCAAAGAAGAATTGAGAATGAGGCTAAGCTGAAACATCTGGCTGAGCAACATAAGAAAACTGCAAGAACAATTCAAGAGAATATGGATGCAGCTACAAATCCCGACTCTTACCCATATCAAAAAATGAATCATGATACTTACTTGAAGGGTTGTGATATTGATCAGAAAATCAAAGAGCAATGGAAGAGTAGTGAGAAGGTTAATACTCTGATTGGCTTTTTTCTGTTAGAAAGTTTTAAATTCTGGATTTCTTATATCGTTAGAAGTTAAAACTAAGGCCTTAAAATGCCTTGGTGTTATTTTCGAGGATGCTGCTAAAATTTTGTTGGCCTTATGAAGTGATTGTAACATGTGACTTTCCTTGATGCAGAACAATGTACTATTAAACAGTTTAGAAGGTCTTTCAAAGAACTTTCCGGAAAAAATGTCACAAAGAGATGGTATTTACCTTGATTGTTACAGGAATAATTTATGCTTCCCAAATAATCTGTACCAAATGTTCCAGGGTTAGGATGATGTCATCTGAACATGCTATCATTTTTTCTCTTGTTCAGGATTGTCAAACAAAGGAACTCCAGAGGATGGTATATTGATATCTGATAAGCGATCTGGAAGAAAAGGCAGGCGCCAGAAAGATTTGTCTAAACTTAGTGAGGGGAATTATCAACCTGGTTCTTTTGAAAGGGAAAATACTGAAATTAGTGAATCAAAAGCTCTGGATTCTTCACATGGTGAGCTGCAGTTGTTTGCTTAACTTTTATATATTTGGCTGCTTCTGCTTTTCTGAATGATGACTTCTCCTTTGCTTCTCTAACTTGATTGGGTGGTTGATGCTTTTGCATTTTATGCTAGTTGGTCTTATTTTTACTTGTAAAGGAAAGTTGGTAGTGTTAGAAATCACAGGGCATTTCCTCGTTTTAGAAAAAATGAACAGTTTCATGTTGGAGGGTATTTCTTACATGGTGGATGACTGTTATGTAACCCGTGATTAACTGTTCTTAGGAAGTGTTTGTTTTATAGTTCAAATTCATTCTTGATTCTTTATCATTTGGTGTTCAGTAGTTTGCTAAATATGCAAGGTGAACATGGGATCAATGTCAGTGCCTAACGTTGGTAAAAGCTTCGGGATTGTTGAGGAATGACATTCATGTGATAACTCCGCCTGTGTCGTAGTTAGTGTCTTCTCTATAACACAGCCGGTCCCAAGCCCGGAGAAAGGAGGAGGGTTGTTTTGTTAACCCAATGACTAAAACACAACATTTCTTTTAAATATTGAAACAAAGAGTTCATTTATTCAATTGATCAAAGATAGATTACTAGGTTTAAATGTTATGATGGCTTTTAGTATGGGTACTTTTGGGTCGATTTTGTTCTTATAAACTGTCACTTCTAAAGTTAGACCACATCCTGTATTTGAATCTTTGAAACAAACAAATCTATGCCCAAGCTAATTTTGTGTTAGTAACAGTGATTGGTTAACTCAATCATCTCTTTCCATTTCTTCATTGGTTAAACTTTAAAGTAGCAAGTCATCTTGGTTCAGATAAGTGATATAGTAATTGTGGCATTACTTCGTCATACTCAAGCTGGTGTGTTATGCTGTAGCTAAACAGTGAGAGTACAATTTAGTACCAACTCTATGAACAAAATTGGTGGAGTCACTTTCTATAAAAGAAACTTTAGGAGTTGCACTCAGTTTTGGGCCAAATTGAGATCCTATCCCTTTTTGATCTCCCCCTCAATCCTCTGTAGACATGTTTTTTAAAAAACAAGCTGGTGGGTGTAAATTGGTGCTCTTCAAATATTTTTTCTTGAAATTTTAACTACAAACTGTTCTACACTCTGCTTCTGTTGAAGTGAACTAAATTCACTACCATTTGATTTCAACCCCAGAAAATAATGGTACCAGAGATAGTGGAACGAAGACATTGAGACAGCTACATGTGGAAGAGGATGATGAAGAAAGGTTCCAAGCTGACCTTAAGAGAGCTGTACGCCAAAGTCTTGGTATGTTTATTTATCTTTCATTTCTGGGAACAAGTTCCCAAGATAGTTTTAATGTTTGTTTAACCTAGGGTTTTCTTTATATTTTGGGGAATTAGTAGTCTAGGTTGTTCTCTATCTGTATATAGTTCACTGCTCAAGCCTGATGATCAGAACACTACTTATCAACCCTCTGTTTCTCCCATCTTCTGTCAATTAAGACCCTTTCTAATGGTTTCTGAAGGAAAGTGACGTGCTATAGCTTGAAAACTGGTGCCAACTTTTGTTCTTCAACTTGGCTTGAAGAATTAACTGCTTTATATTTTCCATGTCCTGATTGTTCAAGTGACGTCTGTCCTCATTCTCTCTTTTTATGTCAGATGCATTCCATGCACATCAGAAATTTCCCTTGATGGCAAGTTCAGGGGCTCAGAGGATGATCTCTGAAACAGGGGATTTGGGTAATGAAATTAGTTTTGGAAATGTCAAAGAAATGGATGATGTATATGGCACTGGGCTAAAGAATGAAGTTGGAGAATACAATTGCTTTCTAAATGTCATTATACAGGTTAGCAATGTTTACAAGTGCTAATCCGTTTTTTTATAATAGAAAAATTATCTTTGTTTATCGTGCTCCCAATTTTCTTCTATTTCAATTTTCAAGTGCATTCTCTGATTTTTCTTGTTTTCTTGCTACATTTTAGTCATTGTGGCATCTAAGACAATTTCGAGATGATTTTTTGCGAAGATCATCATCAGAACATGATCATGTGGGTGATCCATGTGTGGTATGTGCTTTATATGACATATTCACTGCTTTGAACACGGCTTCAACTGAGATGCAGAGAGAGGCTATTGCTCCTACTTCTCTGAGAATTGCTCTCAGCAACCTTTACCCCGATAGTAATTTCTTTCAGGAGGTAAATGCGAAACTCTATCGAGTGCTTCATATTTTACTAGGACTCAGCTTCTTTGAATTCAATTAACGAGATATTGACTTACAGGCTCAAATGAATGATGCTTCTGAAGTACTGGGTGTAATATTCGATTGCCTACATCGATCATTTACATCAACTTTAGGTGGTTCAGATGCTGAATCTGCAGATAGCAGCTGTATGGGCTCTTGGGATTGCTCAAGTAGTGCTTGTACTGTGCATTCTCTTTTCGGGATGGATATTTTTGAACGGATGAACTGCTATAATTGTGGATTGGAGTCTAGACATCTGAAGTACACATCGTTCTTTCATAATATTAATGCCAGCGCTCTCCGAACAATGAAGGCATGTTCTGCTGTTCTTTGAGGCAATTTTGAGATGGCACTTTAGTTTCCAATCAGTAAATTTATCTTTTCAAGTTCAACAAGAGACATTGTTTGGATAATGAGCAATTTTCTTTATCATTATCGTGAGGAGTGGGGGAACCATTTTACAGAGTATTCGCTTTTCCTTTCAGGTTATGTGTCCAGAAAGCTCGTTTGACGAGCTTCTGAATCTTGTTGAGATGAACCATCAGTTGGCTTGCGATCCTGAGGTTGGTGGATGTGAGAAACTTAACTATATTCATCACATTCTCTCTGCTCCACCACATATTTTCACAACGGGTAACTAGTTCTGATGTTCCCCCTTCCCTCTTCTCTATTTTTTTTTTTGCCAATGGGTAATGTAAATTTTTTAAGAGAATCTATTTGTTTCTAATGTGACTTGTTTCTTCATTCCTGCAGTTTTAGGTTGGCAGAATACTTGTGAGGATGTAGATGACATAAAAGGGACATTATCAGCTTTATCTACTGAAGTGGACATCGGTGTCCTTTATCGCGGTCTTGATCCGAAAAACAAGCATTGCTTAACTTCTGTGGTAATGTTTCTTTTTCTTTTATCTGTGGTAATCCCTTAACTAGCTCGAGAGAAAATATAATCAAGTCACTGACACTGAATATGCAAATCCATTCATATTTCAGATAATTCCTGCTCCTATTTTGAGAAATCTCACATGTTCCTTATCAATGTTATATATATTCCTAGAACCATGCCAATTGGTTTTTGCTTCTAAAAATAGTACGTGCCAGCTGGTTCATTCTTTTTTTAACGGTTTCAACTAATTGAGGATTACTTTCTTTCATCTTTCATGAAATTAGTACTTGTGATATTATGTCCTTTTTTATACACAGCCATATTTTCATGATTGATGAGTAAATGCGACTATTTGGTCAGCACAGGTTTATTCCCATTTTTCGGTATTTCCTTGTTTGTGTCAACAACATATACTGTTTTCCGGCCAGAGCTTGGGTCAAAAACATATCTCAAATAATATAGCTTTCTCTTTTTGTTCCCATGTGCAGATTTTTCTCTATTAATCATGAATATGTTTGAGCTTGTTCTGTTTTTTTTTTAAAACTTATTGTTAAGTTGAATATAAGAATCACTTTGTAGTACTTTTGGATGTCGAACCAAGTTCAGTCTGTATTTTAACAAGTGTCTATTTAATTCTGATGTGAAATGTGTCTAAAGATGGATAATTTTGTGGCTCGACATTTCTTTCAGGTTTGTTACTATGGACAGCATTATCACTGTTTTGCCTACAGTCATGATCGTGGACAGTGGATCATGTATGATGACAAAACCGTAAAGGTAATATTCTGGTTCTTTCTATTTTTCCTTGTTATCTTTTATATAAGATTTTGTTATTATGGATATTTTATATTCAGGTAATTGGTGGCTGGGATGATGTTCTCGTTATGTGTGAGAGAGGGCATTTGCAACCGCAGGTCCTTTTCTTCGAAGCTGTAAACTAGTCCAGCCAGCAAATGGTACCTCTCTAATAGTCAAAAGATGATCTGGATCAACGTTGGTTTCTTTGAAGCTGTAATCTATTTCAGCTTAGAAAATATACCCCCCTAAACTGGAATGAAGATGTACTACAGTTGTTTTCCATTCAATCGCCAAGTGCAGTGACGATATTTGTGCACTGATGATCTGTGAAGTTACAAAATTGTGTAAGAAACTGTACTATACCATCAGAAATTTGTCGACGAGATGAAGAGAAAATAGGAGTAATTGGCCTGCTAGCAAGAGAACTACTTCAAATTTGTGTATTATGGTGGAAGTTATCAGAGGACTGGAAAGAAAAATGTAAGTTATGGTTGCTGTTGATACTTGGTAAGCATTGGTGAAGTCAAAGTTTTGCGTCATCTGAAAATTTTGGAATCCTTACAAATAAGGTGGCGTGGTTGAAGAAAGTAGTAGTTGCCACCAGTTTCGTTGTCATGAGGAACATGTAGATGTTTTATTTTTGAGATATTGCTTCTGTACACAGGTAATGAATCATCTTATCTTTCACTTTCAATGTAAGCAAGTCTGTATAGATTGGCAATTGGTCTGTAGTCTCTTAGTGATGCAGTCAATAGAAAGTCTTCTATACTCTATATTCATTTTGTTGTTTCTTCTTGGAGGAAAGAATTTTGAGTGCCCAGAAGTTATGGGAACTTTGTATTACGGATGTCTACAATATTTAATGAAAGGGAAGACTATATTTGCTCGTCAAGCAGAAAAGCCGTTTGACTTGTAACTTGCGCCTATTTCTAGGGCTCTGGTGTTTTTTTTTCCCCTTACACCTTGGTTGGACGATTGTTAACCGTTGTATTGTATGGTTAGATAAAATACAATATTTTTTTTGATTGTTATTTAAATGTTATTGTATTGTATCGTTTAAATCTATCGTTAGGTAATGTGTGATCGCATTGTTATTTTAATATTTTCTTCTTATTTTGTCTTTATTTATTAGTTAGTAATTATATTTTATTTTTTACCCTACCTTTTTATAGTAGCTCTACCTCGTGCCCTATTTTTCTTATATTTTATAATTCAAATTATGGATGTGTGACATTATGTAGCGACAGAAAACGATACAATCTATCCAAACACTTTATTCATTAAAATAATATAATAAGATACGATGCAATATAATACATTTGGATGTGGTAATTTATTGCTGTGTATTTTGATTGTATTTTCTTTAATGCTTTGCAACTTTTTCTGATAATTATCTTTGTTACTTTTGTAAATCATATTGTATTTACTTATGGGGGAATTGGTTTTTTAAGCTTCTTATAATTTAGTATTTTTTAGTTTTATGATCTTTTTATAAGAGGTTTCATTTAGAATTATGTGAAAGCCGTTTTCTTCTATTCAATTTGTAGGTGGCCAAGAGTTGTTAATTCCCCATTTTTTTTAGTTTTCCCTATTCAAGCGAACCGTTATTTTGGTTCTAGTTGTCTAATCATGTAAAATCTTAAAATTATATGAGATTTAAATTAAAATATTCAGTCTTAAACCATTAAACAATTTGGATTTGGTTCGGCTTTGTTTTTCCATCGTGTCGGGATTTTAGTTGGATTAGAAATTGGTTATATTATATAGAAGAAAATAAATGAAATAAGGGGCAAATATTCCTACTCCGGTTCGGTTCTCAGACATTCTTCTTTTTTGTTCCGTCTAAAAAGAATGACACATTTTTATATCTAATAATAATTGAATTTTAAAATGTCTATTTTTTTACTTTTAATGAGATGATTTATAGTCATATAAACATTTAATAAGTTATTTTAGATCATAAATTTTAAGAGTCTTTTTTTCTTAAGCTTTGTGCTAAGTCAAACAACATCACATTAATTATTTTTTTCTCATTTTATCCTTAGTAATACTCCCTATTTCTCATATTTATTGAATTTTGGAGGCTTTTTTCATAGTTCAAAATAAGCGAAATATTCAAAGTTCAAGATAATTTTTTGAATTTTTAATCCATTCTTTCCCTTCATTTACATTTTCTAGGTGATAAGTTTTCTAGTTAATTGTCATATGATTTTACTTTGAATTATTTCTATTTTCAAGAATAGCTTGACAATTACTCAAAGGGTAAAAGCGGAAAGTGATGTTCAATTTATGTTCTAAACTTTTTTTATTAATAAGTATGTATTGCCTCACAAATTCAGTTAATATGGAATAGAGTAAGTAATTATTTTTGAAGACTACAAACACTTTAATAAAGTAAATATTTAATGAAGAAAGATTATATCTTAAGATATAAATAAGGATAAACTAATCAACCCCATGTTTTCTTAAGGAATATATAAGAAAAGAACACAACTGATAATTTGAGACACGGAGAATAAAAAGTCTACAATTTATTTCTTTAACTCGAAGGCATTATTTTTTTTTTTACAAAGGTTGTGATTATTTTCACGCGCACTTTATTTGCAAAATTAATTCTAATTAATACAAAAGTTTCATTCCTTTGTTTAGGAAAGTACAAAAAAAAAAAGTAAAACGCATTTTCAGTTCAAATAACTGAGCTATCAAGCCCTTTGGTAGTGGCATTGGGCCAAGGGGGTTCGGAAAAAACCTTCCACGAAAAATTATATTGTTTATATATAGTTAAAATTATTTTTTATGTATATATAGTAAATGTTGAACGTCCTTCCTCTTCTTGTGCGTCTACTTCTCTTTAGTGCAAATCCTGACTCCGTTAGTGTGTCTAACGATGAAACTTCCTCTTTTGCCAAACTCCTTAAATATATTACTCCATTATATATATATATATATATATATATATATATATATATATATATATATATATATATATATATATATATTGTGTGTTTGAGTAAACTTTGCTTTACTAAAACTTGCATGAGCTGTTGACAATCTGATTATTATTTTTTACTGTTTTACCAATAGTTCATTGTTGGTGAAAATTACAGTTACAACATAACCCAACATGCAGTAATAGAAATGTTAATGAATTTGTGTTTGTGCGGCTAATCAAAAGGTTCAAACAAACAAGCCACAACATGTGTAGCTAATGATAGTGAACACTTTTATAAATGGATCTATGCGTGGTAAATCTGAATTAGTCGGGCCATTGAGTTCCAAATATCAAATGGTTAAACGAAAAAAAAAAGGTCAGTATATATGACAGAATAATCTCTATACATTTTGATTTTTGAATCAATCATGTTTAATGTACATCAAGCCAGATACAATTTCATTACTCCATTATGCAAAAACTGTCTGGAATACATTAGACAAAAGTGAATAAAGACATTTGCTTCAGTCTCTTTCTTTATTTTCTTTCACTCAAAACTGCCCATGTTAGGAGTTATTACTAATGCAGAAAACAACTATCTTTGGAATATAATATATAACATAGGATGAATGAAGAAAATGAAGCATATACATTATTTATCGACTACGAAAAAAAACAGAACTGTTTCATGCATCCCAAGCATTCAACGTGAATAAACGCAACACTTCCTCTACAGTATGAGACGGGGTTGACTATTATTGAAGTTAGGGGTTCGACATAAGCCAGTAGTTTTGGCTCACATCTTATATTCGTGTTAATAAATCCACTTAATATGTATTAAAAAACCATCCCAAATCCACTTGTTATCCTATCTTAGAATTCAGAACTCATAAACTTAAAATCTTGGATCTTCCTCTGGTCCTAGAGCTCTGGATTTAGATCATATAAGCCTTGTATTGTATGAACCACAATGTGAGCACTTATGATAGTGCCAGTGGAAGGAAGCAGTTCCTCTCTTTTGACAATCATTGCATAATATAACCTGTATGTAACCTTTTCAGTGTCAAGATGATTGATATCACATTAACCCAATTCAAAAAATATTCATACATGGAAACAAAATACTCCCTCCGCTTCAATTTATTTGTCTGGTTTTGACTTGGCTCGGAGTTTAAGAAAGTAAAGAAAACTTTTGGATCTTGTAGTTTTAAATTAAAGATATGTTAAATGTATCAAAATGTCCTTTAATCTTGTGGTTTTAAACATGTCATGTGGAAAGTCGAAACTAAAGAGTTGCTAAAAAAAAGAAAAAGAGACATTCTTTTTAAAAGGGAATAAAAAGGAAAGTAAGACAAACAAATTGAAATGGAGGGAGTATGATTTAAATGAACCTGAATCTGGCCAGCGTACTCCTCGGGAATTTTCTCCTCGGACAAAAATGCATCTAACACCTCAAAGAGCACCTGAAATTGAGTAACAAATGTGCAGCATAGTCAATACATTTTCTAACCATGAACCAGTTTAATGAGCTTTCGCGCTAAATAGTTTGCTGACCTTCACGTCCCCAATTGTCTTGCTACAGATTGGGCATGTGTAATGCGTAAAAGTGTAGTCCTAACATGTGTATTTAGAGTAAAAGAGAAAGGAAGAAAAGATCAGCAAAATACAATCTGAAAGTTCCTATAGTTTTTGTTAAGTAAAGAACTTTGTAGGAGTTTAATACCTGAAAACATGTTGAGTGCATCAAATGCCCACAAGGAAGTCCCTTAACAGGAGAGGCTGAAGTGAAAATGTCCTCATGGCAGATTGGACAATTATCCTCCAAGCATTTCTCTCGACATGTGTGAATAGAGAGAGACTTTGACATGCAAGCGTTGCAGGTCATGCAATGAAAGTATCCAATGCCTAATCCTTTCCCCAGTCGGCACAAATTGCAGAAAGGGCAGTGATATATCTGTCTGTTCAAAAAATTCTGCCAGAATTAGTGAAGGAAGCACTTTGCTGGAACAGACATTATTCTAGTCTATGAAGTTAGAAATAACTGTCGTTTGTCCTCAATAACAAACAAAAAGAGCTCCTTTCTTTTCTTTTTTTTAATGAAGGGGAAATGGGAGAGGGGATTACAAGGCGGGGAATCAAACCCCCACCAACAAGGTGAAAATTCAGGTAGCCAACCAACTAATTGAGCTACTAAAATTTCCCCAAAAAGAGCTCGTCGTCTGTATGACCGTAGTTCATGCCTCTAGCTTTCTTACTTAAACATTCTAAGAAAGTTCCACTTTTTTTTCTTCCTCATTTCTTATACTCTAACACTACATAAGGGAATTAAAATAGGACTTATTTGAATAAACACTAGAAAGAAATATATCGCCCACGATGGACCTCTGAATCAGTTCTACTGAAGGATGCATTCTGAAACGAGGAGAAAGTTTTGTGGCTAGTAAAGGAACAAAAATATAGTTGATCGCTAGATAAACTAACAGCACCAGCTACATTTCTCCTTTTTCACCAAAAACAGGAATGGAGAGTCTCTCTCTTAATCGTTCAAATAGATATGGTTCTCTTCAGCGTGCTACTTGGTATACTAAGATATTGAATATAAGGATCATTTATTCTACGAAAAGATTTCTCACTTTAAGCCTGTGATGATATGACCCTTGGGGTTAACCCCAAAAGCTAGCTCTTGAGCAGAGATATACAATTATTCGATGAAGGAGCATAATCCCCACAAGATCAATCAGAAGAATGCAACCCGATTTTCTCACCTGTCGTCATCAAACACTTTGCATATTCTGCAATAGTATTTAGCCATGGAGAAATTGTTGCAAGTAAGAGTCAAGCAATTGGGACAGATAGGTTGTATCTTCAAGCATTTCATGCACATCATCTGGGTGATAGATTTTCTGCAAGCATGTCATAACCAGAGTTGGGATATGTTAAGTAGCAGAAAAAAAAGTAAGTCTTGAAGTTACCAATAGGCATGGAGATCAAGTGCATCCCACTCACACCTGTCCAGACAATGATCAGAAATTTCATCATGACACCGTATGCATGGAAAAAGCTCATTACAACATGGAGCAAGTAGCTTGCAGTTCCTCGTGTAATGCCTGCAACCAAAAACTGATTCTGTTTTATCACGAAATGATGGACATTGACCAGTAATTTTCTCCTTATCCTTTGCAGTAGCAAAATCTGAATGAGACTTCTCCTGTGTCAATATCCATTGACTGAAATAAATCAATGTAAAGTCAAGTCAAATAAAAGAGGCAGAAGAAATAAACTGAAATCTAGAGAAAAGAAGAAAAGTAGAGGTACTTTTGCATTTTTCAGTTGTAGTAAAACTGAAAGGCTGTTCACTAATTATGTTCCGATAATCCAGAGGAAAATTGACAAACGCAGATGTAGGTCAAACTAATGTTGTTTAGGTATTATGCATTATACTTCATGCTTATGCAGTTATCTGATACTAGTAATTATGTAACCATATATAGCTGCTTTCCAAGAAAGAAAATGAACAAATTAGAAGTTGAAAATGTATTCGCCTCATTAGCAAGCTCTGCATGAGGTGTGATTTCTTTTCAGAATCCAAAGAGGAGTCGCCTGATACTCTTCTTATTACGTCAACCAGCCTGTCTTGAGTCAGCATTAGATGGTTCTCCTTGTGCTCCTTTTGACTTGACTGCTCATATAATTTTATATCCTGACAAGTTGTCTCTCTCTGATCAGCAATGTCAACCTCAGTAGAATGCTTTGTTATATCTACGGATCGATCAACATTTTTGTTTCCCTTGGCATTCTGGGATTTATCTGCAGTGAAAGATCCAGATTGATCTAAATCATGATCAGCAGACTCTGTCGGTGAAAAGTTCTCCCCTTTTTTGTGGCAGACTCTTGAACTCCTGAAATCATCTCTTGACAAATATGTAGACACAACTTCTAAAGGATCAATAGCCAATGCAAGAGAAACCTTTGATCCCGTTTCTGCATTTACACTCTCATCTCTTTTTATACCTTCCCACCACTCTCCCAGCCACTCGAAAAACTTTGTATTCTTTGTGACTTTGCGCCAGATTGACATTAGGCCATGTTGTTCTTCTGGTGTTAGAGATGCCATCAACCAGGGAATCATTTCTTGTAGATTCTCTGCTTTGGTTCGTCCAAGCATGTCTCCAATAATCTTTTCTTGTTCTGCAACAGAAAAATGTTCTTTGAATAGTGGCCAAAGTTCAACTTCTTCACGGTAGATGTGGTCAGTGAGTGTTTTATGCATATATATGCATGTATCATGTAGATTTAAGCACAACTTTTTGTATTTCAGCTTATCACTGTCAACCAAGTCCACATAACCTTGCAGACTGGTGATCTCATTCAAGATGATAGAAATTTTGTCGAATTGCTCAACCTCCAATTTATGGTCAATGCCATACGAATGACTGACATTTTGAAGTTGTCCCTTAGATTCCAAGGCAGGAAAGGCAGTTTCATCTTCGGACTTACTATGCAGCTGATATAGAAATCGTACGCGATGGAAATGTCTTTCAAACTCAGCAAGAAGTCCCACATCTTCAGCCAACTTAACTGACAGAGAAAGCACATACTGCAAATCTTTTTTCAGGGCTTTGTGGAAGAAATGGAAAAAATCAATTGGTTTTACATCTAGACTGGAATATCTCATACCATCAACAGCAGTTTCAGGAACGCAGCATAAGTTTTTCAGTGAATCCGAGAAAAATATACGAAGATTGATCCCATTAGAATAAGGTGTATCATGCTTCCCAATGTTGTCAAGTGTTGACGGGTGATAAGGTCTAGCAGGGGATAGCATTTCCAAGTGTGAGGAAGAACTTCCAGAGTTCTTACTCCACTTTTCAAACAAATAGCTTCGGCTACTGAACATTTCTTCCAGATCTTTTCTAAACTTCTCAACAGAGATTTTGCCAGAATAACCCATCCGAACCCACTCATATAAAAGAGTAGCAAAGGACTTGTTAACTACAGAAGATCCTAACTTTATATTGTTCAAAATCATTTTGGATTCGTCCTCGGATAAATGAGCAGAGAACCATATAATCATGCACTTGAGCAATCCAAGTGGCAACATATGCAGGCTCATGTACAATAACCAAAGCTGCAATTCATGACCACAGGTCTCTCTAATGAACACAAAAACCTAAAAGAAACCAGAAGAACAAAAGTAAACATAAAGTCTAAAATAAAATTAAGAAAATTTCATTAGTCCTTAAATTCAAAAGGCATGCCATTTGCCTGCTATGTTTGAGCATCATCATGTTGTGGTAAAACTACAGCTAGAAAGGCAGCATACCTCGGTTTCTAGAAACTGCAGCTTTTTGTTCATCCTCCCAACAAATAGTTCCACTTCCTGGCAAAGCATATCTATGAAAACCCCTAATTGTATCTCCTCATGCAGATTATAGTATAGCAATCTCTGCAGCTCTTCAATTTGACTTCTTTCAATAAATTGTTCATGAAAAGTAGAAGGGGCATCCATGTTCAATTGATCTACCAAGGGGTAGTATATTTGATCCAGTGCATTGCTGTATATTAAAGAAACACTCAGAAAAAAAATAATAAACATGAAATTATCTTATGTCTACCGAATCTTGAAACGATAAACCAGTATTTGAATGGTTATTCATCCAGCATTTGTCACTTTTCTGATAAGTCGCAGAGCATTTGACAAAAAGCAGAAGCAATTAAGAAAGTTGGTCGCTTTATCTCATGAAAGATTATCATAGTAGTTGCTTCGGATAAGCTAAAATTACTATGCGAAATCTTCATAGACCCTGAATAAGATCACATTGACTTTTTGTCAAGTACAAGAATTTAGCTGAGAAGTTACTGAATGAGCATGGCCTACTACCTGTAGAATGTGAAAACATCTGCAAAAAACTTCAACTGTGTAATCAGTGACAGCAAGGTTGAAACGCAAAGCGAGCTTCGTAGTTGATATAGTTCCTCCATAATTACTCTTAGATCTCGTTTAATAGCAGCATGCCAGATATGAAAACCATCAATTGGATTCTGTTCTTCTGAAGTTTTCTGCTGCTGTATTTCCTTGCACTGAACCATCAGCGCATCCATTTCAAATATGTACTTCATATTGGCTTTTCCATAATGAAATTTAGCGCCTTTTCCATCTTTTCTGCAGGACTGGGAAGATGCTTCCTTGTTATCATCAAGCCATGAGATGAACACCTTCAAAAAATTTCTAGTTAGATCAAGGACGCAGGACTTTAAATTTAACAATACTGATGGAGAATTACTTTATGTTGAATGAGTTTTTCTACCTCTTGAATAAGTTTTTCTTCAGGTAAGACTATATGTATGAAATTCAGAAAGTACGCCTTTTCATGTGAAGAAAGACTAGCTATTAGCCATGGCATAAAATCCTCCAGTATCATCAGAGGAACACTACATAGGTATTGCCAAACAAGCCTAGCCTGCTCTTTGGAAGAGAACTTCTGCATCATCAATGGAAAAATCTGCATGGAAATTTTATTTGATAGAGATTTCAGGAAAAAGGTACCACAATAAAATACGGAATCTTCTTTTTAGAATTAATAACATCATCTTTGAGCACTCAACTTTTTTCAGTAGATGAAGTCTATCAACAAATTTGGGTTGATCTCAACTTTTTAGCTAAATATATAGCTAATGTACTATACATTGATTCGTAATACAAGTCAATAGCAACAACTATGCGTCAATCCTAAGAAAGTCGAGGTAAGATATATGAATCTCACTGTCCATGTCGCCTTATTTAAGCCCGTCTCAGTGCAATATTATTAAAACTTAGTTTCTATAGTAATATAAGCTCTCTACACATTCCTATAGGCATAATTAAGTGATATAAGTATTTCAAAAAAAATTGAAGTCTGTGCTTTCACCCTTCATTAAGTGATGCTCTAGCTTCAACTGCGATAGCATCAATTTGGTTCAGTACCATATCTTTCCATCGAGAAAAAAGGATTAAAGATAAAATGGAAAGAACAAATAGGTGCCTCTATAGGGAGAAAGGAATCAGATGTCGCATTATAAGTTATCTGTGGTAGGAATTGCCTTTGATTATCAGTTGTTGGTGATAATCCTAAATTTTTTTCGCATGCAGTGCTGTACTCTAATTTTTTGCACACTTCATCAATAAAATTAGAAAGATATCACATCACTTGCGCATCTCTCCTTCTCCACGTTTGCAATAGAGAAATTAGAACTCATTTTATCCAAATAAGCGATAGGGCATTTCGGAACTAATAGAGGCCTACGAGCGAGATATTCATTACTGTTCAGATGAAAAATAGATAATGAAGATTTGGCGATTACCTGCTCCTCTTCTTTCAGCATATGCTGAGAAATGGTTGTCTGGATGGTACCTATGCTACATGTAAGTTCATTAAACAACACGGAGACCTCCTCTTTCTCCTTTTGTAAGCGATCCAAGCAATCGAAGATGGAACTGAACAGAACATCTATACTATTGTGTTCAAGTGAATATGTGAAGACCACATTCTTCACTTGTGCATCTAGTGCTTGAAAAAGGACCTGTCAATGTTAATATTCAGATTGATAACAAAATCTGCAACAGGTAATATCTTAACAAATGCCAGTACTTTATCAGAACTTTCAGTGAGCTGAGTATACAACAACAACAACATACCCAGTGTAATCCCACTAGGGAGTACGCTACCTTACCTCTGCCTTATGAAGGTAGGACGCTGTTTTTTCGATAGACTTTCAACTCAAGCAAGGCATATAAAAAAAATCAAGTTTGCAAAGCAAACGTAGTCAAGAAGCCATGTTGAAAACAATGAAGAAAACAATAGTAGCAGCGAAAAAATAATATGATAAGCAATGAAAACAAGTAGTATAAAATCGAAGAATAAGATAGTAGGAGAGTAATAATAATACTACTGAAAAGGGAAACTAGACAATGCTCGACCTACCAACCTTCTACCCAAATTCTCGACCTCCATATCTTCGTATCTAGGGTCAGGACCTCGGTGATCTGCAGGAGAAACATTTCTTGGTGCAACTATCCCCAATATCTTTCTTTTTGGTCATAATACCAATATTTTAGGTGCAACTTGTTTGTTGCTTTTTGTCAAACACAACTAACTTAAGCTAGAAAGTCACAATATGATACAAAAAAAATATAGAGTGAACATCAGTACGTATATCATGAGTCAATCCAACGTGATATCAGAGCAACAGAGCAAGGACGTGTTTTCCCCCTTTTCAATGAAAAATATGGTTTTTGGTGTAAGTAGGATCTAGAGGTAGGATGTAGGCAAACCATACCCTATCTTTTGTGGGATAGAGAAACTGTTTTCGATTGTTCCTCCACTCAAAAAGTGCAATCAAAATAGGATATAAAGGAAAATAATGACAGCAAAATAGAAAAACAAACAAAGCAATTAAGTAACAAGAAGTAAGAAAAATGAAGAAATAACTTATTTTCACCCTATAATTGGTTGTCTTATTTTTCAGTTAACTAATATTACTCTTCTTATGAATGACTACGTGTAGTAATCATTTAGTATATGATCATTATTTAACAATGTTAAAATCAAATGCATAAGAATCAAACACGATAAAATAAGTTCTAAACAAAAAAAAAAATGTTGTGATCTCTGCACATCAATATTTACCTCATCTTCAGCAGCACAGTGATACTTATAAACAAGCTTCAAAAAGTGTAATCGCCTGCAAAGTTGATCAACTACTTCACCACCACAATCCAATGCTTCAAGTGCTACACGACGAATTTGAGCAAGCTCAATTTCAACAGCTTTATGAGAAAGAACAAAAAACAGAATTGGCGATTCAACTAATAGTTTCACAAAATCATCAACAATAGCAGCAGCAGAAGAAGAAGAAGATGACAAGGCCAGTGTGTCGTCATCATCTTTCTTACCACCCATTTACTACCACCTGTCATGAATGACAAGTGAGACCAAATTGGTAGTAGTAATTTCATCATTTGAAAATGATTCAATAATAGATTAATTGGTGTCTTTCTTTTTGGCTCTTTGCTTTCTTCTTTTTCTTGCAAAGAGGCCTATTTCGTGCCTCTTCAAACTTCAAATATTTATTTGTTTATTTGTCATGCCTTGTTTATTTGTTACGTATATATGTTTGTTAATAAAAAAATTGATGTTGTTGAAATTTTTTATATTGTTATTTTGTAATTATAGTATTTGATATGCATTTTAAATTTATTTGGTATTCAGTATGTTTAAAAAAAATGTTGAAATACCGAATACTGTATTAAAATCTGTAATTATATATATAATTCATATATATTATTATAATACTAATAAATTGTCGAAATCGAACTTAAAATTGCTGAATCATATCAAATTAATTTTAGGAAAAATTATACAAAATAGACCTAATTGTGAAACTATTTACCTAAATTGGACTCAATCCAAACTATTTATCCTTAATAGACTCATGACCCAAACTATTTACGCTTTTACCATACTTTCTCCTTTTAATTTCGCAAATGACATCATGCTGACGTCAGCATCACTACTATGAAATAATCCTATGTGATACTCCATAGGTAAATGATACTATATCGGTATCATATAGGATTGAATTTAATTCTCTATGATATTCCGTCGATATATTGATACCTTATCGATATCATATATGATTGAGCTCTTTTTTTAATAAATAAAAATAAAACAATTAAGAGAAAAATTATTAAAATCACAATCTTATTTATTAAATTCTAAATTAGTGGAAAATATATTTTTTGTGATACTCCGTCGGTATTTGATACCATGTCGGTATTATATAGGATTACACTTAATCTTTTGTGATACTCCGTCAGTATATTGATACTCTATCGATATCATATAGGATGGGCACTGTTTTCAGCATAACGTCAGCACACGAATTTTAAAATAAATTTATGTCATTTTAAAATAAAAAGGGGTATGAAAGTAATGGGGCATTTAAGAGTAAATATTTTCTCTTTTTGGGATATAAATGTTATTTTTCCTTAATTTTATATGATAATGATACCATATTTTTAAACATTAAAATTACCAAACTAAAGTTTTAAAAATTGTACCATGGCCACCCTACTTATTCGTGCCCTCATGAGCAAAAATAATAAAATATCAAATTAAGTTAAAGAAGCTTTGTTCGGAGTTGTGAGAAAGTAATGCAAGAATGGTTAGCAGTGTTTTATTTGTTAAGGGATTTTATAAAATATAACTAAATGACATATTTCATATCAAAATATATTTATACACAAAATAATGCAAAATCTATCTAACATGAAGCTTTTAACATAAATATCAAAAAGTTTTATAAATAAATTTTATCAATTCAATCTAAATGTGAAAATTTTACTACCATGTTAAATATAATGTAAATTTATTTTCAAAACAAAATATAAAATATGTATTTATATTTTAGAATGTATTTGGTATAAAAATACATGTATCTATAATTTTTGATATACGTATTTGATTTAAAATCTGAAGGAGTGGTGTATGTAATTATTTTAAATTATAAAATGAATTTGTATTTTATGGTAAGAATGTTTGTGTAATTAGGTAGTTTTCCTTTAACGTAGGGGTGTGTATCTGTCGGTTCGATTCGATTTTATGTATTATCGGTTTGGTTTATTGATTTTCAATTTTTAAATATGCTAAATCAATAACCAAACAAATAAGATATTTCTTATCGGTTTTCGTTTTATAGGTTATTGGTCCTTAACGGTTCGTTTTTTAGTTTAACCAATAAAAAAATACTCATAAAAAATATATATGATTTCTCAAATGATTTGGCGTGATAGAACAACAATATAGCTTTATATTATGCTCATAAAATAGAAACAATAGTAACTAACATGAAAAAAAGCATGCAAGTGTAACACGAACTAAAGAACTAAGACAATGATGTGAATTAAAAGCTAAAGGGTAAAAAAATAGTAACCCATAATGTACTGATATTAATATTTAATATTTATGTAGGGATAATGTAGTAAATTACTGTAGTTTTAATGGGTTATCGGTTTACCCAATAACTCAATATTAAAAACTAATATCGAACAGATAACCCGATAATTATTTTTATGAAACTATTAAAAATTTGTTAACCCAATAACTCAATAATAATAAATCAATAACATTTTTTTTTATTCGATTTATCGGTCGGTTTTAGAGGAAAGTTGTCCACCCCAACAGAAACCCGGTCCAGATATTTCTCATTTTTCTAAAGCCCAATGGATTGGGTCGGTCCAAACCCGATTTCGACCCATCTGATCTTCCCCAAAATTAAAGCAAACAGAAATATTGCGAATAAGAAAGTTTTGCTGCTGCCATCTCCAAAACCTCGTTCCTGCTCCAGAAATCTCCGTTCTCTCCATCAGTTGATCCTGCTATAATCGGGAAGTGAAGAGTGAGGTTACTGAATCAAAGGAGAAAAGAGCAGAGGAAAGAAAGAAGCAGCCACCGAAAAGATGAAGACAACCAAAGGAGGCAAAGTCATGAACCCTACCGATGCTTATCGCAAGGAGATTCGCAAGCGTGAATTGAAAAGGGTAAATTTTTCTAAATGCACTTCTTATAAAATTATCAATCAATCAGCTTCAGTTACACTTCAATTAAACTAGTTGGAGTTTGCTAAAATTTTCTATATCCATTTCGCTTCAGTATTAAAATAGTTGGACCTATTGCGATTTGGCAAATGAATCCGGGTTTTCGAACTTCATAATTATGGCAAAATCCCGTCGCGTCCCTCTTTTTTTGTGTGTTATGGTTAATTGCAAGTCCGTACTACAAAGTGTTAATGTGGGCTCTTCCAACTTACTTAATATTATGACAGTTTTCGCTCGGTGCTTGTAATGTCTAGCACACAGCCTTCGAGGATGACAGATGTGTAGCATGGTGGTTTGTTATGGGTCCATTGCAAAAGTCCCACATAGCCATAGGTACTACAAAGTGCTAATGTGTGGTTTTTAAAACCTTGGGCTCTCCCACCTCAATAGCTAGCTTTTGGGTGTGGTTCTCCCTGGGTTGTAACATAGTGTCCGGGCCATCTTGAGCATAAAAATTAGGTAGCTTTGTCCACCAATATTTTGACAATTGTGAATAAATAATTTACGTAGCATTTTTTTTGGTCATCTGCTGGGATTAAGTGGCATTGTGCTCCTTATAGTTTTATCTGTTCTTTTACTGCGGATTTACGTCCTTTCATGCTTTCTGGGAGGTTTATGGAATTGATGCACTCAACTTACTTTTAAGTTTCTCACTCAACTGGCTTTCTATTACGAAATGAAGGAAAATCCAGAGATGAGATGATTTAATTAGTTTTAACGGAAAGTCTGTTTATTTTAAATTTGGTTTTAATAGCTGTTAATAATGCTTGATGCTTTGTTTTTTTTTAATGCTTCCACAGAACAAGAAAGAAAGGAAGAAGGTTAGAGAAGTGGGCATCTTAAAGAAGGACCCGGAGCAACTAAAAGATCAGATTGATAAATTAGAAGTGATGAGTAAGTTGCTGCACATTTTACAATTTGTAGTATACCACTTGTTTATCTATCTAGGTGAGTTGGGTGTTGGACATTTTACGAGATTGATAAAGATTTCGAAAGAGAGGAAGGACCATCACATGATATTCAGTGACATAGAGAAAACATAGATCCAATGCTAATAAAAGTCATTTGATGGATGTTTAAGAAGAAAGGAGTTCATATTAAATGTATAAATCAAGTGATCATATGTATAAAAGTAGTTGTGTGAGAATAGTGAGAGGATATATACCAGGAGTTTCCCTTAATCAGAGTTTACATCAAGGATTTTCCATGAGCCTCAAACTTGTTTACCCTAATTATAGAAGTCCACTTGTTATACTCACAGTAACAACCCATCAACGACCTTCCCAATACCAGTAAAGTTTATCTCCTTCATCTTCAAAAAATACCAATTTCACTTTAACCTCATCTTTGCTGTCATCGACCACCAAGGCACCAAACCAACACCACCTTTGTACCACCAGTGGCAAATCTCCTCCACCTAAATTTCCCAACCTTCAAATCACCTCTTTGTAACTAAGAGAAACCCAATCGGTCCTTCACCTCCAAAAAATCCACCAGTTTACCTATAAGAAACCATCACCGAAACCTCCTCTTCTCCACTACCCTTTTATTAATTCTTTTCATCCTCTCCAATCACCTCACCCATCAACAACCCAACAACAAAAAAAGGAATGGTCTAAGGAAGACCAGTCAATTAAAGGGAAGGAAGAAAAAGATAGAAGCTGGGATGGGGACGGGAGTAATGGGGGAGAGAAAGAACAAAAAGAAGGGTAGGAAGTAGGTATTCAGGACTTCAGATCCCTGACTTAGACAAGTCTCGTACTTAAGGGGAGAAGAGTAGTGGGGTGAGTCCATTATGCCTCGACCACCCTCGAGTTTCCTCACACCAATAGCTCTTGGAGATTTCTTCACTATAAAAAAATTATACATCAAATTGCAATTAAAATTATTGTTGTAGCAACAATTGTATGATAGTGACAGTTCTTAATGCAAAACTTACTTGAATCATATCAAAATAAAATTTTACATAGGCCAACTAAAATCAGAGGTCATTTGAGATGGTTTGGCCATGTTATACTCTGATCTTCATATGCACCTGTTCTAGATGCGACGATTTGACTACTGAAGGTGATTAAGAGGGATGAGGTAGATCTAAAATTGAACTGGAAAAAATCACAAAAAGATGTTCGATCTTTCGAAATCAATGCGAACTTATATGATTCATATAGAGAATACCAACTACAACTAATTGGGATTAAGACTTACTTGTTTTGTGCATTCACATTAGGTCCCGTGCTTATTAAAAGTCCTTGATTTTTAGTAGAGACTTCATGTCGAATAGTGTATGATTTTGAAACTCTAGTTTTAGATAATTCTTAATTTGTTTTTCAGGTTGATTTTGCTAGTATTTGAATGAAATGAACTCGAATTGAGTGGGATGAGTACAGGGAATTCGTCTCGCTGAGTCTAATGTATTAGGATTGATATTGATTGATGGAATTGTGGTGCATATATCTGAGCTCTAATGTTTCATAAAGTCCTAGGTTATACAGAATGACTTACCAGCAACAAGTAGTACTCTTATTTAATGTTACTTCAATTGCAGAGCTTCTATCTAATACTCCTAGGTTGACAACCTTTTTGATAAATGGTAATTGTTGCTATACGTGAAATTTTAAAGTTTTCTTGCCCAGCTCATCTCACCAAGAAAGAAGTGTGGAGTTTTGGTAGCTCTTATGAAGAGTTTAAGGGCATGCATCATGCTCATGGTATAAAATAGAATTAGTTGTAGGTTATCAAAAAGCTCTCATGCTCGGGGAATAAAAAGACATTAGAATTAGTTATAGGGCCGGCTATCAAGAAAAAAAAGGATAAGTACTTAGAGCTTGTATTTTCATTGAACTTTTTGTGTTTGTCTTATCCTTATTTTAATATGAAGATATCAACATATGCAGAGGCTGAGGGTGCACTGGATAAAGCAAGGAAACATAAAAAAAGACAACTTGAGGATACACTTAATCTTGTTCTCAAGAAAAGAAAGGTAATGTTTCCTATGTAAAAATTTCAGGTACATCTATGCAATATTTAAGGTATCTTCATGATTAGCAAGTACTTCCATTTAAGTTATTTGAGACCTAATGTAACCCAAAAGAGAAAACATAGAGTTCATTTCTAGTTTCTTACAACTGGGTTGGTCATGTCTAAATCTTTTTCTTTCATAAGTAGCTGGATTCATTATTGATCTAAATATAATAGGTGCAACTCATTTCTGCATGGCAAGGTTCTAATTTTCTGACATAAAATGTAAATGTTGGAATACTACTCGGGCGAATTTTCAGGTCGATTTGGAGAGAGAATAAGAGATCATTAGATGATAAAGAGGCTGTAACTAGCTAAGATGCATTAGATCATATTCTTCTACAAGTCTCAAAATTTGCAGGGGCTGAAGATGTGTGGCAATTTATTAGACTGATGCTGTATTCTCCATCACCACCATTTTGACAGTGTTGGTTTTTCCTTATCTTCTCCCTTTATTATGTACAGGTTAATGATAAAATTCAGTTTAGCTGCTTTTAAAAAACAAAAACAAAAATATGTACAATAATAATTGAGATCTGGAGTAGGCTTAGACATCAAATGTGCCATTTGAAAGCAGGGACGGAGCCACCTTGAGTTAGGGGGGTCATCTGAACCCCCTTCGACGGAAAATTATACTATTTATATATGGTTAAAATAATTTTTTATGTATATATATTAGATGTTGAACCCCCTTAATGAAAATTCTGCCTCCACCAAGGAGTATACCGGTGATTTCAGTACTACTTGTCTTTCCTACTAAAGCTACTTGATAAAGTTAGCAAAGTCTCATGGAGTCAACAAGTGTTCTGGATTCTTCTGGAAACTCCTTATTTTACCCCCCCCCCCCCCCAAATTGACAACATGAGTTGAAAGCTAAGATTTCTGAAAATTACTGTTTGTTCCCTGTGTGTCGAAGATTAACCAGACTCTGCCTCTCACTGAATGTCTTGTTTTAACCAATGAATGCAAGAGTTGATCACATCATCTTAAATATTTAAAGGAGGAATCTGTCATTCACTACTTGCTCTTCGAATCTCTTCACTTTCTAGAGCAAGTTTTTAGAAGTGTAAGCAGGTCTCTTTTTATTTCAATTCTCCAAATATATCCCAATGTTACAGTATACTAACTAGTAAAATTTACAATTCAAGAATGTAGATACAGTCTTGGTCATTCTAATGTAGAAAGGACTTCTAACTTGTGACGAAAAAGTGTAATTATTTTCACTAGGCTTGAGTCTTCGAATAATTGGTAACAGAAGATACATCATGGTAAAGTTACTGTTTCAAAAAAAAATACATCATGGTAGGCCTGCTGCAAGTTTGGTGATGATATCTGTCATAGTTTAGCTGGTAGACTTCAGAGTTTACTTGGCCTGTACAGGAAGTTAACTGTACTCTCAAGTGAAATTTATTTTGCTTGGCTATATTTGTTTCTCATGTTGTGATGTTAATGTTTTCTTTATCGTGGTTGCGATTGATGAACTCAGCTAGTGAAATTCTATCAGCTTCTTCTCCTTTTGATTTTATATTTGATTGGGATGTTTTGTTGCTCACTGTCATTGCTTTTTGTTAGGAATACGAAGTGAAGATGAAAGAAAAAGGTGAAGAGCCAGTAATGTTTAGGTAACAGAAGGCCTCTTGTTTATCATTAATGCTGTGAGAAATGGCCCTTTCTCCTTGATACTTCATTACATGTTCTTTTTCCTACTTTCTCTGCAGTCACTTGGGGCCCCCTCGAAGGCGGACCGCTGCAGAAGAGGAAGAAAGGATCAAAGACCCTAAACCTGAAGTAAGATCTTACTTCACTCTTTTTTTTTTGGAAGTTTGCTTTTGCTGATCCATGAATAACATGGCATATGTTGATGCAGGACTCCGTTTATTATCACCCTACACTGAATCCTACTGGAGCTCCTCCTCCTGGAAAACCTCCCATGTTTAAGTCATCAATAGGTATCTATAGTTGTTTATCTCATCTAAATATCATATTGTTCTCTCTCTCTCTCTCCCCAGCTCTGATAGTTCCTGCTTCAAACTGCAGGACCTAGAATACCATCATCAGCTGCATCGTCTAGCGGTGCTGCATCATCATCAAAGTCAGATACAGAAGATGGCACTTTATCAGCTCTTCCGCCACCGCCACCGCCACCTCCATTACCCCCAACTGGTGATGCAGATTCTGTAGATGGGTCTGCGATTCCTGCATCTTTACCTTTACCTCCTCCACCGCCCATGCCCCCAAAGCCTGCATTGACAGACATGGGTGCTTCATTGCCATTACCTCCTTTGCCCCCACCACCTCCTGGCCCACCACCAAGGGAACAGATCTCTGGTCATCTTCCACTTCCTCCACCTCCTCCCCGGCCTCTTCTTCAATCTGCTCAACCTCCTCGTTCTGGCATAGGTGGAAATGGAAGGGATAAAAATCTTTCTGAACTGGATGAGATGTCCGCAACAGAGCAAAATCAGGTATACTTCTTATTAATAAGATATTTTTCTGGGACATTTGGAGAAGTGATTTATTTGTGGTTTCTAATCCTTGGCCCTAAAGTTATTCACGATCTTGTTAACTTCTCAGGCCTCATCCATGCTTCCCTCACCACCTCCTCCACCAGGGTTTCCATTGAAGTCAGATGGCATGCCTGCTGACTCTGATGCTAAAGTTTTGGAAACAAAAGATCATCTTAAATTACCTCCACCACCTTCAAGACAACAGCCTTCAGGTCCCGGACCTGCCATGGTCCCAACTTTTCAGCCTGATGTATTACCCCCTGGAATATCTCGGTTCCCTCCACCTCCGCCTCCAGCTGATATGCGGCCACCACCTGGAATTGCCATCCAGCCTGCTCCTCCTGGAATGATGGTCCCTCTCTTGCCAAGACCACCTTTTGGACCTCCACTAATGATGAGACCACCGCTTCCACCTGGTCCCCCTCCTTTTCAACAGGATAGTGCAAGACTGCTTGCTCCTCAAAAGCCATCATATGTCAAATCAGCTGCTTCAACAGTTGTTAAGAGGCCTCTAGCTCAGCATACACCAGAACTTACATCAATGGTGAGTGATCTTCCTTTATGTTGACCACCTAAATGTTATCCTCCTGCATTTATGTACATCAACTGTTAAGTGTTCTTTAGCGTCATTTCAATGCAAACCTAATATATTAGATTGGAGTGTTATCCCCATCCAAATGGATGAAATCAAGGGGCTTATGGGCAAGTTTAAATCCTTGTCCAAACTTTGCTAGGAGGATTAAGCACTGTATAGCATGCTAGTTATTACTTTAATCGTTTGGCCTAATATTTTCTAGAAGTTTGTACCAAAACACCCTTGGTCAAGTTTAAATTTTGTAGGTGTAATTTTTTTTTAAAAGTGCAATTTTTTGTCATCCAACAACGCCTTGAAGATATTATTTTTTTCACCATCAAAAGTCAACAAAAACATCAGAAAATAGAAAAAGATAAATCAAAAGATGGAACTATGAAGTAGAAAGTAATACAATTAAAAAAAAAAGAATTGTACCACCACAGTACAAAAAGTGACAAAGGAGAACACGAAAAGAATACAGCCAAAAAATGAAAACCAAAGTGAATTGGATGGAGGTTGTCTGTTGTCATCAGGAGGCTAAGGAGGACATATCAGGGTTCGGGGTGAGGATGCATCCACTTTATTCATTTAAAATCAAAAAGTTGTTGAAGAAACTACAGAAGCTTTGAAGGAAAGGCTGAGAGTCTGAAACTGTATATAATCTGAGTAGAGGTGTTTGCATCAATTAGCTATGTGGTATAACCTCACGAATGCATGCAGAGTAGTAGATAGTATTTGCTAGACCTCTTAGTTGCAACTCTTCAGGAATAGACAGGATATATCTCTATACACTTCTTTTACCTTCCTAGCGTTATCTTAGTGCCGGTGTTTGGTTGATGAATAAAACTTTTTGCAGGTTATGCACTTTTTAGGAAAAATTACCAAATTACACACCTTATATTCCTATATTTTCAATTATTCCCTGCCATTTATAAAAATTTCAAAAATCCCTCTTTTGATACATCGCGATTTGATACATAAGTCCTTTTCATGATACATCGCTAGTTGATACAAACCAAACACACAATGTATCAGTAAAACATAAGTTTTACTGCTATTTTTGTTGTGTTCATGATATATATTAGGTGTTATAAGCTAATTCATTAGTTTTATTGATATTACAATGTTTGGTTTGTATCAACTAGCGATGTATCATGAAAAAGACTTATGTATCAAATCGCAATGTATCAGCGTCATTCATATGTATCAGAAATCTGGAAAAAAAAAGGGAATTCGGGTAATTACCAAAAAAGTCGGGATAAATTGTAATTGGATTTTTTCACTATGGGATTTAAGTAATCATCCCATTGATAATCTACTGTGGGCCTAAAATGATTATTTTCTTGTTGAACCTTTTACCTTATTTTTCTATCCAAAACAATAAAGTAGTGACTAGTGATGAGAATTTTTATGAAAACATATAAACCACTTTTATACTGGGATATGGACTTGTTCACATTTGATTCAACACATCACTTGTTGCTTTCCTGTAGGTTCCTGCGTCTGTGCGTGTGAGGAGAGAATCTGCGCTCCCAAAACCCAAGCCAAAGTCATCTACTGCGATTACAATCAACCAGCCTGCAGTAACCCCACCTGTTGTTAAGCATGAATCTGCAAGCGCACCTGCACCAAAACCTCAAAGCATTGATGACTCATATACGGCATTCTTGGAGGACATGAAAGCTCTTGGTGCCCTCGGCGAATGATGTAACATCAAATAGGAGAAAGGAAGAGGAGGATGGCACACGAAGGAAACAAGTATCTGTGGACAGTCTGATGAGTCTTATATCTCCATGGCCCATGTTTCGTGCTACTTGAGTGTCCATATCTTTATGGTGCTTTGATGTATCGATCATCTCATTCTTTCTTCGTGTGTATGATCTTTGGTTCATCTGTATTCTGATTTTATCTTCCTCAACATTTTTTCGCCTCTAATGGGCAGTTGATATGCATTAGTCAAAGAGGAAGTAGGACAAACATATTCTAAGATGGATTCCTGCAAGGAATTTTCTTTTGGCTCTGCTTCCATTGTTTTTTTTCTTCCCATCATATAACTAATAGATGTTGATTGTGAAGGAAAACACACTTTTTTAATAATCAACATCCGCAGAGAGGAGGAATCTTCGTAACTCTGTTGGTTATTTGAACTTTTATTTTGTTGGTGAGGATTCGATTCCTCATAATCCTCTACTGTGAAAAAAACATTTGTTCAGTATGTACTAATGCAAATGAAATGAGGTTAAATCCGTTCCCTAACATGAAATACTATATTACTGTAGTATGGTTCGGTGGATCTGTGCTACAATGTCAACCGATTTTTTATGGCAATTATATTAACTTACAATAACCATGGTTTTCTGACCTTGGTGGTCAAATTAATTTGTACAAGTACCAAATAAATAAATTTAAAGAAAAAAACGAATCTGAACAAAAATCAATATATTCCTTTTTGACTTTCTTGTTTCTGTCAGATTACTAGTTTGACTTTGACATGGCCTCAGTGTAGAAATGAAATTAATTTGGAGAAGAATGTTTACTTCAGCTCTTACGTCAATTCAACTCCAAGATCAAATATGTGTCATTTTCGGATTAGATATTTTATCCATTTTTGTTTTAACCTATTTTTGACCTGCCTATATTTGATAGCCCTTTGGCACCCCTAATTGTGTTATATTCCCTAGACTTTTTATTGTTTATTTTTTTATATTTTGATTTTCCTTAATAAAAATACTTATTCTGTATCATGGTCAATTACCCTCATGATTATATATAGTTATGAACTAGACCTTATAGCCAATTTTATGCAATCAGTGGGGGACAAGAAACAAACCAAGATCCATCCAGCCTGTCTTTTGTTGAACAAATTCAGTGTTTTCAGATCTACCATCCAATATATTATTCTAGTCGCAAAATCCATCCAATATTTTATTCTACTAGTATTATAACAAAGGCTTTATCATGTAAAGTCAACTGCTTGGAGATGGGACTTCCCATTTCTATGTACACATATTGTCAAATGACCCTTGTGATTAAAAGAAAATGACAGATTGATATGGAAGAGAAATAAGTATTTTAATATACTAGTGGTATTTTTAAATTTGCAAATGGATTGATGGAAAGATTGGACCAATAACACAGAATTGGTAGGTGTGTTCAAAAGTTTGAAGCACAGAAAGTTGTCATTTATGTAGATGATCTGACTTTTGTCTCTACAGTCAATCATGATAGCAAATATTGGGAACTTAGGATGTGTCATATGTTGAAAAGACTCTGATGTACCTGCAAATATTAACTTCCTTTTTAGCAAATAGGAGTCATGGGAAGGAGTCATTTTGCCATATTCATCATTCTTTTGAATTTTCTGCATATTCTTGGTCCTTCTTTTTCACTTCCCTTGTGTACTGATTCAAGTAGGCTTCAATCCATTAGAAGTTTTTCTTTGAAGTTCAAAAACACACCTAATGTATCCCGGTTTTTCGAATTTTATACCTAAATAATCACTAAATGTTTATCGACACACACCTCAACTATCACTTGTTTCTTTTCCTACTTGAAGATGGTGATATTTTAGGTAGGAAAAGGGAACAACTGATATGTGTTTTGATAAACATTTGGTGATAGTTGAAGTAGAAAACTTATACACTTGATAGTTCATGTATGAAACTCGAAAACTTGGGAAACTTCAGACATGTTTTTGACCATTAACTCTTATCTATTCTGTTTTTCAATTTGATTGTTGCTACTTCATGTGTTACAGGGGCTCCGTTTCAGCAAAAAACTCCTCTAGCATTTTGTGCTTACAATGGAACCTCATGCTGCAATTCCACTGATGATAAACAACTTGAGACTCAGTATAATGCTATGAGCATTTCTGATCCTGGATGTGCTTCTCTTGTAAAATCTGTCATCTGTGCGGTAAGAAGATACTCTTGTAGTTTCTTGCTCTTTCGATTTCTGTTGCTCCTATTTATTGTTCCTTGTAATTCGATTATCTATTAATATTTTGTTGTAGTTGCTGTTTCTTTTTTCAAAATGCTTTGTCATACCTTGTTTCGTTTTTTTGCCTTTTATTTTCTTGAGCCAAGGGTCTATCAGAAACAACCTCTCTAGCTCCTAAGGTAGGAGTAAGTTCTATGTACACACTACCCTCCCTAGATCCCACTTGTGGGATTACACTGGGTATGTTGTTGTTGTGCAGTAACAAGATAATCTTTGTGATTCCTTATAATTATCTTACCAAAATGAAAACACTTGAGCTTTGAACAAATTGATTTCCTATTTTTATTTTCTTGCTATATGAAGATGTAACTATGAGGTTTAACCCTAGCATTTTAGTATAATGAACCTATATTATCACAACACTTAGTCCACTGCTAATTATTTTCAGCATCCTCTATTGGATTAAACAAAAATCTGTCATGCCCCTTTAAATTCTTTCTTGTTTGTGAAGCTCAAAATGCTCTATTTACTCTTAATAATCTGCATCGTGATAGCTCTTTTAGATAGCTGTACTAACTACATAAGTATTTTGGAAGCTTTCAATTACTTAGTTGAGTAAAAAATGTGTATACTAGTATCCAGATAGTATAAGTTAAGGATTTAAGTTTCAATATGCAGTTATCTTCTCATTGACTCTTGCAGAAGTGTGATAAATTTTCGGCTGAGCTGTTCAGAACTGATTCTGTTCCTCGACAACTTCCTATCTTGTGCAACTCCACAACTTCAGAAAATTCAACCAAAAGTAGCCAAGCTAAGAATGACTTTTGCTCTAAAGTATGGACTACATGTCAAAATGTGTCTATCATAAGTTCTCCTTTTGCTGCTTCTGTCAAGTCCAATTCCACAAAGTTGACAGATCTATGGAAATCACAAATTGATTTCTGTAATGCATTTGGTGGAGCTTCTGGTGATGGATCAGTATGCTTTTCTGGAGAACCTGTCACCTTAAATACCACCACGCCTATAAGTCCTCCAGGCGGTTTGTGCCTTGAGAAAATTGGAAATGGTAGTTACCTCAATATGGTTGCTCATCCTGATGGCTCTAGTCGTGCTTTCTTCTCGAATCAGCAAGGGAAAATATGGTTGGCTACTATTCCAGAAGTCGATTCGGGAAAGCTGTTAGAGCTTGATGACTCTAATCCTTTCTTGGACCTAACAGATGAAGTTCATTTTGACACTGAACTTGGGATGATGGGGATTGCATTTCATCCAAAGTTCTCACAAAATGGACGATTCTTTGCTTCATTCAATTGTGATAAGCAAGCATGGCCTGGATGTGGAGGAAGATGTTCTTGTAACTCAGACGTGGACTGTGATCCATCAAAACTACCTAGTGATAGTGGTTCCCAACCGTGCCACTATCAAGCTGTGATAGCAGAATTTGCTGCTAGTGGATCCCAGCCAACACAGGTACTTTTGAGAGTCTAATGAATTTTTGTTCTCACTTTGTTTAGCTCTGACTGATAATAAATGAATCTCAATTTTCCAGGCAAAAACTGCCAATCCAAAAGAAGTCAGAAGGATATTCACCATGGGCCTTCCCTTTACAGGTCATCACGGAGGCCAGATACTTTTTGGACCGAGAGATGGATATTTGTACTTCATGATGGGCGATGGTGGAAGTATAGGTGATCCTTACAAATTTTCCCAAAACAAGAAGTCATTGCTGGGAAAGATTATCAGGATTGATATTGATAGCACATCCAGTAAGTCACTACTCAGTTCTATATAAGCTATTATCGATGATCGTGCTACTACTAAGCTACCTCAACAGGATGTTAAGGGAAACAAAGCTACTAAAAGATCAATCTGAATCTTCATAATTCCAGCTATATATCAAACAGAAAGCGAAATATCCTTGTCTTCATTATCTCAGCTAAGTTAGAAGTTTATCATGCTCTTGAACAATAAATCCATTATCCTTTTCTTGCTTTGGCAAATAGATTGGCTGCTTAATTGTCTACTGGTAAGACGAGTAGAACTTAGTAGAAGGTAACTATGTGCTTTCTGAGGACGCAGAAATTTCTTCTTACTCTGTCTTCACAATTTTTACTGTTCCTCATTTTCAGTTGCTCTGCATTAGTCATTTTTTCCAGGCATTCTCATTTAAACTAAAGTCATTTTCCCAAAAATAGAGAAGTGACCAACTTTTTTGTATGTTTTAGATTTCACCATTTTATTCTACTCATCTACCAGTTCTTGCCCCTTACTTTGCATCTGGTGCCTGTTACCTTAGGTGTAGAAGAGATCACGAAGCTCGGTTTATGGGGAAACTACTCTATACCAAAGGATAATCCTTACACTGAAGATAAAGAGTCGCAGCCTGAAATATGGGCACTAGGAATGAGAAATCCTTGGCGCTGTAGTTTTGATTCTGCAAGACCATCATACTTCATGTGTGCTGATGTAGGGCAGGTAAAGTACATGTCTTTTACTCTCTAGTCTCCAAGAATGTAATCTTTTGAATCTGCTTTCAAACAGCTGTATTTTGACATTGTACTCCTAAGCATTTTATGATTGTTTCATAGGATAAATTTGAAGAGGTGAATATAATCAGCAAGGGTGGTAACTATGGCTGGAGCGAGTACGAGGGTCCTTACCTTTACACTCCTTCAAAATCACCTGGAGGAAATAAATCTATGAGCTCCGTAAACCCCATTTTCCCAGTCATGGGATATAATCATTCTGATGTGAACAAAAATGGAGGGTCAGCATCAATTACTGGTGGATACTTCTATAGGTCCATGACTGATCCCTGCATGCATGGAAGGTGAGCCCTTTTGAATATATCCTTGTGTGGTGTTAGAATGTCTCTCATTGGTTGAGGAAACAGGCTGTCGTCTCCTTATATGGTTTTGAACAATCCTCTCCTCGTAAGCTAGCTCTTGAGATTTAGACTCAAAGTCCATTTTGTTAACATAATATCAGAGCTAGATCTATCCCTATTCTTGATTTATCCAATTTGGGCTTGCATGCTATATTGTCAACGCTCCAAATATCAAGTCTTGTGCGCGCAGGATATAAAAATGCCCCACCCTGGTTGATATAATGGTTGTTATCTCTTTATTGGTGAGCTAGCTTTAGCTATCAGTTCTAGTTATATATACCGCTAAGTCTAAGGAAACTAAGGAATTTTTATACCACCATGTCACATTTATTACGAATCTCACATTTTAAGGAGACATAACTGTGGATATCATTTCAGTGACCTGATAATGTAAAGAAATCTTCACACGGATGGTGTATCTAACTTAAAATCTTTCGAGATTGAGTTAGGCCAAAGATCATTTTCTTAAACTATGGTAATGACAGGTGAAGTTTTGCAGGTATCTTTTTGCAGATTTGTATGCAGGTTCCATGTGGGCAGGCACTGAAAATCCAGAGGACAGTGGAACATTTAACACTTCTAAAATTTCTTTCAACTGTGCTCAGAAATCACCAATAGATTGTACTTTTGTTCCTGGAAGCTCAGTTCCAGCTTTAGGCTACATATTTTCATATGGTGAGGATAACAAGAAGAATATGTATGTTCTTGCAAGTAGTGGAGTTTACAGAGTTGTTCGTCCGAGTCGTTGTAAATACAGTTGTGCAAAGGAAAATTCTTCTGCTGTTGTTGATGATATCCCATCTGGTCCTCCTGATGCTTCCCCTCCTTCAGCAGCAATCATGTTAACAGGTTCATACAATAACTTTCTACTCATAGTGTTTTTTATATTGATGCTGACGAGTTGGTTTTAGTATGCTGCTACAAAATGTAAAATGTATAGAGAGTTACATAGGCTTCTCAATTGACAAGTCTTGTACAATGAAGTTATTCTTTTCTCTTTTGAAGTTGTATTAAATGCAACATATCAATTTTTCTATGGTGACGAGGTGAAGGGTTCAAACCTCATCAGTCGCGTAGAATTCCCTCTCCTTTTCCCCTTCATCCTCCCCTTATGCGGTAAAAACATAAAAATGATGATCAACATCTTTTGTTGTTCCTAGAAGTAGAAATGAGGCTTTATTAGAGTTGATTTTTCATATAGTAACTCAACTAATAGTTATTACTTTCAGAAAGTCTCTCTCTGTTGAAGAAATGTGTGAGATACTAACTATTAGTTGGTAAGTGACCATCTGAGAAATCAACCTGGTTTTATCACATAAATTCTAAATCATCACCAGTCCAAGGGGATTCTTTAAGGAATGAATCCTCTATCAAAATATTCTTTATATGTGTTTGTAACTAATATCTTGTAAATTCACTCGTGGAAAAAGAAATACAAAAGTACATGTCAACTTATAGACAATTCCTGATTCGGACCCACTTGCAAGACGAATTATGACAATAGACCAACACTGCTTGTGGACTTGCAAAACAAATTGTGACAATAAATCGATACTGCTTGACGAATTATGACAATAGACCAACACTGCTTGTGGACTTGCAAAACAAATTGTGACAATAAATCGATACTGCTTGTGAAAAATCCTGCTACACTCACGGTTTGGAACTACCAAGAAACTATGTGGACAACTTGACTATTATACAGTTATTACATCTTTGATGGTCAACCTTTATATGCTATTTAGGAACAGGAATTTGTCAATAGAGAATTAAACTGTCGTTTTCCCTTAATATCTTTGGCAATAACCAACAGTCTCCTTTTCTATTCATTTTGCTGCTGCTAAGTTAACTGTTTGTTCATATTTCAAAAATCAACGCTGGTCTACCCACATAGCATGTCAACTTCCACACACAGCCACCCTTTATTTTTGACCATAGTAATTTCATGTTGAATACATACAAACCACAAGACAATTAGAACAGATCATATTTGAAACATCATGGAATCTCAAATTTGTTTCTTTCTGTTGCTGTTGATGTAATGGTAAGTTACATCCAAACGTGTGCAGTGATATTCTAAAAATGCACATTTATATACCTACTTTGAAAAGTATGTTATAAACAAATTATAAAGACGGGGAAGGTAGAAAAAGCAAAAATGAATTTTCAAGGCACCTAAGCAGCCCTATCATATGAAAGTATCTTTTAGAGAATATACAGATCATTGTACTATTAAAGTGCAAAACTTGTCTATCCTAATTCCTGGGAAGTTTTCAGATTCCATTCTTTCTTCAAATCCTAATTGTCATCTCATGTTACAGCATTGAGGCTGGCCTAGCTCTTGTAATTTGTTCCACATACAAATCATCTGTCTAGGGGACTGATAATGAGCGGTATAATAGTCGTCTACGCATCCAGATTGGGAGAACTTCAAGCTGTGTACATATTGTACTGGTCTTGATGAGCTATTAAATTTTTCGACCCACATTCCCATGCTGACATCCTCCATCTTGAACAACTGCACTTAGAGGAGCTAGTTAGCTATTTCATGAGTATTAACTTATGTAAAGAGGTGAGAGGGATTTTATCTACCTTTAGATTATGTCTATCGAACTCTGAGACAATGAAGTTTGCAATGGCTGATGAAATAATGTAACCCGGTCCATTCGCATAAGGTGGATAATCTTCTTCTGGCCATTCCTGAGAAACCCCAGGGAACGAAGATTAGACGAGAAACTCAGATTTCATGGGGTTTTAGAAGGCCAGAATACTGAGTGACTAAAACTAAAGGAAATTTAAAAGACAAAAAACTAGACAATATCCAGAGATAATCCATACAGATAACCAGTAATAGTTATAACAGCCTTCCTGTATTCCCCCTAGAAAAGCATCTCCCTATCACAGCCTTGCCTATTCTAAGCATATTTGTCAGAAACTATTAAACGGTAAACACAAAGTCTCTTCTTTGACAATAAAGCATATGAAAATACTTTGCCAAAAGAAAATAGCACTATTAGGCCTTCTCGCCACATAGAGATTGGAGTAAGAAAAATTCAAAAAGGAACTCGAAACTATTACCTCATATGTCACTGCCCATTTACCATTACGCAGGGGCTTATGATAGTAATTGATATTTCCAACATATAAGCTCCTATTCTTGGGTATCTTATTTATTTCCTTGATAACTGCATCCACTCTAACAAATGTATCATCATCACACTTCATGATATTTTTTGCAAATGCTGCATGGACCTGCATCAAGAAAAGATCAATTTTAGGATGACGTTAATCTGGGGACAACCAACATCAATGTTTATAGGTAATCCACGACTTACCCCATATTCGCAGATGGCAACTGTTTTCAAGACAACAAGATCATAATTGTCCATGAAAGGAACAATGACAATGTCACCAAAGAATTCTGCCTCTTTCTTCAACTCCACGTTTATATCCTTCCTAGCGTGCTGTCAAAAAACCAATCCATGTTAAACTCAAATTACCAAGCTGCACCACCAATGTTAATAGTAAACTGATATTCGGAAAATGCTGTATACGCTACCATCTATCAACCTACCAATGCGACAAAGAATCGAGCCACAACATTTGAAGATTTGATTAGCTGATGCTGCAGCCAAGACCTCCTTATAGCCATTCGCTCAGCAAAGTGATTGCCTGCCGACAGAATGCCAATAAACAGATCCACAGGCTGATCAAGGAGGGGTGGTGCCTTCCATCTGTTTGACATATCAAGATGCCTTTGAGGAGCAAAACTAGGATGTGATGTGGGCAAGGAGGCAGCAAAGACTGAATCGACATCGATGTCACCATTCAAAGACAAACCAGTGGCATCCTCTAGCGCAAATCCCTAAAAAGCATCAATGATAACCTTCTTTAGTTCAATTCAATAATTCAGCATGATATTGAAGAGGTGGTAGCATGTTACTCACAATTCGATATGGAAATGAGGTCACATGCCTCCCATCAACATTCACATGATAACCCTCAAAACCGGCACTGAGAGTTAGCACAAATAACCTACCCTCTGAAAATGGGAATGGCCAATCGAAGTCGACCTTCTTTTTTCGCCCTACTAGCCGGTTTAACCACCACGATGCCTTTGATTGCTCAGAATGGTTGGTGTCATTATCTCGGATCCACTTTTCACATTTTACCTGGCCATCAACTGCAAAAGATTCTAGACGTTAACAAAAATGCCGTACCACATACAAATGATAGATTACTGCAACACAGACTACAAACAGATGCAGATAATAATGTAACTGATGGTGCATTTTGCTTGTTTTTTTCTCCATTCAATTGCCAAGAAACCCATGTAAAAAAGCTATTCAAAATAATTCCAACCCCCAACTCATGAGAACAATCCAAGGAATCTACCCATCACGAAATAGCACCTCTTCAAGCAATAAGCTCTATAATCAAACTTATTCAGCTGCTCGATTACTCACTATAAAAACTTCTGCAGCATCCCCACCCGCTACCAACCCCCAAAAAACATACTACCTCCGTTTCAATTTGTTTGTCTAGTTTGACTTAAAGAAAGCTTTTGAATCTTGTGGTCTTAAACTAAAAATATGTAGAATGTACCAAAATGTCCTTTAATCCTGTGATCTTACACATGTCATGTGGAAAGTTGGAATTAAAGAGTTGTCAAAAAAGGAAAGAGACATTCTTTTCGAAACTGACTAAAAGGGAAAGTAAGACGGACAAATTGAAACAGAAAAAGTAAAAAAGAATCACCTTTTAACCTCAATTAGTAAATCAAACAGTTTCTCCAACTAACAAATCTTTTAGGTTTAACTAGTAATAAACATTTGACTATTCGTAGCAATTCTGCCTATGTGAGGTTCACATTAACACAAGTCTGGATAAAGGATGAGGATTGCAGTATGTTAACAGCTACATGAATCTTCTAAGCATTTGAATATAAAGGATCATATAGGAAAGTCCAACTAGTTTGGCAATACGCATAGTTGACTGATTAAACTAGTTCATTAAAAAAACAGAATAACTTCTTATAGAGTACTAAATAAATAAAGAAACAAAATTTATATTCTCACCAGTCTCCTCATCATCCCTGGACCTCCATCCATCACACCTTTGAGCCGTCCCCCACTGCATCCTATAACAAGTGTTCTGCTCAATCACCGGCTTCCCGCTCCAATCGCCATTCAACCGTGGATTGAAGTGAAGAATCCTAGGTGGGTCCTCTCCATCAACAGTCTTCAGCCCTTGTAACTCCATCATAAACTGTGAAACCATCAAGAATTGACCTTCCCTCAGCAATGATATCTTTGGATCATTCTCCTGATGGGCCCTTTTTGGCCTCCCCACAACAGTTATATGTGAACCAAGAGTAAGCCCACATGGCAACACCATCATTCTCCCTTTCCCCAAAAACTCAGACCCTGACATTGAAATGGAATGAGGACATTCTTCTGTCTTGTTACTTTCTACAATACCCACTTCTTTTTTATGCAATTCAAGCTCTTTCCAGAACTTTTTACCTACCTCAAAGGCCTCTTTTGCTGATTTCAAAATCCCAGAAAACCCATCATTACTAGTCATATTCACATAATTACCATCAAAAAACAAACTTGACAAAGGACTCTTGATTTCTCTAATCTTTCTTTCATACTTTGATTGATTTGGAACCAGAAGTGAAACGTCAATAGGGCGATTTGGAGCTTCTTTTTCTTCTAACTCCTCTTCACTATCAAGCACAAAAGACTTAGAAGAAAACTGCCCTGTACCAAAACCGTCTTGAGAAACTAAACTAAACCCATTTCTGAAAACAAAAGGAACTTCAAGACCCACCAAAAATACATACAAAAGACCTAACAAAATCAAAACTTGCACCGATCTTTGCCTACTCAGTGACATGAACAAGTCAAATTTTGCTCTTTTCATATTAAAAAATAATAAATTTAAAAAAAATTCTTCTCTTGTGAGCTTAAACGCTCTTTCAATTTCTAGTGATCGTGAAGAAATGCAAAAGACACAATATACTGAGAAAAAAGAAAAAGAAAATGGGGTTTCTCTAAAAATTCCAAACCGACAATTTTATACAAAAACAAAAACTTTGTATGAAAGAAGGGCAAAGTATAGTTAGAAGAAAAGATAGAGAGAGTTAGGTCATCAAAACATGATCACAAACAAGTTAAGAGAGAGAGAGAGATACATATAGAAGAGAAAATGTATAGATATAGAGAGAGATGAAGGAGGTTCAGGGTCGATGGACTTCCCGGAACAAGAGAGAAATGTGGGTATCTTTTTCAATTTGAATAGGGAAAAGCTTTACACTTCAAAAAGTTGATGGAAGAATCTTGATGGAATGTGTTCCACTTTTTGTTTTTTATTTCCTTATGTCAAAGTGAAAACTTATTGACAAACAGGGTTGTGGTGACCTGTGAGGTTGATGGATGCTAATTACTTCTTTATTTTTAATTCCAGATTTTAAGTTTCAATTCTTTTAAAATATGAAATTGTTTTTATTAGAAAATATTTAATTTTTTAATGTGAATTTAGATTTAGTTGGGTTTTATTGTGGTTTTGATGTGAATTCAAATTTAATCAAATTCAAATATAAATATCGGATATCAAATAAAAAATTAAAAAAAAACTTAGTTGAAACTAAATTTTTATATTTGAAATTATTTTTTTGAAGTAGATTGTGTTTGGCTAATTTTAATGAATATATTTGGTTGATTGACACAATTATGTTTTTTGAAAAGTACTTTTGAACAGTAGTTAATAAGTGTTCAAGTGTATTATCTCAAAAGTGTTCTAAAAAAATGGAGAAAAAGATACTTTTTTTATATTCCGAAAAATAGATTTTTGTTACTTTTTGAAAGCACTTATTTTTCTCCTAAAAATTTGATAAAACATATCTCTTTTTTTTTTAGGAAAAAAAGTATTTTTTGAAAAGAAAAAAAATTATTTTTGGCCTCCAAAGATTGATCAAATAGACTAGTATATCTTGTTTTCTTTCAGCTATAAACTAAATAATGGTTAAATTTTATTACTGTGATATTTGGACAGGTGAATTTTATCAAGTATTTCATACCTTTCATCAGCAAGGATCGAAAGACACTGACAATTAAAATTTGGATAAATAAAAAATTACTTAATATTTTTATTTTTATTAAATTAAATTTGAGATTTTATATTTCTCAACACATTTCGTATCATTGATTCACACTCTTGAGTGCAAGTTGTTCTGTATATATTGAATTTTATTTAAATAGAGGTGTATTATATTGAATTTTATTAAAATAGTATATTTACCAATTTGGCAACGCATGAGTTAATAAATTGTACTTTACTTACAATTGTACTTAGCTTATTTTATATCGGTGTTTACAACTAATATGGTCGGGAAGTTGTATGTTTGTTCTTAAATAAGGCAACATATTAGAAGCTAATAAATTATCATTTAATTTTCAATGTTAGTAGAAACTAGCAAAAGTGGATGATACACTTAGTTAAAGAACTAAAATGAAAGTCACCATTTCAAGTAATTAATTACTTCCAGAAGCAGAAGATGAACATAAATTTCAAAGTAAATAATAGAAATTTATAAGACTGTTAAAATTAAGTGTAGTTTCAAATATAAAATACTGAATAAGAGGTATTTCTACATGTTAAGACTTGTTTTGGTAAACGATTTACCATTTAACTTTATTGATAGCTAAAATTGTTAATTGTTCTTCTATAACTCACATATTGGTTAAGAAACTTTTTAATGTGTAATAATCAATTCATATCTTCTTGAAAAACACTACTGAAATGCAAATAGGAGAGAATCATTTTCACATGGATATATTTAATTAAGGATGAAAAAAATTATCTCATCCTTTCCACCCCTTGATTGTTAGAAAAGAAAAGTGTAACTTATAGCGTTAAAAATTAATTATATTATTATTTTATTTATTTTCAAATTATAAATAGTCCCTTAAAATTTATGAATTTCAGATATATCACTCAACTTTCGAATACATCAATAGACATCTAAATACATATGGAAGGGATGTATCTGAGTGGAAGGAATGTATCATATAGGAAATAGAGATGTATCAGAAAGGGATATGACATCCGAATACATAGGGGATTGATGTATCCAAGAGAAAGGATGTGCCTGAGAGGGGAGAAATATATCTATGAAGGAGATAGAGATGTATCAGCGAGAGGGGATTTTTTTAAAAAAAATAATGATAGAAAATTTTAGAAATTATGATAAAATAAAATGTGTATCTAGGTTAAAAAAAAAATTAAAAAGTTATTAAGTGGCAATTTTAGTTGGTGATTCTCCGATAGAAGAAATGCGATACGGTAAATTTTTTGTGTACTAATCAGGTGAATATAGCTTTTCACTTTTAAATATTAGGTTCATCTTAATCTACTATTTATAACGATACAATATGTTACAATGAATTTAATGATTAAAATAAAATAAACTCATAAAATCTAAATCATGTATTGCCACTCATAAGAATGATATTTTTTTACGCTACTAAGCTAAATTATTTTTACGATAAATGTGTGTATGCAATTTGATTATAGATTTTGACACGTTCGAAGCTGTCATCATATAAAGGAGTAAAAATAATGTGGACAAGGAAAAGAAGTCAAAAGTCTATAATTGCATATGAATTAAACAAGGAATTTGTTAATTGAAGTGCGCCATTTAATTTGGGTTAATTTGTTATGGTAGTCATAGTCACTGAAAGTCAATATTTATAAAAGTCGAACCTATTTATGAGAGTTGGGAAAGAGAAAAAATAAATTCTCACCTTAGTCTCACCTTATACGAAGTAAATCTAAATTTAGTAAAATTCAAAAATGGATATTAGACATCTAATTAGGAAAAAAAAAGAAGAAAAAACTATACAAAGTAGATTAATTGTGAAACTATTTACTTAAATTGGATCAACCCAAATTATTTATCCTTAATAAACTCATGACCAAAATTATTTACCCTCTTGCCCCATTTTCTCTCTTTTTAATTTCGTGCATGACGTCATGCTAACGTCTGCATCATTGCTCGTATATTATACTCTGATTGTATCAATCAATTTCGCTGAAGCAATGTCTCTTCCTTCTTGATACCATAAAAGTATATATACTCTCATGGTATCAAACGTGTATTTATGCTAGTGCCCTTTTTCTTGTTCCTCTTTGATGCCGTCAAAAATATACTTTTATGGTATTAAATACGCGAAATAATTAAAAACAAAGAATATAAAAGTAATGAAGTATTTTTTTGGATGTAACAATAATTATCCCCCTTCCCCCGCCCCCCAAAAAAGCACAACATGACACATGTTTCAGTTCACATAATATATTCATTTAATTATTAATTTATGTCAAAAGGTACACTTTAGGCTACAAGAATTCAGTTGTGCTCCACCACAGTCTACACTTAGCTCCACCACAGTCTAAACCAACTTGTTTTCCACTTTTAATTTCTGCAATCTACTGGTAATTGGATTGAAAAATTTAAAAGGAATCGGTATTGTAACACATAAGTTTTGTGGAATAATGTTTTTTTTTTTGACAACTACAAAAAATTATTATAAATAAGATGGTTAGATAAAGCTATGTTATTTGATAGGTTAGGTTTTTAATTAAAACGATTAGTTATTCTTTATCTTAAATTTTATTCGCAACTACTAAGCTTTCAAAAGGGCGGCGGCCACTTGCACTTTATGCTTAACTGAAAGCTTAACGCAACTGACATAGATAATTAAGTAACAATTGAGCGGTCTGATTTCATCTAGTGAGAATTAAACTAATAGAAAAAGCAATCCTAATTTTTAAAGATTACCTACTCTGCTTTTTTATTAAATCTCATTGCACTACTAATAATTGTTATTCCCGTTTGTTAATTAGTTGGATATAATCCCAAAACTTGTAATTTTCTATCACATAACGATAAGCAAGCAATTACTTATTTTTGGCTTAGGTGAAAGTGAAAGATGCTTCCAAACAGTTAAATCATTTTAATTCCTTGACCCTTTTTTAACAGCATTTTATGGGCTTTACGAGAAGTAATCAGACAAGAAAGACAGCTGTGCTTACAACTACCACATTATTAAACAATCCAACCCCAAAAAGTTTCTTTGCAGTCATTTTTCCCCAAAACTATTTCTCGACAAAAATTTACTCGCATCTGATATTTATATTTATAATAATCTATAAATAAATGACAAATAACCTAACTTACTTTCTTATTGCTAATTATGATTAAGTAATACACATTTTTATTTTAATTAATTACTTAACCGTGATAAAGTAGCATAATTTGATGTAAACATTGGGAAAGAATAAGTTTTCATATTGTTTTCTTTTATCTCTCTCTCTTTTAGAATCATTGGCTTGGAAAACTTGAAATTGGTCTATTGGGTTCTCCACTTCACCAATCTCAAAAATCCACCTTTACGTTCAAAATTAATGTCCTTGCCATTCACTTTTAGGTTCAAAAATAATATTTTTTAAATATAATTTTAATTAAATAATTTAAATAATTTTTTTAAACATGTGGATGTCATCTATTGGTTACAATTTAATTATTTAAAATTAATTATAAATTAGAATTTATTTAACAGAATTTTAATTAAATAATTTGAATATTTTTTTAAAACATGTGACGGCCAACTATTGATTACAATTTAATTATTTAAAATTATTTAACAAAATTTTAATTGCAGAACAGGGCTTAAAATGCACTTGAACTATTGAAAATAGTATAAAAATGTACCTCATGCTCTTTTCTGTTAAAGAAAATGTTATTTTTGAACTTAAAAGTGGATAGATGAATGAGGATATTTTTGTACCACTTTCAACAGTTTGAGGGTCATATGTTTAAAGCAGAAAACAAATAAGATTTCAAAATTTTCACAATGTAAAAGTTAAAATTTTTGATAAAAACATTTTGCTCGGAAAAAGAGAATGAATTTTTGTTTTCTAATGATACCTAAAATTAACAATAACAATTAAACAAATACACTATCTAGCAATAATCCCCTTTATATAAATAAATAAATTTCTGGTGGGGAAGTCGTTAGTATTATTCTGTTAGACTATAATTCAAAAAACATCAAGACTTAATTAATGTATAATTAGGATTTAGCCGTGCCCCACATTTTATATATCATTCCAGTTGGGGTTAAACGCATGGTGAAATTTTACCAAAAAATTTTTCAAAAATAATTTGCCAAGAATATTTGAGAATTTAGGATCAAACGATACCTAAGCTTAAATACACCCCTCCTATTTCATACACAAAAATGTGTTATTCAAGCGCTACACAAGGATTTTTTTAACTGATGTTGCGTATATATATTATTAAAAAACATAAAGAAATTTTGTTATTTTTTTAATTAAAAAGATAAATTAACATAAAGAAATAAAAGAAAGGATTTTGTTATTCTAAAGTTCAGCAACCAATCTTTTAGTTTCCACCTCTCTTCTCTACCAAAGCTTTTCTCCAATGTCACAACATAATCCTTTGATTTCCATCAAAGGGTTTTAACCTAGAAAATCTTGGTTCAAGTAGTGGTAAGTATATGTTTTTACAACCCCAAAATTTTCTTCCGAAATTATCATCCGACTATAAAATTCTGAATGTTTTCAGAAGTCCACATTGACAAAAAAACAGTCGTGAACACAATAGGAGGAGAAAGAATATTATAGCTATGAAATTAAGCAAATAAAAAGAGAATGAAAAAAAATGAATCTTGTTTGGAGGTTTGTGTTAAAAAAGGAGTAGTTAAATAGGAAGAAGAAGGGTAGTAGCTTTGGTAATTAAAAATTGAAGAAATTTTTTTTTTTTTTAAAAAGGATTGATGTGGCCTTTTTTTTTAACCCTTTCATGTGCTTAAATAAATTGTAAGCACTTGATATGCCATGTGGCATGGGAGAGATGTATTTAAGCTTAGCTCGTCAAGTTGAGGGATATTTTTAAACCCGTTAATAATTTAAAGACGAAACCAATAATTTGCATTAAATTTGAAAGTGTTTTTGATATATCTTTCATTAAAATTGGTAAAGAGAATAGTAAGAGAAGGTATCTAGAATAGGATCGTTGGATAGTAGGCAGGGCAAATGGATAAAAAATTAACAATAACAATTATACGGAAATGGTAAGTACTCGTCCATTTTAATGAAACAATTTGTGTTCAAATTTTGAGAATTGAATTGTGTAAAAAGCGTTTCATCCTAAGATAGAGATTTTTTTTACATAAATTCAAATTCCAAACCTAATGCTAAATATCAAATAAAAAAAAATGCAAGTGGAATTCATCGTCTTAATTTTATTTTTTTTTGTTAGGGAGTATATAGCCAAAAAGATGCATAGAAAGTCAAGAGAAAATAGAGGCGAAGGGACCTTCCTAGTTCCTAATAGAACTGTCAAAATTCAACAAAAAAAAACATTTCTTGAAAGTTCTATTTTTTATTTCTTCAAAGCCAAGTCAATTTTTATATTTTCTTCTCACCTTGTAGTTCTAATTTTACTTATAGAATAAAAATACTCCAGCAGTTTCCCAAGCTTTTCTTGGGGACATGATCGATACATCTTTTATGCGAATTGAAATTTATCCGACCAAAAATTTCAATCGATGTTCACTGAAGTTTTGATCGTTGGCCCCCTTTCCTTGACCTGTTAGCTTAGCAATAGAATTTGTCTTTATTGGTATTATTTATTTATTGTGTGTGAAATAATTTGAACATTTATACTATATTAAAAATATGAAGACCTTTAAAATGTTGTTTAAATTTTTTGCTCTTTATTAAAAGATTTTGTTTTAGACAAAATCGTCTTTTTATTATTATTTTATTATTATTTTAATGATATTTAATATTGACTATAATAAACATAATAAAAATAAATAATTTTTTTTTTCTTATATGGCTAGATTCCTACATGGATAATTTATTTCCAACTAAAATAGAGTTGATCCAAAAAATATATATATATAGTCAAAAAATTCCAAAATAATAGGCAATTTTTTTAAAAAAAATGTCCAAAAATAAGGCAAAAAAGATCCAAAAATATAGTCAAAAAAGGTCCAAAAAAACCTTCAAGAAAATATAGCCATAATAAATCCAAAAAAAAGGAATCCTAAAATAATTAGGATGACTTAACTATTTATTTTTAGTAAAGATAAATTTGATTTGACAAAAAAAGGTAAAAGAAGAACAAGTTATTTAAGAACTCTAATTACAGTTATGGTCCAAAAGAATTTTCCAACTCAAACTCTAACAAACCAAATTGTAAGTGTATCATGTTTATGATAAAAACTTTGAATACGAAAATCAATCATAATTGTTATTTGGGTAAATTTTTCATGCCTTACGTGACTTGGTAAGAAAATTAAATATTAACATAAATAATTTGCTTACAAAAGAATAAGACACTATCATAAATATATTATTTAATTAAATTATTTACTAATTATTTAATTAGCTCCTAAAATAATTTATCCTAAAATAATTGGTCAACTCCAAAATATTTGGTAGATGATTTTGTTTATTAAGTTATCCTAAAATAATGAAAAATTTCATGAATTATAATTATAAAAGAAGAGGTTTAGAACTAAATATGTTTGTATCATGGACCCCTTTTAACTCATTATGATCATATTTTAGAATTAATACTTTTTTCATTAAGTTTTATTTTATAACCTAAACATATTGTTTATGTATTATGTTTTCTAGGTTTATTAGGAATTTTAATGTTAAATTTTCTACATTAGAAATTTAAAATAAAATAATTTGTATATATTAAACGTGTGTTTGGCTTTACCATTTTTAGTTTCTTACCCTTTTTATTTTTGTAAGAGTCCACTTTTTTTCTTTCCGTCGATGTCCTTTATAAGAAAACTTTCACTGTAAATTAATAATTTTTTCTCCTGATACTAATTCAAAATTCGACTCTTGATTTTCAATTCGAGACTGACTCTCGATCTCGATTTGAAACCCAACTTAAGGTCCCACATCGGCTAGAGATCGAATCTTGATTTCGATGTAGGGTCCTAAATAAGCTTCAAGGTCGAATCCTGAGTTGGGTGTTGGGGTCGTGACTTGACAAGTAATACTTACAGCAAATCCATAGGCAAAGTAACCACATGCAGCAACTAAGGAGCTCAAAACAATATTTGCAGTAACATGGAATCGCCAACTTGCTTTTCTGAGACTACTCCCATCTAACAAACCTTCTTCCATGCTTCCAGTCATAGTATGTTGCTACCTGGAGAAAAAAGGAAGAGACCGTTAAGAATGAAACTAGAAGTTTAAAAGAATGAGAATATGTACAATGCTAAAGCACAAATGCAGCAAGTTGCTGGCCAGCACAAATTAATAATTTTTTCTCTCGATACTAATTCGAAATTCGATTCCTGATTCTCAATTCGGGACTGGAACAATATCCGCAAACAGTATAATATTGGAGTATCACAGGGGGAACTGTACGAATCCGGTGACTCTCGACCTCGATTTGAGACCCAACTAAGTAAAATTCAAGGTCGAATCCTGAGTTGGGGTCGTGACTTGAGTCAGGTGTCAGAATGGTGTTTTAAATCGGGTTTCGAATAAAAAATCGAGATTGGATCATAGGTCAACTATTAGATTTAGATCCCGAGTCGATCGTCGGGGTCGAATATCGAGGTCGGATCTCGATTCAAAAATCAAGTCATGGATTGGTAGTTAGGGTCGGGTCCCCATCAGGTGTCGGGGTTGGATTCTACTTTAAAAGTTGGGTCTCGAATTGGGTGTCGGAGTTGGATCTCAATTCGAAAGTCGGATCCCGAGGTTAGATCCCAAATCAGTCTTTAGTGTCAAGTGTCGAGGTCATGTCCCGATTCGAAAGTCGACTCCTGGATTGGGAGTCAGGTCATGTCCGATTTGGAAGTTGGGTCCTGGATCGAGAGTCGGGCCTTGAGTTGGGAGTCAAAAGTCTGGGTCGGATCTCGCTTTGAAAGTTGGGTCCCACATCGGGTATTGAGATTGGGTCCTGGTTCAAATGTCGAATCTAGATTTGAATGTCGGGTCCTGAGTGAAGGAGTCAGAAGTCATGTCTCAGGTTGGGTGTCGAAGTTGGATCCCAATCGATCGTAGAGGTTGTATCTAGATTTGAATTTCGAGATCAAAATTTTTTATAGAAAATATTTTCCTACATCTAATTTTACTCCTTGATTATTGATATGGTGGTGAATTATAATATTTCTATTGAAGTGCATTTTTTATCGTAAAAAACTTACGTTATTTTTTAAGATTTTGTACTAATAATATAATATACACATAGTAATTTATTCTTGTATGTAGTGTACACAGGCAAAACATGTACACTAAACTAATTTTAAAAAATATTTAAGATAACTTGTATTGGATAATTAAAATTTTTTATCAACCCCTTTGGTGTTCTTATAAATTCGTAGCGAGAAATGTCAATACACTTTACACATGTATTTAACCTGATTTTAAATTTACATGTGGATTAAACTCTACCAAGAAAAGAAATCAATGAGATACAAAGTATATTTAAAATAATAATAAAAGTTATTAAATTTGGCTAAATCGTAACAACGTTCCCAGTTCCCCCTTCCCCTGAGAGAAAATCACAAATCTATTTCTCAACAGTTTCATCCCAATGGATGAACTGTGTGTAGTTCATTAATTAACGTGGTGCTTTTCTTTTCCGGCTTCCTATTCAGTATTCGAAATCAGTGAAGTTCCGATAAAATTCAGATCGCGCAATGCAGGATTCATTTGAGAGGCGGAGGACATTTCTAACAGGATTTTTTTCATCCTCAAAATGCAACTTTGAGAACTCTAATTAAAGATGAAGCAGTTACACCACCATAGCACAACTCAAGTTGGTAATTAATGTGGTACTCTATGTTACTGAAGCTTTTGCTCGCGCACACTTTATTATGTTGGAGTCAGCAGTTCTTGTCATGGTGTTATTGCAAGACACAACAGCCTACATCATGCAGAGTAGATATCCACTAGGAAAGTTATTGCTTTTGGGTTGCGGTTGTGGATAACATGTACTTTCACCGTCATAATTTATTTATTCTATTTTGATTTGATTTAAATTTTTTTTAAATTTTATGATCTTAAATTAAAAGTATGCTAAATATAATATTCTTTAATTTTGTGATATTAAATATATCATTTTAAAAAATTAAAATCAAAAGATTACTATTATAATTTCAAAAAAGGTACATATTATATTATGATTTAACCCTAAAGAGATCTGATAACATAATCCTTCAAGTTAAATATATAGGGCCTTCATTTACATTTTAAAGAGTAAGAGATCCATTTTATAAGCCATGTAAATTAATCATTGCTATATTTCAACTGAATAACTTCAATAATAACTACTATATTAATTACAGTACTTTTGGACATGCTGCAATTGAAAAATTCATTCATATATGTTCAAAAATCAGAGATTATCAAAAAATGACAATGAAGTCCTCTTTTCTGTAAGTTGCAATAAAAAACACTTAGCACAAATCATTTAACATAGAGAAAATAATTTAGTCGATACACTGCCTAATAATCATACGATAAATATTAATTCCTTATCCAATCAATCGATATTTTATTAAATGACTAGCGAATTAGTATAATTAGAAGTCAATGGCCTTATATGCTATATCATTAAGTATAATTATCCATCTGATCGGGGCCCAACAAGCGACCGTAGAAAAAAATGTGTGTGTCTATTATTCAATAGTTCACGTGGAGTTTGGTTTTTAAATCAAAATTGAGGGGGATTTTCACCCTAGTAGTCCTAAAACAAATACATATATTGATTCACATATCATATAATCACTCTCTCAACGTTTACTTATTCATATTTAATTTGATACATCTTCTAAAAAGTAAGAAATAAAATAATAATGTTATCATATTACTCATAATTATTATTATATATTTAAAAAAGAAATGAAAATAATAAGATATAAAATGGAAAATGGTAGTATTTTTTATTTTTTTTCAAAATTCAAATTGAGGAAGTAAAATCGTACAGCAACAAGTAAACGTGATGGAGAAATTACCAACTTTTATTTTATTTTAGTACTACTCCATTACATATGTAATGATTAAAAATCCGGAACTTATAAATAGAAAAAACTTAAAAAGGGAAATCAGAAGTGAAAGGGCAAATTGGGCGAAAATGGTGGCATTATCTTTGTACAAGGGAAATCTCCACAGAGTACCCGATACTCCACGTCGATGGCTAATGCCAACCCCAAAAATCTCCCCCAAAGACTTCCGATCACTTCTCCGTCGCCGGTCCCGAGCCCTCTCTCGCCTCCCCACTCCTACTACCACCGTCACCGCTCCTACCACCGCCACCGCTTCAAACCCTAACCCTAACATTAAAACTGATTCCAAATCCAAATCTGAGGATGAGGTTCCTGTTTCGGTCCCAGTAAAGACCGAGAAGGAAGAGGATGTTCGAGTAGAGAATGTGAAATTGCCGGAGAAATTGGTTGATTCATCTGCTGTCGTGGTTGAACCTAAGGTTGAGGTTTTGGAAAACGATCAGAAATTGGAGGTTCCGGTGAATCCCTCCGGTTTGGAGGTATGGAATTGCAATTATTGATTTATTTAGCTTGCAATGGTGTCATCCATGTATTTTGCTGGCTTTTAGTTAAAATTCGCTTATGCATCTTTCTGTTTTTTTTTGGTAAAGAAGGGATCCCAGCCAATTCAGGGTAATTAAAGGGGGCGTGTACCTTATGAAGCTTGTTACCCTTTTTGCAATGAGGCTGCTTCACGTCTGGACTCTCTAACCATGACCTACAGCTTTTCCTCATTTTTGTTTATTATGCTTAGGGAGTTTTTAATATATGCCATAAAGAAAGGATGTATCAGATGATTTGTAAGAGCTAATACTGTTTGTTTATGTGGAAGATCGTAATACTATGTGTAGCTGGTTTAAGACTAGCATGGTTTTAACAGAAGCTTCATGTACTTATTAGAGATGAGGTGATATATTTGCTTGTGGATTGGGATACTTGCATTAGATTTGTTCGGGAAAATACTCCTTTCAGAAATTGATGTTTAATGGAGAGATGGTGAATGCCACATGCTACATCGGATTTATGGAGATGGGAAGAGGAGTCGACCTTTCCATATAGGGTGCCCATTAAGGCGTGTTTATTTGCTTGATTAGGATCGAGGGAAGTGATACTGATGGATGAGAACTTGAGGTAGAAGAGGAGCACCCATGTTGGTGCTACATCTATAGATGTTTGGGTGAATACGTAGACCTATCCCCTGTTACATTTTCAGGTGATTGTGCACTCATTTGTTGGCACTTCTGAATTGTTTTATGGATACAATGAGTATTCAACAGAGTTTCCTCTGTACCGGGAGCAATCCATAATTCCAAAATTGTCACCTACTCATTCAACAAGAACCCAACATACTAAATCTAATAGAATATCAAAATATGAAGTTGCTAGCTTTCACAAAACTTTAGACATTCCAAGTCTTCTTTACTGACCAAGCCAAAACCAAATTTACAAGACCGATACAAGGAGCAAAACTCTAGGATTTAAGCAAAATAATACACTACATTAGTTAAATAGAATGATGTCCCCTGCACAGCAAGTGTGGAGCTTGCTGGATCTGTCGTTAGCTCTGCCTGAGTCTTAAGTGTCACCCTCAACTAAATTATCTGTGGGGGAAAAAGAAAGGAAGAGTGAGGTTCACTCGCACCGATAAGTGTGTAATAACATCAACCATAACATTTTATTTCGAACAAGCATACATAAGGAATCAAGCAATTTATAAGATCATCAATTATGTCTTGCTTAAATCAATATAGCAATTCATATATGAAAACAACGATCAAGATGGATGAAAATATACATTTTTAAATCCATTTATCTTTTTCTACTTCATATCCTTATATAGTGGGAGATACGTAAATCAGAATCGATATACTTTCTGACACCACGGGTTTATCATGGACTTCTGACTACCCCGTCAGCTAGGTTCCTTTCTAGAGGGCCCAAGTGTGATATGCATATTACTAGTTCTTTCCTGCTAGCGAAGGAAATATTATACAAGGTGCAACCAGATCTAACGATCTCAAAGTTAGATAACAGTGATCTAGCAAAGTTTACTCCTGAAGTATCTTCCTTACAACAACATACCTAGTATAATCCCACATAGTTGGGATTTAGGAAATGTAGAATGCACGCAGACCCTTACCCCTACCTCAGAGGTATTGATTCATAGTCTTTTTGTGTCAATAATTAATTCCAATAGTATATATAGCAACTCATAAATAACATAGGTTCAAGAATAATCAATATGTGAAAGTAATTGGAAAGATGTTTTAGTACATATCCAATTATGGATCATACTATCACTTGTCCGCGTGCTAGTAATCAATTTGTTAATCAACTATGAAAGAATTATTACTCATAAAACTATTTCTGTAAAGCCCCAAGTTGCTTCCAATAATTGTGTCGTCAAAGTATCAATTATTTAACAATAGGGTGTAACATTTGAGGATTAATCATTCCTAGAACTCATGAAATTAAATATTTCTAACTGTTAAGATATGACGACTGGACCTGGCTCAACCCCAAATGCTAGCTCATAAGGGAAGAATTGTCCAAGTCCATATAAGCTAACCACCCGTCCATTCCCCAACCACATTTTAACACCCTCTTCACACCCAGGCCCATCTAGAGCGTGGACCGTGAGCCCAAACGGGGATGGATCTGACTCTGATACCATGTAAAGATACGATACTTGGACCTAACTCAACCTCAAAAGCTAGCTCATGAGGGGAGGATTGCCCAAGTCCATATAAGTGGACCACAGGTCCATTCCCCAACCAATGTGGGACTTTTACCCACTCTAACACTAACAATAAGATTTAAATTTCCCAATTCGACTCTAACGTTAAGTCAAGGTGGGTTTATTAGTTTGGTTGTATCCTCCATTCTAAAAAAAACGTTATCAAGAATCCTAAATAGCAAATAAGAAACCGCTAGTTCAATAAATAATGGCAAAACTAGTGTTTATATCAATTTATTCCTAGCCAACTTCAAATAAAGTGTTGTCTTTGCACGGTTTTGGGAAAAATATATTTTCGATCATCAAGTTTGAAACCTAAATCAACTTCTGCCCCAAAGTGAAAGCTTCTTTAAATTCCAGATTATTGCCTCCTCAAATCTCCATTTATGAACGAGGTATTTCTACTTTTGACATACTGTTGAATCTAATGCTGAACACCTTGAACACCTCATTAATTTATGATCACTTCACTCCTATTTCCTACTCTTTTATACCCTAATGAAGAATTGAGTTAGTTGAATAGGTTTTAAAGACTCACCTGAATTGTGATTACAGAGAAAAAATTGCTATTTTTCCTCTACTTGTGCTTAGGGTTCCAAAGGTAGTAACTTCTATTTATGGTCTTGAAGTTTTTATTTTTCTGTTTTCTTGCTTCCTTTCCTTTTTCCCTCTTCCCTGTAGTTCTTGTTTTCCCCCTTGCGAAATGCTGCTGGAAAGCTTCCTCTTAAAACCGGCACTGTTGGCTTTTATCTATGTTGCCTACTGCCCTTCTTCTTCTTCCTTTGTTTTTTCCCTCCTTTTTTCAAGAGTTGATGGGTCAAGGGATAATGGGCTTGCTATTTTAATTACTTGCTTATTTTTAATTGGCGAAGTCCAATGAATGGTTATTTGGTCTCTTTTTATGGTCTTATCCATTCTTCCCTTTATCTATGTTGCCTACTGCCCTTCTTCTTCTTCCTTTGTTTTTTCCCTCCTTTTTTCAAGAGCTGATGGGTCAAGGGATAATGGGCTAGCTATTTTAATTACTTGCTTATTTTTAATTGGCGAAGTCCAATTCTTTAAGTCATTACACACATCATGAATGGTTATTTGGTCTCTTTTTATGGTCTTATCCATTCTTCCCTTCGTGAGCTAGCTTTTGGGGTTGAGTTAGGCCGGCGGTCCAGTTGTTTATCATGGTATCAGAGTCAGACCCATCCCAATTCATGTTTACCTGATGTTGGACCTCCCATCTTATATTATCTACTCTCCAAATGTTCAACCTTGAGTGCGTTGGAGGGGGGGGGGGGAGTCCCACATTGTGAGGTTAAGGTTTACAAAGTCTTTATATGATTTGGGCAATTCTTCCCTCATGAGCTAACTTTTGAGTTTGAGTTAGGCCCAAGGTTAATTTATCTCTCGGAAGGTGAATGGGAAGACGGGGGGCGTGGGATGTTGCTCCATTAGCCTTTATGTGGGTTATATTGATAGGAGAACATTAGTAGGGGTTGAGAATGGTTTTGTAAAATTGAAAAAAATAGCCTGTGTCTAATATCTCTTTGGTGTAGCTATGAGGTCCCTATTTGTGTATAAGATTGGATATCTTTTGTAGAGAACCATACTTTTGTTTATGTTTCTGTACTTTTTGATATATGACTTGTATACGGGGTTTCCCATCATTGTTAGTATTATTTACTTAATTAATGAAAAAGGAGAATTGGTGAATGAAATCGCCTTATTGAATATAGGCAGCTGTTTGAATAGTGCTAATTATGTCATACACATTTTGAATGAACAACATCATGAGCTGCAAAGGCACAATAGTCGATAGCTATGCTAATGACTTCCTTTTCGTCTGCATTCTTGTTTGCTGTCCATTGGTACCTTTGTTCTTCTCTGACCTCTTATTTGTGCATTCATTCATCTGTGTTTTACATGTTATTTGGCAGTTGATCCTCTTCTAAAATTTACCAAAAAGTTAATTAGCCTAGATCTCTTGACACGGCTAGATGTAGATTATAGTGAACTTTTCATTTTTATGTCTGAATACGTCCCAACTTGCAATGTTCTTAGCAGAGAGGGGTAGGATGGGATGGAAGGTGTCTTATATGCAAAATATATGATTATAGATTATGTTTGAGATCAGGGTCAACTATACATTTGGTGCATAATTTAGAACAAGGACCAACTCATAATTGTTTTCTTCTTATTTCCATTTGTTGGCTTTTTAATTATTTTTTTAAATCACTCTCCTTGGCAGACGAGCAACAAAGAGGATGCACCTGATAAACAGAAAAAAAAGGAGATTGAGGATAAATTACAGGTTCTGAACATGAAAAAGCATGGTTTGGTACAATTACTAAAACAGGTGATCTTAGTGTAAAACAATCTGAGGAGGAATTGAAACTTATACGTGATGCCTCAATTTTTATTTATTCTGAACAATCTGAGCATGATCATTTTTTGTTTACAAGTATTGGCTTTTGGCAGATTTTGAATGCAGAAGAGGAGCTAAAGAAACGGAGCATGCAAGGTATGGCAGTTCGGCCATCACTCCCACTTCAAGTGGATACTACAAATGACACTGGATCTATGACTAAACTAAACACACCTAGAATGGGCTCGGATGGAAACCCCATTGGTGAGGTGGATGGAGATGGAGGTGATGATGCATCCAACCAGAACACACTTTCTCGGAATTTGCTTCGTATGAGCAGTTCATCGCCATCTTCAGATTCTCAACTGAGGAAGACCCCCTATAATGTGGTAACTGCCCTATCTATGCCTGAACTGTTACCTTTGGCCTTTCATTTGTGGCGCTAACACCAGGAGTGGAAAAAGAGAGTTTTAATTTTGTTTCCAATATAAATAGTTCTAGCAAAGTTTCAAAAAGTTGTAAGTAAAGCGATAGCATGAAAACAACAACATTCAATATGTGCAAGACTGCAAGTTAGTTCATCATGTTATTGCTGGTTCACTCCCTTGAACCAAAGCCGTCTACTTAGCTTCTTCCTTAATGGAGAAGATATTAATTTTTCATACATAGAAGCATGTCCAAGGCATCTCGAAATTTGTGCTTTTGGTCAACATGAGCTGGAAACTAAGGAACCCATATTGAACTTCTATTGGACATGAAGTTTTGTTACAACAATGTCTCAGCTGTAACTAGTTTTGAGCTGTTCCAACCATTTTCTGCCACTTGTTAGACTAGTTGGACCTTGCAATAAATTATGTTGTTACTTTGCACATGTCATAATCAAGGGTCTAGTGCTTTGACCAAGGAAAGATACATTATAGATATATATTGTTGTTTTATCAATGGAGAAGTTTGTGCTATTTTACCTTGTTAATACTAGTTGTAAGAACAAAAATTTCTTGGTGCCCATTTTCTTCACTGCAAACTGGGAATCAGCCTGTGGGATGAGGGATTATTGGAGTTATATATCAGCCTTCAACCACTTCCCCGTAAAGGATGATGTGAAGTTTTCAGTTCTTTTTCTTTGTAAATAATGCCATGGAGTTCCAGAGGATATACGATGTATGGAGACTCGTATTCAAAGGTGTATCCCTAAATTACATTAGGGCAATTAAAGACATGTACTATGGAGCCAAGATTCGAGTGAGGACAGTGGGAGGAGATTCAAATCACTTCTCCGTCGTGATGGGGTTGCATCAGGGATCGACTTGTAGCCCATTTCTATTTGCCTTGGTGATGGATATACTAACATAACATATTCAAGGGAAAGTGTCATGGTGTATGCTCTTTGCAGATGACATAGTGTTGACTAATGAGACACGTGATAGAGTTAACAATATGTTGGAGGTTTGGAGGCAGACCCTGGATTCTAAAGGGTTCAGGTTGTGTAGGACTAAGACAAAATACTTGAAGTAAAAGTTCAGTGATGTAACACACGTGGTAGATGTGGAAGTAAGGATTAAAACACAAGTCATCCCAAAGAAAGAAAGTCTCATGTATCTGGGGTCTAATTCAAGAAACTATGGCGATAGACAATAATGTTATTGTATTGGAGCGGGTGGATGAAATGGAAGCTCACATTCGTTGTCTTATATGATAAGACTGTGCTACCAAGCCTTAAAGGTAGGTTTTATTAAGTGGTGGTCAGACTAGCTATGTTATATGGACAGAGTATGAGGGATGCGAGGCTGAGATGCTTCCGACATGTGAAGAAAACATGCACAGATACCCAATGAGAAGGAGTGAGAGGTTGGCTATAGTGGATGTAAGGAGAGGTATAGGTAAATCAAAGAAGTCTCGGGAAGAAATAATTAGACTAGACATGGCTCATCTTCAACTTACCTTAGTGAGGACATGACCTTGGTCCTATTGTCGAGAATTAGGGTAGAAGGTCAGTTGGTCGAGCGTTGTCTAGCTCTCTCTTACTACCTTATTCTTCGATGTTAGTATTACATGATGTTTCATTTGCTTCCGTTATCGTATATTTTTGGCGTTGCTACTGTTCTCTTCTCTGTTGTTTTCAGCTTGACTTCTTCGCTCTTGTATTTACTTTGCATACTTGTTTTTTTATATGCTTTACTTGAGTCGTGGGTCTATTAGATACAACCTCTCTACCTTTAAAAGGTAGTGGTAAGGGTGTGTACACACCATTCTCCTTATACCCCACTTGTGGGATTGCAACTGGGTATGTTGTTATTGGAGTTCCAGATGAAGATCAGGCAATACTTTTCTTGACGAATTGCTTTACGAGGAAGGCTGCTGCTGCATTAGTTTCTTACGTCTGGTTTTCACAAAGAGATATTTTTCGTATTATACAGAAATATGCAGGCTACTGTAGAAATTACTGTCAAATTGAATAATCCATAGTGAATTAAACTATCTTGGGTCTGTTTTGTTCCCTCACCCCATGTAGCATGTACAATTTGGTACTCGTTATCAGATATTCAAGTATAGTTTGAGGCTCCACCTGCAAGGACTTTTTTAACTTTCATTTTTTTCCAAATTTCGCAAAGTAGACAATTTGTCAAATCATAAGTAGATATATATTGGAATCTAGCTATTAGTAGTCCTTTGTAATGAAAATGATTAACAATAGTATATTTTCCTAATCGTATGTTAGTCAACTTAGTTGTTACTTAACTAAATAGTTCTTATACTCTCCCGAGGTTATTTTCCTTTGAGGTCTACTTCCATATATAGGTTGAAATGGTAGGGCAAGGTGACAAGAAACTGAAGAAAACAGTGCAAGAACTAGTTTTCTCATAAACCAGTTGGCTGAATTTTTATGAACTGACTTTATCCGATTCACTAAGAGGGGGAAGCTGTGATGTATTATTTAGCTCCCCTGACTCAAATTTTTACCAGATAAGCTACTTAATGGTAATCTCATGACCTTTCTTTTACTGGTTTATGAGAAAACTAATTCTTCATCTACTTTCATATCTTTTTTTAGCTTGGATAAATTTCACTAGTTCAAGACATCCATTTTCACTTGCTGCCTATTTTTTCAGGTTCCTCTCTCTTCACGATCTGTTGGAGTTACTGTTAGTCCTTCACGGTTTGCACCTCCGGGACAGCAAGGGCAACCCTCAAATCTTCCCCTGATGTCCTTATCTGGAACGAACTTTGTTGCCTCCTCTCCTTCTCCTGTAGCATCAGGCGGCACTTCGGCATTTCGGGATCGGTTTTCAAGCCCCTGAAATTAGAAGTTGTGCTGGTTGTTTTTACATGTCAAGATGGCCTAGCAACTGGTTATTACTCCTGTCAGCTGGCTTTATGCTTTCTCAACCTCATTCGAAGTTTCAAACTGGCTATAATGTGTGAAGCTGTAAATCATTCTGTAGTTCCAAACTGCTCATTCACTGGAAAGGTAGTAGTGAAAGATGCAGTGTCTGAAGTCCGGTGCCTTCTAGTTGGAAGTATAGTATTTCCTATAATCTAGCTAGGTGTGTGTCCATCTGATCCTTGTGAAGTTTCCTTGATTATGTTTTCAGTTCTTAAAAGGTGTTAGAAATGAATATCCCGTGTACATATGTAATGCCATTATGCTTTTAATTATGATTTTAAGTCGTTAAGTTCTATTGCCATGAGTGACGTTTTATTTGTCATTGTTGTGCAATGCCCAATGTGGCCTCATTCAGATTTCAATGCCTCATCTCAAAGATCCTGGATGAAGTGTGTCATTGGTATGTGATTCTTCCTGAAATTTGACAGGACATATTAAATGTAGTAGAATGACTCGGAGTAGGATCGACTCCTTGTGTTCTCTTGAGAAATTGGTACATAATGGAAATACAAATCGACTCGTTTTGGAGATTGTCATTTGTCATCTGCTTTCCATCAATATGTTGATTGAGTTACTGAATCTCGAATTAGCAAACCGTCATGCTATGGTCCATTTTCTATTCTTTCTGGCTATGTTTTTCCTTGTTCATAAGGCCTATTGTTCTATTTCAGAGCTGAGTACTGAGGTCCCATGTTCGAGCTTCACTTCTGATCTACTATCAAAATTCTCTTTTTACTGCTTTGATTCTGGAAAGAGTCAGGCCAGCACTTAGTGGATGTGTTGAAGACATAATTAGGAAAATAAAAATGTGTTGCTCTCTTTAATAGCTTAAATTTTTAGATGAGATGGTTACGCTCCTTTGCTAGTTGCCAACTTTCTGCACAAACGTGGCACATAAATTCCGTCATTTATAATTTTATTTGAGGCTAATTCTCAAGAAATTTTGTAGAGCAAATATTGTTTATGAAATATGTAAGGTAGGATCTAAGGAGGAGCTAGTGGGGAACAGCAAACAACAAACTCCTAGTAATTTCATAAATGGTGTATAGAGAGGATAAAATGTACGTAGATTTTATTGTAAAGATAAATCGATTGTTTCCTATATATAGAAGGGAACAATGCTAGTTTTAAAATCATCAAGAAATTAATATTAAAATAGTGAAGGAAGGGAGCATTCAGACTGAAATGTTGGTCCATTTGGATTGTACAAACATTTCAACACTCTGGAAGTAAACAGGCAAAATTTTCAAAATTCACCAACTACTCAAAGAGAGCCTCTGTCGGGGGTTGGTCTTTGCTGACCGTTTAGTTGCTTTTTGTATCACGATTCACGGGGCACGCATTGTTTGGACAAAATAATCAATTTAATCTCAAGGATTATAAATTAAAGGGATAATAAATCATTTAAATGGTTTATATGCATGAATGTCTTGCATTTATAGATAATAGATTTAACACAACACTTTTCTTTTGGTACTGCCTCCATCTGGTATCATTTGACTTTGTAGGTATTAAAAAAAAAAGATTTTTGAAGCTTGTGGTCTAAAACAGTCTTTAGATATTTGTGTGGCTAAAAATCATTTCATTAATGATAAAATAAAAAAATTAAAATTAAATTATTTCTAATTATAGTAAAATGACATTCTTTTTGAGCTAAACTAAAAAAAAAATGCTACATAAAATAAAACAAAACAGAGGGAGTATAACTATATGGGAGAGTATTCAAAACTCAATTGATTAATCTGAATTCATATCCCACATGGTTTATTAAGGAAGAAGCACTCTCTAATGGGATTAATCCATGTCTGCGGTTTGAGAAGGGTAGTATGTACGCAGACTTAATTTTTACCTTGAAAAATGAAAAGGAGAGAAATTGTTTCTAATAGATTTTTGATTCAAGAAAAAACATATCAAAGCAGTTCAGAAAAAGAAATAAAAAAGGGGTAATGAAAAAATATTCTGAAAAAAGAAAAAGAACAATATCTTCAAAAAATTAATATTATAATTGAAATACAAGAAACAACATATAGTAATAGAAATTGAAGAATAAGAAATTACACAAGTAATGTTATTGTTGCACTGTAAGAAGAATTTTGCCAACTGAATTCTTTCGTATTATTTCTATCATGAGGTACACCATACATCTATATATACAAGTATATGCTTACTAAGACTTCTAACAATTAACAATTCAAGGAAACAAATAATTAGTACAAGGTAACAGGAGATATTTTCTAATTATGAATCCCTACAATCATATTGATACTCCTACGATCACCACGCTAACAGTTATATCTACAAAGAATTAATAAAATAATGCTCAATTATCTACTAATCTTTTCTTACGCAAGTTACCAAAATGGATCTTACTATTAACAGTTAAAGTAAAGTTAGAATGGACATCTCCTTTTAGATGAACCAAATTCCAGTGGAACCCATTTCAGTGACTCCACATGCTTTTAGCAAAAAAAGTAGATGATGTCAAAAAGTTCTTTCAATACTTGTCATATTTTTTTCCTTTATATTTCTCTATTTGCTTGTCCCCCCTCAGATCCTTCGCACCCGGCGCAATATAGCTGTATCTACCCCTTTAACTCTCTCACAAGTCCCATTCCACTCAACTTTCTCCAACATCACAACCCTCTTTGCCCCTTTCTCTCCACTTTACCAATTCCCCTTTTTCCCTTTTCCTTCTTTCATTTCTTTGACAACTTATCTCCAAAACAACATGGCACACAACAACACCCACAGGCGCATTTTAGCAGCTCCAGACCATAATCCTAAAACTTCCATTTCCATGGATCCCACTCTCAAAAAGCAACCAAAACCCACCCCCTTTACCTCTAAAAGTACTACAGACAACATCTCCAATCAATTTTCCCATCTCTATGCAAATCACAAAATCCTTAAATCTTCCTTAAAATCCTCTTCTGGGCATAAATCATATTCACTTGACACACACTTAAAGGTCAAATCTTGGACTGATTCATCTGTTTATGATTCCTCATGCTCAGCTCTGACCAAGTCAAAGAGCCAACATGGGAAGGTGAAAAAATCTGTCCATGATGATGAGAAAATAGAGGCAATTATCAAGAAAGTACCACAAAAGGGTAAAGAGTTCCACAAAGAGGTGGATGTTAAAAGGGCATTTGTTAATTTGTCTAAAAGTCAAGAAATTGAAAGGTTCAAGGGATTTGATGAGATAAAAAAGCAATCTTTATCAGTACCATTGAAGAATAGTGGAAGGAGGAAATCAATTTGCAGTTCAAAAATTGAGTTGGGTGATTTCTTTTCTTCTAGTGGTGTGAAAGTTGTGTCTGTTGACATGCCACCATTTATGCAGATTCATGCTGTCAATTGTGCAAGAAAGACTCATGATAGCTTGGAAAAGTTTACATCTAAAGCTCTTGCTCTTACCCTGAAAAAGGTATTTTCACATTTCAATATATTTGTCTTGTTTTGAGAGAGGAGAAAGTCTATTTAAAACGGACTACGAGAAAAAATATGACAAACAAATTAAACCGGGGAATTTGTAGTAAATTATGCATTTTTGGTTGATTTTGAGATTTGGATTTTCAATGAAGTGATTTGTTGGATTGAATGTGTTTTCTGAAAAAATTTCAGGCGTTTGATGAAGTGTATGGACCAGCATGGCACTGTATAGTAGGGACGAATTTTGGTTCCTTTGTAACACATTCTGTTGGTGGTTTTATGTATTTTTCTATGGATCACAAGCTATATGTACTCCTCTTCAAGACTACTGTACAAAAAGCAGAATCTAGTTGAAAATGTTGAGGTGAATAATTCATTCTAGTACACACCAAAGTTATAGTAACAATGTGATGTCTACCAAGTAATTATGTTAATTTTGTACTCAACTTTTTCAGTTTTCAATATCATTGGAATGTTGAGAAAAAAAAGTACTCAATTTTTTTGAGTATTTGATTGGTCAATTTAAAATTATTTTATATTTAAATTAAGTCTAAAAAATAATTGGACTTGTTTGACTTGACTTATTTAAAACGGTTTATAAGTTGAAAATAATTTATAAGCTGTCTTAAATAAGTTAAATCAAACAGACAGGAGTAATAATTTAGTTTTAAAGTTTCTATTTTATTGGAATATTGTCATTTAAAGTTTTGATTTTGATCATAATAAGAGCTTGATCACTGACATTAATGTTGTTTCCTCATAAATTGTTAATCACTATGACTTATGAATCATGACCGTATAATCCTTTGCATTATTCATTCACTCCATGGATTCTTGCAGAGCAGTTCGTACTCCTACAATTAATCAAGTAGGGGTGTCAGTGAGTGGGTAAAAAAAATCGATCAGAACTGAAAATCTTATCAAATTGATTAAATAAATTCATATTTAGTGCAAAAGTTAGTAACCCAATTAGGGATGGCAATGGGCGGGGCGGGGCGGATCGGATATGGGGCGAGTTTAGAACTAGACAGGATAGGGCGGGTTGAAGTAATTATTATCAAAATTACTGTGGAGCGGGGAGGGGGGGGAGGGAGGGGCGAGGGTTGCGAGTTTAAAGGTATTAAATAGGAATTTGAAGAAATTAAATCTTTGTAATTAGTAAAAATTAAATATATAAAATTTTTATTTTAAACTTTGATTTTAATTTTATTTTTTTAAAAAAAAATTAAACTAAATAAATGTTAATTAAAGTTAATTAGCGATTAAGAAACTGTCCGATCCAATTTAGAATCATGATCGGCGCTGAGGAGGAGAACCCAAAGTAAGCCTTATCAAAATTCTACAGAAAATTGGGTAGAGTTTCCTCTGTTTTTGGGCCTATCCTGAATTTTCTGTCTCAGAAATCAGCTATAACACTAAAACAAAGCACCATATCCATCAATAAACCAACCGCTACGCAGTAATACCAGTTCATCTCCAAATACAAAAAATAAGTTAACACTAGTCAAATTACTGTAATGCGAGTGAATAATCATGACTCTACTAGAGAAAGGACAAATGGAGCGACTCTAAGAGTTTTTAAAAGAAAAGGAACCAAACACGACCCAATAGCTTCTTGCCACGCGAAGCAATGCGGGGCATATCAGATACTATCAATTTGCGCTCTCTAGGTGAAATCCTTGCCAATGCCACCTGAATTCTTTGGAAAAAATTGGCGAAGAGTGAGACGCTAGCTCTGTGAGTAATAACACTTAACTACAACCGTTTTAATGAGAGACAAGTCAGAATACATGCAAGTATGATGATCAGAATCATGAAATAACTATCTTTTCAGAAAAACAATAACAATATCAAATCTCATCTATCTCATGTAAACAAAATCAATACTGTAAGCATATGATAATAAACTCAGTAAAACACTTTTATATCAAATCTTATAATTGGGAGGTTTTCAAGAATGAATCATGTAATCGGTGTAACCCCTTATAAAGGAGTTTAATATTCATATTAAAAGATCCTTTTTTGAGGGATATCGGTAGCGATATGCTAGTTCTACCTTCCCACTAGCGAGGACTATATCGATAATATGTAAATATAAGGTGCACCAGGTCTAACGAATCCGCCGTTAGCTACGGGATCCATCAAGGTCTACTCCCACTTACTCTTTTCTTTATAACTAATAGAAACATTTTCCCCAAATATTACAAGATATTCAAGTTCTTATCAAATCACCTTATAGAAAACTTAAACCATAAAAAAATAGATACTTACTTTCAAGTAAATAACAAACTTTTTTCCATAACGGTAAATCATTTTTCAATTAACAATAAACAAGTCTTATATAAGTGAGAGCATCTCACATAATCGTTTCAATATCACATTAAGTAAAAGACTTGTCCCATATGTAATATCAAAACATTCGGTAACACATTCACTTTATAAATCATGTATAAATCATGAAAGTTATAAAAGCAAAAATTATCATAAGATTACTACTCACAGTACTCGTGCCGAAATACCAATCTCGTCGCTAGAGTAATTTGTACGAATTCCTTCGGTCAATCTATAATCACATTCTATCGATCATAGGTTAGTTCTACGTTCACCCTTATTGCCCAATTATACTCTCTAGGAATTAGATTTTAATACCCAAAGTGAATTATCTAGGCTAATAATCTTGAGGAGGGATTTGTTTAAAAAATAAACCAAACTAGACCCTTTCAGTTTGGAAAAGATCATTCGAAACTCACCAAAACACTGATGTATGGACTTAAGCTCCTTATGATAATATAGAGTTTCTAGGGAACTAATATTAGATTAGGACTAGATTAATTTTAGTGCCTTAACTGCAAAAATATAAGACTACCTCTATCTTCCTAATCATAATTAGTATCTAACTATCCCTTCTAATAAATTTTCATCTTCTGTCGATTTATCGATGAAGCTGTAGAAGAAGGGAAAGAAACAAAAATTTACCTTTAATCCGATAACAAAACCTCCGATAATCTCTTTCTCCTTCTGCGTCCCAAACGAAAATCACTCTGTCCCCAACTGTGAACACTAGATTTCATCTGCTCTTATCCGCATAAGACTTTGGTCTACTTTGAGCTGTGAGCAATCTCAGTCTTATCAACTGGACCTTGTCCATAGCTATCTGTACCAAGTCTGGTCCTAATACATTATCCTCTCCAACTTCAAACCACCCTATAGGAGAACAACATCGCCATCATACAAGGCCTCATACAGTGCCATCTGAATACTTGACTAAAAGTTATTATTATAGGCAAATTCAGCTAAAGGCAAGTAAGCATCCCAACTTCCTCCAAAATCAAGAATGCAAGCTCTCAACATATCCTCCAAGATTTGTATAGTACACTTAGACTCTCCGTCTGTTTGTGCATGGAAAGCACTATTAAGATCTACTCGAGTACCCAACGCCTCTTGGAAGGATCTTCAAAAGCGTGAAGTGAATTGTGACCCTCTATTAGAGATGATGGATAATGGAACCCTGTGAAGTCGAACAATTTCATTCATAAAGATTTGGGCATATTTCACTCCACTAAATATAGTCTTTACAGGTAAGAAATGTGCTGAATTTGTTAGTCGATCTATAATTACCCATACAGAGTCATAACCTCTAAGGGTTCGTGGTAGACCAACCACAAAATCCATAGTAACTTTTTCCCATTTCTACTCTAGAATCTGGATTTCCTGTAGTAATTCTACAGGTTGTTGATGCTCTTTTTTAACCTGTTGACAAATCAAACAACTAGAAACAAAGTTAGCAACATCTTTTTTCATACCTTCTCACCAATACACTTGCTTTAGGTCATGATACATTTTAGTGGAACTAGGGTGTATAGTGTATCTGGAGTTGGGAGCTTCCTTGAGAATAACTCGTCTCAGCCCACCCATGTCTGGTACACATAACCGACTATCTAGTCGAAGCATACTGTCACAATCAACAGTCATCTTCTTATTTTTACCAGCTATGACCTCATCTCGATATTTGCAAAGCTGCCCATCCTCATATTGAGTAGATTTAATGTGCTCTACTAATGAAGATTTGGTTTGCACACAAGCTAGTAATATCTTTTAATTTCCCACGCTGAAACTGACATCTGAACCTTCGAGTTTTTGCATATTCTTCGCCAACTGTCTCTTTTTCAAAACTATATGTGCTAAACTACTATAGATTTTCTACTCAATGCATCCGCCACAATAATGGCTTTGTCAGGATGATATAAAATAACACAATCAAAATCTTTGAGTAACCTCATCCATCGACGATGTTGAAGGTTTAGATCTCTCTACTGAAAAATATACTTTAATCTCTTATGGTCGGTATATATCTCGCAAGTCTCGCCGTATAAATAATGCCTCTAAATTTTTAGAGCAAAAATCACTGTGGCCATCTCTAAATCATGTGTAGGATAGTTCTGTTCATGCTTCTTCAACTGCCTAGAAGCATAGGCAATAACACGACTATTTTGCATAAGAACACATCCTCATCTCACTTTCGAAACATCACAATATACAGTAAATCCTCCAGAACCCGATGGTAAGGCTAATATTGGTGCTGTTGTCAAGCATGTTTTGAGTTTTTAGAAGCTTTGCTCACATTTATCTGTCCACTGAAACTTCACATTTTTATGTGTTATCTTGGTCAATAGGGCTGCTATTCTGGAGAAATCCTATACAAAACGGCTATAGTAACTTTCCAATCCCAAAAAGCTGTGAATCTCTGTAGGTGAAGCAGGTCTAGGCCATTTCTGTACAACTTCTACCTTTTTGGAATCCATCTTGATTCCATCTTTGGATACCACATGCCCAAGAAATGTTACTAAGTCTAGCCAGAATTCACACTTTTAGAACTTAGCATAAAGCTTATGTTCTCGCAATGTTTGTAACACAGTTTATAGATGCTCCTCGTGTTCTTCTTGGCTACAAAAGTATATCACTATGTCATCAATGAAAACTATCACAAACCTATCTATAAATGACCTGAATACCCTATTTATTTAGTCCATGAATACAACTGGAGCATTGGTCAACCTGAAAGGCATCACAAGGAACTCATAATATCCATATCGAGTTCTGAATGTTGTCTTGTAAATATCTTCCTCCCTGATTCTGAGTTGATGATAGCCAGACCGAAGATCAATCCTTGAAAAGTGGACAACTCCCTGCAATTGATCAAATAAGTCCTCTATATGATGTAAAGGATACTTGTTTCGTATTGTTACCTTGTTTAGCTACCTGTAGTCGATGCACATTCTTAGGGATCCATCTTTCTTATTTACGAATAATACGGGCGCCCCTTGGAGATATACTCAGTCGGATAAAACTTTTATCGAGTAAGTCCTGCACCTGTTGTTTCAGTTTCTTCAGCTCTGTTAGTGCCATATGATATAGAGGTATAAATATTGGTAATGTGTCAGGGGCCAAATCGATACCAAAGTCTATCTCTCGTACCGGAGGTAATCTTGGAAAATCCTCAGGAAATACGTTAGAAAATTCATTCACCACTGGTATCTTCTCCAAACTAAGTGTTCCCTCTTTAGTGTCCCTTACCATAGCTAAGAGACCCATATAACCTTTTTTCAGTAATCTCTGAGCCTTCATAAGAGATATAATTTTACTAACTTCTGAACTTGACCCCCTTTCAATACAAAGATAGACTCGTTGGGAATTTCAAACCCGACTATCTTCGTATAAAAATCGACTGTAGCATAGTTAGGAGACAACCAATCCATGCCCATCAAAACATCGAAGTCAATCATATCAAGCATAATTAGGTTAGCTAGAGTATCCCTACCCTCAACTCTAATTTGGCAATCACGATAAACATATTCAACTAATAGAATCCCCCACAGGAGTAGCAACAAAAAAAGGATGATTCAACCTCTCCGGCTGTCTAGCAAACTTCAAAGCAAAGTATGATGACATATAGGAGTGGGTAGATCCTGGATCAATCAAAACATGTGCATCAAATGAATAAACTGAAAGAATACCTGTAACTACTGCATTTGAAGTCTGAGCATCCTACCTAGTGAGTGTAAAAACTCTTGCCTGGCCTCTACCACCATTTCCTTGTCCTTGATTTCCAGCAACATGATCACCAGCACCTCGACCCATATTTCCTGAAGCTTAATGAGTAGTCTGAGTAGGTGCAGCTATCTGAGCAGGAGTCTAGGTGGAATTTTTCGGAGGTAAAGGACAATCATTAAGATGATGCCACAACTAACCACACCAAAAACACCCTTCTATCAAAATACGACACTACCTACATGTGATCTGCTGTAGGTAAGATAAGATAGAGCAGTGACATACATTTTCCCAGAATTACGATATCCCTGTGATGATGGTGGTTCCTGAGTACCCTGTTTATGATTTGGCCGATATAAGGACTGTGAAACTGTATCCGTTCCTGCCTAAGAGCCCTGTTGTTGTCTTCCCTGATAACTTGTTTTGTGACTTGCACTACGATCGCTGCTGAAAAGACCCTTTATCTTGGCCTTCTTATGTGTATCAAAGGCTTCTTGCTCTTTACGACCCTTGTTTTCAATCTTTCTAGAAAGGTCAATTGTACCCGAGTAGGTTAACGTACTCATATTTGGGGCTACTGCATTGAATAAATGACTAACCAATTCACCCACGAACCTTTGAACTCTAGCTGCTTCATTGGGTATTAAATAAGGACCATATCTCACCAGTTTGCAGAATTTGGTGTTATAGATTGACACATCCATATACGGAGTCTGTACCAACCTCTCAAAATGAGTTGCATATTTTTACCTCTGACTGTAAGAAAGAAAATGATCCATGAATAACCTAGTGAACTCATCTCACTTTAGTAGTGCTGCTCTAGTAGGTAGACCTAGCAATATGATCTCATACGATGTGTTAGCCATGTCCTTAAGTTTGTAAGACATAAGCAGCACAACTCTCTCACTAGAACATCCTAGCGCCCGTAACGCCTTAAATGTCCCATCTAAGAAACCTGAGGATCAGCTGAACTATCAGAACCTGTGAACCTTAGTGATTTTAACTTCAATAACTCTTGCAATGATACTTCTTTATTTCCAAAAGTGTAAGTATGTGTAGGTGTCTGAAGTGGTGCCTATGTCTGAGCAGGTGCCTGAAGTTGTGCCTGACCAATCCCCTATTGTCTATCTATTCTATCGACCAAGCTCTTGATGACTTTTTGTATGGAGTTGCGTGCCTCAGCAATAGCCTTTTCATGTGATAGTGGAGGCGAGCTAGCACTCATTTCAGGAGTGACTTCTCTTGAAATCCTAGTAGTGGTGGCACTACGACCCCTACCTTGGCTTGTTCTATGAGTTGTGCCCCTTCTCCTAGCTGAGGAAGTTGGCTGCCTAATTGAGGTAACGTTAGGTGCCTGAGGAATACCTATCATAGCTATGTCATTAGATAATCGAGTTCGAGCCATTTAGGTAGAAAAAATAATGTTAGATTCATCTAGTTGTCATAAAACGTCACACACGTAAGTAGGAATAAGAAAGAAATACAAGACACATCCTATCACGTCCTCGCAGAATCACTATTATAGAAATGGTCGGCAACATAACCATAATTGATATTCTACTACCAACGTGTGCTCCATTAGTCACAGAAAATATCTAGGGCTCTGATACCAATTTTTTCATGACCCAATTTAGGATCATAACTGGCGCTAAGAGGGAGAACTCCAAAGCAAGCCTTATCAAAATTCTAAAGAAAATCGGGTAGAGTTTCCTCTATTTTTGGGCCTATCCTGAATTTTTTGTGTCTTAGAAATCAGCCACAATTAATAATAACACTAAAACAATGCACTATATCCATCAATAAACCAACCGCTACGTAGTAATACCAATTCATCTCCAAATATGAAAAATAAGTTAACACTAGTCACATTACTGTAATACGAATGAATAATCATGACTCTACTAGAGAAAGGACAAACGGAGTGACTGTAAGAGTTTTTAAAAGAAAAGGAACCAAAAACGACCCAATAACTTCTTGCCACGCGAAGCAATGCGGGGCATATCAGATACTATTAATTTGTGCTCTCTAGGTGAAATCCTTGCCAATGCCACCTGAATTTGCTGGAAAAAAACTAGCGAGGAGTGAGACGCTAGCTCAGTGAGTAATAACACTTAACTACAACCGTTTTAATAAGGGACAAGTCAGAAAACATGCAAGTATGATGATCAGAATCATGAAATAACTATCTTTTCAAAAAAACGATAACAATATCAAATCTCATCTATCTCATGTAAAAAAATTGCGGGTTGAGTTTAACCCGCCCCACACCCGCTCCGCCCCATTGCCATCCCTAAACGCAATGTAAGGATTGGTGAGGAGGTAAGCAATGTAATCATTAATAATTAGAAATTAGTGATGTAATGTGGAAATTAATGATGCGTCAAATATTTTGTTTGAGTTTCAAGATACGGAACAAAAGGGGTTGCTAAGGTGGTAAATACCTTTCCCTTCTAACCTTAAAGGATCGTTTGTTTTGGATATACAAGTTATGTTGAAATTAGTTATGTTGGATAAGTTATGCTAGGATTAGTTATGATAAGAGTAATTTTTATTGCTTGTTTGGTTGGTCATATTCAAAATTATATTCATTGCATAATTTTTAAAAATAAGTTATTTCTTTACAAAAATACCCTCCACCTTATTTAATTTTTTTTACATTTTCTTTGCAATCTTATCTATTCATTCCTAAAAATATAATTTTTATTTTATTTAATTTAAATATTTTTATATATACATTTCCATGATTGTACCGTGTGTTTTTAAAATTAAACTTTCATCTTATTTCTAAAAAATAAAACTTTCATATTATTTAGTTTTAAATAAAATTTCAATCTTATTTAACTTGTTAAAAATAAAAAATTCATCCTATTTAAGCTAAAAAAAACTTTCTTTTTAAGTTTATTAAAGTAAAATAAATTTTATTATTAAAATTATCTACATTTTAAAGTCATCTACATTTTAATTGATATATAAAATATAATTTTTAAGTTAGTAATAAACTATTTTAATTAAAAATATGTAATTTAATAGTGAATTGAACATTTTAAGAGAAGTCAAAATATAAATAAACATAAAACTTGGACAAATAAATTCAACTTAAAATATATTCATAAATAGAAACATTATTTATAAAATGTAATTTTTTAATAGAAAAATGTATTATCAAACAAAGAACGATTAATTAAAGTTACGAATGTTATTATAATTGTTGTTAAAAATTATGTTAATATACATGAATGTAAAAGTGGTGTATAGAAAATAGTTTAAAAGGGTATTTTTGTTATTTTACATTTGTATCCCAAGATAAAGCCTCATTTGTTTTCACTTAATGGATGTCTGAATCTTAATCATTCAGATTTAGCCCATTAAATGTGTTTGGTTTTTAGGTCAATCTGATTCAAATTCCGTTAAGTCCATTTGTTTCTTCCTTTTTTTTTGAAAAAAAGCCTATTAATGGATCTAAAAAAATTTGAATGAATCAGATCTGTAGAAGAATCTTAATAACATTCAGATTTATTAAATACGCAATAAGATCATTACGCCTTGCCTCTCTCACTCTTTCCACGACTTTGCTCTTACTGCTACATACTTTCTTCGGCCTCATTTGTTTGTACTTAATGGATGTCTTAATCTTAATCATTCATATCTTAGTCATTAAGACTTTTTGTTTTCAAGGTTCGAATCTTAATTATTCAGACGTAAATCATTAAATTTGTTTGTTTTCAAGGTCTGAAGCCTAATCGTTAAGATCTTAATCATTAAGTGCGTTTGCTTTTCTTATTTTACAACCACTTAATGAGTCTGAATAGGTCTTATTGAATAAGATTTATAACAAAGTTTTAATATCATTAAGATGTCTATTTAAAAAAATCTACAACTATGATAGTTAACCGTCACTCCATTTACTTTCCCCACCACATACAATCACTATCAATCACCACCACTTACTATCCACAACCATCATCCACAACCCAACCACAACTTTCACCAATCACCACCACCTATCTTCCACAACCACCATCCTCAACCCAATCACAATTACTGTCAATCACAAAAATCAACTATCATCACCATTAGCCACCAATAACAATCATCACCACTAACCATTATCACATTCACTAATGATTATCGATAATTACCACAATTAGTCATTATTATATATTGCTAACCTCCATCATCATTCACCATTACCATTAGTTATCAGTATAATTCCACTATTACCATCCACTATACCATAATACTACCAATAACCACCATTATCAGTGAACATCACCCCGAATTGGCACATACAATCACCAAATTGCCTATAAAATTTTAAAATATTTTATTGATATAATATTAGATTAATTTCGTATTTTATTTAAATTTTATATTTATTAATTTTAAAATAAAGATAATTTTTATACATTCAGATGTTTAGAAAATAAATAGTCTTAACTATTTAATATTCAGATTTTAACGTAATATTTTAATATTCAGATGTGTATTAAGATTCAGACGTCTAAATCTTAATGCACATCTTAATATTCAAATGTGCATTCAGAGTCTTAATCTTAATAAAAACAAATGAGGCCTTTCTCTCTTTTCTCAATCAAACACTAATTTTTTCCTGTTGAACTGGTAAGTTTTCATAATCTTTACAAGTATTTTTTTAATATTAATATTTTTTTTTAGGTGTATTAATGTTTGCCAAGAACTCTTGTTGCAATAATATTTTTGATGTATTAATGTTTATAAAGGTTTTTGAGTGAAAAATACTAACTATGATTAAAAATAATAACTTTGTATATATATTTGAGATTTCTTGTTAGAATCTGGTTTTAGGCCATTAATTCAAGAATGATTAAGAAGAATTTGGAGATAGATAAGACTTTTAAAAAAAATTGTATTCAAGAAATATCCTTAAATGACCTGGAAACCTGTCATGGCTTTATTGTTACCTAAAAGCAGATGAAGAATCGTTATGATTATTTAAAAAAAGAATATCAAGCTTGGCTGCCACTAAAAAATTTGGGTAATATTTATGATTCACTATTCTGATGTCTAATAGTAAGTGAGATGAGTACATAAAGGTTAGTATAGTTTACGTAATAATTTTTTTCTTTATTTTGCTGCAAAAAAAGGTTTACTTTTTCTATTAAAAATATGATCTCTTATATTTCATTATAGGCTCATCCAGATTTGTGTATATTTTTTTTTGAAGGTTTTACTGCAATAAAAGTTCATGCGTGTTGGATGAAACCAATGACCGTGGTTGGATAGCTGCAGATTCACAGAGTAATATGTGTGAAAAAATTTCACTTCAACTAATGCAAAGAAAAGAAAATACTTGGGAGTTTTTATATTTTCATTATTTGACGTTTTATAATATTTGAATGTTGGAATTTGATCTTACTATTTTTCAGTCAATTATTAAATTATCTTATATTTGACCAATTGAATCGGAAAAAGATTTGGTTAGTTGAATAACTCTTTTTATGAAAAGATGTTTATGTTAAATTCGTAAAAATATTTATGTTACAATAATTTTTAATTGCGTATCATATAATTTCTTTTTTAATCAAATGTTAATATTTAAAATATTGTTTTTTTCTCAAAAGATAATATTTATTTTTTGAAATAAAATTTTTATAATATATTATTAATATAATGTCTAATTTCATATGCACATTCAGATATTGAAAACAAACAGTTTTAATCATTCAATGTTCAGATCTAGAAACTACATCTTAATGTTCAGATGTGTATTCAGATCTAAACATTTAGATCTTAGTGCACATTTTGATATTCAGATGGTTATTCAGATTCAGACGTCTGAATCTTAATGAAACAAATGAGACCTAAGTTATTCTGGAATTACTATTCCACCCCAGGAAGAGATAACTGATCATAGTATTAATTGTTAATCCTCAATAAGTTATTCCACCCTTTGCAACCAAACAAGGGATTAAAGACCATTCAAAAGTTATCTCGAGATTAACCCATCTTATTCATCACACCATACGACCCCTAAAGAATAATACAAAAATCCTACATAGAATTACCTAGTCGCTCGTACCAGCTAATGTTAAATCTATCCTTGTCATTAAATAAAAAATGGAAAAGGGCCAATATACCCTTGAACTATAGAAAAATATTTAAAAATACTCTCTATCTACCTTTTGGTTTTAAAAGACCCTTCTACTCATCTTTTTGATCTAAAAATACCCTTCTATCCACCTTTTTGGCTAACTTTAACCCTTGAAACTAATAATCCTTTTTTTATTTTTTATTTTTTAAAAGTATCTATTATGTGTCATTTTCTTATTGGATAAAATAAAAATTTCACCTTCACTAATATTTTTATAATTTATCTAAGCCAAAAATAATATACCTCTTCGAAACCCCAATAATTTTTTTAAAAATCTAATAGTTTTTTATTGCTATAACTTTTTCTTCTTATATTTTTTATAAAATTTGTTTTGGGATCACGAAGAAGGATATTGTTTTGATTTGGATAAATTATGAAAAAAAATATTAAAAATAATTTTTTTATTTGCTATAGTTTTTTAAAAAAATTTAATTTTTTATGGTCATCAAGCATGTATACTGTTTTGGTTTGGATAAATTATGAAAAATAATTTGAAAAACTTATTTGAATTTTTTTTAGTTATATGTCTTATTACAAGATAATTTTACAATAACTATCTAAAAAACTATCTTGTAATAGAAAAAAATTATTTATTTATTTTTAACTATCTTGTAGTAACTAACTAAGTTTAAAATATTTTTTTTACTATCGTGTAATAACTAAAATATAATTTAGTTATACGTATAACTAAGTTTTTTTTAGTTATTTTATTTATATGTATTGTAAAAAAATCAGTATTATTAAACAACATCAAAAAATCAAGCCAAGAATTAAAAAAAATCTCGTCTTTTTTTTTTCTTTCTGTTTAACCGGATAAAAAAATCGTAATCTTGTTTATTAATGCAGCTTTAAAAAAAATTGGACGGGGAGGGGGAGGGAGTGGGGGGGGGGGGGGGGGTCTTGAAGAGGTATATTATTTTTGGCTTAGATAAATTATAAAAAAAATTTAGTGGAGCTGAGATTTTTATTTCATCCAATAAGAAAATAACACATGATAAATACTTTTAAAAAATAAAAAATAAAATGATGATTGTTAGTTTCAAGGGTTATAGTTAACCAAAAAGGTGGATGAAACGGTAATTTTAAACCAAAAAGATGAGTAGAAGGGTATTTTTAAGCTAAAAAATGAATGAAATATATTTTAAAATCTTTTTCTATAGTTCAGGGTATTTTTAATCCTTTTGCGAATAAAAAAGAAGCTAAATTTGTGTTCATGGATTAGTGTGAAAAGTTTGAGTATTTGGTTTGAATACCTCCAAAATCAACAAAAGTACAGTTACAAAAAATATCAGCTTTGAAATCAAGAAGTCGCTTTGGCCGAGTGGTTAAGGCGTGTGCCTGCTAAGTACATGGGGTTTCCCCGCGAGAGTTCGAATCTCTCAGGCGACGTTTCCTTTATGCTAAACTCTCTTCACTTTTAAGTTCGTAAGTTTGGAGTGAGTGCCTGCATCAGTATGTTGAATGTCATAAAACAATATATTTAAAAGTGATACAATACTTTAGAGAGTGAAATTTGGACATCTTTATTCACAAATAGTTTGAAAAATAAATTCAAGATAGCAAATGAAATAGTCCATTCGTGCATCGACTTAAATTGAGGACAACCATTAATTCAGGTAAATGATCAACCAAACAATTTTCATTTCTAAAGCCATAATTTTTTTTTCTGTATATAGCTGAAATGAATGCCACTATCTCACTTTTTTGAAACCTTTGAATCATCAATTCAGTTTTCTTATTTCCACCTTCAGAAATACATACAATGCAAATGCAGAAGCCAGAAAAATAGAAGATCATAATCTGGGATTAATTTTAATTTACCCACCAAGATCATGATCTCGGGTTAATTTGAATCTTTGGTTGTTTTAGATAAAACCTTATATATGTAAATGTATAATATATAATGGCCTCAGGATCATTCAAGTGTTTTGTTGATAAAAAATTGGGCAAATTTGCATTTTTCTTCTTATATGCTATTCTTGAATGGGTGTTGATCATTGTCCTTTTTGTTGATGGTTTTCTTGCATTTTTTTCCAATGAATTCGCCAAATTCTTCGAATTGAATGTCCCGTGTTTGCTTTGCACGAGGATTGATCACCTTCTCGTGAATAGGAACTCGAATTTCTATTACAATGAATCCATTTGTGAGGTTCATAAGAAGGACCTTTCTGCACTTGCATATTGTCATGTCCATAAGAAGCTCTCTGAAATCAAGAATATGTGTGAAGGCTGCCTTTTGTCATTTGCAACAGAGAGAGATGCTGATTGTGAGAGGTACTGTTAAATTCTGCGACTCTCTTCTCTAAAAGCTTAAATTCTTAAAAAGACTTAATTGTCACGTATAGGCCATGTGAGAAGTATCATGTTGAATCCTCTTAGCTTCTTCTTGTATTTACTTTTTTATATTTTGAATTCTCTTAGTGAAAAATCCCGACTTCCGTTTGTAATGTAGGTCTAATTCTTTCATGAATTTAGTAAGTGGAAACTATTTTCCATAACAAGTGATCTTTTGAGTCGAAGACCTCTACTTACTTCTGATATCATGTTGAAATGTGCTACCATCTCATCTGATTGAGAGAGCGCACATTTGTTTAATTAGTTATGTCTTCAACAGGTACAAATCACTAGCTGGTGTTTTGAAAAAGGACATTGATTGCTTTGCTGTTGATAGTGCAAGAGTTTCTATGAAAACAGGTAAGAAGGAACTAGATGAGGCCATCCAAATTGAGAGGGGAGTAGTTGCGAGGTGTTCTTGTTGTGGAGAGCCTCTTAAAATGAGGTCAAAATTTGCCAGGAACGCATCAATAAATGGAAGGTCTTATTCTCAAGCTCCTGCTCCATCTCCTCGCGCTTCTCCTAGAGCTCCGTTATTAGGAGCATGGAGAACTATTGAGGAAGTCCGCCATCTAGAATCCCCTCGCAGCATTAGGTACACTGAGCTCAAGTTCACCCAAGATGATGAAGGTCCCTCAAATGGAGGTAATCTATTAATTGTCTAGCAATCTTTACCTTCATGTTAATTTTTTTCCCTCATGATTCTTTGCTGTTCATCAAGGAAAAAAAGAGCATTTCAGTTTTGTCTGGCTTGAGATTGTATGTCAGCAAAGACGGAGTTAGAATTTTGAGCTTATGGGTTCTAAAAGGGGCCTTTTAGGATTTATTTTTAGTTCACTTCCATCGTTTCTTTTCTCGAACTGCTTTGTAATGCTTTTACTTGAGCCGAGAGTCTATTAGAAACAACATCTCTACCTTGTAGGGGTAAGGTTTGTATAGACACTACCCTCCCAAACCCAACTCGTGGGATTACACAGGCTATGTTGTTGTTGCGTTCTAGATATTAGAGATCACAGCTTATTAGGTTCTTGATAACATATCTCTACTTAATACAAAGTTTGAGCCAAAACTACTTGGTTCTGTTGAACCCGAAGGTGAAGTTGTAGCTCCACCCCTGTATGTCAGTATAAGTATTTAAGTGTGAAACAGAAAAAACTTATGAAAAATTAATGCAATCCAGGTAAAGAGGATATGAAAGCTGCTACTATGCCATTGCTACCAGATTCTGAGGACACACATATTGATTCCTCTTGCAAAACTCCAAATAATACAAGAAACAGATTTTTTGGTATCCCATTATCAGACTCAGCTCAAGCAAGTCCTAGGTTGTCTCATCATAGGCCCAGAAAATCATGGATTAGTGATAAACTTGACTTCACTTCAGAGGTTAACGACACGAATAGTGTACCGAGTGATTTAGAAGAAGACAGCTTGAATCCCTTAAAAAAACAGATCCATTTGGACCGTAAGTCTCTCGTGGAACTCTACATGGAATTGGATGAAGAAAGAAGTGCTTCCGCTATTGCAGCAAATAATGCAATGGCAATGATCACTCGTTTGCAAGCGGAGAAAGCAGCTGTTGAAATGGAAGCCTTTCAGTATCAGAGAATGATGGAGGAACAGGCAGAATATGATCAAGAGGCTTTGCAGTTCATGAATGACGATCTTTTGAAGAAAGAGGACGAGATGAAGCTCTTACAAGCTGAACTCGAGACTTATAGGGAGAAATATGGACGTATAAAGACAATAGGTAGTGAGGTTTGTGAAGTTGATGATGATGAAGATTATCAAGAATTGAAATCTCAGTGTTTATCATCTATTAGTGAGAGATCAGATTGTGCCAGCCCTTATGAAGCAGATCATCATAGAGTAAACGAGCGCCTTTTTGAATGTTCCGGGGAAAATGGATTGGTGAATGTGGAAGAATCACAACTTGATTTTGAGAAACAAAGATCTTATCTTATGGGCTTGTTGAAGGATGTCGTAGAGAAGATCCAAACATCTCCTGAAGAAGGACCTCATAAGTTGGAACCAAAGATGATCGAAGAAAGAGGTACATGAACCTATTTTTCTTTTCAACATTTTGATTTTGGATTTACACTCATATACCGACAATGCAAAGAAAGTTTTCACTCTTAGTACAATTTAACTTGTTATAGCATGTTATCCTCTTACTAATTACGTATGGTTGAAGTTATCTTTTCTATGGCATGATAGTGTAAACACCAGTGTGGAACTCTACGACTTTTTTATTTCAAAGACTACATAACACTAACCACAGTTTTCAAATGCTAATAGGAAATGAAAATAAGGTCACTCTTACAAGAGAAGTGTCGTTAATAAGAGAGAGGTTGAGAGCCATAGAAGCAGAGAGTGGCTTCTTGAAACATGCTGCCATGACATTACAGAGTGGTGATGAAGGAAGCAAACTCTTGACTGAGATAGCTCAACATCTGCAGAAGCTTAGACACACGGCTAATACCTCATCAGAGTATGCAGATGCAGGGCGTCAATCCAATTAAGGTGATTTTCCGTAGTGATTTCCTTCTTTGTCTACATTGATGTATGCATCTTCCTCCCGGAGATACTACAATTTCTTTGAAGAGGATAAATCAGAAGAACTAGCATAGATAGCTACGAATCATATAAATGTTGCAGGGTTGATTTCGTGGTCATTCACCTAGTAGTTATTATCTCGGAAAGTCACTTGTCTTTCTTGATTCCATTTTTCTTTACCAAAGAAAGTGACTTTCTGAGATAATAACTATTAGTTGACGACCATCTGAGAAATCATCTCCAATGTTGCAGGTCATGTTCACGAGCTTCAAAAAAGATTAATGCTCCTTTTAGCCTCCACCCGAACTCTAGTGGCATACTGAGAATTCATATAACTGACCCTTACTCGCTTGGAATTGAGGCGCAAATGATGATGTTGTTAACTATCTATTCATAATGCATTTTCAGTTGTGGAGCACATTTAACCAATTGCATTTGCAGGTGAATTTGGCATGGAACCAGACAACTCTGATATAATCCAACAAGCTTTTCACCTTAGCTTAGTCCAAATGGAACAAATCGAGAAGCCATGAATCGATTGGACCTGCCAATTGAATGACTGGTTACACTCGTGATGATCCACTTTAAGAAGATCCCATTAGATTCCGGAAGCCACTCGAGTGAAGAATGAAGAGCTAATGTTGTTAAACAGTATATATTTAAGCACACAAACATGGTTTTGCATTTATATTACACACACATCTATGATCTATATATGGATAATGAAAGACTTTCTCATGGTTGTGGTTCTTACAACTGAGATTTTTCAAATAGGTTGACACTCTTGTGAGTGCATTTGCAAATTCATTCATTTTTCATTGAATTATCAGGTTCAACTTCATAGGGCCAACAAAACCAAGTGATAGTTACAGCTAATTTTATTGAATGAACTACTAATGTGCCGGCGTGTATTATTTGAACTTGATAATCTGTAAAAATCAATTTTACTACTACTCTCTTGTACTAGGGTTTTTTCTTTTGAGTTATATCGTTCAAAACAGAATGGTTTGACTAGATGTAATTTTTTGTTAGGGGAAGATGACGGAACGTATAAATTACATATTAAGCAATTGATATGACTTGCGAGCTACACTTATTATTAGGAAATAATCGATTAGAGTTTATATTTTGTCTTTAGAAAAGAATAAAGAATTTTGGGTACACAATTTAAAGCTTCTAACTTTCCTTTTTAATTATATCTATTTTATTTATTTTTTTAAAAATAAAATTTACATAATTTAAAAAACTCATAAAAATATTATATATTTAAAAGTAGTATATATATATATATATATATCATATGCAATGTAGAGAGCACGAAAAAAGAAGTTGGTATCCATGTAATTTTTTTTTTTTACGTGCCTCAAACTAATAGCCAATAAATATATCTATTTTTTTTTATACATCAATATATACAACCATATTTTATGCATAACAATTAACAAGTGTACATTGAGTCAAATATGTAACTTAACGCGAAAAAGAAAAGAAGTAAAAACAAGATATGTCCCAGCATTGACATATCAATATATTTTATTTATTTATTTATAGTCTTTTTCCTTGAATATTGATGTGGGGACCAATACAGAACTAAACTAGGATTAATTACTCTTTACATTCAAAAGTTCTTCCCCCTTTCAACCAATTGAGTAGTCACTGTGAAATTTCATCGAACAGTTGGGCTACACATCCATTTCCGTGCTTTGCTCATTCACTGACACTTAACGCAGCCCTCCCAAAGGAAAGCGCCAAAATAGAAGTCTTATCGATATACTCTGTGTGTATACCAAACTACAGAACCGACAACTCCTATTTCAAGCGGCGATTTATAGAAGTATTGTGTGTGTGGTGCCGATTCAGAACTAGGAGTTTGGGGCAATATTTTTTTTTTTGGGAGCTGAAGTGAAGAACAACTATGGAGCTACAGAACACAGTTAAAGAAGCCCTAAATGCACTGTACCATCATCCAGACGACGCCGTTCGAATGCAAGCCGATCGATGGCTACAGGATTTTCAAAGAACTATTGATGCTTGGCAGGTTTGATAATTTTTTCTTCTTTTTTTAATTTTTGGATCTTTTTTAAGTTTAATCAGATGGGTACAGTAATTAAGAGAAATGGGATTTGTGTTTTTGATTTTGAGTGTGCCATTACTGAGCTGATCAAGAATTTTTGATTTGTATGGAGGGGGCAAGAAAAAAAGCATTTTTTTTTTGCAAAGTTACTGTTTATAATAAAATCAAAATTTTTAATTGACCTGAATGGAATCCAATTGATTTGAGATTGTGGCATACTTGATTGATTGGTTATTTTCATTGCTTGATTTTATTTGTACAGTTTTCAATTTGAGTCTGTTAAATCATTAGTGGTTTCTTTATGTTGCTGCAAATGTACTCCTTTTCCCCAAGAAGTCGACGGTGTTGCACCATTGGGTACTTCGAATAAACTTGAGGACATATAGGAAGACAAATACTATACTGGAATTGCCATTAATCTTGGTTGGCTCAGGTAATGGGAGGTGTGTTTTCTGTGGTGATTGATGGTTAGGTTTGAGGAGGGATCATTGGTCAATAAGTAGTCCTTTGAGTTCAGCAGCATAGAAGCAAACACTTACTCCTGTATGTCAAACAAGTTCAGTATGACACTATTTCATATATTATTAAGGTATTCAAATAGCAGATTTTAGGCATTTGGAAGGACTTGCATGTCCAATAGAAAGAGAACATAGGTACAGATATAATTATCTATCTCAAAAAAATTATTTAAGAGTGTATCAAGAGTATTCTGATGGTGTTTGAATTTTGCTGTCATAATGGTTACAGAGTTGAGGAAAAAAGGAAGTGCAAATGCATCATTATTATGTATGTGGTACCCATAACATGGATTCATTCATAATCAATATGTCTGTTTCACATGTGATGGCTTATCACAGGATAGTAAAAAGTTGTTAGCCAATTATGTCTGACTACTGCAGCTTCCTTGGTGACAAATGGAGACCATTCAAGGCCAGTATGATTTCTTTTGTCCGATTTCAGGAGCATAAATGCGACAGTTTTTACTATTCAATAGCAGTTTTTGGGCATTTGGAAGGACATGCATATCCAATAGAAAGAGAGTGTATGTACAGATTGAATTCGGGAAATTCATATCTATCTCAAACAAATTATTTAAGATCGTTTCAAGAGTGTTCTGATGGTTTCTGAATTTTCCTGTCATAATGGTTACAGAGTCAACGGAATAAAAGGAAGTGCAAGTGCATCATTAATATGTATGTGGTACCCATAACATGGATTCATTCATAATCAATATGTCTGTTTCACATGTGATGGCATATCACAGGATAGTAAAAAGTTGTTAGCCAATTATGTCTAACTATTGGAACTTCCTTGGTGACAAATGGAGACCATTCGAGTCCAGTATGATTTGTTTTGTCTGATTTCAGGAGCATAAATGCGACAGTTTTTACTATTCGATAGCAGTTTTTGGGCATTTGGAAGGACATGCATATAGAAAGAGAACGTCGGTACATATTTAATTCGGGAAATTCATTGTCCTTGTCCACGCGAAGGTTCCTTTCCTTTCCTAGCCTATTCAATGTGGTCATGTATGTAATAGAAATCAATGGGAAGACCTCCAAGTTGGGTCAGCATAGATCTCATGAGACCGGCCTACTATTGAAAAAAGCATGTGAATCTTAAAGTCGTGTATCTTTGATGGCCTGTAGTTGCTTTCTTCTCTCCTTACTAGTGTCAAGTCCACTATATCTTTTTGAGAAGGCCAACTCCACTATATCCATCTCAAACAAATTATTTAAAAGCTAAGTTGTGGACTCTTCACTTTCGGTGCCACACCCATGTCGACACGACATGTACCAGAAATGGTTAATCAATTTTGCGTACTTTGACCAAAATTGATAGAGAAATTTGGGACAGATACAATGGTTCCTGAAATCAAAACAAAAGTTAGGGTGAAATCATAATTTAGGCATATGCTTTTTTATCGTAAAAAATATTTATAATAAAAACTCCGCAATCAGAAGGCGATTTAAAGATATTTACGGGTCAACATTGCTGTTGAATGTGCAATAATTCAAGAAGTCTATCATGGCCTCTATATCATTTGCAATAGCCATGTTACACCAAAAAATACATCAAAAAATGACTTGTAAACTTTATTATGACCGTCCCTCAATTGTTGTCCCCGGATTCAATTATCAAGAAGTGTATCCACGGCTTCTTGTACTAATTTCTCCTGACACATTACTAATTCTCCTGTCATAGATCTACTTGTCAAATACAGAGATACGTTTGTACTTAATAATAATTAATAGTGTCAAAATTGCTCTCAAATATTCATGCATTCCTTTCCTAAAAATTGTCCACCTTAATTTAGGCATAGTTTTATTACTCTTTTTTTTAGATATTTGAATGTTTTTAGCCGAATCCTCGTACCCATATCCATATGCCTGGATCCGTACCTCCAAATCTTAAAATTTAAATTGTTATCTGACCGGGCACCTGTGTCCGAGCAACTTAGTTTAAGAGTGTATCAAGAGTATTCCGATGGTATCCGAATTTTGCTATCATAATGGTTACAAAGTTAACGGGAAAAAAGGAAGTGTAAGTGTATCATTAATATGTATGTGCTACCCATAACATGGATTCATTCATAAACAATATGTCTGTTTCACATGTGATGGTGTATCCGACGATAGTAAAAAGTTGTTAGCCAGTTATGTCTCACTACTATAACTTCCTTGGTGACAAATGGAGACCATTTGAGTCCAGTCCGATTTGTTTATGTCTGATTTAAGGAGCATAAATGCGTCGGTGTTTACTATTCTATATTTGTTTTCTGTCTTAAATGTGACTGATTTCCTTAACCATGTAGAAGAAGCAAATAACTAGCGTATTATTGCGATTAATCTGCATGCTAGGAGAAAAGGTATGCCGAGCACATTAAGTGACAAGGGGGATATTGTCCTGTAAGAAGTTTTAATTATATGCAATATAGTCTCCTTCTTCAGCTGCTTTTCTTTAGGCTCATAAGATTTATGTGTCCATACCTGATGATGGATGTTTCTTTTAGGCTGCCTCACATAGAGCGTAAAGGATATAGCTGAGTCATATAGTCGACCCAACTAGTTTTTGGAATGGGATGTAGTTGATTTATTGGCTTGATGTTCATGATATAGAGTTGTACGTTGTCGTTAGCTTCTGTTTATTTTACCTCTCTCTATCTCTCCCTTAACCTATTTCCTCTTAACACTTCTAATTATTCAACTAAAATATGTCATTGCATGCACTTTCTTTTCTGTAATTTGACTGCACATAATGGTGCTTGTCAATTTACTAAGTTTCTTGTATTTGATTAGGTGGCTGATAATCTGCTTCATGATGCATCTAGCAATCAAGAAACTTTAATATTTTGTTCTCAAACTCTCAGAAGCAAGGTAATCTTCATACTGAGCATCCATGGAGGTCTATTCACTTATTTTCAGTTTCTCTATGATGTTATTTACAAGTAAAAGCTACTGAAATGTTCAACTAAATGATATCAGTATCCATCCCTGTCAGTATTTTCTATCAGCAATTTAATACAGGCATTTTCTATCTGATTGGTAGGTTCAACGGGATTTTGAAGAACTACCTTCTGAAGCTTTTCGTCCACTACGGGATTCTCTGAATGTGAGCGAGTTTATCATCTTGACATAATTAATATTTACAATTTGGGTGTTTGTTATCATTAATATCAGTTTCGTTCATATTTCCAGCAGATTGCTTACTTTGATTAACAACCACAAAATTGTGAATCAAATCTGTAGATAACTGTTGCCTGCATGATGCTTGTAGCCTAGTAGGTGGGGTTAAGTTGATTCCTCTTCGTCCTTCATGGAGTACAAAATTGTGTTTTGGCTTCTTTTGTGATATATAAGGCACATATTAAGTACTAGCAATATAAGGAAATAGGTCCTAGGGATGAATGCTTGTTATTCGCCTGACCAAAACTGGAAGTTTTTTATTCCTAGGCAGTAGTCTCTCAATTCAGGTATCGTCACACCGCTTTCATGTTCCGGGATAATGTTAGAGTTATTCCTCCACAGGAAGGAAAGTGATTGGGAAAAAATGTTAGTAGATTTGCTCCATTAAGAACTTATTTGATGGTTTGCCTTCCATCAATAATGTAGTTTGCTAGGTGTCGGGTATTGTAAGATTATATCTTCTTTGATAACTGATAAGTAGACTGTATTTTATTCCCTTTACAGAAGAGGGTATACAAAAAGGTGCTTCTTATCAAAATGTTTCCTTCTAAACTGTCTAACAGATCGTCTAGATAACTAAACATATCTTGTATCCTCCGCTAATAGACAAACTGGCAAAGTCATCTGGATGTACAATAAATTTCTGCACCTACACCACAGTTATTAAAAACAAAATAATTTCTGGGTTTCTGCCCCCCAGGTTTTCCTACTAATGACCTGCTGTGTAAAGCTCCAATATTTAAGGAATTAAAACACTACCATTATTTGAATCAGGAGAGCTTTCATCTAAATGTACTCCAGAAATACGTTGGAAGTTCAATATATGGAATAATTATGAACATTATTGATATACCAAATTGGGTTGAGTTAGAATCAAGAAGAGGAATATGATTATAAAATATACATTAAAAGGGAAATTGTTTTGGATCCTATGCTTTAACATTCCAAATAATTGGTGCGTTGTGCTTGTTAACAGCTCAACTCCTTTATGTGTAACTATGGCTGAGTCCAAGGTTAAGTGGAAAAAGTTTGCTCCAATAGTGTGGTGACTTAGTTGTCCAGCTTGGTGAAACCATAAAAGCAAACTGTTGCAACTCGTTCTTTTTGGGAAGATAACTAATATTATTGATCAATATTACATTATCAACAAATAAAGTAGAAATAAGTATGTAGATTTATTAAATGCTATATTTTCCTCCTGACTATGAGTTTGGTGATTTTCTAAATGCAGACCTTGTTGAAAACATTTCATAAGGGTCCCCTGAAAGTTAGAACACAGGTAACTTCAGATATTTTTGTTAAATAAACAATATGTGACGTTTAATTAGAACATTCTGTACTAAATGCTTTATTATAGATTAGTCTTGCAGTGGCTGCTTTGGCTGTTCATGTGCCTGCAGATGATTGGGGAGATGGTGGTATTATAAACTGGCTGAGGGATGAAATGAATTCTCATCCCGAGTTTATACCGAGTTTTCTGGAGCTTCTTAGAGTTTTGCCTGAGGTATTAGTCTCACTGTTTCTGTTGAAGCACATGGTAAATATTTGGTTCTTACTATGATTTTTATTTGTTGAGAAGGACTATGTCAATTTATTTGAATTGAAGATACAAAATGTTAGAGGTTGCAAAGTTATGTCCTTGTTGTTGCCTTTTGTGAGGAAATATTGCATCTTCTCTTTAAATCTTGAATGATATTGGTAACGGATGTGTCTTCACACAGGAGGAATTTAACTACAAGATAGCTGCTCGACCAGATAGGCGACGCCAGTTTGAAAAAGAACTTGCTTCTGCTATTGAGACCGCACTTAATATCTTGACTGCCTGTTTGAATGTCAATGAACTTAAGGAACAGGTGAGCTTTACTTTTTCCTTTTGTGCCTCTTGATCGTTGGATATTTACATCCTTATTGAACTAACCATCCAACCCCTTAATGATTCTCTCTCACCAAATAGTAGTTTCCTGTGCCTAGAGCATGGATACCAGTTTGACTGAATTTCTGCAATCTCCTGTTAATTTGTGTCTAAATAGTTATTGTGAGCCTCTTAATGATTACCATAACGTCTCCCCCCCCCCAAAAAAAAAAAAAAACAAAAAAAACTGATTTTTGACTCTGGATTTTGGCAATCAATTAAACCTATGGTTCTCTTAATTCTGATAATAGGTTTTGTTGCTTTCTGTATAATTTTCTTTCTGTTCTTTCCCTAACTTATTTCACTTTCTTTTTGTCATGCCAAATTGTATTAAAATTGAGAATTTTCATAATCAGTTTGCTGCACTTCATATTTTCCTTGAGCTCTGGTTGTCTACTGGGATGTATAATGAATGTGGAAACATCATAATGGGGCTGATGATCATTGAAAGAATGCTCTAATTTGATTTGCAATGGGTTAGATGAAAAGTAAGAGGTAATGGAAAAGAGGGTTGAAATAGACGACTGCGAGTTATGTAATCTGATTATAATGTTCTACATCAATTATACCGTTACAGTTATGTAGGATAGTGGTTAGGTGTACAATTTCTGCTTAAGGAATATTAGAATTTTGAACATAAAATGGAAAATTTAATTAGTCCCAAGTATAGAGTATTGCTTTGCTCACTTTCTGGTGCACCAATGGGATGTAAATGATGTTGATGTCATGCTTAGCTTATTAATACAAATTTGTATTGTAAATAGTCCAATTGTGACTCCACTTCCAGCATTCTCTTGTTGATCGACATGTTAAGTAATATTTTGAACCATTATTTAGCGAAAAGAGTTCTCGTGCTTTGTTACATGGAACCCTCATTGTTTGATTGTACACTTGTACAGGTGTTATGATTTATGAGTGTGGATACTCGGTACAGACTCTTCAAAATACACTAAGAATTAGACAAACAGATTTGATCTTTCTGTATATGTAGCATACCCATTTTGGATACACACCTGAGAAAGAGCCCATGTAATATAGGTTCTCTACACAAGATATGGGGTCAGAACCTAGGTTGCTTCACATTGCCTTGGAACTGACAGAGCAGCTGCTAGTTTATACAGATATATGTCTAATCAAAATCCAGATTCTCTTAGCTCTTTCTGTACACACTCTGACCCACTAATTAGTGGGTGAATACTCTAGGAAATGAAAAATATTATATAGGGAAAGATATGTTGTTGTATTATAAAGGGAAGTTGCATGTGCGTACTATCTACTTTTCTTTTTTATTCATAGTTCTTTTAAGGTGAAAATTTGATATGATGACTTATGATTGCTCGAGTATTTTTCCTTCTATTACTAATCGGTTTTCCAATTACATGACAGGTCCTTGAAGCATTTGTTTCTTGGCTACGGCTAAGACATAGGTATTATTTGGCTTCTCTGAGTCCCTTGATATTCACGTGCTGAACCTAGATTTTGCTTTAGCACAAACTGTAATCCTTGTTTGATGGTTCTCTGTGCTTTTGTTTTGTTCCCAAACTAAAGTTGCAAGTTCGGGGGAAGTTGGTCCTTGGTTTCATGGAAAAGCTAGTACATGATGTGTCTTAAAATTTTGTTTCTGAACTTTATGGCGTGTCTTCTTGAATGCAAGAGATTTTCCATCTTCGTTGGATATACTTGTGCAAATTTATAAGTGTTTAACATTGCCTGTCGTCTTTATGATTGAAACATCTTTAAGAGTTGGTGTGCAGAAAAGAGTGAGTGTATTTGAATCAGTTAATTGCCGAATTATATAGAATCCCACATTAGATGTACAAGGCATCCAAGGGATTCATAAGGTTTTGAGTCAGACGACACATTGCCTTAAGGTTTTGGGTTGGATGTTCTGCTCAAGTGGTATCAAAGTAGGTAGAGGTCCTAAGTGTGAGTTTCTACGCTATTGCTAAAAATAAAAATACTTTCACGTTCTTGGTCTATGTAAAAGAATCTGTTTGCACACGAGTTGGCCTGTTGCAGACCTAAATAAATAAATAAAAACGGGTGTTTTGCATATCTAAGTAATTTTTTTTTTGATAAAAGGTGAATAATTTTATTAATGATGGGGAAAAAAGATGTGGGCTTTTAAAAGGCTAGAGAGAGATCTTCTAAGCTGTTGGATCAGGAGATGGGGTATCAAGTCCCAGAATAGATGGTGGAGAGCAGTCCCTTCATTTATTTGGTGGACAATATGGAAGGAAAGAAATGGGAGGTGTTTTGAGGGTAGATCCAATACTTTGCAGAAGATTAAATGGATATTTTTGGTGTAAACTAGCAAATGCATTTTTGAGGCTCTTTGTAATTAGCCCTTGGTTATAACTCTCAGTTGATGACTTTTTGGAGGTCTCCAGCGTATAGGATATGCTGAGGAATTCAAATTACCAGTTTTTTTTTTTTTAAAAAAGTCTAGATAGAGATTATTCCTACCCACTTTGCAGGTCAACTCATGAGGATACCAGTCAACCTTGCTCAGATTATTCACCTAATCATTGATTAGTGGAAGATTTGGAGACCATTTAACACCAAGATTGGTTGAGACTTGAGTGTACTTTATATATTGTATGAACGATATAAACATGTGATGCAGATTACATGGTTGTTTAACACACAATACTAATAGCTAGTGCTGATCACTCTAGTGTTTCTGTTTATTTATTCTGTGTGGTAAGTAGTGTGTTGTGGTTTGATTTACTGGATGGTGTTCTGTTGAGCACTTTCGATGTCATATTGCAGGTCAAATATGCTATTTTTAAAAGATATTCATATTATCATGATATTAATGTTGGTAGACTCAGCTCTCAATCACATGAAATTGACTACTGTGCAGTTTAGTAGAACCATTTTTATGGACTTATATAGTTATATGTCACAATATGTGCAGATAAATTATGAGACAAGGTTTTCTGTCTAGAAATTCTTTAGGTGGTAACTTCTGTTACTATGAAAAGGAAGTCTTCTGATCTTACTTTACTTTTTGATGTAATAAAGTGCAACTTTTAGATATAGTTATATGTCACAGAAATCAATCGCATACTCGTTTAGAACTGAACATTTGTTTTTCCTCATTCTGTAGATCTAGTGTGCATCAATTTTCTATTTCCTGTGAACATAGCAGAATGTTGTTGCTTAATACAGCACTTATTCTATTTCAGGATACCTGCATCGACCCTTTCTTCACACCCTTTAGTGCTTGCAGCTCTCTCAAGCTTGAATTCAGAAATATTGTCTGAGGCCTCCGTTAATGGTACTGTGAATGTTTTGGGTTACTGTTCTTTCTTCTTATAAGTTCATTACTATGATCTTGTGTTATTAGTGCTTCAAACTAGTATAATATACACTTCATCTTGCACCCAAGGGTGTGACCAAGTGGTCAATGAAGTGGTTGAGAGCCATGAGGTCTCAGGTTCAAATCCCAGCGGAGTCAGAAACACTAGTTGATTTTTCCCATATGTCGTAGCCTTGGTGGACAGGGTTATTTGGTACCAATTGCTAATGAGAGATGACAGGTAGCCTGTGAAATTAGTCGAGGTGCATGAAAGCTGGGCCAGACACCGCGGTCATAAAAAAATAAAAAATATACACTTCATCTTAATCTGTTCAAGGTAATCTATTTGGGGATCTTAAATGTAGTTTCAATTCCCGAAAATCCCTTCTTGAAGTGAATTGTTGCTACATCTATTAGCTCAACCAGAAGATATTTGTGATGTTTCAGATTATTTTTTTCAAGGGACAGAAATGATTAAGTTGTAAGTTGTAATACTTTTGAAGGGAACTGCACTTTGGTTGTAGTATACCTGTGGATATATAGAAGTAAAGTTACCATTCTCAAAGAAAACGTGAATTGTAGCTACATTGGAAATAAATCCATCCTAAACCTTTTCAAATGAGGTTTAAGTTATAGAAAATCTGTTGAAAGAATGCAATAGATGTTCAGAGGTAGTCACTGCTTAGTTGGATAAAGTTTAACATAGGGCCATTATTAGTGAGTCCGTTCTTACTGGTTAATAGTCAGTTTCATGTTACACGTCTTACTGTTATGCAGTAGATTGATAAACATTGGAAAAAATAATTGTGGTTCCATGGCCTTTTCCCTTCTTCTTTTGTACTTATAAGCTCCTTCAATTCTCCTTCATTTTATCATGATTATGTGCTCGCTACGACATGTTTGATGGAAAGTTCGCTATGTTTTCCCTATATTCCACTTTTTGCAGTCATTTCTGAATTGATACACTACACAGAAGCAAGAAATTCTGGTGGAGTTTCGTCGGAGTTGGCCTTGATTCAAGTAATTGTTCCTCAAGTTATGAGTCTGAAACCTCAGCTCAGAGATCCTTCAAAGGTATATATATACCTTGTGCATTGAACAGGGAAGTTCGGATAGGTTCATTCTTTTTCTTTTCCTAAATTTACCTAAAGTTTAGACATTTAGAAATTTGTTGTTCTTTTTTGGAGGCATCTGGTTGGTATTTACAATTTCCATTTCCTCTCCTTCCGGGGTCCCAATTTGGGGGATTCCCCAAAATCTCATTCTAGGCCATTGAGTTCCCTAAAAAGCTTTTTACTGTTTGAAACCTTTCAAAAAGTCTATGTTCCTAATGTCTGGCATATTACTTCTCCTACGCACTTGTTTTCTTTATTCCGTAGAATGTTATCCGGTAATATACTTGGTCTCTTGCTGATTGTTTGGCATTCTACCATTACGCAGAATTGGTTGGTGGGTGCTCTAGTTGCGGTCAGTTGAAAGTAAATTTAAATATTATTCTTGGGATTTCTTTATTGTTTTGATAAGTCAAGATCATTCATTGATGTCACCCCGAGATGGTGTCAAAAACTATTTACAGACTGAGCCACTCGCTCAACCACCATTCTCTATTTTGTTGTTCTAATCTTCTGGTATTCTTTCTTTTTTCACAAAAGAATATATAACTCGGGAAATTCTTAATGCGTCGTAAATCCTTTTTACTATCATGGAACATCTTCTATTTCTCTCATTCCAAGTAGTCCAAAAAGATGTACGATGGTCTTCCATACTGCTTTGTTCTGTTGCCGATCTTTGCATTCCCCAACTAGTGATTGCCTCTGCCACCGTCGGCGTCAACAGCATCACTCAGGTTACATCGAACATAGACATTTCCAGGTTCTATAAATGTATTATAAACCTGCAGTTTAGCAAGATATGATCATTATTTCCCCTCCCTTACACAACATCATTCACCACCCTCCACCCTCTTCCTCCTGGTTAAATCATTAAAGTTGTGTGTCGTACGAGAACCATGTCAAGCAAGGTACCTTCTTGGGTGCCTCAGTATCCAATACCTACCTAGTTCCTCCAGACCCTCCCTCCTACCTCTTATTTGCAAACTTCTACATTACAATTTCAGCATAAACTACTCTGCACCTCTCCCCTTTTCCATACCGTCCTACCTTTTTTTGATAAGGCAAAATATATTATTAACAATTGGGGAAGCCCCGTGTACAAGTCGTACACCAGAAGATGAGAACTTGCATCAAAATATGGTTCATAATGAAAGAGATCTAATCCTCTATGCAAATAGGGACCTCATAGGTACACCAAAAGGAAACTAGAGACAATAAACTACTTCACAATTTTACAAAGTTCTATTCCACCCTTCATAAGTCCTGTTTCTCTCTTTCCAAATAACCCACATGATTGCTAAAGGGGCCACACTTCATGCCCTTGGGACTTTTTCTATCCCTCATGTGAGTCCAACTTTACAGCGCGGTGTCTTGTATCACCCATTGCTTTCCGAACAAATTAAAGATCACCTGCCATAACCATTTAGCCACTTTACAATGCAATAGAGGATGGTCTACATCTTCACCCCGTGTTTTTGCACATAATACACCAACTGACACATATGATCCTCCTCTTTCCCAAGTTTTTTGTTGTCAAGATCACAACCCTTGCTACTAACCACACAAAGAAATACACCTTTCTCGGTGCTCTAAGGGATCCAAATTGCATCATGAGGAAAAATAAGTTCCTCTCTCACCATTTCCACTCTCCCACCACCTTCATACATCTGTAATATTGTCTAGTGTGTCCAGCCCATACAATGTCTCAATCATACTGGCCACTAGTATTCTTGTAAAGAAACTCTTCGCCCTCTCCCCTTTCTCAGTCTCTTATAGCCATGTGAAAGTAATGTCCTGTCACCCATGTAATTCATGGTTTTCCCACCTCAGATATTCAAACATTTATGCATTTCTGTAGATTACCATATTATAAGAAGGTGGAAATGCTTCCCCCAGAGTACTATCACCGCACAATCTCACTTCCTTAACCTAATTCTGCTATTACCCACTCTGAATTCTATATATCTTAGGAAAGTGTTCCTCTTTATAATGCTCCTCCACAAACTAACACCATAAGAAGTCATTTCTTTTCCCGAACACGATCCTTATCTGCCAATCCATATTTATGATGTTCTTGGGAGTATATGACCTTGCTTCTATTTTCACTATCTTCTATCCGTTTCTCCGTTGTGAAGGTTTTTTTTCTTTGAAAATGGTAAGATTGTATTCTTCAGCATTAAGGGTATGCTGGCTACCTCCAAAAGAAATAATTACAGATTTCGTATCAAATCTATAATTTGATCTATATCATCTATACAAAGTTGTTTACACCAAAAAACGTAAAGATACTTACAATTCCATTGTGAAGGGGTTTTGCAGTGACACGATAAGTTATTGAGGTTTAAAGTTGCTTTGGTATTTTCTCTTTTTGTTTTTGTCTGGAATCCCAACTCCCATTTCCTCTCTTAAGGCTAGATGTTTGATTAGTCTTTTTAGTTGGGTCAACCACTCCTCTGTAATTACTGTTGAATCTTTCCTAGAATTTATCAGCTCCATAGATTTATGTTGATAGTTGTGATAGCTGTTTTTTGCCTTTCTTGGAGCTGATAATCTCTTTGTAATGCTTGCATCTTCTTGATGCTTTTTGTTAATGATATCCTTCTTATTTCATCAAAAAAAAAGAAGAGTGGTTGTTCTCTTAATTATTTGACCATCCTGGTGTTTGTCTCTTCATTTCTAGGATGAGGAGGATATTAAAGCCATTGCTCGTTTGTTTTCTGACATGGGTGATGCATATGTTGAATTGATTGCCACTGGTAGCTATCCTTCCTCTCTTTCTTAGTTCCTTCCACATGTAATTTCTTTTTCTTTGACTTCCCAAAGAAGTTTGGTGTGCTTAAAAAGTATGTGATATTTGTTCTTACTTATGTATAACCAAAAATGACAACTGTATTCAGGTTCTGATGAATCAATGCTGATTGTACATGCATTACTTGAAGTTGCTTCACATCCTGAGTTCGATATTGCTTCCATGACTTTTAACTTCTGGCACAATCTTCAGATGATTTTGACAGAAAGGTGAATGCTGTTAGTACTTTCAAATCAGTCTATTTGCTGCAAACCAATTTTTGCATCTAAAATTGTACTTATTCAGGGAGTCATATAGAGCTTTCGGCGATGAAACTTCCATTGAGACAGAGAAAACTCGTAGGTTGCAGGTTTTCCGTTCATCATATGAATCACTCCTCTCCTTGGTGAGTCCTCTGGAATTAGGAGCAGGCAGTTTGGTTTAGACATATAAGATTTGTTGCGTTTAACTTATCGTGCATGGCTTCATATCTATCTAATTATTTCAGGAGACAAAAACTAATGTAATTTCTTTCGGGATGTGATACCCTTAGTTTATAATCACAGAGATTGTTTGCCCATTCTTTTCCACTTTTACGTTTATGTTTGTATTTTCACTGTCAGGTTACTTTCAGAGTTCAGTATCCTCAGGATTACTTTGAGCTCTCCATGGAGGACCAGAAAGATTTTAAGCAGACAAGATATGGTACCATTTATTCTGTTGATCTTGCCCTTGACTCTTTTTTTTTTTAATCAAGTAAATATATTTTCATTCATAAACAAGGCCAAACTGGCTGTATACAAGGTGTTTACCAAAAGATAAAGAATCTACAAGGAGATATGTTTCTCTACAAACTCCACCCAATTGTCTCTACAACAACGAACTTTTTGTGAGCACCTAAAGAAAATGAGTGAACAGGACTACTCCTCAACAGAGAGAAACTCGACTCTACTTCAAAAGCTCTCCTATTTCTCTCTCTCCAATCAATTCACGTTAACACAAGTGGAACCATGTTCCAAGCACTTCGTCTTCTGCTCCTTCTCCCAACAAGAAGTCTTTCACAACTTTTGACATTGCCATTGGAGTGCCAACCCACCTAAACATACCCCACCATAACCTCATGGTAAGCCCACAATATGTAGAAGAAATGATTCACATTTTCGCCTGCCTCCTTGCACATGCAACACCAACTGACACATACAACCTTCCACCTTCTGAGATTTTCCGCTGTCAAAATCACCCCTCTAGCAGCTAGCCGAGTGAAGAAGCACACCTTCGTCGGTACCTTTGGAAGCCATACTGCATTACATGGAAAAACATGCTCCTCCCTGATCAAAAGTTTCTCATAAAAAGACTTCATAGAGAACACTCTATTGTTCCCCAAGCCCCACCATTAAGCATTGGGCTTATCAACCGGATTGACTTACCTATATAGTAAGGCTAACTGTCTTTGAAACTCAGCACTTCCCGATTTTGATATTCCCTTCTAATCTCAAGTCCCAAAATGTCTCTCAACATCTGTCTCCCTAATTGCTGAATTGTCTAGTCTTTTTGGCAAGATACTCTTTACAATGTCTGGAGTTCATCCTTCCGTAATAGGTCTCCACACCTGCTATGCCCCCAAAAACTATCCTTCCATCTCTGACCTTGAATGAGATATTTTGCCAAAAATAATCCCATCCCTTCATGATATTCATCCGCAAACCACACCCATAAGGCAAAGTGATATCCCTAGTTCTCCAACCCCTTCCATAATCCCATATTTATCAACTATCACTTCCCTCCATAAAGCTTGTATCTCCATCCCAAACCTACAAAGTCATTTGTCTAATAAAGCTTTATGAAAGACTTTTAAACCTTTAATCTCAAGGTCTCTCCATTTTTTAGGAGATGTGACAATCTCCCTCCGCACCAAGTGAAATTTCCTTTCACCGTTCGCCTCTTACCCTAAAACTGATATGGTTTCTTAAAGTTTTTTTTTTATGTCATTGCATTTTATGATTAATCATCCATTATTGTTCATGGCTTCATGCATAATTGACCATGTACTCCCCACCCCACCTCCCCAAAAAATAAAGGATGAAACCCAAGGATTTGGCCTAGTGGTCAATGAAATGGGTTGAAAACCATGAAGTCTCGGGTTCAAATACCAGCAAAGACAAAAACACTAGGTGATTTCTTCCTATTTGTCCTTGCCATGGTGGGTAGAGGCAGGTATCTCATGGAATTAGTCGAGGTGCGCGCAAGTTGACTTAGACACCCAAATATCTCAAAAAAAAGTTTTTGGTTTTCCTTGCTTCATGAACTGGAAGTTATATTTAGTTGGTCAAGTTGGATTTTTGGAGCTTCTGGCAGTTTCTTATTATGTACTAGAGGACCCTTCGGCCCCAAATGGGAAGATTGTATCTTTACATGTTGCCCTATTGTATTATGGTTAGCAAACATCATTTAGGTGCTTTTACTTTGTGTTTTAACCTTATTTTTAGGATTGATAAAGATGACTTTTAGTTCTAAGGAAGTCTTGTACTAAACATTAAGTTTATAGACTAATTCTTCATGATAATCATACAAAAAGACAATGTTGAAGGGTTGATGCCAACGTAGGAAATAATGTTCCATGACCTTATCACCTTGTTCTTAAGAAAAAGTACTACCAAAATTAAAATGCAGAAGCAAAAGTAGTGGCTTATGCTTAATGCCTCTCTCTTGCCAATGCTATCAAGATCCAGAGCTAGTGAAGATAATTTTCTTAATATCTTGAACTTCATCGAAATATCTTATTTATTCCCCTCACTTGTGTGATCACTATCCGGAATCTTCTCCATTGTGCTTTATGCCTTTGTTATTTTAATGTAGATCACCAAACTTTTTGGTGTGAATCATTCTCCGGCAGTTTACATCATTTTGGCTTTCTTTTCTTTAGAGAACAAAAAAAATGCATTATACATTGGGGACAGTAACGGTTTAATTGCATTTATAAGCTTATATTTGACTGGTTTGTTGTCTTGCTCTTCAAAGACATAGCATAATCTCAAAGAGCTAGTCTCTTAGCTTATCAATATGTGTCAAGTGTCTAGCTCAATCTGTACCATCTATGCACCTTATCAGTTATTTCCGTGATGACACTTTCTTTATTACCATGTTGTCTTGAAATTTTAAAAAATCAATCATGAATGTGCATCAACTATTGTGTTGAGAAGAAATGTAAGAGATCAGATTTTCCACCATGCTAACTTACTCTGTGATGCTGCCATGTGTCAGCTGTTGCAGATGTCTTGATTGATGCAGCATTGGTTTTAGGAGGTGAACCTACCTTGAAAATTCTCTATATGAAGCTAGTTGAGGTGCGTACTACTACTGTAATCCTGGAGAAATGGTTGACTTTCTCAAATTAATGTACCAAATGTGAGCCACCAGAATTATAGGGACGAAAAATATTTAACCCACCACTTCTGGAAGAGTCATAACTAGGTTGAAGTCTTCCCTTTGGGGTTGTGGATGTGTTGACTACATTAATTAGCTTTGGTATGTCAGTGAAACTGACTTATTTGAATTGTGCTGGAAATTGTACAATTTTTTTTTAACTAAAGGGTGATTCTGCTTGCTGAGAGTCCTTCAAGTTGATGCCTGCCAAAGGGTTGAGTCAGTTGTAGTGGTAACTGTAAAGCTGCTGCCCGAAAACTTGTGATTTGGCTTGTCTTAGAGGTGGTGGTCATCCTGGCTTCCTTGTGGTGTTTCTCAGCTTATTCTAAACAAAATCTTGCGTATAAAGACAATTTGTTTTGACCCTCTTTCTCTCTGAGTACAAAATTTCTACACAGCTGATCCATTTGAATTGGATAAATAACAACCGATTTACACTAGCACAGTTAAGAAATCAATTGTTTCCCACATGACATCGTGATAATATCTAAGAAAATTTTGCCGCAATCTTCAATTACTTAACATATCAGATGTTCTTTTTTGTTCAGCAACATATCAGATTTTCTTACTGCAAGTAAAACTTGAAAGGCTGAAGTCCTGGGGCGTAACCTCCTGCTCATTTGGAATTGTTATCGGATCTCTGCAAAGAAAAAAAATTTCTCTTGGATACATTGTACATGCACTTAGGTGTAAATTTTTTATAAAAAGTTGCTTCTTACAATTTTTCTCACAAATTTCAAGTCAATTCAAGTCCTTGTGTTCTGGACAATTTAACTTCTTGTAATCTTAATAAGGATAGAGCAGTTGTAGAGCAAGGCAGATTTAAACAACATAAGGTTGGAAATTGCTGGTAACTGGTAAAGTTGCTGCCATGTGACCAGGAGGTCACGGGTTCAAGCCTTGGAAACAGCCTCTGGCAGAAATGCAAGGTAAGGCTGCGTACAACAGACCCTTGTGGTCGGGCCCTTCCCCGGACCCTGCGCATAGCGGGAGCTTAAGTGCACCGGGCTGCCCTTTTTTTTTTTTTTTTAAGGTTGGAAATTGCTGTTTTCATTTGGTTCTTCGAGATTTTGGGTGTTGCTTATTTTATAACCTCTCACTAGAACTTCCTGACCTTGGTTTCTGCTTATGAAAATTGTGAAAGACATTTGAACATTATGTCTCAGATACGAGATCAAGTATTCACATTTTTCGCTAATAAAAAGTTTCAGACTTTCAGTTCAAAAGGTCTTTGTTAACACTATTTGGCCGTAAAGTTGTTTTTCTTTTTGGATATTGACATTTCCTGATATTTACAGGCCATCAATCACTGTGGAAAAGATCAGAATTCGGATTGGCGTCTTGCAGAGGCTGCCTTGTATTGTATAAGAGCTATATCAGATTATGTTTCTGATATTGAAGCCGAAGCGATGCCCCAGGTTTGAATGATGATTGAAAATAATTCCCATTCAACTTTGTTTTACTTAAGAAATTGTGTTAATTTGTTTTTCTTCTTTGTTGCTTTACTATTCTAACTTGTAGGTTATGTCTTTGCTTCCTAAGCTGCCTCGTCAACCCCAGCTACTTCAAACAGGTAGTTAATTGTTCCCATCAAAGTGAGAGGTGATTGGATTCGTGGATGTTGGTAGGTTAGGGGGATTGCATTAAGCCAGATAATAATCTGGAATCTGTATGAATGTCATCATCCTTATCCTCTTCTTCCTGTCCCATATCCACGAACCAAACATTCCCCAAGAGTGTGCACTCTCCACCCTCTCCTCTTTGAGTGTTACTATTTTTGTTATATGTCTTAGTTGTTGGCAATCTGGTGTATGCTGTCATTTTCTGCCAAATATTCTTATAGATATCTTTTAACTGCTGATGAGATGCTGATTTGACTATTCTCTTTTGTACTTTGAATTTACTAATTTCCAGTCTGCTTAACAATCGGAGCTTATTCAAGGTGGCTTAATACTGCATCTAGTGGACTCTCATTCTTGCCCACACTCATTGATATTCTTGTGAGTGGCATGAGCATGTGTGAAGATTCCGCAGCAGCAGCTGCTTTAGCTTTCAGACACATATGCAATGGTAAATACTTCGTTCAGTTTCTTATGTTTATATTTAGCTACTTTTTAGTGTTTGCTTGTAGTAATTCTGCCTTTTATCCAAAAAAGTGATACTTCCTCTGTCCCAATTTATATGATGTTGTTTGACTTGGCATAAAGTTAAAGAAAGAAAGGAAGACTTTTGAAACTTGTGATCTAAAACAAGTCATAGATGTTTGTATGGTGAAATTGACATTTGAAAGTTAAATTGTTACTAAATGTAAAAATATATCATTCTTTTTGGGACTGACTAAAGAGGAACGAGAAAATTTATGTGATAGAGGGAGTATTTTTTTCATAAAAGATCTAACTATTTTCATTAGTCATTATCCTTTATTTCACGGAGTATTTTTTTGTTAAAGTGTAAGAGATCTCTAATATTTGACAATTGATGAAACTTTATCACTTTATGGTTTGGCTCTGTCAACAATTTAATTAATATTTGTACTAGTTGGTGGATATTGATATACCTCTTATTTCAAATTCACGTCCAGTTTATCTGTGGCAGCTTTTTTATAAAGAGAATTCGGGAAAGGGACAAAAATACCCTATCCTATGGAAACTGGCTCATCAATACCCTCCATCTAAGTTGCGCGATCTAAGTTGCGCGGATTCTTCACTTTCGATGCCGCACCCGTGTCGAATTCTCCAAAAATACACTACTTTTGGAGAATCCGACACGCATCCGTTGACATTTTTGAAGAGTCCGAGCAACATAGCCCTCCATCCACCTTTTGGTCTAAAAATGCCCCCAATCTATTTTTTGGCTCAAGAATATCCCTAAAACTAACACCCTAAACTTGATGGTTTTTTCTAATTTTAAAAAAGCCAGGTGACCTATTTTGATTGACCACATATATTACTTAATTCAAAATTTAATCCCACCCATTTCTTTAATCCAAACTTGCCCCTACTAATCTGGCCCGTTCTTTATAATCTAAATCACCCACTGATTTTTTTATCCCCACCCATTTTAAACTCTTGTAAATATTCTAGAGAAGCCGCAAAGTCTTGCAACTCTGAATCTTTCTCCTAGCCTGGTAATTGGGCATCTGATTCCTTTCTTGAATTCCCTTGCTCAAGCTATTCCGCAACTTGGAACCAAGTTGTTATCTCATCTCCTTGCACAAGAGCATTTTAAGCAGGATATAACAACAACAAATGCAGTAGTGCCTCTTGTGCAGCTAGCAGACTGTTGAAATGTGTGACCATCTCATCTAAAAGATTAAGCTTTTAGAGAGAGTACTTTTATTATTTAATTGTATTCTCAACACTCCCCCTCATGTGTGGGCCTGAATTTTTTTTCATGGGTCAAGCACGTGGAAATTCTTTTTGATATGGGTGGCCGTGAAATTCGATCTCTGATACCATGTTGAAGTGTGTGACCATTGCTTTTAGAGAAAGCACACTTTTATTATTTAATTGTATTCTCAACACAGACATTGATAACAAAAATTAGGGCCAGATTATTAGGGAAGAGCTTGGATTTAAAAAATGAGTGGGTTTAATTTAAAATTTTAAATTAAGTAATATATGTGGCCAATCAAAATAGGCCACGTGGCTTTTTAATATATTTTTTAGAAAATTTCATCAAGTTTAGGGTGTTAGTTTTAGGGGTCTTCTTGAGCCAAAAAATAGGTTGCGGATATTTTTAGATCAAAAGGTGGATGAAGGGTATTGATAAGCCATTTTCCAGATGATAGTGGTACTTTTGGCCCTTTTGTGAAGAGAATTTTTGAGTCAATCTTTTCTTAATTTTGTGAAATTGCATCTTGGTTTCTCAGTGCATCTGATAAATGGCCTGGTGAATTTGCTCCTTCTCGGAGTTAACATTCTGGCCAGAGTTAATAGTTCTTTAGTTCAAGCTTGTTTCAAAATTTTATTTGTCATTGTAGATTGCAAGCAGAAGCTTTGTGGGTCACTAGATGGTCTGTTTCAAATTTACCAAACGGCAGTCATTGGAGAAGGTCCCTTCAAAGTTTCTGCTGAAGATTCATTGCATCTGGTTGAAGCTTTAAGGTGTTATCTATTTCTTAGAAGCTGATCCCTAAGTTAGTTAGGCTCTTTGTCTTGTTAAATCCTTACTCTCACCACCCACCCTAAAACACACTGGTCCTTTTTTTTTTTTTTGCAGTATGGTTATTACAGAACTTCCTTCCGAACATGCTAAGAAGGCCCTTGAAGCAGTATGCCTTCCATCTGTTGCTCCATTACAAGTAAGTTTCCTTTCTAAGATTTTATGAATGACTTGAAGTGTCAATTTCCAATAATTGGACTTGACTACCAGGAGATAATCAATCAAGGTCCCCAAGTTTTGGGGCAAAAAAACGCTCGGGAATTAACAGTTCATTTTGATCGACTTGCAAATATATTCAGGTACAGGAATTTCCTTGTACCTTCTTTCATCTGTTTGATTCTGTTTGCATATCGTCAATTTTGGGACTGAAACCATTTGCAGATATGTAAATCACCCAGAAGCAGTTGCAGATGCAATTCAAAGACTTTGGCCAATTTTCAAAGCCATTTTTGATGCGTAAGAAAGCTGTTTGCTGTATATTGCTTTGGATAATTCTTTTATTATAAGTTTTCCTAATTGTTGTGTTTGATGATATTCCCATAGTCGTGCTTGGGACATGCGGACAATGGAGTCTCTTTGCCGGGCTTGTAAAAATGCTGTAAGTTCAGATGATGTCAAACTGCTTTTATGTTACTCTTTTAAATTGTGATTGATAATATTCCCTACAGCTTTTTTAAAGTGACCTGTTCTGAACTCTGAAGACAAAGATGATCTAGTCCGAGTCCGCCAACGAGCAAATGGTATTACAACTTTCCTAACTCTGATGATTTCATCCATTAGGTACGAACTTCTAAGAGGCTCATGGGAGTTACAATTGGGGCGATGCTGGAAGAAATACAAGGACTATATGGACAACACCACCAACCGTGTTTCCTTTATCTCTCTAGTGAAGTCATTAAGGTATTTGAGTTCTTTCTTACATTGCAAAGTTTTAACCAAATTTGCAATTTCCATTTTAAGCAACAGTTGGACCTTCTGCTGCAGATATTTGGTTCTGATCCATCCTGTGCAAATTACTTGAAAGTTCTCATTGAGTCTCTCTTTAGCCATACAGCATGTCTTCTTACAAAGATTCAGGTACAGTCTGTTGCTTGATTTTGCATTTTACTGCTAGTTATATAAGCTAACTCCAAAGTGTGGGCTGTAGGATTTCACCTCCCGACCGGATATAGCAGATGATTGTTTTTTGCTGGCATCCAGATGTATCCGATACTGTCCTCAACTATTTTTTCCTTCTACTGTGTTTCCATCATTGGTGGATTGTGCCATGGTCGGTATCACCGTGCAGCACAGGTAAATCCTCTCTATTTCCTTTTCACCCATGAGTATCCTTGCCTTTTTACATCTATTTTGATGTAAAGAGGAAGCTCTGGTCTTACACATGTAGAGCGATGAGGATTTTGTATTCTGGACAGCAACATAAAATTGTGAGAAATGTGAGATAAATTGGTAGAATTTGTGAGGACAAATGTCTTATGGTTGAATCTTGGAGGCCCCAATAATTTCACCTCTTCAAGCCTAGAATACTATTGTTGAGATATATACCTTCATAGGCAAAAATTCAATTTCATCTTTAAGTGCAACATTTATATTTAACTATCTGATACGGACCTCAAGCTGGTGGCTGCATGTCGTATATGCCATGTCTGTTACATATGTAATTAGTTCAGGGACTGTAACTGACTTGATGACATCTGTGTGAGCCAATTATTCAATTTTATGAATTTTGTTATAATGCCTCGTGATAGTATCTTTTCACTGACAAAACAACGGTGAATTTCTATTGCTTGACCTCTTATTATGTAATGGTTTCGGTATAACATAAAGTTCAATTTAATTATTTCTCACATGTTGCATCTGGCTTAGAACTTCAATTCTTCGAGTTGTTTGGCAGCACAAGTCCAAGCTGCTGTGGTTGTGGTGCGTTGTACATTAGATCTTGCAATCACATTTTCTTTCTTTCTTTCCTAGGAGATGTTGCTCCAACTAGAATGCTATACTTAGACTTATAGTGTCCAGCAAAGTGTGTCACCATCCAAACTACACCTGTTATGTTTGATTCTTGTAGAATAATACTTCGTCTAGATCTTATTTTATATGCTGACACCTGAAGCATGCATCCTGATGAGTATCACTAGAGGATGAAATGTGTAGTCCTAACTAGAAAGATAATATTAGGTCAGTCATTGGGAAAAATAATTTTTTTAAAAAAGGTCAGTCATTGTGAGGTAGTTTAGTTTACAACTTCTTGAGTCTCCCTGGAACACCCAGAGGCTCCTCTGACCTAGTAGATCACTAAGGGGACCAAAATCTGATTCCATTCATAAATCGATTTTCTTCCCTATGAGTTAGTATCAACAATACCATGGGTTTTGTGACATTGGCAAATATAACTGTCAGAAAAGAGCGGAGGAAAAGGATTCATGTAGATAACTATGATCCAGTACCTGAATGAATGATACAAGAACCGTGTCACAGGACATGACAAGTTTGATTAGCATGAACTATTTGATGAGACATTAACTCGTCTGATGCTGAAGGAACGCATATTCACTGCCTTGGTTGTCATATTTTATTGCCTCAATGCAATATAAGCAGCAGTTCGTTCATTCCATATCGTATGGATTTATATTTGTTTCCAAAGTCCATTGCCTACGATATGCATTACAGAGGCTAAGTGCCCAACATCTTTAGTAAAAGTATACTGTAGTTGAATGTTAATCAGTCGAGCATAGAATCATCTTTTGATACTCTCTTTTCAATTGAAGTGTCTTAGTTTGATTAGGCACAGAGTTCAAGAAAATAATGGAAACTTTTGAATCTTGTGGACTTAAACTATAGATGTGATTAATGTATCAAGATGTCCTTTGAATCTTGTGGTCTTAAACAAACCATGTAAAATGTTGGAATTAGAGAGTTACCAATGGCATTCTTTCTGAATCAGACTAAAAAAGAAATAAGACACTTACATTGAAATGGAGGAAGTATTTCATTGTCCACTCATCTATCTAATTACTAGAGAACCCTGTGAGGAACTGCAGGGTAACTCTGGCCCTGTTATATTTGGATTTCTCCTTTTCTAGTAATTCTGTTATCCATTTGGTTTGATATTTTATAAAGTTTTGATTGTTCTAAATTTTGAAGTATTGACTGGATCGTAGGGAGGCTTCCAATTCAATATTGAACTTTTTGTCTGACATATTCGATCTTGCAAACTCTACACATGGAGAAAGTTGCCTATCCATAAGGGACAGCGTAATTATTCCTCGAGGGCCCACTATCACCAGAATTTTGGTTGCTTGTCTAACTGGAGCCCTTCCTAGTTCACGACTAGAAACAGTAAGTACAAATCATTTTCTATGGAAGGCAGATGGATGAAGAGAAAGTATTTTTTAGTTGACATAGTTTGTTTGTGTCATTCAAGAGTTACTCTGAGCTGTTCTCTCTGTAGGTAACTTATGCTCTATTGGCATTGACCCGGGCCTATGGGTTGAAAGCTCTTGAGTGGGCAAAGGAATGTGTGTCCTTAATTCCATTAACAGCTATTACAGAATTGGAAAGGACTAGATTTTTACAAGCTTTGTCAGATGCAGCCTCTGGAGCGAATATGAATGGTCTGGTGGTTCCGATTGACGAGATTTCAGAGGTTTGCCGGCGTAATCGAACTGTTCAGGAGATAGTTCAAGGAGCTTTGAGGCCACTTGATCTGAACATAGTAGTTGTATCATAGTGGAGAGGGTGCAGAAGGACCTTTTTTAACCTCCTCCCTTCTCTGCAGGCGGTAGTTTTTCATGATTCTTTGGAGGCTTATTTCATTGCTTGTCCATTCTGCGGCTTGGGAATTTATACGAGTTGATGCGACAAAAGGATGTTGTATTGTTGTTACTTTTTCTACTTGTGGAAAGTGATAGGGGAACTCAAGAGATGCAGTTCACTTGGTTTGGCTTTTTCACTTTCGGTCCTTTTTTCGTGTTTTGGCGGGGTTGTTCGAAGGAGAGGAGTTTCCAGTTTTGAGGTTTAATCCAGGAGTTCAATGTATAAGCTGCTTGTATTTGGTGAGATTTTCCAGTTTAACTGTGTATAGAATGTGCAGTTTCTTTCAGTTCAATAGATAATGAATGCTCAGGGAATCAAGGAATGTGGTATCTCTTATCTGCAAATCAAACATGTTTATCACCTGTTTTCTTTCACTCCCTTTTCACATCATGTAAACATTGCATTGCATCAACCTTTTATATATTTAATCTGATTAACTTACTTTTTAGTAAAGGAAAACCTTTTATTTGTCTGAAGGATGCAATTTACATTCCTGCTTGGTTTCTTAGATCTCCAAGTGTTAGTGTAAATGTATAACTCATCCAGCTTTCCGTTGGTTATTGTGTCACTATATGGACTTCGATAAACTTTACTTTGTGACTTTGACAAATTCTGTCTTGTTTTATAAGGTGCGCAGCTTTTCAAGAGAAAAACGGTGAAGGTTTACTATTTGATTTTAGGCATAATACATAAATGTGTCTTTTAACTTAGTCTCAACTGATATTTATATTGGTGTGCACAAATAGGTATTAAACTTATATAAAATTGAACAAATAGACACATTTGTCCTATGTGGCAATTTTGTGTCCTATGTGGCCTTAGGACGTGTGCATCTATTTGTTCAATTTTATACAAATTTAAGTATTTATTTATGCACATTCAAAGTTGGAGGACCTAGATGCTAGTTGAAGTTAAATTAAATGGTGTGTTATGCCTTGACTTTATATGACACCTAAACTCTGGGCCAGGGCGAATTTATACACTAATTTGGGGCATGCGAATCTGTGGTCTTTTTATAAAATTAGATATTTTATGTATATAATTTTTTAAAAATTGATATAATATTATTTATTGGCAATATACTTGATTGAATGTTGAGTTATATTAAGGATCAATGTTGGTGCACATTATATTCTACAAATTTTGAATTCGTCTCTGCTTTGAGCTGTCCAATCATGATTCATGCATGAGACATATTCCAAATTAGCACTACTATTCTCTTAGGCACATTTCTTGCCGAAAATATTTGGAGATTTGCGGCCAAACGGGCCTTAGATTTGAGAGTTCCTCTTAAAATTGAAAGTAGACATTATCAAAAGAAAATGCGTGCGCAAATTACCTATTTTGTATTCATTCTCAATGTAAACGTGATGTATACGTCAATTCAAACGTGATATATATATAGTCTTAAATAAATTATAATATCTGTGATTATAATTTATTACGCTATTAAAGATAACATAAAAATTTAAACTTAATTTTTCTAGTATAAACAAAATACTCCTTCTATTTAAAATTATTTTTCCTATTTTATTTTTTATTTTTTTAAAAAAAACGTATTTCTTTTCTTTTTAGCAACTTATCATGTCATTTTTAAGATCACAAATTAAAAATAACCTTATTACAATTGACATATCTTTAATTTACATCTTGTTTGATGGTTGTTACCTGTTGTATTGTATTTTATTATTAGTTTGAATACAATATTTGTTTTGATTGTTGTTTAAATTTTATTATTTTCTATTGTTTAAATTTATTGTTAGATAATGATGAAAAGTCTAATTTTATGTAACGACCGATTTAGTGTGATTGCGTCGTTACCCTAATATTTTCTTCTTATTTTGTCTTTATTTATTATTTAATAATTCTATTTTATTCTTTACCCTACCCTTTTATAATAACTCTAACTCATATCCTACTTTTCTCATAAGTTTATCATTCAAAATCTCGATATATGATATTATATAATGATTGAGAACAATATAATATATTTAAATATTATAATAATATAATATGATATATTATGAAACAATACTTAATATTATAAAGCTTATAATTTTTATTTTATTTTTAAAATTTCATGTCAAATTAAAATTGAACAGACGGAGGTTAGTTCAAGGTTCAAGCATATTGTGGGAGTCAGCATTTAGCACAAGTTGGGTTTACAACAACTTCCTTTAACGTGTTGGATTTCACTTCCCACTTGCCCCTCTCTATTCTTTCATTTTGATGTTCATTCATGCATCTGTAATTTGCAAAATCCACTGTCTGCTCATAAATCACGGCTTCCTTCTTCTTCCCCCAAGCAAACACGCTTCAAAGTTGCAACCTTTCACTTTCTTGATTTCTTCTTTCCCCCCCCACTAGTCCCAGCAGATCCCCAGATGTAGCCCTTTTTCTTTCTCAGCCTGCTCTGAGTTCAATCTCAGCTGGCTTTTCTTGCCTAAATCACATTCTTGATTCAGAAAATAACAATAGTAAAGATGCAATTTTTGCTGACTAGTTGATAAAGGGGTTTCAAGAATTCTTGTTAATATGGAGTTTGCTGCTCAGCAGAAGAAAGCCATTCATTCCATGTTAGCAAACAAGCTGACCCACCTCAAAATTCCAGACTCTTCTTCATCTTCTACCGATCCAGACTTTGATTTTTCTGAAGTCTTTGGTGCCCCTACTTCTTCTTCATCTCCTTCATCTTCTTCCAACTTTCTAACTGACCCACAAATCATTCATAGCAGGTCCCACTCTTTTGTGGGTCCATCTCCAAGGATCACTCTCTCAAAGCCACTGCCTTTTCACCAAGAAGTTGATTCTGAGGGTGAAAGTGATGGTGATAAAGTTAATACTCATGTGGGTAATCATCAAACTGGATGTACTGATGCTGTTGAAGAGATTAGTGAAGATGAGGGGTTAGCAGTAACAAAATTTGGGCCAGGGGATTTTGAGATCTTGAGGATGATTGGAAAAGGTTCTTTTGGGAAGGTTTTTCAGGTGAAGATGAAGGGGTATGGTGGTGAGGGTGAGGGTGATGGGATATTAGCCATGAAAGTGATGAGGAAGGACACAGTTATCAAGAATAACCATGTGGATTATATGAGAGCTGAGAGGGATATTCTCACCAAAGTTGAGCACCCTTTTATTGTTCAGCTTAGATACTCATTTCAGGTAATAGTTGCTTATACTGGACTTAATAATTTTGTCTATTCAGTTTCAGATTAATGGGTATACTTATTTGAAAATTTATACATGAATAGTGAGGAATATCTTGGTGAGAATAGTGCATCCACATTAATGAAGTTAGCTAAGTGTTATTCCAGCTATCAATCTGAATTGATGTTACTGGTTTTCCACATTAGGGATTATTTGGTTCTGAATCAGAATCCAAATTTAGGCCTATGGTTTTTGTCCTTTCGTTTAATTTTTCTGTTACAGAAGTACTTAAAAGGTGAGAGCTTTTCCTTTTGGCTCACTCTATGGGAAAACAACTCCTCATAGGAAGAGGAAGCCCTTTTGGGAATCTGTTTGAATTCTGATGTCACTCATGCCTTCTTTTTTTTGCTGGGACAACATGAGCAAGTTTGGAACTTTATTATTACTACTATTTAACACCATTAATGCTAATGAAATTAATTGCAACAGTTGTTTTTATCTAGAATCTAGTCAGATTATTGGATATTTAATAGGATCTTTTAGCTGATTTATTTAGACAATTTTCAAAGAAGCTCATTAACTTTGTTGAATTTCTGTTGCGATTTTCTCTTTTAAGTTACCTTTTTTAAGTTTCCGTATTCTTTGCCTTTGGTGTGGAATTTGTCTCTGTTTCGTATATGATCTTTGAGAAGATTTTTTTGGACAATTTTTTTTGTGTGTGAAGGTAACAACTTTGTATTCTAGACCAATATTGAGGTAGTACGGAATAAACCTATACAAAATGAAGTATGAGAACAAAGAAGCTTAGAAAATACAATCCTAACATGAGTCTAAAACTTCTAGGATTGATTCTGCATCTACAGGGGAGCTCTTTGTTCACCAAAAATAAAATAGCAAAATACAATCTAACATTGATCTTCTGTAATATGCTACTTCTATCCTTAAAACATCTGGAATTCCTTTCTTTCCCGATAGTCCACCATATGCAAGCTGGAATGTTCCCCCAGTAGCTTCTATTCCCTGCCCCAATCCCAGCCTCCTCCCAGCTAGAAAGGGTGTCAACAATCTTGCTAGGCATTATCCAAGATGTTTTTTTGGACAATTTCAAACTGAAGTTTAATGATTTTCTAGAACTTCTGTTATTTTTTTCTGTTTGGTTCCCATATTTCTCAATGTCTTTTTTAAGCACAGATTTTGTCTTTCTTTGGTGTACATGTCATTGATTTTGCTACTGTGATTTGATTTTTGAAATCATTGAACTGATGCCTTAAGAGTCTCAGACCAAACTTTCTTGCCCTCGTGATTTTTTTTAATAGAATATCATTCCTTGGTCTTTTATTTTGGAATATGCTGCAGACGAAGTCTAAGTTGTACTTGATTTTGGATTTTATAAATGGAGGGCATCTTTTCTATCATCTATACAGACAAGGGATTTTCAGGTACCTTTTGTATTTCTTATTGACTAACCAGTCATGATATGCGTTCTGCTCTTCTAACTTCAGCTCTTGGGTGTGGTTTGGGTAGTGAGGACCAGGCAAGGATTTATGCTGCTGAGATAGTTTCTGCTGTTTCACATCTTCACCAGAGAGGGATTGTGCATCGAGACCTCAAACCTGAAAATATTCTCATGGATGGTGATGGACATGTAACAACCTTGCCTATGTACTCTACAGCAGAAACATGATTGATGCATGAAAGAAGAAAGAAATAAGAAATAGCTTATTTTTTTCCTTTGAACATTGCAGTTGATTCATTCCTCTTCTTAAGCATCTCATTTTCCACTCAGGTCATGCTGACAGATTTTGGACTGGCAAAAGAGATTGATGAATCAAGCAGATCAAATTCAATGTGTGGAACCATGGAATACATGGCTCCAGAGATTATACAGTCCAAGGGCCACAATAAAGATGCTGACTGGTGGAGCGTTGGGATCCTTCTGTATGAGATGCTGACTGGACAGGTAATCTAAGTACTGGTTGGAACATTTGTTTGCAGTGTAATATTAGGACACTAGAATCATGCAGTTTTGAGTAATGCCAAAGCATGTGACAAGCATAGACAGTTCATCGGACGTTCTCTTGAACCTATTTTATGCGAAATGTATTATAAATTGCATTAGACAAGCATAGACAGAATTTTCTTGTATATTGGAACACTTTTGACGCTCATTTCTTTCAGCCACCTTTCACCCATGCAAATAGAAAGAAGCTTCAGGAAAAGATCATCAGCGAGAAACTAAAACTTCTACCGCGTCTGACCGGTGAAGCTCACTCTTTGCTCAAAGGAGTATGTACAAACTATCAATTGACTGCTTGCCCATACTTTCTTTAAAAAGTGCTTGTAAATCAACTGAATGACATCTTGCAATTTTTTCCCGTAGTTGCTACAGAAGGACCCATCCAAAAGATTAGGCAGTGGACCAAGAGGAGGGGATGAGATCAAACGTCACAAGTGGTTCCGGACAATTAATTGGAAGAAACTAGATGCCAGAGAACTACAGCCTAAGTTTAAACCAGATGTAATTGGCAGAGATTGCACTGCCAATTTTGACAAATGTTGGACTACGATGCCACCGGATGACTCACCAGCATCTACTCCAACAACAGGCGAACACTTTCAAGGTTACACTTATGTAGCACCAAATCCTTGGCTCTCCTCTAGTTGATTAAGTATTTATCCTGACAAAATTTCAAACTCTTGCTTTTCTATTGTAAGTCATTCGTTGTTAGAGAGAGGATCATGAGAAATATATGGATCAGATTGTATCAATGATAAAAGCAAATCTTTCTAACTCTTTTGTGTACTGTTGTAAGACCATTCTTCTTTATGGACAAGATGTGAAATAAATCAATTGACTTTGATCATGTAGCTCTTTTCTTTACCTGCTCTTCTATGTTTCCTCTCAGCTATTCGATTCTCTCAGGAAGTTATATTTTCTGTTTTCTTTTTTTATTGTAAGAGAATCTAAGAATGTGTTTACACACGAGAAATTTTCCACAGCAACCCTATTGCACCAACGTAGTTTCACAGGATAGAATATGGTAACTATTGTCATGACCCGCCAAGACTCTAGATTCTTCCATGCTGCATTAAAAGCATCTCTAATTGACCAATCTAACTGTGGGACATCAACTTGCCTAACTTCTCGTTAGGAGCATTAAGAGAGTACCTCTGAAGGCAATCCTAGAATGTAGAATTTTTTATTTTCTATTTAATGACTGATTCTTGGTGAACGTGGAAATTTAGCTGCCACTATAGCAGAACGGCATGGTTCATTAATTTTCACTCATGTGATGAATTAGTCCCTGTATTTCAATCTCAAATTTGTTTCGAAAATTATTCAAAGTTGTTCAGTATTCAAGAACTCTAAATGATTAATGAGAAATAGCTGATTAAAATTATTACAAATATGTACACTGGGAAGCTGAAAAGAGAGGATATTCCAGGGCCTTGTGGCATTCTAGAGCATAAAAAATGCTAATGAGTTCTGCCATATGGTTCAACAACTGAACAGAAGAGCAAATTAAGGGTAGTGTTGACGCATTAGTGAAGTATATGAGTAGATGGATTCAGGGGATGAATTGGCTTTTGATTTTTCTCCTCATGTGTTTCGTTTTGATTGGGGATATGTCTGTGGGTCTGCCTGATTGTTTTACAGACTTGCACAATCTTATTCGGAATTGGTTAAGAAAAGTAGAAGGCGGCGTATTCTTAACTAGTTCTAGAAACTGGTGTGATATCAAATGGAGCAACTGGAAAAGTTGCATTCAATTTTCTGATGAGTAATGTAGTGCTTTTTTGGACTGTTAGGACATAACTTTAGTTATGTAACTAATCATGTTTATATGAATAATGAGTGTCATTCTTATGCTTATGAAAGTGTTAAAGTTGTCTGTAGTTTGTATGAAATTTTGAAAGATGGTTTTTTCTTTTATTTCTTCTGCCTGAATATCGGATACATTCTCTTTGTGTCTTGTCGGTTGCTGATTCTGCTCACTATTTCAGTGTGTGTAAATTACCAGCTTTTGCCTACTGATTTATGGCTCAAGAAATGCTATACATCTCTCTTGTATTTGAACGTCGTCCTCCAGCATTTTGTTTTTGTTCTCTCTCTCCGGGTTAATACTAACTATAACATGAATAAATAAACAAAGGTAAACCAATCAAAACTTCTGTATTAGAGTTTGCAAGAGTTTTTAGTAGTTCCATGTGAATTATTTCCCTTAACCTGAGATTGTCCTTAAGTAGTTTTTTGAACAGAAGAACTGAACACATGCAAAAATAAACATCTATATGTCTAACTTCCTATAGTATGGTGTTTATCTTGGAAATTAATTGTTAACAGTCAAGGAATGCGACATTTTTTTCTATTAACAGTGTATAGTTGTCTCCAATTGGTGAGACGTTCAGTGGTATCACTCCGAAGAATGAAGTATGACCTGGTTGTTAAAATATGAACCATATAACCATGTGGAGCAAGAGTTTTGTCGGTATATAAGTTCGATCTGCTTCTTCCCTGAATATGCTGACTTCTGGAAACTTCTAAGAGGCACACTTGTGAACTGTTAATAGAATGGTTTTCAGTACATATCCATTATCTAGATATTATGGAAATTGTTGCATAAAGGTTGGAATCAGGTGAAGAGCGTCGGTGACTACTTAATGACACTTAAATAAATTATTACTTCATATGGTATATGGAAAGTAGAAAGGCATCTTATTCCAGTTACTTTTTAAGTGAATAAGTTAGTTTGTGCTCATTATTAACCACCTGTTTTGTTGGGGGGGGGGGGGGGAGTAGAGAGTCGTTAATCACGTGGTTAGCTAATATGATCATCAGATATTGTTGCTTTAAGGGTTAGCTCTGGTCTCAGTATCCCAAAAGTCTAATATTGCTTATAGATACTAGATAGGCAAGCAGCATATATTCCTTTTATTCTTCTGAGTTCCATTTGGACATATAGAAAATAGAGAAAACATCATATTGCATGAATGAGAAAAGGATTTAACACTAATAAAGTCACTGTTAGGATGGATAAAACTTAAGGGAGATTCCTGTCTTTTTTTTAACAACACAAATGATAAATCAGCTGAGGTTATACTCTACTACCCTACAATGCTTTAGAAGCAAGTTTCTTTAGCTTTATGCATATATATATCCATCGTCGTTGGCTTGTCATATATGCAATTACCTTCTCTGTTCTTGAAAGTATTTGGCAGTTAAGAATTTGTAGCATTTGCCATGAAGAACAAAAGCAGAAGCAATAACTCTCTCTGTGAGAAGTCAATGAAGATGGTAACAAATGTCATCAGGCTATCGTCATTCTCTATTGCCAGGATGAGCCTTGGAATCGCAACACAACCATCACCAGAACCAGCGGGTAAAATTCCTGCATCATACTCTACAACATTCATCAAAGGCTCACCAAAAGCACAATTTCCCGAGAGCTTAAGGTCACAGGAGCCGTTGAACATCAAAAAGCCGATTGCCTACCTGATTGAGCCAACTGAAAGTGGTAAATCCTCCTTGTATGCAGTTAATGATAAGAGTGTAGATGGTAGGGCCTCTGATTACATTAGAAGAGTGCATGAGAAGAATCGTCATGATTCAAACGAGGCGATGAATTTCTCTGCATTGGTCATTCCACCTCCACCTCGTTTCGTTTAGTCATATTTTGTACTACTAACCATGTGTTTATTTCCATCTTCTACTATTTCGCGTAGAATCATTGCCTTCATCTATCTTGGATAATATGCTTTGCTTCTCTTGAGAACAAGCTTATGATTAGTGCCATAGTGATGAAAAATCCTCTCCTTGTGGTACTTAAAGGCTTTTGTTCATATATAAGAAGCTTCCATCTTGCTCTCTAGCATTCTTCCTTATTTCTTTTGCATCTATTGATCTACTGTATATCATATAATCAATTATGATATTAAATAAGTTATATTTTAGGTGAATTAAGGTTTCTCCAAAACTATAAATTTCAAATTATCTTGTTATTTACAGACTAAAGTTTCTACAGAATAAAGACTCCAAAAAGTTGGGTTCGTTTATATGGGTCCAGCTGCTTCCATTGTGTTTTGTTTATGCTATATTATTCTTGCACTTATGACTCAGGCATACGGAGGTCTATGTAGAATATGACCAAACCGGATATAACAGTGTAGTAGCAATTGAAACGGGTCGGTTCTTGATTAACATCCTTTTGTTATTTGCAACATTTGTCATATATAATCAATATCTTTGATCTTATCCAATATTGTGTCGATACGCGCTCATCTTGAAATTGTTGGGACTTAAAGACCTAATTCCAAAAATGTTGTTGGTCTCTCAACGTATGTGACTCTCACTTCGTTAGGTATCTTTCTAATGTATAACTTAGATATTTAAATTGTATGCATTCACCAAAATCTTGTAAATCTTATTTTTACTTTTATTTAGTCGATAACTATTTTTTCATCTTTAACTAGAGATTTCGTGGTGAATAAAATTGTTTTTAATAAAAAGTGCATTACCCAGAGTGTGGGACTCCTCTGTAAATAAAAGTTTCCTTATTAAAAAAATGGAATAATTAGAGAGAATAAATGAATAGAGAAAAGAAAAAAATGCATATCTTATGGTCAAGTGGCAAGAGAATATTGTTGAGGGGAAATGGGAATATCTTTGTTTCACCCTACCAATCGCCACCTTATCTGTTGGTCTCAAATATAGAACCTTATTTATTGCGTGTAAACGTGACAACCTGTTATATGTAAATGCATTTCCACAACAAAGCATATTTTTTTTCTAATAATGATGGTATCAAGTTAATTTGTACTCATCTTGATTGTTATATTATTTATGATATGTGATCCTTCTATTATTCCAAATACTAAATAACTCTGACCAATAAATAATAATGGAACCACTACACAAAAGATTTCTTTTTCGGCAGAGGCCAAGTTAGTCTAGAGACTATTTTTTTGTTTATCCAAATAATTGAAGTATGTATTAGTTTTTCTTTACCATGGTTTTTCACGTTTGACCTATTTTTATTTTTTTCCATTATTAACGACCAATAATTGATCAGCTTTAAGAGACACATCAACCGTCTAGGAAGACACTCATAAGCAGCATTGCCGACTTACTAGTACTGATGTTTCCACTCATTTGACAATAAGGAGAAACAAAGGCTTTATGAATTATTTTAGAAAATGATTATCAAATTTGTTTTGTCGATTACTCTATCGTGTCTAATCAAAATTATTTTTTATTGCAAACGAGTCATTTTTTCTGTAGTCCCATAAGGATCGATTTCCATCCATTTTAGGCAAAACTATTGGCACCTCTAGATAAAAAGCTTATCCAAGTGGAATCCAAACAAGAAAGAAGCAACCAATAAGAGCAATGGCTCCACCGTCCTTGCAAACCCATCCACTGTAGGAATCAAGAAAACCGATGAAAATCATAATTGCTGCCTAACAAATGCACGACACTCTAACCCAATCAGGATTTTGGATAACGTTATCACATGGTCAGGTCATACAACCACCCACACACATATCTATAGGACCACTACATATATTACTGTCCATTAAACATCTACCATAAATCTTGATTGTGCTTTTCAATGGAAAACTAACATGGCAGCGTTCAACTTTTACTTTATGAATTTCATTATGGTACTGGAAACTACTACCCACTGATATTAGTACTAGATACTAGCAGGGCTGATGTTATAAATACGAGTAGCATTAAACAGGGCATGACATATTTCTGGTCTTGTACAAACCAGGACCAAAAGTCTAGTCAATTAATCACATGGATATCTCCTTAAACTTTTTCTCAATATATAAGATTAATATAATTATGAACCCTAGCTTACTCACTCTTGTCCTATTTTTTTCTCCAGAGATCCTTTGACCTCATGCCACACGGATGATGCTTTCTCCATTACTGAAACTTGACATCATTTTATAAGCCGAGTGTCTAGTAGATGATGTTTGTCCCTGATCAAGTGACAAGGATAATCTCAGTGATAATGAAGATGGCTCAATTGTTGAGTTGTGGTTCGCATTAAGGTCAATCACTGTTGATGCATTGGGCATTGAAAACATAGGAACAGGACCAACCAGCGTTGATGAATTCCCATGATCGCATCGCAACAGAGTTGGATTATCTCTTGACTTATCAATCTGTGCTGGAAACATGATAGGATCAACAGCCGTTGCCACCGGAAATGCATTGGTTTTGGTAGTTTCTACAGTAGGTAATGTTGCCGGTGCTACAACTGGGATTTCTTGCTTATTTTCCCCCTCTTCTATTAGCATTACTGATACCTGTTTTCCATAGAAAGAGAACCTTTAGAAAAACGAAGTCTGAAAAACAAATCTCATCACCAAATATTAAAGTGGCAAAGATTTCAATTAGTGTTCATCAGACTTCAAAATTTCATCCTTTTTAAGCAAGTATAAGACAAATAACTTGACACCAATGAAGAAGAATCTTTTAGAAAAGACACAAAAGAATAGCAACAAAACCCAGCACCAAATATCAATTCAAAACAAGAAAAACTTACAACGAGAATCAAATACTACTCCCTCAGTTAAAGAGTGATACGATCGAAGAACAAAAACTAAGCATCTAATTTTCTACCTCTACACACAATTGCTTACCATCCAATCAAGTGATCTCCAAAAATATAATTGTATTAATTCAAAGAAATTATTTAATTTTTTTCAAGTAATAATATAAAACAAGTTTGAAAAATGAAAGACATAAAGAAAAACAAATACCGAGTCAGTTGTGATATCAAAGAGGCTAGATCGGCGGCGGCGACGGTTGAGGTTGCTTCGCCTGAGGAAGTACTTCTGAGCGTGACTTGCAACCTGTGTCGGTGTACGAGTCTTTACAAAGTTACGAGAGATTCCTCTCCAGTCTCCTTTTCCCACTTTCTGCAATCCTAAAAGGAATAACTTGTGCTCTTCCTCCGTCCACGGAACTCCTAATACAAACAAAATCAACGAAACTTCATCAGAAATCAATTTTTATGGATCCAAAGTTTAGCAGATTGAATCAAAACCATACTTTTTGGTCTTGAAAACTACCGTAGAAGATCAAAAAATGAACTCCTACAGAGGGAAAACGACTTTTTTTTCAGAGGATCTAAAAAAATTCTATGAATTCGGCCATCATTTTTGGAATTAATTCAATAAAATTACATATAAATCACATCTTTTTAAGATTAAACAATCAAATTTAACTCTGTACTAAACAAATTAGGACAGAAGAGTATAACTCATAAAATTTGTGCATAACGAGAGAAAACGATCGATGAATCTAATAGAAACTTGACTCAGAGTCGACAATAATTGACTAATAACTGACAGAAGTAATTGAATCAGATGTAAAACGAAGACGATCATAAAAACACGGCGATTTTTCACGAAAGCAACAAAAATAGAAGAGGATCAGAGATCTCACCTCGCTTGCGCTCGCGACCACAGTTGGACTGGTGTTGAACAGCGTCATCTGCAGAGGCATAAACTTCGTCATGAGCCACTTTAGAGGATTCATTGTTATCACCGTTGTTGTTGTTAGCATTCGGTTGCTCGTACTGTGAGAGATTGTTCAGACTCACGCTCTTCCTCATAGGATCCACTTTAACTCTCACACCAAACAACATGATTTCTCCTCCGAAACCGCCGCCGGTAACTGCCGCCGTCGACGACGACTTATCGCTGCAGGCAGTCGACATCCTTCTGGAAGAATCCACGAATCTATAAAAAATCAATTGATACACAGTGGTGATGACTAAACATACACTCCGTGAATTGAAACCGTACACACCTATTGAAATTGAGAGAAAGAAAGAAACGAATAAAGCGGAACGGTGTGCGTATAGAGATTTGGAAATATATAGAGGGTTGAGACAGGTGTGATGGTGATAAGGACCACATAATTTAAAAAATAAATAATTTAGTCCCGAGATAATTTAGTTGTTTTTTTTTCCTTTTTCCATCAATTCACCCTACGTAGAAATATATTAGGAAAAAGCATTTTTTTATCAAAAAAAAATTTCAGAACTCAAATTCAAAATCTCTTAATAAACAGTTTTATCCATTGAACCACAATCTTTAGCCGTCCAAGATAATTTAGTCGCATAGCATACCAAAGGACTAGTGAGTGTGTTCAATACCAAAAAAATATTGTTCATATTGGATTGGTAAAAAAAATTAAAAAAATAGAAAGTAAATTAAAATGAGGAAAAAAAAATCACAGATAGGTTAATTGTGTCATTTTCACCCTCCAACACATTTATTCTCTTTCCACCTTTCATAATATTTATCTAGATTACATTCAAAATACTTTAGAGTAATATACTTCCTAGTTATTTTAGTAATTTACTCCGTAAAAAATATTTTTAAAACTTTAAAACTTGATTACACTTTCAAAAAATTATTTCTTAAATTTTGCTAAAGTAAAAGTACATAACATAAATTGAATCAACTCTTTTTCTCTTTTCTCCTTTTTGTCAGTTAAGATGTTAATTTTCTTACAAACTATCGTTTATAATTATAAAAAAAATTGCTAAAGTAGAAGTACATAACATAAATTGAATTGATTCTTCTTCTCTTTTTTTTCCTTTTTGTTAGTTAAGTTGTTAATTTTTCTTACAAACCATCATTTATAATTATCTTTTAAGCAATCTCTCGTTATTAATACACTCGTAAAAATACCTACTCAATTTGTATATATATTTATACTAAATCAATAAACATAAAATTTAAATTAATACAATCAAGTATGCCTCCATCTATTTTAGATTCTATATTAAGTCAAACTAATAAGAAAATACAAGGAAGGGACTAAATAATTTCTTTGTAATGTGACTAGGCATATAATAACTTTATTAATATTGGAGTTTGGGAGGAACACGTGGCGCTGATTTAACGGTTTATCCGAATCATCGGTGTGGAGCTGAGTTTGATTTTTGTTGGAAATCTCAACCAACTCACAAGGCATTTCTGATGTGGATAGGGCCTATCTGGATACAAATTTATTTGGAGTCGATTTTTCTACTCCGTTTCAATTTACGTGATATAATTTAAGGTATAAAAAAAACTTTGCATATTTCATAACTATTCTTTTATATTTTAAATAAAAGAACATATTTTTGTGATATTTTTTTAAATAAATAAAATCCAACATAGTTAAAGTATTATTAATATTATTAAATATTTATCAAATTAAAAAAATGTATATATATATATATATATATATATATATATATATATATATATATATATATATATATCTTATCAAGTCTAAGGTGGTGTAAAGTAATGTTTATATTAATTACTTCATCAATAAAATATCTATCAAATCCTCACAAAATAAGTTTCTATGATTTAAATTTTGAATCTCAAAATTATATTTAAACCCCTAAATTATTGATTTAACTTCGTCTTGTGTTTAAAAAATTCAGAATTTATATATATAATTGAAAAATACCTTATATATGTGATATAATTTCTTAGGCATGACTTCAACTTATATATTTCTCAAAAATAACAACTACACAAAAAAGGCATATCAAGAAGGTAGGAAGGGATTTTTCAATATGGAGTTGATATTTCATCCGTTTTTAACTCTTTTGACACTCTACACCCTACCATTCAAGGAAGTGAAATAATCTTTTGAAAATACATATTTCTTTGATTTTCATCTAAGTAAACAAAAAATTGAATAATATTATTCATTTTCTTAAAATTCGCAAAAATTAAAATTATTGTTCTTGATTATTCTTGAAGAGGTTACTAAAGAGGTTGATTATTCTTGATTATTCGCAAAAAATAAAATTATTATTATTGATTATTCTTTAAGAGGTTGCTAAAGAGTCATCTGTCATTGTTACTAGCTTGACTGATATTACGCTGCTTGACAATAACTATTAGCTGAAAGAATTTATTGATATTCAGCTTGTCGTAGTGCCGTTCTTCACGTTGGATAAACCAAAGGGAAATACTGGTCTCATCTAAAAAAAAATTAAAACTACATAATCAATGTGGAATGGTAAAATCTATCAAGTACTCTAGTATTTTCTTCTTTCTTTTATTTGAGCTTTTTTCCTTTTGAATTTTTTGATAAAAATTCTTAGGAGCAGCAACCACTGTTCAATTAATATGTAAAAAAAAATATCTATGTTATATACTTTCTTTGTTTCATTTTCTTCTTTTTTTATATTGCCATTTGGAGACACTATTACCATTCAAGTTAATGAGGTTTTCGTTGGATCATAGTTTCCTAAATATTTTTTAAAGTAAAATAAATTTTCTATTAGTTTTTATGAGTGGCAGAATTCTCTGTATAGTTCTTGAATTATAGGCATTTTATTTTTAAAACTTGAAAAATTAAGTAGTAGATTAATACTGAAAGTTAAGTAATTTGATATCCTTGTATTTTGTACTCGTTTATAAAATGGACTAAAATAAGTAATTATATCTATGTAATTTTAGAAAAAAATCATGCAAACTCATGCACTAAAAAGATTTATGTATGAAGAGTGGTATTTTTTTTGGCTTTGATTTTAATTGCATATTTAGCCAAGAAAACTGAAGTGAAGTTTGACTTTGTGGGTCGGACTTTTGTTTGGGAAAAGAGATTACTCCTAAAAAAGGCAGCCCGGTGCACTAAAACTTCCGCTATGTGCAGGGTTCGGGGAAGAAAAAGGGCAGCTCGGTGCACTAAAGCTCCCGCTATGCGCGGGGTCAGGGGAAGGGCCTGACCACAAGGGTCTATTGTACGCACTACACAGGCTTACCTTGCATTTCTGCTAGAGGCTGTTTCTAAGGCTTGAACCTGTGACCTCCTGGTCACATGCCAGCAACTTTACCAGTTACTCCAAGGCCCCCTTCAGATTACTCCTAATTAACATTATTTTACATTTTGTCAGACACAAGAAAATAATGAAAATCCACTCATAAAAATTTATTTGTGGATTCAAAATTTAAATTTATGTATTCTAAACTTTTTCATTTACAAATTTATATTTGAAAATTATGTTTAAATAATTTTCCACTTGTTTTCAATTTATGTTGTTTTTAAAATAATAATTAAACTGTGACTCAGATATTTTTTCTTTAATTCTTGTGGTTTTTTTTTTCAAAAAAAAATGCTACACTTAACTTGCTTACCACAAAACACTAGTACTTTTTAAATATTAGAAATATTTTCTTAACTTCACTTCTTAAATATTATTCATTCTGTTGCTTACCACAAAACACTAGTACTTTTAAATATTAGAAATATTTTCTTAACTTCACTTCTTAAATATTATTCATTCTGCTCATATTTACTTGTCACATTTCATTTTATATTAAATTTGTTTAATATTTAAATATCTTAAAAGATTAATTAAAAATATATATATAATTTGACTATCGAAATCAAAATATGAGTAAAAACGAATGAAAGAGTTGAAACTAATTTTCCAGCAAAGTTTTCTGATTAGTCGGTGAGTGGAATAGTTTAAAAAATGGTCAAAGAAGCAAGTTAATTAAACAGGTCTACCTAACATTACCAAAAGATAACATTATCTTTTCTGAAGATAAAATTGACTTTAATTAAGATAACAATAATAATAATAATTAGTACTAATAAATTAAACTTGGATCAATACTAACGTGATTTGGTTCCATCATGCACAAGAACCAATGTTGTACTATGAACTTAAAATAATCAAAATTATTGGCACAAGTGGATGGTAAAATTATATAAAAAATTAAAGAATCACGTGAAAAAGAAAATGCTTAGTGCTTGATTAACTGACAAACTTGTCTAATTAAACATATTTAATTAAGTCGGATAGTATTAGTTGGGTACTTAATTGATGGCTAGCTGTGTTCCTTCCTCAATTATTTGATTAGGGATAATAATATTAATTTTCTTCCTAGGGCCACACTAATTCATTACTTATGAAATATCTGTAATGTAAGTAACTTTCAATCATTTATGAATACCCAATGCCCACAATCCACATATTAAGCTATTGGATAGGAGTGAGTTTACCCACTGCACATTTGAGGGTATCAATTTATTATTTTATTTTGGCTTAGTTGGTAACTTGGTGTTTGGATAAATTTTGAAGATTTTACGATTAAGAGATATAGTGAAACAGACGTGATCATTTTATTCTTTTATTCTATTTCTGAGACAAATACGTAGATACTCACTTGGAATACCACAATTTAAGATTTATATCCAAAAATATTTGTTATTTAGATATTTCTAAAATTAATTTCAAATTGATCGAACTGAAGTTGAAAATCTAGGTATAAATTTAACTTATATGTTTGAAATTGACATAATATGTGTAATTCGAACTTCAGAAATTTAGGTCTTCCGAAGCGATTATCTATGCACTTACCCATATTTCTTCTTCTTTTTTCCCCAAGAGAGTGAGGGGTCTGATAGCTAAAATTCTTCTTTAAATCAAGTATGGGGGGTTATATATTAGCATATTATAATTTGAAAAATAAACTAGCATAATATGATTGCTGGAAATTGACATGAACATTAATTATCTTTACTTTGGAAAGATAGGTTTTTCTTTACAATGATGAAAGATATAAGTATTTGGGCATTAATCATTAATAGTTACACAACAACTTCCACACCTAATTCAAGATTAAAAAAATACTTAGATTTTTGTTATTCCATCTTCAACAATATAACTTCCAAGCAAAAAAAAAATAATGATAGTTGAATGTGACAGATCGATATAAAATTGTATTAAACATATTATATATGTACATAAAACCTTTGATCTACTTACGCAAATAGCACAGAATCTTTTTCAAGTTGGTTATTTTTTTTTAAATTATGGTATGCTAGATAAATACAATGCCTTTATCAATTATATACTCCATCTCTTAATTTCATCTTGTTTGACACAACTACATAAAATAAAATAAGAGGCGAATTTAAAATCTAAAATTAGTGTGATTTTAATTAATTTTTAAAATATAATTATCATAATTCTCTGCTGAAAGTAATAAGCTGAATTAAATTCATAAAACTTGTCATAGACCATTTCTGGCTACACCATAAACAATTCAAGATATGCTTTTAGTACAATTTTGATTTTTTTCTTTTAAAATATTTATTGGTACGATAGTAACTGATTTAAATTTTTATTATAAGTGGGTGATCTAAAGATCTATATAGATATTCATATTTTACCCATATTTGTATGAACTTTTAAAATAGATTAATTTATATTTATCTATTTAAAAAATATGAGCGATCTATTTATATAAATATAGCTAAATGAATTCATTTTAGCGAAATTAGCAGCCTTAGCAGACAATAACCAAAACAAAAGTTGATGATGGCGCTCACATCTCATCTGGATAACTGGAGATAGAGGTGTCTATCTTGATTCCATCTTTTGCATGGACCCTACCACTTATCACACCAAAAAATTAATAATTTAACTTTTGAGAAATAATTTGGTAAGTCTTTTTTATCACATCCAATGTCTGAAATTCTAACTAAATTCATAGGGCTCATTCGGGAGTGACGCTTCCCATAATTTTTTTGTTATATCTAATGCTCTAATATGAAGTTACTAATTAAGGATAAAACAGTTCTACGACTCCACTATAATCCATATTGATAATTTGATAATATAATTATTAGGTAAGGATTATCAAACAGAATATAAATGCAATCCACACATTTATTAAAGGGAATTATCAAATGTTAGTATTCCCTCCGTTACATTATATTTGGTCCAAATTGAATTGATACATTCTTTTAAAATTTATTTTCTTCGTTCATTTTTATATATTCATATTTAATTTGATACATTTCTTAATAGGTAATAAATAAATTGATAACTGTACTATATTTTTATTTATTATAAGTTATACTAATTAAAAAAATAAATTAAAAATAATTAATAATTAATGATAAAGACAAAATATGTATAAAATGATAAATCATTTCTTTAATTATTTAGATTGAACAAATAAAAATACACATTTACATCTATTTTTATTATAGTGAATAAGTAAAAATAAACGGACCAAGTATTTTATTAAGGGCTTATATTATTTTCTCTTTTTATTTTTATTGTCCAGTATATTAAAAATTGATGTCCACTTTTATTTGTTCAGTTTCAATAATTTAGACAAATTGTATCAGTTTATACCTACTTTACCCTTATTTTAAGTGCTTTTTATTTCCCAATGCATTTTCTAAGACATTGAATTATATAGTAAATTTATTATTTTATTAATTACTTTTTAAGAAAGTGTGCCTAATCAAATAAGGACAAGTAAAATAAATGGAAAGAGTACTAAATTAATTTTATCAATTACTCCCTCCTTTTTATATTAGCCGGCCAATATATCAAAAATAAATGTCATTTTAACTATCCAACTTAATAAATTTAAAGAGTGTTATTATATATTTTTTTCTTTCTACCATTAGTATAAAATACATAAAGTAACAGTAGTCAAGTTTAAAGTTTCAAAATATCATTAATAAAATTAGTTTGGTAAAATACATTATTAATAAAAAATCTCTTAAAATTGAAAGTGCAAGTCAACTTGAGCCAAATAATAAGAAACGAAAAGAGTATGTGTTTTAAAATTTTAAATTTAACTACTACTAGTAATTTTAAACTCATTAATCCAGCTCATTATGTTTCTAAACTTCATTAAACAACCATTGTTTTCAGACATTATGCACTATAATTATGGACTAGTTTACAATTATAATCACCAGTTTCAATAAACATTGGACTATTTTGTGATCTCGAGGTTATTCATTTTTTTTTTCTTGACAATGAAAAATGGACTTAGAGATTAGAGAATATTTTAACTTTATCATTTGTGTGACCGGAAATAATAGAAATAGCAAGAAGATTCAAAAAGGTCCTTATAGTTTGCAAAATGGTCTATTTTTGCCCTTCATTTAGAGTTCGATAATTATTAAAGTTAAAGTAAGGTGTATAGAATTCTTTTTCTTTAAAAATATATTGAATTAAATTAGAAAATAGTTCATAGTCTTATGTGCTCAATAAACTATGCTATGGAATAATCAGTGATGGATCCAGAATTTTCAATAAGACAGTTCAAAATCTGAAGAAGTAGACACACGAACTAGTCGAAGAGGGTTCGACATCTATTATTTATACATAAAAATTTATTTTAAACATGTATAAATAATATAATTTTTTGTTATAGGGGGAACCCTCCCTTGGCAACAATTGTGTTAAATTAAAACACCGTCAAATAATTTTTAATTTAAATATCAATTAACATTAACCCGATTTCTTTTAATTGAACCATTTCCCTTTTTAACCCATGTCCGCCCCTTCTCAAAAGAACGCTTCAAACCTATTCTTCTCAAAGAAAAGTTTCTGAGGACCTGAATTGTCCGTGCTGCAAAGCTTACTTGGTGCTTTATAGTCAGGTTGATATGTCTTGATGTCAAATTTGTTTGCAGAGAAGGGGCAGTAGGATAAGATAGCGAACATCAGAAAAGGAAGGCGAGACAAGGGAGTGAAGAAGGCGATAGGATTCACCTTATTTAGGGCGGTGTAGTGAGCGGCACTTTCCACACAAGATTTCTGACTCCCATTTCTTCATTTTTGTAACAATCCTCAAAATGCTCATAAGTGCCTTAAGAATACCTTGGGAATAAGCCGCTCAAATAATGTATTATCCTTAATCTTTTTGAAAAAATATGAGTTCAGAATATCGATCAGGGGGTCAAAACCTGCAGGAAAATAGTTTCGATGATTTTTAGGACCCGTAGATCGAAAGATAGATTTCTCAAGAAATTGTACAAAACAGAAAGGTCCACGACAATTCCACATCGCGGACCTGGCAAGGATTTTCTGGCCGAGTTGGATTTTTAGTAAGGGCATTTTAGACTTTTTCCAAATTGTTAGTTAATGAACCTAGACGTTTTTAGAACCTAATTCAACTCTATAAATTAACCTAAACCTCTAATTTTATTCATTCTTCTACAATTCACCTACTCAAATATTTCTCTCTCTACAAAAGACTCTCCAGGACTCCAGTGAAGACTTCAAGTAAATTCACTCAAGCTCTCCATCAAAACTCTCAAGTTCTTCCAAATTAATTGGTGAACTCACTTAAGGTATGTGGGTATTAATTCATGGATTCTTTCGTCCATGAATCCCAATTAATGTCTCAAGGTTTTCTATCAAATTAAAGTTTGGTATTTTATGGGTTTTATGATCTCTATTCCTATTGCATGAATTTTGATTTAAAGTATGATCATGAGTCTATTTTGATATAAATTGATGGTTATTGCATTAAATTGAAGAGTTTTTCCATGAATTCTCTTATTTTGATTTCTAGGGTTCATGATGTAAAGTATGAGTATTTTCAAATATACTTTCTAATGATATTATCTATATGAATTATGTATGGGCTGAAAGAAAATTTATGATCATACATGTTTTCAAGTCAATTACATGATTTTCAAATCAATTGATCATGCATTCATGTCTTACCCTAATTTGAAGTATAAACTATGATCATGAATTTCCAAGTATGAATTATGATTATGTATTTCAATTATGATCATGGACTATAAGTATGTTTCAAATTATGATTTTCATGCAAATTATGGAAAGGGTGACTTAGGGCACAATAGGGTGCCTTAAGGCGTAATGATATGAACTACGTATGTATGATTTGCAATGATGAAAGGACAATTCTCACATTACAAGTATGTTATAAAAATGAGTTACTCCATGATTTCAAATCTATGATAATGACTAGGGGTGCTCACGGTTCGGTTTGGATCGGTTTTTATTTAAAAAATAACCAAACCAATTGAGTCGGTTTTTCAAATTGTCAAATTAAACCAAACCAAACTATATCGGTTTTTACTATTCGGTTTTTATCGGTTTTTTCGGGTTTTGTCGGTTTTTAAAATACCTTATAGTCACTATTTGAATAAACAGAAAATAAATTTCAAAAGTATTTTCTTATTATAAATTTCATTGTAGCCAGTAGCTACTAGCCAAGATTGACGCATACATGTTTAATAATAGAGAATGACTCACCTAAAGTTTTACTATTTGTAATTGTGAGTAGCTTTTCTGCGTATGAAGTCCACATTTTATTTATTTTTACTTTATTTAGTATAATTCAAAAGAATGGCCCAAGATCAAAAATATAAAAACTCAATATAAATTATATTTTTTTTACAAAAAAATTAAAATACACATACATATATATACAAATTTAATTTTTAAAATATGTATATATAAAGTCGGTTTGGTTCGGTTTTTTCGGTTTTTTTTAGACTTGAAACCAAAACCAAACCAAATATAGTCGGTTTTTAAATTTAAAAACCAAACCAAATCAAACCAAATAAATGTCGGGTTTTTTTTCCGATTTGGTTTGGTTATCGGTTTGGTTCGGTTTTTTGATTTTTCGTGTTCAGCCCTAATAATGACTATGATATATGAAATTATAATTTCTATGATATGTATGTATTCCGTGGGATTTGACTTAGCGTCGAATGTGGACTTGAGGTGGGGGCTCGAAATATGGGGTCCTTATATAAAGTCTCTTGTCTCATAACTACATGCCACCGTAGGTTGCCTTCATGGTCTAGCTATTGAATCCACATATAGCATATGCATGACCCGCTTAGCGGGGTAGAGTCTACCTTGGCAAGTAGATTTTCCTTTTTCTTCATTCTATGGGGAGACAACAGGATTTCATGTTATAGCTCGCATGGTCTTATTGTCGGTTATGGTTCCTATCCACATATGTATGGTCCTTTTCATGTTCTAAATGACTAATCATATCTTTTACTTTATATGATACTCTTATGGTTTATTATGCATTGATCCTTCTTAAAGACTACTTATGATTTTTACTACTTCTCCTATCATGCTATTTAAAATGGTCATTTGTACAAATATGATTTTCTATGCATTGCATTCCCTACATACTTAGTATATTCCAACGTACTAATGCATACTTTTTGCCTACATTATCTCATAATGTAGGGGTTGAGGTTGAGGATCACACTCATCTACGTGGTAGTTAAGCTTTCCTATCGCAGCGGTTGTGGTGAGTCCTCATTTATTGGGGACTAGTTATCGAGCTAGTTATTATTTTTAAAGACTTTTGCTATGTTTCATATTGAGGGTGAGGTAGGGACATGTCTTAACTCCCGCCCATATTCATGAGTAGAGGCATCTAGTTGGACAAATATTTCGAGTCTATGTTGTCATGTGTCGCTCTTAAATTTCTATTCATGATTTAGACTCTCTTATGAGGTTTCCGCTTTTATTTTACCTTGTGTATGCTTATGATATGTACAAGAGGCTTGGTTGGATCCCTTCAGGGTTTCAATCGACGTGTTACGACTAGCCCTAGGTCGGGTCGTGACAATTTTCTTATTCTTTCATATATTGATGATTTTTAACATTATATTTTGGTACTGTATTACTACTTTTTATGAATTTTTTAATTAATCTCAAGTGTTAATACTAGAATTAGAGACACTGAAAGGAATTAATCAATTAAAAGAAACATTAAGCTTTGCTGCTAAGTTTGAAATTGAAAGAAAAGTAGTCCATTTTAATGGTGGATTTTGGGTGAAGCCGCAAATTAAGCTCAAACAGGATTTAGAGAAAAGCAAAACATATAAATCACTTATTGAAAAAGAATTATATGAGTTCTTTGGACAGATTACCTTCTTTTTTCTTGTTGCCTAGAATACAAACACTATCTGTAAATCACTTACTGAAAAAGATTTTGTGAAAGTTAACTGCTTTGCAATCAGTCTTAAGATACTTAAGATACTAGAATTGATGTTTCTTATACCAACCAGGCAAATTGATGTTTTTTGAGTTTTTGAAAGTTCTCCAGTCCTAAGGAACTTTTCGTTTAAGAAGAATGGGTGAAATGGGCTTAAATCGTTCTTTTAAGAAAGGCTGGGCATGAGTTAAAAAGAAAATGGGTCAATTAAAAGAAATCGAGTTAATTTTAGTTGATTTGGGGATTTTCATCATTACAGGAGCATGAGTGAAAATTTTATAAACAGTAAAGGGTATTAATAACTTCATTTTAATAGAAAGGGTAAAGTCTGCTAATAAATGAAAGTTGAAAGATATTTTTAACCCTTTTTTCGTATATATATATATATATATATATATATATATATATATATATATATATGCATGCCTGGTTGGTATAAGAAAAATCAATTCCAGTATCTTTAGCTGATTGCTAAGCAGTTAATTTTTACAAAATCTTTATCAGTAAGTGATTTATAGATAGTCTTTTTTCTTCTTCACCTTTCCTCCTTTGAAATGTATTATAGGCATGTGATTTTAGACTTTCCCACCAACTTTTCAGATACAAAAAAAAAAAGGTTCATGATTTCGACTGTCTGTAGAAAGAAAAAAGAGTTTTCTTCATGTCTAAGGTACCAAAGCCATCACAATATGAGAAATGAGGAAATTAATTCGCCACACACTTTTAGTACTTTAAAGTTTAAACACTAAGTTTTATTTTGACATTTGGTAAAAGATATCATTTCAATCCTAGTGGCTTTGTGCTTTTTCTCTCAACCAAGTGCAATATTTGATCATAATACGTTGCATGCAACTTAACAAAATTAGAATTAAAGAATAAGAATTACTACATGTATATAATATGTTAGTAATAAATTATTTATTTTCTTATTGACCGTATTCTTAGTATAAGTTCTAGATCAACAATCAGTCATTTTACTTATGTAATATATCATACACCGCAAGTCACAACTCACACTCGATTGCATCTATAAATTTCATCTTACATATAAATATTACAATATTTCTCATAATAAAATCCTTTTCTCTTTTAATTAACTCGCAGCTCTCAACACACGTCAATGCATACACCAATATATTATGTATGTAGACCCATAATATATGTTGTGCGCGTGCACGTTTTTTGTGTTGCCTTGTGGAAGCTCCAAATTAAAGCCCTCCAATTTATATCTTAATTAGGTAAAGAAGAAGGACCTCCATTCCACAAATTAAATGGCTTTCCAATATTGACACTTTCATCAGCACCATGCTTTTTTTTTTTTTTTCTCTCTTTCTGAATTAAGTTGGACCATTAGGGTTGCATGTGACATTTAAATAACATATCTTATACTAATCTTATAAATTTAAATAGGCAAATTTACAGGACATGTCAAAAGGGAGAGTCATTGTCTCTTATAACCCTCAAATTAATTACCAAACTAAACAATACAAGAACTAAAAGTTAATCAAAGGGATTTGGAAATTAAAGAAAATAGGAGTTTGATAAATTTGGTATTATCACTAAATTAACTGGTATTTTTATTCCACAATTTTTTAAAAAACTAAATCAATTACCTACTAACTTTGTCACTAATGTGTCGTTAAATAGCTAGTAGCTAGTTAATAAAATTATTTGATAATCTATAGCTAAATCGTAACTAATTAAACATAATCAATGACAACAAAGCTCTGTATGTCGCTAATTAGTAATTAATACTCACCTGATGGATATATATTTATATTTTATTGACCAGATATATATTTTCATTTGAACTCCATTATGTTTATACTTTATAGCCAACAGATTGTATATGTTGCCCTAGACGTATAAAGTCCATAACTAGGGATGTTAATCATTAATGATCAGGCTGAAGATTAATTTGCCAACCCAAGTTAATTAGAATTAATTAATACTATAATCTAGACTAGGATAGGTTCTCGCAGTGGTATATTTGTTCAATCACATGATATCCACATGAAATTGTTGTATTGTCAATTGATATATACATATATTAATTATATGTAAGTAAAATAGAATGAAGAGGCTCGAAAAAAATTATACTACAAAATTGTTTAAGAACGACAAAAAAGCCCTCGGTGATTAATGAGATGGGTGGACTCCTTAGGCTTGGACAATTCTCCTCCCTTTGCGGGTGGACTCCTCCTCATCTATTTGAGCTAACTTTTGGGTTGTAAATTAGGCATAAAATCTAATTTTACAAAAATAAACATCAAATTGCCTCCTCCTCTCTTTGACCTAGCTTTGGGGACGTTAGTTAGGCTTAAAATTTAATTTTACAAAAATAAACATCAAATTGGAAATAGAAGTAAAGCCTCCACTGAAAAATGTTTAGTGTTTATTCCACAGATATTTTGATTGATTCGGTGAAAAAAGAAAAAAATAGTACGTAATGTTTTTATATGGAAAAATTAGAAAATTGTTTCTCTATTTTCCCAGTGAGCTATTTCGTTGAAAAATGAATGAATAAATTATATTTTATTGCACATATTTTTAAATGATTCACGATGAAAAAAACTTTTATTTGTAATGGTGTTCTCTCTCCTCTTTCATGTCACTAGAATGCCACTCTGCATCACTTGCTAGTCAAAGTAATTAAGAAAGGCAAGTTGGATTATGCGACCTCATAATTATATATCCTGTCCACCCAACATGGATGGCTTATAATGTGTGTTGGAAGCATATATACATAAGAAAATTCTCTAACCTATAGTGGTATATTGAATGTGATCATTCAGCAGAATATTTCCAGTATACTTTGAACTCTCCAAATTTTGCCCATCATTCAGATATAAGTGGATTTACATGATAGGGCTATACCTCTAAAGATGCTACTTGCATTATACCAATGATTACTCAATAGTCATGTCATTTTTTTCTTTTCAAAATGAATGATTCACCACCCTAAGAACCAGACTCAGGGGAAGAATGTTTTGATTTTGGCAATGGAAAATGACATAGTATTTGGTCACTTAGACATCGAAAAACTGAATTATGAAATTGTGAGACATAATTTTTGAATTGAATTAACATGTCCAATTGAATAAGCATGAATAAAGGATCCACGGATTGAAGGGAGAAAATTGAATTCTAGTCATAACTAAATATTAAATTTCTTATTTGCTTTAGCTCGGTGGAAACAATTTTTTTTTCTTCGGGATTCTATTAAATAGTAATAATAAAGAACTAAATAACTAGAAAGGTTGTCAGAATACCCCCTCTTTTAGAAAAAAAAACATCTATAAAGCTATTAGTTTTACATGTATTCATCAAATTAAATCAAAAGCTGACACAGACATTATGAGTGGAATTCTTTTGTTTCAAAATTTATTCATATCTTAGATCTATATATAAATTAACTCAGTTCTCATCACTTGTGTCACGGATTCAATCCCAAAGGTCAATTAATTAAGCTCTCGCAACAAGTGAAGATAGTCGTTATATCTAAGTTCATACTTTCACAATTTTTTTTGGCTTGTCAAACTTTTTTTGCATTCACCAAGAAAATTAGACCACACAATGTTGGGAACAAGTTATTTCGAAATTACCTAATTCCTCCGATTAAATGTAGAATAAAAAAATCCTATATTTTATCTAGGAATTACTATATCTTATATCTCACATCAAACGACTCCTTAGTTTTACTAAACTAGGCGTATGAGTAAGGAACTAGTTTTGTTGCTTGCTTTACCTATTGGGTAGATAATATATAAGCCTTGTTCAATCTCGAATTTCAAGCCAAAAATTTTGTTCATATTGTAAGAATCTAGGTTCAAAACTTTGTTTTTGCCATTGACGGGCCGTTCTAATAGCAGTGTTATACTATATACGTGTGCAAAATCTTTGATTGATGTTCCTGAATAAAGTTGGCCAATGATAGCTTATGAATGCTAATATCTAACTATCTTACTCTTAGCCAATGATACATTTAATTTTAAGAAGAAGAAGAAACTGAAAAACCTTCTCTAATGCAGTTTGGCAGCATACAAAATCAATTCCCAATACTCGATAGGAGTCGAATTTCACATTCCAAATTCCAATTCCCCAGCCTTGAGTCCTAATAGTTTTAGAGCACAGGCTTTTTTCCCCTATTTCTCGCCCAGTGTAGGCTCAACTAAATTTGAATTTGCCTCGAAAAGTACACATTGAAGTACTAAGCACTTCCTATTTATACCCACCTGGCAGAGCTTGAACCCGACACCTCTAATTACTACTCTACCATAGTATGTATGGTCTTTGGGCGCAGCATTATAGTTGTTATGTAACAAACTTAGCACACGGTGGCACGACAAGAGGGGTTGCTCAAATCATGATAGGCATCCAAAAATAAACCTTGCATAATTAATTCCTGCAAAATTTGCTTTGGCTCAATAATGAGCACAACAAGTCAGTTATGGTGATATATATCCATGGCGGAGCCAGCTTAGGTGGCGAGGGTGGTTCGGTGCACACCCTTAGTCCAAAATTTATGTGGTGTACAAAGGTTTAGTGTATATTTAATTTTGCACACCCTTGATACAATTGAAAAGAAAATTTGCATCACCATTCACCAAATTTCTGACTCCGGTATATAACATCAATGTTTCTCATCATTGAAATACTAGTTGATGTTTAAAACGAAACATTAGCTGATAAATTGGCATCAGAAAAGAAGTAGAGAGTCATTAAATTACCATTTGAGTTCCCCCCTCGTACAGTTTCCACAAACTTGTAGGTGGGAATACATGAAAGAACAGTACCTTTCGGTTTGGTGTGTTTGCATTTATCAATTCTTTTTCGTATTTCGATTTATCATTGTATATAAATTTTTCTCCTCTAGCATTACATCTTTTTCAAAGTGATCATCTGAACAAAATACTTAGAACTTAAAAAAAAAAATATAAGTGTAAAGACCACCTCTTAGTTTAAAAAGTGATGCTCTAATAATTACCTATTAGTGAACGCATACAAAACACACAAAGAATAGTTAGTATGGACTCATGTAATACTAATCGGTTTGGTTTCCGTATAGATACTACTGATTTTGGTGTCCATCATTCTTTGTTGGTTCCGTGGTGGTTGAGAAGCTGCTACTTGACTAAGTTTAATCTCTGTTAGACACTTACATAACTTGAAACATTAACGACATAAGTTGAACGATTTTAGTAAGTTACTCAACGTTATTGTTGGGTTTAATTGATAATTTGAATGGAAAATTGAGGGGAAAAAAAATGGAGAGGAAGATGATATGTTATCTCTTGCTTTATTAAATAAGCTTTGGTCCCACATAGGTGGTGGAAATAAAAAGTCTCCTACTTAAAAGTAGAAGCACTCCTTCATGTTGCTAAAGGGTCAAGAAGAGGGTCTCCCCTCGCGCCGTCGTCGTCGCTTGCTCGGCTCGGATTCAGATTGATATGATTGATTGATTGATAGGGTCTCCCCTCGCGCCGTCGTCGTCGCTCAGCTCGGATTCGGATTCGGTCAATTGATATGATTGATTGATAATCTTTTTGGACCAAATTTTCTTTAAATTTTAATTAATTAATATTATTTATTTATTTAATTAATTAAGGGGGAAAAATCCTGACCCGCGACCCGTTTCTTTCCCGGATTAATTTAAAATTTCCCTCCGTTTTTCCAACGGATTTTTGAAAGGTTGCAACCTTGTCCGAAAAATTGCAAACCTTTTCTCAACAGGCAAACCTTTTCCCAACAGGTGCCTTTTCTTAAAAGGTGTAAACAGTCTATATATATCTGTTAATCCTCAGAATGTTCCATAAAAAAATTCTGAATATACCATCTTCTTCTTCTTTCTGCACTTCCTAAAACTCGTGTGAAATACAGCCATCAAGTGGTTCACAGTCACCCAAAAATTAGCAGTACCTCTACTTTGGTGAGTAAATCGTTCTATCCTGGGAGGAAAGATTCCAAAACCTCGGGTACTTTGAGGGGAATAATTTCCTTAAGGACACACTGTGCAGTCAGTGGGCTCGATTTTGTTCTTGTATTAATTTTCCAGATTCTGTGTTTTATTACTTTTAGTTGTTGTTACTGTTTTAATATTTTCCAATACAGTTTACTAACAGTTATGTCATCTTTCGAGTTTTGTATGAAACTTCTTATTTTTTTTGGTAAAAGAGAAAGGAAAGGATAAAGTATTGATTGCAATAGCTCACTTAAGAAAGAAAATTATATTAAGATAAGTGAAAATGATATATCTTTTCCTAGCCTAAATTCTTCTTTGTGGCCGCATAATATGGGAGATTTCTCTTGCTTAGAACACACAATGCCAAACTTAGCAGTCAAACAAAATTATGCATGTGTATAATAATAAGTTGCAACTCATTGACTTTGCCCACCATTTATATGGTTTTGAGCTTTGTTCTAATGTTGCATTCAGTGCTGTTGCAGCTGAAGTTTATGAGGAATTTTCAACCTCCTCACACTGAGCTTGCACTGAATGGTTTTGAAGTGTTTATGAATGCAAGTGGAAGTCATCATCAATTTACTAAAGCTTAATCTTCGCTTTTGTGCTTGTATAAGTGCCACATATTTTCGAGGTGGAGTTTACATGTACAGTAATCACCAAGGATGTGATGATGATCATCTCTAATATGGTAGCAAGTCTGCTTTCTGTCCTCTCAATTGTCTGTATATTTATTAGCTTAGGTGATTTGAAGATAATAGTGCTTATATACTCACTCTGGTAACCTTTTGTAGCAGTTTTATTAGTGTGTGTAGTCATTGTTGATTTACCTCAGGCAGATGGGTGTTCTTGTGTCTTTGTAAACGGAGATATGGTAGCACAAGGTTCACAATTTTCCATGAAGGATGTTGAAATGGGTTTTGCTCAAATAGATCTAAGATTTGGTACGCTTGGATCTAAGATTTGGTATGCTTATATGATTTTGGACAATCCTCCCCTTTTGAGCTAGGTTTTGGAGTTAAGGCTTAGGTGTCATTATCTTTATAGAAATCAATATCTGAAAATGTTGCTATATAATATCCTCAACCTTTTACTCATTGCGAGTTGGTGAGGGGGTATCTAAGTATTTTTTGGGCTACCAAACTAATGCCAACAAATTGGTTCAGATTATACTCAAGTATTAATCCCACCCAACTTAAGGATTTGCGTGTATTAATTCCTCGTCCATGCTTTTGCTTACTGATTCCTCATTGTTCATAGCTCAATTAATTTAAAGTTTCCCTTAAATTTTGTTATGCCTGCTAAGCAATAGCCAAATCTTGATATGTAGAGCTTGTTTTATTGAAGAAATAACACAATGCAATGATAGGAACTTTAGCACATTTTGTAGAGGCGAGTGAATTATTTTCTGTTGAAATCTCTAAAGTTCATTAGCCATCCATTTAGTGAAGTGATAATGGTTCTTGCTTCCCCTTTTGGTACTGTCTGGTTTAATCGCCGTTGCTTAATTAAGTTTGCTTAGTGAACTGCTTTCTGTTTTCGGATTAGATACCCACCTGCTTGCTGGATATATGATTATCTAGGAGTAAGTGGTGCATCTGGATTTTTGCTTCCAGTTTCTGGTGGTGCTGATAGCTAGTTCCTCCCTTGTTGCTATAGACTATAGTTGGTTCAATGTGCCAGCTTGTAGTAAAAAGTTTACTGGATCATTCCCTTCTAAGTATATATATTGTTGAGTTCTAGATATTTTCCCTGTTTTTGTAGCTAGTGTTTGACAATCGCATTGCTGTCATGTAAATAGGTTTCGTCGTAGTTGCTGAGAAGAATGAAAATGCAGTGATTATGTTCCCCTATCCTTGTAGGCGCCTGAACCTTTGGCACTTTCCTACGTGAACCAACAGCATCCTTCAGTGGAAAAATGATAGATAATTACTGGTGCTGCTTGATTACTCAAATTATTAGCTCGATTCATATTTGGTCAATTGTTCTTGAGAAAACATGATAAGTGTGGAGGTCTGCTTTGTTAAAATGTACTACTACTAAAGAATGATCTTTCACTTATATAATTTTGGGATTGAACTTTCCATGGTATAGCTGAACCGAAAATGTTACAGCATGGCCAAATTTTTGGGACATCCATGTTTTGTCACATTAGTGGTCAAGTTTCCACTACACATAAGCTATTTTCCGTTTGTATAGTGTTCAAGAGCTGGCTAGCATTTTTATTAGTATGGCATTTACCATCGTGCATGTCCTGTAATACATGTAACGTGTCTTCATTTACGTTATGCTGACTGATAAATTGCATTGAGCTGGTCGGATTGTCTACCTTATTGTCAAAGTTAAAAGTAAATAGCACTGAGCTTTGTTTTCTCTATAGTATATTCACCAGTGATGTCAATGCAGAAATTGCAAATGGCTTTTTTCTTTCCTGGCCTTGGGCAGCATATTTCTGGTCCAGAACTGAGAGCCCTTTTAGTAATCTTAGTACATGTAGAAAATTTGAACTTTGCAAAGATGAGAATTGTTCATCATGAAATCTCGACTAAACCAACGCTGACAACCAACCTCATGAATTTTAGGAGTCAACCCTGCTTAGATTTCCCTCTTAAATGTCATTCATTCTCTAATATCAAGGGACTAATTAGCATTCCGAGAAGTGATTATTCCCATTGAGTCTAATGACACCTTTGATCTGAACTTTAAGGGGTTTAAATTTTGCATGTCTTAATTTTATTGGAGGATGAAATTAGAGAGAGAATGATCTTCTCCAACAGTAAGAAGATGATCTAATATAGATTTTATGCCTTCTCTTTTATTGATTCATACATGTCACCTTCACTGTAGAAGTCCAATGGGCTTCTTCTCTCTTCTGGAGAAAACCAGCACTTTTTCAGAACTCTATTTGAAAAAAAACAAAATATATATTTGAATTGATTATTGAGCCAAGCTAGTATCGCTCAACTGCATACGATTCAGAATCCACAACAAATCGGGCAAAGTTTTTGGTTGATGAGATAGGATCCTGTCATCTTAATGTTAGCATCAATGGCGTGGTCTCTTTGTTAATCTCTCTGTTTCAAACACTCTATGGAAAGCGTCCATGATACAAGATAGAATAGTATGAAACTTACCATTATCTTATTATTTGCTTTTATGTATTCACTTTATGTGAGAACTGAAACCTTTACCCTCATGTTGTTTGGCCAACTAATAGTTGGTTAGACTAAGAGGAACCACTTCTGAAAGGCATAATACACTTGAAGTTGGATTCTGAAAGAGCTAGGCACTAAAACGTGGCAATTCATATAAGATACACTCCAACTGATTTGCATTATGCCACGTAGTACACGTGTGCCTACTTGTTCAACCTTATACAAGTTTAAGTGTCTACTTGTGCACACCCAAAGTTGAAGGACATAAATGACAGCTGAGCCCAAACTTATGTATTATGCCTTTCTGAAATAAAGACCAAGTTATTGCTTCACAGTGAAATTTGACCTGATTCTTTCTTTGCAGGTAGATGGGGGATCAAAATAGAAAATTTAGGGTTGCAAAACATTCAAGCTTGAGTCCGAATGGTCCTGGCATTCATGTTAGCATCTCTGCTGCCATGGGTCCATAACAAACCTGGTTTTCATCTAGTTTTGGGTAGCTCCAGTGTCGATGAAGGATTGCGAGGTTACTTAGTTAAGGTAGAAGAAACTTTTGTTGTTTTGAGCATTATTTCACTGTTAACAGCATTTATCCTATAATAAAATCCAGTCAACAGAGGATTTTTGGGGCATCTACTACTGTTTGAATTTATTTGTGGCGGGCTTGAACTCTCCTTGTATTTGATCTTCTGTGCTTCACAGATGACAAAATTGGCTTCATGGTGTTCCTTGAACTGTATATTAGTGCATCTCTCTTTATATACCCGTGATAACTGTCTATCTTTGCTGTATCATTGTAGTCCAGCAGATATAAATCCGATTGGAAGCATCAGTAAGATGGATCTTCGAATATTTCAGAAATGGACATCTTGGTTGCTCATACCTGGCAGAGATTGAAACTGCACTGCCTACTGCTGAAGTGGAACTTAAACGTTCAAATTACAGTCTGATTTGATATCTGATTCAAATATGACCTATGATGAACTTTCAGTGTCTGGAAGGTGGCGGAAGATTTTTCGCTGTGGACTCGTATCAATGTTTAAGGTTTATCCTCTCATTAGTAAGTCATTATGGAAGCAGACTTGCTGTAGGATCATTTCTTCCACAGATTTTCGTAGTCCTTGACACATCACTGAATCATATTGCAGAATCTGTGTTGCAAATGGGGCACAAAGTTGAACCGTGCAGAGGTCTCTGACAAAGTGAAATACTATTCCATCAATAGACACAAGACGACTGTACTAGCGCCTTCATATGATGTCGAGGTACTTCACTTCTATGTTGCATGGATGATGGATCCTAATTTACTTACATTGTAAATATCTATGTTTGGTATAGGTACTTCACGGGTTGCTTCTAGGGGCAGAGCAAGGTATGGCCAAGGGTTTATACACGGTCAATTTTCTTTTATATATATATATATATATATATGTATATATAGTGGATGTTGAACCATTTTCGGCTTAATTGTTCATATTTTGAAACCACTTAGTAAAAATTCTAACTCTACTCCACTACCGGTGTCTTCTAAAATACATAAAAAAGATAAGCAAAAAGCCTACAAATTCCCATAGGGGATACTTATACATACCCATACTGAATGCCTACTCGTTCCCATAGCCAAGTAGTCAGAGCAAGTAGAAAGGATTTAGACATTGTAATGCTTTTGTTCTGTGTTTCATTAGAGAAGCAACATTATCATTCATCATCATCTACATCTCAATCCCAAGCAAGTTGATGCTTGCTATATATATTCTCACTGATTATATCCCTTCATTTAGGCTAAAATAAAAGACATTAGAAGTTCTGTATATTTTCTACATAACATTGTTTTATCAGAGAAGCATATAAAGGTTTCTGGTCTTGCAGAGTTAAGTTATTCACCCAAGGACAACAACAGGTTTGATCTGCGACAGCTTCTATACAATGTCAGCTGGCCTTATCAATTTCGAAATATTGATAAACTTGTGAATAAGTTTGCTGGTGATAAAGAAATGAGTGTTGTGACTGATTCAACGAGATATGCCTTGCCTGCATTAAGATTTAAAACTTGTCGTCTACTTTCAGGAAATGTTTGGAACAGAGAACTTACACAACTGGCTCGGAAGATCCGAGGGCTGGTGTTTTATTCTAGCTCGATGATTTAGCTCAACGTGCAGCTGAGTAGGAGAAACTGGATTTTCAATGCTTTCCAAGGAATCTTCATTTTTACGTATAAAAGATTTGAAAATGTCATTTTCTTCTATTCATTTTGTATGTGACCGATAGACATCAACCTTCACATTTTCTTTCAAGTTAACAATTTAAGACAATTTTCATATTCTCCTTAGTAGGTGAAGGGGATGTTGTTTAGCAAACCATTAAAGGTTAAGAATGTTTAGTGGAATTTACTCCTCTATTGATACAAAACAACTACTACAAGATAGAAAAATGAGTGAGTTAAACGAAAACTCTGAGATCAATCACCTAAACGAAAGACCAACCAAGTAATTTATTTATCTTTTTATACATTAGCAGCTTTTTTTTTTTTTTTTTTTTTAGCATTCTTTTACCTAGTACAACAGGTTATTTACTTACTCGTTTATCAAAATTATATTACTATTATAAGTTCAAAGAAGCAAAATAGTTGAATTAATGGTCAAAACTCAAAAACGCACTTAACTATTACCTTTTTGTGAGTTTCATATCTCAACAATCCATTGTTCTCTTTATCTATCTAAAATATCACTATCAAAATACATCTCGACGTTGAGTTAATTTGCCAAATATATGTTCCTAATCTACGCGTGTAAGCCAATTCAACATTGATGTGTGTTTTAATACAAAGGGAGTGAGAATTGATGTATGAAACTCGCATAAAGGTAATAATTTAAATAGATATAAATGAAATAATGAATAGTAAAGATATGAATTCGAAAAAAACGACAACTATAGTTTAAGCGTATTTTTTTAATCATTAACTCATGTTAGTTTAATTGAAACTTGCATTTTCTTTTTGGGAATGATTCTATTAAACTTTTTTTTCGTGAATTGCGGCAAACATTTTATAAAGAAACAAAATCTTTTTAGGCCGTTGCCGCTCATGATCCTTTTTTCCCTCCATTTTTTTCTCATGTACTGACAGTACCAGTGACAATATTGTACTTAAATTCGTTTCTCAGGGGCACTTGAGTAATTTAATAAAGTGAAACAATTTCCTTCTGTTTCCTATTTAGAGTAAAAAAACCACCTTCGCGAATTTTGTTCTTCACATTTCTGTCTGGAAAACCTTAAACGACAACTTTGTGATTAGTTCAAGGAAACAGCAATGGATGCCGACCAGGTGACAATTTTTAATTTTATTTTTGCATAATTTCATTTTTAGGATAAACATTATTTTTAGTTTCTTGTATTATATTGGAGTGAAACAGAACAAGTTTGGGACTGAGGAGTACTAATATTTAGTGATATATATATTTTTGATAATTTTCGTATGTATGTATTTATTACTATTTGTTGCTATATTTGCTTTGTATCATTTTTTTTTTGCCTTAGCGAGGTAAGGCTGAAGGGGTTTGTTCGAACTCATTCGGTGGAAAATTACAAACCTTTGAATGAAAATTTTGGTTCTTCTAGTTAGTGTAAGGCAGAGTTAAGGTTTGCATATATCCTGACCTCTTCAGACTCCACTTGTTGAGTATGTTGTCGTTGTTAATGTTTCATCTGTTAATGTTTTTTGGTTGCAGAGATTAACAGCCTTGGAAAAGGCCTATATGGATGTAGTATTGAACACAGAGAAGGAGGCAGCGACGAGAATTATGGTGTCGGAACAGAAAGCTCAATGTTTTCGGGAGGAGCTCCAAGTGGTGAAAGAAAAGGGGCTAATGACGCTGATGAAGCTCAAAGAGATGATGGATTCTAAGGTGAACTCTATTGAACACTGAATTTTATTGTTACTAGTATTTATGTAAATTCAGTGAAGCTAGAAATTTCGTTAAGGGGGTTTAATATTTAATATATATGTATGAAAAATAATTTCCCACCTATATATATAGTATAATTTTGTAATGAGTGGTGTTCGACTGACCACCCTTCGCTACATGTGGCTATGGCACTGTTTATCTTTTAGATTCGGTTGTATTTATCTTCTAAAATTAGATGATTATCATCGGAAGATATTATACAGTTACACTTTAGACCCTTTAGTAATTTGATTCAAACAAAACTCACATAAGGAGTATTCTTGGGAAGGTGGTTAATTCACACTTACCCTTCTATACTAGTAGCCCTAGTATCATTTGTGTTTCTTGTCTTTCGATTTTTGTTATTATCTGTGTTTCTTGTACTTAGATTATCATATTATTTTGTGATATTTATTGTTCCTTTTCTCCAAATTTCTATATTATGCTTTATGTAGTATTTTGTTATGACTTTTTCACTTGTGTTATTTTTTTTCCCGAACTGCTTTGTTTTACTTTTTCTTGATTTGAAGGTCTATCAAAAACAACTTCTCTACCTTTCAAGGTTGGTAAGGTCTGCGTATAGTCTTTCCTCCCTAGACTCCACATGCGGGATTACACTGGGTATGTTGTTGTTAAATAATTGAACAACAATCATCTCCAAAACCACAACAACAATCCTTCTTATCCTTGGTATCATAATACTTGCTCAAACCATCCACCTCAGTGGCAGTCCTCGCATAACGCTAACACCACTGCTGTTCTTTGCTCAAACCAACAAGATTGTCCATGTTGCAAGCGTCTGCCGATCTTAGTCCCAAAGTGGCCAAAGCCAACTATATCTCACACTTCAATACTACAACTAATCCTTGTAATATTGACTGTTGCCACTCGTCATATCACAAAGAAGCCACACAACTAACAACCGTATTGCCGTAACGAGTATGTCTCCATGGGCGATGGTAACAAAATTTTTGTATCTCGTACTAATTCGCTGAGTTACAAACATCAAATAAAGATTTTAAGCTAGCACACACTCTGTGTGCTCCAACTATCAAACATAATCTTATCTTTATTTCAAAATTATGTTAGGATAATTTAACCTCTGAATTTTTTCCTTTCCATTTTGTTGTGAAGACCTGAAAACGAAGACGTCGTTGGCGTGCAGCCAAAAGATATGGACTGTATGAGTGTCTCATTTTCCTCCAGAAGTTCACATGTCCTCCACTGCAACCCCCATTACTACTTGGCCATCAAATACTTGGTCATCCCCACCTTAGAGTTCTTAAATACATCTTGAATAATTTCTTGCTACCATTCTCTGAGCAAGACAATTTATCTTCTGTAGTTCTTGTTTGTCTACTAAAGCACATCAACATTCGTCTCACAAATTGACTCTGATAAGTTCTAAATGGGGGCTTCTTCAAATTTATCTCTTGATAATTTTTTTATGGCATCTTTATTGATCAATACATGAGAGTAGGCTATACTCGCTAAAACCCAAAGATTAGGTCAAAGGCCGAGGAAAATCTGAGATGAACACGTGAGGTAGATTTGTGTTCATGTTTATTTTTGGAGTATAGTTTATGCCAGGGTTAACATAAGCATCCAAACGTTCTTTGAGAGGCATAGTCTTCTGTCTTGCTAAATAATTTTTGAAAGGGGGAGTAATTATTTAAAAGTGAGGTGAGTAGGCATTTGTTTAGATAAACAACATGGTGACATGCGAAGGACCAAAAAAGTCTCGGAAGATACTCCTCGCGTAAAAATGTTCTTTCAGTTTCAATAATTTGACGATGCTTAGGCATATAAGATGGAGTAAAAAGATGTTTGATTTGGTATCAAAATGTTTTTCTACAAAAAGGATGAAATTTCTGAAAAAGCTCTTTCACTTCATTTGTACCTTTTTAGTGTGTAGAGCCAAGTGTTTGTCTATTGATCAACAAAGATGCAATAATACAAATTTTTATCAAGAGATAGAACAAGAGAGGGCTCTCACAAATCACTAAAAATAGTTTAAAGCGGTTTAGAGCTTTTCAGAGTCAATTTATAAAATGGATGTTGATGAGCTTACATGTGAGCTTGTGGAGGTGAAATGGGCCACTCATGCAGTCCACTTTTGTTTTGACCGCATGCCAACGATGTCTGAGTTTTAAGATTCTTCACATCAAAATGAAAAGGAAAATATCCAACAGATGTTAGGCTATTAGCCTGACATAGTTTGGAAACAAAGATAAAAATGTAATTTGATGCTTGTAATTGAGTAGAACCAATATGTGATATGCATTTGTTACCATCGCTCACATAGATATCCTTGTTGTCGTGATATGATTGTAAGTTGTTCGGCTCCGTTGCGATATGATTAGTGGCACCGGAGTCATTTATCCAAGGATTGGCAGTGGTATTGAAGCCAGAGATGCAACTAGCTTTGGCCTAGAAGTGATTGTTTGACTTAGATTGGTAGACACTTGCAACATGGTCAATCTTGTTGCATAGTTTGCAGTGAGTAACGACAATAGTGTTACTGTTATTCGAGGACTGAAATAATGGGTTTATCAAAAAATAATAAGATAAACTGAGCCTTTTTTATTTATATTTTTTTGATAAGGAGAGATAAACACCAGTTCTTCCCATTCTGATTTTACAAAGTTTCTTTGATTCTCAGTTACAAAGAAACCTTTTTTATTCCTGATCCCCCTCCGGCCAATTATTTAGTAGATGTAACCAACTTTAACTTTTCTCCTTTCTTTATATATCATTCATCTAGAAGACATCTTGCAAACATATTCATTGCCAATATCCGCTGTTTATATTTTTTCCATATCTTATTGACAGATTATTGAAGCAGAGTTGACATCGTTGAGTCAACAGAGGAAGATTGAAGAACTTGAAGCTCAACTTGAGGAAGCAGAAGATATTGTAAGTGATCTCAGGGTTGAGTTGAGAGAAGTTCAAGCTGAACTTGAGAAAGTCACCAGGAAAGAGAAAGAAGAAAAGCAATCACAGGATGTTGATACTACTAATCCTAGAGAACTAACAAAGGAGAACACAGTTGTATTGCCTTCAGAATCTCAGGATAATTCAGTGAGAACTTCTAATATGGAGGTCGACAGTATGAACCAGAAACTTGAGGGCTACCATTCTGGTCATACAAAGATTAACACAGGAAATTGTTTTGTTGCTAGTTCGGATTTACCCTCTATAAGTTTGAGAGGCAAAGCACTAGAGTTATACCAAAATGGACATACACAGATAATTCATGCTGCTGAAGGAAATCCATTGCATAGGGAAGTCGGTCATTACAAAACATTTTCCAAACATTCTTCAAAGATGGAAAGCATGCCAACTAATAATTTCTTGATAGATGATTCAACTGCAGCGAGAGGCAATGCTTCTAGTGAAGATACTTCTGAGATGGTCCAAGGATTGTCCACAGGAAAAGGTGAACAAGACATGGAGCTGGGACATGCAGAAAGTTCTGATAATAAACCTCAGTCTATTGAGGCTTCTGATGTTCATCATGCAAGAGATGAGCATGAGCAGTTGACGGGAAAGATGGATCTTTCAGAAGAAGATATTGACAATGTTTGCAATCAGTTGCTCTTTATAAAAAAACTTTGCAATAAGCTGTTAAATTCAGAATCAAAAGCATCCGATGTAAAAAATAGGGTCTCTAACCAACCTCTAAATGATAGAGTGTTTAAGTACACATACCAAAGAAAGAGGACCAGAGAATTGTTGAGTGTACCTGATGAAAAAGCTTCAATTGCAAAGAACTCTCAAAGAAAAAGAATGTGTGAAACTACATAGTCTTCTCGAGACACAGGATGAGTTCAGTGACAGAATCATCTCAGTACAGTTGGCAAATGGCATTTGGTTGCTCAACAGGTTGGTTATTTGTTTATTTATTGCCTTTGCTCAGCTGATGTTTCTGTTGTGTACTTATCTTTGTTTATATACTAATTTAACTGGTATACCTTCAATATGAGATATGTAATTAAGTGTTCCCTCACATGATTGTGACGATATGTATAATTTTTGGTATGATAAGGCAGGCTGGTAGAGCTCGTCCAATTGTTATAATATGCTTTTTCCCATCCAAAATGAAACAAGAAACAGGAAAGTGTCAAATTTGATGCCATTTTGATTATCTAAAAGTTTTAATATATGAAAGAGAAGAAAACTTGGAAGCTCTGTCCATTTTTAGATCTTTGTGGGGAATTTGCCAGGAGTTCTGAGAATATGTTGCAACTCCATTAAGATTATCTGCTTTCTGGACTTACTGACAGCCTTCCACAATTTCATCAGTTCCGAGCATTTACAAAGTTTATACTAAGGAGGCATCATTCTAGTGGCAAAGGCCAAACCTTCTACTCTTATAAAGGACTATGTTTACAGCTTATTCGACCAAATTTGAAATTTGTTTATTGAGTACTTTTTGTCAATTGAAGTTTCACTAGAACTTTTGGATAGTAGTAGTTTGTGTTTTGACCGGATCATTTGAAAAATTGCTTTTGTTAGTATTGTAGAAGTTATTTGCGTTTGACCAATCTTTCCAAAACATTTTTTTGCATTAAACTACGAAACATGACATGTAAAGATTCACTTTATAATTAATATTTTTTGAATAGATAAATTGATTTGATATATGCATCATGAGACTCTAGTTATTCAATTTCTTTTCATCAAAATATACAAGATAAATTCACAAAATAGAGAGAGGGAGCATGTTTACGAGACTTTGGTCATAGATAGGTTGTTGGCAATGCATACAACAACAACAACAACAACCCAGTGAAATCCCACATCGTGGGGTCTGGGGAGGGTAGAGTGTACGCAGACCTGACTCCTACCAATGTAGGACGGCTGTTTCCGAAAGACCCTCGGCTCAATAAAAACATAGAAAAAGGTCAGACAGGAATATTAGAGTAAATCAGTAGATGACGAAAACGGTCCAAACAGTAGTATAATCAAAGCACAAAAAACAGTAGATATTATTATTAGATAATAACATAAATACCATAAATAACATACGTCAGAGTACAGGAAATCATAGTGCGTTAATACGCCTACGAGTAAGGGAGAATAAAACAACTATGTACTAGCCTTCTACCCTAATATGTGTCCTCCACACCCTCCTATCTAGGGTCATGTCCTCGTTAAGCCGTAAATGCGCCATGTCCTGTCTGATCACCTCTCCCCAATATTTCTTCGGCCTACCCCTACCTCTTCTGAAACCATCCATGGCCAACCTCTCACATCTTCGCACTGGTGCATCTGGGACTCTCCTCTTCACATGTCCAAACCATCTCAGTCGCGTTTCCCGCATCTTGTCTTCCACCGAGGCTACTCCTACCTTTTCTCGAATAGCCTTATTTCTAATCTTGTCACTCCTGGTATGCCCACACATCCATCTCAACATTCTCATCTCGGCAACCTTCATCCTTTGCACGTGGGAGACCTTAACTGGCCAACACTCCGCCCCATACAGCATAGCTGGTCTAACGACCACTTTGTAGAACTTGCCCTTAAGTTGTGGTGGCACCTTCTTGTCACATAACACACCGGAGGCGAGCCTCCATTTCATCCATCCTGCCCCAATACGGTGTGTGACATCATCGTCGATCTCTCCGCTGTTTTGCATGATAGAACCAAGGTACTTAAAACTACTTCTCTTTTGGATGGCTTGGTCCCCGAGCCTAACTTCCGCGCCAACCTCTTGAGGTGTCTCACTGAACTTGCACTCTAGGTACTCTGTCTTGGTCCTACTCAGCTTAAACCCCTTAGACTCCAAGGTGCGTCTCCAATCTTCCAGCTTAGCGTTAACTCTGCTACGAGTCTCATCGATGAGGACTATGTCGTCCGCAAAAAGCATACACCATGGCACCTCCCCTTGAATTTGCCGCGTCAATCCATCCATCACCAAGGCAAATAGGAACGGGCTAAGAGCTGATCCTTGATGCAACCCCATCATAACTGGGAAGTGTTCTGAGTCCCCTCCTACTGTCCTTACCCTGGTTTTGGCACCCTCGTACATGTCCTTGATCACCCTTATGTACGCTACAGGTACACCTTTAGCCTCCAAACATCTCCATAGTATCTCTCGTGGGACTTTATCGTAAGCCTTTTCCAAGTCGATGAATACCATATGCAAGTCTCTCTTTCTCTCCCTATATTGCTCCATTAGTCTCCTCATAAGGTGGATGGCGTCTGTAGTTGAGCGTCCCGGCATAAATCCGAACTGGTTCTCTGAAATAGACACGCCTCTCCTCACCCTCATCTCTACCACTCTTTCCCACACTTTCATAGTATGGCTTAGAAGCTTAATACCTCTATAGTTGTCACAGCTCTGGCTATCCCCTTTGTTTTTGTAAAGCGGGATCATGATGCTCGATCTCCATTCTACGGGCATCGTTGCGGTCGTAAAGATGACATTAAATAACCTAGTCAGCCATTCCAAACCTACCGAGCCCGCACTCTTCCAAAATTCTCCAGGGATCTCGTCAGGTCCGGTCGATCTTCCCCCGCGCATCCTACGTACAGCATCCTTAACCTCATCGACCGTAATACTCCTACAACCCCCCAGAATCGTGACTCCTTCCTGTATCTTCCAAATCTCCCAACACAATTTCTCTGTCCCCTTTGTCATTCAAAAGTTTATGGAAGTATGACTGCCATCGTTGTTTGATAAGGGTCTCCTCTACCAATACTTTTCCGTCTTCGTCTTTAATGCACTTCACTTGATCCACATCGCGTGCCCTTCTCTCCCGGGCCCTGGCTAGCTTGAATAATTTTTTGTCCCCACCTTTCTCTTCCAGTTCAGCATAGAGACGTTCAAAAGCTGCCATTTTTGCCGTTGCAACCGCCGACTTCGCCTCCTTCCTCGCTATCTTATACAGTTCTCCATTCGTCCACTTCTCCACCTCATCCTTGCTCTCCATCAACTTAGCATACGCCACCTTCTTTGCTTCCACTTTCCCTTGCACTTCTCCATTCCACCACCAGTCCCCTCGATGCCGACTACGACTACCTGACGAGACTCCTAGCACTTCCCTTGCTACAGCCCTAATATAACTAGCTGTCCTATCCCACATATCGTTCGCATCCCCACTACTATCCCAGGCCCCCATATTCTTCAATTTCTCTCCCATCTCAAGGGCACTAACCGTTGTCAAACTCCCCCATCTGATCCTAGGTCGTTCTTCCCCGACCCTCCTCGTCCTTGTCATCTTTATCCCTAAATCCATCACTAAGAGCTTATGTCGGGTTGTAAGGTTGTCGTTCGGGATGACCTTACAGTCTTTGCACAAACCTTTATCATCCTTCCTGAGGAGTAAAAAATCTATCTGAGTTTTAGCCACTGAACTACGGAAGGTTACCAAGTGGCCCTCTTTCTTTGGGAAACTCGAATTGGCTATCACCAATCCGAAAACTCTTGCGAAATCCAACAGTGCGGTTCCTCCTCCATTTTTGTCCCCGAAGCCAAAGCCCCCATGCACATCATCATACCCTCCCGAAATAGATCCGATGTGCCCATTGAAATCCCCTCCCACGACAAGCTTCTCAGTAGGTGGTATGCCTCCTACTAACTCGTCCAACTCCTCCCAAAAGCGCCTCTTATCCTCCTCGCATAAGCCCGCTTGCGGCGCATAAGCACTAATAACGTTCAACGTGATCCCTTCAACGACCATTTTAATCGACATCATCCTATCATTGACTCTCCTAACCTCCACCACCTGATCTCTTAAATCACTGTCTATTAAAATGCCTACCCCATTTCTATACTTCGATTTACCAGAAAACCAAAGCTTATACCCGTCTACCTCCTTAGCTTTGGAGCCGACCCATTTTGTCTCCTGGACACAGGCTATATTAATCTTCCTCCTCTTTAGAATCTTAACCAGTTCTATGGATTTACCCGTTAACGTCCCAATGTTCCAAGAACCTATTCTCAGTCTAGACGCTCCTTTAACCCACTTACCTCTCCTTACCCTCGTCCCCGTCCATGAGCGAGAACATGACCCTAGTCTACCATCACTATCCAAAGCCACGAAAATGCGTATGAACTAATAAATTATTCGAGGGTTTAAAATCGGCAAAATGCAACTACAAGTATATGAACAAAGGATAGAATATAAAGATATAAAAACCGGAGGTACCAACTCCGGTAGAAATGAACCTGGTTGCCGCCGGAAAATACTGCTCACGTCGGAGTACTGTTCACGTCGGTGTACTTATTTGAGTTGCAGGGATTGTTCGTCACCGGAAATACAGATCAGTACACCTGAAAAAAAAAAAAAAAAAAAACTTTGCCGGAAAAACTAGAGCTTCGCCGGAAAAACTGGAGCTTCGCCGAACAGACTGTTGACTGAAAAATGTGAGAGTTTTAGGAGGCACAGTACTAGTAGAGGTATCAGTTGAAGCTGCAGTTGAAGCGAAACTAGCTCCGAACAACCACAATGAAGCTTTAGCCGGTGTCCCAGTAACAAGACTAGATCCGTCTTTTGTAAAATGGTCTGGTCACTGGTGTCGTCGCTGTTTGTTTTTCGCGGGGAGCAAGGCGTCAGGAGGAGCGCGGTGTGTCTTTGCTCGTATCTATGGAGAGATCTCGCCGGAGACGGAGCGATTGTCTTCCCGGCGGAGACGGAGACGGAGATGGCGAGCAACAAAATGTTACCGTTGTGCAACCAAGTAGCAGAAGTTGAATTGTGTTGTTGGCAATGCATGAGGTTAAAAAATAAAAACAGCTTATGGTACTACTCTTAAGGAGAAGCTATTTTTCAGTTTCTTTGCCACAACAGTAAAATAAGCACACACATCTATCTAGTTTCCCAATAGTTTGGTCAAACACTCTACTAAGCTTCTTCATAGAAAATTGTTATGGGAGTTGGAATATTCCATCAGGATAAGTTTTTCAAGAAAGAACATTTAGGAATAATGAATTTATCAACTGTTATGCTGGTTTAATGCTCAGTACCGGTAAGTAACGTTAGCATATTGTCCTATTTTTGTTGGTGTGCTGCAAATTTTGATGGCTGTTAACATGTTAAAGTAGTTTTAAGGTTTCTGGAAATATGTTCTTTGTCTCTTGGTTGCTTATCTTCCCTATGTTCTTTGCAGCTAATGTGTCTGTCTAAGAAGTGCTCGTGAAATTGTGTGTGTCATGTCTTCTGTGCTAGAAAATAAGGAATGTCTTCTGTCAACTATCTCTGAGATCCAGCTTCTGGATATCATGTCACTAAGGATGGAGGTTTATGAGTGAGATGCACCATCCAATTGATAGTTTACAGGCATGGCAGAGACATAACTAGCCTTAAAAGCACTGGATTCATGTGAAGGCAATAACTTTTGCCCAAATCATGTATTTGTATCAAGAAATCGAACTAATTAGTGAATCAAGTTTTTATTGTATATTAACTTGAGATAACTGGAGGAACTTGTTAACTTCAATTCTTGGATCCACCTTTGTTATCCAGTAGGTTAACTATCATTATTCTATTGTTTGAATTTGGATGCTGTCCTTGTACAGTATGTAGCTTTCAACTCAATGATGTTCATCTTTCCTGTTTAAGTAGTTTAATCATCCTTTTCAAAGAGATAGCGTTAATGCAACTAGTAAAGTTACTATCATGTGATCAAGAAATCATGGGTTCGAGCTGTGGAAATAGCTTTTTGCAAGAATGTAGAGAAAGCCTGCATATAATGGATCCTTGTGATCCGGTCCTTTTTCACACCCCATGCATGTGGGGGTTTAATACACCGAACTGTCTTTTCAATCATCCTTCTATACATTTAATTGTGGATGTATCTATCGATTAAGAATGGGACCTCCAAAGATATCTGTTGGAATATATCTGTTGATAAAGAATCACATTTTTGGTTGTTTAGTGTGGAGTGATTCCTATAATCACAGTATTTGATAGTAAGTTTGTCTCTTTTGATAGTATGATGTCTTTGAAATAACCTTTTACTAATCAAATTTTATCATCAAGGATTGTAGTATAGATGAATAACTACCTCGTCATTTTTTGTTAAAGTCTCTGATTTGAATTTTGAAAATGAAATCTTCTTTTGTAGAGAGCACAAATTTAAATTAGTTGATTTCCATAGCAGATATTGAATATCAAGTGAAAAACAAAAAATAAAGAGTAATTAAATTTTAGATAAAGTGATTATCCGTAGAAAAGTGAAAATAAGGTTGAATATGAATTAATTAACTATGATTTAAGTATTTGAAATTAAAATCTATATAAAACCAATAGATTTGAAAAAGGTATCATGCTCAAGTAGAGCTTAGAAATACCACCTTTCCAAACAAAAAATAATAATATTTAAATGCTAAATGAAAAAAAAAAAAAACATGCATATTACTAGTGATCCAGTTTTTCGATTTTATTTGAACGAATCTCATTTCAAGCCAAAAAAAAAAAATTCTTCATCCCAAATCAAACGCAAAACACTAAGGTATAATATTTTTTTGATTTGTTTTGCTTTTTCTATTTAAGTGGAGTAAAGTAATGCACAATCCATAATCATATAAAATTTAAAAAGGACGGCATATGCATCCAAGTGTGATGTAAACCATCCACACGATTCGAATTTATAATCTATAAATATCATTGATTGTTTTTACAATTCAAATTTATAATTTATAAATATTATTGATTGTTTTTATAATTTGAATTTATCACCTATTTATAAGTATCGTTGCTTCGAGGCTCCATTTATAAAAACAAATGTTGATTAATTAACACACAATTTATCCAAAAATTATGTAAAACTATAGTCTGATTAAAAGAAAATACTAACAAAAATTGAGAGAAAAAAAAGTCTTAATCATAAACCCCTTCCAAGTTGGGGTTTTTGTGCTTTTGCAGATTGCAGTCATCCATTTCAATCTCAACAAGGCAAACGCCGGAAAATGGGAGCAGCAAGCAAGGCAGGAGACTTGGTATTTAAGGCCTTCGTGGGGGGGCTCGGCGTCACTACCATTTATCTCACCGCTACATTCTCCGTCAACGTCTACCGTGGTCTCTCGTGGCATAAAGCCCAATCGGTACACCCCACAATCCCCCTTATAAGCACTTTTTTTTTTGGTTTCCTAGCCGTGTCCGGTACCCACGTTGGAACCGACTAAATTCGGATTCGCGACCGGAAAGTCCCCTTATAAGCACTTACTATATGATTGCTAGCTTCTTTTTTTTCTGTTTGATGGAAAACCTAATTGTTGGATTTCTAGCTGATTATGGGTTTTATGTATTTATTTGCGAAGATATCTCGATCCATTTTTAGTATCCCTATTTGATCTTCCGTCATGCTTATTTGATTTCGTTCGTTTATCTCCTTATCTATGTTACATCGCCTTTAACTTGCCCATGTAGAACGTGTGTCTTGTTTGGGTTGTTGAAAATACGCTTAAACTTAGTGAAGAAGTGTACCTGATACTTTACCTGAATTACTTACTTTAACACTCTCACTCTGTTACAATTTATTTGTCTTACTTTCAAATTTTAATCCGTTTCAGAAAGAACGCCTATTTCCTTTTATGCAACTCTTTAATTCTAAGTTTCCACGTGACATGTTCAAGATCATAAGATTAAATGGTATTTTGGTATATTCTACATATGGTTAAGATTCTAAATTTTTCTTTACTTTCTTAAACTCCGTGCCAAGTCAAAACTAGATAAACTAATTGAAACGGAGTGAGTAGCTCCTAATATGTTTTTCATGAAGAACGTCTTGTAGTACAAATTTATAAGATTGACTATCATTTTCTTTCTCTACTAGCAATTGTTTGTCTGTTGCTTTTTTTTTTTTTAATCTTTGCCCCTTTGTATTGATGCAATACTTCACTGAAGATTGTTCAGCTCAAGAGTTATACCTCATATTCTGCTGACTTTACTGGCCTCTACTTGAAAACCCTGCTGTTCAGTGAGCCAGAGAGTCAAGTAGGACCGGAGTTCCAGCTTTCATTTGGTTGTTGTAAGAGCCTGTACTTTTGCCCTAAATCTTATCCATATGATTTAGCTCTAATATTTTTGTGTGATTACACAACGAGATCTAATGATAATTTGGTTTGTGTTAACTGTGGTAGATTTATTTGTGGGTAAACGTCAGTCAATTGGTGACTTTTGTCAAAAATTAATACGAAGAAATACCTGTCTTTGTGTCTTTTTAATCATCAAACTGCTGGATGTGGACTTTTAATAAGATGTTTAGTTCCGTAAGAATAGAAGGGTAAAGAACAGAAAAATTCATTGGTTTCTGTCCCTCCCTACCATTGTTTGGAACAGATGGAAGGGATGAAGAGATATATTTTCTCCATTTAGTCCTTAAAGGGGCTAAAAGAGCGGACTTGGATAGGTATCTAGCAGAACCTTTTACATGTTCTCCTCTCTCCTACCTTTCTGTTCTCTTTGAAATAGACTGTAAATGATTGGCTTTTCCAAAGTGGAAGAGAATGTAATAAAAAATGAAACTTTTCTGCTGCCAGAGATCACTGATTAGTGGAACTCTTTGCTGACCTATTTCAGAGTTCATCTAACATGCAAGGTGGATGGCTATGTTGCTTGGACCCTCCAAAAATGGTGCCGCACCCATATCGGATTCTTCAAAGATGTACTACTTTTGGAGGATCTGACATGCACCCTTCAACATTTTTAAATAGTCCAAGCAACATAGGTGGATGGTTATTATTGTTTTCTTGGAGTCTTCCCAATTGGGTATTAAGATTTTAGTTATCAAACTGCCAAGTACTGGCGCACAAAAACTGATGTTTGTATGTTGGCTGATGTATCTCTTTTTTTGCTTTAGTGGGTGTTTGGATTGTCTTATTTTTAGTGACTTTTGGCTTTTAAGCTCTTTTTTAGTTTTGGAAGTGTTTGGGTAATTCAAAAAGTGCTTTTAACCTCTTTTTTAGGCTGAAAAAGTACCCAAAAAGTCAAAAGTTGGTGTTTCCAACTTATGACTTTTAGCTTTTAACTTACAAGCCACTTTAAAAAAGCCAATCCAAACACCCCCTTAGTAGTATAAGGTTTTAGCAACTCAAGTGCTTTCATTTCATGAGCCCCAATGATGTATTCAAGTGCAATTGTTTCTAGTGATCTAGTGAGTTCCTGAAAGATGTGTTTGAGCATGGAGCTACTGATTGAGAACATCCTTGAAGAGTTGTTTAGTTCTTTGTTGGCTTTTTCACCCAGTGTGTATGTGCAATTGCTTTAAGGCCGATGTGTGTAATGAGTCAAGTAAACAGCTAGGTCATCCTTCATGTTTTGTGCTTGCTAGCGTGCTATATTTGCCAATTGGTATGAAATTTGAAACACTATGTCCTTCTAGTTTCAGGCACCTGGCTATGAATCTCATGTGCTCCCTGCGCATTGTGTGTGCTTTCTGTTAGTGACCTTCTGTACATATTCTGCCTTTGGCCTATTGAATGCTGACAGTGGTCCATTTCTCCTTGATAATCTTTACTGAATCTGAATCTTACATAGTGGTGCCATCATATGGTTCATTAATTAAATCGTTAGTTCTACAAGAAAGCTTTCTGATATATGTCCTTTTTCTTGCAACTGCAGAAAAATGAGAAAGAAGGATCTGTAGTTCAGCAGGAAGAATGACCCGTCTTCAAGTCCTACATTTGGTCATCATGTTGCTAGCTGAGGTCCTGCCAGAAATTTCATAGGATATCTGAATCTTGTCGCATTATGTATTACTTTTTCACAGTTTTTCCATAGGATACTTCATAATCTTCTCATCCAACAAACAAATTGGATGGACAGTATGTTATGTTTATTCATTTTCCATTGCTATTTTGTTACTGAAATTCTCCACTACTCCAAGTCATACTAAGCTAACGACTGTTAAATGGAGTTGGAACGATATTCGGAGTTCAACAGTTGTATGATTTAGATTCATTGTTAATTCTATTTACAAGATAATGTGCAAAACATTTTATTGTTGCACAATGAGACATCTTGTGCAAGTAACATACATAGATAGCATGGCAATGGATTTGCCTTTATGAGTATCCAATCACCCAGAATAGGCAAGTTCTTTTTTATGGTACTAAAGATACTAGAACACATCATATGTTATACAAATAACCAAAAGATGAAATATAATGCAGAAAATAGTAAGTTAGGTAATTTCCTTCTCATATCTTACATGCCCATTTTGTATTGTTTCCCTTATGGTTCCTTTGGTGCAATTCAAAAGGAAACTTGTGTCCACAAGCAAAAAAGCAAGGCCAACTGCTTTTCCATTGCTAGAGAAGTGTCATTACGTATTTACTCAAATGTGGTATTAGTTACTTACATGGTAAAACAAAACACATTTCAATATTAATTTCTTTTTCTAAAAGAACTTTACATATTTAACTAATAAATTGAATTATATACATAATTTTTTGTTTTAGTTAAAAATAGTAGTACATTGTAAGAAGGTTAGAGAAGTTGTAGTCGGAGAATAATTTTGATTAACCAAATAATGACACAATAGAGTAACATCTTATTTGTTTATGTCAATGTCTTTTTATTTATTTTGCAAACAAATATTTAAATCTAATTCATCTTTTTTACTATTTTCTGCTTCCTTCCTGTTCCCATATAACACAATTGAAATTTCGAGAGTCAAACTTCTTTATTTTGATATTGAATTTGGACATACAATCTTTAGGATTTTTGAAAAATGTGAAAGACATACGAATAAAAAGTTTTTGACTCTCAAAATTCAAACTATGCCATATAAATTAGGATAGATGAATTAACTTTTATTGAATCTCCTTTTTGAGACTATCGGTACAACATATATGAAATATCGATAAGATATGACATTTATGGGGGATAAAAAGACTATTTCCGACAGTACCTCGGCTCAAAAGAGGATTTACCAAAATAGGGTTGCACACTTACAGCTGTAAGATGGAAAAATTTATGAATTAACTAAATATACCCTTTCATTTTCCAGCTATTTACGACGTCTTATTATAAGAAAACACGGAGATTTGCTAACAACCAAGGGCAATTTCGGTACACTGTTTTTATATATTACGAACTTCTCTAATATTGAAAAATCCGAGCGTTTCACAAAGCAAATTTCCGTTATCTTCTCTCTTTAAACCTATCCACCTAAATTCTTTGAGATATATTTCTCTGATCAATTTTAGGGTTTTTCCCAAAAAAATTGATTTACCGATTCGACTCAGCCAACAATAATGGTTTCCGATTCAATTGTCAATGTTTCAATCCCTGTAGCTTCCTCTAACCCCAAAGATTTTGCCAAGAAGAAAAGGGTAACAATTTGTTTAATTGTGTTTTTTTTTGTTCTATGTACCTTGACATGTTGATAAAATTTAACCATTTTATGGATAATTTTTTCCCAATTTGATTGTATTATGTAGTTATAGATTTCTGATATTTTTCTGTGAATTTCAGACTAATCGGTCGGCTAAGTTGAAGCAGTGCAAGCTTGATGCTCGACGTGAACAGTGGCTATCACAAGGTTGTTAAAGCTTCTCCTTTTTTTTTATCTTTGATGTCTTTAGTGTTTAGCAATCTGCCCTTTTTGGCTCGGGCGAAAATTCATTACTTTGGACTTGAATATATACAATTAACAAGTTTTTTAAAATAAATATATAGTTGTATTAATTCTAGTCGAGTGTTTCACACCCATTGAGTTAAAATCTTGGCTGAAGTCATATGCCACACTTAAAGTTGGCATGAAGTTTCACTTAGACACTTTAAACACTTGAAGTAGTGTTTGACTGTGCCATTTTGACAAATTTCGCATCTGTTTATAAAAATCTCAGGCGCGTGTACACAACGTTTCTTTAATGGATTAATTGGCCATTTAAGTTGTGTCTTGTTACTTTAATTGTCTAGATCATGTTATACACACGGCACACCCAAAAAAATTAAATAAAGAGAAAAAAATAAAGGCCAAAACACATAGCAAAGTGACCAATGAATAGATGACATGTGGCCTTTTTGCCCAAATCTATACATGGTAAGAACTCCTAATTACGGAAAACATATGGCTTCTTCTAACCTATATGTGTCAATTGTTATAATTCTAAAGTCATAACAATTCTCCAAGAAAAAGAACAAAATTTGTTCCCCTGTTCATGACCTATGTATACACGTAGTAGCCATCTACCTCAATGTGGTGCCTTGCATTGATAATGATTTAGATTATGACTGTGTTGATAAATTTGATGTCCATAGTAAAATAGTTTCAATGGGTGGAAAAGAATATTACTCCAGCCTGTCAAGCTAATTGGATTATGTTGCTTGAACAGATACCATCTGGAAAGAGCGTGTCCGAAAGTTCCTTTTCTATCCTTTAAAAATAGATTTCACTCTGGACAAAATAGTCGTTTAATTATTATTTTTCTATATTTAGGACTTCTAAATTAACTAAAGAATCTAATATTAAAATATCGTGTCCTAAATTAAAGTGAAAATACATTTATAAAGTAGACCCCCCAACCCCATCCAAGTCGTCTTATCCATCATACCCCTCCTTTTTTATTGTCTTTTCCGCCACACCCCAACCCCCATTTGATCGTCTTCTTCGCCGCTCCCGCACCCTCCCATTTCTTCGTCCTCGGTAAAAGCAAAGAAAGTTCACCACAAACACCAGTCTTCCATTGCTCCAATGAAAGAGTGGAATTCAACGTTTCAATATTTTGCCAGCAATAGATCTAAAAAAACATGTCAATTTTTTGCATGTTTATTTCTCCAATACACAGAAAAAGCTGCAATAACATGTCCAACATAAGCATCATGTCGTTTATTACATGGAATGGTGGTAGATGGATTTGCTGAAACAATGTTTCTACACCGTTTTCTTCTTCTTTGTACTTGGATTTACTACACTCAAGCCGAGCTGTCTTTTGGAAGGAGCTTCTCTACCTCTACGAGGTAGTGGTAAGGTCTACGTTTGTACCATTTCACAAATCCTAGAATAGATTTGAGTCAGAAAATCTGATCTCCATTAAAGGAGTTTAAGCTTGGGGAAATGGTGGGAGGTAGTGACTAGAAAAATGGGGAAGAAGAAGAGAAAAATAAAATAAAAATTGGCTAAATAAAGCCTTTCTTACACTACAAATGAGTTTTTCTCACTCATTATGCCACGTCAGCAAAAATTGTACAAATTCGGGTGTTGTTAGTGTTTAATAAGTACAAAGTCTACTTGAGGTGTCTCGATGAAACTTCGTGCCAACTTTAGGTGTTTGTGTATAACTTCCGCCTAAAAATCTTTGAAGGAAAAAAAGTTTAAATCTTTGAATGTATTTGTGCATTTGGTGAATGATTGATCAATCTCAAGATTGGTACTTCTCTGTATTTCTGTTATTAATATGTTGTTTTCCTATATTTATGTGACTTAACTCTTGGTGGTTGGGGATTGTGTAGTGAAGAATAAAGGCTCCAAGCAGGAACTTAATGGTGGTGGAGGAGCTTGTGGGCAGGGGATGCAGGTTACTAATGAAAGGGACCAATTGATGGAGAAGTTAGCTATAAAGCCGAGAGGAGAAGCAGAGGAAAATGGGGGTGACACGAACACCTATAGTGATTTTGATTCACCATCTAATAGCCCCACCAGCCACACTAGTAGTGTGTTGGAAGGAAATTATTCTGGTACCAATTTCGCAGGTGGCAGCAGCAGTAGAAGCAGTAGCAGCAGTAGTAGCAGTGGTGGATTTAGTAGCAGTGGTGGGTGTTGCTCAGTAAGTATGAGTGAGGAAGATAACGAAGGGGAAGATGACTGCCTGGATGATTGGGAAGCTGTTGCTGATGCCTTAGCTGCCACTGATAAGAAGCAGGAGCAGCTTAACTCTAGCTTGGATTCAGCTCCAGAGATGGATGACAATGTGGTGCATATGAGTTGTCAGCAAGAAGTTTCTGACCGGAAGGTACCAGCGATGGATACATCACAGCAGAATCCCAAGGGAAGAGGAACTGTACCTGGATCTCCTGTCAGCTTTCAGGCGTGGAGGCCCGATGATGAATTCCGTCCCCAAAGTCTTCCAAATTTGTCGAAACAGTATACTTTCCCTATGAATTCGGGGCGGCATTACCGCGGAGGCTCTGTATGGGGATGTAAAAGTGTATCAATACCCACCTCATGTCCTATATGCTGTGAGGATTTGGATTTTACAGATACAAGTTTTCTCCCTTGTCCTTGCGGGTTTAGGCTTTGTCTCTTTTGTCACAAGAAGATTCTTGAGGAGGATGGGCGTTGTCCAGCTTGCAGGAAGCAGTATAAACATGACCCAGTTGAGGGAGAGACAACCAAAGATGCAGGCTGCCTGATGTTTCGAGCAGCTCGTTCTTGTAGCATGATCTCAAGGTCGTAGGAAGATTCTGTTTTTTGTGAATGTGTATGTTGTGTCCTCTTTCTCTGTGTGGCTTGACTTTGTTAGACTCCAATTTTTCTTAGCATTAGATGTTGGTATAGGATCGAGATTCTGAAAGCACAGGGGAACTGTTATTGTTCTCTTATAATTTTTCTCATTATAGATATGATGCTTGTGCTGATGTAGAAAACTCCTTATGTGAATAGATAAGGTGGATAAAGGTTAGATAGATTGAATTTGATGGTACAAATGTCCTCGTCTCTTTGAACACTTTGTCACCTTCTATCAGAGATTACCATGAATAATAATGAGAGAACAATGGGGCATCAATCTTTGCATGAATATCTTTCTTTTTGAATATTTTTGCCGCTCTTCATCTTGACTGTTTGCTATGAATCTGATTACATACACAGCATATATATTTCATCCTGACATTAGCTGTTAACTGGTCTATTGCTCTCACTTTTCTCTTCAATTCAGTTTGGGATCGAAACACAAAATGCATCCTTACCACATTATGGGCTTTTAGTTCAGCAGATATGTACTGATAAGTTTACTACCACCATATATGATCAATCCTCTGCCTCAAGGTAATAAAGAAGTGAATTTTGGGGAGAGATATTTAGATTCTCTTGCGAAATCCTAAGTTCTTGTGCTTTGGGAGTCACTTTTAAGTGTAGGGTTTTATGAAGTGAAGTAGTCTAGTTGAGTTTAGACCGTTCAGCTGTATATTTGATGTTCTTATTTTGGTCATCTTTGTTGCATTCCCCAACAGTTCTATATTCAAATTGTGCATTCATTGTGTGCTCACTGGACATGTGGATTATAGCGTCATCGGATTCAAATTGTGCATTCTGTAGTTTTTTTAATAACTTGTGTAAAATGTCCTATACCTTGAGCTTCTCATAAGCTCGTAAAAATATCAAATCCTTCAATATGGTTAGTTTTGTTGAAAGCTAACATTTACATGTAGATCCTTCTATTGAATATCTTGGATATTTTCTAAGCTTTATACCATATGCTTATGGATCTTGACAAGATTATGTTAGTGTGACAATTGTTTTTAAGAGCAGTAGCAGCTATTATATGGTGTTGCTTCTTTTTCCTTGTACAATTTGGTTGCTTTTAGAAGACTATGTGCTACAGCTGATCTTCTCCTTGCTGTCCTTGAAGTTCAATCCCTTTAGAGCCACTGGTTTGTTCCAGGGATAAACACGAGATCTTTGCATGTTTCCTATGGCGGATAAGACTGTTGGGGGGGGTGTATACAGGATAGATAAAAGTTTGGTTGTGTATATGATTTACACATTATTATGATGTGATGGTTTCTGCTAAAAGAATTCCATGTAATGGCAACAATCATATGCTTTCTGACAATGAACGGCCTTAATCTTTGATATCTAGACATTACTTGGCCTTCTGCTGTCGAGATTTCTTCCTATTAAAAATTGTAAATTTGAAGTTTTGCCAGCTTGGTTTAAGGTTCTTAAAACGTAAAAAGTTGGAAATTCTCGTTGTGCATGGAAAAATTGTGAGTTTGTTGTATCACACCTTAAATACTTGAATGTTGGTATTCTTGCTACCAATATACCATACAAGTAAAACAATTTTCAGGAAAATTGAAACATCTTCAATCATCTGAGCTAGATAGATCTGGTTGCTCTCATTGAAGTAATGTGGAGCTGCCATTCTATCTTTTTTTATAATCTTAAGCAAATACCACGCATTGGAGTATACGTGGTGAAATGTTATAGGTGTCAGCAAGTTGGCTCAAATACCATCTTTATCAAAATATTAGAGCGCAAGGCGCTAACAAGTTATTTTCCCTGATACCCAAGATGCCAGTCTGTGCTGAGCAGGGAGTGTTTTCCACCATTTGGTAAAGGTAGACTCAGGGAAGAAAACATCATTGCCAAGAAGGCCACTCTGGATCCAGCCACTTGCAGTGGTTTCTAAACTCAAAACCCTGTTTTGCACTTCTTCAAATGGTTTGTTTCTTAGTTCCTCCACTTCTGCCCAGAAACAAGACTCGGAACGCGCACCAGCTTGCACTCTCTCAAAATGCTCTAACCATCTCTGTGTGAACCGATAGCGCTTAGGCCTAGCCCTGATCATGTAAGGTCCAGTATCTTCATTCTTCAAGTGCCTGTAATAGTTTGCTATATCCAAGGGCTCAACTTGCCTGCGAAACTGTGTCCCTAGTTGTATCCAGTCCTTTCGTCCCTCGAAGCTATCTGGAAGCTCATACCTTTTCAACATTTCAATGATCTCATCCCATATTCCTGCTTGCTCAAGCCTTTTCACATTAGCATTGAAGTCATCGATGGTTTCTTGAAGCTTGAATGCATCATAATACCCAACTTTACGGATATCACACTTGGTCTGGTACTCCTGTATCTTTCTTAATCCGTCCACAATGCTTTTCTTATTTTGTTCAATCTTTTCCTCGTTCTTCTTCTTCTGCTTCTCCCACTCTCCTGCTGCACGAAGACACAGCCTTGCTCTTGTACTCTGAAATTTAGATAACGTGAAAACGCTTATTAGCTTGAGCAAGATTAGCCATTTTGTTGAAAATCAGGATAAAAATTAACCATATTCATCACTTACCAGGCCAAGGTCATTCAGTGCTGAATTCATAGTTGCAACTTCATCACTTAGAATGACATTTGAAGATAAAGGAATATCAGTAAGATTGTTGAGAGAAACCACATCTTGCATCTCTAAGCTATCCTGCATTTCGTTTCTATATAACAGATGATCGTTTAAGCTTCTGGGAACGACTACTGCAGCTTCTGCTTCGGAACTCAATTGAGAGGAATAGAACAGTAACTGCAGAACAGCATCTGGATTCTCAATGACAACCAGTTTCCTATTTCCAGTGCAGAAGATGTAAGTTCCAAAGGGTCTATAAGGGCTGAGTTGAACAATGTTGGAAACAGTTTCCAACAGCAAGTTTGTGCATCCCTTCAGATTACATGCAGCATAGCTTGCAACACAGGATGCACTCCTCATTACAGTCATAAAGAACTTCAATGCATCACTTGATCTTGAAACAGCCTCGTGCTGATAATACGGGGATTTTGGATTGATGAATCCAAAGATTGCTTGAAGCAATTCTTTAATTGATGAAAGGGGAGAAAGCATCATCCTGGGGACAACGTCATACTTCATGACAAAATGTAGGAAGTAGCAAGCCCAGTTTTCGCGCCTGAGGGCATGAGACCATATTCTGTCACCAACCAGAGGGGATCCAAAAGTCATACAGTATGGATAGACTGGTCTATCTAGCTTCCCATTTAGTGTTGTGCGGCAACATTCCAGACACCAGAGAGCTGCCAAAATAGCTATAGGGCCACCGGCCGAGTGCCCTGCAAACACTATCTGTTTTCCTTCTAACACTGCCTTCTCCACCTAAAACCAACACAACTCCATGAAGCAATATTCACTTTCCAAATCAAAGACGAAGGCATGAAGATTAATTTCTATTAACCTAGTCTACAGAGGCATTATCCTGAAAGGATCTATGGTAGGAATCAGTACCTCAAATTTGACTTGGAACAAATTGCTGACATGATAACTAATACTCCCTTCATTACAATTTAAGCATTTTACTTTCTTTTTTGGTCTGTTCCAAAAAGAAAAATTATTTGTCTAAAGATTCTCACAGAATGTGATTCTTTAACTGGTGTACACTCAAGTTGTAAAAATATTTATCTCCAGTGCTAACTTTTTACACTAGAGGTTTTCTCGTGTGAAGTCAAAATCAAGATAAACAAATTGGAAACGGAAGGAGTTTTAAGAAGGAATGAGATTATCAAATCCCAGTATGTATACCTCAATTTTAAGTGAAGATTTGTTCAATATGTCTTCAAATCTTGTAGCAAACGCTTCATTGACCATAGCTACCTCATCAGTGCCAATACTTTTTAAAGATGGAAACAGAGTGCTGTTAATCTTTGTCTCTCCAAAAGGAGTATTACTGTACCAACCATGAAGAGACCAAGTTCCAGCAAAACCAAAAACAACATCAGTCGACCCACTTATTTTCTTGTAAATATAAGGTTTCCCAGATGACATATTGTGAGCTTCCATGGCAAAGTTACAAGCTTTCTTTATCAGCTCATCTTTGACTTCAATTCCTTCTCCAATTCTCACCATTTCTGCTTTCTTAGCTGCTGAAAGATTGCAACTTTATTGTTTATTTTTTCAAGAATCTTGAAGAAAGATTGATGATTGTGGAGAGATGGAATAATGAAGCTAAAGGGGAAATGGGTATTTAAGCTTTTGATTATTGGATGAAATGTAAAGGAAATGAGCCATTGACTTTTGGAGTCTTTGTTTTGCTTTGCTTGACTCTTGGTCTTGGTTGTGGAAATTTTCTATTGGAAGTTAAGCAGTATCAATAAGGAAATTTCCTACTAATTGTTATGCAAAACCACGGACTCTTCAAAAGTGATGTTGTATTCGTGATGAATCTTATAAAAATATTATTTTTGTAAGATCTGATGTGCACCTACTCCCTCATGTGTTCCGTAAGAACGGGAGGGATGGAAATCCCTAACACTTTTTGGATATTCGTTGATATTTTTGAAAAGTTCGAATACTATATGTTACTTCTATTATTATTCTAGTTTGTTTTTTAAAAAATCATATTTTTATTTTCCTTTTAAAAATAATATTTTCATGTAAGATAATATGACTTGATATTTTTGTTATGATAATAAAATTTTAAAAAAATTATTTATATTCTAATTTTTATGCACATTACATATCAAATTTTGACACGTGGAAAGTGAAAAGGAGGGAGTATATTGGTAATTTGGTGCTACTATTATATTCTTTCTCTTGATCATTTATGCAAAGTGGGTACCCACTGAAGGCCAATTTGGTACTTTCGAATATAGAGAAGCCTCTATATTTTTTTCTTTAAAAAAAGTACTATATGAAATAAAGGTCGGAAAGAAACGCCGACTCATTTTGAAATATTCTTATAGAAAAATAAAATTTTGTGCATTTAGAGACGGAGGTACAAAACATCTCATGTTCACACACTATCCAAGACAGGGCCTGACCGGAGATACAAATAGACTAGAAAAGCTACTACTTTGATATTGTCCCCATTCGATTAAGGTTTATTACAACTCTTTATTGATTAACGAGCAAAACAAACAATTCTAATAGACTAGTATTTACTTTTGCACATTATTAAAACTGCTTCGTGGACAAACTCCCTTTCACTAGTTCTTTGAAGGTGACTTGTAAAAAGCCCATGGTTCAAAACTAGTATACTCTGTCACCTGCTTAATGTTCAAGTACTTTTCAAGACCCCTGCATCAATGAACACAAGTTATCAGTTGGATACATCAGAGGTCTCTTGTTGGAGCATTGAAAATGAAATTTTTTTTTTGGTAAAGAGTATTTTTCCTTTAATAGACCTTATACAATATGACTTCAGATTGGTGAGTGCTTACCATTCCCCTAGATCACGTCCAAAACCACTACGCTTTTTACCACCCCATGGAAGTTGATTAAAGGTTGGCTGTGAACAGTTAATCCAGATGATCCCTGCCTGAAATGCCTGCAAATTCCAATTAATTAACAACAGGTCACTCACCTTCTGATATTGATAAAGGAATTGCTTGCTTGTAGCAAATGAGAAATACTAGCTCCCACCTTTGTAAACCTCTCACTCCTTTTAACGTCTTTTGACATAACAGCAGCAGCCAAACCATACCTATGAAAAAAGGGAGGGGGAAAATTAACAAAAAACAACTAAAATTCGCTCTATTTTCTATTGGCATATACTCCTAGAAAACAGTGGATCCAGATTAAACATACGAAGATGACTACGACTTAATTCCAACTAACTAAAAAGGTAAAAATGGAAGAACACAAAAACATGGTCAGTCTGAATAACTCACTTGGTGTCATTTGCTAGTTCAATGGCTTCCTCTTCAGTTTTGAATGTTTTGACGCAAAGAACAGGTCCGAATACTTCCTCTTTCCAGATTTCCATGGAGGTATTAACATCAGTAATAATTGTTGGCTGAACATAATATCCTTTCTTCAAGTGCTGCAATTCAATAGTGATGACTTAAGTTGTATTACAAAAGATTGAAAAAACAAATTAAAGCACCTGCATCCTTTGCTAGAAAAGATTTTTTTTTTTTACCTGAGGCCGTTCGCCACCATAAAGAATGGTTGCACCTTCTTTTTTGGCATTTGAGATGAACTTCAATACTTTCTCATACTGCAGGTTAACAAAAATTAGTACGTAGAGATTGTCTAGAAGTTGTGTGACCACTCCATCTACAAGATCGGCTAGAAAATAAAAAATAAAAACCAAAAATAGTGTCTTCTAATGAGTTATTGTGTCAATTCAGGAGTTTTTGGTCAAAAACATTCTTAAACTATACCCCAAACTTAAATGACATTCTTAAAATATATTTTTTGACAAAAACATCATTCAAGTATTTAAAAGTTAACAATTTTCATCCTTTAGTTACATATTGTCAAAAAATTAAGGAATCCTACAAAAACACGTGCAATTCATGTGAACAAAAAGTTTTTCTGCATAATTCATTACCAGCTATAAAAAGCTCCTGAAAAAAAATATTAAAAATCGTGGACATCATTGCTTGCTGAAACAAAAAATGTTAGAAAGGTGTGAGAATACATGATCTGCTATTCTTTTCTTTTACCAACGGAAATAAGTTGGAACTTAATTATCTTCACCTTTTTTAAAGTCAAATTGTAGGTAGATCAATAATTTTTCAGTGCAATCTGATATTAAGGTGATCAAAATTCTAATTATGTCTTGCATTCGAGTTTTTAATCAAAATTTTGATTATGTCTCGCATTCGAGTTTCATTCTCCATTACTAGAAGTGGAAGTCTCCTACAAACACCTCTTAAGCATATTCAATTGAGAAGAAACATATTTCAACTGATAATTTTTTAATATTAAATCAAATGAGAAATAAATGAAATAAACTGTTAATTAAACTCAATCGACCAAAAAGTTCACAATAATACTTTTTGGGGTATGTTAGAATAATAACTACAAATGGGTGACTTGATTTTTGTAGAATATGTTACTTTCTGAAAAATTCTAGCGTAAGGATGAAAATTGTCAAATTTTAAATACTTGGAGGATGTTTTCTGCTAAGAATAATATTTTAAGGATGTAATCTAAGTTTAGAGTATAGTGTAAGAATGATTATGGCCAAAAACTTGTCAATTCAGTGTTAAACATCTGCATTTTGTTTCTGAAGCAGTTTATAGTTAGAACCACATTTTCTATTTAAGCCAAAAGCCTACAATTTCTTACTTGTCCAGAACTAACAACAGGACCAAGCTTGCAGTCTTCTTCCAAGGGATCGGAGATTTTGATGTTTTTGGTCCACTGAAGCAGCCTGTCCAAAAATGCAGAAGCAATGCTTTCCTGGAATATTCACAATTCGATTTCAAGAAAAGTTCCAACATTGTAGATAACAGAAAGGAAAATACCACAAAAGAATACATCAAAAAAACCGGGAAATGCTATAGTTTTTGTAAGTTAGAACTAATCTAATCAGCATTCGCGTCTGGCCTTTATATGCTAACTATAGTAAAACATCTACTAGATCGTCTTTTTTCTTGGAAAGGCCTCATCCCATCTCATATGCTCATATTTGCTACACCTTTTTACTATTTTCTGAATTCTAGTACTATATAGTTTGATAGTACTCTCCGTGGAATTTCTGACTTTATAAAGCATCTTTTCATTAGCTTAATCAATTGATATCCAAATTTAAACATAAAATTGCACCCTTGCAATCCACATCAGTTCACATTTAGGAAATAAATTTATCTTTCCCGCCCTGAGCAATCTTTTTGTTCGTAAGAAAACAAACTAAATGAACTGGTGTCCGAAAATTTTCCAAGAAATAGGCAGCTAAGACAATTTTGGTGATCTTCTCTCAAGCATAATCCTCTCTCGCAAAGTGTTGAAGAGTTGAACTTCACGTTCCTATTACATTGCCAAGCACGACATGACTTGATGATCAAACATACACACAGGTGTTCCGAGAGGTATTTCCTAGAACTGGTAAATAGTGCCAATCCAGGACTGAGTTAACCAAAGGAAAACACTGTGACTAAATATGTGGACCTCATCCACATTTAACACTTGTTACCTGTATTATAAGCCGTGATGTTGCACTGCAAACTTGACCACTATTCGCAAAGATACCAAAAAGAGTCCACTCCGCAGCTGCATTAGACAACGAAGAACATAGGATCGAGAACCAAGATTATATTCCTAAACAAAAGGGTAATGGCTGTGTACAATTTAAAAAGAACAAACCTAGATCAAGGTTATCAATGTCGTCAAACACAACCATTGGACTTTTTCCACCAAGCTCAAGACTAACTGGCTGCAATTGAAACATAAGGGCTTAGCTATAATTAATCCACTCGCACGCCAGCTAGTTTTTTGTCAGTTAGAACCTAAAAGATTACTTATTTACGTCAGAACGTACTTTAACAATTTGAGCTGCAGCAGTCATGATCTTAGCCCCTGTAGGTGCACTTCCTGTGAATGAAATCTGTCACCAAAAAATTTTAAAAATTGATTTCATCATATAAAAAATGTGAGATTTGATCATTTGATAAATATACAAAAGGCATAACTTGAAAAAGAAACAGGCAAACCTTGTCCACATGAGGATGAGATGCCAAAGGAGCACCAGCTTCAGGCCCCAATCCTGTTAAAATGTTAAGGGCACCAGGAGGAAGACCAATCTCTCTACAGATCTCACCCAACTCCAAACAGGTACTACGATTGAATGTCAGAGTCATTTAACTAAAAAGGCAAATGATACGGATCAAGCATATAGATAATGAAGATGATATGCTATAAGGACTCACATTGATGCTAGTTCAGACGGCTTAAGTATTGCTGCGCAACCAGCAGCAAGAGCAGGGGCAACTTTCCATATGGCCATTAACAATGGATAATTCCTTCATTATGAATACCAAAAAATCACTGACTTGAAAAAGTATACTTGAATGTCAAACTCATTGTTCATTTATTAGGATCATGGTCCAACATTTCCAATGAAATATATTGCTGAACTAGGAGACAACTAGGCCAACTGAATGTTCTTCATTTCCAAACTATATTTCAACTTTTAGCGAATATATACATGTACAGAAAAAATAAGTGAAATGCCGAAGTTCCACCGTGAACATCTTCCCTGATCGATCTGTGGTTTGTAAACTAAAAAGCCGTAATAACTCTGAAAAATGGCACCTACCATGGAGTTATCAATCCCACAACACCAAGAGGTTCTTTCAGAACATAAGTCTTAAATGAATCCAGATGAAGATTAATCAGAGTCTTCCTTTTCGAATCCAGAGCTTCAGCGAGGTCTGCATAGTACTCAAAACATCCTGCGACATCATCCTGAAATATAAGACAGCACATCAAATAAACTTGCGTACATCAAGTTGAAGCAAACTATATATTTATCTCATGTATGCAAGAAAGTACCATATCTGCAGCAGACTCAAACAATGTTTTTCCACTATCAAGCGATTCAAGTGTTGCAAGTTCAGATTTCCTCTCCAGTACCTACGGAAAAAAAATCTAAAACAGTTAGCAAATGAATCATTTAAAGAAAAGCAGAATAGTCAATTAGTCCTGAAAAATGTTTCAATATCTTGCCAACACCAGGTGAAATGCAATATATACAGAAGCTCACTACTATCCAAGAACATAATCTACCTGAGTGGAAATTTTCTGTTTTCTCAAAGTAGTAAGGCAGATGCCCCTAAAATGAAAACACGTGCACTTGTTTATCCTCCGCGGCATCTACAGCTGCACTATCTTTCAGGCATCTATAGTGGATAAATATTTGGGCTTAGGACAATCTAAAAAGGCACTCACAACTTAGAGGAATTAATAATGTTACACGTATTACATATACACTAAACCTATTACTATGCCTTGATCTCAAATTAAATCGCCTACATTCATTCCGCGTCAGTTGGAGACTTGTTTCACTCAAATACTCAATAGTTTATCTATAAAGAAAAACTATTTAGTTTTATCTACTGGCATTCTCAGAACTAGCTATTTAGAGGAAATCAACTAGGTTTTACACCCTGATTTCAAGCCTTCAAGGACACAATGAACGCGATCTCGATGTGACTCAGAAAATACAGTTTCTAGATCCTGTATAATTTGAGCTCAACACTATTTCCGAACTCATACATAATTACGAATATAATTTCTCTTTTTCTGGACTATTAACTGCCTGCATCCAGGGTTCTAATAACATTCCTGAAAAGAATCATGAATACGTAAAATTAATTAAAGCAGAACAGTACACAACCTTAGCAGCAATAGCACGGAGATATTTTGCGCGTTGTGCCCCTGTTGTAGAGCCCCAGTCATCCCGAGCAATCGCTCTCCGAGCTGCTTCCACTGCTATATCCACATCTTCCGCGGTAGCAGCCGGAATATCCCCTGAAAATCCAATTTCACTGAGTTGCACTTACCAAACAAATAAATCAATCCGTTGTCTCCGATAGCTTAGAGACTGTTTACGCATTTAAACATAATATCTCATCATAACAAAAGTATTTTCACATGCTGAGAAGCACGATCAAATTAGAATTAGAGAAATAATACAGCATGCTAATCATCTACTGATGTACCGATGATTTCTTCAGTAGCCGGATTGATTATCGGAATCCAATTCTTCTTTACGGGTTCTCTCCATTCTCCGCCGATGTACAGCTTTCGACGTGGGATTGGTACATTACGAATTGCCATAACTCGATACAATCACCTCACAGTTTAAGACTTACGTAGAGAAAGCTGATCTACCTTTATAGCTGTTTGTATTGACTTATAAGTTGAAAACTGCTTGTTAAAAAAAATAGATACAAAATAACTTCTTTTTTTTTGACTTATAAGCGATTTTCAACTTATAAACTGCTTAAAATAAGTTCATCCAAATAAACTCAACTATTTATTGGAGCTTATTTTAAGCACAAAATAACTTTAAGTTGGTCAGTCAAACACTCAAAAAAAGCTGAAAACAGCTTATAAGCAGCTTATAAACCAATCCAAACGACCTATAGATCAGTGATTTATTCGTTCATATAAGAGACAATATATAAAGAAATAACCATATGAAAAAGTCGAAAGTATTCAATATCCACAATTTTGACCTGTAATTTTATGTTCATGAACATGTTCCGGCCCCTAATAACTCTGCCTCCACATAAACATATTATCATATTTATGAAATTTTTTCATTAAAAGTAAAATGTTAATCGTAAATCAAATTATTTTTAAAATATAGAAATGTATAATTAACTTTTGAACAGATTAATAAAGAAATAATGTTACAATTTTTGGAGAGAATACCTCAAATGAATAAAAGAAGAAAAAAGAAAAGATAGCTCCAAAATGGAAATTGTGCTTCAGTGGGTAATGTATGATTAATAACATCACTATCTATCCTTTTTTTGTGTTTGCGTCCATATTTGGGTATATCTCCATTTGGACTTTTGATCCACATTCTAATTAGGTCTGGTAGTACACGGCAGTGTTAGAATAGTCTGTTTATAAGAATTTGAGCAATTATTCCCCCCTCGTGAATTAACTTTGGGATTGAATAAGACAGGAGTGTCATATAATATGAGTGCAATACAAATATTGATAGGAATCAGACTGATATTTCTGTAGCTTCTCAACCGATGTTTCAGTTAGTTACAACGTACAACCGTTTAAGCCTGGCGCACATCCTGGTCAAGCGGCTCGCTTTGCTCTTGCACGGAGCAAAGGCCAAAAATAATGCCATTGTCTTTAGCTTTATTAGACTTTTAAAATGGTCTCTTTATCTTTCACAAAGGTCCAAAATAGCCCACTATCTTTAGATTTTGAACCAAAATAGTCCTATATTTTTTAGGTGGAACACTAATAATCCATATTCTTTGACAAAGTGTTATCGTTTTAGTACCAACCCAAACTTTCGTTATAATTATTTTAACGAAGAAAATAATGTATTTGCTTTGCTTAAAGAAGAGCCATGGGACTTACATGATCTTCACACTAGAAGATTAGTAATTAAAATTGTTTACCTAATTAATGCAAAAATAGACTTGGAACCACTAATTTCCAAGTTTGATAAATATGTATTCCTTCTCTTCCATATTAATCATCCATGTCACTGTAAATAATTGTCCTAAATTACTTATCAATTTATAAAATCAAATAAGATTTAATTAATTTTCTTCTCGAGATAAAACTAATTAAATTTTACTTTTTATAAAAGTGAAAATGAACAACTAATACTCCCTCAGTTCTTTTTTAGTTATCATAATTTTTTCTTTGAAAGTCAAACAATATGAATTTAGACTAACATTTTAAAATAGACAATATAACAACCACCTCTTATTTTCCTTTTCTTCGAAAGCCCTAAGGTGCACATTGCTCATTTTCGTTATGATCAAATTGGAGTGGTGGTGGTGTATTGTACGAGTGGTCAATAATGCTTGGGTTGCTTGATATTTCCTTGGTTACGTTGAACATGAGACAATCATAAATGTTTACTCTCTTACGTAATTCTTCTCTTCTAATTTATATAATAGTTTTCATATTTTGAGAGTTAAAAAGTTTAAGTTTGATCGTGAATTTATTTATGAATTTTTTAAATGTTTTTAAATAAAATTTATATATTTATAGACTACGTATAAAGTACTAAAAGTCATAATTATTAACAATTCAATAACGAAAAGATAAGCTTCTCATTTTTAAATCAATATATACTTTATATTACTTCAAAAATATTTTATTTATATCACGGTATTCAATTGTTTTTGTGAATTTTGTACTCAAATCATTAGTAATGTTTGAATTGTTACACTTAACTTCAATTCAAATATGCCTTATATACTTCATCTTTTATGATTTATCACGTTGGATTAATTAGTTTTTTAAAAAGTACTTTAGTAGATAGGAGATTTCTGATATCGATCAACCCAAAAAAGTGTAATTAAAGAAAGATCGAACGGAGGAAAATTAAAAAGACGGCACAATAATAAGATATACAAAGCAAACAAAGCAATAAATAGTTTTGAAAATTGAAGTAATCTTATTACTTCATAAAATAATACTCCATTATTTTGTTTTAATTTATTTATCTTACTTTTTTTTTAGTCGATTATAAAAAGAGTCCCTTTCTCTCTTTTTTTCGACAACTAATTAATTCAAATTTTCACATAACATGTACAACATCCCATAAAAATAACAAACATTTTATTACATTCTACATGTCTTTAATTCAAGATCATAAGAATCAAAAAAATTCTTTAATTTCTTAAATTTTATAACAAGTCAAATTGATTAGGAGAGAACACTACTACTAGAATGGACCTAAATGTATAGAATCTATATATAGGATTGGGTTTGCATTAATATATCGTTGACCTCCTCGATCAGTCTGTGTCATCACCCATAAATTGGACTAAATTATTAATCTTACGTAAATCTATAAATTCAAGGATCAAATAATTAAATTTTATCTTTTGACCTTGCTGAAGCTTAAGTTTTAGTGTATTCACGTCATAAATTGATTGATTTGTCTATTTTAAATGTGATTCTCATGACCATCAACATTAAGGTACGTAATCATGATAATCAATAAAACAAATAATAAATTAATGAAAAAATTGCTTGTTTAAACATCTTTATTTACCATATTTTTCTATTATTTTCTACTATTTTAAAATCTATTCTTTCAATTTCTTCCTATTTTCACTCCAACAATCTTAGCAGTTAATTACAATTTTGAAATTCAAATTAGTTCTCTCTCTAGTCAATCTATATCAACTTCCTCAATAGATAGTTTTTCCTTTTCTTCAACTTATAGTTCATATTTATTTGCATATTCAAAGTTCCGATACATATTAATGATACTCCTTCTTTTAGTATTGGTATTATCCAGTTAAACGTAGTTAACATTGATTGTGTTTATGATACTGATGACGATGGTTGATCTAAAAATATATCCATGAAAATATATTCAAACAAGTGCACGATCAATTACATCAATTAGCAATGGTGAATCTGAATGTTGATAAGGAGAAGTCGAACAAGGATGTACCTTCTTTATCAAAGGTTTTAATTTCTAATTTATCTAGTGTTTTTTCACTCTTTAAATCATGTCTAATATGTACTTTTTAGAGTGTTATGATACACTAGTGAAATTGACGCGGCTCTCTCTCTCTCTATCTATCTATCTATCTATCTGTCTGTCTGTCTATATATATAATAATAATAATAATAATAATTCTTAAATGAATAATTATTTTATTTTAATAAAATAGTATATAATATTTATATTCAAATTAGTGTCGGATATATAAAAAGAATATTGACATTTCTCTTCATCTGCGACATGATATATTTTTTTGTCTTTTTTCCATATACAAAAATAGAATTTTTTTTACATCTTTTTAAATGCAAACTATTCATATGAATATAGTAAAACAAATATTTATTGTGGTAAATTAAATGGAATAAGAGGTCACATTTTGAAATAACAATATACTATTCTACAGTAAAATATTTTTTATATTTTAATTTTCTCTATCTTTTGTAAGAGTACTTAATTCTATACACAAATTTTGATTTCGTAAAAAATTGAATTTCTTCAATGTGTCTTTATTATACATTCGTTTATAATAATTTTTTAAATATTGATTAAATATTTTTAAATACTATGAAAATAAAACACACAAAAGTTACAAAAAAATATTGAAGAGTGGAAGTTACAAGTAATATGAAGAGATATGAGTCATTAAATATATTACTAATTATGCATTGATTTTATTTATAATAATAAATTAATGAATGTGAAAATAAGGGGGGGGGGAGGGGGGGGATAAAAAATGAACAAAAACAAATAAATGATCGATGGCTATAATAGATGTCACCTTATTATTTCAAAAAACTCCAATTATATAATATATAGATGACAGATTTTTTTAATTATGCTATTAAGACATATGAAAAATATATAAATAACTTACACAGTTACATTGACAAAGTAATTAAAAAAAATTATAAATAAATTTCAAACAAAAAAGAATAGTGATGAAAACAGATTGTTACATACGCAAAACAAAAAAATGAATCATAGAATTAATATTTTATTTTATAATAATTTTTTTGTGAGCATAATAAAAATAAAACCCCTAATCATTATAATTTTTTTGATTGAAATGGAATAATTATATTAATTGTGCTTCATAACAAAAAAAAGGTGGGATAGTAAAAGACCAAATAAGTATTATTTTCAATACATCTAGCTAAGTTATTAATACAAACTAAAGTTAAAAAAAAATTCTATCAAAAGTTGCTCATTTACTAATATAAGTCAATGTAAGAAAAAAAATCTAGCAAAAGTAATTGCTAATAATGCTTCAAAAAAAGTTTTTGTTCTATCATTTTCCTTTGCAAGTAGATTCGTCACCATATTCTGCTCCTTAGCTATATCAAACTCTTCATCATACGCTCCAAATTGAATAAATATTTTTAACATAATTGTGAATAGATAAAATATTATACTAATTAAAAAATAATCATATCAAAAGAAGAAAATCTAAACTATACAATATATCAACAAATTATTTTTTCAATTGTACTAATAATAATTTATAGTCATCTCTTCAAATCTAACAAATATTATAATCAAACTACAGTATATGATTATAATGTTAGTGTCAATCGCAAACAGATTGTTAGAGAAAACAATCACTATCATACTTGCTTGGAGGATAACAACAACAACAACAACAAATCCAGTATAATTCCACCATGTGGGGTCTGGGGAGGGTAGATTGTACGCAGACCTAACTCCCACCTTGAAAGGTAGGGCGACTGTTTTCGAAAGACCCTCGGCTCAACAGAGGAAAACAAGATAGAAGGTCATATAGGGACAAACATATCAAAAACAAGATAAAAACAAGAAATAGCAAAAGTAAGAAAGTCATGGTAGAAATAGTACGGAAGGAAAGAGGCATTAACTACTATAAATAAATTAGATACTCAAAGTACAACGGCCCCACACCTATAAAAAGCAATACAATGCAGAAATCCAATGGCAATAAACAATAAGCAGAACTACAACTACTATGGTGTAGGGATAAGTCACCTAGCCTTTTATTCTAATCTGAGTCCTCCACAAAAGAAATTATAGTGCGCTAATGCGCATACTACTAGGTAAGAATAACGAGACTATATACTAGCCTTCTACTCTAATATGAGTCCTCCACACCCTCCAATCTAAGGTCATGTCCTCGGTATACTTGCTTGGAGGATGATAATACATAAATTAATAAAATATTAAGAAAGTATGAAAATACATAAAGATAAAAAGAAAGACTTGAGAATGAAATATTTGTTATCTTCATGTACTTCTTTTTTTGTTATATGTGAGTTAAATCACAATCCAATAGATTGAATAACACTACAAAAAAATTGTGTTTTAGCCACGTACAAAATAGAGAAAATGAAAAGAAAGAGTTGAAAATAAAACATTTCTTATCTTCATATAATTTTTTTTTGTTACATGTTATTTCATTTACAAATCAATATAATGAAGAGTAGAAAAGATAATTTTGAATGTGAATGTTTATAAAACTAAATATGAATTTATATAGGCAAATAAAGGAATACCATAAGACACCATAAACTTATAAATAAAAGTTTGGAGGTTATGGACATGAAAATTATGGGGGTTATGAATATTATTAAAAGTAAAAATTAAAGAGGTGTAAATCATGGGTAATTACTCCTTGTAAATAAATTAAATAACAAAAATATAAATTCTTAAGATATTATCATTTTATGATTAGAAGAAAGAGAAAAAAGAAAAATGAATTTATTAAGTGTAGAAATTAAAGATATGTGAGTTATCAATAATTACTTCTTGTAAATTGACATATGAAAATTCTTCGTTCTAAATGTTCCTCCATTAATAAAATATTTATTTATAATAAATTAAGTAATTTACTTTTACAATACAATAATTAATTTAAATAAGAAAAAAAGCCAAAAAGGATAAAAAGGATAAATGCAAATGGAAGTCATAAAGAGGTGCTACATCACATTGTCTGTGTTTCTCCTTTATATATATATAGATTACAACTTATAATGTAATGTATCGTGTTCAAATATTATTTTTGATATATAACCCTACGTTTTTGAATCATAAATTTTCATGTATCATATGTATGGTTCTATACTAGAGACATACTTCTTCAAATTTAAGTAAAATTTGGTACTAGATACTTTCAACTAGTATCATTCACAAACTTAGGGGTGATCCTCCACATGCCACGTGGTAATAGCTGGGAGTGCCGCGTGGCAGCAGCTGAAGCAAGGGGTGCCCCCCCCCCCCCCACATGCCACGTGGCAGCTCCTAAGTGGAAGAGATAATGCGTTAGCCCACTAAGGGCTTGACACGTGTCACCCTTTAGGGGATGACATGTGTCACCCCCTAAGGTGGCCTATATATATATATGTTTTATGACTTTTAATTCATCCTTATCCTTCAAGTTTCATCTTTATCAAAAAAATTGAAGAAAAGAAGAGAAGAGAAACTTGAAGCTAGAGAGAGAGCTACAATTTTGGAGGAGAAAAAGGTAAGCTCTTTGATTTCGTTCCGTGAATTAATTATATAAGATATACCACGAGCATTTGAAGGTGTTATTAATGTGAATTTATGGTTTGGAGCAGCCCCAAAAGGATAGCAAACAGCCACAAAGTTTTAGTCACGCTAAAGGAACTTTCGAGGCGAGTTTGGCGAGTTTCGGGCAATGTAATGTTTTCCCTTTTAAATTGTAGTTTATGATGATGTTATGAGGTATATTACATGTTTTAAATAAGGTTGGAAATGGAAAAATTGCATAAGAATGCTTGAGGTTAGAAACGAACTAAATTGAAGTTGTTATAGTCAAATCGAAGTCGAGAGTGTGTTGTGATTGTGGTGTTGCGGTTGAAGCTGGGTTGATTGTGTGTTGAAGGGCTAGAAAGTGTTTTAAAAGGGGTGTGGGTACTGCTGGTTGCAGCCACACGACCCTCCGTTTCGTATGGTTAAAGATTTTATGAAATAAAGGCTAAAAACTCTATTTTGGTATCGTAGTTTTGAGCTAGTTGTTTGAAGTTGTATTGAGTAATGTTGGGGTGATTTGATTGTATATATAACTACTGGTTGTTGTTAGTAATATGGCTGCTAAGATTAGCAGTTGGATAGGGCAAGTTATAGGGGAGATGCTGCCCGATTTCCGATAACTTCAGAACTAGTAATGAACTAGTCGAGGGAAAATGGATAAGGGAACGATTCCTATGGATACTTGGTTGTAGAGTTGGAAGTTGGAAAGTGAAAGGTTATTAATCTTAGTATTGCTTCCATGTTAAATAGGTTCAAAAGACGACGAGGCGAACGTGGTGAAGGGTAATCCATAAGAGGTATGTGAAGCTACCTTCTTTCTCTTGGCATGTTTTTGGCATAAGTATGTAGAGCTATCCTTCTTTTCTTTTGGCATGTCTTAGACATAAGTTATGAACGATAGGTATATGAAGCTTGGGGTAATTCTATTCATTAGCTGTAAACATGATGCATGACTCATAATTCTGGTTTACTTCTCAATGTTAAGGCTCTTAAGGTAGTTGAGTTATCACCCTTGAGCCTTCTATATGTGAAATAGTAATTGGATGCATAGGAAGCATGAACTATAATCCTTATTCACTTCTTGATATTAAAGTTCTTAAAGTAGTTGAACTACTACCCTCGAGTCTCCTATATGATGAATACTAATTGAATGCATAAGCTCATATTCTTAAGGGTCTCTACGATGACGAACGTATCCAATTCCATAAGCTGTTTAGCTTTGTCTCGATACATGTCTACGATTCCTGAGACTCCAGCTGATATGATTCCTAACGACATTTAGAGGGTACCTGAGATAATTACTACTCTGGTCTTCAAGTGACGGTTCACTTGACTGTTTCATTGATTCTTGGTGATGATTTAATTTGCATATGGTTTCTCACTAATCTACTCGTGCACGCTGTAATCCATCTTCCTCCGAGTCCCATAGAGGGGTCGGGAACGTTATCGTGCACAACTTTACTAGTCCTTCACCGAGTCTCGGGGCGGATATATATATATATATATATATATATATATATATATATATATATATATGAAATATACGATGATAAAATGTCGTATATGATGAAGTGAAGCATACATTGATGATGTATGTGATGAAGTTATTCACCGAGCCCCGGGACGGATATATATATACGATGATATGATGAAAATATGGATCGGATCGTACGTTCCTTGGCACTGTTTTAAATTATGAATCAGATCGAACGTTCCTCGGCATATTTTACTATGTGATAATGGCACTGAGTCCCCTAATGGGCCGGGTGCGGTATGATACGTACACTACTCTTTCACCGAGTCCCTCACTAAAGGGTCGGATACGATAGGTAGACATGCATATGAAAATATAATGATGTACTTGTAATGTATGAGAGGATACTGTATACGATGATATGGTAACACCGAGTCCCATAACGGGCCGAGAGTGATATGTGAGGATGATATACATGCCCTCTTTTCATAAGATGCAGGAATAATAAATTGTTAAGTGTTAGACTTGTTTCCTTCATCCCTATTTCAGTTGTTGTCTTTGTTATGATATGTTATGCTTTATATACTCAGTACATATATCGTACTAACCCCCCGTTCTCCGGGGGGCTGCGTTTCATGCCCGCAGGTACAAATATTCATTTCGGAGATCCGCCAGCTTAGGATTTCCGCTCAACTATGTTGGATGTGCTCCACTATTTTGGAGCCTAGATTTTTGGTATTGGTCCTCCTATGTATATATTTGTTTGTTCAAGGGTACGGCGGGAGCCCTATCCCGCCATATATTACTATTCTTACTCTTAGATGTCTGTGGACATGTATGTGGATTGTATATATATGCGTGTACAGTTTTCCTCATATGCTATGATAGCCTCGTCGGCTTATATGTAATCTTGCTTGTTGATACATTATAACTCAAACCGGGGACAGGTTTACTTATAGTTAGCAGGGGTATATGCGAGTGTCCAGTTCGGACACCCGTCACGGCCTACGGGGTTGGATTTAGACAATAACCCTAGCTTTGTGAATCATAAAATTCTATGTACCATTTGTATGGTTTTGTATTTGATATATAACTGCTGCAAATTTAAGTACAAGGTTCATTAGTATAGGGTATGAAGTATGTGATGAAAAAAAAATCATCTTTTGAGATAGATTGGGAGAAGAATTTAGGAAAACTGAAAAGGAAAAAATGGATGAAAAAGTAAATTTGTTACGATTTGGGGTACATTGGGGAGAAGAAAATTTGAAATTTGAATTGTTTAAAGTTCCTAAAGTTTTGGAAGAGATTGATATCAATTTGTAGAACTTACATTTAATTTTACCTTTAATTTTCTTTTTAAACGTAACAAACAAGATGTCTATTGTATCACAATTAATGTATCCGGATGACTCCTATGTCTCTGGCAAATTTGAAGGGATTTTTATAAGTTGAAAAAGAATAAGGATAGAATGTAATTTGCTCCTTACACTATGAAATTTATATAATTAGAAAAACTCAACTATTTATAATTAATAGTTTATCTTATATTGAGTATAATTGTAGATTAATCAATTACTTATTCCAATTTAAGAAAAGTTTACAATTAGTTCCAGATCCCATACATATTCCTCCATCTTGAATATCCCAACGACAAAAATGTCCAACAGCTTCACAATTATCCTTATCTCTATCAAAATTAAACAACTCAAAATGACCATGTTTTTTTAATAAAACATTTAAATCTGTATCACAAGTGAGTTTGTTATCTCTTTGGGAATTATGGGAATATCGATGTAATTTGGACCACTTCCAGGAATTAATTTAGTTTGGAACACATCTTTTCCTCTCAAAAAAACAATGGATTACTGCTTCTTCTGAAGCTCTATTTTCGATATTAATCGAGTACAAGATGATTTATGAACTAACTGAACATGAGAAAATAAGTAGGAAACATATGCTAAATAATTGGGAAGTCATGATTTTTTTTCCCTTTCTTGGTGTGTGAGTTTATTTGTGTTGATATGACTCTATGTAATACGATTTACTGAAGTTTAATTACTTCCGATCCATAAAAATTTAAGTCATCGAATCTAGTCCACGAATTAACAAATTGGGCCGTCAATAACACTTGATAAAAGAAAAAATTACTTAAATACACTACTTATTTTATCATATTTTCTAAAATTTTCTACCATTTGAAAAAATTACAAAAATCCCTATTCTTTCTTATTCTCCGATACATCATGAAATACATCACTTTTCGTGATGTATCAAGACGTTAGATACATCATTTTACGCGATGTATCGGTCGGATATATCATTTACGTGATGTATTAGGACGTCGGATACATCACTTTACACGATGAATCGATCGGATACATTACTTTACGTGGTGTATCAAGATGTACGTGATGTATCTGGACTCCACCAAAAAAAAGGAAGTTTGGGTAATTTTTAAAAGAGTAGGAATATAGTGTAATTGGAAAGAATCACTATGGGATTTTGGTAAAATTTACTTGATAAAATTCATAAATATAAGGGAAAACTACACAAAATAGACCATTTAAACAAACTATTTACCACTCCATACCCCTTCCCTAAATAATTCATTTATATACCCTTCAGCCAAATTAATTACCCTGTACCCCTTTAATTATTTAAAATTCGCACGCTGACGTCATGCTAATGTCAGCGTTCACCCTACATGATAGTGATAGGATATCATATATCAATGGAGTATCACAGAGGATTAAGTTCAGTTCTATATGATACCGATATGGTATCAACATACCGATGGAGTATCACAAATAATATATTTACTAATTAGCTTAATAAATAAGATTGTGATTTTAATAATTTTCTCTTAATTGTTTTATTTTTATTTCTTAAAAAAAAACTCAATCTTATATGATATCGATAAGATATCAATATATTGTTATGGTATCATTGAAGATTTTAAAAGTGTCTTGTTAAGGATTTTCAATATCATTATAATATACAAATATATTGTGGTAGTATCATTCATGTAATATCACATGACTTAGAAAAACCTGTATGATACCATCATAGTATATATATATATATACTGCGATGGTATCATTCGACATTTGTATAAAACGATTCTAAATGATTATATGAAACGATCCTTAATGATACTATGCTAGTATATGATGATTTTCATGGACATGTAACAGAAAGATTGAAGTAGACATCAATGATACCATGACAGTATATAGATATACTGTGGTTGTATCACTAAGGACTGAAGCAACATCAATGATTTTATGTCAGTATATTGATACTGCGATGGTATCTTGCTCATAAATATCATGTCTTGGGGGGCATGAATTGTAAAGGGGTATTTATTTGTAACTATTTTACTTTTATACGGCATGAGCTTAGTTTTCCCTAAATATAAAAGGAAAAACTACACAAAATAGACAAAATTGTGAAACTATTTTACTCAAATTGGATTCAACCCAAATTATTTATTCTTAATGGATTCATGACCCAAACTATTTATCCTCTTGCCCCACTTTCTCCTTTTTTATTTTGTGCATGACGTCGGCATCACTGCTATGAATTAATCTTTTGTGATACTTCGTCGATATATTGATAATATATCGATATCATATAGGATTGAGCATAATTCTCTGTGATATACCTCATTCGGTATATTAATACCATATCGATATCATATAGGATTGATGTTGTGACCCCACAAGCTGACTTGGAAGACACATCATCAGCCACCGTGGACACACACACTCAGCTGGAGAGTAATTCGTGAAGCACCAGATTTCATAAATAGTAAAAGAGGGCATCTGAATTATTTTAGGCAATTGTAGCTTGAGTCCGGTCATCCCATCACTCTGTTTTTCTCTTTTCTCATCTCCTTCCTTCTTTCCACACTGTTCCATTGATATTTACTTTATGCTCTTGTATTTCAGTTGTGTTTATAATATAAGCCACCTTTATTTGCAAATTGTTATTCAGTTTGTTGAGGATACTCCATCAGGAGTCTATGTTGTCTTTTCATTTCGAGTTGAGACTTGTTCTCCTTTCATTGGGATTTTCCATGTTGAGATTTTATTTTCGCATTTATGTCTAGGTATCATATAGGATTGGACTATTTATTTAAGAAATAAATAATAAATAATTAAGTGAAAATTATTAAAATCACAATTTTGTTTATTAAACTCTAAATTAGTAAAAAATATATTCTTTGTGATATTCCGTCGGTATATTGATACCATATCGATTTCATATAGGACTGCACTTAATCCTCTATGATACTCCATCGATAGATTGATATCCTATCGATATCATATAGGGTGGGCACTGACGTCATCGCGCGAATTTTAAAATAAATTTATGTAAATTTAAAATTAAAAAAGAATACAAAAGTAATAGGACATTTAAGGATAAATATTATCCCTTTTGGAGGTATAAGTGTTCTTTTTCCCATATAAGAGCGCAAATTTCATTAATATACAGAAAAATCAAAAGTTTACAAAAGAAGTAGCTCAATATCTTTTTACAGATAAAATAGCCCAAGAAAATCATGGGCACAACAGAGCTTAAGTCGGCCCAAGACCATTAGGTCATTTTTGTTTCCCTTTTTTTTTCGGCGTTAGTTATTTTTTTAAAAAAAAACTTTTTTTGTTTTGTTTTTTTGCTGCTTTTTTATTTTATATTAAAAAAAAAAACTTTTCCCTTTTTTTAAAAAAAACTTTTTCCATGCAATTTTTTCATGTATCAATATTGTGTATAAACATGTATCAATATTGTATAGATAGTTATGTAATGCATTGACATTATATAAATGGTGTGTAAGCGAGTATCAATATTATATAAATAGTATATATACGTGTATCAATATTATATACATAAATATGTAATATATCGACATTATATAATGGTGTATAATCGTGTATCGATATTATATCACAATTATGTAAAGTATCGATATCGATATTTATTTGACTATCATGCATTCCACCTTAATAAATAAAAGAATAATAAAACAATATAAATATTCATTCTTTTCCACAAAAAAGTGAAATAATTAGAAAAGAAAAAACTTTATTTTTTTTAAAAAAGGAACACAAAATTTAAACAAGGAATTTTTCTTTTTTTAAAATACCATAGAAAAAAAGATTTTTTAAAAAAAAAATCGGAAAAAAGGGTCAAATTAACTTTGCCAATTGTAAACTAATTGGCTATTTTTAGTAAAATCCTCTCAAGTCTCAAACCCCGACGCGTGTTTTGCTCATTGATTTCCACAGCAAACCATGTTTTGTCTCGAAGGCATCAATAACCACAACCGAGTTTAATATATAATCAGATTACTTAAAAATAATTAATTTTAAATAATTATGTTTAATATGTATTCACTTGTAATTTTTTTAATATAATTTTCTCTCTATATATATATAAACTTAAATCCTTGACAGAATAATCCTCCATTGTGGACAGCTAATATACCACTAGTAATATCCAAAAACACATTTCCCCCTAATTTGTTTTAATTTATTTTTTTATTTTTTTTAAATTTATTAAAAAATGTTTTTTTAAACTCTTTAATCCTAAATATTTATATGATATTAAAATAAAATAAAATTTTAATATCTTTCACTTATATTTAGTTTAAGATTATAAAAATTAACAAATCTACACTATTTTCTCAAATTTTGTGCTAAACTAATATCAGATAAAATAAATTAAAACGGAAGGAGCAATCTGTATGATTTCTTATTCTGATTTTCAATTATCACTTTAATATTTCCTATCAACTTTTGATTAGACATAAAGTATAATTCAAAATTCATGTAAAGGTAATATAATAAGTAATCAAATTTGAAGGACTCTGTGAGTGAGTAGAAAGAGAGAAAAAGGAAGAAAGACTGAAAAAAAGGTGTCTTTTTTTCTCTCATTGAATTGAGTGGAGATCTGCAGAGGAAATGGCAAGTTTTGGAGGGACAACTCAGAAGTGTAAGGCTTGTGACAAAACTGTTTACTTGGTGGATCAACTTACTGCTGACAATAAGGTTTATCATAAAGCTTGTTTCAGATGCCACCACTGCAAGGGTACACTCAAGGTGATACACACTTAAAAATCTCTTCTTTTTTTTGTTAAATATGGTTTGTGATGTCATCTTGCTTGATGTCATCTGTGGTGTACATTTATATGTGAAACCAATCTTATTTCCTACTATAGATAGATAATTTCAAGATTGTAATGTTCTAATTAATTGTAAGAGAGGAGGGGGCCAAGGAAACCAAGAAGAGGGGAGGGTTTATGTTGAATAGTGAAAAAGGGAGGGTTGGTCTCCTCTTATGACTTGAACAATTCTCCCTTGGTGGGTTAGTTTTTGGAGTCGAGCTAGGCCAAGATTCATTGTTTTATATGTTATCAGGACCCATCCCTATTATTGTGTACTGATATTGGTCCCCTATATTAAATTGCCCACGTACTGGACCTCCAGCCATGGGCGTGAGGTGCGGTGTTTAAGAATACCATATAGGATGAAAAAGGAATGGGTGGTCTCCTTATATGGACTTAGGCAATCCTCTCATCGTGAGCTATCTTTTGGGGTTGAGTTAGGATTAAGATCCATTTCTTTATCATTTAGGCAACCCGCCCAGTTGCCACCCCTACAATTATCTGCAGCCTGCAACTTCAATCTCTTGCTATGCTATGTTAGAAATGAATGATTGGGTTTGGTTAGGAGATCCATGTGCTCTTCTGTTCATCTCAAAAGAACGGAGTGGGTGCTTTCTATGTTAGGTTATGTTTGTCAGATTGTTTTGATTTGCCTCTTTCAAAGGTTTGAGTTTTGGATACTTATGTGAGCTTTCTGCAATTGTTGGGGAAGAATAATTGTTTTATAGTATTAAGGGCTATGTCGCTCGGACTCTTCAAAATTGTTGCTGCACCCGTGTAGGACTCTCCAAAATGAGAAATATTTGACTAAAATTGGTCTGTGAAGTGTGAATACATGGACTCAAGGGAATTATGGGTTTAGAGATTCATATAAAAACATCAAAATGAGATTTGGTAGAAGTTTAAATGATCTATTTAGAGGAGGAAGTTTTTTAATGACCAAGACAAACCACAACTTTCAAAACTCGGGGTTAATGGACCTGCCCCTCTACTCTTCCCCTACTAGGCTTAGTTTGCATGGTGCAGGGCTCAAACTTATGGCCTTAGTCACAAGTCCTTCAACCTTTGCCACTTGAACTAGGGAGCCATTTAGAGGAAGAAGTTGTTTGTTCTTCGTAATGTCTCACAGTTGATATCATTTCAACAACCAATGAGTTGTGTGTGTTCCATTTTCACCTTTATGCCGACCAATTTTGACTGATTAACTAGAGAATCGTGATTTATTAGTTGACACTTGACATTATTCCCCATTCAAATATGCTTAATACTAAGTGAAACCAGTGGTTTCTTGGTCATGACCAGCTAGGGCTAAAGTTCCAAATTACAACTATGAATTAAACAGGAATACTTTATGGGGTCATTTGGGAATGTTAATGATCATTTCTTCTTTTCGGTGTTAATTTTTTTTAAAATTTTTTTACCTTGAAGTTTTGATCCTTTGAATGGTATCTTAACTTTTTTCCCTAAGTCATTGGTTTGTTGTTCACTGCCAAAGAATTTTGTCATAAAATATTCCACTGCAATTGATCCGTAAGGCAGATTATAGTAATTAATCATGCAGAAGGAGCCTTGGAGTAACTGGTAAAGTTGTTGCCATGTGACCAGGAGGTCACGGGTTCAAGCCTTGGAAACAGCCTCTGGCAGAAATGCAAGGTAAGGCTGTGTACAATACACCCTTGTGGTCGGGCCCTTCCTCGGACCCTGCGCATAGCGGGAGCTTAAGTGCACCGGGCTGCCCTTTTAATCATGCAGAAGGAGCGATGAACAAGTTTGAAGACCCTCAAGTAGGAGTATGAAATCTTTGGCTGGATAAGTATGATAAATGAGCAAGAAAATGGGCACCCATGGTTTTAGTTGCATATGAAGCAAAACACACTTCTGTCACTTAGTGAACAACAATCGTTGAATTTCCCCTCCCCTGTGGCATCGGTATGGGTGAAGAATAGTGAGCGCTGTTCCTCTTTTTCTTCTTTTAGGATGAAAATATGCAAGAACGCTGACATGTATAGATGCATGGGAAGACATTCCATCAAAATTATCATTTATGTAAAAGCTTTGCCTTAACTTTTTACCTGAGAAGTTAAGTGGACTATCTGCAATTGTATCCTAATGTACTAACTTTGTTGATTTTGAAACTTGACTCCACCTATCAGTAATTGTGCTACTGTAATTGTTGTTCAACTCTGATTTGAGGAGGCCATGAGACGTTTTATTCGTCCGACTTTGTTAGCATGGTAATCTATTATGGAAGTGCTATTGAGTTAGTTATACAGATGAAGATATTTTTCTCTATCAACCAACAGTACAAAATCTAGTGTAAACTTCTCAGACGGATTTAGTACTTAGAGTATATGGAATCTCCATTTTCTCCTTCATATGTTTAGTATCTCTGTAGAACCTTGTTTTCATGTGGTTAATTCTAAGATGTCTTAATCTTATCTTCCTTGTCATTTTAAATGTTTTTCAGCTGAGTAATTATAACTCCTTCGAAGGAGTTTTGTACTGCCGTCCTCACTTTGATCAGCTATTCAAAATGACCGGAAGTCTGGATAAGAGTTTCGAAGGTAGTTAAGATAGAGTTGGCAAGATGATGTTTCTTCTATTTCGTATTTTCATCACTCATCCTTCTAAAGCTAGTTTCTTCTTGCTTGTTATTTTTTTTTATTTAGGGGCTCCAAAAACAGTCAGGGAATATTCTGCTGATCAGGTATTAATTGAAGACTCTTCCTCTAGCATTTTACAGCATACATTATTGTCTATTTCAGTTTGCCTGCCGATCTTATAATTATTTGCCTCGTATTAATCTCCCAGGGATCAAACAGTAAGGTTTCAAGTTTGTTTGGCGGAACTCAAGATAAATGTGTTGCTTGCAAGAAAACTGTTTATCCCCTGGAAAAGGTAATTAATCTGAAAAGCCGCAGGGCGCAGCCTAGACAGCTAGATTATTTCAAAATACTTTAGTACATATCTGAAAAATTGAGCTCACTTAGGAGCCCATGGATGAGTCATGAGTGCCTGTGCCTCTAACTCGGGATATCTGAAGTGCTATTTTCTTCTTAGATCAAGCTTATATATTAATGTCACTGCTGCTTTTATAGGTAGCAGTGGATGGCACTTCGTACCACAGAGCTTGTTTCAAATGCAGCCACGGAGGCTGCGTGATCAGTCCATCAAACTATGTAGCGCACGAGCATAGACTGTACTGTAGGCACCATCACACCCAACTCTTCAAGGAAAGAGGTAACTTCAGCCAGATGGAAGACAATGAGAAAAACTAAAGTATAATCGACTTCCAGTCGAGAGTTGGACCAGTTACAGTTCTTGTTCACATATACAATTGAAGACTATATCACATATATCTATCTATATATGACATCTTCATGACAGTCAACAGAAGAGTTTCCTTCATATTGTTTTTATAGGTCTATGGTTTTGTGCTTTAATGCCACCAATGACCAGAACAATCTTTTTTTTCTACCAAACACAAATTGTAATTGCTGTTGTGCTTGTTCCCAAAATTCTCATGGAGTTTTATGATGGGAGGGTTTACTTTCCCTAGTTGATAATTGAAATTTGTGAAAATTGTTGGTTTACTTTCCCTAGTTGATAATTGAAATTTGTGAAAATTGTTGGGTTTAAGTGAAGTGTGAATGAGAAATAAGAATTGGGAAATGATTGATTGATAATTTTTTAGATAAAATTTATTTATTAATTTCATTAATTAATTAAATTTGTGGAAATGTTTCGGAAAGGACATGTTCCTTCCGAAAAGACATTTCTTTTTCAAAAAGACATCATGTTTGTTCTAAACAAATGAGATTGTTATGAACAAGTATATTCACAACCTTTGTTGGCTATAAATAGAGAGGCCTCCTCTCAGTTTTCGACATCAAAATTTCTCCCTCTTTTGCATATATTTTTCTTACAAATAAAGTGTCTTTGTGTGATTTCGTTGCTGCTTTCTGAGTTCGTTGGAATTATCAAAATTTGAGGTACCGCTACTTCTTTAATGTTCTATCCGTTTGAGGTGATTAAATTTTTTAAAGACACACAATGAATTTTGTGGACTCGGATATTGTTTTTCTTTTCATTTTTATTATTTCTGATTTACTAACTTTAAATACAGGACATAACAAAAATTATGAGAGATCATAATTGAAGTAGCAAAGTAATGAGTTCATGTGTTGGTGAGGTAGTAGGTACCTTGAAGTAGGGTCGTCTCGACCATAAGGCCACTAAAGCAACTGCTTGGAACCTCAAATTTTTTAGGGCCCCCAATTTTTCCTAAAAAATACATACATACATATATATATATACATATGTATGTATGTACATACATATGTATGTATATATATATACACGAATACATAGTTATTCAGAGAAATAATAATCTAACATATCTTCTCTGTAATCAACTTAATCATAGTTATGAATAGATATATCGTCTTTGACGATATCATTAATAATTTTTTCAAGAATTTTTTCTTGCAAATCTTTATTTAACTTAACTATCTTAAAAAAATGATAATTAAAGTTTTTTCTTCCAAAAAATTGTATAATAAACCATTTTTAATGATTTATGCTGTATAAAGAGTTGCCTGATTTATCATCCATTCTTCTCTGTAATCAACATAATCATAGTTAGGGTTGTTCATAGTTTTGGTTAAAACCAAAATCAAATCGAAAATTTAACCAAATCGAATAAAAAAACCGACATTTGGTTTGGTTTGGTTTGGTTTTAAATTTGAATAACCGATAATATTTGGTTTGGTTATGGTTATAGGAAAAAATAACCGAATAAATAACCGAATCAAACCGATAATTATATACATAAAATTTATAATTATTTATATGTATAATATTAGTTTTTCATCAATAATTAAAGATATTTTATACCTTTTAATTATTAATTTAATATTAATCTACTTATTTGTAAGACCCAACAATCCAAGCCCAACTCTCAAGTCCAATTATAAATTCTAATAAACACTAAACAGTAGTCCAAGTCCAACAATTCAAGCCCATTAGCCCAACTCTCAAGCCCAATTCTAAATCCTCAATTCTAAATCCTAAATTCCTTTATATGAAGTTTGGCTTTAGACCTCCGGACTTGTTTGCCTTGAAAACTAGTTAATGTGTGTACAAATTAGTCCAGATATCACTACTATATAAAAAGAGAAGAGAGATAAACCTATTCTACATAAGGATGTGGTCTATCAATTAATGAAGTAAGTGAAAACTGTGAGAGATTAGAATTCAAATTTCAACTAAAGACACAAAATATTAGATAATTTTTACGCACAAAGTAAATAAATTCCGATATAATAGTCCATGTGAGCATTTTTAATCAGCGAATCTGCTCGTCACCGTTCGACATCCGGATACCGCTATTATAAAGAGAGGAGGAGGAGGAGAAGATGGGTGAAATGATTGCTTGAAGTCAAAATTGGACAAGGCATTATTACTCCAAGTATTCGGAAATTACCTTTATACAGTTGTGTCCCCATATTCATTATAATCTGTCACAAAGCATGCTTTTTATATATTTGTATCCAGATAATGATTCTATTCTATAAAAATATTGATGTGAGTTCTTTCCAGCTTCCACTTGCCTGGCAAAAACAATAAGAAAATATTGTTATAAGATATTTTTGTGGCGGATGTTGTTTGATCTGTATTACTAAAATATTATGAACATAATAACTTTGTAGGAAATAACAAAGTTTAAAGTATATTTTTAAAATCAGAATGTTAAAATCAGTAAAGAAGATATAATCCGTAACAAATCAGAAACAATATTGAAAAGAAGAAAATCGAGCCCACTAAATATACAATGTGTCAAGGAAATTATTCTCATCAGCTACCCAAGGTTAATGGAATATATTATTCTGCTCACCAGTGTATCGATACTTAAAATCACGGTGTCAGCGAACCACTCAAAGACAGTAAAGTACACTAGAATTTGTTTGTGCAGATCAAGAAGAAGTTCGAAAAATTCATTGTTCAAAAATGAGAGGAAATCCCTCTATTTATAAACAACAAAAAAGGTAGTATAAACGGATGCTTATTATGCCCTATCGAAAAGGTCACAATCCTTCAGAAAAGTCATAACCTTTCCGAAAAGTCACACTCCTTCGTAAAAGTCGCAACTTTTTAGAAAAGTCACAACTCTTTGAAAAAGTCATAACCTTTTGGAAAAGTCGTAACTCTTTATTTTTCATTCACACCTTTTAAAACTCAACAACGGATTGAGAATTTTTGTTTTATGGGTTCAATTTTAAAGAGTTTGAGTATTGAACCCCGTATATTCTTAAAATTATGAATTCGTACCTATTATTTATTTCAATTTTCGTAATTGTTTTACACATATAATTATATTCTACATCAAAAGTACTGAGTTAAAATGAATTTGTCACCTTTGAACTGCCTCCTCCCATGACAGTGATGGATGTAGTCTTTTGACAGAAGTACTTTTTTGTTTCATTTTGTGTGTTTTAGTGATTCAACACATAGTTTTTAAACTGAATTATAATTTTGTCAAATGAGAACATGACCATTAAATTATTGGTGTTCCACTTATCAGAAGAAAGAATCAGACACAAGAGATGCAGGACACCAACTCCAGAAATTTGATTGGGCAGTGTAGAAATGATTAGATAGCATTTTCATGAAGTATTGTGTTTGTTTGTGATGAATACATTTGCTAGATCTTAGCGAGGCCCCATTCCTTTTGGCAAATCAAAAGCGTTATGAAGAGGTTCCCCATACTTGTATGAAGAAATAGATTTCGGACTTAATTCAACTTTAAAAGGTAGCTCACGAGAGAAAACTGTACAAGTTTATATAAGGTGACCATTCATATATTTTTTTTAATTCAATTTAGGATATGAGTTCTGTTCTAATAACAAGTAAATAAATGAATCTTGAACCTCACTCAATTTTAAAAACTAACAAGATTTCATGTCCAAATCTATATAAGTAGAGCGCCCATCTTTTTCATTCGATCCGACATGGAATTCTTAGACATATATCTTACCCAGACAATAATGCACGCATGCATATGATTCTTTTTGCCGGCAACTGGTATCCGTTTGTTTCCTTTTGTAGTTCCTTTTTAGCCTATTTTCTTAAAAAAAATATTTTTTAGTCCCTCGTAAGAGCTCTTACCTTTTTTGCTTTTTTGATAATTCGAACTCACAATCTTAATTGAAAATTAGGAATGCTTGTCATTTGAGCAACTCCCTCCCGTACTTTTTAGCCTTTAATTTGATGTGTTCTTTCACCCACTCTCAAATTATTCGTTCTTTTGATCAATCGCTATTTGGTGTAGTCTTTATTGTCTTTTGCATTTGTGCTGCCTAGCCGGAAAGATTCCAACCTTGCAACAATTTTATTTTTTGAATTTCTGTCATTTCTGCATCAAAAAGGGGCTTGGTGGATAAGCTCTTTTTGCTAGCAACCACACTATGTAATGGTGTGACAAGGCAAATAGAGTCCAAGATCCATAGTAACTTAACGGTTGTCCAGTTAAGAAGGCAATCTCACTCATTCTCTTTGTCAATGGAGGTAAGACAAGAAATGTGTTGAGGCGAAGCTAAAGTACTCCCAAATATACAAGACATAAGGGAAAATATAACACTCAATAGCCAACGGTCTGTTACTGATTTTAAGTCAAAGGAAAATAACTTACGTTTTCTCTTTGATTTAAATTTCAACAACGGACTCTCCTGATCGAAAGTTCCATCTGTTGAAATACTGCATAGAACCTTCATTGCCCATTTATGGACAGGAAATGGTAATCTTAGTTTTATGTAATTACATATTGCAATGATACATCTCTTACCACCTTCCTTGATTAGCTGAGCTAACCGACCAGTCGCTAATGGAACCCCTATGTAGGCTCAAGTAATGTACTAAAATAGGGCCCCACACCATATTCAAAATAGAGAAGCATTTCATTAGCGAACCGAGTAATATTACGGTCAAAAGGATAATAAATCATTTTGGATCATAAAATACCCGGTGAAAAGAACCAAAACTACGGACAAAATTATCTAATAAGGGGGTACTCTTCCAAGTTGGTTCCCAAGACATTCCTAATTCCAAGGGATTGTCTCGGAGGTGTGGTAGATAAATAGGTTGAAGCTCTTTGAATGATCCATATCGTACCCGTCTATTAAGGCATTCTTCCTTCTTGCGTATGTGTTATAGCCCATAGCTTTAAGCCCCAATTCCTTGGTGAAAAAAGTTGTCGCCTTTAAATCATCAAAAAAAGAAAAAAAAAGGAACTGCTCGAAAGAGACCACACAACAATGACTCATAATTGGAAAATATAACGACAATGTCTCCTTGCTGCAAAAGAGTGGCTCCCAATTGAAAATTTCTCCCGATCACTCTGTTACTCAAATTAATATTATAATAATAATTAAGTTCATAATTAAATACTTATATGAATATTTCATAGATTTTTATTAAAATTTATATAGAGCGGAAGGAAAAATTATTAAGTTCACGTAAATCAGTAATTCACCCCCCCTACAAACTCAAAATTCTGATAGAGAATTGTTACTCAATAAATGTACTAAGTTCATTACATTTATCAAATTAATAGTAGTACTTCAAGTACACAAACTTTGGTGCATACAACAAAGCCTACAGGCTACATTAATAATTTCAATTGAACAAATGCCTCCAAATGATTCAAAAATTAAGATGTGACAAATCTTTTTTTTTTCTTCTCTCTTTTGCTATACATGTGACAAAAAAAAAAGGGAACACTCTTTTCTCCAGAATCTCATAGAGAAGAACAATTTAATTAATCAAATAATAGAATCATCACAAATCAGCAGGCAGCCTCTGATATACTCTGTAATGAAGGATGCCATCCTCTGCATTTTCCAACTGTTGAGTTTCTATGCTTTTCCTGTTTAACCTGGAAAAAAAAAACGAAATTTTCTTTAACAATTTTTTGTGAATTAAAGTAATAAACATGTTGTGTGAAGTTTTGAAGATTAAATTCACCTGTTTAGAATTCTCCTGAATAGATCTTCTAACATCTTCTATAGGATATAAAGTTGATTTCTGTGTCAATTTTTCACATGAATATTCTAACTGTTTCAGCTTCGCATACTTCTTTGCGCACAATCCTTTCATTACCTCTGTATAAGCAAGGAAAATGAGATATTATAAGCTGGGGAATCGAATCATGTACAGATAGTCAAGTCAACGAACTGAGGTACTAAGATTCTGGAGAAGCAACTAACCTTGAGCAGTAACTAGTCTGTATATCTGACCAAGAACAAGTGAATCTGTAGGCTTGAGAAGCTTTATTCGCCTAATACGTACTGGGGTATTATTATTGGTTGTAGTGGTGGTGGTGGTGGTGAGAAGAAGAGAAACGTAATGACCAGAATTGATTTTCATGATTTGGTGAGCAGTGACAGATGAATAAAGTTTCTCTACTTTGCCATTTGGGTGTTGTAATAGCAAAGCTGCATTATCAATGGCTTGGCAATTCCCCATCTCTATAATAACTTATCTTCTGTTCTTACTTTGCTGCCGAAAATGAACAGAGAAGGGAGCCGTCTCTCTAAGTTGTACGTTACTGCCTTTATATAAGTGTCAACTCATTACGGCTACTTTCTAAATTTACTTTCCTTTTGTTTTAGTGCACTGTTGTCCCCCTTTTTTGCATTATGGCATGGTTTGAGCAAACAAAGGCGTGGAAAGAAAACATGATTATTTACACCACCATGGCACAGATCTCACTCCCCAAACAAACAAATCATCATAGAAAAATATTCCCTTTTGCTTCTTTTTCATTCTCTAGATAGATCTTGGTTAGTGCAAAATTGGAACAATTCTGTTTTTGCTGTAGCTACCTTTATCCAACATCCTCTGATATTCCACTGACCTATTACCATTGCTGTTTCCCCTCAAAGTTGCAGGAAGGCCATCAAAAAAAAAACTTGTCCTCTTTCTGTTTGTTGCATGCGCATTTTTTTTAACCATGCATATTCTTCTTTCTTTATTTAGCAAAATTATACAGCAAATTAAAGTGCTTAAAATTCATATTTGACCTATATACTTATATTTTTAGTCATTACTTGCGTTATTAGTGACCAATCGAACACGACATTATCCCTCAATTGCCATTCAAAATTTCGCGCTAGTGTCTATGTTGAGGTAATAGTACCCTCAGCAAACTTTAAATTCTGAATCCGCTACTAATTCCTCCGATGTTACTTGTTACTTTCCAGCCACTAACATATGTACCAAAGTAATTGTACCACCAAAAAATAAGAAATCATCTAATCCCATGATTGAGTACAATACTATACTATACTGTTTGAGTAATTGTACCACCAAAAAATAAGAAATCCGATGTTACTTTTTCATATACTATACTGTTTGAGTACAATGATATGAACTAGCTCCCTTTCAACAAAGGAGAATCTAAGTACTTGAAACATTAATACATTATGACACTCAATTCATGCTTTAAATAGCCTCAGAGGACTTCATAATGACATTGACAATGCCAATTTTGACCTCTATTAATTTCTTCAAAATTCTAATTCATCTGTGAAATCCAATTTGGAAAGAAATGAGAAAGGGTACAGAACAAGTGGCTTCCTTTCCTACAAAAGAAAATGATACATAGAATAAAAGTTATCCAAGTGCTTGTCCAAATTCACTTTTTTTGTTTTTCTGTCTTCAAATCCAACAAATAACAATTCATAGTGGTTCAGTGGTCCTATTTCTTTGGTCTCCTCTTCTGTACACTTGTAACACCGTCATCATTTGGTTGCATAATTTTTTGTTCGGGGATTAAAAATGTCTTTAAATTAGATAAAATTTAAAAAAAATGCTTTGAATTAATAATTTGGTCTAAAAATATCCTTGACGTCAATAGTTTATTTCAAAAATATACTTATTATTATTTAATGGGTCAAAATATTTTTTCCTAAATGAATACATTATTTTTCTTTTCTTTTTAAACACATTCTTTTCCTAATAATAATTTTTATTATTAACAAATGTTTATCCTACTTCAATTCGTAAAAGATTAAGAAGCAAAATTACATCCTATTTTATTAGGATATATCTTTTTTTATCGTTAGCTAAATGAAAATTAATGATGATGTTACTATGATTTTATATATGACATATAATATCAGTTAAAAAGGTACATGGAGTTACTTTATTTAAATTGATAAAATGAGATTAAAAAGAAAAAACTACTTCTTACTTATTTATTAGTTAAACTGATTTTAAAATAAAAGAAACAAGAATAAGATTCTTTAAAATTAGGAATAAAATGTGTTTTAAAAAAATGAATAATATACTTATTAGGAAAAGAAATTTTTTGACTCATTAACTAACAATAAAGGCATTTTTAACAAATAACAACAAAATTATTTTTAGACCAAACTATTAAGTGGAGATTTTTTGTCTAATTTCGCATGGTTTTTTTTGTTTTTTGGTAACAACTGAGGACAATATTATTACCCATAACCATCAATATAACTACAAATAAAGAGCACCCAACCCCTTGATCACCTTTTCATTTTTCCCAGGCAATTTAGATCCTTTTTTGTTTTTTCTTTCTTTTTTCATGTTAGTCAGAAAATAGTCCTAGTGTTTTCTTGTTCCTTTTCACTTTGATGTTTTCTGTAACAAATTATCCAGTCTGATTTACTGCTAATTAAATCCATAAAAGGATTGCTTGCTGTATTGCTAGTTAAATCCACATATCCATAAATTTACAACAGCAGGAAATACTTATACTAATAATTGTTGCTCTAAGCTTCTTCAAAATGGCGAGACTATTTTATACTTCATTTCACAAGTAAGAGGGTACATATGAAAGAAGAAAATTGATGTTGCAGCAGAAACCTCCATCCCCCTTCCCACAAAACCACAGATTTAAGTGGAAAAGGAGAAAGCAAAACTCTAGTACTAGTAGAAGTATGAACCTTTTGTCTCTGTGGCATCGCCAAATCACACAGATGGGAAATACTTGTTCAGATTGAAAGGGAGGGAGTAGAATTCCTCACTTCTTGTGTCAGTCTTGAAGGACTTGAATTTGTCCCACCAGTGCTTGCCTCTGTCCTTTCTTGTCTGACCATCCTTTTTGTGCATCGTGTTGTCTAGGAAAAAGGCCACGATACCCGCCACAAAAGCTTTTGATTGAAAGGGCACGTTGGCCATGTCGTTGAACTGAAAGAATAACAAACCACAAAAGCTCTTAATACATGACTACAATGCAACATAAGTCAAATGCTACGACATTTGTAAAATGATGCCAATTTGCTATACCCATCTTGCATGTGTGTGAACAGGTCCATAACCAGCAACAGCAGTATACTCATTGAAGTACTGTGGTATGGACAAGCCCAGAAAGACGGAGAAACCTAATATAAACTTGGTGCGGAAACTATTAAGATTGCAGAACTGAAGGAAGCCTAAGCCTCCAGCGCCTGCAAAGAACAAACAACATAAGAAACCACAATTCCCAAGCTTTCAATAACATGAAAGATTTTGGCAATGATCCAGGGCATGTGTTTGCCTTAAAGATATACATACCTACATAAGCAAAGAAAAGGCAATACAAAGCACCAACAATAGGTGCTGGGATTGAAGCAAAGACAGCTCCAAATTTCCCTGATGATAATACGGTTGTCAAGACAAATCAACAGAGGGTGGGGAGAATCAAATATCAAGATAACCCACAAGAATTGCTCGACAGAAGTGCTGAGGATGTGATTTACCGAGAATTGAAAAGAAAATCATGAATGCAGCAGATATCTGAACAACTCTTCTACTGCCAACACGTGTCAGTGCTAAAAGACCAGCATTCTCCCTGCATGTACACAAAGGAAAAGTGAGTTCTACTTAGTCAAATATTCTAACAAAGCGGTATCCGTATCAAGCTGCAGAAGGCTTTCGTCTGAACTTACACAGATACAGAAGATCCATTCCCAGTGCCAAACAATCCTGATAGTAGAATTCCAACTCCCTGAGGCAAAAGTAGAATGTTTCAAAATTAAAGAAAGCGAGGTATGAAGAAATAGAGGGGGTAGGGGAAGAGAAACAATCACACTTCTCGTGAACCTCATTAAGATGAACAAAGTAGATTTCTTCCTTTTCCAATCTGACCTACCCCCTCCCTAAAACAGAACGTAACTTTTAAAAAAAAACATTTTTATGTTCCCATGATCCCGAAGTATCAATCAATGAGGGTGATGGAAAGGTTGCATAGATATACATCGAGTGCACTCTCCCTTCTACCCCCAACTAGTCCAGGAGCACTTGATGAACTGAATAAGCCCCTTTTTAGGGTGTCTTTCTAGCCCCTTGCTTGATTTCAATAAATTATGTACTGCAAAAACATGATATAATGCAATAGAGTTTCACTTCTATGCGCTGGAAGTGTAAAAAATATACAGGTAAATCAATTGATATGCTTTAATAGGTAATCTGGTAAAAATGATAAGTAACTCATTTATAATGAAAGTTCTATAGGAAAATATTCTTGTAACAAGGGCATGTAAGTGCTTAACTTATGTGTCTCATTTTCCAAGATAAAAGAATCCGTTGCTAAATGAATGGTCGAACACGAAAGACTAAGAGTGGAAGCAGAAGATGAATATTTTCAGAAAACATGTGAGGAAGCAAGAGAGAGGGAGAATTTGTGTTCCAAGGTAAAGATCTTTAGATAGGGATGCAAGAATTTTGGACTGTTCCCCTTAACCACATAAAGTAAGATATCCACTAATGGAAGAAATATCATAGCCTCCATGTACTTTCTCACCCAAAGTGGATCAACAGCAAAATTTACTCAAATTGGCATTAGATCCAAAATAATGGTTCCAGGACATGGACCACAGATTAGACATGTTGGGTTGCAAAATTGCATTTGAGTGGTCTAAGATTTTGACTTGTTTTATCAGTTATGGGAAGAAACCCATTCTAGTTAGAGTTGGGCATTGGGTTACCTAAAAACAGTTCATAATTCTTATTGTGAATTTATGTGTGTTGACAATGCTGATGCTAGAGAGTGCGATGACGTTCCAACTTTGTGTAGTTCTCCTAATCTACTTACGGCTTCACATAAACCTCCCTAAAGATTCTATGCATTTGATTCAGAGTAAAGCTCCACATCAATGAAATGCATCAGACTTTCCTTACTTTTTTCACTTTACAAGAGGATGAGAGGGATGGGAGAAATTCTAGGAAAGAAATCCTGTTTACCTGCCAACCAACACCACGACTAAGTATGGATGGTGGTAAGGGAGTGGCACTTGCATATCTTGCAACTGCAATAAAAGCACCAGTGGACTGAAAACACCAAAGCAAAAGTGTGAAAGGAAGTTAGTTCAAAGCCTATCTCTTTCAGAGCATATAAGTATCTGTTTTTTTTCATCAGAAAAATGGCTAAAGAGAGGTGTGAAATCACACAAGAATTGGAAAAGGATGCAAACAGGTAAAAAAAAATAAAGGGACAGCACAAAGAAAGAGGAACCAGGCGAAGGTTGTGAAGCAACTCAGAACATCTGTAACAACTAGACGTTTCATAAAAACAATAACCAACGTAGCCGAAATGCAAGACAATCCGGATCATAGTGGAATTAGCAAAAGAAAACAACGAAGGAAACAACCTGAAACTAAAATATTTACAGAATCTGCCCGAACAAGATAATAAAGCACGTTCACAATTTTTCAATATCTTTGACCAAGCTCTGACAGGTGAACAAACCTCTACGAGAGCAACAAAACTAGCCATCATCATAGCAAATGCTTCACCAGCATTGAATGAAGGAGGTCCCCATTGGAAAGGGTAAGGAATACTAATCCTGCAGGTCCAAGCCAGTAAAAGAAAAGAGAAAATTATTTAAGTTACAATAAGTTGCATCGTAATTCTAGATAAATATTTTCCTAATGGACTAAAGTAACAAATTAAGAAGAATACTGAACTAACGAAAACAACTATATATGAGTAATGAACATAATGGAATGTTTTTCAAACAATATCTGCCAGTTATGCTCGATGTGGGAATAACAGACCGGCACAACCAGTTGATCAGTTGTGACTAAACTGGTGATGACAGAAAAAGCACAAAGCATCATTCCATGCAAAATCATATAGCTAAAATACCTAGACGCATCTCTCTTATTTTCTTCTTGTTTTCCGTTTCAATCAAATCACGCAAGGTCAGTTTAATGGATAACTACGCACCAATTTCTAGTCTTTTCCAGAACTATTGCTCACAGAAGCTACTGGAGTAGTCAACTTTAGATAAGCAAACAGACAATGGCACCTTACACTATAGATTTCTTAAAATCTAGGAGTTAAGAGTGGAAACCAATGTCTATGCCATATGTCAAAACAAAGTGTTATTATGTTGAAGATGGTAATCCAATATAGGTTATGAGAAACCAATTTTTATGTCCCAACATAAGCATCTTACTTTCCTTTTATGCTGTTCTAACACGTGCCACTTCCTAGAACACAAGTTTTATGTCGTACTGTAGAATCCTTTTTGAATTTATGTAAGCAATAGAAGCAAAACCCACTCTTACACCTACAAAGTTGTAATTTTTACCAAGGAGTTCCATATCTTTGGGCCCGCATATATATCAAAATAATAAAAATTTTCCATACATATTAACATATATATTTAAGACCCATGCCAGTAACATTAGAAAAGTGAAAAATGAAGGAGAGAAGCACGTGCCATTGAGCACCATCAATGAGTCCAGCACGGTCAGTTCTGCAGCTTGCTTGTGTCTTTGGTGGCTTTCCATTGTAAGCCCCACCCACAGTGAGTAGGTGTGCATAAATCCATACAATGATCACCGTGAAAAGAACAGCAAAACGATCAAATATATTCTTCCCTGGACGTATCAGGTGGACCAAATACTGCAACAACCAGCGTTTTATTAAGAATGTGTAACTTATATCTACTATGTTGTGCGTTTAAAATAATGCTTATGAGAAATATCTGATATCTAGACAAAGCATCCCACCTGAGAGAAAATGACTAAAAGGACTAGCTCTGGCAACCCAATTTCAACACATTTGGCAACCTAAACAGAGATGAAACAAATTCAACAATCATCTTTGGATGAATATCAATGCAACATAAGTGTGGTGAGTTTCTGCTTACCCCAGGAAAACCAAACTCATAAAGACCAAAGCCAACGAGAGAAACCAAAGGAACAGCTGAAAGTGGGCTCAGAAACCTAAGAATCCACATGAAGTAAATTGCCAATCAGAGCTAGCAGACTGTACGAACACAAAGCACTCAACATAACTGAGCAGACCTTAAACCACAAGAAAGTGACCCTTAGAGAAATTACTTGCTCACAAAGTATAGCATAACAATATCCAAGAGCAGGCAAGTACGTGCTTAATTGATGGTATAAAGCCAGGTAGCATTATGAGAAGTCTAGCTCAAAGTTGAGAGAAATCTTGTGATATATCGAACCTTGTAACATTGCGCCAGAGACCACTGAAGCCTAGGACAATCTGAAGGGTTGAAGCAACAATAAGAGCACCTTGGGTGGCCCGCATTATCTTCTTGAATCTCTGAATAAACAGAGAAAAAATCAACAATAAATTGAGACCCAATATCACCAAGATGCAATGGATGGCCTCCTTTGTGTCTCTAAGCATCTTCCTGACTATTGAAGAAGTTAAAGGGACATGCACTGACATGAATCATCAAGTTGAATGTAAATTATTTGTGCATCAGTTTCTTCTTCTTTTTTTTAGATAAGGTAATGTAATATTCATTATAACTCAGTACCAAGAAGCAGCGTTATCAAAGGCGAAAAGCGCAAAAAAACACTAAGGTCTGTTGGGGCGTTAAGCACAAAACGCAAATAAAGCGTGGGCTTTAATGAAAAAAGGCACAAAGGGACAAAAAAATACAAATATATATGTTTAGTCCAAGACTAATAATAATAAACATGAATGACAAATATATGAGCAAAGAAATTGAAAAAAACTATGATAAAGTGAAATATCAATTGTTTAGTGCCACTTCTTCAGAAGAGGCTCATTGGCAAGGAAAAGTTTGCCTTAGAACCTTGATGACGACACTGAAGCGCACATAAAGTGAGGCGAAACGCTCAACACGTTTTGAGCCTCGCTTCAGGGCTTAAGCGCGCTTAAAGTGCACCTTTGACTACACTGCCAAGAAGGTATGAGAAAAGAACAAAACAACATGGGATCTACAGATCCCAGCTATGCCCCCATACTGTCCAAAAAGTCTAAAAGCTGAGCTAAACCGTCTATCATACGACCCTTACACCATGAGTATAAATTCGTAAGCATCTATTTTTAACAAAAGGAAGGTGCTCTATCTTTCCCTATAAATATCTATTTTTCTTTCTATCCAAACAATCCACATAATATGTAGAGGATCTGTCTTCCATAGTATCTTCAGTCTTTTATCAACCCTTTGACACTTCTCTTGGCATGAGCACAGTACTCCAAAAGGGTTTAAATTTGTGCATCAGTTTCTTTTGGCGCTTAGATGGTATTTAAATTTGTTTTCTCAAAATGATACTATGGAAAATTATTGTTATGTGTTTGGATTTGGTTATTGAAAAAAATTGGTACTTGGATATGTTACACAAAATTTAGAAGTTATGATTTTCATTCAAATGTTTGAAGAAATATCATCAAAACCCTAAAACACTGTACACACTTTCATATTGCTGAAATTATGAGAAAAAATCGACTAAACATATTTACGAATAGTCAAAAAAGTAACAAAAAATGGTTGTTACACCATATGGACCAAATAAAGGAAAAAGAACAAAAGTGACGAACTCTGAACAAACAGGGAGTATGAAAAAAATGGTTTAGCATTGGGAACTTAAATGACTCAAGACAGGGAAAACAAGGAAGGCTGTAATTTAATTTCTAAAATTTCAAAATGGAATTTGGGAGCTGATCTTCCCATGGAAGGTACTTTCGAAAAGCAATTGGGTTTACTTTGGTTTTAGAACCAAATACCCCACTTTTCTGGTTTCCAAAACTAATGGAGGTTAGTTTTGAGTTTGGTTTCAAATCAAGCACCCCATTAGATAGTATAATTTAAATTCAAACAACAGTAAACGGTAACTCCTCGAGTGTCATGTCATTCTTCTGTTACAGGTCGCCGCCACTAGAGTCATTTCTTCTGGTTTGAAATCAAATCTTAAGCCAACTCGAAATGGATTTCCCACATCTTAACTACATGAGATTAACAAAGTTTAACTGCTAATCCATATATTCATCAACTAAATTCATTGAAAAGCTATATAAGCAAACCAATATCTCAACTTTTGTACTTGACAACCAACCAATAAGTTCACTAGATGATCCAAGAATACAAGAGAAAATGACTCGGTGTTTGAGGACACTAACCGTCACAGGATCTTCGTCATTCCATTGTCCAGAAAGGATAATCGAGATTGTAGGTGCAACAAAGGTATAAGACCCTCCAATCACAGCAGGCAGTCTGGTCCCAAAGATAGACTGCAACAAGGTGTTCAGACCAGCAACAAATAGCGATGTCTGAATAACTTGGGCTTTTTCCTCCTGCAACGAGCAGGTATTCTTCCAGTTAAAAAGTATAACACTACTTGAGGTCAAAAGAAATTCATATCTTAAGTAGTTAAGCAGTTCAATGTGTCTGGAGGCCTCACATTTCCACCTCCCATTTGAGGAACTAGAGCTGTGGGAATGATTACTATGGTACCAAGCATAACAAGATAATGCTGAAATCCAAGAAGAATAGCTTCAGCTGCATTCCAACAATTACACAAAATCAGATTGGTCCACAATACACATGATGAAACCAATTTAAAACATATAACTTCACCATTCACATAGAAGCATTCCAAAACGCTTTTCTCAATAGCACTTAAGGGAAATTAAGCAAATACTTTGCAGAGTAAATATGATGTCGGTCCACAAAATAATAACTCATACAGTCAGCTTTCTAGCCATTAGCTCTCTAATTATGAGAGTAATTCGTGTGAGACTATACCAATGGAAAAGGCATCTTACTCAACTATAAAATACAGAGACCTTGAGATGTATAAACAAAATAGATCCCATCTACATTGCAACCAAATTAGCCTCAACTTGTTGAATGAAATACAATCCTATGATTCTTCACCAACCAGTACCAAAATATTAGGGTGCACATTATGGGAGCTGCTTCCCATATCAGACCAGTTTCTAGATTCCAATTTTCTAGCTGAAAACATAAATCCCACGAACCCAAAGCTTAAGATGACACACACAATTCGCCAGTAACTTATCTTGGAGAAACATGAGTTCCGAAAAGAAAATGTGAAACTAGAGCAAGTGATGTTCAATACACATTGTGTTATCAAATAGTAAAATTCACTGAGAAACAGTGTAGTCTTCAGGAAAGAAGGAAAATGGGTTCACAAGAATCAGGACCCATAAACCATATCCACCTGTTACCCCCACTATCTCACATTGTCCAACCCTAAGCTCCTATGAGCTCACATTAAGTGTTGTAGCTGAGATTCGAACCTGAACCACTCACTGAATCGTCTTTCTCAAAGAAACTAAAAGGCACCCATTATCAAACCCCCAAAATAGAAACAGATTAAAAAAAAAACGCCAAGCAATGTAGTGGAGTAGCAAAAAAGGAAAAGAGGTGTTACGCCATGGAGGAGGACTCGTAATGCAGTAGGAAACATTGGGAAGCTGATCTTTTGGTGGATGTGGCACTGGTTCACTTGCCTTTGCTGCTGGAGCTGCTCCTCCACCTCCTGCCATTTCTCCTCTCTTTTTCACTAAATTTCTTGAGAGTAAAGCAGTGCAAAAACCCAAATTTACAGCACACCCAAATCTGCAAATCTCTCAGAAAAAACTTGGAAAAGAAAAAAATGTCACCAAAAAGAAAAGTGTTACAGAAAGAAGAGGGAAAGTACCAAGAGAGAGGAAAAGACTGAAGAAAAGGTTTACAGTAGAGAGAAAGCTCAGTCACTGAAAAAATGAGCTCAAAAGGGAAGAAGAGTGACAAGAATGGAGCAGTAAACCCACATGGTACTCCCACTCACTTTTCTATTAACGTAAAATAAGAAAATTTAATTGGAAATAATATTTTAAGCGTTATAAATTGAATACAAGAATTGAATGTAAAATGGACATGTTTTAAGTATAAAATTAGAATTTTTTTTATAAAATTAACAAATCAAAACTCTCTCGAAATTTAAAGGATATTGACAAAATCTTATATATCTTATATAAAAAGAATCCTTAGCCCTGCCACTCTTACAACAACAACAACAACAACCCAGTGAAATCCCACAACATGGGATCTGGGGAGGGTAGAATGTACGCAGACCTTACTCCTACCAAGGTAGGACGGCTGTTTCCTGGAGACCCTCGGCTCAGTAAAAGCATAAATGCATAAAAAATGTTAGATAAGAATAGAAAATTAAAAGCTTTATGAGAAAAACAACAAACAAATAACAAATAGATAACAAATAAATACAAATAAATAAAGACTAATAACAAATAACGATTAAATAAATAATGAAAGCGTCACAGGTAAAATTGAGTAATCAAAGCATAGAAAGTAATAAATAATAACAGAAATAACAGAAATCAGAAGTCAAAGCGCAAGAGATCGTAATGCACTACTACACCTATGAATAGAGAAGAATAACGAGACTATGAACTAGACTTCTACCCTAATGTGGGTCCTCCACACCCTCCTATCTAAGGTCATGTCCTCCGTAAGCTGTAACTGCGCCATGTCCTGTCTAATCACCTCTCCCCAATACTTCTTCGGCCTACCCCTACCTCTTCTGTAACCATCCATGGCCAGCCTCTCACACCTCCGCACTGGCGCATCTGTGTCTCTCCTCTTCACATGTCCATACCATCTCAGTCGTATTTCCCGCATCTTGTCTTCCACCGAGGCCACTCCTACCTTGTCCCGAATAGCCTCATTTCTAATCCTGTCGCTCCTGGTGTGCCCACACATTCATCTCAGCATTCTCATCTCAGCAACTTTCATCTTTTGAATGTGAGAAGTCTTAACTGGCCAACACTCCGCCCCATACAGCATAGCCGGTCTAACCACCACTTTGTAGAACTTGCCCTTAAGTTTTGGTGGCACATTCTTGTCACATAGCACTCCGGAAGCGAGCCTCCATTTCATCCACCCTACCCCAATACGATGTGTGACATCATCGTCAATCTCCCCGCTGCCTTGCATGATAGACCCAAGATACTTGCAACTACTTCTCTTTTGGATGGCCTGAGCACCAAGCCTAACTGCCACTCTTCTAGGCTAGAATTGTTATTCCTCTTATTTCCTATATTATTTAAAAAATTTAATGTAAAAAATCAATTATTCAGTTAAATAAATACCTTTTCAATCAAACAAAAACTCAAAAGACACTTTGATTCAAGACGAAAACTCAAAAGATACGTCGGTTAAAGAGAATTTAATTAGGTCTTTCTTTCTCGTGCTTATGTTTCTATTATTCTTTCTTCTCCCTCCCTCCCCCCCCCCCCCACACACACTCCTTAGCAATTCTCTATATCTCAAAATAAAATTGAAGATTGTTATGGCGTTTCAACCGCCTCCACAGAGATTCTTAAATTCAAGAAGCCATTGGCTTTTCAAAAGGTCCAACTTTGCTCTTTAGTTTTATCATTATTTATTATTTTTTTGGGATGAGAATCATGATATTGGCACACATATAGGTCAATTGGTTATGTATGTAAGCCTTTCTATATGCTATCCGGTGTATGTTGTGTTTCATAAGGAGGTGTAGGATGCAAGCATGAAGATACTATTTTCTTAGGATAGTTCAGTAGCCAATACTCTTCCATTTAGTTTCTTCTCAAATCAAGAATGAACATATAAATCATTTAGTAAATTAAACTACACCTAAACTCAGACTACAGATTTCTTTCTCCTCATTTTTCTCTCCTGCCAAAGTTAAAATATTTATTCACCACTACATTAATAAATAATAGACTTATTATTTTATTAGTAGCAGATAAAGGAACTAGACCACAATTTGTTTTATTGAGTCTTTATGCATTTTTTGTAGAGACAAGGTGAAACACGTTCAAGGATGACAATGACACTGAGATAGAAGAAAATATTAAGACAGAATTAGAGAATGCCATTATATATTCGAGGAGTTTAGTTAAAGATCAGACAAACAGTTTTGTAGAAGCATCTATATATATATATATAATAAAGGAGAAATATAGACAAGGTAATGTGACAAAGTTCTATGGCCTCCATTTCTTTTTCTTTTTTTTCTTTTTTTTGACATTTTTTCTTCATTATTTTTATTAAATAATTTGTTTATTAATTAAAAATTTCAATCTACTTAAGTAACATATCTTTTCAACTTCTTGCTAACTATTCTTATGGATTACCCAATTTGTTTGTTAATTAAAAAATTCAATCATATTTATTATTCTAATTATATCTCATAATTACAAAAAAACCTCCATCTAATTACATTCTCTTCTTAAATATTATGTCTTTTCAACTCCTTTCTAACTATTCTTATGGATTACCGTCTATGAATATGTTGAATGTTCATTTACATTTTCTCATTCTTTCTTCTGTTAGTATAGTTTTTTTCTCCTTTTTAATTTTTCTTCTTCATCATTTTCATCAATCATGTACTTAATAATAATAAACAAAAAAAGACAGAAAAGGTAATGTCATGATAGGGGCTTCACTTTGATGTTCCCATAGAGAAATATTCACATTAATTTGGTACAAGTTTGTCAAAATGAAGAAGAAAACTTAATTATCTTCAAAGCTTCATCATAGAGAGATGTTCACATTAATTTAGTACAAATTCGTCAAAATGACGAAGGAAGCTTACTTATGTTGAAAGCTTTATCAAGAGAGATGGTCATATTAGTATAAAATTTTGAATGATTTTCAAATATTTTTGAAGATTCATTAATGTATTGTTTTGATTTCAACTAATATTATTCTATTTTTTAAATTTTATTTCTTTGTTTTGAATAAAGATATTTGATCAGATATATAATTCTCTTTTATTTAAAAAAAAATTGTGAAACTCTACTAATCAACATATTAAAAAGTTCAATTAGCAAATTTTATTCAATTAACTTTGCTCTTCTTCTTATATTATTATTATGCGAATGAAGATGAAAAGATACACGTTTTTATTTTTGTGTACATATATCTATTTGCCAATTTCTAATTAATATTCTAAATTTTTTCCACAATTGAAGTAAATACCTATGGTACACTTCTTATAGCTATTGGATATTATTGCCCCTAAAAATATGTGATATGGTCTATCATATTAGAAATCGGTCACAGAATAAATGAATAAATCATCTTTTTAGTATTTTAAATTTTTTATAATATTTTTTAATTAAGCACATCCAACACCACTTTATGAGAATATATTGATTATGTTGTTGTTGTGGTTGTTGTTTTAATTCAATATATAATATTGATATTTTTTCAATGCGAAAGAATAACACATGACAATGTGTGGTAGTAATAAAATCGTATGAGAAAATTTTTAAGTGGCTGATTGTGGTTGTAAAAATTATCAAACCTGTATAATTTATATTTTATCTCCTTATAAATTAATTTTAAACACATAATTATGGAGAATTATTTTGAGAATTTCGTGAAAAGTAAAAAGGATATAAAATGGGTGTTGTTTCACCAGAAAAGGTGCATGCTGAGATGAGAAATTATTTTTTTCCAAAAAAAATAATTTTGTATTAAATTTAAGGAGCAAATAAATGATATTTTAAGAGATTCCCATAATTTTGAATTATGAAATGTTATAAGAACATGATCATTTAATTCTCAAAATGTAGGTGCTATAAAGGATATAAAGCAAATAAAAAAAATCATTTTACGACATGTATAGCAATACATTTATCATAGCTAAGAATAAAAAAACTGATGCATCACGTGTCTTTGTTCAAAAAACACAATTATTTTTATCCTCATTTTTTTATTGAAAAAAAAAATCTCATTTATGTGTCATATTATAAAAGCTCAAAAGTCAACTCATTTTACTCTCTTAATCACATTAAATATATTATACTAAAACTAAAAAATATTATATCTTTAACTTCTCTTAATTATTATTGTAAAAAAAAAAAAAAAAACTTCAAGTACCCAATTTAATTCTCCCAATAACATATTTGTGTAGTATGACTGAATACAAAAATTATTTGTCTTAATGAAATTGTAAATTAATAAGATGTAAATAAGGATAATATAAGATATTTTATAGTTCAGCTATAATAAATGTGTATATGTGATTAATGTGTATTTAACTTATGATTAATTAAAGCATATTTATTTTAATTTTCCACATTAAAGAAGGACTTATCAATTGAAGAATTATTATCATGTATTATCTTTTTAGTAATGACCACAATAATAATTAAATTAACAGTTATAAAACTCTTCGACTGTTCTACATATGTTATGAACGAATATTGATTCAACTTTTGGTATACCTTTCTACAACTTAATACTATATGTACTCTCAAAAATTCAACATTTTGTCACACTATGGTAATCTCTCTCTCTCTCTCTCTCTCTATATATATATATATATATTTATAAAATTGGATATAGACAATCTGATGTGATATCACTGTATGTCCAGCATTTCTATTTATATTTTATTTTCTTTTTTTAACATTTTATCTTTGTTTTCTATTTTTTATTTGCATTTTTAAAAAGAAAAAAAAAACTAAAAATATTTAAATGCATTACCTAATTAGTCATGTTCCTTTAAAACTTCCATCACACCAATACACATCTGAGTACATGGAAGATGAAAAGCCCAAAAACTTTCCACTTTCATAATTGTTTATAATATTTAGTCTATAAAATAAAAAAAATTGAGTAGTTGTAACAATCAACAATGGGACTCCTTCACCTTGCCTCTTATGATGATGATGAATAATATATGGATGTCAAATTTGATCGCTGAGAGTTTCAATAAATTTTTAAGTATTGTGATTTCTTCAAGAAAAGAGAAAGAAAGAGTATTTTATGATCGATATGAAGATACTGGTGTAAGTAGAAAGATTATGCAACAAAATTTTTTCTTTAAAATATTTTTTTCTTTGAAAGAATGTTGATTCCTTTCATAAAGAGATATATATTGAAAGAAAAAAATCATTTTGGTTGAGAAATTTATAGAAAAAGTGATTAGTGTTTCAAAGGGTAAGAAGAATTATTTAGAGAAATAATCAATCTATTTACGAAATTCATATCAAAATAGGCGAGAAATAAGTATTCTACTAATTCCTTTCTTCTTTTATTTTGTCTTAATTTTTTTATATGTCTTTAATTAAAGTTTATAATAATATAAACTTCAATTGTTGTTGTTGTAATTAAAGTTTATATTATTTTTCCTTATTTATCTTTAATTAAGGTTTACTGCTGACCTTAATTCTTTCAATTTCTTTATTCTACTAATTGTTGTCTTCTTTTATTTTGTCTTTTTTTTGTTGCGTCTTGAATTCAAGTTTATTTAATTTTTTCTTATTTATTTTTTAATTAAACTTTATATATATATATATATATATATATATATATATATATATATATATATATATATATATATATATATATTCTAAGGCCTGAAATTCTATTTATTTTTTGGTGTTTCTTTGGACATTTTGTCTAATTTTAAAAGAAAAGATGATCATATTTAATTTCGTTGATCATCAATGTTATTAATCTTTTTTTACTTTCTTCCCATAATGTCATAATTAATGTTATTTATATGATTTGGTTAAATCACTTTTTTCCTTTTATATATTTCAAGAAATTAGTTATTAGAACTTTATAAGAATTGCATATATATACATATATATATATATATATATATATATATATATATATATGTTTACATAATTTGATTTTTTTAAAAAAAAAAAATTTAGATCATTTATTCTGCTAAAGATTTATATTTATATGTAATAATAATGCTAAAATAGAAAATGTGATGTGACATTCTTTTTAGTCCAATATTTATTTTTATTAATTTTTAAAAATATTTTTACTTAAAATGATTGCTCAAAAATAAAGTTACTCTTCCAAAAATATTTATGACTAATTTAATTTAATTTTATTTGTTTATTCCTACGAATTAATCATTACGACTTAATAAGAATTGCAAAAAAAATTACAGAATTTGATTTGCCTCTGCTGCGATTTGCCTTTGCTGCTAAAGCCTAAAAGATCTTTTTCTCTCTCTCACACACATTTATATATATAAAGCTAAAAATTCCACATTGATATTTATTTGTTTTATCATTTTTTTCTTTGATATTTTCTTTTATATGTTTCTTAAACTAATTATACAAAAATAAAGTTACTCTATCGAATTTTGAAAATAATTATTTACATTCATTACTCAATTAAAAGAGTAATGTACTTAAATACAACTTCAAAAGTGAAACTGAGATGAAAAAATAGTTACAAATTTTAAAATAACTTAACTTAGATTTGAAATTTTCATGATCATATATTGATTTTCAAATAAAATAAAGAATTATTTCAAAAAAGTGCATAATTTTTATGATTCAATAGGATAATGTATTTCATTTATATTTACATGTAATAATAAAGATAAAATAGAACTGCGGTGTGACATTCATTTTAGTCCAATATTGATATTTATTTATTTTTATCAATTTTTAAAATATCTTTTCTTATATTTTTATAAAATAATTGCTCAATAATAAAGTTACTCTTCCAAAAATGATTTATGCCTCGAATTTTATTTTATTTTTTGAAGTTTTTTTCTAATTTTAAAAGACTGAAAATTTTATTTTAAAATATATAAAATCAAAGATGACCTTATTTGATTCCTATCATCATCAATGCAATTAATTTCTTTTACTTCCTTTCCTTAATTTCATCATCAATGTTATTTATATTATTTCCTTAAATCACTTCTTTTTCTTTCTCTGTTCTTTTTCTTTTATTTTATTTGATTATTCCTAGGAACTAATTATTATGATTTCATCAAAATTGCAATTTCTTTTACGAAATTTGATTTTCCTTTATTTTTTTGAATTTTTAGATATATATAATTATATATATAGAAAGTTAATGTGACACCTCTTTTAGTCTACCACTGATATTTATTTATTTATATCATTTTTTTTATATATTTTCTCTCATATGTTTCTTAAACTACTGCACAAAAAATAAGGTTACTTTATTTAATTTTTTTAAAATAATTATTTTCATTGCTCAATTAAAAGGGGAACGTACTTAAATGCAATTTCAAAAATAATAGGTAGGATGAAAAAATAATTTCAAATTTGAAATACAACTTAAACTTGAATTTGAAATTTTCATGATCATATACATTTATTTTCAAATAAAAGAAAGAATTATTTCAAAAAGAGAGCATAATTTTTATGGTTCAATAGGATAATATATTTCATGCATCACTCATCTCTATAAACTTATAAGTTTGTGAAAGAAAAACCATTTTTTATATCAACTTTATTTATTTTTATCATATAGAAGTATGAGATTATCGCATTTAACTATATATTTTATATTAAAATAAAAAAAAAAATTAACTATATGTAAATTACTTGAAATTTACATTGTATCTTAATTTTGTTTCGTTTGTTCTTGAAAGCTAATTAGAATAAAAAGGAGATTAATTTGATATTTTTCATGTGTAATTGCACTATTTAATTGAACTCATCACTTGATATAAATTAGTCTTAGTCAAATTTAAATATATGATGTGTCCTCAAAAAAATAAATATATCAATATCACTAAATAGGATCATAGTTCTATGTTCCTTTTGATGTGGCTAACCTAATCCAAAAAGACAAATATCTTCTTTTTTTTAATAATTTTTTATGGTGTTTCAGCTTATTTTGATGATTCATTTTATTCTTTGGTATCATTCATTAATACATAAAAAAAAATATTGATCTAAGCAAAATAAATTCTCTAATTTATTTTAAATTAATTTATAAACGATCATTTTTAAATTTTACTAATATACCGTGCGAAGCATGGTTAAGTTCATTAGTTTATAAGATACGAGGCAAAATGAAGAAGAGAAATAAGAAAATCGATGATCGTTAACTTTCAAATTATATACTGATATGAAGCAAAATATTTCTAAATATCTTGGTTCGTTTTCTCCTTTTTCCTACTTAAACGTCTATAATTAGTGATGAATTCATGAAAAATTAAATATCACCTAAAATTGAGGAGCATAATAACCTTCACCATTGAATGTCAATGAAGAAAGTGAAAGCAACAACAACAAGAATATAGTACTATTTGATTTCTCCCATGACCCCTTTAAGTATATTTGGAAAAGGTATACATTTTTTCTACTTCTATGTTTCAAATATATAGAGAGATGCGGACTAAGTAATCGTCTAAGCGGTGAAATTGAATAAGTATTTAATAACATGCTAAATCGAGTTCTATTAAATAACATACATACAAGGCAATTTACATTGCGTGAAGCGCGGATAAATATATTAGTGAAAATGTAAATTAAAGAAAGTGTCAAGAAAGACATTTCTCCTCTTCTTTTTTTTTGTGAAATGTGTTTTGCATTTAAAATATTTATTATCAATTAAACATCAAAAACTAATTTCTTTCGGGAACATGCTAACTGCATAGGCTAAGGTTAGAGAGTTGTTTTATTAGAAAATTGAACTTTGCAGAACGATTCAAATTTATTCTTGGTTGATTAATATTTTTCAGTAACTCATATTTTTCATATAAGAAAAAAATTGAATTTGCTTTAGGATATTATGCGAAGTAATTTGGATTTGCCCTTAAATTTTGAGAAGGAGATTACTATTTCGACAATAGTAATATCATTTTTTTAGTATTTAAAACCTCTAATTGCAATGTCTCTTTTTGCAATTTTGAATCATTCTACTGGATCTCAAACAATAATCAGTTGAATCACTGAGTTAAAATTCTCGATTATGTTAGAATTCTATCGATTGCTTAGATCATAGTGATGTCAAAGCCCCACATAAACCTCCTAATGGTTGAGAGTGATAAGTCTAATGACAGAAGTAAGATAGTGACATGAAAAAAAATAGAGGCGTGAGAGAAATCACTTAAATGAGGTAGTTTTTGTGGATTTTTTTTGGTCACTGACGGAGCCATAATTTTAATTAAGATTAAGGAAGTTCAAAATTTGAATAAATATACACACGAACTAATCGAAGGGAGTTCAACATATACAATATATATATATATATATATATATATATAATTATATTAATTATATGTAATTAATATAATTTTCTGCCGAAGGGTTCGGATAAACCCCAACCCAAGATGGCTCTGCCACCGGTCATGAGGTGAAGTGGTGGTGGAGTAATAGTGGTATTTGCGCGGTGTTTTTGAGGAGCAAATATGGATTATTCCGAAATTACAAGAACAAATTTAATCTTTTTTGCTTATAAAAAAATGTTTGTATAATAAATATTTTTTATCTTTAATAAACAAAGACATATTTGGAGCAATCTTATAGCGACAAAGATGTTTTTTTACGACAATTAAAAAACAAAATTTAGATTTATCACAAAATTTGATTTGTTTTTTCCCAAAAATAAATCTATAAACAATTTATATAATATTATGAGCAAGATGAGAAGCTAATAGGATTGAAAATGCCTCCTTTCTTTTTTACCCTTCTTTTTCTTTCTCAAAAAATATTTGTAAGAAAATAGAAATTAATCAGAAGAATCTTTAACCCCACGCCTCCTTTATTAGTTTACGCGCTAATTTTTTACTTCAATAAAAATAGTTTATCTTTTGTCAGCAATCTGACTAATTTTTATTTTTTTAATCTAAACCTTGTATTTCTTTTTTATATATATTACTTCAAAGAAAGGGAGGATTAACATTAATTCTAATGACGGATTTGTAAGTACAGTAATCTGAGCTTTTATTAGACACAAACTTCAATGCAGGAACAAAGAAAGTTAATGATAAGATTCTCAAACACACAATTTGATTTTGAAAGTCAAAAATGTTTCAACCTAATTGCCAGTAGTTTAATTCATTATTTATTTGTTAGGGCATTCTCAACACAATAATTATCTCATGGAAAAAGAAAATAAAAAGACAAGTAAAAAGTTTCTGTCTTTTAGCTCCTATTTGTTCGTAGATTTTGAAGTTAAAATTTGAAACTATGATATTTAGATCTAGAAATTGTATTTGAACAGAGAAAAAAATGATGTTTTGTGAGTGAAGGTTAAATTTCTCCAGACTAGTTTTTGGAACTTAATTAAAAATATTTTTATTCAAAATTTGATCAAATTTTATGATTAAACACTAGTTTAGACTTCGGGTGAGAAAATGTAAAAAGATTATAAAAGCACATATTAATTACATTGTAATCATCGAATGCGATTTCAATATCATTCATAAATTGTGTTACACCAATGTGAATTATACACTTCTATTTATCATAATGAAATGAGTCCGGGCTAGAAGAAGAATTTTGATGTCACGCAAAATCATTAAGAGAAAAAAGAAATGAACATAAGACTATGAATGAACTATTTTGCTTTTCCTTACAATCAAAATATTTAAGATTTCATGTATGATCTCAAAAGATAAAGATTTCATGTGTAATGAAGATGTCGATCTAGTTAAAATTGTGATAATGTTTTCGATCTGTGTTTGAAATTTCGAGTTGTTTAATATTCTTTTTTTAGAATATTAGACAACTCAAAGCGCCATAGCCCATAACGGAACATAGACCAAAATCATCATTTACAATATATATATATATTATGTAACAGTCTCTTTGGCTCCAAAAACTATTTGAATTTTTTTTGAAAAAAACTTGAAAATTAGTGTTTGGCCATATAATTTATCATAACTTGACATATATATTTGGCAAGTATCCAAGTTTTCAAATTCTAGAAAAAATTAGAACTTAGGAACTTGAGAAGTTTTAAAAATTACCCCAAACTTTTATATTTTATAAAATTACTCATTATTTATTAATTCCAACTAATATTTATCTACAAACTTAATCCATTAATATGGTTAACCAACACTAATAAATAATATCTCTATCTATTAAGAAATAATAGGACTATTCCTTTTTGTGTAATTAATGTAATTGAAAGAACAATTGGTATGTGGAAAAGTAGATTCAGAATACTACGACAAGATATAAACAATTATGACTTAGACATGTATGTGAAGATAGTAGTTGCTTGTGTCGTATTGCATAATTTTTTGCGTGAAAATCAAAACTGTGATTGAATATTCACTGAATATAAAAATAATGATATGATCGCTGATGAAAATGATGAACAATCGACTCAGAGTAACAATATTGCTTTGTCTTCTCGGCCATCTTATCTAGAAATGAAAGGTTGTCGGAAACAAATTGTTCTTAGAATATGAGAAGATTTTATAAATGAATAATTTATTATTAACTCCTCCGAAAAAAGAATTGTTTAAGTGACAAAATTGGAAAAAAATAATTTATTTTTAATTCGATTAATGTATTGCTCTTGCCCATTTTGTTATTGTTGAATGTTATCAATTATGTTATAATTTTTTTTAACGAAACATGTTCATTATAAAATGATAACACAAACTTATGGGTATTTTAAATCATTTTTAGAACTTAGGGTACAAAAAAATATTTTTGAAAGAGACAAATATTCTTGGAAAAATTTGTGGCAAAACACATAATTAAACTTCACCAAAAAAAACTTACCAAGAATATTTGGAAATTTGGGGCCAAACATTAGTTTAGATGATATAAAAATCCGATCCACACAAACAAATAGAGTTCAACATAGTTATAGGACCTAGTAACACAAATTGGGGACTTCTCAATCTCCTTCTTTGAATAATAACTAATCTAATGGTTGGAAGTCATAATTTAATTCACAAGAGACTTGGATTTGCAACAAAGTGCATGAAAGTATGTTAATCTGATTTAGACTCTAATTAAGAAATATATGTTTTCGACATTAAAGATTATCAGATATTTAATTGAAGATTATGATATTATTCTAATGCTAGTTAACAAATAGATTAAGTATTTAATTGAAGATATTTGTGAGAAAACCTATTATCGTTGTGAGCAATTCAAATATGCTACATGGTAAAAAGGATATGAAATTTCCTAGACGACTCATTTGAGGTTTTGATATAAATTGAGATAAAATGTTAAAGTTTCTCCAACATTAAATAGTTCTAGAACATTGAAAGAAAAGTTGAAAAAAGATTTTTACTTGTTCCATTAAATGCATGACACACGTGTTAAAATTAAAATTTTAAAGTGATAAAAATAATAATTTGTGAAAAGTCTATCATTTGCACGTAATCACAAGAATTTCATAATCTTATTATGAATATCTAATGTCAAAATTTTCAATCATAACTTAAATCAAATGAGCACTGCTTGATCAAGGAATTATACTAATGTTTAATAGTAAAATTATCATTTTTAATCATCCTCTATGTTATTTTGTCGAAGCCTTGAATGGAACAAATATTTTTATCATAAAAAATACAAAAGACATTAAGAAAAAAGTATATGTACATTTGTTAACATGTCGATAATATAAATATAAAGATCAAATTAACATAAAAAATCTCAAATTATTTTACATAGTTATAAATTTGGTGCTAGCCAAAGTTGATTCCTTAAATTGATGTAAGGACCATCAACTGTTTTTAGATTACTATATGTTTATATAATATTAAATCTTATCAATTTATTATAATTAAGTGGTTTAATATACAAAAATTCATATTATGTAATGATAATGCAAACATTTGCTACGGGTACATTTTTATTGCGCACACGCTCGTTAAGCCTATCAACTTCTGTTTGGCTTTGACAGATGAAGGACCAAAGTATAACAAAATGGTAAAAAGATATATCAGTGAATACCCTTTAGGATGACTCTCAGTTCGTTCATATTAAGATAATTTAGGAGAAAAGAAGAGTGAGTGCTTATTGATTGCTCGCTATGCGAACATATGGAGAGTCTGAAAGTCTGACTCTGAAAGTAAGTTCTTCATATATGAGAAGTTTAAAGATTGAAAGCAAAATCATTGATCTTGAATACCTATATTTTTTTATTATAATTAAGTGATTCAATATATAAAGAAATCATATTATTTAATCATAATTAAAACATCTGATACGGCCTACGTATACATTTTTACCGTGCATTTATCTGTTGAGCTTATTAACTTCCGTTTGACTTTGGCAGATGAAGAACCAAAGTGCGGCGAAATGGTAAACTTAAATTATATTTTATGCACAATGTAAATATTCAAGCACCCAGTTAAACTACACCTTAAATTTTAGGGTTTATTTGAAAAGTCACTTGATATTTGAAATTGGTATAATTATTAGGATAATAATTATCAGTCTAGTAATTATATAACGTAGTAATAATGACGATCTGTTTGTTTGTCACAATGTAATTACAATTGTACTGTTTGGTTGAACAAGTGTAATTATAAGGTTATATTAAATTTTTAAAAATAAAAGTTAATTATCTAAACTTAAAAATTATATTAGACAAATAAGGGTCTTTTGTTTTTGGTAATTAAGTATTGTTTATTAATCACCAAAGTAGGGAATTACATATCAATAGCTTGTTACAACTCATCAAGCTATATCTCAAAATAGGAAAATACAATTACAAGCTACCTAAGACTATTATTGCTGGAAATACATAGCTATGAATGACAGATTGCAGTTGGATCGGAGCTCTAACACATACCACGTATACAATCTCCTTTGCTATTGCTTCGTGTGTGTGACTCTTCTTCTCAAATATTCTACTATTCCTTTCTTCCATATTGCATGTATAACTTCCGGGTATACCATTTTGAACAATTGAGTTTGAGGAGTCTTGCCTTTGGATAGTTTAATAACCTATTGCAAATGGTGTTTCCAGTGATCAAATCATATTGCGTTCTCTGCATCCATTTCAACACTTTATCCCACACAACTTTAGTGAAAAAGCACTGAACAAACAAATGTTCTCGAGTCTCATTATGTAGTTGACATAGGCTGCACTTCTCATCTATCTCCCCCATTTCAGGAGCCTGTCAACCGTTAATAGCTTTCTTTGTAATTGTAACCACGTAGTAAATCTTGTATGTGGTCTTGCTTGATTGGAATACATTAAATCTTTTCATACTACCTTCGGGTGATCTCCAAGTAGGTGATAGTATACCTTCCTTATAGTATCTTTAACTTGTCCAGCTTCTTGTACTTGTGCAGCATAGCTGATCTTTTATGTAATAAGTGTGCACTCATCTAATTCATATTTTTTCTGCCTTATGTTCCAAGTCCCAATATTGTTTTACTATTGCAGCTTTGTTCCATATGTTGATGTTGGTAATATTAAGCCTCTCATATATTTTGGAGTACATACTTTCTCCCAAGCAACTAATGCTTTTCTTGTAATGATGTTACTGCCAGATCACAAAAAACTTCTACAATGTGCTTCAATTAGCTTTACTACTTTTGAAGGTAGCATGAATAGTTGTGCCCAATATGCTTGAATCCCAAAGATGACAGTTTGTATGAATTGCGCCCTTCCTGCATAAGATAGAGTCTTTGCTGTCCATGAAGTAATCTTGTGTGTGATTTTGTCGATGAGTGATTTCCATTGGGTAAAGGTTATTTTCTGAGTAGATAGAGGAACTCCTAAATATTTGAAAGGAAATTCTCCTAAAGAGTATCCCAAATCTTGTTCTGCATTGCTGGAGACACTCCTCCAAAATAAACTGATATATATATATATATATATATATATATATATATATATATATATATATTATCTTTTGAAAATATATTAATTAATAAAAATACGTTCTTTCTAATATTATAAAAAATAATTGATTTATATTTTTTAAAAATAGTATATTTTAATTGATTAATCACAGAAACTAAAAACACAAGATTTCTTTGAACATGCATGTTTGACCAAAAATATTAATATTATAAATATAATGTCATAAATGACTTGCAATGTGAAATATCATGTTAATACTATAAAATAAATGAAATTGAAAATATAACATAAGTTTTAATTTTAAAATAAAATTTTAAACACAAAACTACTCTTATGTCAAATTTCAACATAACGTACATAAATATGATTTTTTTTTAAAAAAACGTAAATCTGAAACTTTGTTCAACAATAACTTCTATTTTAATTTAAAAATTCTAATACTAACAAAATTATGCTAATGAAAATAATAAATATAAAACTAATAATTTTTTTTTTCATGAAATCACATGAAGTAAAGTTGAGAAAAAAAGAAAATAAAATTCAAATTAAAAAAATATTTATAAAAAATAAATTAAAATAAAAATTAAAAAGTCAAAATTAAAAAGAATAAGCTTGTAATTACGTAATTACATTAATTCACACATTTTTTTTGAAAATTGTAGAGTGTAAGCGAATTACACCCAATTAACTACTGATTAAATAATTACATGGTCAATCAAGATTTCCTTATTTCGATTACTTTTTCTCTCTCTCTCTCTAAGGGCTTTTCCATTTCCCTCTCGCTCTTTCTCTCACAGCACCGCAATTTCTATAGCTGAATCAAAACCCTAGAATTCCGATAACCGAAAGGCCGATTTCGAGCTCCATTGATATCAGCCTCGACATTTAGGTAAGTTTGCTTAACAATTTTCTTCCATATCTTATGACGAGCCCTAATTTTCTCCATCTATGTGGAATGCACTGTTTTTGATGGGATGGACTCGATTTTTTACGGTTCTTATATTTTTCCGGCCTGAGTACAGTGAGTACATAAACCAAAAAAATTAAAAGAGCAATATTAGAGGAGGTAGGATTTGGTAGAGATTTGAGCCCCTTGGACGCACATCGATAACGGTGTGTAGTTGAGGTTGACATATGAACTTAACAAAATTAGAGACTGGGCGATTTTTATTACCAAGGCGCTTTGGAATGGAATCGCTTTTGTTAAATCTTAATTCTCTGCTTTCCGCCTTGGGATTGGAGTGGTGAAATTTTATCTTGATTGATATGGATAACAATCAATGCCATCCTTAACTGCTATGAAGATGCCATCCAGGATTCATAATTCACTTCCTGTACAAACTAATGGCTAAGAAAGAGTAGCTGAGGCCTGAGTAGAGTCAAATACTGATAGCAGGCATGCCAAAAGTTTTGAAATACAATGACACAACAACATCCATGTGTGTATATGACCATAAAAAAATAAACAACAGAGTACCTTCTTTAAGTCTTTACGTGGAAGCAGTAGCTTTCCTTTGACTTTATCAGGATCATAAGAAATTAGTAGCGGTGCCTGTGGATTCTGGTTGTTTGACTCTTCTATAGCTGAGATGAAGTGCTCTGCTATCTACGAAACAAATGTAAATATTAGTTGATCTTAATAATACATTTATATAGATAACATGAAAATAGGGAAAACAATGGCTTGCCCGAGATGGAGCTATACTCTTAGTCTGTAAGCATATGCTTAATCACAAATCCGCTGCAATAACCAAAAAAGTTCCCAAATAGAAATACCACATCGGTCTCTCTCACTCCACCAGTCCCAACACTTTACACAAGACTAAATTTTCATTCGATGGAAACAATGCGCCCTATAAGAATTTGAAGTAACAGTGAAAATTAATTATCAACAGCAAGAGACAGGAAAGACGAAATTGATGTATCCGCTCCAATAACCGAAATATACAATTGTTGAAAGAAATCCACATCATCTCTCTCACTCCACCAGTCTCAACACTTTGCAGTAGACTAAAGATTTCATCTTGATGAAAACACCCTCAATCAAGATCCGAAGCAAAAATCAAAATGCATTATCTACCGCAAGAGACAGGGAAACTCTTCATAAACTTATTACGAGTTCAAGATACAATTAAAATGTCTATATAGTTATATACAACTACGCAAACTCAATATATGGATAGAATAAGTGAGGAAAATTAACCCTAATGATTTACAGTTATCAATTAAGGAAAAAGTTTATATCAATCCATTAATAAAGGCTGTTATACAGTCAAGAAACTTACTGTTCGAATTGCAAATGGCCATCGAAATAGTTGTTTTCCAAATAATGAAAAATAATTGATTCATATGTTGTCCTTCCAGTAGAGCCAAACTAAATCATTTGATAGTCTATGAAGATATCTTCAGGTGAGGGATATTGGAAGTAAGGATAGATACATCGAGGGCTCATAAACTTGTCAAAAAAATTCATTTGAACACTTTATCTAAAGGTATTATCTATTGAACATTGGAGGACTATTGAAGGTGTACGAAATAAACACAAAATCACTCACACAATAAAGAGTGTGATCATTCTCACATACCAAAGCAACAAATTAATAATTGACACGGGAAAAATAACTTTGTAAAAAAAGCTATGTTGGACAATTTTTCTTCCCCTCACTCATAACACTCGTTTTCTTCTTTTTATGGCCTCCGCCAAAACAATTTCCATCCTTGATCAATTTCATTTATTCTTTATTTCACTACAGTGACAACCACCACTATACCATATCCGTCCATCTTCATTTAACTACTATTACTATCCTCCAACTCCGACGACAAATTCATATCTTCATGAACCACACTATTATCTAATGCTAAGTTGCACGAGCTCTTACTTTCGAAGGTGTACGGCATGCACCCGTTGACATTTTTGAAAAGTCCAAGCAACATAGACGTAATGTGACTTCAGATGCGAAAATTGAAATATATGAAGTAAAGCGGACCGACCGAACGACCAGCCCCTACACGTGATAAGAGATGGACTAGTTCAGTGTGGGCCAAGCCGAAGCCAAAGGCTGCTGCTGCTTCCAAGGAAGGCCCGCCCATATAATATCTTTCACTAGTTTTTCCGCCACTTTCAAAGTTGGTATAAATAAAGCCCTATAAAGGAGATAATTTCTGTTCAATTTTCACCCAGAAATTCAGAGTCCATAGATTACCGCATCACTTTTGTCTAAGAAAAAGGTTTATATCTCTTCCAAATTACTTTAATCTTTTTTCTGTCAAAGAGAGTATTCAATTTTCACTTCAGTATAACATTTAGAATTCCCATTTTCGTGTCCTTACCATTTTTTTTTGTGTGGTCTTGATATTGCAGATGAAAGTCAAGATTTTGCGTATCCTGTTGTGGTTATTTCACTTATATGAAATGTTTAATATATATGTTATTTCATTGTAGCAGATAAAAGTGAGTGAATTGTAGCAAAGGTTAGGAAATCATTTCTGATATGAAAGCATATTTTTGTCTAAATATGTAATTAGTTCAATTCTCACTTCATACATTTCCCCACTTTGTGGGGATTACGCTGGGTATGTTGTTTTGTTGTTGTTGTTGTTGTAAATATGTAATTAGTGATTGGATATGTCTTCATGTGATCTTGGGATTTTAATATCATTGATTTCTGAATTTTTTGGAGAATGTAGAGCCATTGAACTTCTTAGGATTACAAAGAAGCGTTCTCACTAGCCCTTTGGTCTTTTTTCTCTGAAAAAATCTCTCTTTTGAAAATAAGTTATTACATTAGGTGGGGTGGGGGGAAGTAATGTAACGCTACTAATGGGTTCGAACCTTTCACCTCAACTGTGAAAGGAAGGGAGCTCACTGAGTGAGCTAGCCAAATCTACTTCAATTTATATTCCATCGATTATTTCACAATTTTTAATGAGGTGCAGAAGTGCATGTTCTAATTTTGTTTAGTAAATGAAGGGTAAGCTTTATGTTACAAGTTAGTTAGATGCTTTGACAGAAGGATATGTTATATTTCTTTGTGATAGACTATATCATAAAATTTCCCTTAACCAGTTCTATTGTGTGTTCTGCTGGGATCGTGAATAGAGTATGTCCTCTTCATGACTTTTGGTATTTTAGTAGTTGTCTGACTTTAGACTACATCATGTGATTACTTCATCTTACTTCCTTGTGTATTGCAGATGGCACACTGTTGCTTCATGGACATGGGACGCTCAAGATGAAACTTGTGGTATATGCAGGATGGCTTTTGATGGTTGTTGTCCTGATTGCAAACTCCCTGGTGATGATTGTCCACTAAGTAAGCCTGTTTATCTCTCACTGATAATTTTCTCAGTAAGCTACTGAATCACCATTCACATGTAAACCTAGTGTATCTCCAGATAAATGAGTCTCACCAATTCTAATATAGTTACATGGATACAATATTTATGTTTTGTAGATTGCATATCAGCAGTGTTTGTACATTGTCAATATGTATTTGCACTTTCAACTTTGAAATACATAGTTGATGCAATTGGTGAAATAATTTAAGCATCAGAAAATTTTGGTTCCTAGATTTTTCGTTGGTGCCTTCCAATTGAGGCTATAAGTCTTCTGGACTATCTTGCCAAGAGTAAAAAGAAAAATGTAATTGTGCATTCATCACGTGTTTGACAAAATGGGAAAAATCTCCCTGCCTTTATTTTCAAGGGTTACATATTTCTAATATGATATTACTCATGAACCCAAGGAGAGCTATAAAGTGTTCCTTGACAATATCTGTAGTCCTTTATTCTAGGTGTTACCTATTATTTTCCTACTGGATGACAAAATTATAGCCCGTTTGGATTGGCTTATGAGTTACTTATAAGCTGTTTTCAGCTTTTTTGAGTGTTTGACTGACCAACTTAAAGTCATTTTGTGCTTAAAATAAGCCCCAAATAAATAATTGGGTTTGATTGGATGGACTTATTTTAAGCAGCTTATAAGTTATAAGTCAAAAAAAAAAAGTTGGGCTGCACCTATTTTTTTTAAAAACTTATAAGCAGTTTTCAACTTATAAGTTACTTAAAATAAGTCCATCCAAACAGGCTCTTAGTTTTAATTTGTTTATTTGGTTGTAAGACTGGAGAATAATATAGTAATGGGTACAATTTTTTGGATAACTTAGTAGGTGCTTTACTTAAAACATGGCTATTCTCAAAACTTAGCACTACAATCTATATGAAGACCCTTCAATCTACAGTACCTTGGTTAAGCACTCAACAGAGAGAGTTTCTGCTTTAATTGCACACTGTTACTATTACTGTACTTACCTTAGTACACCACTTTCATTAAGTCGTGTTTTTTCAGGAGTCTTTTAGTTTGATTTCATTACTAAACACCCAATCGGTGTAAATAATTTGCAAACAACGTATATGAACCAAAATGAGTCATCCACGTGCATCAAACCACTTTGATAGCTATATAAACATGTTATTTTCTCTCTACCAAAAATATGAATGAAAAAGAAACGAATTTTTAATGCTTCTACACCATACTGCTCTGAAACAGTCTTCTATATCTTTTGTTCCATAAACCACCAAAGAGGCGTAGTAGGAACGTTTCCCAGGCAGCCCTCCTTTAACTGTTGATTATTTGAAGTGAGAGCAGTTGGTCCTATGAAGCATGGATTCTTGTCTTGCTAGCAGGATTTAAAATATTGTCTCGCCCTATACCCCCATATCTTCTCTTCCATAAACCGAGGGCCATTAGGATCGGCCTGTCTTGCTAGCAGGATTTAAAAGATCCCCAGAAAAAGTAGTTTACATTGGTTTTATTCCATGAATAACTTTATCCTTACTTTTTTTGATAACCGTGGTGTCCAGGCCAGCTTGCACTCACCTCGACTAATTCTACGGAATAGCTGCTACCTTCTACTTTGTGGTGCCAGGTAACTCTTCCATCAAGGCCTAGACAAATAGGAAAATCACCTTGTGTGAGTATGTTTGTCTCCACTGGTGTTTGAACTTGAGACGTCGCGGTTCTTTTCCCACCTACTTCAATGACCATTAGGCCACACCCTTGGGTGCTCTTACCTTTTCTTATCCAACTTCAAGGAAATTACATATCCAACTTGTATTGCAGAAAAAGCGTCAAATAAATATGCATGGAAATTCAGAAAAGTACTCTTATTTTGTGGAAACTATTGAGTAGAAGTTGTGATTTTCTGAAAACTCCTTCGTCTATGGGAGCTTATGCAAGTCACTACTGGCACTTGAAGCTTATCTTCATGCCTAAAAGAAAATTCGATCTCTAACATGCATAAAAGTTAAAGTTGGTGATACAGTGCGATTATTCAAGCTTCTATCAGAGTAGATAGACATTAGTTTTCATGGAAAGAAGCATGATCAGTACACAAGCGTCTCACAGCTAGGACAAATCAAATGGATACTTAACAATTTATTTTCAAATTTGAGTCAGCAATATGAACTAGTCATAGTAAGATGTAGTCAAGCAGCTGAATATAATATGCTAATACTGATTATCAAAAGATGCAAGATCCATGGTAAGTGTTTGTAGTAGTATGTTTTTGTTGGCAGCTTATGGTGAAAATATTTGACCAAAATACTCAGTAAGCTGTTACAACATACCCTATATTAACTATTATCTTCAAAGTCTCTTTCAAAGCCTATATTTTAAAAGGTTGTGTTAACTACAAGTTCAAATGGGGAGAGAAGCTGTCTTGAGAAAGTCTCTGTTGGCACATTTAAGACATGCCAGAAGCAGAGATGATGGAATGGAGGATAATTGGACAGCTCCAGATGCATCACAAGTTTCAATTGTAAAGTTGTCTCTAATACAACTACTAACAATCTCAGGTGGACAAACCAAACTCTTATAAGATCCTGATGTTGATTCTATTCAGAGAACATGTGAAATCTGCGCCTTCTTTATACAATTTTCCAATGTTTTAGAACAAAAAAGTAAATTTTACTTAGCTTTGCCTCCTAAACTCTCAAACCCTTAGCCCTGGCCTAGCCTCGGCCACCCTTAAATCCAAGAAGGGTGTCTTTGGTATCTCTCTATGCCTCTACAAGGCTGGTATAAAAAGGGATGAAACATGCCCACCCATGCTGAATTTGCGTGTGGCAAATCCATCAGATGCTATATTTTTACAGGCAATACTCAAGTTTTCGTCTGCAGTAGTGATAAGTTAACCGGAATGAAGCCTTTTATTATATGGGCAATACCCTGGAAGGGAGAAGGTAGTAGTACCTTGCAACCAAACTTGCCGAAAACACCAAGGGGAAGCAAGATGATTGCCAAAAGAATGTCTACACATGCCATTTTGCTGTCTTCCATTTTTCTCTTCTGATTATTTCTAAACAAATTCAGATTAAATGTTAATTAAACAGCATATTAGGAGTGTGGCTGGATTTTGAAAATGAGGAGGAAGTGACATTTGATCTTTTGATAGGAAGAGAACAGTGACTATTTAATTTTTGATATGGTTAGGGTTCATCATCTTTCTGTGGATGGTATTGACATGACCTCCCTGGAGTCTGGCCCCTTTTTTTAAAGCTATTAATGCTTTGATAATTTTCTTGTTATTGCAGTTTGGGGTGCTTGCAACCATGCATTTCATCTTCATTGTATCTTGAAGTGGGTGAATTCTCAATCTGCTCAAGCACATTGTCCTATGTGTCGTCGTGAATGGCAGTTTAAAGAATGAACAAAGATTATGCGCATCTCTGCTCATCAATGGCAGTAGAAGGAACGAATTCAAAATTTTAGTCCACAACTAGGATTCTATGTTTCATGCCTCTTGAGAGAAGGGGTAATAAGTGCTTGCTTTCTATTGATATATTTTGGTATTACAGTGTCTGTGTGTGATAGTATGATATTATTTCCGAGCATAGTGTATTTTTATCAGCCTTGGAAGCAGATGCAGATGTTCTATGAGCCATCCATCCAAAAGTCTTCAGCTGAGATGTTCTACTGAGATGAAGAGGATGATAAATGCTTTATGATCTTCTTAAACTCTCTTGATGTTAGCTTTATTAGCTTTTTTAAACCTGTCCTTAATATGGTGACCTTCATTGTACTTGGAACTATTTTCCAGTAATAGTCTGATAATAGTCTTTGGCAGAGATGGTGAACTAAAGAGGACATGATTCAAGCTTAGCTTATGGATGCAGCTTCTTATATACTTTCTATCTGAGAGATGTGAAAACCAGTAAGAATGGTTTCGATGAGATCAAGTTATCTACTTGTCTTCATGTTGTATAAACGTGAGACTCATTAAATTAGTGGTGATTGTTGGGCACAAAATCTGGTGTCAACGTGTGTGTATTAAATAAAAAGACATGGGCAAGTAGTCCATGTGTATGAGTTGGCTTTTTCACAAGGTACGTAGTGCTTTTGTACTATCTTTCTGACTAAAAGGTAATTTGGTTGCTACTGCCAAAAGCAAAGCAACTTCTTTGGCAGCAAACTATTCCTTTATTACTATTGTTTTTTTTATTTCTTTTTCTTGCGTAGGCAGAGGGTTAGCTGCTGACATTGCCCTCTCTTTTTTTCTTCTTTTTTTGGGGGGTGGGGAATGGAGGGGCTTAGGGGGCCCATACAATATGAGCAAGGGCTATCGTTTTCATTCTTACCAAAATGAATTGAATTTCTTGACACAATTAATTTCATACATCATTTAAGTAATAGTATAACTACTCTTTAAATGTATTAAAAGTATATCCTTATTTCTCCTCAAGTTATGAATCATTGTTTTTACCATCTTGTGATTATTATGTCATCTAGGACGTCCGCTGATTCTTGAGAAGGATAAAAAATGACAACATTTTATTGAATGTACTCCTACTACCCAACATATTTCTAGCACAAGACAACCTTAACTTCCAACCATATGCCATTTTACCCTTCCACTACAATTAAATGATGAAGCTCATTGCCAAATTACATATATGCCCCTCATGAAGATGGGAAATTATTCCTTTTGCCCTTGTAAAAGAAGCTACCCAATCAATCAATCACCCACCCACCCACGCACATGCGTATGGAAGTGATGAATCTGATGCCAAACAAAATATAAGGGAAAAAAATGAAAGAAAGAAATAGAGAGTTGCTTTCTTAGAAAAATTAAAAGTCAAATACCACACGCCATATCTCACCCGCATCTGTCAACTCATGCCCCAAACCCCCCACCCCATAGCTCGACCCCCACCACCTCAAATCACTAGATATTACATACCTATATTGTTAGAATTCGAGAAAAGTCTCTCCGCTTTATTAAATTTTTTTCTTAATTGAAAACTTATTCAATTTCTTTTTTAGAGTGAGTTTGTTTTGAATGAAAATAGGTTTCATCCTGATATAAAAGGCAAATTCACTACTTAATTTATATACCGAGACTGATTGACTGCAACGCTTATAACCAGAAGCCCTTATAGCAAGTGCTAGACCTATTTATTCTTTTTGAATTGGAGCAAGAGTAGAATAGAAGGAAGAACTTATGACCTCATCTTCTCCTCTAATCGATGATAATCTCTGTGTGGTGTTAGGATTATCTATGAGGAGTACGAGAGAGCGATTTGACATGATTTTTGTCAGAATCAAAAAGAGTCGAGTCGCATCCTTCAATTCTAATCAAGCCTCCTGAAGCTGGAAGATTGCGCATCCGATCATCGAGCGGTGCCAATACATTTTTTCTCTTCTTGAAACACCGATGACAGAAACACGTGTTATCGTATTGAAATTGAAGTAAGAATAGAATGAAAGAAAGAAAATTATCCCAATCTTCTTCTTTAATCGAAACTGCATTAAAACACTGATTACAGAAAACAGTTTTTTACTGACTGACGTTAATTTTGGTCAAATTCAAATCGAATAATTCGATACAAATATGAGGACATTAAACAAAAAAAGAAAAGAAAAAAAAAATGTCCCTGCCTGCCAGATGTGTTTGTAGTTAGCCTTTTTAGTTTAAATTTTATTTTTTAGTAAGTGCAGTCACATCCACCACCTCATCATCAGTCGTAGTAGTAGGAGTAGCAGTCAGTCACAAAAACATTTTTGTCTTTTTAACTCATCCATGCGGGTCCCACACAGCACTTGCCCAGACTGCCCAATCTGCCCAAAATCCCTTGCCCGTTCCTCCCTATCTCTACAACCCGAAAGTTCTCAACTCGAACAACAAAACCTTTCCTTTTTACCCATTCACAACACTTCGCGATTTTAGGTTTTTCCTTTCTTCCTCAAATACTCCTACTTCGTACTTCAACTTAATTAAGGTTTGTATTTTGTTGTATTTATGTTTTTTTTTTGGTGTTTATTATGTGGAAACATACGAGTAGTTGTTTGTGTATGAATTGAATTAATTGGATCTAACAGTTTGATGTTTACAGATCGGTGAATTGATGTTTTGGTGTTGAAATTGAGTGAAGGAAGTTGGGGTTTTGGTTTGTTTATTGAGCGATCGAGGTTTATTTGGGGGTTCTAGGGTTGAGTAAAGTTGGGGATTTTTTTTTTGTTTCAGAAATTGGATGGTATAATTGATGGTTGAGGGTGAAATAAGTGGGGAAAATGCAAGGGGAGTTTTATTATGCATGGGAGGATACAAAGGGAAGAAGGTCAGGTTTGTAAACGGAGGAGTGACGGTGGTCAGCACATGCCGGCGACGACTACAAGGAGGACTGTAGCCGTCGGTGGTTCTTCTGTTGTTAATACTGTTACTGCTGATTCCTTCTGCAAGGTATTGTCTAGATATTTTTCCCCCTATTTGACGGGAGTTCTGTAATAGTGATAGCACTACCTATTCCTATACTAATGTTAAGTGCATAAAGCTGATTTTTTTTAGGTTTATGTGATTTTTGTTTCGGATGGAGTTCTTTGTTGGAGGTTGTATCATTTTAGCACAGAAGCTTATTGCAATGTTATATTTTAAATATACTTGTTTATGGTTATGTTTTGAAGAGAGGTGTATAATGAGGTACTTAGTATGGTTATTGACTGATTTGTTGTCTTGTTGAGTGAAGATACTAGGATAAGATAAAGAAAGCAGTTAAACTGCAAATATACCTCAAACTAGTGTTTTTCGTATTCGGGGTAGATTAGTGTTGGTTCTACCTGATGAAGTACTATCAATACAAAAAAGTCTGTAGAGACAATGGAAGTGTGTGTTATCATAAATTTTTGGACAGAACGAAGAGAATAAGGGCTTTCACCTTTTCCATATCTACAACTCCATCAACATCTTTCCCCATTGCTTTCTAGTTCATTCATGTACTTATCTTCTGTGTAGTTTGCTTATGTTTTTATGCAGTTTGTAGTTTTCTTATATTCTGTTAGTTTATTTTGGTATTTTTTATTCTGGTTTTCTTGGTGAAGTGAATGTAACCTCTCTCTGCAGGATGGTCGCAAAATTCGTGTGGGAGATTGCGCTTTGTTCAAATCACCACATGATTCACCGCCTTTCATTGGAATAATACGTAGACTAAGATTGACTAAAGATAATAACTTGCAATTAGGTCTTAATTGGCTCTATCGTCCTGCTGAGCTGAAGCTTAGCAAGGGCATCTTGCTGGACACCACACCCAACGAAATCTTTTATTCCTTCCATAGGGATGAGACTCCAGCTGCATCATTACTCCATCCATGTAAAGTTGCATTCCTTCCAAAGGGGGCTGAACTTCCAACAGGGATATCTTCATTTGTCTGCAAGCGGGTTTATGAAATTTCAAACAAGTGCTTACGTTGGTTAACTGATCAAGATTATATTAACGTAAGTTATCATTTCATTGCTTGACAGTTCAGTATTCCTCTGCTAAACTATGGGAAGGTAATTTGTTTTACAGATGAAATAGATAAACAGGGTTGAAATGTTGAGCGGAAAAGGGAGAGAGAGAGTTTGTCTTATTCTTGGATATGTTTTTCATCAAAGTAAAAGAAGGTTTTGGGCTGCTTTTCGGGGTAGTTGTTTGAAATGGTGTGAGAACAAGAAGAATTGCAAAACTTTCAGGCATTTTTTTCAATCTCGCATATTGTTTCACTTATCAAATATTATTTTTCCTCTGCAGGAACAACGAAAAGAGGTAGATCAGCTGTTATACAAGACACAAGTAGAGATGCATGCAACAGTGCAGCCTGGTGGTCGTTCTCCTAAACCGATGAATGGCCCTATGTCGTCACAATTGAAGACTGGTTCTGATAATGTACAAAGTAGTGTAGCTTCTTTTCCTTCACAAGTCAAGGGAAAGAAAAGGGAGCGAGGAGAACAGGGATCTGAATCCATCAAACGAGAACGTTCAGTTAAATCTGATGATAGTGAAAGCGTCTTAAAATCTGAAATTTCTAAAATAACAGAGGAAGGAGGACTTGTGGACTGTGAAGGGGCTGCGAAACTTGTGCAGCTCATGCAACCGGATAGAATGGACAGGAAAATGGATTTGACTAGTCGTTCGATGCTTGCTAGTGTTGTTGCTGCAACCGACAAGTTTGACTGCCTTGCTAGGTTTGTACAGTTAAAGGGTTTGCCTGTATTAGATGGATGGCTTCAAGATGTTCATAGAGGGAGGATTGTTGAAGTTAGTAATAGTAAGGACGGTGATATATCAATTGAGGAATTTCTCTTGGTTTTGCTTCGAGCACTTGATAGGCTTCCTGTGAATCTTCAAGCACTACAGATGTGCAATATTGGTAAATCTGTTAATCACTTGCGCCAACATAAAAACATGGAAATTCAGAGGAAGGCGCGAAGCTTAGTTGACACATGGAAGAAACGCGTTGAAGCTGAAATGAACATGATTGATTCTAAGTCTGGCTCAAATCAAGCTGTCACGTGGCCCTCTAAAGCACGGTTGCCTGAGGCTTCTCATAGTGGCAACAAAAATCCTGGCGGTTCCCATGATGCAACAAGGAGCTCAATTACACAGTTTTCTGCATCCAAGACAACCTCAGTTAAGCCTACATCAGTGGAAACTAATATGAAGTCTGCATCCTCGTCCCCAGGACCAATAAAACAAGCATCACCTCCTTCATCCGGAAAAGTGGGTCAGCCAAGAGTTTCAGCTTTTGGTTCCAGTGATGTTCCTCTGGCAAGGGATGATAAGAGCAGCAGTTCTAGTCAATCTCACAATCACAGTCAGTCCTTCTCAGGGAAGGAGGATGCGAGGAGTTCAACTGCTGTGTCAATGAGCAGCATCAAGATCTCTAGTGGTAGTTCTCGGCACCGCAAATCGATAAATGGTGGTCCTGGATCATCAGTTTCTGCAGGTCAAAAAGAAAGTTCTACAAACAGAAGTTCTTCATTGCACCGGAATCCGACCACTGAGAAGTCGCTGCAGTCTGCATTGAGTGGTGAGAAAACGGTTGATGTGCCAGCTGTTGAGGGGAGTTGTCACAAATTGATAGTTAAGATATCAAACAAAGGCCGCAGTCCTGCGCGGAGCGTCAGTGGAGGATCGTATGAAGACCCTACGATCATGAGCAGCCGAGCTTCTTCTCCTGTGCTTTCTGAAAAGAATGATCAGCTTGATCGTAATTCTAAGGAGAAGAATGATGCTTATCGATCAAATGTTACTTTTGATGTGCATGCAGAATCATGGCAGAGCAATGTTTTGAAGGAAGTACTCCCTGGATCTGATGAGGGTGATGGATCACCTGTTGCTGTTCTGGAGGAAGAGCGGAGAAAAACTGCTGGTGAGGGCAGGAAATCAGCTGAAGTTGCCAAACCTGGTTCTTTGTCATCAGGAACTGAACTGAAGTCAGGAAAACTGCACGAAGCTTCATTTAGCTCTATGAATGCATTGATTGAGAGCTGTGCAAAATATTCTGAAGCAAACACATCCATGTCACTAAGTGATGCTGTTGGAATGAATCTGCTAGCCAGTGTGGCTACTGAGGAAATGTCCAAGTCTGGGAGGGTTTCACCTGCTGTTTCTCCCCAAGGAGATAGCCCTTCAGGTGGAGAGACCTGCACAGGTGATGAGCTTAAGTCAAAGACATCTCCTGTAGATAGTTCTTCAGGTGATCATAGTGGGCGAAATGACGGGGATGCTAATGGTGATAAAGAGAAACAGTTTGTTGCTGCTAGTAAGTTGTGGTCTGAGGGTAAACTACAAGCTTATAGAAGTGCAGTGACGGATTTTAACGGAGATAGAAGGCCCTCTTTATCTCCTTCTGAAGAAACAACCACGGGAGAGTGCTTTAACTCTTCCTGCACTAATTCACAGACAGCTGGAGATCTTAAACCAGATGTTAATGAGAAGTTGGATGAGATGGCAAAGTCTGCTGCTGCTCCTTGCAGCGTATCAGCAAAAGCGAGTGATGGTGAACAGAGCAAACAATTCCATGAGGAAAAAGTAGTTTCCACTAAAACGCTTGATAGTGTTCTAGATGGTGAAATCGGTGGACATGGTAGTTCAATAGGAGAGGACAAAGTCACAAATGGCCTTGTAAGCGCAGAAGACTTGAAACGACCAGTTGAAGTTTCTGCTTCTAAATATGAGGGCGACAACAAAAATGACGTGAGTAGGGTGTTAGGTGTTGCTAGTACAGAGGTGAAACCACCTTCGGTTGTGGCGAAATCTGAATCTACAGAGAGAGGTGACAAGGAAGAGCTGCAACAAACTGGTTCTAGTCGAGATTCTATTGCAGGCAAAGGTGGACATTCTGATGAAATGGGTGCAAATAATGTTATTCAGTCAGAACAGCCAAATTCTGATAAAAAAACTGTTGTTACTTCAGTTATTGAGGATAAAGCCGTATCTGAATCTAATTTAGGTAGAAGGAATTTGATAAAGGATGAACCTAATGCTGAAAATAATGAGATAACTATGCATGATTCAGACAGTGGATTACATACTAAGAAAGAGACACCTGGATTTTCTAATGCAGAAGTGGAAAATGTGGAATCAAGAGAATCTAAATACTCTGGTGTAGAGGCAGACAGAACAAAGGAATGCGTATCCATCAAAGGGGAAACTTCTTCAAGCTCTGCTGCTGCTCCAGATTCAGCTTCAAAGGTGAAGTTTGACTTAAATGAAGGTTTCATTTCTGATGAGGGGAAATATGGGGAGCCAATCAACTCGACAGGCCCTGGGTGTCTGTCAAATGTCCACATTATGAGCCCATCAACATTTGCTGTTTCTTCTGTTTCCAGTAGCCTTCCTGCTTCCATTACGGTGGCTGCTGCTGCCAAAGGACCTTTTGTCCCACCAGAAGATTTATTGAGAGTCAAAGGGGAGTTTGGATGGAAAGGATCAGCAGCCACAAGTGCATTTCGTCCGGCTGAGCCGAGAAAACCCCCTGACATGCATTCAAGTGCCATGACCATATCTGTTACTGAAGCTTCTACCAGCAAGCATGGTCGTCCTCCATTAGATATTGATCTGAATGTAGCTGATGAAAGAGTTTTTGAGGACGTAAATTCTCAGGATTGTGCTCTAGCAATAGGATCTGCGGTGGACCATATAACTAATCTTGTTTCATCAAAAAATAAATGTTCAGGTTCTCCTTCTCTTCGTAGTTTTGGAGGACTTGATCTTGATTTGAATAGAGTTGATGAACCTAATGATGTAGGCCAATGCTCCTTGAGTAGCAGTCATAGATTAGAGGGTGTTGTTTTTCCCGCAAGAGCATCTTCATCCGGTGTCTTACCAACAGTAGAAGTGAGGAGGGACTTTGATTTGAATAATGGGCCTGGTGTTGATGATTCAAATGCGGAACAGCCTCTATTCCACCAAAGTCATCAGGGAAACATGCGTTCCCAAATAAATGCTTGTAGCCTCAGAATGAACAATCCAGAAATGGGAAACCTATCGTCTTGGTTTGCTCCAGGGAATAGTTACTCAACTATGACAATTCCATCACTTTTGCCTGATCGTGGAGAGCAGCCACCATTTCCAATAATCCCACCTGGTGCCCCTCGAATGTTAGGTGCATCTGCTTCTGGTTCCCCCTTTACTCCAGATGTTTTCAGGGGTTCGGTATTGTCATCATCACCTGCTATGCCATTCCCTGCTGCCCCATTCCAGTATCCTGTGTTCCCTTTTGGAACCACTTTCCCACTTCCCTCTGGAACATATGCTGTTGGATCAACCTCTTATATTGATTCATCCTCGGGTGGAAGACTTTTCACTCCACCTGTGAATTCACAGTTGCTAGGTGCTGTGTCACCTCAATTCCCTAGGCCTTATGTGGTTTCCCTTCCCGATGCTAACAGCAATGGAGCTACTGACCACAACAGAAAACGGAGCCGGCAAGGTCTGGATCTGAATGCAGGCCCTGGAGCTGTGGACTTGGAAGGGAAAGAAGAGTCAGTTTCGTTGGTATCAAGGCAACTGGACGAGCATGGGAGGATGTATCCTGTAGCTGGGAGTCTACTGAAGAGGAAGGAACCTGAGGGAGGATGGGACAGTGAGAGTTTCAGGTTCAAGCAATCACCGTGGCAGTAGGAATATGCAAAAACTGCAACTTGGCGATCTTCAAGGTGATATGAGATTCATTTACTTGTGGCTATGATGTTCTTCTTTATGATTTAGACTGTTAACCTTCTTTGTCTATTATGTTGTATAAGCACTGGTTGGAAATACATTGTCAAAATTGCATGTGACCTGCTGCGGTTGAGCTGCTTGTTTGTTTGTGTACATTCCTTTTGCCATGTAGTTTTTGCGCTTTTTCGAACTCGCGTCCCTTCTGCCGGCCTCGTACACATGCAAGATGTATGAAGGTGTTTGATAGCACATTTTCTTTTAATTGTAGTTTTCATTGATCGGAAGAAAATGAAGATACTCAAAATTTTGGATATATATTTGGGATGTTTATCCTATTATCAAGTAACACGTTGGGTATTTGTCCCTTCTGAAAATGTGTTCTTAATAGACTGTTAGGATATATATCATCCTGAAATAGAGAAATGAGTAGTTTCATTCAGTGGAAAGCAATGCTTTCAAGTGTTAAGAGCTTGTGCATACTTCTTAGGGTCGTTTGGTAGGATGTATAAGAATAATGCTAATTAGAGTATATTAGTAATGCTTGCATTAACTATGTGTAGATCATTTCTTATGCACTTTTTGGTTTGGTGAATTAATAGTAGCATGCATTGCATAATTTATTTAAAAAGTATTTATTTACAAAGATACCCTCCACAAATATGGTGGAAAAGATGTAAAAAAGATTTTGAGGGGCAATTGGGTCTTTAACCATGCAAATGCATGCATTAAATTCTCTTGCATTATTAATACCATGGATTGCCATGTATTAGTAATACACTTCTCAACACACAATAGAGTGTATAACTAATGCACATAGGCTGAAAAAGTGCACCAAACAAGGTATTACTAACACACAAAGCTAATGCATGCATTAATTCTTCTGATACACTCTACCAAACGACCCCTAGTACCATATTTTGAATTTAAAGCATGTGGGTTAGGGTGGTTTAAGCATGATGAAGTATATTTGCTGCGTATTTGGTATGACTCTTTCCTTTTTCATTTCTTCTTGCAGTTATCAAAGGATGGACTATGGTGTGCTCCTCAAAGGTATCGGCTTCTAGTATGCTCTTGAGGTTGTGTGATGTGACCAATGTATTCAGTCTCCAACCACTACTTCTTTCAATGTATGAAAGGAAGGAGGATTTCAATGGGTTTGTGAGCACTTTTGTCAGCCATATTGTCTGGGTGGACACAGATGAGTCTTCCCTCTGTAAATATTTCAACTGTTGGAAGGCTTGAAATCTGCAATGCCCGGCAACTGTGGATAAGTTGTCTTATCCTTGACCAAGATATTGACAGTGGAGGTTGGATTTCTGGACAGAGTAAAATGGAATGCCTTCTATGTTCTTTGTTGCTAATGATCTTTCTTGCTCCCTACTTTCTTGGCTGTTCTCTCCTCTTTTTTGGCAATTACATAAATATAAAGAGGTTGACATCAAATTTTGGTTCTAAAGTGTCCATCTGCCATGCTTTTATATAATACAGCTGCATTGTACCTTAAATTCACTTGATTCCTAACTTTAGCTTTAGTCTGATTCACAGATAAAAGACTACTTCAAGGTTATATTATCAATGGTGTGGTGAGAAGTGTGTTTTACCTTCTAGCCATTATTTGTGTTCAAAATGATTCTTGAGAGCTAGAAAAAGAACACTTTGGTTATGTTGAGGATCCAAAAGGTGTAGAATCTGGAGCATAGGTTTATTGTGGTCTACATACTACGGTGGTTTCTTCCCCTGCGCTGGCTGCTGTTTACTGGAGTGGAAATGTGAATGAGTAAATCTTTAATATTGTCTTTAGTAACTGAGAAATTCCCTGTGAGTTAGCTAGCCTAACCTCAGTCAGCCCAAGGGTTTGAAACTCACCGCCTCTATCTTGCTCCAACTCTAGAATTATTGAACCAAAGTCTTGGGGGGGGGGGGGGGGGGAGGTTGAGTAAGCTAATACATGACGTATGAATCCCTTGTATTTGGTAATATCTGCTTTTGTTCTCCTTAAGTATAAGAAGCTCATGACTAATCTGTTTGTTAATATTTTCTTTTTCCTGTACCTGCTAATTCACCAGAGTTGGCCAATTTTTCTTCTGAGCCAATTTTGGCATCTCTGTGTGGACGTGTATTTGGCCGTTCACATGATGGTCATTTTCACGAGGGGTCCTAATTTAAGAAATGACCCAATTGTTGAACTCTTTTGGGTGCTTGCTTATTTGTGTATTATGGTTTGTTGCATCTGCTCATTTAATTGAATTCCCTTCCTCATTCCAATTTCTATTAGAAAATAACAAGAATATTTGAGAACATATCAGCTTTGTGGCTGAAATTCCTCTGTAAATTTGTGTCTCGTTGTGGCTATTATATGCCTTTATGTGGGTGTGTGTTGGGAGTGGGGGATACAAACTTTGACATGAGTAAAAAAATAGTAGTACTTCTTCAATGCAGTGTGGTGAAATACATGATCATTCATACAAATAAACTGAATTTGCCATGTCCCGTTTCGTGATAGATCATGTTATACGCTTAGCTGATTGTATTCGTTTGTTAAGATAGCTTCAAACAAATGATTTTTCTTTTGGTTGTGGGGAGAGAAATTGGTCTTAAGGACAGAGCTAAGAACCTATTTTCCCTTGACAAAGTTTTGGGCGATGGGTTCGATATCGATCTAGCAACTTAGTCTGTCAAGTTTATTGTCTAAATATCATCATGCCGTTGGGAAAGAGTTGCAAAATAGCAAGTAGTATTGTTCGTTATTGTCTTCACTGTCATGGGAAAAATAGTTGGTGTTTGCCTTATCAATGAGTCAACGTCCACTGAATTCTTGTATGTATGGTGGCCTCTGATACTACTTTAAAAGATACCAAAATAATTCTTCAACACACAATTTATCCTCAAAAGGGTTTTTCAAATTCAACTTACATCACACAAGAGGCTAAAGTGAACTATATCCATCACAAAAAATGGAAATTCTATGTACATTGCTTGATAAAAGACAAAAACAAAATACAGATAACAGATGAAAATTTAAAAAAAAGAAGAAGAAAGAAGACAAATAACACCAATCCGAATAAAAAGTAGAAACTTGCACGCACCTACTTATCTTTTATGATGAGCTGTGTGGTTTCTAGTCCCCACCACTGAACTGTAACTGTAATTCATATTCATTCAATCACTATCAAACGAAACCGGGCCCATCTTTCCCAAAGTTTCCAGACGCCGGAATCGATGCGTATCTCGTCGAGAAATTCCGAAGTACCAATTCCTCCTCTTCCTCTCCGTTATTCCCTCGTCCTTCATCGAAGTTCAGTGAGTAACTCAAAGGATCATATTGGAATTTCGCATTCCTACTACCGCTTTTGTTCCGATTGAATCGCCGGATGAAAGTTTTCCATCTAGGTCCGGCGACGATCTCCGACCATTCTCGAAGCTTCTTCAAAGCTTTGATTCCTTTAGCCCATACAGATCCCTCCTTAATCGCACCGCTACGTAACCTATGCCACCAATCCAACTTAACGTATCTTGTTAATTGATTTGGAGAACGAAAAGATGGGAAGCAGAAACAACGACGCCGTTTTTGAAAAAGCGTTTCGGAATTGTCGATGCTTGGCGTTTCTGCATATGCGTGAGGTAATTCAGAACCGGCCATTGGAATATCGTTTAATGCATTCGCTGATAGATTTGAGGAGGAAAAACTCGATAGTGCTTAATAATAGTTAAAGTTTGGGTGATGATATATTTGGTGGGAAATGACATAATGGAAGTTTTTAAAGGGCCTTTGAGTAGACATATGACACTTGAGGGGTCCCTTTTGAGTAGAAATTTGGGGTTCACTAATTTCGATTCCAACAAGATTTCTTTTTTCATATATCTCGATTTGAATTTGAGGCCTTTGAATTCAATCGGTTCATAGGTCTCACATTTTAATATACATCAAATCTTAGTATTTTTATCTTACATAAAATACTACTATGAGATTATAATTCTTAAATAACTTTGTTAGCCAACTAAATGATGACCTTAATCCTATCTCATTTGGTCTTTAACCTTGGGAGGGGTATTTAACAATTGTGATAATAGATTACAACCTACATACCCTAACAACCAAAGGCATAGCAAATCATAATTAGGGTCTTGTTTTAGTCAATTAAGTCTTAATTATTTAATTTTTATTCATGTCATATGTCTCTAATCTAAATAATAATTCGGTAAAAATAAAGAAAGGAGAAATAAAAAGGAGTCGATTCGAAAATAACCGACCAAAAGAAGAATAAACTCCGCTGTGTGGCCCACTTATAAGATTATGTTAGATAGAATATATTTCATTTTGAAAATATCTAATTCTGTATAGACTTAACTAACCCTGAGATTAGCACTTTGATATGCCAATAATGAAATTGTAACTTAAAAGTCACGCCTTAATAATAGTATAAGTGTAACTTGAAAGCCTTCACTTCAATTCCTAATCAATTCTAGGTACACCAGTGGTGGTGGATCTATGACACATATAATGAGTTTATTTAAATTCAGTAATTTTAGCTAGATTTTAATTGAATAGTTTAATTGAATAGGCTGTGATAGAATTTCGAACTTGAACTATTATTATTAGGACAAAGCTAGAAAGTAAGAAGTGGATTCGGCAAAATTCAAAAGTTTTGATTCAAACCTTGTATTTCTATCTTAAAAGATTCATTCAACATGTACAAATTATTTAGAATCCAATAATTTAATTGGTCCATAGATTTTTAGTTAACACAATCTACAAGATAAAATCAAGTATTTCTTCTGTCTCAAATACCTATTGTTATAAAAATTCGTGATGAAATTAATTTTTTATTTTATTTTATCCTTAGTAGTAATTATTCTTGAACACCAGAAACACCTCAATCATAATTCATGACACATAATTTGAATAAATTCAATAAAGAAATATCATATTTTAAGACATCAATAAAAATAAAATAATTGGACACCCCCTCCTAATTAAATACACGCAAGCATATTTCAAGAAAGAAAGAAAGAATCAGTGAAGAATATCTAAAACAGGTTGAATGTACCACTAAAAGACACTTATAGTTGTATTTTGCTCGCTTATTTCAGGACCTTTGCATATATATTTATATCGTGTTAAACTATGTCATCATTTATGCTAAAAATTGTTTAAAAGAATATATTTTTATTTACTTAACGAAACAAGTCAAAAATATTTTTGAAACATTAAAAATAATATGAAATTGAGCAAAAAATGTACCTATTAAATACGATTTGCTGACACGATATATATTATCATAAGTTGCACTATAAATGAGTGTGTGAATTGAGAAATAAAAGCTAATTTAAATTGTAACAATAGCATTTGTCCACTGTTAAAAATATATACTATTTCAGCAAAATAAATATATATGTATTGTAAAATTAAAATAAAATAAGAGAAGAATACTAAAAGAAGAGAGCAATACAATAGAGAAACAAGAGGGATAGTTTTTTTTATTCCTCTAATAAGTATGTTTAAGTATCTACAATATGACAACTTATGCCTCGATTTATAATGTTCATAGAAGCATACAAAAAGTTGTCGTAACATGACATTAACAATGACAATGAAGAGAAAAAAAATTATGAAGAACGTAGGAGGCATACTATTAATGATAAGGGGGATAAACCGGAGCTAAAAAAGTAACAATAGATGAATTGTATATATTATTAAAATTTTGGGAAAACATTACCGCTACAACACACGTCAATTTGTAGTTTTTCACATTCATGTTTTAATTGATGGTGCAACTCACTATCCCTAGTTTCGTAACTTTTTATTGCATCTCTTAGTAGGAGTGCTATTTGAGACGACTAAATTGATCATGCAATATTTGAACTTTAAAATTATGGCGAGATTCTTGTTTGGATCATCATTCAAGCTTCATTTTTTATTTTTGTTTTTATGTATATTTTTAAGATAAGTGTTGAATTTTGAATTTGTATATTGTATTAAATTGTTCTTTAATGCTTATGATATTATATTTTGGGAATTTCTTTATTATATCTCATTTGTTTATGGTCTGACTTCGTTCTAGAAGTCTCATATATATTTATATTTACCTTCTTTTTTGCAATATTCGAGAGAAATTTTTAGTTCGACTTACACTCCGGATTGAATTTGAAATATGTGTTATCATGATTTCGACTTTTTAGATGGTGACAAATTAATATCAAAGCAAAGTTGAATTGAGTCTTTATACACTTGAGACATTTCTCTATCTCCCCTGCTTATACCGTATTTGTGGACTTTCAAAGGGTATGTGACCAAAAGTCAGAAAAACATGGCCAAAAACCAAAATTTCATTTGTAAATTAATACGTACATGTAATCCTCCGATACCGTAGGAGTACGTTGGAAATGAGCCTCTGCAGATTATCACCATCTGGCCTGTTCTTCTTCCCCTTTCAACAAATGATCAAAATTCAACATTGATTTTTTTTTTTCGCTTTGCAGAAATCGTTTTGATTGTAGATGTACAGGCGGAATTCACAAAAACAACAAAGATGCCAGGACCAGGACCGCACATGATGTACACATTGGGGTCTGGTTTAGGTCTGATGAGTGTATCTAATGGGCGGTTCAGTCCTCATCATTGCCTCACCTATTCCATCAACGCTTTCTTTGGACCGGACATTGGATCTTTCTCCGAGTGGCTTACTTCCACCCTTGGGTTAGGCAGTGCTTTGGGTTATGCAATTGAGCCCTGGATTCATGATCCCTTTTATTATATCCTTATTCTTGGTATACCCATGTCCATGCTTTACAGTTCTGTCTCCAAATTCCTCCTCAAGAAAGGATTGCTCGATTCCGTTTCTGGGGTGAGTCCCCTTGTCTATATTGATACAATTTTATGTGTGGGGAATTGATTGAATTGTGAATTTTGATTGTGTTGGTGTGAAAAAAGCTACTGTTTTTAGGACATGGGTAATTCTGTTTCGTTCCTTTTGTAGCTTGTTGTGTTTTTACCTTGATTCCGTTTCTGGGGTCAGTCCTTAATCTCTCAGCTTCTCTATCTGTTTCTTTACAAACAATATTTTCTGTGGAAATTCATTGAATTGTGAATTTTTGATTGTATTGGTGTATCCCCTTTGAGAAAAGCTACTGTTTTTAGGAGGATATGACTAACTCTGTTTCGTTCATTTTTGCTATTCCCCTTTCGTAGCTGATTGTGTTTTCTATTCTATAGGTGCCATTAACGAGGAAACAATGTCTTTTCCTGGCGGCTGCTGGCTCTTTATCACATTTTTTCTTGGACCATTTATTTGAGGTAATGTTTGTGTGATCATAGTGTCTTGTGAGCTATATTTTACACTGGCCCTTTTATGAAATCTTGGTGCTGTATTAGTATAAAGTTTCTGAGAAAATGGCAGCTATTTGTGTTACTGAATGGAAGCGTAGTATAGAATTGCAAATAGGGTTTAGCACAAGTAGCATTCTGAACGTGCCTGCAAAAAGTGTCACACTGGTCCTAGTTTAATGTGGAATAATCAAGGTCCTACTAGTTTATTTACTGAACTAGATGGCACAAGGAAATTGTGAAGAGGTCTGAAAATTGTGTATTTGTTGATCATTGAATAGTTTGCTACACTAAAATTTGTATGATATGTTTGCAAATGCTGATAGTATGTCTTTAATCTTTATACTGGCTTGAATGTGGTTCTTGAACTGATTGATAATTGTTGCTCGAGGAGAGCCTTTGTAAGTCCACATTGTATAAATATTGTTGTGTGATTAAGAAATAAAGAGTAGACCTATGAGCAATGGCGGTGCTAGAAATTTTACCAAGTGGGTTCAACATATGAAGGAGATTCAAAAGAAAGCCAATAAACTAAATTTATTAATTAAAAATTAATTAATGTATAATTATTATTTAATTAATATTTTATTTATTAAAGAAGTAATTTAAATATATGATTTAATCAAAATAATGAGGCCAAGCACAAGAAAAAGGGTTGGAAAATAGTAAAATAATGTACTAGGAGGTTGTCTAATTTCGAACTCAGGACCCTCTTACAAAAATGAACTCGCTTTACCACTGGACGAAAGGCTTTCTTTGGCTCAAGTGGGGTCAATATTTTATCTATACTTGTATATTCCAGAAGACAAACCACATATACGTATATATACAATGTAATATTTTTACGAAGTGGGTTCATATGAATCCACTTGACACCTGTATGTCTGCCCCTGCCTATCAGTCTTTACTCTAAATAAATTGTCTCTTAGGAGAATTTTGCCATAGCAAAGATAATTTGGCGATAGAGTTATACAAGTATCTTTCCTTATCAAAAATATAGTTCTAAGATTAACCAACTTTTTAAATTAGCTTCTACAAGTTAATTACTTTGGTTATGTATTACAGGAGGAGGAATATAAATGAGTCACATCTGTAAACTTTCTGGCATAGAATGGGGGAGGATCAGGTAAACAGGGACCATGGAGTGGTTGCTTCCCTGTCCTCCCGCAAGAAGGAAACTAACACAATTATACAGCAAGAATTTAAAAAGTCTCAATTATTTTCGAAGACGTATCCTTGTCTTGTAAGAGAAAAGATTTTTCTGAATATATGTATAAAATCTCTGCCTCTGAGGATCTTTTAATTATTTGTGACTGGTGAGATGAAAGGAAAAAACTATAATAGTGTGTCTCGTCAAGGCAGTTGGTTAATCCTCCAGGAAGGTGGCAATTAAACGTTGTTTGTGCTATAGTAGACATAGGATGAGCCTTTATTACTATTTGGAGGCATGGAGGTTATTTTAACTAGTGAACTCACCTCCTTCCAAGTTATAGTTCATATGGCTTAATCCTTATTCTTTAAAGCTCTCTAAGAAATGGCATATTGATCCCAGAATCACCTGTTTATTGGTGTCTCTAACACTAGTTTGGAGACCATATATGAAATGCTTTTATCTCTGTCAGTCATAAATGCAGTTCAAAACTTTCCTAACAAGTAACAACACAGTGCATTTTTTCATTGCTTTTAGTGCAAACTCTCTCTCTCTACCACCTGAAATCAGCAATAGCCCTTTTTCTTTAATTCCTTATAAGTTATACCTCTTGAAACAGGAAAATGGGAAATCTACTATGTACACTTGGATATTGAGCACAGGTTGGTGGGAAGGTCACGCACCAATCAATCCAGATGCTGTTGTTGTGGTTTGCATTTTATGTAGCTGCTTGATCGCTGATTTTATTTACATTAACAGGTGTTTGCTGATGGATTATTCAATGAGATTTTTTTTGTTCATTTCAGCTGCTTGCTCTGTCGTTAACATGTCTTACTTTTTGTCTTAATTATCTTGCAGAGTGAAGCCGCTCAAACTGCTCAAACTACGAGTCATCAACTCTGTCAAGCTGATGTTGGTAATTGCTTCCTTATATTGCTTATGGTGTGCAATCCAAATATACTTGGTTCGTCCTCGTCGGCCAGCAGTTGGTGAAGAGGCTGATCTTGGAGTTCTTGTGTTTATGGGAATATATTTTTTCCTCCCTCATTGGCTGTGCATTCAGTCCATGAACTCAAGAGATCCCCAAGATCTTATGCCATTATGACTAAATGAAAAAGCATAGTGACTAGTGACACAGAAAATCTCAAGGCTATAATTGATTGAATCCAAGTCCAGCAACATTTTGTAGAGGAGCTAAACTAGTCTATTTTCGCCGTTCTGTTGCAGCATATGTTGCTCTTTAAGGTTCCTGGCAGCAGCTAGGCATAAATTTACCTTGCTTTCCTGGCTCCACTAAGTCCTCAAAGTGTAGAGATTGTGATTTTGGAGCTGCATCCTTTCTTTCTGGGGGTGATAGGTTAAACTGTATGGTAGGTCCTAGTAAAATATTTTGAAAAAACATAGGCGTTATATGTTTTGTTGATCAAATAACTTATACTAGCTCATATTTATACCTTCACTGTGCATTGAAATAAACAACTTGGAGATGTTACATGAATTAGCTCCTGTTGATGTGATTGTTTAATTGCAACTCTCTACTTTATGGAGCGCTTTAACCCCCAATGTGGAATTTTTCAGTGTGAATTCGAATTTAGTCAGGCTTCAATGTGGGTAATGGACACCGGATAGGAAACAAAAAAAAAAACCTCTCTACATTTTTGTTGTTCTTTAGGTATGATGCCTGCGAAAAAAATGAGACTTGAAAGAATTGTCACATAGCTAGTGAAATCCCACAAAGTAGGGTCTGGAAATGGTAGAGTGTACATAGACCTTACCTTTACCTTGTAGAGGTAGAGAGGTTGTTTTCGAAATACCATCGGCTCAAATGCATCAATCCCAAATAAAAGAAGAAAAAACAGTGGAGAAAGCATAATTGTTAATAAGAAAAGCAGTATACAGTCTACACGAGTGAAATAATAACAACAAAAAATAATGTAATAGTTGAAACACAATAAACAATATATAACAAGACTTACAAGGGCACGACTAGTTCTACATCGGACACTAAACCTCACAAGGCAAGACAACACTCTACCCCTATTACCAGTGGCGGAACCAGGAATTTTATGAAGGGGGTTCAGCATTTTATTACCTAAAATCTGGAAAAAAAAATGTGCTTATTCGGATTCGAACCCGCGAGCTAAGACAAGCTAAGACAAAATATTGAACCCCCTTTGCCACTAAGCTAGTCCCTTGGCTTATGCTTAGGGGGTTCAATGTTAAATATATACTCATAAATTAAAAAAATTATCTTATATATATAGTGTAATTTTTTAACGAAGGGGGTTTGGATGAACCCCCTGGACACCAAGTACGTCCGCCCCTGCCTATTACACTTCTACCCTAATACGCGATCTCTACTCCTTCCTATTTAAAGTCATGTCCTCGGTGAGCCTCGAAAGAAAATGAAGTAATATTTTTCTTAAAATTGGAATTGTTAATCCCTTTAGAGTCTGGACATTTTTTGAACCCTGTGTGAACACATGAAGAATTCATTTATTTATATTTTGAATCCGTCGAGGATGAGTCTAATTTGTATTTTTTTAAGCGAAAAAAGGTCCAACAAAGCAACAATAATATTTCTAATATAATATCATAAGTAATGTTTGAAGAGAGTAGAATATACACAAATTTTATTTCTATCTTTATGAGATAAATAAATTATTTTTACTAGATCCTCAACTCAAAACAAAATAGCAAACATACAAATAAATGTCTAACTAAAATAACCAACAAAGTAGCAAGATGAAGAAAAACAAGAGCCCAAAATCCAAAATTTGCAACCGAAACGACGTCGCCATTCCCAAGAAAACCTCGCAGGTTTTAATATAAAGTCTCCTTTCCCACACCCAGAAAAATGTAGTTTCTCAACTCATTACAAAATTAGCCAACCATTAATCGTCAATTTTCACTGTAAGTTTGATTAATTTCTTTTTTTATCTCTTTGATTTTCGATTTTCACTTCAAGTATATGCATTCCTATTTACCAGTAACAGCAGCTAGGGTTTTAGCATCTGGATTTTCCTATACTTTTTATGATATTTTTTTTGCGATCTCAAAGTTAGTTGTTGACTTTGCAATTGTAAATTTGTCCTTTTTGTTAGTAAATCATAATGGCAACGGAACAACCAAAACCAGCAACTGAAGACGTGAAAATGGATCTATTTGAGGACGATGACGAATTCGAAGAGTTTGAAATTGATCAAGGTGAGTTAACAATCGTTATTGTTAGTTTTTTTTTTAATTTATTTTTCTCTTGCTGATTATCTTTGCTTCTGAATTCGAGGTTTAGCATCCCCATTCATTCAAAAAGTTTTTTTTTTTTTTAATGAATGCTGTGTTGTGCCTCTGGTTGCAATACTTTGATTTTCCAGTATATTGCTGATTCTAAAAATTAAGAGAATTTTGCTAGAAGAAGTAAATAAATAATATACCTGTTGTACTGTGTCACTTCTGTGGAGGATTTGGAATTTGTTTTGTATGATGCTAATAGTATTTGATCTCCTAGCTCAGCTGAAGTTCTTGTAACAAATGAAGATATAAATAGGTGAATAGGTAGTTTATCCCTTGTGTTTGCTTCCAAATTTATATTTTTGCTGCTGGTCTTGACATTATTAACTAGTTTAGGATAGTGCATATATGTCTAATACACACTTATAGGTTAAGAAATTGAAGTGGTTCTGTTTAAACCCTGAGGTTTTATGTCAACAGGAGGGGTTGGGGTTGGGGGAGGATGAGCACTTGTGTGTGTTGGCCTAGTTTATTTAGTATGGAGATGAATGGTGCACGAGTAACAGTGGTCTATTCTTGTTTAGTTTTCTAATAGGTCTCTGGAGATAGCAAGTTTATCGCTAAACCTCGCAGTTCAAGATGCCCAGGAAGACCAAACTCTTGAAGATTGACAATTTTGCAATTAATAGTACACTCATTCTTATACATATCTTAAACTGCTTGATCTCCCCATCTTCAGTCATGCAAGCACTAGTCCCTAGGGCTTTGGTCTAGTGGTAAGAGTGCAGCATGTGATATATGAATTAGGAGAACGTCATGGTTTTGAACCCAGCACTTGGTGATAAGTTAAAAGGGTAAAGGAGTTGTCCCATTAGCCATTGAGTTTTGACTGTGCACCACAGCCCTCCAGGGATTTCTGGGTTATCAAAAAAATACTTCAGTTATGCAAGCACTAGATAGGTATTCCTCTTAACTTACAAAATGACAACTCCCAAGGACTTCACAAAAAACATTGTGTCTGATTGAGGCACTTGGCTCCAAGTGATGTTGGTATTGATTTTTTGCATCAATGTTCTCAATTTGGAGAAGCATTAGTCATCTTAGGTTTTGTTCCACCCATCAAAAAAACAATCATCTTAGGTTTTGTTCCCTAAAAAAACTAACATTTTCTCCTTTTTTCGTTTATCTTTTGTTTAATTATGTATAAATTGGAAAATCCATTATTAAATTGAGACTTATGCTGCTCAGACTCTCCAAAAATGTCGCGTGCTTGTCGGATCCTCCAAAAGTAGAGCATTTGGAGGATCCAACCAGGTGTAGCAGTATTTTTGGAGTGTCCAAGCAACAGAGTTTGAGACTCTATGACCACTTTTGCCTTTGATTTTCTGGTTAATTTGCCACTTTGCCTCTTCATTAACATCTGGTATTGACGTCTATATCAGAGTGGGAGGCGAAAGAGGAAGGGAAAGAAGCTACCCAACAGTGGGAAGATGATTGGGATGATGATGATGTCAATGATGACTTTTCTCTACAACTGAAAAGGGAATTGGAAAGCAACTCGGAGAAGAAATAACCAAACCAGCAGCATTATTTCTCTTTCTCAAGATTGGACCACAGATTTATGTTCGGGTTCTCATATATTTCCCATTATGTAGTTCTCTTTGTTTCACCAAATGCAATGAACCGTAGTTTTTACCTTTAAGCTTTTGTAACGGATAAATTTGGATGCTTTTAACTGGTCTGTAACTCAGTTCTCTATGAACATAGTTTTAACCGAAAAAAATCTTGAGGTTGGTCTTATGTTTACTATGCATGTGCAATTGGTTTTCGTCTTAGTGTGAAGTGTACTTTTCTACTATTATAGAAGCATGAGTTCAAGAAGCGGTATCAACATGTCTGCTTCTTCGAATTTCAATTCAAACTCCACTTCATTAATTTGGTACATCATCGTATTTTATACAGTTATCTTCGGTTAGTCATCGGCTTCAATTTCTTTCTTCTACCATGCTTGCTTCCTTCTTCATGTTTTCTCCCCGCTTCTCTATTTTCTGCTTTATGTTTCAAATTCAATTGATAACTTTCGGATTTGTTATCTGTTACTTTTGTGTGTTCTTTTAGATAATTTCACGTTAGATATGCATATATAATTCGATAATTTTATCCTACTTGTGCACTAATGTGTGTTTGGTAATATGATCAAATCAACTAAATTTCTTTTACTTTTCTTATTTTTCTGCGTTCTTCCTGCTTGGTTGTCGTCGTCGTCGTCTTCTTTGTGTCATGTGTGTGTATTTGTGTATATATATACACGCACACATTTGGAAATATGAAAAATCGATGCCTTTTGGTGCTCCAGTATAATTGATAAATTGCTCTGTTCTTCTTTGCCTGATTTTATTGTTAGGTCTGACCTATTTTTTGCTCAAACTCACCAGCTCTTTGATCCACAAAAAGTCTAATGACTATATATATAAATGAGTCCTACTATCCTAGATGTATTAAACTCCTTGTAAGAAGATTAAACATTTATTTTGGTTCTTGAATTATGGTGACCTGTGTAACATCTTATTTGGTCACACTATGTGATGGAATGCCTTGGCAGTGAATTCTTATACTCACGTTGCCGGTTTAAGGCTTTTAAGCATTAGTTTCCATTATTTTTATTTTTCCTTATTGTACGTGATGTGATTATTTGATTTGATTTTGTGGACATAGTTAATGTTAGAGTTCTGCTCAATTTAATTTTGCCGAACAAAGAACGGATGCTATGTCGCTGTGGAATGTCTGATCTGAATTGTCACAATTTTTTTCATGCTTTGTAATTAGAAGCCACACACACACACACACACACTATATATATATATATATATATGGGGGGGGGGTTGTAAATATTATAAAGCAGTTATCATAGCCCGTAGAAGTTCCAACATTATTTTTAAGGCATAATACATAAATGAATTTGGCTTCAGTTGACATTTATGTTCTCCAATTTTGGGTGTGCACAAGTAGACTTTTAAACTTGTATAAAATTGAACAAGTAGACACACACGTCCTACGTGGCATAATACACGTAGGACGCCACATAAGACACATAATTGTCATGTAGGACGTCACGTAGGATGAATGTGTTTATTTGTTCAATTTTATACAAATTTAAGTGTCTACTTGTGCACACTCAAAGTTGAAGGGTATAGATGCAAGGTGAAGCTAAATTAAAAGGGTATATTTATGTATTATGCCTAGTTTTAATGTAATGTAAATATTATGAACCTTGTGTCTATTTCTACTCTTTATCCTTTTTTATACTAAGCTGAAGTTAATGCATCTATTTCTTCACTCATTTTAATATCTAAGCAAAGATAATAAAAAATGTTAATAGTATCAATTTTTACCATCTAGTCTTGTATAGACTTGGTTCTTCAATTTGTTTTTTAAGTTTAAAGACCCCAGGATAGAAAGTCGATTGCTGGGGGATAGTTTTTGGTATTAAAGAAAGAAAAGTTTATATGACAAGTGTTAGAATCCACATCTGATACTATCACAAATAGGGGAATACCGTTGCACCATTGTTTAACAAACTAATTCTCATCCACGTTTAATATAGCAATGATTTCAAATTTTAAAAATAAATCGTGGTCAAATTAGTTGTAAATTAATTTAAGGGATGAAGGTATCCGGAAAAAGAGGCTTATCACTCAAGTGAGAGGGAAAGCGGCAAGTAATAAGGATCAACCATTAATCAAGATTAATTAAGGCCTATAAAAGGAGAACTAGCTGAAATATTTTGTAATATTGTTGCTGTTTGGATGCGTGGCTGTCTAAAACAAAAAACAAAAAACAAAAACAGCCTCCATCCTTGCAAATTGCAATTTTCAATAATCAATAATACTTGCCATCTAATAAAATTTAGTTAATTTCGTATTTGCTAGCATCATATAAAATTAAACAAATCAAAGATGGCAGATCCAGAAACAATTAGGACAATTGTAGGGATTATCGGAAATGTCATATCATTCTTCCTCTTCCTATCCCCAGGGTAAGTTAAAGTTCATATCTCTAATCTCTATTTGCTTCGCGATTTAACTTTGTCTTACACGTATGCATGTTCACCAGACCCCACTTGTGGAATTTCACCGGGTATGTTATTGTTGTACGTATGTTTTCAAGACTCAAATTATGGCTATTTCTGAAATTTGCAGGCCAACATTTGTTAAAATTTTAAAAGCAAAGTCGGTGATGGAATTCAAACCAGACCCTTATATAGCAACAGTTCTGAATTGTGCAGTGTGGGTGTTCTATGGCATGCCATTTGTTCATCCTGACAGTCTTCTTGTCATCACCATTAACGGATTTGGTCTCGCTATTGAGTTGCTTTATGTCTCCATCTTCTTCATCTACTCCGATTGGGCTAAGCGTGTACGTATATATATATATTAGTCGTATACTGTCAATGCATATAAGTTAAAAACTCTTGTTTCTCACTAACACATTGGTACTACGTACCTGCAGCGCAAGATCATAATTGCTTTGATAATTGAAGCAATCTTCATGGCAATACTCATCTTCATTACACTAACATTCCTTCATGGCACCAAGGATAGATCCATGCTTATAGGAATTGTGGCTATAGTCTTCAATGTCATCATGTACACATCACCATTGACGGTCATGGTAAGTTTGTTCATTAATTTAGTCAGACTTTTCTATAACAACATTTCACTATAGCAGTCGAGATTTGATTGTATACAGAAATTTAAGTAGCCATATGCACTAATATAATCTCTTGTGTGTTGAGCAGAAGAAAGTGATCACCACCAAGAGTGTAAAATACATGCCATTTTACTTGTCACTAGCAAACTTTGCTAATGGCATTGTTTGGGCAATCTATGCACTCCTCAAGTTTGATCCTTATATCCTGGTACGCAATTAATTACTCTTTTCTTTCTATCCTAATTTATGTGAAAAGGTTCAGAGTACTATGACGGAGTAGATACTAAAATTAAGTCACTGACATGTCTTTTTTTTTTTGGCTCTATGATTCAATACAGATCCCCAATGGATTGGGATCACTGTCTGGATTAGTACAGCTGATCCTCTTTGCAACATTTTACCGCACTACAAATTGGGACGAAGATGAAAAAGAAGTTGAACTAAGTATTTCCAAATCCACCAAGTCAGATGTATGATAAACAAAATTGCAGAGAAAAAACTCCCAGACTGTTTTTTATGTGTGGTGTGATAAAAAGAGAGAAAGAAAAGGTCTACCATTGTAATAGTATATTCTGATGTATTTTCCCTACGTTATATATACTTAACTTTGTTTGAATTGCCTTGCAAGCGCTACATCTATATGGCAAGCCCACGTTACCTTCATCTCCTATTGTAGTCATCTTTTTCATATGTCAAGAGTTGACAATATCACCTGACTTCTATATCCCATTATCTATTGACCTCCTTCCTTATCTTTGCCGAATCTAAGCAAAAGGTTGCTAAGTCAGATGTCTGGTGAACATATACGTAATGAGTATGGATCTAGCTGGTGTACTGGTAAGAGAGGTACTGAGTTTAGTGGATCTTTATTATCGAATGATAAGGGAGACAATCAATTCATTCCAAATTGAAAGGTAAAGAACCAATAGAGACAACATGGACTAATATTTGGTTGCATCACTTGAATGTTACAAGAAGCCGCAAATTCCCTCAAATTGTTTTGACTATTATCCTTATGTAAATCATACATAGAAGAAGGTGGTAGTTCATTTGAAATCCAAACCACCAATGTCAAATATTGGGGAAGATTATATATTTAAAAGAAGTACTAAAATCAAACAACTACAAGTGAAATGAAGAAAATGAAAAGAAAGGTATAAGCTTTACACCATCTAATTGAGAAATGCAGCCCAATTTGCCAGCCAATATCCAAAACCACCAGGAGCATCTGGCACTGTATAAGTTCAGTACTCTGTAATATTTGGTAGCTGAGATAGAATTAACCTACTTCTTTATATGTATATCTGCACGGATTCTGAGTGTTCAAGGTCCACGATGCTTCCGGAAACAGAAACAGCCCTGTTGTTGATCAACGGGGATCATTCCCCCGCCTTTGGATGTGTCAATAGCCTCTATCATGGATACTACCTCATCCATCTCAGGACGCTTATCAGGATTAGCATCCCAGCATCGTTTCATCACATTAGCAAGGGAACTTGGGCAACATCTTGGTATTTCTGGCCTCAAATTCTGTGTGACAGAGCATAAACCATAATAAACAAAGGGAGCTCAAAACAAAAAATAATATTGAAATTTTCATTTTCTCACAAGCATAGTCAATACAAGAGGAAACTACATAGTATGTTCTTCTTTTTCTGTGCTTGGCAACATCACTAGTTGTGTTTCTTTTGGAACTCCATAAAGTGCTAAACTAAGAGACTTTACCTGGCGAACCACAGCTGAAGTCACTTCTGAGAAACTAAGATCAGGATATGGCATGTCACAGCAGTATATCTCCCACAAACATATGCCAAAACTGTACACGTCGCATTTTCTGTTGTATGGGTTGCCATTGAGAACCTGCAGTTTAAGCATTCATATCAACAATGCTCAACTTCACATACAGCAATGCGTCCTTATTCTTGGATCACTTTCATAAATTGACTTGATTTGGGGGACTATACCCCTTGATCTTTACCATTCCTCTTCCGGGGTGGTAAAGGAAGATTAGGCAAAAACAAAAAAAAGCTGAAGTAAATATTCAACATAGAGGATTAACACTATCAGATTTCATTTTATAGTGGATCAACGGATCAACAGTCTTAAGTGCATTGCAGGTACACTGAGACGGCAGGAAAATAAGTTTGTATGCACTAGAAGTGATTAGAGTAACATCTAATGGACAGCGAACAAACAAGCAGACGTATGTGAGAGCTATCCGTAAAAAAGGTAAAAATCCTCGTCCAGTTCAAATATGTACCTCAGGAGCCATATAGCCAAGGGTTCCTGTCTCCCCCGTCATATCATTAGGGTTAGAGGCCTCAACTCGTGCAACCCCAAAGTCGGCAATCTTTACAGTACGTGTCTTGTCCAATAGCATGTTCTCTGTCTTAACATCTCTATGCACAATCTTCTGAGTGTGAAGGTAACTTAACCTACAAAGTTCAATTGATAGACCTGGTTCAGATAAATGACAGATCCTAGATAACGGCGTTAGAAAGGCAGAAAAGAAACAAGGTACAACTTACCCTCTGGCCAAATCAAGTGCCATCTGCACTACAACTTTGAATGCTAACTTCTTTCTTCTGTTCTTGATAAGGTAAGATTTTAAGGCACCACCCGGAAGATATTCCACAACAACACAACATATATTACTAGGCATGCCAATATGACCATTTTCTGTTTGTATATTTAGACCAGAAGCACCCATGGTCGCCCCGATGAACTGTGTTACATGAGAGATTATTTAATTATGCAAAATAAACAGTTTATTAATAAGCTATGATTACATCTAAGCAACAATCAGTGCATATACAGTCTCTTGTAGAAATTGTGCTCTTGCAAATGATTGGAAGTTAAAACGATACAAGAACCTGGACAACGAAAGTTCTATATTTCTCATGGTTTTCATCATGCTCAAAATGAGCTCCTAAAAAGTATGCATCTAATCATCAGAACATAAAACAACAACATACCCAGTGAAATCCCACTAAGTGGGGTCTGGCTAATCATCAGAACATACTGAATAAAAATAAATTATAGCCCCTAAAATAGAACAAATGTAAACTTCTATTTGGAATTATTTCTCTACCAATAAGGTAACAAGGATTAGTATAAGATCTATGTAGCATTGGCAATGATGTTTTAAGAATTAAGAACTCTGCACTCCATGTGCAATGCGACAGCTCAGATGCAGCAACTTTCAGAGTTCTCAACTTGAATAAGAACTTATAATTTATTTACTGGGATAATGACAATTGAAACATAGTGACAACATTGTAAGGTGACTGTTAACACTAAAACTTCCATTCTAGCGGACCTTAAATAATATGTAGTTCAAGAACTGTAATATTGTGTTATTGTTTCCTGAATTTATTTGGTCGAACATTCCCTGCTTTGGGGTGGCGGTGGCATCTGTTCATTCAACAGTTACCTTATCAATCCGAAGATATTTTCTCCAATCACCAATTCACCATGCTGATGGTCATCTAAAAGCTGCATGAGGTGGCTTATACAATTGAATAGGATATTAGGAGTTCCATAGTTCTATCATCAAGTGGTTGGACCAAAAAGAGTAATCAAGATGCACACATGAGGGACATTGAAGACTCGAGTACATAAGTAAAAATCTCTCTTATATAACAGTTTATGCATTAAGATGAGCCGTTACTCCAGTTATATATCTATGAAGTTTAAAGAACAAGCTGTCATATCCAACAAGCTCTAAACACTTTCTACAGATTATAAGATGAAGAGGCTTAACGTCACCTTGGTTACATTAGGATGGTCAAGTTTATGCCACACTGATACTTCTTGAGTAAAAGCTGCCCTTAGTGATGCTATTTCAGCTTCTGTTCTGTGGCCCTCTTCCCCCCAGTCCAGCAGTTTAACTGAGTGTCACAAAATAACTCACATGTTAACTAAAAGTTGCTTTCTTCTTTTTTTTTCCTTTTAACTGGTGCCAAACTTTGCAAATTGAACTAGGAAAGAGGGAAAGGAAAAAGAGCAAGTCTGGACAATGTTAATTCCCTGTAGCAGTGATAATGACAATAAAGCTAAGACTGCAATACTTAAATTAAGAAAAAGAATTACTAACATTAATAAGGAGGGAACAGGAAAATGAGATCCAGAATTGTAATAGATGTCATGCATTAATTAATTTTGGATTACTTTAATACTTAAATGAGTAACAGATTGGATCACATGAAAGTTGAGAAATACAGCAACAAATGCAAGACACAGCCAAGTTAATGCCGTCATCTGCAACTTGCAAGAAACTCAACCCAAACCCGTGCCTCTATTCACGGATTGCATAAGAAAAAGCTCAAAATGACTAACCAGTATTCTGCAAAATCCAAACCCCTCCACCCCCAAACACCAATAAAGAAAAAGGAAAAAAAAAGAAAATTAACAACCCCTGAAAGAAAAAAAAAAGAAAACAGAAGTATCATTATGCCAGTAGCCCAGAGGAACCCCACAAGATTAAGATTGACCTTAACACAAAAATTCCACCACACAATTAAAAAATAATCAAATCTTTAGTTTTTGCTAGAACCATTTTTTACCAGTTCTGTCATATTAAAGCTAATACACAAAATTGTGTAGTTTAAAAGATTATTTAATAAATCAAGAACTGACCGGCAACATCTTGGCCGTCATAAATGCCACGGTGGACGGTACCAAAGGTGCCACGAGCAAGAACAGTTTTGATGATAAGCTTTGAAGGGTCAATTTCCCACTCATATCTTTGCCTAGGAACAGATGAGCTAAACAGAGAGAGGCTAGGGATGGGGTTGGAGGTGAGGGTGGTGGGGTGATTGGCCACAGTAGCAGTAAAAGTGTTGTAGTTAATGGAAGAATCATCCTGCGGTTTCTTCTTGTTCTTGTCCTTTTCCATTGTCCTTGCTCTGATAAGATGCCTCTCCAGTTGCTCATCCAAGCTCTTCAAATCAATCTGATCTGCTCTCACAAACCCATCACTACCCTTCTCCATTTTGTTTCAAAATCTTGCTTCTGTGAAGTTGAAAAGATTGGATTTTTAGCAGTTTCACAGTAGAATAACTGAAAAAGAAGAAGAGCTTGTTGGAGTATCTGGTGTAAGGAGAGGAGAGTAGAGTTTGTGGTGTAAATATGTATGTGTAACAAGGTGGAAGGGAAGAGAAGAGAGAGTATTATGAGCAGAGCAATGCCATGTGGGCACATGGAATTGCCTCAAGACAATGTGTAGGCTTTGACCCACCACTCTTTTTTTTTTTTTAAATCAAATATCTCGATTTTGAATAATAAATAATATAAAATATTATTTTTAAATAAGCTCTATACGATATAAATTTTAATTAACTGAATTTCAAATACAAACATAAACACATAAAAGACAAAATAAAAGTATCCTTTTTTGAATTTCTCCTATTGATTTATTCATTGTTGAAAAAAAAAAACTCTCAACTCACAAAGACGTGTATAAATTAAAAAGAATTTAAATTTTATATGTTATCAACATGAATAAATAAATTCATAAAATTTGAAATCCTATAAGTAGAAAAATAGGCTATCATATATGATGTGTAAAGATGATTAAAATTTAAAATGTTTATAGACAATATAAAAATATATATATTATCAGTACAATTTAACAAGTTATAGTAGAATATTACTTTATTCGAATTTTAAATTTGCTATAAAAAATTATATATAATATTGTAAAAATTTTAGTATGAGTGTATGAGAAAATTAATCAGTTATCAATACACAAAACTTAAACACGTAATATTATGATAATAGATTCAAAGTGTAATTACAATCTTTGTATAAATAAATATATGTATATTAAAAAACTTACTTGTCTGAAGCTAGGTTCAACTTTTGTATTAATAAAATATGTATATTAAAGATTTCAACTATAAATATATACTCTAAATTCAAATTGAATATGTAACATGTATGAAGTAATAATCCCAGAATACCAATCTCGAAATAACTCGTTCCCCGAGACCTTATGAGTCGTTTGGTAGATGGTTAGAGTTAGACAAATATTAATAATGTAGGGATTAGTTATGAGTGAATTTATGTATTATTTTATGCAGGTATTAGTTATGTGGGAAAAAATTATTTATGTATTAACTATTTCACATTCTATCATACATAGATTTCCTCATAACTTATCTATATACTACTTATACAAGTTTCTAAATTGTCAACCAAACATCGTATTAATTTTATACATAAATAACTTATTTCCTATCAACTTACCAAGCGTCATATACATTAATACCAAAATTAATATATAAATAACTTATTTCTTCTTTAGCTACGAAACGATCCCTTAATGTTTAATAATTTTATCTTTAACTATGCGTTAATCATAAATTATGAGTAACGAACATGTGATTTATTTTTTTTGTATGTAAAAAAGACTCTATAAATGAGTTGTTTATACATCGATGTTCACTTCTAATTATTTGGATAGTAATTATTCTTCAATCTCCACCTTTAATTCTAATTTTTTTAATTCCTATGATTTATGGAAGCAAAAAAGGCAAAAAAATAAAGGCTCATAATATTTGTATATACACACATTACTTTGCATTACTTATTCGATTAATTTAAATTTACACCGAATAAATCTACTTACATGCATTCAATTCTTGTGATGGATAATAAATTACAATTCATATTTTTCTTTTTTCCCCTTTTTTCTCAATAATTGAGCTATCATGTGATGTAGTCAACAGATATAATATATAACATGGATAAGTATTTCCTTTCAGCTGTTCATTTTTGGATTTTTTTTCTTCAACAACCTTTCTTCTTTCCCATTAATTGAACGGTACTTACTGCTTCCAATTTATAACGTTATTTTTGCAATATTCATTACCTGTAAATTAATTCATGTCAGAAATGTTTAACTTCTTCATTAGGAAAGAAAAATGTTTTTTCCATTAATTTTTACTTCTATATCTTCTGTATTTTTATTCGAAAATGAATTCAGAATTTTTAAATAAATGAAAATTCCAAATACTTACTATATGTAAGTAGGAGTATAACCTAAAATTGATGTAGGCAACTGACCTTTTCACAATTTATTTTTTTATTTAAAATTGGAATGGCCCGAGGGAACAACCAAAAGCACAATCTCTTGTTGTTTGCTCAAGCCGAAAAGACAGCTTAAAAGTAACAAGATTCTGAAAGATATCTTTTTTTCTTTTTGGTTCTTTATACTAATGCGATTTAATTTCAAATATATATTATAATTATACCTTCCATAATTAGACCCTAGAGGTAGCACCAACATTCAAAATCATTCTAGATCTTTCTTTTTTGGACTATAACGTAACTTTTCCGAGCTGACTAACATCCTTTCTTCTCTTTTTTTGGTTTTCCATAGGTTTTCAGAGCACTTGGAGCTCCGACTAAATCTAAATTGCGCATTGTTGAGCCCATTCGGAGGTATCACTTTCAATTGTATTTTAACCATATTCAGAGCTCGAATTAGAGACTTTTGATTAACGGTAAAGTTGTTTTATCACTGCACCACAAGCCATTACGGTTACTAACATACTTTCAACTGTGCATATATCTTCTAGACAATTGATGCCACGACTTGGAAACTATGAGCTAGTAATAATTAAGATGTGCAAAAGATATGAAAAATTAGTCTGCATGTGAAACCTGCTAATTTTGACTTTTACAATTCAGAAAATCACAAGCACAACATCGGTTCTGGTCATCTAACGTAACTAAATCTTTTATGATGGATTTATGATGGAGGGTGGGGCCACAGAAGATTAAAAAGAAGAACTGACAGATTTTTAAACTGATAAGCTTCTAAAAAATGACACATGATATTTTAGGTGAGTCTCTACGTAGAAATAAAAAGCTTTATAAGTCATAGATAGTACAGATTCACATGTAGTGCATGTTTTTGGGTTCAATGATGACAATAACCAAACAAACAAAGTCGTAAGGTCGTAGAGCCAAAATATGCAATGTGTGTCATGAGCTTGCATCGTGACATAAGCCATAAGAAGGATACTGTCACGACCCAAAATGGGCCGTGAGTGGCACCCACACTTAACCTTCTGGGTGGGAGAACCAATGATATAAACCCCAACTAATACTAATAATGCGGAAGCTCAAATAAATACGTTTTCCCCAAAACCTGAAAGTCATCACATTAAAGACATCTAACTTCTAAAATACTAAGTCTAGAATGCCAAACACTAAAATAAAATAAGTGACATAGTTCGTGTCCGAACACTAAGGACATCATGTCATGACTAAGAGAATTCATCGTCAGCTAGAAGGATAGCTCACCCTGAAATCTTATGAACTGGAGACTGACTAGAGCTGAAGTCGAGTCGAAACCGATGGAAGACTCGCTGCACTTCACAAATAAAACAAAGAAAGATACAAGTAGGGGTCAGTACAGGACAACATGTACTGAGTAGGTATCATCGGCCGACTCAAAATAGGAATCAATATGCAATAAGTAATAGCGGAAAATCAACCGTAGCACTTAATATGTGGCAACCAACAAGATCAAGATCAAGTGACAACACAATGAATAATTTCATAACCAATCAACAATATCAAGATCACACAGGAGGACTCATGCCTCCACATCACACTCTTTTGGAAAATGAGTTATTGGAGATTGGGTAGCATTAAGTCATTTTAAATTGTTCTCCTTTTATATTACCGTGCCGGAACGTGACATCCGATTCAATAATATCGTGTCGGAACGTGACACCCGATCCAAATATATCATGTCGGAACGTGACACCCGATCCAAATATACCATGCCGGAACGTGACACCCGATCCAAATATATCGTGTCGGAACGTGACACCCGATCCAAATTAATTTATCATTCTTCATGATTACATTCCACTTCATTAACAATATTTTATCAAGCCTTCTTTATTCAATGCACCATTTTTGATAGGGCAAGTTAAAGATTATGGATTTCATGGCCTCGGAATTTCAGACCAATCACAACAACATATCAACCATCCAAACCACAACAATTAAATGCGTAGTAAACTTCACACATATTACTCAATGAATATCAATCACTATTAAAAGTCTATCTATGATATAGAATAAAAACCATAACCTACCTCAACTGAAGAACTGAAGTAAAGCAAGCTAATCCACCAATGTCTTTCCTTTCTTCAATGCCTCAGACCAATTTCAATCTATCAATATATAATATGTATAAGTAAATTAATCCGTAAACACCAATATTATATATATGTTTAACCTAGACTCAATAACTCACCTAATTCTATAAATACGTTCCTAATCTTGATGCCACTTAACATGTCAACTCCCATATTTTCTGAATTTCAAAACTAGGGTTAAATCTCAATTAAATTAAATAATCACTTTAAAAATTGAATTTTTCATAATTCTTCCGAACAATCAAAATCTATTCAAATACATAATCTTCATAAAAATACGAATCCAATGACACCCATATAGCTATATTTATTTTCGGATCAAAAATTGGGTCAAAAAGTCATTCTGAGTCATTGAAGTCAAATTTGAAAAAAAAAATTCGATTATGTTCACTCATGATAAAATAAACTCACTTGTCAAATTTTAGCTTAAACGGATCGTTATTCGACCCCCAAATCAAGATTTTATGTGAAGAACCCTAGGGTCATATTTTTTTATTTCAACATTATTTCTCCACCAATATACCCTAAAAATATGTTCATAATCACATAAAAATTTAATGAAAATGATGAAAATAATTACCTTGACGCTTTGGAATAAAAATTCATATTTTTCTCTTCTCATTTATTTTTCTTTTTCCCTTTCTTTTCTTTCTTTCTCCGTATTTTTTCCCCAACTTCTGCTCATGTTCGTCGTCGCTACTCTCTTCTTCTTTTTTCTTTTTCTTTTTTTTTTCTTTCTTTTTGCTCTGACTAATTAGGTATAAACAATTTTATAAATCCTATCCTTTTTCTTTAATAATTGGTATAGAGTATTAATTAAATTAACACTTTAACCACTAATTAAATTAGTTATTTAAATTTACCCCTCAACTAAATAAATATAGTTATCGAATAGTCTAAAGTACTCATAAAAATATACGGAATGCGTCTTTTATGAAATAAAAAGCTCTATTTCTCAAAACGACACAATGGGTAGTTACAGATACCCCATGAACTTTTGATACAAAAAGTTTACCTAATTAAGCCAATCAGTTAGTCTAATTTCCATCGTAAATCTCTACTAACTTTCCAATATGTATGAATTGTTGGTATTTGATTGTATATTAATCAGTAGAAAGTATTAGATATATTTGTAAAGAAGTATGGTAACGTATTAAAATTATGTTCATAACAAGTAACATCAAAAAGAGGTAGAATTATCCAATTAAATCACAGATTTGAGAATTTAGAAACATGTCTTCTCTTGCGGAAAAAAAAATTAGATGAATAGGTTTTTGGGCCGAATCCTTTCCAAGTGACGGCCCAGCCCACGTATCAGCCCATTTAGCGAAAGCAACGGAGTGATAAGAACTGGCCCAATTCCCAAGTTCGATTCTTGAAAAAAGAAAAGAAAATATAAAAGAAACTACTCAATTACTTTCTTTTTTTAATTCAAAGATATAAACTACCTCATTACACAAAAATTTCTACCATATTTATTAATTATCTCTATATTTTAAAATAATTATATTTTATATCACTAATTAATAATTTAATATCAGATTTCAAGTCACATACATCTACATACATATTTTTTTGTTATCAAATACACTGAAATAGGAAGAGGGGCGAGCAAGAACAACAGGGAGGCGAGTGAGATTGATTTATGTATCCTAGATATATGTGACTTAGTGTGATTTGCATGTATGTGGGATACCATATAAGCGAGATGGGAGGGAGGCGAATGAGATTTGTCTATGTATCACAGATACATGTGAATCTACTTGGATACAGTGTATTTAGAATAAATTATACCTAATTTTGATCCCATGTATCTCGAATTACATATAACTTTACGTATCTTAACGCATTAAAATTTGATAATACTCATAATATTACAAACTAGCAGGTATTTGAGTAATTAACTCATAAACTAGTGAAATTTTTATAAGTTACTCAAAAATATGATACATGGTGTAACTAATTTATACTATATGGTATTCATAGCGAATGTTTAAAATAATTATATTTCGTAGGTATACTTTTAGCAAATTCAGATTTGAGGCTCTCTTGTCTTTCTCCTCTCCCCTCCGACGAGCAATGGATCTTACTTGTAATAAATAATGAATAAAAAATATATTTCTAACATAACCTGAAATACAATCTTTAAATAATAAATTCACTTAATATTTTTTTATCTATTTCTTATATTTTTTCTTTTGAGTCGATTATCTCTATAAGATAGACTTAAGACTATCAATACTGTAAATAATAAATTTTTGAGCCGAGAAAAAATAAATAATCAAGATCGAAAAATTGGAGTAACAAAGTGTAATATTTGATTTCAAAGTGTAGTGCGTGTTACAATTTCTATGATAATCCTCTGATTCTTCAAATAATATAGAACATGTTGAACTTGAATTTGATTTAGAGTCAATGGCTTGAATAACTTGATCTTGAATCTTTGTCTTCAAATTTGGATTTGAATTATTCATCACGAACACTTGTATGGTTATGACGAATAGTAAATATGAACAAGTAACTTGATCTTGATCTTCTTGATATTTTTCTTCGTTCTTGATCTTGAATTTGAACTTGAATTTGATTACTTGAACTTTGTAGTTTTGTAGAGAATTTGCGGTCTTTGATCTATGAGTTCTCTTCTTGCTTCTTGTTCTTCAAAAAAACCCTCTCTCAAAATAATGAGGACCCCATTTATAGTTGTAGGGAGTGGTATGAGGGTGTGATTTGATTGGTTGGTTTGAACTGACCAATCAGATTTCTTTGGTGAAGAGTTTTAATTTGATTGGTCAGAACATGTCACATATACGCGTGACATTATTCTAGTGGATCATTTAATTTGACTTAGATTGCCACATAACTTCGACACGTGGCATGATTTTAGTGGCTTATTTGATTTAATTTAGATTGTCACATAACTTCGACACGTGACATGATTTTTGTGGCTTATTTAATTTGACTTGAATTAGCACATAATTTTGGCACATGACATGATTGTAATGGCTCATTTAATTTGACTTGGATTGCCATATAAATTTGACACGTGGTGTGATTTTAGAGGCTCATTTAATTTTGATTTGGATTGCCACATAACTTTGACACATGATGTGCTTTTAGTGGATCATTTATTTGATTTGAATTGTCACATCATTTGGACCATTTTCTTGAATTTAATATACTCCAAATTAATTTACGGATTTAAATTCAATATAATTTTAATATTTACAAACACATCGCCATAGACTTAAGACTATCAACACAACACCCATATTAGATCTTATTTATGAAATTGCATTGAATATTTATTATTATTTTTATATCATTGTAAATTTTATAGTATGGGGTATTATTTGCAATAAATAAATAAATAAAATAAAAATACATAATTATTTTTCTTTAAATATGTCGACAAGTATATAATTTGGATGACATCAGACAGTCTTCTTCAGTCTGCAGAATTCTTACTTTACCATTTTCCACGACAGCCTTCAAATCTGTACAAAATTCTTCGTTCAATATCTCCGTATACATACCTACTCATCGATTTTTGAATTCTAACAATATCGGCGAGTAAAAAAGTTGGAGTTTTTCTCAGTTTGGTCGCCCTAATTTCAAACATTTGCGTAGTGAAATGAAAGGTGCAGATTTTAAATGGTCAGTTCTTGAAATCTTCTATCTTTTGGTAACTCTAAATTTATAGTTTTCGAAGAAATTTGCTTTTTCAAGATAACTTTACTGAGTATGTTTGGTGTTGAATCTCGAGTTTTGCAGGTACGACGGGTTCTTCCTGTCAATGTTAGCAACCAGTATGTATCCTTTTCAATATTCATACTGAGTTTAATTCTCTAAATGGGAATTACCCTGGATGCTGAATTGGTTTTCTCATCTGTAGTTTCATTGGCTAGTATCTTTAGGGGTTTTGTTTTTTTGAAAAAAATAAATTGGGGGATGGGGAAGGGGAATTGGGATGGGGTGGAATCCAACTCTCTCGAACAAGGTGAAAGTTCAGGTACAAGTAGCTAACCAACTGAGCTAAGATTACCCTTGCTATTCATTTTCTTGAACTGTTTTATCTGGAGTCTTTTTTTTCCCCTTAAATGTTTCTTTATTAGAATTATTGTGGCGATGAATTGGAAGCGGTACCATCTTTGTATATACCCGTTGCACATTTGGATTGTGGTGGGTATCAAAGTTATGCTTTGTTTACTGAAAATTGGTGTAGTATTTATTGGAAAGACTCAGTTGTTTTCCCTTTTGCTGATCCAGGTTGACTACACAACAGTGTTTCTTTTTCGGCTCTTGATGTTTGTTGATAATGGACTTGCTGCTGGAATGGGATTGTAAGGCTACCTCTCTAGGACTATAGTATATTTTCAAATTTTCTTTAGAAAAAGTCAGTACTAGTCTTCTCCTTTGTTCCTTACCTGATATGAATCATGGTTTCAGATGACAAGGGCTGAAGTTTAGGTGTTATTAAATTTTAGGGATTTGGGTTGGCAGCAGAGATATACTCGCTTTCGTGGAAGAATAGTTGTTCTTTCAATTCTTGCCCTATTTCTGTATCCTTTTCTTTGGGCTTGGACCATTATCGGGACTTTATGGTTCACTAGTGCGAGAAACTGTGTAAGTTCACGTAAGATCTTATTGACTTTAGATGTTCTGGCAAGAAACCTTAGAATTGATATGATTTTGAATTCTTTCAGTTGCCAGAAGAAGGTCAAAAGTGGGGTTTCCTTATTTGGTTGCTGTTCAGCTACTGTGGACTCGTTGGCATAGCTTGCATATCAATTGGGAAGGTTAGTTTCCCTAACAAAAACTAGTACAAGAAGTTTGCCTCCTCTTTCCCAAAAGTCATTCAGACGACCTGTAAGAAGGATAGTAACCTTTAATACAACCCAACTTCTTATTCTTTCTTGGGGTGATCTTGTTGTCCGTACACATAGAAGTCCATAGTCTAACAAATGACTTTTATGCATTTGAAGTGATATCAATACTATATCTATTAAGTGTCAAATTTCTCTTTGCAGTGGTTAACTAGAAGACAAGCCCATTCTGTACGTGCTCAACAAGGAATTCCTACTTCAGAATTCGGGGTATGCTTTAGAACCTAAAATAGTATTAAAGCTAGTATTTGGACATGCATATACAAATAGTTGTTTATATCTTCATCATTACAACAACAACAACCTAGTGAAATCCCACAACGTGGGGTCTGGGGAGGGTAAAGTGTATGCAGACCTTATTCCTACCAAGGTAGAACGGCTGTTTTCGAGAGACCCTTGGCTCAATAGAAGCATAAAAAGAGGTCAGATACTGCTAAGAAGTACAAGAAGTTCAAAGCGTTATGTGAAAGAAAATAACGAAAGCGACACAGATAAAATAGAGTAATCAAAGTACAGAGAGTAGTATATAATAACAAAAATCAGAGCACGAGAAATTATAGTACGCTAATGCGCCTACTAATAAGGAAGAATAACGAGACTTTGTACTAGCCTTCTACCCTAATATGAGTCCTCCACACCCTCCTATCTAAGGTCATGTTCTCGGTAAGCTGTAACTGCGCCATGTCCTTTCTAATCACCTCTCCCCAATATTTCTTCGGCCTACCCCTACCTCCTCTGAAACCATCCATGGCCAATCTCTCTCACCTCCGCACTGGGGCATCTGTGTCTCTCCTCTTCACATGCCCAAACTATCTCAGTCGCACTTTCCACATCTTATCTTCCACCCAGGCCACTCCTACCTTGTCCCAAATAGCCTCATTTCTAATCTTGTCGCTCCTGGTATGCCCACACATCCATCTCAACATTCTCATTTCGACAACTTTCATCTTTTGAACGTGAGGGGTCTGGGTCGGTCGATACGATGAACGGGAAATCTAAAAATGTTGCTTCATTGAAGTCCCTCATGGAAGAATAATTGGCTGATGTGTGAGAGACCTTAACTGGCCAACACTCCGCCCCATATAACATAGCCGGTCTAACCACCACTTTGTAGAACTTGCCCTTAAGTTTTGGTGGCACCTTCTTGTTACATAGCACACCGGAATCGAGCCTCCATTTCATCCACCCTGCCTCAATACGATGTGTGACATCATCGTCAATCTCCCTGCTGCCTTGCATGATAGACCCAAGGTACTTGACACTACTTTTCTTTTGGATGGCCTGGTCACCAAGTTTAACTTCCGCGCCAACCTCTTGAGGTATCTCACTGAACTTGCACTTTAAGTACTCCGTCTTGGTCTTACTCAGCTTAAACCCTTTGGACTCCAAGATATGTCTCCAATCGTCCAGCTTAATGTTAACTCCACTACAAGTCTCATCGATTAGGACTATGTCGTCCGCGAAAAGCATACACCATGGCACCTCACCTTGAATTTGTCGCGTCAATCCATCCATCACCAAGGCAAATAAAAACGGACTAAGAGTTAATCCTTGATGCAACCCCATCACAACTGGAAAGTGCTCCGAGTCCCCTCCTACTGTCCTTACCCTGGTTTTGACACCCTCATACATGTCCTTGATCACCCTAATGTACGCCACAGATACACCTTTAGCCTCCAAACATCTCCTTAGTATCTCTCGTGGAATTTTATCGTAAGCCTTTTCTAGGTCAATGAATACCATATGGAAGTCCCTCTTCCTCTTCCTATACTGCTCCACCTGTCTCCTCATAAGATGAATGGCTTCTGTAGTTGAGCGTCCCGGCATAAATCCGAATTAGTTCTCTGAAATAGACACGCCTCTCCTCACCCTCATCTCCACCACTTTCCCACACTTTCATAGTATGACTTAGAAGCTTGGTACCTCTATAGTTGTTGTAGCTCTGGATATCCCCCTTGTTTTTGTATAGAGGGATCATTACGCTCGACCTCCATTCTTCGAGCATCATTGCCGTCTTAAAGATGACATTAAATAACCTAGTTAGCCACTCCAAACCTACCGAGCTCGCGCTCTTTCAAAATTCCCCAGGAATCTCGTCAGGTCCGATCGCTCTTCCCCAGCGCATCTTACGCACAACACCCTTAACCTCTTCGACCGTAATACTCTTGCAACACCCAAAATCGTGACGCCTCCCTGATGTTCCAAATCTCCCAACACAATTTCTCTGTCCCCTTCTTCATTCAAGTATGGCTGCCATCTCTGCTTAATGAGAGTCTCCTCTACCAATATTTTTCCATGCTCGTCCTTAATGCACTTCACTTGATCCACATCGCGTGCCCTTCTCTCCTGCGCCCTGGCTAGCCTGAACAATTTTCTATCCCCGCCTTTCTCTTCTAGTTCAGCATAAAGACGTTCAAAAGTTGTCGTTTTTGCCGTCAAAATCACCGACTTCGCCTCCTTCCTCGCTATCTTATAAAGTTCCCTATTCGTCTACTTCTCCACCTCATCCTTGCTTTCTATCAACTTCGCATACGCTATCTTCTTTGCTTCTACCTTCCCTTGCACTTACTTCTCCATTCCACCACCAGTCCCCTCGATGCCGACTACTACTACCTGTCGAGACTCCCAACACTTTCCTTGCTACAACCCTAATACAACTAGCCGTCCTATCCCACATAGTGTTCGCATCCCCACTACTATCCCAGGCCCCCATAGCCTTTAATTTCTCTCCCATCTCCAGGGCACTAGTAGTGGTCAAACTCCCCCATCTGATCCTAGGTCGGTCATCCCCGACCCTTTTCTTTCTCGTCATCTTGATCCCTAAATCCATTACCAAGAGCTTATGTCGGGTCGTAAGGTTGACCATCGAAATGACCTTACAGTCTTTGCACAAATCTTTATCATTCTTCCTAAGGAGTAAAAAATCTATCTGAGTCTTGGCCACCGAACTACGGAAGGTTACCGAGTGGTCCTCCTTCTTTGAAAAACTCGAATTGGCTATCACCAACCCAAAAACTCTTGCGAAATCCAAAAGTGAAACTCCTCCTCTATTTCTGTCTCCGTAGCCAAAGCCTCCATGCACATCATCATAGCCTCCCGAAATATATCTTCATCATTATTATTATAATATTATCATGTGCTAAAATTTTGTTGTAACCCGTGCTATCTCTTGATGCTAAATTGATTTTTCCTTTCAAGGTTGAAGGTCCCAAAATTTCATTATCTTGGCTTAGATGTGAAAAAATAATGATTGTAGCCTGCGTTTATAGCCTTGCTTTTGGACTATGGCAAAGGTGCTTCCTTTTGATTCATATTTTGTGTGTTGAAGTTTCCTAAACCCCCTTTCCACCAGCTCCTTGCATAGAAGTACCAAAAATTGAAATGAAATAGGAAATCGAAGTGGTATACATTTTTCTAATATCTCATGGGGACCAATGCACTTTAATGACATCAATTTTCTTTAAGCTGCGAGGCTATGTGTCTGAATTGACCTTTGTTCATGAAAATTAGGCATTGTCTAATATATGGGAGTGATGATGTGGATCTTGCTTGGTGCTTCCAGGAGCTCAATTGAAGTTTTAAGCTAGCTACTGTTTCAAAGGAGCCGCTTAGTCGAGGGATTCATATAGCTGACTCAACTAATTTTGGATTGAAGATTAGTTGGTGTATTGATATTTGTTGTAATTAAGCGCATGAAATTCGAGTGATTGAGAACTAGGTTTACAGAAAGCTCCTAGTACTTGTTCCACAAGAAGTGCAACTGCAACTGTCATTCCTTTCCTTATACACCTTAATGGCTGTACTCTGCAGTTGTCACTTCTATATCTTCTAATGTTTTGATTAGATGTCATGGTCTTGTGGATCTTGTTGTATAGATCTTGACAAGTATATGACATATTAGTTTAACTAATGGTCTGATCTTAAGGTTCAGATGGTTTTTCCAATTCAAGTCATCATAGTGTTAAGAGTCCCATATTAGGTGAGGGTATAAGCTGTAACATCTTTATATGGTCTTAGACAATCTTCACCTTATGAGCTAGTTTTAAAGTTAAGTTCAAGGCTCATTTTTCTTAATGTAGTATCACTTCCGACCCGTCCTTACTGTTAGGCATCTATGCTATGTAATCCATGCTCCAGACGTCCAGTCATAGGCATGTAGGGGGTGTTAGAGTCCCACATTAGTCGAGGATATGGACTGTAGTCACTTTATTGGCTTTGGACAATCCTCACCTCATGATCTTGCTCTTGGAGTTGGGTACAGGGTCAATTTTTCTTAACACATAGTTTGACAGCGGTACTCGATGTCTGATTTTACTTCTCATAGAATGATATAGCAATTAGAGATTTCTTTCTAATGACATGTTTAACCTTTGCCTCAATTTAGGTGCTGGTTGACATGATCAGAGTGCCAGATTGGACTTTTGCAGCAGCAGGACAGGAGATGAGAGCAATGGGTCCTGATGCTACTTCTTATCATCCAGGACTTTACTTAACCCAAGCTCAGGTAACAAGTAACATTTTACTATCAATAGCTGGAGTCAGTGGTCATCATATATCTCCATGCTACACTTGGTCAACTGAAATCCTTTTGTATCATCCTAAATTGGTGGTGTCTCTCTATTTGGCACACAGACGGAAGCAGTGGAAGCACTCATTCAGGAACTACCAAAGTTCCGGCTGAAGGCTGTTCCTACTGACTGTAGCGAGTGTCCTATCTGTTTGGAAGAGTTTCGCATGGGAAACGAGGTAACTGTCTCTTTTGTGTAAATACTACTTTATTGTACTTCCCTTGAAAAAAATAAAACTTATGGTTAACCTTTTCTCTTACACCATGCCCTTAAACACTAACTTTTACTGAAATTGTTAATATTATGTAGACCATTCTCAAGCGTGATCAAATCCATACCATGATGTAATGATTCCAGCTACATTAAATTTGATCACCTAGCCAATGCTCTAGCACACTAATTTTATGGAAGTCGAATTAAATCCTTAATATCCTTACAGAGTAAATTAGATGAAATTGTGTGGGACTACTGGAAATATAACCTAGAGGGGCCTGCTCAATTAGTATGGAAATGTTTATTTTCATGTAATGTCCATCCGTATCCCCAGCTCACTCTGAGAAAAAGCAAAAGCGTAACTGTTGAGTAGGATGATTTGTTTGGGTTCATTTTTGAGGTTCTGCCTTGTCGATTCACTGATTTTTATTACTTAGCCTACAGATACTTGAGTTTGGGGATTATACTTGAGTTAGGGATCTGGGGATATTGCTGAGGGTGAATGCATACTGATTTAAATTAAGCAGATGCAAAGACCTGTTTCTTTCACCTCTTAATATTTAATTCGTATTTCCTCTTTTTCGCTTCTTTTGGTGTCAGAGAGATGGTAGTTTCCCTAAAAAAAGTCAACACTAGAACATCATGGAATCAGATGCATACGAATCTTACATCCGTGCTCAACGTACGCACAAGTACCGCTTTATCTTACTACAAGAAATCATATGCAGGTTCGTGGTCTGCCTTGTGCTCACAACTTTCACGTGGAATGCATTGATGAATGGCTTCGGTTAAACGTGAAATGCCCTAGATGCCGCTCTTCTGTTTTTCCAAATCTTGATCTCAGTGCTTTATCCAATATCCGAACTGATTCAGAGGGGTCAACAGCCAATGTTGTGACAGCAGCGCAGTATGTGAGATCCCAACCCTACAGCCAGAGCTACCTGCTGAGATTACAAGGTTTGCTCCGCCCTGTGCGCACACAGGATGCTGGCCTGGGCAGTGAGGTAGATCCAGCTGATAACAACAACCAAGCATCGACACCTCATAGTCATGGAAACGTGGAACCTGTACAAATTGTAGTGGAACAGTCCCCGAGGGAGCAATAACCATACTTTCTGAGGATGTTCTTTCTTTACCGGTTGAAATGTCTAACTTGGTGATTCCTGACAACTTGTAGCCATTGTCGAGTGTTTGTAGTGGTTTCTCATTGCAACCAAATTTTATCAATTGGAAATGTGGTGGCAATGATTAATGTTCACGGCCAGCTTGTTTTGATGGAGCTGTATATGTTTGTTTTACCATGAGTTTTATCGATTAATTCACATATTGTTTATTCTGTGTCTAAATGAACCTTCAAGACTGAGTTTCCCATCAGTATAACTGTAAAAGTAACATATTCTGTTGCGACTTGTTAGTACTTAGTAGTAGAATACTATTTTATGCATTGTAGGAAAAACAGCTGTCTCCATGTTGATAATCAACTTCTACTGTAACAGCTCGATGCTACAAGGAATATTTGTTTATTTATAAAATTAAATCAATTGATAAGGCCATCGACTGCATGTAATTTGCCACATGGTCCCCCAGTTGAGGCTGTCTAGAAAGTATGATGTGTGACTTCAATAATCTACTTGATTTGCACTTGCTAAGTTAAATAAATGTCAAAAAAAAAAAACGACCACTTGTAAATAGACATCACATTTGTCCCTTTTACCGTATGAGTTGTAGTATTCTTAATTAAAAGTCTCGAATTCGAATCTTGAGTAGGAAGAAATTTTTTGTTGAGAACGCTATTTTCGAATGAATTCTATAATATGCGATTGAAATTTAATAAAGACTCTAACATGAACTTCCAACGAAACCACCACCTGTAAATTGACGACGCATCTGTCCTTTTTGGAACAAACTTTACATTTAGACCCTGCGTAGTGTAAAAACTAAAAAGTATATAGTTAATGTGTACAGCTGTTGTGTAACTAGCATTCCTTAAATTTTCTTTTACTTAATTAATAATTAAAAAACAAGAAAATTTGGGTTATAAAGAAAGATGAGATGACAATTACTTTTAGGAGGCAATATTTGTAGAAAAATGAAAGAGAATATATTACTCACTCCGTCTATTTTATTTATCTATTATATTAAAAATATATATTTAATAATATTTGTCTAATTTATAAAATCTAGAAATAATTTATATTTAATTTTTAATTTATTTTTATCATTAATTAGTAGTCATACTTTTATTATATTTTTAAAAATATTATATTTAAAAAATAATATAATAAAATTATTATTTTATTTATAATTTTTTAAGAATTATGTAAAATTAATTGTGGACAAATAAAAATATTACAGATGTTAAATTATAATGGATATGGTGGATGTCTTAATCCCAAGTGGGGCCCCACTCAAAGTGGGCAACTTGCCCACTTGGTATTTACTTCTTTATATGCCTATAAATATAGGCAAAATGTGAAGAATTATGCATAGACAGAAAAACAATACACGGCAATTATCCTTTCAATTCATCCTTCTCTCTTTTTCCCTTATTTTCTCTTCCTTATTTTGTTCAAGATAGTATATTTATAACACGTTATCAGCACGAGGCTCTGGCTATTTGTTTTTGAAGGTAACAAAAAGCGGTAAGAATTTTATTTAATTTTCTTTTCATAAAATGGCAAATATTTCAAAAATTGAATTTGTTGCTTTGGATATCTCTGGAAAAGATTACTCCTCATGGGCACTAGATGCCGAAATTCATCTTGAATCAATGGGTCTGGCAGACACCATCAAAGATGATAACACGGCATCTAGTCAAGATCGTGCAAAAGCTATGATTTTCCTCCGCCACCATCTTGACGAGGGTCTTAAATTACAATATCTTACATTAAAAGATCCCTTGAAATTGTGGAAAAATTTAAAAGAAAGGTATGACCACCTGAAGTTGGTCATGCTTCCACAAGCACGTTATGACTGGTTAAATTTGAGACTGATGGACTTTAAAAATATAACTGAATATAATTCTGCTTTATTTAGAATTATAGCTCAGTTAACTTTATGCGGAGATGAAATCACGGAACAAGATAAACTTGAAAAAACATACTCCACATTTCCACCCGCGAATATGCTCCTGCAGCAGCAATATCGCGAAAAAGGCTTTAAAAAATATTCTGAATTACTTTCTCACCTTCTTATTGCTGAAAGACATAATGAACTATTAATGAAAAATCATGATAGTCGGCCAGTTGGTTCTTTGCCACTCCCTGAAGTGAATCAGGCAAATTCTAACCAACGAGAAAGAGGCCATGGCCCCAGTCGTGGTCGTGGTCGTGGTCGTAGTCAAAGAAGAAATTTTAATCATGATGCTCGGCTGGCACCGAGAAATAACCAGCAATATAAAAGGCAGGGTAAAAAGCCAGAAGCTTTACCGAAGAATAATTCAGAAACAATATGTCATAGATGTGGAGGTGTGGGGCACTGGTCGCGTATTTGCCGGTCATCAAAACGCTTGGTTCAGCTATATCAGGCATCGTTAAAGAGGGCAGAAAATAATCCAGAGACAAATTTTATCTCTGAGGACAATATTGAGCCCATGCATTTGGATGTAGCTGATTTCTTTAATTTTCCAGAAGTAAATATGAATGTTGATAAGCCCGATAATATTTAAGCAATTCTCTTTGTTGTTGTATGTATTAAATATTATGTTTGTAATTTTCTAGATCCATGTAACAAAATAAATGTATTAAATATTATGTTTGTATTTTTCTAGATCCATGTAATAAAATAAAATTTTGTAGAATAAATTATGTATTAATTATAATATTGACTTTCTTTCTTTGTGAAGAAAATATGGAAATGCCTCAAATCTTGTTTGGATCAATGATAAATCACGAGGATATTTGTGTAATTGATAGTGGAACAACCCATGCTATATTTAAAGACGAGAAATATTTTTCCGATTTACTTAGAAGAAAAGCTAATGTTACTACAATTTCTGGTAATTCAAAAATGATAGAAGGCTCCGGAAGAGCTACTATAATTCTGCCTAAGGGAACAAAAATTGTTATAGAAGATGCACTATTTTCTTCTAAATCCTCACGAAACTTGTTAAGTTTTAAAGATATCCGCAGAAATGGATATCATGTTGAGACACTAAATGAAATGAATATTGAATATCTTGGTATAACCAAGAGTGTCTCAGGCCAGAAATATATTTTGGAAAAATTACCAACTCTGTCATCTGGCCTATATTATGCAAAAATTAGTGCAATTGAAGCAAATATGATCGTAAACCAGAAGTTTACTGATCCAAATATATTTGTGCTATGACATGATCGAATAGGTCATCCTGGATCAATAATGATGAGACGAATTCTTGAAAATTCAACTGGACATCCGTTAAAGAACCAGAAGATTCTTACAAATGATGAATTTTCATGTGCTGCTTGTTATCAAGGCAAATTAATTGCCAGACCATCGACCCTGAAGGTTGGCATCGAATCTCCTGGCTTTTTAGAGCGTATACATGGAGATATATGTGGACCTATTCATCCACCTAGTGGATTGTTTAGATATTTTATGGTCCTAATAGATGCATCATCTAGATGGTCTCATGTGTGCTTATTATCATCTCGCAACCTGGCGTTTGCAAAGTTGTTAGCACAAATAATAAGATTAAGAGCGCAATTCCCAGATTATCCAATTAAGGCCATTCGCCTTGATAATGCTGGAGAATTTACATCCCAAGCTTTTAATGATTATTGCTTATCAATTGGGATAAAAATTGAACATCCTGTTGCACATGTTCATACTCAAAATGGCCTTGCAGAGTCATTTATAAAGCGCCTACAATTGATAGCAAGACCTTTACTAATGAAAACAAAATTGCCAATTACTGTTTGGGGTCATGCTATCTTACATGCAGCAGCACTTGTACGTCTCAGACCGACACATTATAATAAATATTCTCCATCACAATTAGTATTTGGTCATGAACCAAATATAGTCCATTTAAGAATTTTTGGTTGTGCGGTATACGTGCCTGTACCACCACCACAACGTACAAAAATGGGCCCTCAACGAAGGTTGGGCATATATGTTGGGTTTGACTCACCCTCCATAATTCGATACCTTGAACCGTTGACTGGAGATTTATTCACTGCTCGATTTGCAGATTGTCGGTTTGATGAAACAATTTTCCCGCCATTAGGGGGAGAGAAAAAGGAACCCGAAAAAGAAAAAGAAATTGCGTGGAAAGTTTCATCACTATCACATTTTGATCCACGTACCCGTACATGTGAACAGGAGGTCCAGAAGATCATCCACTTGCAAAAAATAGCAAATCAAATGCCAGATGCATTTACTGATTTAAAACGGATAACTAAGTCACATATCCCTGCAGTGAATGTACCTATCCGGATTGATGTCCCAAAAGGACCATCTACAAATATCATAGCTTCTGAATCCCAAACACGCCAGAAGCGTGGTAGACCGTTGGGTTCAAAGGATAAAAATCCTAGAAAGAGAAGCGTGAGAAATAATAAAGATGATACTACAATAGAACCTCCTGAAGAAGGTCAAGATTTGAGTAATCCTGATATTCCTGAAGAAATCAATGAACCCGAGACTCAAGTAAATGAAGAACTTTCAATAAATTCTTTCGGTGATGAGATAAATTTAGATCGATCTAAAATCACGGTTGATAATGTTTTTGCATATAATGTTGCACTTAACCTCATGCAAGATAGTGAAAATCTTGAGCCTAAATCCGTCGAAGAATGTCGACGTAGATGTGATTGGCCAGAATGGCAAAAGGCAATTCAATCAGAATTAGACTCACTTGCTAAACGTGAGGTTTTTGGACCTGTAGTCCAAACCCCTGAAGGTGTAAAACCAGTTGGCTATAAATGGGTTTTTGTTAGAAAACGAAATGAGAGAAATGAAATTGTAAGATATAAGGCACGCCTTGTTGCACAAGGATTCTCTCAAAGACCCGGAGTCAACTATGAAGAAACATATTCACCGGTTATGGATGGAATAACATTTCGATATCTCATCAGTTTAGCTGTACATAAAAATCTTGAAATACACCTAATGGATGTGGTTACAGCTTACCTTTATGGTTCACTTGATAATGAAATTTACATGAAAATCCCAGAAGGATTAAAATTACCTGAAGCATGTAAAAAGTCTCGAGAAGTATACTCAATAAAACTCCAAAGATCATTATATGGTCTGAAACAATCAGGGCGTATGTGGTATAATCGCCTAAGTGAGTACTTAATAAATGAAGGTTATATTAATGATGTTATTTGTCCATGTGTTTTTATTAAGAAAACGGAATCAGAGTTTGTGATACTCGCCGTTTATGTTGATGACATAAATCTTATTGGAACCCCTGAAGAGGTCCAAAAGGCGATTGAATATCTAAAGAAAGAATTTGAAATGAAAGATCTCGGAAAGACAAAACTTTGTCTAGGCCTACAAATTGAACATTTAGCAGACGGAGTTTTTGTCCATCAATCTGCCTACACTGAGAAAATCTTAAAAAGATTTTACATGGACAAAGCACATCCATTAAGTGCTCCAATGGTTGTTCGATCACTTGAAGTGGAAAAAGATCAATTTCGACCTCCAAGAGAGGATGAAGAAATTCTTGGTCCTGAAGTACCATATCTTAGTGCTATTGGTGCACTTATGTATCTTGCTAACGCAACTAGGCCTGATATAACATTTTCTGTTAATTTGCTAGCAAGGTATAGTTCATCCCCAACGCGAAGGCATTGGAACGGTATCAAACATATTTTGCGATACCTGAAGGGTACTATTGATATGGGTTTGTTTTATACTAACAAAGGTTGCGTAGACCTTATTGGTTATGCAGATGCAGGTTATTTATCAGACCCACATAAAGCTCGATCTCAGACAGGTTATCTGTTTACACACGGAGGGACTGCTATATCATGGCGATCTACAAAACAGTCCATTGTTGCTACTTCTTCAAATCATGCTGAAATAATAGCAATACATGAAGCAAGTAGAGAATGTGTGTGGTTGAGATCGATGATACAGTTCATCAAAGAAAGATGTGGTCTGGAAAATAATGTTAAAGTACCCACAATTATATTCGAAGACAATGCCGCGTGCATAGCTCAATTGAAAGGTGGCTTCATAAAAGGAGACAGAACGAAACACATTTCACCAAAATTATTCTTCACACATGATCTTCAGAAGAATGGTGAAATTGATGTACAACAAGTTCGTTCAAGTGATAATCTTGCAGATTTATTCACAAAGGCATTACCAACATCAACTTTTGAGAAGCTAAGGCATAAGGTTGGAATGCGTCGTCTCCAAAATATCAAATGAAGCTTTCATTAGGGGGAGTAAATACGCGCTGCACTCTTTTTTCCTTAACCAAGGTTTTGTCCCACTGGGTTTTCCTGGTAAGGTTTTTAATGAGGCAGCACTCAAGGCGTATTACCAGATATGTGTACTCTTTTTTCTTCACTAGGCTTTTTCTCACTGAGTTTTTTCTAGTAAGATTTTAATGAGGCACATCGTCTATAGGTGTTCAGAATAACTCTGTATATATTGTTTTTTCACTAGAATTTTTTTTTTTGACATCCAAGGGGGAGTGTTAAATTATAATGGATATGGTGGATGTCTTAATCCCAAGTGGGGCCCCACTCAAAGTGGGCAACTTGCCCACTTGGTATTTACTTCTTTATATGCCTATAAATATAGGCAAAATGTGAAGAATTATGCATAGACAGAAAAACAATACACGGCAATTATCCTTTCAATTCATCCTTCTCTCTTTTTCCCTTATTTTCTCTTCCTTATTTTGTTCAAGATAGTATATTTATAACAACAGAGACATATTAAGGAAACCTGAAAAAAGACAATTAAAGAGTAGGCCCAGTGGTGCTTGTGCAAAACCATGAAGTCTTTCTGTGTTTCCAATCGGCGGAAAATATCTTATTCTATCCACAAACAGAAATCACCATAGAATACTAAACGGAGAAGAAGAAGAAGAATAGTAGATATGGCTGCGGCCAACGCTTGGGCTGCGGCCACTGTTCGTCTTTCACCGTCTTCTTCTTCATCAGCTTCTTCTAATTATTTCGTCAATTTCCCAAATAAATCATTTCTTAAGAACACCAAAAGCTCGAGGCTTTGTTGCCGATGCGTTACTGTAAACAGCACCTCAAATCCCTCTGCTGATGAAAATTGTAACAATACCTGCTTCACTTCTTCCTCAGATTGGGATTGGAACCGCTGGACTAGATATTTTTCTGAAATTGAACAAGCTGAGAGCTATGCCTCTGTCTTGAAGGTACCTTTCTTTTTTATATTCAGTGTGAGATTTGGAGAATCTGTAAACGAGATTCTCCAATTTTTCCATAATAATCACAAATTCTTCGGTATTTGGCCCAATTAGACCTGAATAGATATAAAGGATTTGTATAGTTGACTCTAACTGCTTCTGGATTGAGGATATCTGTTACAGTTTTTTCATGCAGTCGTATTTTTTATTGATTCCATGTTAACTTCCTTTTCTTTTGGTCAACTTGAGGATGGAAGCTGAAAATTGTATGATGTAGTTGCTCTGAATTCTGATACACATAGAATTATGCTTTGAATCAGTTATGTGGTTCATATTTTATGGGGATGAATTTCACACTTGCTTGTTGCTAATTGGAAATACTTATAAAACAAATAAAGAGGATGAGTGATGACCATAGAGAAATGAAGTAACTTGATCACATTTATGATTTTGAAACCAGTATATCACCAAGGACAGAAATAAACTTCAACAGCTGATTGGTATGGAATTTGTATATTTTGAGGCTTGGGAGTACCCTGAGGTAGTCTCTTGTACCGTGAGGCATTCTTCCCTCTACACACTTAGTGTTGGTATCTCAACAGTTCACGCAAGAATTGGCAGCAAGTCTTCTGCTAGAAAAACTGCCTCAAGGAGCAGAGAAGGGGATAGCATATAACTACCAAGGCTGTCTATTCTTCCCATATGGGACATGGGGAAAGGTCCTATGGTATCAACAACTCACGAAAGAGGGATTCACAATTCCATATTCAAGATATTTGAATTATCAAGTCATTTTAGAAACTGGACAGCAAAAAAAATAGCAACACTAATAGGGAGCTGACAGAGTTGGTCTGCATGCAAATTTTATAAATGCAATGGATCTCTTTTTATGTCCCTAAAGAATGTATATCTTGCTTTACCACTCTCTAAAGCCAAGTTTAGTGGTACAAATCAGTGCTGACATGCCACTTCTTCATTATTTGCTAGTCCAGATGAAACTCCTCAGTTCTAATAAAAGAGGAGAATACTTGTTTTTCAGTTGTTTTTAGTACAGGTACACATATATGGTCTCCATATTTTAATTTGCATTTACTAGAAATAGGTGGGTAGATGGGAAACTTACGAGTTGGTTGTTACTTTATAACATCACACTTCAGTTCCCTAGTGAAGAATTTAGATACATTGTGATCCATTTGTCTAGTCTATTCCACTGGTGTCTCAACCATTCAATGGTCCAAGAAACTCCACTAGACAACCAAGAAAATGGTAAACACGATCTTGTCTGATAGGTCGTCATATTCAATTGATATTTGATTTTCTTTTCTGCTGCTTTTCTGTCATATAAGTGACCGCCAAATGCTTCCTCTTATATTTGCATGAGCAGATCCTTTTTTTTGATTATCTAATAGCAATTTTCGTATGCTTCTTTTAAATGTTTGAGAAGGTGCCCTATGGAACATGTGGTTCCAATATAAATGAATTCAGATGGTTATATTTTTGTATTAAAAAAGTCCCAAGAAATGCTGATTCCTATGAGTTCTAACTGGTTGTATGTACTACAGTTTCAACTTGAAGAAGCTATAGATAAGGAAGACTTTGAAGAAGCTGCAAAATTGAAAGCATCTATTGCAGAAGCTACATCAAAGGATTCGGTTGCTGAAATTATGTCCATGTTGAAGGTATTAATTGCAGTTAAAATAGCATTAAGCTCCCATTATCCATTGAGTTTCTGTCTCCACTGGTCCTCGTTTGCACCTGAATATTGACAATGATTTCTTTTCTCGTTCTGCCTCCAGAATGCAATAGATGAAGAGCGTTATCATGATGCTTCAAGATTGTGCCGAAGTACGGGAAGTGGCTTGGTAATACTTATCAGCTAAACACTTAAATCTGTAGGCCCCTTAGTGAGCCTTGTTATACAACCATATTACTGGCATAAAACCATGCATACAACTTTTTTTAAAATTTATTTATCATGTATCAAATCTGTGTTTGTGTCTTTTTATGTCTGTATGATAGATTACCTTTTCACTTCAGAACCACCTATATAGTCATGTTAAGTTCATGACTGACCTTCCCTCACCTCTTCTTTCCCTTCAAACTGCAGGTTGGTTGGTGGGTTGGCTATTCAAAAGATTCAGATGATCCATTTGGTAGACTAATACGTATTACTCCAGGTGTGGGCAGATTTATCGGCAGAAGTTATACTCCAAAGTAAGAATACAAAGCTGGAAGTTAAAGTTGCTAGTCATTTTTTGATTTTTGATGAGCTGAGTTGGTTATTTCAGACAGTTGGTCAAAGCCTCTCCTGGAACTCCACTGTTTGAGATTTTTGTTGTCAAAGATGGAAATGATACTTACAACATGCAGGTGACGTGCAACTGCGACCGATCTTGTTTATGAAGTTTTGTGTTATTCATTTTTATCTTACTTTTTATCTTTTAACTTTGCTGGTGTCTACTGTTTGTCTGTCACTGAGCTACCACGAAAATGAGGATTTCCTTTCACATTTCTTGATTAAATCATCATGCTGACACAGATTCTCAAATGTATTTTTGTTATAAAGTGGACAGCGAGCAGATATCCACATGTGCACCAAGTGATAGCTTGTTTTGTGTCATTATACCCATTCATTGTGATAACCTGAACATTGTGCTGGAAGGTTTCACTATATGTTTCCAAGATGAGCTAACTCACTGTTACCTTTTCCTAAACTCAAATCAGAAAAACATTTCCTTCAGTTAGTAGTCATATTTAGGTGTACTCTGATAGCTATCAGTGTCTTGCACTTTATCTAAATGTTGCTGTTGTTCAGGGTTGATTCTATATGATGAACTGTCCCCTTGACTGTGTTAATGCTGCTTCTGATGTCTGTTACCCCTGCCAGGTGGTATTCTTGCAGCGAGCCAAAGGAAGTGCAGCAAGTTCAAATCCATCATCCAAGTCTAAGCCAATGAAGGGACCTTCATCTGCTGAAATTGAGAACAGAGCTGTAATTGATGTTAAAGTAGATGAAGCTGAAGCAGAAAAAAGCAATGAGAAGAGCATAGATTTTGAGGGAGCTGCTGAAGAGGGAATAAGAAGTGTGATAAATTTTCTTAAAGATAAAATACCTGATCTGAAAGTGAAAGTAATGAAAGTCAATATTACAGAAGAAATAACAGATGATGGCGATTCAGTGAAGCAATTTCTGGAAGAAGAAGATGAGAACACTATTTCCAGTGAGGAGACGGATGGAACAACTAGTGATTTGGATAACATGAATCCTGATCGAGTTACTGTAGGAGGAGATAGTGGCACAAGTGAAGAAGGAAAAACTGTAGATACCAAGCTTTTTGTAGGGGGTGTATTACATAATAAAGAAGACAATCCAGTAAAGGACGAGTTTGTTCGTTTACCTGTCGAGATCAAAGATGTGGCAAGGGATTCCTTTGTGCTTCACATTCCTAAGAGACCTGGAGATCATGATGTTGAAGAAAATACTGCATCTAGTGTTAATGAGGCAGCTATTGCAGCTCAGGGTATCTCTGAACTATTGCCCCCTGATGTGGCCAAGGCATTTTGGAGTTCTGATAAAGTTTCTTCAAAAGTATGCAAACATATTCCTATCGTTACATTCTGCCGGTAGTTGTGGTCTGAGGTATCATGTAATGCCACAGGGAGCTCTATCATTTCGATTTCTCTTGTTGTTTTTACAATTAGAGGAAACTTCTAGTTTCTATTCCATCATCACAAAGTAAAATGATGGAAAGTCAACCAGCTACCTCGTCATTTTAAGAGAGTATCTGGTCCTAAGTGAGAAGTTGTCAGGAGACTCATCACCTTTTTCAGATTGTTGCCTTTCTATTTTTCTCCTTCTATTTTAAGATTTAGCTTTTGCATTGTCAAGATTTTATGGCTTCAATAATTTTAGGTGTATTATTTTATTGATTCATCAAATGTACGCTTGCTGTAGGTTTCTAGAGATGTAAAAGAGATGCTAAAGCTTGCAGTTAGTCAGGCACAGAAGCGATACAAATTATCTGAATACACAAGTTTTAGTCGAATTACAACCTCTCCTGGGGATTTAGATCCTTTTGAAGGTAAGACATTCCCTTGTGCCCGCTTCTCTTTCTCTCTAACTCTCTCTCTCTCTCTCTCTCTCTCTCTCTCTCTCTCTCTTGTAAACACAAATATAAATACTGCCATGTCCCATACTAAAATTTACATTCCTCCATACCCGCGAGACCTCCACGTGAATATGCGTTGGTATGCATTTCTCCTTCACTATACCAGGAGGAAGAGATGGGGTGCGGAGAGAGCTGATATGTGGGACTTTGTCAGTAATGTAGTTTTTTCCCTTAATTCTAGGTCTATATGTTGGTGCATTTGGACCTTATGGAACTGAGGTAGTGCAATTAAGGCGGAAATATGGTAACTGGAATGTAAATGATGCTGATAAATCCTCTAATGTGGAGTTCTTTGAGTATGTTGAGGCAGTAAAGCTAACAGGGGATATCAATGTGCCTGCAGGCCAGGTTCGATAGTTCACCCTGAAACTTGTTTTTTTTGTTTCTTCGTATGAAAGCCTAATGATTTGTAAAGCTTTTGATTTTCAGGTGACATTTCGAGCTAAAATAAGTAAAGGAAGTCGTTTGTCCAACAGGGGGATGTATCCAGATGAACTTGGTGTGGTAAGCAATAGTTGAGTCTGCTTCTCGTGTTGTGTGGTTAGCATTGTTTTGGATTTCCCAGGTTGAACTATGTCTTAGTTACCAAAAGTATCTTCAACTGTCCCCCTTTTCATGCTACTTATTATTTGTTCCATGCTCTGATGGACTACGTATAGAAAACGTTGATTTTTTGTTTTGTTTTTGAAAGAAGAGAACGTTCAAGTTTCTGTGATCATAATTCTAAAAGATGACTGATTAATGAACTTCAACATCGTTTTGAGAAATTGCTTATGTCATGTAAATATTAATATTTCAAAATTACATCTCTGCTATAAGCAGATAAAGCTAACAATCCAATATGTGCTACTTGGTGAGGATTCCTGATAGTTATGCTTTTACTCTCCATACAAAATTGCTCGTGTCTCTTCATTTATTGATGTCAAAGTGATTAATTTCAAATTGGTCATTAATCCTTTTGGTATGAAATTTAGATACAATGAAAAACATTACTGATGATAGGTGCCGTAAAAGGGGTTACCAAGCAGTTTAAGATCTGGAGTAGGAATAACAACATTAGTAACCAAGAAAGATGATAGTAAGAGAATTGTTTCCATCCGCCTAAGCCTTGGTGACCTCTACCTCTACTGGTATGATGTCACAGATTCTTTTTGGATTAATTAAGTGGCTTGGAGAGTGGAGACAAATATTACTACTACTGCAACAACAACGACGACGACGACAACAACATACCCAGTGTAATCCCACAAGTGGGGTATGGGGAGGGTACTATGTATGAAGACCTTATCCTACCTTGGAAAGTAGAGAGACTGTTTCCGATAGATCCTCGGCTCAAGGAACAAATATTACTACTTCTACTATTGCTACTACCACTATAATTTTATGAAAAAGTGTTATATATATACCAGCATCTCAACATTTAATCATTACTTCAAAATTGACAAATTTAAAATTGCTTTGAGCCTGGATAACTTAAAAAGCTAAAACAATTGGGACATCATACACTTAACACATGGTTTGTTTATTTTGTGCCCATAAAACATTAGTTGTTAACCATGATGCTGTATTACACTGATGAATTCAACTCTTCATGGTGAGCCCTAGTTTTAGCATGACTTAGCATCAACTAATTTGGCTACATGGGAAGTCAGCTATGCATTGAGAATAGAACAGTCAAATGATCCAGTTTAGATTCCTCGAGAATTACAGGTGTGACTCATCATGTTTGTTTCTTCCAGCTTGCTGGTTACAAAGGTCAAGGAAGAATAGCTGAATATGGTTTCAAAAACCCAAGGTGGGTTGAGGGAGAACTTCTACAACTCAACGGCAAGGTAATAAAATTGCTGGGGATTCTTGCTTGTCTTTTTTACCCTTGGATTTTCTATCTCACAACTTGTTGAAAGGCATAATTTAGAGGTCCTGGTTTCTATTCATATGTTTGTTAATTTTCCTTAGGGAATGGGGCCACACCTCAAAGGTGCAGACCTTGGCTTTCTTTATGTCATTCCGGAGCACAGCTTTCTTGTACTCTTCAATCGCTTGAAGCTACCAGAGTAAAGACACAAGTTGGTTGTATGACTTTGAACCCAGTTGTGCGGTTAGGCTAGGAGAAGAGCGTATTCCTTCTTCCAACAGGTTTTCCCCTTTTGCCAGATAACTTTTGTAGTGTTTTTATCAGAGAGGCATCACCCTGCAATGTGACTGGAAAAACCAACCCTTTCCCCTCCCTTTTTGCCATAGTGAGTGTTTTGCTGTCCAATAATGATACATCCTTTCAGTTTTCATCATATACACTAGAACTCATATCTTGTAATGCATAGTTTTGTCACGAGATGATGTGGATAATAGTATTCTAGCGAAGTTGAAATGCATATATATATATATATATTAATGAGTTCCTCTTCTCTATGGTCGTAGAAAGTTGTTCACATTAGCTGCCGAAGAAAGTGACAGACCATGTGTCTGGAAGGCAGAATAGCAGCACACTTTTAGTTGCTTACTCTTTTCTTTTCCGAGGCAATATAGGTAGCTTTGATCAAAAGAAGTCCCTTTTGTGCTTCCACTTTGTAGAAAGAAAGTTTTTGTTTTGTTCTCTTCTTCTCCTCTCCCCCCCCCCCCCCAATCAAATCCTTGATCCGAGGTCATCTTGATCACATGTTAACCGTGGTCAACTTGGAATTGCAAAAAGAATGATATGTAAGAGAGACTAATAAGAGAAAAGAATGTAATCCTTTGCTTAACTACCATGATTACCCAGGGCCCAGGAATCAAATGTATTAAGAGAACTTTTCAGTTTTTCAGAAAAGTATGAGCTATCTTACATCCCTAGTTTTGAAGGATTCCATTTGGAGTAGAAAAATATTTTTGTGAACACAAAAATCTGTCTTTGTTGCAACAAAGCCTAACGTAAAAGAAACCTTAAATCCTTTTTTAGATGTGATGCTATCTCTACCCTGAAGTATGTCTATATCCTCTTGACAAAACTTTATTTACCTTTGCTTGCTCGTGCCACCGCTGCTACTGAAGTGCTAAGAAAGCAAGAGTGTCACAATCTGGCTCTTTTTCTAACTCCCAAGTTTCTGAGCCCCTTGCTTGATTAAAATAAGAAGACATCTGTTCCTTCCACATTAATATTCTTAATAAATGATTTCAATCAAATGTAATCAAAAAGCTTGAAATACAATTGATGAAAGGGACTGCTAATGGTAAATAAATATACCATCTAATATGCTATTTTAAAGCATGTTGGCAATGATACACACTTTATGGGCCCTCAAAGAGACATGAGTATGCTAGTGATTTGACCACTAATACCTACTCACACCTGCCACCATATTTCACTTTGTTGCAGTCAACACACTCTGCAAGTCACAATCTTTCTTCTCTGTCTTAAGCCTAGTTGTTTCTAATTTCAGGGGTAAGTAAGACTACTGATAGCGTACGAGGATCTGGGGAAAAAATACACCAAATTTAGGGTGGTCTTAATATATTCTGTCTATTTGAATCGACTGATCGTTAGTCAAATTTATGGGTGTCATATCCTGAAACATGAAGAAAAGAAAAAAGAGCTGGGATCATCCTCACTAATAATTACGACGACTAACAGTGTGAGTGCTGAATTTTGGGAACCGTGTAGGATGTGTGATACGGTTTGATTCAATACAAAATTTCTAATAGCTTAAATGCATTTCTTTATATAAGGCATTTCTTTATATCTTATAGTAGTATGAAGTGGAGCTTCTTATAGCAAATTATTAGCATGAAACTTTATAAAAAAGACCAAAAGAGATAAGGTGGGACAAAGAAATGGCATGAACTTTTCTGGCTTTTTCTTGTTCAAAAATGCCAGTCTGAAATCACTAAAAAGATAGTTCGTGACGAAAGAATCACAATTTATAATATAGTTTTAACATTTCAATTTCAGCATTTAAAACTACCCAAATTTAGGTGTCATGCTTAATTTCCTTTTTGAAAGTCAATTTAACTCATTTTCAAAGTTAAATTAGATTAGGTCAATTCAATATTTTATATTTAAAATCTAGCTATTCAAAACTTATACAATAATTAAAAGGGATGATTACTTAAATCCCATAGCGAAAAAGCCCAATTACAATTTATTCCGATTTTTTTGGGTAATTATCCAAATTTCCTTTTTTTTCCCCAGATTTTTGATACATACGAATGACGCTGATACATCGAGATTTGATACATAAGTCATTTTCATGATACATCGCTAGTTGATACAAATCAAACATTGTAATATCAATAAAACTTATGAATCAGCTTATAACACCTAATATTTCATGAACACAACAAAAATAGCAGTTGTTTTACTGATACATTGTGTGTTTGGTTTGTATCAACTAGCGATGTATCATTAAAATGACTTATGTATCAAATCGCAATGTATTAGCGTCATTCGTATGTATCATAAGAGGAATTTTTGAAATTTTTACAAATAGTAGGAAATAATTAAAAATATAAGAATATAAGGTGTGTAATTTGGTAATTTTTCCTAATTAAAAACCATAAGTTATAATTTTTTTCATGTTAGTTTGTTGAAAATATATATTTTAAAATGCTAGTTAAAATTCACATAATTTGATTCTAAAAAAATGAAATATAAGAACTTATATAAGACGAAAGGAAGTAGTACTTAGCAATTAATATTTTATATTTAACTTAATCAATGTATATGTGTGTTTATACTAATTATAGTACTACTCGCGATTAATTATGTACACATTTTACCTCACTTTTATGATTTAGCTATCTTAGTTTATTGTAATTTCGTGTAAACACCAAAAGAAAAAGTTATTTGAGGTAGGAAGTGTCCTACATTATAGTCGAACTATAAGGGCAATATAGTAAATTACTACTTTATTTGTTACTATTATTTTTTAAAAGGTGTGTCTAGTTAATTACGGGCAAATAAATATAGATGGAAAGTCTTATAAAGAAAAAATTGCGCGAAATGACAAACATTTAATGGTTATTATGTACTTAAGCTATAGTTTCAGTTAATTATTAAACGCGGTTATAATTTAATTAACTTTTTATTTAATTTGTATAATTTGATTCCTAATTATATAAATTTAAAATTTGTATAATTCAATTCCTAATCGTATAAATTCAAAATTTGTATATGCTTATCCTAGCTATTTGTCCGATTTGATTCATAACTGTATAAATTCAGAATTTATATATAATTAACTTATTTGTATATGATTTGTTAATACATTTTGATTTGTATAAGTTCTGAAAATTTCTTAAATGTATAAATATATAATTTGTATATACTTACCATTTTTGTATATTGGTAAGGAAAATATACAAACAAAGTTTTTTAAAAAATTTAAATGTATAAATACATAATTTGTATATACTTACCCTATTTGTATATTGACAAGCGAAATATACAAACAAAAATACCTATAGCAAATGAAACTATAGCTATGAAGCGTAATTAGACAAACTGTAGCTAAGGAGCATAATTAAGATACTTATAGTAGCTATTTGTGAATTTTTCTCAACAAAATATAGTAGTATACGACTCAAATATGCCCACGGGATTTATCCGAACTTCTGAAAAATTACTATATATAATTAAAATTATATTTTAGGTATATATAATAGTGTTGAATCCATTGACTTTTTTGTGTTTTGAACTCCTTTGATGAATTTTTTGACTCCAAATATTTTTAATGGGGAAAAAAAAAAGCATCGTATTTTAGCATGCATTACCATTTCAATAACATCACGTAAAGAATCACTTCCTTAAAGATTCACGTACAACCTAAGCGGAGCACAAAAAAGTCCTTACCGAGCCAGACCATCCTTATATTTATCATCAATCAATCGTTACCCTCCACGTCATACTAAATTCCAAAAACTCCACCTGGCACTCTCACATTGGTTAATAGAAGAGAACACTATAACAACCATAGATCTTCACACATACTTCATTACTGCTCCAGTGATTCAAAAGAATCGACAGACGGCCCACTTTCTTTTCCAAAGTATTTTCTTCACTCACTTTTCCTCTGTTTTTCCTCCAAAATCTCCCAATAAAGATCAGATTTTTCAAGAAACCCACCATGAAAAATCCAAACCCAGAACCCAATTTCAGTTCAAATCATCGGAATCTCCATAAACAGAGCAGCAGCCATATATCAATGTCGGACACAGAGTCACAGGTGAGTCCAATTGATTCTTTCTACTCACCTCTTCGATCCGACTCGCCATTACGTTCTGATGACCCTTTCCCTGAACCCCACAACCCCAAATCACCTTCAAAGGCAATAGTTTCTGTTGACAAGCACTTCTCCCCACTCAGATCATCGCATAAACCTTCGTCGGAAAATTTGAGTTTGCCGCCGACCCCACCGCCGGCGGTGGAAAGGAGGTCACCGGTGGTGTATTATAGTAGGGCGGTTAGGGAGGATATGGCACCTGGGGTGACGAAGGTGAGTCCAGTACGTGGTGGTGCTGACGTGGAAGGGGGAGAAGTCGGCCGTGAGAGGCGGTCGAGGGCGGCTGTGGAGTCGATTCTTGAAAGGTCGCAAAAGGATGTTATGATGAACAGGGTGGCTTTGGGTTTTAGGGTTTGTGAGATTATTTTTTGCTTGATTTCTTTTTCGGTTATGGCAGCTGATAAAACTCAAGGTTGGACTGGTGATTCATTTGATCGCTACAAAGAGTACAGGTGACCATTTTCTTTTCCTTAACTTCTTCTTGCTTATGTTATTTTTGTTTCAATCGTAAAGAAATCATTTTGAAGTGGAGAGGCTAATTTTGCACAGAAACTTGTAGTTCTTTTTTTTTCTTCTTCATTATAGCAGTAGTGTGTGAACCAAGCTTGTATGCACCTCAGCTGATAGGTTTTAGCTGTAGATGAGTTTTTTCTGGCTTTGGAGTACCCTTTCATCAGAAGCAAATACAGTCAAACCTCTTTATAAATGGCATCGTTTGTCCAGGCTGTTATAGTGAGATTATGTTATAAAGAACATATACTATCCGTTCCAATTTGTTTGTTTACTTTCCTTTGTTAGTCCGTTTCGAAAAGAATGTCTCTTTAATTTTTTGTCAACTCTTTAGTTCTAACTTTCCATGAGATCGAAGAGATTCTACATATATATCTTTAGTTTAAGACTACAAGATTCAAAGTTTTCTTTAATTTCTTAAAGTCCATGCCAAGTCAAAACCAAAAAAACAAGTCGAAACGGAGAGAGTAATATGAAAGTTGGTTCCCAAGAAAACTAAGTTAATGGATGACTGTTGCAGAGACGTCCTGTAGTTCTATTTTTGGTTGATCCTAGGGGTTTACAGTTGATTTCTTTCTTTCATTTTTTTCCTTGTTTCTCGTTTACTATTTCCTTATGAACTGCTTTCCTCAGCTTTAAGTAATGTTAGACCTAATTTTTGCCACAGGTATTTGGTAGCTGTTAATGTTATTGGATTTGCATATTCTGGATTTCAAGCATTTGATCTAGCATACAGTTTGGCAACTGGGAAACACTTTCTCTCTTACCATATGCGATATCATTTCAATTTCTCAATGGATCAGGCAAGTAATATCGTTTCAACTGGTGTACTTCCATAAGTGTTTCTAGTTTGAGATGAAATTGGTAACTGGTATTGGTTTTGCTCTTAGGTATTCGTATAGGCTCTTAGAATGTTGCTAACAGGGCAGGGTGCAGAGTCGGGATGATTCCACCTCTATATAGTCAATTGAGCTGCTTGTTTGAAGGAAAAATAGCATTTTTCATTGGCTTCTTTAGTCTGCTTTTAGATTCTTATGTTGATTTTAGTTCAAAGTCTTGCCCAGTCAAAAAAAAGAACAATTTTCCTTTCCACTCCGAGGCATATGATTTAGATCCTTGGGAACAGGTTTTTGAGAAGTAGATGGCTCGGTTCCACTGGGAGATGGAAAACTATTTTAGTTTAGAGTCTATCAGAATTCTTATGGTGGGGTTTGTGAGAAAGAAAAACTTCCAAGTGCCTCATTTAGGAGCTATTAGATAACTTCATTCAGTTCTTAGTGTTGAAGAAAAACTGTTCAGTGCCTCATATAGGCTTTGGACAACCTTATTTTGATTGGCACTAGGTAGGATAGAATTATAGGTACCTTTACTAATCCATACAGCTGTGTGTTTGAGACTACAACGGATAACCTATAGAATTAATTATAACACACACTCATTAACTTCCTAAAGCTATTTGGAGTTTGGATCCTCCCGTAAAGAGGTGCAGCACTTGGAGAGCAAGAATTCAGGGCTAAATAACTTATGGATGAATTCATCATTAGGAAGGTGACTACATACTTTTCAATGAACTAAGAAGATGAGTGATATTTGAGAATGAAATTAATTGAAATTTACTGCAATTGCCAAAATTTATCAAAGCACATGTTGACCCAATAACAGTTACCTAACCTAATATGCATACCTGTATGTAATGTGTTTTGACTCAAAAACGACCAGGTACATCTGATTATGGACCCTAAGGTTTCGTCATATGTTGCAGTGTTCATGACATTTACTCAGCTCCTAAGTGTATAGTTTCTATTTAGCCAGTTGAAAACTTCTGGGTCTGTTTAATTTATTATGATTATGCCAGTTACAACCAAATTATCTTCTATGTATCATCATATCTGGCTTTATTAGTCTTGTTGTTGTTCTGTGTATATATGCTCTGATTAGTCTCTTGTTCTCGTACCTGTGCAGATACTGTCATATCTTCTTATGTCTGCATCCTCTTCTTCTGCAACAAGGGTAGACGACTGGGCATCAAATTGGGGAAAAGACGCGTTCACAGAAATGGCAAGTGCATCAATCGCGATGTCTTTCCTGGCTTTCGTTGCTTTTGCCTTCAGCTCTATCATATCTGGTTATAGCCTCTGCAACCGTAGTTCCTCATGATCTTGAAATCAGTTACATATTTATCCATTGCGTAATTTTGAGAAATTGCTGCACGAAATGTTTATGTCTAGTGGATCAGAAGTTGTACAGGTGTAGTTAATAGATTTAGCTGTATAATTTTTTTTTCCCACTCCTATTGCAGAGGAATAAAGTAATCCGGTTAAGTAAAATGTATTGTTGAGTACCTAAAAAAAAATAATGTTAAATATGCATATATTCTTTTGGATATGGTATATGTTAAACTATGATGTATTGAACAGTGTGAATGTGAACCCTTTTTCAACAAAAAAGCTCCATTCGGGTTTTTGGCCAGTACCTCTCGCTTTCTGGATATTTTTTTTCATAAAGTCCTTGGTAGGATTGGTAGCATCCCCCCTCAAGGCATGATTTCGAGATAGAATTTCTTGAAAGAGAAAAAAACATGAATGTTTTCTCTCCTTGATTTGCAGATCTCTGTTCTCGAAACAAATAAAATCAATCTTTGAGTTTAGGGATATACATGAAATTAAGAGCCTTATTGGATTCGCTTTTCATTTTGACTTATAATTCAGTTTATGACTTTTGATTTATTTTTAACATTTTAAATTAAATTAAGTGCTTATAAACACTTTTTTTAATCTTACCCAAAGAATCCAAAAGTGCTAAAAAAGCTATAAATGGGCTCTAATGACCTATATGATGAATGACCACTTCAAAAGGATAAAAATTCTTGTAAAAACAACTCATATCAGGTCTCCAGTTTGAAATACCACCATCAAATAACAATAATAAGAAATCAATAGACCAGGGAAATCGGTCTCAAATTCCATAAAATTTTCATTATATGTACCTGCAAAAATCTGTTATAAGAAAGGTAAAATACGGAAATACCATAAATAATTTTAATCACAGGACGAGTAGAAAGTAGGGACCTAAATTTCGAAAGATGATGTCTGGTAACTGTGACTTGAAATTTGTACCTTTAAACTTGTTTTGGAATTCTATTTCATCTTTCACTTGGACAATAACATTTTTATATTGAAAGTCCTTTAAATCCAGACAAGTTCGTTAGAATCATCATATGTATTCCTTCACCTAGAGAAGAAGATGTTCTTGACACTGGAAAAAGGTCAGCAACAAGAAAACTTCCTCTTTCCACCTGTCCTCCTCACCTTCCTCTCTCCAAAATTGACCTGAACACATATCGACTCATTTGCCTAATTCCTCTTCCTACTGCTGAAACATAGTCTTGAATCATGAGTCCCAATCTAGACTCATCTTTAACATAACCATCTGGAAGTTTATATCATAAGAAATCTATTGAAAGCAGTTGTGGCAAAGGCCTGTGAGGTGTTAAATAGGCTTTAGGATTATCTGTTCAACTACTATCTGGAGTCCTCCTCTGATCCGAGGCTGAGGGATCCTGCTTTCGTGCCTCTCCAAAATTTGATCTGCATTTGATGGCATGAACCAAAAAATTAGAATTCCCAAACTCAAGCATCCATTATTATATGAATTGAGTTATCAGTGGAGTGGTTGAAGAACAGTTAGGAGGCTACTACATAATAAACTTCTATTATATTGAATTGGAATTAGCAACCCTTTTTCCTGTACCTTTGGTTTAGTTATGGAATGTTCTCAGGAAACAAGAAAAGAATCCTTAAAATGTAGATAAGTTTTCCATTAGCACTAACTAGGTGAGTGGTGTTCATGTATCTTCTCTTAAAGTAATTCAGTTAGTAAACATCACCAGAAGGCAAAAAGGTTACAGCCCAATTTAAAGAAAGTGCAAGGTAGGCACCATTGCCTCAGCTTCTATGTTTAATGTGTTCTTCTCCACTGATTATTGATCCTAAGTTCCTTATAGTGCAAATATGCATGCATCACATCTTTCTCCAGCCAGCAAGACAATGTCAATAATGAATCAACTACTAGAACATATCTTTTGTCAATGCATTGCTTCAGTTCAGCAAAAGCCAAGGAAAAGAAAAAGAAATACAGAAAACAGCAAGAGACATCACTGGTGAATGAGAACTAGTTCTCTGTTCCAGACTACCACAAACAAATGTTTTCTTTTTCTTTTTTTTAAATAATGGAGTAGGGCACAGTTACTATATGTTCTCCTTATATCTAGGTCCCGTCCTTTTCACCTCCTAAAGCAAACATCCAGCCAGTAACAAGTGGTTCTTTAATAGGACTTTTTAACTGCACCTATTATCCCTATAATTGCTTTCAGAGCTCAACCTTTCCAGGAAACTAGCAGATACATGAAACTATAATCGAAGATACAAAGGATTCATATAGCTGATTCCAACTAAAAAGAGAACAAGAAACAAGTGATTGATACAGAACAGTAACCAATACTGCCAGTTCCCTTCTCGTATTTGGTGGGTGGTCTGGAAGGTGAGAAGCCAGAGATTCTTTGAAGGAAAACATGAAAGTGTATATAGATTAAACAGATGTATTTTTCTTTTAGCTTAATTGTGAAAACCTTGATGTAATGGAGCTAGGGCATGTAAGTCATGGCAACTCTCCCTGATAGAATTTAGGATTGCTGTTCATTAGACTACCTCAACTCCTTATGTGTGCAGCAATGGAGTAGAGATTTTTTGCTTTCTGTAATGCACACTCCACAGCATTCACTTGGTTTTGGTTGCCTATTCCTTACTGATCAAAAAGTAACCAGTATTGCCAGTAACATCTGACATGATCATAAGGTCATGTGGACTTTTTGGACGGAACATTATTCTTAAAGCAGCATACTTAACGAGAAATGAAAAGCTTGTCAATGAGACACTTCATTAAGTATATAATGAAACTCACCCGCATGTTGAGCATTTCTTGTGATGCTTGCAGAATATTGATAAACAAACAGAGCATATGAAACCCATATCAATAGTGTTTTTATGGCAAAAGCACCTGAAAGTTAGTCACAAACATAATCAGATGAGAAGCTATACTTAGTTGAGTGTGAAGAGGAGCGAAGAGTAAACCCAACACCAATTTAGGGCTAAATTCAAGAATTTGTCAGAATGGACTGGAAACTGGAGCACATATTTCTTTTTTTATTTATTTTTGATTAAGGTAAAATTTGGAACACAGATTTATTTGGGTCCAGATAGCCTGAAATTCAATAAACACTCTGCTTTTGCTATTAGTGGGATAGATCTCCTTGATAAAAATTGTGTTCATTTTTTTGGGATAAGTATCTTATCAGAAGCTGCACTCAAAGTAAGTCGTAAGTTCTTAACACTCGTAATGGCTCAAAACTGCTGGAGTTTGGAAAGATATGGTTAAGACAGTTTTAACAGATGATACCAATATTATAATTGGTGAGTATTCTCACTAATATTTTATCTAGATGGATAAAGCACTTAAGAAAAAGAGTACATAAAATATGAGGATACTTACCAATTATAATATTACCACCTCATCATATGAGAAATAATTTAAATAAAAGACAAACTAATCACTTACGATGCGCGAAAGTCAACTCCAACAGGTCTGGGAAGTTGCAAAAAGCTCCGAGAATGTAAATCAGTCGCAAAAACTGTCTGTATTTATTACAGTCTCGTCAGTATTTTCAAATGAAAAATTACAGATCTCAAGACAAGACATTCTATAAATAAAACATCTCAAAATAAACAAGGCATTTGACCATCTTAAAGATCACACCAGGAGAATGAAAACACGTGGTAACAGAAACATGATATCATATTGATGAGAAATAACTTTTTTAATAAGCAGTCGATTTCAACATAACTTCTGGTGTAGATACTGTATTCTAGTTATGAAAGTGGTTGTAGCAATGGGACATTGCATTTCCATGAAAAGTGAATGAAATGTTGAAAACAAGATCATACAACAATACATCTTCATTCATGATATTACCATTTCCTACTCTCAGAGACAAATCATGAACTGTTCACTTTAGAGGGCAAAAGGAAAAGTCATTGAACTGTGGTAGTCCGATGACATTTGGAGAAGTGTTTCTAAGTCCACAAAAAGTATATCGATACTTTTCAGTCATATCCTTTTAATAGCATGAGTTACAAATTGCCCGTACTTGGTTGATCACTGTATATCCAACCGCAACAGATAGGAGTACATATCAAAAGTTTGACACCAGATTCAAAAACTTTCGGAAGGTCTTTTTTAGTGTAAGCTCCTCGGAAACAAAAATTACATACGATAAGCAAATCGAAGTATAGGACTTGTTCAACATGCTTCCAAATCAGGCAGCACTGGAGACAACTGTAGATGTTCAATGTTGGATACAAGCTATTGACGAGTTAAAATGGAACTAGAGATAACTTAGTATTAACAATTTGAATAACACTTACAGAGAGATATTGAAACAGTCCATCTGATACTTGGGGTTTCAAATATACACCACCAGTTATGTAAGAAGCCTGTCCCCAGATGTGCACCATATTACATCAGTGAGCCAAAATATAACTCATGCTGGGAAAGAGCAGATATAAAACCAAATTGCAGGTATAGATATGCTACCTGCTGAAGAAAAGCAGAATGCTGAGATCCTATTACACACGAATCAATGGGTACCTGCAATAAAAATGCATTGTATTTCATAGAGTACACTTACAATATAACAATCTGTGTCCAGATCCCTAACTTTATAAATTCTACATTTATGAAGACAATGAGACAACTTTCTAATTAATCTAGGAGGAAATGAAACGATTACAAAATTGAAAATAAAGAGTTGCTTAATGCTCTATATACCATTGAACGTTGAGCTGAGAAAATTGAATTCATGACTGCAACATATCTGCAAAAAAAAGTACATGTTTCAGCAGAGAACCTAACAATGAGAAGATTGTAGATGCGGCTAAAATCCAACATACTGTCCGGGCCCATCTGGAGATCCATGCAGACACAATATCTGCCATAATTTCAGACACAACTTCTTAGCAAATATCAATATTCATACCCATTATAACAGAAAAGGAATCAAATTTTAAAGTACAAAACAGGAAAAAGCACGAATTTTTCCTAACAATTACCTTACTGCTAAAGGACAGTAAATGATCAAATTAGCAAACACAACAAAAGGGCATCAATGATGTAGCAATGTCTGATAATGTTACATTAAGAAATTGCCCATGAAATGGGACAGGAAATGGCAGCTAAAATGTAGGCATTTTATTGGGAATGGTAGTTTCATTTTTTTTACTTGATAAGGATGGGTATGGTAGTTTCATTATAACATTGGATAAAATTGCAGGACAAATAAATCAGGACACTTTGAAATTTAACTGATGGTTTTGTTTAAGATACATAAAACATAGAATAAATTAAAGTATTACCTTACCAAACCCCCCCCCCCCCATTAAGCTGGTTATGCACCTTTGAGAGAAACACTCTTTCAGAAGTAACATGAAACATAAGAAGGTCAAAGAAGTCATTGGGGAAACCTGGTAGTTCGTTTTTCCCTTGGACGAGAGAAATTTCCATGGATAACATATTTGGCATAACAACATGTTATGCTAATAAATACTAAAATTTACTCTCCCAAATGGATCGACCAGGAAAATATCACATAAGAACAACATCTACAAATGTAACTAGATAAACATAATCCACAGAAATACTAGTAGAAATTCTCATAGCAAATTCCACCAATCTAAATTCCCAGAAAAATCCTTTTTCAGTTTCTTCTGAAATGAGGAACTTACCCGAGGCTGTGGATGAAGAGGACCTGAACGAAACACCCGTTGAATATCTAACAGTTCACACAAGTCAAGAGAAGCACTTCCTCTAAACAAACATGAATTCAAAGCTATGCACCATAACAGATAAAAACCAGTGGCAGATGTAGCTTATTAGCTACAGGTTCAACCAAACTCAGTATCTTTTAATACAAAAACGTGAATACATAAGTGAAAAATACTAAAATCTTAACAAAATATTATATTCTGAAACTATAATTTCAAAAGTACAACAAATTCAGAGCAAAAAACTTCAAAGGATGAACCTAGCAAGTTCAAATCTTGGATCCTTCTCTGGATAAAATCATTAAAATTGCAATTGAATGACAATAAAAAAATAAAAAACATGAACTGATTGAGGATACAGCACAAAGCCATAGAAAGTGAACCAGAAAGCAGAGAAAATCCAACTCCATCAACAGAGTCTTCTTCACTCAAGGACTCATCTTTATCCACAAAATCCTCCAGTTTCTCCAACAAGCACTCAGCCCTTTGCATTGATGAAGTAGACGAATCGAATACATAATCACATGAATTGTACCCAGTTGCAATCACAACCACCTGGTTCATCTGATTCAGTAAAAGTATCGAATTCAAGAAGGAAAGAACCTGCATTTTTCCCCATAAATTCCAGCATCAAAATTCAATAAATGCAAAATACAAGACTATTCATTTAAATTTTTTTAAAAAAACAAATTTTGGGTATTGGGATTTTGTTTACATGAGATAAGAATTTAGAGAATGTGAAGGCAGTGTTCTTCATTGAGCTCCAGAAGTAGGGATTTGTATCGAGCAGAACCATCAATAGGCTCACATCATCTGAAATTATTCAAAAGAGATTACTAATTTGATAGTTATGATTTATATGCATATGTGTCGTTTTTCTCTTATTCCACTACCATATAACTTATTGCATACTACAGAGAGAGATAGGAGAGACCTGCGTAGAGTTTTGATGAAATCGGAGTCATGGCCGCCGCCTGAGTTCACCGGTCAGGGTAGAGAGTGTCGCCGATCCTGCGTACTGTCGAGTTCGTTGTACTAATCACTAAGAAGTAGGAAGTATAATTGGTATCATTTGTTATTACTAATCTATCATTGATATTATTTGTTACTAATCTAATTTATAAAACATACCATGAAGACTGTTTGGCCGAGTGGTATAAGGCGCCAGATTTAGACCCGAACCAACTTAAAGCCTCTAATTTTAAGCTGTAAAATTTTTAAAGTCAGTCAAAGAGCCCATTTGGATTGGCTTAAAAAAAGTAACTTTTATGTATGAAGTGTTTTTAGAACTTTGAAGTGCTGAAAGTTATTTTTATAAATAAGCAGTTGAGTGTTTGGATAAAAGTGCTTATGATGTGAATTTTAGGGTTAAAAGAATAAAAAAGGTAGTTTGAGAATTTAGTTAAAATATAAGGGATATAAAAATAATTTCCATGGTCAAAGAAAATGACTTTAAGCACTTTGGAAAAAAAAGTTAGGAATCCTAACTTTTCATTTTTGACTGACTTTAAGAACTTTATGACTTAAAGTCAGCATTAGGCAAACACGTCCAAAAGTTAAAAAGGGGCTTTAAGTTGTTTTTGACCAACTTAAAGCCAATCCAAACGGGCTCAAAAATGAAAAGTTAGGATTCCTATTTTTTTTTTTCTAAATGCTTAAAGTCATTTTCTTTGACTATGAAAATTACGTTTATATCCCTTATATTTTAACTAAATTTCCAAACTATCCTTTTTATTCTTTTAACCCTAAAATTCACGTTATTTTCCTCACTTTTATCCAAACACCCAACTGCTTATTTATAAAAATAACTTTCAGCACTTCAAAATTTTAAAAACACTTCATAGATAAAAATTACATTTTTTAAGCTCATTCAAACGGGTTCTTAGGCTCTGGTACGTGAAGGGCATGGTTCAAATGCTCTTTTTTAAAAATGACCTTCACTTCCTTTTCAATTTGTTTAAAACTGAATAATCCTTTTTCATTTTTGATAAAATTTTAATTTTAACTTTAACTTTATATTTAAAATCATAAAATTAAAAAATATTTTGATATAATTTTAATTTAAAAGCGTAATATGATGTGTCTAAGTCAAAATCATTCATGATAAAAAGAAACGGGTCCTATAAAGCAAAGGTATAGGTTAGCTATCTTTAAAATTGTTGAGGCATAAACCGAAGCCTTTCAGGCATAAATCAAGAGACACAAACAGTGTGTTCAATCAAGAAATACAATACAATGGGTTCGAAACCTTGCTTCATTGATAAACCAGTAGTAAGTACACACCTTTTTTTTAATTTTTTGTGTTAGATTATAGTGAATACAAATTTTAATGCAAAAAAGATTGTATTTTTGGTTTGGATTAGGTTCCTGGTGATGTTGTTTTGGATCTTTCCATTATGACTAACCAAACGATTAAGCTGGGTGGCGGCCTCCAACAGGTTTTTTCTAATTTTCCTTTCAGAACTCTTATTTCTTTCACATAGGTTTATAAATTTTTGTTTTGTACACAATTTTTGCTCTTGTATATACAAATATTAGATGAAAAAACGGATCTTTCTTATGCTTTATACACTGTTCTTGCTTTTTTTTCTTTTTGGTAAGTGAGTTGGAATTTCATTGTTCAGAGCACAAAGCAAGTTGCTAAAAACTATGTACATGTAGAATGCTTTAATTTCTTTCTCACATTCAGGGAATCCATCAATTCGTGTCACTGGTTTTGGATTGTTACAATTTTACTTGCTTGATACACCAAGAACTCAACATTTGAAGACTCGTACTTCTTGCTATTTTGAAGAAAAAAAAAACTTTTTCTTTCATTGCATATGTACCAAAAAGAGACCTAAAGGTTATGTATTCAGAGCTATTTTTTTTTTATAACTGTGGTGTCCGAGCCAGCTTGCGAGCACCTCGACTAATTCCACATTCTAGGTTACTTCTGTCTACTTCTGTCCACCAATGTTAGAACAAATAGGAAGAAGACACCTAGTGCTTTTTGTCTCTATTGGTAATTGAACTCTGAGACCTCATGGTACTGAACCCAGTTCATTGACCACTAGGCAACACTCTTGGGTGCTATGCAAAACTAGCTAACATCGCTTGTGGTTGCTTCCTCCACTGCTCTTGCACTTTGCCTGTATATGGTTATTTTCCTCTGTGGATGGTAGTACTCTCCATTCAGCATTATTTGAGTTATGGTTTGAATATTGGTACTTGAGAAATTTCTATCCTACTTTACTATGCTCAAAGTATAATGAGGCAATGCAGAAAAAATTATAATTTCTAACTGTCTTCAAGATAAATATCTCTGATATTCTATACATACTTTCCCCGTTTTTGCAGGACCATGATGCTGTAACTGTCATCAAAGCAGGTATTTTGAGATTTTCAAAGCCAAACAAGTACTGGATTGAAAGCTCACACAAGAGAGTGAGTGCGGTGCTATCTTTCTAGAATCATCCAAGTATACACTTCTGCTGTTATTTTTAGTAGATTTTGTTGGAAAAATTCCAGGTTTATTGCTTTCTGTAGGTGGTTGGCCAATATCTTAATATGTTTAAAGTAACCTGAAACTAATTCTTTTCACTACAGCAATCTTATGATTGAAACAGAGATAGTAAACTGCACTTTGGATTTTCTTACAGTGAAACACTAAGGGAATGTGTATGAAGTTAAATAAGCAGCTCATTTTCACTGATTAGGTTGAACTTTGGAAATTGATGTAACTCGTCAAGAGTGAAATTATAAAAAGGGCAGCCCGGTGCACTTAAGCTCCCGCTATGCGCAGGGTCCGGGGAAGGGCCCGACCACAAGGGTCTGTTGTACGCAGCCTTACCTTGCATTTCTGCCAGAGGCTGTTTCCAAGGCTTGAACCCGTGACCTCCTGGTCAATTATACTATATTCTAAATAGCTAAGTTGCTTTGTTGCTTGAATGAAAATAAGCTAATGTGTTTTATGGTGGACCTGCAAAATTTAGATGTCTCCTAGGTCAACTATTACACAAGTAAGCTAATGTTACTTTATTTGAGAGATAAAGGAAGATTATCCAATTCAGAATTGCAGGAGTCCTTTATGTTTTTTCTTTTGCTCAGTAACTCGGGGAAAAATTGTAAAGGGAAAAAGGTATGAAATTACAAAGTTGAATATATTTTGTTGAAATATGAACTGGCAAGGGAGCTATAGTACTATCGTATCAAATGGGAGCCATAGCACTAATAATTCCATCAGTGAATACTTGATTTCTACCTTTAACTGTCCGATACAACTATTTTAGACATAACCATGTTCGGGTAAAAAAATTAGGCTGATGTCTTCTAGTCGAGTTGAATTTTTCTTTTTAAAGAATAGCCAAGTTGAACTTTCTTTTATTTGCTGATCCGCTGTAATTTATTTACAGTATATACCTACCGTGGGGGATGCTGTCCTTGGAATTTTGGTGGACAAAAGAGCAGATGTAAGCATTTTAAAGTATTTCAAATCTGTTTCTTATTCTTCTTATTATTTGCAATACTGCTGTTTATTGTGATAACTACCTTATTTCGGTTTCTGGTGAATGGTTATGTTTACGTTGCTCCTAGCCATGTCCTTAATTCTACTTGCTGCAGCATGAACTCTGTAACAGCTATACTTCTAAGTAGTTGAGTACGTTGTGCATTTAATAACTTAAAAATTTCAGTATCCCACTATCCTTTTCTTTTTAATGAGTTCAAAAGTCAAAGTCCAGATAGTGATATTCCTTTATGATATATAATAACCTTGACTTATTAATGTCATCCTCTTTTGATGAGTTTCCTTTGATGCTGTTAAACTATCTGCCGCTCTTCTATTTGCTTATACAATAGCAGTATAATTGGTGCTTTAACTAGGAGTTTCCTGCTGCTCTGGATATTTTTCTTTAATGTGTCTTTCTGCTTCGTGTTTTTGATCAATCAGATCTGTGGTGCAATTATCTAAGACATATTGAGCATCCAATGCATAAGTTTTGCTCCTAATATTTGAGGGGGTTTATATATGTTGTTGAATACTTAGTTTCATTTGTTACAGTTTGGTTGAATTCAAGTGTAGGGTCTTAGGTTCTAAACCACCATGTCTCTGGTAAGGACATATCGGCATATCAGCCAAAGTTGCATAAAAAGGGAAGGGTAGTGATCCAAGTTCTGCTGGGAAAAAAGCTCTTTTTGGAGTATGTGTTGGTTATTTACCATATAGATTGACATTCATATTACTGTGGTGATGATTGTATGTTGATCATCGACCATATAAAATTACATTCATTGAGGTAAAATGTTAGTCCCAAAATTTTTTCTCCGTTTCTAGTACTTATGATGAGAGATTTCCTGTCGTTTGTCTATTTTCCTGTCATTTTCATGAACTCATGAAGTCACAAATATAATGATGGTCCATGTAGCATGCATAAATTCTGAAAGTTCATTGATTCTTATCTGAAACTGCAGCTTATGTCATTAAGATCTATGATTTTTCCTTATGAACTTCAAATTCACTTTTGAGTTTTCTGGCAGAGTTTTTTTGTGGACATAAAAGGGCCAATGGTGGCATTCTTGCCGGTGCTAGCATTTGAAGGAGGGACTAGGAGAAATATACCCAAATTTGAGGTGTAATCCTAAGTTCCATGATATTTGAGTTTATATTCTTTGTTCTTTTCTCATCTTATGTTTCTTTATGATAGAAAATATTTGTGCAGATATACTGTTTTGCAATTTTTATCTGATTGCAAATTTTTACTTTCTGAATCTTGATCATTTGAAATCGAGTGACAGTTTTATTGTTTAACTCAAATTGAGATAGATGAATTTATCCTCAAAAAAAAAATTGAGATAGATGAATTGGAAGGCTCCTTGCAAATGGGGGAAGCTCGACTCTCCTAGTTGAAATGTTGAATTCTATTAATTGCTGATTGCTTGTTCAAGAATTGCTTGATGTGGCCTCTTCAATTAGAAGATATCACAATAGTTCATTGATAGCAGTTTAATTTACCTTCCACCCCCCTCCCTTAAGTGAGTAGCAGTCATTTTGATATTGTGCTTTATAGGTGTCTTTATTGAAACGAGGTGATTTGCGTTTCCCAGATTTTTATATTCAAATGAGTTAGAATTTATTCGTGCCAGAAGACTAAGTTTCGAATGGATGATAAAAAAGGACAACCCGGTGCACGAAAGCTCCCGCTATGCGCAGGGTCCGGGAATGGGCCCGACCACAAAGGTCTATTGTACCCAGCCTTACCTTGCATTTCTGCCAGAGGCTGTTTCCAAGGCTTGAACCCATAACCTCCTGGTCACATGGCAGCAACTTTACAAGTTACTCCAAGGCTCCCTTCTTCGAATGGATGATACTATCTCTTAAATGTATTCTTATGCATTCCCATTGTTTAAAATGTAAAATAAGATTCAGAAACGACTAGTTGTGCTGCTAGCAGTGCTGTACAAAAATGATGACTATATTAGTATTCCTACTCAATCTAAAAGGAGAAATTGTGCCAAATACATTTTGAGAGCGGTACTTCCTTCATGGTGGCAAGCACTACTTGAGAAATTAATACTTGTGCCTCTCAGTAACTGGCCTCAAATTACATGTTCACTAGCCTTCTGGAACACCAATTAATGTCATAGCCTTGTATGACAACATTCGAATGAGCCACCGGATTCATCTTAATCATTTTTTTCTAATGCATCATGTGTATATCAAGGAATATTTTCTGATGACCTATCTTGCTATTTCAGGTAGGTACTCTAATTTATACTCGTATTGTCAAGGTCAACACTGGAACGAACCCAGAGTTATCATGCATGGATGGTTGGTGCTTTCTCTAAGTTGCAACGGAAGTTCTTGTATTTCCTAATCTACCTGCGTCCGTTTACTCTTAATTTTAAAATAATTATCTTATTCGATGCAGCTTCTGGAAAAGCTGCCGAGTTTGGCCCCCTCAAAGATGGCTATGTGTTTGAATCGTCGACTGGTTTGTCACGGATGTAAGATTCTGTTTTGCCTTTAACTTGCAACAGTGAGATCTTTCGTTTAGATTTTACTGTAACCTTAACTTGCTCATCAGAAAGAGACAAGAAAAAAGGTGAAGGTCTTGTTGCATGCTTTTCAGGCTTAAGCGATTCCCTTAGCTCCATGTTCATCTTTTTTGTGTATTTTCTTCCTAGGCTACTGAGCTCACCAACATGTCCAGTTCTTGAAGGTCTTGGAAAGAAGCTAGCTTTTGAGATAGCTGTTGGTTTAAACGGCCGTGTGTGGGTATATAAATCTGTTCATTCTTTATTATTGTGGTTGATCTGTCCAACTCTTTCCAAGTCTGAAATACTTTTGCCTCTATTCTCAATTTAGATACTTGTTCTGCTATAATAGGTAAATGCTGAGCACAAATCATCAATCATCCTTGTTGCAAATGCAATAATGAACTCTGAGTCCTTGACCCCAGTGCAACAAAAGATTATGGTGGAGAAGCTGCTTGCCAGAGTAAATTGAACTGGATTTAGCATTTCAAGCATATAGCTTCTGGCAGCTAAATGAAAGTCATGGATAATGTGAATGTAACCAGACCGCGGAACATATATGTGACACAAAAGTAAATTTAGCTTCTTCCTCGTGGACTTTTGGCCCGCGTCCATCCAATTCTTAACTTGTGAAACTGTACTGCTTGTTTATGTGAATCTGGTGAGAGTATAGCGTAAAGGATGTAACAGTATGAGCAGAATTGATTTTTCCAGAGGATTGTCTATGCAAGCATTTTGTCCATGGTTGCATTTATTCTTCATATACCAATCTTCTGTCCATCATATAACAGATTTGAATTTTAAGGAGGATCAGTCTCTTTTCTCTTTTTATTTTTGTGTTTTCTGTGCTAGTATGCACGCACCTTTACCTGTTTAACATGGTATCTGTTACCTTCACCAGCTCAGAGAAAGGGAAGCAGGAAAATATTTGATGAATCATAGATATTTAATTTTCTTTTGAAAAAAACAATTTTCTTCGTATCAAAGCAATGAAAAAAGATATGATATTTTTAAGTCAAAGTTTACTTTGAATCTCGAAAACCAAAAAACTATCAAATATGTTGCATAAAGGGAGTACTAACTTACCACCAATGCCTTGTTATGAGTAGCTTGGTTACTGTTTAACCAAATCCAAATTATCATACAATTATCCGTCAGATTCTAACACACAATTATTCTTTATTAGAATTGATTTTGTTAAATTTCTCAAGTCAGTTGTTTTTTTTCCATTCAAAATGATTAGTAAATTGTGTTACCTCTTCTAATGATTTTCTACGTAAGAGAACCACACAACTTAGCTCTTAGAACTAAAAAAACTCGGTGCATTGAGTATTCGTTATGCGCAATACAGTTTAGAGAAGGATCGAACAAATCTATGTTACGTAGTCTTATTTTACGGCTCTGCAAGAATTTGAATTCATAATTTTTTTAATCACATAATAATAACTTTATTCGTTATCTGTTAGACTTAAAAAGGACATCTCTGCAAAAATTCAAACTCGTAACTTTCTAGTCATACAATAATAACTTTACCCGTTACATATCATGACTTAAAAAGAACCAAAAATGATTTTATTTTATTTTATTTTTTAAAAAAAACTAGTACTAAAAAGAAGAATAAATAGAAAGGAAATAGTAAAAAAGAGGAGCTTGACTGTTGAGGTCATGATATATGCAAAGGGTTTTGTCTTGTTCTTACTTTATTAATCAATCAGCAATTTCGCACACAGAAAAGCTATTTGCTTCGAGATGAGCAAAATCCACTTGTGGCTTCTGACATCCTATCATCAATAATCAATTCGTCTTAGGTAATCACTATAAATTCGGTATGTAAACAAAAAACTTCTTTTCTCCTCTAATCTTTGTATGTTCTTTTTCTTCTATTCTTCTTGAAATTCAGTTCAACAGGAGTTGGATAGCATGGCGTCTCAATCAGATTCTCCACCCAACTCAGTAAAGGAGAATACCCAGAATCCAGGTACCCTTTTATTTGCTTTTCACTCTGAATTCTATAATATTGGTTGGTTCTTGAATATCAGGGAGAAATAGATCGTGCTATTTAGTTATTGCTGCTATTTTCTTATATGAAAAGAAGTATCTACCATAAAGATCGAATCTTTTTGTACTTTTTGATGTTTGTGCCTTTTTGACTTTAACTGGGATAGGAGCAGGTAATTGTGATTCTTTCTTCTTTTATGGGTGGTTCTTACATTTATATTGTTAAGCTATAAAAGTAGTAACTTGATAGTGTTACTTTTAGTGATCATTTGATTTAGTGTAAATTTAGGATGTACCTTTTGCTGAATCTAAAAACTGGAACTTGTGTTTGTTAGAAGCTCTATGATTTTGGTGTAGTGCAAATCTTTGAAATAATTAGGTCTTTTTATGTGCTCTTGAACAATGCCTTAGCAACTAATGACAGATATTAACCTAATTTTTCTAAAATAAATGGATTGATTTGATAGCCAGTAACTGTATACAATGTGCATACTGTTATAACATGCTTCTCACAATCATAGAGTAGCTTCACCAGCAAACCCTCTCGACAAAAGAGACGAAGTTTTATGAAATACCCAAATAAATCTGTGGCCCAAGAATGAATGGCTAGTAGGAGAACTTGGTTAAAAACAAAAGGAAAAGAAATCTCAAATTAAAACCTCTACCGAGTCATTTGCTGGAATATTTTCTTGCTAGAAAAATACATTTGATTACTAGGAGAGAAAAAATATGAGCTGAGGACAATAGACTCTGTTAAGTGAAAGCTTTCTCATCTAATAAAAGTTATAACATGCTGCTTGAGAATTTTTTCTTCTCACCTGGGAAATTGTGAACTACAACTAGCTGAATCCACATATCTGCAGACACACGTGTTGATACTTTGAGTTGCTATAAAAGACAAAGAAAAATCAAGAATACTATCTTGTTTTGGTCAAATAATGAGCTTCAAGATAGAAGAAAAACATGAAATTTCCATGACCACTTTCAAATGAGGTTTTGTTAAACTTAAAGACTCTATGGTATTTTGAGCAACATGGTACTGATTATCTCATTATCCAGCACATAAACTATCTCAAGTAACAACCACTTCCATTATGCATATTAATATTATATATACATAAGTAGATTTAAGGTAATGTAAACCTTACCTTATCAAAAAAAGAAGAAGAATATTTTAGATAATGTCTGTACACGTGGTCAAGCAATCAACCAGAGCTAGTGGAACTCAGAGGTTACTTTCAATAATTTGGTTCCCTTGTGATCTTCTGTTTTTCTAGCCCATTTTGCATCTAAAGTTAAACCGACTCTTGATTGGAGAGAACGTATCTGTAATTCTGTATGCTAAAATACCTAATTACCTGAGCTGCTAGCAATATGTAGATTGAGTCACAGAGCATGTCCATTTGAAATTAATATTCAGTTGTCAAATTCTCTTTTGCATTACTTCAACATGTTGGAGGTTTCATGGGGTTATATCTGCTTCAACCACTGAATGCAACGATGGACTTCATAACAGCAATTTTTGTTATGCATCATGAGAGTGCATATATGTTACCAATCAAAAGAAAGTGCATATATGTTACATACGAAGAGAACTGATAAAAATTAGAATGTGGAACTTCAAATGTGCTCTAAATTTCTTGTTCTCTGAGAACTACCCTAGTGAATTTATGTCATGGTTGAGATCTAGTAATTGTCTTCCACTTTAGCCAATTGCTTATAAGTTTACCTATGCAGCACTCTCCTACTTTGCTCTATGAAGTCCATTGCTGAATATTATTTATAATGATGTGCTAGTAATTTTGAGTTAAATGGAATTTCATGCTATATCGTAATCCAAACTTTAATTTCTAATTTGAAGCAACAGCTTCGCAACCAGCAGCTGAAGATCATCAAGGTTCCAAGCCTGAGGCTGCAAGTGGGAGCTCTCCGGCTTCTGTGTTTGTAAACTCGGAACCAATTCGGGAGGACCAAGTCCAGAATGCTGTGAAATTTCTTTCACATCCGAAAGTTAGGGGATCTCCAGTCATGTATAGGCGTTCTTTTCTCGAGAGGAAGGGGCTCACAAAGGAGGAAATTGACGAAGCCTTTCGTCGAGTTCCTGTAGGCCACTTTTAGATTTTTTAACATTTGATCTTGACTTAAATGTAACTGAAACATCTACATGATATTTAAGATTATTGATTTTGTGCCTAAATTACAGGATCCTACCCCAACTGTTACTAGCACACAGCCGGTTGCTGCTAATGAAGGTAATTCATATTGTCCTTTTTTGAGAAAGATAAAGTTGTATTCCTCAGCGTTAAGGATATGCTGGAGACCTCCAAAAATTGGTTTCCATCAAGAGAAAACAAAAAAGGCTAATAGATTAAAAAGTGCCTATAAAATCCAAAATATGTGCAGCTTCTTCTATCCTTTCTTATTTACATCAAAAATAAAAAGTAGTCAAGTAGTTCCATTTGACTTTCTCTATTGAATTAGCCTTGGTTTCAAAGCATCCGCTATTTTTTTCTTTCCAAATAGACCACCAAATGCATGATGGTATTATACTCCACCACTTTTTCTTAGATTTTCTCTTCCCTCTACTGATCCAGCAACTAAGTTGATCTGCTGTATGCTCAGGCATAATCCATTCTGTATGTGTTAGACCAGAAAAAGGTTCCAAAATAAAATTAGTGTTTGGCCTTTTATTCATTTTTTGAGATTGATAATGTTTGGAGCCTATACTTTTCATGTTGTCCTCCTGATATTTTGATGACAGATGGGATGCAGAAGCCTTCATCGACTAGCACACCACAGGCTGCTTTACAAATTCTGCAGCCTGCATCAGCTCCGAGCAAGAGCATGACAAAAATGGGGTATCTCTCCCATTTCCGTTGGACTCATGCAATTATTGCTGTAGGTGTACTCGCTGCTTCAGGAGCTGGAACAGCTGTACTTTTCAAGGTATTGCATCGTAAAGAGCCTTCTATTTATCATGCTAGTTGGTACCATATTTTACTTTCTATCCCATATCAGCCATTTGTAATGTATCTGACTATTGGTATGATGCAAAATATTTTCCATTTCGATTACTTTTACCTTATTTTCCTTTTCAAAGACAGAAGAAAAAGAGAAAAGCTGGAGAAGTTTTGCTTATTGTCTATTTGTAGAATCACACATTAGAAAACCAGTTTAATCTTTACGATTTGATGTGATCCACGTTCAAACTTTGCTAAAATTTCTAGGAAGGACCTTTATTTGAAGATGACAACCTTTTTTTTGCATACTTTTCAACTTAATTGAATGGCCTTAGAAAAGGAATCGGAGATCCTTCAATGTAATCAAATGTGGGACACTCTATGCCAACTCAAATTTTTGCCTTTGAACAAGGTTGCAGATTCTATATTTTCTTTGTAATTAACATAGTGCCAAACACAACCTTTTATTGTTTCCAAGAGTGTTTTTAGCTTGTCAATGCTGCAAATCAGAACAACTTATTCCACAAATCGCTTTTATAATATCTTCAGTGAGATTGGAAAGAAGCATTTGTGTTCCTTCCTTTCAAATGTAATTTGTAGACGGCTTAACCAAAATTCTACTCCCCATTTCTTCAGTGTAGATTTCTTTTTCATACTTGAGACATCTCAACCTTATACTTGTGGTGGTTTAATTTATTAGTAGTTTGGTAAATTTGGTTGTTTCTTATTAACCAAAAAAACAAAAGCCTAATGATTTCATACAAAAGGTGGTTTTGATTAATGATGGCCTGATGGGTATCTCATAGATGTAACTTTGGCCTCTCATATGTGAGAAGCTTGCTTGGCAATGGAAAATTCGACCATGCCTATATACTCTATATTCAGGTCATTTTAGAACAGAGTGTACCTTAAACTGAAGAATCATTTGAAGATCATTAGTTAACTCTGTTCTGATTTTTGTTTTCCTTCTTTCTTTTTGATAAATAACCTTGTTATGAAGATTTTCTCCAGATTTATTTGGTCTCCTCCAATGCCTTATCTTATTAGATAAGTAGGATTCTGGTGCTTATGACAATCCATTGGAAACTTTTCTCATGGACTACTCACTATATTTATCACCCACTATTAAGTGACCCGTCCTTTCGCAGAAATCTATTATTCCCCGGTTGAAGTCTTGGATACGCAAGGTTGTACTGGATGAAGAAGATGAAAAAGGTATTATCAAGGGAAAACCAAGTTTAGCAGAAGAAGCTGCTGTTGCTGCAAAAGCTGCTGCAGCTGCTGCTGCTGACGTTGCCCGAGCAAGCCAGGATATGTTGGCATCAAAATCCGAAGGTTGGTTAATGTAAAATCTTATAGTAGTAACAAGTTAAGAACTGGATATGAAATGAAATAAACTGAAAAATTGTTCAGCATTGGTGACTGAAATTTTTCATTTTCTTTCCTCTCCAGTGCTTAACTTCTTACCATCAATAATCATTTTGGTGATTTAACTTGTGTTCCTCCACAGAGAAAAGGTATTTTGAGGAGCTGACAAGCCTGCTAAACTACCAAGTACGTGAGATGAAATCAATGACAAGTGCTATAGAGAAACTGGAAGGTGTGCCTCTCCATTCGCTCTTAAAGTAGAAAGTCTCTACTTAAGCCATAGTATTTTTGTGTATTGACCATTTAGGGGGCTCGTGTAATTTTAAAGGGAAATGTTATGAAACAATAGGGGGTTAGAAAAGAGGTAAACTTTAGCAACCTACTGAGAAGTAAAGAATAACTTGAGTGTTCATAATTGAAAGAGCAATGGAGAAAGATAGAGATAATAAATTGTGCACAACCTGTGTATTTTAGTTTGCTGATTCCACCTTCAGCTGAGGCTGGATTACTTTTCGGCTCTGGATCTTTTTGTCTCAATAACCTTGGTGTTCGAATGTCAATAAACATTGTTTATATGACGTTTTCGGGGTGCCTATATTGGCAGAAATTTTTGTAGTATTTGCTATGATACTTATAAACTTAGGTGGTTTCTATAAAAGATTTTTAACTAAAGCCACTAAAACAAGACTTGTGAACTTGATCAAAGAATTATTTGAAGCTTCATTATGGAGGATCTGCCTGGTGTGTACCATCTGCATACCATTATAGCATGATTTTTTTTTTTTTTGAGTTCTTTCTTAGAAAAGTTTCAGTTCCTGGTTAGTGGTCCCCGCAATTCATGCTGAGATCTTTCTCTCCACTCCATTGGCACTTTCTTTTTTATGTACTAAGCTCTGTCCTCGTTATAATGTTGTCATTGCCTTGGAATTATAGCAATGTTAAGGCAAATGTCAGGTTCCTTTTATTTCATCATGAATACTTAAAAGTTCATATATCATGCACCTGCTCCTTAGGTGGGTGGGTTGGCACCTTTGAAGGAGAAGGAAAAAAAAGGGATCCAAGTCATCTTCAGACAGAATGTGATGCTTAATTGTAGTAGCTCTTTTCATGTAGGGCAAAGTAATACTTCTGGAAGAATACCTGTTACGGAACTAGATGATCGCAGAATTTCAGTTACTCAATCTAAGGTAAGTTGTGTAGCAACAAAATAAAGTCTGGATCTTGTAGTTGATATCTCTGTTGACTTTTAAGATTCAGTTTCTGATTTGGTTTTATGCTCCAGCAATCTTATGCTAATGGAAAAGTAAATGGCGATGCACATTCAGGTTCTAATTTCTGTTTCTAGCTGGATTATTTTTTTTCTTAAATCAGCTTTTATTGATTCTTCAAATACTAATGCGGCGTTGTTGGAATATTTTGTGCAGTGAGATCTTTGTCGCCACCTGCATCTGTTGAACCATCTGCTGCACCCCATCCAAAGTCTTATATGGAGGTGACTCACACACTCTCTGGCTTGTTAGTGTTTTTCCTAAGTGTCAGCTCATCTGTTAGTAATTTCATCCTATGTTCTACCAATCTAAGAAGGAAAATCGTGCAACTTTCTGGCTGGTGTGTGAGCGGTTTAACATTTTCTTGATTACGTTTTGCTTCCCCCGGTAGAGTTTTTTCAAATCAGCTTTTGAAAAATATAGTTCTGCTTGGATAGATCTGGATCACTAGGTAATGTATGATGGGAGTGTGTGGATGGGAGGGCACGCAGACAGTATTTAGCCAACCAGATTATCAAGGATCTCTTGCTCCCTGATCAACTCCTCTTTATTTTTATTTGTAGTTTCATATGCTAAGCTTCTTTAATCATGCGAAAGCGTTGGCTTCTCTTCTTCCAACCTGAAAAGAGACTTGATTTTAAAAGAGGCACTATATGCGTATGACAGTAAGCAGTCACAACTCATGAGATCTGACAGTATTATGACAGCATTTGGTAGTTGTGATAATTCCACCTTGTACTGTAGTGCATGTATCTGTCTTTGAACAAATCAATGGGTAGCACCAGTTGAACTTTCTTTCTCTTCAATGAAGATGCTAGTAAAATGAGTCAGATGCTTGCTGGAAGATTAAGGGAAATCGGCTCTTCTAACTTCATTATCATTTTGCAGATTATGGCAATGGTTCAAAGAGGAGAGAAGCCTTCCAACATCCGAGTAAGTTCATGGTTCTCACCATTGGCATACTTGTATCTTGAAAAATAAAGTTTTCTTGAATGTTTATACATGCAGCTTTTGATGTAGGATATAAATGATCAGCCACCGAATCCTAACCAGCCTGTACCTGATCGTGTTGCTGCAAAGCCTAAGGTTTTGTCTTGTCCTTTTGTTACTTCTGCTAACAATGTTGCAATTGGGTCAAATTTGAAGGTTGGAATTGTGTCACTTTAGAAGTGTGTCTCAGCAATATGTTTGAAGAACCATGCATGGAAATTCTGACAGCTGGACATGAAAAATATGATTAACTAATTGAATCTATGATCCTACTACATTGCTTCTTTTTGATGAATAAATCACTGCAACTAGGATATTTCAGTAATATGTCCCTGCCATTGCTTCGATTAAGTTCTATGAAAACCTGTCACTTTGGTTTGGGTACAAGATTTATGATTTTCTATTATCTTTTCTAGATAGAATGTACATTCTCCTTTTTTTCTTGGACTGTCTGGAGTAAAGAAGGGGGTGGAGACGGGGCAATATGCCGTTCAATCTTTAGATTTGCTCGAAATGTCAATGATCACCATTTACTAATTTGTGCCTGTGAACAGCCTTGGGAAGTTGGCCAGAGTCAAAATAAGTCCAATTTCCTTCAATCTCAAGGGAGTGGCGATGGCTTGAATTATGGTTACCAAGACAATCTGACGAATGGAGACAGTTCAGCACCTTGGTGGCAACGGAAGAATGCCAGGATAACTGAAATTGAAACTGAAGGTGAACAAAACTTTGGATCTCCAGCTGCACCAGTTCAGGAACGACCGATTCAGAGATCATGGGTTCCTCCCCAGCCTCCTCCAGTTGCAATGGCAGAAGCAGCTGCGGCCATCCGCCAACCTAAAAAGCCTGCATTTCAGAACGAACAATTGACTGATGATCAGTTGTTGTCTCGTTCATCAGAGATAACGGATGAGTTGCAGAGGGTTACAAGAATCTCCGAATCTGGTGGTACCCCTGAAGCTAATGGTTCAAGTTCTGGCCTACAGATGAGTGAGACAACACCAATTGGAGAAGGTGATCAAACTTTCAGCAGCTGAAAGATCATTTATTTTCCTTGATATAAAAGGCTGGGCACTCAGTATCGAGGTTTACCATGATCTTGCAGCTACATGTTCTTGATGAATCGAGCCTCGTTTCGTGTTTAGCCCTGAATGAAGTTTACAGTTACATTTATCAACTTTGTGGTATATGGGGAAAAGATCATCTGAATGTAGCAAAGCCATTATGTTTCTTCTTGGTGGTCTATTCATTATACACTCTAAACTGTCTGCAGAACTTAAGAATCGTGTTTATATAATTCTACAGTTTGAATAAAGATTAGATTGTGAGAATTAACATAATTTGTGTTAAGTAATTTGGTGGATAGAAAAAGTGTTCCAATAAATTAAAAGTGTGTCCTAGTGGTCAATGTAGTCGGTTGAGAATCATGAGGTCTTAGCCTCTCAGGTTTAAGTACAATAGAGACAAAAAAAAGGTAGGTGATTTCTTTCTACATATCATAGCCTTGGTGGATAGATTTACATGATACTTGTTGGAGAAAGGATACATATTGCTAGAGGGAGATGATAGGTATTTCGTAAAATTAATTGAGGTGCGAGTAAGTTGGTCCGTAAAATCATGGTTATATATATATAAAGTGATCCAATAACATGAGTCATGGGACCCTATCTTTTGGTGAAAGACACACATCAATTGCTCAAAAGTAGATCGAAGTAATCTGCTAGGCAGCTCATAAGAATCTATCCCTCTCATTACACTTTGCAGCTGGGAGTTCACATGTTATATCAGTCAATAGAGCTCTTTTTTTGTACTTTCTTTCTCTTTATTGATTCTAACTTATTTCTCTTTATTGATTCTAACTTATATCTAAGAATAATGCATTAATGATCTGTTCTCTATTGGTATTATTGCTAATTCAGATTTGCAAACAAAGGCACAAAAGCAAATAACAAGATAAGGATAAGATTTGTGTACACCCATGGATGAATCTAACACTAGGCTTGACGCCATTGCCTTAGGCCCCATGTTTGGAGGCCCAAATTATTATTATTATTATTAGTAGTAGTAGTAGTAGTAGTAGACACTAGTAGTAGTAGTTATAGTAGTAGTAGCAGCAGCAGCAGTAATGCATTATATTTTTTATTATTTGTTTGAGGTTATTTTATATCAATAAGTTCATAAAGTAAGATAATTTTTTTGACTCATTAATGGTTATATTTGTTTCACCCTTCAAGTTTATTTTTTATCCTTTTTATGTAGGAACTAAGTTGTGAACATTGATAACATAATAAAAAAAAAAATCAATCTTCTCTGAAATTGCATGAACACGAAAACATCCATGCACTGGTATACTTTTCGTTTTAATTCAACATATTATATTAAATTTTTATAATATATTTTAAATATTCACCAATGAATGCTACTTAATAGAATTAAATTATAATTATCATTTTAATTAAACAGAAATTTGATTAGAAGGTGTATATATTTTTGATATAATCCATGATATTAAGTTATGAACATTTTTTTCTTTTTTTCTTGTTTGTAATGATAGTCAAATCAAAATTTCAATTTGAGTTTCGGACCTTAACATTAATAATCCTCCACTTTATTCTTTGTGCTCTTCTTTCTAGTATTTTTTTTGTGTGTGTGTGTAAAATTCATTGTTCTTTGTTTTAAATGATTAATCTACAGTTTATAAAATAACTTTTTTTTGTTAATGTACAAATTTAATAAAATAAATGTAAAGGCATCTTAATATAATTTTTCCAGGCCACGAGATCCGTTGAACCACCCCGAATATACATAAACTTATTTTCCATTTTTATCTAAAATATAGACATGAGGTGATTGTTAAAGCTATTCTCTATATGTTAAAACTCCATGATACTGTCTAGTTTCTAGAGACGAGGCCGAAAATAGCAGAAGAGCGCTATTTCTAGAGTAAATTTCTTAAAATTATCGCTTTCGCTTAGGAGAATTATCAAATAATGTTATTTATTTGTTAATTCCGCTAAGCGAAAGCGATAATTTTGAGAAATTTACTCTAAAAATAGCATTATTTATCTAATATTTAGATCGATAAAGTCGTTCAATCTATAGGATATTTCCTATCAAATAATAACTCTAAATAAATAAGCCACTTTTTCCACCAGAAAACTAACTATAACGGACCCCACAGCCTAAAAAAAAAATCTGATCCAATTATCCTCCCGTTAATTAAGTGACTTTATTAGATAATTAAATAACTTTACATAGACAATTTCACTAAATTGAATGAGCTTTGAAAAAGACACACCTATTTGAGAAATTTGGTTTTCCAAGAAGTTGCTATTAGGATTTTAGCTTTTGCGTGATGAGCTGTGACTACTAGAAAAGATGTGATAATGGCCCGTAACAAAGTTGGTTCACATGTCCTTGCTGTCATATTCCTTGTATTTTTCTTTTAAGGGGATATATATATATATATATATGTCAAAGATTTATTTATTGAGTACATAATTTTTAGATAGAATTTATGAAAAAATGGATTAATATAATAGATAGTTGAGCGTTGTCATAATTATCCTTTTATATTAATAGTCATAATATTATTGTTATAGTTTCTTATCTTTCAATTTATGTGACACCTCTAAAATTATAATTAATGAAATCTAAATATTTTTACAATTTATTATAAAGAAATTATGTTTGAAGTGATTACTTTGGATCTATTAGTTCAAAATTATGATGAAGAGTAGACATGCACTTTGCACTTTTTTCCAAAATTTAGTGGAAGCTTTTGGCCATATGATTGGGACACTGATGAATGAATATAAAGTTTTTGGCACTATATATGCTTATTATTTGCCCCCCAAAATATTAAAATTATCTGCTACAGCATACTACTAAGAAAAGTATAAAAGTAGATACAGTTTTTCTGGCCATTGATTTTAAGTTTATGGGTTGTTGAGTCATAATTTTTTTTTAATTATTAGGTTTTAAATAGATTATTTATATAGATTAAATAAATTTTTTAACACAAATATAAAATTTGAGTTAATACTATTAATTTGGTTGAACTTGTAGCTAGTTCGCTTGTAAAGATATGACAACTGGACCTAACTCAATCCCAAAAACTAGCTCATAAGGATAGGTTTATCCAAGTTCATTCTCATTCCTCTACCAATGTGAGACTTTTTAACATAGCCTATTATGGCTCCGCCGCCACCACCAGCAGAACTCTATTAGGCATTAATCAAATCCTTACAGCCGGATAGAGTTTTGATTATAAGTTCGACTAAATTTAATAATTTTGATAAAATTTTATATACTTATTTTTTAAAGTAATTTAACAATTTATTTAAAATCTAATAAATTACCTTTTTCAAAATTTTAAGAAATTATAAACTCAAAATTTTATATGGAAAAACTACACAAAATAGATTAAGGGAGTAAATTATTTAACCTGATTGGACCAAAGGCCCAAAGTAATTATAACACTACTTCGCCCCCTTCTTCGGCCCATGTCTGTTTTCGCGTGAGCTTCATGATACTGTCAATATATATATATATATATATAAACAAAAAATAATTGAGCAGTGTTTTTATTGCCGCGTTTTCTCTTCATGATACTATCAGAGTATATATACACTCATATATACTCTGATGGTATCAAGAAGTAATTGAACAGTTTATTCAGTGATTAGTTATTTTTTGCTCTTTGATAACAACACAGTATCAAGGAGGCTAAGCATTTTTCACTGCAGTGTATTCAGATCTTGATACATTCATAATGTTATCAGAGTATATATATATACTATAATTGAGCAATGTTTTTCCCTTCATGATACTCCGATGGTATTAAGAAGACGTGTAAACTCTATTTTTGAAACATAAAAATAATGGAGTATTCAAAATAAATAGTTTCCCAATTTGAGTATAACAATAATTAACCCATTTTATATCCGGTCCTGTCAAATGAAAACCACACATGCATGTGTTGATCTTGTAATCCGTTTAAATATTATTTTCTTTTAATAGGAAACTTACACCACGTTCCTATATATATAGATTTTGCTGAAATTCAAGCCTATCGAAATTTACCCAAGGCAAGTCGTAGTCAATAATCTAATCAATTAATTCGATATCCTACTTCAACAATATTTCTTTTTCCTTTTTTTCTAGACCTTCTGCTAAAGTCTTGGTATTATATTATTATATGAAAAAGGATATAAAGAGCTAATTAACCCTGAGCAGAAATTAAATCTTGATAGTAACATCTTGATAGACTTTTGCAGTACTTCTAGAAACCCAATAGCAATGGTAACCTTTTATGATGCTTATTAGAGAAATTCAATTCATCAAGAAAACTCTTCCCCTTACTTGCAAGAAATCTTATATTAATATATGTTGTGGTAAAATACTTAAATTAATAATTATTTTTAAAAAATGTGTAAAATTTAAATCGGTCAAAGTAAAAATGAACAAACCCAATAATTAAGTGTTGATTAGATCTTGGAATTAGCGAGTGAACTAGGAATGACAAAATTAGTCCATGAAAATATGATTCATCCAATCCGTTTAAGTTTGACGGGATCATGATTCACTCTGATTCGGTTCATTTTGACCCGTCCATTTCAGTTCATGCATCTAAAACTAGACAACTATGTAGTCCAAATTGATTTATAACAGAAATTCTCAAAGTATTTTTTCAAAAGTATTTTTTTTTATTTGATATGTTATAATTATAGACACAGTGAAGAAAAAAATTAGGTACTTGAAAAAATATAAAAGAACCAAAAAAAAAAGAAATTAAAACTCAGTTTGTTTGTTTTTTGCTTTTTTGTTTTTTAAAAAGTTTCTAGGTCATCTGGTGAGTTATAAATTAGAAAGAAAGTTTACAAGAATACTTGATCTTAGCCTCAGTCTCCTATTATAATACAAAGATAAATACAACTTTATCCTTCAAAAAAAAAAGAGGAGAGGTGAAGCTAGAAATACAGTCATTCCAACCTTCGCAAAAATAAACTACGTATACAATTAGCTAACGAAAAAAATTGTCTTATCGTATTTGATCCTTATAGAAAGCATTTGGCTCTTGTCTGGGATGGACCTTTAGCCCATAAAAAGTACGTTGTTGAGATTCATTCTGACTGTTAACTGCAAATTTGGCTAAATAATCTGCTACCTCGTTGGCCTCTTTAAAACAATGCTTCACCGTGACATTACCTTATTTCTTCAATTGTTGTAACTCCTCTATGATGATCAGGTACAGTAAGATTTGGCCTTATTGGGTTATGACCCATTTTTAAGATCATTTTAACTTAATTCAGCTTGGTCCAACGTATAATAATTTAGTCTATTATTAATTTAGATATTTTTTTTTATCATTATAATTCAATTCAATCCATTTATTTATAAATTTGACTCATTTTAATTCATTTAAATTCAATCTAACCTGTGCAGTTGACACCCACCATTTAAACCATAATCAACATTACCCCCTTCATGGTGCATAGAATTAAATCAAATTAAGTTGGCAATCAACGTTTTTTTTCTTCCTGGATATGTGTGTGTGTTTCTTGTATGACTAAAGAATAAGAAAATACTTGACAAATCAACAATTGTGGAGTATCGCTTTAATGTTAATTTCCAATATTTGTACACAAGAATAATTAATGTACTAATAAAACTTGTATAGGAAGAAATTGTCTAATTCATGATAAGATTAGAAAAATCTATACCCGCTAGAACGACAAGGAAAAAAAAATAATCAGGAAGTTTATGATTATGAACAAGTCTTCAAGGAATAAATAATTGAGAATTTAGGTGGTGTTCATCCACTTGAAATATGTATTATGGTGAAAAGGAATATGTCGCTTTCAGATAAGTAATTAGCTATCATGTCTATATATGTCTGATTTTCTATATTGACTAATTAAGCGATTCTCTGAATATAATTACATGTATTTAGTCATTATTAGTTGTGTCGGAAAGTCTCAAGTTTCAGCATAATTAAATGGAAGTAGTAGTACTTTACCTTTTTGATAGTCAATCATCAATAAATATATGATAAAAGCAAATTCTTAATTACAACTGTTTATTTACAGAAGAAAAAAAAAGAACTCGAAGAAAACACTACAGAAGGCAGCACACACCCTATTTATAAAGGCATGTATCAATTGTTTTAAATTTAAACAATGTATTTAGTTACTATACAAACAGGTTTTTAGACACACTTAAGATTATTGGAGGATAATATTATTATTATAATTCCATTATTCATAATGTATACAGAGATTTAAAAAGAGGACGAGCTTTATACAGATATTTACACATGCTTAATCACTGGTTTACTACTAAATCTTAACTGTTTATCATCTTTAATGGAGATTCCGTCCACAGTAATTAGCCTCAGAAATGCTGTAAATTCCGATTTGACGCATTCACATTACCCAAAAAACTTACCAAATCTTGCCTGTACGGCAAGTATGACTTCCGTTTATCTTTTCCGTTTTCCGAGCAACGCAATGCCGGAAAGTCTTCAACGGCGGAAACTTTTCCGGTAATCTTAGCAGAGTCAATCCTCGTACTCTCTGTTTTGTCTTCTCTCTTTTTGAACTGATTCGTCAAAAACACGAAAGTTTCCTTACCCTCGCTGTTACTCCGGTGAATGAAGTCACGTAACCTCCACCGCTTAGTGGAGGAGCCAGTGGAGTTGCTCTTCTTACACAATTCAGATGGAGACTCTTCCGCCGATTTCGGCCTCCACACACAGTATGTTCCTGAAGTAATTCCTTCTAGGTCGTCGACTTCCGACGAGGAAGACGACGACGCAATTTCACGATCTTCGATAAAAAGCTTCCTTAACGAAACTCGATTTGATTTCCGCGGAGTAGAAACTTTCTCCGAATTACAACCGGTGTCATTTAACAATAGATCTCTGTTGAAAATTGGACGGATCTGACCGTTGTAGAAGATTTCATCAGCAGAAATAGGTGAAAATTGATCAGATCCTGCCGTCACAAAAGCAAAATCAGAATCGTCATCATCATATTTGTTTACTTGATTTTCATGGTTCTCATACTTGAAGGAAAATTCGGAGTCTGTTTCATTTTCAGCTGTAAATTCTTCGACAACTCTAGCAGCAATTTCTGCGAGATTATTAGTACGAGTGAAACTAGGAGACTGAGATACTGCTGGACTCGCTTGCATATTTCTGGTATTAAAACACTTTCCCTCTGTTTCTCTTCAAATACATAGAGGGAATAAGGGGAGTGCGTTATCTCAGATTATATATATAGGCTAGACATACAGGGGTGAAAAGTGATGGTTCGAATATGGAGGCAGAGAATTTTAATAGCTCAGTGATTGATTGAATTTTAATTTTTTCGATGAGAATTTGATTTTCTACATCGTAATTCCTCTTTTATTTTAATATATTTTAAAATATGAACGTAGAAATTATTATTTTTAGATAATGCATGCACCAAATTTCGTTAATATGGCAATGATTAAATGATAAATATTGTGTGTTTAAATGACATATCGTAAAAAGAAATACATACCTTATTCAGTAGCTAAATTTTTCATCAATTCAAAACTTTAACATATACGATACGTTAGAATGTATGCTTCCATCAGAATAATAGGGATCGGGTCCCTTATCAAAAATCAGTGCAGAAATTTAAAAAACAGAAAGATAAAATAAACACAAAATTTTTACGTGGAAACTCCTTGTTTAAGGAAGAAAAACCACAACCTGTCCTACAGGATCTCAGCACAAATCTTTACTAGAACAACTGAGTCAAGATTCAGATTACAAGCTACTGTAACCTAGGAATTGTACTCATAATCCCTCTCCACTCATTGTAACAACTGTTACAGACCTGAAACAAAAACTCTATAGCTTATTAAATCACTAAACTCCTAGATGATTTAGAATTCAGATGGTCTCCATAACTAGCTCTAGTTACATCGACAAGATGAACAAAAGATATAACAAATGAGAGTTGATCTAACTTCCTTTACAGATTAGGAAATAGACCTTACAAAATTAAGAACAAGAAATTACAACTCTAAAAACAAGATCAAAAACATTGATAACTCTATCAGATATTTGATCTTCTTCACAAGCAAATTTTCAATACTTGAGAGAATGAACTTATATGAATATTCCTTTTCAGATTCAAAAATCCAAGTGATTTATAAGTTCCAAGCTAAAGCTACTACTTAGAAGAAATAAATGATGTTTTATTAATTCAATTAAATGTTTGACGTTTAAAACAAACAATTCTTAGAATATTTATTAGAGGGAAATTTTCAAAACAACAATATTTTAGTGTTTAATAAGACTTTTTAGCTACATTTTAATATTTATTGAAAATGATAATATTTTGACTTGCTATTTCGCCCCTTTTTGTATTTTATTTATTTTTACTTAATAGAATACAACTAATAAAAAACAGATTGGAGAAAATTATGGAAGAGGATCTTTCAAATATGGTAATGTTTCTCTGAAAATATTCTGCTCCTTACATTAGATATTACGAGATCCAAACAGGTGACTTGAATTCTCATTTTTCTCTCTTCCTCCGTTAATGAGCTTCAATCTTCATCATCATCCTCCATTAATGATTCATTTTTTGTGTAAATGCAATTCATTTGATAAAGTTTGTGGTTAGAAAAGGGAGATCGATCCGGAGAATTCAAATTCATGCTAATATCAATCAGGTATTACGAATTCAAAATACGATTTGAATATTTTATTTCGAATTCAATTCGTTTTGAAAGCATCATATCGAAGAATTTTTCTGGATACATTTTTACTTTAAAACGAATTGTGTTTGCATTGTGTGTTGAAATCTTATTTGATACGATATTTCGTTTGTCGTGTGGTTTTGAGTACAAATCAGAAGTATAAAAAATACAAATTGGATACAATTTACATGTTCTGTATTTTTTTAGAATTCGGTATTTTGATTATTTTTGGAATACAGACTGGTAGAGTTATACAATTTTTGGAATACAATGTAATTTAGATACATTTTGGTGTGCATCTTTAAAAAATTAATTTTTTCTAGATACAAAATTTGTATCTTGATTTGAATGTGAATATTTTTTTAGTCGTTGAGTACAAATGCATTTGTAATACAATTGTTATTGAATCTTATAATGATACTAAAATTTGTATTTTTTTAATGATTGAAATATATTCTTTTTTGGTATACAAATTGGTAATACAGTTTGTATTTATTTTTGGAATGGAGTCTGTATGTTTATTTATTTTTTGGAATACAGATTGTATGCTATCTATTTTGAATACATAATTGCACCTAAAAAAAATACAATTTTGAGGATATAATGGTTGAATGATTTGTACTTTTAATGATTTAAATACAATTTCTTTTTTTGGAATACAGTTTAGGTATGGGGAGCATTAGTTTTCTGATTATGCATTTTGAATGATGCAATGATGATAATTGTTATGTTGGTTACACGATAGAGGCTATTATGATGGAAGAGTATGCAACATTTAGAGATTTAATGGAGGAGGTTGCAAAATAAATTGATGTTGATTTGAGATACAATAGTATGAAGCTGAAGTATAAAGTTGAAGGTAGTAATGCACCTTTGGAAATTAGTGTGGTTGTAAGGGTCACAATAGGAGGTCACGTAGGAATGGATTACGTGATGCTTAGTTACTGAACTTTGTATTTCTTTTTAAAGTAATTCTGAATTTTTTTAGTAATCTGAATTTCTTTGATATTATTTCGTTGTAACAAATTACTATGGTTGATCCATATTTATTATATATTGTTGTTTTCAATAGTATCCTCAATTTTATACATTTTGTATGACATTGATTTTTTAAAATAATTGTAGTATAATTTGACTTACTTATAAAAAGATATTATATGAATATAATAGTAATAATTAAATAAACATTAGGATACATACATAAAAAAAAGGGTATAATATTAATGTAAACGTGAGAATGAAATAGAAGTTATTTGTTTCATGCAAATATGAATGAATACAAATTTAGGAATGGTACTACTTTCTGAATACAGGTTAGAAAGGATACAAATAGAAATAATACAATTTATCGCTTATAATAAATAGGAAGGATACAAGTTATCACTTATAACGACTACAAGTTGTTTGTATCATATGAATATGAATGAATACATATTTAGGAAGGATTCAACTTTCTGACAAAAATTATGAATATACATATTGGAATGAATATAAATCAGGAAAGGGATACAAGAATCTGGAAAAAAAAACTATAAATTTTCTTTAAAAAATATTAAATACAAATGAAAAAAAGGAGGAAAAGAATACTTATACATAGTCAAGAGAGGGTTATCATTTGTTTTGAAATAGATACAATTATTTTTAGTATACTGCCATGTTTAATTGTATTAATATTTGCAATTAATCATTGATGAAATGCAGCATACATAAATAAAATAGAAAAAATAATCTCGAAGAACTAAAGAAAAATCACAAATAACACAAATCAAAAATCTAAAATCCGAAAAAATTACACATGATATATGATGAAGATTTGGTTACCTAAATCAGTGGGACTCTTTTGGAAAGAAATTTTAGATTTTTTTTAAAAAAGGTGAAGAACGAAGAGAGAAAAGCGGGAAGGTGAAAAATGAAGAGAGAAAAACGAAAATATGGAAATGAACGTGGGTATAGTTTTTTGATTTTTAGATTTCACCTTTTTTAAAAAAATTTAACTAAAAAGGTGGGTATCAGTTGAGAAAAAATAGTAATTAGATTAGGATACCTTTAATTTGCTATTTAAGTATAATATTGCTGTTTTTAATATTTTTTTTAAATTGTAGTCATTTTCACTAAATAAGTTGAAAATTTTGACTATTTCACTAATTTTTTCTATTTATTATTGTGTTGTTCCCTTCCCTTAATGGTACTTTTAGTTATGTAAAAATTTAGGAAAAATTACTTGATTGAGTGCTTTTTAAAAATTAATTACTGATTTTAGCGATATTTTTTTATTTATTACCATTTATAGCAATACATAGCAATATTATGATAAATCTACACTTGTATTAAAAGTGAATTATGCATACAATATAAATATATTATAAGTGTTTTAAAATATATATTATGTTTGTATAGTAAGAAACTGACATAATGTATTATAAGTCTATTAAAATATGTGATAAATGTATTATCCATCTATAAAACTTGTATCATATATGTTTTATAAATAGTTTTCTGCAATATGTATTAAAACTGTATTATAAGTGTTCAGTGAATTTTTTTTATTGCTATAAATGGTAAATATTTTCTTAATATTGTATATTTATATAAGTTTCCCTAAAATTTAAGTGGTGTCTACCAAACCCTTTGGGCTTCTAAATTATCGAGAACAAACACTTCTATTGTGAGGCCCAAGATAGCAAGCCCTTTTAACTTTATTGCACTCAAGAGCACAAACTGGTTTGAGAGGTCAGGCCCAAATGTCCTTATCCTGGAGGCCCTTAATAATTCAAATGAACCATTCGTGTAAAGGCTAACAAGTAAACCATGATCAATATGTTGAGTTCATGATTTTACAAATTTGCCAAGTGCTGAACGATAGTAGTAGTATTAATTCTTTTTCAACTCCTTCCTAAGAGGCTTTCATCATTTTTTTGTTTGTTTGGTGACTCGAACTCACAACTTTAGAATTGGAGATAAGAGATGCTTATCATCCGAGCAACTCCATCTTATCTGCTTTGTCTTGTATCATTAACTTTACTTTTCAAAATACTACTTGATGTTAAGTATGGATTATATTAAGAATATTATGTACATATTAATCATTAAAGCCAACATATTCCCATATATATATATATATATATATATATATATATCACATATGTTAAGTCGTGGTATCAACACTAGGTTCATCTTTATACGAATAAGTATATGTAGAGATTTAATAAATTACTATAGTTTGGAGCATAATTTTCACTATACCAGCAGCCATAATCTACATAATTACAATTCATAGCTACTAGTTTGGAGTTCTATCTATCGCTCAAATTCATTGTATAAATTTATTTGCTTAATTTCACTGAATACCTGCATACAGTCTTTTATTTTAATTATATTTCAATATCTATATTATTGATTGTTGATGTGCGATTTGTGTACGCTTTTGATTGTATACATTGTTTATTGAAGAGACAGACCATGGAGAGAACACAAAATAGAGCAAATAGAGAGAGGGAAAAAAATGAGAAAGAGAAGAAAATAGGAGGAACAACCAAATAATAGGGTTTCAAGAAAAAAATTTGATGTATATTAGATATTTATTAGAAAATTCAAAGTGCAATTATATTTGATGATTATTTTAAACTAACATTATAAAAGATAATTAGAAGTCTAAAGTTGGCTAAGCCAGATATTTACCCTTAAGTTTGGGAAGGTCCATGTTTCTATATATATTACTTTATAAATTAGGCAAAACACTTCTCAAGAGGATCTATAAATAACAGTACAAGTCCATCTACATAATTTTTTGGAGAATCAGAAAATGTCTTTATTTTATTTTTTTTATTCATCAATTTTACATAACAACAACAACATACCCGATATAATATTCTAATGACGAAAGAGTAGCTATAAACGTTAAAATTGAGAGTATGAACACAAGTCTAATTAGGGCAAAGCAGTAATCAACGCAATCTTATCTTATGTGTAAATAAGATCATCCAGCACTCAAATTCAAATAAAATAAAATAAAAACGAGGATATATACATGCATTTTGTTAGATAATGTCCAAAAGAATAGAGCCAAATATGTACATTTTAAAAGAAATTCAAAGGAAAAATACTAGTAGCAAGACAGGCTGATGGACGCACGGTCGTCTTGTACCTTCACGTTTCATGAATGGGACCCATGTTGGCTTCTCTCGTTTATTAGTTAGTGTTACTATCATTATTTTATTCACGTCTTACTTATTTAGTAAAAAGTTTATAGGTGTTAGCAATTTTTTATTAAAAAAAACTCTAAAATACCTCTTAACTATGTGAATTGGTATAAAAATATCCTTTGTCTGTCTATTGAGCCTAAAATGTCTCCGACGTCAACCTTTGAGTTCTGTTTTATCCTTATCTCTAACAGTCAAAAATATTTAAAATGGAAAAGGGCCAACAATATCCCTGAACTATAGAAAAAGGTTTAAAAATACTCTTCATCCACCTTTCGATGTAAAAATACCTTTTTATTTATCTTTTAATCTAAAAAGACATTTTCATTTACCTTTTTGACTCACTATAACCCTTGAAACTAACAACCCTTTATTTATTTTTTATTTTTTATAAATATCTATAATGTGTCATTTTCTTATTGGATGAAATAAAAATTCTACCTCCACTAAGAAAATATATAATTTATATAAGCCAAAAATAATATACCTCTTCAAGACCCCCATTTTTTTTTAAAAAAATCTAATAGTTTTTTGTTGCCGTAGTTTTTTTTTTTAAAAAAAGTTTGTTTTGGAATCATGAAGAAGGATATTGTTTTGATTTGGGTAAATTATGGAGAAAAATATAAAATAAAAAAAAATTATTTGTTGTCATTTTTTTCTTTTAATTTAGTTTTTGATGGTCATCAAGCATGTATATTGCTTTTGGATTGGATAAATTATTAGAAAAAAACTGGAAAACTTTTTTTAAAAAATCTTTTAGTTATACGTATTATTAGAAGGTAGTTATACAATAGCTATCTAAAAACTATCTTGTAAAAACTAAAAAAAAATATTTATTTATTTTTAACCATCTTGTAATAACTAATTTAGTTTAAAATAATTTTTAACTAGCTTGTAATAACTAGAAAATAATTTAGTTATACGTATAACTAAAATCTTTTAGTTATTTTATTTTTACGTATTGTAAAAAAATCAGTATTATTAAACAGAAAAGAAAAATCAAGCCAAAAACTAAATAATCTTTTTTCTATTTAACCGGATAAAAAAAATTAGTCTTGTTTATCAATGTAGCTTTTAAAAAAAAATGGAAAAGGGGGAGGGGGGGTATCTTGAAGTAGTATATTGTTTTTGGCTTAGATAAAAAAAATTAGTGGAGGTGAAATTTTTATTTCATCCAATAAGAAAATGACACATTATAAATATTTTTAAAAAATAAAAAATAAAGATACGGTTGTTAGTTTTAAGGGTTATAGTAGCCAAAAAGGTTAATGAAAACGTATTTTTAGATTAAAAGATGAATAAAATAGTATTTTTAGACCAAAAAGTGGATGAAGCTAAGGGTATTTTTAAACGTTTTCCTATATTTCAGGGGTATCTTTATCCCTTTTCCGTTTATAATTATATTGACTGTTTAGTTTAATAATATGATTCAAAAGTCTTCTTTATTTTTTTATTAAATTTTAAATTCTGTGTCAAATCAAAATTAGATAAATAAATTAAAATGGAGGAAAAGTCCTATTTATAGAAAAAGTAATTTTTTTCATATAAAAACAAAGTTACAACTTTGAATCTCAAAATAATCTTTTAAGAAATCTATTATCAACTTTGCATCTTAAAAAAAAACTAGAAAAATACACTTTAAATTAAAAATATATTATTATTTATTATTTAAAATTTAAGGTCTTCGATTTATTTTTGACTTTAGGCCGTAGAAATGTTTGAGTTGCCTCTCCTAGTTTGTTGAGACTTCTTTGTTACTTTGGATAATATTATTGTCCAATTCATACTAGTCCCGTTGTCCATCAATCAAACTCACTTTGTCGGCAAAAAAGAAAAAGAAAAGAATTTAGGATGTTGGTGTTTTAGTAATTATAATCTGACAAATAATGCAAAACAATTTCTATAAGACATGTTAAGTTATATTGATAAAAGTATTAATAACTTCTAATTACACAATCCGTGAATACAAATTAAAACTATGTACATGCAATAGCCATACACTTGACGAGGTGCTCTCATTTTACTTTTGTTGATGTGCATGCATTTGATATTTATACTAAACTAGTGAATGTTACTAATGATCAAGTGTCTTTATAAGTACTCTCAATAATCACTTAATGATGATATGATATGTATTTTCACTTTATAATTTTCTCATATGGTTAAATTGTGTACTTTTATATTTTCTCTTTTAATTTATATATGTGATATATTTTCTTTATACTTTCTATCCAAATGAATGATATCTTTTTATATTTAAAGATAATTTAATTTTTAAAATTTTTAGTTTACCTCTAATTATTGAGATGATTCACTGTCACATGTTTGGTTTAGATCACAAGTACGTATGCAAAAATCTTTCTAATTTCTTTCTTAAATATTTTTCATAATTAAGTGCATCACATAAATTAATACAAAGGATCAAGGATGGAGCTAGTAAGAGCTTAGGAGTTCATCCGAACCTCCTTTGGTGGAAAATTATATTATTTATACATGGTTAAAATTATATTTTATGTAAATATAATAGATGTTGAACCCTCTTCAATTTGTTTTTCGTATGTCTACTTTTTCATATTTTGAATCCTCTTAATGAAAATTTGAGTGAGTATTTACCCTACTTCTATGTAACAAACAATAATAAGTACAAAAAATAGGATGAAATTTAAGCAAGCAACCTAATATATATGTGTCAAAAGATTCGGGGAATAAAAATAAAATAATTAAACTTGTGTTGGCAAAGGAATACTATGGTCCCAAACACAATCAGGTCCATTCTTTTTTAGATTCGACGAGGCAACACAAGTTCAAATTTTTAAAGATATATCAAACATATTGCACGTAGTAGTATTAATGATGAGTATTTCACATGCATGCATATATTATATGGTCAAATATAATTTCCATGCACAATTCCAAGTCATGACAAGCTGCTGATAATTATATATTCTCTTACTTTTTCTTTCATTCTCTTTATATTTTCTTGCTTACCATGCAACGACAATCTTGCATGAGAAGAAAGGCAGATCAAATCATTTCATTTTAAAGTTTCACCAAATTAATATAGTATCTACAACTTTTGGGCCATATATATTAGGAGGGTAATTACGTAGATATGGTTAAAAATAAAAATAAGTTATGAAATTGATTTCTCATATAATCACTCAACTAATATAGTTATCATTTTGTAAATTCATGTTTCTACTTGATTTCAATTAGTCTAATGACTGGCTTAGAAATCAACTCATCATGAGCTATGATACTATGAAAGGAATAGTGGTACAGCCGCGGCGCGAAGGGGTTCATTCGAATTTCATTCGTCAAAAAATATATGTTGAATAACTTTACGGAAATTTCTGACTCCACCACTCAGTATAACTCTTGGGAGTTAATTAGTATAACTTAATTATGAGTTTTGAATTCGATAAAATGCAGCTCATTGCAAGGATTCTTGAAAAGACTATTTAATTATACATATTCAATAGTTTTCTTAACAGAAAAATACAAGGTTAAGTCAAAGCTATTGAGTTCTACAAAGTCCGTTGCAACGTACAACTCTAACTTCGCCTTTAATTTGAAGGTACTTTAATAGATATGGTTTTAAAATTCAAAAATTGAAAGTGAGCTATGATACTACTATGTATGAAAAAAAGAGAACACCTCTTGGGATAGCTTGAATATCAAGATTTTCCAGTAATGCATAGTATAATATTGGGAATTAAACTCCTTATAGTTATAATTTGAACGTAAATTACTGTTGTCAACGGAATAAGAAGCATCAAGAATCAAGATTCATGTAATATACTTGCTTTAGGGAAATTCTGCTGGTAGCTTTTTCAACAAATAATTCAAGGAAAAGTTTGGCTATTTTCCAATCCAATTCCTTAATTTGTTGTAAAGAAAGGAATTAATGAAGAACAAATACTTACTGAATATTGAGGGCGCCAAAAAGTATATATTCTTCCTAATTTAAACAGAAATAAAGAATATTTACAGATCTTGGAAGCCCTCCTTATCCAATGCCAGTTGCAATATTTTCATTAAATTGAATTGTATTAGAACATATACTCACTCAATCCCAATTAGTACGACTCAATTTTCATTTTAGTCGATCTAAAAAAATGACAATACACTTCTACATTTAGATCACAAATTTCAAAAGTTTTTCTTCTTAAATTTCGTGGTAAATCAAACTTCATCGCATAAAATGAAACTGAGAGAATCTTTTTTTTTTTGTTTTGAGCATCTACATGATATGTGAAATGTACTTGCAAGTTTGTTAAATATAGGGATTCTAGGAGTATCTCACACGTTATCTAATGATAGCAAAAACTTTTGGTCCTCTTCTTATTAGGACTTTAGCGGATTTTACGATCGATGCTTGATTTTCTTTTGCTTTTTTCCCCTCCTTGATTTTCAAACACAAATTTTATCGCAAAAGTTGGGAATTCTCTCCTTTTTTTTTTAATTTACAAAGAAAAGAAAAAAAAGGGACAAAGTAATGATGAAATTAATTGGTCCTAACATGTGATGAAGAGATCTTTTCTCCAAGTTGAGGAAAAAGATGATTGTTCTTTCTTTTTGTCATTTGGCTAAAGAAAGAAAGAAAGTAACATGGAAAATTTCTTTTTCATGCTTGGGTAGTAGTATAAGATTAATTGGAAAAGATGAACTAATTATTGTCATAGCTTTTCAAGTCACTTTCCTCCCAATTTTGGGGTTCTAAAATCCAAGGCTAAAGGGTGAAAGGCTTAGGGAACCATTTATATATTTATCTTTTTGGAATAAAGCACAAAGGATATGGTATGATATCCTTATCACCGTATTACTTTCCATTTGTTTTTTTTGAAAACACTAGTAGTTAGTAGCAACCTTCTATTTTAGCCGCGCGCTAAATTTTGTGTGTGGATCATTTGGATTATTGAGTATATATACTATGAAAGGATTAGGAATAAAGTTATATGAGATAAAGTGGAAGGACAAGATAAGAAAAACAAAACTAAGATAATTAGAACATTTAAAAAGGAGGCGCACAGAGACACTAGCAAGGAAATGTGAGAGTTTAACCATAACAGACTTTAGTAGAAGTATATATTCTTCATATTACATATTTTTATCTAATACGGAGTATTTTCTTATGACGGAGGTAATAATTGTCAAGTTCCACTTCGATGGAGAGAATTTGGAGTTGAGTTACGTACTTACGTGTAATGTCTAATTTGCATAAAAATCTCCAACTTTGATATTTGTGTAGAAATTCTCTCTTTTTAGGTTTAAATTTTAATGAAATTTTTTAAAATTAATACCCTTCAATTGAACGATAAAAGTAGTAAAGTAATGCCAACAACTAGCATGTAAATCATGATAAGTCGATATGATTTTATGCTACACCTAGTTATTTTACTAGATTGTCACAATCCATATCGAATAGTCATAATTACATTTATACAAAAGAAAAAAATCTATGACTGTTCAATTATAACAGACAATAAGACTTCATGCTATATTCAACCTAATAATCTTATAGGATAAATTCTCAATTCATATCGTATTATCACGATTTCAATATTACAAACAATCAAGCATGTGTTATTTTGCTAATTTTATACAAATCATATAGTGTTAAGAGGTAATTACATAATATCCCTACTCTAAAAATTCCCTATAATTTAAGGATTTCGGATACATCACTCAACGTCCCGATATATTGCGTCTCGATTTCGGATACATCTCTCCATGTTTCGATACAATGATGCCCAATTTCGAATACATTGAATTTAATGTTCCGATACATCGTGTTCCGATTTCAAATAAACACTCAACGTCCCGATATATCGCATTACGATTTCGAATACTCAACATCCCAATATGTCGATCGCTTCCCGATTTTGAATACTTCGATACATTACCTTTGTAAACTATCACATTGATTGAGTAAAAGGATTATTGTGATTTTCTTTATTTCTTATATGATTTTGGACAATTAATTCAACGTTGTAACTTTTTTAATGAGATTATGAGGCCGTTTGAATTGGCTTATAAACTGTTTTCAGCTTTTTTTAAGTATTTGGCTGGCCAACTTAAAGTCATTTTGTACTTAAAATAAGCCTCAATAAATAGTTGGGTTTATTTGGATGAACTTATTTTAAGCAGTTTATAAGTTGAAAATAGCTTATAAGTCAAAAAAAAGTAGGCCTTCACCTATTTTTTTTTTAACTTATAAGCAATTTTTAACTTATAAACTGCTTTAAAATAAATCAATCCAAACAGGCTGTATATATGTCCATGGTCAGCAGAAGGGACACGTCACACGCGAATATATACCTTGCTTGTACGAGTCGAAGAAGAAGAAGGGTCCATGATGTCTATTGGGCCCCCAGTTCTAGTTTCGGGTCCACAATTTAGAGTGTCGTTTCGGTTTTGAAGCCCAATTTGTTTACACCCAGGGCCCATTTCCCTTTACTCTTTATCGAGGACCCAAATATTCTCAATTTACGTGTCACTGTCAGATGTATCCCACCAAACCCAAATCCAATGTTGACAAAATCGCAGCCGTCCAATTCGATTCTGCTTTAGTAATGATGCAGTCAAGCTTAACCAATGTGGGCCCTATTCAATGAGCAGACAGTGGGCCGACAGTAGCTAGGCCCACATAAGTTGTCTCTGTCCCCACCTCATAAGGCCTTTTTCTTCCTTCATATTCACGTTCTTAGCTCCAATTTTTTTCATTCTCATTTCCACATTTACATATATAGCTACAATAAGAAACTTTGTTGTGGAAATGCTCTCTATTTGAAAGAATTTTGGTTTCATATTTTTGAAAGTTTGTCTCTTTTTATTAGTAAATCAAGTTGAAAAGAGTAAGTGTAGTAATGGGGATTACTTCTTTGCAAGTTTGCATGGATTCATCCAACTGGCTACAGGTTTGTATATTACAAGATATTTTAGCCTACGTTTTGTATTCATTTCTAGCTATTTTTTGCACTTTCTAATCGATTTGAACAACATGTTCCAGTCTCTTTAAAAATGTCGACGAATGCCTATTTAATCATTTGAAAATAATGCATTTTTGAAATATCTGATAGTAACATTTTTTTAGAGTCGGAGCGATGTAACTACTTTTTTTTTCCAAGCATTGCATGATTCCAACAAACTTTTTACTTATGTGTTTCTATTGTCAGGACACAATTCACGAGGAAAGTGAGTTTGATTCATCTTCATCTCCATCAGGTGGTGACATATTCACATGCTCCAGGCCTTTAATTGAAAGAAAACTAAGACCCCAACATGACCAACCACTCAATTGCCCTCGTTGTGACTCAACACACACTAAATTCTGTTACTACAACAATTACAGCCTTTCTCAGCCAAGGTATTTCTGTAAATCTTGCAGAAGGTACTGGACTAAAGGGGGAACTCTAAGGAATATTCCTGTTGGTGGTGGATGTAGGAAGAACAAAAAAGGATCTTCCAAGAAATTGTCTAATGACACTATTACCCCTCATGTTGGATCATCTAATAATTCATCTTCTATTTCTAATAATAATTACCATGAAATGCCATTTTCACACTTTGATAATTTTATGGCAAATAATAATATTAATCATAATTTCATGCATCATGCATCTATTGAATTTATGGAGAGCAAGTATGAAGCTTTGGTGGGGACTACTAGTACAAGAAATCAAGATTTTCTTGGGAATGTCGATGTTGCTACTGGTCTGATCAATGGTTATGGTGAGATGGATAATTCAGGAATTGGACCAAATTATCAGGGTGGGTTTTGCTCTAGTACATTTGGGTTGCCCAATATGGATGGGAATATAGTTAATTACGAGGGACAAAATATAACAATGGATGTGAAGCCAAATCCCAAGATTTTGTCTCTTGAATGGCATGATCAAGGATGTTCTAATGCTGGGAATGTTAAAGAATCTTTTGGCTACTTGAGTGGAGGACTAGGATCTTGGACTGGATTGATGAGTAATGGTTATGGATCATCTGCGACGACGAACCAGTTAGTTTGAGAATTATATCAGCAAAAGGCTTACAGTCTAATGATATCGATGGATATATAGGTGTTGGTTCAATTGTTGTCATAGCACTAAGCTAAGTTACTTTCACTTTAGTAACCACTTAATTTCAATTTGTGTTGTTAATCTCATGTTGTAATCATGAGTGGTTGAGATTATCTCGGGTATAATTATTAGGCCTGAATTATCCCTACCTAAATTCCTCTGAAGGAAAGATGTACTGGTTTTGTACTTTTTTGTGAAGGATTTTCCTTAGTTTAATTAATTAAAATAATTAGCATGTTGTGTGTGAATGGATATTGTAGAAGCTGCTCAAATTCGACCATGACTTGCTTTTAAATATTCAAAAGCTTTTAGGTTATTCACATTTGTAATTTTGCAAATCTTGGTCAGCTAACAGTGTATATAATTAATGGGAGTGTTGAGGAATTCAAAGTTGTAGGCTTCTTGGATTTGATCAGATATCGAGGAAGATATTATATTGCTGTACATTACTCCCTTTTGTTTCAATTTATATGACATAATTTGATTTGACACAAAAGAGATAAAATAATCACTTTTCAGCTCATCACTAGTCATAGAAGCTTAAACTTCACAGTAAAATTATGGGACATTATTAGTTTTATATGTGAAATTTCAAACATTACTATAAAAGTGTTATCTATAAAATTTAGTGCGGAAGTAACAGTAAGTAATACAAAAAAGATAAGGTCAGGAGGGATAATACGATTCTCGCTAGTTTAGATGTGTATTTGACAATTTTACTATATTATAAATGTGTTTCTATGTCTTAACCCAAATTTAAATTTCTATGACGATAATTGTTTTTCGAAAATAAAACCTATAGTAATCACTATCGTCATGCAATTTTCTAAGAATACTTTGCGTTAAAGAGTCGCAGAAAATACTAGTAAAAATAAAGATTGAAAACCTACATTTTATATTTCCAAGGTCTTAGTTTTATTTCCATGAATAACCAAAATAAGTTATTCTTTTGTATCCAGGACTATTATGACTTGAAATAGGCCACATACAACACCTTTTTATACCTGTGTATTTGTATGTAACTAGTGGCGGATGCAGGATTTTAATTTAGGGGGTTCAACATATAAAGAAAGGAAATAAGCAAAGAAAAATTAAAGCAGACGTTTGCTAAATTTTAACTCGCCTTATTTGTCCTTTTAACATTTCTTTCCATTTTTCTCTACACCGTCGAGCTTTTTTTTAAAAATATCATTTTTTTTTAACTTTCACTTTGCACTGTCCTACTTTATTTTAAACTTTCTATTTTTTCTTTTAAATTAATGCCCCACAAAAGGTAAGTTTCTTTAAAAAGTGTGTATTGAATTATTAATATCATAATATATTTTTTTGAAATTGATAAAGAAAATAAAAAATATTATGATATTAATAATTCAATATTTACACTTTTTTAAAAATAATATATTTTTAGTACTCAATAATAATAGTAATAATAACAAAAGATGTTGAACAACATCAATATATTAATATGTAGAATGATAAAAATATAGTTGAAAAGAACTCACTATGTAACTCGATAAATAATATATAAAATTTAACAAAACGAGATATGCATAGTGTGTTATTTCTTTTCTTTTGGTGGAAAAGTGTGTTAATATTGAAAATCAGTTAGAAATTATAGAAATCTAGTTAGGGCTAATATGTGAGTATGAAAAAGAGAGAATAGGAATATTTTTCATTCCAATTACATAAAAAAATATATATAAAATATTTTAGATACAATATTTAAACTTAAGAAAAATAAAAAAACAATTAAGTAAATAACAAATATACACAAATGGGCTAACTACTTTTTATCTACCCAGCCACAATTGCTCATTTGAGAGTCAGAAAGGCTCAAGCCCAACAACATATTCAAAGCCCAAAATGCACATTATTCGACCTTAGTTATAAATTGAACCCCCTTGACCGCTAAGCCATTCTTTTCAATTGTACTAAGGGGGTTCATTAAAGGATATATATCCATAATATTCAAATTTAACCTTCTATATACAACGTAATTTTTCGATTGAGGGGGTTCGGGTGAACCCCCTCACTCCCATGTAGATCCGCCCATGTATGTAACTAGTTTAGAGCACGTGTGTCTCACGTTAATATATAAAATTATATATAAAAGGTAAATATAATATGTTTGTTTAGTTCTACACATAATTTTTATTCAAATCAAAATTTTCGTAATTGTTATCTTTGGTTTAAAATATTAAATGTTAAGATTTTTAATATAGTTCAAATAAGGAAAGAATTACAAAGAAAATTTTAAATAACTAAACATTAGAAGTATTCTTAAAAAACGATATCCCTATAACAATTTAAACATAGTACTTTAGTTAAATCGTTAATATTAAAATACGACATGAAGGCTCAATCTACATTTGCTCAATCAAAGTTGAAATGATCAGACAATGTAGGGATATAATAATATTCCATCATAGGATTTATATTAGATTATTAAAAAATAATAGTTAATGTAAAAAAATAGAAAAGAAAAAAATACTCGTTGGTTAATAATAAGAATAATGGCTCAAATTTGACCTATTGTATAAGTATACCTTTGTTTATTTTATAATGGGGATTGAATCACCTTTGTTAGGGACCGATTAATTCATAATATGAGACTTTCCTACATGAATTCAAATTTAATCGAGTTTCAATACAAATACTAAACACCTAGACATGATTGTTCTTTTATTTTTCTTTACATACAACAGAATTGTTTCTTTACAAACAAAAGAATGAAAAGAAAACTAAATCATATTATGGCTTATTCCTGTGCATAGGTTTTTTTTTTTATAGATGTGCTTTTCTATCTTAAGTAGGATATTGGTTTATTTCCTTTATTATGAATAGGAGTCTTTTTAAACCAACCTATTTTATAGAATTTTTTGGGAGTAGTTTTTTTCCTACGTTTTTTTTTGTTGTTGGTAAGATTTTTTCCTACGTTGATGCTGACGGTTGCCTCTTGGATAAATTTTTTTATGGAGAAAACTTAGAACTATTTATTACAATAAATTTAATTTTTTTTAATTTTTAAAATAACTTTTTTTTTTACAATATACTTTAGGACAAAAGGAAAAGTTAATTGATTTAGAAGGGTCCATAAACTTAGGAATTCAAGTGTTAGTAGATAATTTTTGCCTATTTTTTGGACTTTTATTTGGCTATATTATTTTTGAACGTTTTTCTTTACCTTTTTTTGCCTATTATTTGGACGTGTTTTTGATTATTTTTTGGACGTAATTATATAAGGTAATATTTTAAATTGATTTAGAAGTGTAAAATATTAGGACTTTCTAAAATAGAATTCTAGAAAAAAAATTTAAAAGGTAAAGTTAATTGATTTAGAAGTCAAGTATTAGTAGAAATCTTTTACCTATTTTTTTGGACTTTTTTTGGTTATGTTTTCCTTTTTGGACGTATTATTTTTATCTAATTTTTTTGGGATGTTTTTAGACTTTTTTTCCTTTTATGCAAAGCTTTTTTACTATTTTTTTGTCAAGTGTATTTTAGTTGCAAAAAGATTTTCCGTAAGAATTTGACCATAATAATAAAACATTCTCTAATTAATTTTTATTATATTTATTATAATTAATAATTAATATCATTAAAGTAATAATATAATAATTAAAGAAAAATGGTAAAAAAATAATTTTGTCACTATAAGAAAATAATATGGCTAAACGTTTCATCCTCCGAATCACTTTTAAAATTGAGTACTTATATGATATTTGTAGTAAATGGATCAAAATATAACAACTCAAAAAGCGTCAGTAAAAAGTAAATCGATGAAATACTAATAATACTTTACTTGTCAAACTCAAAAAATAATACTCTTTAGACTCAAACAATAATAAAGTCAAGTTCTAAAGTATATTCAAATAAGGGAAGATGTTAATAAAGTTCAAAAATTTAGGATTCCCTACATAATTTATTCAGATCAAACTCACTCTAGAATTATGTGTGAAGTTAAATAATGGTATCATAAATCTTTAATTTATTTTTATTTTTTCCAAAATCCTTCCTGCTCCACAAAATAATCTAAAAAGTGTGGGGATAATAAAGGATAATTTGAATAGACATAAAAGATAAAATTAGCAAAATAATCCTAATGATTAGTGCTATTAAATGTATACCATAAAGAATTTTACACAGTTAAATTACTTACAAAATTATTATATATTATTCTTTGTTACGATAAACATAGACTAACAACTTAGCGAATACACTAAATGGTCGGCGTAACAATAATGACATTTGTCGATATGCTACCGCCTTAACTTATTAACTAATATTAATACACTGAACTTAGAATGAAAATCTTTAGAATATTGATTAAACTTTTTTCACTTTATTAAAAGACTCCACTTTAAACAAAATCATTTTTTTACTGTTTTTCTTCAATAATTATATCATTATTATAGTGAAACCACAATTTTATCTAAAGCGGAGTCTTAGTATAGATAAGTTAATCAAACACCCAATTATTTAGACTTAAATTTTCTTCCTGTATCACACGGAGTGGTCATTTCCTTCTAGGCAAACACAATCTAGCAGTATAATTTGTACTTGTACATAACTACATACCATTAGGACACACTGAAAAACATGAAGGGACATGCTTTTCATGATCTTCAACGAATGCAACAACAATGCTTCAATTTTGAGACAAAAGCAATAAGCTGAATCATACACTTCACTGAAGAACACTATCGAAAATAGAGCGACAAGGAAAAGATCATAAGTCGCATATCGCACACAAACAAAAGAAGAGACAGACATATTTGTATGAGTATATATGTTCACTGTTACAGGGACCACCATGTTTTAGACGACAAAGCCTAAACAGATTGGTGAGTAGCAACAGATGATTAATTAAATTACGATAATAATAACAGTGAATTTGCGATCTTCCCTTGCTAATTTCGCAGTTGGTTTAAACTAAAACAGAGGATAAGTTGACAACCAACCTAAGAAAAATATAATATGGTGAACCCTCTCACTGTTGAATTTGATGGGGAAAAACCTGTGAAGAGCAGAATGGATATTGACTATTCATATAATCGATTCCCATCTTTTGACTTAAGATGAAGTTGATTAGTTGATATACATATCCACTCTTGCTACTTTATACTTTATAAACCTTTATAATCCATGCAGATAGACAGAAAAATAGGCATTAAGGTTGTCGAACATCCATTCAATAAGAAGGCAACAGCTAAGCAACACATAGAACAGGTCCAGCAGTTCTACTGAAAAATAAATAGCAAACGAGACGACATAAAACACGGGGTTCTCGACAACAGATACTAGCCTCGCATAAATATCCTAATTAATTAGATACACAGTTTCAATGCCAACTAAGGAACTACAACATTTTATTATCAACTATGACGAAGAAGAACCAACCATGGTGCTCACCTTTTTCAAGAAGCCTTTCACCTCGCTTTCCAACTTGGCTTTCATCTCAGGGGAAATATTATCACCAGCCTTCTCAAGCATTGTTGTCATTGACTCCAGATTCTGTTTTATGACGACCAGATCAGGTCCCTCACCATTTGAAGGTACTGCTCCAGAAAGCACAGCTGGGGGATGAAGTGCATCCGCGGGCAGAAAAGAATGTGCCGTCTGTTTGTTGTCAGAAGTTGAAACATGACGGAGGCGATAACTGACAAGGGCAGGTCCAAACGGGTTTCTGCTTTGTAAACACTGCAAGGCTTCCATAGCATCACTATCCTTTACAAAGACAACCTGGGCAGTAGAATCATTTAGGTACAGAATTTTGGATTCCTCTAGCGGACCAAAACTGGCAAAGGTAGCAGTGATATACTCTTTAGAAGGCACCGGTGAACCCGGTGTAAAGTATAACAGAAGTGTGTTATGATCTCCATTAGAATTGGGTATCCCAATGGCAGCAGATTTAGTAGCTCTTCTCCTTTTTTGCTTGGGTTTATCTTGACCTGTGACAGAACTCAATTCTGTGAACTCCTTTCCCTTCATATTCTGATCTGTGACCTGTCCATTCAAATCTGGTAGGGCTGAAGAATTATTCTGAATATTTAATGCTTTCTCCTTCATTTTCCTTTTCTTGCCTTCAGCTTGTGCAGAGGAAACAAGACCGGTGATCTGTGAATTATTTGGTAATGAGCTACATGCAGCATGAATTTCATTGGCATTTGGTTGTCCAGCTAAAAGTTCAGCATTCAGGAGCGAAGAGGCCCCCTGTACCCCCAACATGTTATCTGTTTGAGGACCACCTTCCAAGGGTATCGAGCCAGTGACTTCCACACTTTTCAGCAGTGGAATAAACTGGGTGTTGCTTTTACTCACATCTGGCAGATTCTCAGAAACCAACTCTTCCTTCTTCCTCCCCCTCCTCTTAGGTTCAAGTTTACCTTGAGTAGGGGCAGGACCTATAACCTGCATATTTTCAACTGACAAGCCTGCGTTATTTCCATTCAAGTCTGGTAATCCACACAATACCCCAATCTCATTATGAACCACAGCTGCAATTGTCGCCTTCTTTCTCTTTCTGTGAACTCCTCCCTTTTTGAGTGTATCAGGTCCTGTCTCTACAGAATGAATAAGGACAGAGCCATTCATACTGGTACTATCTGCAGTCATCCTGGGTAAGTTGGTTTTAGAACTAAACTTGGGAGCAGTTGCATTTATGTCATCACTTTTCTTTCTACCTCTCTTCTTGGGGAGAACACTCGGAGGAGGCTGTCCTTCAACTTGCAGATCATATCCTCCAGAGGCCAAAATATTATCAGACTCGAAAGTTTCCCGACACCCTAAAGTAGTTTCATCCATCTGAACTTCAGGATCTCTGAATGCTCTAAAACTCAAGAAAAAATCCTGGATTGGAATGGAACACGTGCTTTGAATAGGAAAGAAGCAATCAATAGCTGTCTGACATAGTTCTTGGAGAATCTCTGCTGAAGAGGCAGCAGTGAAATCTGCATTATTGCAAATGCCATTGTCAGTAACAGATTTCCTCACTCTCCTTAGTGAGTTCTTGTTACTGCTATTACCAATTTGAGTGGAGACCATAGATGGATTGGAGGAGCTCTTTACTCCTCCAGGAGAAACTTCCTCACAATCTTCAGTTTCATATTCTCCCTGGCCAGGTGAATTCTTACGGGGGGCCCAACTGTTTACATAAGGATATGACAGGTACTTGCTCTTCTTCCGTTCTCTTGACTCGAAACTTTTTTCAGATTTTCCTCCGGCATTTTCATTCGCAATATGGGAACGGGATATCATGCTCCTCATTCCTCTAGGAGATTCCAATGAGCCAGACAGCTCCATCTCAGTCATTTTACAATCATCAGAACCACTTCTACAGCTCTTAAGGACACTATCACTGCTAGACAGCTTGTCTAGATCTTCATCCCTGCTTTCTGATATCAGATTATTTGTTGGCCTGAGTTTGTACAAAGGCAATTGCTTATGGCCTATTGATCTGTAAAAGGCCAATAGGCAATTCTCAGTAACTGTGAACTCAATATTACCTTGGCTACGAAGACCCAAAGCATGGAATTTGATGAATTCAAGAAAGTTTGTAGGCTCAAATTGAGATACCGAAAAAACACTACCCCCACTCCTGTCTTCCTTTGAAGGAAAATTTTGAGCAGCAACTTGATTTTCTTTTGAAAAACAAGAACAGGTCATCTCCTGTTTTACACGCCTACCAAACTCGCCCAAAGCCTTCTCTATTGCACCATAAAAGCTTCTAGACTTATTCTGGCGAGACATCAGCGCAAAATACTCTATAAAGGGCTTTAACTGGAATGGCCGACACCAGACAGAATTAGTGTTACCAAAATGCTTAACAAAGAACCAATCCCTTTGATCACACTTCCCAGAATCTTTCGATGCGTGCGGATCACAAATCATTCCCGGCCACCACAAGTCAGTCTTCAATTTTACCCATACTAAGTCACCAACAGCAAAATTGTGTTGTTGATTATCACTGACATCGCCTTCTGCTTCGTTCCCATTGACACCCATAGGGCTGTCAGTTTTCATGGAAAACATGCAATCTGGACCATTACCACCCAACATTTGCACATCTTTATAGCTTGAATTATGGAAAGGGTACATTCCATCCGATGGACCAAATACATCCACTGTCAGAGAAATACCATCTCCAGAAACTTCTATCTTTGTAGGGGAATCATTTACGTGCACATTTGACGTGTCAATCGCTTCGACAGCATCAACCATACCAATTTTCTCAACCCCATTATACTGAGACTCATTAAAATCAGCACCCGATTCCGCAGCCGGTACATCACCATCATTTATTTCATTAGTTTCTGGAATTATTGTCCCCAATTCTTGATTTTCATGTTTCAAAGTCCCTCCTTCCATCAGATTCTCAAGAGTAACATCCTCGTTCTCCAGGCCAAGTGCCTCTAAATCAATAGCATCATCCACATCTCCAAACTTGTTCTCAACTCCCTCGAGACCATTATAATCATCCATATTTAGAAGCTTACTCTCACTCTCAACTGTCCCCTGACCATCCACTAGCTTCTGCTCAGTACCAACACCCTCTAAATCATTATTATCATCCACATTTGCTAACTTCTCCTCACTCTTAACTCCCTCTGAATCAATGTTATCATATCCATCCACTAGCTCCGGCTCAAACCCCACTCCCACTAACTCAGAGTCATCATCCCCATTTGCTATATTCTTGTGCACATTATCACTTCCAACACCATAACATTCACTTGATGGAACCTCTGTGACTGTGACCAACTCAGAAACAGCACAACTCTCACTTAAGCTAGGTAGAACAGAAACCTCTTCTAGGGTTTTACCATCTGAATTTTGACTTAAAACTGGTTTACATTCCACAGAACCCTCCACTAGGGTTTCTGAGATATTCTGTTTTTCCATTACAAACAACCACCTAAAAGGTCTCAACTTTTCTTCAAATCAATAGCTACCCTTCAATTCATCTCTGAATTAAAATAGAAAACAAAACAGAAATAAGCAGACAACCAACAAAATTCAAGAACAGAATAGAGAAAACTCTTAAAACCAAACTAAAGATATCAACTTTACTGTAAAACAAACAAAGATACACATCAAGAATAACAAATTAACAAAACTAGTAACCAGTCTAAGTACCAGAAAGAACACCTTAAAGAACATAGAAAAAATGGGTTAAAGAGATCTGATCAGAACAAATCAAGTGAAAAGAGAAAAAGGGTATGTGATTTTTCACCTTCTTTATCTGTTCTTCTTCAGTAACAGCAATTAAAATGGAATTTTTTTCTTGTTTTGTGGAGTATCAAAATGGGGTTTTTTTGGGTTAAATCTTGCAGATTTCAGTGTGTTGTGTTGTATGAGAGGAGTGAGTCGGTGGTAGAGCTCTACTTTAGCCCAACAAATGAGAACTTCACTAAATGTGCCACTTCTTGAAATCCTAGTAATTATCAACTAGAAAGGTACAATTTTGTGCATTTTGGAATTGGATTCCTTCTCTTAAAGCTTAGATATTTTTGCTTTGTCCCACTACATCTTACGGCTCAGTTGGTTTATGCATTGTAATACATGTATAAATAAATTAATCTTAGGTTTTATTTTATGTGATTATGTGATATTTTTTTTTATTACTACGTGACTTTTTACCTTTTTAATCAATGAAATATTATTATTGTGTAATTATAAGACTATCATGAATTGTTTCAAATCATAAATTTAAATTCTGTGATCAATCAAATATTTTCACGTAAATAAAATCGGAGGAGTGCATGAAACTTCCTCGTACCCATGTTATTTGTGTTTTAAAGTTTATTTGACATGTTAGGTATTTTGAAATAAATTCAACTTACTAAAAGGATTAATATTTGAGATTCGAAGTAGTACGGATTGTATATCTTTGTATATTTATTCTAATTTTGTTATTTCTGTACAATGAATTTGTAAAAATTTATCGTCTTCATATAACGAATTAGTAAATTCAACACGTTCTAATGTTTTGATAATTATAACTTTTAGCCTTTAATCAAAAATTTAACACGTGAGCGTTGACTTTTTTTTAAAAGCGGTGAAATCAAGGGTACAAATATAAATTGAAATAAGAAAACAAAGAGAGGAAGGAGGCCTTACTTCGGAAACAAAGGTAACTAACTACGCGAGAGAATAAAACTCATATTAAACACTATCCTGACATTAATTGGTGTAAGGAATGCACGATAGCGAACATCAATCTTACTTCGGAAACAAAGGTAACTAACTACGCGAGAGAATAAAACTCATATTAAACACTGTCCTGATATTAATTGGTGTAAGGAATGCACGATAGCGAACATCAATCCATCTCAATCTACTTGCTAATCACGCTTTCTAATAGCTTTCATGGAAGAGTGGCCATTTAGTTAATTATAAAAAGTTCTTATTCTCAATTACATTGAAATTGAATTGAATGTGATGGATATTTTATTGTTTGTCCGGATAAAGAGTTATCTAATCTAATTAATAAAGTTGAAGTGATCTAAAATTATTGTCGACTGAAATTGCATATAATTCCCAAAGGGCCAAGTTACTAGTTTTATTTTATTTGCTCATGTCGACTTAAATATTTTCTTAAGAAATACTTATTAAGAGTTTATTTTATTAAATTAACCTTATTAATTTTGTTTGAAAATCTAAATTTGACTATATATTCTCGATTAGCTAAAATAAATAAATAAAAAGAATTTCTTTTAAATATAAGAATTAGGTAAAATAAAACGAAAAGAAATAGTGTATCAATGCTGATGTTGGTGGATGATAATGGGATTAATGTGGATATCCTTTATTTTACAAAAGAGATCCTCTTTGGACCGTTTTGATTGGAACTTTTAAATTAATCTGCCAATTATACTACGTTTTTATTTTATTTTCTGACCAACCACAAGTCTTATATAGAGAATTTTTATTTTGACAAGAAAGTTATCTAGTTCATAAATGGAAAAATGTATTAATGGAGTATTAGGTACACCATGATTTTTGTTTTTAAAAAAAGTTACTCGCACTTATATATACAGCAATCATATTTTTATTATGGTTAAATAATTAATTTTGGTAAAAATATATAGTGATAACTATAACTAAATAATAATAGTGAATATGAAATTAATTTGACGTGAACATTAAAAGTAGGGTGAATCTTTTAACTAGTATTGATGTCTTTCAGTTAATTTTATTGAGCACATTTTTCATTTTTGATAGTGTTTATTACTCACTCAGTGTCAAATTATTTATCATGTAAAAATGAATCACGACAAATAATTTGAAACGGAGCAAGTAACAACAATAACAAACCAAAACTACATGAAGACAAACAACTATTGAGATAACAACAAACAGTCTAAAATGAATGGATTAACATTTTTAGTTATTTGGCTACGATATTTCACCGCCTAGTCGTAATAGTTTGTAATTGTTATATGTGTATATTTAATACAGAATAATTGTATACATCAATTATACATTGTACTAGCTAGTATATGTATTAAGAAATTAATATTAATTTTTTTTTATAAACATTATTAGATTGTTGTAAAGTACAAAATGAAAAAAAGAAAATGATCTTTTATGGCAATTTATAAATTGAAGAAACGAAAATAATCTTTGCAAAAAATATATTTTTTTTACGTATAAAAATAAAGATCTCTTATAGAAAAACAAAAATATATAACAAAAATCAAATTTGTAAAGTTCTATAAAACTAAATCTTCCTAAATATCTTGAAGAAGATATTTTTCTTTGGAGTAAGACTTTCTAAGTCCATTATTAGCTAAAATAGATGGTGGGCTTTGGTTCTAGCAGAAGAGCCATGCCTTTAGGCCCATTCTTCTTCTTCTTAAGCATAAAAGGTGTAACTAAAAAAAGTTCTTACTAGCAATAACGCTTTTCAAATATTATTCTTGCAATGCCTTGAGAGGACAAATAATTACAGCTACTAAATTCTTTATTCGTGTTGATTAATCAAGATGGTTGTCATCATTTCTTTCACTGTGCATATAAAAGATAGAAGACATTTCGTTGTATTTTAATCAGCCTAGTGAAAAGGTGCACTCAAATTTCATAAAAAAAATTAAAAAGTGCTTTGTAAGTTGAAAAAATAACTATACTCCTTAATTATCGAGTTGTATAGTTTATACGAGTTAGTAGTGGTATAATTGAACTACGTCAATGCTAAAATATTTGTTTTTGTCATTTGAAGAAGTCGTGTCACAATTTCTTGAGCTCTTCTTTCCGGTGGAAGAGGTAGAAGTTTCAATTTAGGAGGTTTAAATATGAAGAAATAAACACACGAGGACTAACCTTTTGAAAGTGGGTAAAAGATGGGGGGAATATCTGTAAGACATTTTTCTTTGTACCGAACACACCTAAGGGAAAGAAGAAAAGAAAAACAAAGAAGGGGCATTCCGAGAATCGAACTCGGGACCTCTCGCACCCAAAGCGAGAATCATACCACTAGACCAAATGCCCTGCTCTCTTCTGTACTCTTATTTGTTTTAAAGAACGTGTAATTTCACTGTTGAACCACCCACAAGGTGCCGGGAGATGATTTGAAGTTAATTCGAAAAAACAAAAATTATTTGAAAGTTGAAATTGAGTCTCAACACGAAAACAACCTCTCTATTTTTGGATTTAAGTTGAAGATTTATCCTAAACAACCTCTTTACCATCATAAGATAGGGATAAGGTTTCGATACACACTATCCTCCTTATACTCCATCTGTGAGATTATACTAAATTTATTGTTGGTGTTTAAAAGATAACAAAATCTACAATAATTAAAAATCATGGTGTATTAAGCTAAAAAGAAAAAGAAAAAAATTACATAAATACACGTTTTATTGTACCATAATCTCTAAAATTTCTTATCATTTTAAAAAAAATTAAAATCCCCTCTCGGATACATCACTTTTCTCTCGCTAATACATTCATATCCTCATCTCGAATATATTCCTCCCTTCTCGGATATATTCCTCTCTTATGTATCCGAATTTCCTATCCCTTCTTTGATACATCTTTATCTCTTCTCTGATACATCCCTCTCCTCTCGGATACATCCCTTCCTTATGCATCTAAATGTTTGCTGATGTATTCGAAAATTCAGTGATGTATCCGAAATCCATAAATTTTAGAAAAAAATTGTAATTTTAAAAAAATAAAGAAATAATATAATTAACTCTTAACACTATGTGATGTATGTAAATGAATTATGTATTCAATATACAGCCCTAAATTTGCATTAAGTGACTAGTCGGCACTCTCTTTCACCTTTTATCATTGACTCATGCACGTTTTTAAGAAATAATAAATAAAATTTATATTTTATTATAACTAACATACCAATTAACTAAACTATTAAAATTTTAAAAAATGAGTAATTGATATTAAAAGTAAAACATAATTTTTCTCTTAATATGTTAACGTGATTATTTTTAATACAATGGACAAGATAAGTAAAACGGAGGGAATATTTTTTTTAATCATAATTGTCATTTCCCTTTTCATTGTCCCAATCAATCACCTTGAAAATGATCGAGCCGTAATATGTGATTAGACATTGGTAATTTTAAAGGGAACTAAATGATGATCAGACTTGAATTAAACCTTTATAATTTAACCAAAAAGAACTATTTGATTGTGAGTACTTTTGAAAAAAACGAACTTAATCAGTTATTATGTGATTAGACATTGGTAATTTTAAAGGGAATTAAATGATGATCAGACTTGAATTAGTTACTCTCTCTATTCATTTTTATTGATCCATTATATTGAAAATAAATTCTCAATTTTAAAGGAGATTTTTTTTCTGTTTTACACTACTCATTCCAATTCATTTTTCAAAACTATTACAGAGTATAAATTAATTAAGATGGTTATCATGATAACAAAATATACTTCATTTATTATTCAAAATCCGCTATGAGCACATAAAAATGAACGGAGGGAATACTTCAATAGAGAATTAATCTAAGATAAAGAAAAATGAAAAGATGTTAGTGGAAACAATAATGTATAGAGTCTTCCCCTATATAAATGACAATTTAGCAGCTAGCAGACTATATTTGTAATTTGTCTTCAACTTTAATTTGCTGTAAAAGAAGAAACATATAAAAAAAGTTTTCTCAATGTGATGAACATTTTTTTCTAATTTGGAAAATGTACTTCATTCTACATTGCATTATTGAGAAAAAAAAGACACTCGGGGTTATCGGATTAGATCAACTTTATTATTTAACAAGTATTTTTTTCTTTTTATTCCCTACATTATATAGTTGTTGATAAAAAGAGGCATGCATATGCGTTGCATGTATTCAAAAAGTCTGTGTAAATTAATAATGATGCAATTGGAAATTATCTTTGACAATGAATGGAAAGAATGAATTTCTATTGTCTTCAATGCAGCGTTCTTTTTTCTCAGTCAAATCAACTCTTCTTTTTGCTCCTATTATTGTCTTCTATCTTTTTGCTTGCGTAGGGATGTTCGATAGTCTGATAAAAATGATAACTAACACACACGTCAAATTAAAAGAGTAAATGAAGTAGAATGATACAATATAATGAATATGAGCGATGAAAAAATGAAAGAATTTAGTTGAAGAAGTTCATTTTATACATCACGTAATTGAAATTAATCGTCTGAGCCTTTTTTCATATCTCACGAATTGATAGACCAAAACCTTATATCTTAAGGTTTACACACCTTTAGTTATGTTCACTAACTTGTACAACAGAAAAAAGCCTCATACAATTAATATCAATTATACGAATCACAAAATTAAAAAAATTCAATTTAGTCTATGATTGAAAAAACAAAGCCAACCCCTAGACTTCTTTTTATTTTTAAAGATAAGTAGGATTTGCAAGTTGCAAACAAAATGCAAGTAGAGGGTGATAAGACATGTCATTTCTCCTTACTGTCTGTTTGTCTGAATATGTTAACATTCATATAACTATTACTACCCATGCTTAATTTGGACTTTGTAGATGTCTTGTACATATGCATTAACTTTTTTTATTCATTCGGTATTAGATATTTATTTTAGTGTCCGATCAATTCAAATTCACATTCAGAAATTCTAGTTCTTCAATGTTTATTCTTTAAGTTTCTCTCAAGGCTTTGATCGGCTATGTTATATGGGGGTATCTCACGTTCAAAAGATGAAAGTTGCTGAAATGAAAATGTTGAGATGGATGCGTGGGCATACCAAGACCGACACGATTAGAAATGAGGCTATTCGGGACAAGGTAGAAGTGGCCTCAGTGGAAGACAAGATACGAAAAACGCGACTGAGATGGTTTGGGCATGTGAAGAGGAGAGACACAGATGCTCCAGTGTGGAGGAGTGAGAGGTTGGCCATGGATGATTTCAGAAGAGATAGGGGTAGGCCGAAGAAATATTGGGGAGTGGTGATTGGACAGGACATGGCGTAGTTACAACTTACCGAGGACATGACCTTAGATAGGAGGGTGTGGAGGACCCACATTAGGGTAGAAGGTTAGTTCATAGTCTCGTTATTCTTCCTTATTAGTAGGCGCATTAGCGCACTATAATTTTTGTGGTCTGATTTCTGTTATTATCTATTATTTTCTGTACTTTGATTGCTCTATTTTATCTGTGTTGCTTTCGTTAGTTGCTTTCCCATATCGCTTTTAACTTCTTATCCTTATCTGACCTCTTTTTATGCTTTTACTGAGCTGAGGATCTTTCAGAAACAATCATTCTATATTGATAGGAATAAGGTCTGAGTACACTTTACCCTCCACATACCTCACGTTGTGGGATTTCACTGGATTGTTATTGTTGTTGTAAGGCTTTGATAGACATGACATGTTGAAAAATTATTGTGAATTTCTCAAAACTCTGATTTAAATGGAAGTATATACTTACCAATTATATATTACCACAACCTTTGGTTTGTGATTTTTTTTTTGTAAATTATAGATCAGCCTTGGAAAGAAAAAGGTACACTTAGTTAAGAATTGCTCCTCCGTTCCTTTTTAGTTATCATGATAAGGTTTGACACAATTATTAAAATAAATTTAATTAAAAGTGTTGTTTGTGTACAACTTACTATAACTAAATATGTGACTCTTAATTCTAGAATAATTAATGCTAAGAGCCTTTTTAATTGTTTAAATTAACAACTATTTTAAAATAAATATTTTTAATATACATGACAATTAAAAGAGACGGGGAAATTTTGTATGTAAGCAAACAAACAATACATAATATGTTTTTGTCGTTTAATTCGAGTGACTACCAACTTATGCAAAAGCAAAGCTGTTATGTTTAGTTACAACAACTTAAAGTTATTCCTTTCATGTTAATTTATTTATCTTATTTTTTAAACCTATTTCAAATACATGACATATTAAATATCATAAAATCAAAAAATATTTTAATATATTTTATATATATATATATTTACTTTCTTAAATTTCGTGTTACGTCAAATTACCATAAATAAATTGAACCTGAAAAGTATATATATTTGCACGTGTAACTTTTACCCTCTTTTTATCCGTACAGCCATGGTGTTTGTTATTGGAGAAAGTAAACTTGTCCTTTGGTATCCCAATTAGTCAGTATTTAACTGCTGAGATAAGTTCTTTTTTAATTCATTTAAAACGAAAAAGAAAATAATTTAACGCTTTTATAAAGAAAGATATATATGTTCTTAAAGAGAAAAACATGTGGGGACCTACGTGCTTAAATTTTTATTAAAAAGTAAAAAAGAACCTTCTAATTAATTTATTTTTTAATAACAGAGGCATCTTTGTATAAAGTAGCATATTTATGAATTTAATTATATACTCAGATAATGCATAGTGAAATTTAACTTGTCATACCAAATTATTTACTTTATTTCTATATTAACTAAAAAGATTACACTTCATATAAAGTCGTGTTCCGTGTTGTTATATCTCATCTTAATTAATTTGATGATCCAAGGTATAATTTTTTCTGTATCGATACACAGAAGTTAAATTCATTATTTATTAAATCAAATCCATAAACCTAATTTAACTACAGTTCTAAGCATTTGCCCCCCAAAAAAGGGCCCACATCTCCATCAAAAAGTTCTCAAAGATAAATTTCTTCAATTTATTATCAAAATTCATTTGTCACTTAATTGCAACGGTGTCGACTTTTGGTTCGATTTTGCGTAAATGCAACTAGACGCCATTTTTTATTTAGTCAACTTATGTTGGAGTTTCACTAAAAACTACAATAGATAGATAGATGCAAGTCATCTTGTCGTTTTTAGTTTCTGTCCTTTTAAAATATATATATATATATATATATCAAAATGCTCCCATCCGTCAATTTTAATTATTATGCTTATTTAAAAATAATTGATTTAAAATAATTATTATTTAAAAAAATCAAAATATAATTAATTATACATTTTTATTTTTATCCTTATTCAGTAAATGTGGTAAAAAAGAGAATAGTATTAAATCTATAATCAAAGAGTAAATAAAAATAATTTAATCAAATTACTCTTTAATTGATGTTTTCTTAAGGAACGTGCAAAGAAAAACATGATAACTAGTAATTCAGGGCGTCACATTAATTAAAATCGAATCCAAAAACAATTGTTTGATGAATAAAAAAACTTAATTAACACAAAGATTTTATAACACCTTCAATTATATTAATTTTAATTAATTGAGAAGTCAATGATCATCTAGAATTATTTCGTTATATAATTGTTCCTAAGTTTTATAACAAAGTCTCTGGTACGACCCATTTTTAGCCTTTTAAAATAAAAAAGTATTAAAAAATCGAACCCAATAATTTGTGTACAACGTACTATATAACTAAATAAAAATACAAAATCTGGCATAAGCAGATTCCTTATGAGAGAAACCCAATTCTCATATACATCGAATTAGAGTGTATTTAATTTTCATCCTTCTGATAATTTAATTATCATGCTTAGTTATTATCCTATAAGGCACAAAACAACCAAAAGAAACCAAAAAAAAATCTAATCAAGAAAGTTAGGTTTCATGCATCATAATTCAAAACTTTAGTAGTACTGTCCAATTAATTATATTGAGGATTAGGTATGGAAAAAAGAACAAGAATTGTAATGCTTATCTTTTTTTCTTTTTCTTGGCTTTAAAATCTATGATGACATAGTATATATTATATTGTGTGCTACATATGTAAGGGACAAGGAAAATTGATCTCGTTATATGATTTTGAACAATTCTCATTTTAAAAGTTAGTTTTTTGAAGTTAAGTTAAATCCAAAGTTTATTTCTTTATTATGGAAGAGTTAAACCTATTCCAATTTACTGTTTACTCGATGTTGAATCCCCATCTTATATTGTTTATAACGCTCCATAAGATGTCTAGCCCTGAACTTGTGAAGGATGATACGTTAGTTGAAACAAAGAATATTCGTCTCTTTATATGAGTTTGGATAATTATTAATAACTCACGTCCAAGGTTCATTTCTTTGCCTATTAAGTATTAGTGGTTTGTGAGACAAATATTGAGCTAGATAATGAATTGATGTTCACGAGTAAGTTATTGCAACATTGTATGGTTTTGATGGTTAACTTAGTGTACCATAAATTTTCTCCGGCAAAGATTACTAATCCTACACTCTTTCATTCCCTACGTATTTTGGATGTTATGGCATCAATTATCTAGCTATATTCTATTGTCGATTAAAATTATAATATATAAGAAACAAATCATAGGAATTAACAGCTAGCATTCATGTATATGAACTAATATTATTTCTTTTATTATACATATGGCCTATGGGAAGGATAGTGCGGCAAAGTCAAAGGATGAGTTAAATTGACATTAAAAGTCAAAATTGCTGAGGCATTGACAATAGAAGATATCAGCAGCCTGCAATCTCTATTCTCATTATCACTTGTATAAAAAATGGGAATGAGAACCGTCCGCTGACTCTAAGTGGTTATTATGAATCGTATAATATAGGATTGCACTATTAAAAATGAATTGATCACATACACTTTATATTATAATATATAATATACTCAAGTAGGAGTAGATAGTTATTACTTCTTTGCACATGTTGGTTGAGAATTGCGATCACCAATTCAATGAACCACGTTAGTTTGATCGGAATCAACTCTTTGTTTTATATCAAACTAGGGAGGAGTATGGAAAATCATAATTCGGCATAAACTCTTTTACTTGACTAACTAAGCTTAGATACACCATCGATTTGCCACGTGATATAGTAAATGGTCTCAAACTTTTGTAGGAGTAATGAAGCTCTTAATAAAAAGTCGAAAGAAGTGTTGAAAATACCCTAAACTTGGCGAGAATTTAGGGGTGTATTTAAGTTCATTTAGCCAAGTAAAAAAGTATTTTTAAAGCTATAAATAGTTTGAACATGAAACTAATAATTTGCGTTGAGTTTAGAGGTTTTTCTAATAATTCTCTCTATCAAACTTTGACAAGAGATCATGATTTCACTGGCCAAATACCTGTTTTACTCTCTAAATTATCAACCTTTGTCCTAATGTTAAAAAACAACAAAGGTTGACAATTTAGATGATATAAAATAGATATTTAATATATCAATTCAGTGTTCTTTTAAGTGTTACATGCATGGTTAAATGATTTCTCTGTTACAAACAAAAGAAACATAATTTTACTAGATAATTTCAGATAGTTGAGTGATGATTTGAGTAATTTGCTCCAAAACCTCTTTATACACATCAATATATGGCAATGATATTGATTAAGGGGCGGAGGGATGCCAACTATCACATCACAACTGATCAGATTGGTAAGTTTTTGTTTGTTACCTATGCATGAATATAGAAATTATATATAGGTTGCATGGAGTTATGAGCTAAACTCATAGTAAGGTAACTTTTGGAAGGAAGTAGTTATGCAATTGACGCAAACACTTGCCTAGGTTTTGAGAAATTAATATATATTATTATTATTAGCCAATGAGGATGAACCTTGAATTTTTGTCAAATAGCTCTTTTAGGAACAAGATTAATCAAGGACGATTGAAAATGTATAGATGAAAAAGACTTATTCACCGAAAGCAAAATATAATAAGGATTGATTTAATTAGCCAACAAAGGAGGCTAATAAAGACACGTTAAATTACTACTTTCATAAGAGATAAACCCTAGCTAGGTTTATCTCCTCTATATATTTCCATCATGGAGATATAGTAGACCTCAATTATATAAATTTGTAGGACCAAAAACTGAACCGACTGTTTGGTGACTATTGTGTACTTGACCTTTGCAAAATTAGAGAAATGAAATATTAAATGGTGCAAATATTAAGAGCTTAACAACAAAAAGATATTTACTACAATTCCATAAGTGGGGTGTGAGAAAATAAAATATAAGCAGATTTTACTCTTATCTTGTGAAGGTAAATAAATTGTTTATGAAAGACCATCGGCTCAAGTGCAATAAATTAAAGTAGTTAAGAAATATATAAATATAGTGAAGGAAATATGACAATTAATAATGAAACCAGTACATAATATACACAATAGCGAAATAATGTGCTAACTGAAACATAATAGACAACATATGATAACAAATAACAAAAGCAAGAGACTACATGTATACACCTAATACTACGACAAATACGGTGTTACCAGACTCACACCAAGCTTAATCATGCTGAGAAGCAAGAAAAAACTCAACTATCTACCAACCTTATGTCCCAATTAATCCACGACCTCTTATATTCTGTTATCTAAAGTCATGTCTTCGATAAGCTAAAGCTACGCCCGATCATTCCTAATCGGAACAGATGGAGTAATTAATTAAATATCTTTTTTAATTAGAGGTACAAAAACTTTAAAAGATTGGCATATAAATTGGAATGGAGTACCAAATAAATGGTCAACATCATGGGAAAAAAGAACTGTAGCTAATGGAGGTGGTGTGCTAGTAGCTTAATTAAGAAGATAGCATGATAGGCAGATCTCTTTTGTAACACCTAAATTAATACTGTAGTATCAATTGTTTATACATATGTTGATGATCTCCCACTAGAAAATATATATGAAAGAAGATATTAAATGAAATAAATTAAGCTTTAAGTACATGCTGGCATTAACGAAAAGAGTTAGGTGCCTTTTCAATGTAGCAAAAAAGGGGAATCTCTAATTAATTAGGTAATCCCACTTTACACTTAAAAGGTGTATAGGGGCCTTTTTCTTTTACATGCATATGAAAGTTCAAAAAAAAAAAAAAAAAAAAAAACTCCATCATGCATTAATCCTAGGTTTATTCTCTCATTGAACTTGCATAATATAAGATCTAATCGTGAATATTTTGTGTATTATATTTATAGAGAAGGAACAAATTACATGATAATTAGAAATGATATCGTAATTAAAGGATTTTTTTGGGGAGGGGGGGGGGGGGGGAGGGTGTGGTCTAATGGCTTAAAATGCGGGCTTTGCTGTACGCACAGCCTCCATCTGGTTCATTTTAGTTATTGTGTTTCAATTTTATATGGCCTTTTAAAAAAAAGTTACAGAAATTATGACTTATTTCAATTAAGTATTAGAATATATGATAATATGTTTTTTATAAAACACCACAAATTGAAAGTTTTGATTTTTTTTATGATATGTCAGCTATTCTAATTGTAGTATTATACACATCAGTCTCAATTAGAACAAGTCAAAAGTTTTACGGCTTTCTGAATTTAATACATATAATTAAAAGAGGTAGCATATTTTAAGTGGTTAACTTACCTATCTAATAAACACTTGAAAACACTGACAAATTATTTTTCCAAAAATTTAAACTACAAATATCTAATAAAATACTTTATCATATATTCAAATGTTCAAATACAATAACCTACGACCACATTTAACAGTTATGGGTCAAGCTCATAACAGATTAACAAAATTCTTAGGAAAGATGTACTACATTTAAAGCTTAGTTGCAATAATATTGAATCCTAAATGTGGTTGACAACCTAGGTAATGTTATATATATATATATATATATATATATATATATGCCCGGTCGGTGCTTTTAATTATTTTTGTTTTATCTATAAAAATAATAATTTTAAAAAAGTAATGAAGGTGGCAAATTAATGAATTTCAGAAATACTAACTTGCACTTTAGCTAACTAAATCGTACGTCAATTAGCTGGCTATAAAGAGCCATAACATGTAACTTGCCTTCAGGGAAAATATTACTCTCTCTCTTTCTTTTAGTTGTCACGTTTCAGGATAATATCTTTAATTTCATTTGTGTTATTGAGTATAATGTAAAGTGTACATACAGTAAAATCATAAAATCTCAATAAAATAATAATCGATAAAGTAATAATTTTGCTAAATAAATATTTTTCTTTGATTCAGACTTGGACTAGCTATATTAAAGTAATATTCTCGCTAAATGCATTAGATGATAATTAAAAATAAAGTATTAAAGGCCCAACAAAAATATAAAGTAATAATTATTAGAATACATCAAGAATTTATATATATTTAATCAGTCAATAATACTAGACCAATAGTCAAATCAAATTTTTGTTTCACCCATGCTTGCAAATCTTTTTGGGTAATAGTTGGATTCTCTTTCTTATGCTCACATATTGCGTTTTTTATTTTATTAGTTAAAGATAAAATAAATATTTTATATATTTATTGATAAACTAATAATCTCGATAAATAAATATTTTTTTCTGGTCTCAAGCATATGCATTTACAGATGTTTTACTGTAGTTCAGTAATATTATCAAGTAAATATCACTTCCATTTAATTCAACTTTTTTAATGTGTGTTTCGAACTTGTTATAAATTAATTAACTTGACAATTTTATAAAGGAAGAAGAACAAGAGAATATGTATATAGAAAGTATTAATAGAGAGAGTAGTAATATAGAGAGAGTAATAGTAATTCTCTTCTTTTATGTGTTTTGTGTGTTTTTACATTGAAGTTTAAGACTATATTTATAGCCATATTTACAAGTGGATGAAAATATTAGTGGGCAATTTACCCACTTAAAAAGTAAATGGACTATCCACCATTGTAAAGTGGACAACCATTTTACTTGGTTGATAATAGAACTACATTAATAAGGTATTCCATGTAGTCCATTGTAACTGAATTGTTAAAGAAATTTTTATAGTTCAAAATAAATTGTTTATTTAAATTTTAGGAGAAATGTTGAGACTTTTTTTCCCATATATATTTATCTTTTATTTAATGAGGTTCTTAACTATTTTTTATTTTTTAGGAATTTTTTTTGAGAATAATCAAAAGGATAATAGTGGAAAATAATATTTGATTTATGTCCTTAAATATTTTTCTCAAAAATTATTTCATACTCCAATAATTAACTTAATATGAATTTGAGGAAGTAAGAATTAACAGCCAAAATATTCATATTCATATTCTTACTTTCAAATTTTTCCATTAACATTAATTAAACAAGATTAAGTGCCTATTTGGATGGGTTTAAAAAAAGTAACTTTTATGTATGAAGTGCTTTTAGAATTTTGAAGTGCTGAAAGTTATTTTTATAAATAAGCAGTTGAGTGTTTGGATAAAAGTGCTTAAATGAGGAAAATGATGTGAATTTTAGGATTAAAAGAATAAAAAGGGTAGTTTGGGAATTTAGTTAAAATATAAGGGATATAAAAGTAATTTACATGATCAAAGAAAATGACTTTAAGCACTTAGGGAAAAAAAGTTAGGAATCCTAACTTTTCATTTTTGACTGACTTTCAAAACTTTATGACTTAAAGTCAGCATTAGACAAATATGTCCAAAAGCTAAAAAAGAACTTTAAATTGGTTTTTTATCAACTTAAAGCCCATCCAAACGGTCGCTAAATAAAGTAGTTAGATGAACATTAAAGGAGGTTTGATTAGTACATGTGTTGTTAATTAAAGTTGAGTTTGTGGTTGTCTTTTATCCACAGCCTTTTTAGCTATCCCTTTCCTAGTCATGAAAGAAGCTTTTCAGTTGAACATTGTTTTTGTCTACACCAGAAGAATATCCTAACTACACACTATCATCTCCTTTCCCTTTTACAAAAAGAACTCTAAAATAGTTATAATTAAAATATTGTAAGCAGTCATTTGGAAGAGTGCATTAGTAAATATTTTAGCGTATTAGTAGTACCTTATTTGCTATACTTTTTTCAGTTTATAAGTTAAAAAAATAAGTTGGATTACACCTATTTTTAAAAAAAAACTTATAAGTTACTTAAAATAAGTTTATCCAAACAGACTCTAATGTTTGCATTAGTTATACACTCTATTGTGTATTAAAGTGTGTATTACTAATACCATAAATATTTAGGTATTAGTAATGCAATGAGATTTAATGTATGCATTGGCATGCTTAAAAATTCAATTACCCTCAAAAGCTCTTTTACATCTTTTTCACCACATTTGTGGAGGGTATATTTGTAAATAAATAATTTTAAAAAAAATTATACAATACATGCTATTTTTAATACACCAAATCAAACAATACATAAAAAATAATTAATACAAACATTATTAATACACTCTATTTAACATTATTCTTACTTCCCCAATGTATCTCTTGTGATACGACACTAAACTTATACTTTATGTATTCTATTTTAATCTAGTTGAACCTAAATCCTTTATACTCAATGTATACGATCATCAATATACATAACTTAAATCATGAGTCGAGTATTATTAAAGACACACCAATAGTTTAACTCACCAAACATGAAACAACTACAGTATTAGTTTCCTTTTTTTTTTTAATTACTTGTTTGTTGGTTTTTTTTTAAAAATGAGAGTTATTTATAGTGACTCACCTCTCACTCTCTTCAAGCAATAATCCCTACCAAAGAGAAGCTGACTTCCGTGAGAACTTCCATCAGCAACCCACCCACCCCTCTCTCTCTTGCATTCCTCCTTCATACCTGCATTGAGTTTTCTGGGTACATTTTATAAACTTCGTATTCAGTTTCTTCTGCTACTTTGTTCTATTGACTCATGTAAATTGGTTTCTCTGCTCAAATAATTAACTTTCCTGCCTAATTGTACTGCCTGTTCGTGAAGGGTTCTAATTCTAAGTAATGTAAGAGTGAAAAGCTACTTTCTTTGGTACCCCCTTTGCTTAATTCATGCCCATTTTATCTCTATTGTCATAATCATTCCTTTTTCAAGTTCTTGATAATGGGTTCTCGTTAAGTCTCTGATTCTTGCTTTCTTGATATACCCATTTGGTTGAACTTGCTTTAAAGCACTAAAAATCACTTTTTCTTGAAATGGGGTCTCGCTAAATTCGTGATTCTTGGTATTTTTGTCACCAAATAGCTTTGTCAGATAGTAATAAAGTTCTGACATGTAACTGAAAATTAGATCCCTGTCCGCTCTTTGTTCTTGTTGAAGTGCATTTTGGTGGCAACTTGTATTCTCTATATATATGTAATGGATCTAGAGCTTTTTGGAGTCAACCGTTAATCGAAATCTCAGTAGATGGAGTACTTCAGTTCCTATCGTTAAGTCTTGATTTTTATATCAGTTATGGCTTTACTCCGTTAATTTTATATATGAATTGTGGTCCTATGGAATTCAAATAGGCAGAAATATTGTTTGGAGGTCTTTGACACATCCCTAGACATATATTTTTCCTTGCTAACTGATTCTTTTGTTCTTTCCTAACTTGTATTCTTTGTAAATCTGTTAATATGTAGAGTTAGATATATAACATCTTAGTTTATGGACCTTAATGAAGGTCAGTATACAGTTAACAGAAATGAATTAGCCAATAATCCTTTTTATCTTAAATACTCTAGTCATGATCAAGTAGGTGTTGTCTTCCTGCCCAAAGTTTTTTTCCTTTGTCTATGCAAGTTTAGTTGAATTTGGTATTGGCCTCTCGAGTCGCTTCAATTCTGTGCTAGTTTGTTGTCCTTCAAGTTTTCTTATCTGTCAAAACAAAACAAAAAAGAACAAAATTTCCACCCTTCATTTCGGACAAATTTTGAGTGATCATGGAAGAAACATTTGTTCCACTCCGTGGAATCAAGAATGATCTTAAGGGAAGATTGTTATGCTACAAGCAAGACTGGACTGGTGGTCTCCGTGCTGGTATCAGGTAAGCTGAACTGCAACTTAATTATCAATGAATTGGCACTCAGAAGAACTTTATTTTTCAGTAAGATTGGACTATTCTTATCCTCCTCCTGGGTGATCCCTCCTGTTCAAAAGCAACAGTGTAGTGCATTAGTAGTACTAGTAAATTACTTTATCCTCTTTACTTTTTTATGGATGCATAAAAGTTGTCTATAATGTTCTATTGCAGGATCCTAGCTCCAACGACCTACATTTTCTTTGCATCAGCAATTCCGGTTATTTCTTTTGGGGAGCAACTGGAAAGAAGCACCGGTTAGATTTGATCTTTTTCTTGTGGATAAGCTAATTGATGGTTTAGTCACTGAGATGTTTTGTCTGTCAATTGTTACTCAGATGGAAGTATAACTGCGGTGCAGACTCTTGCTTCAACAGCACTTTGTGGTGTGATCCATTCCATTGTTGGTGGACAGCCACTCCTAATACTAGGAGTAGCTGAGCCAACTGTCTTGATGTACACTTTCATGTTCAACTTTGCAAAAGATCGGAAGGATTTGGGTCCGAATCTCTTTCTAGCCTGGACAGGATGGTAACTTCTGAGCACTCTCGAACTCTTCCTAGTTCCTAGCATAATATCACCTTTTCTAACTCGGTTATTTTCAGGGTTTGTGTTTGGACCGCCTTTCTGCTTTTCTTGCTAGCCGTTCTGGGAGCGTGCTCCATAATAAACAGATTTACACGTCTGGCTGGTGAATTATTTGGCATGCTCATAGCAATGCTCTTTATGCAAGAGGCTATTAAGGTAATCAAATTTAAATATGTTGTACAATCCTAGTTTTCTGTCAATCTCCTGATCAGAAAAAAACAAATTGAAAGCAATGCACAGTGCATCAAACCAACATAATCATGAAGAACATAAAAACAAAATCTTAGTTCTGGTATTGTTTTTTCTCAGAAAGTAGCAGCCGACTTCCTTTCACTATAATGGAAGCTTTATCTTTGTGAAGCTCTTAGCTAAATAACCAAATGATCTTATGAAGATAATGTCTTTTTCGAACTATTTTCAGTATTTGGTGAGGTTTGGTAGACCAATTCCCTTTTAGCATCAGTAAAGCCTATAATGACCCATTTCTAGAGTTTTTCCACAATTGGCTGGTTTACACTAAAGACCGGGTTTTCCTCCGATTTGTACAATTTTCATAACATATCGGGACAATAATTCTTAGAATAAGCATAATGCTTTTCTAAATTTCAATGCTCGTCGCAAAAACACAGGGTTTGGTGGAGGAGTTTGGCATACCCCAGAGAGAAAATCCTCGTCAGGCTGCATTCTCACCTTCTTGGCGCTTTGGAAATGGAATGTTTGCACTAGTTTTATCTTTCGGGCTTCTTCTTACCGCATTGAGGAGCCGTACAGCTAGATCCTGGCGCTATGGAACAGGTTTATAATTCTTTTTTACTATGTGAATATTATTCTTAATATCTAATATAGTTTGTAGGTAAGCCACTTGCTAATAGTCATCAATTTAGAATGGTCATTTCCTGTTGAAACTAAAAAGGTAATTTATTAATTTGCTGACACTTCAATGTTTTTCAAAGGCTGGCTTCGAGGATTTATTGCTGACTATGGTGTCCCACTAATGGTCCTTGTTTGGACGGCTATATCTTACATACCAGCCCGTGATGTTCCACAAGGGATACCACGGAGGCTTTTCAGCCCCAATCCATGGTCACCTGGAGCTTACTCAAATTGGACAGTTATCAAGGTGTTTTCCTAAAAAAAATCCGTAGTATTTGATCAATCTCAAGATCATGGATTTAAGATTTGAGATATTTGATATCCATTTGGACTTGCATATTTTAAAACTCAAGGTGATGGGTTTTACAGGAAATGATGCATGTTCCTCCTCTATATATTGTCGGAGCATTTATCCCAGCCACAATGATTGCTGTCCTTTACTATTTCGATCACAGTGTTGCATCTCAACTTTCCCAACAAAAAGAGTTCAATCTAAAGAAACCTTCGTCGTATCATTATGACCTCCTTCTTTTGGGCTTCTTGGTATGCTGTTGGCTCTGGCTTTCTTGTTTGTTAACATCAATTTTACGTTCTAAGAGTACATTAATTATCACTTAGTAGTTCATGCAACTTCCCCTCCTCACTTTAGTGCTTCTATATTCACTAGGTCATAATATGCGGTCTTCTTGGCATTCCTCCTTCAAATGGAGTCATTCCACAGTCTCCAATGCATACGAAAAGCTTGGCCACTCTGAAACATCAGGTACTGAAATTATCTCTCAATATAGAAGTCTACACAGTTCTTCACAATTTCTAACCTTGAATATGGAAATTTACTGCCGACCTGTATTATCTTCATGTGTACACTGCTACTTTCTTGTTGAATAATGCAAGTCCAAACACCAGCTTCCTAGGCACATGTGAAATCTTAATTATTCTTTTATTTTATTGAAGAGTAAGTAAATAAGGATCATGTAATCAAAACCACATGATGGTCCCAGAATGGAAAAAGATTTTTAGTTTGTCAACTATTTGTTTTCTCCTGCTTTCTTGGTTTCGAAAGGTTTCAGATCATTTTAACAGACACAAACCATTTCTTGATTGGGTAAATTTAGGATGAGATTATTCTAACTTTCTTATGCTATAGAGTATTCTAATTTTTGTACTTCTATTTGAAACAGCTTTTACGGAATAAACTTGCATCAACAGCGAGAAAAAACATTGATAAAAATGCAAATCTGGGCCAATTATATAGGAGCATGCAGGACGCTTACAATGAGATGCAGACTCCCCTTGTGTATCAAAATCCTGGCCTGGTAAATAGTGAATCATTTCCAAGTGACTACTATTAAGGTACATTGAAATGCTTATTGTTACAGTGTTCCTTCAAACAGGGGTTGAAAGAGCTAAAAGAGACCACAGTTCAACGGGCATCGAGTTCCGGTTACATAGATGCACCAGTGGATGAGACAGTCTTTGATGTGGATAAGGATATTGATGAGCTCTTACCAGTAGAAGTCAAAGAACAGCGTCTAAGTAATCTCCTTCAGGCTTTAATGGTTGGTGCGTGTGTGGCTGCTATGCCTATCTTGAAAAGGATTCCTTCTTCTGTTCTCTGGGGATACTTTGCTTTCATGGCAATAGAGAGCTTGCCGGGAAATCAGTTTTGGGAGAGGATATTATTGCTTTTCACTGCACCAGGTAGAAGATACAAGTGAGTCACTGCCCAATGCTCAGATCATATCGCAGTCCCTACTCTACCTCCCACCTTTTTTGTTCTAATATTGTTTCATAAGTTGTAGGTATGCATGTCGGATCACATCCATAGAGAGGTCTAAAGTAATTTAGACTGATTAGAATCTATCCTCATTTTCACCACGACTTCTTACATTTCCCCTTTAGGTTCTTAAATTGTACATAGAGAATGTAGTTGGTTTTGTCTATGAAATCGCTTCTGGTATACCTTTCTAATCTGCACATTTATCAGGGTCTTGGAAGATAATCATGCAACATTTGTCGAGACGGTACCTTTCAAGACAATTGCCTGGTTCACCTTGTTTCAGACAGTTTATTTGCTCCTATGTTTCGGCATAACGTGGATACCAATAGCTGGCGTTCTCTTCCCATTGTTGATCATGCTTCTTGTCCCAGTGCGCCAGTATTTGCTTCCCAAGGTTTTCAAAGGAGCACATTTACAAGATCTAGACGCTGCAGAATATGAAGAAGCCCCTGCAATAGCATACAACATGTCCTATGGAGTAAGTTGTCAAAAGCTTTCTACATTGTTCAGCTTTTAAAAAGAAATTCTCTTTTTATCCTCATCAGTCTTTAGATAACGCTTACCACTAACTATTAATCAGAATACGAGATTTGGCCTAGGAAAGTTGGGAATGAAAAGGTTTTAGATGGAAATATATGATAGAAACTGTCCTGATATCATCTTCTTAATCCTATGATTTCTGCACTTGCAGGATCAAGATCCTCAGGCTAGACCTGCCTGCATTGATAGTAGTGAGCTTCTTGATGATATGATCACAAGAAGCCGTGGGGAGATCCGGCGTTCATGCAGCCCAAGAGTAACTAGTTCAAGTCCCACCTCACTTGAGGAAATCAAGTCAACGCACAGCCCACAGCTAGCTCAAAGGGCTTATAGTCCAAGAATCAATGTACTAAGAGGAGAAAGGAGCCCCAGATTGAATGGCAAGGGACTTGAAATAAAGCAAACTCCCAGCCCTCAGCCATCTAAACTTGGTCAAAATAGTCGTGGTCCGTCTTCCACCTAGTATTAACTAATATTGTGGTGAAATTAGAGTCTGTAGTTGTTCTCGAGAGGTCTTGTCTAAGTATGTGATTAATCTTTCCCTAGGCATCTGTTTCCTTGTTTGTGTGTCTTGCTGGTCTTTAACAATGTATACTGTTTTATTTGTGTTGTATTCTTGTATGCAAATCAAAATACTCTGGGCAGAGTATAGACAAACCATTATATCAATGAATAAAAGAGTGGAAATTTAATAAAGTACAGCTGCTTTTTGTCAAAGCTTATCAACTACTACTAGCTTTTAACAGTTCTTCTGTTACTGCATTGTGTTTCATCTGCATCTGCATTAATCTTTTTTGCTATTGCCCAAACAATAAACTCTCAACTTTTGTTAATGCTTGTCCTTCAAATAACAGTGAAGTGTATCATATCACCTTCCATGTATCACCTACATAAATTGCATATTATTAGCTGCTCTAAAACTAGGCCGTTTTGTTGGTGAAGTAAAGATAATAATCATAGCATATAAATAGTGGAATAAGTTATCTTATATAGAACTAAAATAATTGTATAAAATATTTTTGTCTATCTCATCCCGCCAACTAATCTACCCCAAAGGTTTATCAGATAAGTATAATAATGACAAGCTAAGCTCACTTTATGCAAGTTGGTCAATTGGCTAAGGGGATGAATAACCTAGTGGAATGTATACAAGTCCTTCCACTATTATCTGCAGCTTGTAGTTATTATTCTAATATGTTAAAAAGCAAGTAAGTATCTTGTCAAATCTGAATGGAGACAAAAATATGAAATAATGGTTGATGTTTTTCCATCTATCTAAATTTTGAAGGACAAAATGAAATGCGTGCAAGTCTTGCCTACCCAGCTCCATGTAAAACTTTGGGGGAGATAAAGATTTTATGACCACTTCTGGACCCCTTTGGATCATAGAAAAGATCTCTTAAAACTGATTTTGTAATTAGTCTTTTTCGTTAACAGATCTTAAGTGTCAAAAAAGCAGTCTAGAGGTGGTCTGCATTGATACTTTTTCTATTTAATTATCTCTGTCAATTAAAGCAATTACATGATTTTAAAACTCAAAAGAATATAAAATAAGTATATGCTTACAATCGAATCATGATGTCAAGATACTGAGCATTCCAATTTAATGTCAAAATCAACATGCGCATGATTTAGATATCACTTGGAGAAGATTTTATTAGGTATACTTACTATAATAGATTAAAAATATTTTTAAAAAAAAACAAAAAGGAGGAGAAAAAGGATGTGATGAGATAAATAAATAAAAAATCTTGGTGCGAAACACTTTTCTTTTCAATAGGGGGAGTCGGGTCCCCATAGCCAAATGAACATGACTAAATATATACTTGCGTGTTGCACCAAAGTTTATGCCAAAAATGCATGACATGCGTTTGAAAATAAATTTTATCACTTAATCATATGATTACTTAATATACATTCTCACTCTCACAGCCTAATTTAATCATCAATCATGAAAAATTAATATGATTTGATGTGAATATGAAGTATATATGAGCAGTGGCGTATTAAAAGGTTAAAAAGTAGACATACGAAATAGTCAAAGGAGGTTTAACGTCTATTATATGAAAAGAAAAGTCAAAAAGGTTGGTAGGCATAGCCACTTTTGTTGAAAAAGAAAAGTAACGCGTAGAAGAAAGCTTTGTTGAAATACAAAACGCGTAAATTTCTTTTACGCGTTTTGTTCCTCTTATAAATAGAGGGCCTAATGCCCTCATTTATATCATCACAGAAAGAGAGAGTAAAAATACAAAGAGAGTTATACACCAAGATAAATATTGTAGTCTTGTGTGTCCTCTTTAGTAGTTGTTCCTTTTACAAGAGAGAAATGTTAATTGTTGTTTTCTCCTTGTATTTGAGAGCTGTGTACTTCATATTAAAATAGTGAGATCCTTCTACCCCGTGGTTTTTCCCCTCTATCAGTTAGAGGGTTTCCACGTAAAATTCTGGTGTCCAATTTATTTTCATATTAATTGTCATATCAAACTTTAGTTGTGGTGCTTCCTTCCCCCAACATTATATATAATAAACAATTATTTTTACCATATATAAATAATATAATTTTCTACCCAAGGGAATTAAGGTGGCTCCGCCCCTGTATATGAGAGAGTTTTTTTTCCTCGATTCCTCACTTTGTATTCCTCTCCACCATTTTTCCGCCCCCATTTTTTAAATAAAAGGCCAATTCAACAACGACGACTTTGAGATCACACGTTTCGAATTCATAACACTATACTTCAATTTGTTGCCTGTAACAAGTTGCCCCGTGACAGAAAACAGAATAGGCACATAATTAAATTAAACAACAAAGAGAGCAACTTGGCACAAGTAATCTTTGATAAATTAGGACGTGATATGTCACGTTCATGTAATTATAAAAAAAAAGTAAGGAAGTATCTGAATGTGAAAGCAAAAGTATGAAATAATTAATACTCCTAAATTAATACTATCAAAAATGAAAAGCATCCTTCAAAACGTGTGGTTTCGTACATTACATTGGTGGCACCAATTTGATCACAACTTGTGAGTTAATCACTTTCTTTAAAAGAAAAAAGCCGTCTAATACACAAAACATATCCCACGGATAAGTCTTTGTATGTGATCAGTGGCGGAGCTAGAATTTTCAATAAAGAAATTCAAAATCGAAAGAAGTAGACACACGAACTAGCCGAAGGGGTTCAACATCTACTATTTATACATAAAAAATTATTTTAACTATATATAAATAGTATAATTTTTTGTCGAAGGAGATTCAAATGAACCCCTAGCCAACTTGTATGTGATAAGACAATATATCCTTACTCTAATGCTGAAAGCAAAATAAGAAGAAATAAATTACATTGATATTTTAAAGAATCTTGTACATTACTAGTGTATTTTAATTGTTTTTTTCAAACTTATTTCACATGCTTGTATTGCAGATGAGTCAAAATGAACTCAGCAACCCAATATATAAGGTGAGCCCAAAGGTGGCCCAATAGGGCCATTGACCCGTTCATGCAACTTGGATGTACATTTACAGGCCAAAAAGATTAGTATTTCGTGTCAAATTTTTTGAGAAACTTATAGAAATCTCACTAATTTATAAGCTAATTACTTAAATACACTGTAGTTTGCAAGATTACAAATGTTACTAGATTTCGGTGCGTCCATTTACTTATATCTCGGGATACATGAGATCAAAAATGGGTATAATTATCCAAGTGTATTTGCATTTATCTGGGATACATAGACAAATATCGCCCGCCCCCCTCGACTCCCTCCCATCACGCTCACCACTCTCCTATGTATCCGGTATTCCACATACATGCGAATCACATCATATACATATAAATATATGTATCTAGTGTGATTCGTATGTATCTATGATACATGACTATTTCGCTCGCTTCCCTCCTCATCTCGTTCACCTCCCTCCCTTTTTAATATACCTGATAGCAAAAATACATGTATTTAGGTATATCTTCTTCAATATATGATAGAAAACTCTTAAGTGATGGTAATATACATAATTATTTGAAAGTATAAGTGGAATTAGTATATATGGCGTGAATGTATATCTGATAAGGTAAGAATTGGAAAAGTTACATGTTTGGCCGGACATTGTATTTTTAAAAATAGCAATTTAATCCTTGTATTATTGCTTAATTTCAATTTGATCTTGGTAATATTTCACTTAACACTTCTGGACTTTAATTAAGCCAAATGTGTGATCTTGGTCCTTGAGACTATCGAAAGTTATTATTGTGGCTTTGTTTCGAAGCTTGACAAATGACAGTACTTTAATGATCATAAACACAACTACTCCCAATCTAATTTTTGCAACAGATGAAAACACTAAGTGTAATCCTTTATAGGAATTCTAACATCATCGGAAGAAAATTTTTCAAAATAATACTTTTGTAGAGAGATTTAAAGAATTCATAGCTTATAAGACCAGTTCCAATTATATAACAAACAACATTTTTCCTTGGTAGATTAGAGCTCTACATATGATGATAGTAAACTAATGAGTTTAAAAAACAAATGTCAACACAAGTCTGCTAGAATTATAGATTTCTCTAATATCGACATTTAATATATGTTCTTGACAAGTTGCATCTAGCTGAAAAATATAGGATTTTACATATGTAAAATCTGCGTCTTATTCATAAATTTAAAATCTAGAAGATAACGAATTTTGAAAAATCAAATTGTAAAATACAAATTCGTCAAAATGAGTTTTCGAGTGAAATAATACAAGGACCAAATGTGTAATCAGAAGTAATACAAGGACCAAAATTGCATTTTCTCCTTTTTAGTATTTGGTTCTGGCTTTTATAACTCTTTGAAAATCTAGCTACTTGAAGTTGTCTAACACTCTTTTGTTTGAATGGTGGTTTTTCCTGGTTTCATAATGTACGGTACTGTATGATATGGTATGGTAATATATTGTACAATATAATATTATGTTTGGATAGATTGTATGATTTGTTATTGTTTAATAATAATTTTGTTGTTTGATTTGACTGTATGATACTATATCGTAACTGATAAATTTATGAAAATGTCGTTAATTATTATAAATATTAAATTTTTCCGCTAAACTTCTCTCTCAATTTTTCAGTTCTTGATCTTCAATGGATATTCAACTGTCATGGATGATTTCTTTCCATCAAAATGGCCTGATATACGATTGGAATAACTCATGGAAGATCAAGAAAAAAATTACCCATGAAGATCTCAATCAAGGAAATCTGATGATTTCATTTTTTGAGACATTTGAGTACATTGAAGTAAAGGAAAAATAAAGAATGCAAGAAACTAATATACAAACAACATAGGAAAAAATTAATCGAAGATAATCGAGAAGAATGATGTTAGCAGAAAGGAAGAACAGAAACATAGAGTAGGAAGATAAATTTCATGAGGATTTTTAAAATTAAGTAAGGGTATAATTGAAAAAAAGAGAGTAAATAATGGGATACCACCGAGGTGGTTTCAAAAAATAAGAATTTTCATAATTACAAAACCATAAAATCAAATCATATCATACCATATAATTAAAAAAAATCAAAATAAATGCGATTCACCGTACCATACCATGGAAAACAAGCCGTAAAAGAACAAAAAGATCCAAGAATTTTCAAAAAAATTGTTTTACTGAATGAGGCCACAAATAGTATTATTTGGGGACTCCATTACTGAACAATCCTTCAGATTAGGTGGTTGGGGTGCTGCTCTGGGTGATACTTATGCTCGCAAGGTCTGTATATACATATATTTGTTTCAATCAATTGAACGATTATAGGAATTCTAATAACATGAAGTTATTGAATTTGATCTTTTACCATAATAGGTTGATATATTGAATCGTGGCTATGATGGATACAACACCAGATGGGCATTGTTCTTGCTACACCACCTATTTCCATTGGTAAGTAACCCCATCCTCTTAGCATTTTCCTTTTTTTTTTGGACCATATTATAATTGAAAGCAGAATATTTTATGGGGTGTAATTATTTAGGATATTTTGTTGGGGTATATTGCTAAATTTGTAGTTTTGATGAAGAGTAGTAAGATCAGGAATTTTATTGAATTTGCAAAATGCAATGGGCACAAAGAGAAAGTAAGATTTTCTTTTTGTAATCTGTAGTTGGAAATCTACTGAATTTGTTGATGGATACCGAGGATATACAACTTATTTTGGATCCTATGGAGATAAGACATTTGGGAGTTGTAATGATTTAGAAATAGTATTTTCAGTATTGATGCAGATGATTGCATAGAGGAACTAGCCGACCTCCCAGGATGTAAGGTGGAAAAGTTCCCCACTGTTTATTTGGGGCTTCCACTAAGGGCACGAAGGAATGATCAAAGTATGTGGCAAGGTGTCATGGACAGATGTGCTAAGTGAACTTACTCCATGGAAGAAGGCAGATTTACTCTTGTTAACAGTATTGGATGGTATTTCTACCTATTTAATATTCCTATTCTCAATGCCAACTGCAATGGAGAAAAAAGTGAAATCTTTGTGAAGTCAATTCTTATGGGATGGTAATACAGACAAAGGAAGAATTCATTTAGTGAAATGGCAGGTGGTTCATAGAGACAAGAAGGGGGGTGGCTTGGGTGTGTGAAATTTGAAGCTACATGATAAAAGTCTGCTACTCAAATGAATGTGGAGGGTGTAGCATGGAAGGTAAGGAAGTTTGGAAAAAGCTTATGAATGCCATCTATGGGAAGAAGGATAGATGGAGTACTGCCCTATTAAATTTCTCTTGTTTGCAGATTCGGATCGGTATGGGTGGATCAACTGGATGGGTATTTTAGTTCATATATGGGTTATATAAGGACCACTAGGAGAGTGCCATGTCATAAGAATTTTACATGATGCTAGGGCTGTTTACTTTAGGGCCAAATATGAGCCAAGAAATAACAATAGGGGCATTAGCGAACCAATAGGTTAACTGAGGACAATGGTGAACCAAGTCGAATAGGTTGGGGGCATTAAGGATAGATGTTCACAAAGTTTGTCCTTCTAGTGTAAAAGTAGCTTAATAGATGTTCAAACTAGTATATGGATTTCTTGGATATGCTAGGAAGAAGAGTGTAATTGGCTGCCTTTTGTTTTATGCTGTTTTTGTTTCTTTTCCTGTGCCATCTTAGTACCATTTAATAATACTTTATCAAAAAAGGACACGCTTAGAAATGCTTTTCTAATTTCCCATTTTGAAATTCTGTTGGAGTTCATTGCTAAATTTCAAAGGGTAAGATCAAGAGTTTTATGAATTTGCAAAATCAATAGCGATGAAGGAAATAAGAAAAACTGGAATGAAATTTGTATACAACAATTTAAGGAGGGAATTGTTTCAAGTTTATAGGCATGACTTATGATCACCGTGAAGTGGTTCTTTATATAGTTTCCTTGTATATCACTCCATTATGCCTTATTTTATTTTTAAAAGTTTGAATTCTTTATGGGTTGATGGCTTTATACCTAATTTGAATGTTCATGGAACAATGGGATGAAGAAAGACTTATGGGAAAAAGAACAATTGAATGTGATCAACAAGGGTTAGGAGTAAGGGATAATAGGAGAGGCACTATTCAATTTGTTGTTCTTCAGTGGGACTGGGCAATGGTACTCTCCTTGCACATTTGTTTCAGAAGGTAGAAAAGACATCTCCCTGATGTTCTATGTAACAGAGGGTACAAGGATGAAGAAATGTAAATTCCTAGGGTCAGTTTCATGACAGACCAAAAAATGATTCAGTTTCTTGTTCTGAAATTTTTAAGTAAACAGAAGATGACATTGGTCATGGAACAACAAACTTCTTATACCATCCACATCAGGAAGCTGAGTTTTTGATTCTTGATTTGGTGGTTCACAAGTATAAGAACGGTACTCTCATAGTCTTATTGTTTATGCTGCAATAAAGTTGCTCCTCTTTTCAACCGTGCTTTTCCTAATTTCCAAGTGAGTGATTTTGTTCAGGATCCTATTCAATCAAAGTTAAATTATGAGGCTATATGTTACATTCAGCTGCCTTAGATTTGAGGTTATTAGAATGCACATATTTTGGAAGTTTTGATATATACAAACGTCTGTTGTGGTCCTGAGCTGCACTATTATTTATTGCCAAAGTCTTTTGATTAGTGTGTTTTTGTTAATATTACAGGATGCTCCAACACCTCCTGTTGTTGCCACTATATTTTTTGGAGTCAGTGGTGCTGCTCTTTTGGGAAGAACCAGTGAAAGACAACATGTCCCACTTGAGGAATATAAGGAAAACCTTAGAAAAATGATCAACATTTCAAGGTTTGGAATTTTCCCAATTCAATCATGCTTGTTCGTTTCTAGATGTCGACTTCCATATATGCTAAAATTTTCCTCCTGATTAAGTTTGTCTGTGGAAGACTTATCTAATAATAAAACTGGGAGGATCTGGAAAATGAAAAGGATAGAGTTAATAGTGACAATGAAATTTTTTTAGTAGTATTAAGCAAATATAGCAAAGCAAAGAGTGGAGTATACGCTATGTGGAATAAGCAAAACACAGAGTTACTTAATCCCACTTTAAAAAGAAATAAATTGTAAAAATTATAGCTAGTTTTCCACATAATTAGATATAGAAGCATGGCAACAATTTTCTGTTGTATGACGAGGATACTGAAGAATCAAATTGAGCCTCCGATGCTGAGCTATTATTTAAGCTTGACATCTTGTGAACAATATTTTTAAGGTCAGGTTAGTAGTCATTTCTTTCTCATGGACTTCCATGTCCGACAATTTTGTGATTGGTGGAATAAATGAACTGAATTAAGACAAATAAAGATTTTAGTAACAGACTTATGAAGCTTCACTACCGACTGTGGTTGTGGATATCCTGTGTTAATCAAATAATTTATTGTAGGCTAATATATTCTTGAAGGTTGATAGGGTTATCTACCTCATAGTCATACCTTTTCTTCTTCTCCTTGCCCACTTTAGAAGAGGAAACACCTATATTCATGAACTTAGTACGAGTATAAGATTCAGATATGAATTTGGCCGGGTATGTGCAATTTTTAGCATGTTTGTATGATATTTTCAAGGTTAATGCAAAGTGAAGATATACACGTCGAACCTGTTTGACATGATTACGTCTTGGCAAAGATAAGAGTCCGTGTTGCATAGAGGAACACATATTCGTCAGTAACATCAGAAAGAGTTAGGAGCCAATGTAACACAGAGGAACACATATTCGTTAGTGACATTAGAAAGAATAAAATATCTATTAAACCAAGTTTGGAAGTCACTATGCAAGTTGTGCAATGGTAGTCCATGATAGTATGCAACCTCTCAAGAAAAACTACTTTCTATGCTAATTGAAAGACTTGCAGATTCTGCCCAATTTTATGTTCATTCTCTTGCTAAAATGGTAGATTTCTAGCATAAGTGAATGACTTCACTCAAAACCCAAATGATTTGCAAAAGAAAAAAAAGAGCATTCAGATGTGCAGTAATATCTAACTTTACCAATTATTCATTACCACAAGTAGTGAGCAAAAGTTCAATGCAAGAAAATGGGAATGTTAAATTGGCATAAGCAGCCCGAGTAATTTCCTACTTTTCTTTTCAAGGCTTCCATTTCAGCTTTACACATGCTTGTTGAGAAGATATAAAAGATGTAAATTCCTAGAATGTATTCATATCTCAATTATATAAGTGATCTTGAATCCACCCACTGACGAATTGAATGCAGTTTGATTTTCACTCTTCTAGTAATATCTATCATCTTATTACAAAGGAAATCCATCCCAATCCAATTGCTCGATTCCTGAGTTGTTTAGAGTAGAACATGATACACTAGGCCCTTGTCTTCTATTATCCTGTAAATGTGTTTATAAATCTGGGTTGAGCTTTGCTCTCTTTTGTATACCTCATTTATCTTATTTATAACACAGAAATGCTCCCCGTCAGTGCTAGTGTTGCTGATAACTCCACGATCAGTTGATGAAGCAGGACAGTTTGAATATGCAAGGTACCCTCCACTTTCTCTCTATTGGTAAAATAAAAATAATTAGGCAACCAATTGCTCTTTATGGAAAGGAAAAAAAAAACAAAATAAAAAGGGGTATCTATGATGTTGGACCCAGAGCTCCTTTTAGCAATAGGATAGGACTTGAACTGTTCAAAAGCAGATTAGATAAAGTATCCAATAACTTATCAGCATTTAACTAGAGAGATGAGCGAACCTCTCAAACATGAATTGGAGAGAATAATCTAACTTCTCATAGAAAAGCCCAAAAAAGAGAAAGGAAAAGGAAAGTGGAATGAGCAAATTGGTTTTTGTGTGCAGTACTTATTTAAATGATAAATTACTACTATTGCTGCAAAGACAACTTCAGCATCATTAGGCACTGTCCATTGTCATCGCTATCGAAAAGTATCCAATATAGCAGCCCAATATGTAGTTTCACACAAGAGACCAATCCGACACTAGTGTCCCCTCATCAGAGAGGACATTCCTTTCTATAACTTTTATAGCAACAGTTAGGCAAATGATTTTTCTAATTATTGATGAACGTTAACGATCCCATTGCCTTTTAGCAGTATGGCATGTGCCTTTATCATGTACTCCATGGACATCATATCATATTCTTTGCATTGTTCTTTGGTCATTTCCCTTTAGTCAATTTTTTTCTCTTCTTTTTTCCTCTAAAAGCAAAGCAGTTCACTTTTAAACAGTTGCAAGTGGATCAACTCTATCAGTGAAATCAATTTTTTTTTCTGTTTAACTTTTCATTTCATTTATTCAGCTTTTGGTATTGCATGTGTTTAAACATAAGTGTGTCACTGTCAACTGAATCAAATATTATTGTGTTGGGATATCTTACTTTTCAATTTTAAAATCAGGTCCTAATATGGAGACAAAGCAATGGAATTGCCAGAAAGGACAAATGAAGTGGCCGGAGAGTATGCAAAACATTGTGTTGAATTGGCAGAGGAGCTAGGTCTCCCTTCCGTCAATTTATGGTTTAAAATGCAGGAAACAGAGGGTTGGCAAAGAAAATTCCTCAGGTAAGTGACAAAATTTGCACATCTTTTTAAGTAAAACTGTGCATAATTCCATTAATATTTGAAGTTCGTTGTACTATATGGTGTTAGAGGAATGGCCATGCCTGGACAGTTGCTCTGCTTAGTACTTGTGCGATATTGTTAGTGTTGAAATGTGAAAATTCTCTTTTGTTCTGTTTTATTTTACTACAGTGATGGCGTACATCTCACACCGGAAGGTAATGCCATTGTTTACCAAGAAGTCGTTAAAGTGTTCAATGAAACAAGTCTCTCTGCTACAGAGATGCCTTCTGATGTCCCTCGCCATTAAAAAATCGATGGAAATAACCCCGGGAAGGCCTTCCAGCTACAATTCTCTGTTATCTAACCCTATAGTGTATCCTTTATATATCAATAGAAACCAGCAAAATGCTATTGTCTTCCTTGACTCCATGAAGCTCAAGAGTGGTAATTGCTTTCAAGTTTCCTAGGTTTCAAGGGGTTATAGTGACACACTTTCATTAGCAATTGATTCTAAGACAAATGACAGTTGAATTCACATCTATACTAGTTTCATCAACAAAAGAATGCCTTTAAGAATTAATTTAAATACAGAAAAATTCTCATTGCTTTGATGAACATAATAATTGTGATGTTTTGGATTGTGTATACAACCTCCTCAACATTGTGGTATGAAATGTTATACCTTCAATAGTATCAACACATTTGAAATGCAACAAGAATAGAAAGCACAATTAATGTGTTGTAGTACGACAATTGCTTTTACTACCAAAAATGAGGTGAAAGATGTAAGGAGTTGCAGATGCCCTTGCATCATTTTCTTTCCTTTGATAAAAAATCAGCCTTAATATTAAAGAGTTTAACAAATTGTGATAGGGTAAAATGGGAGGATAAGGTTAAATACATACAAGTTCTAATATTTTAAAACAAATTAAAATGAAAGTGTGTCGCATGAAATGAAAAGGAATAAGGTACTTAATTTTCTAAGAGTGAATCATTTTGTTGGAAAAGAGCTTGTCAATATCACCCTTGTTTCAGATATATTTTACTTGGTGATATGCAAGTGGATATCATACCTCTCTTTATTAACTTATTTCATCTACTAGCAGTAAAACTCGACCAATAACCCTTTAAATTATTATTTTTTAAAAAAATGAAAAGAAAGAGAGGAAAAATACTATAGTTAGCAGCTAAATTAATCCATTATAATGGATTTAACATTACGTCTAAGTCTAACTATGTCATCTATGATAATTTACTTACTATTAATACTACTTTAATGTGATGGAGTAATTTCAGGATTTAATGTCACAATGGAGAGAGTTAACAAATCGAATTATTCATCTATGTAAAATTTCTTAATATATAACAAAGTCGTTTGTTTTGATATTTTTGACTGCTATAATGAGATTTCGTTATATAGAGAATATATAAAGACTAAAATTTCATTGAAAACATGGTTATTGTAGTGATATAATTATTATAAAGAATGAGTGTTATAGAGATATTAAGGTTTATTTATTTTTTGGGAAATTTATTTCATGTAGAATACTTTTGTGCAAAAAACCTTTTCATAAGTACTAAGACAAACATTCCAATTGTCCAATTAAATGGTCAAAGAATTTATTGGTGGACTATAAAGGTAAACAATCTTTATTACATTTAAAGACTATAAAAATATAATACTCCTACTGATAAAATTTTGATTTAGTTCATGTAGAACTAAAACACGAAACATATTTTTGTTTACCTATGGTAAATTATCCTTTCGAGAAATTAAAGTGGATTTTCGACATAAATTCTCACATATCACTACATGAATATTTTGAACCATAAAAAAAATAATAGTTCATTTTCACAACATTTATCATATGACTCTACTTAAAATAAAAACATCTGGTCATATTTTATTAATGCAAAGGGCCAAAACTAAAATTGAATAATGATAAAATTTTGATTTTGAAAATATAGCTAGGAGAATTATATTGATGTTTAATGAAGACTTATCTCAAAACAAACTTTATTATCCAGAGTCAAATTTTAATAAATGACAGTAACATTTTATTACATTCATTTACACTAAATTTAACAAGGAATTGCTACTGCTTTAATTGAAGAAATGCCATTGACTTATTCTTCAGTAATCTTTGTGCAAAACAATTTAAATCAAGTCAAATTTCATTTAATGTGAATTTACAATTGGAGAAGATATTTAATGATACTTTTACTATATCAATTATAATAATTCGTCACTAAATAGAATTAGTGACGAATTTTGTTGTTTAACTATAGAGTTTTGTCTGTCGCTAATTCATATTTCTTAAATAGTAATTTATATAAGGATATAAAAAAAAAAAGATAGAATAAAATATTTTATGATGAATTCTTTGTGACAATAAGTTTGGATCTAATATTAGATACATATAAAATTGTCTTTTCTTCTATGTATATATATCCATCCATAGAAAAGGTAATATACACTTAATAATACATACCAAAGAAAAGAAGAGGAAAATTTGACAAAATAAAAAATCACAGAGAAATCAGATTTTGTAATCAAATCAGTCAAATTCAAGAAAAGAGATATCCAAACTTGGGAAATCTAATCATTATACCTCAATTTGGTAAGTACTTTGTTTTAAGTCCTAAGAAAAACAAGCCTGGTGTTATAAATTATATTTACCATTAGATTACTCAGGTATAAAAATATTAAATTTAATTTATATACATTGATAAAATTTAACAATCAATTTTTATACTTGCAATTATCTTATAGATGACGCTACATACATAAAAAATAAATCTCTTGCCAAGTATAACTTGATAAGTTGGTAAAAATAATTATCAACTAGCTACCACAAAATAGAATTAACTGATAGCATAGAACTATTTTTACGTAAATAATTTACCTTCTAATTAAATTTATTTTATTAATAATAATATCATTGTATAAAAATTAAACTCCAAAAGGTCTAGATACATTCACATTCAACAGTGCAATAAATCTCACTCCTTTACTACTACCATTAAGATAACAAAGAGAAAAGGAAATTAAATTAAAGATGAGAGAATGAGAGATATAGATAATTCCTCCTTTATTTTTCCTTAATCCAATTTGCTTCCAATGGAACTTGATCCAAGTTATAATAAACAAGACCTTTCCAATATTCATCCATTTTTTATGCCCAACAACAACATGTTGAAACCAGAAAATGATGTTGATTTTTGCATAGACTCTAAAGATTATCTTCAAGATTTTGAGCACCTTGATATTAATTTTTCTAATACCTTCAACAATTTTTCTCAAAATTTCATGATTGATGATAATACCAATGGTACTTATCATGACCCCTTTGATCCATTTTCCAATATTGAGGATAATTTTTCTTCATTGGGGGATTTCAACTTTAGTAATTATGAGCTTAATCCATTTGATCATGAAGAAAATGGAGAGAGTGGTGGTAGCAAAGTCATGAAGAATAATTCTCATGTTGTTGATGGTGATGAATTTATGAAGCCTAATTTTAACTTTGTTAATGTGCCTGATGATCAAAGTTCATGTGTCACTGGTGATCATCATAACAACTTATCTTCATCTATGAAGAAAAGGTCAGGTGGTAGAGCGAGGCCAAAGAAGTCTAAATCGTCCAAAGGACAATGGACAGTTGAAGAAGACAGGTAAGTAACCATATCTTGTTCATTGAAGTATATGACCATCTCATCCGATCGAGTTCATACTTTCAGTTGCTTATTTATGTTATAACAGTGTTATCTATCTATGATTTCTTAAAATTGATCAAACATTTTCAATCCAAAGTGTTTTCATCGACTGAATAGCTAGATTGATTTTGAAACACAACAATTATATATTCTTGCTATATGACTTTAACACCATTCTCTATATACAATTTTTTGAAATTGATCAAAGTGTTTTTCCAATCCAAATAGCTAGATTGATCATGAAACACAACAATTATATATTCTTGCTACATAAATTTAGCATCATTCTCTATATATGATTTTTTGAAATTGATCAAACTTTTTCAATCCAAGCTAGATTAAACTTGAAACAATAGCGATTTTGTACTTTTGCTATTAAACGCTTGTACTTTATCTTTGTAACTTTTTTCAGTATATATGGGAAACAATTTAAAAGAACCGAGTCAGTCACATGTCTATTTACTGAAGCCTCCTTGAGATAGTGCCTAGATTGTTACGCCTTTTTTTTTTGCCCTTGAAGACTGGCTTAGGTTAATTTCTTATTAATTAAGAAATTAATTGATATCCTTATCAAATAGTAATAATAGCTTTATATGTTTGTGAAGGCTTTTGATCCATTTGGTAGAGAAATTTGGAATTAGAAAATGGTCTCAAATTGCTCAAATGCTCAAAGGGAGAATAGGCAAGCAATGTAGGGAGAGGTGGCACAACCATCTCAGACCTGATATAAAAGTAAGTAATGTTTTTTTATTTTCTTATTAATAATTTCTTTCTTTGCAATTAATAATATTAATCTTGCTTTCTGTTTAGGATCTTCTCTTAATATTGTTTCATCTTTTTGTTAAATGCAAGTTTATCACACCCCTTATAAAGGTTCTTTTTCTTTCTTTGTGATTGTTCTTTCTATATCTGTGCCTATGGTGAATTTTATTAACAATTTCTCTATTGATTCATCAAGCTATATATACATGGAATTTTTCATTTGTTGTTTAGTAAATGACTCTTTTTAATTCTTTTAATAACTTGTGTGGACCTTTTAAATCATGATTTAAAAATCCCCTTTTAAACAAACTCATGAAAATTTTATTAGAAAATGTTAGACGTCGATCTAAAATTTTGTAAGTTAATTATTTCAAATGTTAGATGATAGTCTAATGCTCTGTCTATAAGATTTAATAATATATGAGAAAAAATTAGATCGGAGCGTCTAAATGTGTAACGTTCTCTGAAAGGGTAATTTTTCAAGAGCTACATTTGCATGATTTTTCAAAATATAGACAAAGTCTAAATGCTAGTCTAAGAAGGGGAGATTTACATAAATCAACCCACAACAAGTATAAAGATTTTTCGTACTATCACTATAGTTTAACCTAAATAGCAGGTTAATTACAATTTTTATCAGTTTAGCAATCACCAATGCTTATTACTATAAAATTTAAATTTAATCATACTTAACCTTATTATATAAATATTTTTATACATAATTACCTTATAAATGATCTGAATGTGTTGACTGTCAGTGCATAAAACTTAAATTTTGTCCGTATTTGTATTGTCCAGAAGGATTTTTGGACGGAGGAGGAAGATAGGATCTTAATCCAAGCTCATGGTGAAGTTGGAAATAAATGGGCAGAAATTGCAAAGACACTTCCTGGAAGAACTGAGAATTCAATTAAGAATCATTGGAATGCAACAAAAAGAAGGCAATTTTCAAGAAGAAAATGTCGTACCAAATGGCCTAGGCCTAGTTCTCTACTCCAAAATTATATCAAAGGTTTGAATTTAGAAAAAGGAAGCACCAAAAAGAGCAATGACACAAATTCTAATGGTCGCGTGGATTTGAGGCATGTGGAGTTGTCTTATCCAGGAAGCTTAGGTTACACAGGTCCAGTTTTTGAAAACAGAAATGAAAATTTGATCAACAAGAATAAGCGCCACACTAATATTGCAAAAGTGAAGGTATCACCTAAGCCAGAATCCATTGAATTTTGTCAAGGAAATAATATTGGTGATTTTGATTTGAGTGAAGTCCCAGAATTTGCATTGGATGATAATTTCTTCATGGAAGAAATTAATCCTCATGTTGGTTCGTCCATTATGGATAACAATTATGATAAATGCATGGGAATGGAGATTATGCCTTATTAAAAAGTGCCAACATTGATGCAAGGTGAAGTCAACAAGGAGATTGATTTGATGGAGATGATTTCTAGAGTTAATAATTAATCCATAGATATTTTTATGTTTTAGAACAATACCTGATGTAGTGAATTGATTTATATTAAGTATGACAAAAAAAATAGTATTAAGTATGACAAAAAAAAGTGTTGTAGTTAAATAATATTAATGTTCCCGTAGAGTTGTTTTATGCTAATTTTACCAACTTTACGCAGACGTATATCTTTATAGAGAAGTTATTTTTCTTGTTTTAAAAAAATAGTTTTCTTAGAATTCAAAAGTGTTGATCAATTAAATATGAACAAATTAAAAAATATTTTTCTCAAACACACTCTCCTACGACGATTCTATTTTTTACATTTTGTTTAATCTAGTGACGTGCTCCACTTTTGCAAATATAAATGATTATTGAACCTTTTTGTTATTTTAATTTTTACATATCAAGTGCACTTATCTATAAATTTAATAAAGGATCATTTAATTAGCTCTTTTTCTCTAACTTGAAAAATAAAAAAAGTTCACAAAAGTTGGGGGAAAAAAATCAGAAACAAATTGAGGTTCCACCGAGATTTGAACTTAGGTTACTGGATTCAGAGTCCAATGTCCTAATGAAACCGCCTTTGTTATATTTCTAGTACTCAATTTTAATATATTAACCTCATTTTATGCCTTTTTTTTTAGGAGAAGATTTTTCGGAAACAGCCGTCCTACCTTGATAGGAGTAAGGTCTGCGTACACTTTACCCTCTCTAGACCCCACGTTGTGAGATTTCACTGGGTTGTTATTGTTGTTGTAATATTACTTGAAGTTCGGTGAAGGTCAACTTCGATCAATTTTAACTGAAGTTGTGAATCTGATAAAGCCAAACTTCGCATATTTTCACTAAAGTTTTACCTACTTATTAAGATTAACTTCAAACATTTTCTATTGAAATACATGCAAAAAGTAGCTAAAACTTTAATCACGTGTATCTGAAGTGTTTATTCCCCCAAAAAAATTATTTTGAAATTTCAAAAATTCAACACTCAAAATACTCTAAATAAGTCCAAATTTAAAACATAATTTTCATAATATTTGCCAAAATAATAATAAATCTAACATAGTAATTTAACTTCTTTTTAATTTTGTATGACCGAATGAATGTAAAAATTCGCTAAAACTTTAGTCATATGTGTCTGCAATTGAATCTCCCCCTCAAAAAAAATAATTTTAAATTTTTTAACAATTCAACACTCAAATTTATTCGAAATAAACTTAAATTCAAAACAAAAATTTCATAACTTTTGAAAAAAGTGGATATATGTTAAATATGTATTAAGGTTTGTTGATCCTGTAAGTTTTACCATTTATTTTTTTTAAGGAATTACATGGTAGAGGAAAAATGGTAATTTTCCCTACCATTTTTCAATTTACAGAAATTTGTTAAAAATATGATAATCTAGAAATATTAATTCGGTAATTCGGATACATTAATTAGAGTTTTATATATCAGCAGGTAACATTTAAAGCATGATATAGTGAACATAGAGATAATTTATGAATCAAAATTAATGTATTCGGATTACTGAATTAATGTATCCAGATGAAAGGAAGGAATTTTTGAAATTTTTTAAAATAAACGGAAATAATGAAAAATATGGTAAATAAAGGAGTGTAATTAGGTAATTTTATTATTCTTTTTACTCATTATTCTGACCCGTATAGATAGGTAAGGTCCAATAACATATATTTTGGGAAAATTACCCATTTACACATGTTATATTACCATATTTACTAATACTCCCAACTAGTTGGAAAAATATCAAAAATTCCTATTTTTTTAACTCTCTCCCTATTTCACTGATACATCACTTTTACCTTATATCAGTTACCTAAATTTACGCCTATTCTTTAGCCTCCTTGATGGCAGTTTCTTGTTTTCAATTTCAGTCCATCTATTACTCAATATCAAGAATCCAAGTAAGGTGTATTCAAGTTTTTTCTTTAATGGTGTCTCACTTCATTCTCACCTTCTTCGATTTCCTCTGTTTTCTTCTGTAATTTTTTTTCTCACATTGTTCACTGATTCACATGGAATCCGCTCCATCTTTTAGTGTTGGTCTCACTTAGTTGAATAAAAATCAAGAAAATCTTGATTCACCGGACGAGGTTAGATCCAAACATCGTAACGATCCATCAGTGGATAAGCTCCGTGAGAAATTGAAATCAAAATCTCAAGTTCAACATTTACCCAAAGAAGACAACAAGAAGATTGAAGGAGTTTCAACACGCCCTTTTTTTTAATGTGGTTTTTTACTGCTCCTGATACATATAATTTTATGTATCAGATTCGTATGTATCAAGTTTGCATGAGAATCTGATACATCCTATTTATATTTTTTTTAAATATCATTTTTATAAAGTTTTACTAATTCCTGATACATATACTTTATGTATCATATTCTTATCTATTTCATGATACATTGTCTTTTTGTATCAAATGCTCATATATCAGGATTTACTGCTTCTGATATATGTTATTTATATATATCAGATTCTCAAGTATCAAGCTTACATGAGAATCTCATACATCTTGTTTATATAATTTTTTTAAATGTCATTTTTCTAAAGTTTTACTGATTCCTGATACATTTATTCTATGTATCAGATTCTTATCTCTTTTTTTGATACATCATTTTTTTTATCGGATTCTCATGTATCAAACGTTAATGCTCCTGATACATCTTGTTTATGTATCAAGATATAATGCTTCTGATACATCATGTTTAAATATAAAAATTAAGTTGTATTTAATCAGTTTTCATGTCAATGCAGGGATTGAAGTACGTCATCAAGAAGATCCCCTCACACTCCCTAAGATTCGGCACTGCATATACGACTAATTTTATTGATGATTTCAAATCATAAATAAGTGATGAAGCTATACAATTATTTCGACAAACCATACTTGGTAACTATCTAGATATGCCACAGTGCAATTTTCAAGGGCAAATCATCAAATGCCTCTTACTTCTTGAGGTCGAGCAAAAAAACAGAGAGGAATTGCACAGTATGTGTGCATGTCTGTAATGTCTGGAAGGCCAAGGATGGTTATGTTAGTGACAACGATGATCCAAAAAAACCTAAGAGAGATTTCATACATCCTGGTCAAGGAGAACCGATGGACGTCGAGTATTTTTTATTTATTTTATAGTAATAGAATGTACAATTATATTTTTGCACCAATAGTAAATATTTTTTTTGGTTATTCACAATTTAGCAGACTTTTAAGTTTTTCTAATATTTATATATCATATTTTGATTTATCAAACTTGAATACTTCCGATACATCTACTTCATGTATCACATTGTAATATATCAAGATTTAATGATTCTGATACATCTACATTTTTGTATCAAAATCTCATGCATCAATATTTACAGCTTCTGATACATATTGTTTATGTATCAGATTGTAATGTATCAAGATTTAATAATTCTGATACATCTACATTTATGTATCAGAATCTCATGCATCAATCTTTACAGCTTCTGATACATATTGTTAATGTATTAGATTGTAATGTATCAAGATTTAATGATTCTGATACATCTACATTTATGTATCATAATTCATGCATCAATCTTTACAGCTTCTGATACATATTGTTTATGTATCAAGATTTAATGATTCTAATACATCTACATTTATGTATCAGAATCTCATGCATCAATCTTTACAACTTCTAATACATCTACAACCTATATCAATACAACATGTTATGTATCAACCATAATTCAGTTGACAAACTAATACAACAACCTTTAAAGTATCAACCTTAATACGTCGAATGTTTATGTATCTGCTATTCATATGTATCATATTCGAAATTACTATTAATACCAAGTAACTTACAATGAACATAATTACCAACCATTCATATATCAAATATTGATATTCAATTACTATTCTGGTTAATTGATATATGTATCAAATACAACCCGCAATGTAAAAAAACTATGTAAATGTAAGTACATGATCCAAATAAAATGTATCCTGGCATAACAAAATATTATTTCTCTTTGAGAATGAAATTACAAGTCTTTCTGTTATGGCCTTCATGGCCACAACGACTACAAGAATTTGTGCTCGTTCTTATCTTCTCACTAGAGTACTTTTTCTTCCTTTCTTTGGTCTTCCTGGCATCCTTTTGTATCTTGGTGGCAAGACGAATTCTTCCAAAATTTCTTTCAGAATAGAACAATCTTTCTTATCTGGCATTGGAACCATTGGAAATTCATAAGTAATTGCCAACGCCTCTGGCTTGTAGTAATCAGAACAGTATGGGTGTATGTCTGTAATGCTCTTGCTCTTCAACACTGCAATTGCGTGTGGACATGGTATCTCGTCTAATTGAAACCTGCCACAATTGCATGTTTTTCTTTCAAGACACACAATGTATCTTATACCTGACTCATAAATAGAATAAAGATATTCTGATGAAGCAACAATTTGCATTAAATAATTATCACAGATATGTATCAGCAATAATGTATCAAATACAGAAATGATGTATCAGAACTGATGTATCAGGTAATACTGATAACAGAAAATACAAAACTGATGTATCCTATAACTATGTATCAAGTAGATAACTTTTCCAATTTAACTGTGATCTCTTTTATTTAGTTAACTAGCCTTTTTTTGGTGTGTGGTGAGATAACTGCTGCGATCCTCTGTTGTGCAGACAAAATTACTTAAAAAAAATAACTAGTGTGTACCTTCATTCTCGAACACTTCATTGTGTTTGATACTAGGATATCTTCGAATTTTCTATTCAAAGTATGTCTTGTATAAGCTGTTATTTCCCTATTTTTGCAGTTTTGAAGCACCAAATAACATTCTCGTTTGCTCCAAAAAGTCAATTATAGGCAGCTCTCGTGCTTCAACAAGACATCCATTGATATGCACTGTTTTTGAGTTTTCTTTCATAGTCAAGATCTGTTTCTTTTTTTAAAGAATTATTTGCCTTAATTAGCATGGTAATTGATTGAAACAATCAATCATAACTTGAATTACGTTACTTCCCATAATTAACCCAACAACATTAATTGTTTTACACCCAAAAATTGATGTATCAGCTAAGCAAGTAATGTATCAAATTTTTTTTTTTAAAAAGAAATCGTCTAATTTCATAAAAATAAGAGATACATTGTAATTGAGTCTTTTCAATATGTGATTTAGGTAAAGTTTAAATATATTTTCTCTAGCCAAGTCCACTAATAGCCCAATGTTTTTACCAACTCTAAGCTTTAGTACAAAATCCGATCTCTTCATACATCAAAGGGTTATTCAACGGCGTCAGTCTTCGCTGCCATTTCTGTTCCATTCTCCGCCGGCGACAATAGTAAGTGATATCCTACAATTGATTTTGCTCTGAAATTCTTTGGCTTAAGTGATATATCCAGAATTTATTACAATTTACTGAAACTTAAACACGGCTTAACTGATATATTGTAAAGTATATAATAAAATATTGGTAGATTCAATATATCCATGATTGACAATTTAATTGAGGTATTTATTAATTTTTTGTGTAAAAGGATTAATTTTTTTTTGGTTGTATGTTGTGAATAATAGAGTTGTGGTTATGAAAGAGCAACTGGGACATGTTGAAGAGGAGTTAAGGGAGACAAAAGAGCAATTAAATTTTGTTGAAGGTGAAAAAAATAGAGCAATTCTTGAAATTAGAGAAATGAAAAAATTATCTAATGAAGGATTATCAACTAAAAAGGCAGGGGAACTAATTGCAGAACTTAAACTTTTGAGGGAATTTCATTCTAAAACACAAGAAGATTTGATGATTAAAGATAACTGTATCAAATGGTTGAAGATGGAACTCGAAAGGGTGAAGAAACACGAGGTTAAGTTAGGTGAAAAAGATGTTGAGTTAGGAGGATTGAGAGAGGAGATTTGTCGTGTTAAAGAGTCTGAAGTTAAAGCAACAGAACAATTGTTTGTGTTTAAGAAAAAAGTTCAAGAATTGTGTGATTTTGATCCTTGAGACAAACGAAAGTTATAATTGTGGCTTTGTTTTTAAGCTTGGCAATGCTTTAATGATCATAAACTCAACTACTCCCAATCTAATTTTTGCAACAGATGAAAGCACTAAGCATAATCCTTTATAGGAATTCTAACATCATCGAATGAAATTTTTTAAAAAATACTTTTGTAGAAAGATTTGAAAAATTCATAGCTTATATGATCAGTTCATATTATATAACAAGCAACATTTTTCTTTGGTAAATTAGAGCTCTACACATGATAATAGTAAATAAATGGGTTTAAAACAAATGCCAACACAAACCTGCTAAAATTGTAGGTTTCTTTAATATCGACACTTAATATATGTTCTTGGCAATGTTGCATCCAGCTGAAAAATATAGTATTGTTATATACAAAATCTGCCTCTTATTCATGGATTTTAAATCTAAGAAGATAATGAATCTTGAAAAATCAAATTGTAAAATACAAATTCGTCAAAACGAGTTTTAATATTTGAGTGAAATAATACAAGGCCCAAATGTGTAATCAGGCAGTAATACAAGGACCAAAATTGCATTTTCTCCTTTTTAGTATTTGGTTCTGGCTTTTATAACTCTTTGAAAATGTAGTTACTTGAAGTTGTCTAAAAGGAGAAAAAGATCCAAGAATTGCAGAAATTTTGTTTTACTGAATGAGGCCACAAATAGTATTATTTGGGGACTCCATTACTGAACAATCCTTCAGATTAGGTGGTTGGGGTGCTGCTCTTGCTGATACTTATGCTCGCAAGGTTTGTGTGTGTGTGTGTGTATATATATATACATATATTTTGTTTCAATTTAATGTATTGAACGATTATAGGAATTCTAATAATATAAAGTCATTGGATTTGATCTTTTACTGTAAAAGGTTGATATATTGAATCGTGGCTACGGTGGATACAACACCAGATGGGCATTGTTCTTGCTACACCACCTATTTCCATTGGTACGTAACCCCATCCTCTTAGCATTTTCCTTTTTTTGGATCATATTATAATTGAAAGTAGAATATTCAATGGGGTGTAATTATTTAGGATATTTTGTTGGAGTATATTGCTAAATTTGTAGTTTTGATGAAGAGTAGTAAGATCAGGAATTTTATTGAATTTGCAAAATGCAATTGGCACAAAGAGAAAGTAAGATTTTCTTTTTGTAATCTGTAGTTGGAAATCTACTGAATTTGTTGATGGATACTGAGGATATACAACTTATGTTGGATCCTATGGAGATAAGACATTTGGGAGTTGTAATGATTTAGAAATAGTATTTTCAGTATTGATGCAGATGATTGCATAGAGGAACTAGCTGACATCCCAGGATGAAAGGTGGAAAAGTTCCCCACTGTTTATTTGGGGCTTCCACTAGGGGCACGAAGGAATGATCGAAGCATGTGGCAAGGTGCCATGGACAGATGTGCTAAGTGAACTTACTCCATGGAAGAGGGCATATGTACTCTTGTTAACAGTATTGGATGGTAGTCCTACCCATCTAATGTTCCTGTTCTCAATGCCAGTTGCAATGTAGAAAAAAGTGAAATCTTTGTGAAGTCAATTCTTATGGGATGGTAATGCAGACAAAGGAAGAATTCATTTGGTGAAATGGCAGGTGGTTCTTAGAGACAAGAAGGGGGTGGCAGTTTGGGTGTGAGAAATCTGAAGCTACGTAATAAAAGTCTGCTACTCAAATGGTTGTGGAGGGTGTAGCATGGAAGGTAAGGATGTTTGTATAAAGCTTATTAATGCCATATACGAGAGATGGGGAACTGTTGATAGGGGAGTATGGAAGAGCATAAGCATACTTGGGAAGATTTCAATCAATTTATTAGACTGGAGTAAAAAGTTAGATTCTAGACAGATTAGTAGGTTGGTGATGAATGTTTAAAAGATTAGTGACCTACTTTGTTTAGCTTCTCTACTAAAAATGATGGTAATATTGCGTTATTTTGTTTTCTGAATTTTGAATTCTTTATGGATTCGATGGCTTTATACCCAATTTGAGTGTTCATGGAACAATGGGATCAAGAAAGACTCGTGGAAAAAACAACAACTGAATACAATCAACAAGGGTTAGGAGTATGGGATAAGAGGAGAGGCACTGTGCAATTTGTTGTTCTTCCGTGGGACCGGGCAATGGTACAGGTGGTGAACATCCAGTTCTACTCGCACATTTGTTTCGGAAGGTAGAATAGACATCTCTGATGTTCTATGTAACGGAGGGTACAAGGACGAAGAAATGTATATTTTCCTGGGGCAATTTTCAAGTAATTCAGATTTTTATAGAGAACAGAAGATGACATTGGGCATGGAACAACAGACTTCTGGGACCAGCCACATCAGGAAGCTGAGTTTTTGATGCTTGATTTGGTGGTTTACTAGTATAAGAACGGTACTATCATAATCTCAAAAAAACAATTACCTTATCAAAAAGTTGCTCCTCTTTTTCAACCTTGCTTTCTCCAATTTCCAAGTGAGTGATTTTGTTCAGGATCCTATTCAATCAAAGCTGAATTATGCGGCTATTTGTTACATTCAGTCTCCTCAGCTTTGAGGTTATTAGTACAAATATATACAAAGGTCTGTTGTGGTCATGAGCTGCACTGTTACTTATTGCCAAATCTTTTGATTAGTGTATTTTTGTTAAATTTCAGGATGCTCCAACACCTCCTGTTGCTGCCACTATATTTTTTGGAGCCAATGATGCTGCTCTTTTGGGAAGAACCAGTGAAAGACAACATGTCCCACTTGAGGAATATAAGGAAAATCTACGAAAAATGATACAGCATTTCAAGGTTTGGAATTTTTCCAATTCAATCATGCTTGTTTGTTGCTAAATGCCGACTTCCACATGTGCTAAATTTTTCCTCCTAATTATGTTTGTCTGTGGAAGACTTGTTGAATAATGAAAATGGGAGGATGTGGATGATGAAAAGGATAGAGTTAATAGTGAGTAGTGACAATGCATTTTTTTATAGTAGTATTAAGCCAATGCAGCAAAGCAAAAAGTGGAGTCTAAGCTATTAGGAATTTGTAAAACACAGAGCTACTCAATCCCACTGTAAAAAGAAAAAATTGTAAAATTTATATTTAGTTTTTCATCATAATAAATATAGAAGCATTGCGGCAATTTCCTGTCTTATGACGAGGACACTGAAGAATCAAATTGAGCCTCCGATGCTGAGCTATTATTTAAAGCTTGACATCTTGTGAACAATATTCTTAAGGTCTGGTTAGTAGTCATTTCTATCTCATGGACTTTCGTGTCCAGCAATTCTGTAATTTGTGGAATAGTCGAACTGAATTAATACTATAAAGATTTTAGTAGCAGACTTATGAAACTTCATTATCGACTGTGGTTGTGGATATCCTGTGTTAATCAAATAATTTATTGTAGGTTATTGTAGGATAATATATTCTTGATGGTTGATAGGGTTATCTGCTTCTCTGTCATACCTTTTCTTCTTCTCCTTGCCCACTTTAGAAGAGGAACACCTATATTCATGGACTTAATACGAGTATAAGATTCAGATATGATTTGGCAGGGTATGTGCATTTTTAGCATGTTTGTATGGTATTTTCAAGATTAATGCAAAGTGAAGATATACATGTCACACCTGTTTGACATGATTACGTCTTGACAAAGACAAGATAGCACAGAGGTATTGGTCAGTAACATCAGAAAGAGTTAGGAGCCAGTGTAACACAGAGGAACACATATTCATTAGTAACATTAGAAAGAATGAAATATCTATTAAACCAAGTTTGGAAGTCACTATGCAAGTTATGTAATGGTAGTCCATGATAGTATGCAACCTCCCAAGAAAAGCTAGTTGTCGTACTAGTTGAAAGACATGCAGATTCTGCCCAATTTTTTGTTCATACTCTTGCTAAAATGGTAGAATTCTAGCATCAGTGAATGACTTCACTTAAAACCCAAATTATCTGCAAAAGAAAAAAAAAACATTCAAATTTGCAGGAATATCTAACTTTACTAACTATTCGTAACCGCAAATAATGAGCAAAAGTACAATGCAAAAAAATGGGAATGTTAAATTGGCTTAAGCAGGCTTAGGATTTTCCTACTTTTATTTTCAAGATTCCCATTCCATTTTTGCACGGGCTTGTTGAGAAGATATAAAAGATAAAAATTCCTAGAATGCATTCATCTCCCAAGTATATAGTGATCCTGAATCCACCTGCTGACAAATTGAATATAGTTTGATTTTCACTCTTCTAGTAATGTCTATCATCTTATTACAAATGAAATTTATCCCGTCCAATGTCTTCTATTATAATATGTATGTATTTATAAATCTGGGTTGAGCTTTACTCTTTTGTATATCTCATTCATCTTATTTATAACACAGAAATGCTCCCCGTCAATGCTAGTATTGCTGATAACTCCACCACCAATTGATGAAGCAGGACGGTTTGAATATGCGAGGTACAATCCACTTTCTCTCTATTGGTAAAATAAAAATAATGAGGCAAACAATTGCTTTGTTTGTTTTTCTTCAAAACTCTATGGTGTCTATGATGTTGGAGAACTTCTTGACACACCCCAGGCTCCTTTTAGCAATGGGATAGGACTTCACTGTTCAAAAGCTGAGTAGATAACAATATCCAATAACTTATCAGCATATACTGGAGAGATAAGCCCTCTCAAACATGAATTGGAGAGAATAATCTAACTTCTCATTGAAAAACCCAAAAAAGAGAGCAAAAAGAAAGTGGAATGAGCAAATTGGTTTATGTGTGCAGTGCCTATTTGAATGATAGATTACAGCTATTGCTGTAAAGACAGCTTCAGCATCATTAGGCACTGTCCATTGTCATGGGCTCATGGCTATCAAACAGTACCCAATATTGCAGCCCAATATGCAGTTTTACACAAGAGCCCAACCCGACACTAGTGTCCCCTCATCACAGAGGACATTCCTATCTATAACTTTTACAACAACAGTTAAGTAAATGATTTTTTTAATTATTGATGAACGTTTAACGACCCCATTGCCATTTAGCAGTATGGCATCTGCCTTTATCATGTACTCCATGGACATCACGGCATATTCTTTGCATTGTTCTTTGGTCATTTTCCTTTTAGCCAATTTTTTTCTCTTCTTTTTCCATCTACAAGCAAAGCAGTTCAGTTTAAACTGTTGCAAGTGGATCAACTCCATCAGTGAAACCAAGTTTTTTTTCCTATTTAATTTTTCGTTTCATTCATTCAGCTTTTGGTATTGCATGTGATTAAACAGAACTTATTGCGTTGGGATATCTTAGTTTTCAATTTTAAAAACAGGTCCCAATATGGAGACAAAGCAATGCAATTGCCAGAAAGGACAAATGAAGTGTCCGGAGAGTATGCAAAACAGTGTGTTGAATTGGCCAAGGAGCTAGGTCTCCCTTCCGTCAATCTGTGGTCTAAAATGCAGGAAACAGAGGGTTGGCAAAGAAAATTCCTCAGGTAAGTGACAAAATTTGCCCATCCTTTTAAGTAAAACTTTGCACAGTTCCATTATTATTTGAAGTTCGTTGTACTATATGGTGTTAGATGAATGATCATGCCTATACGTGTTTTATAAGAATGATTTGGGGTCAGGGGAATGGGTGGGGGCTATTGACATTCTTGCTACAGCATTAACAATATACGTGTGTCTGGACAGTTACTCTCCTTAGTACTTGTGCGATATTCTTAGTGGTGATATGTGAAAATTCTCATTTGTTCTGTTTTATTTTGCTACAGTGATGGCTTACATCTCACACCAGAAGGTAATGCCATTGTTTACCAAGAAGTCGTTAAAGTGTTCAATGAAACAAGTCTCTCTGCCACAAAGATGCCTTCTGATGTCCCTCACCATTCAAAAATCGATGGAAAAGCCCCCGAGAAGGCCTTCCAGCTACAATGCTCTGCTATCTAACCTTATATTCTATCCTTTATATATCAATAGAAACCAGCAAAAGGCTATTGTCTTCCCCGACTCCATCAATCTCAAGAGTGGTAATTGCTTTCACGTTTCCTAGGTTTCAAGTGGTTATATCGACACACTTTCATTAGCAATTGATTCTAAGACAAATGACAGTTGAATTCACATCTATACTAGTTTCATCAACAAAAGAATGCCTTTAAGAATTAATTTAAATACAGAAAAATTCTCATTGCTTTGATGAACATAATACTTGGTGATGTTTTGGATTGTGTATACAACCTCCTCAACATTGTGGTAAGAAATGTTATACCTTCAATAATATCAACAGATTTGAAATGCAACAAGAGTAGAAAGCTCAACTAATGTTTTGTAGTAACAGAAGTGCTTTTACTACCAAAAGTGAGGTGAAAGATGGTAAGAGTTGCGCATGCCCTTGCATCATTTTCTTTCCTATGATAAAAAATCAGCCTCAATATCAAGTGAGTGTAACAAATTGTGACAGGGTAAAATGGGAGGATAAGGTTAGATACATACAATTTCTGATACTTTAAAACAAATTAAAACAAAAGTGTGTCATATAGAATGGAAAGGGACAGTGTGCTTAATTTCCTAAGAATGAATCATTTTTTTGGAAAAAACCTTGTCAATATCACCCTTGTTTCAGATATATTTTATTTGGTGATGTGCGAGTTGATATCATACCTCATTTATAAACTTATTTTATTTACTTGTAAAACCAAACCAATAAGCCATTAAATTACTATTTTTTTTAAAAAAAAAAAAAAGAAAGAGAGGAAAAATACTAGAGTTAGCAGCTAAATTAATCCAGTATAATGAATTTAAAGTTAAATTATATTACTTTAACTCAATATTATAAAGTAAAAAAAAATAGATCTTCAAAAACTATACGAAAAGTACTATAAGTTACAATTTTTTTCATATCAATATGATAAAAAAATTCATCTTAAAATGTTAGTCAAAATTTATATAATTTGACTCTAAAAAAGAAAATTATGACAATTAAAATGGGATGAAAAGGGTAATTTACTTGTATTAATACTACTTTAATGTGATAAGGAGTAATTTCAGTATTTAATGTCATAATGGAGAGAGAAAGAACAAATCAAATTATTCATCTATCTAAAGCATTTATTCCCCCAAAAAATTATCTTGAAATTTCAGTAATTCAACATTCAATTCTACTCCAATCAAATTTGAAATATAATCTTCATATATTGCATATTACAAACTCTAATAACCAATTTGTCAATATAATAACAAATCTAACAAACTAATTTAGCTTTTTTTTAATTTTATATGATTAAATGCATGTAAAAATTGACTAAAATTTTAATTATATGTGTCTGAAGTGCAGTTGAATTGTTTCCTCAAAAAAATTGTTCTTAGAATTTTAACAATTCAACATGCAAATCTATTCAAAATAAACTTAAATTTAACACATTAATCTATATATAATATAAAGTTAGATATTAAAAAAGTGATGTGACACTTCTCTTTGATCAAGGATCCTATTTATCTTTTTTCTCCTTTTTTTGACATTTTTCCTTATTTTCTTAAATAATCTATTTTTAAAAATCATCTTCATAACTCACATCTCTTCATCTTTATGACTACTTTTAATTAGTAATTAATAAATATTAATGATTATCAAACCTTTCATCTTTAAAACATCTTAGTGTGGAAGTTATATATACTCCACCAAGTAGTACAATATTTAACAAGTTCCTATTTTACCAAATGATCTTTGTCATTCATTTTGATGCAGGTAGGGTTTTTTGCATTTCTTTCCTTTTACAACTTAGTTTTGTTGTTGTTGTTGTTTTTAGCTTAGTTAGAAAATTAGTACTTTGATGCAATTTATTTATCACATTTTTTTTTATGTAATTCATTGATGTGTTATTTGCTTGAGGATAATTATTTTTTATTGTTGTTTTTTGCTTAAAATTTTTCTAATTCGATATATGTAATTGTATTAATCATTTTTGGTGATTTATGGATTTATTGTTTTTGAAAGATGATTATAATTTTTAAATAATGTGATTTTTTTAATTGTTTCATCTGTTTTGAAACCTATAATAAAAACTTTCTGTTTTGATTTATAATGAGGTGAAAAGTTATCTGTGTAAAGTATTTACATTAAATCTCGATATATATATATATTAAAGGTAGATTAGGAGAGTTGATGCAACATGCCTCATAGATTAAGGAAGGTGTTATATTTTTTTCTCTTTTTTTTGACATTTTTCTATTAATTTGTTTTTAAATAAATAATTCTCTCTTTCTTATTCATGCATCATCGTTTCTAAGAAGTTGAAAGGTCACATCTTTCTCTTAATTAGATCATGCTTTTTTTGTTGTCTGTTTTTAAAAGTAGTTTTTACCCATTTTGTTTAATTATATTTAAAAAATCTATATATAATATAAAGTTAGGCATAAACAAAGTGATGTGATACTTTTTTATGGCCTAGAATAATGTTTATCTTCTTCTTTTCATTTTTTTTTTGAAATCTTCTTAGTATTGTGTTTTCCCCCTTCAAAATAAGTTTCTAAAAATGTTTCTCTTTTTTTCTGTTCGTAATAGAAAAGTTTTGAAGAATTTATCAAATAGACTAAAGCACAAGTAAATAAAATCCAAAAATTTCAATTTTTAATTTTTATGATTTATAATTTTGCTGGTGATCCAATAAAGTTTATATATATATATATATATATATATATATATATATATATATATATATATATATATGTTTTTGTCTATATTTAGTACCTTACATACCGTAAAGTTCGTCGAAATACTTTTCATTTTCAAAGATGACTATTAGAAAAAATATATTTAAATTTTCAATGAATTTAAATTCCATCTCCAAATTATATATATAACCTCTTCTATCTTTCTTAATTGAGGGATTAATCATATTCTAGCTTATTTATTAAATTTATTATAAATTAATGACAATTCTTAAATTCATAAGTTAAAAAAAAGTCCTTTGATTTTTGTAAGTTTTCTATGTAAGTCTAATCCATTTTATATTTTTTATCTACAACAATATTTGCATGTGGCCAAAAAAAGGAGAATATATGTCAAGTGAACTTTGAAAATGAAGTTTGAAATTATTAGAATTGAAATATGAAAGAGAAAAAAAAAATTGAGGTGCCAAGAAAAAGACAAAAAACCCTACAATACTAAATATTAATCAGGGAAATTAATGCTCCATCAGTATCAATGAAACGTTGCAGTTAATTGAGCTTTTTCATAGTTAATCTAGTTTTAAGTTCACAAATGCTCATTTCTTCAATGAGTAATTTCATATTTACTTCTTTTATAATCCTCTTTTGAGAATTTTATAAAAATATGTTGGATTAATAAAAAATAATTTTTTAATATAAATAATGACATAATATTCAATTTTATTTTAATTGTTCTTACAACCGCGTTTCGAGTAATCTAATTTCATATATTTTTGAAAAAGTGGATACATAATAAATAAGGGCCACGTGAGGCCCAATAACATATATTCTCTCTAGCCCAAGTCCACTAATAGCCCACTCTTTTTACTAACCCTAAGCATCAGTCCAAAATCCAATCTCTTCATACATCAAAGGGTTATTCAACGGCGTCAGTTCTCTGCCATTTCTGTTCCGTTCTCTGCCGGCGACAATGGTAAAGTGATATCCAACTATTGATTTTTCTTTGGAGATTCTTTGGCTTAAGGGATATATCCATAATTTATTACAATTTACTGAAACTGAGAGAAAAATGAGTAGATCCTTACTAATCATTTCATTGAGAAGCATGCTGCTAGTTCAATTTTGTATATGTTTCATTGAATCTAGTAATGTTTTGATGTGTTATGTTGGATTAATTCAGTTTTGAATGTTTTAACTGTTGAAGGTGAACGTTCCTAAGACGAAGAAAACCTACTGCAAGTCCAAGGAATGCAAGAAGCACACCTTGCATAAGGTTACACAATACAAGAAGGGCAAAGATAGCTTAGCTGCTCAGGGAAAGCGTCGTTATGATCGCAAGCAGTCAGGTTATGGTGGACAGACAAAACCTGTCTTCCACAAAAAGGTGAGAAACATTCCTTAGCATACAACAACTTTTATGCTTCAATTCCAATCTACTGCATATTGGCTATATAATCTAGAAGATACATTTCCACTGATCAATATAATAATCCAATTTTTAAGTCCTGTAGCTAATTCTATAGATAATCATTTACAACGACTTCATAGGGTTTGGGGGTGTAGAGTGTACACAGACCTTGAGAGGCTGTTTTTGATAGACCACTTCTAAGAAAAGAAGTAGCAAATAGGAGATAGTAACAGAAAGGAAACTACAATAAAACATCATAATAATCGAGGTACAAGAAACAGCAGATATTATGAGATTTTGAAGTGAAAGGCTACCAAACGATATGGATTTTGAGGCTTCCATCTCTTGTTTGATATTAGACTCAAAATAACCATATGTAGTTGATTTATGATTAAAGTGCATGGAGGCAAATTAGTTTATATTGGAATTAATTTGAGATTAAAAGTTATTGACATAATTGCCTCACTTATAGTGTTAACCGCTCTAAAGATTTTTATGTTTGCTCAACAAAAGAAGTGCTTATCGGCACTTTCTTGCCACGTACATTAATTGTTTATCTTCGGTTTTAGTACTCATATTCAAACATGTAACTGCCTATTTGTAAATAAACTAGCTTTAACACTTAAAAAGGTGTTTGTTCAACATTTGGTGGTTACATGCGACTTCAAGCCAGCTAAGCCAAACTGGATCTGGATCCATCTCAACCCAATAATTAATGAACATTTGATAGTTAGTGACTTAATCTATTTAAATAGAAATATGAAATATTAGTCATTTGATAAAATGAGAAGAGGGAGAGAAGGAGATTTCCAATGATTACTCGCCATAGTCTGTATGTGGGCATGTTTGATATTCAAGGCTAGGTTCTTTATCACTGATTTGTGTTTATCTTTCTTTCTCCATTCCAAAACAGGCAAAGACCACAAAGAAGATTGTCTTGAGATTACAATGCCAAGGTTGCAAACATGTGTCGCAGCACCCAATCAAGGTTGGTTAACTGATAGATCTCTACTTTGCAGTTGCATTTTCATTATTATAAAAAAATATTCATTGTCCTTGGTGTTTTGGTGTTGTGCAGAGGTGCAAGCATTTTGAGATTGGTGGGGACAAGAAAGGGAAAGGAACCTCTCTTTTCTAGATTGCTTGTGGAGCACAATTTGATCTTTCTCTTCTGTTCTATTCACTGTTCAGATATTTTTGTTATATTGAATGTAGTTAAGGAATTTTTGTTATCACTTCATGATTAATTATGTGCTGTCTGTGATAGATTATCAGGAGATGAAATGAATATTTCAAGTTTTTGATTTAGAAGTTTTGATATGCAATGATATGCGTAAGCTATGGCCTCCTTGGCTGCATCAATTAGTTTATATTATAGATTTAGCAACTTAAAGGTACACAACTAACCAAGTATTATCAGTAATAGAAGCTACACTTGTTGCAAGATTGTTCAGGTTTTCATCTCCTTTCGTGCTTCCGATGACTTGGTCATGTTGTGATTACTTCTCTTTTGTTACTCCTTTAATTTTTTTACTAATATTTCCAAGGAATAGACGGATAGTTGGGTTTGCAGACTGAACATATGATCTGCAATACCAAATAAGTTTAGGATTGATTAGATGCCATTAAGCTGCTGTGTAGTGTGTGGAAAACGTCAATTAAATCCTAGGAAGATTGTAAAAATTCTTTAGAACTTAGTTAGCAGTAGGTTTCTTTGGCTTTTGATGTCTTCCAAGTTTGAGACATCAAAATCTAAACGCCATAAAGGATTAGGGATTTGCTATTCCTTAGCCTTGCTCCTATCAGAATTGTTTGTCCTGGGGTTTAATATTTATTAATACTTGTATACTTTGTTGCCAAACAAAAAGTAGAACTGTGGCGTAATAAGATTTATGCCGACAGTTTTGCAGTGTCTACTTTAATATCTCTCCTATAAACATACTAGGCAGTGAATAAACATATGTGTGCTGCAAGAAACAATTAATAGTGTGTACTTTGATCCCAATAGTAGTTTTAATTTTGCCTCCAAATTAAGAAAAGGAAAAGAAGGTGGGACTTACTGTGTTGCTTGCGAATCAAGTTTGACTGTCTTTTCAGCCCAAAACAATAGGGCATACATAAGGGTGTTTAGGGCTTCTCCGATCCTAACCCACTGCATCAAATTTTATACTAAAAAGAATTTTTTTTCTCTTTCTTCATTATTATATTATTATTTTTTATTTCATAAAACAAAATTATTTCTAAAAAACATTCACTATATATAATTTTCATATTGTTTCAAATTATATCATTTAATATAAAATTATTTATATTATAATTTTTTAAATAATATAAATTGCTAGAAAAAATACATATTATAGATAATAATGGATAACACAAATAAAAGTGAAATCATTAACGAAATATAATTAAATAAATATTACACAATTAAAATTTTTATTTTAAATTTTACATGAATATTCAACTTTCAAAATCACTATGGTGCTCCATTAATGTATTACGTAGTTCAAAATGAGCTGCTTTTATATTATGTTTTGTCGTACTCTTTAAAATTATTAAGTTGTTGTAATTTTTGTAAATTATTATGTTTTGTTGTACTCTTTAAAATTATTATGAATTTTATATTTCAATTTTGATGTATATCAATTGCTAGTTTGTTGAATGTTTATTATTTTCGATAATTCTAAAATATATTGTATTATTTATCCACCAATTTGTATTTTTGCATATTTAATTTTTGTCAAGGTTAATTGTACTTATATCCAATTCAAATTTCTAGTAGAATTAACATAAAATTAATTTCAAAAAAATTCAAGTAAAGGAAAATAATTTATAATTTTTTTATAATATTATAAAAAATATTACGTAAAAGTAATAAAATCTTTTAATTAAAACATATAATTTATATAATATTTAATTAAAAGTATTGTGTAATAAAATAATTAAAAAGGATAATTAATGTGATGAATAGTGTAGCACCAACACTATTCACACACCCAATTTGATGTAAAATTTGACATAAACTAGAGCAACTTTACACCAAATTTTACACCAAATATAACATTTAATGTAAAATTTGACATGAATTCGAGATGAACTCAGATGTGGACCCTTCACCCACAAGTGAAAACAAAGAGGTAAAGCAAGAAAAACCAATATGCGTTTTCTTATGGCGTGTACGCAGAGGCAAAACGCGTAACAATTTAACCCTATGCCCTTCTCTATCTATGTATATGCCTTATCACCCAACACTTTCCTTGTGATTTTTCTCTTTTTTCGATTAAAATAATTGTCACCATTCAAATCGTATTTCTACTTTGTTTTAACTTTGGCCCTCCTTCATACCTATTAATTTAAATTCATGTGGCACCATCTTTTAATTACTCGTGATTTAAGAATAACTATTTTATTATCATTCGAACATTTAAGTGTTGATAGAAACAGCGGACGATGATGAGTATATAAATTGATAAGATTAAAATATTGATAGCACATAACAAGAAACTAAAATTTAGTAGTAAAAGAGAACACATTTCTTGAGTCAATACAATCATCGTTGAGCTAATGATATATCTCGAAGACTTGCAATTTTAGCATCATTTCAATTATCTAAATCTTTGCAAAGTGCAATGCTTCTTTTTTAATAACTAGTAAAGTATACATTTTTGTGTTTATCAAGAAAGCCCAACAAGCAATCCATCCACAAACACAGAGGAGGTGGGTCCACTTGCCACCTCTCTATGCCATTTGAAAATTCCAAACACTAAAAAAGACTGCTCCAACAAACTATGCAAGCAAAAACGTAATATATGTTGTGTCATGCACCTTGTTTAGATCGTTGTTACCCATAGTATCGTTAAATATAATATTTATTTTGTTTATTATTTAAATTTTATTTCAGATAAAAAGTCTTATTTTGTGTAACAATTGATTTGGTGTGATTGCATCATCATTTTAATTTTTTTCTTTTTATTTTGTCTTTTCTTATTATTTAATAGTCGTATTTTATTTTTTATCATATCTTTTTATCTACTCCGTATTCTACTTCTTTTTTTTTTATAAATTTACTTTTTCATGACGTGTGATATTATATAATAACAAAAAATGACATAATTTATTTAAATATTATATTCATTAAAATAATATAATACAATACTGAAACAATAAGAAATAAACCTCCAAACATAATGTAGGGATAATTTTATATTTGCATGGGCATATAGAGATTGTGACTTTACATTGTAGGACTATATGCCCTATTTGCAGATCTTATTGGGATAATAAATAAAGAAACTTGTCCTCAAAGAACAACATACTTTTTTATTCTCTCTCTTCTCTTTTATCATTTTTTAATTTTTTTTCCTCTCTTTTTATTTGTAATTTTTAATTCTTAAAAGTAAAGAAACAAAGCATCTCCTACACCCCTCCCCCCCACGCCCCACCGCCTTGTCTTTCTTTGCTTACAATTAATAACTTCCCATCTTTTATTCGAATATATATATATTACTGTACAAATATAGACTGAAAAGTTTGGAATCTCTGCTTTACTTTCAAACATCAATGTTGGTCAATTTCTTATCACCTGTTTTGCATTTTCTGACCACAACAATAACTGTACAAATATTCCTCTTATATACATTGTCCATGAGAAACTTGCTTTATACTACATTGCACCTTTGGCCTTAGCTTCCTTTATCTTTTTATCACTGCTGCTTGAACACATTTACACATCATATCACAAGCTCCATCCCTTTGTATTTTATATTCTTTTTCACCTTCAGTCTGTTGGGGTTTCAATTCTTTGTAAAAAATAAATAAATTATACTGTAATGAGTATTTTAACAAGAGCCCCAAAGAATTCTTGGCAGCCAGTGAAGACTGCTGATACAACAATTCATAGTTACTGGCTTAATTGGAGGTTCTTGCTATGTTGCATTTGGGTTTTAACATCAATGGTCTTTGCTGCAATACTTATAATTAAGCATGAAGGTCCTCGAATTCGAAAAAATGGAAACAGTGAAGGCCAGAAAACAGAGTCCCCTGGCTTATTGTATCAAGATGAAGTTTGGAGGCCATGTCTCAAAACTATACACCCTGCTTGGCTTCTTGCTTTTAGAGTCTTTGCCTTTTTGATTCTCCTGTTGTTGCTAATCTTAAATGTTACTGTTGATGAATGGGAGATTTTTTACTATTACACTCAGTAAGTAATGTTGTTATAGAAGTTGACCGTTATAGATAAGTTTGACTGTAACGATTTTAATATTTGATTTTTGTTGTAAAATAGGTGGACATTCACGCTGATTACTATTTATTTCGCGGTAAGTGAACGTAAAATTCATGGTTCAATAGGTACATTTTTCGTGTCTTATGTTATGTTGCTTAATGCGTATGTTATAATATAATGTTTGTTTATGTAGATTGGATCTGTTCTATCAATGTATGGATGTTATAAGTATCATAATAAAGTTGTTGGTATTGATGGAGCTGATATTGAGAGGTTAGATAATGAGTATGGTTCAGAAAACTCAATTGCTGTAAAACATATGGTGGAAAATGCAGAAAAGTCTTCTCGCCAAATTGCTGAGTTTTGGGAATATGTTTTTCAAATAATCTTTCAGGTATATCGCGAATTAATTCAATGAAATTTAAGATGTAAAGTAAACAACTTTTGACTTATAAAGATTGTTCCTTTCTTCTTGTTAAAGATGAATGCAGGGGCTGTAACGCTTACCGACTGTGTCTTCTGGTTCATACTTGTTCCATATTTGACAATTAAAGGCTACAAGTTAAATTTTGTGAGTATGCTACACTAGAAGCTCAATGAGGTTCTGCATATTACTGTTCGTCGCTGTTTCTAAATGTTAATGTTATCTATCTTGCAGTGGATTATAAATATGCATTCAGTCAATGTTATATTTCTACTTGGTGATACTGCTCTGAATTGCTTGGTAAGTTGCATACTTTTATCGATTACCAAATGTGGTGTTTGTAGATTTAATATAGTAACTGATCATCAGTTTCCTTATGTTATGTTATTTCAGCGATTCCCTTGGTTTCGGATTGGATACTTCTTTGTGTGGACAGGAGTTTATGTTATTTTCCAGTGGGCTGTTCATGCCTGCATCTCAATCTGGTAATGATAATGCTGTATTCCTATGTATGTTATTACATTCTTAAATCTTGTTTAATCGATTAATTAGTACCGATGTTATTTTGTTAAACAGGTGGCCATATCCATTCCTTGATCTATCATCTGCAGTTTCACCTTTGTGGTATGTACTCCCTATCATGTCCTAAACTATACAAAAGAGCTATGTTGCTTAGATTCTTTAAAAATGTCGAGCTGTTGCTGCAGAATCCTCTACATTTAGAGTATTTTTGGAGTATCACACACAGTTACAATGACATTTTTGGAGAGTCCGAATAGCATAGAGAAAAAGTCCATTTGTTTTGGCAAATAAACTAGCAGATTTACTTTGATTCTTGATGGTTGCTCTCTTTAATCAAGAAAATGAACTTCATTGATATTTTCAGGTACTTGTTGGTGGCATTTATGCACATACCATGCTATGGTGCATTTGTTTTGGTAATGAAGCTGAAACACCATTTGCTCTCCAAGTGGTTTCCTCAGTCTTATCAATGTGCAAGATGATACAACAGCTTCCACGCCTCAGTCCCAACCAAGTAGGGATCGGCTATTTGAATTTTCACTGTACAAGGTGAAATAACGAATTTTCAGCTTTCAAGACGGCTATACTAGGGGAAAATCATTTCATTTCTATATATGACGGAGAATATGACAGCACCGCATGTTTTGAACACCAACTTGGATCTTTTGTTCTTTTTCCTGGAAGGAACGACGAAATGAAAAAAAAAAAAACTTATGTAGCAAAGTAACTGTGAATCTTTAGAAGTTTAGATAAGAAAATATAGATTTGAACTTCTGGTTTGCTAGATGTACATCTTGGGGTAACTATGGTTACAGAGATTTGTTATTCATATAACTTAATGTTGAGCTCTTACTTGCAATGTGTACAGAAGATTGAGAATATAATATTCCATATGAATTATAAAGAATTATAAACATTTCTTTTTCCTCCTTTCAACACTATCTACTTGATAATGTTCATCCATCTTTAAAATTGGAATTTGGTTAAAGCTCCATGTGTGTTATGAATGGGCCAAAACCAGTATTAACAAAATCAGAGCCTCGGGTGATTTACAAGAATGGCCTTGGAGGTGGATAGTCCTGAACTTTTGATCCCGCTTGTCCAATGGAAAGAAATTCAAGTTCAACAAGTTTTTGCTTTTGAGGTTGAAGGGGGTCAAAAGATCAAGACCACTCATTTTCATAGTCATTTGGTGTAATTAACGAAAAGAACCCAACAATATATTAAGTGTCGATATTTAGAGTGTCACTTCGGTATTAGACAAGAGAGAATAAGCAGTGCTTTGTTATTGTAATTTCCCTATTTCCGTTTGTTAAGACAATCAATTTTCTCTGTTGTGGAGTAGTATTGATTATTGACTACATTGTGCTTTGTTAACTTAAATTGTACAGCTTTCAACACTACTGTTAAGATCTCAAATAACTTTTGGTGGGGCAATGACTACATATACTGGAAAAGAAACTCAATCCCAGTCAAAAAAGCTGGTTAAAGGGTGTGGAATCATCATTTTTATATGATTATATCATGAGGACTGTCCCTTGGGCCTTGGCTTTCATGTTTCAACAGGTTCAAATGGGCCCTTTTAATCCACAAAAGGTAGCACTCTAGGTTCTGTCTAAAAGGACTGGATTTAACGGCTCATCAAACGCTCGTTAATGTACACTTCTATCTATTAAAGTAGAGTCATTTTCATAAGCCTGCTCAACAAGTTGGTGGTGATGTTCCAAGCATGACAAGTCGTGTCAAATTAAAAAAATTGATTCATTCATGCTTAATAATTATATCAAATCAAACAATTTAACCTAAGCAATTAAAAGTTAAGACGATAATACATATCATTTAATCACATGTAAGTGATAAATATGCCTATAAAAAAAAACTTTTGTAAACAACCAGTGCAAAAAGATTCCAATTGGTAATCCACAAAAAAGCAACACTCTAGATTATGTTTAAAAGGACTGAATTTGACTGTAGCTTCCGACTCATAATTTTCAATCACCAGACGCTCGCTAATGAATACCACATCTTTCTAGTAAAGCAGAGTCGTCTTCCTAGGGCTACTTGCTCAACAATCTTGATGATGATGGGTTTAAGGGATTCATTATCAATATGTGCTATTCAAGGTTGACTATTAATTCCTATATTATTGAAAAGCATATGAGATAGATGTCTAGGGTTGGTGCCAACTGCCAACAGGCTAACATCCTTTTTTCGACAATTTGTCACCATACGTGCACATACCTTAATTATAAATTAAATACCCTATATAATATTGTACAACCCTATAACCAATCAATGAAGGAAGATGGAAACCACTAATTTTCTTCAGTGACACTTACTTTACTATATGATTAAGAAATTGTGTGTTTTTGTTATCAAAACTGTTTAATGCATGTAACAATCCCTTTTAAGTATTATAATTAGTTATCAAACACTAGATTTTTCTCCATTTCCCTTTTTTGCTCGATGGATGAACATGCACTTGAGTCTGGAACCGATGAAATTCAGAGAAAACATGGAAGCGATCACTATATTGCGAACAAAGTTTAGAAAAACGATGAAGTCTTGGATGTAGATATTACTTATGGGTGACAAAATCAAACCCAACCCAACCCAACCCAATCCGTTTAAGTTTGGGTTGGTTATTGACCCTCCATTCATTAGTTCGACCCATAAAAAATTGGGTCGATATGTAACCCAAATTGGCTCATATGAAATCTTGTTAAAATATTTTTTTAAAACTTTTTTTTTTCAATTTAATATGTTATATATAGCCATAATAAAGAAAAAAAATTATTAGGTACTAAAATAGTTTAAAATAATAAATAAAAAGCTTAGTAAAAATTAGGCTAGGTTGGATCTTGACCCATTATAACTCATTTTGACCCAAACTAATTTGGATTGGGTTGAGTCTTAACCCAATTGTTGTCTTAGCCTATTATGATCCGTCCAAACTTGACTCGACCCGTTCAATTGTCACCCCTAATATTACTCTCTGCGTCCATTTTTACTTATCTAGTATTGATTTGATCACACTTCTTTAGGGAGCAATAAATAATATGAAAATTTTACTATATCACCAAAAATATATTGGGAAATGACTATAATTAATAATAAGGATAAATTAGGAATTAAGTGATAAATTATCTCTTAATTTTCTAGACTAATGAGTAAAAATTGACATCTATTTTTAATATAACGAACAAGTAAAAGTGCACAGAAAAACCTACTTCCATGAAGGATAATCTTTTCAATTCTCAAAACTAGTACCTGATATTACTTTGTTGTGAACTGGATGGCATTAATCTTTATTTTAATATGGTTGACTGTGGAAACACTATAAATCCTTCAAAATAGGGGGTAAAAATAAAATAAAATATGATTGACTGGACCTTCTTGATCAAGAAAGAAGAATATCCAAAGGTATCAGACAAGAAATGGATTCTGTGTGGAAAATGTGAGGTTTTTGTAGTAGAAAATGAGTTTGTCATAAAGTTGAATACCAAATAGGGTGCGAAGCGAATGAACGTCGTGCCATGGATCAATTTCAAAGTGTGTGAGCAAAAGAAATCAGGAGAATGATTCATTTGAATTGACGAACTTTTCGTAGAATAAATAAGATTAGGTACATGAAGCTTTGTTATTTTCTAGTTAGTCCTTCTCATTTGCCTTGTACAATAGGTAGGTTTAGGCGCATGAGTTTGTAAGTTTTATTTTTATTTAGTTTAATAACTAGAAACCGCTAAAACATGTAACTAATATAGGAGTCACTCCTTATCTGTAAACTTTGATTTGATAATTATATATATGTTTAGTGAAATAATTCGATTGAATTATTGTCATTTTTCTTAATGAACAAAAACTAATTTAAACGAATTGGGGGTAAGAATGTGAATTAGTTTACTCTTTAATAACAAAAATAATATAAAAAAATATGTGTTGTGCATTTATTGAATTAATATAGATATAAGTATATAATATTAAGTTTTTAGATGTCTATTTTATTTGAAATTTGTGTAGTTGAATTTAAAGATTGAATTGTATATAGTTATACTTTCTGTGAAGAATATTTTAAATGATGTTCATAGTTAAATGTATTTAAATACAACTTTAAAAAGAAAAGCGAGTTAGACAATAGATTATAAATTGTTTTAAATTTCAAACACAATTTCAAGTTGAATTTGAATTTTTATGATTAAACACTTATTTTTAAATAAAATAAAAAATTATTTCATATAAAATTTATATCTTATTGTGTCCAATAATAAGTCTTGAATTTATTTGTTCAGAAACCCTAATTTATGAATCTGCCCCCTTGTCAATTTTGACTATAATAATTACTCTATCCATCCATTTTTACTTGTACTATTTATTAAAATTAGATATTCATTTTTATTTGTTTAGATTAAAATATTAAAAGATAATTTATTGCCTTATACCTAGTTTGCTAAAAAGTAGACTAATTAGTTTCAATTCATTTTTAAATGAAATGATTTATAATAATTAATAATGATATGATAAAATTAGTAATTTATTATTGCTGGTTAAAAAATATGTCCATGAATAAATAAAAATAGATAAAAAAAGAATAAGAAATCCCTACATCTTTTATTCCATATGATTGATATTCCTTTTGTTACCCTAAAAGCGAACTGCACGCGGACTCAATTTGCTTCCCCATATTTATTACAGTACAAACAACACCCCAAATCCCTTCTTCAGCTTCACTTCATTAAATTGGGTAACTGAATCATCTGTTTTATTTTTCATCTGTCACCAAAGATGGCTCTGTTTCAGTGCCGCATTCCATTTTCAGCAGTATCTCCATCTCTTTCTGCAAGAATGGAATTTACAAAACTGTTTCTTGGCACTAGTAGTAGTAACCCACTTCCTAAAACCACCCAAAAGAAGTTTTCATCTCTTCATTATGCATTGAACAATTCCAATAACCATTCATCCATATCCACCTTTAGTCAGGTAATAAAAGGTTTGACCTTTTTCATTACAATGGAATACAATTGTGAATTGGGTTTTTGTTATTTTGATTAAAAAATTGTTCTTTTTTTTTGTTGTGTGTGTTTTATTTCTGATTGGTTCAGTTGATTGAGGGTTTAATTAGTGGGAAAGATTTGACGGAATCTGAATCAGAAGATTCTCTTGATTTCTTGTTGGATGGTGCTGATGAAGCTCTGATTAGTGCTTTTCTTGTTCTTTTGAGAGCTAAAGGAGAAACCTTTGAAGAAGTAAGTTGCTTCCTTCCTTCAACTACTATTGACATGTAAGACCCTGTTTGGATTGACTTATTTTTGAGGAAAATATTTAAGAAAAATCTATGCTTTTTTGAAGCCAGAGCTAGTAGACTAGTAGTTAGTTCAAAATATAAGGTAAAGGTTCCATGCGGATGTACAATCCTTCGCGTCAGGGGGCATAATCCACTGTCTAGGAATCTGATTTCACAGCGCCAGAACACGTTAATTCTCACCTTCATTATTGAGAGCTGGAAATCAACCATGAATTTATTGTCATTACTGTCCGATCCGTTTGACCTCATCGAGCTAATAATGATTATTAGGTAGTGGGATTGGCAAGGGCAATGATAAAGCATTGCAAGCAAGTTGAAGGCTTAGGCGACGCAGTTGATATTGTTGGGACAGGAGGGGATGGAGCAAACACGGTGAATATATCAACAGGTGCTTCAATACTTGCAGCAGCTTGTGGTGCAAAAGTAGCCAAGGTTGACAGAGTTCTTCCTTCTCACTGCATATTCATTTCATTGTAAAATTGTGTACATTTGGGGCTGAAAGTTTGTGGAATTGAATTGTAGCAAGGGAATAGATCCAGTTCATCCGCTTGTGGGAGCGCAGATGTATTGGAAGAACTAGGTGTTGCCATTGGGCTGGACCCTGAGGTTAGTGAAATTGCTGTTGTTGGCTGAAAAGTACCGTAGACTCCTCACGTGTCAACAAGCAAGTCCCTGAAAGGACATTTAACATCATATGGTAGTTTTAAAAATCGAAGGTTTAAAAATGAAGTTTTTGTTATTGTTTATGTAGTTAGCTGCTTTATATGGAGAAAGACTGGTTGTGACATTTATCAAATCAATTGTCAAACTAATTTAATGAGTCATCAAGCGACCAAACATGTAAGGAGATGTAATTTATTAAGCTTTAGAATAGGCGGTGAGCTAAATCCAGCACATTGTCCATTCCATTTGTACCTGATGATAGCCCCTAAAACTATTGCTGTTCTTTTCTTGACACTAACTCGTCCACTGTAAGAACTTTCCAAGTAGTATGATGGTAATAGCAGAACGTGTTTCCTTTTATTTGTGCTTATTATAGATCTAAGTTCCCTGCATCATGTGTTCATTTTATTTGCTCTTGGTAACTGCCACCTAGAGACAACAAATATATGTTATATGTTCTCTTTCTTTTGGGACAATGGTTAATGGTGTTAAGAGAAAGTTTCTATAATAAATGGTGTTAAGAGTATTACTGAAAAATCATGACAGTTTAGGGATAACTGACATTATATATGATTTCAACTTGGTTGATGCTTGTGTATCTCATTGTTACTGGCACCAGGGGGTGAAAGAGTGTGTAAATCAAGCTGGAATTGGTTTCATGATGTCTCCAATCTACCATCCGGCTATGAAGATTGTCAGACCTATTAGGAAAAAGCTGAAAGTAAAGACAGTGTTCAACATCTTGGGACCTATGTTGAACCCAGCAAGAGTGCCGTTTGCTGTAGTAGGAGTTTACAAAGAAGACCTGGTATATTTTCGACTTTGATTACAGTAAGACCACCTGTTCTATGATTATAGCTTTAAGAATCTTGTAAACATAACTTATGTGAACTGAGGTGCTAATCTTTCTGGTCTTATCTCCATTCTGCTCGGTCATAGCTTCTTGACCCGTTTCAATGTTCTTCTTGAATATTTTCTACATTCATTTGGTGAATGAAGCAATCTCTTGTTATAGGTCCACAAAATGGCTAAAGCATTGCAAAGATTTGGCATGAAAAGAGCATTGGTTGTTCACTCAGAAGGCCTAGATGAGATGAGTCCTCTTGGTATGGTCCTCTTTCATCACTCTAGTGTATCTATTGTGTTTGGTAATTCCATGGTCATTTTTGTTTTTGACTTTGCTTGTCTATTTTTTTGAGTAATTAGATCTGGACATTTCCATCATATGATGTGTGACAATTCATTTCGCAGGCCCTGGATTAGTTCTTGACGTCACACCAGATAATATTGAGAAGTTCTCCTTTGATCCATGTAAGTAACCTGATTTTCTTTTTCTTTTTAATTTTTTTCTTTTTTGGTGCAAGACTTCTTTATCTTATTGCTTCGCACAGCTAAACGATGAATGCCACTCTAAATATGCATTGCACAATTCTGCAGTAAAAGTGGTGCATTATGATTGATGGCTTTTTCACTAGCATTTAACATTGTCTCTGTGAGAAATTAGTCTGACACGATTTTCCTTCAATAGTGGACTTTGGCATCCCTCGTTGCACTCTTGAATGTCTGCGAGGTGGAGGTCCAGAGTACAATGCCGAGATGCTCAGACGTGTGTTGTCAGGAGAAAAAGGGTCAATTGCTGATGCATTTGTAAGTTTCTTCAATAGCTTGTTACCAAATGTGTGAATCCTCATTAAAGAAATAGACATAGCTTGTTTCCGTTTTCAATAACTTCCTTTCCACCTTGAAAGTTCCTAGATTATTTATTCAAATAAATTCACAGGCACTGAATGCATCAGCTGCTCTCCTGGTAAGTGGACGCGTTAATAATCTGGCTGAAGGAGTGGCATTAGCTCGTGAGACACTACTCTCTGGCAAAGCGGTGAAGACACTTGATCAGTGGATAGAAGTTTCCAATGTAAGGAGAATTTCTCAGCAATTTTCGGATAGATATTTGATCACTTGAACTCATGCTACGTCTTTGCTTACTTACAGAAGGTGAAGGAAGCAGTACCTCAAGTCACTCCACTTGCTGCGTGAACTGATGAAAGATGCCAAGCTGACCACGTTATATTCTCGGGGCTCAACAGTTTTCCCTGCTGAGTAATCGTTAAAGATTCAAAATCAAAGAAAGAATGGATAACACTACTCAACTTGCAATTTTGGCTTGTGGAAGGATTAGAATAAGGGGTTGAAAAGAGAGCAAGAAAAAATGTAACATTGGCTTGTGAAATTCGTAAGGCAGCTGTAGATTTCTGTGCAAAGCATTGTTTGTAATACTTACTAGTGACAATAACCAAGCAAAGTGGCTCCTTATTGGCCATTAAATTTTTCTGAGAGGGAAAAAGAAGAAAATATGACACGTATTTTTATTTCATCATTTCTGGATGATTATAAATGGCTTAAGGTCTTTTTATTTGAAGATTATAAATGGCTTAAGGTCTTTTTATTTGAAGTTTTGTTGTAGTTCATGTAATAATTTTTGCATAACTTTGTCTACGAATTGGACTGGCCTGACAACAATCTAAAACCACACTCTTCGTCTGGACTGGACTGATGATCTAAAATATCAAAAAAAATTTAGTAATTTATGGACTTTTTAGACAATGGTCCAAATATTTGGGACAAAGTGGAGTGACTTACGTGGTAGATAAGAGGAGGGAAGGGAGACTTGGATATATGAAGAGGAGATGTACGGATGCCTCAGTAAGATGAGAGGCAGAGGTAGGCCAATTGGAGAGAAGTGACTAGGAAGAACATGACACATCTTCAGCTTAATGAGGACATGACCTTAGATAAGAGGGTATGTAGGTCGCGTATTATGGTAGAAAATTAAACAACTAGATACATGTTTCCTACGTGACATAATACACGTAGGACGCTACATAGGACACAAAATTATCATGTAGGGCGAATGTGTCTATTTATTTGAGTTTTGAATAATTAAAGTGTCTATTTATATACTAATAAAATTAGAGATCATGCTTATCCAAATTAAGAACCATATTTATTTATTATGCATTTTTTTTTTATAGAAGAAGATGAAATGTTAATGGGGTTGTTACCCGTCACATGGTAGTAATGTACCAGTGACTGAAGAACCTTTGATTACTCACAGAAAAAGACAAAAAACAGTTATTGCAGAAACTATCTTTTCCCGGGAAACATCGAGTGGATAACAAGAAAAGAAAAGAAAAAAAGAAGCCCCCATATACACTTGAACTTCACTAGCCAAAGAGAAATTAAGATTTTCAATATTCTTCTTGTCTCCAAAATTCAACCTTCTAACTGTTAGAAATCGTAGCTATGACTTTCGGCTCTGAATGGAAGTTCTCTCAAGTCTTTGGTGAACAAACTCCCCATGAAGATATTCAAGATTGTAAATTTCTTTCACTTTTCTATTTTTCTTTTTTTTTTGGGGTGTGGGGAAAGGGCGAATATAAATATATCATACTACTACTTATGAATGGTTGCCTTCCTTTTGCTTTGTGTGAAATGTGCAATATTTGTTTCTGAATTATCAGAAATATGAGTTGCTTGAAAAAAAAATATGAGTGGTGAATGGCAATATTCTTAAGAAAAATTGGATGGCAAGTCTGGGTCCCCAAGGAATTTTGCTGCCCTTAATTAGATGCTGTAGAATTATGCATGAAATCTTGAAGCCTAATAGGGTAAACTTGTCTGATTTTTAGAAATTTGGGATGTAGTTGTATTTGTAGTTGTTGTTGTTAATTATGGAATGAAGGATATTGCTTGAACTTGGAACATCCAATATTCAATTGAGACGAGAGACTGGTTGATGCTAGCAGAAAGAATCCTTTAGCATTTTCCACTTGCTTCTTTAATATTTTGCACAAGGGGAGCCTTGGCGTAACGGGTAAAATTGTTGTCATGTGACCAGGAGGTCACGGGTTTGAGCTATGGAATAACCTCTTGTAGAAATATAGCGTTTGAGCTAAGTGCACCAGGCTGCCCTTTTTTTTGCCCTTTAGTATTGCACAATTCCCTACGATTAAGAAATAGGAGAAGCTGTTTTTTTTTGAATATGTAGTTGAGAAAAAGGCACCTGTTTAGCACAGGGCCGTCAGGGAACTAATTCTTATTCCTATATTATGCAATATCAATCTTGGAGTTGAATAAGGTGTTACCTTGGAAATTCAATTGGGGGCTTAATTTGATGAGACTCTCACAATAGGAGGGATATTATGGCTTATTCTTTTATGTTAGCCGTGTTGGTTTTAAGAAGCTGGTGGAGAATGTGAAAAGAATCAATAGCATAGAGTTAAAAAAAAAAAGAGAGGAAACACTGTTCACAAACCGATCCATTAAATTAACTCATTGTATATATGGCAAGGGAAGAACTGGCACGGACTTGTGCATCCTTTGAATGAGAAGGGGGTAGCGCGTGGTATGAGGATTGTTAAACAACAGAAAGTTGGGATGGGTTGTTGAAGTCAATACTCTTCATAAAATGGAAAATAATTCTTTCATTTCTTTGAGCATCAACACACATTTTATTCTTCATCTAATAGTAGATATAACTTGAAATTCCTATATACCCTGAGGAAGAAAATTGGGTTGCCTCTGTTGGTACCTTTGCACATGACTGCTGGTGCACAACTTTATACTTCTATAACATTTTTTTTGCCTTTCAGTTATATAAATATGAAAACAGCAAAGAGACTTCTAGTTTTTCTATCCTTATTTTACCCTCTCACCTGAAACAAAAGAGAGGAATTATGAACCAAAAAAATGCAAGGAACAAGAAGGAAATTGGTGTCACTTTTATTTCTGCCTTTATATTTCTCGATGACCTACACATAAAATGCATTTTGTGTTAGGCGATATTTTATCTGCAATGCAATTTGACAAGAATGGTGATCATCTGGCTGTTGGAGATCAAGCTGGACGTGTCATGATTTTTGAGCGGCAGGCTGGTAAAGAAGTGCGGACAAAAGTTTCAGAAATATCATTTTTGTCGTATTCAAACTTCGCATCACATGTAACCTGTTCACCTTTATGTTCTTTTAGGATCTCCTTGAGTGCAGTTCTCGAAGTGACTCTGGGCAGTTCAACCTTCCACAAAGGCAGCATCCTGAATTTAAATATAAGACGGAATTCCAGAGTCATGAACCTGAGGTATGATTAGATAATCATTTTATCTGCCTTTGGGTATACATCTGTAAGGCTGCTTAAAATTCTGCATGTATAATTGATCTGTATGAACTACGGATGCTGATCATGTTACATCTTCTTCAGTTTGATTATTTGAAGAGTGTGGAAATTGAAGAGAAGATTAATAAAATCAGATGGTGTACGAAACTCAACAGATCATTATTTCTTCTTACAGCAAATGACAGGACGATAAAACTTTGGAAGGTATGAAATTCCTGTGACATCTGTGAATCTTTAGACAAGGTCAAATTGAAGAAAGAAATGGTTCTGACTTATAAGTTTCTGAAAGTTTGGATATGGCCTTCTAGGGGATTAAGTTATCTATTTGTTTTATTATGTGATCTAATACTACAATGTACCCTGAAAAATCAGTTGTTTGCCTTTACATAGTTCCTGTGTACATAACTATCTGCAGAAATCCTGTGAAAAAAAGATAAGAACTGTGTTCTACGGAATAACCTCAGGGTTCTCTGGTTGTTCTCTTGCAGGCTAAGAGCTCCTTCAGAATGATACTATACAAATACTGCTTACATGATTTTTTTATATTTCAGCTGCTACTACATTTTCACATTTACTCATGAAATAGAGCACGCGAAATGGACTACTTTTATGTGTGTGTGCGTTTGGTGCCCTCCAAATAGAAGGCTCTATCTTGGGTGCCTTTTTCTGTATCATCAAAATATTGATAATTAGAAATGCATGTGTACTATTATTTTTTATCTTCTAAGGTATTTCATACTAAGATACTTAGCTTGGTTAGATGCAGCTTTCTGAACTAAGAACTGTTTCTAAAATATTCATCTATTTCTGAAGTAAACCTAACACGAAAAATAAAAACAAGGGAAAAATAAAGGACGTTTTCTCTGTGATGAAGTTCAAGTACTAGCTATATTGTCTGTTCAGAGTCTGTCCATTAAGAAAAAAGCTGGATGGGTTTTCTTTCTGGATGAAATTAGATCGATTTGTCAGTTCCCATCTACTGGGTTTTTACTAAGTTGTACATATCAATTACTATTTTCTTCATTTGTTTCTTTTACAGATCAAAGAACAGAAAGTAAAGAAAGTTAAACAAATGGACATCAATCCATCTGTGACTTCAGAGAATTCTCTTTTAGCTGATAGAAGTTACATGAGTGGACAAAGTGAATCATCTCATGCTAATGGTTACAGTCTAGAATGGATTAACAAAATGAACGGCACATCGCCATCACATGTATGACACGGAGAGTGTAAATCATTCTACTTTTTACCTGAAATATTCTTGCATTTTTATTAAATTCACTTCTCCCCAAATTATATGCATTTGACATGCTATCATAGCTTGTATTTCCGACCTCTTTTGTATCTAGCTTGCAGATATCACAAATGTGGATTATACAAGATCCCGAAGAGTGTATGCAAATGCTCATGATTTCAACATCAATTCCATCTCAAACAATAGGTATTCATATGTTCTTGTAAATCTTATGAATTTTAAACTTGCTCACTTGAAATGAAATTTGACCAGCACCTGTTGTTTGTGTTTCTGATTGAGATTGATCAATCAGATCAGATATCCTTCCTTAACTATCAGTACCAGAAAAACTCAACTGTATGAAAGTTGTTTACCAGTTGAAGAAGTGTCAGGCATTTAGATACTCTGGTTTTAATACTTTTACAGTGATGGTGAGACATTCCTCTCTGGGGATGACCTTAGGATAAATGTATGGAACCTTGAGGTTAGAGATCAGTGTTTCAATATCATTGATATGAAGCCAAAAGATATGGAAGATCTTACAGGTAATTCTGGATCTCTTCTCGAAGCATTTCACATGATATAACCTGCTGGATCTTATCTCATGTATCGGTGCTACTCTCCGTTAATCCATTATTTGAAGTTTCCAGTTTATATTCTCTAAAAGTATGGAGGTGTAATTTATGAATATTACCTGCTAATGAAATGATGCCAGAGCACTTCAAGAACTTATAGAAGGCAAAATATGGTTTCGGGTAGTAGCTTTAGGCCTCATAGGTAAACTTAGCAACGTAATATGTGTATATTGTACATTTATGAATCTGAAATCTACATAAGCCTTGCGTATTGAGTATATACCATCTTAAGTTATCTACAGTTAAAACTCATGCTAGGGATGGCATTAGTTAGGTGACGGTGGGGGAAGCTTTTTGGGCCTGTCTTGTTGATATAGAAGAACAGTTTTAACCATATTCTTTATTTGGGGGGGGGGGGGGGGAGCTAGTTTGTAACAACTGGCCTGTCACTGAATACTCTTCTTCTCAAAACGATTTCTGGAGGCAAGCAATCAAAGGTTGCTTTTGGTCATCTTTAAATTCCTAAGATGCATGCAGAAAATCAAAGAAATAATGACGTGACATCTAAGGGATCATTAACAGTGTTAGAAAGGGCGTTAAAATGAAAAAGAATCCCCACCCCCCAAAAAGGGCTTTTTTTCTTCTTCTTTAAGTGAATTCATTCATCATTCTGACATCTTCTTCTCCTCTATTATAAGAAGAATGGCTCCTAACATCTCCAAGCAAGAAAAATAGAATAGAAGAAAAGAAAGAAAGAAAGAAACTCTATGAACGTTTGAAAGGAATCAGAAGCCGCCCTTACTCCTCTCCCCTGAAAAGGACTTGACCTGTAAATTTGAAATGATGATCTACTTTATGACATGGATTGAATAATGCCATTAGGTAATTTAGTTTCATCACCATATGCTTCTATTCTGCATCAAAAGTTTGACCAGATTGCCACCTGATAAAGGATGAGACATTGTCTATGTAGAGGTGATTACATCAGCAGAATTCCATCCATTTCACTGCAATTTGTTGGCTTATAGTAGTTCGCGGGGATTCATCCGTCTTGTTGATATGAGGAAGTCCGCACTATGTGATCACAATGTGAAAATGTGAGTTTTATACCCATTTCCATTTTATTTCTCTCATCTGTGTGATGCAGTGTGTCTTCTCATCTGCTTCTCTGACGTGGCTTACAGTACTTCTAACAAGCTACAACTTATGGTACTACTTTTTACAGACTGCAAGATGGGAGGAGCCACGGCTCTAAAACGTTATTCAGTGAGATCATTGCTTCTATATCTGACATGAAGTATGCAATGGATGGAAGGCATATTTTAAGTCGTGATTACATGAATCTGAAGGTCTTCTCAATTTTGATAATCCTTTTGTGTATATGTACACTGAACTTTAGTTCATGAACTAAATTTCCTTTGCATTTATTGGTCTCTAATTACATTCGTCAATGAAATGTTCTCCGAATATAGAATTTTCAATTTAATACTCAAGAACTAAACCGAGTGATTTACAGGATATAGTTAGTATTAATATTTTCTTCTCACAATTTTTTCGCTCCTTGATTAGGTGCATTCTGCACTATTTATTCTGTGAATTCTGTGTGTCAACATTTTCCTTGATTTAGCTTGTTGAGTTGTGCTATCCTTTTGTTTTGCTTTTTTGCCTTTTTAACTGCCACCTAGTTTTGATTCTTTCATTTCTCATTAGTGGAATCTTCTTTGTTCTGTTAATCTTGGTGACATGACAAATAAGCTGTGACTTTGTGTGGTTCATATATCCAACGCTCGTTACCTTCTTCTTATGTTTTACATTCGCTGTCATAAGATGGATATGTAATTATATCTTATTTGTTTAATATTTGATAGCTATGGGACACTCACATGGAGAGTTCCCCAGTTGCAACATATAAGATTCATGAACATCTCCGCCCTAAGGTATGAGGGTCTCGCCACAAGTTTTTCTCGACGATGTTTACAAAGATATAAACAGTTAGCGATATGGTGTAATGTGTGAACATGTTATATAATCAAATAGATTGATAGCATTTTCTGATTTTGTGACCTAATACATGTTGTGTGGCAGCTTCCTAAGTTGTATACAAATGATGCCATCTTCGATAAGTTTGATTGCTGCCTGAATGGAGACGGACTTCAATTTGCAACTGGATCTTACAGGTTTATCCTTCAATGACAGTTCTAACCTATGCCCACATATGAATAGTTCTATGTGTTGTTGTGTAACTATATACTTTCATTTTGTTGATATTCTGTACATCTGATGAATTATGGTAATCTTTTGTTGATTTAGCAATCATCTTCGTGTATTTTCGTGTGGAACTGGTAATGAAAATGGCATCACACTTGAAGTCAAAAAAGATCCAAATAGGTAACCCTTGTACTAAGATGATCTTCTATTGTCTTTCTTCTGTTGTTGAATAATTGACACTTCCACCTTGATTTGTAGAAAACCAACCTCTCAAACTACTTCAAGGCCTCGAAGATCGTCATTGAGCAACTTGGCACGGGGATTTTATCGCCAAGGTAGTTAGTAACCAGTATGCATGTGCTTGTGCAGGCCCTATAATTCATCAAATGGTGGAAAATCCACCCCCAGCCCACCCCGACTTAGTTTTTATCGAATTTACATTGCTTTTCATTGGCGATTTCAGGACAAGATCTCAGCTCAGAAAATGAGATTTCCTGTCATATTTACATTGCTTTTTGTTGGCGATTTCAGGACAAGATCTCAGTTCAGAAAATGAGATTTCCTGTAACCTGAAGTCCAAGTTGCTGCATCTGGCTTGGCATCCAACGCAAAATTTGATTGCTTGCTCCACTGGAAGCAGCTTGTTCATGTACCATGCATAAAGTGCTATGAAGAGGACTCAGAGTCATAACCTTCCTGTAAAAAAATCATATTTTGTCCCTGTCAATATACCGCATTTGTGAGGTTGGTTAGTCAGCTTTACCCAATCTCACCATTAGCAGTCTGCCATTGGAAGTTCTTGAAAACACTAACTATTCCTTTAAAAAAAAGGAATTGCTTTTACAAGATAGCATACACAGAAGTTTGATACTTGCATAAACACATTTTGTGCACATCTGAAGAAGAAAAGGTGGCAAACATTTTTGGTTGACTCTGTCACAGTGTTACTTTAATATTCGTTTCATACTTTTCCCTGAATGTGATGGGTGCCAGAGAATAGGCCTACAACTAAAAGTCACCATTACGGTGGGAGCTGACAGTATTTCTTTTTCCCCACACCCCCAAGGGGGATCAATAGTGTTTTCACTTATCCTCCAACGTGACTCGAACCCTCAACCTACCAAATGATGATGGAGGTATTCAACCACTTGAGCAGGTCTCACTTGTCGAGCCAGGAGGTTTGGCTTGGACCTCAACGTGTATATTAATAACCAAAAGGTATATACATGTAGGGTTGGAACAACAAATCTATCCAACTCCTGTAATCTAATCTGAATGGCAGAGAACAAGAAGTATAGTACAATACGTAAATAAACATAAAAAAGGTTCCTATTAGACTTGATTTTGAAAGTGATCAATTTGTTGTACATATACCTAATTAATATTAAGTTTAGCTTTTGTAATGCATGGATAATTTTTTCATCCAAAAGAAGGTGCTCTACCTTTTGCATTATGACATCGCTCGAAGACATTTGAATAAGATGATCTCTACACTCTACTATCTAATATCTCTAATTTATATTGCTCATATTTTATAGTATACTTGTGATAATTTAGTTGTATTTTTTTTAAATTCACTTTATTTTAACTACCGAACGATATAAAATCAATCAATCATGGAAAAAGTACAGTTCAATGTCTTTGGGCTATCTAGTTTGCAAAATATGTACACAGTGTGTATATATATATTGGTAAACTGGCTAAAGAGTACATTTACCTAAGCTTTCCTATAATCATTCTAGTTCACACTAATTTTGATATGTTTCTCAGCAATGGACCTTTCCATAGATGAATTGTTGTGAGCAACAACTCATTTTCCAACAGCATTGGCTTTTCATTTTAATGGATGCCAACGAATGATTTGATTTCACTCCACTTTTATACAATGAACAAAAAAACTTGATTTAACCCCACTTTAATATTATTCAAAAAAAATGTCATTAATTTCTTGAACAAGGACTATTTTCCTTTAGGAAGCAAGATATGTTAGTAAAGTTTTAGTTAGTATGAAGTTGAATGAATTTAAGTGTTCATATCCTTGAATTTTAGAGACGATATTTTGATTCCACTAGGGTGGTTTACCCTTCTCCACATGTCCAAACATTATATAAAAAGTTTCACAAATTTCTTTCCACATATAATGCATAGAGGAAAAAGTCAACTTATTCTTTTATTGGTAAACATCATGAGTGAGAAAAGAATAAGATTCAATAAATAAATGTACATCTCCCTCTTATATAACCATTTCATCCTTGCCTTACTCCTTAGTAATATATATCTACTGAAAAGAACCACAACATTACTAGCAACCATGGAGGAAACTAACAAAGAATCAACTAAAGCTGAAACCAAATACAGAGGAATCAGAGCAATGCCCTTTGTCATAGGTATATATTTTAATTTTTGTGTCTGCTAAAATTTTACAAACAAAAAAAGCTGCTTATTATTGAGTGACTTTATACTTTTAGATGCATGCTAAACTGTTTAGTATGACGATGATAGGAAATGAGCTTAAATGTAACTAGAAATTCATATAGTCGACTCCAACTTCTTGTTGTATGCTAAACTGCAGGGAATGAGACATTTGAGAAGCTAGGAACAATTGGGAGCTCATCAAATCTCTTGGTTTATTTGACAACTATATTTCATTTGAAGACCATAACAGCTACTAATATTGTCAACATCTTCAATGGCACTTGCAACTTTGGCACCTTGCTTGGGGCTTTTCTTTCTGATACTTACTTTGGCCGTTGCAACATCCTTGGATTTGCTTCAGTGTCTTCCTTCTTGGTACAATAAACACTCATGTTGAGAAAAAATTGAGATTAAGAGTTGTTTGGTATGACGGAAGTCATTTTTTTTAATGGAAAATAGTGTCACAGAAAATATTTTTCAGATAACAAAATATTTTGCTGAAAGTTTTAAGTTATGGTTGAAGCAAGTCATATGAAGTGAAAAAGTAATATCAGTGTCTTCTTTCTTGGTACAATCTCCTTATCATACAACATGAAAAAAGACAAAAATTGTCTAGAAAATGACTTCTGTCGTACTAAACACACACTAACTTATAAACCATTGTTTAAGTCATTGTAATTACCAGATCTTATCGTTGTCTTCCAATTTGATAATTTACAGGGGATGTTAGTTCTGACTTTAACAGCAGCAGTCTCAAAGTTTCATCCACCTGAATGTGGAAATCAAGAAACTGCACCAATATGTGTTGGTCCAACAGCAGGACAAATGACATTTTTACTAGGAGGCTTTGGATTGCTAGTAATTGGTGCTTCTGGCATAAGGCCTTGTAGTTTAGCATTTGGGGCTGATCAATTTGATCCCAATACTGAATCTGGAAGAAGAGGAATTATGAGTTTCTTCAACTGGTACTATTTCACTCGCACGTTCGCTGTGATGGTCTCATTGACTATCATTGTGTATGTTCAATCAAATATCAGCTGGTCCTTGGGATTAGCCATTCCAACAATTATGATGTTCCTTTCTTGTGCACTATTCTTTGTGGGAACTAAAATATATGTCAGGTTTGTGCCAAAAGGCAGCCCTTTGTCAAGTGTGGCACAGGTCTTAGTGGCTGCATTCAAGAAAAGGCACTTGCAGCTGCCAGAGCAACCATGCTTCTCCCTATTCAACTATGTGTCTTCCAATTCCTTGAATTCTATGCTTCCTTACACTGATCAGTTTAGGTAATTCCTCAACTCAACCCTTTGTCAACCATAAATTATTGACTAATTAAAACAGCTCATGATTTCAGATTCTTGAGTAAAGCAGCAGTGAAAACCCCAGAAGACCAGATAAACTCATCAGGTGGATCAGCAGTCAATCCATGGAGGCTTTGTAGCATTCAACAAGTGGAAGAAGTGAAATGCTTGCTGGGAGTAATCACAATATGGGTTGCTGGAATTATCTATTATGTCTCTGTTGTTCAATCACAAAATTATGTTATTTTCCAAGCCTTACAAAGTAACAATCAACTAGGCCACAACAATTTCCACATCCCACCAGCATCTTTCATAGTGATTTCCATGCTCAGCATAACAATTTGGCTACCTATATACGATCGCGTTTTACTTCCATGGCTTCAGAAATTCACAGGAAAAGAAGATGGAATCACCCTTCTCCAGAAAATGGGAATTGGGATATTTTTATCGATCGTAACAATGGTCATATCAGGGATTGTTGAAGACAAGAGAAGGACCCTGGCAATGACTAGGCCAATGGTACAAATGACTCAGGGGAAAGGTGCAATTTCATCCATGTCAGGACTATGGCTAATACCTCAGATGGCATTATCAGGTAACCGTTTGCAAATCAATGTTTGTTTTACAATTTTGCTCATCATTTCAACTTCAACTTGAAACAGAGAAGTTGAACTTCAAGAACTAGTTTGAGGAGTAATATTAAATAGTAGTAACATTTTCCATTCACATGCATCATGCACCAGAAGGACAGTTTTGGGGAATTCGTATTTCATAGTTAGAGGTGAAATTCTCAGATTTATAAAAGACAAACAGCGATGAAAGCATTTGCCAAAGATGTTTTCATTAATCAAGAACGAAAGTTAACTTCTTTTCCAAATGAAATTCATGTTGAGAAGCAATTCCAACGTTCAAATACTATTTTTAACTTATACGTACTTCAAATACTCATGACTGAATACAGGTCTTTCCGAGGCATTTACATTAATCAGTGAGAACGAGTTCTTCTATAAACAATGCCCTGAAAACATGAGGAGCATCGCGGCATCTTTCTTCTTTGTTGGAATGGCAGGGTCGAGTTATCTGAGCAGTTTCTTGGCATCAATTGTTCATAAGACATCAAATTGGTTGGCTGAGGACCTTAACAAGGGGAAATTGGACTATTTTTATTACCTCATTGCAGCACTAGAGATTCTGAATTTGGGTTATTTTCTTGTGTGTGCAAAGTGGTACAAGTACAAAGGAAGGGCAGGTGACAACAAATTGAATGAAAGAACAGACCAGAATGAAATTGTAATGTAATTTTCAGTCAACAGTAATAGTATGGTAGTTGTTCATGATTTAATAATGCTTTGTTAGAACCCAAAATAGAAAGTAAAACAAGAGAAATGAAAATTATAGGGATGATTATGAACGGTTACTCAATTTTTATTTTATTGCACCAAAGTTAACTATTTTTGAAACAAAAATGTCGCTCAATTTCGCCCAAGTATCATAGAAATTGATACTTATATAAATATATTTTTCAAGATAGTATATACAGAAGGTCGATCAGTTAAGTCAAATGCACTACTAAGTCATTATTGATCTATTGGCTTACTTTCTAGGACGTAAAGGACCAAAAGCAAAGCTCATTTTCATTAGACTCTACAACGATCATGGTACTTTTCAAGATTAAAAAAACTAGTCACCCCATGTAATTTTACAAGATTCTCCTAACATAATGTGATATTGTTATTCTAGATTAAGGCTGCATGAATTTTAATAAGAGACTTCGTAATTATTAAAAATATGTGACACTTTATACGTAGCCTCCTTTTCTTTTCTACTTTTCATGTGAGACTTTGTTGATACACACCTACCAATCTCCTCATTGAACATAATTCCACATGACTCTTCACCGTTCAATCCAATATTTATGGTCAACAAAGCCCATTAGCTTACTTTTTTGTATATGTGTTATCAATGTTACAAGTGAAAGGTAGCAAATTTGGGCCCAGCAAATGTACTAAATTGGGTCCACATCATCACTCTGCCATTTTCATACTCGTCTCGTCGAATCATTGATTTTTACATCAATTGTTGGATAAAACAACTCAAAATGCTCTTACCGCATTGTTATATTATTCACTTTTTTAGACAAAACTCACACAGTTTTTCCAATAATGCCTTACAACATTAAAAGTATTCAACACCAAATAAGTAATATCTTTTTTTCCCTATTTTTCAGTGGGACTTTGTTCACATACACCTAACACTTTTTTCAAAATCACGATTCTTTCATTCAAAGTTCAAACTTAGTATGTGTTACAAAATGTATATAGTCATCATTCTCAGTAATGTACATTGACATAATTAGCTTGCGGTAAGAATCCCTCATAATTAGCTAGCAAATTTGTAGGAATTCCTCTTTATTTTCTTTTCTAAATTAGCACCTAATTTATTGTACTTATATCTTACTTACCTATTGGAATAGGTTATGAACTTTTATTTGACTACATGGTATCATAGTTAGGTCCATCCAATTTGAATTCTCGTTCTGCACTCTAATTAGACTGATGATCTATTTATATGAATTTGAATAATTTTTCGCTAATGAGCTAACTTTTAGGGGTTGAGTTAGACCCTTATGTCATTTGATCATTGAATCTGAGGCTCAAATTTAAAATTTTAATTTTTGAAATCAACATTTTTCTATAAATGAAAATATAATTTCATGATGAATCCTTAAATTCTCCAAAAAATAAATAAATAGGATTTAAAATTTTCAAAACGTAAAACTTGACTTTTAAATTTATATTTTGTAAACAAAGATCTATTATTTTATTGAACTAATTAATCTTTATAAATATGTGTATTTGAAAATTTATGACATGTAATTCTAAAAATTTATTTATAAAAATAACATGAAATATCAAATTTATCAATATAACGCTAATAGTTTTCATTGTGAAATTTTTATGTTCATCAGAAAAAAGGCAAAATACAAATAACGAAAGTTTTCGCCGCACTAACCATCACCGTTAATTGGACTAGGTAAACGCTTATCACCTGTTCCGTTCACGATGACCCGATGGTACTTCGCCGGCCGTCAATCACTATGAGGTTGTTACCCGAAAAGTCGAGTTTGGTGCTGATATTTGTACTAGGTTGGAAGTACGTCTTATATGAAGTGAGGGTATAAATGTACTTTCATATTTTGGAGTTGCTTGTTTTTTAAGCCACATGTCTTATAAAAAGCCTTGGAGTTCTCACTCATCTTTTAATTTTTCTTATTTACCCACTTTTGTTAGCTTAAACTTCTCAAATTTCCTTTACCCAATTCCCATAAAATGTTAGATTATGGCTAAAATTTAGCCCAGTCTTCTCAACTTTTTGATGATTGGGCACATACTAGGTAACTAAGAAGGTATGTACTGATCATTGATAACTGTCCAAGAGGTTAATGTGATTTTTCCTTAATTTTTTTTTCATGTTTGGTTCCATTTTAGATTTTTGGACTGTTGAACTTGCCCTAATTGAGAAGTGTTACTTCTTTGTGAGATACTTGGCAGATAGGGGAACTTGATAGTTGCGTTGGTGAAAGGTAACAAAATATTCAGTGCAATAGTCAGGTGCTCTTAAGTTGACTAATACTCTAACCCTTATCAAGCAAAAAGTTGGTTGTTATGTGACCTTAGTGAGAAACCTGATGAGTATGTGAAGGGAAATGATGGAGAAGAAGTGTAGTGATTTTGAAGGTCTATAGTTGTTAACATTTAGGTTTTTCTTTTGTATGCATGTGTGTGTATATGTCTACTCCCAACCAAGAGAAGGTTCCTTTGAGAGCTTTGAGTCTAATTCAGAGGTTGAAAGTTCAAGTCTTTAAGGGAGAAAGGAAGAAAGTGGAAAAAATTGTTGGCCTCAAGGGGGATTTGGATTTTGGAACGCGTTGTCTACCACAATAGGAATAAAAAAGAGGATAAATCAAATTAAACCATTGTTGCATAAAGTGTTGTTTAAGTACTTTGTGAACAAAGTACATGAGTATCTTATTTATAATAGGATGAGTTTTGAACAAGTTAGAACTACTAGAACTCTATCTTAATCTTTAACCACCCCCCTCCCCCCCCAAAAAAAAAAAGTAATAAAATAAAATAACTTCTTCCCTTTGATATTTGTTAGAGTGGGTTAAAAGTCCCATATTGATTGGAGAAAAGACTGTTGGTTTGTTTATATAGATTTGGACAATCTTCCCCTCATGATTTGAAATTTTGGAGTTGAGTTAGGCCCATGTGCCATATCTCTACATGGTATCGGAGCCAGATCCATCCTCATTTGGGCTCTTGGTCAACGCTCCAGTTAGACTTAAGCGTGAAAGAGGGTGTTGGAGTGGGTTAAAAATCCCACATTGGTTGGAAAATAGACGACTGATTTGTTTATAGGGAACTTGGCAATCTTTTTCTCATGAACTTGCTTTTGGGGTTGAGTTAGACTCGGGTGTCATATCTTTATAATATTAAATGGCACTCTTTCCTTGTTAGTCTATTTCATAAAAATGACCCCTTTTTATATTTGAAAAGTCATTAACTTTAAACTTTTGTTTTACTCTTAGGTTGTGTTTGGTACGTGTTTCAATTTTTTTATGTTTGGTTGATCAAAATATTTTGAAAAATATTTACTCTAGGAAAACAAGTTTCTTAAAAATGAGTAAAATCTTCCTTAACGAAAATAGGATAAACAAGTTCCATAAGTGACATATCCTTTGGGGTGGCCCAGTGGTTTGGGCTTGGGACTTTCATGTTGGACATCTTAAGTTTGAAACCCCTTGCCAAGAAAGCAAGGGGTTTGTTTTCTGTGTCGAGCTCGTCGCACTGGGCATGCTTAGTTTGGGTTACCTCTCTGTGTGGTTTACGAGTTATTGCATAGGAGCGGGGTTTTTATCTTGTGTGCACCCAAAGGGTAGCGGGTAGCGGCTGTGGATTTCCATTGTCATTTAAAAAAATAAAGTTCCATAAAGGACATTCCAAATTCATCGTCTTCTCCCCATTCACCCAACCTCCCCCCTTTAACCATCCCACTCCCCGTCACCCCAGTTCCCTACTCCCTAACCGATCCTACCCCATAGCGTTTCGCTAGATTACATGTAAATGTTCTTGGGATGATTTTTTTTATTTACCAAACACTGAAAAATAAGAAGAAACCTACTTGTTTTTTAAGAAAATATTTTTTTTCATACCAAACACACCCTTAAGGACATGCTCCTTTAGCTATAGAAATGTCAAATAACACCACAAGTTCTAATGGTACTTTTGATATTTGTCAAAATTTCTTTTTATATTAAACTCCGTGCTAGTCAAACACTATCATATAAACAAAAATGGAGGGAGTAAGATTAATGGCATCTTTCTCTTTTGAAAAGATAAGATTTACTCTAAACTAATAGATTGTTTCTTCGCTAAGATAAAGAAAAATAACATAAAACATACTCCTTCTATCCCAATTTATATGACACACTTTCCTTTTTAGTCAGTCCCAAAAAGAATGACATGTTTTCTTATTAACAAATATTTAATGATACTATCAATATTTTACCCATGTTGGGTCCCACTTTTTTGGCAAAAAGTCCACAAAGGTGTACTTTTTTATTTAAAAAAATAAGCGTAAGTTTGAAACATTGCGAAGTCTTCCTATATTTCTTAAATTTCGTGTCTATTCAAATTACATCACATAAATTGGAACAGAGGGAGGTATGATAAAGATTTCCTGACAATGTACTTCAGGTGTTGGCTTAATTTGTTGTTTGGATTTTTGAATGACAAGTCAACCTGGAAAAGATTTACTTCCTCGCTGCCTCCAGTTTTTGCTTATTTCGCTAGTTGGCTTAACTAATGTTAGTCTCTCTACCTTCACAAGGTAGAGGTAAGATTGCGTACACACTGCTCTCCCCATACCCCACTTGTGGGACTACATTGGGTATGTTGTTGCTTAACTAATATTGGATGGACTTTGTGAAACTAAATAGAGGAAGTTTTAATGCTTGTTGAATTGAAAGGCTGGCTGCAGTGGTGGAGCTTAAGGTGAGGAAGGAAACGGGTTCTATTGAATCCCCTTCATCTGGAAATTACAGTGTGCTAGTGGTGTTATATATGCTCTTTTGTATATATAACCGGTGAATCCCTTAGCATAAAAGAACTTTCTAGGTATAGTATTCTTTTTTCATTTCTTTGAATCCTTTGTTAGGATTCGTGGCTCCAACAATTGGTTAGCTGAACTGGTTATTGTATTTTTCTGTGCTTTAGGCCCTATATAATGCTCATTACTAATTGACAAAATATTCTTTGGTTCATCTTGTCCTTTTGAATGAAATTCTAGATGTCCAAATTGTAACTTCTATCTTGTCTCTTTGTACCCTGCTAAAAATTAAACAAGTGAAGGTGTGTTACAGGCATGGAGGTGGAAATACAGACACTAGTCCCTCATCTGTATACTTGGGCTTTAACTTATAAGACTTCCTGAGTAAGAATAGTATATGCATGTGTGAAGAGTTTAGTCTAACATGCTCCTTTGAAACCCCATGCTCCTTTGTCTGTCTTTGTCTCCGGACACCTCTGAAATTTTTGTTTGGCTGGTCTTTATAAGTCCTATACAGGTCACCTTCTAGCTTTAAAATCCTTATTCCTGACTTTTGTTTGTGGACTATATTATTTTCAGACATTTAATTCCATTTCAATCCTCATGGTGAATACAACAAACATTATTGACTTGTTCAACAATGGTCCTGCAGGGGTGTATGTGAAGGCTATTAAATTTTGGCAGTTGGTTTCGAAGGTCATGCAACTGAAGGAATACCAAGAAACTGAATTATCATGCAACCAGAATACCAAGCCAGTAGTCAAAGGCAAGAAGTTGAAAGTATTGGACATAGTGGAACCACTCTCTTGGAGAAAGAACACTCTCCAATTGATGCCTCAAGCCTGTACTCTATGTCACCTATATGTCCAGCACCTCTTTGCCGCCAGTTTTGGAAAGCTGGAAACTATGACTCCGGGCTTATTTACAAGTCGTCCTCTAAAAGTATTCTTCTTCAAGATGCTTTGATGACTTTAAAGATTCTATTAATGATGAGTCAGGCAGTGATTGCCTACTGCTTTTAAATTATTTGAAGTGATACTTTCACGTATTTTCTTAGTTAAAGTATGTATGTGAGGCTTAATGTCCATTAACTCACCAGCTGATTCCTGGTCAAGTATGCAGTTTATATCTGTATTATCTGTTATCTGACTTGTGGTCTCTTTTTGAAGATGGGACTAGTTTCCTGCGTGTTCACCCAAAGTTCCTTCACTCAAATGCCACTTCACATAAATGGGCATTTGGCGGTATGTATTCTTGTCAATGTCTTAGCCTACATTGCTTGAAGAGCTTAGACATATCACAGGTAGGTACCCAACAGAATTTCTGACTTTCACTTGCTTTCCTTGTGTTCTATTTTGTAGCCATAGCTGAATTGCTTGACAACGCTGTTGATGAGGTAAATTGCTGCTCTACTTTCTATATTTTTCTCAGTTTTTTTCCTTTTTGGTCAGGAAAACATAAAAGTCGCTTCGATTTTCCGCTGTGCTGGGGAAAATTCGCCAACATAGTATATGGATGTTATTCTTGCTGCGAAGTCTTCATGCTCGTATCTACTGAACCCTATTTTTGTTTAGAAGTCCTAATTGTGATGTCTTTGACCTACTTTTTAATTTGAAAACCCTAAAGTAAGTGAAATGGTGAAACTTCTATGTTCAACCTATATTATCACTCCATTTGTCTGGAATTTAAAGTTTATTGATGCAGAGCGAAAGGACACAGGGCCTAGTTGAACCCCCAAGGCTAGCTCATGCAGTTGCCCAATACCACATAAGGAGAGAAGTCTATTCCAATGTGGGGCATTCTAACATTCCCACCGCCAAGGTCGGGATATTTGGAGCGTGGACGATATAATATATGACCCAAACATTGGGTAAAGTAACAATGTAGATGAGTCTGGCTCTGATACCACATAAAAGAAAATGGATATAGGGTCTAGAGAAAACACATCATCACCCCCTACAACTATAATACTTTTTTTTTTAAAAGACAGTGGAACTTTCAAAGGTCCTAATACCCCCTTAAATAATTTAAAAGTGGTTAAAGTATTCCATTTTTCGGTCAATCCCAAGTATAAGAAAGGAAGTGCATACACGCACCAATTATTACTTACTACGTGTCAATTATTTTAAATTTTAATTTTTATCTTCATATATGTTATTTCTTATTCTATTTTTTTTTTAAAAATCTCTATTCTTCTTCTTCAATCGTTGAATTGCTGGTAACCCCTCCTCTTCGCCGCCGTCGGCAATTCTCTAGCATAGCCACCATTGCTATAACACCATCTCAACCATTTGCTCTAGCAAATCAAAATTAAAATTTAAAAATCAAAAACACTATCAAATAATTGGCTAAGCAAAATTATAGGAGCAAAAATTCTTTTATTTTCTTCGATGGTTAATGTTCTTTTATTGTACTTTGCCTTTGGTTTTTGCTTAAAATCAAGATGTGTTATATCTACAAAGATTGAAATTCTCTCTTTGACTCAGATAGAGTATTTTCTACTTGGTTACAACATGATCCCTGACGATTCTCCCTCCGTCGTTCGCCGTCGCTGTCAATCTCTCCGGAGCTTCTCTCACTGGCCATCTCTGATCTTCCTCCGCCACCTCACTCCGCTTTCATCTCTCTCTTTTCAGTAATCTCATTAATTTTGATCTCCTTCAGTTAAACAGAAGTCTATTTTGAAAATCAAGTCTTCTGGGTAAAAGAAGATACAGGACAAAAAGAATTGAAAAAATACAGTAAAACAAATAGAGTAAAATGAAAATAATATTTCTTATTAAATAAATGCTGAAATAAATAAGAATAATATTTTTTTGCCTCTATGTGCCACGTAGGATAATAAGGGGGTAATAAATCCACTCTGAACAAGAATAAGAGGATACAAGGACCCTTTCAAAGTTCCAGTGTCTGCTTAAAAGAAGTGTTATAGTTGAAGGGGGTAATGTTGTATTTTCTCTTAAGGTCTAACTTAACCCTCAAAACTAGCTAATGAAGTGAGGATTGTCCCAGACCATATTAGGAGACAATAATCCATTCAGCTCAACCATGTGGGAATTCTAACCGTTGACATGTGTAGCAGTGTAAGATAACAGGAGTTAATTCCTAGTCTAATGAGTTAACTCCTTTTTCAAAGCTCTTTCCTCTTTTAATGGCGAATCTTGATTGACTGACACTAGGAACCGATTGCATAGGTAATCTCTTTTCTAATGAGAACTACGAATCATTCTCATGAATAAGCTCTACTCTACCATAAGGCGATGCAATAGGTCCCGTGCAACTTTAACCTTCTTTACTCCCCATATGCCTATCTCATGAGCTTGTTTTTTAGGTTAAGGCGTGTTTGTTTTTATTAAGATTAAGACTTTGAATTTGAATACATATTTGAATATTAAGATATTGTGTTAAGATATGAATACTAAATAATTAAATATTATTTACGAGCCGTTTGGCCATGAGAGTTTCACTTTTTTCAGGATTTTTTTCACTTTATTTGAAAATTAGTTTGGCCATAAAAATTTCAAATACAACTTGAAGTTGTATTTGAAATTTGGAAAACACCCAAAACCTTGTTTTCACTTTCATAAATTTTTATTTTTCAAATTTACCCTGAATTTTTTATTTTTATAAAATAACCCCATTTAAATTATATTTATGTTCAAATCATATTTCATGTTTTTTAATTTAAAAGAATACATTCAAATTCTAAATATTAAAAAGTATGGACAAATACAACTCCAACTTCAACTTTGAAATTCCAAATAAAGTGGTTTTTTTTGTTTTCATGGCCAAACCCCCACTAATTTCTCGACATTGAAATGCGTAATTTTTTTTGCTATTTACAAACTAATAATTATGAAATTCAAATAAAACACCGCTTAATCTAATACTGTACCAACATTCTTTTTTGGAAAAACTATATGGTAGTTGATAGTAGGGATAGGCACATTGGTGGTTGTGGAATCTTATTGAGAGTGGTGGATGGTGATGGTGATGGTGATGGTGGTTGTGTATAGTGTATAATGGTTGATGGTAGTAGTTGGTGGTGGTTAATTATTGTAGTGGTGATAGTGATAAGCTTAGAGTGGTGGTGACTGGTAGCGATGGTTACTGATATATAGTAGTGCTGATGGTGGTGATTGTTTGTAATGATGGATGGTGGTTGTGGTAATGGTAGTTGGTGGTGATGAATGTATGGTGGCTAGTGGTGGTGAGGCTGATTGTAGTTATTGAAGGCATTGGTGGTTGTGGATGGTGGGAGGCTGTTGCAGCTACAGTAATAGTTTAGAGTGGTTGTGGCGGTGGCTAGAGGTGAAATGTCATCTTTGTAGAAATACTTGAATGAATAGCATAGTAATGATATTAAGACTTTGTTGTAGGTCTTAATCATTTTATTCTATTTAGACCCATTAAGTGGTCGTAAAATAAAAAATAAACGCCTTTTTATATGTTCACCTCTCAATACAATGAGAGATCTCTTTTTTATCTTTTCACATGTAGATAACAATATCAGGGATTATAATCAGTCAAATATATAATAATATTGTAACTCATGTATCTCATGCATTTGGGTAATGTGCTTACTATTTTATTTTTTGAATTCCATGTTTCATTGATGGTAACAGATACAAAATGGGGCCACCTACGCCATTATAGATAAAATGTTAAATCCGAAGGATGGAACTTCAGCTTTGTTAATTCAAGGTATTCCACATCTTTCTGTTTTTCTTTTTTTGTGATTGTGAAGTTTGCTGTTCTTCTTGTTGAACAACTGTTAGTACAAGATTGTGACTGTTTCTGATATTCTACTAGATGATGGAGGTGGAATGGACCAAGAAGCCATGCGATGCTGTCTGAGTTTTGGATTTTCAGATAAGAAGTCCAAATCAGCCATTGGACAGTGTATGGATATTAAGTAATTATTGTTACTTTCTTGTTCTCCCATTTCTTTTTATATTACACCTCCTTTTCAGATGGAAACGGTTTTAAGACAAGTTCGATGAGACTTGGGGCTGACGTTGTTGTCTTCAGCCGCTGTATGAAGAACAGGTTTGATACAAGTGAATTATAATTGCACGCGCTGTTTACTTTTTTCCTTCTTTAGACCTAAGAGAACTTTACACTATTGAGCAGTTAATAGTGTGGTGTGTCTCTTTCTTTAGGATATGCAGTTAGTTGGAGAGAGATGCTGATGTATCTCTACAGCATTACAACTTTGTATAATAGGGAGGGTATATGGTCGACATAATAATCTTGATTTCTGACTTGTTGAAGTGAAGGAAGAAGCTTCCTACTTATATACCTTGAAGGAGTTGAAATTAGGTGGTAATATTTTACTTGCAACTGCTTGTTAGCTTGGTTTGATCTGTTACTGATTCAAGCGTTGTTATTAAAACCACCGTTTCATCTCTTGAAGTGATGAAGTGATGTGAAGCGAGGAGTTATTGCTTCATGGGTGAACCCCTACACTCTTTTATATAACTTTGGCGAAATCCATAGATGTCTCACTCAAAGTCGACACCAAAATTTAGTTAGACGCCTTAGTTTTGTCAATGATCAGATTGACATCTCTTCTTGGTGGAAGTCTATCTCTTATGACACTCAAAACCGACAAGACCATATGTGTGAAGTGCGAATGTTGCTGACGTGTCAAACAAACAAATCAGTGGACGACACATGTATCAAAAAAAGTAATCGTAACTTTTATTATTACTTATTTTAAATTAAAAAGACTACCCCCCATCTCCGCCCCCCTCTTCTTCTTCTTCCAAGATTAGCTCCCTCTCCTTGCCACTGCTCGTCCCTCCGCTCAACCCGCCCCGTCCCCCTCTTCTTTTTTTTCCAAGATAGCCCTCTTCCCCGCTCCTCCCTGCCCTCTCTTCTTCTTCCAAAATCAACTCCCTGTTGTTGTTGTTCTTCTTCTCCCTTCCCCCTCCACCCCTGCTGCGGATATGTTTATTCTGGTGAATATGTGGTGGTGGTTTTGTTTTTGTTAGGATGGTTCCCGGAGGGTGATGATGAGGCTATGGGCTTGGTTGGGGTGGTACATGAAAAAAACATAATTTCAAGGGTCTTCACGCGCCCAAGTTTGAGCGGAAAATACAATTTTTGCTATTTCAGCATGAGGGGTTCACGGTCACACATCTGCCAAGAGGTGTCTATCTGGTCATGGGTAAAGTCAAGGTGTCTAAATGGATTTTGGTGTCAAAATAGAGTGTCTATCCATATATTTCTCCTATTCTTATTTTGTTAAGTACGTGCTTCACTTCAACGAAGCATACACTTCACTTCTCGCTTTCCACTTCAAGCCCTATGAGCCTTGTCGCTTTTTTGTGCAAAAAAAGAAAATTAGATTCAAGAGTTCCAGGACAAACTCTTTCACCAAATTAACTTGAGACAAAATTGGAGTTGGTCATAAATTTTAGGAAATAAAGGTATTGTTTTCTGGCTTTAGGTTTACATGATGCTGACTTTTGGGAATATGATATAAGGATTCGCTCTGCTATAAAGTTCCTCGTCCTCCGTCAATTAGAATTTTTCATATGTAATAGTGAAGATTAGTGTTTCTTTAATTTTTCATTCCTATGCTTGATCTTTTTATTTCCTCTTCCTATTTTTCCATTTTCTTGGATTTTTTCTTTTGCACTTATGGAGTAGAAGAGGAAAAAAGTTTCACTGTCAAATTGAGATTTGTTTTACTTTAGGATAACTTAACACCGGAAATAATTTTCTCTTACAAACCAGGTGAATGTTCACTTTGAGATGCACTACTCCCAGAGAAGAGATTACAACTTCCACCTCAAAGTTTTCTTTTTGGAAAAAAAGAAAAAATTGAGATGGAGGGGAGTAAATATCTCTTCTTGGGACTGGTAACGTGTAAAAAGCAGAAAGGATCACTCTTTCTTCTTTTCTTTTGAAGATCTAGGGGATGCCACTCTACCTTAGGCTATTGCTCCTTTGGAACATGGACTCATTGTTTTCTTTTTCTATTTCCTGAATGGTTAGTTTAAGGAAGATACTACATATATTCATTCTAATGGTTAATGAGAGCAGCATCTTTTTTGGTCCAACAATTTTCTGGCTGTAGTTGCTCTTTTGAACATTAATCTTTTAATCTCCTAACATTGCTACTGTGAGCAGGAAATTGACGCAAAGTGTCGGTCTTCTCTCTTTTACATTTTTGACACAAGCAGGCCTTGACAGAATAGTGGTTCCTATGGTGAGCCTTTTCATTTGCCTTTCAAAACATTCTAGTGTAATCTACGAATAGTTGGATGGGTTATTTGATCTACAAGCATTCGTTTATTTATTCTGACAATCCTATTCAGTCCCTATTTTTCTGAAGACAATCCCTTTCTTTTTATGTTCTCAGCACGCCTCCGACAACATGAGCAGTGGTACTTGTATATCTGTGGTTTCGTTGAATGCATAAAGGTTACCTTTAGAATGTAGATGCAAGTTTTATCTTTGTCCGTATCCTTTTAAATTGTTTGGGATGTTATTTCTCATAGACTACCTTTGAGCGGCTCAAGGGCAGCGCAAATGAAGTCATTACCTTATGCCCAAAAGTTAAAAGGCCCCCAAAATACTATGTACTACTATTAATATATGCACTGTAATTTATATAACAAATTGACGATCTTTAGAGATTAAAAACAATAAGGATCAAGTGGAATAACAAGGTTTAACCGTGTAATTGTTTTGCTTCCTAGTTTTGTTTCGATTTCATGTATTACTTCATTCACATGCAATTTGCATCATCAAAGTGAATAAATTGTTTACATGCAACAACAACAAACCCAGTGTAATCTCACCAGTGGGTCTAAGGAGGATAAAGTGTATGCATACCTTACCCTCCTACCTTAAGAAGGTAGAGAGGTTTTTGATAGTCCCTCGGCTTAAAGAACGATAAAAACGAGACAGTAGCAACAAGCAGAAACAACATCAAGATAATAAAATAATCGAGGCTATAAAACATGTAGAAATAGTTATAGAAAAATAATGAAAAACAAGAATAATACTGATACAAAGAGAAAGGAAAAGAAATTCGCCCGACTACCTACTAACCCTGTACACTAGTTCTCAACCTCCGCACCCTCCTATCAAGGGTTATGTCCTCTATGAGATGAAGTTGTGCCATATCCTATCTAATTACTTTGCCCCAATACTTCTTTAGCTAACCCTTATCCCCTCTTCAAGCCCACTACGGTCAACTTCTCACACCTCCTAATCGGGAAATCTGCACATCTTATCTTCACATGTCTGAATCATCTCTACCTTTACTTCCCACATCTTTTCCTCCGTAGGGGCCACTTCTACCTTGTCTCGGATATCTTCATTTCTAATCTCATTTCTCCTTTATGTCCACACATCCACCTCAAACATCCTCATTTTTGCCACTCTTATCTTCTAGACATAATAGTTTTTGATTGGCCAACATTTCACCCCATATAACATAGTCGGTTTAACCACCACCATATAAGACTTACCTTAAGTCTGGAAGGCACATTCTTGTCATAGAACACAGGATGCGAGCCTCTATTTCATCTACCCCACACTAATGCGATGTGTGACATCCTCGTCAATCTCCCTATTACCTTGGATTATTGACCCTAAGTACTTGAAACTTTCTTTATTGGAGATGACCGGCAAGTTGAGCTTCTCGTCTATGTTTGTTTCATAAGTTACTTTACTGAACTTGCTCAACTTGAAATCTTTTGACTCTAGAGTAGGGCCTGTTTATAAACCTCCAGCCTCTTGTTGACTTTGCCTAGCGTCTCGTCAATCAGAATTATGTCCTTAATAAATAACATACATCAGGACACCTCTTTTTGAATATATCACAAAAGTATGTTCATCACCAATGCAAATAAACACGGGTTAAGAGCGAATCCCTACTACAACCCCATCACGACTCGAAAGTGATCTGAGTCACCTCCCACAATTCTGACCTAGGTCTTAGCACCATCAAACATGTCCTTAATTACCTTAGTGTAAGCTACAAGAACACCTCTAGCCTTTAAACACCTTTAAAGGACCTCCTTTGGGACTTTGTCATATGCTTTTGCTAGGTCTATGAACAGAATATACGAGTCACTCCTCTTTCTATATTGCTCCACCAACCTCCTAATAAGGTGAATGACTTTTGTAGCTAACCTCCCTGACATGAATCAGAATTGGTTCTCAGAAATAGACACTCCTCACCCTCGCTTCCACCACTCTATACCCAAATTTCATAGTGTGACTTAACAATTTGATACCCTTATAATTATTGCAGTTTTGGACATCACCCTTGTTCTTGTACAACAGAATCATCGTACTCCACCTTTATTTTTCGAGCATCTTCATCATCCTAACTATGACATTAAACAACCAAGTAAGCCATTCAAGCTTGCCTTACCCTCGTTCTTCCAAAATTCAATCGAAATTTCATCTGGCCCAGTCACTCTTCTCTTGTTCATATTACCCATAGCCCATTCCAACTCCTCAATCTTTACACACCTACAATATCCAAAATCTCGACGACTCTTGGATTGCTCAACTCGCCCAACAAATGCTCATGTCCCCTCTTTATTCTAGAGTCTATGGAAATGAGTGTGCCTTCCACGTCTAATATGAATCTCATCCGCCAATACTACACCATCCTCAGCTTTAATGCACTTCACTTAGTCTAGGTCACAGGCTTACTCTCTCTTACCTTGGCTTTCTTTTTTGCCATTTTTTCGTCCTGTACAACTTCATGTTTCGGCCTTTGTTCCCCAAGTTCTTCATACAAACGTTCAAGCGCTACAGCTTTTGCCGTCGTGACCACTAACTTCGCCTCCTTCACCTTTTTATTCCACTCCCTATTCGACTTCTTCTCCTCCTCGTCTTTGCTCTCCACTAGTTTCACATACCCTCTTGCAGCTTTCTTAATGCAAGTCGCTGTCATCGACCACAACTTTATTAATGCAAGTCATTCAGAGGGTAGAGAAGAGGTTAGCAGGTTGACACAAAAGATATTTGCCTAAGGAGGCAAGGCAGTGTTTACTTAAGAGCACTTTATCAAGTACCTCGACTTATTAGATGGCCCTGTTCAAGGCACTTGACATTGTGATACGAAATCTAAAGAGGCTACAAAGAAATTTTCTTTGGGATGTGGCGGATGGTACAAAAAAGTTTTACTTAGTTCAGTGTTGTGAAAAAGCGCCGAAGCGCTCGCTTTAAGCGTGAAGCGAAGCGAGGCGAGGCACTAGCGCTTCAACACCGTGAAGTGAAGCGATTTCAAAAAAGCGTGCGCTTCATGGGAGAAGCGAGAAGCACGCTTCATCTAGAAGCGAGAAAAAAGGTCGTTTTTTTTGAAAAAGCGGCACTAGGGTTTTTTTTTAAAAAAAAAAACTGTAAAACTTATAATTAATTGTTCCAAGTTGCTGCGACTTCTTCTTCAACTTTGACAGTTCAACCAGGTTAGTTTTTCTTCTTCTGTTCTTCTCTTTCTCTTTCTATTTTTATTTCCATTCAGCAGTTCTGCCGTCTGCGCAACTGCTGCGATGTTCTTCTCTTCATCTCTTCTTCTCTTCTTCTTTTTCTATTTCTTCGCAACTGCCGTCTGCGAAGAATTATTTTTTTCAAGTTTTATTCAGTGCCATTTTTTTTTGAAGATAAAGCATATGCTCTGTTTTTTTTCCACATAGTCTGGCTGCTTTATTATTTTTTTTTAATTTTGTTGCAGTTGCTCTTTTAATTTTGCTTGCTCTGTTATTGTTTTGACAATTTGACTTGTGTGACTGAATTATTATTCTATTTTTTCTTTGTAGTAAGTTGTATTTTCTTAATGGCACAAAAAAGGAATTCAGCTTGGGCATATGGAATTGCCATGGGAAGTAACACAAAAATTAAATGTGTTTTTTGTGATATGACATATAATGACGGAATATTTCGTCACAAGAAGCATCTTATTGGTGGTTATAAGATGTTAAAATGTGTCCAAAGGTCCCGAATAGTGTGAAGGAAGAAATAAAAGAGTATTTTACGAAAAAAAATGAATTTAAAACTCAAATGAATCCTGAAGCATCCATGGTTAATCTTGTTGATGATGATGAAATGGATGATGAAGTTGAAGTGAATATGCCAATGGGGCATATTTTATTATCTATGCATATTTTATATTTTATATTTTATATTTTTATACTAAATAGCGCTTTTTCTGAAAAAAGCATGCGCTTCGCTTCACTCTTCTCGCTTCTGTGAAGCGAGCCCCTGTCGCTTTTTTCCGCTTCTCGCTTCTCAAAACACTGACTTAGTTCGATGGGAGATTGTGACATCTCCTAAACGGTGGGGAGGGATCAGGGTCAAGGACTTGAATGTTTTTAACAAACTCCATTGGGTAAATGGTTGTGGAGTTATGGGATGGAGGGAGAATTTTTATGGAGAGGGGTGAATGTGGATAAATATAGTGAAAGGGAAAAGGGATGGAGAATAAATGTGATCACAATGAAGGGGTTCGATGCTTTTTTTTTTATAACATTGCTTTTAAGGTTGGGGATGGGAGTAAAGTGAGATTTTGGGAACAAAAGTGGTGTTGAGGTCTGATGCTTAAGAATGAATTCCCGGTATTGTATATGGAGTCTCCTGCCAAAGGGAGCTGTCCATTCTGCAAGTTAAGGGGACACAAGGAGATAAGACTCTTTGGGATTTGAGGTCTAGGAGGAATTTTCTTGATTGGGAGGTGATCGAGCTTCAAAGATTGCTAAATTTACTCCAAAAGCAAGGTGAGGATATTGACAGATTGCCTTGAGTTGGGATCTAGGGAACAACAATTTGTTCTCAGTTATGTCCTCCTATGATAAGCTTTTGGTTAGAACTGAGGTTAGTTTTCCACATGCCTTGGTTTGAATTCCTAAGGTGCTGAGGAAGGTGTGCTTCTTCATGTGAATAGCTACTAGAGGGGTGATTTTGACAATAGATAACCTTAGGAAACGAAAGGGGGCCTGGTGTTTTCATTGTAAGGAGGCAGATGAGTATGTGGACCATATTTTTTTACATTGCAAATTAGACTCGAGGTTATGGGAGGATACTTTTAGATGATTTGGTGTTTCTTGGGTAATGCCTAGATCCGCGAAGGAATTGATGTTCAGCTGCTAGAATGGAGCTAGGAGAGGAAGGCACAAAGCTTGGAATGCCACTCCTCTTGCTTTAATGTGGGTCTTATGGAAAGAGAAGAATATGAGAGCTTTGGAAGGGGTGGAGATGAGCTCTGCTTATTTAAGGAGAAGTTTCCGATCCCTTATTTTTTTTGCACCCATGTAGTTCCTGTTTGTATATAGGATTTGGTGTCTTTCAGAGAGAACCATATTTCGTAGGTTTCTCCTTTTATGGTATACTACTTGTATATGGCCATGTTGGTCTTGTTCTTTGTAAATGGAATACTTTAACCTGATCAAAACAAAGTGATGATACGTTCAATTGGGAGATGAAATTGATGTTGTTGGGAGTCAATAGAAAGTTTGTTATGACAGTAGAGAGTGATAAACAAAAATAACACAAAAATTGAAGTTCAAACAACTAGATCAGCATGTAGAATCAAATTTGGTGATACCAAAATTTGTTACAAGTAATTCGAGATTTGATGAAAATTGAGGTGGGAAATGATTGTAGAATCTTGGAAGTTGAATAACTCTTTAGTGGCTAGTCAATTGCCAGTCAATATTGTATAGGGAGAGATTTTCGAAGTTCAGGGGGAAAATGATTCTTACCATCCATCACCCTGTTTCTCTTTATTCTTAATATTTTTTTCATGTGCTTAACTTCTTTGTTCATATGATACAGATTGAATATGAGTTCATGCCAGCAACTAGCAAATGGACTTCAATCTGCAGTGAACAGCATTTTGTGAACAATCTTTCATTGTTGTTGCAGTGGTCTCCATTTTCAACAGAGGAAGAGCTTCTTAAGCAAGTGAGTCTAAACTTGCATTAATTTGCCACCTTCCTAGATTGCTAGTAGTTTTTCTCCTTTTAAATACTAGTTTACTTGATCAGTCTTTATTTTATAGGGAGCTGGGCTTTACTGCTTTATAGTCTCATCTCTAACAAATTTTAAGAAGTTAATTTCCTACATTATTGTTTTGGGATAATTGATAGAACACAAAATATGCTCAAAAGGAGGCAAGTGAAATGTCCCTTTCTGTAATCTTGTAATATCAGCAACAAGGAGGAAGCTGGCAACTCTTTTGGACTGTCAATGGACCTAGCTGGGCGATGGCTTGGTGGTTATGAGGATTTGAGGAATCCTTGTCGTGCTAGGATTTCTAGAGGAGGAGGGGCAAGAGGTTGTGGTATCTTGTACCAACTTGTTTATTCTAGGGTATCTAGGAGAGGAGCAAGAGAAAATTTCAAAGGAACACAGATGAGCATTACCTAATGAAAAATTTCCGGGATAGAAGTGGTATACAAAATATAAGAACCTACACAAAATGTGGTTCTGTACAAATAATATTTGTTCATTACTTCATTTATACGAGCAGGAACCTCATGACTCCAACAATTAACTATAAACAAAAGACACATGAGGTGACATGCCATCATTTGAGGAAAATCGTTTTCTAAACCTTCAAATGCTAAATAGAAAGTATAGAAAGAGAATAATTAAAAACTTAATTCAAATACAAAAATAGAACCTTCAAAAACTCTCCGGATCCTTTCCGTCCATAATACCCATAAAATAACAAAAAGGGCTACATCTCATGCTCTGCATCTTCTTTTCCTCCTGAAGACCCAACTGAACATATGTACTCGGATTGCTAACTGTATTTCAAACATATGGACCATCTGGAGGAGCTAAATCTGTTGCAGACTTATGTTTTGCTAACACTCTGAATCAGAGTAGGGCAGTATAATTTATTTATCACTTCTGAATCAGAGTAGGGCGGTATACTTATCATTTCTGGAGTCTTTGTATGTCTGCATTTTCTTTTTTATTCTTGTGCTCACACCCTTTTGTGTGCACTACGTATAATATCTGTCATCCTACATATCATAAAAAGAGAGAGAGAGAGAGAGAGAGAGAGAGAGAGAGAGAGAGATATGCTAAGTTTGATTTGGGTATTTTCTGGAATTCCCTTTTTCTTTTGAATAATAATTGTGGTGTCCGGGCCAGCTTACATGCACTTTCACTAATTTCACAAGGCACCTACTACTTCCCACTAGCACAACTATTGGGTAACTTTGTCCACCAAGGCTTGAATATATAGGAAAAAATCACCAAGGGATTTGGTCTCCACTGGGAATTGAACTTGAGACCTCATGGTTCTCAACCCACTTCACTCACCACTAGACCACACCCCTTCGTTGCTGTTGGCTGGAATTCTGGATTAGCCAAACTAATTGGACCTTTTTGTAATAACTAGTATTTCATTTCAAAACTTTGAGAAAGTCCCTTTTACTATTTTAGTCACGGCAATTTCTTGTGAGTTCCATTGCTTTCTCACCTGTTCTTCATCTGTCATGTGATGTCATCCCATCTCTTTTTGTATCTTACCCTGCTCATGGCAGTAACTCTCTATTAATTTGCATTTTGATCATTGCTTATTTGACAGTAATACATGTTTGTATAATTGTTTTGTTCTAAAAGAAAAGCAAGTTGGCTTTCTCATCCATATGCCGTTATAAACTCCATCACATTCAGATTTATCTTGTATTACACATACTTCCATATACAGATCGTGTAATTAATTATAGTTATGCTGATGGTGTTTTGGTTATGTTGGAGAGTAATTTGACATGTAAGAGAGAGCTAAAGTGTATGGGAATGCAAGGGCATGTGACTAGGGGAATATCTGGTGCATGAGTTAGAACATCTAAACACGTGCTTTCTTGTCATTGATGAAAATGTGTTCAGGTTCTTCTACATTTGGTGCTTGAAAAATTCAGAATGTCATGGTGGTTTGATACTCAGATTACTAGAGTCTATTTTAAGCTGTTCACACTGAAAGTTGCCTAGGGCGAGTTACTTCACTATTCTATTCATGGACTTTCTTCATCTCTAAGCACCTCACCAGAATGAATGTTTAAATACTTACCTGATCCATCAACCAGCTGTCTTAGATTTATAAGCCATTTGCCCCTTTTACTCAAGGTTTTGGAGGGTTTGATTTTGTTGCCAGTGCCAAAGTTTCCTGGTCGGCTGGACCTATCTTGATTAGATGAAACATTTTATTTTCTATATTCTGACGATGTTGCTAGATACTGTTACCGTTCTAGAGAATTTCATATCTGAATGCTAAAGGGGAATGCATAACATTGGCATTTGACATGTGAGAAAGAGGAGGGGGGTTGGGACTGGAAAGCATGTGAGCCGGGAAACTCTCATGCATAACTTAGAGATCCTTTTAATTTTGTTGCAAAAGTCATTCTGGTTCATTAATATCCCGAGTTATGTCTATTTGATTCTTCTTCTCTGTGTTACTAATGTTGATATAACCTTTTTTTAACCAACAGTTTCTTTTTGCGTCACAGTTTAATAGCATTGGTGATCATGGCACGAAGATCATAATCTACAATTTGTGGCTAAATGATGAAGGTGAAATGGAGCTCGATTTTCACTCAGATCCTGAGGTTTGATTTCTTTTTTCTAATTTAATTTTCCCATTTGGAATTTCTAGGACTGTTACTTACCATAATAGGACTACTTCTATTACAATAAGCAGGATATTCGTATCTCTTGTGATGCAGAAAGTGGTAAAAGTTGCTCCCGCATGTCGGTAAGTGACCTGCATCTTGCCAACACTCTACGATATTCACTCCGAGTAAGTTTTTTAATGAATAAGATGCAATTGAAATTTCTTCATTCAAGGAGATCCCTAATTTATAACTCTTTTGTATTCTCTTCTAACAGGCATATTTATCTATCTTGTACTTGCGAATCCCAGAAAACTTTTGCATATGGCTATGCGGGCAGATTGTAGAGTATCATAACATTGCTAATGATCTCAAGTATCGAGAATTTATCTTGTACAAACCTCAGAATGGTGGATGCGCAGAGGTTTACACTAGTTTGTCTTTGATATGAGAGAACTTAGTCAAATATATACTGTAAAGCAAATCATTGACAACATTTATCAGAGCCTGCTCTTTTCCTCTATTTATTTGTCAGGACAGTATATGCTCTTTTCCTTTATTTTGATTTGTCAGAACCATGCACCGCTAGCTTGCCATCGGGAAATTCTCAGTTATAAAAAAAATAGGAACTTTATATGTTCTTTCTTCTTTTAATCTGCTTATGGTTGAAAAGAGGCCTATATATAGTTACACACACGCGCAACATGTATATATAGGATTTTCGTAACAAAATGTCTAAACGTGTAAAGGGGTAGTATGAATTAAAAGATTAATGAAACTTCTCATTCATATGAAGGATAAAAGGGATAATTTGAGTCAGACTCACTAAATGGAGGACGTAATAATACAGTATAAATGGTATTTTTGGAGAGCTGCATAGTGCCGTTTTTTCTAAGATTTTTAAACTGTTAATTTTTTTTTGTTCTTTGCAGGGTTCCGTCATTACTTCCATTGGTTTCCTAAAGGAAGCTCCACTGGTGAATATTCATGGTTTCAATGTCTACCACAAGAATCGTTTGATACTGGTGTGTTGCCTCTATCCAATGTTTTGATTTTGTGAATGGTGCTTTGCCTTGTCTATCACCTTAAAAAATTTCCACACTTCTTTCCAAGCTGGTTCACACTTTTTAAAAACATAGCTTTTGAGGTTGACTCTAGAACTTGATAATGACTGAAATTAATGAGTAAAACTGTAAATGGTAAAAATCCCACCTTTGTTCCTACAAAATTATTTTGCATAGTTATAAAGCTAGATGTTCAGATCTTCACCGCCTATTAGGAACCCAATAATCTGATGGAAAAAAAAAAAGGAAAAGAAGGAAAATGGATGAGGGCCTGAAAATATGCAAGGATAAAGGAAAAGGATTTCTAAAGATAACTGTTTGCTGCAGGTCTGAAAAAGTGTTTCAGAATTAGTTCTGTTACGCTCTTAGTTATGTATTCCTCTGTATACGTGAGCTTTCCTTGAACATGCCTTTTGTAACCCTCAAATTTTCCCTCCATCTTATTTTTCCTCCCTTTTTTGAGGTCCTGTACTTATCAACTAATGTTAAATGTATATTCTACACTTCACCTGGTTTTGGGACAAGTGTACGGTTTATGCACTGCGTTTATATCCCTTTGATTAATTATCCTCTGCCAGAATAGATGTTACAGATAAATGATCTTCAGAGCCTATATCTTTTCTCTTAAAATGTTCCATTCATTTCTTTGCAGCCATTTTGGCATGTGGTAGTAGGCGTTTCTGTCAATAGAAGCAGAGGGGTTGTAGGTAAGCCTATGGACTTTTTCTTTGGACATTTCTTTTTTTACTTGTATGTGTTTTATCTTTTGGTCAATTACTGGCTGGAAAAGGTGCTAACTAGTTTACTTGCCTTTATTAGGTGTTCTAGAAGCAAATTTTATTAAGCCAACTCATAATAAACAGGACTTTGAGAAAACTCCCCTCTTTCACAAGCTTGAGAACCGATTGAAGGAGATGACATGGGAGTACTGGTAAGCTTTTTTATTTGAGAGTTTTCACCTACAAAGTTCTGTTTAGCATTCTGCTGAGGCACTCCTATTATTGGACAGCCAGTTTATCTAACTTCTGCACATGGATTATACACCTGTAAACTGTTGTTTCGGCACTGAACTGAATTCCTTCTGTTCTTATACAGCCTTTTCATATTCTATGCACGGATTTCTGTTTTCACCAAGGAAATCTCAAATTTGTGCTTGTCTTTTTGTTTGATTCTCGGTAATTGAGTTCTTATCTGATGCTTGAATGCATCTATATATTTATATTTGATTTTGATAGGGACCATCACTGTGGACTAATTGGTTATCATGCAACGAAACAGCTTCGTGCGCCTTCTCAGGATTCACCTCAATCTAGAAAGAAACATGGTACGCATCAACCCATTCCATTGAGAAAAATATCGCTGCTACTGGTCTGGGAACCTTGGCACCATCCTTCCCAAATAACAAAAGAGATGTTAACGGACCAAAAATGTTGTGATAGATCACATGAATTGAATCTGTTGTGATTATCTGCTTATTTTGGTGGGTTTTGGATGATACCTCATTTCAGGGAAGATTTTGTAGCAATTTGGGGAAACGACTAGAAGTAGGTGAACTGTCAATGAATCTGATATGATTGTGCCTGTGTTTTTGTGGTTTAGTAACCTGGTCCGGGAGTGGACTCTCTTAATTTGCAAACACCGTACCAAACAAAAGCACAGCTCATGAAATGATTTAGTTTGAAAAGATGATTTATTGTGTCCTAATCTTCTCTAGTGTATAGTACTCCTGGCACATAATAGACATACCAATACATCCACAATTGGAAGATGTGCAAGCTGAAATTGAAAGTGTATACTTCTGAACGAGGGCTTAAACTGACGCATTATAATGTGTTCTGAACGAGGGCTTAAACTGACGCATTATAATGTGTTCTGAACGAGGGCTTAAACTGACGTATTATAATGTGTCCCATTGGACATTTTTAAGTATTTGATCAGATTTGGGGTGGGGGTGGGGGTGGGGTGGGGGGGCAGATGGAGAGAGAAGAAAGTAACAATTCATATTAAATGTTTGTTTGGGAACTTGTTGCTGTCTCCTGTCCTGTATGTTTCCGTAGATCCCATTTTCATGTTATTATATGATTGTATCCATTGGACACACAGAAGTATAAACTTCACTATGATCTCTTGAGGTTTGTTCAACTTGCATTTTGCCTCCATTATTATAAAAATAGGTCCAACACTTGGCCATTTAACATACTGATCCTTGAGTTTGCACTATACATACTAGCTATGTCAGTTCTTCGTTTTACCTCAGAAAAGTTATGTTAAATGTTTTTGTTAGCTCTAAACACTTTTTTTCCTACGTATCCTCTCATGTAATCTCTCTTGTGAGTTTCAGCAACCGAAAAAAGGAAAAACGTTGATCATCAAATAGAACCTGAAATTTTGAAACAAAAGGCGGGATTAAGTGTAAATCTATCTGATCCTGAGTCTAGTCAAAATCAGGTTTGTCTTGAACTTTCCTCCACCTACTTTGACTTCATTAATTGGCTGTGAAACGTTATATTTCCACCATCTTTATTGTCCTATCATGCGTTTAATGTCACATTTTCTGCTACTGTTTTGATCTCTTTTTTTGTGTTTAAATGAGCATAGCCTGCGACCACTATGACAAGCCACTTGGAAGATCAAGAGATGGTCCTCCTCGTTAAAGAGAATGAAAGGCTCCATGCAAGGTTAGTTCAAAATGTGTCAATTGACTTCTTTTCTATCGTAAAAGAGTTTTTTGTACTTTGATTTATGGTATCTATGTTACTATCTAATAATACCTACTGCTTTTTGTGCTTTGATTATTTCGTTATCTATTTATCTACTTTTAATACTCTTGTCTGACCTTTTTTTTTATGCTTCTAATGAGCCGAGGGTCTTTCGGAAACAGCCGTCCTACATTGGTAGGAGTCAGGTCTGCGTACACTTTACCCTCCCCAGACCCTACGATGTGGGATTGCACTGGGTTGTTGTTGTTGTTGTTCTATCGTAATTACTACTACCATGACAGTGTTAGATTGGAAAAGGAGTTTAACAAAGAACAAAAAACTTTTGACACAAGATAAATAACATACAAGAAGTTTGTGGTTTTATATATCATGTGCGAAATATAGGAGAAAAATATTATTGAATTGTGTCTCTCTATTATTACACAGAGACCCTATTTATAAATACTACAGTACAATCCTTTACCAAGTAGGATGCTATTTACTATTTCTATTTCTATTTCTATTCTAAGTAGGATTGTATATACTTATTCCTATTCTCACAATCCCCCTCAATCTAGTGCATACAAATCATATGTACCTAGCTTGTTATAAAGGTAATTAATATGAGGACTGGTTGAGGGGCTTGGTGAAGATATTAGCAAGTTGATCACTCGACTCCACAATTGATAGTCAATCTCAATGTAAAATACTGGATTTGATGCATAATGTCGATAGAACACATAATGATCAGCTCCACTATGAGTCATGCCAAACTCCTGAATTTCTTTGCTGAACTTTCAAAACCAAGATTGAGAAGATTGTTTCAGTCCATAGAGTGACCTGCATAATCGACATACAAGGCTACTAAGCTCCCCCTAAGCAACAAAACTAGGTGGTTGCTCCATGTAGACTTCTTCACAGTGCAGCGGTTGTCGAAAAGTACTCAAAATCTGATATAAAATATATGGATCGTTTTGGAATCAATAGACTAGTCGACATTAAACAAGAAAGTCACCAGAAAAATTGGTTGGAACATACTCATGCATCGGAGTATTAGATTTGATGGCTGAAAGTAGTAACAATCTGAGAAATAAAATTATATGGTCAGGGTCGGAATGATGGCACGACCCTACTGAGAAAGAGAATTGTATGGGTAGGGTTAGAATGATGGCACGACCTACTAGAAAATAGAAATTATATGGATAGGATCGGATTGATGGCACGACCCTACTAGAAAAAAAATTATATGGGTAGGGTCGGTCCGGTCGGAATGATGGCACGACCCTACACAAACAAGAAAATATTCACCAAAAAAATGGCACGGTGCTACGCAAATTGAATATGAGAAAGTAGTCACCGGAAAGATGGCACGGTGCTACGCAAATAAGATATGAAAAAGTTGTCACCGAAAAGATGCACGGTGACCTCTTTGACTAAGTTTTCTTTCCCTGAATATGGGCTCATGCATATCATTGGCCTTACTTTTGTTAACATAACCAATGGCCAGATGGGCGGCATATATGGGTCATAGCTGCCAGCCGGCAACGGAAGTTTTTTTAAAATTTTCTACCATGATCGTAGAAGCTCTGATACCATGTGAGAAATATAGGAGAAAAATATTATTGAATTGTGTTTATATTATTACACAGAGACCCTATTTATAGATACTATAATGCAATCCTCTACTAAGTAGGATACTATTTACTATTTCTATTTCTATTAGTATTACTATCACTATTTATAAGATGCATATAGTATACCAAAGTATCATTCGAATCTTCTGGTCTTAAATATGTTATGTGAGATGTTGTAATTAAAGAGTTACTAAAAATAAAATGTGACATTCTCGTTCAAGCAAACCAAACGGGAAGTAAGATACAAAAATTGAAACAAAAGGAATATATATAAAATGGAATGGAAGGAGTAGCATGATAGAATTCTAGACAAGAGGGGGTTGCTCAGATAGTAAGCACCTCTACCTCCAACCCTAAGGTTATGGGTTTGGATCACTAAGGGAGCAAAATGGTGGGAGCTCCCAAGGAGGGGTAAAAAGAAACGCATGATAGAATTCCAGTTGCAGCCGGACTTTAGGAAAGTTCATGTTTGGTAAGATAAATGTACTTAAGTTCATAATTGCCAGCAGTTTGCATTCTCCCATGTGAAGAAGCTCGTGGACTTGTAACTTGTTACATACTGCCTTTTCAGATTCTCTTTTCTGAAGTTCCTTATCATGTGTTTTTTCTGTGTATCAGATGCTTGGAAAATGAGAAGAAGGAAGAGGAATTTAATGCCAAGGTAATTTTAGTTTTAATAGAATTTGCTTAACCTGTTATGTTTTGATGTTTGGAAGACACATGCTATATCTCAATATATCATTATTACTTTTTCCTCTGAAACAAACAGTTCACCATCATAGGTCAGAAAAATAATTTTCCAGTAAGTCTAAAACAAAGCAAAAAATGGAAAAGAAAATAAAAACAAAAAGGGGTTTTCTCTTCAGGCAGATAGATACATTCCCAGAGGTAAAATTTCAACTTCCAAAATTGTCACTACTTAAAAAGTTCTTAAGCTGCAACCTCCTTTTTAAGCTTTGTAAGCTTGTCTCACCTTACCAGCCCTCTTGATCTTTGCCAACATGAGCTTAAACCCTGTCAAAATCATTGAGTGAGGCCCTCCTCTTCTGCACGATCAACTTCCTTTCCCAGGAACTGAACTCTCACTTGGTCTTCACATCGGCAGCCTCCATAGCAGCAATCACGGTCTTCTTCTTTGGAATTCTCTTGATGTCGATCTTGATATCTGTGAATGAAATCCTCTTGAAGTCCATCTGTCTCCTCACCATGACAGGGGCATCAAGAAGAGCCCTGTTTTGGTCAATAACGTCAATGATGACGACGAGCCTCCCATAGTCCTTCCTGTAGTTAACGAGTGCAACTTTTCTGATCTCCATGAGCCTCTTGAACAGCATTTTACCGATCAGAAGGAGCTGTGAAGCTGCGAAAAAGAGAGACGATGATATATCATTAGTTGAACAGCAGCATCTAGTTTCAAGTTTTGGCTCTAGTATATTACTTAAAAAGGATCAGTTGGGAACATGTATTTTTAATTATCTTTTTTATGTATGTAGGTAACTTTGCTAAGGAAGGAACTAAAAGAAGAACAGCGCAAATACGCCCGCTTACTAGTTAAATCAGCAGTGCTGGAGAACTCCAAGAGGGAAAATACCGTTATAATTCTATAGATGAGCTTGCTATAGTGCTTCTAATATTCTTTTGTAAATTTGTATTTATGGTTAAAAAAATCCCATGATATGTGCTTGTTAGAATAGGGAGCTAATGCTTCTCTTGTTACCCCTTTACAACTTTAGCTGGGGAAAGCTATTTCTATTTTGTCAGAATGGCGTTAGGGATGATGTTGTCTTGGTGCAATAGTAAAGTTGTAGCTATGTGATCGGAAGATCATGGTTCAAACTCGAGAAAATGACCAAAATGGTTCTTAATGTATGAGTAATTTTTTATTTTGGTCCTTAATATATTTCACTTGACTGAAATGGTTCGTAATGTATGACACATGTGTCCATTATGGTCTTTAGTATATTTCACTTGATTGAAATATAACTTAATATATAACAAAAGGTATTCATTTTGATCCTTTACCTTAAACTTAATAGATTTTATCCCCTGAAATTTAGTTGTGGACCTCATGTGGCTTAAAAAATCCATCATTGTTGTCTTTTTTGTTAGCTCCAAAGAAAAAATTCATGAAATGTAACATTATTGTCATATTAAGTAAATTTGTAACCCATCCCCTTCAAAAAAAAAAGTTAAAATTACTTTTAAAACAAAACTTAATTTTTTTTTGTAATCCATCCCCACTCCCTACTGGCACCCCACCCCTATAAAATTTATAAGTAGTTTTTTGTGTGGGTGGACGGATAGTGAGGTGTGTGGTTAGGGTACTGGTAGGAGGATGCGTGGGGTAATAAAAAAATAACTTTTTGAAAAAGAAAAAGGAAATCTTCTTTCCTTATGTAATTGCTAAACTCTTAGCATATAATTTTTTAAATATTTTTTTTTACAGACACATTATTAGAAAATTTCACATATAAGTGTGGATGGATGACACACGGCATAAAATGAATGTTTTTAAAATTTATTTAATCAAATAAAAGAGCGTTTTTAAAACTATCAATCTAAATTAATAAATTTAAAAGTGTATTTAATACTTAATTTTTTTTCTTTAATGATGGGCAGATCCAGTTGGGTGCCCAAGTTGCCCTTGACACCAAGGATACCCAGCATATTCTATAAAAGGCATCAACAAACCCTAATGTGACACATCTTTTCATTCTTTGCCTCTTTTGCTGCTTCTTTTATACTTATTTCCTCATCTTTTCGTTATTGTGGAATAGTTTAGGTTTCATTCACTTTAATGTTGTATTTGCAGTCCAAATCTTTAATCAAGTGTATGTCATTTTCATAACTTCTTTTAGTCAAAATTACATATTTGTTTTCCATCATTGTATAGTCAAATTGATTGGAATACTACTTTTATATATTAAAAAAAAAAAAAGGTAGGTAACTCTTTTGGAACTTGGGTTTTTCAAACTGAAACATTATTGAGTAGTTGGATTTTTATGTTATAGATTTTATATTATGTGCAAAATCTTCCATCCGCTTGCAAAATAATAATGGGCAACAGCGGCCATCTTTTGCGCAAAGTGACAAAAAAATGCTCTTATAATAAGTGAAGCACTTCATAGTGCTTAGCTTTCTGGATCTAAAAGGTTTTAACTTTTGTACTAATAAGTTTAGCCTTCATAGATTCATCCAGCATACATTTATTTTTTTTCCTTTTGTTTCCATTTATGTCAATTTGATTAAGAGGCCAATTTATTTTTATTTTATGAATTTCGTTTTTTAAAATTATAAATTCAGATTTACTAATTCTGTCTTTATGGCCAAAGTCGATGCTCCCCAATCCTATATGCATCCCCTCTTATATTTTACTTAATATTGCCAGAGCTTTATGACTACGGATTTGACTAAATCCATAACTTTTTGTTTAAATAATAAATAGTATATTTGTATTAAGAAATTTATTATTTTTTCAATTTAATATTAAGTAAATTTGTGAGCCAATGTGCATATATTAAAAAAAATATATTTAAGAACATAATTTTAATCATATTTTTCATTATTGTTTTTTGTAAAATCATAAATATAATTTTTGCAAGTAATGTGATTTATCTTTTAGAATATATATAAAATTTTAATAAATGAAAGTATAAATATGAAAAAAGTTTCAAACATTTATTTTGAACTTTGAACAATTTAATTATTTTAAACAATAAAAAATCCTCAAAAATTTACTTAATATTAATATCGAATGGAGGGAGTATATGTATAGATATTAAATTTAGAATGGAGTTATTAACAATTGAAATTGTCCTAATAAAATTCAGAACCCACCAAGGTCAAAATGACTTTGCTTTTAGTATTAGTTATATTAATAAATTTTAAATACTACTCCCTTTGTTCTTTTTTATTAGTCAAATTTTGATTTGGTATACCTATTAAGAAATTAATGATTGATATAGTGAGTTTTTATCCATATTAATTGATAGAGTTTTAAATATATTTATTCATTATATTTTTTAAAGACATTAATTCAATGTTAATAAATTAAGGATATGATAGAAAAAAAAATATTTTTGTGATTTGTCAAAATTGAGAAGTAAAAAGGAAAATCAAATTATGAAATATTTGACATGTAAATAGGAACGAATGGAGTATTAGGTAGGCATTTGACTATATAATTTGGACCTCAAATTTAAATTATTGATTTGAAATCAATATTTGTTAAGATATTTAAACAAATTTCAACTTGAATTTGAGATTTGATTTGAGTCCTCGAATTCATCTAAAAGGTAAGATACAATTTCAAGTTTGTGATATTAATTTTTTTAAAATTTTAAATTTGACTCAAGATATATGTCATAAAGTAGTGTGTTTGTTAATCACATGTTCATCTCTAGGGGCGGAGTTAATAGCCTATATGGGATTCAATCGAACTTAGTAAGTTTTGCTTAAATAGTATATTTTGTGTTTATAAATTCATTAAAAAGTTATAAATATTAAGTTTAAAATTCAATTATTATCACTTAAGATTGTCATTTTAAAATTCAGAACTCATAAAATTGAAATCCTAGATTCGCTTTGTAAACACACAAAGAAGCTAAGGAGATTCAATATATCAGCCAATATATATAAAAACAATAATTTTAACCTGAAAAATATTGGATATTTTTTTATACTCCGGTTATACAAGCAAGCTCGCTGTGTTGTATTCACGTCTGGTTTGAAACTAAATATGAAAAAAGATGTGTTTTTATTTTTTTTATTTCATTTGTTGATGTAAACTTCAGTTGTGTATATCTAAAATTTGCATATACAAGCAATATACCAAACTTGAGACAAATTATATAATTTTAGATGCACTTTTTAAAAGTCAATAGCGTATAACTGAAATTAATTCTCAAGTGACTAAACTTGCTAAAATTTATTAGTAAAAAGAAAGAAATTGCTATACCTTAAATAATCAGCCCTAAGTAATAGGGGTGTACATGGACCGGGTTGGTTCGAATTTTTTATAAATCAAATCAAATTATTCGTGTCGGTTTTAAATCTATAAACCAAACCAATAAAAGTCGGATTTTTCGATATCAATTTTTCTCGGGTTTTTCAGGTTTTTTCGGGTTTTTCGGGTTTCTCGGGTTTTTTGGGTTTTTTTGGGTTTTTTCGGGTTTCTCATAGTATCTAATAAAAAGCACAGAGCAGTGCTTCTTAAAAAGAGTTCTAGTAGAAAATATCAACATATAAGATGGAAGCACAACACTATTTGAAGTTTTAACTTTATAATATAACTTTATTAGATAAGTTTTTTTTGTATATTATTTAGATGGGCTACTCAAGTCCAAATCTAAATGTAAGAAAGAAAACAAAAATTATGAAAAAAATTTTAAAAATATTTATAAATTATATTTTAATAAATATTTTTATGTATAACATAATTTAAAAATAGTATATCTATAATTGGGTCGGTTTGGATTCGGTTTGACTTTTTTTAGTTAAAACCAAACCAACCCTATAATGGTCGGGGTTTTTTTTCAAACACCAAACCAAATCAAACCAAACCACTAGTCGAGTTTTTTTTCCGATTTGGTTTGGTTTGTCGATTTGATACGGTTTATCGATTTGTCTTGTACAGCCCTAATAAGTACAATTGACCCTCTTTTGGGTGGATGAAGTCCAAGCTCATGTATAAAGTTCTGGACCTACAGCCCTTGGGCTTTACTAATTTGGATGCTACTTATACACTGGGTCACATATGTTTGGCTGTAGGGGTGTATATGATCGTGTTGGTTCGGGTTGGGTTTTAGAACCTTGAAATTTTTTTGAATTTATCAGATTTTTCCAATAAAATATTCATACCAACATATAATTAATTTGTGTTTCAAATATTTTTTTACTCCTATCAAAATATAACTATCTAAAGTGTTTCTTAAAAAATAACACAAATATAAGATGAATGGTGACACTAAAATATTCAAATAATAATAATAATAATAATGAAATCGTATAATATAAATATTGCAAAATAATGTCATGATTAAAAATGTTCATAATTTAAAAGTACTAAATCATGATAAAATAAGTCTAATAAGTATTAATTACATGACTAAACATTAAAAAAAATTAAAATTAGGTTATATATTTTAATTGTCTAAACCAATGCAAACTAAACATGAGTGGCTAAGAACCCTTGTTCTTGTTCTGGGGCTGTGACTATGAATGATTGTTGAACATTAATTTTATGGATGAAGTAGATTATCGCTGAATTACTCTTGGATTCTCTAATTACTATTTTAATGCTTAGCTACTATTAGAATAAATATATTGTCTACTCTTGAACTTGGGAGGGAAATAGTGAGATAAAACATAATTACAAGGAGCATGATCTTTTCTCGCATACCACTTGAATTGATTTGTATTTAGGATAGGGATACACCTAGAACCGTGCTTGGTTACGAAACATGATAAAAACTAAATGCTCAACAATTGATTCTATCTATCTTCGCTCAACGATGTAGTTAGATGGTCAATTGAGGTAAAAGGTTAGAGGTGGGGAGATCATGACTATAATATCAATCTTTTAAGTTAGTAATTTGATAACCATCTGAAATTCAAGAAAGAGATGTGAAGCATGAATTCTTAGTACGCTGCAGCCCTAAGATTGTCCCAATTATTGTGACACCACCAATTCGAAACTGAACGTTCTAAGTTATTTTAATTCTTAATTTCTTGCATAATTAGTTTATAAACAAAAATCAAACTTTTGAGGTACACTCACATTAACTTGTGGGTCTAATGAAAGCTGAGTATATATTGATCATAAGTCCTTTGGATTTGATAATCCGTTTCTTTTAGAGTCACTATATTACTTGCGCGACCACGTACACTTGCATGTTATAAAAAAAGACAGTCCGGTGCACTAAAACTCCCGCTATGCGCGGGGTTCGGGGAAGGGCCTGACCACAAGGGTCTATTGTACGCAGTCTTACCTTGCATTTCTGCCAAAGGCTGTTTCCAAGGCTTGAACCCGTGACCTCGTACACTTGCATGTTATAATTTGAATAAATGACTAGCAACAAGTGATTATTGATTGGGGTGATCAAGGAATATATATTGATCATTGACTTAGAAACCGCATCCCCAAAGATTAGGCCCATTTTTTACAGGTCAATGGAATCTTTATGCTCAAAATCTTGATTCAAGTAGTCATTTATTTGGTACCGCTCAGGAGCAAAAATGGCCATTCTTACTCTTCTCGAGGGATTTCACCCATAAACGCAAAGTTTATGGCGAGGAAATCTGTTAGGAATAATTAAATAGAGTGTTCAAAACTTGGCCATATATACATCCAATGAAATTTGAAAGAACTAATAGAAAAAGAACTCATTACTCTGTAGTAACTTCTAATTTTCAGTCAAATTGTACCACTCTTATTTGAGAGCAACGACGGAGCCCCTATTTTTATTAAAAAAATTAAAACACGAAGAAGTAAACATCAAAACGTATTTAACAACAATTATATATATACATAAAAAATAATTTTAATTATATATAAATAATGTAAATTTCATGTGAAAAGAGTTCAAATAAGTCCTCTTGATAGTGCAACTTTACATTACATGCCAAACAGATAAATGATGGTAATTTTTTCAAAATCATATAGTGAAAAAGCCCAATTATAATTTATTTTGACTTTTTTGGTAATTATCCGAATTCTTTTTTTTCCAGATTTCTGATACATACGAATGACGCTGATACATCGCGATTTGATACATAAGTCCTTTTCATGATACATCGCTAGTTGAAACAAATCAAACAATGTAATATCAATAAAACTTATGAATCAACTTATAACACCTAATATATCATTAACACAACAAAAATAGCATTAAAACTTATGTTTTACTGATACATTGTGTGTTTGGTTTGTATCAACTAGCGATGTATCATGAAAAGAACTTATGTATCAAATCGCAATGTATCAGCGTCATTCTTATGTATCAGAAGATGAATTTTTGAAATTTTTACAAATAATAGAGAATAATTGAAAATATAGGAATATAACGTGTGTAATTTAATAATTTTTCCAATAAAGGGGTTAAATGATCACATGGTCTCCACATTCTTCTTAGCCACTTAAACCTAGACATGCCTAATGCTTGAACTGCTGAGGGCCAATTTTTTTAGCATTAGCAAACTGAATTAATTTTTTTTTGGTACATTGAAAAATACTAAACGATAGTAAATTCGTTCATAAGCTTTACTGAAGAATTTTATTTTCCTGAGTGTGTTTTCCAATATTAGCAAATCCATTGCGTGTTTGTGATCTTCATTTGCTAAAAAATCTGTATACTGATTTGTCTTTCTCTAAATATGAATAAATATTTATCTTGTTAACATTCAGTAGGTATCTGGAATATTCTGTAATTAGCAAATTGAACGAATTGACCAAATTACTTCTACCATGCATACTCGTCCTTAATTTCACAGGAAATTACTTTTTTCGTGCAATATATTATGACAATTTGGTTACCAAGGTGCATTGCGTTGTGATTATTAAGTGATATAATAAAATGTATGACTTTTTGATGCAAAATCAAAAAAAACATTCTCTATTTCATGAGATAGAATTAATTAAATTCTACCTACACTTTATCAGTTCTAAACTTGTGCGTAGTTGTTGTTTGTTTTTGGTGCAAAATATATATAGCCATTTATGTAGGTATAAGTAGAGGTTGCAGCGCAAGTTTTTAGAAGATATAAACCATGCCCATAAAATATGATGAGAAGATTCAAAAGAAAAACAATAATTTATAATTTCAAGGCAGTGAGTGGGGAATCTACTTTAGAAAAGGAACTTTAGTGCTCATGATAATAGTATATGAAAAGATTCGAAAATAAACAAAGAAAAGTAAAATAATATATAATTTATCAGCTTAGTATAAGAATTTTGAGAGTAAAACTTATGGGCAAATATTCCCCTTCTAACATACATTTCATTTTTTGTATTAAAAAAAAAAAAGATGAAACAAAATAAAACTTGTATTAAAAAACTATAAGGAAGAAGAGGAAGTGGGAGGCAACTGTCACAAAAAGGAGAACCTAATTGCCTATTGCTATGGCCTCTGTGAAATGTGTAAAGTAAATACTATAGTGCAATACCATGTGCAAGGGAGTGACCTTATTTTAACTTTTACTCTTTGGACTTTTCCTTTATAAGTCTTTTTTATGTATGGATTTGTAGATAGCTAAAGGAAGTGTTTCCATGGACAAAATTTTGGAATAAATCCTCTTGGCCTCTTCTTGTCTTCCTACTCATTACAGCACTAGACAACCACAAACGGTCAAAACAACCATACAAAGACAATAACATTCCAAAATTAATCATCATGATTAGTAATTCTAAGCCATTTTCAATCATTTTCTCATTTGTTGGTTTCTTGTTTCTTGCTTCTATATTTGGTACTGTCATCTCAGATTCAACTATGCAAGACACAAAGCATCACTTGCTGACAAACCAAACTTTTAAACCAAAGCAAGAGTTGCTTAAACTTAAGAGATTAAGGACTTATCTCAGGAAGTTCAACAAGCCTGCAGTCAAGACAATTCAGGCAAATATATATAATTTACTCTGTTTTTTTTTTTTTTCAAGATTAAAGTTTGAAACTTTCTTCATGAATCAAGATTTTAAAAATAATGGTACCCTTTGTTTTTTTTGTGATTGCAGAGTTCAGATGGAGATCTAATAGATTGTGTATTATCTCATCTTCAACCAGCTTTCGATCATCCTCACCTCAAAGGAATGAAGCCATTGGTAATACTTTTGCTAAAAAAATCCTTTATCATAGAATTAAACATGAATTCAGGGGCGGAGACATAGGGGCGTAAGGGAAAAATGATCTTTTTTGCATATATATAAGTTGTTGAATCCCTTTGAATAATCTTTTTTTAATCCTCGTATTTGAATTCCTAGCTCCGCCATTGAACATGAGATATACTCAAAACAAGGATATATGCTGCAGGGGATTCGACAGTCCCCACTGCATCTAGCTAGCTGGAATAAAGAACAGAACTCACCGACTCTAAATTTTGGATTTTTGACTGAATGCAGGAACCTCCAACGAGGCCTAAAGCGAATGAATCGACAAATGCAATGAAAGAAATTAGGAGCTATCAGTTGTGGACAGTTTCAGGAGAATCATGCCCAGAAGGGACAATTCCAATTAGAAGAACTACAGAGAAAGATGTTATGAGAGCTAGTACTTTCCAAAGATTTGGAAGAAAAACTATAACAAGTGTAAGGCGCGACACAATGAGCAACGATCATGAGGTCTGTATATGTAAATTTAGTCTAAATTCAAAAGAAGAATATTGTACATGATATGTTCAATTTATATTTATAAAACAATTAGTGAAAATTTCGTAATTTGCAGCATGCAATAGCATTTGTGAATAGTGAAGAATATTATGGAGCAAAGGCTAGTATTAGTGTATGGACACCAAAGGTAACAGACCAATATGAATTCAGTCTGTCACAACTATGGATCATTTCTGGCACTTTTGGTGATGATCTTAATACCATTGAAGCTGGCTGGCAGGTAATATTATTTGCAAATTCATCGCATAAATTTGTTGTCCTAAGTAGTCCTCTTACTTAATTACAAAAGTGCTGGACAAAACATCGATGAGCGATGAAGTATATTCCTTCTAAACTTTATCACACTTGTTGTTTTTAGTTGAGGATATGATTGCTGCTAAGCTAAGCAGTGACATCATAAGTATGATTTCTTTCGAGGATTAATTATCTCTAAACCTTAGTTGTCATAACAAACTAACTATATGACAGCTAATAATTAGTACAAAACTTCAGAGTTGAACAGAGGTTTAGTACATTAAATTGCTTAATTGCACATGCCATGTTCATATTGTCAGGTGAGTCCAGAACTATATGGAGACATTTATCCTAGGTTCTTCACATATTGGACGGTAAGACTTGTTTATGCAAAGAAATCCCATTTAATTATTTTGTTTTGTTGATGCTTTAGACATTCACAGACTGACAATATATACTACATTTTTAAAAAAAATAAAATGCAGAGTGATGCATACCAAACCACTGGATGCTACAATTTACTGTGTTCAGGTTTTATGCAAACAAACAACAGGATTGCTATGGGGGCTGCAATATCTCCAACATCATCACCTGATGGTAGTCAATTGGATATTGGCATTATGATATGGAAGGTATGTATAATTAAGCCATCTTTGAGCGTCTTTTCTTCTTGTATTCTAATTTTCTGAAAATAGATACACAGTTTTTTTACGAATTATGGAAAACATTGTTGCTTTTTAGTGTTGAGAATATAAGTAAAAGTGTGCTCTCTCTGACTACTTAATCTTTCAGATGAGATTGTCACACACTTCAATATGGTATTAGAGTCATACTTGTCTCAATTTATTATTCACCGATGTCTCCCTCCACCCCTCCCACCCCCTTATATTATCCTGTCCTGAACGTGCGGGGGAGGGGGTAGTCTCACATTGGTGGGATAAGGTGCACTTGGACTCTTAATATGATCTTGGGCAATTCTCCTTTTATAAACTAACTTTTAAAGTTGAGTTAAGTTTGATATCTTTAAAGCGTATATACTCCTTGAGCTAATATAGTCAGACTTACAAAACAGAAATTGGTTTTGTATAGGACCCAAAGCATGGAAATTGGTGGCTAGAATTGGGGTCAGGGGAATTAGTAGGGTACTGGCCATCATTCTTGTTCAGCCATTTGCAAGAACATGCAAGCATGATACAATTTGGAGGAGAAATAGTGAACTCAAGATCATCAATGCAAGGATTTCACACTTCAACACAAATGGGAAGTGGTCATTTTGCATATGAAGGCTATGGCAAGGCATCCTATTTTAGAAACTTGCAATTGGTTGATTGGGACAATAATTTGGTCCCTTTATCAAATCTTCATCTTTTAGCTGACCACCCCAATTGCTATGACATTAAAGCTGGAAAAAATAATGTTTGGGGTGATTATTTTTACTATGGTGGTCCTGGTAGGAATTCAAATTGTCCATAAAGAAAATGCTATTTCAACATTTTCTTGGTCCTGTACATATCATGTATTATTTCTGTTTGTCATATTTTATTACTATATTTTTAGAAGAATGAATTGGTTTTGCTCATAACTAGTTTACTCACTATTATCTACAGCCATGCAATTTTTTGATAATATACAAAATAAGAAGCGTGACAGGTTAACCCGAGCTTACTTAAGTTTTACTGCTTGAACCAACAAAATTAACTCTACATAAAAATGCACAATTTCCCCTTTAAATGGGTTAATTTTTAAATTTTATCTTTGAGCAAGGAGGCATAAGTTCGTGAGAAACTAAAGTTTTGTCTGAGTATAACTTGTTAAATGTATTAAATAAAAATATAAAATTATATCTCATAAAAAAATTATTTATTTCGAGAGACATCAATTAAAAATCAACACAAAATAAGAGTAAAAATGTAAATGGCCCTTGATTCTACTTACACTTTCAAGAGGTCCACCTTTACTATTGATATAGTCTCTTAATTCTTAATTAATAAAGCCCTTTGTTGTTATGATAAGACTTAGTCAGGTGTACGTGCTATGCACATGTTTATCGTGTTAATTAATAATAAATATATAAAAATAAATTATTATGTCTACATTATATTATTAAGTATAAAATTTTATAGGCATTTGTTATGAGTATTACCATCTAGAAGACATGAGATGCTAACCTTTTCAATGTTGATGAATGAGCAGGTCGAAGTCTAAGCAAGATCGTAACCATTATAACAGCTTAGAAGCACATTTAATAATTGCAACAATAACAACAACATTCGTATATTTAGAACTTATCCCTAATTTACTGTTAGTATTTATGTGGAATAGGAAATTATTTTTGATAGATAATAATCAAACAAAAGGATAACCTAAAAAAAAAAACTTACCAAAATCCATACTTATTTGAGCTGATCATATGCTTCAAAAACAAAAGCAATAAATTAAATTTGGTCTACACAAAAACAGGAAACCTTGATTATTATACCATGAAATCATAGAAAAATAATAATTTTATAATTGCGGTTTAAGACTTACATGAGATTTTATAAGTAAGTTTGACATGGACTGAAACTAAATCTTCCTTAGTTTTACTATCCTAACCTAGTCAAGATTCCTAAACAAAGAAGAAGTTGAAGAAGTCTAAATTTAAATGACAATCCAAGACTATATAGATATTTATCATGATATATAAATTAAAAGTTCTTACATTTTCTAAATAAAAAAAAAGATTTAAATGTTAGGACTTTTAATATAGTTTGAAAAGATTTAAGAAGTATATTTTTAGTCAATTTTTAAGTACTAAATATTAGGAATAGAAAAAATTTGCCATTTTTAAAGATTTTTTTTGGCTATATTTGTTTTGACAACATTCTTCTTCTTCTTCTTTTTTTGCTGGCCTATTTTTTTGGACCCTTTGCTGCAACTTTTAAAAAAAATCTCTTTTGCCTATTATTTTGAAAGATTTTTGATTTTTTTTAGATCAAGTCTATTTTAGTTGGAAAATAATTCTTCTTATAGAAATTTAACCATGATAAGAAAATCTTCTTTATTCAATGTTTTATTATATTTATTATAGTCAATATTTAATATCATTAAAATAATAGACGATTTTATCTAAAACAAAGTCTTTTAATCAAGAACAAAAAGTTCAATCAACATTTTAAGGATCTTCGTGTTTTTAATACAGTATAAATGAGGGGTCATTCGCATGTTTGCGTGTATTTTGTGTCAGTTTTTTATTTGGGAAAACTACACAAAATGGACTCTTTAAACAAACTATTTACCATTCCATACCCCTTCCCTAAATAATTCATTTATATATCCCTTCGATCAAACTAATTACCCTTGTACCCTCTTTAATTATTTTTAAATTCGCACGTTGAAGTTATGCTGACGTCAGCGTCCGCCATACATGATACCGATAGGGTATCATATACCGATGGAGTATCACAGAGGATTAAGCTCAGTTATATATATGATACCGATATGGTATCAACACACCGACGGAGTATCACAAAGAATATATTTACTAATTAGTTTAATAAATAAGATTGTGATTTCAATAATTTTTTCTTAATTGTTTTATTTTTATTTCTTAAAAAAAGAGTTCAATCCTATATGATACCGATAAGGTATCAATATATTGTTATGATATCATTGAGGATTTTAAACTTGTCTCATTAAGGATTTTCAATATCATTATAATATACGAATATACTGTAGTAGTTTCATTCATGTAATATTGAATAACTTAGAAAACCCTTTATGATACCATCACAGTATATATATTCTGTGATGGTATCATTCAACATTTGTATGAAACGATCCTTAATGATTATATGAAACAATCCTTAATGATACCATGTCAGTATATGATGGTTTTCATGGAGATGTAGTTGAAGGATTGAAGTAGGCATCAATGCAATTATGACAATATATAGATATACTGTGCTGGTATCATTAAGGACTGAAGCAACCTCAATACTATGTCAGTATATTGATACTGCGATGGTATCTTGCTCGCAAATCTCATGCCTTGGGAGATATGAATTGTAAAGAGGTATTTGTTTATAATTATTTTGCTTTTATGGGCATGAACTTAATTTTTCCTTTTTATTTTTGCTCCTTGAAGTAAATAACTTTGTCATGAGGGATAAATTTAATATTTGAGCATCATAATATTATTAGTCATGCCTCGTATCTTATAAAATTTATATTCTGTTAGACATAAATTCGGTTTCTTAAGACAATAATTAAATACCAATTTATTTGAAAAATAAAAATTATAGACTGACTTATAAAGACAATAGAGCATGGTAATGAAGTACAATAATTTTTTTTTTGGTTTCATAGTTTTCTTCGAATCTACGTGGACTTTCTCGCACACAATTTATGTGATTCACTTTATTTTTTTAGTCCGTACTCAAAAAAATAAATATATTTTTATATTTAGTAGCAAGTTAACATTAAATACCCATTTTGTTATTAATGATAAAATGATCTATAGTTACAAAAACATCTATCAAGTACAATATATGGGGGTCTCCTGTCAGAACCATACGTGCAAGTTTCCTTGCACGTGGCTCGTTCGTGCTTTCTGAGGTGCTGTCTGTGACTCAGCATTGAAGAAAGGGACGGAACTGCTCATTTTAGATCATAAGTTTCAAAAAAAATTATTTGTATTTTTTAAATTCCATATCAAGTCAAATAATATCGTATAAAATGGTCAAATGATCACTAAATAATAGGATGAAGATAAACACTGCTCAACTTATAGGACCAAAACATCTCAAAGTATATACTCCCTCCATCTTTATTTACTTGTTAAATATTTTTTAATTTAATTTTTTTTTACTTGTTATAAATTAAGAAAGGGCACTTTTTTATTTATTATATTCTTAATTTATTAATATTAAGTTAATGTCTTTAAAAAATATAGTGAGTAAATATATTTAAAAATTATCAATTAATAAAAATAAAATAATAAACTTACTATATCAATAATTATTTTCTTAATAGATTTGTGAGAGTCGAAATTTGACAAATAAAAAAGGTAGCAGAGAGTACGTATATATCTTTGAGGGCTAATAATTGTCAGTCACCATCTTCAAATTTTCAAGAAAGGAAAAAGTCGCGGGGTTTGCAAAGCTTCATCTCCCACCATTATTCAAATCTTCACAAAAATCGGTGTACGATTTCTCAGACACCAAAAAAAGGGGGTTTGAGAAGAGATGAAGAAAGGGGATGCGGCAACTATACGAACAAAAATGGAGCAACTTAGGTTAACATGTAACACGGATTTACACATTCAACAACAGAGTATAGACGCCGGCGCTATCTCTTTTAGGAAATCTTTGGATTCAGCCAACACCCAAACTCAACAAACCCTTCAATTCCAAGGTAAAATTGAAAATACTACATTTGGGATTGAATTATGAACTCTATTTTACGGGTCCTTAAAAAGAATCTATTTTTTTTCCATTTCTATCAAAATTATGTATCTTTTTTGCTTTGATGTTTTTTTTTTGTGTCACGGCAGCAAAACTTGGGAAATTGAAAACTGAGCTCAGAGAGGCAGAAGATAATTTAGTAAAAGCACTTGCAGGTATATCATTCTCTCACATTCTATATTTTTTCCTTCCGTAGTATAGTGTTTAATCTTTATGTGCATTGCTACTTTTTTTCTTTGATCTCTGAATCAAATTTTGAAGAAAATGGGGTGTCTAGGTTGAGGAAGGTTTTAAGTTTACTCACCCGACTGACATTGCTGTCCTAATTTGATTTATTTATGCAAATGTTTTCCACATCCGAAGATGGAAATCAGTTGAGTTAGTATTTTGATTCACCTCTCCATATAAGTCATCACAATGGTAAAAGGGTGACCATAGTGCTTAAGAGTAGTGTTGACAAAGGCGAAAAACATAGAGTAACTTATGGGGCTTTAACCGTAACGTGCAATTAGGTGCATGTTTTGGTGGAGGAAGACACAAATGAAGGAAAACTACAATTAGGTAAAATTTTGAAGCAAGTTTAAGAAAAAAAAAGAAATGCCTTTGAAACTTGTGGTCTAAAACATGCCATAGACATTTGTGTGCTATACAATCATGTATTTAGGGTACAATTGGAAGTTTAAATATATAATTTTTTTATAAATATAGAAAGGTGCCATTGTTTTTGGCACAAATTAAAAAAGGGAAGTATATCACATAAAATGGAACATAGGGAGTAATAACAATGTTGAAACCTCAAAGTAACAATACCTTCAAGGCTTAAAGGGCATATGAAGCATGGAATCTAAAATTGAAGTGTTTTACTGACTTCCGTTTGTATTTGATGTAAACAAGGAGAATGCATGAAGATTCACATTAAAGTAGCTGTGACAGGGAAATTTCCTTGGGATCCTTTTCTTTTCTACTACTTCTCATTCACAATGTTACCAAATGCTATAGTTTTTTAAAAGGTTAATGAATTAATCAGAACATATATGTCTCTTTAGCAGGAAAATTGGTGCTAACTGTTCATTCTCTAAGTTTATTAATATAATACTTTATATTCTCATAGAGTCTTCTTTTCATTCCTTTTTCTGTTAATAACTTTATCAAGTTATCTCATTTTCAGTCAAGACCAGAAAAGAGGCAAAGATGATAGAAATAGCTGAACTAATATCTACTACCAATGCTAGAGTGGAAGAGCTTAGAGGGGTCGTGGAAGATAAAAGGGCCAGGAAACATGAATATTCCACCCTAGTATCTCAACAGGATGATGGTAAGTTTCATCTTTGTAAAAGTTATGCTTCTCTCATCTGTTACCTTCTTCAAAAAAAGTTTTCATTCTCTTATTCCATTTAGAAATATGAGTCATGTTTCGAGTCTTTTAATTACAAAAATAGGAAGTGGCAATGTTTCGGGAAGTACAACAACAAACAACCTAGTGCAATCCCACTGATATTTTTGCACACATAATGTTTATCAATTTGTGCTGTTTTCATTTAAGTGTTTCATATTGTATGGTAATTCAGCTGTACTTTTCTTTTATGTTGGGGTGAAAGCTTTGGAAGCACTTGAAGAAAAGCTTAACCAGAACACCGAACATAGAGAGGCAATAGAGGAGGCTACTGTGTGGTACAATAAGGTGCTTGGTTTACGTATTGAATGTGGCCAAGGTATGTCGAATCTTCTCTGCTAGACACATTTTAGCATACTAGAGCAAATCTTTTCTTGCTGAACATGCTTTATAATAAAGAACAGATTTCGATACAGATTCTAACTCTAATACAGATACAATTCTTTGAACATTCACAGCCTACATTCTCTGCAGGAGTAAAATTCATCTTTACCAATATAAATGCCAACAATCCAGATGATGAGTACTCTTTTACTGTCCGTTGTGAGAATGATGTACATACTTGTAAGTCTGATCTTGATCAACTTTGATAAATTGAAGGTAGTTCTGAATGATAATTCTTTCCTTTGCTTGGATTGTTAGTGATTGATTGTGATCCACAACTGAATGAAGCAAAAGACCTGATCATTGAGTTAAATAAAAGCAATGGATTATTCAAGTTCATCAGGACTATGAGAGAGAAGTTTCTAGAAGCTGTAGCAGGTGGTATGCCCTGTGTCTTGCCTGTTTCTTTGTTTGTCTCCCCCATTGCCAGTTTTTTGGTTCTTTTGAAGAAAAAAATATTGGCAATATATTGCTCGTTGTACAAAACATTCAAGAGTAATTGGTATAGTTTGCAGACTCACCTTTCATGCAAATGCAGTTACTGTTTCTGAATTTGGATATATTTGATAAGCTGCTCTTAAGGGATCGTTTTATGTGGTTCCTACCAGGATTAACATCGCAAGATCAAGATACTTCTACGGTCTCTATGCCTCCCCTCATGTCGTCCATCTCAATTAGTAGTAGAGATGAATCTTCACCCCAGAAAGCGGAGTCTCAATATGATGAATATAAGAGAGCTTCCAGGAAGCTTGCCCATGGTAAAAGGGATAGGTCAGCCATTCTCTCTCCTGTATCTGCATCGTCTCTTCGCCGCTCTCCTCGTTTTAAGGTATCTTCCTGTTAACTTCTTGCATATTTTGACAATTCGCTCAAATCAATTTCAGTGTTTATTTATCCTGTGACATCTTTTTTCCCTTGGATAATGTTGAATAGATACAACATAAGTAATCCATTTATTGTTGATTCTATTTATAAACACTGTGATATGAAGCCAGCTATGGCTAGAAAACTGATCTGAAAAAAGAGACCACCTATGTCTGGAAAATTGATCTGAAAAAAGATACTGTGTATGGCTATATGGAATTATGGATCCTTGCTGAACATGTTACAGTTAAATCTAGCTTTGGCCAACATTATACAAAATAAACAAGATTCAGTAATTTGATAACGTTTTCTGAATGATTACAGTGATAACAAACAACAACATATCTAGTGTAAGCCCACAAGTAGTGTCCGAGGGTAGTGTGTACGCAGACCTTACCTCTACCTTGGGAGACGGAGAGGCTGTTTCCAATAGATCCTTGGCTCAAGTAAAAGCTGTTTGAAAAAATAAAAACAACAGGAGAGGTGAAGCCAAGACACAAGGCGAGAGAAAGCATAAGCATGACAAAACATACTAAAAAAAGGAAAGTCGCTACAACAAAATAATACGATAGTCGAAGTGCAAGGAACACTAAATAGTAGTAACATAAATGAATTACTATGATAACAAATATTTTCTCTAATTTCACAGCATAAGATGAATGATTACAGAAGTGAATTAACCCCAAACAATTGATTTATTATGCCTTTTCATGAATAGTTTTTGACCAGAAATATCTACTGTGCGGCACAGCTGCTTAAAGAATCATCTCATAATATCAATAGAAGTCAACTAGATTGGATTGGAATAAGCATGTGATACGACATGAGACCCTAATGAACAAAATTCTTCTTTGGCAGGTCAAGAAATGATAATTATCAGCCTCTTTTTTCCACCTGAATATGTTGAAGCACCTTCTTGAAGTTGATCAGCCATCATATACTCTCAATTGGCGAGCACTGACCAGCAAATACTCCTTCAATTTATGTATATTATTTTCCATTTTGGTTTGTTTAAAAAAATGCCATCTTTATATATTTAATGAATTTTTAGTTCTAACATCCCCATGTTACCCTTATTGACAATCCCTTATAGGAATGACCTGACATGTTCAAGACTAAGATCAAAAGATACTTTTAGTATGCTATGTACACCACTAGTTTAAAGACCAATTTAAAAGTCTTTATTGAACAAATTAAGATTCATGAAATGAAAATGGAGGGAAGATTTGATTTCTTGTGCCTAAAAAGTGGAAACTATCGAGCCAATAATCACCTAAGCGGATTTGGAGCCTCGTTGCCTCTTCCTAGGGTTTGAATTAGCTGATTTTGTTTCTTAGGTCAAAAAAACTTCATTGATTTTGCTGAAGTATATTGTCACAGCTTTTGAATCATCCACTCCATTCTCCTAGCTTATATTGGTCTTTATGTTTGTTGTCTCTGCAAGAACTTATGGTTGGCACTTCTATTAATTTTAATCTTGTATCTATTATAGAACAGAGACAGCTAACTGCTGCAGTTATTTTTTCTGTTCTGCCTCTAATCTTTATCTCATTTCTGGTTGGGGTATGAGTACTTGATTTGTGTCATATTGGTAGAACACAATAGCAAGATAGGAAAAAAGCACACACATTGGAGGAAGGGCCTTATAGCTGCCCCTACTTATGGGGGACTTCCTCAGATCCCGTGTGAATGCGAAATGTTCTGTGCATTAGACTACCCTTTTTCTTATAATGCAGCAGTTTAGGGACACAACCAAACTTGACTTTCTGTATTGTGCTTTTCATATAATGATACATAAAAATCTATTACAATAGTGATTCTTTGGGGATTACAGTTATTTGCAATGTTGATTCGAAGGCAATCTCACAAGAAAGTAACAAAATCATTAGTCATGTAATGCCAGAAAAAGTTGAAGAACTTGATGGTACCCATTTTGCTGGTATTTGTATAATCCGAAAGGTATTTAGTACGTGGAAGCAGAGGTGGTAAAGGGGCATTAATGGTGTTTTTTGAACGTAGAGAATTACTTGATTGAGTTTTCAAAGTGCAAAGAGAAAAGGGTAAGCATGGTATAGTCCGTAATAATTGTCTGGGACCACCAAAAAAGATGAAGGAAAAAGTCTTTCACTATTCCAATGAAAATTCATTCCTTTACTACTAAATACTGTTTCATTTTAAGTGACATCGTTTCCTTATTAATCCATTCAAAAAAGAATCACATTTTTGTATTCAAAACTTTGTATTGATTCAACTATGTTGGAACGGAGTGCATATTTACAGGTCTTTCCCTCTCCTAAAAAAATAATTTAAGAAAAGATTGATATTCGTGGATTCAATCTTCGATGAATTAGAGCACGAGTGTGCTTCCAAAGTTTATGAGCTTCAATTTCATCATTAGCTAAAGCTGAGCAGTGACATTCATTACAATCTGCAAAGTATTTCCCGTTTACTCCCCTTGTTTGTGGATTCAGTGCTACATAACATGTACTTGCTGAACCCTGTCATTCCAAAAATTAACCTCAAATGTTTGTCACATTTGTTCTTTTTAGAAAAAATAAAGTATAAAAAGTGTTGAGAAAGAGGCATGTATAGAAACCTGTGATGTTGACTTTAGAAGCTTTGATGCCATAAAATAGAGAGAATCTATGTAAATTTATAAGGAAAGTTAGTTTCTTTAGTTGTCTTTACTTCTCTTTTTGCCGCAAATTTTTAGTGAAAAGCGAAGGAAAAGCTCAAAAGGACAAAAAAGGAAAATGCATGCCTGTGATAAAGCCCTTATGATCCCTTGTTATTCCTGTCTTCACAATGCCTGGATGGACAGCATTGATACCTACATTTTCTTTTCTTACCTGTTGACATTCCAACATATATAATTTTTCAGTATCCAAACAGAGTTATTGGGCAAAACAACTTGAGAATTGGCACTAATAGGCATATATATATTTGTTCACCTTTAGCTGTCTTGACAATTCCTTGGCATGTAAAATGTTGGCTAATTTCGACTGAGCATATGCTCGAGTACCATTATAACTGTAACCAAGCAATTCAAAATAAATCAGATTAGTACTTTGATATTAGTGTATTACTATTGAGTTAGGATTGTAAAATACTTACTTTTTAGGATTGAGCATTTGGTTGAAGCAAAAATGATCTCTTTTAACCCAGTTGTGAACTACAGAACTAACATTCACAATCCTTCCTTCAATCCCTGTCTGTTCTGCTGTCTCTACCATCTTATCTAGCAGCATCTCTGTCAATAAAAAATGACCTGTCCAACAACATACCCAGTTTAAGTTCAGTCCTGTGTGGAGTTTTAAGTATTTCGTACATTTATGTATTGGGAACCATAAGGTCTCATGTTCAAATTCTAGTGAGGCAAAAACACCGGGGGATTTCTTCCCATCTGTGCAAGCCTTACTAGACACACAGAGTTAGTTACCAAGTACTTGTGTTGATGGGAGGTAGCATGTAAACGTGCTCTCTGGAATTAGTTGAAGTGCGTTCAAGTTAATAAGGACACCACAATTATCAAAACAAAGTTATTTTTGTCGTAGTCATTATAGAGCAGGAATTACCTAAGTAGTTTGTGGCAAATGAGAGCTCAAATTTGTCTTCAGAAAACTCCAACTTCTGTGAGAATTTGCCTGCATTATTTCTGCATGAGCCATCAGTTAGTTGAATAGAGAGATTGCAGGAAGTCAGTAGTGGTAGATTCAGGATTTTCACAGAGAGGACATACACGAGAATGTGAAGAGGGAATCCTAAAGACAAGAAGTGTGCACAAAATCTTTGAATAGAAGCAAATGAACTCAAATCTATCTCAAATAAAATAATGTCAGCCCAGGGAATCTGCTTTTTTATGGCTTCCTTTAGTATGGCTGCCTTCTTCAAGTCTCTTGCAGGAATAACTAATCTTACACGGTACACCCCTCTTTGCCAACACCCTTGCTGTTTCTGCTCCAATCCCTGATGTTGCACCTGTCATTTTTCAATCATCAAAATCCGAAAGGAAATTGAAAAGAATTTAAGTTCTACCACTGTCAGCGTGTTAAAAATATTTATATAATATGGTCACTCATAAGGTGATTAATTATAGGTATATCTATATATATATATAACCATGTTGTTCGGACCAGTCTGAATGCACCTCAACTAAAATCGAGTGACTTTGTCCACCAAGCCATTAAAAAACTCAAAGAGGTCAAGGGATTCAATTCAATGCATGTCTACTGTATATACGTAAAAATAATTTTAGACAACGGGGATATGAATGACCCTAGCTCTGCCCATGGCTGAGTGTATATACTCAGCAACTGAAATTCTTCTGCATAGATAGAAAAAAACGAAATGAACGTATGATGCTCGACTAGATGGGAAGAAATCGAAATCAAAATCAAAAGGTCTATTTCCATAACTTTTCTCGATATATAGGGATTTTGGGAACTAACCAGTGATGATAGCAGTAAGTTGAGAAGTAAAGGAAACAGAGCAAATTTGAGTGACTTGCTCTGCAGTTGTTTTAGAACCATAGCCAGTTGGACCAGGAATGCCTACTAAATACTTAATAGTAGCCTTCATAAGGTCACAACTTGGAAATTTGAACTGCAATATTGCACCTATTGTTGAAAACCATGTATATATAAATGCCTTGTAAACCTTGTGAAAATCCATGCAACAAAATATAACAGATCCCTATAATATTGTCAGAATATTTTCAGCTAAGGCATAAAAAAGTTGTGGTGTTTTTATTTGACTATTAGTTGATGATCATATAATATAGCACACGCACACAATTATGTAAAAATATTTACTTTCTTCCTTCGAATAATTGCTGTCTGCCCGTATTAGTCTTACCTTACTTTTTTCTGTTTACAACCATGTTTAATATTTTTTTTTTTGTTTTAGGGCAAATATTCTAACTGTTGTATTTCCACCAATGTGCTTCCTCTGTCTCATATTAGATGGACACTTCCAACTTTATACGGTGATTAAAAAATCATTAATACATTGAAAAACTTTACCATTTTGCCCTTTGATTATATCAATGCAATATACATAGAGTATAGAAATAGCTAGTATTGAGAATTATTTACATTCAAAAGACCATATTAATTGTAGGGTTAAAATTAAAAAAAATTAATTAATTCTATCTTGATTTAGTAAATGATCAAGTAATATAGGACAAACATTTTTAGTAAGATGTCATCTAATATGGGACGGAGGGAGTATATTTTTTCTTTTGTTTAAGGTGTGTATATATATTATTAGTGTAAATAAGTTGTTACACCATCAGTACATCAGCTTTTAGCTCCGCCTCGCACTATTAGGTAACTTCGCAAGCTAACTTTTGAATTGAGTTATGCCAAGGTTCATTAATGTGGTAAAAGGAAGAGTAGTATTAAATTAAATTTAAAGAGTAAATAAGGATAATTTAATCAAATTACCCTTTTAGTTAATATTTTCTTAAGAACTTATAAAATACAAACGTGACAAGTAAAATTGACCAGAGAAAATACGATCATGCTTATATTTTCACATTTCTTGCTTTGTCCAACCTTCGGTGGTCACAGCATGTTGAAAAAAAATGATATCTTTGTGAAGGGGGCAAATTTCAAGAAAATGTCTCACAATTTTGTGAATTTGATGTCTACTATACATTTATTAGTCCAAATCCAATTAACTAGGCATATGGTAGTGAGTGTCTGTCTATGGAGATAGTTTTCATTAGTTTTTGGAATTATCAATATCTTGTGAAATAAGAATATTAAGAATGAAGTAAATATGATTAATTTCTTGATTACATTCTAATTAAATGTTTGTCTCTAACATGAGAAAAATCTCAAGAAATGGGATTTGTTATCAAGTAGATTTTCAAAATGTATCTCACACGTGAACATCAAAATAAACTTGATGAACCACGAAATATTATGAACAATAATAACGTTTTTGTGTGTCTGGATAAGAGGAAAAAAACCCAAATTCTGATGATGAGAAATAGTACAAGACAAAAAAAAATATGGACAAAAGTGCAAAGCGTGCTATTCACATATTTTTTTTGTCATTAAGAGGCCCCATTTATTTTATTTTTGGAAAATAGATTTTTACTTATTTTCATCTTTCACTGTGAGAAATGATGGCAAATGCTGGAGAATTGAGAGTCTATAAAAAGAACAATGAGGTTGACTCTTCTAAAATGGAGTTGTGAACTGGCTATGCACTTTGGTCCCATGAGGACCCTAATTGGTAAACAACTCTCATTAACTTGCTTCAAGTTTTGGAGACATTGATCTTTGTAATTTTCACATGTGATCTTCTCTCATCCTTTCCTTTGTCCTTCTAAACCTTTTTTTTACCATATGATATTCGAAATCGATTGATTTGATTAGTTTTGATTCGTACCAATAAAATCAATTTAAGGGGACAACACACCATATCAATTTTTTTTTATTTTCAAGGCTCGAATTTAAAATCGCTAATTAAGAACACTATAAGAATCTCATCCATCTCAAGTCCCAATACATTCCTTCACAGGAAACTTCACGGTAGTCACTCAACTTATATTTTATTTGCAGCGAAGTCACTTACTTTTTTTGACGCAACTTTATCTAAATATCACATAAAGTCACTAAACTATTTTAGTAATAAAAAGTCTCTCAACTTTACCTAAATCACACACACACACACACATATATATATATATATATATATATATATATATATATATATATATATATATATATATATATTCGTAACCAAAAGGCACTCAAGTAATTAGTGACTCTCTACAATACTTAGTAATTTAGTGATTTTTTTTGTTAAAGGACAATAGCTTAAGTGATCTCTGTAATACTTGCATAAAATTGAGATTGAGTGACTTTGATGTAATAAAGTGAAAGTTGAATGAACACTTGTAGATTTAACTACATTCCTTGGTGGTCTTGTTCTCTTTCACTTATTGGTATTTCCATAAAGATGGAAAATAAAGGGTTATGGTAGGATTAATTTCCTAAGTGCTTTATATATCCTTATCATGAAACCAAATTAAGTAATTATTCTTTAGAGCTACTAATCTTATCAAGTAAACATACCAAAGGAAACAACTCTTGTAAAAGGATTTTGAAATGCTTTTAGGTAATAATGAGAATCGTGTGAAGGTAACGAACAAAGTAAATAATGAGCAAAAATAAGGAAATTATGCAAGTCCCATCCCAAAATTCTTAAGTACTCTGTAAGCTACAGACTTGATAATTCCTTTAATTGGTGGAGGAAAAAGACAAGTTATGTATGATCAAATGTAAAGTTAGTGGAAATTATTCACACTACTAAAATTTCAAAGCCCAATCATTTCTTTTTCCAATATTCTTCAGACACTTTTAATACTAATCGACATATATGCTCTATACTTTTTATCAATTTTTTTTTCTTTTGGTGATTTGACAATGCAACACATTTGACAATGCTTTAGAAGATAATTTAGCTAGTACAGTAATCACCACTAATTCTATTATGAGTACGAACATAAATTCATCCAAAGATGTTAAGAAAAAAGGGGAATTATAAATTTCAAAAACAAAAAGAAAACACTATCAGAAACCAAACAAAGAGCATTTTTAATGGTATATAGGTACCAACCACCCCTAATTAGGTCCTACACTCATTAATCCGACAAAGTGCATCAAGTTGATAGTAATCGTGGTCTAACGACCAATCTGCTCAGACAGCACACCACCCGTGGCCTGTCCATTTGGTCTCACCCTAAATGGAATTACTCTCTTAGTTATGTTGCGTCCTGATCCGAGTCCCCATGGCACTTTTCTCTTCCTGCAACCTAATAAGTTGGCAAAGCCAATACAAGATTAGGACCCATCGCCTTCATTCTATGCTGACCCCAGCCCAAGCTGGCTTCGTGGGAAGCCTATTCGCACTGCCAAATTGGGTAAAACTTGTGCTTACCCCTAAACAAGGTTAAGAGCACAATACTACTCCTATTCTAACTTGCCCCCTCAATCGACACAGATGTTTAAACTAATGGGAAGCAAGAACTTTAGTATCAGCATAAGAAGTTGATCGGTTGGTAACCCCGTTCACAGATAAAATGAAAGTCTACAGTTAAATGTTTTTCCATGAATGGTAGATAGGATTCACAGTCAGATGCAGTGCACTGATATTATTATCACAATAAACAAGCAGAGGCTCCGGAAGATAAAGGTAAAGATCACGCAATAACTGCTGAGCCCAAAGAATACAAGCAAATAGTGTGCATGGCGTGGCATTCCACCTTTGTGCTAGAGCGAGAAGTAGAAGACTGAGAAATGAGATTATTACCAAAAAATAAGAGAGCTAGAGGTAATAAGAGAGCATTTGAAGGGCGTAGCAATAGACCGTGTTGCAATATACCAGCAACATACCATAAAATGCATTTTGACTGCTGCAAAATGATTTAGGCCGGAGGAGACTGCAAATTCTGGCTACAGTGTTAGCAGCATAAGAAATATCTGGATGTGTTACTAATGGAGAAGTCAACTAAAGAGTCCAAACACAAAACAGAAGAAGACAGCAGCGTGGCAACTTGCCTGCAACCAATAAGGCCGGCCCAATCAAGAATATCCCGAATATACTTAGCTTGAGAAATATGAAGACATGCAGAAGTGTGAGAAACATGAACTCTAAGGAAAAGATGAACATTTTCAAGATCATTAATAGAAAACTCAGCATATAGCAGGTTGGAAAACCATGATAACAAAGAAAATCAGAATCTGTAAGGATAGTATCAGGAGAAGATATAGATATTGATTACCATATTCATAAACGAATAAAGAGTTACCAACTCGGCTACTATGAAATTCCTGAGAGATGAGAAAGTGGCCAAAGCACGCAAACCAAGCACCAGGTGCCTGTATGGAACTTACAGACATAATCAGGGATAGTGAGAGTCCTGAAAGCCTTGCGGTTGCTCCATATAAATAGTCTCAGTCAATAAACCATTAAGAAAGGCATTTTTAATGTCAGACCCTAGACCCCACTTGTGGGATTCCACAGGGTATGTTGTTGTTGTTGTTGTTGACCAATGACCACAAGATAAGGTAATAAGGGAAAACACCAGTCTAACAGTAGAAGGACGAATCAGTTGATTGAATGTCTCACCATAAGACTATGTATAACCTTGGCTACCAAACGAGCCTTACATCGATGGAGAGAGTTATCAACTTTCTGCTTAACCTGACACAGTGTTATCAAAAGTGAAAGCGCAAAAAAACTCTAAGGTCCGTTGGGACTTTAAGTACAAAGCACAAATAAAGCTCTAAGATGATCAAATAGTGCATCTAGTAAGCCTCTCATTATTGATGGATCAGCTATGTTCTCGTTCTTTTAGTTATTCAGACAGTTTTGCTTTTTGCTGATCTATGTTTTATTCTCTGAAAAAGGAGTCTTAAGTGATTTAAGGGTTTCAACTGAATACAATCACGGGAAAACAGATTGACTGCTGAGGCAACTGGAAAATGTTCTGTAAGAGGTATCATTTGTACATTTCTATGTTACTATGTTCATTCTAACGTGATCAAGTAGCTAAATATTGTCAAGATTTTATTCTAGTACTTTTCCTTTTGGAACTTATCAAAAAGGAAATATTGTAGCTTTGTTATGTGAACTAGCAGATTAGAAGCAACTATTAGTTGAGGAAGGGAAGTAGAAACTAAAGGAAGAAATAGATCTTCTAGAATTATAGTCTCCAGAAGGTAGTTTTTTAAAAAACTAAAAACAAGATTGGCAGTATATACTGTCTTCTACTTAGATTAACAATAGACTTAATGCTCTAAAGTGAGGATCAATGAGCTTATTTCTTAGAGGTCTATGTGAACTTTCACAAAAGTAGTGAAGAAACGTGAATGATCTTATTTGTGCAGGTTCAGGCAGTGTGCAGCATGAAAAGGATAGACAGGAATAACAGAAACAGACCTCAGGTTTGCGAACCTTGAAATATGGATGGTGGCTATCAGATGCAATATTACCCTATGGTCTTCAGCCTACAGAAAAAAACCCCATCTCTCAGTTAGGCCATTCGTGGAATTTCCTGACAAGATGCCACATGGATCCTTGTGGTGGATCTCACCAACTCAGCAATGAAAACGCATCAGCTCTTTCCTTTCTGGTTCCCAAGTAGTCAAAACTCCAAAGGAAAATACCAACTTCCGAAAACTAGGATATTGCCATTTGCCTCGTGTATTGCCAACTTCATCTCCTCCTGACTGGTGAACCAAGTGATGCAGGAATTGGAATTAGGTTGCCTGAATTATACAAAATGTTATAGCAGACACGGGTGCTTGATAAACTAATGAACAGTTGAAATATGCATTAAAAGGTTGATGTACGTAATAGCTGATTTGATTTGTGAAAAAAATCTTGGCATTAAGGTGTTGCAAAATATCAAGTGCATGTCTTGATCATAATAAGTTTACCACAATATTTGGTAGAAAATGGTTCTACTGATATATGCACGAGATGTTATTCAAATATTTTTTCAATAATCAAATTCAGGGCATATTATACAAATTCTCCTATTTTATATAGCAGGAATTGACGAGTTAGTGGTCAACTATGGTGGAAAGATCATCTATACTGTCAACTGTTCGAAGCCTATCTATGTTGACTCCCTATCTCTGCAGAATTATGTAAAAAGGGAAGAAGAAAAACAAAGGTAATATCTATACTGAATGTGAATCCATACAACTGCCTTTAAGCATAACGTAAACAGGTGAATCCTCGTGTAAGTATATTAAAATGACTAGCTTCTAATCATTAAAACAAATATAATGCCTTCAAATAGGTGGAAGGAAAGGCAGAAAATTATAGGATATGAGGCAAGTAACCAGCAGCATTTCAGATCACATTCTTAAAGCTAAAAATAAACTGCATAATATTGTGAAGAAATTAGTTAATGAACAATTTAAAATAAGATAAACAGCATTTAGTCTCAGTAGGTAATCAGCTGGGAAAATTACCTAAAAGTAATAGCTAAGTCACTTTCTTCAACTTCCATCTTCAGTCATTACGTCTTTACTTCAAGTGCAAAAGTATGTTCCTCATCACAACCTAGATAAGAATCACACATGAAATAGAGTTTGTATCCTCATTCCAGCTTCAGCAGTGGCGGTGAATTCAAGCTTGATCCTTGACTTCCTCTGAAGATTAACCCTCTTAATAGCTACTAATTGGTTGCTTTTAATATCACCAACAACAAGCCACCATCCTTCTTCCTTGTCTATAGGGTATCTAGGCGCAAGAACAGGTCCAACCTCAGTTCTACGCTCAACATTTACCTGTAAAGTCACATTGTCTCCAGCTCTCCCATTACCACCGTCCAGCACATCATATGTCAAATCAATGTATGGGTACCGCTTGCAGAAATGATCAATATCCATAAGTTGTGACTCTGACATTTGCAAGAGCTCATGTCTCTCATCATCTTCCATCTCCACTAAATCAAACACAGTCTCTACACTCTTTCCTGGATTCTCTTGGTACTTCTTAGCCAATTCCTTTGTGAAGTGTGGAAGTTGAAGAAGCTCAGAATCATGCCCCCACATTCCTTGAGTGATCATCTGGCTCACCTCCATTGCTAGAAGTGCTAGATCCAGCCATCCATTACTGGATATTACATCAACCATTTCTTGAAGCAATCTCCTAGCAGAAAGAAGTACCTCTTTCTGGTCAGAAGCAAGATTTCCACCTACCATTTGCTAGAGAAGTGGGCTTGTAACAGAGCATTAGCCTTGACATCAGGGTCTGTGTAATTGGCATTCCCAAAAGAGAAGCGCTGATGATTAATTAACCTTCTTATCAACTCCTCTTCACCGGGTCTTATTGGAAGCTGTTCATACTCCGTTGCTGAAGCCAAAATTTCAAGCAAGTCCTTCAACTTCGTTATGGAGGTCAAAGAAGTGCTAAAACGTTCTATGGTCATGTAACTGATGTAGTAATATGATGCAATCCTTCCATGATTCAGGGGTGAAAGCAAGACGTCATCTACCACAGTAACACATTTGCTTGATTCCAAGTCACTGATAGTATTCTCCACCAGATCTGAGAGGTGATCTGAAATATGCCTGTGACTAACACCCTGAAGATTATAGTAGTTTGGATTTTGAGTGAGCCTTCTGTACATAAATGTCCATGTAAGATCTACAGCATCTTGCTTGTTCTGAATAACTCCAACAACAATCTCCGTGTTGAAATTGTCATGGAGATAGTGCTGTAAATGGCTCTCAACTGGGAATGCTTCATACAGGAAATTCTTGTCGTAGTCCTTGCGTGGTGCATGGCAGAGGATGACACACTTCCCCGAGGTATCTACAAGAGGTCGACTGGCATGCCCATCATCTGCAATAAATCACTCACTGGATAATCACTGTGCATATTTTCCCTACCATCATGGTACTGCGTTCCCATAACCACCATCAGATGGGCAGAGAGGCACACTCCCCAACACATTTTACTGCTCATCACACATACCTGAATCCATCCAGTTTCAAACAATGTCTTCACTATATCCTTATCAGTGCCAGACAAGCCTTCATGCAAGCAACCCACACCATACGTTAGTGTTTCTTTTAGCACAGGCTCGTTGATTCTCTCCACAAAACGCTCCAGCTCTGTTCCAGATTTCAGAAAAAACACAGGTATGCCTTTGTTGTCCATGCTTGTGTAAGTCATTAGATCCTTCGCAGCGAGGCGTGCAAGCTTCCTTGTGGGGACATACACTATTGCTGGTTTTCCTTGCCTTGCATGTTGTACTACTGCAGTGTATGTGAGTTTTGTCATGGCTTTGCATCCTAGCTTCAACGTTAGCAATATCAACACCCTGAATATGTATGTCCAGTGGCACAGGCCTGACACAAGGAGGAAAGTTGAAAAGTCCATGAGATGTAGCCCCAATCCATTGCCCCAAATCCTTGACATTAGCAAGGGAAGTTGACAAAACAACAATACGAATCTTGTTCTCAACCTGGCTTGAGATATATCACACCCGAGAGACAATCATCTCTAGCACTGCACCACCTTGGCCACCAATCAGGTGCAGTTCGTCAACAATGAAAAGAATTACTTGCCGAACATACTTGCACTGTTTCCAATGGCGAGATAAAGCATCCCATTTCTCAGGCGTGCTAATGATTAACTGACCCTTCTCTAACAGCTTCAAATCAGTCATCGTGTCCCCAGTTAATTCAACCACTCTCATTCCAAGAGTCTCCAAATTTCTTCTTACAATCACTGTATCGCTCCTTAGCAAGAGCCTCAAGGGGAGCTATATACACTGCATGTAAAATACTATCAGGTCCTTTCTGATGATTTCTTAATATGGAAAATTCAGCACAAATGGTCTTCCCACTACCAGTTGGAGCTGCAACCAAGACATTGTCATCTGAGTTGCACAAGACTGTAAAAACCTGAGTTTGAACTGGAATGAAATGGCTTAAAATCTTGATAAAGCGCTTCATGAGCTGGATTCCTCAATGCAGTAACTGGTAGAGGTTGCAAGTCTAGCAACTCGGTGGGAGAGGATACTTCTCTGGTAAAGTCAGGTGCCAGAAAGAAACTGGTAAAACAGTTTGGGACCCTAGCCATCTGTCAGACACAACGCGGATGAAGTATTGAGGAGGCAATGGTTCATCAATTGGAACAGTGAAGTTCAAAGTATGGTCCTCATCAATATACTGCTTCTTCAGCATGAAATATTCATGATGAAGAATTCGCTCCCTATCATTATCTTCTACAATAACCCAGAAAGGTTCTACATAACCATGGACCTTGTCCTCCCACTGGAAATCTGGTGTGGTAGTCAATTCTACCCTCAGGATCGATCGAGTAATTGGGTGAACATGTGCTGCAAGGTTGAGCTTTGGGAACTGATGAATGAACTTGTGAAGTGTTCTTCCCTGCTTCGGGAAACGAATAAGCTCCCCTAATTCTTGTGATGAAAGATCATAATACCGCTCCCAAGCCAAATCTTTCTTCTCCAATCTCATCAAGATTTCATTTGGAATGCCATGGAATTGGCAAAGTGGTGTCTGTACACTCCACATCCTCTTACTTATCATCTTACACCATTTCAAAGCCTTATCAGCTAACAGAGCCCATCCTCTTTTCAAAACTATCTCAAAAAGGGCTCGCATTATATACACCATGTCCGATGACAAAGACAACGCTTCAAGCTTCAGCTGTGAAATATATGCCTGCAGTTGAACATTGATCTTGGCACTGGGCTCCTCAAGACTATCTTTTATAGAAACGGGAACCCGATCCAGAAGCTTTGCCAATTCCATTTTCTCATCCTGCCTTACTGTTACACATTTGAACTCCTCACTGAGAGAGAAGAGTCTAGAAAGCTCAATATCACCCATTGTTGGTTTCAAGTGCTCATTGTATGTGGAAATTGACCCATGAGTTACGTAGTAACAGCTAGCAATGCGACCCAAGTCAGTCACCTGGAAATATTCACTCTTCCTATCATACTTAATCAGGTTGTTTTTGTCCAGTAATGTAGCTGCGGAATGAACCAAGTCAGCACACCTTTCCTCCAAAGCATCTTCAGTTTTGAGACCATCAGCAGCAAGACCATAAAGACTGGGATTTCGTACTATTTGAACATAGAGAGGTTAAGTATAGAGGATCCTCCTGCATGCCTCTTCGGCATTCTGCACCGTCCCAAGGACAATCTCTGCGTTCAACTGATCAGGCAACTTAGATATGAACTGACTTTCAATAGGAAGTTGCTGATTCATTAAAGAAAGATAATATTTCAGTGAACTGTGTCCAGTTATGATTATTCCTTCACCATAACTGTCATATTGAGGCCTTCCAGCACGGCCAAGCATCTGCATAACATCAAGGGGACTCAGTTCAGTCCAGGCTCCTTTCTCAGGGTTGTATATCTGGGTGCCTTTTATAATGACAGTATGTGCAGGTAAATTGACACCCCAAGCTAAGGTTGTTGTTGAAACCAGAACTTGCACATGGCCATCAGCAAAGAGGTACTCCACAAGTTGACGATCGCTCCTAACCAACCCCGCATGATGAATTGAGAAACCATATGATAAAAGATCCTTGAGATCATTGTTCTTGACAAGATCTATGTGAGACTGAAGAATTTCTCGAGTAGAACTATCCTCCTTTAAAAACTTACCTAGTGTGTCATTAGCAAGTGCAGTATCTCATATTGCACGAGCTGTTCTAGTTGTTTCCTTCCTTGAGTGGACAAAAATAAGCACTTTCTGCTTTCCTGCCACACTGGTTACCTTCTCATAGCAAACATCATTCATTAGCTGGAATCTCTGCAACGGCTTCTTAACAGTAATTCCAATATACTGTTGAGCCAACGGGACAGGTCTGTAGCTATTGTCAAAATGGAAGAGGCCTTTGTTCAGATCAACTCTCAAAAACTCTGCCACATCCTCAAAATTTGGTAGAGTCGCTGACAACCCAACCAGGCGGATATGCTCTTTCGTGATCTCAATTTGTCTGATAGTTCTTGCAATTAAACTTCCAAAACAGGACCTCTGTTGTCATGCAGGAGATGAATCTCATCAATGATAAGAAGTTTAACAAGCTGTGTATATGTGCGATCCCCCGACTTTCTGGTTATGATATCCCATTTCTCCGGAGTTGTCACAATAATTTGAGTTTCTTCAATCTGTTGACGAGTTAGTGACTGATCTCCACTCAATTCTTTCACAGTGACACCATAGTGTTCCAAACGGCTGAAGAGATTGCCAACTACTTCAGCAACAAGGGTTTTCATTGGCGCCACATAGACAATCTTATAATTGTTATGATTGAAAGATCCATCTTCCTTACGGTTCAATCCAATTTGATGAAGTATAGTGAGCCTAGCTACATTAGTCTTGCCAGCTCCTGTGGGAGCACACAGTAAGATGTTCTCGGGGGAAAATAGGGCTGTTTCATATACTTTACTCTGCACCCTGTTCAATTGGATCATCCCTGTGAAAGCTGGTTGTGCCCACTGTGGAAGGGAAGAGATGTTCACAAGCTTTTCTCCAGGAGCTAATGGCTTTGGCTTCAATACTGGCACATGAACTTCCTCATAAACCTTCATATGATTCCTATATGATCCTGCCGGAAGCTCACAGTTTTTATTTGCCATCAACAGACCACCCTGATGGAAGGCGAGGCTGTCAAGATCGAGCAAGAATGCTGGGCCATCAACCAACCATTATCAAGATCATCACCATCTGCACCAGTCGCGTCTTTAAGCTACCTAGCTTCTTCCCTAGAGCTTTTCTCCAAATTCTTCTGTCTCTCCTTCACAGTTGCCCTAGTAGTAGCATGCAACTGTTGTAATATTGCAGCATGATCTGGCCCCAACCTCAACATCTCTTGTTCAATTTTCTTCCTCTTTTCTTGGTCTTCAGCCCTTGCAAGACGAGTACATCACACACTACCTTTAGCCGGTTTCGCAGAAAATACTTGATGAGATTAAACTTGTCATATTGCAGATGCACCAGCAGCTTTGTTTCCATGTCACGAACATCACCACTTTCAGCAAGAATTTTAAGAACCTCTTCAGCAAGCTTTTGACTCTGTCGTGGATCAATCTGCTCATAAGCCAGAGAAATCTTTCTTTGAAGCCAATAAGCATCTATATACCGAACTTCAAAGCCATTCCTTCATCAGCTTCCTGCAATACCTCCTCATCGATGCCACTACCCATCTTCATAGTTTCAGCAACATTAGCTTCCAGCTGCACATACTCATCCTCTTCTTCATCATCTGGCACCACATCAAGATCACTTTCTTCCCCGTCTTCTTCATTCTCCTCAAAATGAACAGCTACACCAACATCATCATCATAAATCGCTTCATCATCACGATCGCCATCACATTGATAATCGGTAATAAATCTCCCAATCGACACAAACTTATCAAATACCTGATTTGATATGGACTCATGCAACAGCTTCTCAATCTCCATCTTTTTCTTATTGAGATTTTAACACAGCCAAAATCTCATCAGCCGCGGCACTCACAATGTTGAGAGGCTATCCACATAGTTGATGCTGAATCAAACTGAGCATGGACTCATAAGCAGCCCTAGTTTCCTTAGTTTTCGGTTGGTAAATTCCTCCTTCCTCTGCCCTCCAATTAAGAACAGAAGTTTCTTCTTCCGGAACCCTCCGTCTCTTATTGTTCTGCATAGTGGCCTCAGAGACAACAACTCGTTCCCGTTTCTTCTTCTCAATTTTCTCCGGCGGCGTACTCCGGTAAACACGATCTCCAAACTTTTTAGGGTCGATTTTCCCATACAGAGACTCAGCTTCACCAGAGGCTTCATGCAACCCATAATAACTTGTCGGGACACGATCGGAATCTGCCATATCCAATCGGAATTCAGAAATCAAAAGTTATCGGCGAATTTTATTGTTACAGAGAATATAAAGTGAATTGAGTTTCAGTGATAGACGAATTTGTTGGATATATTGGCGCCCAATTTTATAATGCTACAAACCACAAGTTAACTAGAAATTAAAAGGAAAGACTATTTTGCCTATAATTCTATTTAAATATGAATTAAACTAGTTAAAGATTACCAAAAGCTAAACAGTTTAGGATTACTCATAAAGTGAATGTCAATTTATTCTAAAATACTTGGTGAGCAAGTTAATTAATTTGCTTGGAGGTCAAGTTAACTATGAACCGACCTAATTACTTTGGGATTAATCTAGTGATTAATGGTATCTAAAATATTCCCTAGAGTCCAAGTTGTTTTATTCCTATTGGTAGGAGGATTTCCTATGATAAAATCCTTCTTGAATTCCTTGTCGAATTCTGTTGTGTATTATTTTATAACAAAAAAGTACTTCCACAAAAGAAATAAGTCTTGGTAAATTCTCCGAGACCCGATTTATTTTTATTAGGATTAAAATGTTTGAATTTAAATAATTATAATTATATTTTTAAATTTAAATAATGAATAATTAAGACTATTTATTTTTCAATATACGAATGTGCATAATTTATTTATTTATAAACATAACAAATATACGATTCAAATAAAAAGGTTATTACACATAAGAAGAATATAAATTTAATAAAATAAAATAAACAATTATGTCCGCTAATGATGGTGGAGATGATTTATAATGATGGTGGTGGTGGATATGATAATAATTGGTGCTAATGGCTAGTATTGGTGATTGTGATGATGGTTGTCATTGATGTTGTAGTGATTATCGTAATGGTGTCGATTGGTGGTGATTTTGATGGTGAAATTGCTTGATATTAATAATTGGTGATAGTGATGGTGGTAATTGATGATGTATTGATGGTAGTTAGTGTCAATTTTAAGTTATTATGGTGGAGGTAATTGGTAGTTGGGATTGGCCACAACAGTGGTAGTGACTTATAACGGTGGTGGAGGGGACAAAAGTGATGATGACGGTGGTGGTGATAGGTATAATTATAATGATGGAGATGGTAAATGTGGTAGCAATTGACAGTGATGGTTGTGATGTCAAAGGTGGTTGACGATTGTAATGATGATTGATAGTGAGTGATTGTGGCAATGACAGTAAAAATATTATCGAGAATGACTATATTATGAATCGCCCAGAAGTTGTGCTTCACAAATCATTTGAGAACGACTATAATCCCTAATGTCATGCAAAAATAAATGTAATCGAGAAACTTAACATCAGTTATGGCCGCTGAGGAGTCTCCAGTGTTGAACTTTTCATTGTTTGACATGCATTTATTTTCCCTTGCCTTGGACAACTTTACCAACAAAGTATTCAATCCCTATTCTCAAATAAATAGACACCATTTTGCGTGTTAATTTAGAAACTACACTAAATTATAGGCTTGTTAATTTCATTTTATCAAGCCACTTAAAATTTGTTACTAACCCTTAAAATTCTATAAGAGCAGTTCTTGTAGGATTTTCCATGACTAAATTTAGACATGTATGTTCTTAAGCTCTATTCTCTTCTATCTGGCCATCTCCACAACATCACTAACAATATTGAGAAACTGAGACTTAAGAGAACAAGTTCATCTAAGGTGGTGCCGTTTTCATCCTTGTTTAATGGTCCCATCGATCACTTGCAAAGAAAGAATAAACCAAGAAATATAACTTTCTTAATATCAAGTTCTCACTGCTGAGGAAGAATCATATCTTGTCCCTGAGTCATCTACAACACAAAATTGTGACCACCTCTCACACGGATGAGAGAACCAAATCTCATCACAACTTAAAATTGACTATGAATGATGAGTTGTCCAAGATGTTTATAAGTGACAAAAACAAGCTACTCTGAAAACAGGGAATTACTGGATATAAACATAATAATGAGAGGAATGTACATTACTTAAGACCTAAAGCAACTTATAGTAACATGATGGGAAATATTTATCTTCAGCTATCAAATATTACCCAGAGAAACTTCCTATCACCTTGATTTTGAACTTCTCCTTGAAACTTTCATCACTTGAGTGCAACTTTAGCCTATCGGAGCAAAAGCTCACACGCATTTCTTCAGGAGGCGAAAGAGATGTTTCTCCTATCACCTTGATTTCAAACTTCTCCTTGAAACCTTCATCCACTTGAGTGGAACTTTACTGCCTGTTGGAGCAAAAGATCACAAACAATTCTTTGGGAGGCGAAAGAGATGCATAAACAGATCTTCCCTGGATATGCCTGTGATGACACAATTAATTTCAGTTTACCCTGTTAGGGTGTTCGGATCCCAAGCTTGATGAGAGCAAATGGCTAGGTGGTGGTGACATATCATGGATGATACTGGCTGATTCTAATTTTTTGGAATGGGTACCTTGCATGACCAATACCAATTTTCCAAACATTTCCCTATGGACTGGTGCTATCATGTCACACCGAGTCAAAACATCAAGTGAACTGACAATTCCTCTTTTAACTAGTATAGAAAGAGCTGTTGACACCCCTTTGGAGATTATCTCCTTCCTCTCAATATCATAGTTGTCAACCACAATTAGTAGGAACTCGAGAAGAGTACGGGTCACTTCAATATAATTGGGTATAGAGTTCACCATCAAAAGAATTGCAGGCTCAATGTTCATTACATTATCAGTGATTTCATCAAAGAAAAGCCAATCATAAAACAATGCAAGCTTCGAGTTTGCTTCGACATAACTCTTCCTGCACGACGTCAATAGCCAACCAATCACAGCCCATCTGGGTAAGATGTCTGGTTGCATTATTTCACTGGATGGATGAACAGAACAGCATATAAACCTAACAATGTCCGTTAAAATGACTTCTCTCCCAGGTACTCCAACGAACTTCTTAGCAAACCAAACCTGGTACCTCTTTTGATTACCCAACTTGACACGTGTAAGCAAAAACCTCAATTTTGTTTCCATTTCAGGAGTTATTCGAAGCAAAAAGTATGAACTTGGAGTTTTTGTGAGGTAAATTTGTGAAATATCTTTAAATCCATCCACCCCAAACTGTCTTGGATTCAATAACAAGTCTTTCCATATGGCTTTAAACTCAGTTATATGAACCAAGTCTTGCAAAAGCCTAATTAAGTCCCTCCCCATCTTCAAACACAAAGGAAACTGTTCCCTCAAAAGTCGAACACAGAATACAACCTCCATTCTCTTCAATCCATCAATCATTGGATTACTTGGTACTCTATAATGATCGGCCAATAACCGAAGGAACACATACACCCCCTTATTCAAAATCAATGGTTCTTCCTCTAATAAACAATCCCAATTGGCTAAAAACAGTGAAACCATCTCCAAGCACAACCACAAATTCCCCTCACTAAAATCCCCACCTACAATTTGCCTTAAAAGAGACACCAAAAATTTATCAAATCCTATAGCCAAAACATTCAACATCTCTTTAGTAACCCATAAAATCTGAACTTTCACCGAGTCAAGCAATTTCGCATACAATTCATCAACAATCTTGACAAGCATACACGTAAAGAAATCATATCCATCAGTAATAATTGCATGTAGGTGCTTCATATGAACTTCAGCCAAGTTAGGTTGGGATAAAATGCCAAAGATTATAGCTTTATTCAGGTTTGAGTATTCCTCTTGTGTTAGCACTTTTAAGGAAAATGGTGGGTTTAATTGGGGTTTAAGAAACTCAAAAGATTCTCTAAAAGACACTTCAATTGAATTTTCAGCTTCATGGATTCCTCTTTCAGTAAGCTTTACAGCCATTTATGGTGTATGAATCAAAATAGATACAAGATGAAACACTAAAAACAGCTACATAAGCGTACCTTACACTATTTTTTTTCAGAAACAAACATAGGAACTTGCTGATAGAGTTGGAAAGTTTGTTAGGTTCTTCGCCGGAAAATCACCACCGGCGGGGAGGTAAGCGGAGGTTGTATAGGTCCTGCAAATTGCCGTCGGTTTTCTCCTCTTTTACCCTTTTTTTTTTTTCCTCTGTGCTTAACTTACATTCAAACTTGTTCCAATTAGAGACACTCTAATTTAGAGAAAATGACCAAAATATCCTTAACGCGAGTAATGATTTATTTTGATTCTTAATATATTTTACTTAACTAAAATAGTCTTTAATGTATAACAAATGTGTTTATTTTAATTCTTAATATATTTCACTTAATTGAAATGATTCTTAATGTATAATAAAATGTATTCATTTTAGTTCTTTACCTTAAACCTAATAGATAAATGTAACATTATTTTTTATTAAAACATCTGTTAGGTTTAGGATAAAGGACAAAAAAAATACCCTTTGTTATATTTTAAGGACCATTTCAATCAATTGAAATATATTAAGGACTAAAATGAACATATTTGTTATAAATTAATGACCATTTTTATCATGTAAAATATATTAAGTACCAAAATAAAACATTACCCATATATTAAGGACCATTTTGGTCATTTCCTCCTCTAATTCACATTAAAATATATCATTTGGGCAACTATTACCTAACTAATAAATAAAATAGAGTGAAATTCAATAACTTTAATTTAGCCAAACTATCAAATGAGAGAATGATCGTAAACTTTGATTAATTAATCAGGAAGAAAAATAGATAAGGAAAATATAATTTAGCCCCTTCTATTACTTCTCTCTATGAATTAAAAGGTGATCACATATGATTATTTATATATCTTTTTCATTGTTTTTAGGGACGAACATTGATCGTTTTGATTTTTACTTATTCGTTTTGATAATTAAAATTTCAATTTATGAATAAGAAAATCAAAATTGTTTCGGTTTTCTGTACAATTTGAACCTACTATTTAGGAGAAAGATATATTAGTTTTATTTTATGAAAAGAATTAACTTTAAAACATAGACAAAATCAAAAAATTATAATATTGTACGTGTAAATTTGGATGGGAGCACTTTCATATCATTTTCACAAAGAACTAATTATTAAACAAATCGTACAAATGATAATTTAAAAAATATATATTCAACACTTATAAATAATAATAGTCATATATAAAAAAATTAAAAGAATGTCATTCGCCTACAAAAAAATATGTTTAATATGAGATTTTTTTTGTTGTTGTTGTTTGCATGCTCAACATGAAGTGGGGGTTATTTTCTCTGCCAAATATACATAAAGTATCAAAATGGTACAATTTGATATGGATTGGAGGGTCTAACTGAAACAAGGTCGAGTTAAAATGTCAAAATAAAATTTGAGCTCAAATTTAAAAGTGTGGATATATATTTAATTTTGGAAATTTGACGCCTAAGTTTTGTGTAAAGTAGTTTCATTTATAAGCTATGGAATAGACGATTTGCCAAAATTTAGTAGTCAAAAGTTTTAATCAAATTCAAGTAAAGAAAGAAAGAAAAAAGCCTAAGAAACTATAAGGCTATTCTTTTAATCTTAATCTTCATTGAAAGAAGTTTAATGGATATAATGATAACTATCAAAACAAATAATTGAATAATGATGTAGAAAATGAACTTTTTAAGTTTTGAATATATTGAGAAAGAAAAAGTATTCGTTAAATAGGACATGTTTACAGTTTTATTTTATTATTTAGATTTCCTTCTCTTACTTCACGTAATTTCATTCAAATGCCTTAACCCGTTCAAAGCAAGTGTTTTAAAACACTTTGTAAAAACTCACCTCAACTTGTTCAATTTATAAAACTCACCATAGGTAAAAATTGAAGTTCCAACATATTAGAAATAGTAAAATGTCACTATTAATTATTTTTGTCTCTCATAGGTTGTTTAAAATATCAAAGAGATATAATAATGACCAATATCATTCAACTCATTAAGGTTTTAGTTTTTAACCTTTAAAATAACGTATTAATCAAATAATTTGTTAAGTTTAGCCAATCACTCAAACAAGGGAAAAAATAATCATTTTTTCCCCATATATGTCACATAATCAAAATAATTCTTAATGTATGGAAAAAGTGATCTATTTAATCTTTTATATATATCACATGATTAAATTCATGAAAAAAAATAATTATTTTAGTCTTTAAAAGTAATCATATAAGTCAAAACAATCTATTAAATTTAACTCGTTAAAATTATTATTTGATTATCGTGTACGTACGTCTGCAACAATGGACCGTGCAAATGGCACGCTGAGAAGGACCATACATTTCATTAATGGTCTAGCCGCGCTAATCATCCATAATTGAATAAATTTATAGGACCACTTAATTCCATTATAGGTCTAGATCAGTAAAATTATTGTTCTTTATTATAGGACCACTTAATTCCATTTTTGGGCTGATAGAAGAAAAATGTTCAGCTTTTATTTGCATAAATTTACTCTAATCATTATACAGAAAAAAATAAATATAATTGGCGATCACCTAGCTTTAATTGCACAACTTTAGGTCCTTATTTGAATGAAAATCTTAGGATTAGTGAGCATTCTTGGTTAAAAAAGGACTAGCATGACTGATCTCTCACATATCATCTACTAGTCCAGTTGTCCTCGTAAACAATATCGGAAAACATAATAGAACTATCTTAATTTGTTAAAATGGACGAATAAAATAAAATATTTATTTTTAGTATAAAAATCAAGTAAAATGAAACGGATGTAGTAATATATTTGTAAATAAAAGCATAATTGTTATTCAAATTGTAAAATATGTTTGTCCAAGAGATTAATCTCGATTGCCTTTACTTAAAGGTCACATTTGAAAACAAAAATCAAATCTTCATCATTGCTTGACATTACATTACAGGTAAAACGTGTTTAGTCTTAGTTGAAAATCAAGTCAGTTCCCATGTGGCAAATTTGAAAAAGAAATAATTAATTAAGATAATGATAGTGATGAATCCACCTAAATAAATTAAGAGTTGACTCAGGAAGTGGGTAATTTAGTTAGAGTTACGTTTCAACCTCTTAATGGAATCAAAGTCAAAACAATTATCTAGCATGCTAAAAAAGAAAAAGTTATTATAGTAATTATAATTTGAAATTTTCAAAACAACAATATTTTAGTATTTAATAGGATTCTCTAGCTATATTTTAATATTTATTGAAAATGGTAATATTTGAAGTTGCTATTTCGCCAGATTTGAAAATTTTTTAAAAGAATACAACTAATAGACGACTTAATTCTCTCTTTTCTCTCTTCCTTCATTAACGAACTTAAATCATTTTTCTCAACCTCTATCAATGAGATTCAATTCTTGTATAATGCAATTCGATTGATCAAGTTTGTGGCTAAAAAAAGGAGATCTATACTGACAAATTAAAATCGTGCTAAAATCAATCAAGTATTTCGAATTCAATTTTTATTTGGAATTCTATTTGATTTGAACCTCTAAATTTCGTTTGAATCAACAAGAAATCTACTATTACTTCTACGAAAATTCAGACCGCTACAAGACTTGTTTTGCCAAGTGAATTGGCTAAGCAAGCTGTTTCTGAAGGGACTAAGGTTGTGATTAAATTTACTAGGAACTAGTGTTTGAATTTGGATATCTTTTTGGGTTTTCAATCAATGTAAAAGATGACAGTTTTTTATGTTTGATTTGTAATTGGCTTAAGTAAGATTACTGCATATGAATCAAAGCTTTACTCTTTTGAAAATAAAAATAAAAATTGTTTGAATGTGTTGTTGTGAATTCAACTTTGTTTCGAATTTAATTTTGTTTCAAATTCTCTCAATTGATGGTGAAGACAAAACAAATATTGTATGTATTGTGTAAATCTTATTAGATAAAGAATTTGCTTCGTCATATGGTTTTTTATTAGAAATCAGAACTGTGAAAAAATAATTTGGATACAAATCGTCTGTTGAGTCCGTTACACTTTGATTGGAATACAAACGAAATATAGATACATTTTGATATGTATCTTATAATTGTATTTTTTTTTATATCAAATTTGTATTCTGAATTTACTATCCTATCAATTTTGGTCATAGTAAAAACAATTTAACATATGCATACTAATCAGTTGTGCAGTGTGGATTATGGATACAAATCAAATGTTGAATCGTTTTGAATATTTGTATTAATCGTTTTGGAATACAAAGTGATTGTAAAATATTTTGTTTTGGAATACGATGTGCTTTAGATACATTTTTTTAATCTTATTTAAAGTGATTGTGATACATTTTGTTTTGTGATACGTTTGAAATATTTGTATATTAATCATTTTGTTTGTTGATCTGATTTTGAATACGAATAAAATGTTGAATGGATTTGAATATTTGTATAATAATGGTTTGAGAATACAATGTGCTGCTTTGCTATTTGAATACAATTTTTGTCTGATTGTAATACATTTTTTTTGAAATACAATTAGATATAGGGAGCATTAGTTTTCTGATCATTCATTTGGGAAGATGGAGCGAAGATAATTGTTATGCTGATTACATGATATAGCCTATTATGATTAAAGAGTATGCAACGTTTCAAAATTTAGTGGAGGAGGTTGCTAAACAAATTGGTGTTGATTCGAGATATAATTGCATGAAGCTAAAGTATAAGATTGAAGATAGCAGTGCACCTTTGGAAATACACAACGAGATGGGTATACGTGTGTATGTGTCATTGCAGAAAGATAGCAAAGATTTGTCAAAATATCCTATATGTGTAACTGTTTTTGGAAGGATGCTAAATTCTTTGAAAGAAATCATCAGAAAGAAGGGGTTTGTGATAGTTATGTGAAATCTGAAGTGATATAAATATAAAAAGTATACAAATTAAAATGAATAAAATTTCAAAACGGATGCAATATTCTGACAGAAAACAGTTGTTATATATAGATTTCATACATTTTAAAAAAAATATGAAATCTCTTTTGGCATAATCTTGGAGTGAATACAAACAAAAAAAAATAAGATTCATGAAATATGCATGGTTTTCCAATTTAAAATGGATAGATATACAAAAGTCATACATATCAGAGTGAATACAATTGTAGAGAAATGATACAATTTTCTGGAAAAGTAAACAATTTGAATACGTAATTAAATCATTTAAAGAAAAAATACAATTCTAATTGACATTACTCTAGAGTGGATACAAATTAAAGAGAAAATAAAAGGAATAAATACAAACTAAAGAGAAAATGTTACAATTTTCTGAAAAAGCAATAAATTCGATACGTAATACAATCATTTAAAGAAAAAAAAATACAATTCTAATTGGTTTGATAAAAATATTTGTATCCATTTTCTTTGAAAAATCATGAATATTCGTATGAATACAAAAAATAGAGATATTAAATTCTATAGCTATTCGAATGAAGGAGTAAATGGATATAAAATTGCCTAAAAATATAAATTTCAATATAAAATACAATTCTAATTAGCATTACTTTGGAGTGAATACAAATTAAAGAGAAAAATAAAAGGAATAAATACAAAATAAAGAGAAAAGGCTACAATTTTTTGAAAATAGAGAGAGAAAAAGATGAATACACGTGGGAAAAAAATATAGAATCTTATCTCTACGGGGAAAATAGAGAGAAAAAAATATTTAACCTTTTAGTTAATTTGAATTTAGAGAGAGATAGTATCATGTAATTGAAAGAAAGAGGGGGAAAAAAATCAAATTGTGCATAAAATGTGGATAAAAATCAGATAATTTAGGAGAAGATTTATGATACCATTAATTTGCTACTTGACTAAAATATTATTCTTTTTACAAATATTTTTAAAGTGTAGTTATTTTCAATGAATAAGTTATAAAATTTACCTAGTTAGCTAATTTTTCCTAATTAATTATAATGACTCATATTTGAAATTGTTGTTAACCCTTAAAGAAAAGAATTCACTTGCCAAAATATTCACAATATAAAAAAAAATTCTCAAGAATATGTATGTTCTTTACGAGAATTTGTCATCAATTTGACTAATTATACACGATTGCTAGCTTATCGCAACCATCTTCCTTTATGCATTTCTTTAACGTGCAATGAAAGTCGCCAACTTATATTAGGCCGGCCTTCTTGATGATACCCTTTCATGTTAATATGTATAAGTTAATGACATTCTATAATAAAATAAATGAGCAAAAATAAAAAAAAATATAATTTCATTAATAATAATGAAAATTTTAATATTTATTTATAAATGTAAAAATAATAGAAACTGATAATTTTATAAATACTATTTTAGTGTGCATGCTTTACACATGTGTATCACGTTTAACAATAAATATATAAAAATATTTAAAATAATAATTAACATTAAAATAAAGAGATAAGTGTCAAAAACACACCTAAACTATTCATCTTTTTTTGAGTTTCATACCTAAATTATTGGGAGTGTGAGTCTCATACCTAAACTATTTATGCGCAGGGGCATCCAAATTCGAATCTATAGAATCTATTGGGAAAGACCCACTATACTAGATTTAGCCAATTTGAGTGCGGATGAGGATTCCCCAATAGATTCTACAGATTCGGATTTGGATGCCCCTGCGCATAAATAGTATAGGTATGAAACTTACACTCTCAATAGTTTAGGTATGAAACTCAAAAAAAAAAGGATAGTTTAGGTGTGTTTTTGACACTTATCTCTAAAATAAATGCAATATTTGATTAAATGATGGAATAAATATTATTTACATAACTTGTGAAGATGCAAATATGATGAATTTCATTAGTATTTGTATCTCACTTGACGACTTTTTACAAATGATGTTTTGTTGGTTTATGTTCTCTTTTAGCTTTTTGATTACATTATCATTATTAAAATTTTATTACCGGCATTGTCTCATTGATATTTCTTTTGAAAGTGCAACATAGATTTGTTCATGCAACCTATCATGTTGGATTTTCATACTTTTATAATAAAAATATAGATACAACTTTTAATTTATAGAAAAAAAATAATAGTATAGAAGAAGTAAGCAAAATTAGATTAACCTATAATAATATAAAAATAATGGCTCAAATTTTCTGTATCCTAAACCTAAAAATCGAAAAAACTTGTAATGATTTCAATTTTTTTTTTTGTCTCTGCCCCAAGTCACCTTTTTTTTTTCTAATAAATTTTAATTTGGGTTAGAAAAATGATCAAGAATTAACTCACTTCTTTACGAACCAAAATTCAAGTAGAAGAAGGGCCCGAATCTTTGTGTTATATATATATATATAAAAGATATAAATTAGTGGATTTCAAACTCATATATTTTTGACACTATATTTGATCCGCATTATTTTGTGGCTTTAAGAAATTCTATTATTAGTTGACTTAACGTAAATTATTCGTGCTTTTATAGTGACAAAAAGAAAAGATAAATAATTTATGAATTTGTCCTTTAAACACTGTTTGAGTTGTATCATTCAATTCAACTTTGGTTGTAATATTCTTCCTCATTCTCTAAAGTATCGTTACTAGAATCAACAAATTGTAATGTTTATTGTAGATCTCCTTTATTGTGGTCTATATAATCAAAAGGTTAGACCTTCTGATCACAAGAAAATGAGCACCCTCAAATTAGGGGGGCCTAAGGCTACTGCCTTTTCTTAGGCTTGTCGAGCCGCCCCTGCCTTCTGATCACACATATTATAGTTTACATGATATCATGTGATTAATTGGTGAAAATAACAAAAGAAATATAATTGGCAAGGAATGAAAAATCAGAGTGAAGTTACTTAAACAAAACAAAACAGAAAAATAAAAAAAAAACATGTAAAACTAATAGTACATATAATATTGCTTATTGTTGTGTCCATACTAGTGGCATACAAGATGTGCGTAAAAAGTGCACATCTTGTATGACTTTAGTCGATATATATAGCGAATATTTAGAACTTCACCAATTCAAATTGCTATCAACTTTGGAGACTTCATATATTTTAATATATAATATAATAATAAATTAAATAATAATTTAAGGAAAAGGGTGAAAAAATGATTTTGTCTAAAGAAGAAACTTTTAATGAAACAAAAAGTAAAAATGATATTTCTAATGGTCTTCATGCTTTTAATATAGTGTATAGATATTTGATGCAAGAAATAAAAATTAATTAATAATAATAGAGGTATATTTAACTATAATATAGAAGCGAACATTGAGAAGCTTAGGGTCAGTCGGTCAATTGACCGATTTGCCCTTCTCCTTAAATTCCTTCTATTTATATACTTAATATTTATTCTAATTTAATTTATTTATCTTACTTTTCTTTATATTATGTTATGTATTTAAAAATTACAAAAAAATAGTACTATTAAAAATATTATTTAAAAATTATGTAATTACATTAAGAGTACTATATATCACAATAACTAACAACTTAAAATATTTGAAAAACATATTAAAAATTTGATTAACTCTCAAATTTCACATGTGCCACATAAATTGTGACACAGAGAGTAACATATATTATTTGAAAATTACGTTTTGATTAACTTTTGAAATTTTAATTGTGCCACATAAATTGGGACAGGGAAATAACATTTATTATTTGAAAATTATGTTAAGGGTATTATAAATCACAATAATTAATTAACAACTTAAAAGTATTTAAAAAAAATATATATTAAATTTGATTAACTCACAAATTTTTACATGTGCCACGTGCGCGCGAGAGAGGAGAACATATATTATTTGAAAAATACGTTAATTAAAAGTATTATAAATGACAATAATTAACAACTTAAAATATTTAAAAAATATATGAAAATATGGTTGACTCTCATTGCTACAAAGTATTTGTGAGTAACATCTATTATTTAAAAATTATGTTAGAAGTACTGTAATATTTAAAAATGATAAAAATTATATAAAAAATTGATCTCCTAATTCTATTCGTGTCCACATAAAATGAGATAAATAAAATAATATATATTTTTGTATCTAGTTTCATAACAAATTTCTAATCATTTATTTTATTGTAAATTTTTAAATTATAATTTAGAAAATATTCATATAATGATAATCCAAACTGGTTTATTTATGTAGACAAGAGAGAAGAAGAAACAAGCAAAACATAATATTAAACAATATAAAAAGATATTGTTGAGATGAAGAGGTGAAAATGTCAAAGATAAAATAAACATTACGCAAAATAAAGAGAGGGAGAAAACCAGCTAAAGCTTAGCTATAAGCCCATTCCCTTTTATATATACACTCTGTTTCAGAGAAAACTGCGATTTCTCTGTCTCCTTATAATACATTTTAATTAACACCCATATAAAGGAGAGAACTGAAAAAGATTTTTTACCACCAAATGACTGCAATTTATTTTTTATTTTTTTTGGGTAGAAAAAGGGTAAATGGATCCTCTTTTATCTGTCAAGCTTTGGTGAATGGTGTTAATTGATACCTATGATGATATGTGTTAGAGATCGTTTGTAAGATATATAAGAATGATATTAATGGAGTATATTAGTAATGTTTCTATTATTTATGCTTGTATTTAATCATACTGAGATTATTAATTATGCATTGTTTATTTTGATGTATTAAAAATCACATGCATAATTTTTTTAAAAAGATTTATTTACATCCACTAATATAACGGAAAAAATATAGAAAGAGATTTTTGAGGAGCAATTAAGTCTTTAACCATGCTAAATTGCTAATGCATATATTAAAACCTCCTGCATCATGGATTTCCATGTATTGATAATAGAATAAATGTACTAAATTAGTTATCATAGCGGAAGCTTTAGTGCATAGGGCTGCACTTTTTTATACTCTAGCAAGCGACCCCTCAATATAACTAATCAGGGTGTGGTTAAATTGACTTGTACACCATGGTTATAAAAGAAATCCACCTTTGACCATTATAAATACCAACCCTTGAACCATCTTGATATCACACAGAACAGAGCATAAAGAGAGAGAGAGAGAGCGAGAGTGACTCTGTTTCAAGTCTCACTTCATATATAATATATACTCTTTGTACAAAATCACATCACCCATGGGCTTCAAACTCGTGAGGAACCAGAAGTTCATGCCAACGATCAAACACTTGCTTATCATCTCTATAGCTATCAATGCGGGCCTGGTGTTGAAACTACTGCATCATGGACATGAATGGGCTGGAAGGCTCAGCCCGGCCAACAATGGGAAGAATGAGGTGAGGATGGTCAAGGATGTGCTTCATAAGGCTAAGCCTGCAACTGATCAGTACATCAATCTGGACCAGTAAGTTCCATCTCACAATTTTCCAGCATGCTTCTCAAGTCTACTCTTCCCTCTGATCCAATTCCTTTTTAGTCTGTTTCCAAAAGAATGTCATAATTTTTATAGTTAAAAACAACTTAAACTTTATAATTCTTTGTTAAAATGTCTCGTCTTCTAAAAGCTTAAATTATGAGAGAGAACATACTTTTATTATTTAGTATTTTCAACACGCTCCTCTTGTGTGCGGGGCCTGATTGACCTCTACATGTTCTGATATCAGGTTGAACTGTGTGACTATCTCGAGTTAGTAAGATTTATTTTAGACCACAAATTTTAAAGTTTTCCTTCTTTTTTAAAATGTGCCACGTGTGACGGGAGTACTATTTTTCTTTCAGAAAATGATAATTGTTGTCAAGCAAAGCAAAGACAAAATTTTTTTGGCAATCCCTGTATTCTTGCCGGTGATGGAGGTCATCTGTTTCAGTGGTGAGGCAAGGATGGGAGCACATGTTTTGCTGGCATAACAGAAGGGTGTTCTTATTTTTTGTTAATTTTATCCTAGTGGGGTAGGGTGGGGTGGGTGGGGGGATTCTATCTGTAAGGAGTGATGGGGGCTTGGAAATGGCAAGGAACCATAGAAGATGCAATCTTTGATAATGAGAATGAATTGGGCTTCTGTCTCAGGGAGGTTGGTAGTGGGAGTTTATGTTGCTCGGACTCCAAAACTGTTGTCGGGTGTGTGTTGGATCTTTCGAGAGCAATACATTTTTTAGAGAATCCGATATGTGTGGGCATCCTGGTGTGGGGGCATGATAAGGGATAATGTCTGATTTTTTAACTTGTGCTGAGTGTTTTACACTATGATTATTTAACAGTGGAAACTGCTTCACTTATTACTTTGCTTCAACATTTTTCTACTATAGATGGTGGTCCTTGATTCTCTCATTTACCAGACATCATCATTCTTGTATTTTGAACTTGCTGGATGAGCCTCAAACAACTCAAAAGAACACTTTTCTATACTTTTATTAGTATTTTTTGTATACTGTTTGAAAATTACTTTTAGATTAGTTAATATAATTTTAGATCCTTCTGGGTCTACATACAGAACCCTATTGTCCTTTGAGAATATCTAAATGACTAAAGTTTGGGACCCTTAAGATTTGGAAATGCATTTTAAGACACATCCTTTATATCACTTGGGAAAGGTGGATGCATTACTTTATCCTCAACTTTTTGGAGCCATTTTTATGTTACTACCTAAAACTAATTATCCTTAATGAAGCACTTCTGCCGCAGGCTATGGAGGGCAGAAAACTCCATATTTTGGCCCGTTGATTCGTCTTAATTCTTATATCCTTCCTTTAATGGAAAAGATTCATAACTCTGCGTCACCTAACCACCTAATCTGTATTAAATGATGTTGCAGCAAGGACTATTGTCTTGATTGTACCACCTTTTAATGGTACATTATGTTGCATTGCTGAAATACTTTATGTAAAAATGTGATTGCTGAAATCTACAGCTAAAATGACAAATTTGATTTATGCTGTTTGTTGTTGCGGATAATATAAGGTAGATACTGCATTCACAAGTGAAAAAAAGGATCTTTGGTCCATTTAAGAAAGGAAGTTATTTTTTAATTAATATGATACAGTCCGAAGAAGCTTTGATGTCTTGTTACACTCTCTGCAGTGGTGATCCAACCATGTACGAGATCTATTGGAAGCAAATGGGAGACAAAACAACACTTGTTTTATCAGGTTGGCAATGCATAAGTTATTTTTCGGATACCAAGAACCATTGCTGGTTTCTGGAGCCAGGCTTTGCAAATGCAGTAACTAGACTGCACAATCTAGTTGGTAATGCTCAGACTAGAAACTATCACATTGTTGTTGGAACGGGATCTACACAATTGTTTCAGGCTGCGTTATACGCTCTCTCTCCATCCAATGCACCAGAGCCAATGAATATTGTATCTGCTGCCCCATTTTACTCAGTGAGTAATGCAGATTATGATTATTTGGTTTCTTTAGTCAATTTAATGACATGTAATTCATTGCATACTGACTTACCATACAGTGTTGACAGGGACTGATCTAGAGGTCTGTTTACATGTTAAGAAATCTACTAAATAACTATAATTTTTTTACTATGAACTCAATTATAATTACAAATTAACTTGAGGTCATTGTGAACTCATAAAATTCAAATCTTGGATTTGCTTCTGATAGTTTATTAGGCAAATAACAAAAGTTTAGTTTGGTTGTGCTTTAATAATAGCAGGACTGCCAGCATTTGGCATAGTTCTGGATAGATTTGTAAATACTAAAATCTATACCAAGTCAACTCTAGTTTTCACCAATAGAAATATATTTTATTTCAGATTTGCAGAGGTTCATGTTTCTGCTCTACATTTCTCCACTTTCACTATAGTTTTCTGCAGAAGCAACAGTACAGAACATATTATTTAAATCATCAGATTGTTACCTTGCTTTGTCTACTCATTTTCTCCTAGAACCAGTCAAACAAATCTTTTAAATTTTCAAGTTTCTTGTATTTAATATTTCTCCTACATGTTGTCATACTATTCCCTTTGCATTCATTATCTTTAATTATAATCGTACGCTTCAGCAAGATTTTCCTGCTTCTAGTAAAATAGGCATATGCCTCCTCTTTCCTATTTTTTTTTCGTTTCTTATTTCACACGTCTATGATCACCTGTTTGCACTGCAAGCTTAGGAAGCAACCAGACAGGTAACGATATTTTCATGTAAGGTACCGATTATTACCTGGATACACAACTCTGTCGTTCAATTGACCTAACTAAACAAGATTTACTCATGTCTTTCCATTTAAAGCATATCTCATGTTAATTAAGATATTCTATTTAGGATAATTATGTGTATTGATTGCACAAAAGATTGTTGCTTATCATTCAAACTTTTCAACTTGTTGTAGTCATATCCACTGATCATTGACTGCTTGAAATCTGGTCTGTACAAGTGGAAAGGTGATGCCTCTAAATTTAACAAAGATGATCCCTATATTGAGCTTGTGACTTCTCCAAATAATCCTGACGGATCAATCAGGCAAGCTGTAGTCAATGGAAGTGGAGGGATACTGGTGCATGACCTAGCTTACTATTGGCCCCAATATACTCCGATTTCATTTCAGGCAAACCATGACATTATGTTGTTCACAGTTTCCAAATGCACTGGACATGCTGGGATACGTATTGGGTATGTAATTGATTTCTGATTTATTATTACTCCTATATGACACTATCTCATTTTTAGTTGCTTTAACTTTATGCCTTTCACTTTAACCTTGAGGACACGCTCTTATAGATATAAAAATGTCATGGCATGTGTAAGATCACAAGTTCTACGTGTACTTTTGAAATGTGTTAGAAGTCTTTCTTAAACTTCGTACCTAGTCAAACACTTCCATAGTCAAATGAAATGGAGGGAGTAATATTTAGGGACTTTAGTGAGTCCATTCCATCCAAACTACTTTCATGAGACTCCAGAATTTTCGTTTCTCAAGTAAGAATTTCAGCAGAAACCAAATTAAAAGACAAATTCATGTAGTTTGAATGAGTTGATGCACATCTTGTTTTTACTCTCTCTTTGGATTATATATCAGTGCCCCACAAATAAAAACATTCTCATTTCTGTTGCATTAATTAACTATGACTATACTGGTACGTGGTTAACAACATGATTACATATTTTGATGGCAATATCCTCATCAAAACTGTAGATGGGCACTAGTGAAAGATAAAGAAGTTGCCAAGAAGATGACTAAATTTATAGAGATCAGCAGCATTGGTGTCTCTAAAGATTCACAGCTCCGAGCTGCTAAAATCCTTGGTGTTATTGCTGATACCTACGAGCACACAGAGAAGTTTGACAAGGCAACACCCTTCTTTCATTATGTCTACAATGAAATGAAAAAGCGATGGAGACAATTGAGAGCAGCGGTCAGCAAAGGCCAAACTTTTAGTTTACCTGACTTCCCTGTTGAAAAATGTAACTTTAGTGGTCAGAGATTTGGAACACAACCTGGTAATTTTAGTTTACTGATTGAGTTGTATCTGTTTTTTCGACAGTTCTTTTTTGTTTAACTATGAAGCCAATCAACTTTTCTTCCCCTCTTTTCAGCTTTTGCATGGCTAAAATGTGAGAAGTCCATAGACGACTGTGAAAGCTTCCTGAGGCAGCACAAGATTTTAACCAGGAGTGGGACACATTTTGGTTCAAGCGAAAAATACGTGAGGATCAGTTTGATAAGCCACAAGGAAGAGTATGATGAATTTATTCAAAGGTTGTCTCTGATCAGTTCTATGAACACTCCACATGAATAGAGTTTAGTCTTTTTTGTAGGCATAGATATTCTGTAAGACTTAAATGGTGCAGAGGGATGTACACAATAATGTATATACTTGTTTTTGTGATCTTATTGACTCCATACAAATACATCTTCAATTTGTTTCAAACTTTGTCATAAAATTAAGGACCAAAGATGTCTTGTTTTGATCACCAAAACAAGATATCATAAACTCAAATGCAACGTTGATTTCACATCACCGTGTGATTATTCAATATCTATCAATCATAATAAGGCAAAATCCCTTAAGAATGGCCCTTTACTTTTTCTCTATGTTTTCGAAGTAAGATTCATGTGCTGTTCTTGCTGCATCTTAGACCATTTTGAGGAAAAGGAATAGTGAAGAGACCTTAAGAGCAGACATCACTAAAACTATACATTGTTACATTGCTCAAAACCAAGTACGAAGAAGAAAGGATCCACATTGTGATGAGGCTGCACCCTGAATCCTGAAATTCCCAAGAAAATGAACAATATATATATATCATGTTAGGGGGAGAAAGCACCACAACTAAAGTTTGATACGATAATAAATAATAAAAATAAATTGGACACGAGAATTTTACGTGGAAACCCCCTCAAACAGAGGGGAAAAATCACGGGGTAGAAAGATTTTACTATGATAATATGGGAGTACACTGCTCTCAAATACAACTAGAAAACAACAATAAACACTTCTCTCTTGTAAAAAGAATAACTCACTAAAGAGGACACTCAAGACTACAATATTTATCTTGGTGTATAACTCTCTTTGTGTTCTTACTCTTTTGGATTGTATTTTTGTTGGATGATCTAAATGAGGGCAAGAGGCCCTCTATTTATAGAAAACTGAAAACGCCTAAAATATGAATTTTCGTGTAAAATACACATTTTCTTGTTGCTAAAGGAGGCAACAACTTTTGAAACGCGTAAAATACGAGTTTTCTTCTTGGACAGTGCATGTGCACCTCCCTTTTTGACTTTCTTGCATATCCGTTGTACTGGTGTCACCCAAATAAAGATTGCTCAAAAACATGTATACCAATTTGAAAGGGAAAGAAAAGGGAAAGGATTTCTTGGAAGTTCACACTTTTTTTTTCCAAGATGAAAATATATGAAGCAACACAAGAGTGGAATATTACCAAAGATAGTCCTGCTCATATAAGCCTTAGTTCATATTCACCAGCCATTGTTATGTACCTCACCCATGGAAGAGCTTGATATCCACTTTTTTCAATGATTTTGAGATAACGAACCTGCTCAAACCCAAAACATTAATGTGTAGTACTTTGTATAGTAGTTGAAACAGTAAGTGCAATGGTCTAAGGAAACTCGAGTAATACTAGTGACTTTCAACATATATACCCTCAGAAGTTCTAATATGGTCATATGCTGAATCATGAAATTTTAATTCAGGACACAACATCAAGGAGGAAAATGGAACTTTTTCTCTACAATGTTAAGATAAAATTACCTGAATTCCCGAGACTGTAAAATATGGTATCTCAAACTTAACGCGGATTGGAGCTTTTCTATCAGGAGGTGTGTCTTCAGATATCACACTTGGAAGTCTAAACTCTGCCCTCAGCATATAATCCTGTGCATTAGTTAAAATGTGACTGTAGACAATCAAATGGATACATTACACACATATCATCTTTCCGAATCCCTACCTTATTACCCGGGAATGACTTGATTTTCCATACCACTGCATCTCTCTCAGGAGCATACGTAGCATATCCCATCGATGTTCGTATGTTGGGACTCATTGCATCAGCTGGCACAGGCAACTCGATTTCAACATTCGTAGCAGTGCTGCCATATATATTAGCCAGTTCACTTGAAATATTTCCTTGAGAAAACCTACAACTGGTCTAATACCTAACGAAAGATAAGAATTCAACCTTCGCTCTTTAAATTGGCTTCTAGCCTTGACAGACATTTCAACGCGGCTTCTTGAATGCCTTTCAACTTGAGCTTCCACCCAAATCAGTGGCTTCACCTGAATCCATTAGTTATGAAGGCCTCAATTAACGAAAAATAGTAATATGATAGGCACACTTCCCATTACTATAATAATATAGTAACAGAGATAATGAATTGACCTGAGTACTAAGTCTATAAGTCATCAGATCAAATGATCCATCAGGAGGTATAAAGGATATTGTGCGATCATTTTCAAACCTAGCCAGACGTACACACCTGAATAAATGGTTTAGACAGAAGAATTTTAGTATCTGGAAGCACAGTAATTACGCTCGGGTCAAGGGTGGTATACGCAATTGCGGAAGCAGTCACTTGATTAGCAGACTAGCTTTCAGACATATTTACTACAAATGCTTACTGGTGAAACTTGATATCATCCAAATCAATGGATTTGCCTTTGGTAGGTCGACCTTGAGCCTCCAATAGTACTTTGTCGTTAAGCCCAAGCTTGCACTCAGGCATGCCACTGCAAGAGACAAAAACATGTTCCATCATAGCAAAACAGATCGTTGCAATGATAAGAGCCCGTCATGGTGATCAACGAGGAAAGTAGAAATGAAATAAGATCAAGTACAGGAAAGCTCTCATCTATTGTTCACCGAGACAGAACAGACCTACTCATCGAGCTATTATATATCTGTTAAAATTACATCACATTTGATAATCAAATACCTCAAATAAGCTCTCATCTTTAACGCCCCATTAACTTCAGAACGCATTAATTGGCCGTTGCTGTTGACAAGGAGATTAACATGTTCAACGACATCCAAATAAACCTGATTGAAGACAAAGAAAGTGTGATATTTAAACCAGAAGCTAAACTAACAGCACAAGTAGAAAGATTTAAGGCCATACTTCATTATTCTTATAAAATACACCCTCACTACGCCAAGAAACTGCATTTGTCACAGCCATTGGAGGGTGTTGGTTGACTTCCATTCTGTATGCATCCGTCTTGATAAACTCACTAAGAATCTTAGCTTCCGTATATTGAGGGTAACCAAAATCCATCATTTCATCAAGCAATTCATACTGACATAATGTTATTGGAAAAATCCATAATAAGTTACCTACCTACCATAATCTATAAACGTAAAATCTTGAAAACTTGTTCCTTATACTCACCACAACAACAAAGTTATCTCGTAGAGACTCCTCTTCTAGTTCTTCAAAATAATGCTTAAAAACCTTCCAAAGAAAATACGGAGAGTAAGAAAACTTCTCTACTTCATATCCAATCACTCGTTAAAGTAATTAGTTAATGGACCAACTTACATCAGCTACACAATGTAGAAAGAAAAGGAGGCTAGCAGCATTAGAGTTCTGCCTCGATGCTGCCATCAAGTAAATGTTCTTGTGCTGTATAAACATGTAGTTCACGCCATTTTCGTGGCATACTGGTCCATGAGATTCTAAGTCATCCTATATTTGTAAGTAGATTCAACACAATTAATATATTCATGAGAGATGGAGGCTGCTATTTTAGTTTATTAATGATTAAAATGGATCAATAACAATATCAAAGTTGTTCAAATAGGAATTTCAAGTTGATGGTTCAGACACAATGTGGAACTAACACCATTAAAATTAAAAATTAATATCTTAGCAATTCAGAAGTACTACACCAAAATGTAGTTGAAACAAATGCATGCGTAATATTAGATCCCCTATCTAGTAAGAACAAACAAAAAATAAACAGGAAAATTAAAAAGGACGATACCATTGGAATGATACAGAGATGGGAATGTCACGTACCTCTTTCTCGAGGAGCTTAGTAAAGAATTTCTCGACTTGTTGGGCAGAAACATCGCCTCTATAGTCACGACTTATAAGGCATCGACCTTTCATATCAAGAAGAAACAGAGCGGAGGTGGCACCCGCCATTGATGACCAAAAAATCAGAGATGCTACGTAATATTATAAACAAAAGAATCATGCAAATTATGTAGAATCGCAGAAAAATAATTTTTAGTTGATGTCAAAAATGAGAAAAGCTTAGAGATCTGGTAATGCAGTTTCATTTGTCTAACGTTTTCAGATGTAACCGGGCAGTAAAGCACGTGTTTTTATTTAGACTGTCATCTTACTCTTATATACAACCATCCGTATAAACAACTTTTACATTATCAAATTATTTGACTTTACGTGTTGTTGTACCTAGGTAATAGGTCTAATTTGGAAATTCGTAACTTATGTATGGCCATATGATTAATGTTGTTAAATATATTTTGGGGTATCATTTTTATCATGTTAACACTTATTTGTTGTGTCTCGTGGTATTTAATTTGACACAAAATTTTAAAAATGAAAGATTTTTTGAAATGAAACCTATGATCTAAAAAAAAAAGATATATGTGTGACTATTTTTTTTTCCGGAATAAAATAAAAGAAAAATGTACCACATCAATTGTTATAAAGATACAATATTTATTGTATAGATATTAATCTCTAAATTATCTTACAAGTATACATAGGACTTATATTCCAATTTGGATTATGTCTCTTGTAATTGGTGGCACACTGTTATATATTGTATGACACTCCTTTTAGTTAATTAGAAGTATGTTTAAGATAATTCCATTAGTTATTTCATGCAAATTATTTTCAAATTCATTAATTATCCAAGAAAAAAATCCTGCTATATATGTCATGCCAACTAAAGTGTCGTTAAAATATATTCCCCCCTCTTTCCAAATAATGTGACATTTTTTGAATTTCAAAATTCAAATAAATTTATCTTTGATCGTAATTTTTTTTATATATATCTTTAAATATTTTTATTTGTCAATTAAGGTATGACTTATAATAATTATCTTTTAAATATATTTTTTATATATATCTTTTAAATATTTTTATTTGTCAATTAAGGTATGACTGATAATATTTTTTACTTAGTTTTTGAATATATAAATTTTTTAAAATTTTTTTTTGAAAATTTCATATCTAAATTTATGATTAGAGTTAAATTGTTTGACTCTTGAAATTTGAATTATATCATATAAATAGTAATAATCATTCCTACTATGCAAAAGTATTAAAAAGTGTCGATTGTTAGTGATCCAAGAACATGTCATGAAATTCGATTACGACTACTATCACACGGTAAGTGACATCATTAACTAGTACTCCACAGTTTCATATGTAAAAAGGTAAAACGTCATTTTATTTGTCACCAAATAATTGTTCAAACACTATACCAATTGTATGATAGTTGGTGGTGATAATGTTTAATAGTTGGTGCCTTGGTGGTGATAATGTTTAACATTGATGAATATTATCGTTATTGAATGACGATTATGGTGACATTCGAATGATTAATGAAGATTCAAATATTCATAGAGTTCAAATAAATTTGACTGTCCAGATCAATATTTGAAAGTTGACTAATCCACCACTAATTTTAATGATGTAAAAATCCATCACAAAACATCACGCCCCTTACAGTAAATATACAAAGCACTCACTTAGCCAAACATTAACGTTATTTTTATATATCATATATATGAACCACTATTATTTTCACTATCTTTTTGTCTCTCTCTTCCCCTTTATCCCCTTCATCACTTTTGGTTTTAATTTTTATATACAAAAAAGGGTTAAAAAATAATTACTACAAATAAAACAAGAACTTACTCGTAAAAGAGTAAATAACTAGCTATATTACATAAAATCTTTCATAATCAATACATGTAACTTAAATACTTCATTAATTTGTTGTTCCTTATTATAGCCTAGATAGATATGGTTGACCTCTCCTTATGAGTAGGAAAAGAATAATTGTTCTCAAGCCTGTCAAGAGCAACTTTTAGCATGTACTCTAGCTATCCTTTCCATTATTCTCTATGTGTATGATCAGTATTAAATAAAAATAATTGATCATATATATTTTTTATCTATAAATTTTATCTATTTATCAATCTCTTACTGATCACATTTTAAAATGACCATATATATGACTAGATAATGGTCACCATTAACGACCAAAAAAAGTGTAATAATACTAGTACTTCCTTCGTCCGTTTTTACTTATCTATTATATTATATTATAAATAGATGTCTATTTTAATTTGTCGAATTTAAAAAATCAAGCGATAATTTATCAATCTCTTGCTGATCACATTTTAAAATGACCATATATATGACTAGATAATGGTCACCATAAACGACCAAAAAAAGTGTAATAATACTAGTACTTCCTTCGTCCATTTTTGCTTGTCTATTATATTATATTAAAAATAGATGTCTATTTTTATTTGTCGAGTTTAAAAAATCAAGCGACAATTTACTATTTTTTATTTATTTTGCCCTTATATTATTAAGTACTAATTAATTCCAATTTATTTTTTAACGAGTGAGATAACTTGTTATATCGGTTGATATAGTAAAAACTATTTTTTTTATTTTTTTTTAAAAGATATGTCAATTAAATATGAACAAATAAAAATAGACGTAAGGAGTATAATACTAGAATTTAAAAGAGTCCATTGAAGAATGAGTTGACCATGCGCATTGATTATGACCTACTAATAGAGGTGGTATAGAGTATAAAGATCACTGATGATATCGTAATCCTAAAAAAATATTGCTTTTACACAACTGATAGCATCCTTTAATGAACAAACCAAAATATATTTTTTAATAACTACATAATACTCCAAAAAACAAAGAACAAATTAAATTAAAGAAGTGAACACATATACTTTTTCTGCAAAAGGGGAGAGGAAAATCGAAATCGGAAATCAAGCAAAGATTATTGTTCAATTCACCATTTCAATATTTAATGTCACATTTAAAACTCGAAAATAATCTAAAATAAATTTTGAACTATAGTTTTCCCTTACATATATAAAATCAAAAAAATTATCTTTACCTTATTTGAACTCCCTTTGGCCTTGCCTCGATCTCTTTAGCTCTGTCATTATTTTCTAACAAAATTTGTTCTACCTATTACCTAGACATTTGCTAAGAGCAGTAATATATATTGAAGTAGTATATCAGCAGGAGGAAAATGAAAAGGGTAGAAGGTAAAACTAAATGGGAAAAGAGGGTCATATTCATCTTTTGAATATTATTATTTTTATTATTAATAATAATAATATTCGAAAGAGGGTCTTAGTCATCTTTTTTATCATAATGTTTTATGTACCCTCCCTCGAATTTATTATTATTATTATTGCCTATTTGTCTTTTGCCCTTCATTCCTTCTCCATCACTAAATTATGCTTTTTGCCTTCTTACCTTCTCTCTATCATCAACTACTTTTGCTATATTCGATTTTGCTAATTCTCTTCTGCAATTAGGGTTTTTCTCTTTTGAGTGGCTTCATCAATACATACTATTGGTAAACAACTTTCTTTTTTTATTTGTTACTACTTTTGTTATAACCAGTTTAATTTTCTAAGAAGAAAAGGTACTTCCCTTTTTCATATTTCTCATCAAAGGATTAAACCTAGATTACAAACTTTTGATTCAATTTGTATATATTGTTCTATGTTTCTTTTTGTAAACTAAATTTAATTGCGAGATTATACGCTTCTTCCTACTCCTTTTCTCGAAAGGTTAAGATAAATTACATTAAATACTTTACTATATACAACTCTATATATGTCATAGTTCTTGATCTAGGGTTTACATGTTCTTTTATGTACATTTAGAAGATGTATCCGGAACTGCATTTTTTAGATCTTACATATGTTTACCAAACTACATCACATTACTTGTAACTCAATTCAAGCAGAATTTGATTATCTCAGTTTGATTTCTGCTCACTCAACTAATAATAATTATTTTTTAGATTTATTTTTTTAAAAAAATTATTGAAAAGAAATATGACTTTCTAATATAATAACTATTAGTTCAGTGATAATTTGAGAAATCAGCCCTGATCATTCTAGGCCTGCAGGATGATGTAAGATAAGACAAATTCTTGTTACTTATAAATTTGAAGAAAGCATGCAGAGTTCCTTTTTAGTTATTTAAAAAAAAGGGAAAAATAAGAAGAACAAAAAGAAGTTAAGATTTAAGAATTTTCTATTGGAAAAGGGTCAGAAATATTTAGAATTTTAACATGAAGTCATCGTTTTATTATCCAACATGCTTTTTTCTAAGTGATTCCATAAAATAATTAATTTGCTCAAGGTATTTTCTCCTCCTTTTTTTGTGATTTACTCTTTTGATTGAAACCAGAATAATTAAAAGATATTTTCTCCTCATTTCTTTTCTAAATCTTAGATGTATTCTATAAGAGTTTTTTTTTTTATGGTTTTTAATTCAAGAGAAAAAGAATTTCAGGATAATATGTCCATGAGTGGGAGAAAATTATGAAAGTAGGTTAGAAATAAATAAGGAGAAGTCATGACATAATTTAAATTTTGTAGTAACAAGTAGAATAGTAAAAATAAATAAATCTTATATAGCTTAAATATGTTTTTTTTTTAAAAAAAATAAATTGATAGAAGGGATTAAATTAATTACTTGATGTTAACCTCGTTGCAGCTTAATTAGAGAAGAAATATGGCTTCATCCAGCTGCTACAATTCCCCTTGTGCTGCTTGCAAATTCCTTAGGAGAAAATGTCTTCCTGGTTGCATCTTTGCACCTTATTTCCCACCTGAGGAGCCACACAAATTTGCCAATGTCCACAAAATCTTCGGGGCCAGCAATGTGACCAAGCTTTTGAATGAGGTGCTCCCTGAACAGAGAGAGGACGCCGTCAACACTCTGGCCTATGAAGCTGAGGCCAGAGTGAGGGATCCCGTTTATGGTTGCGTTAGCGCAATCACGTTCCTCCAACGCCAGGTCGAGCTCCTTGAGAAGGAGCTTGACGCGGCTAAGGCGGATTTAATGCGCTATACTCATCAAGAAGAAATAATTGGATCATCATCTGTTCATGATAACATGGCATTGAATAGGAGAATGGGGTATGATCATCATGAAGGAGGTTATTTCCCTTATTCTTCCTCATCATGGAATGATCAAAACCCTTGTGGACGAGGAAATATTTGAGCCTAATTTATAGAGGGTTCATATTTAATTTCCTTTCAAGGGTTTTTCTTAGACCTTTTGTGGGAAAAACAAATTGTGTGCTAAATATATATAAATACTAAGTGTGCTATGGGTTTCTAGCTAGTCCTCCTCACATGCAATTTCCTAGATAGACCATTGAGTAATTAGACTTTTATAGTAGTTGTGTGCTGCTAAAAAAAGTCATTGTCTAAGTATTTTAATTTATGGCTATATATTGTGTCATATTCAGAGAGAGTCTAGTAAAAATGTCTGTGTGATTGTGAAGTGTCCTATTTTGTGGGATTTGTTTATGGTTTCACTATAATAGTAATAAATAAATAAATTATTTCATATGTCATTGTAAAGGAGATTCTCCAGTTTGAGTTCGTAGCTAGGTAAGTCATTCTATTCTCTCTATATAGCATGTATTTCTTGTTTATGTTTGGGTTTCAGCTTTTGATTCATATGGACCACTTTTGTTTACCTAATAACCTACAAAGCTACCTCCTTATTGTGAATTTCTAGCTGAAGGACACCTATCCAAATAGCACTAAAAGAAGCAATATATATATATTCTTTGTCTAATATATTAATCAGCTCAAATTGATGAGTATGGGAAGGAAACAACTTTATCTTTACTTTAAGGCATGTAACCAAAATGTCTTCTGTGAACCACTAGGGTAAATTTCACTTGTTGAACCTCAGGAAAGTCAGATTAATTTGCTGCAAACTTGCTTATAAATTTAGTTCATTCATCAACATTTGTAGAGCTTTTAAATCACTATTTGGCCCCAATAGTACGAACTTAATTTCCTAATTGCTTCCTGGATTCTTTTATCAGGTAAGACTGTTGGCACAATCGAATTTAGGATTTCTACAACATGAAAAGAAGAAAACATGTATTAAATGAGAATTGATCCCTATTTCTCTAGGTAAATAACTTAACGCTCAGTGTGTCTAGTTAGCCTTCTAATAGCATTAGTGCTAGTATTATATACATAAAACATCTAATTTTATGCATAAATCACAGGTTCACATGGCCGATTTTTATGCTATATATTTGCTGGCTTGTTGCATTATTATGTGCATGTTCTTGCCTAAAATTTCTTAGATACCACTAATAATATTCCTAACATCTCTCCCACCACCCTTTTTTTATGGGTCAAGTTTGTAGAAATTCTTTTTGATAATAGATGACGGTTAGACTCCAAACTAAAATCATATTTATTGTGATACCAATTTGGTGTGTATATATATATATATGTGTGTGTGTTCTCTTGATATAAATTCGTGTACTTGTATATAGAGTATATAAATACATCATCTTCAATTTAATTTATTTGTCCTACTTTTCTTATTTAGCCTGTTTAAAAAAAAAAAAAAATTCTTTTTTTTTCCGACAATTCTTTAATTTCAACTTTTCACATTATCACATTTTTAAAACCACAAAATTAAAGATCATTCTGGTACATTTGATATATCTTTAATTTATAATCACAAGATTCAAAAGTCTTTTTTACTTCTTAAACTTGTTAGAATAGGACAAACAAATTAAAACAAATGGAACAATATTATATAATACTCACTCTGTCCCAATTTATATGATTTACCTACATTCCATTTTTAGCCAGTTTCCCAAAAGAATGAAATTTTTATATTCAATAACAAATTAACTTTAAAATACCCATTTTATTCTTAATTAAAATGATTTAAAATCACACAACCATCTATAATATATTTTATATCATAAGTTTTAAAAAAATTTCTTTTTTTCTTAAAATTTTATGCTAAGTCGAATTACATTATATAAATTAAGACGGAGAAAATATATATTTGGTTAATTTTTTCTCTGCCTCCAGCTGTTGTTGTCGGGGACTGATGGATCAGAAAGCTGCTTTATATTACTTCTGAGAATTAATCAGGGATAGTTGCATCAACTCTGTCAGGTTCGAGATCATCAAAGAATCACCTTTGGGTTTGAGTACTCAAATACTATACTACCATTATTTGCACTCGTGTGTCCTAGTTTTTTTTTTTTAATCTTCTTCTTCTGCTTCAAAAACTTTGCTCGATATTGATTAACAGAGATTTCGATCATGACTTATTATATTGTATATTTTTATATATTTATATAATTTTTGGGCTGATTTTAGACTAAAAAGAAATAAGTTAAATAGTGAAATATCATGAGTGAAATAATATGAAGGTACCATAAATGAAAGACCAAAGCTAAAATAGGTACATGTGCAGATGTGCGTCTAGGTCAAATTTAGTACAATAAGTGGAACTCTTGGTCCTGCCAAGGCTATAATTTTAGACAAAGTTGTTAAAGTTTGGTCTTGCCAAAGTAATAATATTGTTCAAAAATGTCTGAAGTTTGATCTTGTCAAGGCTAGTTAAAGTTGACATTAATAAATTAAAGTCATATCATCAGTAAAAAAATAATAATAAATAATTTTAAAAAGGGGGAGGGTGATTTCTAAAATTGGCATTAGCATATCGAGTAACTTTTATAATGATAAAAATATATGTGACCCATTTTATAATAAGGGGTATATTTATTTTAAATTAAGAACTTGTTCTTTCCTTATATTTAAGGCCTTGCGAAGGTCATATCTTAGTAAGAAGTGTCTAAAATTGACAATGGCAAGCCATTATATATCTGTAAGTCTTGCCAAGTTCAAAATTTAAGTAAAATATATTTGAAGTTGGTTTTGATAAGTCATATCAAACTTCACGCAAAATGTCTCATGTTTGACCTTGTTTCTTTTTCTTTTTTTGGTTACCATCAAGTAACGTAAGTTATTATATTTCAACAAAAAATTACAGAAGAGGAATAAGCCTGACCTCGAAATACAACACCGACTGTACGTAAAACCATACTAGTCAATGAGCAAAAAACAGGATTTATTTTAGGAGAGTATTCTCTTCCAACTAAATTTATGACCAACCATATCTTTAACTAACCAAAAAAATTGACGTGTCATATCGAAGCCTAAGACTAGAAAGTTAGTTTTTATCCAAAGTCTAAAGTTATTTTCGAAGCCAGTAAACTTGCAAAAAAATAATTAAAATCTGACTATAAATTAAATGGTCCCGCCCCCCCCCCCCCCCCCAAAAAAAAAAGGGTACTTGTGCGCACTTCATCGTGCATAGACAGTCGAATTTAATTAAGACACCCTTTTTAAGTTACATCCGAAGTATTAATTTTCTCAAGTCTAACCGTTTTAAATAAATTTTAAATACACAACTTAAATTCAGATAAATATTTAGACTTTTACGTTTGAAATTTGACTTGTTCAACTCTAACTTTAAACAGTTTGACATCAAGTAAACTATATTTTTTTCTAAAACAAGACACACATATAAACCTAAAATTGAGTCTTATTTTCTTTTTCCGCACTAACTAAGGCACATATATATGCCTTGGAGTTCAGTGAACAAATTGACTTGTGTCCCAAAACAACTCATTTTAATAATCTAACACATGATTCAACCCCTATCTCCGTATGAATTCATATTGATGTCGGGAATACACATATGTTGTAGAGAGAATACAGGATGGATGGAACATCAAAAACATCCAACAAAAAAAGAAACAAAAGAATCAGTCACTTCTATACGCATCCATCGTTTAATAATCCATAAAGAAACAAAGGAATATCCATCACAATTTTTGGTGGTACCCACTAATGCATTTTTTTCTCTTGATGTAAAATGTTCACTGTAAAATTTTGATCTCTGCCATATTAATTACTATATATTCACCTGCCCTTTTGCTTCTTTTCCACGTCTAACTTTATGTAAGACAACAGAAACAAAGAATGATTGATCGATGTGCTTCATATTTTATTTATGGTGTACAATATAATGTTCACATTATTTGTTTCCAAAATGCTACTTGCATTTTGTCTTTCATACACTGGAATTGGGGCCAAGCGTACAAATATCTGATTTTGAGATCATCCTTTAAATCGTAGTTGAAATTGATTTTTTTTTTTGAGGAGGCTGGGGAGGAGGGAAATATACTAATTTTGGAATTAGTACTTCAGACATATGAGGCTGAAGTTGTAAAAAATCGTAATATAGAGTTTGGCAAATTTCAAACATATTTTGTTTAAAGTGTGATCTTGTCAAAGTCAAAAATTGGACATTTTTGCCTGAAGTTTAACCTAGCAATGGTTAAGGCCAATTTCAAATATATTTTTTCTACTGAATTTATGGCCTTGTCAAAGCCAAAATTTAGACAAATAATGTTGTATTCCATGAAATTCAGGTGAATAAATTTCTGCCTAGAAACAACAATTTATTCTTCGAATTTCAATTATATTTATACTACTTTCTTCGTTTCTTTTTACTTGTCAAATTTTGATTTGACACACTTATTAAGAAAACAATGATTGTTGTACGAGTTTACCATTTTACCCTTATTAATTAATAGAGTCTTAAACATATTTACTCACTATATTTTTCAAAGACAGTAACTCCATGTTAATAAATTAAGGGTATAATAGGAAGAAAAAAAATTGTCTTTTCTTGATTTGTCAAAAATGACAGGTAAAAAGAAAAATCAAATTAGGAAATATTTGACAAGTAAATAAAAACACAGAGAGTATTTAATATAATACTCAAATTTATGTCATGAGCTCAAATTTGAAAACATAAATTATATATATATCATAAAGAACTAATCTTAATTATTTATTTGCCAAAACAACAATAAATCTCACTTATTTGACAATAATATCATATAATAATATTTATCATTCTTTTCCAACAACACTCAGTTCATTTAAACTTAGAGGAGGAGTAATTTTGTCTGAAGTTATTTATATGTTGGTCACCAGATATACTCTTTGGAAAAATAATGGGTACAAATTAAATGAGAGTGATCATAAAACTAATCACACGTACAACTCTTTCAAATTTGGTTTGGCTAATGATCCATCCATTTGTTAATTTATTTTTACTTGCTCGATTCATTCCATCAACAAATTATGATGTTTTGGACTAAATATATAGCCCGAAATGGCTAATAAAAACCATGTTAAAGTATTTTTATATTCTTTTATGTTTTATATATTATATATAACTATAAGCTATAATTAAATAAATTATAAAAAATTAATAAAGAAAAATCCCTAGCCATCCGAAAAAGTCAGTTAGTTATAGCTTGCCTAAGCTATCCGAATTTTTTAAATCCATCTTGATTCAGCCTATTTAGTAGTAATAGTACAAGCTAAGACACTTTTTAATTTTGTAATTGAAAAATAGTTATTATTATGGAGTTTAAAATTTCATTGGTGACAAAAGCGTGTTGCTCAGATAGTAAGCACCTTTCACTTTCAACAATAAGACTAAGAAATCAAAAAAGGTTGATTTCTTAGGGAGGGGTGGAAAAAAAATATAGATGCAATTCCATAATAGTATCATGGATTTTTATTTGTTAAATTTGAAATCTTATGATAGTGATTATTTTTCAACCTGAACGAAATATTGGTTATTTGTGTATTTACCCATCGCGCTCTTTGTCCAAGTAACGTCAATCAACTATTTATTAACTCATCTCACTTTAATCCGTTTAAATTCATCCATGCTCATATCCCCTCCCCCCTCCCCAATTAGATCATATGACCCATTTTGTTCACTATTTCAATTAAATCGTTAGACGAGAAAATTCAAACAAATCAAACATTAAACTAATTTTAATCAGTTGTGAGAAAAGAGAACAATTGCTAAATGTATATCTCAGGCAAAGGTGAAGCCAAAAATTTAATTTTATGGATTCTGAATTTTATAATAACAATTTTAAATGTTAATAAATAAATTCTAAATTTAATATTTATAAATACTAATAAATTTCTTAACATAAATTCACCATTTGAACAAAAAATATTATGATCAACATAATCCATACTTAACCTTCCAACTCCGCCAGAAATCAGGTCCACAACCTTCACTTATGTGATAGTGATGCACATGTGAGAGCTACAAAAACTCTACCACACTAGCTTCTAGATCTGCTGGTAAAATTAAAACAAATCAAAAAAAAAAAACGAAAAGATAATTGCAACTATATATAACGTAACTGATATATATAATATAATACATAGCAAATCATAATATAATAATATATGGACTATTAATAATGAACAAGCATGAATAAAGATAGAATTGCCATTAAAATTCACCAAACCAACAAGAAATAGTTCAAGCAAAACTATCAAACCACCCCTTAAAAAATAAATCATTCCCTACCATAATCATAAAAGCGCAAACTCAAAAATTTTGATTAGCTATTATAGTATATGACAACTTGACACTTCTTACCTTCCCCAACCTACTTACTGATCAAAGTAGTAGGAAAATAAAAAGGGGGACATGAAAAAAGTCTACATCCAAAGATGTAGATATGCTAGCTTGACACAATTCAAGAATTTCCCAGCTAGTGATCTCTCTCTCTATATATATATTATGATTTTGTCCATCTTAGTTAAAAGTTTGAAGTCACAAACTGATCATTTCCTTTTCTAGGACCTTTACTTGATAAGCCTATTAGGTTACCCATACTCCTAATATCATGCCTGCATGTTCTGTCTAGCACCACTGAGGCTCTGATTCCTATACACAAGAATCTCCCTATACCCCTCAATTAATTATGCAAGGATAGCCTTTCCAAATTATTTTTACTCATTCAAAATTAAATAATGTGCACGGAATGGCTATTTACGCAAGCACTGGCTACAATTTAAACGAATCGGGCTACAATAGTAATGTCTAAAACAACAGCCAAAACCTCACCCAATTTGGCAATCCAGCTACATAATAATGTACCAATCCGTGTGTACCACGTCTATTTTTTAACGTTAAAGGAATTTCCTTGTTCTTATTGAGAACCTAAAAAGGGAGGGGATAAAACTCGACAGTAACATGTCACTTATGAAATTTCCAATATTGGTGTAAATATTTAATCAAACTCAGTGTTTAATCAAATAACTTACTCACACTCACATTGGTTAATTGATAATTGTGTGTATGAAATTAAAGATACGCATCATGCATTTATTGGTTTTATGTAAACACCGGACAAATCCCACTATTTCTTTTACCTTTACACAGGCCTAATACTGGTTTAGTCCGGTTATGGGCCGTTGTTGAGAATGATGACTGGCCCAGGATTCCCTTGCCCCCCAAGCCCATTAAAGAGGGGCAAAGGCCTCCTTTGGGCCGAACCAATCCAAGTCACTAAACTGAGGGAATGAAAATATATTTTCTCCTCAAATTAGAAGTTACTACAATTTAGTTATGATTTCTATTGTTTTATGAATTCTTAAGCTTTACCAAAGTTCATAGATATCAACAAGTGCTATATTTGATTCCTTCTATTCTAGATTACTTGTTGGGTGATCGATCATCATGGTATTCGCCTTGCTCGTTTTCTTTTTCTTTTTTTCAAATTCTGATTTCATTTTGCTTCTCTCAATCATTAAGTATGATTGACTCGCCTTTCATATCATTTTGTTTTTTTGTATCATCACTTGAATGTCATCATCAAGTTTGATTGACTCATATCTCATATCGTTTCATTTTTTTGTATCATCTCGTATCTCATATGGTTTCATTTTTTTGTATCATCACTTGAATTATGACACTCAATATCACCCCTTGGCCTTAGATAGAAAGGAGTGAAGGTCACATATTAGGGTAGAAAGCTAATAGGGGTAGAATGTTATTTTGCCTTGTGATCATAGGTCTAATGATGCCATTATAGTTGTGTTGTTATTGCTTTTTAATTATCACATTATTTTGCTACTGTTATTGTTCTAGTCTTGAAAAATTTGCATTGTTTTTCTTTTTAGCCGCTATGCTAAATATGTTATTTTTCTCCCTTATTTAGGATTGATACTTTTGAGCTGGAGGTTTTTCGGAAACAACTTCTCTATCTTCATGAAATAGTAATAAAGTCTGCATACACTCTACCCTCATAGGATTGTTGTTATTCATATCACCCCTTGGCACGTCCCTTCCCAAAGTGAAGGTAGGAGAAAACCCATTAATTACCATGTCATATTGTAAGATAAAAAATTACTCACAAGAGCAAGCCTAACTTTCTTCCAAGGATTTGGTATAGAAGAAAAATGCACTCAACTACAACTTTCTGAAGAAAACAAGGAGAGTTCTTCTCTTTCTAATGGCCAAATAAGAAACATACAAATCATAATTTTATAAGGATTTGATTAAAAGAAAGATGAACTTGTGAAAGAAAATGATGGACCAATGTAAGAATTGTATTGATTTCTACACAACAAAAACAATATTCTAGCTTTAAAATTAAGACTCATCACAATTTTATCATCATCCACCATACTTCTTCCACATATCAACATAAAACCTCAAAGGATTAGGCAAAGAAATCCTCCATTTCTCTAAATCAGGCAATCCACCAGCAATAGCAACAGTACTATCTTCTTGCTTACTATTTCCAAGATTCAACACAAATACTTCTCCTTCAAAAACCTTGTTCATTGCCTTTAATGTCTCTTCCATTATCACTTTCCCATCTTTTCTAATATCCTCTGGTTCTACACAGCTCCCTCCAACATTCACCATTATCTTTCCTCCTTTCTTCAATTTCCCTTTCAATTTCTCCCATGTTTGTGGGTTCTGAAGCTCAGGTATCAAACACCCTTTACTGAACAAATCCACTATAAACCCAGAATACCCATCTTTCACACTGGCATTCAGTGCATTGCCAATATAGATGAAAAGACGATCTGGGTATTTTTTTTCAACTTTCGAAAGCCCAAAATATTCTCTTCCAACAGAGATTACAGATGGGTCTAGCTCGTATCCATGGATAACACCTTGTGGGTACAATTCAAGAATCAATTTCGCAGCCGACCCGGCTCCAAACCCGAGAATTCCTAACGGTCCAGGTGGTAAAATTGGGGGAAGAGTTGCAAAAACATCGTAATAGGCGTTGGTGATTGACTTGAAGAGGAATGATATGCTGTGGATGTTACCAGGTGCATCGAGAAGAAGGAGGCGGGCACCAGCTAATGGGTGGTCGGCTCTTCTAGAAACTTCTAGAACCCGCATATAATTATGTCTGGACTTGAATTTGACTAGGGTTTTGATATGTTCAATAGGGATTCCATCATCTCCTTCTTCTTCTTGGCTTGTGCGAGTGATGTATTTGTGATTTGACGCTTGGGTTGGATGGAATTTGAGAGTTATGGGGTTTTGAGGCTTGTGGTGGATTTTGAAGATTGTGGGTAAGGAAGAAGGAAGGAGGTGACATTGAAATGAGGGTTGGATTTGCATTTGTATGGAGGTTTTGAAGATTCGTGCTGACATGGCCACCTCCCTAAATGTTAAGTTGTTGGCAGAAAGAGTACATGCGGACGGCCGGTTGCAGTACAAGTAGATTTTACATTTTTGAAGGAAAAAGATGCACTTTGGAATTTTGGTGGAACTGATCTCGCACGATTACTACTAGAAAAAAAATGATTTTTTTTAAAGGATAAAATGTATGCAAATATTATTCATATTTTGTGAAGCAGATAGTTTATTTTTCAATAGAAGTTTCGACTCAAAAGAGGGATAAATAAAGCAGGATTAAAAGAAAATTTACAACAACAAAATAACAAGATAAACAGAGCAATAAAATACAAGATATTATGCTAATACTAAATAATATTACTAAGGAGAAGACTAAACTAACCCCTTGACTCTCCCCAACACTCAGCTACCGATTAGCCTTCTATTCTAATTCATAGTTTCCATACCTTTTTATCACGATTATATCTTATCTAATCACCTTGCTTCAATTCTTCTTCGATCTACCTCTTGCCCCTCCTAACTCCTGTTACAGCCAACCTCCCATCTATCTTGTTTCCCTCATTTTTTCCTCTATAAAAGTCACTCCCACCTTGCCCCATATACCTTCATTGCTAATCATATCACTCCTCATATATAGAGCATTCTCATCACAACTATATTCAATCTTTTATAGGTGAACATTCTTGACTGGCCAACACTCCGTTTCATGCAACAAAATAGGTCTAATTACCACTCTGTAAAACTTGCTTTTAAACCTTGACAACACACATTCTTTATTGCAAAGTACCCAGAGGCGAGCTTCTATTCCACCTGCCCTGCTCCAATATGCTGGAGCAACATCATCGTCAATCATTTGGAAAGAGTTGCAAAGAACCTCGTCGCCTAAAGAATAATTAAGATACTAATAGTGGCTAAATGATACTTAGAAGACTGATCAGCGATCACCGCCCTCTATTTAAGGAACCAAAAGATTAGCAATAATCTTGTTTTAAGAAATAATTGAAACTATTCAGTCTCAAATGTACATGGATAAATCCACAGAACTACACGGATAACTCTCACAGAACACCGATAATTTTGTATCTTATCAGCAGTATCCATAAGAACAAAGTGTGTCATGTCTGCATTGTGGTGAGCAGGTCCATTTACGAGAGACAGCATTACGCTCTCGCTTCAGCATTTGACTCATCAATCACTAATCTAAAACCAACTAACTGCAATCTACTATGACAACTCATTTTTCTACTTCCATTTTCAGCATAAGAGACATCAAAACAATTGCTCATGAGAGGCGAAGGTCAAAAATCAAGGCTTGTACTTTCAACCCAGAAAAAATATCAGTCATTGCATTTGAGAAGATGTAGAAGAGCTTGAACTAGGGATGATCATCAACCATGTCATCTGCATTGGCTTGGTCGTCAACATCCCTGCATAATAAGCCACAGCACTTTAAGCTAAATCTTTTACAAGGCTAGTCCCACAACATTCATTTGCACATTACAAGTTAGGTGCAAACCAGCAAGTCTTAGAAAGTAATGACTTCCCAAAAATGTGAAGACACGAGCAGATACGCAGATGAGCGTAAAAAACAATCAAATATATTTGAAACTTCACAAAGGTACTTAATGCAACTTGAGGCCATACCTCATGTCAGATGATTCTACTGGAGTAAGATTACTATCAGAACTTCGCTGTCTAGGTTTGTCATCTTCATCAGCATCAGACTCATAACCATCACCATTCCATATCCGTGGTTTAGGCCTTCGATCCATATTTTCCTCTTTCTGCAATCAGAAATTCTAGTATAAGATGGGGTTATACATGTAGAGGTTTACTGATCAAGGTGCCACTAACCTCCTCTGGAACTTCTGTTGTAGAAGGAGTGGTTTGAAATGGCACACTAGGTGCATGAGGTAATTGTGAGATTTGCTCAAGCAATATGTTCCTGCAGCCACCAAGTATTTATTTCAAGTAACGTCTAAATAATTTTCTCTATAGAAGAAAAAAGGGAAGAGGGAAACAATTGTCCGAGTTCAGCAGTTGCTTGAAGAAGAATGTGAGGAACGTATGGATAGAGAGAAAATGTATGTCTCAGATGATATTTCAAAAAAAAAAATGTTTAAAGAGTGAATAGTTGCCCATCATTAACAAAAAATACACAGAATCAACCAATATTCTTGCTTCTATTAGGAATGTATTATACTAGTATAATTTAGTTACAGACAAAATCACAGAATTTGTCTCATATACACCACTGAGGCACCAATTTGATGGACCCATATCAGGGATAATCTACTATCAACTTATGTCACCTGTCGGAAAGTAAAATATATTCAACATCATTTTATTCAGCGCCAAAAGAATGCATAAAATGCGCTAGGAAAAGGATGTTTGACTAACACATCTCAGAAAATAAATTAGGTTAGCATTTGTGACAGCTGCTGATGGGAAAGCCCTCAAACTACAGCAAGTAGTACAATAGTAAAATTACCTGATCTTCTCAAGATCCCTAGGTGAATTTTGATTCTCCATGGGGCTTGGTTCAACATGAAGAGTATAATCTGGGCCAAAATACTCATAATATTCATTGTAAGGCAATTTATTTTCAGGTTCTACCCCAACTGCAACTGCTGTCTGCAACAAAGAAAAGCAGTTGATACTAAGCACATATTCTAAACAAACAGTAGTCATAGTAGAGAATCTGAAAGACAGGCGCAAAAGAACAAGATAGGAAGACGAGAGAGAGAGAGAGAGAGAGAGAGAGAGAGAGAGAGAGAGAGAGAGAGAGAGAGAGAGAGAGAGAGAGAGAGAGAGAGAGACCTCATAGCACCAGCACCTAGCGACATTTCTTATAGTATAACCTCCACCACCCAATACCATCAGAGGGACATTGAAGGATCTGAGGTACCTAAGGCAAGCAGCATGGCCCTTGACAGACAAGTTGAAGCAACCCAACCTGTCTCCAGCCAGTGAATCAGCCCCACACTGAAGAACAACAGCATCAGGTTGGTAGACCTCCATGACTTTTTGTATTGTGGGACGAAATAATCTACCGAAACTTTCGTCATCCATCCCATCATTCAATGGGACATTTAGGGCATAGTACTTCCCCTGATTTGCGCCAATGTCCTTGATGTGCCCCGTACCAGGAAAGAAGTCCCCAAACTTATGGAAAGATACTGTCATGACTCTATCTGTGGTGAAAAAAGCCTCCTCAACACCATCACCATGGTGAATATCAATGTCTATGTACAACACACGCTGCAGAGAAACACTCAGCATTTCAGAGGAACTGTAACTCAGAACAAGCTCTAATCAAGGCAGAAAAAGTGAATCAAAGGAAAAGATGCTGCAAAGCTATAGTTTATAATTGTATGCAACAGCGTTCACACTACAATTATTCAGATTCTATTATTAATATATTTGATCGGTAGAAAATAACAAGTGATCAAGATTAACTAAGTTCCACTTCCTAAAAATCGTACAGTGTAGTACTTAACCTAGTAATTATTAAGTAGCAGTAAAACGAGAGGAGTTCTTAGGAAATATCGTGTACATATAGTTGGAACTAGATTGCAACTTGAGGTTGAACATGTCAATATTTCTTTTGATTTGCTAAATGCTTCCATAGAGATGGAACAGATCTGTCCCAAGTACTACAAGGATAACAAGCAGCATTTTCATATTTCTCCAGCATAGATTTGGCAAAATCAAATTGAAGTTTATTAGAAAACTTCCATACCTTTAATTACTCTTAAAGACAGTAACATTTACCCCTTAACATCACACTTCTCTGAAGTTACACCAAATGCTACAATCTGAACCAGCCAATTGACAAGGATATGAATCATGAGCATCATACGCTTACCTTTATTAGTCCTCACCCTCCTCAAAATGGTTGGCCAAACACTTATACAAAAGGGCAGGGTCACGTACCATATTCACACTGAAACTTCGACCGCAGAATGTAGACAAGCAACAAAAACATACCGAGTGTAATCCCACAAGTGGTTCTAGGGAGGCTAGGGGATTACACATACACACACAAAAAAAAAGAGTGTAAAATATGGTCTCATTTCAACTAAACCATGACTGTGGATTACACATGCACATCCATCCTGAATGCCACCGGGAAATATATATTACCACGGGGAAAAAGGGAATGATATATGAAAACCAGATTAAACACATTTTTCAAACCTTCAAAGGAAGTTATGGATTTAGGACAATGTATTTTTGAGCTTATTATTACAAAAAATTGATTAAAGAGTAAAGAGATGAGTATCAGAAACATTGAGTTATAGCATTGTAATCAAATGCAACTTCAAAAACTTTAAACAAAGTTCGGCATGTACCAAGGTCGTCTCAACAGGATTGGGGAAGCCAAAATTCATAGCCAAACATATAAATTGAATAACAATAACATAATCAGTGTAATCCAACAAGTGAGGTATGGAGAGGGTAGGATGTATGCACACCTTATGAAGTAAGAATGTAAAACAATGTAAATTTTCAATGAAAAATATAATATAAAGTTAAAATAACAAAACATAGCTCAAGAATTTGAGAAGTTGATATGATGACGAAATAGTATTCCGCAGAATTGGATATAATGATATTGAAATAGGGTTGACTTATTGCAGTCCTTGAAATTTGAAGAAGACACCAAAAAAACAAATCTAATCCTTTTGTAAAGGAAGGTAGACATCAAATTTTGTGAGACTCTACTAGACGAGTCCAATTTCAGTTAGGGTTCTTGGAGGCTACTCTATCCTAAACTCTAGCTCATGCCTATATAAAGAGTAATATATTCTCTCGAAAAGGCATCTCGAATATCCCATAATTCTTGGGTATTCATAAAGAGATCGAGATCTCGAAAATTCCATAAATTCATTGAATATTCACAAAGAGATCAAGGTGTGGCCAATCGACAAGGATATGAATCATGAGCATCATGCTTAACCTTAGTACGCACCCTCCTCAAAATGGTTTGCTGAAAACTTATACACAAGGGCAGGGTCATTTACCATATTTACACCGATTTTTTTTTCATTCATAACCAAATATTCATTACAAATAGAGCAGGGATGGACTCTTGCTACCTCTCTTTACACTATCTTTCTTCCTATTCATTACGACATACAATTCAAGAAAATCCTAAGTTATTAAATTATCAAGATGTCTATACTCTAGGGATACTGCTTGTGTACAGGTATCCATCGTGCCATATGCTGTCCTCGTATATGAATATGCATCACTATCTCCCTTAAGACCATTTCTGGGCACATTCTCCCCTTCTGAAATCTGATTCTATTCCTTTCCCTCCATATGACATAGACTAGCATGACAAGTAACAACATACCCAGTGTAATCCCACAAGTGGGTTATGGGGAAGGTAGGGTGTATGCAGACCTTAACCCGACCTCATGGAGGTAGAGAGGCAGTACCCGAAAGATCCTAGGCAAATGTAGACAAGTAACAGAAAGTTAAAAGCACCCATATTAAGTACATGATGGTATCATCACTTCTATTCCATAGTTCAAGAAGCCATCCAATCCCTCCCCACCCCCAAGATAAGTTATCCCGCGATTTCATCCCAACCAAAAATGGGATAAACTCATCCTAAAATTAATCCTAGGATTAGTTATCCCTTATCTCTCCTACCAAACGAGCCCCTAAGAGAATAAAAATAATGAAAGGAGAATGAACAAGGTAACTATAGAAATAATAATGTGGATTCATGTAAATAGTCAGGATATAAATGAAGCAACAAAATAGGTAGCCACGTAAGAAAGCATAATACAATTATCTAAAAACTATTTCATTTCTCAATTATTACAAGGATTCCCACATTAAATAAGGTAAAAGGTAATTATACTTTCTATCCAAAAATTATTTTCAAATTTAACAGTAAGTGAGATTTTTTTTAGTGGCCTTATAGCCGAGCCGGCCATGGCATGTACGTTGTTATGAATCTATTCACGATGTAAAGAAAGAACCAAAATGAAAATGAGAATATTAGCAAGTAAAAGTTTATACCTTGTGGACTTTGAGGAGCTCAAGAATACCAAGAACGATATCATTCACATAGCAAAATCCAGAAGCTTCACTTTTCTTTGCATGGTGCAGGCCACCAGCCCAGTTGATCGTTATATCAGCATCCTGCCGATTAAGCTTAACAGCAGCCCCAATAGATCCACCAGCAGAAGCTTGACAAAACCCGAAAAGTCCATCGAAAACAGGGCAATCCTCACCAACATTAAATCGTTTCAGATGACGCGCGTGGGTATGGTCATGAAGAGTCTCCGGTGAAACGGAAGAAAGGAAATCAACATAGTCCGGCGAGTGAAAACGGCGGATATCATCCGCTCCGGCTGGAAAAGGGCGACTGATTTCCATACGCCGGTGTAGGTAGTAGTGTACGATGAGATTGTGGGCCATGCGGATACGGTGAGGCTTCATCGGATGACCTTGGCCGTAGTAATAGTCGCCGATGGTAGGTTCATAGAAGTAAGAGACACGGCGCTTCCTCGCGTCGGTACCGGTGGATGGAAGCGATGCGCCGCCGTCTACGACGGAGGAGTCCATGGGCCACTACCTTTTTTGGGCTCGGAGTGATACTGATGATGAAATTTGGGAATTCCGTTAGACTCGCAGTCACTATTGAGTCCAGGAGAATCACCCGAGAAAAATACTCTCCTTTTTATAGGGGCAATTTATGAGAATATACATCCAACCAATAGTCTTCAACTTCTAACCCTCTTAAAAGGAATTTAAACAATAGCCTCTACTTGAGGAAATCCTTACAGCAAAATGGGAGACACGATTATTGATTTTTTTAGCTTTTTCTCACAAAAATGCATTTACAAGAAAAAAAAGACTTTTTCAAGGTACTTGTACGCTATCGGGACATTAGAAAATACTTAAATTTAGAGAATGATTTTTATTTCTTGCGTAAAAGCGATTATAATTTAAATACGCTGTAATTTATTAGAAAGGATGAAAACAAATCTATAACGCTATCAAAAACTACTTGTATTGTTCAACTATTCATAATTTGTTTCTAATACTTTGTAAAGAATCATTCTTATAACTTACAAAACAATATTCTATTGCTTTTAATTAAAAACAAAACGATACTAAATTATTATTTAAGAAGATAATTAAATTTGATCATGATTAAATAATTAGTATTTCTTTTATAAGAAAATAAGTTATTTAATATAATTATAACTTTTGTCCAACAGAGAATACATTTCACTATCTTCATTTATTATAACTTATTAAAATATCCTGAGCTCCTGCCTCACAAAATTAACTTGCTAATATGTGGCTATCAATTCAAACATGAAATTCAAGTCACATTTCAGGCCATGAACGAAAAGTTTCAACCTAATTCAAAAGCGGGCCTTGTAGGTTTCAGCATCAAATGAATCCAATTCATTTTTTTCCTTCTCAAATAACACCCTTCAAAACTTGGCCAATTGCTAAAAAATTGGGATGTCTCAAATAACTTTTTTCTTTCAATTTATTGGTATTTTATATTAAAAAAAAAAATTAGGACAAAAGAAAAAGGATTGACCTGGTTATATATTTATTTAAATGGAATAATTATTTCTAATGTTATGAAATGACGTAATGTTTAGAGGGTGAAAAAGAAGGGAGAAAAGAGGGAGGAAGAAATAAGTGAATAAAGAACAAATAGAGAAAACGAAATAACAGAAATACATATGAAAAACATACATTAAATATGTAAATAAATGAAAATCATAATTTATTCTATATATTTTTGTGTAATTTATTTGTAGCAGTCTTTATTTACTTTCCCCTTTTATTCATTTAATTTAGTTTTCTTTTTTGTGACACGATAAAATAAGAAAAATCTATAGAAGTACAAATGTCGATACATTTTTTAAGGGAAAATATCAATATTTATCAATTTTAATACAATGAAGAATCAAAGAGTTAAGTGTGTGAGAAATAAAATTATGGTAATTTTGTAAGTATCATTGTATAAAGATTGACAAATAATATTGGATTTTGTATCATTATATTTTTTTCGAAAAAAGAATAATCTATGGTAAACTTATAACTAAATATCTTAAATTAATCTTTGTTAAAGAATATTTGAAAACATCAAACTATGTAATTGTGAGAAAAAAATGAAAAGATAAAAAAATACGTGTGACTGCTTATTTTTTATGGTTATTCTTAAGATTCAAATATTAGATAAAAATATTTCATAGATTTAATAAGATGTTTTAAATCGCGCGAGCATGAAGCAGGAATAAGTTCCCTAATAATAATAAGAAGAAAAACTAGATAACGATCGATCAATGACTGAATCAGAATTTTCATTAAGGGGATTATAAATATAAAAAGGTAAACAATCCAAGGAGGTTCAACATACATCTACTATATATACATAAAAAATAATTTTGTCCGTGTATATATATAGTGTATTTTTTCGATAAAAGGAGTTCAGATGTACCCCTTCCGGTACCCTAGCTCCGCTCTCTTGCTCGACTATCTACTAATCTTCTACCCTGGTTTTCGACATGTATCCTCCTATTCATGTCCTCAATAAGCTATAAGTGTGACATATTGTGTCATATCATATTACCTCTAGCTCTAATACGAAACATTTACATTGGATTAAGATATTGGGTACATAATTATACAAAACTTTTAATTATGAATCAAATCAACTCTAGCTCTAATATGAAACATTTGATATTCCACATGCTAATTGAGTATAAATATACTTCAATTAAATTCTTGCATTTCAATTCATATAATCAAAGACTAATTTAGGACCAAACATGTAACGTGTTAGTTGTTAGCTAATCACTCAAAAAGAAATTGTGTGCATGAATAAAAACACAAAATTGAGTGTCCAAAAACAAAAGAATTATTGTCTGCAGCTAAGTAGTTGACATAATCATTCTTCATTCTTTGGTTAGTACATAAGATATGTCTGGTCAAATAATTACATCTTAACTTCAAACTAAGGTTACTATCCTTATTATAAAATGTTTGATTACTTTTAAGATTCCATATGGTCCCAAAGCCCTTTTAGTTTCCATCCAATATTCCATCTTTCATAATAATCCATTTGCTTCAAGTCCAAAATTGTTATATTAGAGTGCCTTAAGAAGAAGAAAAAACCCTTCTTCTTTCCCTAATCCTCCAATTTAGTAATTGATTGTTTGTTTACTAAATATTCATATTCGCCATCATAAATACCAATTTAGTTATGATTTGACACAACTTTAATTATCTACAAATATAGGTCCACCGCCCTGGTCCCTGGCCCTAATTACTTCAAATGTATTAGATCTATTTTTTCTTTTCAATTTCAAATTCATGTAGTTAGCTTCTACAAAAAGGTTTATGGATGTGGATAGATGTGGCAAATGAATGGTTTTGTCTGAATTTGGGCCGATCAAAATGAGATGAGTTAATAAATGAGTGACTTATAAATCTGCCCAAAAGTTACTTGGGTTGAAATGAGCTAAGATGTGGGTTAAAACTCAATCCGCCTAATACGAGTTTTAAATTATTTTTTTTATTTATTATAGTTATATATAACATATCAAATAAAACAATGTCTTTTTGAAAGTATTTTGACGAGGTTTCTCATGGATCAATTTGGGCTAGATATTGGCCTAAATTTTAAGGGTAACTTAAATAAATCCCACTAGTTTAGGATCTAATTACCTAGATACATGCTAATTTGCAATATTACGAATTTTATCAGATTTTGTACTTCAGATACATGTATCTGGTGCGTCCAGATATTTTTAGATACATGTATCTCAGATACATGAGGTCAAAATTAGGTGTAATTTATTCTAGATACACTGTATCCAAGTGAATTCAGATGTATCTGAGCTATATAGACAAATATCGCTCGCCTCCCTCCTATCTCGCTCACCACTCTCCTATCTTTCTCGCGTATCTAATATCTCAGTACATATATCTAGTATAATTCGCATGTATCTGAGATACATAACCAATTCTTGCTCGACTCCCTTCTGTTCTCACTCGTCTCTCTCTATTTCAGTGTATCTGAAAGCAAAACAAAACATGTATGTAGATGTATCTGACTTAAAATTTGATATTAAATTATTAATTAGTGAAACAATATGTAATTAATTCAAACTATATAGAGAATTAGTAAATATGGTAGGAATGCTCCTTTCTTTCCGGTCTTTCCTACCCTGACTTTCTCGCTCTCATTTCTCATATTTTTATATTGTTTTCGATATGCTTGGCTCTACTGACCTATGTCTTGTTTTCCTTGTTTCTTCTCTCTTGTTCTTCTCTTTTAAGTCGAGGGTCTTTCGGAAACAGCCGTCCTACCTTTCAAGGTGGGGGTTAGGTCTGTGTACACTCTACCCTCTCCGGACCTCACATGGTGGGACTATACTGGGCTTGTTGTTGTTGTTGTTTCAAACTTTAATGAGTTGAAATGGTTTAGGCTGAGTTAACAAATACGCCAGTAAATAATCAACCCAAACTTGAGTTGGTTGAGCTAGTTATGATTTCATGGATTAATTTATCATTTCTAGAGTAGAGAGAAAAATAATTTTCTCCTAATGCCAAAGAGGAGTAGAGAGGGAAAGAAAATAGTAGATTATATATGAAAGAAATATTTTCATGGAATAATAATTTAGGGATTAAAGTTCAAAGGTAACATGACAAATAGCCTATTTGAGGCGCTTTTATTTTATATATTCTCGTATTCCTAATGCAACTTAATTATTATAATTCCTCATTCTATATATCCGTAAGCATTATATGGCTTTGTACATACATAAGCATTCTAATTTGTTTGTCTCTAAAACAATATTAATGTTATAAAACACATTAACTTAACAATTAATTAGACAGAAAGATAGTGTATGAAAGAAAGAACGGAAGAGAGAAAAGAGGAATTGCCGTGTATGTATATTCTATGCTTTCTTTGTGTTCTATTTTTTTTTTTACATTCCAAGAATGGCCATATATATATAGTAATAGGAGGAGAAGACAAGTGAAAGAAAGTTGTCAAGTTGCTAATTAGTGGATCTAGAAATGACATCCATTATGCTAATTAGTGGATCTAGAATGGACATTCACTACTCTTTAACACTCCCCCTTGGATGTTCATGTAAAATGTGCCTCATTAAAACCTTACTAGAAAAAAACCCAGTGGAAAAAAGCATAATGAAAGAAAAAGAGTATACATATCTGGTAATACGTCTTGAGTGCTGCCTCATTAAAAACCTTACCAGAAAAACCCAGTAGGACAAAACCTTGGTTAAGGAAAAAAGAGTGCAGCGCGTATTTTTTTACTCCCCCCGATGAAAACTTCATTTGATATTTTGGATACAACGCATTCCAACCCTATATCTCAGCTTCTCAAAAGTTGATGTTAGTAATGCCTTTGTGAATAAATCTGCAAGATTATCATTTGAACGAACTTGTTGTCCATCAATATCACCATTCTTCTGAAGATCATGTGTGAAGAATAATTTTGGTATAATATGTTTCGTTCTATCTCCTTTTATGAAGCCACATTTTAATTGAGCTATGCACGCGGCATTGTCTTCGAATATAACTGTGGGTGCTTTAACATTATTTTCCAGGTTGCATCTTTCTTTGATGAACTGTATCATCGACCTCAACCACACACATTCTCTACTTGCTTCATGAATTGCTATTATTTTAGCACGATTTGAAGAATTAGCAATAATAAACTGCTTTGTAGATCGCCATGATATAGTAGTTCCTCCGTGTATAAATAGATAACCTGTTTGAGATCGAGCTTTATGTGGGTCTGATAAATAACTTGCATCTGCATAACCAATAAGGTCTTCGCAACCTTTGTTAGTATAAAACAAACCCATATCAATAGTATCATTCAGGTATCGCAAAATATATTTGATACCGTTCCCAATGCGAAGTTTGTAGATCGCCATGATATAGTAGTTCCTCCGTGTATAAATAGATAACCTGTTTGAGATCGAGCTTTATGTGGGTCTGATAAATAACTTGCATCTGCATAACCAATAAGGTCTGCGCAACCTTTGTTAGTATAAAACAAACCCATATCAATAGTACCATTCAGATATCGCAAAATATATTTGATACCGTTCCAATGCCTTCGCATTGGGGATGAAATATACCTTGCTAGCAAATTGACAGAAAATGTTATATCAGGCCTAGTTGCGTTAGCAAGATACATAACTGCGTCAATAGCACTAAGATATGGTACTTCAAGACCAAGAATTTCTTCATCCTCTTCTAGAGGTCGAAATTGATTTTTTTCCACTTCAAGTGATCGAACAACCATTGGAGTATTTAATGGATGTACTTTGTCCATGTAAAATCTTTTTCAGATTTTTTCAGTGTAAGCAGATTGGTAGACAAAGACCCTATCTGCTAAATGTTTAATTTGCAGACCTAGACAAAGTTTTGTCTTTCCATGGTCTTTCATCTCAAATTCTTTCTTTAGATACTCAATCTCCTTTTGGACCTCTTCAGGGGTTCCAATGAGATTTATGTCATCAACATAAACGGCAAGTATAACAAACTCTGATTCTGTTTTCTTAATAAAAACACATGGACAAATGACATCATTTATATAACCTTCATTTATTAAGTACTCACTAAGGCGATTATACTACATACGCCCTGATTATTTTAGACCATATAATGATCTTTTCAGTTTTATTGAGTACATCCCTCGAGACTTATTACATGCTTTAGGCAATTTTAATCCTTCTAAAATTTTCATGTAAATTTCATTATCAAGTGAACTTAAAAGTAAGTTGTAACTACATCCATTAGATGTATTTCAAGATTTTTATGTACAGCTAGACTGATGAGATATCGAAATGTTATTCCATCCATAACAGCTAAATATGTTTCTTCATAGTTTACCCCGAGTCTTTGAGAGAATCCTTGTGCAACAAGGCGTGCCTTATATCTTACAATTTTATTTCTCTCATTTCGTTTTCGCACAAAAATCCATTTATAGCCAACTGGTTTCACATCTTCAGGGGTTTGGACTGCAGGTCCAAAAACCTCACGTTTAGCAAGTGGGTCTAATTCTAATTGAATTGCCTTTTGTCATTCTGGCCAATCACATCTACATCGACATTCTTCGATAGATTTAGGCTCAAGACTTTCACTATCTTGCATGAGGTTAAGTGCAATATTATATGTAAAAGCATTATCAACCGTGATTTTCGATCGATCTAAATTTATCTCATCATCGGTAGAACTTATTGAAAGTTCTTTATTTACTTGAGTCTCGGGTTCACTGATTTCTTTAGGAATATCAGGATTAATCAAATCTTGACCTTCTTCAGGAGGTTCTTGTGTAGCATCATCTTTATTATTTCTCGCGCTTTTCTTTCTAGGATTTTTGTCCTTTGAACCCAATTGTCTACCATACTTCAGACGTGTTTGGGATTCAGAAGCTATAATACTAGTAGATGGTCCTTTTGGGACATCAATTCGGATAGGCACATTCACTGCAGGGATATGTGACTTAGTTATCCGTTTCAAATCAGTAAATGCATCTGACATTTAATTTGCTATTCTCTGGAAGTGGATGATCTTCTGGACCTCCCGCTCACATGTGTGGGTGCGTGGATCAAAATGAGATAGTGATGAAATTTTCCACGCAATTTCTTGGTCGGGTTCCTTTTTCTCTCCCCCTAATGGCGAAAAAGTTGTTTACCGACAATCTGCAAATCGAGCAGTGAATAAGTCTCCAGTCAACGGTTTAAGGTATCTAATTATGGAAGGTGAGTCAAACCCAACATATATGCCCAACCTTCATTGAGGGCCCATATTTATACGTTGTGGTGGTGCTACAGGCATATATACCACATAACTAAAAATTCTTAGATGGACTATATTTGGCTCATGACCAAATACTAATTATGAAAGAGAGTATTTATTATAATGTGTCGGTCTGAGACATACAAGTGATACTGCATGAAAGATAGCATGACCCCAAACAGTAATTGACAATTTTATTTTCATTAGTAGAGGTCTTGCTATCAATTGTAGGCGCTTTATAAATGACTCTGCAAGGCCATTTTGAGTATGAACATGAGCAATAAGATGTTCAATTTTTATCCCAATTGATAAGCAATAATTATTAAAAGCTTGGGATGTAAATTCTCCATCATTATCAAGGCGAATAGCCTTAATTGTATAATCTGAGAATTGCGCTCTCAATCTTATTATTTATGCTAACAACTTCGCAAACGTTAGGTTGCGAGATGATAACAGGCACACATGAGACTATCTAGATGATGCATCTATTAGGACTATAAAATATCTAAACAATCCACTAGGTGGATGAATAGGTCCACATATATCTCCATGAATACGCTCTAAAAAGCAGGAGATTCGATGCCGACCTTCAAGATCAATGGTCTGGCAATTAATTTTCCTTGATAACAAGCAGCACATGAAAATTTATCATTCGTAAGAATCGTCTGGTTCTTTAACGAATGTCCAGTTGAATTTTCAAGGATTTGTCTCATCATTATTGATCCAGGATGACGTATTCGATCATGCCACACAAATGTATTTAGATCAGTAAACTTCTGGTTTACGATTATATGTGCTTCAATTGCACTAATTTTTGCATAATATAGGTCAGACGACAAAGTTGGTATTTTTTCAAAATATATTTCTGGCCTGAGACACTCTTGGTTATACCAAGATATTCAGTATTCATTTCATTTAGTGTCTCAACATGATATCCATTTTTGCGGATATCTTTAAAACTTAACAAGTTTCTTGGGAATTTAGAAAAGAATAGTGCATCTTCTATAATAATTTTTGTCCCCTTAGGTAGAATTATAGTAGCTCTTCCGTAGCCTTCAATCATTTTTGAATTACCAGAAATTGTAGTAATATTTGCTTTTCTCCTAAGCAAGTTGGAAAAATATTTTCCGTCTTTAAAAATGACATGAGTTGTTCCACTGTCAATTACATAAATATCCTCGTGATTGATCATTGATCCAAATAAAATTTGAGGCATATCCATATTTTTCTTCAAAAAAAAATAAAGTTAATATTATAATTAAAACATAGTCCATTACACAAATTTTATTTATTTACACTGATTAGAAAAATTCAAACATACATTTAGTACAGATAAAATAAAAATAAAAAGAAAATGATTTAAATATTATTATTCTTATCAATATTCATATTTTCTTCTGGAAAATTAAAGAAATCAGTACATTCAGATGCATAGGCTTAATATTATCCTCAAAGATAAAATTTATCTCTGAATTATTTTCTACTCTTTTTAAGGACACTTGATATAGCTGAACCAAGGGTTTTGAGGACCGGCAAGTCCGCGACCAGTGTCCCATATCTCCACATCTATGACATACACTTTCTGAATTTTTCTTCAGTAAAGCTTTTGGTCTTTTACTTTGCCTTTTATATTGCTGATCATTTCTCGGTGCCAGCCGAGCATCATGATTATAATATATTCTTTGACCATGACTACGACCACGACTGGGTCATGGCTTCTTTCGCGTTGGTTATAATTTGCCTGATTCACTTTAGGGAGTGGCAAAGAACCAACGGGTCGACTATCATGATTTTTCATTAATAGTTCATTGTGGCGTTCAACAATAAGAAGGTGAGATAATAATTCAGAATATTTTTTAAAATTTTCTTTGCGATATTGCTGCTTCAGGAGCATATTCGCAGGTAAAAATGTGGAGTATTTTTTTCTAGTTTATCTTGCTCAGTTATTTCGTCTCCGCATAAATTTAACTGAACTATAATTTTAAACAAGGCAGAATTATATTCAGTTATATTTTTGAAATCCATTAATTGCAAGTTTAGCCAATCATGACGTGCTTGTGGAAGCATGACCAATTTCAGGTGGTCATATCTTTCTTTTAAAATTTTCCACAATTTAAGGGGGTCTTTTAATGTGAGATATTGTAATTTTAGCCCCTCGTCAAGATGGTGGTGGAGAAATATCATGGCTTTTGCACGATCTTGACTAGATGCCGTATTTTCATCTTTGATGGTGTCTGCCAGACCCATTGATTCTAAATGAATTTTGGCATCAAGTGCCCATGATGAGTAGCTTTTTTCCAAAAATATCAAGTGCAACAAATTCAAGTTTTGAAATATTAGACATTTTAAGAAAAATAAAATTCTTACCCTTTTTGTTACCTTCTAAAAATATAGCTCAAAGCAATGGAGGCTCGTGCTGATAACGTGTTATAAAACACACTAACTTAACAATTAATTAGACAGAAAGATAGTGTATGAAAGAAAGAACGGAAGAGAAAAAAGAGGAATTGTCGTGTATGTATATTCTATGCTTTCTCTGTGTTCTGTTTTTTTTTTTTTTTTTACATTCCAAGAATGGCCATATATATATATAGAAATAGGAGGAGAAGACAAGTGAAAGAAAGTTGTCAACTTGCTAATTAGTGGATCTAGAAATGACATTCATTATGCTAATTAGTGGATCTAGAATGGACATTCACTACTCCTTAACAATTATATTTTTCTAGAAATATTGCAACTCCATTTAAGAGCATTTGCTATACACACTCTCTAATTAACTTTAAATTTCTCATTTTATTTTTAACCGAATAACATATAGTCACCTAAATATCTGTGATTTATTTTAAATCATAAATTTCAAAATATTTTTCATAAAGTTGGTATCCACTATCCAAGTCAAAACACGTCACATGAAAACTATTGAAAAGGTATGGTGTGGGAGTATTTGTAATCTTACGTAGTTACGTACTGCATAATTCAATTCAAAAATGACAAAGTTAAGTAATATTGATCTTTTCCAGGTAAAAAAAGTCACCAATAATTCCTACGATTTTTCAAGGTAGGGCCCTATGAACTATGTAAAATCTAATATTTATGGGGCTAATTTTCAAGTTTGGTTTGGTGGGGGAGGGGGGAGGGGAAGGATATTAGTAACGATTTTTGAACAAACTAGCTACACTTTGTATTACCTAGCTACTTGTACAATATTGGGTATGGTTGGAACGGAGGAAATATTAATTTCTAATTTTTTCCATATTATTTGGCTTAAACGTTTTGACAAAATATTTTTTAAAATAAATTTATTTTTCTCCAATTTAAATAAAATGAGTTATCTGTTAAAAGAAGCTAGGAAAAATATTTTTCTAAATTCTCTTTCAGCCTCACCCCTATCCACACCTAATCCACCCAAATTCTCTTGACCCCTAGCCCCTCAACCTACCACCTTGTAACGCAACCCACCCCACCCTTGATTGACTCGAAACTCAACTCGATATTGGCGAATCTGAGACCAGCCCCAACTTAGGATCCAACCCGAGATTCAACCCTAGCATGACCCTAACAAGGGATCTGACGCTTGATTCGAGACTCTCCTCGACCTAGTACCCTATCCAGATCTGAAACAGTTACTCGACCTGAGACCTTAATTACCTTGAATCGACAAAGGACCAAACCCCTGATATCGACCTAGTTACAAGTTGGTGTCAAGTTCGGGTCTCACTGTTGGAGTTTCATCTCGTGGTTGGGTCGAGTCGAGTGTTAGAGTCTCGTCTCGTGCTTGGGTCAATTCAAGTATTAGGTAGGAGTTATGTCTTGGAGTCAGGGTTAAGTCTCGAGGTTGCGTCTCAGGGTCAGGTGTTGGGGTTGGGTCTCGAGGTCGAGGGTCAAGGTTGGGTCTTGAGGTAAGGGTCAAGTCTCGAGGTTGGGCCTTGTTTGAGTTTGGGTCTCAGGGTTGGGTCCCACGCGCGAGGTCTAGTCTTAGGGTTCGGTATTGGGGTTGGTGTTAGGTCGGGGTCGGACAAGGGTGACTAGGTTATAGTGTATTTATCTGTATTATACCTAAATGCTTTTTGAATAATAGCTTCTTGTTACTAATCGAACACCCGAAAATAAGTAAGAAAACCACTTATTTTTTAGATATTGAATCCCCTTTGGCTTACATTATATTATTTATACATTATTAAAGCTATTTTATAATATGTATATATATATATATAGTAGATGTTGATTTTTTTTTGATTTTTTCATATATTATTTTGAACTCTGTTAATGAAAATCTAGATTCGCTATCTTTTAAGGACAAATTGGGTTAACTTTTGAATAGAAAAAATCATGATACATAAGTTTTCCGCACTACATAGTATTAGTTTGTTTTCAAGTTCTCATAATGTATCTTGAAAATATTTTTTTTTTTGTTGCTGATGAGAATGACTTTGCATGCAAGCAATACGTACTCTTGGAATATTTCCAACTAAAATTCCTATACGTAGCTTGCTGGTTTCTGTTCCTTTTTCGCCCCACCAAGAAAATGTCCACTTATAAAGACTGTACAGAGCCAATTAGATCACCCAAATCCTTTTCGACGTTTTCTTGGTTTAAGAGTCAAATTTATATGCACGGACCCTAGTCACTTTTTTTAAATTTTTGTGTCGGTCGATCTTCATATATATTATTCATTTTCACTCTCATCCACAAATGTTATTTATATATATATATATATATATATATATATATATATATATATATATATATAACAACCATCTAAAAATCGTCATCGCGATAGATCGTATTCTTTCGCTTTCAAATCTCAATTGGATATTTTGAGTTTGAATTTTGAGAAAAAAATTGATAGAGAGCAGGCACATACGGATTTGCATGACGATAAATTAACTCAATTATTATTTTATATTAACTTGAGGTCATAATACAAATACTGAATCCATATATCTTTAGTACCTACTTTTCCACTTAAATTTAAGTGGGCATTTGAATTAATCGAGTTAATGTATTCTGAATACAACATAATAAACCTACCTACGTAGATAAATGACTAAAAAGTCGTCCAAATGCACTAAATTTCCTTTTATTTCACTTTGCGTAACGTCTTCCTTCAAGGTTGAAAAACTTGGCTCTTTAATTTTTCCTATCGAAAAAAATGGTCCCAGAAGATGGAAACATCATGCAGAAAATAGTTAAAAGTAATTCTTCCTTTTTATTCGAGAATGTGATACTGAATCTTTTTAGAAAAAAAAAATGACTGTCAAACAAAAACAAGAAATGGTCCAATATAATCTCCACATGACCTCATTTGAGGTTACAGGAAAGGTCCCCTATTCATGATGTCCTACAGTACTATTGTTAATGAAATTGATCCTAAGACTATAGTAACACTCATAAAACTCATTCATAATTAATGTATAATTTCTTAGATAGCGGATTTCGAATTTAAAATTTATAGGTTTTGAATTTGAAATTTATGGAGTCCTAAAATTTATCATATGTACATGTTTCGTGATTTTTTTTTTAAAAAAAATCTACAAGATTTGAAACAAAGTTATGAATTGGACAAAATCTTTTGCATATGATTTGAAATGGTGAACTTGAAGTAGAGTAGAGACCAATGATCAATCTTGCAGTCATTTGACCGACTATTGAAAGATAAAGCTTGCATCCAGAAGGTTATGTAATGTTGTAACATCGAATTTATTTGAACTCAATATTTTTAGCGCAAAGTATAAATATATATATTTATAAAAAAAATTGTTAAAATTGCAACATATAATAGGTATAAACTCATAATTTTAAAAATGGAACTTAAATCTTAGATCCATTTCTGCTTGCATTTGTTTTCCTTATTATATAGTGGTCCCATCTCTTTGCCCCAATAATATTGACCTTAGAGCCTATTTGGATAAGCTTTTTTAAAGTTGTTTTTTTTAAGTTGGAAATCTCAGTTTTTCACTTTCAACTTTTTTTAAGTTGGTTTGTTTTAAAATGAGTTTTTAAAAACACTTTTTTCATTTACCCAAATACCATAAAAGAACTTTAAAACTATTTTAACTTAAAAAATACTTAACATAAGTCTATCCAAACGTGCTCTTAATCTTGATGGATAGAGTTAATTACTCAATTCTTATATTGGTGAAATGCAAAAATGTAGTGTATGTGAATAAAGTTCCATATTAATAGCTGATAAAATTGAGAAGCTACATATAATTAAGTTATAAGATTTCTAAATAACGTAATTTCTTTTGGAGAAAATTGTGTAGAGTTGACCCAAAGGGGATAATAGTAGTACATTCGCTTCTTCTTCCTCTTTTTATCCTTGAGAGTTAGAATACTTATAAAGAGCCCCAAAGATATCTTAATATATAATCCAAAAGGGATCACCAAATTTGCGTAAAAACCACTTAATTGCCTCACCTAGCTTCTTCTCTCTAGCTCTTCAACCTTAAATTCCAATTTTGACATCACTCCACACTTCTTCAAAATTATATATTAGCCTGAATACATAATCCTCAAACAATTATATATGGGGCGCCACTCTGTTTTTGTTAAGGAAAAAACAAGGAAAGGATTGTGGTCACCAGAAGAAGATGAAAAATTGTACCATTATATCACTAGATTTGGTGTTGGCAGCTGGAGTTCAGTCCCTAAATTAGCTGGTAATTATATTCTTACCATTTCATTAAAGTAGTCTCCATGTGACCTAGGTCACGGGTTTGAGCCGTGGAAGCAGTCAACCACTAATGCTTGCATTATGGTAGACTGTCTAAGTCACACTCTTCAAGGTGCAGCCCTTCACCGAATTCTGCTAATGCGTGATGTAGTAATGGAATTGGAACGATGACATTTTGATTGTGTGAGAAATTCTTTGTAGGTTTACAAAGATGTGGAAAGAGTTGCAGATTGAGATGGATAAATTACTTAAGGCCTGATCTTAAAAGAGGAATGTTTTCACAGGAAGAAGAGGATATGATCATTGCTTTCCATGAAGTTCTTGGAAACAGGTCAATAATTCTTATTCCTTAGCAGGATTATTATTATTACTCATATATTATCTTCTTTTTATTATTTGTTGTTTTCTTTTCTTTGGTTATAGTATTATCCGTTGTTGTGTTTCTCGTCTGCATTACTGTATTTTTCCATATGTGATTCTTTGTTTGAACCGAGTGTATATCAGAATTCAGAAGTAGCCTCTATATCTTCACAAGATAGGGGTAAGGTTGCGTAAATACCACCCTCCCTAGATCTCACACGTGAGATTACATTGGTATGTAATTGTTTTTATAAGACCAAAAAAGAATTTGAACTAAAGATTTATTTATTTTTTGCTTATTTAATTTCCCTTCCTTTTGGGATGTTTTGACAAGCGTTTGTTTGTTATTTTTTTGTGCCAGATGGGCACAAATTGCAGCAAAATTACCAGGGAGAACAGATAATGAGATAAAGAATTTCTGGAATTCATATTTGAAGAAGAAGCTGATAAAGCAAGGGATTGATCCAAATACCCACAAGCCGCTAAGTGTAAATCATCAAGTAAGAAATGAGACAAATTGTACAGATAAGCCCTCAAATTTGCTGATGCCCAAGCTCCCAAATATGTCAAATTCAGGTGAAATAGAGGAACCATTTCACTTAAATAGTAAAAGAATTTTCAACAGTGAAGCAATTACTAGACAGTTGACAGAAGTTTCAAGAAACCAACTTGTGAGTAAACAAGTCTTTGATCCTCTGTTTCTGTATGAATTCCAAGCAAATGTGAATCCAACTGGACCTTATGATGATCATCACAACCAAATTGAAAGGAATCAAGATTTTGGGTTTTGCTCAATGCCAAGTTTAACAAATTTACAACATGGACACACGACAACAGAAAGTGATTTTTCTCATAGCTCAACTTCAAGAATGAGTACAAGCAACAGTTCAAGTACAATGATCAGCCAGTATAGTTCTGCTGGAATTCAGATTAATCAAATGTTGGAATGGGATGCTGACAACAAAATTGATTCTCTATTTCAGTATCCTTTTGTTGGGATAAAAAATGAACAAGATTTCAGCAATAATAATCCATTGAGTGGGGAAAATCTTGATGTGTTCCACCATATCTAATTTTTTGTAACTTCCATCTTCTCTATTATTATTTTTTGATTTTAATTCTTATATACATGCAAATATACAAAGCTGTATCAAGAAGACTTTGAGTTGAGAATCGTCTCTTCTCCCTTTGTTGTCTTCCTTCTTTGTAAAGTTTTGGCCAAAAGTGCATTTCTTTATTACTGCATTGTCTCAGGAGTTTAGATTAAAAATGGTTTTGTTGTTGCATGCTATCTGTCAAACAGAATATAGTGTCCTTTACTTTCTTACTACTTTTTAACTAAACTGTCATTAGACGAAATCTAAGATCAGATGACACCAAGAACAAGCTACTTGGCTATTGCATTTTTTCCAAGTTCAGTTAATCTGACTTTGATCTCTGTTAGGTTCACATATAATCAAGTTAAAACACCCCAAATTCAACAGCTATTTGAATTTGTAGTGTCCTATATTAACAACACGTATGTAAAAAGTTGGTTGTGCATTGAATACGTAGAATTAGTTTTCCCAAATAAGAATGATCAAGGTCAATGAACAGTGCATGATTTGCTCAAACATGTCATTTACAGTAGCGATATCCATATGGCAGCACCAACTTTCAGGACTCTATTGAAAGAAAAAAGAAATTGAAGATTGCGCGTTGTGTGTGTGTACAGCAGATAATACGAAAGGACTACTTTATGCACCAAAAACCCTTCAAAGCTTGGCCATCAAACCAGTGGCAGTGGGCTTTGATACACCACTTTCTGAAGCATCACTGTCTTTGCTTTCCGAGTCACATCCACGTGGTGGAGGTACATCTACAGCGGGGGAGCAGTTAAAGAATCCGTGTGGCTGCGCCAAACAGAAATAAGCATTACTTAAACTGGAGAGATTAACAACAAATGGAACCTAAATATGAGTACATAACTAAACCAAAGTTACAACACGAGTATTCCGTGTTTTATTGATCGATCAATCAATCATGTTTCAGTCCAAAATTAATTAGGAAGTTAGACCTTATAGCCATCAATTTTCACAATTCTCTTAGATTTAAAACTAAATATGTGAAGCTCACATAAACTGTTATGTTCTCTGTGTTACATTTAGCAAAAATATGCATTTTATTTCTAGAAACATGAATCATCCAAACCAGTAAGCTGGAACTTAATAGTTTTTCACAAGAAATGTGTTTTTTCTTGCTAAGTAGCTTTGAAGACGAATGTTTTACAGAAATTATTTCGGGAAGAGATATAATTTTCTAGTTCACCCAGCCATTCCAAAGTAGATTACAAGATTTCAATAAAACGGAAAGGATGGAGAGTTTAATCACTAAACACACTAGTTTACCTGATTTAGACTTCAGGCGTTGGCTGACAGTATAGTATATGGTACAAAAAGAAAATGTTGAGGTATCTTTTCCAGCAATTACATGCTATAATAACTTTCAATACCGCTCTCGCCCCTCCCAAAACAAACACACACACAACCACATTTCCTTTTTCAACAGATTTAGACTAAATCTTCCAACAGACTATATATAATAGGTTAATGACAAGATACATAACTTGAAAAAGATGTCATGTTCTCCTTTCAATACCGCTCTCGCCCCTCCCAAAACAAACACACACACAACCACATTTCCTTTTTCAACAGAGTTAGAATAAATCTTCCAACAGACTATATATAATAGGTTAATGACAAGATAACTTGAAAAAGATGTCATGTTCTCCTTTCTACTTTCTAGTACCAGCTTTCCCAATTGCTTTGACTTTCAAGATCTTTTGAAGATATTTCATGATCCTTTAAACTCCAGTGCTAATATTTCAATATTCAGCTCTAAGTTTATGTTTGACTAATCATAACCACAGCCAATATAGTGAATGAGTAATTTTGCACTCAAATTGGCAATAAAATACGTAGTCAGCTCTTTGGCAGATTAATCAAAAGGTAACACAATATATAACCAGAAGTTAGATGATGACAAAGATATAACATAAGCACAAAACATCTATGACTCAAGAATACCTGAAGCATAAAGCCGATATGTTCAACTGGCATAACAGGCCAGTCCTCCAATCGAGGAACATGTGTGATTCCAAAAACATACCTGTGATAAACTGTGTGGATCAGAACTTCAAGGAATAGGTAAATTCTCAAACACGTATTTAACAGAGGATTATCCTAGAAACTTGAAGTTCCAGATCTGAGGAGTTACGAAAATTAAGCAGGGATGTTTTGCAAAAGAATTTAAGCATGCACCTCCAATGTATTAACATAATTTGAGGGTTGCCAGAAAACTAACCAGAGAACAATATCACTTTCTTCCAGAGAGCGATCTCCCTTAACCCAAGAAGCTAAACCCTCACCAACACGTGGATTTTGATTAGGGAACTCTCCCCCTGGAAAATCTTCTCCAGGTGCAAATTGTGTAACCCATAGATTGTGCTTCAAAAATGCCGCTCTTCTCAAGAACTTAGCCTCAGGACCAGCCAATGGCAAACAGTTAGGACCAGGTACCAGCTTATACCCTGTTAGTTGACCTGTTCTGTTGGATGTTCTTGTGTTCCTAACCTACAAATCAAATGACACAAGGATTGGTCATATGACCGGGGGACTTTAGCTCTCTCAACAGTCAGTGGTCATGTTTAAGGATCACATTCTACTATGGGTACATATCTCATCACACTCTGCTAGGAAAGCAACATGAAATACAGTGTCTATCAAAAGAAAGGAGGATACAGTCAGGTAAGGCTTCTTACGATCCAATGACGAGCAGATAAAGGATCACAGTCACGCATTGCTTGCAATTCAGACCTAAGCAGTGTTTCTTCAGCATAGAATGCATTATTGTGAATATTTTCCTTCCCAGGTTCTTCAACTTTGACATTTACTTCAACAATCTGGAGAAGTACTCAGATTAAAGAAGTTAAGAACTGGAAACTGGAGGTGTGAAATTACTTAACTTTCAGATGCACAAGCAAACTTGTTCAACAAAATACCTGATTGTGTGCTTCTCCTGGCTTACAATCAACTGCCATATTCATCCGAGCAACAAAGAAGTGCTGATGAACAGGTGCATACAATCCTGGTGTTATTGTGGTGCCATATTTACGAGATTCTCCAGGTTGCAATGCTCCCAAACTGAGAATTCCTGTGAGTTTGACTTCTGCTTCAATTTTCCCATCCTGCAGCCACAAAGCGTACGAATTGTTTCAAAATGGTCAGTAGAGCTAAACATATTTATGATCAGCAAAGACATAGGCAGAATAGATGAGAACAAATCAAGAAAGTTCTCGGGATGGATGTAAACTTCTGCTACTCACTTATCTTTGGCTCACCCTCCAACTCCCCCCCCCCCCCCCCCCGCCATCCCCACCCCCACCCCCAACCCCCCAAAAAAGAATAAAGAAATAGATGCATAAGCAAGTAGCCCAAATAACAGAGCTATTATTTGTATCTAGATCAATTAAGCAAATTGATAACATTTGTCCGCATTTTACCGAAAATTAGTTTCTCTCTCAGAAAACATAATAGAATCACAAAAACGACCAGAGTTGCAAGAAACTCAGATCTTACTTCTACTCGCTTTCTATTCTCTGAAATGGTCTAAATAAAATGAGATAACACTTAAATGTCACCTGATTTCTTTAGAACATGAAAACAAATGAAGTTTTCTAATAATGATTTTCTCATCCTTGCCTGGTAAAAGTGCCAGTAGAATCCATATTCATAATTGGCCACAGTGCAAATAAAAGAAACTGTCAGTCGTCTAGATCGTCTAACTTCAGCAAGGCCAGTTCTCCAATCTTGATGCTTCCAAAGCATCCCGTGATCTTCTTCATGCAAACATACACAATTTTGGATGGTTTCTACTCCTCCGGTAAAATTTGTAAAATTGGCATCAAAGTATTTTATGTATCCTAAACAATCGCATCCCTGCAGTGGTGTTTTAAACTTATATTAGCATTTACAGTTCAAAATCCAAATGCACAATTAAACCATAGAATTGTCACCTACCCTCTTAAGTGAATGAGCATTCTTTCCAAGGCCATCTTCTCCAGCATCAAATGCGTTTTTTCTGTAATGTGGGTCATTTGGATCTCCGTAGGGGACAACCATCTCCACAAAACTCAACCTATGGGCTATGGATCTTCGACCCCTGCTACCATCAAGATATGCCACAGAGTGTATAACCAAACCCTCCCTAGGGGTGAAGCCTACTCGAAAGTTCCACTGTCATACATAAAGTGAAAGAATGGCCACAATAATTATATAGACAAACAATCCTTCATTGCATATCAGACTGGAAAAAGTATTTACCTTTTGCCATTGTACGTAGTTCCCATCAACGCGAAAGCTTGGACCCTCTGGCTGAATAATTTGTAGGGGTTTCACATCACTTCGATCAACCCCTCCTCTTGTCTCACCAGCAGTGTAATTCCTTAGTGGATCAGCTGGAAGTAAAGGTACAAGTTTGCGGTCTTCGTACTCTATCACCTGCATGTTTTGCACATCAACAAGCACATGAATTCCTTCAACTGGTCTTGCATATCCATTTTCCATTGGGCAGTCGCTCTCTGTTCTGCAGAATACCAGTGGTTTGGCAAGCCTGCGGCTAGGAGCATCAGCTTCACTGTGATAACCAACGCACCTGTAGGAAACATATTCAGGTAAAAATGCAATTGGATAAAAAAAAAGTTCTTAAAAGGAGAAGGAATGGGAAAATTCAAGAATATTCCAACTAACCAGGGGTCAACCATCACAAGGTCCATGTCATCAATACCCCTTCTCTTCATTGCTTCAATAAACGGAGGATAATTTTTAACCACATATTCACAGTCAGCATACTCTTGTGCATCCTACAATCAGAACAAAGTTAAGATCATTTGTAAAAACTGAGGATTACTGAAATCTAAAGAGATGGCATATATTACAACTCACTTAAGCCAAAGAACTTAAAATTTGTAAATTTTAACATCTTTTGGGTTAACTTAGAGCAGAACTTTTTATGCAACATTTCTTCTCCTTTTGGTATATTAGTATGCTCTATGTTCTACATTCTCTTTGTTTCATATGACGGAAAAGAAAACACAGTTCATTAAGAAGAGAAAATTAGTGAATTAATATAAGAAAATAAATAAATATATATATATATATATATATTAGAGGATGGGAAAATACAAAAATAGGTAAATGCATTATTAAAGAAAAGAAAAAATATGATTAGTTCCAGTTATATATGGCTTGAATCGATTGCTCAGCTTTCATGTACAGGTACACTTGATCAGCTTCTGGAATCAGAATAGAATGTTCAATTTGGCTCATATATTTTCTCCCAGTTGCCTAAAATCCTGTAGGCCAGTACAAGAAAAGACAAATTCTATTGACTCTTTTGTTTCATCGAGTGTTTAGAATCTCTAGAACACCAGTATTACAAGATCTCTTCATAGAACAACAACAACATACCTGGTGTACTTGATAGAAACTAAAGAAACAAAAACTATCACAAGGAAATTCAATTAAATATTCCATTAGGATGGTGGATGTATACACTATATTAAAATTTTCTTAAATTAATTAGTGGATCTAGCCAACTGAACATTCTAAAAAATACCAAAAGAGGACAAATGATGTCATCGCAAATATGCTTGAAATTCATGCATAATTATTAGAGCTTAGGGTGAAAGCATTTAGTTTAAAACATAATAAGAACTTTGTATTGCTCTTACTCAGTGTTCCCACTTCATTTTTTTGGTAACCTAATTGCATCTACTGTTCATGTAGTTCTAATCTTTTTGAAGTTCTAAGCATGAGTTAAGTGCATACTATAGGTGGTTGAACATCTGGAACAACTTTTGATGAAATCACTTTTCCCCTGTGTTGTCCACCTCGAGCAGCAGCATGTCCTTCAGTTAGCTGCACAATCCATATGCTTGTCTCATTTGTTTTCTTATTGTAAACAATAAGTCTAGCTCGCCTTGGAGGTAGTTTAGAAGGAACAAGAAGTCCTCCTTTGGTTCTGGGAAGTAATGATGATTGAAAAGGTGGGAAGTAATAGGCATCTGCAAGTGCAACAAAAGTTTTATCTGGTTCCAACAGAACCACCTCAACAAACCGCATGCCATCTCTGACCTAAAATGTTTATGCAAAAAGTTAAAGGAACAAAAAGAGTTAGCGGAAATTGATAGCAAAAGATATCCTGTTGTTCAACTAATACTTGTTCCATTGTCCTAGAAAACAAATGGATGAAAAAAGAAGGTGATTAATTAAGAACCTCAGGTGTGTCACCGGCAGCTCTAACGGTTGCCACTGCCACAGAGATCTCAGCAGCAGATAAAGGGTCCAAAGGATGACCAGTATGAGCTCTATGCATGATTTGGATCCCTGCATAAACATAGAATCATCAAGCATTCAACATCTTACCAACTACTCCAAAAACAAGCTCCCTCCATTAACATTTTCTTTTTATCTGTTCATGTTCTTTTCAAAAGCTACTTCATCTATAACATGAGTTATGCAGCAAAAAAAAAAAACAGTTCCATATCCACAGAAAAAGAGGAAGAATGTGGTAGATTGACAATCAATATTCAAATAGTTTAACTACTATAATAAACCGTCTATAGTGGAACAAAATACACTCGAATAGAGTAAAACGGACATACAAAACTGGTCTCACCTAAGTTGAAATTTAGGCGTAGTTGATTGATTGATTTTCAATTTGAAAGGATAACACTCTACGTTAATAATTGCAGGATTAATATATATATACATATATAAATCACTGGAAAAGTTCAAAAGTAAACCCAATTACCTATATTGTTGACTAACCAAAGGTTTAGATCAGCAATTCTACTGTAGCCTGTTTAAATAAAACTTCCTTCTCCAATACCAAAATTAAAACCCCTGGGCATAGCGATTATAAATAATTGAATATAAATGCAGCGCAACCAACTCAGTGAGGTGCTTATAGAGAAAATCATATACAACAAGCAAAAATGAAACTAATGCATCTGAGTCGCCATTTATATCCGTAAACCTTACGAAATTCATACATGCAAATTGTCAAATCACAAACTGAAACAATACTAACGCATATACTCCGAATTCCGATAGCCAGAATTCAAATTAGCCACAACCACGCTCGCATTGGGGATTAATTACCTTTGCTAGACGCAAGCGCCGGCGTTTGTTCTTGCTTATCGTCGACGGATGGAACGACGACTGATGCGGTGGCGGAGGCAGCCGTACTCTCACGACGGACGTCGGAAGCGGAATGGCAGAAAGAAGCGGTAGTAGTAGGAGGAGGAGTCACCTTGTGCGAGGTTGCGGCCATTGCGACTAGTACTTATACTGTAATGATCACAGTGTACTGACATACAGCAATTAATTAATCACGCGTGGCCTCTTCGCTCGATCAGCAATACTTTGTGTGCGTTTTCTTGCCACTCTCCCTCTGCTCAAGAGTTTGTTGACTGTTGTTTATTACGTATGTGCTGCGATGCTGAGAGCTTACACTTGTGACGGTTTTATTCGGATTCCCTAAATTTACTAGGACTCCTAATTATCCGCGATTACGGTTATTTAATAATTCCTTCATCCCATTAAATGGCATATTTGACTTGGCTATTAAAAAAATTATAATTTATTAGCGATAAAAGAAAAATTTTAAGTTAAATTATTTTTAATTATAGTAATATGATTTTTTTAGGATTTTAACATAAAATGAGCTGGAGGAAGTAATTTTTATATAACCATCTCACTTAAAATAGTGTGATACACTCACTTTGTGGATTTTTTTTTTCTAACCATGTGGTATTTTAAAAATATCTTTTTATTTTTGGATTTTTGTTTTCGGATGAAATTAGTAAAAAGCTTTGTGAGAACTTTACTTTTTCGTCAAAACAATTATATTTTGCTAAAAATAATTAAAAAATTAAACTAAATTTTTTTATATAATTTTTGTCCAAAAGAAAAAATTACACTTGAAATAGATAATCATTAAATTTAAATAAAACATAATAATATATATACATCTGATACTTTATTGTTCTGTTAAAATTATTTATTTCATTAAAAATAAAGAAGTTTTAATAAAATATTGTTTTAAAAAAATTGGCTCGAAATAGAAAATAACAGTTGAAATAAATAGTCATTGCAAAACTCCATTGTTATGGTGAAAATTTTCTTTTATGTGATTAAAAATAACGGAATTCTAAGTTTATTTAATTGATTATGATCTAAAAAACACAGTTGAAATAAATAATCATTGCATCTAAAGGAGAAATGTAAAAATGATACTTCATTATTTTTTTAAAAAAAATGATTTGAGAAAAATATACACAATTAAATAAATAGTTAGGAACTGATTTTTTTTATTTTTTTTTTCATTCCCGCATGTCTAAATTAAAAAGAGTGTAGCCACTATTTTTGTCACACCAACGTCTATAAGGTAAAGATTATCAAATAGTCAAAGTTCATAGAATCATAGGAGTAACTAAAACCATTGATAAAGGAATTTAAATAAAACACGTAACATTTAAAATGGTCTTTAAATATTCCTCTAATTAAATAAAACACGTAAAATTTAAAATGGCCTTTAAATATTCTTCTTATTATATATATATATATATTCCTAGTAACTTTTTTTTTCTCAATTCTTCTCCTCACATGTGCTTCAACCATTACACGTGTTCTTCAATTTCCTAACAATTTATCACGCTTTTTCTTTTTTCAATATAATTCTTCTCTCCTAGTGTGTTTCTTCGACCATTTCTCATGTTTCTTATATACGAAAAAAAAAAAAGCGAATGCGCTCATTATGGAGAATAAAGAAAGAAAATTATAATAACAAAAATAACTTTTGGCGATAATAAATATGTATATTAATAAAAAGAAATTAAATTATTTATCGATATTAATTAATTGTCATTAGATTTAGTGTCGTTATAGATTTTAGCTGCATTTACAAAGATTGCTAAAAATATATTTGCCACTAGTAATTGTCTTTAAAAAAAATATATGTACTGACAACTAAGCTATTGTCGTTAATTAACTACTGTTAAAAATCAATTTTGAGGCAATGAGCACATATAAATATGAAGAGGAGGGAGAGAAAAAAAGATTATTAAGAATGATATTAGGAAAAGTGTAATCAAATATAATTAAAAAATAAAATTTAATTTTTAAATTTTCAAATAAAGTAAAAATATATACGGTCCAACGCCTATTATATGTCTCAGATGTCAAAGTCATACTTGTACAAGGAATTTTTTCTACAATTGCCTCACATGCATATCATGTCATATTTCTTTGTTTGACAATTGAAACGTGTTGTACATCCCACATTGATTTCCTAATTTTTCAAGTACAGCTTTATTTTTTTTCAAAAAAATAATATTCAATTTTTATAGTCAAACGCCTATTATATGTCTCTCATACGAAGATATTAATGTGAGAAATTTTTGTACAATGTGCCTCACATGCATGCATGTCATTATTTTTTTGTTTGATAAGTGGAATGAGTTGATCCCATTTTATCATAAGGTAGAAAATGATGGAGTCAAATGTTAAGAGGAGAAAGAAAAAGAGAAACACGACACAGTCAAATGTGAGACACATTGTTGTTAGACGATTTCTATTTGAATTATCATTTTGGGAAGATTTTTTTGACCAAGTTAGGATATACCATCAAATTGGTTATTTATCTTGTTTTAGAGTTAACTAAAACATGTTTAATTATTATAGGTTGTAGTCTAAATTTTTAATATTGCCCTGTTCTTTTTACTTCCTCATCCGTTTATATTTACTTATTTAATATATTAAAAATAACTGTTCAACTTTATTTATATAATTTAGAAAATCAAAAAATAATTTATTATTTTGTATCAATTTAACTAACATAGTTTCCGAAACTATATTGTTACACAATATTACATTGTATATTATACTACATATATACTTGTTAAATGATGTGAGATACAGCCAACAGATTTGGTTTTTCTAAAAAGAAGGTGATACACGACGGTGGACAAGTAAGGAAAGAATTGCTGGATATAATTGCCAGCTGTTTTTGTTTGCTTATTTTTAGTCTGGAATCCTATAACATTTGTATTTATCTTGAAGAAGTCGGATTATCTTGGGGAAAAAGACAAAAGATTTTACTGAAATTTGAGCCTTTTTTGTGATTATCAAAAAGGAAAACCTACGTATAAACATTCCTACTATATTTACCAATTCTCCCAATAATTTAAAATAATTGCATATTATCTCACCAATTAATAACTCATGCCAGATTTCAAATCAGATATACATATATGCATGTATTTTTATTATCAGACAACCTAAAATAGGGAGAGAGACGAGTGAGATAGGAGGAAGGCAAACGACATCCCAAGATACATGCGAGTCACACTAGATACATGTATCTGCGATACCAGATACAGGGAGAGAGGCGAGTGGCGAGCGAGAGAGTCAAATACGTGCGAATCTACTTGAAAACAATATATCTTAAATAAATTACACTTAATTTTGACCTCATGTATCTGAGATACATACATCTAAATGTGATAGATACATGTATTTCAAATCCAAAATCTGCTAAAATTAATAATATTACAAACTAGCGTGAAAGCTCCTAAACTCGTAGGTGAGCAGCAAGATCAACTCATAGGAATAATCAGAAACTGAGAATTGTATTGATATCATATTACTGTGTATTACAAAACATCTAATCTACATTACATATATAGTGTATCTCACTGATTTAAGTCAACCAACAGACTAGTTAGCTTAATATAACCATAGCTAAATATAATTAACTCTGTAACTAATTCTATAACTTTCTGATTTCACTATTCACAGTAACAAGCTCTCAACTCCTATTGTTCATAACAACATTATAATTGTTGATGTTGCAATTTTAATTTCAAAGAAAGTTGTCGTTTAGAAATTACAACTTACGAGAAAATTTCATATATATGAATTTCAAATGATTCCTTTTTTGGGGTTAATTCCACATATATTAAACAAATTATAAGGTACGAAACGAACAGTTTCTTGAAATTCATCAAATTTGTGGTGGATATAGCATGGTTGCTAGCAATATCCATGCCTTCCTTGATCTCATCTTGAATATAAATAAAGTTTAATAATTGTATTAATCATAAAAAAATTCTACTTTCATTTTCAAATATCAATCACTTTAATAGGTTAAATATGATTAGAAATATTTTATGCTTAATTAGAATTTTACGAAGTTATCAATTATTTAAAACAATAATGCTTCACATCCACATTATTTGGCTCATATTTTATAGTAGAGTGGTTGATTTTCGGCCTATCCACTCATGTTTTAACGTGAACCCATTTTTGTTTACTTCCCCATATTACTATAAATAATTAATAATTATAATATTCTATTTTTTTCTTGTCCTCACATGTTTAATCATGTTCGTTTTAATTTATTTAATCACTTCATAGTTAAGTACTTTATATCATTTTCAAGGTGTAATTAATTAATACTACCAACATTCGTAGATAGATCACCAATAAAGAAATAATCACCTGGTGCCAAATAGTCCACGACTCACCAAGATTCCTCTCTCTTTGCAAATTGAGATTATTTAACAATATTCTTGTCATTTTCATGTTTAATACTACTAGTTTGCAATTATTAATCTCTTCAATAAAATATGTTGAGAATCATAAGATTTCAAATTCAATTTTCAGCAAATAAAAGAATACAAGATGATTTTTTATATTTATTTAATTATTAGTGAACAAAGTTATCTGAAACTTGTCCAAATAAATCAATTTTATTTTGCATGTAATCATGATTTAAATTTCTAAATTTTATGGTGACACAGCAATAACACAAATATTGGTTTGAGAGTGCTTAAGGCGTCGCTTAGTTACTGATTAGGAAAATGTATATAAACTCGCTTATATTTAATCTGACCCGTTTATTTGTTAGCATTATTAGTGTGCTTACCTTTTTTTCGAACCCCTTAATCGAAGTTCTGTCTCCCCCATTAAATATATGGTGATTGCAATACATAATTAACATGATTAGTGAAAAACATACTCCAATTATCAGCTATATATGACTCATGGAAACCTTTGTCATCTACCAATTGGCCTTCCTTTTTAAGTGTATGAAGACGATGGAGGATTACGTGCTTTAAGCTGTCTGATTAATTAAAACTTCCTAAATATGTCGCATTAATCTTTTTGTTTAATTTTTTCCATGCAGTATATTCTTGTATTATTCTGATTACGTTACAACCCCTTAAGAATTTTAAATGTAATTTATTCAACAAGCACCATATCTTATTGATCCCCTCCCCTTGATTAATGAGATTCGTGTGACATCAACGTGACCATGGTGGACTCTTTCTCATCTTTTATTTTTGGATTCTCAAATTTGAGCGGCTGATCAAATATCAAAAATTGCAATGGTAATTTTCATATCGTTTTTAAATAACAATACATAAATATTCTTCTCGTTTAAAGAATCACTAGATATGAAAAAAGACTAAGAAAACTCTAAATCCATGAATCAGTTTTACTTTAACTTTTAATGATTAAAAAACTAAACAAATTGAAATCTATCATACATAGTAAATATAAGGCCGTTTATTTCTCATAGGATATTTTCATAAAAATACTCATATGCTGGCTTCCACCAAGACTCGTATTGATTTAAGCATCAGCCAAAAAAGGGAAATATTTGGAAAATCAAAAAATAATTATCTTTTAGTTTCTAATTTGTCTTTATTATCAATATAATAATTATTTTTTAATGCATTTCTTAAAATATTAAATTTATTTTATTCAAAAAATAATATAACGAAATTGTTATTTTATTAATTAATTCTTGAAGAATATATTAGATCAATACTGGACAAATAAAATTTGAACGGAGGGAATATATAAGTGGTGGATCTTTTATAAGTGCGTGCTCATTCATTTCAATCTTACTGATGGGTGATCGCCCAATATTCATATCATGATCTGGACAATTATAACCTCACCTACTCTCCCACTATAGTTTGGCTTACTATATAGTTTTCTCCATCCTAATTTATATAACATAATTTAAATTAAGTCAGTGTCCACTTATGATATTTTATTGAGTATGTTGTTATTATTGTAATTTAAATTAAGTAAGTTTTTTTTTGTTTGTTTTGATCACGTATTTGAACATAAAATCTTTAAGCCTTTTTATCAATAATTTACATACTTAAAAATTATATAAAAAAAACTATTATGAATCATAAGAATTAACAATTTAAAATAATTAAATTAAAGGACATGCGAATAATTAAGGTCAAGGATTTTTTTATTCATCTTTTGATATTCGAATTAAGTCACATAAACAAAAGGCAAAAGAAATAGTTTAATTTGTTAAGTAATGGATGTCAAATTGTCAGTGAGGCCCACTTAAAATGGGCTAGTTGGCCACTTATTGTTCCATTCATTTTATGGCTATATAATAGCCTTCTTAATGTAAGAATTGAGATATACTTATATACGAAAAATTTCTTTCTCTTAATATGTTTCTCCTTCCTTCTCAATTACTCTTACTCTCTTTTCTTTATTAATTGTCAAGTTAGTATATTCATAACATGTTATCAGCACGAAGCTCTGCTATTTATTCAAGGTAACAAAAGTGGTAAGACTTTTATTTAATTTCATTTTTATAAAATGACAAATATTTTAAAACTTGAATTTACTACTCTTGATATCTCTGGAAAAAGCTACTAATCATTGGCACTTGATGCCAAAATTCATTTAGAATCAATGGGTCTGACAGACACCATTAAAGATGACAATATGACAACCAATCAAGATCATGCTAAAGCCATGATATTTCTCCGTCACCATCTTGACGAGGGCTAAAATTACAATATCTCTCATTAAAAGACCCCGTTAAATTGCGGAAAAATTTAAAAGAAAGATATGACCACCTAAAGTTGGTCATGCTTCCACAAGCTCGTAATGATTGGCTAAATCTGAGATTAATGGATTTCAAAAATATAACTGAATATAATTCTGCTCTATTTAGAATTATAGCTCAGTTAAATTTATGCGAAGAAGAGATCACTGAACAAGATAAACTTGAAAAGACATACTCCACATTTTCACCCGCGAATATGCTCTTGCAGCAGCAATATCACGAAAAAAAATTTAAAAAATATTCTAAATTACTTTCTCACCTTCTGATTGCTGAACGCCATAATGAACTATCAATGAAAAATTATGATAGTTAACCCGTTGGTTCTTTGCCACTCCCTGAAGTGAATCAGACAAATTATAATCAATGAGAAAGAGGCCATGGCCCCAGTCGTGGTCGTGGTCAAAGAAGGAATTTTAATCATGATACTCGGCTGGCACCGAGAAATGACCAGCAATATAAAAGATAGGGTAAAAAGCCAGAAGCTTTACCGAAGAATAATTCAGAAAGTATATAGCATAGATGTAGAGGTGTGGGCACTGATCGCGGACTTGCTAGTCGTCAAAACGTCTGGTTCAGCTATATCAGGCATCATTAAAGAGGGCAGAAAATAATCCAGAGATAAATTTTATCTCTGAAGATAATATTGAGCCCATGTATTTGAATGTAGCTGATTTTTTTAATTTTCCAGAGAAAAATATGAATATTGATAGGACTAATAATATGTAAATATTTTTCTTCTTATCTGTATTAAATATGATGTTTGTATTTTCCTAGTCAATGTAAATAAATAAAATTTGTGTAATGTACCCTGTGTTAATACTTATTTTATTTCTTATTGAAGAAAATATGGAAATGGCTCAAATTTTATTTGGATCAATGACCAATCACGAGGATATTTGTGTAATTGATAGTGGAACAACCCATGCTATATTTAAAGAAGAGAAATATGTTTCTAACTTGCTAAGAAGAAAAGCAAATGTTACTACAATTTCTGGTAATTCAAAAATGATAGAAGACTCCAAAAGATCTACTATAATTTTGCCTAATGGGACAAAAATTATTATAGAAGATGCACTATTTTCTTCTAAATCCCCAAGAAACTTGTTAAGTTTTAAAGATATCCGCAGAAATGGATATCATGTTGAGACACTAAATGAAATGAATATTGAATATCTTGGTATAACCAAGAGTGTATCAGGCCAGAAATATATTTTGGAAAAATTACCAACTTTGTCATCTGACCTATATTATGCAAAAATTAGTGCAATTAAAGCACATATGATTGTAAACCAGAAATTTACTGATCCAAATACATTTGTGATGTGGCATGACCGAATAGGTCATCCTACATCAATAATGATAAGACGAATTCTTGAAAATTCAACTGGACATCCGTTAAAGAACCAGAAGGTTCTTATAAATGATGAATTTTCATGTGTTGCTTGTTATCAAGGCAAATTAATTATCAGACCATCGACCCCGAAGGTTGGCATCGAATCTTCTATATTTTTAGAGCGTATACATAGAGATATATGTGGACCTATTCATCCACCTAGTGGATTGTTTAGATATTTTATGGTCATAATAGATGCATCATCTAGATGGTCTCATATGTGCTTATTATCATCTCGCAACCTGGCATTTGCAAAGTTGTTAGCACAAATAATAAGATTAAGGGCGCAATTCCCAGATTATCCAATTAAGGTCATTCGCCTTGATAATGCTGGAGAATTTACATCCCAAGATTTTAATGATTATTGCTTATCTATTGGGATAAACATTGAACATCTTGTTGCTCATGTTCATACTCAAAATGGCCTTGCAGATTCATTTATAAAGCGCCTACAATTGATAGCAAGACCTCTACTCATGAAAAAAAAATTGTTAATTATTGGTTGGGTCATGCTATCTTACATGCAGCAGCACTTGTACGTCTCAGACCGACACATTATAATAAATATTTTCCATCACAATTAGTTTTTGGTCATGAGCCAAATATAGCCCATCTAAGAATTTTTGGTTGTGCGGTATATGTGCCTATAGCACCACCACAACATATAAAGACGGACCTTCAACGAAGGTTGGGCATATATGTTGGGTTTGACTCACCCTCCATAATTCGATACCTTGAACCGTTGACTGGAGACTTATTCACTGCTCGATTTGCAAATTATCGGTAAATAACTTTCCCGCTATTAGGGGGAGAGAAAAAGGAACCCAAAAAAGAAAAAGAAATTACGTGGAAAGTTTAATCACTATCACATTTTGATCCACGTACTCACACATGTGAGCAGGAGGTCCAAAAGATCATCCTCTTGCAAAAAATAGCAAATCAAATGTCAAATACATTTACTGATTTGAAACGGATAACTAAGTCACATATCCCTGCAGTGAATCTGCCTAACAGAATTGATGTCCCAAAAGGACCATCTACTAGTATCATATCTTCTGAATCCCAAACACGCCTGAAGCGTGGTAGACCATTGGGATCAAAAGATAAAAATCCTAGAAAGATAAGCGTGAGAAACTATAAAAATGATACTACACAAGAACCTCCTGAAGAAGATCAAGATTTGAGTACTCTTGATATTCCTGAAGAAATCACTGAACCCGAGACTCAAGTGAATGAAGAACTTTCAATAAGTTCTATCGGTGATGAGATAAATATAGATCGATCTAAAATTACGGTGGATAATATTTTTGCATATAATATTGCAATTAACCTTATGCAAGATAGTGAAAGTCTTGAGCCTAAATCCGTCGAAGAATGTCGACGTAGATGTGATTGGCCAGAATGACAAAAGGCAATTCAATCAGAATTAGACTCACTTGCTAAAAGTGAGGTTTTTGCACCAGTAGTCTAAACCCCTGAAGGTGTAAAATCAGTTGGTTCCAAATGGGTTTTTGTGCAAAAACGAAATGAGAAAAATGAAATTGTAAGATACAAGGCACGCCTTGTTTCACAAGGATTCTCTCAAAGACCCAGAGTCAACTATGAAGAAACATATTCACCTGTTATGGATGGAATAACTTTTTGATATCTCATTAGTTTAGCTGAACATAAAAATTTTGAAATACATCTAATGGATGTAGTTACAGCTTACCTTTATGGTTCACTTGATAATGAAATTTACATAAAAATTTCAGAAGGATTAAAACTACCTGCAGCATGTAAAAAATCTCGAGAAATGTACTCAATAAAACTGCAAATATCATTATATGGTCTGAAACAATCAGGGCGTATGTGGTATAATCGCCTAAGTGAGTACTTAATAAATGAAAGTTATATAAATGATGTTATTTGTCTATGTGTTTTTATTAAGAAAATAGAATCAGAATTTGTTATACTCGCTGTTTATGTTGCTGACATAAATCTCATTGGAACTCCTCAAAGAGGTCCAAAAGGCAACTGAATATCTAAAGAAAGAATTTGAAATGAAAGACCTTGGAAAGACAAAAACTTTGTCTAGGTCTACAAATTGAACATTTAGCAGACGGGGTTTTTGTCCATCAATCTGCCTACATTGAGAAAATTTTAAAAAGATTTTACATGGAAAAAGCACATCCATTAGGTACTCCAATGGTTATTCGATCACTTGAAGTGGAAAAGGATTCATTTCGACCTACAGAAGAGGATGAAGAAATTATTGATCCTGAAGTACCATATCTCAGTGCTAATGGTGCACTTATGTATCTTGCTAACGCAACTAGTCTTGATATAATTTTTTCTGTTAATTTGCTAGCACGATATAGTTCATCCCCAATGCGAAGGCATTGAAATGGTATCAAACATATTTTGCGATACCTGAAGGGTACTATTGATATGAGTTTGTTTTATACTAACAAAGGTTGCGCAGACCTTATTGGTTATGCAGATGCAGGTTATTTATCAAACCCACATAAAGCTCGATTTCAGACAGGTTATCTATTTACATACGGAGGAACTGCTATATCATGGCGATCTACAAAGCAGTCTATTGTTGTTACTTCTTCAAATCATACTGAAATAATAGCAATTCATGAAGCAAGTAGAGAATGTGTGTGGTTGAGATTAATGATACAGTTCATCAAAGAAAAATGCGGCCTGGAAAATAATGTTAAAGTACCCACAGTTATATTCGAAGACAATGTCGCGTGCATAGTTCAATTAAAAGGTGGCTTCATAAAAGGAGACAGAACGAAATATATTTCACCAAAATTATTCTTCACACATGATCTCCAGAAGAATGGTGATATTGATGTACAACAAATTCGTTCAAGTGATAATCTTGCAGATTTATTCACAAAGGCATTACCAACATCAACTTTTGAGAAATTGAGATATAAGGTTGGAATGCGTCATCTCCAAAATATCAAATGAAGTTTTCATCAGGGGGAGTAAAATACGCGCTGCACTCTTTTTTCCTTAACCAAGGTTTTGTCCCATTGGGTTTTCCTGGTAAGGTTTTTAATGAGGCAGCACTCAAGGCGTATTACCAAATGTGTGTACTCTTTTTTCTTCACTTGATTTTTTTCCACTGAGTTTTTCTTAGTAAGGTTTTAACGAGGCACAACATCTATGGATGTTTAGGATAACTATGTATATTTATTTTTTCACTAAATTTTTTTTTTATACATGGACATTCAAGGGAAGTGTTAAGTAATGAATGTCAAATTATCAGTGGGGCCCACTTAAAGTGGGCTAGTTGCCCACTTATTAATGCATTCATTTTATGGCTATATAATAGCCTTCTCAATGTAAGAATTGACATATACTTACATACGAAAAATTTCTTTCTTCTGATCTGTTTCTCCTTCCTTCTCAATTACTCTTACTCTCTTTTTTTTTATTAATTGTCAAATTAGTATATTCATAACATAATTAAGATTGTCTCTAGTAAGTAGTAATGATAAGATCTTTGATTATTCTTTCCTTATATTAGCTAGTTTGTCAAAAAAATTGTATTCAAGAATTGTTTTGAACTCTTTTGGCGCAATTCTATATCTATTACACAACTCAAAGGCTAGGCGTAATTTATTTATTCGTCCTCCAGTAATGCGTGCCATCACTATCCTATAAAATGACATTTAGTCAATTTACTCAAAATATATGTGTTGTCATTGCATGGACGTCCATAAACCATGAGACAGTGAAAGTGGTTCAACACACCTCAATTTATAATTCTAGTTTGTTTTGAAAACAAATAATAATAATAATTGAGTGAAACAGGCAACTATGATATTTTAACAAATGTAAATACCAACCACCAAAGAATGTGGTTTAGAGGACGGAGATGTTTCTTCCTTAATCAGCGGTCTCAGATTCTATTTTCGAGCCTTGGGTATGAAAAAATTATCGATAGAAAGTGCTACTCCCGAATGAGGCCATATCTAGCACAAATCCGAATTAGATAAACTCTAATATACTGGAGACCGTTTAAAATATTTAATTAGTGTTCAAAACTTTTACCACAATTCCATGTCATGCCTCACCTTTTGTTTGTTACTACCTACTTTTAATAGGTTACATAAAAAATACAAACTGAGCCACTTTGGCGGTTTGAAAAAACACAAACAGCTTTCTTCCTACTCAATATACGTAGGGAAAAAAGATGGTTCAACAAAAATTGATACAATATAAAAACATCCTAGCTTACAGATCTTCTCATAAATATGTAGTGCATTCAAATAGTGCAATTTATTTCAAATTGGTCATTGAAACATGAGAAGGTGAATTTATTATTTACAAAATTAAAACAAGTGAATGGTCACTCATCTACAAAACGACACAGGCAAATATACGAGAAATCAAATGATGTAATTGTAATTATTTGCGGTCCAAATGTTCACATTATGAAAAATGGGATAGCATAGTTTGAGAAAACCTCTTTCATCTTCCCACTGTAATATTGTAAATGGTTCGAGAACAGCTCTAAACCATGCAAACAAGAAAAGCCATCGACCACAGTTCCAAGAAAACAAAGACCTCCAAACAATAAACATATTGTAAAGAGGTACTAATGCAACAATAAGCAAACAGCAAACCCTAGTCCTCCCATTGCTGAATTAGAAGAAAAACTTCATTCATTTTTTAGTTTCCATGGACAGGCATAACTAATTAGAGGTTTTTGCAAACATTTAGTAAAACTGCAAACAAGAAAAAATCCAAGGTGAATGCAACAGGAGAAACTTAAAACACCTTGATCTTCTTTTTAGATGAACCGCACAACAACTAGATTTTTTTAAAAAGAACAGGAGATGAGTGTAACATAAATGAGAGGAAAAAGTCAGTTGTAGGAGAGGGGAAAGGAAGACCAAATGCCAGAGACATCAGTTCATGAACAAGACTGGGTTTCAACTCAATCAAAAAGTAAACAAAATGAGAGGGGACACTCTATGTTGCATGCGATTCTCATCGGTTTTGCATTAAATGAACCACATTCATCTTTTGCTAATCAATCGGAAAACAAAGAAAGTAAAGTGCTCTCTGCTATCCACTCCATCCATCTCTACTACATGGTCAAACATTCTTTCTTTCACACTCCAAAACATCTTTCAAACCTCACATACACAACCATCACAGTAATGGTTTGGATACATAATCTACTCTTTGCAAATAGTATTCTCTCATCTCCGGTAGAATTCAGAAATACTCAGCTTACATTGTATTTTACTCTTTCAACAACCTCTCTATCTTTCTAACCGCAATAGATGCAAAACTCAATTCTTATCAAACAAAGAACCACAAACAAGAACATATTCCTCTCTATCTTTCTAACCGCAATAGATGCAAAACTCAATTCTTATCAAACAAAGAACAAAAAACAAGAACATATTCCTCTCAACCCAACAATACTCACTCTATTTGGAACTCTATTCCCCATAAGTTGTCACACTACCTTAAGAGTTTAGAGACTTTGCATATGATAATATCCAAACTACAATAGTAATTCCACAAAATACAACAAAAGAGAAGCAAATGATGTCTATTCAATTCTCATTTACGGCACCTTAAAATCAACACAATTCAGACACAATAATAATATACTATACAAAAGTCCTATAGAGCTAAAATCAACAAAAATGCTTGTCGTGAATATCTCATTGATAAAAGAAAACACAAGAGCAAGAAAATCACAATCTAAAAAAGTTAGCACTATAGTTCACTGAATAAAAACAAACCAATATCAAAAAGACAATCAAGAGGAAAACCTACTACGAGATCAATTCTAGTTGGGATAGAATTAACTCGGATCTGCTGAACTTAAACAGCAGAACAAGTAAACACTTGCACGAGCAAGATCATCAAAACAAACTGACAAAATCATTATTCAGAAATAGTATCACAGCATACTGCTCTATTATTTGAAAACATCAAATGGAATATAAAGAAAGCACAAAGCAGATTATGAATCTCACAATATCAATGATCAATCAAAGGTCCAGAGAAATCACATGCCAATTTCTATCAATGGGTGCTTTAACAGGTAATAACTCATTAAACAGAAACATCTCAAAAGTATTCCAAAATTCATACAAGTAATCCCCAAGTTCAAGTCTCCATTAACTAATCAAAAACAGTAACTTTAACATCAAAAAGCAACTAATAAATTCAGACCTAAGCGGTAAGAACAACAGCACCACCATTTTCCTTAATCTTCTTCTCTGCGCTCTTCGACACCAACTTAGCCTTCACAACAACAGGTTGTCCCTTAGGTAAAACACCTTTACCCAAAACCTTGAAGTACCCAAACTGGGTAACATCAATCAACGGAGCAGTACCCTTGTTAGCACCAGCCTTGTCTTTCACCTCTTGAGGAAGGAGAGACCATAGAGTATCGATGTTGACAGTAGGACAATAGAATTTGTTACGAAGCTTGTGGAAATAACGCATACCTACTTTACCGAAGTAACCAGGATGGTACTTGTCGAAAAGGATCCGGTGATGGTGCAAACCTCCGGCGTTACCTCTTCCTCCTGGATGCTTCCTGTGCTTCCCGATACGACCATGTCCGGCGCTGACGTGGCCACGCTTCTTCCTGTTCTTCTTGAATCTGGTAGTCATTTCCTCGTCGGCGGCTAAATGGGGGAAAGGAGTAGAAAAGCGGCAGTGAGAGACTAATGAGGTTAGGGTTTTCACAGATTTATAGATGGAAGATCGATGTATTGGGCCTAATGGCAAATTCAGCTATTAGGGTTTTGACAGATCTGTTAGTAGTTAGATATGGTCTTGGGCCTTATCCAACACATGACTACAAAATATGGTCTATATATGGGCTTGGGCTTTATCAGATCTGTTACTAGTTAAAGAAATTTGAAAATTGGTTCAGTTGCGTTTGTCTATAACTATAAATTGGAGTTGTTTTATCATTTTTTTTTGTAAGTAAATGGAGTAAATATAGTTTATTTGTGTTTTTCAAATTTCTAAAAATTCCGGAATTCCAAAATTTTATAGTCAAACGTATTGTCTGGTATTCAGAAAGTTAAAAAAATAATAAAATCCATGGACAAACGTCATCGTTTCTCTTTTTCTTCGATTATTGGGCGTTTGCCCATGTTTCATTGTGAAATTTTAAACCAAAAAATAGTTTTTGTTTTCAAAGTGAAAAACAATACTATTTGGAATTGTGTTTGGTCATTAATATAAATTGGAGTTGTTTTTGACTTTTTTGTGAGTAATTAAAAGAAAATGAGAACACCCTTTTGTTGTTTCCAAATTTTTGAACAAGTTAAAATATTATTATTTTTAAAAAATTTCTTTTACATTTTAAAAGAAAAAAATCAAGAAAAAAAAAAGAAGAAAAGGAAACCATTCGAAAACAGTACAACGATTCCCATTGATAGTCACTTAAACTAAACCAACTTCTGTTCCTATAAATTCACTCACAAATACGTCAAAATTGCTCAATATTTTTGTCAATCAATTTCCAGTAATAGTTTCAGTGTCAGAACCAAATGTTCCAGAGGAGGAAAACCACCAAACAAGAATTGCTTTTATCTCAGATAGAATAAGAGAAAAAGCATACAAGGATCAACAAATAACAACATTTCAAAATGGTGATGAAGTCGAAGTTGCAAGTCAAGAACTAGGCTACGTAGGTTCTTACTAACGTGCAACTATTCTTTATCCCATTGGCGCTTATTATTACAGAGTCCAGTACAAGACTCTGGTGACTGATGATGAATCCGCGCCACTGCAGGAGCATGTAAGTGTCACTGAGGTCCGTCCTGTTCCACCTGATCTTCCACCTGATCAAATGGAAACCTACGATATAGTTGATGTGTACGACAATGAGGGCTGGTGGTTCGGGGTCATTGATAAAATAAGGGCTGTGACTTAATTAGTTAGTTAGCTAGTTGTTATTGGTTTGTTGTAAATAGTGGTTAGTTGCTATTTGGTTGTGGTAAATGGTAGTTAGCTGTTAGTAATTAGTTTAGCCAACTAAGTAAAATCTCCAAGATAGAAAGACACGTGTGTATATAAGGAAGAATACTCTAGAAGGTTGGGGTACTGAAAACATTTTTACATTTTTCCCAAATACAGCATTAAGCTTCCATGGCTAATCTCTCTTTTCTTCTTCCTCTTCTATCTTCAATCTTCATCTACTGATAAGTAGACTCTGTTTTCTTCAGTCATCACTTGAAGACGTTACCATGTCCATTTTCCTACTACTGGCGATCACATTGCGTATAATATTAATAGGTTAAGGTTTCATCAAGAATGGTATGATGGCAAGTGGACATTTTCACTTGAAGGATAAATTTTGTTTAGTTGTACTGATTTTGGTTTCAAGAAATTCTTGTGTTATTGTAGTGTCATATCAACGTAACTTAATCATTTCAAGTTTAGTCGCAAAATATTATGTGTTGCTGATAAAGATTTTTATTATGTTATATCAAGTATTTATTGAAGAAATAGTTGAATAAAATGTTTGAAGTGAGAAACAAGAACATATAGTTGTTACTCGTTTATCCTTATATTGTTGTATTATACGCCTAATTCTGAATTATATAAGTGTAGCATCTGCCATGAAAATATCATTACTCGCGCAAAACATACCAAATTTAGTTGCATATTTAACACAATTTTCTAATGGATGGCACAAGTTTCTACATGTGTAAGAACTTTGTTACATTCTTGCTTCCAATATTTCAATTGAATTTGCCAGAAAAGCATATGCATTCGAGGAAATTCCTTTCAGAATTTCTTGCAATTTCAGTCTGTATTCAATTAAAACTCTGTTTTTGGTGCTGCATTTGGCCAATCACTTTAACGTCTGGTGCTTTCTTTTTTAACATATTCTGCGATGTCTTGTCCCTTCCTCGTTAGCCTGAAAATGGATAAACAATAGCAGTATATCATCCTTGAACTCTGATAAATTTCATGTTTACATAATTTATTTAACAAAGTTTTCGGAAATTTGGATGTGGAGTTTATAATTACTAGTATATAGGTGAATGCATTTCTCCAAAAGTCTCTTCCTCCTTTTACTCTCTTCATTGATGTAGAATTGCACTTGCATTTTGCTCAATTGGCTTCTTGATAAGTTCCCAACTAATATCATACAAAATTCAATTTTAGCAATGTTTGTTGGCATTCATTTTGCTTCTTTTTTCCCATCAAAGTTCATAAGCATCATCCGTTCAATTTTAACTTATCTCTAGAGAATTATACATGTTCATTAGTAACATTGAGATTGAGATGTAGTATCTATAGGTTGAATGGCGATATTACTCTTCATGTTCTTGAATTTCATAATTTTTTGATAAATCGACACTCCCCTTGATGTAATGACTTGAATATTCTATCGTGTTTATGATATAGATACAGCTATATGAATCAAAAACTAAAAAAGAACACGGAAATTGAGTGGATAAACAGATTTGACCTTACCAAACACTCATCATCTCCTATACTATTTAGATAAAGTATGGAGTGATGCGAAATCTTGGGGAAATAGAATGATCAAGTTGTTAGTAAACTGTATTGGAAAATATTAAACAGTAACAGAAACTTCTGAAAATAATAAACACAGAATCTGAAAATATTAATGCAGAAACAGAATCGAGCCCACTGAATTCACAGTGTGTCCTTAAGGAAATTATTCCCCTCAAAGTACCCGAGGTTTGTTGGAATCTTTCCTCCCAGGATAGAACGATTACTCACCAAAGTAGAGGTACTGCAAATCTTTGATGACAGCGAACCACTTGAAGGATGTATATCACACGATTTTAGGAAGTGCAGAAAGAAGAAGAAGAAGAAGAGGGTATGTTCAAAATTTCGTATGGAACATTCTGAAGATTTACAGATATATATAGACTGTTTATACCTTTTCAGAAAAGGCACCTGTTGGGAAAAGGTTTGCCTGTTGAGAAGGTTTGCAACTTTTCGGACAAGGTTGCAACCATTCAAAAATCTGTTGGAAAAAACGGAGGGAAATTTTAAATTAATCCGGGAAAAAACGGGTCACGGGTCGCGGGTCGCGGGTCAGGATTTTTTTTTTTCACTTAATTAATTAATTAATTAAATAATATTAATTAATTAAAATTTAAAGAAAATTTGGTCCAAAAAGATTATCAATCAATCATATCAAAAATCCAAATCCAAATCCAAATCCAAAGCCGAAGCCGAAGCCGAGCCGAGCCGAGCGAGCGACGACGACGACGGCGCGAGGGGAGACCCTCTTCTTGACCCTTTAGCAACATGAATGAGTGCTTCTATTTTTAAATAGGAGACTTTTCATTTCCACCACCTATGTGGGACCAAAGCTTATTTAATAAAATAAGAGAGAACATATCATTTCCTCTTCACTTCTTTTTTTTCCTCAATTTCCCATTCAACCTATCAATTAAACCCAACAATCCCCCACATGAATGGGGAATGTCTACAAGATAAAGGAATGCACGGATAAGTGTGTGATATATAAGCGAAGATTAATTGCATCTGGATAAGTAGGTTTCCCTTTGAACTTTCCATAGTGAACTTATATAGGATATACTCGATCAATCGGTAGATGCGATATCTTTGAACCTTCGAACTTTGTTGTATAACTAGACAACATAAGTCACACAATCAATCATCAACCATCTATGGTTCTCACGGTTGTGTTCGTTTCAGCCATGAACACCGCCTGGTTTCGTGAATGCATAGAGAATGGGCCTTTACTGTCATTCCCCTTGAAGCGGCTTATACTTCACATTCACATAGGTGATTTCTAAACGTGTAGTCCTATAGACATACTATCTAGTTATTTTCCGTCAGATTTAGATAATCATTAAAAAACCTTTAAAGCTTTATTAACTCATTAAAAGCCTTAAGGTTTTATCCTTTGTTTCTGAACATTGTCATCATCACGAGAATGGGTTGAGTTATTTGACAATGTTTAACCGTCAATCATAACTTTGTTTGATCTCTTTGAACCTAGTTCTTGGGATCTCCAGTCTACTAGGTAGAGTTACCGCCATGTTGACTTGTCCTAGGCCTTAACCCCATTCCCCTCGATGATCTTTCAACAGCCTCTCTAGATAAGCCTTTTGTTAGTGGATCCGATATATTATCTCTTGACTTTACGTAGTCAATAGTGATAACACCACTAGAGAGTAGTTGTCTAACAGTATTGTGTCGCCGTCGAATGTGACGCGATTTTCCATTATACATGACATTTCCTGCCCTTCCTATTGCCGCTTGGCTATCATAATGTATACATATGGGTGCCAAAGGTTTGGGCCAAAATGGAATATCTTCCAAAAAATTTCGAAGCCATTCAGCTTCTTCATCAGCCTTGTCTAAAGCTATAAATTCAGACTCCATTGTAGAGCGGGCGATGCATGTCTGTTTTGATGATTTCCAAGACACTGCTCCTCCACCAACGGTGAAAACATATCCACTTGTGGATTTAACTTCAGATGATCCGGTGATCCAGTTTGCATCACTATATCCCTCAATTACTGCGGGATATTTATTATAATGCAAAGCATAGTTTTGGGTGTGTTTCAAATACCCCAAGACTCGTTTCATTGCCATCCAATGAGTTTGATTAGGATTATTCGTGAATCGACTCAACTTGCTAATAGCACATGCTATATCTGGTCGTGTACAATTCATAATATACATTAAACTTCCCAAAACTCGTGCATAGTCCAATTGTGAGTCACTTTTATCTTCATTCTTCTGAAGTGCAAAACTTACATCAATTGGAGTTTTTGCAACATTGAAATTTAAATATTTAAACTTATCAAGTATATTTTCAATATAATGTGATTGTGATAATGCTAGACCTTATGGAGTTTTATGGATCCTAATTCCTAAGATTAAGTCAGCAACCCCTAAGTCTTTCATGTCAAATTTGCTAGCAAGCATACGCTTCGTAGCATTTATATTGGCAATGTCTTTACTCATTATCAACATGTCATCAACATATAAACAAACAATGACTTCATGATTTGGAGTATTTTTAATGTAAACACATTTGTCACACTCATTAATCTTAAATCCATTTGCCAACATTGTTTGGTCAAATTTTGCATGCCATTGTTTAGGTGCTTGTTTAAGTCCATAAAGTGACTTAACAAGTTTGCACACTTTCCTTTCTTTACCTGGAACTATGAAACCCTCAGATTGTTCCATGTAAATTTCTTCCTCCAATTCTCCATTTAAGAAAGCCGTCTTAACATCCATTTGATGAATTTCAAGACCATATACAGCTGCAAGTGCCACTAACACCCGAATAGATGTTATTCTTGTTACCGACGAGTATGTGTCAAAGTAATCAAGACCTTCTTTTTGTCTATAACCTTTGACCACAAGTCTTGCCTTATATTTATCAATAGTGCCATCAGCTTTCATTTTCCTTTTAAATATCCATTTTGATCCTAAAGGTTTATTTCTAGGAGGAAGATCAACCAATTCCCATGTATGGTTATTCAAAATTGATTGAATCTCACTATTGATTGCCTCTTTCCAAAATGCTGAATTAGAAGAAGACATTGCAGCTTTAAAAGTTTGAGGCTCATTTTCAAGCAAGAACGTCACAAAATCTGGTCCAAATGAAGTACATATCTTTTGACGTTTGCTACGCCTTGGATCCTCTTCGGATGGTTTACTTTTCTTTTGAACTTCTCTTGGTCGTTTAGATCCTTCACTTGAGGATTCACTTTTAGTTTTATACGGATAAATATTTTCAAAAAATTCAGCATTGTCTGATTCAATTACCGTATTAACATTAATTTCAGGATTGTCCGATTTGTGAACCAAAAATCGACAAGCTTTGCTATTTGTAGCATAGCCAATAAAAACACAATCCACGGTCTTTGGTCCGATTTTTACCCTTTTGGGCAAAGGAACTTGGACCTATGCTAAACACCCCCACACTTTAAAGTATTTCAAGTTGGGTTTTCTTCCTTTCCATAGTTCATATGGAATAGTTTGTGTTTTGCTGTGGGGTACTCTGTTGAGTATTCGATTAGCTGTAAGGATAGCTTCCCCCCACAAGTTCTGCGATAAACCGGAACTTATTAATAAAGCATTCATCATTTCTTTTAATGTTCGGTTTTTCCTTTCCGTAACTCCATTTGATTGAGGTGTGTAGGGGGCAGTAGTTTGATGAATAATTCCATATTCTAAACATATCTTTTCAAAAGGAGATTCGTATTCTCCACCCCTATCACTTCTAATCATTTTTATCTTTTTATTCAATTGATTTTCTACTTCGTTCTTGTATTGCTTAAATGCATCAATTGCTTCATCCTTACTATTAAGCAAATATACATAACAATATCGAGTGCAATCGTCAATAAAAGTTATAAAATACTTCTTTCCACCACGAGTTGGTGTAGACTTCATATTACAAATGTCTGTGTGAATCAATTCTAAGGGACTAGAATTCCGTTCAATAGATTTATAAGGATGCTTAGCATACTTAGATTCAACACATACTTGACATTTTGATTTATTGCAATCAAAGTTAGGCAATATATTTAAATTAATCAGTTTTCGCAAGGTTTTATGATTGACATGTCCTAAACGTGAATGCCATAAATTATTTGACTCAAGTAAGTAAGAAGAAGCTTGAACTTTATTATCATCAACAACCATTACATTTAGTTTGAAAAGACCCTTAGTGAGGTAGCCTTTTCCTAGATACATTTCACTCTTACTGACAACTACTTTGTCTGAAACTAGAACACACTTGAATCCATTCTTGATAAGAAGGCCGGCAGACACCAAATTCATTCGCATTTCTAGAACATGATACACTTTGTTCAGCGTCACCACCTTGCCGGATGTCATTTTCAGAAAAACTCTCCCATATCCTTCAATCTTTGCAGTTGCAGAATTTCCCATATAGATCGTCGCATCAGGTGCTGCAGGGGAATAAGTAGAGAAGGCTTCTCGGACTGTACACACATGCGAAGTAGCTCCTAAATCAAGCCACCATTCTTTGGGATTACCTACTAAGTTGCATTCTGATAGCATTGCACACAGATCATCAATAGCTTCTTTATTTTCCACCATATTGGCTTGTCCCTTTCTCTTGTCCTTTTTCGGAAGACGACAATCTGGAGCTTTGTGTCCAACTTTCCCACAATTATAACAATTGCCCTTGAACTTTTTCTTGTTCTGCTCCTGATTCTTTCCAAAAGGTTGCTTCCTTTTCTTATTCTTTGGAGCAGCATCTTCAACGATGTTCGCTCCCATAATTGCTGAATTTCCACGCAACTTCTTTTCTGCTGTTTTGTTATCTTCCTCAATCTTGAGACGAATCACAAGATCTTCCAACTTCATTTCCTTACGCTTGTGCTTTAGATAATTTTTGAAATCTCTCCACGAAGGAGGCAACTTTTCTATCATCACAGCCACTTGAAACGCTTCATTAACTACCATGCCTTCAGCAATAAGGTCATGAAAAATAAGTTGCAGTTCTTAAACCTGGGTTCCAACAGTCCTGCTATCTATCATTTTATAGTCTAGGAACTTAGCAACCACAAACTTTTTCAAGCATGCGTCTTCATTCTTGTACTTCTTCTCAAGTGCATCCCACAATTCTTTAGAAGTTTTTATAGCACTGTAGACATTATACAAATCATCATCCAAAGCACTTAGGATATAACCCTTGCATAGAAAATCTGCCTGTGTCCATGCCTCAGTAATCATAAACTTTTCATTGGCCGGCATATCAGCAGCGGGCACAGGAGGGTCTTCATTGGTGAACTTCTGCATACCAAGAGTGGTAAGCCAAAAGAACACCCTTTGCTGCCATCCTTTGAAATTGGCTCTAGAAAATTCTCCTGGTTTTTCTGTCGGTGGCACAGAAGTGCGGCTTGTTGCAGCAACAGTCGCAGAAGTAGTAGCAGTATCACTTGTCATTTTCTTTCACTGTCAAAATAGACAAACTGTCTTAATATTTCAGAATATCAGACCTTTTACAAAAAAATAATGATGAAGTTTTTATACTCTTCAAATCGTTGTACAAGTATGAACTTTAATATTCCAACGAAGTTTTTATACTCTTCAAGTCAGAATATTTATTTCATACGGAGTAGAAAACCACACAGGTTTTAGTCTCCAAAAGTATAATACAGTTTAATCAAAAAACAAAATAACGATAATTTCCTTAAGATTGTTAGTAAACTGTATTGGAAAATATTAAATAGTAACAGAAACTTCTGAAAATAATAAAAACAGAATCTGAAAATATTAATGCAGAAACAGAATCGAGCCCACTGAATTCACAGTGTGTCCTTAAGGAAATTATTCCCCTCAAAGTACCCGAGGTTTGTTGGAATCTTTCCTCCCAGGATAGAACGATTACTCACCAAAGTAGAGGTACTGCAAATCTTTGATGACAGCGAACCACTTGAAGGATGTATATCACACGATTTTAGGAAGTGTAGAAAGAAGAAGAAGAAGAAGAGGGTATGTTCAGAATTTCGTATGGAACATTCTGAAGATTTACAGATATATATAGACTGTTTATACCTTTTCAGAAAAGGCACCTGTTGGGAAAAGGTTTGCCTGTTGAGAAGGTTTGCAACTTTTCGGACAAGGTTGCAACCATTCAAAAATCTGTTGGAAAAAACGGAGGGAAATTTTAAATTAATCCGGGAAAAAATGGGTCGCGGGTCGCGGGTCAGGATTTTTTTTCCACTTAATTAATTAATTAATTAAATAATATTAATTAATTAAAATTTAAAGAAAATTTGGTCCAAAAAGATTATCAATCAATCATATCAAAAATCCAAATCCAAATCCAAATCCAAAGCCGAAGCCGAAGCCGAGCCGAGCGAGCGACGACGACAACGGCGCGAGGGGAGACCCTCTTCTTGACCCTTTAGCAACATGAATGAGTGCTTCTATTTTTAAATATGAGACTTTTCATTTCCACCACCTATGTGGGACCAAAGCTTATTTAATAAAATAAGAGAGAACATATCATTTCCTCTCCACTTCTTTTTTTCCCTCAATTTCCCATTCAACCTATCAATTAAACCCAACACAAGTGCCCGTTGAACAATATGCAAATCATTTTTTTACCAACAGCTACATAAACATCATTAGTTTCTGTATGTTGCTATCTTCTCCGGTCTCTTCTATTTCCCCATACATCTTGAATATAGCCGGTAATAATGATATTGAAAATGAAGAAGATGATTTGGAATTTTTCTGTGTTTCTATTTTTTGATGATCCTACCCTCTACAATCTTCATTTCTATATATACCAATATAAAAGATAAACAAGAATAAAAGCCCATGGTAGTTAAATAACAATAAAATTCATAAAAGATAAACAACAATTAAAAAAACCATAATAGTTATAATAACAACAAAACTCATACTAGTTTGCATAATTTTAAGCAAGTTATTTCTCTGTCTTCTCTTCTCTTTATTCCTTTCTCTTTGTCTTCTCTTCTCTTTATTCCAACATAGACCTCTTCATCCCCTCCCTTTTTCGAAATCAAATTACCTTTGAAGGAAGTCTATTGATCAAATGAGTTGCAGTTAGATTGCATTCTCCCCAATACTCAATAGGTATCTTTGATTGAAACAATAAGGGTATTCTAGTTTCAAGAAGATGCCTATGCTTCCTTTCAACAACTCTATTATATGTTGAGGAGTTCCAATACATGATGTTTGATTCCCTGTGAGTTAAAGAAACTGGTTCCTGCAATGCTCTTCCCCAATTCCATTGCATTATATGATCTTATTGTCCTAATTCTTGCATTAAACTGTCTTTTCACCATATGAATGGAATTTTATAAGACTGAAAATGCATTTCCTTTAGTACTTAATAAATAGGTCCAAGTACCCCTACTGTAATCATCAACAATGCTAAGAAAACAATTATAATTATTGTAGGTTGGTACTTTATAAGGACCCCATGTGTCAACAAGTATCATTTCAAACACAACTTTGGTAGAAATTTGACTCAAAGAAAAACACAACCCGGATTGCCTTACTAATGGACAGATATCACAAAAATAATCAGAAAATGAAGGATCATGAATGAAACTCTAAGTTTTTCATTAATGAAAAGGGAAAATGCCCCAACCTAATGCGCCACAACTTGGCACTACAACTTGCACTAGAACAAACAGGATTGAAAACTGAAATAGAAATTAGAAAAGTAGCAGAAACATTGCTACTAAGACTTTCTGAAGATAATAAAGAAATAGATTCTTTAGACAGAGTACTAGATTCTAAATTGCTAGGCTGAAGAAGATAGAGTCCTTCTTTTGCTTCACCAAAACTGTGTGGGCTCTTCATTAAAAGGCCCTGCAAAATACATCCAAGAGAAGTGAATAACATAGTGCAAGCAAACTGACATGAAAATCTATGTACTGAAAGCAAATTATACCTAAATGTAGGTATATGAAGTACATTTTTCAAAATAAGATTAAGGAATATAGAAATCTGTCCTATATGAGTGACAATGATCTTATGAGAGTTGGGCAGATTAATATTTATAGGACAAGCAAGAGGTGATAGGGATATGAAAGCATTTGAATCAAAACACATGTGCTCAGAAGCAACTGAATCTATTATCCAAGTATTAGAATTGAAAACTGAGAAACATTATCCAAAGTATTTAATTATAGTACCAGCCACTGCATTGGCATTGATGTCTGATCCTTGATGGTTTCCTGAGCTCCCTTCTCCCATCTTTGCTTGGTTTATCATGTAAGCAATTTGAGCCCTCTGTTCCCTGCTGAAATGCTGATCAGTGGTATTTATGGTCATGTTTGTGAATGGTGTGACTTCTGGCTCCTCCATTGCCTTTAACCTGTCATTGACTATTCTTCATGTTGGTAAACTGAAAATCCTCAGGAAATCCTATCAACCTGTGGCAGTCAACAGCAACATGGCCTATTTTCTTGCAATAAGTACAAGTTACATTAGGGTTATATTTGTTTTTCTTTCCCTTGTAATCTGTAGTCTGGCATTTTTGTCCTGTATTTCCAGTTTTTTGAAAACCAAGATTTGGTTTCTGAGTGTTCCCAGCTGCATGTTTTGGTTGATATTTTGTTCCCCTAAAATTATTTTGTGACGGTCCTCCAACCATGAATGAAGATGAATCAGTAAATGTGAGAGGATTCAGGTAAACCTCCCTTTGATTCTCGTCTGGTAAGAGAAGAGAATAAGAATGATTGATAGAGGGCAAGGGGTTCTGCATCAGAATATTGCCCCTAGCTTGTGAGTAAACATCATTCAATCTCATGAGGAATTGAATCAACCTTTCATCCTCCAATGACTTTTCCAGCTTCACTTTTCCTTGACACACACACACAATTGCATCTGACATTAGTATTTAGAGAGTCTAGTTCATCCCATAGCCTCTTCAGCTTAGTGAAATAACCTGCAATGTTAGAATTTTCCCGAACTAATCCATTTAATTGTTTTTAGAGGTGGTACAACTTGGCTCCATTAGATTGACCAAATCTATGTTCCAAGCTTGTCCATAGTTCTTTAGCAGATCTAGAATAGATTACACTATCAACTATCTCTCTGGACAAAGAATTAAGGAGACATAAAGTTACCATATCATTGCATCTGCTCCATGGTTGGTAGTCCTTGCTGCTAGGATCAGGAGCTGCACATGACCCAGAGATAAAATCAATTTTGTTCTTTGCTGAGAGTGCTATAAGCATTGTTCTTTTTCAACCTTGATACCCTTTCCCATCAAAAAGGTTGTTGACACGATCCATTCTTGGGGAGTCTGATGAGTGAAGAAAATAAGTCTGATTGAGATCTGATGCAACATTGTGCTCAGAAGTTTGAGTTTTAGCAACTGAGGTGTTGGGATTGTCGTTAGTCATGATTGATTAGAATAGTTATAATAGGATCGATTGGTGTGATCTTTAAAGAAAAAGCTCTGATACCATATTGAAAATGAAGAAGATAATTTGAAATTTTTCTGTGTTTCTATTTTTTGATGATTCTACCTTCTACAATCTTCATGTCTATACATACAAATATAAAAGATAAACAACAATAAAAGCTCATACTAGTTAAATAACAATAAAACTCATAAAAGATAAACAACAATAAAAAAAATCATACTAGTTATAATAACAATAAAACTCATACTAATAAAATAACAATAAAACCCATAAAAGATAAACAACAATAAAAAAAAAATACTAGTTATAATAACAATAAAACTCATACTAGTTTGCATAATTTTCAGCAAGTTGTTTCTCTTTGTCTTCTCGTCTCTTTATTCCTTTCTCTTTGTCTTCTCATCTCTTTACTCCAACATAGACCTCTTCATCCCCTTCCTTTTTCAAAATCAAATTACTGTGATTTTTGATTCTATCAAATGATGCCTCATCTCAGTTTTCATCTCTTGCCAGTAGTCCAAAATGAGGGAAAATAGTAGAAGAAGGAAATAAAGAGTAAATGCTTAAAGAATTAGTGGATTATGAAAGAAAGAATAATGGTCGTTGCTATTAAAGACACCAACAAAATTTAAAAAGTTTCATAATTTTTTTGTCAAGATCTACAGGTTTTTTGGACATGTCATATTCTAAGGAAAAACTATACCTTCAATGTAAAAGTAACTTTGTATTTCTCTTTGGACATAATCCTTTTTTCCACATGGGAAAGTTTTCTTGGACCATAATCATGATGTTCTGATATTGCAAGTCAATTTCTAATGGTTGAAACCATTTGCTTTTTCTCTCTTTTTCCAGAATTGTCACTTTCCGTGCTTAAAGGATCAAAACGTCTAGTGTATTCAAAACCTCCGGATACCAGTGTTTATCATGTAGAACTGAAAGTGTTTGACACGCAGGAAATCGACCCCTTAGTGAAGTGCTAGTTGAGTTCAGTAAGTGCAAACCATTCATTTTGCCTTAAGACTCATTCAGGAATCTAAGGAAGCAAATATTGTGGTCTGTGTTGCAATAGAAATGATTTCTTTATGAACAAAACATCGTTGGCTTATATGAAAGAGAACTGAATAACAAAAACTTAATATTCTCTATTACAGTAAGCTAAAGTACTGGGGAAAAAACTTGTCAGATTCTTGCTTCCAAAGTTTCAATAGAACTTTAGGGAAAAGCATATGCATTCAAGAAAATTCCTATCAGAATTTCTTGTAATCTCAGGCTGACTTCTATTAAAAATCTGTTTTGTATTTTGCACTTCGCCAACCACTTTAACCTCACAGAATTCTGGTGCATTTTTTTGAACATATTCTCCTATATCTTGTCCCTTCCTTGCTAGCCTGACATTGACAAATTATAGCATTTAGCAGTACAATAGCATCCTTGAACTTTGATAATTTCATGTTGTAGTGCAGAACTATGTTTACCTTGTGGAACGCGATGGCCTGGTTCCAATGACAAGGCTGGTAATGTTGACAATAGGAATAAGGTCAAGTAATGCTTTAGCTGGTGAATTGCTTTCCACAAGCATAGTATCAACTGGTACCTAGCAGCCAAAGTAAAATCAAGAATTGTCATGCTACAAAGTTTTGGAATTTTGGATGTGAAGTTTCTGATTGATACAGACTTGAACCTACTTTGGCATCGTTGCATAGGCGAATATATTTCTCCAAGAGACTCTTCCTCCTGTTACTCTCTTCATTGATGTAGACTTGCACTTGCTCTTTGCTCAATTGGCTTCTTGATAAGTTCCCAACTATCATACAAAATTCAACATAGCAATGTTCTTTAGCAAGTTGTTTTATTTTGCTTTTATTTCATCAAATTTTCCTTAGTTCCTAGCAAAAAGGAAGATTGGTGCTTAAAGCATCCCATATTCACAAAGAGTCGAGGGTAGAGTCGCTCCCAAGGGGGTGCAATGTAAGCTGTCTATCAGTTTCATTTTTGTTTTTTTTCCTTCCTATCAAATTTCCTTTTGTTCCTAGAAAAAAAAAAAGGCAGCCCAATGCAAGGCATCCCACATTCATGTAAGGTCCGTGGAAGGGCCGCATCATAAGGGGGTGTAATATAAACACCCTACCTGATGCACTTGCCAGTGGCTGATTCCATGGCTCGAATGCATAATCTATAGGTCGCAGGTTCGATCCAATTTAACCGGTGATCCAAGGCTTCCCTTCCTTTTGTTCCTAGAAAGTATTCAGAAAATGTACTTGGGGCAATCTGTAGGGAACTTATTCACCTGTTAACTTTTAACTGACTTAAGACTAGATACATGGTGAAGAATCCTAGGATTCTTGTCAAGGTAAGGCAGCTTTCAGTTTTATCTTTGGCTCAACTTATCTCTGGAGAACAGAAAATATTCATTAGTTACATTGGAATTAAGATTTAGTATCTATTGGTTGATCTACATCTGTCAGTCACTAATGAGACAGCAACAGCAACAAGAAAATTGAACCAATATATTCAATATACTCTTTATGTACTTGAATTCCCTGATTTTTCCAATTAATCGCGACACTCCGCATATGTGATATATTGAATATACAGTCTTGTTTATGATATAGGTAAAGCTAGATGAACCAAAACTGGAAAAGAACAAAAGAGAAAAAGGAAACTGATAGCAATGACTCATCTCTTATGTATGTGCAAGAACAATAGTTACCTGGTGTTGGTATGTAATTAATGGTAGGAAAAATATGCACGAGGCAGACGCGAAATCCAGGGGAAATAGCATGAGCAAGTGCCCATTGAACAACATACAAGTCATTTTTTCCAACAGCTACATAAACATCATTAATTTCTGCATCTTTGCTGCTTATTGTAGTACTGATCTTGCTATCTTCTCCAATCTCTTCGATTTCCCTAGACATCTCTTTCTATAAATCTTGATTATAGCCGGTATAAATGATATTAGTTGTTCTCAGTTCTGGTCCCTCATCTCAGTTTCCAACAGTAGAAGAAGGAAACAAGAGTAAATGCTTAACGAATGATGGTGGTTTCTAGCAAAGACACCAATATAATGAAAAAAGTTATATAACTTTTTGTCAACATATGCAGGATTTCCTGGATATGTCACAGTCTAAGTAACAGCTGTTCCTTTTATGTAAAAAAAATAAACTTTTTTTAATGCTTAAAGAAAAGAATGATGGTGGTTGCTAGCAAAGACACCAATAGTAATTTTTTTTGTCAGCATTGGACATGCCACATTCTAATTTCTAAGTAACAACTGTTCCTTTTTATGTTAAAGAAACTTGTTTTTTCACGTGGGAAAAGTTTTTTTGGAACATATCACAATTTTTTGACAGTGCAAGTCAATTCTAATGCTTTGATTTTTCTCACTTTCCTGTACTTATGATCTGTTTTTCCAGAATTGTCACTTTCCATGCTTAAATGATCAAAATGTATAGTCTATGCAAAACATCTAGCTATTAGTGCTAATTATGTAGAACTAAAAGTATTTAGTGGAGCTGAATTTTATTAAGGGATGTCAAAATATAACACCTTATAATTGAGGGGTCAGCTTTCCTTATCATCAAGGGGAAAAACAAGAGCATCATCAAGGGGAAAAAAAAGAGAGGAGCCTGTCAGACCTGGACAGGTCTAAAGAACGATCATCTACTGCACCACACACAACTCAACAAGCCATGGAAGGCTGTTAATCACGATCTGGTCACATGGCCATATTTCTTCAACCAGACTTAATTTCCTGTCTACTTAGAATTCAAGGATACAGTGGTATGAGCCTGTTGCACAAATCCAGTTCAAGCAAAATCTTGACAAATGCTCCATTCCGATGTGGGAGTAATATATTGGGCCGTGGAGCAACTTCGCTTAACTATGCTATCTCCAAATCTCAACTCCCCAAGTTCAACAAAAGCAGTGAGATTTATGTTACATTTTTACTCCAAGTCAACTGAAAAACAGATTAATAAATGTAGCTTACTTTTCTGGGTTTTTTTATTCTTTATGGAAAAAATAATTATGTACAACTGTAATAATTTGTTGTAAGGTGAATGTCATCAATTTTGTAGAAATTATTATCCTATTAACTCCCTGATCCTTAAACAATCATGAATCAGTAATCTTAGATGAACTTGAGTTTACTATGCAATATATAGATAAGGTTCTAACGTAGTAGTGGATACTAATATCTTTTTCCCAATTACTAACGCATAGTTAATAACATTGATTTGAATAAATGGTAAATGACCCTTTATAACAAGTTTGGTACTACAGTTAAGGTTCAAATCCCAAGGGCAACATGTTGCATGAGGGAAGTGTTGGGAAAAGAATTGTTGGGTAACGTTAACATGCTTAAAATAAAGTTGTGTTTATGCTAAGCTAGAGTTTGGCCTCAAATTTTTAAATATTCTAGGCAAGTTATTTTTTGGTGAAGTTTTATCATGCGTTTGGCCACAAATTTTTTCAAGAATATTTGACTATTTCAAAAAAATATTATTTTGTACTCGTAAATTCTAAAAATTATGTAAAACACTCATAAATTTGTATTATAATGAACATGTTCCGCTAAACAAAAAACCTTATAACATAATTGATAACAATCAACAACAACAAAATAACAATACATTAAAACTATTCTTGTTTTAATCAAATTAAAAATAAATTATTCTTTTTTTCCAATCTTGTCACTTAAAACTATTCTTTTTCGGAGAAGATAATAACAAACTATTTTTTTTGAAGGCGTAAGTTGATAGATAAATATTAATTGAAATTAATAAATGATAAGTGCTTTTATAAAACATAAAAATTTTGGGTAATTTTTAAATTTTTAAAACTTCCCAAGTTCTAGTTTTTTCTAGAACTTGAAAACTTAGGAGTTTTGCCAAATATATTTGCCAAGTAATGACAAATTATATGGCCAAACAATAGTTCTCAAAGTTTTTTCCAAAAACTATTTAAATTCGGCACTTTATATTACCTACCATTGATATATATAGTATTTGGAATATCCTTAAAGTAGACTTGTAGTGCACACACAAATGTATGTTCAAGACTTATCTAAATCAATCACGTTGACTCGACAATCACATTTTGTGGATGAAAGGCAATATATAGCATTAAAATGGAATATTCTCCCACCATAGGAAGCAATGGTCAACCTAACTGCTACATTTTGAATCATATATAGAACCATTTCAATGATGTATTTATTGATCTAGTCAAAGTCAAATGTCCATGTAAAAAGTTGTCTAAAATATGAAATTCCTCTTCAACAAGCCAAATAGAATAATCAAAAGTGCAAGTATATATTTCCAGTTTGTGAAGCTTCCTTTCGCTTCACTATATTGACACGCCAACGTCCAAACTAAAGTATTGAAAAAAGAAAAAAGAAAAAAAAAGGTTATGTATTTGATTTGCTTTTAGCAAAATAAAACCAATACGTGCATTCTAATTGTTGATTTATGCCTTCTATGTTGTAACCAAAAAAGATGCATGGTATCTCAAAACTGAAAGCTGTTACAGATTCTCTTCATATGTCATGTTGATAATAGCTTATTATATATTTTATCAAACTAAATTTTATCAATATTTTTTGAAATTTTAAATTTGACTATTACTAGTTTACATAACAATTTATTTATTTATTTTGAAAAAGCTAATTATACTCCCTCCGTCGTCATGTTGCATTTTTCAAAAGTCAATTTGACTAACTTTTAAAGCTAATTAGATTACATTAATTTGATATTTTAAAATAAAAATTTAAATATTCAAAAATTATACAAAATTACTATAAATTATAATTTTTTTTTATATCAATATTATAATTTAAAAAATATCTCTTAAAATGTTAGTCAAAAAAAATATGACAAATAAAAAGGATCGGACCGAATAAATTAAAACTGAGGGAGAATATCAAATTACCAGCATGCCCTTTCTTCTTCCACCAAGTGGTATATTCTTAGCCTAACACCTCATCAATTCAGTCACTCATCACAGCTTAAGTGGACCCATCCAAAACGCCCTCCCCACTATATATACGCTCTTCCCCATAGGGCTCGAAATCTCAGCATCTTTCTCGTTCTCTAGAAGCTTCTTTCCCATTCTTCCTTCCCCTTTTCAACCCGAAGAATATTCGTTTTCAATTACTCTCTGCGTACTTAAATTCGGAGCATGAGTCGGGATCGGAACTCGGTAATCGTCAAATTCCTCTACAGTTACGGCGGCAGAATCCTTCCTCGTCGCTCTGACGGCACGCTCCGTTACATCGGCGGCTTTACTAGAGTTCTCTCCGTTGATCGGTCTATTTCTTTCTCAGGTTTGTTTATACATTCATCTCCTTGTTATCACTTCGATTTTGATTAGTTGCCTTATTTAGAAACTGATTGAAATTTGACTGATGCAGAGTTGATGGTGAAGTTTGGAGAATTGTGTGGATCGTCTATGCATTTAAGGTGTAAGCTGCCGACTGATGATTTGGATGTTTTGGTATCGATTACATGTGACGAGGACCTGTCGAATGTGATCGAAGAGTACTATCGAGTTTCAGCATTGATGAATAAAGAGATGAAGGTTAGGGCATTATTATCTCCAATCAATTTTCCGAAAAAGGAGTCTAGTCCGTCTTCGCCAATGTCTTGCTTCGATTTTCCGGCGTCGACCTTGAAGCCTGGAAAACTCGGCCGCTTCAATTGTCCTCCGTCGTATGCGGCGGCGCGTAGATGGTTCTCACCAGCTGTGGGTTATCCGATCGGGAGACGGACAGATGTCGAGGAGCTTTATTATTCTTACTATGGATCCGGAAGCGTCAATTAGGCCTCTGTATTAAGTTGTTCCTAACCATTGCCAATAGAAAAACGATACGTGAGAGAGAGAGTAGTTACAGTATTTCAGGAGAGTTGTGCGCATAGATGAAACGAATCTCCTCTCCACGAAAAAAGGGCCAGAAAAAAGAAAAATATTTATCACATCAAATAATAACATTTTTTTTTAGTTGTTAATTTGACATGCTTTCAAACCCTCTCCAACCCCTTTTTATTTTGCTCTTTATTCTCTGTTAATATGGTGGTTCTCCTTCATCGTCTTTATTTGAATAAAAAAATTAAATATTTAAAAATATATTATTTTTTATATCAATATAATTAAAAAAAAAATTAAAATATTAATTAAAATTCATATAATTTAACTCTCAAACAAGAAAGCATATCAACTTAAAAAGAACGAATGGAGCATTAGAATATGCTATTAATATATAGCAAATATGCTAGTTTTCTAAGTGTCAGAACTAAGACGACGTTTGCACTATAAAGATAGGAATAGGAAAGAAGAGTGAAGACATATCTTTCTTTTACCTTATGGGATGTGAGGGCCTTATATATCACAAGTATCCTTTGGTTGGAATTCAAGTTTTGTGCATGAAGTTATTTTTTTAAAAAAAATGTTTTATCCCTTTAATGTGAATTTTGGTATGCGAATTAGTCAAATTCTAATATACAAATAATAATAAAAAAAGATATATTAAGGGTATTGTATAAACTGGAACAAATACAAAATGGGTCTAACTCATCTAAGGTATGAGACAGTAGGCTTGTACAATGATGGCATTTTGGTGGGACAAATTTATGTGAGTATTAATTTGTTTTGATTCATATCACTTATTTTGATTGAAAAAACAAGTTTTAAAAAGAGTTTTTTTTTATAAATTATGATCTTAAATATGATTATGTACACTTAACTAGGATAATGATAAAGCCGGATGGAATGTAAAATGTAAAAAACTAATGAAATGGTCGACTGGCTGTTTGGTACGATACATATGAACCTTGGGATTTGGGAACATAAATTACCTATAGAGAGGATTAATCTAATAAAATGACAAAAATAATTTTGTTTCACCGCAATTCAAGTGTTAAGCGTCCCCCCTATCGAGGATATGTATTTTTTGGTTCAAAATTACTCTCAAATAATTCAGATGGCTCAAAAAGCTTAATGTCCAATTAAATTAAATTAATTTTAAAAATTAATCAAATTAACGTTTGACAAATAAATTAATTTGAAATAACCCTAAAAAATAGAAAACATTGTTAAATCACTTATTGATGGATGAGGAAATTATACTCTTTAAATGGACTTGAATAGTCCTTTCCTCGTGCTCTTAGATGTTAGTGATGAGCTAGGCCCAGTCCTAAACATGAAGCAGAGTATTAAATCATACATCAATGAAATGAGAAAATTATGAATTTGAACATTACTTTTTCTTTACAAATATCATCAGTAGCGAATAGTGAAAAAAGTAACTAGCCGACCCTGCCATGTGCAGCCACATGCTCTACACTTGCCTATTTCCACAAAAAACCACATCCTATCAAGAATTGATTTGGTTTTCCCTAGGAAACCTCATCCTTCATGAATAAATTCAAACAGATACAACCATAATCTCCTCAAAAAAAATCAAAACATCCTCCCATCAAATAATCATTCAGTAAAATCTCAAGTAAAACAAAAGATGGAGGTCACAATAACCACAACATATTTCTTAGTTTTGATCCTAATATTATTGATGTCTTTCTTAGATTTAGTCCCATTTCTTGTCGTTGGCGTTGCCCTCCTTGTGGGAACAATTGTTCTAGCAGTACGAGCTATCGTAATAACATGGATTACGGTGCTTGTACTGCTAGCATTCACTGGTAAACGCCGTAGGGGCGCAGTGAAGGATGGCAAGACGATCACGTCAGAGGTGGCAATGTATGCGGCCAATGTTGTGTTTAAAGAGAAGGGGTTATTTGCTTTCACTGGTACTGCTATCGTTCTCTTTTTCACTTCTATGGCATTATATTGTTAATTACAACTATTCTTATCTTCGTTTCATTTTGTGTGACATGTTTTTATTTGGTTTATTTTGAAAAAAAAGTTGATATAGGAAAAAAATAAATAGTAGGAGTAAAAAAATAGTCTATTATATATGTGAATAAAAATAAATTGGAAATGGTCCTTTAAATATGTTCATTAGTTGTTCCTCAAAATTTGCAAATGGTAAGCATTTTTATTAAACCTTATGGTAATCATGAAAACAAAAAACTCACTGTTTTTTTTTTCTTTCCAACAATCACATTTTGTACTTGTTTGGATACAATTAGTACTCTCTTTCAACAAATTTAAAGGACCAAAACTGTTCAAATTATTCTACAGAAAAATATCTACGTCATATTTTAGTCCGTGATGTTATTTTATTTAGCATAAAATTTAAGAATTTTTTAAAAAAATATTATGATTTAAAATAAGTTAAACATGTTTGTGTAATACTTATAAACCATCTCATTAAGATTAAAATAAAAATTAATTTATTACTATGTCACATAAATGGGACATAGAGTATATATCAGCGCTACCATTGCTTTCTCTTTTGGTCCATGGCTGACTGCAGGCAGTGGCGTGGCATGGAGTATATTAATCCTTCGTTTTGTATTTGTGGGCTGTATTACAGAGTTGTAAATTTGATATCCTTTTCCTTTTTTTTATTTTGTTAAATAAAATAGTTTTCAATACTATATTGTGTGTATTGTCTTTTAGAAATAATCTCTCTATTTTTATGAAATAGTAATAAAATCTGCATATATTTTTAAATAATTATAAAATTTTACTGAATATATTAGGTAAAGTAATTTTAGGAGGAATGTTACGCAGTCACTTCGTTAACAAAATACACTTTCATTACTCTTCTGATTTCTCATTCGCTGAACTTCTCTTTCTCTTTTTATGATATTAGCCGACTTTTTTACATTACAAACTCGAAATTGATTACATGAAATTTTTTACATTAATAAATTGTGGTAAAAACACATAATTTTTTGTTTTAATTCGTTTGTATGGCTTTAATTTGACAAAAAATTTAAGAAATTAAATAAATTTTTTTGAATCTTGTGATCTTAATCATGTCATCTAGAAAGTAGAAATTAAAACATTGTCAAAAAAAATATCTGGCTTTAATTTGACAAAAAATTTAAGAAATTAAATAATTTTTTTTTGAATCTTGTGATTTTAATCATGTCATCTGAAAAGTAGAAATTAAAACATAGTCAAAAAAAAGATATTGTATATTCTTTTTGAAACAGAATAAAAAAAAGTAATAAATTATATGATATTGATTCTGCAATTATCAGTTGTGATTTCTAAAGATAATTATATCAAATTATTTGTCATTTTAGATATTCAAAATAAAACTAACTTTTTAATATCTCAATAGAATGAATACTTAGCGAAGAGAGTAAACTATTATTAATTATATTTTTTATATAAAAAAGCTTGTAATTAATATTTTATTTAAAAGGAATTTAAAAAATACCATAAATAATTTGAAACGAAAAAATATATTATTACTAACTAACGGAACCTATCAACAGACACTTAAAATTAATATGACTTTCCACTTATGCCTCAACTAATCTTGTGCTTTCTTTATTTAAAAAAGAATGACCTACGTTTTATTTAAATACATTCAATTACATCAAATCTCAGTTATATTGTGGCTTTTCAAACAAACTCTTAGTTTGTTTCTAAAAGAATTATTCATTTTTTTTTGCAAGGCTTTAACATGACATATTTAAGTCTACAAGATTAATGGACATTTTAATACATTTAACATAACTTTAATTTAGAATCACAAAATTAATTTTTTTTGAAATTTCATATTAAGTTAAACTATCACGATCCAGATTCGGGTGTGATGGCACTCACCTAATCCATCAAGACGAGTCAGCCTAAAAGTCTAAACAATTTAAAATAAACGAAAAATGAAAGTGGTGTAAAGTCTAAAAACGATATAGATAAGGATAAACGAAAAATAGATTATAAACTGCCAAAGACTTTGTGTCACATGTACAAACCACTATTTCAACAGAAATGAAAAATATACTAGTATATATGTCTCAGTTCCCAAGTAGAACAAAACATAAAGTAAATGAACGATGAGAGTCTGCCGAAGATAACAAGCTGCTACCCCTCAAACGTCCAGAAGCTCGGCCTAATCAAGGGTTCTAAGAGTAAGAGGTGCCGGGCTTAGATCCTACATAAATGTAAAAGCAAGGGGTAAGCACCAATAACACGGTATTCAGCAAAATGGAAACTAAATCCTAAGTAAAGCAATGCGGAACACAGGTACTCTTGATATCCCAACCACAATCCTCCACAACTACACACTTGCACTTAGACAACCCAATCTATACAATTTATATCACAATTGCACTAGAATACAAGACAGTCCACAAATAAAAAGTACAAATACATTCTCACCACTATACTCAGGCAAATATAAGAAATCTCAAATCATAATCAATCACATGATGAAATAGATGCAAATGCAATGTCAAATATCGTGATACATGTCTGTTCTAAGATACATATCCGCTGATCACCTCAGATCAGAACCCATGGGGTCCTCACATAGATCATGTATTCGCCGAAAATGACTTCGGCCAATATCCGTCGAAAGAGACCTCGGTCATAATATCCGCCAGAAGAGACCTCGACCGCTAGAAGAAACCTCAGCAAATCACCTCGATCTGTAGAAACCTTGGTCCTAATATCCAATACTTCACTCATATCATTTCTCATCCATCAAAGATATAATATATGCACAAGTAATGAGTGAAACAAGATAAATATTCACATAAAATACCATATAATTCACAATCACACAATAGATCAATGTCCTGTAGATCACAACACTTAGAGAATTAACCCTATCCGCATTTCCACTATCACCCTTCAACTCATATAATTCAATCCAATCTAATGACCCAATACACCCTAATCTCCTCACATAAAAAAATACAAGGTTCAACATATTTAACAAAGGTTAGAATTTCACTTGCCTTAATCAAAATATCATGAACAATTCGAAATCACCGCTTTTCCTCTCCGACGACACTCCAAATCACCTAAATCTAATCAAATATAAAAAATTAAACTAGGAATCTGATTATTTTTAGATGAAGATGCTCATCAAGTAATCAGGAATCTAATGGTTTGTTCTTGAAAAACTAGTTCCTCCGACTCAAAATCATCAACTTCATGTCTAAAAATTCAAATAAGTAATGGGTAATCAAGAAACTAGGTTAGAATAGCTTACCCGATGTTTTCCTTGCAAGAAACCCCTTCCAAATCACCTCTCCAAAGCTTGAAAACTCAAAAATAGTGGAAAATGGCTTAAACCCCGCCTAAACATTGTTCAGGCCATTTTGTTCTCCGCGAATGTGGACAACTTACTCTGCGAATGCGGAGACAGAGGACATATCTCTCCGCGAACGAGGATCACCCTCCGTGAACACGGAGAAAGGATAATCTCATTTTTATTTTTAGTATTAATTATTTATTTTTAAGATATAATATTAAATATTAATTAATAAAAATAATATGATAAAATAATTATATTACTTATTATTATTTTTAATAAATATCTTAAATTTTGTGACAAATAAAAATAAACTGAAGAATATTTGTTTACTTGTACACAAAATGACTTTTTGGTTTCCTTAGCTCCCTAGTTTTCTTTGAAACCAAGATTATTATTTTTTTAAATAGAGCCCACAATATATGTTCATATGTATACGGCAAACTGACAACCGATTAGATACCCCTTCTGCTTCGCGAGTCTCTTCCTATTCTTCTATTTTATCGCTCCATTTTGTACACTTTTACTCCTGAAAATTCTAGGGTTAGGGTTTTCAAATTCTTAGCAAAAATTTATAGCTAATCGTATCTATACTGGTTTTTGTGTGTAAACGTTTTTGCTCATGGAGTCTTCTATTGTGATCAAGGTTTGATCTTTCACTCTTTTAAAAAATTTCAGTTCTTTTGCTTTTGTTCAATTGGATTGCATGTTGTTTTTCTACTTTGAGATGTTGAATAATATTGTGGGTTGATGGATTTTTTTTGTTTCCGTACTCTGAGATATGATCGAATTGTGAAATAATTTGGTAGGGATAGCACCGACCACGTATCTAGCTTTGTTATGTGATCAGTTTTTTCTAAACTTAATTTGTGTTGGGATTTGGCAATACCAAAATAAAGCAATTGTTTTACACTGTAAAGATATTCCCTTTAGGAATGTGGTCTAATTTAAACTGTTGATAGTTCCTAGTGTTGCTCTGGTTTCTGGTTTAGGGGTGTGTTTGGTATGAAGAAAACGTTTTCTTAGAAAATCTTTTATCGGAAAAGAATGGTTTCTTACTTATTTTCATATGTTCCGTATGTATGCAAAAAATTATGCTAAAATCATTTATATATAATCTAGACAAATACTATTGGGTTGGGTTGGGTTGGGTTGGGTTGGGTTGGGTTGGAGTGGGATGGGGGTGGGGAGTGGAGAGTGGAGAGGACACTATAAATGTGGAATGACACTTGTAGGAACTTGTTTTCCTCTTTCTAAGCAACTTATTTTCCTCCGTACCGAACACACCCTAGGAGTAAGGGATTTGTGAGCCGATTGAGACATATTTGATTACTTGATTGTTATAATTTCTCTATTGTGTTTTCTCACGTATAGTCTTAACTTTCGTATGATCCTTATATGCCTTGGGGTACTTTCGTATGATCCTTATATGCCTTGGAGGAGTTCCGCGTGCCATCTTCTATGTGATCTTGTCAATATGTAGTTTTGTGTTTCCATGATAACATGAATTCCTTGACTCTTGAAATGAATATCTGTTGAGGAGAGCTATTAGAGGCTCTGTTTGTCATTTTGGTTAATTTTCTTTGTGACCATGAATATATGTGGGGACTAATTTATGTACCCTCTGATGGATGATTTTGTCTGTGCTAATGGGTTTTCTGCTGGCCCTGTATACTGTGTAGGTCAAGTATGGAGAGACACTAAGACGATTCAATGCCCGTGTTGCTGATGATAAACTTGGTCTTAACATAGATGGATTAAAAGACAAGATCTTTCAACTTTTCAACTTTCCTCCCGACAGTGAACTTACACTAACATACATTGATGAGGATGGAGATGTTGTAACACTTGTTGATGATGAAGATCTGGAGGATATCACGAGCCAGGAACTGGATCCCCTGCGAATATCTGTGAGATTGAACACTGAAAAACTTAGATCTTCGGGTACATCTAGTGGTAATTCTACTTCCGTCAGAGCCCCACTGATCCAGCCTACATTTCCAAACATAAATACGAGTGTTTCTGATCTTCTCAAGTCTTTGCCAAAATCAAAAAGCAGAAAAATCCTAAAGCACTCTGCAGATATGGCATCTAAAGCCTCATCAGCTGCCCGAGAAATTGCTGAGCTTTCCAAGGCTCTCTCTGTGACTGGCTTATCCTACTTAAAGCAGGCTTGTCCAGTCTCCGGAGTACCTATGGGTGGCGTTGGAAGTAGAGAGCCATCTCAAGCAGCGAATGCTGAAGAGCTGACCGTTAAAACTGCAGCACAACCCAAAAATCATACTGTATCCATAGATGCCTCAAAATTGAAGTCTTCCCAACCAGATCAAAATGAAATTCAGTGTGAATCATTATCCAAAAGTCCTAACCCTAACTCATCTCTGGTAGACAGTAAGAAGGAAGAGGGTAACAAATTTGGTGATTCCCATCTTGTTGGGAAGGCTCTTGGTATTTCATATTCTAGTGCCTCAACCACTGGCCGAGAAAAGAGAGCTGATGAACAGCCACTTGAGAATCACCCTGGTGCTGAGCCTGTTGGTGCTGTTGGTTCCTCCGGTATGCTTTCTGATGGTTTGAGATCTCCAAGTTCATATTCCACGAACAGGGTAGTGCCTCAGTTGAAAAATGCTATTCAACCTCAATACTCTCCTTTCCATATCCCAGTTAACAGGAGCCATAATCACAGTGATAGGACAGCCTCTGTTTTCCACAGAGGTGTTTGCTGTGATGGTTGCGGGGTTCATCCAATAACTGGCCCTAGGTTCAAATCTCTAGTGTAAGAAACGTGAAGCTTTTGTATATGTAGTATTTGACTAGTCAATGTTAAGGACTCATCCTCTTATGTTCTTACAGAAAGGAGGACTATGATCTCTGCAGCATATGCTTTGCACAAATGGGAAATGATGCTGATTACGTCAGAATGGATCGTCCTGTTACTTACCATTATCCCTCAGCTTTCAAGGCTTTACATGATCCTGTATAAGGAGTTACTTTTTTCTTTCAATTTTCTGTAAGTACTCTCTTTGTGTTGATCAACTCTGTCAACTCTTTTCTGCATGTAGCGTGACATCTTTCGAGGCTGCGAGGTAAAATCGCCTAAGGTGGACAGCCGCTTCACACTGGATGTCAATGTACTTGATGGTACTATCATGGCTCCATCGACTCCATTTACCAAGGTCTGGAGAATGAGGAACAATGGTAATATTGTCTGGCCACAAGGAACAAAACTTGTTTGGATTGGGGGAGATAGATTCAGTGATGCAGTCTCTGTTGAATTACAGGTCAGAGTTTATGCGCTAGCACTTTTTTTTTTTTTGTGAACATTCATGCCTCTGCTCCTGTGATGTGATGATACATTGTCCCTATCTGCAGATTACTTCGGTTGGCTTGGCTGTAGACCATGATCTTGATGTGGCAGTTAATTTTACAGCTCCTAAGCTTCCTGGTAGGTACATCTCCTACTGGAGGATGGCCTTGCCTTCAGGGGAGAAGTTTGGGCAGCGCGTATGGGTGCTTATCCAGGTTAGGACTGTTCGCATGCAACATTATTTCTTGATAATAAGAGGTATCTTCGATGCCGATTTGAATATTTGTAACTGATTTTTGCAGGTTGATTTTTCAATGATCCCACCGAAAAAGGAGTTTTTTTATGAAGCGTCTCAGGACCTGGACTTGAATTTTCCTCCGGCCAGCAATGATATAGCTGGTTCTGAAACTATTAATGTGCATGCAGACATTACAATGGATGATATAATTGCTGACCCTAAAATCTCAAACCCTGCCATGGAATTGGTTGGGCCGGTGGTTGATGGAAACCGAAACAAGGAGCAGGAGTCCAAGTCATGTATTTCTTCTTCTGCAGCTGGTTCGTCAATTTCATATCCCATTGATTTATCTGAGGCAGCACCAGCAGTTACTTCTGCTGCACCACCCTCTGTCACAGAGGTGCAGGCATCTTCACAGGATGATATCGAGATGGCCCTCCTGAAGGAACTGGGGGGAATGGGTTTCAAACAGGTTAACTTAAACAAAGAAGTCTTGAGGATGAACGAGTATGACTTGGATCAGGCAGTAGCTGATCTTTGTGGTGTTTCTGAGTGGGATCCTATCCTTGAAGAGCTGGAGGAGATGGTAGGTTAATGTCGTGATCATTAAAAATTAATGTAGTTAGTGTTGAAATTTCTACCTTCTTTTTCTGCATGTTGAGCAACCAACAACTTCTAGCTTTTGACCATTTTATAATGTCTCTGCAGGGATTCCACAACAAAGAGATGAACAAGGAGTTGCTCAAGAAGAATAATGGCAGCATTAAGCGTGTTGTGATGGATCTTATTGCTGGAGAGAATTAGGATCTAGTTAGTAGTACTTGTTGCAATATATTATGCTTTCAGTAGACTATGGTATTAATAACTTTCTAGACTGAACAGGATGTTCTGGTGACTTTGTTTCCTTCTGTGGCCTTGCACATTAATATATGCTCTGAAATTTCTTAGGGTCATACTGAACTTGCAGTGTTTTATGATAACAATGGCTCCGAAGCGAATGTCTGCACCATAAATTTTCCTGGTGTCTCTCACTTGCTCATAGCTTCAAGCTTCAATCTTGATGGTTTGCGTTTTTCGAAGTGAGCACTGAATCAGTAAACTGGTTATGACCGAATTTGTTCAAAATTTCATACTCATAACTCAGCATTTTCTTCAAAGTATCAACTTCTGTAAGATTCGTATAATTTCTTAATTTATTAAAATATGATTTTGTATATTTTGGCATTTTGATACATCGGGTTATATACTAATTTGATCCTTTTTAATACTAATAATTTGATGGATTATTTGAGTTAAACAAACAAAATATAATATAACTTATTCAATCGGTCAATTTGCTTAATGTGACTTTTGCACCGCCCTAGGCAGTAAAGCAAATATTTAGCCCAACACATTTGCTTTGTCCATTATTTTAGTACCAAAGTGATGATGCACAATATTAACTTCTTTTGTCACTATATTAATAAATTATTCTAAAAAATGAACCCCAAAAACAACTTGCAAGAAGCTGAATAATTGCTCGATAGTTTGACCAGCTTTTCCTATTTCACAGATTAGTCCCTCCTCTTTTTCAGACGATTTTAAGTGTCAATGAAATATAAATTTGATATCTGTACATGTTTAATAAATTTTTTAACACAAATATTTTATTTGACAAAAGTTACTGAATTGTACCTAGGCTTCTAGCTTCCTTCACCGATTAGAAAGAAAAATATGAACACATAAATTGAAAGTGAAAGGGAGAAAATAATAAAATACTTGACTTAATTGGAGAGGAAAGTGTCATTGGTGAAGGAATTTGTCAGTGGAAAGAAGTCAGTCTATTTTACCATTTGTAAAGGGTCACATGTCAATAGCTCTATTAGCTTTTGTGTGTAAGAAAAGCTTTCCACAAAATTTTCTACCCACTAAAATACAAATGAGTGCAAGTGTACAACACAACATCCCATCAAAGCCTAAATAAAGTTGATGTAGAAGCTAGAAAGAAACATCATCACCAACCACTCACTACTTTCTTGTTATAAAAACCTCACTCTTAACATTTTGTTTTTTTTTGAGTTTAGGTATTATTACATCTATTAAACCAAATTCTTCTTTCCTTCTTTTGATTCTACAAATATAATTTAGATTACAAAAAAAATTAAAATTTTTGGAAGATGGATGTGGACTTTTGGACTACAAGAGAAAACTCAGCCAATAATCTTTCTGCCTTTCAATTTACCCATTTTAGCAATTCTGGTAAATATCAATTTGCATCACATGCATTTGTCTTGTATAACTGTTCTTGCACTGTTGCTGCTTCTTTCTTTTTTTATACATAAAATTAAATTTTGTGGTAGACAGTTTAGGTCTCTGTCTCAGGGGAGTTTTAAATGCTGAGTGAAGCTTTTGGGTTGACATAGATGTTGGTAATTTTTGGCCATGGCTTTTCCATTAATTGGTAATTTTACATACTCTAGTTCCTCCTTTCTTGGGCTATGTTGGTCGGCTTCAAAAATATTGACACATCTGTGTGGATTCTTCAAAACGGCACTACTTTTGGAGGATCTGACCAACGCATGATTATTTTTTTGAAGAGCCGAGCAACATAGTTCTCAGGTTTTGGAGTTTCATCTTCATTTTATATAAGTTATCTTTTAACTGTTAGTTTTTTGGATGATGTTATGACTTCCATTATTGTGTATTGTGTTTATTCCAGTTTTATGCAATTACCTATTTAACTAGTATTTCAGTTGGTTTGTCAGTTGGACAAGAAATTCAATTTAAGGTTGATAGATGTGTGTAGGGGTGACAAATGGTAGTGTTTGGGCGGGTCAAATGGGCTGAATCATATTTTTGTGGATTAATTTTGCCATGAAATAGCGTCCACTGGTCACTTTTCAGTACTGTCCTCGTAAAATAGCCATTGTGCTAGAGTCTTGAAATCTACAAGTGAAACTCTAGGACATTATCCGGGGCCAAAAGCTGGCTATGTATGAATTTGTCCCAGTTTTGCCACCCTTAGATTTGTGCACAATTTATAGTTTTGAGAGTGATAGATGAAACAAAACAGCCCAAAAAAGAAGGTAGAAAATGAAAGAAGCTGTTATTTCATGTTGCCGCCTCGGTAGAACCCAATAGTTTTGGCCCAAATTCTGTATTTGCGTCAAAAATCCACTTAATATGTATAAATATTTATTCAGAACTAGAAAGTTGTCTTTTCTACTATCTGGAAGACTGGAACCCATAAAGTTGTGATCACATTTCTCGTCCTCGGACTTCTCTTTTGGACAAGTTTAGGAAATAGATGAAAAAAATAGGAAGAAAAAAGAAAAGAAAAGAAAGAGAACACGTCCTAAATGAAACCTTATGTTTATTTGTTTTGGAAATCAAACAGATTCTTTCTTGAATGAAGCAGAAGAAGACGTTAGAGCTTGGTTCCCTTGCCCTTTCTGTTATGTCGAAATTGAAGTGCCAATGCTTTGCAGCCATTTGGAAGATGAGCATTGTTTTGACTTAAAAAACGCGGTAATGTCCCACCCATGATGCTTCCTCGTGTCACATTCTCGTTAGATATGTTGTTTATGTTATATACAAAAAATGAAGTGCATATGACTATACTTATATACCGGAAACTTTTCAATCTTTTAGTCCTCATGTAATATGCATTCATACTGAAGATTTGTATGAGTTGATCAATCTACTCGACGTTTTTATTCCAGGTCTGTCCCGTATGTGCTGCAACTTTGGGCAAAGATCCTACCGGACATTTTTCTGTGCAACATGCACACTCAGTAAAGGTAGACATATTTTCAGCTTCAAAATATTAATTTTGACTATTTAGGACGATCTATAAGCGATCAACTGAACCTCCACACCTGTACCCCCTTTTACAGAGGAGGAGAAATTACCTAAAACCTGGCTTCTGGAATAATGCTACACCTATGATCGGAAAGGATCCTCGAGAAATAACTTCATTCTTTGGCACAAATTCAGAATTTGTTCGGTACAAGGTTCAAGAAACTGCTCCTGATCCACTTTTATTGCCATTTCTCTGCAATTTCTCTCCTTTGGATCCTAAATGCAGGCAGCAAGATAAGTCATCTGTTTGTGACAATGTGACTACTGAAATAGAAAGGTACGTTTATTCATTCTTTCTCTTTGTTTTCGTAAAGTTTTCTCATAAAACAAGCTGAACGAAATGCTAAACCTGAAAGTTAAGCAAGAGTGTTGTAGTTTGTACCTTTCTGTATTCGTCCTTCTGTTGTCAATATAACCATCAAAAAGTGTCCACCTAGAATGTAGTTTCATCATTTTTTAACCCAAAGCCAACCTACGTTTAGAGGAAGATTCAGGATTTCAAGTTATAGATTCAATCTTCAATATTCTTAGCACTGATCTTATTGTACTATTAAAATTATGAGTTCATAGATGAGTCTATTATTGCAGCAATGGACGACCTAGGTGTTGGCCATGAAACTCCGAGGATGTTTGTTTATAATAGAACATAATTCTGCTTCAAAAATTTCAATATGTTGACAATATTGGGTGTCTAACAGATCTGATAATGTTGAGTTTGAAATGTTTAGCTGATCCTTGAAGATAGATACATCTTGATTAGTGTTGAATGGTTCATTTGTTTTAGGGACAAATTTTGTATGCAGTAACACCAAGGTGTAAGAAAGTTTTGCTCAATTATAGGTAGAAGCAGATCCAGAATTTTTAGTTCATGGGTTTTGAAACACGATCCATTTTGCTCACTGGGTCATAGACAGATGAGTAATACAGTTTAAATGAATTTTTTTTTAGCACAAATACGAAGTATGAGCCAAAGCTATTGGGTTCTACAGAACTCGTCGATGGTGGTAGCTTATTTCACGCAATAAGCATTACTTGGTAAAATGGAATACATAATAAGTGATCTATTATAATAGGTTAAATTACATGTATAAAAATGTATATACTGTCGGTATATACAGAACCAGTGTTAGTTAATGGTGCCCTTGACAGTAGAATGATAGAAATCTACTGTTGTCTTGTGCAGCAGCAAGTTAGCTGTATCTGATCAAGCACTAGAAGAGGATTTTGAAGAGCAAAGGCAGAGAGCTGTATTTCTTCAAGAGCTGGTTGCTTCAACTATATTTTAGGAAATCAACCAATTTTTGTGGATAATATGCTTCATAGAATCATGCAGGCGAGGCGATGATCGTTCCAAATTACTAGTAAAAGTCATGTAACACCAGAAAGCATCTCAAAAACTTCTAATATCTATAAATCAATGTTACAATTTCAAGTATATTAATGCAATCACATTTGTCCTCGACGATCAACATGCTACTGTTTGCTAGTTTTCTTCTTTTCTATCATGTCTAAAACAAGATTGTTAAACAATTCCCTGAGGATGATGGAGTCCAAAGGTTGATTATTGAAATGTTGTGCACACCATAAGTCACAAGGTTGATTGTCTCTATTTATCAGACTTGTGATTCAAACTCAGGCTTAAGATATAACTGGCAAACGACGTTTTGTGTGGGCTTAAGATATAATTGGTAAAACGACGTTGAAGCCTGAAAAGCCTGTAAACTAATGTACCTAAAGTCATTGATTAGAGTTGGGAGTTTATGGCATTGATCATTGGCAGTTAACCTAATTAAAATACCAGTAACTTCACAAGTTCCATACATCAAAAAAAGCTAAATGAAATTCTTTTTAACCACAATCTTTTATTGCATAATGCATATTTCCTTAGATGATATTATACAAGAGTAACAAGCATGAATAACAACAAGAAACACAATAAATCAGACACTTTCATCAGGAACACTACACAGAAAAAAATCATTGTAACACTTCACAACAGTGGTCCTTGCCAATTTAGTAACAATAAGTCTTCCATTGTCATATATTTTTTACTCAAATACTTCTATTAAACAGAATGATCACTTTTTTCTCCTCTTTCATTGACTCAAGCAGTATCATTTCATTGTAAACTTAATACCATCCCAGCTGGAAAAATAAAAGGATAACGAGCAAGGTTGCAGATCCATTCGAACTCATCAGAGCATGTGGAAAGACAAAGGTCTTGTATGTATTCCTGCTCTTTCCCCCCCTTTTAATCGGGGCATTGCAATAACACTCAAGAATGCTCATTGCAAAGAACTGCTCTGAGGTTTAGAGAAAAACAGGTGAACAGTCATGACTAAAATGTCACTCTGATGATTAGCTCACGTTAAAAGTAACATTTCCAATAGGGATCCCAACTTTTACTTAGCCAAGCACAAGGAATAGACAGATATACACTTGAAAGTAATGTACAATTCACTAATGACATACAATCGGTGCAGTTGGGAAAGCAAAGGTCATTGAACTTGAAAAGATCTATGAAAAAGTAAATTCGGACTTAGTATTATCAAAGATGATCGTCAATGTAAGTGTATTTAAGTAAACTTGCTCTATCATTGGTAGCAACCAGGACTTTGCTTGATGCAGCACAAGGGGATTACAAAGTTTCCAGTCAAAGGCAAATTCACTTCACAGAACTTGACTTATAATGATCAAGTAGCAACTTTTTTTTCATTTTTTATGAGAACGCACCAGCAATTTAAAACCACATTGCAGGTTGAAACCAAGCTCCAATAATTGTGAAGAAAGGTGAAACCAAAGCATCAAATCCAGAAAGATCAAACACACTCTCAGTAATCTTTAGCTTAGGACGACATACTTCCTAACCATAGAAATCAAAATCGACCAGTTGGCTACCTGCCACATTCACCCGAGAATAAAGAAAAACCACTGAACTCAAAGAGTGCATGATAGGAGGAACAAGCCTGAAAAATGAGAAAATGGAAGCAAAGAGTGTGTGATTATCATAATGTAATATCTAAGATATTCACGTTAGTCAACGAAGACCAACATTCCTCATCTTGTCAACATAACATACGGCCTAAGCAATGTAAGATGAACCAACAGTGTTCTGCTCAAATAAAGAAGTTCAGTTATTCGCCAGCTGATGTCTTACTCGTAGTTATCCAACAGAACACAGTGGCTAAGGAAGCATATTACTTTTTCTTTTGTGTTATTCTATCAGCAATCAATTTGTTGAAACAAATAGTCCAAGCAGTGATTCTCAAATTAGCAAGTTGGGCCTTTGTTTCAAAAGAAGGTGTGCATCTATCTAGAGGAAAATAAAGTGCATGAGAGCAAATGATATCATTTCTTTCAAGCAAATGAAAAGTGAAACAAGAGACAGGAAAATTTCCAAAAGTTCAGTAGAATTGGGAGATAAAACAAGATAATTCAACTAAAGTAAGATTCTAAGACATAATAAATGTAACCAAAAAGTCGCATATATGACAATGGATTAATTAACCAATGGAAAAAATCCGACCATTTGTGAAGAGAGATGCTCAGCTGCAAGTTCATCATTCTAAGATTTTCTGAATAACACCAGCTCCAACAGTCTTTCCTCCTTCCCTAATAGCGAACCTCATGCCTTGCTCACAAGCAACCGGCATAATGAGCTCAACCACCATGTTTACGCGATCACCAGGCATGACCATCTTAGATTCCTCTCCTTTGTCAGTCATAATAGCAGTAACCTTTCCAGTCACATCAGTTGTCCTCATGTAAAACTGTGGCCTATAACCCGCAAAGAAAGGGGAATGCCTGCCACCTTCTTCCTTCTTCAACACATACACCAAAGCTTCAAACTTGGTGTGTGGAGTAATTGTTCCAGGTTTTGCCAACACCATTCCTCTTTGAATATCGATCTTCTGAATACCTCTCAACAACAACCCCACATTATCTCCTGCCATTGCTTCATCCAATATCTTCTGAAACATCTCAACCCCTGTCACTGTAGTGTTCCTAGTGTCCTTCAATCCAACTATATCAACAATTTCCCCAACCTTAACAGTCCCTCTCTCCACTCTCCCTGTAGCCACTGTACCTCTACCGGTAATAGAAAACACATCTTCAATAGCCATCAAGAAAGGCAATTCAGTTTGTCTTTGTGGGATAGGAATATATTCATCAACAGAGTCCATTAATGCATAAATCTTATCAACCCATTGATCATCACCCCTTTTAATACTAGGATTAGCCATCAAAGCCTCCAAAGCCAAAAGGGCAGAACCAGAATGAATAGGAATATCATCACCAGGAAACTCATAACTTGACAATAACTCTCTTACCTCCAACTCAACAAGCTGAAGCAACTCCTCATCATCAACTTGGTCTTGTTTGTTCAAGAAAACAACCATATTAGGGACACCCACTTGCTTAGCAAGCAAAATATGCTCCTTAGTCTGCGGCATTGGACCATCAGCCCCTGAAACAACAAGTATAGCTCCATCCATCTGGGCAGCACCAGTAATCATGTTCTTGACATAATCAGCGTGACCCGGGCAATCCACATGGGCGTAATGCCTATTCTCAGTTTCATATTCCACTGTGGCAGTATTAATAGTAATCCCACGAGCCCTTTCTTCAGGGGCAGCATCAATTTCATCATACTTTTTCGGGGCTGAGTTACCCAGAGAAGCAAGCGCCATGGTCAAAGCAGCTGTAAGTGTGGTTTTCCCATGGTCAACATGGCCAATTGTACCAATATTGACATGGGGTTTCTTCCGTTCGAATTTACCACGAGCAGCTCGGACAGTAAACCGGCGGTGGCGGGTGGAAGAAGTAGTATTAGTAGTAGTGGTGGCTGCTGAATGGAGGAAAAGGGTTGATGGGGTTGGTGTAAAAGAAGATGAAAGGATAAGCTTAGAGGATTTTGTGGAATTTGAAGGAAGAACACCACCACTGGTATTAAGCTTTGTAGAAGCTGCAGCAGCAGCAGTGGCAGAAGCTGCTGAAATTGAAGCCATGGAAGAAGCTTTTGCCTGCAAATGGGAATTGAAGTTTTTGGAGAAAGAGAGTGGAATAAATTGTGGTAGAAAGAAGTGAAGTTATCTTTTTTGGTAGAGGAAGAAAGAGGGCCTCTCATATATTAGCCATTTGGGTACCTCTCTTGGATGACATACTGACACAGCAGTGGGCTGCAACTTGCGACTATGGGGATTAGGGGGTATGGGATTTATGTAAAAACTTACTCCAAAAATAATGTTGGTCAATTTGACTATTTTTTAAAAACTTAATATGTAGGTATTAAAAAATTATACAAAAAATATTATAAATTGTATTTTTTCCATTACATCTTAAGAGATTGATCAAATAAGTAATTTAACTCTCAAAAAGTAAAATATAAAATATATTGTGGAACGAATGACGTATATACGAATTTTGTGAATCAGCAACCATGACTATATTTTGTGTGGTATGATAATGCCTCCTTTAGGAAAATGAAAAAAAGAAGAAGAGGAGTTCATGTCAAATGTATTAAACCGAGGTATGGAAATGTTGCCAAAAGTATGATGGGAGGAATTACATCTACATCGAGCTTGTAGGATAAGGTTTTGCGGTGCTTGCTATTTGCCTAATGATATTGTGTTAATCGATGAAAATTATTGAAAGGACAAGAAGTCAGAACCATATAGAAACACTCTAGAGAGTAGAAGCTTTAAGATGGTAAAGACTGAAAATATATGCTACATGTTTAACTCTAGAGAAAGAATATAAATAAAAATGAGATTACATAAAATGGTGGTATCTAATAAGTTTAGATAAATAGATCTTAGATTTTTAAACGCAGACAACGGCAAGCAGTAGAAAATAATTATTCAAATAAATATTACTGTATCTCTTTACAGATTTAACGAACACCAATGATAATTTTTTTAAAGAAAACTTTAATAATTTCAATCGACATTTTCAATAGCTAAATACTGAGGTAAATATGTACAAGTATACAATTCATGAAATTGAAGGTCCTAGTTTTAGCTGCAACATGACTTGCAGACGCATTATACATAAGCGTACAAGCAAGCAAGTGCGAATAACTAATAAAGCAAATGGAGTCACCAATCTTTGACGCATCGCTTCCCTGTCTCCTCTTTCAATATTACCTCAATTCCTGACCCTGAACTGATTTAAACCTTGATAGAGCTGAATCTGTATCTAAACATACGTCCATGCTTATCCCCTCTAGCTTCTCAGGGTCAGTCAGGTCATTGGTACAATCAAAGAATAACTCAACACTTGAGTGGCAAAAGACAAAACAGCAACTTGCATCTTTACAAAGGAACTTGAGTTTTCAGGACATCAGCAATGCAAATTATGGGAAGATATATTTTGACCATAAATGCCACGGATCTCAGGAGGAAGCTTGCTTAGAAGATCTGAGATAGCCGAGTCATGTTTCTTTTTGAGATCGTTTAGCTCCTTTTGCTGCAGATCACGCAGCTTCTCGAGTTCCTTGGTGATTTGTCTGATATCAGCTGAGTAGTTGTTGCTGATCATGTTATTTCTTTCCTCTGATGAATGAAGCCCGCTAGCATAACTAAGATCTGCAGAATGATCATTGTCACCAAAGTCAGAATCACGGTGAACACTGGCATCATCATCCATGTAAGTCTCAGATTCATAATCTTCGTGTCCAAGTAAGGCAGCAACATGTGAACTCCCTCCTTCTCTCAGGATAACAGATGATTCTTCATTTTCTTCTGTCCAACTACCTTCACGAGTTGGTGAATCGGTCAGTGACGTGTTTGAAGGCCCCTGTCTGAGTGGAGAGCTGCCATTACTGGTTGTTTTCGGTGAATCAGACCAGTATTTTCGACCTGAAGGGAGTCTTTCCAACACAAGCCTACCCGAATTAGCAGGATCAATTGTTAAGGGAGGAGCATCATCTCGGACTCCAGAAGTACAGCTATCGGGAGCAACTTCATCAGTAATGTGATTGCTAGAGTTTTCTCTTGGTGCCCAATCTGGGATATATGACCGAATTTCAGAATCAATCATTTCTGCTATTGCTGAAACATCCTGATCTGTCAGGTCCAGCTCTTCGACCATTTCACTAGCAACGGCATTCGCCGTATCAACTTCAATATCAAAGGGGAAGTGAATGTTCCTAATATGACCTGATACCACATTGTAAATGTTATACAACTAATTAATAGATGCATCTTAAGCTTGACAAAAGAAATAAGAAGCAAACATTAACCTGCTGAATCAGTTATTCGAAGTTTAAGAAATATTGTATTTAGGTCCTTTCTTTGGCCCTGCACCGTGAAATCTCTGCCTCCTTCAGGCAAAGGGTCCTTTGTACTTCTTCCACTATCAGACTGATCATCACTCATATCTGTAAAGATCCCACAAAAGTCGATAAGAAAGGGACATTTTAGAAAAACCGTGTGATCACAGAATTACCTGCATGTCTGGAATTGAAGCTCAAAGATCGATCTACGTTTCCAGAATCCTCATCAGAAAGGAGAAAGGGGTCATCCAATAGTTTTTTAGCAGGTAACCGCTCAGAAGCTTCCGCAATACATTTTTCTATGAAGGTTTTAACACTTGGATCCTTCACTTTTGCCAATGAGGCAGGCTTAATTCCCTTCATATATGCAATTGGTAAAATCAGAATCTTAGCAATGTAGTATTGTTATTGTAAGATGGAATTAAAATATCAAGAAATACAGAGTCAACGATCTCATTAGATTTATATTCTAAAAGGGAAAAAAAGTTGCAGAAAGTTAAAGATTATCACCCAACATAAAATGAATATCAAGCTCCCCATTCCTCTTTCCACTCAAAGAAACCCCCTCTCACCAACCCCTCACCCCCAAAAAGTAAAAAAAATTATGTCCATTTTGTAATTTTTAGCTATCAAAAACTGAAAACTGATTGTATAAGACTCATAGATTTGTAATGATTTAATCTAATAAAATAAAGCACTCCCTCAATCCTGCTAAATAGTTTCATCACGACCTGGCACAACGTTAATAGAAGAGTTGAAATTAAAGAGTATTTCAACTAAAAAGTACGCCCCACAAGTAGAGATATATGTTCGCTGATGATAAGTTTGAGATTTGACAAGGATATAGTCCTCAAAATGCAGCAAGTAGTGAAGGGAAGATATTTCCCCTTCAAAGCAAGAGGACAACATGTCATGACGCAAAAAGAACACATTTGGAATGGAGGTAACTAATGTGATAAGTGCTAACTACTTTGAGTACCCCATGTTCCCCTGAAAGAGAAGACAGCTGTACATTACCAAAACCTAGCCATTTCGATATGCTTCCCTTTTCTGGTAAATTATTCTCCAGCACTAGTACCCTCTAAATCCGAACACAACCTTTTCTTCCCTCGTTTCACTACCACCTTTATAACTTTCTCACTAATCCGTCAACAAGACAATTACTAATAATCACTACTTATAATACCCCCTTAAGTGTTGGAAGTTATTTTGGAACCTTCGTCAGTAAGGAGCTGATTTTCCTGTCATAGTACCACCTACACTACCCCCTCATGATCCTACTTGCGCATTTCTGTTGTTATTTCTTCAGCCAAATAACCACTACTCTTATTACCACTTAAAATAGTGTGTATTGTTGAACCTCATTTTAACACCTTCAATGCCCTGCAAACTAGCGGATCTACATCAAGATCTCCATAACATCGTTGGAACAACTGATCCGGAAAAAAGTATCTTTCAGTTTAAGTTGTCTATTCTGCCAAAACCTAAAGTGATGCTAGGCTGCTTCACAGTGGAACCCTTGACCACATCATTAGCATGGTTTAAGTTAAGTGCACGCCAAACAATTAAGCGCTCATTTGATCAGCCTTGCTCCTTCCGCTTTAGCTATGAGTCCTTTCATAGCTATTTCTTGTCAACGACACATAATTCTGGTAAATGAACAATAGGAACCATGTACTAAATAAATCAAGTCCACAGATGATTGGACTCAATTATCAGGTTCATCTTTTAACTAACACAACCTAAAAATACAGCACCTTAGTAAAACATCAAGATACACACCACATTATTCAAAACAGAAGACTGTATAGTTAACAGTCTGAATTAGCACTTACAAGAGAATAAGAGGGATTTACTTATTGGAGAGAGGGAGAGAGAGAGAGAGAGACAGACAGAGAAAGAGTGTGTGCGAAAATGATTTCAGTTGGAGTAAGGTCTAAATGAAGTGGTTGATGCTGCTAATTGGAGCAATGCAAAAACAAAATCACATTCAGACACAAATTCCCCAAGGTGAGGATGGTACTTGGAGGTAAACTGATAATTGGGAAGTACTAAAAGTCAATTGTCCCCAGGAAGAGGCAACTCCAGTAATTCTTACTCAATGCTGACAAAGCACTCCTGACAAATAAACCGAGTTAGAGATAGGCATTTATATAATATTTTGAATTTTTATTGCTCAACTGGAATGCATTCCATCAGGGATAGAAATCACGTTTCTCCAGTTGAGCAATAAAAATTCAAAATATTATATAAATGCAATGAATATGCCCATTTATGCAAGCAGGTCATGACAATATTTTTTGGGGTAGTTTGCGAGAACAATTGAATGACTAATGAAAACAAACACGACAAACTGCAGGCAATTGGGTATACAATAGGTCCTATAGCTTGATGATAATACCTATTAATAACACAAGTAGTTACTCAAAGAATGCATAAGTTCACAGGACCCCTTTTTGGTTTTATGATAAAGAGCTTGACGACATTCTATGAAATGAACTGCGAATCCAACATTTCAGCAGGCTCACTTGGATAAAAATGTTTAGGACCAAACATCAAAGGATATTTTCCATCACGAACAGCAGGTAGGAGTGGAACTATATGGATACAAGACTAAGAAAATAAAACCTAAGTCCCATACAATCAGCACTTGATTCTGATTATGCATGGTCCAAACTGTTTTTAAGTGGTCAACAACATCTCATTCCTATGGTAAAACTATCTTGAGCTTCTGAGCCCACCAAGTCAAGGACATTCATTCAACAGAAGTCGTAAACAATGTTGATTTCTTAGAAAGACTATTATTTGTTTCTTGGAATATCATGTTATTGTTCACTTCCTTAGCAAATTGAACATCCTGCTTTACGAAGAATGGTTATTGAAGTGAGGCCAAACACCCTTCTTGATAAAAGAAAAGGTATTGGGACTAAACTTACTTTAATATTCAAGAATAGAGAGAGAGCACAGCGAATTCGGTCTTAAGAACTCCCGAATGGGGCATACCCTTACAATTTCTATTTTATGATCTCAAAGACTCAAGAAAAATGAATACAGAATACTCCGAGCGAAAGTAAGTTTATCTTTGACAATGCAAAATAGAAACAAGCAGGATCAATCTGTGAAAATCAGAGTTCAATCTATGGAAAACTAATATCCCTCCAGGGTGCACCATTTTAACTGGATAGCATTGATGGAGCTTGCCTCACGCAAGATAACCTAGCCAAGAGGTGTATTGTATCTCTAACAGATGCTACCTGTGTGTGGAAAGGATTTGAGTCAGTAAACCACTCTTTCATGCACTGTTCAGCAGTCTGGATGGAGTTCATTTTTACATAAAAGCAACATTGAATGGGTGTTTCCATGGGATGTTATATAAGTGTTTTGCATCTGGAGGGATTGGAAGGCACAGAAAACTATCAGAAAAATATGGAACTCAATTCCCTTAACTAAAATTTGGGTGTTATGGAATGAAAGAAAGAAGAGATGTTTTGAGGAGAAAAAAGCTTCCTGCAGCCAGCAGCTGAAAATTAATTGCTTATTTCTTTTATCTGTTAGGTCCAAACTTGAAGTTGCAAAGGATACACACCAGTTGATAAACTTCAGCAGTTCCCTATCTAGTTAAGGAAATACAGCTTTTTATGGTAAATAGCTTTTGTAACTATGCACCTCCTGGGTGCTTTGTTACTTTTTTCTCACAAAAACGAAACAAGCAGAATCAGTATGGAACAAATGGAGTATTCCTTTTCCTTTTTCTAATAGTAAATTCTTAGGTCGGTGAAATGAAGATAACAGAATAGGAAAACCTTAGTGCTTTACTGTGAACTCTTGCTATAATGTGCTGTTAAATCTGTGGATATTGGCCATGGTCATTGTGGAAAATAAATGCCCCAACCAAAGTTGCTTGTTTTTAGTGGATTACTGCTTATAGTGCCTGTTTGACTCAAGACAATCTACAAAAAAAAAAGTCCTTAGCTTGTGTAACAGATGTTTCATCTGTGAAAGTGCTGCTGAAACAGTAAAATCATCTGCTGATGCATTGCAGCGACACACAGTTGATATGGTCCTTTTTCTGAATATTTTTGGTGTTCAATGGGTGATGCCACAAAGCATTAAGGATTTAATTGGGCGCTGGAAAGGTTAGAGAATGAAGAGAAAGCTGAAGAAGACATGGAAATTATTCCATTATGAATTAGCTGGACAACATGGCTTGAGAGGAAGAGAAGATGCTTTGATGGAAGCAAGGAGTTGATTGCTCTTTTAAAGTTTAGATGTCTTCAGAATTTGTTTTGTTACCTCAGAGGAGATGCTTGATCAGTATTTATGATTTTATGGACTTAATAGATTCTGTCTTTGTGTAGCTTCTATCCAAGGTCTTCTCTTTTGTAAACTTCTCGGGTACCTTCTTGGTATCTTTCTAGTACTAATAAAACACTTCTCCTTATAAAAGGAGATTGGTGAAATAAAGAGGAAAATGCTTCATGCAGTTTTCAACCTTTGCCTAGAAACAGCTTCAAATTGCAGCACAATTGGTCCCTAAGAAATGCCTTAACCTTGAAGTATTGTCATTTAAAGAAGGCCAGTGAACTTTATACTGACATAAAACCTCAACAAAGTACAGAAACCTGATTTTTTTGTATTTTGTTCTGATAACCAGCTTAGTGCATTAAAATGTCTAAATGCAAATACAGCATCACCTAAAAGTGTTATTTTAACAAATTTATTATGAGGGTGGTGCACCCTGAGAATACAAACTGAAGGCTGAGTTTCCATCCTCCTCATCCATAGGGAAAAGGAGAGAGACAAGAGTCAACAATCTCAGGAAAGAACATCCTCCAAAGCAAGATAACCACATTTTGCCTTAAACTAGACAACATGAAACCTAAATGGAAAATTCAAGTAATGACTAGGGAACTAATTGTTTAAACTAAAATCTGGATGCTGAATAACTAAAGTCGCATAATTTAACTATCATTTTAAGTTAGCAGCGTTTGAGTGGTATTACTGATTATAGAATTGAGAAGTATTCTTCTATTAGATACGGAAATAAAGTTAAAACTTATTGGCTTTTATTTCTCTAAAATTGCTTGTAATTTTTATATTTTTTTTGTCATTCCACTTTGTATGACACTCTTTGCGCATGAAGATACCAATAAAAAATTACCTAAAGCTTAGTAAAGTAACAGTAATCTAAAACCATAGTTATCATAGTTCCTCGACAGTTGAAGGCTTGAAGCCTAAGTGCAATGCAAGGATATTTATAGTTTTTAACCAAGAGTTGCAACTCTCAATTAGAACATTTTCCGTCACTTTTGCTGCTTCACAGCCTTGATCCCAAGAAATGACATTTCTATCAACAATTGTGAACATACAATAACATGTTACGTAGCTTGAGGGACAACAAAAAAGAAAGAGAGTCTGGGAAGAAAGAAAAATTCTTACTGCTGTCACTTTCTTATATATTTGAGCAGCATTGGCACACTCAACATAAGGATATTCAAAAGTCACAAGCTCCAGCAGGCACATGCCAAAGGCATAGATATCTACTAGCTCATTGTATTCCTCTTCATAAAGTTCTGGCGCCATGAATTCTGGTGTACCTAGATCAAATATAGAATTGCACTTTTCAGAACCATCTAAACTGCCAATTGCAACCTTGAGGACAGTCGCAAAACTGAGAAAAGCAGAGTAGGACCTTACCAATGACACTATGAGCAGCACGAGCCTTGCAAAGAATAGCAGCGAGTCCCAAGTCACCAATCTTAACTTCCCCTTGGTTACCATTGATAAAAATGTTATCACACTTAAGATCCCGATGAATAATTGGAGGGTCGTGACCATGTAGATATGAGAGACCCTCCAATATCTGCCTAGACCAATTCTTAAGTGCTCTGATATCAACCCTCTTATGTTTTTTACGGTACCTTCACGAGCAGACAGAAAGAGTAGTCCATAATCCAATATTTTCAAAAATATGGGTAGTGGGGTTAAAGCATTGAGCAAAAAAAAGCAAAAAAAAAAAAAAAAAAAAGAAGAGAACACATAGCCATACTGTCTTAAAGTCCCGGAAGTGAAAATTTCAGTAATGATGTTGATATTCTCATTCTTTGAGTCAACCCATGAGTTATAGAATTTGATTATATTCTTGTGCTTGAGGGTTTTAAGCAAATGAACTTCAGAATAAAGACGCTCCAAGTCCACAGCATTCCTCAAGAGATCGGCCAATTTAACCTGGTTCCAAGCTACTTCAATCCCCTCCAATTCATCAAATGCTCGGTAACTATATAGCGATAGTAAGTCAAGTATGGACAATAGTTGCACTTGACAACATTCATTAATGAGGGGAAAAAGCAGTAACACAATAGTCCCTTCATCTCAGGTTATATGACAATCATACAACTTTCACAAATATTAAGAATTAGAAGTCATATAAATATTCAAATTTAATACCTTTATGTAATGTTCTCTCAATCAATCCAACTTTGTAACTATTTCAATAATATTTTCTTCCCTTACTAATAATATAATATACTCCCTCTGTTTCATTTATGTGACACTAATTCCTTAACAGTGTGTTCCAGAGAAAATGGCACATTTTCTCATACTTGGAAACAATTTAACATGAATTTCTCATTTTCTCTATTTTTATAGCGACATAAATCTAACGGACATGTTTAAGACCATAAGTTCCAAAAGTCTTTTTTTCCTCAAAATCCATGCCCGACAGGCACATAAATTGAAACAAAGAAAGTACCATTCAAATTAACATCTTATATTCCTTATCCCGTCAAACATATCAATGAAATGAAACAGCGGTGGAGCATTATGCACGTGAATACATTCAAAAAAGGATACACTTTCTTGAAAGCTCCTTTTCCCAAAACCTCCTTGTACTGCATATAACAAGACAATATTAGCCAGATATGTAACAACAGTAATAGCAAAGCAGTCCGACAGAATTGAACAGCGGGAAAATAGAAGCTGGGGACAAGAAAAATAAAAGAAATACTATCCCCATAGTCCCAATTTATATGATTCTCTTTCCATTTGAGATTTCCAAAATCTTTCACACTATTCCATTTCTATTACATTTTCAATGCTTTCAGCTTGTTTGGGTGGTTGTTATCTAGTGTATTGTTAATTGTATTGTGTTGTTAGTTTGAACACAATGTATGTTTCGATTGTTACTTAAATTTTATTGTATAATATTATTTATTTTTTAATGATTGTGGTGTCCAGGCCAACTTTCGCGCACCTCGACTAATTCCGCAGGATACTTGTCTCCTCCCACCAACAACAGGTAACAGGTAAATCCATCCACCAAGGCTAGGATAAACAGGAAGAATCACCTAGTGTTTTTTGTCTCCGTTGGAATTTAAACCTAAGACCTCATGGCTCTCAACCACTTCATTGTATGGTATCGTTAATTTCATCGTTAGGTAAGACAAGAAGTCACATTTTGTGTATCGACATTTGGTGTGATCGCATCGTTACCTTCTATTTTTTTCTCATTCTGTCTTAACTTATTACTATTTAATTAACTTATTTTATCTTTACCGTACTTTTGTAAATTTATGGTTCAAATTGTTGATATATGACATAATGGAACGATGAAAAATAATACAATATATCCAAATATTGTATTCTTTAGACAATGCATTACGATACAATACAACACAATATAATACAATATAATACAATACGTTATAAAACAATATGTAACAACCATCCAAACAGTCTCAAGCTTTCTGATTCATTAAATTTAACTTTGCTATGATGAAGTTTCCCCTTATCAAACTAACTTTTCAATCGTTACTTCAATATTATGCATTTCAGTTAGATCATATAAATTGAGCAGAACAAGGTCAGTACACAATTTGAAAAATGTACTCCAAACACCACTTAAGAGGTACAACAAGCCAAAAAAAAGGTAACAATTATTTAATGCAGAAGCGAGAGACTGACCCGGCCGTATCGACCAGAAGGATCGAGCTCGACAAACTCTGGTTCAGATTCAGAATCGTCGGGTTCCTGTTCAGACACAGAATCCTGCTGCATTCTCTTCGTTCCAATGAATTTAGTTGCGAGAAGAAAATCCGAAACCTAGCTATTTGTCAAACAACAATTCAATTTGAGATCAATCTGAAATAGCATAATTAAGTATTCCCAAAATAAGAATAGTACAATTCTTCTCAAAATTCGTGTAGAAGCAGTATTGGGAATCGGAAGAAGACTCAATCACACCAAACCCAAGCATACTAGTATGGAAGAAATGAAGGAGAAGGAGAAACGTATAAAAGAAAGGGAAATAAAGGCGTACAAAGGGCAAAAAAGTAAAAGAGTTGGGAGGGGAGTTGGGTCAATGGCAGGTGTGTATTGTGTGTTTAGCTGCGCGCATGCGAAAGCAGCAGATCCTCAACCCAATTTTGAGGAATTAGGAATTGAACCCTCCACAGTAAAATAAAAATTTATATATTTAACTAATTCAACTACTGAAATTTTTTGAATAATCTTCAATTTTTCACCCTTAAATTGGCCTTTTTTTGTCCTTAAATATATTAAGTAATAAAAAAATGACTGAAAATGCTCATGATATAAAAAAAAAAGCGAAAAAGGTTTAATATATCTTTCAATTTTGACAGAGTTGATATAATCTCGCTTTATAAAAATAATTCACATATACCTCTGTTGTTATAAAAGCGACTCATATATATTCTCATTATTACAAAAGTGACTCACATATACCTTTTTCATCTAACGAAAGTGAAATTTTTTATTTTTTTATTTTTATTTTAAAAAAATCCATTTAGGAATATATATATATATGATTCTTCTAACAAAGCTCAAACATATATTTAATTTTTTTCACACATAAATTATTTTTTGACTTATTTAATTATCATTATTTGAATTTCTAATTCTTATTTTTTTTCTTTCATTATCAAATGTAAAAATAAGATAAATAAAACGAAAGAAGTGTAATAAAAAAAGAAAAAAAGGAAAAAAATGTAAATTATTTTTACCAAATATATAGTAATTTAAAACTAATATTTATGTGGCTATAGATAGAATTTCAGTTTTGACATAATTTGATGCGGAATGACCTGGGAGACTCCTATATTTGGCTTTGTTTATCAGTTGGATCCTTCTACTTATATCTTTATCAATTGAACCAATAAACTCATTTGAACACAATATTTTAAACCCCTCTGACCATTGATTGACCTTGGCATTGATGTTGCTGAGTTGGAAAATAGCGTGATTACAAGAGTTTGAAAGCAGGTAAATACTATATTTACATTAAAAAAATTAAAAATAATAATCATTTTTAAAAAAAATAATCCCCACCCTCTCTCCTCCACGCCAGCCCTCTCTCTTCTTCTTCTTCTTGGAATTTCATTCTCCACACCCACTCTCCTCTTCTTTCTCAACACACACTTCTCTTTTGCTTGCAAATCAGCCCCCCACTCTAACCACTTCGTTCTGCCCCCACTCCTAACCCTTTTAAGTTTTTAATTTTTTAGTCTAAAAATATTGAAATCATTATTTGTGTTAGTTGACTTTAAAGAAGAGAGGTAGTTATGGATTACATGAAGGGAGATTGATATATATTGAAAAATTGAAAACTCCATTGATAAAGTTAGAGAAAGCTTGAAGAGCAATAAATGGGTTTTGAGAATTTGTGAAATTGAATTAAAATTGTGATTGAGGTTTGTTGGGTTTGTGTTGGTAAATTTGTAGTTAAATTTTCAAGTAAAATATGAAAGAATTTCATCTACCTGACATGAATTTGGTGCTCACTTTGTGAGTAAATATGAAGAACATGCCTTGAAAATTTCCAGAAATTGTAAAAGTGCCCTAATTGATTTTTTTAATTATTATTTAACATGCAATTTCATATGTGTCATTAAAAAAAGACGTGAAATTTCACGTGTGCTCGATTGTACATCACGCATACTAATCAGATTAAATAAGAGTTTAAAATATTGTGTTCAGATGAGTTTAAGGATTTAGTTGGCAAAGTGATAAGTAAAAGGATCCAACTGACAAACGAAGTCAAGTACAAGAATCTCGCAGGTCATTCCGCCTAATTTGATTCCTACGAAACTTATACCGATTGAGGCATAAGTTATGTCTCGAGGAGTTTTGTTCGACAAAGTAAAATTAAGTTCTCTTTGAATTATATACTACGACTTATATCAACTAAGACAAAAAATTTCTAAATCTTTGTCTTGCGACATAATTAAAGATTTTTTAACCTATAATTTTTTTCATTAAAAGAAGCATGACCAAAAATTAAAGACCTCAAGTAAACAGAAGCAATTCTTGTAAAAACTTAAAATTTGGAACTCATTTGGATCCGGGAAATACCATAATCAAATCATTACTAATTTAAAGTTAAAAACCATTGAATCGTATGAATTAGCTAATTATTAATAGGTAATCGAATAAGTATTTTCATGCTAAAACTAATTTTAAAATAAATAGTTATGTATTTAGATAAAAATAAATAAGAGTTGATTTTTGATAATTAGTATTTGATGTATTTGGTAAAATTAAGCGTTGATAAGTTATTTTTTGATAAAATAATTGGGGGCAAAAACCTTTACTTTGTAATAAAAATGATGAACAAGAAGTATGGATAGAGAGGATATTGGATATTTGTCTTCGAAAGGTATTTCCTTTTTTTAAGGATAAAATAATAATAAAATTAATCAAACTAAAAGTATTTATATAAGCTGAAATATCATAATAAAGAATAATCAGCTGATTTTTGGTTAATGTTAACTTATAAATACTTGGAATATAAGCACAAAAATACTGTAAGCCAGTTATACTAGCTTATTGGCTTAGCCAACACCCTTCTGTCTCACAATATCTATCACTAATTCAAAATACTATACACAAATTTCAAAAAATATTGTCAACTAAAAGAAAAAATTTGACTTTCTAAATACATAATATTGTCACATAAATTAGGAGTACTATTTTTAAAATCAAATTATTTTTTCCTTAAATTATAGATTTTTTTTCTCAAATACATTTGCATCTATTTAATTGTAAAAAAATTGTATTTTATTACTTTAATGCAGTTTCGGGATAAGTAATTTTTTTAAAGTTGAAATAAGAAAACTATCAAAGTAGATATTTTGATTCTTGTTGTTGACACCCAATTTTGACCCCTCACTACGCAAATTAGCTATCAAGTTTCTTTAAATTTTGAACATTTTTGAAATAATTAGCTTATATAAAAACAAAGATATTTTCATGTTATTCTTAACTATTTTTATCTTTTTATAAATTTTAATATAATATACATATTTCTCTCTCTCTCTATATATATATATATATATATTTGATTACTATTTATGTGGTTATTCGAAAATCATCTCAAAAAAATTTATTTTTTACTAAATACAATGTTAGTTAGGTTAATTTAATTATAGTTTATATTTTTGAAATTTTTAGTTTTTTCTAAAATAAATTTTTTTTAAAAAAATATTCTCTCACATCGAAAATTGATGAAGAATTTGGGGGTTTTGGAGCCTATATAAAGGCTCATATTCTTATTAAGAAGAGGGAAGAAGTGAGAGGTTTTTTAGCCACCCCAAAGTTAGAATTTTTCTTAAATTGACTAGGATTTTAGACTTTTGTCTCCAGCCTAAAGGTGTGAAAATTTCTAGCTTTCAATCTATATTTTCTTCAATGAAAATAGGAGATTGAAGTTAAAATTTAGGCTAAGAACAGTGTTCTTATAACATCGAACCCGCGAAGATTCGAGTCTAAATTTTTAATTTTTTTTGTGGATTGGAGTTCCATCAAGCTCTTGGGTGGTGGTGAAGTTGTCTTCTGCTCGTCGTCTTCAGTCTCGATTCCCGAAAAGAGGTAAAATCTTTTCTCAGCTTTATTTTATTTAATTATTTCATGTTTTATATTTAGTTGATTCGTAGTCTTATTTTTTTAGTTAGCATGTATTAAAAATAATTAGATTAATGATAGAAATTTCTTATGGTTAGCATGTGTTAGGATTAATTAGCTATCATGTGTTAGAATTATTTCATGAAAGATCTTAGTTTAGTTCATTATTTTTCCAAATAGTTTTCTTTGACATTATAAATTTTCATGTTTTTAATTTTTTCTTTTAACATGATTTAGATAACAAAAATATGCTTAAAATTGTTATTTAATTAGAATTTTCATGATCTAATTGATTTAATTTTTTTTTAATTTGAGTTAGTATAGTGTATATATTAAATCCGTGTTCTTTAATTACTGAATATATTTCTTCTTTTTTTTTTCTTTGTCCCCATATATGTATGTTGTTAGTCACTTCTAGGATGCTCATCAATCTAATAACTTAAAATATCATGATATGTTCCTTGGCTTAGCTTAAAATGAGTAAATGCTTATGTAATTTTATTTTGGTGTATGTGATATCAATTCGAGTCCATCTTTGGACTCCATCCTTGCATATAATTGAGTTTTGAGTCTCTCATTATCTTGCTTGAATTGTTGGAAGGCTGATACATGGAAAGGAAACTAATATACATGATTTGAATTTGATATTGAGCTATATACACGGAATACAGGTGGAAAACAGTGTCATATACACTGATATACAATATCTATATAGTCTGATACGCAAGAAAATAATATTGTATATACTAATATACAATATATATACAGTCTGATATACAGTGATATAGAGTAGATACATAGAACAAACAGGCGGTATACAGTGTATACAGTTTGATATACAGAAATAATGTTGGTGTACAGTGTATATACAATCCGATATACAGTGAAATTGTGCTTAAGGCCCAAAACGCAGATGACCCAATAACTTAGTCCAAACGTACATAAACTAAGTGTCGGGCCATATTTTTATGTGTTATTTATTATTTATTTATATTGATTCGGGTTGTAATAATTTATTTACTTATGTTATTTATGCTTGTTTAGATATAAATTTTAATTTATTTTAACTTAATTAGATTCCCCTAAAGATAAACCAATTCATGTTAATTTACTCTTTAAATGATTTTCTATATTTACTTAGTCATTTGATAAACCTTTACTTTTTTTATATACGTGTATATTATTTACAATGTTTAAATTTGATTATTTTTTCTAAAAAATAATTTTAAAGTCTTCGTTTCCTTTTAAATTAATATTTTTAAAAGTTAGTCAAATAATTTTTCAAATCGTCGGATAACCGCGCGTTAGCGGCCACTTTAAATGCTTTACACCTTCTCAAAGTGGAAATAAGAAGCTCGTACCTTTTTCTCTGAATTTTTAAGACTTAAATTTGTTAGGGTCTTTTAGATTAAGTTTTCTTAATTTCTTTAAAAAATTAAGTGGCGACTCTTCTTTTTCTAAAATTGATTTTTTCTATATAAAGTTGAAATTAATTTTAAACCGTCTTTTTCCGACATGACACTTGTATTTCAAATCAAATTTAGGACAAAGGATATAGTCAATTGATTTTTCCATCCTTTATAAATTTTGTTCTAAATTCTGTTATTTTTATAAGAAATCATATCAAAGTTCTAAAATAATAGTTGAGGTTGTTGCATGATTAATTTTCTTTTATTACCAATTGATCCATTTCACTAAAGGGGATGATATTTATACAAATATTCCATCTATTATGAAAAACGGAATAATAAATGTATTAATTTGTGGAAGAGTGAAGGCATGGGCTTCTTTTTATTTTTCTCGTTAAATAATTCAACGAGACTGAATAGTCAACTTTGGACAAAAATCAAAACTCAACGGGATGAAGATTTTGATGACAAAGCTTTTAAGTGAATTGTAAAAGTCACCTTTTGTGATTACTTATTATGAAGAAGTGTAACTAAAATTTGATTTTGTAGATTTAATAATTTAGTTTTGTGTGTGAAAATTGCGAGAAAAAAAAGAAGGTGGTGAAATAGATAAATGGCATGTAGTGGTCCCATGGCATCAGACGGAATATTCTCTTTTTTTATATAGATATTATAGATAGATATTTTATATAATTATAACGAAAAAGGATAAAATAATGCTTATTATGTTTCTGATTTATCTCGTATAAGTACCCCTAGTTAGGAGTATTCTTTTAAATACGCTAAATCGATAATCAAACTAATAGGATATTTATTATCGGTTTTTGGTTTATCGACTTTTGATCTTTAGTAGTTCGATTTTCTGTTCAACCAATAAGAAAAAACTTTCAAATCGGCTTCTCCAACAATTTGACGCGATACAGGCATATATTGCGACAAGCAAATTAGACGTTCTTGTAATGAATACTCACAATTCATAATTCTAGTTGTCGCCTAATACTTGCCATTGTCATTGCAAATCGTATAGTAGCCGCCGTCGTTCTTAATTCTTTAGATTTTGACGTTGTGAACCTAAAGTAATATTAAAGCATAAAGGGTAAATACAATGTGATTGTGAAGTAGTGTAAACTGTGAATTGTGTAGGGTATTGGTAGTCTGATATAGTAATTATATTGATATCTTCTGTTTGATACTTTTATATTTATGGATGAATAAAAATTAAAATGGTAAATTATTAATTTTAATGGGTTATTAATTTACCAATAACCCAATATTAAATAACCAACACTGAATCGATAACCCAATATTTTTTTGTAAAATCATTAAATAATTGTTAACCCAATAACAATAAAATAATAATATTTTTTTTTGGGTTTTACACCCCCATACCCCTAATGGACCTTTAGCATAGATTATTCCGTGTGTATGTATTTGTTAGGTTCGATCCAAAATTTCCAAAAATTTTTCTATGTTTTTATTGAGCCGAGGGTCTTTCGAAAACAGCCGTCCTACATTGGTAGGAGTCAGGTCTGCGTACACTCTACCCTCCCCAGACCCCACGATGTGGGATTTCACTGGGTTGTTGTTGTTGTTGTTGTTGATCCAAAATTTCCAAAAATCACTCGACATGTATGAGCCTAGTTTTGTGAGAAAAATATTTTTTTTGACATCTTTCATAACTTCTAACTCTTGTCAATTCAAATTTATTGACTGTTACACAGGGATAAGATACAAAAAATATAATATCTATGCTACAACAATCCAGTGAAATTCCACCACGTGGGGTCTGGGAAAGTTAAAATATACGCAGATCTTACTCCTACTACGGTAGGACTATTGTTTCCGAAATACCCTCAGCTCAATAGAAGCAATAATAATCTATGCTAAAGGTCCAGTAATACTAATCAGATTTGATCCCCTATTAATTAAGGAAAGTTTTCTTTAAAAAAATAATAATCTATTTTACCCTTCAAAATTATAGAGTTTGGTTTGGAAGAAATGTTTATTCTCCTCTTTTGAGGCAGAAATCTCAACTGAAAAATATAAGTAAACAAGTATATTCACACAGATCAAATACACACTATGGACTTGTATGTTTTAGGGGCTAATTAATATTTTTAATCTATATACCTTGTCTAGAGGGAGCTAGGTAGGCGGGTAATTTATTTGGGGTGGATGTCTCCTAAAAAGTAACGGAGATATGTGAAAGTAGACTCAAACTAAGATTCTGCTTGTAATCTTGATGGGACGATTGCAAAACCTAGTTCTTTATGCATTTAAAAACTTCTTAATTTTTTAGCAATATCTCTAGAGCTCCATTTTAGAAGCAGGCTTTTAGGCGTCGGAGTTTGATTCCTCAGTTTGATTTTTTCAATTTTTGATTTGATTGTTCAATTTTCAATTATGAAAAAGTGTGCACCAAATAACAAATTGACTTAATTTTGTTCGATTCATTTTTTTCCCTTTCATATTTAGTTCAATTTTTCGATATTTATATCGGGTCAATTTTCTCATGTTTGATTGACTTAAATGTTTTGAATTTTTTTTTCTAAATCAACTTATTTTCCTCAAATTTGAGGAAAATGACTTTCTTCCAAAAATTAAGGAAAACTTTTTTCAAAACTCTCCTCCAACTTAAAATTACAATGTTTTCTTCTTACACACCCCTACCACGACCCCTTCCCCCCAAAACAAACTTAATTTCTTTTTTAAGAAAAAATTAAAAATTTATTTTTGAAAAATATTTACATTTTGAAAAATTTATTTTTTTACTCTATCTCTGCCCCGGCCACCCTACCCCAAAAATATTTTAAAACTTTACTTTTTTGAAAAATATTATTTTATTTTATTAACCCACTCCTGCCCCTCCCTCCCTTCCCCTACCAGCCCCCACCTCTACCCTCACTGCTCCCCGTCCCACAAAAAAATTAAAAAAATATTTTTTAATATATTTTAAATTTTAAAAAAATTATTTTTTTACCTCGACCTCCTTACCAGCCCACCAGTCTCCCCATCCACACACACACAAAAAATTAAAATTTACTTTTAAAATTTTTATTTTTTTACATCATCCTACCCACAACCCCGATCCCACCCACTCCCAACCCACAAGCCCCTCCCCCCCCCACAAAAATAAATTAAAAATTTATTTTTGAAAAATATTTTAAGTTTTAAAAATTTCATTTTTCACCCTGCTCCTAAACACGACCCCGTGCCAACCCCCACCTCCCGCCCCACTCCCAAAAAGAATTAAAAAATTATTTTTTAAGAAAATCAAGTTATTTGAAAGTTGGGTATGGAGTCAGGTGTGGTCCGATTTCGATTCGAAAGTTGAGATCGAGTTTAAATTTAAAAGTCAAATCTTGGATTGAAAGTCGAGTTGGGTCCCAAATCAAGGATCGTGATCGAATCCCGAGTCAATTACTATGATTGATTTTCATGTCAGAAATTATTTTCCTGAAAATATTTTTTACTCTCTAACCAAAAATAAAAAATATTTTCTAAAAAATATTTTCGTTTATTAACCAAACAATAGAAACCTGAACCTATTAACTATCATATTTGTCTAACAACCAACTAAGGACTAAAGAAATTAGGTGAAGTTATCACAACATATCCTCACAGAAAATGGTAAAATACCTGTTTGATACTCAGGAGATTAGTGGAGTGACCATTACAATTGAAAACAATAAAAAATAGTAAAAAAAGAGGGCTATATATTAATACACATGAATGTTTTGGCCTCACCAACAAAAAAGAGTAGACAAAGATGCAATTAAGCTAATTTAGTGGTATGTTTGGGGGAGCTTTTGGAAAGCTAAAATTATTTTTTTTTTTAATAAAAGAAGTGCTTATTTTTAAAACAAATATAAATGTTTTTGAATAGTAGCAAGAGTTCTTTTTTTAAGAGGACCATTTTTTTCAAAAATACTTTTGGAACTTTGATCAAGTATAAATGTGCTTCTCTAATAGTTAAAAGTATTTTTCAAATTTATTAGCCACACACATTACTATTCCCCAAAAGGTTTTTTTTTTAATATATTTTTTAAATAAAATATATACATTTACTTTAGAAATTTGGCTAAACAAACTTTTTCTGATGTTTTTGTTTACCAAGAACAAGAATAGAGATACACAAACTACCCCCTAGAGCTCCAAATTAAAATTACCCATCATTGGCAAACATCATCAACTAGGAAATGCACCTCACAAGTCCCTGCACTGTCATATTTGCCACTCTTATCAATTTTTTTAAATACTTCACTCTGTTATACTGTCGGTCCATTGAAGATGACTCATGATAATTTTATATTAAAGAATTATTACTAAGGCATAATTAGAGCTGTCAAAATGGGCTAGCCCAATCCAATTCAGTCCTAAAAGACTAGCGAGTTAAATGAGTTAGGACGGATTGATCCTTCAATCAAAAAATGAAAAATATTGATCTCTTAGAAAGACTATCAAACATTGATCAACACAACACCAATACATCAAAAATTCACATGTCCATAAGTTCCAAACACTTTAGTGGAATACTTACAAAATAATAGAATACATTACATGATCATTTTTTCATAAACTGGACAAGAAAGGAGAAATAAGAAATTAGTCATAAACACAAAAGTAAAAGATTTCAAAGATTCATAGTTATAATAACTTCAATTGCCTAGTTGCTGAAGATTTGACAAAATAAAATACTACTTAAAATATATATATAATAAATATTTTTAAAATTAATCGGCCTCTAAGGTTCGTGGGTTGAGCCCATGAGGCTGACGGGCCAAATAAGATTGGGCTAAAAAGCCCCATTCCTAAACGGGCTGAAATTTTTTAGCTCAAACCTATTTAATTCAAGAATTGAATTGGGTCAACCTCACTTGACAAACTTATTTTGACAGTTCTAGCCATATTGGAGGGGTATTCTTCCCTGGCTAACAATCAAATCAGGGGAATAATTTTCCAAACCTATTATATTGATATACCCTATTAGGGTTGTTCAAATGTTGAATTGAGCCTGGCAAATTCTTCTATAGGACTTAGTCAACTATAATCCATCGCATAACGAAGTAATTAAGCAATATTTTCTCACTATCGTGAGACTTGTATTTACTCCCTTTAATTTTAGTAGAAATGGTAAAAAAAATATTATATTCCCTTCGTTTCAATTTATTTTTCTTAATTGACATGGAGTTTAGAAAAATAATTTTTTTTTTGAATCTTGTGATCTTAAATTAAATATATGTTAAATGTATCAAAATATTCTTTAATCGTATGATTTTAAACATGTCATATGGAAAGTTGAAATAAAAGAGTTGATCAAAGGGAATAAATATTTTTTTAAAATGAACTAAAAAAGAAAGATAGTCAAACAAATTAAAACAGAAGAAATAACTATTTTGGGTAAATATGCCATATGTCGCCCTATTATCATCCCTTTTGCCATACGTGTGAGTTGCATGCAATATACTTTTTGGTTTGGATGGGGTTATTTTGTGTTAAATAGGTACACATTTGTTAAAGTTGAAGTGTTTAATAGGAAAAAATATTTGCATTTTTGCTTCTATTTTGTGTTGGTTTTTTATTTTTGCCTTTTATAACATATAATTTTTTTCCTAAGGCATAAATTTATATTTTTATATTATAATATTTCATAAATTATATTCAAATATAATTTTAACTTTTAAAAAAATATATATCACTATACATAAATTCGATTGCTAAAAAGAACGTTTAAAACTCAAATCATTTAAAAAGCAAAACGTGCCATTTTATGAATGAATGAATCACACAAGTTTATGGGGCCTCTTATGAGATAAATTAAAATATATAGTAATGGTTATTATATTTATACATCAATTCACTCTTTTTCCTAACCAAGTGGATGCGTGGGGCAGGTCGGGAAGAAAGAAATAACAACAAACAAGAGAGAGAGAAAAAGAGTAGCTTTCAGTTATTTAAGATGTGAAAAGATATAATAGAAGAATTAGTTTGTAGTAATTGACTGGTTCAAACGTCCAAGTTTAATAAGATGGATTGACTAAATAATTTTAGTTTGTTAGGAATAAAAATACGAATTATTATTTTACGTGGCCCTCCTTATAGCTCTCAATAGATATTTTTATTTTTTGAAAGAAATGGTCACACTCAATATTTTCCTCAAATAAGTAAATGTAATAAGAGAATCAAACAAAATAAGAATTTAGTTAGTCAACTAATTGAACTATCAAAATTCTCTGATCAAATATTACTCTCATATCTCAATAGGCAGTAAAATCTACACAATTAGAATATTCATTTAAGCCAATGGAGATTGTAAAAGAAAATGTACAGCTTGGTAGCGCGTTTATATGTGCTATTCAAGTAAGAAAATACTTTAACATTATATACCATATTACTATATTTAAAAATGGTCTACATGTATTTGTGTTATTCATGTGCAAATTTACTGTTATTAAAAATAATCCATGTTTTGTGTTATTCATGTGTAAGTAAGAAAGTTCCATCCATTATACGCCAAATTTGGAAATAAAAAGCCGTTTGACTACGCTAGCAACAAGGCACACTAGTCTAATTAACCAATTAAAATGATGAATTAGTCCTTGGGATGAAAAAATAGGATACTTGCGACAAATATGATTAAATTCCTCATTGTTCAAACCAATAAATGATACCTTCTTTCAATTTGTTTTTCTTAATGTGATTGGACACGAAATTTTAAGAAAGTAAAGAAGATTCTTAGGAGTTGTTTGGTATGAGTGATTGGGGACAATAATCTTAGAATAAAATGTAAAATTATTTTATCTTGTTTTTGGTTAAGGGTATTAGATTGTCCCGGGATTCCAATACACCCAATGCCAGATAGCTGCCGTAACATTTAGCAACAAAAAAATATTTAACCTAACAAGTTCGACCCTGTCTCCGAGGGACAGTTGAACTAGCGACTCATGAATGCTACCGGGTTGGACGAGCCAACATTTATCCCCCCATTTGTATCACACTAATGAGATAAGTTATCTCATATACATGGTGGAATAACTAATTCATAGGATAACTTTGTCCATCTCATCCCCATACCAAACATAAATCTTGTGGTTGTAACTAAATATATGTATAATGTATCAAAATGTTCTTTAATCTTAAAATGTCAAACATGTCACCTGAAATGTTGAAATTAACAAGTGCCCAAAAATTATGAAAGAAACATTCTTTCCTAACTTTAGTTTAAGAAAAATAAAGTTGTGCTCTTGTTATCGTTTATATCATTTCTTCATGAGGGTGAGCGCCTGATTCTAACACCAATAAACACATGATAACATATTGATATTGCAACTAAAAAGTTTGTAACTCTTCACTTTAACCCTTAAACCATTGGAAGTATTCTTCTTTTCTTTTTTCCTATATGATAAAAAGAAGTAGAAGAAGAAGAAAATCACTCATCCAAGTCACTTTAACCATTTAATCTTCTTCTAGAGTTAGAAGGGAGAAAAAAAAGAAAGCATCTCAAGACTTGTACACTATCATTAGAATTTTCTGTCCGACAAAGATAGAAATAAAATATATGTATATTTCACTCTTTTTAAATCTCACTTATAAAATTATATCGGATATGTTATTGTTGTAAATGACTAAAGATTATTATTTATTGATGTGTGGAAATTTCAATAGTCAATTCATGGAAACACTTAACAATAATATGATCAAATAATTTTTATTTTAAAAAACAATGTGAGGCATAAGGCATTGGCAAGTTTTTTCCACACGTTCTCAACTTGACTTGAAAAGGTAAGTCTACGCTCGTTTTTCATACAATGCCGCCAACCAAATTTGATTCATAAAAACACCAATAAAAACTTAGAAAAAAATCCATCAACCACCACAGGCTGGTTGCCTCATCCACCTCTCTCCTCCTCCCTCCGGCCTACCGGAAAAACAAGAACCTCAATGGCTTCCACTGCTTCAAATTTCCACTTTTTCCTATTGTCCCTTGTCACCCTTTTCCTTATTGTTCAAGCAAGACTGAATCTTCATCCACCCGATCATGCTGCACTTTTGCTTATACAAAAAGACTTAGGCATTCAAGGTCAACACATTGCTCTTCATAACCCCTGTACGCTCCCAGGAATATCCTGCGAGCGTAGACCGGCTAACAGAACACAAATTCTGAGAGTCACCCGTATTGTATTCAGATCCAATGGATTGAGGGGAACTTTGTCTTCAGCAATTGGCAAACTTTCTGAACTCAAAGAGCTTTCTCTTTCAGACAATCAACTATCTGACCAAATCCCGGTTCAGATTCTTGATTGTCGGAAATTGGAGATTCTTGAACTTCAAAACAACCGATTTTCTGGGAAAATTCCATCTGAATTGTCATCTTTAATCCGTCTGAGGGTAGTTGACTTTTCGTCGAATGAGTTTTCTGGGAATCTCAACTTCTTGAAGTACTTTCCTAATTTAGAAAAACTCTCCCTGGCTGATAATATGTTCACTGGAAAAATACGATTTTCTTTGAAATCTTTCAGGAATCTTCGTTTCCTCAACATTTCAGGGAACAGTTTCCTTGAAGGTCCAGTACCTGTCGTGAGTCAAATTGAGCATTTATCAGCAGATTTGAATCGAAACAACGTCGTCCCCAAACGATACATTCTTGCTGAAAATTCAACAAGGTCAAATCGGATATCTGCAATGGGGCCTGCTTCCAATTCAGCAATTGCCCCAGCTCCAGCACCGGTCAATCATATTGTACCGGCGGTGCATAAACGTAACAAGAAGAAAAGGAAGATAAGATCTTGGTTTCTTGGTTTCCTGGCTGGAACTTTCGCAGGGGGTATATCTGCTGTGCTCTGTTCGTTGCTCTTCAAGCTTGTAATGTTCTTCGTAAGAAGGGGAAAGAACAATTCAAGTTTAACGATATTTAGTCCGTTGATCAAGAAAGCCGAGGACTTGGCTTTCTTAGAGAATGAAGATGGAGTGGCATCACTTGAAATGATTGGGAAAGGAGGCTGTGGAGAAGTTTATAGAGCCGAGTTACCAGGAAGTGATGGGAAGATTATCGCTATAAAGAAGATTATACAATCTCCAATGGATGCTGCAGAGATCACTGAGGAAAATACCAAGGCTTTGAACAAGAAAATGCGCCAAGTTAAATCAGAAATTCAAATTGTGGGTCAAATCAGACACCGGAATCTGCTTCCATTACTAGCACATATGCCAAGGCCAGATTGCCATTACTTGGTCTATGAATATATGAAAAATGGGAGTTTACATGACATCCTCCAGCAAGTCGCAGAAGGGACAAGGGAATTAGATTGGTTGGGACGACACAGAATTGCAGAGGGGGTAGCTGCTGGTCTTGAGTATCTTCATATAAACCATACTCAACGTATAATTCACAGAGATCTAAAGCCAGCAAATATCCTTCTTGATGATGATATGGAAGCTCGAATTGCTGATTTTGGCCTTGCAAAGGCAGTTCCAGATGCTCATACACATGTTACAACTTCAAATGTCGCAGGAACTGTGGGCTTTATTGCACCAGAATACCATCAGACACTGAAGTTTACAGACAAGTGTGATATATACAGCTTCGGTGTGGTGCTAGCCGTGCTGGTAATTGGAAAGCTTCCATCAGATGATTTTTTCCAGCATACTTCTGAGATGAGTTTAGTTAAGTGGCTGAGAAATGTAATGACATCTGATGATCCTAAAAGAGCAATTGATCCTAAGCTGATAGGAAATGGATACGAAGAGCAAATGCTTTTGGTTCTCAAGATAGCTTGCTTTTGTACTCTGGACAATCCAAAGGAGAGGCCTAACAGTAAGGATGTTAGGTGCATGTTAACTCAGATCAAGCATTAAGTATGCACCAGGATAAGTCATACGGTATACGTTGGTTATGTAACTAATAATGTGTTCTGTATTTCAGTTACGTCCAGGAGATGGAGACTTAGCAAGTTGATTTTTTGTTGTAATTGTGTTATACATGTCAATCTTATCTGTTTACTGCAGTCTTAATGGTATTCTTTCCACCTTTCTGCTTAAATTACTAAAACTTCAAATGCAATTGTCACTTTAGTTTGAAGGGGTCCATTAAGTCTATTTCCTTTCAAACTAGACAGATCCAAATGTGTATGATCAAGTTTTTAACACGAGTATTGGAATCTAAACAAGCTTTAAACAACCTGAAGCTGCTTACTTTAAGGAAAGCAAGCTCCATAGTCATACTCGATAGTCCAACTGTTGGCCAATACTCTTGTAATGAAAAGCAAGATAGACATTGGTGAATTGATCTGCAACACGTACTGCCCCTAGCTCACTTAAGATCATAAGATGATAGAGAAGTTCCTTCAAAATAATCGTTTGGTTCCTTGAATTCAAGATGGTCATAAGACTTGTTTTCTAAAAGCAAACAGCCAAACTTGAACCAGGGAACTTGAAGAAGATGAGCAAACTTCAAGTCCTTGGTGCTAGTTCAGCAAAACAATGTGTCTTCAAATCTTTTTAATGCTAAATACAACATCTATATCGAACTCCATAAAAGAAAGCAGGAAAACATTCAAACGGACATGCTATGTGGAAATACAGAAACTGTAACATTAACTTAAAAGGTGCAATCAAAAATATGAAAGGCATGTAATACATATTGTTTCACCTCTATAGAATGTGTACTATGTCTGAGAAAAATAACACCTTGTGCATCATTCTATGACTAAACACTGGGGACCGAGTCAGAACCCTAGAATGCGCTGAACTCAGAGCTAAAATCTGGAAGTTTCACGTTAATTATGAGATAATGTGCTTAAACAAAAGTCAAAAAAATCACATAAAGTATACTCGGACATTAATGTAGAATAGCTTGAGGAGAAAAAAGGTTTCCAACTATCAAATCAATAAACAAAAAATCATAATTCTGTATTTCCTCGAGTACCTTAAAAATGTAAAAGCCTCTAGATGAGTTGCTTCTATTTTGAAACTGCCCACAGCTTCATCAGTTGTAGCAGCACGCTGATACAATAAAAGTCTCCAATTAAGGAACATAATAAGACTACATTGATATCAAACATGCTTTGAGGACTCACAGGAGTTCATTTCTCAGATTCAATTCATTTGCATAACCTTTTCATCAATATATTAACACATACATGTGGACAATAACGTCGATGGAAATTCCTTTTTGTTAGGATAGTATATAACAAAACAAGTCATTTTGAAGTAGTCTTTAACCAAGATAATTTTGGTTTCCTTCAATGGACGACAAGTACTCCATTGAAGGTAAAGTTTCCTAAATAAATGTATTCATACTTCACTTTGATTTCTGTCTGTTTCATTTTAGTTCAAAAGTACTGAAATACTATTGCGACGACTCATGTTTTAGAAAGTAGAATATGTCCCTTCACGGTGATGAGGTGGACAATTCCTTACTCTAGCTTCAAAGAAGCATGAATCAGTTTTAACTCCTCAGTCAACTGACCTTCGACTTCGGAAATTAGAGCAAGAAGAACTCTACAACGGCAAAGAGAGGCTGAAAGTCACTTGACTATAAGGAGAGAAGTTTCACCTTGAATACAAATGATTTATCTTCTTCTCTTAAGATATTTCTATTTAGAACTTGATCGAGGGGTCAATTGACTTTGAAACATAAAGTAACAAGAACATAATCCCGTGCCCCCGCCCCTTAAAGGAATGGAAGTGCATTGATGAATATGTATAACCATATCCTTATAATTAAATCACAAGTTGACTTACAAATTTGAGAATTTACAAAGCAAGCTACAATTGCTGATTCAATTGAATCAATAGAAAGTTCCAAACTTGAAAAGCATACCAATAATTACCTGAAATAAAAAACTGAAATGTGAACTTCCCAAACGCAAATAAAGAAAATGAATGCTAATCTTCGTGAAATCATTTGTTTCGTGGATGATTTTTAAAATTTATGAATTTCAGATTTCCTATCGAATTTAGTACTATGAACTTTTATCCCTTCGTTTTAAAATAAATAATCTACTTTTATTTTTAATATGTTTAAAAAAGAATGATTCTTTCATTTATTGGCAACACTTTTATTTCACATTTTCACGTAATATGTTTAAGGCTAGAAGATTAAAAAGACATTTTGATACATTTGACATAACTTTAATTTAGGATCACAAGATTGAAAAATCTTCTTTAATTTTTTAAATTTCGTGTCAACTCAATTTAGGCGATTCTTTTTTAAACAGAGGGAGTACTATTTTTCGGAACAAGCCCATTAGGTGAATTGAGGTTATATATTGTTACGGTCTACTTTAAAGGCTCAAAAATTAAAAATTTGAAATATCCAATCCGATTCAAATAAAATTTGGGTTGAATTTTGATGGTAATTTCTTCAATTTTCAACTTCATAGAATGCCAAAAGAAAAATATAAGTTCAAATAAGAAAAAGTAAGAAGCCCTTATAGCTCAGTGGTAGAGCGTCAGTCTTGTAAACTGAAGGTCCGTAGTTCGATCCTGCGTGAGGGCAATTTTTTCAGATTACTAAACACTTTTTTTTTTTTTTATAATTATTGTTTAGAAAAAACTCAAGTCAAATACTTTTAACTCTTGAAAATAAGTTTTTGTGTAAAAATACTTTTAATTTTTCAGAAACTTTGCCAAGTCTTCTAGATCTATACTAACAGTGTAATTTTTCAAAGAAAGATTTAAATTGACGCCCTTTACACCAATTTTGAATTAAAAAACATGAAGGAATCTGCTTGTTGTACAAGTATTCTGGATCTAAGCTCCAAATTCCATGTGCTATAAAAAACTTTGGAACTATCCCTTCAAAAAATTTATTACCTTTTTTAATCTCAATTTATGTGTTAAATTATTTTTAGTCCTTTAAAAATGTCATTTTATTTATTTTGATATAATTTAAATTTTAAAAATATTTTAATCTAATCGTCCTCGATTTAATTCAAGGTAAATTTCTCCCAAAAAATCACACTTGCTGCTTGGAAAATCACTAGTCATCCTTAGTTTAATTCAGTCTTCATCTCTCTCTTTTGATCCATAATTAATTGTGAGCCCCTTCTATAAAAAGAAATAGAAGGGAGGAAAAGAGTGTTATATTAAACTAGAACTGGAGCCAATTCTTAGCTAGTATCCCACAAAGTAGTGATAACATTCTGCCTAGGACAATTAGTCAGGTTAGTCAAATTTGGACGGATCATAATAGGTCAAGATAATAAATAGGTCAAGATCCAATTCAATTCAAATTTGATTGGTCAAAATGGGCTGGGACAAAACGGGTTGGGTAATAAGTTATAAAACAGGTCAAGACCCAACCTGATTTTTACTAAATTTTAATTATTTATTTGTTCTTTTATAATGTTTTAGTAGCTAATATAATTAATTTTTTTATTATGGTTATATATAACATATCAAATTTCAAGAAAAAAATTTAAAAAATATTTGGACAAGATTTCTATCAAGTCAATTTGGGTTACATATCAATCCAATTTATAATGGGTTGGATTGAAATGTGTTGAGCTAATAAATGTGCGGATCAATAACCCATCGAAACTTAAATGAGTTGAATGAATTAAGAAGGTTGGATTTGATTTTGCCACTCCTAATTCTAGCCGCTTCTGGGAGATAAATTAGAAGTAACGAATGCACGAGGATGATTTAGGGGGTGCTTGGTATGACGGGAAATTATTTTTTTTTTTAAAAAAAGTCTCACTATAACATCCCTACGAATTTAGAAGCTATTTTAAATGGACTATTGGAGGAAAATATAAGTGAGTACTTTTAGGTTTTAGTATTTGGTTTATCATTTAGATTATTTATGAGATCATATTGAGTATGTTATTATTATTGTATTAGTTGGTTGCAAAAATGACTTTAAAAATGTCTTTTTTGTTGATGTGAGGGGTGGAAAAACAAAGAAATTGATTAATAACAATAAAATAAAATGTGTGTCTAGAAATGAAGGGAAGAATTAGTGTACCATTAGTGCACTCAAGTTGAGTAATGACTAATGAGTACCTAAGTGTCCCACTTAGGATTGATAAGATAAAAGGAAATATCAAATGGTTGTCTATTTTAATTACCATGCCATCATTTTATGATAGAGAAAGAAAAATTGGATGTGTTCAAAGATATTAATGGTGCAAATCAAGTGATTTTTATCATGCTATTTTAGATTATTGAAATAACCTTTTGATATATAATTCAAGTCAGACCTTACTGATATACAAAATTATGCACCAAATTAGAATTTTCTATAATAAAATACAAAATAAAAGATAAATAACTATAACTACAATACGCAAAATAATTACTAGCACTCGCAGCATCTATCAAATGTGGTCCTTTTCCCAACTATTAGAGTTGCTTGATAGTGGCTATATCCTTCATACAAGGCAAAATTAAACATGCACAAATGGACATAAATTTCACTTTTTAATTGAATTTAGGTTATCACATTATTTTATGGTTGTTATTGCTTTTTTATTAGTTGATTTGTTTCTCCATTATTGTTTTCTCTTTTTTCATATCTATTTTTATATGTTGTACTCGAATTGGGGTCTTTCGAAAAACAATTTCTTTGCCTCTACGAGATAGAGATATGATATGCGTATATTTTATACTTTTCATACCACAATTGTGGAATTTTTGTTGTTAATTTGCACAAATGGACATAAATTAAACTCTATACGTGTCCCTCACCAAATGATTAAACCACTTTAGTTCCAAATTTTCCAATCCTAGTTATGAGCATTAAATTAAGGGACACTGGGACGAAAGATGATAAATCAAAGGAGGGTCATTGGAGTTTGCTGCTTTTGGTGCCTTTTATGCAGCTTGTCTGATCTATATTATTTATTTATTTGTAAAATATCAGTCTTTTTCCCAAAATTGTGATAAGGTTTCGAAGACATCAAATATCTCTCGAACCTTCACTAATTAAGCAGTGGGACGATATTTACGGTAACACTAAAATTGTTTTCCGTCATGTCATTTCATAATATCACACACTAGCAGTCTAAAATAAAAACTAAAGGCAACCTGCAAATTTATCAATCGACCACATTTTGAAGCATATAACTAATGGCTAATTTCATTACACATAATGAAGATATACAGAGTCCACCACACAGTAGTTGTACAATAATTCTTTTTGTATAGAACTCTTCAGTTGATACAACACTCATCGTCTGCTAAAGGACTGACTGGGAAAAAAAATAAACATATAGAATAGGCCTCTACAGTAGGACATATGAAATGGTAAAAACTAATAGTCATTCCATTGATGGTCCATTTACAAAGATTGATTTTGCCTTACGATATGAAACACTTGACACTAAGCTGCCAGCCTAAAGTTCATCACTTGATGATGGCTTAAGTCCATTCTTGGTTCCTCCTCTCTTTTTCTTTTGGGCAGACATAAAGAAGACATGGCCCTGGCTGACACCACCTTTCTAACAAGTGATTTCCACAGCTCATCATCTCCCTTTTGTTGCACCTTCAATTTGAATTGTCTGAAACGTAAAATATGGAACTGTAAGTTACTCAAGAATTGATATTTACCAAGTACAGAAACAAGAAAAAACGAATAATTAGTAACTAATTACTATATCAAATTGACCCTACTGATAAAGAAGGCAAACAACGTTATTTAAAGCTGATACTTATGCAGCGGTTTTGACCTTAACCAACCCAACGTGTCATAAAGTTAATTCTAACTCTTGACAGATATTTTCTTGAGGAACAGGACAAATGGACACAATCCAAAAGAATGCATCACAAAAGGTCAGATCATGTTGCTGTCTAAGTTTTGCTACCGTCTACAACAGGTGCATCTGGGTATAGTCAAAATGGGGACCATGAATCAATTATTACTACTTGAATGGTTGTGGTCACATCAAGAATAATCTCAACCATGCCGCCATCTAGAATCACAGTAAAATTTGGGGAAAATATCTTCATGATTAAATTCATCATCACACGAAATTGAACGAAATCACACGCCAGCCAACCATTGTGTGTTAAGCCGTACTTGAGTGTTGATTTATCATGCCTAGCTTATAAGACAGTATGGGATTGATAACCTCCTTGATAGTAAATGGCTCAATCATAAATTGGAGAAAAAATGGACAAAGCAATGACAGCTGATTTATTGGCTTTTTGTATAGAGACAAATCACCTAACAACATCCGAGCTTTGACATGCCACCTCAAAAGCTTTCAAGGTATAACTTGACAGACCATATTGGTATATGGATAGGGACCCATCATTCAAATCAAGCAAGAGAGACCTCCCTCGATCAATGACACTTCTAAATGATGTACATATTCTAATTACTATGACCAATGAGATTTACCTTAAGTGATCAACTATACAGGAATGGATTAAAAAACTAGTTGCTCAGTAGTCAGTGGGTGGTTACCTGCAAAGGAGAACCTGGCAATCGTTTGGTTGGTCACAAATGGATGCGTGTAATCTTAGGATCTGCCACATGCGCTTGCATCGTAAACAACCTCCATTGGTCCTTCTCTTACAAGTAGCAAAATGTCGAATCAAAAGCTGAAGCCCTTGGCAGGTATCAAACTTGCTACATGGCTGCCTCTTGATGGAAGGTTCCTTATCAAATGGCCCCACACTAGTACATCCTTCTGTACAAATGTGCTCCAAACAATCCATCGCTTCGCTTAGCTGTAAATACAAGCTCAGCTCCCGTTTGTGTCTCCTTGTCCTCTTCTTCCGCTATAATGAGAAATTTATGATGCAAAATCATTAATCACAACCACTTGACTGATTTAAGAGATGCAAACAAATGCCATGTAATGATTTCATGGCAAACTTTACATCTTTCATGATCAATTGAAAACATTTAAAAATATACTATGAATTCCAAGAGAAGATTTACTATTATATAGAGGATGTATGCCAATTATGTTATAATTACGTACCAAGTCAGCCTCATCCATGAACTGTAGAATTTCAAGTTCAAGCAGGGGATCATTATGTTGAAGGAATTTCCAGCCCTCAGTCTCCTCAACTTTCTTGAAATTGCGAGACAAAAATTTCATACTCTTGAGGTATAGATCTGGTGCATCACATAGTCTCGCAAGTTGAAGCATATCCACAGCATTTTCAATCGTCAGCCGCTCGGCCAACCCCTTTGTGCATCTCTGCTTCAGCTGTGGTACCAAGTACACATGAGAAAGTGCTAGCAGATGAATCCCATGTCTCTCCATCTGCTCTTCAGTGCACCTAAATACAAGGACAATTTGGTCACTCTAAGCCTTCTTTCTTGCAAGGGTTTAATCGAGTATAAGTTTTTGTTTAAGTTTCTGATTTTAATCAACTTTTAGACCACCAGAGTTGTTAGTTAAAAGGTTCTTCTCAGTAATAAGTATAAAATAGTAACCTAGAAATTAAAGAAAAACTTGTACAGTTGGCTAAGCTAAGTAAAAAGTGTAAATATTATTTTACATTAGTAGTGCATACAACTTAAAATTATCAAGTTTTATCATATTGATAGTGGAAAATTTCTTCTTCCATCTCATTTTATGTGAGATATACATTTCTTTGTTAAACCTAGTGTTTAATCAAATACTGTCACAAAGCAGAGGAGTATCTTAGTAGATGCAACTTTTACCGTACTATAAATAAATAGAAATTGTAATATGAATATGAGAGTAAGTAACATGTTACAAATGATTCAACTATATTGGTTGTTTAGCAATCATATATAGTTCTAAGCATTCCAATGACAACGGAGAAGTCGGTTGAGGCATCTATCAGACGGCGAACACAATATGAAGCAAAACAAATAGTATATGATTAAAGAATTTACGAGTCAATGAATGAGCCACACACGTAAGCAATTAACAAATAGGCAGGCAGATTAGCCTTTGAATACCAACTACCTATTTTCTAATTAACGAAGGAACCTAGACTTAAGCCTAAAATAATATACTTCTTGAGGTCAAATTCCAGCTTGGATGGAGCCAATTAGATTCGAAGTTTGGACACGATTAACAAGTTAAGAAAATCGAAATAATAAATGAAGAATAAAAAAAGGGATTTGCGTGTATTTCGGAAACTCACTTGAAAGAATAGAGAAACCGGATGAACACGGAAACGGCGTCGCACGGCACGCCAAGAATTCGAATCGTTCTCTCGGAGCTCCGCCGCTTTCCTGGCCGAACTAGTAAGTTCTCCAGAACAGTCGAAGCAGCAGCCTACAAATATGTTTCTCATAGATCAGTACTTTTTCAAATACGCTTTTGGTAACATCATTTGCAACTGATATCAATTTTTCGACGGCCAACACGGAGTTATCAGTTTTCACAGTGAAGTTAATAGTCTAAATGGAGCGAATTGATTATAAATGATTCATACACTAGACTAACATTGTTATAGATAGAATATGCAATTGATAGATTTAACGAGTATTTAAAACTTCATGTGATTAATTTAGGTCTTCGTACCAGAACGGCGGAATGTGCCGAAATGCGGAGGCCGCCGGAGGTGATGATTTGGATATCAACCTCAGACATTTCGCCGGGAAATAAATCGGTATCGCCTGAAAAGTTATTGGTTGACATGACGATTACCGATGAATTTCAGAGTGTTTCTTTTTGTTTACCCCAACCCTCTCTATTTATAGGCAGCGCAGAGTTGCCATTTGCCAACCCCGAAAACAAAAGGGAGGCACGTGGAAGATTCTTTTTCCATAGAAAAAAATTATTGGGGCATGGACGGGAAAATGAGAAGAAATTGCGAGGCGGAAAATCAATCATAGTCAATCAATTAAGTTACAAAAAAGGTAATTATAATATATGTTATTTTTTTTATTTAGTTAATGTTAATTTAATTCATATATTCATCACTTTAACATAATATTTAATTTTAAAAATCATATAGTTTGATAAAAATTGTTATATTTCTGTTTTTAATTTATACGATATAATTTAAATTTCAATGTTAAATTTTTGTATTTTGACTTTGCATTTAGATAAACAATTTATAGCTTTTTTACATAAATATAAGGTAAGATTGCATAAAATAAATTCTTATGATTCATTCTTTTTTCGGACTCATCATATAGTGAAAATTTTAATGCATCAAATTATCCTTTTATTAAGATATATTATACAATAATTATATTGACCTTATATCACTCCACGGCATAACATATATGGCCAAGTCTTCTCGTTAAGGATAAATCCAGATAAATATTTCCGTTGCATGCAATAATGCAATTTATTACTCTTTTCAGACGGCATATATTATTTTTTAATTTCTTCAAAAAAATACCACATGCATAAAAATTATACTATTCTAACTTGAGGGAGAAAATTCTAATTAGAGCAAAGACTAGGGGAATCTTTAAAACATAAATTTAGACTCATTTTAATGGTCCCAGAAACTAAAAGGCGGAATTCATCGATGATTTTCTAAAGTTGACATCAATTTTTATTTAGATATCTCAACTAAGTTTTGTTCATTTTAAACACCTTAAGTAAGGTCCTGATTTGTCATTTTGACACTTTGTGCTGACTTGGCACATTACGTGTGCTGCTTCCATTTTGAGTGCGTGAAGAACTTTTTTTAAAAAATAAATAAATTCTTCTTCTTCTTCTCCATTTCCTAGCTATCATTTTTCATCCATGGTGAAATAGATTTGAGTCAAATATAAAGTGAATTTGAATGCCACGAGATTTCTTCAACCTTAAATACTTTTTTTAAAGCAATTAAAATAATATTATTTCTTAATTTTTTTTCAACTTATACACTTAAATTAATAAATAATAATAATAATAATAATAATAATAATAATAAAATAATAATAAAAAAATTTAAAAGAGAGAAAGAAGGAAGAACGTCTTCTTCCCCAATCTCCATCCAATATTCCTCACGGCAAAACTATTCCATTATCTTTTTACATACACCCCACCCCCACCACCTCCAATTCTTCTTCTTCTTTTTCCTTCTTTCCTTTTTTTTTTACGTAGATCTAATTAAAGTCTCAAATATTTTGGTGAAGTTCCTTTGTTTCCAATGAAAATAATATAAATTGATTATTTTTTTCGATAAAAGTTTGTTAAGTTTTTATAATTGTTATAAATGATTACTAGTAGAAAGAAAATGAATACAATGGGTGGAAGATTTTAATGCTATTAGAATGGAAGATGAATGAAGGGTTAACTTAAGTGGAGAACAATGGTGTATTATCGACACCGGTGAAAGAGATAGACTCGATGGAGATCGATGGTGACAGTTGAGGCATAGTGGCCAAGTGGAAAAGGAAACAATATCAATGGATAAGAAGAAGAAGGGTTGTTTCGATGGTTTATTGAGGGCGTAGGCGCAGTGACGTGGAAATGAGAGTCGGATGGAGAAGAAAAGCATGGGGTGGGGGTGGGGGTGGGTTAATTTTAAAACAATTTTTGTTTTCTTAAAATTCATTTTGAATTATTTAAACAGAGTTTTTTTTAAAAATAATCTAATAGTCAGGTCAAATTATTATTTGGATAAAAAATGTTATATGTCATCAAGTTATTGGTCATTTTTTTCTACTCAAAAGTCATTATTTGAGAAGTATTTTTGATATATATATATATATATATATATATATATATATATATATATGCCACGTGTTTTTGTTTAATTCGTCACTTTTGACACGTCATCTGCGAGTGCATTACACACACTTTATATATTTGGGTGATTGTCAAAAAAGTGTCAAAATGACACATCGAAGTCTTACTTGAGGTGTCTAAAATGAACAAAACCTAGTTGAGGTGTCTAAGTGAAGTTGGTGCCAACTTTAGAGGCCACCGATCGATTCCGCCTAATCAAAATAAAAAATTAAATAACGTTGAATATATTATATTATTTTATTATTAATAATAATAGAAGCTGCACATCCTCCTCCGCATCATAGCGGACGATGGTGATAGCCGCTGATCGTAGTCATATTTAAAATTTAAATTTATGAATTCTCAATTACGAACAATATTTATTTCCTTACTAGAATTGATCATTAATATTTTTAAAATTCATATTTAGTGTACGTTTACATGTATATGTTGATACAAAGGCAGGAAGAATAATATAAAAAAAAATTGTACGAATTTAAATTTAATCCAACTTCACAAAGACCCGTAGGAAATCCAAAACAAAGAAGGGGCAGGAAAGACTAATGGACGGTCGTTGGCTACGTAAGTTCCCTGGTCAAAATATGTCCTCCCTGAATGAAAAGGCTGCTTTGAAGTATATCTTATCATTGCTTAATAGTCACAAATTACTCAAATCCAGAAGGCGTTTTTTTCTAAAAGTCCCTCCCATATATGTTTTTCTTAAAATCGTTGAAGCGAATGTCACCAATATATGCTAATCATGTATCAAAGTTAGTAGATCAGAAATAATAAAGATGAAAAGAAAAAAATAATATCTGAATTCATAAAATTTACTGTGTGTTCTTAAGGAATTTAATCCCCTCAATTTACCCAAGGTTATGAATTATTTCCTCTCAAGATAAAATGAATAAACTATTAAAAAAATAGTGGTACCTCAAACTTCAATAATTTCAGCGAATTCAAAAGTCAGCAACAAAATCACACAAAGACTCAACTTTATTTGTAAGAAAATATATGCAGAAGAGGGAGAAATTTACTGTTTTTCAAAATGAGAGAAAAATCTTCTATTTATAGACAACAAAAGATAGTGTGAATAGGTGCTTATTGTGGAACATGTGCTTATTGTGGCTTATTGAAAAAGTCACAATCCTTCACAAAACGGTCACAATTTTTTAGAAAAAGCACAATTTTTCATAAAAATCACAATTTTTTATTTTTCATTCACACCTTTAAAATCCAACAATATATAGTATTCTTAGGTAGGATGGAGGCAGCTCGGGCCGAGAAATTCATTTATCGAAAAATTATATTATTTATATAGAATTATAATTTTATATATATATATATATATATATAAATATGCAAGCGACTATTCATATTTTACTTTTTCATATTTTGAACCTTTTAAAAATATCTTGATTTCGCCACTGTTCTTAATTTGAATTTATGCAACAAGGCGACAATGGATAAAGAAGAGGTGCATCTAAGGGGGAAATAGCAGGCAAATTAAAGTTGTTATCTCTGATGAGAGAAAAACTTCTTGTGGTTGAAAGTTGTTGAGCATACCTAGACAATATTGTTGTTATCTGGCGCAGTTCATATCCAGTGCAACTGTACAAATATTATTTTTATTATAATACACTCCTAACTGTTTTATTAAAATGTTCCAAAAGGTTATCACCGATTACGTAATCGCTGACACTACCAAGCCATGAGGATTGATCAATCAGCCGCCAATTTAATTCAACAAAAAAATAATTTGCATGTATTTAATTATATATAGTAAAAGATGTGGTAGGTCTTTCACGACTCATGACTAGTGTAGGTATAGAAGATCTTGTCTAATTTTGTCCACATTAATATAGACATATCAAATTTTAACAGCTGATGTTCTTTTGGCAAGTAACGGAGCAAGTGGGATTAAACGAATATCAATCGTAACAGGTAAGATCTTCAGGATTATATATATTAATCTTACCATGTAAAATGAAATTTTGTGGCATAAAATCAAATTTAGTTGGACTTTGAAGTGTAATCGAAAACAATCGTCAAAATTAAGTTTGAAATTAGAGGTTCCTTATTCGATGAACTCATTTATAGATGAAATTTGAGTTTGCTTACTATAGTGCGGAAAGGTAATAAGTAAGTGTGGCTCCCAATTAATTTTCACAAAGACATTAAAGCACAATAAATTGGTTTACACAGTACATATATAATCAACAAAGAAAGAACTTCACAGTAGGACTTATGAAATATTAATTCTGCCTAATCAAATATCAACTCAGGTTTAAAAAAGTAAATTTATTTCTATCTGTTAACACTGAGTTTCTAATCTAAAGGGTCTCATTTGATGATGGCTGAAGTCCATCTTTGGTTCTTCTTCTTCTTCTCTCTTTCTTTTAGGAAAAGATAAGGAAGATATAGCTCTGGCTGACACCACCTTTGTAACAAGTGATTTCCACAGCTCATTATCTCCCCTTTTTTCCAATTTTTGTTTGAATTCTCTGTAATGTAAATAGAGTTGTTAAGATACTCATAATCAATTACCAACTACAACAACAACAATATATACAATGTCAATCAAAGCACAAAAAACACAGATGAGTGCCAATATCACATAGACAAAATAATGGATGATCATAATTGTGTTAGTTCAAGAAATTGACCCCACTGATAGTAAAGGCAAACAACATTATATGAGATTGATATTTCTGTGACCCTATCATTTTATCTGGTCCAACGAGTTAAAAGATTATTAGGACACTTGGAAGATATTTTCATTAGGATACTTTGAAGATATTTTCATTAGGATACGGGAAAAACGGAGATATTTCAACTAATGATCCAAATGAGCATTTCATAAAAGGTAATGATGCTTTCTACAATTTAATCGAAATGGGACTATGTGTCAAGTCAACTATCACTACCTAGATCATGGATTGGTCGTGTTCACATCAAGAACAACCTTAACAATATTATGAGTGGGCAAAAGATCTTAATTCCTCATAACGTTTCACCTATGCTACAATTGTATGTTCGAGAATCAAATAGAGTATATGACATCGTGACATTGTAACCTTCCTAGGACTGACTATATCACAACTATAAGACATAATTACAATGGCAAAGAACGAAATATCTGAACAAGTATAGATCAATAAACTAGTTACTTAATGGTGGCCGTACCTGCAAAGAGGAACTCGACAATCGCCATCAGGTTGGTCACAAATCGATGAGTGTAACCTTAGAAGCTGCCACATCCGCTTGCATTGGGAGCAACTTCCATTTGCCCTTCTTTTACAAGTAAAGAAATGTCGAATCAGAAGCTGGAGGCCTTGGCAATTGGCATGTATCAAATTTGCTACATGGCAGCTTCTTTTGGCAAGAGTACTCCTTGTCATATGGCCCGACGCTTGTACATCCTACGGTGCATATGTGCTCCAAACAATCCATCCCTTCGCTTAGCTGTAAATACAAATTCTGCTCTCGCGTGTGTCTCCTCCTCTTCTTCTTCCGCTAAAATGACAAAATTCAAATGAAAACCAATAGTCACATCACTGAATGAAATGCCATGTGAAGATTATTGCATAATGTTAAAGAAACGAAATTTTAATCTAACTCAACCAAACCAGCTTAAAGGGAGACTTGTCCAAGTGATATAAAGATTCCAGGGATCTCATCCCGGTCTATTATGGGATCATTCTCATCACTCCCTCAAGCCCAGGCACTGTTTAGACTAGAGCCTGTACAATATAATCGTGGACCCTTAGTTTATTCACAAACCCGCACATCCGTGGGGCCCACATAGGATTCATGAGTTTCACTCTGATACCATATCAAAAGAAATGGATCTTGTGTCTAACTCGGTCCAAAAGTTAGCTCAAATGGAGGAGGATTGCCCAAACTGGGAGCTCATGATCTCGGTCCCATATGAGATCATTCGGTGGACATGATATTCTTTTTAATTATTTTTTTTTGGACATGAATCAAAATATGTTTCGTGTTGCCCCATTTTTATTAAGTAAAGATATTCCTCATCTTCCAAGTTTATATTTTTAATAAATGGCCAAAAATAAAGAGTTGTTTTTTGAAAAGTAGTTATAGAATATAAGGAATTAATGAATAAACTAACTTTGATAATATTCATTGTCTTAAAGAATTTAAGCCTTCTACTATTATATAACTGCAGCAATTGTGATAGAATTTCTATAAATCTAACGAAATTCGAATTTTAATAATTAAATTAAATTCCTTCATAAGTAAAAAAAAAAACATAATTATCTTAAATTTTGTAGGCTCATGCAACACAAACCATAAATAAAGTTAAAACAACGATAAAGTTAAAAGATGCATGAAACTTGTTGTAATTGGTCAGATAAATTGATAGTACAAACATTTAATTTATCGGTCACTTTGATAATAATAATTCTATCTATCATATGGAGTATTATTTTAATATTTGAAATTCAAAATAACCTTACTACTTGAACATTAATTCATATTAAATTATCTAGCTACCAAATTGAGCAATGATTCGTCAAGATTATGTTATTCATCGTATAGCAAATATCGAACATTAATTTCAATTTCTTGTTATCATAAAATTCATCATCAAAATGAATGGAGAATTTACTTAAAGATAACTAAATCTCCACTAGATAGTGTGTCGAATGGTGAAGAGCAAACCTTTCGGATATATAATCCAAGTCTGCTTTGTTGTGTTGCATTATGTGACTTTCCCCTTCAGTCTGCTTTCGTAAGTAAGGAGTAGATGTTGATTTGCGATTTGAATTCCAGCTTCATATTTTATAGTACAACAATAGTATCTAAATGTGAAAATGTCATAACAAGGACCGTACTGTGGGTATAGAAACTGCTTTTGCAAGAAGAAATTTAATTAGAAATGCCCAACTATTATATTCCCTCAATTTTATTTTGTGTGTCACTATTTTATTATAAATTCGTTTTTAAAATGTCTTTTTAAAAAAAAAAAAATAATAATTTTATACTTTTCATTTATTCTTAGTGATAAATATGATGTCACGTGTCCAACATCAGTGGGATAAAGATAATTTAATCTCTTTATATGATCTTAAGTAATTCCAGTCTCTTGAACACATGTCATTTCGAACCGGAAACTATTCTAGGAGAAGTTCGAATCCGTTCCGTTCGGATATTGATTGGTCTTGATACTCGAAATATTTTGATATGTTTAAGACCACAATCTTGCACAGAAGCTTCAAGAAATTAGAGACCATATCCTATGGGCCAATGTAGATTTGATGAAGCCCAAAGTAGCCCGTTTCAGTTTGGGCTGCCTTTATACGGCCCATTCTCATAAAAGCATTATGGAACACCACCTTAGGACACCAATAAATTAATTCTTACAACAAAGATTTTTTTTTAAAAAAAAAATACGAGGAAGAACTCCTCTGGTGGGACATAAATAAATAATAAACTCTTCTATCTTTGTTAAATTAATTATATGAACTTAAATTAATACCGACTTTATTGAAAATTGTTAAAATAATGATAACTATAAATTAAAAAAATAGCAAAGTCATGAGTATTTTGTTTAATACAAGTACACGGTTATAAGAGAATGAAATTAGACTTGCAATTATTAAAATAATAATTTAAACGAAATGGTTTGACAATTTGATCGATAAGTCTGTAAAAATATTCCAACTGTTAATATGAAATGATGAAATGATTAATAATTAATAGAGTTTTTTTTCCCCTTACTATTACCTATAATTTATGTTCTACGAGTTGATAAATTTTTGAAGAAAAAATTACATATCTACACATCCTTATTTATCATATTTTTTATTATTCTCTATCATTCTAAAATATTTCAAAAATCCATCTTTTTCCTCCAAAAACCCAAAGATCCAAATACATCACTTCTTATTCTCTTTTTCTATTTTCATTCCTTCAATCTCTCCTATTTTTACTCCATCAATCAATAGTTACTTTATTCATTACAATTTTGAATTTCAAATTTATTCTCTTTCCAGCCAATCGATTTCAATTTTCTGAATAAGTAGTTTTTCGTCTTTTCTATCTGAAAATTCATACATCTGTGTTTTTTTTTGTTTTTTTTTTTATTTTGCATATTCAAAGTCTTGATACATATGGATGATGCTCCTTTTAGCATTGGGAGTACCCAGTTAAACTTACCTAATATTGATCGTATTTATGACTGATCTAACTGATCTAACGATGAAGATTAGCTGAAAGCAGATCAAACAATTGCACGATTCATTATCAATGACGAATCAGAAAGTTGAGAAGGTGAAGCCGAACAAGGATGTATCTTCGTCCTTTAAAGTGACTGTGGAAAAGACCCCCCCTCCCCCCCAAAAAAAGGGATTTAAAAGTTTAGGTTTTTTTCTTTTGCTTTCAGTAGATCAGATTGTTGTTGTTGTTTTTCGATTTTTGTTGTTCGTCTTTTTATGATACATATAGATTCAAAATTTTAATGTATCTAGTTGTTTTTGTTTCTTAAATTAATGTGTAATGCCTTCATTTCAACAATATAAAACATTAAATTTGAATTGTGTTTTCGAGATGGTTAACTTTATCATGATACATTACTATTTATGTATCTTGTTTAAATTGATAAGTATCATATCTCTACTAGATACGTTAAATAAGTAATTATTGCCAATAAAAGATTAGATTTGAGATAGATACATCATTGTATGATAGTCGCTATGTATCAAATACATTTATTATAAATTTGAATTTACGTATCATGTCCCAAAAAACAGTGCATGATAAATTACTATCTTTATGGATTATTTTGTTTGAAAAAACACTGTATTTTATAAAAGATACATTATAAATGTAATTGTTGCCAATAATTTTTGTTTGTGTGTGATACATAACATAGTTGTGAGTTGATATGTATATGATACCTGTAATAAAGTTTGAAACTATTGAATTTAAATATATATTATGTATCATGTACATCTCAATTAATTTGATACACAATGCTTTAGCTATAGAACACTAGGGTTTATGTATCAAGTGCATTTTTTGGGTAATGTGCACGGACATCTAACCTTCTAATTTGAATAAATATGAACACAAATTAAAGACTGCATATACATAACAACACCTGATACATGATACATTATACAATTTTTAATAATTATGTATCAGTTAAATAATTAAAGACATGAATATATAAGTTTAAATATGAAAATATCCCCAAACTCTTATATATCAGAAAAAGATTAACAACAAAAATCGCAAAAAATAATAATCAATTAGCTGCTCTATAATATGGCAAAAGAAAAGGTATATTTTCATATTATCAAAAATTTGTAGATGAAAAGTTATAAAAAATAATTAAAGCGAAGAATCACAGTTCTCAGCTATTACATTCAGAAAGACTACTAGCCTAATTTTGATAACTGATGACTAAAAGAAAAAAAATGGATAAAGAAGAAGATGAACAAGAAATTTTGTTACGATTTGGGATAAAGTGGGAGAAGGCCATTTGAAATTTGAATTGTTTGAATTTGAAAGAGATTGATATCAATTTGTTTTGCATGATTTGTGGAATTAACATTTAATTTTACCTTTAATTTTCTTTTTAAACATAACAACCAAGTTGTCCAATGTATCAGAATTAATGTATCTAGATGACTTCTATGTATCCGGATGACACAAATTTGAAGAGATTTTTGTAAAATGAAAAATGATAGGAATAGGATGTAATTTGCTCCTTACACTATGTGATTTGTGTAAGTTATACATATTGACACCCAATTTTGATACTCTATAACGCAAATTAGTTATCGAGTTTCTTTGAATTTCGAACATTTTTGAAATAATTAGCTTTTATAAAAACAAAGATATTTTCATGTTATTCTTAACTATTTTTATCTTTTTATAAATTTTAGTATAATATACATATTTCTATATAATTATATCTTTGATTACTATTTATGTAGTTATTCGAAAATCATCTCAAAAAGATTTTATATTTAACTAAATATAATGTTAGTTAGATTAGTTTAATTATACTTTACATTTTTGAAATTTTTAGTTTTTTATAATAAAAAAAACTGTCAATCTCCACATCGAAAATCTTTGAAGGATTTGGAGTTTTTTGAGCCTATATAAAAGTTCCTATTCTCATTAAGAAGGAGGAAGAAGTAGAGGTTTTTTTAGCCACCCAAAGTTAAAAAATTTCTTAACTTGGCCAAGATTTTGGACTCTTGTCCCCAGCTTAGAAGTTGTGAAAATTTCTAGTTTTCAATCTACATTTTTCTTCGAGGAAAATAGGAGATTAAAGTCAAAATTTAGGCTAAGAACAATGATCTTATAACGTCGAACTCACGAAGGTTCGAGTCTAAATTTTTAATTTTTCTTTTTATGGATTGGAGTTCTGTCAAGCTCTTGGATGGTGGTGAAGTCGTATTCTGCTCGTCGTCTTCAGTCTCGCTGCCTGGAAAGAGGTAAAATCTTTTCTCAGCTTTATTTTATTTAATTATTTTATATTTTATATTTAGTTGATTAGTAGTCTTTTTTTAGTTAGCATGTATTAAGAATAATTAAATTAATGATAGAATTTTTTTATAGTTAGCGTGTGTTAGCATTAATTAGCTAGCATGTGTTAGGATTATTTCATAAAAACACTTAGTTTTGTTCATTATATTTCCTAGTAGTTTTATTTGACAATATAGATTTTCATGTTTTCAATTTCTTCTTTTAACATGATTTAGATAATAAAAAAATACTTAAGATATTATTTAGTTAGAACTTTAATGGCCTAATTGAAAATAAGAACATCCTACCTTTTTTTCTAAATTTTTAAGACTTAAATCTGTTAGGGGCTTTTAAATTAAGTTTTCTTAATTTCTTTAAAAAATTAAATGGCGACTCTTCTTTTCTAAAATTGATTTTTTCTCTACAAATTAAAATTAATTTTAAACCGTCTTTTTCCAACATAACAATACATATTTGTATCCTCCTTCCTTTTCTCCAATATTTAAAATTCGAAACTTCCAACTGATGGTCTTCCTTTTTTTTAAAAAAAAATAACAACTAAAAGGATGAATTAATCAAAGGCTCAAGTAAATTTGATAAAATTTTGTATTAAATATAAACATAGGCTTAATTGTTATTGATCATGTAGTTTGATTTCTGCTACTATATATATAAAAATCGAACTACATGATCAATAATAGTTAAGCCTCTATTTACATTTAATACTATATTTTATCAAATTTAATTGAGCCTTTGATTAATTGAGCCTTTTATCAAATAGTAACATATTTAATAATATATATTGTCTTTTGTGATTCTGTTATTTTTTGAGATTGCTATTGATATAGTTTTTTTTTTCTAATCAGGAATCTATCAAAAATTATTTTTCTATCTCTAAAATAGAAATACGTCACGCACTTTGTGGGACATTGTTGTTTGACTTACGAGGCATGCAGGCCATCAAACAACGCAAAATTAGGTGAGAAATTCAAAATACAGAAATTATTGTGTCCCTAAAAGTAAATCAATTGTCTCTCATTACTAGTAACTAAAATTCCAGTTAGGTCAATATTCTTTCCTTTTTTGTACGTGATTATTGTCTTCCACATGGTCAAATCATATAAGTCCCAGAGGCTAGGAGTACTATAATTGAATCAAACCACTGTAATTATATTTGACCACTGTTTGCTTCAATTAAGGAAGGGAATTTGGAAAAGCATAATGTTAATTGAAAAAATTACCGGGGAGAATATTTTTTAATAAATAATTATTGATTTTAGCGATACTTTTTATTTATTATCATTTATAGCAATACATATTAATATTGTGATATATTTGTCATGTATTAAAAATGAATTATGCATGCAATATAAATGTATTATAAGTATTTTAAAATATATTATACTTGTTTGGTAAGAAATGACACAATGTATTATAAGTGTATTAAAGTGTGTGATAAATTCATGAATAAAACTTGTATTACATGAGTTTTATAAATTATTCTCGCTAATATATATTAAAACTGTATTATAAACGTATTATAAGTGTTCATTGAAAAGAATATTATTGCTATAAATGATAAATATTTTCTTAATATAGTATATTTATGTAAGTTTCCCATGTTAATTTTGATACTCCAATTTGATATATAGAGGCCTTACAATTCCTATCTCTTTACTTCTATGATGAAAATTTGTAGAGAGCAACTTTTTTTTTTTAATATACAGAGCAATTTAATTGTGCTTTGTATAGAAATACTTCTTTTAACTCTTAAAGAGTGGAGAAGAGAGTCTCTCATCACGTCATTATTGTCCTTGGCTTCAAATTTGATTAATATTTGATACGTCGTTACTATAAGTTGTCTGGTTCAAAAGGTATATGATTAGATGGTGATTTCAAATCAAATACTCTTTACTAACAACAAAAGTAATATTTAGTGAAAATAGATTTTTCTTTTAGTGACAATATTTATTGCCGCCAAAAACATTTACTAAAAATTGAGCAAATGTCATTATTGCATCCAAAGTTGCTAAAATCTTTAGCTACATTTATATAGAATGCCGGTTATAAATATCCATAATATTATTGCCATCAAGTATAATATAGCGACAATTATATTATTATCTCAAAATCCTTTAATTTATTTGTTGTAATGTAGCATCGTTAGACTTTATTTTCTATTAGGAGTATTTTTATTTTTATTTTTATTTTTGGTTGGAAAGGAAATAATTAGGAGTAATTTCTAACTAGCTATTATTGTCTCTATATGACATTTTCAACATCCAATCTAAGCATTTTATATTCCAGTACTGCCAAAAATCTTACATATTTCTCAATAAAAGAAGAAATTAAACCTTGGACAATTGAAAATTTGAAATGACATTAGTAATTACAACTTACAAATGAAAAAAAAAAGAGGTAAAAATTGACCAATGCACGACGAGTCTGTCATTATGCTTGAATAATGTTGATAAGAAGTTGTTAGCTGCAGCTTATTTTTTAATTAATAAATCCCCTTTCTTGTCGAGAGTGGGAGTTTAATATCATTCTATTTGTTAATTAGGGCCATCATTGGAAGGTTAGCATATTTAGTTATCACTATAACAACGACATTTGGTGGCAATCGCAATTAAATTAATGTCATTGCATTCAGAGTAACCAAAGTTTTTAGCGATATTTATATAGACTGTTGGTTATAATTATTCATATTCATTATTGCATTTAAATATAATATAATGATAATTATGTTATTGCAATTCCCGCAAGATTCTTTATTTACCGTGGGGTATGGTGCATGTTACTAAGGACAATATGGCCTGCAATTGCAATAATCTTCAAATAGGATGCATGTCCATTGGCTTGAATATTGGTAGTTGAAATTGCCCTATCACTTTGTATGGTTTAATTTTGGTTGATAATGCTTTGAATCTTTACCTTTGTCTTCATTAATATATCCATTGTAACCAATTTTTTGTCCTTTAGACCCTTTTTGTCACCCCTTTATGTCCTATATGAATCAATGAAAAAGGGAGATAAAGACATTCACAAGATTCAAATTTATAGCAATATATATATTTTAATCATATTGAAGTACGTTGCTTTATAGAGAAGCCAGTTAGAATGGGATCTGTAAGTCCTTGTGGCTGAAAATAACATGTAGAGGTTGTATTTCATAATCAAAGTCAAAAAGGCATAAACAGAAAAATCCAAAAAAAAAAAAAGAAGAAGAAGTTACAATAGAGTAATTTTTTCTCGTCTTTGTTAAAAAACACTTTAATTAGCTAGCTAGCAACGAAAACCTTTACGACAACTTAGGGCACCGGCGTCGGACACAAGGGAGCTTATGAGTGAAGAAGACTTAGCACTCAAACTTGAAGCCTTAGCATAATTTGAAGAGGCACCAGCTCCTGATTGTACAAAAAATGCACCATTTAACATTAAGTCACCATCAGTCCTCCAATTCCAATTTTTCCATTCACTTTCTGGTGCTATCTCATGCTTCGTCACCTATATAAATTTACGATCTAGTTATGCTGAGATTATAATGTATAATTTATTTGTGCGCGAATAAATTAATAATAACGATATGTCGTTACCTCTTTGCTGAATTTGATATCAGAAGCAAGGAATCTATTGCCCTGGCTATTGATGGTGGGATTAGCACTTCCACCAATTGCATACATTTCCCAGTGAGTATAGTCATTGTTCACCACATGGAAATAACCATGTCTACATCTGCATCAATGTTTCAAAAATTAAATCAACAATTTCATCAAATTAATTATATTGTATAACATTTCACCACTATATTACTAATAATATAATAATTTGGCTAAACTTTCCAAATCTGTTTAAAATAAGTGTCTTTCCAAAGAGTAGTTTTTGGATTGTCGCAACGTATATTGGGCTAATCAATTCGAAAAATACTTTTGTCAACATTATTAGAGCCAATAATTTATGGTTGGTCATTGCTTTTTTCAGTTTCTGCTGTTACTAAAAAAAAACACTTATTTTTTTTAATCTAATAGCTTAACTGCTTGACCGGGCACCTCAATTAATTCTCTAAAATAAACATTTTTGACTTCAAAACTCGTCAAACAATTAAAATTCCCAACAGATTTTGAGTGGCAGTTAAAATGTACTAGACCAAATTGAAAGGGGGTCTTAGAGCAATGGTAAAGTTGTCTCCTCTGTGATCTATAAATCATGTGTCCCATGGAAACAACAATTACTGCTTGCATTAGGGTATAAACATATTGTCTCTATCATACCCTTTGAAGTGCGACCCTTGAACCATGCATGAACACGAAATATTTTAACCGGACTAACTTATATACCTACACTTGGCCTAACATATCCATCATTTAATTTAAGTAAAATGTTGAATAAATTAAATTTGGGACAAGTTTAACACATCCATCATTTAATTTAACTAAAATGTTGAATAAATTAAATTTGGGACAAGTTTAAAGTTGCTTTTTGATTTATAATATTACCTTGGCATTCTTTGGACAAGGCCTTCTCCAAAGTGATTGAAAGCAATGGTAACTTGCATGTTCTTGTCTTGGACATAGGAATCACTATGTCCCAATAACATAACTTTATCATGTTGAGTCATGTAATTGTTAGATATGGTAATTGCTGTGGACCCCATTATAGCATCAATCAAACCATCCACACATTTAGACAAGGAGCAATGATCTACCCAAATATGACTCCCACCAAAAATGGACACTCCATCACCATCTGATATAGTCCTCCACCCATAGTGCTGTGGGGAGCTCCTCACCATAGCATTCCCACCTTGCTTACAATCATGTATATGAATTCCATGGATGATAACATTGGTCACATATTGTATGGTTATGCATGGTCCACCTGAAAAATCAAATTTAAAATTTATAGTCTATTTAGTCAAATTATTTTTAACAGGTTAAAAGTATATATAATATAGAAATATGAATTATTTGACCAAGCTTTTAGGAAAAAATATGTGTTACTATCAGAAAATCATTATTGACAGACATCCTATCGAAATTTGATTCATTGATTGCGTATACATCGGAAACATTACCGATTATTCGTCCAAAATTTCCCATGAGAAATTAACAATTTTCTGATAGTGCATGTGTTTTTATGTAGTAATAGAAGTTGTTTTTGAAGGCTAAAAAAAGATTTTTTTTTTCATGAAGCAGTTTTAGAACACAAACTGGCAACAACGATAAATATTACAATAACAACCAATTAAACAATAAAGAATAAAGAGTACCTAATTCCGGAAACAGAAGTTAGGACTCCAATACAGAACTTTCAACAAATATGCTATAAAAATTTTTAATCAAACATGCTATTAAACTTAACAGGTTTAACCTTAAAATTTAATCTTTAGTACTGAACTTTGTTTACTTGATAGAATTATGAATTCAGAATTTAATAATTATCGAAACTTTAGTGATCATACACATATATATAAATATAATTCACCTGCAATGTGAACATTAGCTCCTCTTCCATCAATAGTCTTAAAAGAGTTCATAATAAGTTCTTCTTTCAATCGAATCACCATATCTCTAGCAAAAATAATCCATAAAGGCTCATCTTGAATAACACCATACCGGAGAGTGCCCGGTTTAGGGTTAACAGGATCGTCATTTCCAGAGTTAGTGACGACGTAGATTTTTCCGTCTCTACCACCAACGGCATTCTTTCCAAAGCCAATAGCACAATCAGCTAGCCTTTGACGGTGCTTCTCCCAGTTTGGGTCACAACGCCAACAATCATCTATAGGGTTTCCTGTCCCACAAGACAAATAACCCAAGTTCCTCCTTGACACATTTATGCTACTGCAAAGAAAAAAAGTCAATTTTAAATATATGTGCCAAAAATGTACCTATGTACTTGAATATACTTTATTTTTTCAATTTATGTGAAAGTATTTATACACATGAAGTTTATAAGAAAGAAAGAAACGTTTTTTTGAAAGTTGTGTGATTTCGAATAAGACATGACATTTTTTTTTCTTTTCAAATCAGGCATGTGTGCCAAAAATATACCTATGTACTTGATCAACAACATATTGATGATTTTGTGAGGGAGAAGAGGCAAGGATGGAAGGAATTAAGAGAAGAGAGGAGAAGAGGGAAATGAGAGAAAGAAAGGAGGTGGCCATATGTGTTGTGTGTGTTTTCTCAATGTGGTAAAGTGGGGTTTTACTATACGAGAGAATATAATCAAGAAAAAAGAGGGAATATATATAAAGGAATACTTGGCTGGGACAGGGGAATAAAGAGAGAGGGAAATGGAGGAGATTATAAAGAGAGAAAAGTCGGGAATTTGGCATAATTAATTAAAGAGAAGTATTGAAAATACCTCTAAACTCGACGTCAATTATTAGTTTCATTTCTGAACTATTGACAGCCTTAAAAATATCCATTTACTTGGCCAATTGAACTTAAATACACCTCGATCATGTGACGTGAGTGAAATATACCACTAAATTCTCGCAAAGTTTAGAAGTGTTTTCAACACTTCTCTCGACTTTTTATTAATAGTCTCATGCTACTGCAAGATTTTGAAACCACTTGTTATGTCATATGGTAGATCGGGGGTGTATCTAACTTTAGTTAGTCAAGTAGACGTGTGTTTTTAAGTTTGTCAATAGTTCAGAGATGAAGCTAATAATTTGCGCCAACTTTAGGGGTGTTCTCAATACTTCTCTCTTAATTAAACAAACCAAGTAAGGTATATTATATTATATACTCCGTAATTTATGATCTTTTTTATTATATTTTTTTAATGGATATTCTTCTTTGGGAAGACTATTTCCTATTGATAGTTTGGCCATTGAGTACGCATTTGTAGCTGAATAACAACAAACATTATCATCTCCTCCTCCTTTTACCCAATATAATGTTGTTTCTTTTTCTTTTTCTTTAACCTAATGTTGTTTATCCATTTTGAGAGGTAAAAGACTTAATTGGAGATAGTAACTGAGAAGCTTCATAATTATCTAACAATTTTTGTTTTGTTGTTGTAACAAAAATGTAACTCAACTTCCCCTACAATATCTCTTCAAAAGTATTTCTATTAATATTTGACTCATAAAATATGGAATGACAGTTTATTTAGTTTACATGATCATGACTATTTCTTTTTCTTTTTTCAATCAACATGACAATAAATTATAACTAAAGCCGACTCAACCATAATATATATATAAGCTAGCCTGCGTGAAATTTATAATCTTAAATATAACACATATTATCTATTATATCAGATGTATAAATATTATTTATGCTGATGGTGTTAAACTTACATTTCTTTTAACATACATTTATCATACAAATTATTTAAAAGCTAAACTTTTGAATAACTTTAAACTCCACTCATGAAAGATTTTTATGCCGTCAAATATACATACATATATATATTAATTATATTGTAGCACATATTTATCTTTCAAATTTTAAAAAACTAAAGCTTTTAGATCTTCATTTTTTTGTGTGTAAAATAACTATAATATTGTAGTAGCAATAAACAAATAGACAGATTAAATCTTTCTCATTATGTTTCAACTTATTTAGTTTTCTAGTATATATTCTTTGTAACGAAAGTATCTTATTTCATTGTTTTTAATCATATTGTTGTAGTATTTTGTTCATTCACGTCACGCATGTAAAGCCTATGGAATTGTGTAGGATCCTTATCATTTGTCTCAATTTACCCTTCATAGAGAAGCAACCCAATTATAATTTGCTTTGGTAGTTTTTGTTTCCTCTTATTTTCATTAGTCTCCAAGTGAAATAGTTATTACTTTATGTAGCACCCTTGACAAAACAGAATAAAAGAACTATCTTTTGGTTTCCTTTGTCTTTTTCTGTTGAGAGGTTTGGTGGTTTTGAATTTTATAATAACGATTTCAGTTGTCAATAATTAATTTCTAACTTAATATTTATACATATTTAATAAATTTCTTATTATAAATAAATTATTTAAACAAAAATATTAAATTCGATTGAATTAGTATCCGAACTTTCAACTCCGTCCCTGTGGTTTGGATTGGTATCAGTACTGGACTATATTTCATAATGAGCTAGTTTGAACTTAGAAGTAGTGGTGCAAAAATGAGAAAGTTAATTAGCTTGACTTTGTGGGGGTCAAAATGGAATCAATAAATGAGTGGATTATTAGATGTCGTTTGGCCCTAAATAGTTTTTGGAGAAAAATTGAAAAAAAATTGAAAACTTGTGTTTGACCATATAATTTATCATTACTTGGCAAATATCCCAAGTGAACTTATGAAGTTTTAAAAATTTAAAAATTATTTCAAACTTTATATTTTATAAAAATACCCATCATTTATTGTCGGAAAGAAATTGTTCGGAGAATGTGGAAGATTTTATAAAAGAATAGTTTGTTATTACCTCTTCTGGAAAAGAAAAGTTTGAGTGATAAGATTGAAAAAAAGAACAATTTATTTTTTAGTTCGATTAATGTATTGCTCTTGCTCATATTGTTATTTTGTTGTTGTTGATTGTTATCAATTATGTTATAAGATTTTTTTTAACGGAACATGTTCATTATAAAATGATAACATGAACTTATTGGCATTTAAAATAATTCTTAGAACTTACGGATATAAAATAATATTTTTTGAAACAGTCAAATATTCTTGAAAAATTTTGTGATCAAACGTATGATGAAACTTCATCAAAACTTCACACAAAAATTACTTACCAAAAATATTTGAGAACTTGGGCCAAACGCCAGCTTAATTTGCCTAAAAGGTTACTTGAGTTGAGACAGATTGAGTAGATGATCTAAATAATAAATAATAAATAATAGAGCAACTTGTCCAACTCTAATCATCAAGCGTTAATTTTCTTATAATTTATTTAAAAACCAAACAAAACTAATAAAATGCTTTCTTATTTTATGGTTATTTCTATCAAACAATAAAAAAAAATATTCTTTAAGATGCTTGACAAATTTTCGTATGAGGCAATTTGTTCTGCATATTTTTGCTCAAGTCGATCCAACTTGTCTAAATTTAGGTGGATTAATTGAGTCATATTTTTATGTGTTAATTTTGCTACTTTAGTCAAAAGTAAATAATCCTTTTAAACAATACTGTGCACAAAGTCACAACACAACCTATTCATTTTGAGAAATAACCACTACATCAAAAAAAAAAAAATAGCGGCAATTAATTAATGACAATAGTTTAATTGCTGCTAAATATGTTTTTTTAGTGGCAATTAACACTCTTTGTTAATGCTTCTAAAGCCTATAATGACATTAAATCTAATGATAATTAACTAATGCCGACAAAATACTTTAACACTATTTGTTAATGTGCATATTTATTACAGCTAAAAATTATTTTTGTTATAGCGAACACATTACACACCATACAATAATACAAAGTTTGAGCTGGCTAACATGGGAGCACACAATCTGATCTCAATCAAAGTCTTTCTTGTCTAACCTTCTCCCTTGGTGAAATTAGAGAACACTAACATGTAATAGAATTAGGCATTAAAGCTTAATCTCCTTCACATATTTACTTGACATTAGCACATGCCTTGTGTCTAGAAATCAAGGTTTCATGTGCTTAAAAATTGGTCCAAGCTAGTGGGGCGGAGAGCTAGGATACCACAAAGGAATTTTACTATTGAAAAATTACATTATACATACACAATTCAAATTATTTTGTTAAGCATACATAACAATTCAATCATCTTGATTTTAATTTTCTCTTATGAGATTGAATTTAATGCAACAAACTGAAAAACAAAGTCTCACTTGGATTATCTTGTCGGTCGGCCGGTGGCCTCAAATTTAATCAAGGATATATAAATGGTATAGATTACCAACAATTTGTTGAGATAGTGAACACATTGACATGACTCCTCTTCTTGAATAGCCACATAACAAACCTCAACTATATTGTTTTAAATTCATTGTCCTATTTTTGGGAATTTTTTATTTTATTTTTTTAAATTAAGTTGGTATAAAATGCAAGGTAAGGCTGTGTACAATAGACCCTTGCGGTCGGGCCCTTCCCCGGACCTGCGCATAACGGGAGCTTAAGTGCACCGGGCTGCCCTTTTTGGTATAAAATAAAGGAAAATTTTCTTGAGTGAGTATTTTTTAATAAATAATTACCATCTACAGTAATACTATGATAAAACTGCTATGCATTAAAAGTGAGTTATGCATACAATATAAATGTATTATAAATATTTTAAAATATATTATGCTTGTTTGGTAAGAATATGACACATTGTATTATAAGTGTATTAAAAAAAAGGGCAGCCCGGTCAGGGGCGGACCCATGTGGTATCCAGGAGGTTCATCCGAATCTCCTTCGTTAAAAAATTACACTGTATATATAAAATAAATTTTTTAATTTATGAGTATATATTTAACATTGAACCCCCTGAACATAAGCCAAGGGACTAGCTTAGTGGCAAAGGGGGGTTAATATTTTGCCTTAGTTTGTCTCAGTTCGCGGGTTAGAATCCGAATAAGGACATTTTTTTTTCCTGATTTTAGGTAATAAAATGTTGAACCCCCTTCATAAAATTCCTGGTTCCGCCACTGAACCCGGTGCACTAAAGCTCCCGCTATGCGGGGGATCCGGGTCTAACCACAAGAATCTATAAGTGTATTAAATATATTATCCATGAATAAAACTTGTATTATACGTGTTTTATAAATTATTCTCGAAAATATGTATTATAAGTGTTCGATAAAAAAATATTATTGCTAAAAATGATAAATATATAATGGGCTGAATCGGTCCACCCGACCCAATTGATCGATATATATAAGTTTCTCAAAATAAATGTGTCAAATTGATCGAGCCGGATCAACCCAATCCATTGATATTAGGCCGGGTCGGGCCACCCTCTAATGGGCTGAATCGGTCCACCCGACCCAATTGACAGGTTTAGTATAAAATCCCCGAGGGGATGTGAACCCTCATTAGTCATTAGGATAGGACGAGAGGTAGCTTAGCTTTAGTTGCTTCATTTTCCGCCTAGACCAAACATTTGCTTTGTTAGTGGATTTCTAACATATATTACTTATATATTTAATGAATGTTTCAATATGAATATAATGTGTTAGTGTAGCATTTTAATATTAATAAAATGTTGCATCATCCTACCAATTCAAGATGTGCTACACATTTGTGGGATGTGGCATTTTTCTGCAGATTAGTAATTTTTGCAACCTCTAACTCATTATTCATATATTATTCTACATCATTATACCTATTATACCTTGTAACTTATATAATCTCTAAATCATTCATTTGTCATATTTACTATCCCATAATAATCCTATTAATTATAAGGAAGAATTCTTCACCTATAAATAGTAATGATCTTACTTTGTTTTGTGTAAAAAAAAATTACAAGAAAACATAGAGTGAGAAAGATGAGGAGTACTGTATTGTGTTGAGATGAGTGTAGTGAAAGAGAGTTGAAGCAAATAAAATATTCTAAGTTTTCAACTAATTCACTATACAAAAGAGAATAATTATATGTTAAAGGAATGTGTTCTTTTGGTGGAGCTTGTTGTTTGAGTTGTATGACGTTGTTGGACTGTTGTATATATCATGAAGAAGACAAGTCAATAGATATATAACTGGATCGGTATAGATTATACCGCAGTGGACTTGAATCTCATTAAAGAGAACGAGATATCGACATTTCAGTCTAAATATATTTTTTATTCATTTTTATCATTTTATTTTTCAACTGTAATTTTTGTAATATATGATATATACACTGTGTGCGCAAAAGTCATTAAATTCAAATGGCATAGCTATGCATATTAATTAGTTTAATTTGGGGTTTAAGTTTGCCTCTTTGTTGGAGTTTCGGATCAATGGACTAGTTTTGGGTGTTTATTGCTACGTGATCACTTCTTCTTCTTTCTTTGTCGTTGCATCTATCTTGATCACAGTACAACAAATCTTCACAAGTTGGGGGATAAATTTAAATGATATATTGATAGTATAAATTAGAGTTCGAAGCCAGCTATTTTTTTTCTACAAAAATGTATAAAGGGTCGCTTCTCTTTTTAAGTAATCAAAAGGGACAAAACACTGATACAGTAGCGATTTTGGTAAAAAATATTAATGGCTTTAATTATTTTTTTTGAAACATCGCTGCAAGTGTAGCGATTTTACAACAATTTTTTTTGAAAAATACAACTGCAGCGGTTTTTGACCATTTTTTTTTTCAAAATATATATCATTGCACTGGGCAGCGATTTTTTTAAAAAAATTATTATATATTGCTGCACTGGCAGCGATTTTAACCAAAAAAATGTATGCATTGACTACCTTCTTTTAATACCATGCATATTTGGCAGCACTTCTTCCTAAATGGTTTGTGCAGCTTTCTCCAAAATTTCTCTTTCAATGGAAAGATTATTCTATGCACAAAATATGATATAATATGAACCAATCAGATTTCATTAATTGTTGATAACTTATAGGCATGATAAACCAAGTACATAAACCCATACTCGTCTTTGAATAGCTTGACACAAGTACATAACCCCATATCCAGTAATTAGTTAGTGGGAGGTAGCACGTATCTGGTGGAATAATTGAGGAGCGCACAAGCAGGCCCAAACACTATTGTTATTTAAAAAAAGGAAAAATTATGCGGATAAACAAACATACACTAGTTAATCAGTTAATATAGCTATAGTTTGAATTAATTATGGCTCGCAACAAACATCTAACTGTAATTACAGTTTGAGTTTTGTATAATTCGCGCGATTATACAGTTGAGTTTTGTATAATTCGCGCGATTTATACAAACGTTATGCGCGAGTCGAATTGTATAGCGAAATATACAAACACTACAAATTATATAGCGAATTATACAAACGTTGTGCATGAATTGTATAGTGAAATATACAAACGTTATACAAAAAATATGAATTGTATAACGAATTATATAAACGTATACAAATATTGCGCGAATTATATAAACGTTGTTATAACTATAGCTACAAATTATAATTAGCAAACTATAGTTATGGAGTATAATTAAGATATTTTTGAGTGACTATAGGGAAAAAAATGTCCTTTAAAAAAAAAAGACAATGAAGCCCACACATACGCTTAACTAGAAAAACGAAATTACCGCTAAGTTTTGCAGTTTTGCAATACTACTATAGCATCCAATTCCATGAAAGTCAACTTTTTTCTTCTTTTTCTCTATGTAACATCTAATGGAAATGGCAGTTTTAATCCTTCCTCCAAAAGTTACAAGTAATTGTATTTTGTCCAGTGTTGATAAAAGCTAAAGCTAACACATTTCACCCAACCAAAAACACACTCAAAGAAGGGCAGTCTCTTGAAACTAAACATACCTTGTTAGCAAGCATGTAGAGGCCAAAAACTAAACATACCCAAAAAATTTTTTGTAAACTTTACCTATATCCTATAATGGAAAAGTCTAATTACTATACATCCCTCATCGTACCAAAATTATCCGATTTCCCTTTTTTTCAGTTTTGCTGATACATTAGTTATGTATCTGATACATCAACTTTAGTTGTAGAATAGTTAATGCAGATCATCTATTTATGGATAGTATCTTAATATAAGGTATGATTGGTTCTTTAAATCAATTACTGATCTAATTAATGGGATTAAGGTTAACAAAAGCAACGGTTGTGTACATGAAGATTCAAGCCAAAAAACAGAGCATCAATTCAAACCAAAGTCGATTTCAAATTTGTTTCCATTTTTGCTGATACATTAGTTATGTATCTGATACATCATCTTTAGCTGTAGAATAGTTAATACATATCAGCTATTTATGGATAGTATCTTAATATAAGGTATGGTTGGTTCTTTAAATGAATTACTGATCTAATTAATGAGATTAATTTGTTAAAAAAAGCAACGGTTATGTTCATGAAGATTCAAGCCAAAAAACAGAGCATCGTCTCAAATGGAAAAAACAGAACATCAATTCAAACCAAAGTCGATTTTAATTTTTTTTCAGTTTTGCTGATACATAAGTTATGTATCTGATACATCAACTTTAACTTTAGAATAGTTAATGCACATCAGCTATTTATGGATAGTATCTTAATATAAGGTATGATTGGTTCTTTAAATGAAATACTGATCTAATTAATGAGATTAATTTGTTAAAAAAAAGCAATGGTTATGTTCATGAAGATTCAAGCCAAAAAACAGAGCATCGTCTCGAATGAAAAAAAATAGAGCATCAATTCAAACAAAAAGTCGATTTCAATTTTTTTTCCAGTTTTGATGATACATAAGTTATGTATCTGATACATCAAGGGGTGAGACGGGATCTTCTTGATGACGTACTTCATTGCCTGCATTGACATAAAAAATGGTTAAATACAACTTGAACTTTATACATAAATACGATGTATCAGACTTAGTAAAATATTTGATACATGAGAATCTGATACATACAGAAGATGTATCAGAAGCAGTAAGGCTTCATAAATTATAATCTGATACATAAATGTAGATGTATCAGAATCATTAAAACTTGATACAATAGAAACTGACACTTAAACATGATTTATCAGAAGTAGTAAATATCCAGAAAAAATAATATTTAAAAAAAACACTATGTATCAGAAGCGTTAACGCTTGATACATGCAAATCTGATACATAAATAATATGTATCAGAATAAAAAAACCTTCATAAAAATTGAACCCATATCTTTGGGAGATTAGGGCGTGTTGTAACCCGTTCAATCTTGTTGTCTAGTTCTTTGGGTGCATGTTTAACTGGAGCTTTCGACTTCAATTTCTCACATAGCTTATCCATCACTGCTGGATCGTTACGATGTTTGGATGTAACCTCGTCGTAACCTTCTCAAGATGAATCAGAACCAGGTGAAACAAGAATTCCTTGATTTTTATTCAACTGTGTGAGACCATGAACGGATTCCATATGTATCATTGAAGATATGAGTTAAAAAAAACAGAAAGATTTACAGAAGAAAGCAAAGGATACCAATTTTAGAAGATTTTTCAAAGATTTACAGAAGAAATCAAACGATACAAATTTTAGGAGAAATCAGATTGAATGAGGATGAAGTGAGATTCCAGATAAGGAAAAACTTAAATATACCTTAGTTAGAACCTTGAAATTGAGTAACAGATGTACTCAGAAATTCAAAATCTCAAAAATTGATGAAGAGGGGCGAATTTAGGCGAGGATTTAGGGAGGAAGAGTGATGTATCAGTGAGGGAGAGAGAGTTAAAGGAAAAAGAGAGATTTTTGATATTTTTTGGTATAATAGGAAATACAAGTAAATATGGTATTAGAATATGTGTAAAAGGGGGATTTTTCCAAAAAAATTTGGTTAAAATCGCTGCTCGTGCAGCGATATATATATATATATATAAAAAGGTTAAAATCGTCGCTAGTGCAGCGATATATATAAAAAAAATGGTTAAAATCTCTGCCAGTGCATTGATATATATTTTGAAAAAAAAAATGGTCAAAAATCCCTGCAGTTGTAGCGATGTATTTAAAAAGAAAAAAAAATGTTGTAAAATCGCTGCACTCGCAGCGATGTTTCAAACAAAAATTAACGCCGTTAATTTTTTTTTTCTAAAATCATTGTTGTGTCAGCGTTTTGTCCATTTTGGTTACTTCAAAAGAGAAGTGACCCTTTATGCATTTTTGTAGAAAAAAATAGCTCTTTTGACTTCGAACTCGTATAAATTAAATTAAAAATAGTTAATTATATTTAATTATTCACAATAAGTGAAATGAAGTAGATATCAAAAAAAATAGATGGGTAATTTGCTTTAATTAGGGTGAACATATATTGTACAACATTTTTCGGTTTGATAATTTTGAGTTTCGATTTTTAAAAATATTATATTATTAATATATTCAATTAATTTGGTAATTTTTAAGTTCGATTTAGATATTTTGCGGTACAAAAAATAAGTAACTATGTGTAGTTTATTTAACTTCAACTTACATATACTCATACCGTCATATTAGAGCTATCAGAATGAACTGGCCTAACCCAACCCAATCCAACCCTAAAAGGCTATATGAGTTAGGACGGGCTGACCCTTTTAACTAAAGGGCCTATAAAATAACAGTCCAATCCAGCCCTAAGCGGGCTACGGATTGGGGCGGATTGACCCTTCAATCAAGAGATATACAATATTGACCCCTTAGAAAGACTATCGAATATTGATAAATACAACATTAATAGCTTAAAAATTCATATGTTCATGACACAGTTTAGTGAAATACTTACAAAACAACAGAATAGGCAAGATATAACAATCAACATTCATGGGATTTATCAGAACAACATATATTATATGATCATTTTTATCATAAACTAGACAAGAAATGAGAAACGGAAAATTAGCCATAAACATAAAAGTAAAAGAAGTTAAAGATTCATGGTTATAATAAATTCAATTGCCTAGTTGATAAAGATTTGACAAAATAAAACACTACTTAAAATATATATAACAAATATTTTTAAAATCACGACCCACGGACTGGCCTCTGAGGCTCGCGGGCCAAATGAGATTGGGCTAAAAAACCTCGTTCCTAAATGGACTGAAAACATTTAACCCAACCTCACTTAATTCAAAAATTGAATTGGGCATGCCTCACGGGCCAAACACATTTTGACAGCTCTACATCATACGTATAATAAAAAATTATTACTGCAACTTTTATAACCTTCGCCAATGACGAAAAAGAATCTGATAGAGCGAGATAAAGAATTCGGTGAAGTGCGATTGTAGAGAAAACCATTTACCCTCGGTGTTGAAAAGAGAAAGAGTTTGACGAAAGTTTGTAGAGAAAATAAAAAATAAATGGTAATCGGTTAAGACCTTAACTGGTGTATTGAGTTTACTTTTACATTTTAAATATTTAATTATATTTAATTTTTAAAATATTCAATATTAATAACTTTATATTAATGTTCACATTATTGAAAATGACTAATTGTAATTTATATCGTATTGCTACACCTTATGAACTTATAGCTGTTTTGCTCTACTGAAAATCGACAAAATGTAGTGTAAGATTATTATTTTTTAGTATTTTGTGGAGATTATAACCGTCGTTAAGTTATTTTTACTTTGGGAGTTTAAAAATTGTCTATTATTTATGCAATTGGATAGTATCAAAAAAGAATATATACCATTTATGTATATAAGCTAGTAAATTTTTCTCAAATTAGACTATCTGAATTTTTATTTTTCAGACTTACCAACAAAGAATTTTCTTCATTTCACTCCTTAAAGTTCAAAAGTTTGGTGTTAATTATAAATGAACACCTGTCACCTTACTTTTCCGAAAGATTGTTTATTGATGTCTTTTAAATAATTTGATAGTATCACAAAAAAAAAATTATACCATTCATGTATATAAGTTGATTTTTTCTCAAATTAGACAATCTGAATTTTTATTTTCCAGACTTACTAACAAAGAATTCTTCTGATTTCACACCTTAATTTATTGGAACAGAGTTCAAAAGTTTGTTGTTAATTATAAGCCCAAAGGTTGTTATTGATATCTTTTTGATAATCAAATTTTTTAATATTATTAGTGTATATAAGTTAAATTTTTCTCAATTTAGATGATCTAGTTTTTATTTTTGAGAATTACCAGTAAAGAATTCTCATGATTTCACCCCTTAATTCATTGGAATAAAGCTCAAAAATTTATTGTTAGTTATAAGAACATACCTTCTCATCATCATAATTATGACTAAGCTATAAATAACAACAACAACCAGTGAAGTCCCATAATGTGGGGTTTGGGGAGGGTAAAGTGTACGCAGATCTGACTCCTACCAAGGTAGAACGGTTGTTTTCGAAAGACCTTCGGCTCAAGAAAAGCATAAAAACATAAAAGAGGTTAGATAAGACATATATGAGAAAACAAATAACGAGAACGACAATGATAAAATAGAGTAATCAAAGTACAAAAAGCAATAGATAATAACTAATAATAGAAGTCAGAGCACAAGAAATTATAGTGCGCTAATGTGCCTACTAATAAGGAGGAATAACGAGACTATGTACTAGCCTTCTACCCTAATGTGGGTCCTCCACACCCTCCTATCTAGGGTCATGTCCTCGGTAAGCTGTAATTGCGCCATGTCCTGTCTAATCACCTCTCCTCAATATTTCTTCGGCCTAACCCTACCTCTCCTAAAACCATTCATGGTCAATCTCTCACACCTCCGCACTGGGGCATTTGTCTCTCTCCTCTTTGACTAAACTACAAAGAAGAAAAGAAATAGCTAAAGAATTAAAATATCAAAAATTATATCAAAAAATTAAAAATAGTCAATATTTACTGTAATTTTAGTTATCTTTTTTTAATTAAACCTGGAGTAATTAAGGGCAAGAGTAAGACAATGATGAAAATATTTTTCCACCTTTGCAAAGGGAACAAACATATCAGATAATCATCATTTATCAAGTGGTTTACTGGACCTGCTAAATCATTCTTAATGGATGCTGCAAAAAATAAAAAAAATAAAAAAATTACAGTTAAAAGTCAAACTCTATATAGTGTATTTTGTTACTCAATATAAAGGGCCTGTGCTAAATTTAGATTTTCACCGTGATTACTAACAAATTGGTAAACCTAATGCGTCATTACTGGTGTATGCATGATGATGCCAGAGGGTATCTGGTCTACCAAGGCAATCTACGATTTTTAGAGTATGAGTAAATAATTTAATATTCAATTAATTGTATTTTTTAACCTTCTCGTATAGGACGGTAAAAATATAATATTATATCAATTTAAAAAAAATATATATATGAAATATTGAGTTTTATGAAGAGACCACAGATTCACATGGCTCATATTTTTGCATAATAAATTCACCACTGGTCGTCTATCAAAATAATACAACAATGATAATAATGTTAGTATAGTCTCACGAAGAGAGTTTGAAAATGATAAAAGAGTACGAAAACTTTATCCCTACCTCAAAAATGGAGAGGTTGTTTACCAAAGACTTTCGGCTCAAAGTAAAACAATCTAGATTATTTTTTTTAACAAAAGTACAAAAAAGACAAATAGCTACAAAAAATAACAAAGAGTTACAAAAACAGTAAATAGTAATAGAATAATAACTATAACAAAATAATACGACAATCGAGGTACAAGAAACACTAGTTACTAACAGAAATTGAAGTACAATAAACTACTAGAGCAATATTATGACTACTGGTATAGACAAATAGCAAGACAATACACTGCTATCTACTAACTTTCTACTCTAATATGTATCCTCCACCCCTGATATCTAAGGTTATGCCATCGGTAAGTTGAAACTGCATCACACTTTGTCTAATAATCACCTATTTTCAATACTTATTCGGTCAACTTATATCTCTCCTAAAATCATCTATAGCCAAGCTCTCACACCCCTGCATGCACTAGGGTATCCATGCATTTCCCATTCACATGCCCAATCATCTTAGTCCAGCTTCTCGCAACTTGTCCTCCATCAAAAACATTCTCACCCTGTCTCGTATATCTTCATCTATAATCCTATTTTTTTAATATGTCCACACATCTATTGCAACATTCTTATTTTTACAACTTTTATCTTCTAAACGTAAAAGTTCTTGACTGACTAGCACTTCACCAACATAATTGGTCTAACTACCATTCTGTAGAACTTGTCTTTAAAGTTTGGTGACACCTTTTTATCACTCAAGTCTTCAGATGTTAGCCTGCATTTCATTTATTGTGCATCAATACGGTGAGTGACATTCTCATCAATTTCCCAATTTTCTTAATCTGTCGTGTGAGACGTGTGTATCAACATTTTTAACTTTATGATAATTTAAATATCTACCTATGCACACCTAAATTAAAAAAAATATAATTAATTAAAATTAAATTGAGGACATATTTATTTATTATGCCAGCTAAATTAAAACAGAAGAGTATTGTTTGCGTTTACTAGTTGTAAAAATCAACTAGAAGATATTGTTTATTATGTAAAAAAAAAATTAAGTTACGAGTCATTTTCTAATAAATATCTTTCTCTCTTTTCTATTTTAAAATTTATTTATATAAATACTATCTTTTTTTCCTTACAATTTATACAAAAACCCTAACCCAGCCTAAAATGCGGTGCTAGATTTAATGTTCTATGTTAAATGATGGAGAGTGGAGACTACAATAAAAGGGTCAGATTGAATCTGAGATCAAATATTAGGGACCAATACATATAATAGATTAAAATAGTGAGACAAACTGGATTTAGACAGAAACTCAAGGACCAAAAGGTTAACTTCATTCCAAAGAGGAACCTTTTCAGCAGTAGAGTCTTCGTTCGGCGACCAAAATGTCCGAAATTCCGGCGTCTAACTCCGTCAAAATTCCTTCAATGAAGTCAGAATCTCCCGTCGTCGATAGGAACTCCGGCGTCTTGAGGTTTCAGCCACCACTTCAATATCAGCCGTCCAAAATCGTTTTGGCGGACCTCAACGTTTACCCTCCTGATTCCGACGGCTATGATTCAGTACCCGTCGCTGCTGTATCTCCTGCATGTTTATCCAGGTTCCACTTGATACTTTTATGTAATAAAAAAGAAGAAAACAAAGAAGAAACTTGAATTGTTTAGAGCTTTCGGATTTAAACTGTCTAAGGTAGTTTCGGTTTTTTTTTTTATTTGAAAGAGGGCTAGGCTTGATTCCACATTTGCACTGTAATAGTTTGTACATCTTAAGCATGTGTTTTTTCAATATGAATTTGGAAGTACTATAATTACAACTTTCGCAGTTGAAAGTATTAAATAGTGTAAAAGGATCATACTCAAGGTACAGTTCTTTGATTCACCAACTAATAAGAGTTGCATTCCTTTTGGGAAGGAAGTAGTTGTAAGTGAAGATGACTCTATTTAGTAGTGTTAGAGCTGTTATTAAAAATTCAGCGGCAGCTATGAAAAAAGTGAGAAACACCACCACCAACAGCATACCTAATGTAATTCCACAAATGTGATCTGGGATGGTAGATTGTATGCATATCTTACCCCTAATTTTGTGGGATAGAGAAACTATTTCCGGTAAACCCTCGGCTCAAAAGAAATATTTTCGGAGCTTGATTGCAAGAAAAATATGACAACAAAATAGCAAGATACAAAATAAATGAAGCAGCAAATAGTAATACAAATTGAAGAATAAGAGACTGAGTGATTACTAAATAATACTACTAGCAAGGAGAATAGGAGAGGAGGAGGCTAGTCCCCCCATCTTCCACATAAAGTGTGACAACAATCGGCTACCTACTAACCTTCTACTCTAATCCTCGACCTCCAAACCTTCCTACATGTACTCAATAAGCTGTAGTTGTGCATGTCCTGTCTAATCACTTCTTCAGTTCTTTTTCGGCCTACCTCTGCCCAAAGAAAATAACTCGTGGAAAAGGAGTTCTTATACCGGCAGAGGTAATTCACCTCGATATGATGCTTTATTGTTTAGCTTTATTAGGTTGATATTATTGCTGGGACAAGAATAATTTATTACTTTAACCAGGGTCTGATATATTTGCAGGGTAATCGCTGATGAAATTTGTCAGGATAAGCTGAAGAAAGACATAGAGATTGCAGATACAGAAGGCAAACAATTGAAAAAATTGGGAAAATGCCGTTCAAGAATGAGTAAGTTAGACTGTCCTCCTGATTGTAATGGAGCTGATGCAGAGGTTGATCATAATGTTCAAGGTGTACCTTCATCTCGGGAAGAAAAAGTTAGCAGCCTTAAAACTGTGAGTTATAGTTTAATCCATTTATATTTGCTATGTTGATAGTTGGATAAGTTTGAAAGGTAATTCTGCACGAACTCGAGTTCAGTTATATACACAACCTGTACATATTTCTTGAGACCAACTTGGTGTATCGTAATGAATATTTTGACTTATCTAGAAAAGGGAATAGTTGATCCAGTTTGTCTTTTGTTACCTAGCTTTGTGCCTGTATCTATGTTCATATGTGTGCTAATTCTTTTCAATGTTTTCCGTATCATATCTTTTTATTACTTGAATTGAATGCAGTGTTTTCAAATGTGAAAAGTGGGAAAAGGCAAAAAAATCCACAGGACTTGAAACGAAAAGCGAGGATTGAAGCGTACAATTAGTTAAAATACCAAAATATGAATTTAGTACTATAATAATTAACTTGTAATTAAAATAACTAGTTTCAGCATTAATATAGTATGCTGTTTATATTCAACACAAGGGTGGAATCTCTTTCTTAGAAGTTATGTAAATGATTGGGAAGTAGAACGTGTATGTCTTTTGCTTCAGCTGCTAAGCAACATAGCTTTGGACGGCAACAAAGCTGATTCTATTTGATGCAAGGAGCATCCCCGGTCTAGGAGAGTTCTTGATTGTGCTTCATCTTGTGCCAGTAAAATCTTTTACTTTTCTTTTCCCTTAAAATAAGGGTAATTGTGCTAGTAAATCATCTTGTTTTAATTGTAAGAGAAAAGAGTAGTTTAACACCTTCTTGGTGCAGTTGTTTAAACTTTTGCATGATTCCATCTACTTCGCTTGTAGGGCTTGATACATGTTGCACGAAAAATGCCAAAGAACGGACATGCTCATTTTGTACTTGGCTTGATGTATCAAAGGATGGGTCAGCCTCAAAAGGTAGCTTATGGATTGCACTGTTCTTTTCCTGGGTCTGTTATCATTCTCTCTCCTGCACTGAACAGCTCATTCTAGGCAATTCTGGCATATGAGAAATCGGAAGAAATTTTAGTTCGCTCTGAGGAATCAATAGACAGACCTGAGTTGCTTTCTTTAGTCCAGGTTCATCATGCACAGGTATGAATGAACTTACACTCAGAGAAATTGCACATTTTCTAGTCAATGTTTCTCTATTAGTTTTTCAAACTTAAATATGTAATTACTGCTACCCACATACTTCCAAATCTCTTCGTGGTGCAGTGTATTCTGCTTGGAACCTTGGAAGATTGTAGTTCAGATGAGGAATTAGACCCCGAAGAGCTTGAAAATATTCTTGCTAAACTTAAGGAGGCTGTGAAATCTGATGTTAGGCAGGTGTCTATTTGGAATGCTCTTGGCATAATACTTCTTAGGACTGGTCGTTTGCAGGTGCAGCCATGTGAATATTTTGGTTCTTACTCGTTGACATACTTGGAACTTTCTTTGATTATCTTTTGACGCTTATGGTTTATGCAGAGTGCTATGTCAGTTTTCTCAACTTTGTTGGACATTTCCCCAGACAATTTGGATTGCCTTGGTAATCTTGGAATTGCTTGTCTCCAGAGGTATAAAGGGACATTCGTTGTTACTTGTTTTAGGCTACTTACTGTATTATTCAGGGTGTATATTAATGTCATCATTTCAATATCTTTTGTTTGATCAAATTAGACTAATGTAAAATAGATTGATGTAGAAGCTAAAAGCAATTGGAGAGGTGGAGAAGCACTTTGTATTTATGTGTTGGAAAGGGAAAAGATAAAGAATATCATATATGCTAAATGATGTTTCTATTGATGTTGCAATGGGAAAGGAAAAAAATCTATAACTTATGTGTTAATCACTTGCTGGGAGATTAGCTTGTTTTGGGGCTGAAAAACTGTTGATGCGTCATTATACTGTGCAGCATATGGACTTCGCTATTAGTTGGAATTGAGTGTTTATTGGGAAAAATTCACTTATATCCCTCTTTTATTTATGATAAACTACATTATACTGTTCCTTTTAGTGATGTAAAAATCTTCTGCGCTGTCACTTCCCTATTTATTGTCGAACTTATAGTTATTTCCTTGTCAGTTTGAATTAAAAGGAGACCTCAAGTGGTAAAAACCCTTGGGGGTGCACAAATGATCACAAAATGGGAACAAGCTTGTATATGACACTGGATGTCTCTTTTCCTTAAGTCATGCACATTTGATCATATCTACTGATGATTCTACTCGGCCGCTGGAACTTCTCTCTTTCATTTAGAGACAATGGAGTCTTCAGTATTGTATCTTTCTTAACCCGTGTGAAGAATGAAATTAGTGTTATGAAGGCTTGAAAGTTTCAAAAGAAATTAGGTTTGCTAATGTTTCTTCATGCTGAAGAAAAGTCCCGACCCAGCATGTCTAGAAAAGGGAGAGAAAAGGTTAATAGACTCATACTTCAATTGTAGATACTGTTGAGATAATAGAAATTATGCCTAAGCTTTTCCAACTTGGTAATATGGCTCTTAGCTGCTCACTCTGATTGCATCATTGGCCAAAATGATGCAATAGCTTCAGACAAACGGGGTTTGAAGATGATAACATTTGAAACGTACCCCTCAAAAAAACAAAGTATACAGACCTTAGATTTCTAAAAAGAGATATTTTTTTTATGACGGTGGTGTTTGAGCTATGTTGTATGGGGCGGAATGTTGAGATCTATAATTCAAGAAAATAGTGAGATCGACGAGGATGTCACATATTATTGGAGCGGGTCGGGTGGATGAAATGAAGGCTCACATTCGGTGTCTTTGCAATAAGAATGTGCCGTCAAATCTTAAAGGTAAGTTTTATAAAGTGGTTGTTAGACCAGCTATGTTGTACAAGACAAAATGTTGGCCGGTCAAGAACTCACACGTCCAGAAGATGAGAGTAACGGAAATGAGGATGTTGAGGTGGATGTGTGGGCACACTAGGCTAGATAGGATGAAGAACGAACATATTCAAGACAAAGTGGGAGTGGCCTCCGTAGTGGACAAGATGAGGAAAGTGAAGCTGAGATGGTTCGGACATATGAAGAGGAGATGTCCAGATGCCCCAGTGAGGAGACGTGGGAGGTTGACTATGGTGGGTCTGAGTAGAGGTACATGTAGGTCAAATATGGAGGTACAACTATGGAACACTTGCAGCTAACCGAGGACATGACACTAGATAGGAAGATATGGAGGTTGAGGATTAGAGTAGAAGGTTAGTAGGTAGTCGCACTATCTAATCTCCCTTATAATGGTATTAGTATTTCTTTTCCTCCTCGTGCTTTCTTATACTTTTTAAATAACCTGTTGTTTTCTTTGCTTCAGGTATCGTATTATTTGTTGGTGCTACTGGTATTCTCTACTGTATTCTTTTTCCCTTCTTGTTTTGTCATGCTTTTTTTGAGCTGAGAATCTATCAAAAATAACCTCTAACCTCATTAGGTAGGGTAAGGCTGGTGTGCACACCACCCTCTCAGACCCCACTTGTGAGATTTTGCAGGGTATGATGTTGTTGGGGCTAGCTTTTTTGCACCTTGACTTTTCCACCGGCATCTTCTCCTTCTCATCAGTACAAGTACCGGGCAACTCTGACAGTCGAGGCTTACGCAAATTGGAAGAAATCACCTAGTTTTGGGAGTTAAACCTGAGACCTCATAGTTCTCCCACTTCATTGACCATTAGGCCACACGTTTGGGTGCTTAAAAAACATATTGTATCCTGATGGCGGTAATCGTCATCCCATTAAAAGAGAAGTGTTTATCTTGTAGGCAGGGAAACCAATTTCAGGAGGTAACCTAGTTATTCCACCTTAAATGGGAGAACCTCGAGTTATCCCTGACTCAATCACTTCATAATAATCATCCTTCAAAGCAAATCCCATACCTTATACAACAAGAGCAATTAGATCTTGCAAATGGTGATACAGACAGTTACCTATTTTTAAGCTGTCACCGTTCTTGAGAATCAGCTTAACCTATCATGGATTTGAGTGGGACTTAAGGATCCCTGGAGAGATTGATCAAATGCTTCATTCCATATAGCTTCTACCATTGATTAGATTGTCTTTACTGCATTCATTGTCTCAAGCTTCCGTGCTTTTATTGGTTTGCAATTTTTCACACTGGTATTTTGATCAAATGCATATTCTGTTTTCTGATATCTGTGTTTATCTTTTTCTTTTGATTGGTGATAATTTGTTTTTGTTTTTATTGGGTGGGGTGGGGGGTGTTTCTTTGCTGTTAATCAGCTTTGGTAGATACACTAACTGATTAATATTTCACCAGGCATGTCTTCCTAAATTGCTCACTTGAGCTACTTTCTTTGCTGAATTGAATCACTTTGACAATGTCTTTCCAGTGGGAATCTAGAGCTTTCGGAAAAGTGCTTCCAAGATCTACTTCTAAAAGATCAGAACCATCCTACTGCTTTAATCAATTATGCTGCCGTTATCTTATATAAATATGGTTCAGTAGTGGCAGGTAAGAGGGTTTTACCTGTTTCATAATGTATATCCTTAGGCTATCAGATTTATGGTTACAGATCACTGCAAATATTATATTAGTAATGGTGCTCATTAGCATGTTTTCAAACATGGATATAAAAATTTAATAGAAACAGAAAACAGAGACTAACTAGTAAGCATGGGCTGTTAGTTTCAGGTGCGGGGGCAAATGCTCTTTATGGAACTTCTGCAGATCAAATCACTGCAGCCAATGTTGCCAAAGAGTGTTTACTAGCAGCTTTAAAAGCGGACTCAAAAGCAGCTCACATTTGGATAAATCTAGCTAACGCTTATTACTTGATGGGTGATCATAGGAGCTCTGCTAAATGCTTGGAAAAGGTGCCTCTTCTTCAAGGCTACAAACAGCTTTAAACCTCTCTTATATCTATTGTTACAAGATATTGATTCCTAGGCTATAGATGCATTAATGTTGACCTTGTATAAGTAATTTACCTTCCTTTTCTTTAACGAGTAGGCAGGAAAAATTGAACCTAATTGTTTAGCAACAAGATATGTGGTTGGAGTTCACCGCATCAGGGATGCAGAGAGGTCCCAGAATCCCAATGAGCAGCTCTCATGGGCTGGTAGTGAGATGGCGTCAATACTAAGAGAAGGAGATTCTACTTCGATAGAGCCTCCAATAGCATGGGCTGGTCTCGCCATGGTCCACAGGGCCCAACATGAAATTGTGGCAGGATTTGAAGTTGAGCATAATGAATTGGTGGAAGTCAAGGAGCATGCTATCTACAGTCTAAAGCAGGTAGGCTTTAAAGTTTTTGTATTTTTATCTGAGACTTGTTGGTTAGTTTGTTAACTTCTGATTTCCAGGAGTTGGATTGGTTATTTATTAGTTGAACATGTGATAAGGTGATCTATATGTATTTCCTCCATGGTGGAAGCGGTTACTTATCAAGTTGCTTATTTTGAATTGCTTAAACTTTATCTTTTACTGTGAAAGGAAATTAGTTGTTAACTCTTTCTTGCATGAGTTTATAGCATTAAAGCTACTTTACTTTCTTGCATCTGCTTTCCGACCCTCGATTTTCATTATGTTCTGTGACACTCTTGCGAAATGAAGTTTGGACTGAAAGCTTGGATTTTAGATTCTGATTTTTCAAATGACAGGCAATAGCCGAAGATCCTGCTGATGCTGTTCAATGGCACCAGCTTGGCCTTCATAGTCTTTGTACCCAACAATTTAAGATGTCTCAAGTGTACCTCAAGGCTGCAGTTGCACGTCGTAAGGAGTGCACCTATGCCTGGTCAAATCTTGGTAAATGCATCTCTCTTACACAATGTCATGCACAACTTTGCCCCCCTCTTTTCTTCTCCATATTTAATTATCGTGAAAACAGCCTTCATGTCTGCTGAAATGAATTGCACTATAGGTATTTCACTGCAACTATCCGAAGAGTCTTCTCAAGCTGAAGAGGTGTATAAACAGGCCTTGTCACTAGCTACATCAAAACAAGCGCACACAATATTTTCAAACCTTGGAAATCTCTATCGGCAGCTAAAACAGTATGAATGTGCAAAGGCAATGTTCAATAAATCACTTGAACTGCAACCTGGGTATGCACCTGCTTTAAACAATTTAGGTCTTGTATTTGTTGCTGAAGGGAAGTGGAAGGAAGCAAAGGACTCTTTTGACAACGCGATTCAGGCAGATCCATTGCTTGATGCTGCTAAATCCAACATGATTAAAGCTTCTAACATGTTCAATATGTATACCAGCATGTCATGATGTCTACGATTCATTGTATGATAATTTTTCCCCCTGTAATTATTTTGTATCGGGAAATGAACAGCCAAAAGGCGGTGGGAGTAAGGTGACGGAAGAAAAAAGAAAAAGAGAAGGGTAGATCTTAAGATTTGGAAATATCAGTTTTTTTTGGATTTTAGTTTGTTAAACTTAGCTCCTTTTGGAGTGTTAGCAAAGTAGAGATTTTTTTATAAACTAATGTTTCCTGCTTTTTTCATTTCCACATGCCTCGTGCTATAGATGTGACTAGTGCACCACCGGTGGCCTTTGTTCAAATTAAGCTTAATAGAGAAAAGTTTTAGTCCAATTAATCCTTGATGAGGTTGATACAGGCACTGGGAATAATTTAAATTGCATTTCACTTTGTGTTCATGTCTAACTTTCTGATTTAAAGTTATCATGCAGGGTTGTGGTCAACTGGATTTACCCTGCCTGAGATGAGGAGATTCAGTGTATGTAAAACTGTTTATACTACCAAGTTCCCCAAAGAAATCTGATATGGCTGTGATTATTATGGCTCATGAGCTAATGTTTCGAAAACAATTAGCTTTTCTCCATTTACTTTCTTCAGAATGGATGGTTATGGCTGGTTGTTTGTCGTACACACTATGCCTTTGATTTTTCTGGCTTGCATCTTTCAAAAGATTGTCCATACCTCTGCCAACTTTCCCTCTTCACACTTTCTACTCATGCTATTTTTTAACTATTGCTGCCATTAATACCAATAAAGTTACCAGTATCATAATTTTCTCAAGGAAGTGTTGTAAACATTCCGTCCTGACTGAAACAGTGTCAAAGGCATCAGAAAGCCCTTAGTCGTTTATTTGGAACTATTCAGCTAGGAAAGTATGAATTTGGATTGAGAAAAAATAAGGACAATCCTCTCAAACACAGTTGGACAAATTTGAAATTCCCACTCCCCATTTGTTCCCGCTTGTGGAGAAGCTACTAATTATTAGGATCATTTTTGAGTTGCCTCTTTTTATGTTCATTTCTAATCGAATCTCTGTAGGTATCTGAATAGTTTCGATGATGATGAAAATACTGGTCCAACTGGTGGCACAAACGAAGCTCTCATGACTCCTAAGGTTGTTCAAAATGTCTGTCGTTTCGGGTGTTTACAAATTTTGCTCATTTAAGATTTATATTAGGTTCTGCCACAAGGCCGAAGTGAATTGTGGATCATCTGATACTGTGGATAATGGTATCCCGTGTATGTGTGTATGGGCTAGCTTGCCTGTATTGTATGTTATATTAAGCAGCAGAAAGTGAGCTTGGTCAGCCGATCAATAATCCCACAAATGACATTTGTGGACCGCAGACAATGAATTCAGACAAAAACCTACTCATATATTGTGCAGAACATTATTTTAAAAGGTGATAATGTAGCGCGAAACATTTTACTTATAATGGAGCGTAAGTTTCTTGAGTGTTTAGTTTAATAAATTTAAAACTATGGCATTTGAAGTAGATTAAAATATACAAATTGTAGAAAACATATAAACATTATATAAAATTCGGGAAAAAATACAACATATCTTAGATATCATAATGCATTGCAAAATGAAAATGTTTTGGATTGTGCAATTGCATCGAAGCATTTTGAAGTTGCATGAAAGGAATTCCAGTATTACTGACCTTTCTTTTACACAACGGTCCTTCAAACGACTATTTGTACACTCGAAATGTTGCATGTTGCATCAAGAAAATTAGTCACAATTTTCCTCCAATTGAAGGGTATAGTAAAACAAAGAGGACGGGAAAATAGGAAAATAGTGGGGGATGTACGTGAAACACAGTTGCATATTGGCCCATAGAGAACTTTGCGTCAAGAGTGTACCATGAACCAATTTGTTGCTTCCACTTTCTTATCCATTGTTCATATTTGTTTTTGCATATTAATTTAAATTTGTATTAAAAAATTCTACGTTAATAGTAAAATATTTTATATTAAAAATGATTTTATATTTAAAATTAAATCTGAGATCTTTAATAAAAAATAAAAAAATATGTACCAATTACTTCCATCGTAATCTTTGATGAGTATTACTCCATATACTTGGGTTGAAAATATCCTTAACTTATTAGAAACAAACTCAAAGATACCATCCTCTCACTTACCGGATAAAAATGCTCTAATCATATTAGAAACGGTGCAATAATATTCTTACATCTATTGAATCAAATTTGTTCCCAACATTATTTTCAGGCTTAAAATAAATTTTGACCAGATCTAACCCAAAAAAACTAATCATGCATTACATTATCCAGTTCTTGCATGGATTGCTCCTATTTCAGGGTAGTCTTTAATTTCCACACTTCAAATAGGTGATTTTTAATTTTTGTTTATGTTGCTCATTTAATGAAAATTTGTAGATTAAGAATTTTTAGCTATGACCTAATTTCACAAGATAAAAGTTCAAATTTTTTGTTTTGTCCGACATAAATTATGTAAAATCTAATTAATAAGACAGAAGTTTAGAAAACTTTTATATTGTTCGACAAAAAAATTGTAGAGAACTTAAGACATAGATTTTGAAACAAAACTTATGTTTCTATCGAGTATCGACATAAGTTCAGAAGAAATTAAGTTATATCTTACAAGTCATAACTTGTAGGTATAAACTAAATTTATGCCTCAAACTACATAAATTACACAGGAATTAAGCGATATAAATTATTTTACCTTGTAAGACATAACTTGTGTTATAGTATGATACGAAAGTATGAACTTTTTACTTTGTGAATTTACTTTTGTCTTGCAAATAAATTTTTAATTTTTTCTATGTAAGAGATATGTTCAACCATGTTTTACTTTTTCCATTCACTTTTACTTATCACTTTTAACACATCAAGAAAAAATAATTATTCTTTTCATGTTTAACTTTTATCATTAATTACTTATTCTCTAAATTATTTTCTAAGGCCTAATATTTTAATAGGGATAATGTAATAAAACAAACATATCAATCATTATTTTCTTAATGAATATACAACGACAATATCATATCCAGTAAAATCTCACAAGGATAGAATATACGCAGACCTTACCACTACCTCGTGGATGTAGAAAGACTGTCTTGAAATACCCTAGGCTCAAGTGTAACAATCCCAAATAAAAGGAAAAAAAATAGAGGAGAAAATATAATGATTAATAAGAAAAATAGTATAAAGTCTACGTGAGTGAAACAATAACAGTAAAATAGTGTGATAATCGAAATAGAATAAACAAACAAGAACTGTAAGGGCACAATTAATCTTACATCAGACACTAAACCTCTCAAGTCAAGAGACATTGATTTAGAGCCTGTTTGGATTGACTTATAAGTTACTTATAAGCTGTTTTCAAATTTTTTTTTAATGTTTGACTGATCAATTTAAAATAATTTTGTACTTAAAATAAACTTCAATAAATAATACGATTTATTTGAATGTACTTATTTTAAATAGCTTATAAATTAAAAACAACTTATAAATCAAAAAAAATAAGTTAAATTTCACCTACTCATTTTTTTTCACTTATAAAGAGTTTTCAACCTATAAGAAAATAAGTTCGTCCACACATGCTGGTTAAAGGTTAAAAATTAAATATCAACTCTAAAATAGAGACATTTGTCCTAAGGAAAGGAAAAAGGGAAAAGGCGATATAAAATATGTACTGGGGTCTCAATCGTCGTTGATTTGGACTTATTTTGGGCATTGTTCGTTTCGCTCACACTGCTTCGCTCGTCTGAAAATGGATAATCAGGGTTTTACAGTCTGAAATTCGGAGCTAAAGCAAAATGGAAGCCGTTGAATCACTATGCATGTATAACCTAAAACAACCTATACTTGATAAACAGTACTTAGGGTTTGATCCTCAACCTCCCGAAACGCCGTCGATTTCATCGGAACCCAATCTTCAAAACCCTCCTCGGAATCTCCCAATAACCGAGGAAAACGATGTTGATGATGAGATAGCGCTACAAACCATTGTCGATGAGCTTCAGAATCTGGTGTTAAACCAGGCATTCAGTGACGAGAGAGCAAAAGGAGGTATTCATGAATACATTAAGGCAAAATCTGAAAATGAAGATGAGAAAGCTGTGCAAATGATCGTTGAAGAGATTCAGAATCTGGTGTTAAACCTGGCATTCAGTGAAGAGAGAGCAAAAGGAGATATTCATGAAGGAATTGGAAGAGACGAAATCGTAAATGAGTACGGAGGTAATCGTTATGAAGATGGTGACAATAGTTTGAGCGAAAATGTAAATGTGATTGATGTGAAAAATGAGAAAGGTGGTGAGGCGGGTTCAGAGAAATGGGGATTTGATCACTATGAAGATGGTGACTATAGTTGGAGCGAAAATGGAATTTTAATTGATGTGGAAAATGAGAAAGGTGGTGAGGCGGGTTCAAAGGAATGGGGATTTGATCATTATGAAGATGGTGACCATAGTTGGAGCGGAAATGGAATTGATGTGGCAAATGAGAACGGCAGTGATGCTGGTTCAAAAGAATGGGGATGTAATGCGAATGGGAGGAGGTTGAATTACCCGTTAAGGCCTGATGCTGTGGATTGTGCTTATTATATGAAAACAGGGACATGTCAATACGGATTGAATTGCAAGTTTAATCACCCTTCGCGAAGGAGTAATCAGGTATGATGTGATGGGTTTGAAATGGATTTAGCTGTACTTAATTCCATATTTTGCGGATTGAATGAATGGCTTTGTTGAATGGAAGAGTGTTGTGGATGAATCTTAACAGTAGAGGATTGTGGTGTTCTACTGTTTTGTTTGTTAATTTACGGGATCATTCAATTTGTTTCTTTTGCATAGTGCACTTCTAAAGTAATGGGGATGAAATGGGCCCAAATGGTGTAAAAGGATTCATATGGCGGACCCCGACTAGTAAGAGATTGAGTGTAGTAGTTGTTGCTACACTTCTGAAGTAATGATGGGCTTGGGGAGCAAGCTAACTGATTGTTGCTTCATAGTTAGTTGTTGGCACTTAAGGGGCATGATAAATCATGCATTGAAATGTGTGGTTAAAGAATGGTGAATTCATTTCTCTTCTCTCTAAAGTAATGACTTTTACTTGACATCTATGTGCGAGATGTATGAGTGTAGGATTCAATTTTTTCTGTTTTAGTAGGATGGGTGTCTGGAGGTTATGTTGATCTATGTGGTGGTCTTTCTTGCATTACTGTTCGTATGCTTAGGTTAGAACTTAGATCTTAAAAACTTTTGTGATGCTTACAGTATTGAGTTCATTTGTGACTTCTTCAGCAGTGGGCAATGGAGAGGGGCAAGCAAAAGGAAGAAAGCGAGGAAAGAGCAGGGCTGATTGAATGCAAGGTTATGAAATTTATCATAGTTAAAAGCATGACAGACTAGGAAAACCTTTGTTACTTCTATGCTTGATCTTTTGGAATAATTTGGTGTTATGTTGAATATTGAGCATCATAATGTAAAAAATAATGTTATTGCTTTATGAAATACAGCCTCTTTGATATCCACTGATAAACTTGTTTATTAACATGCACCTCATGTCTACCATTTAATTTATGCCAGAAACACATGAGAGACGATTTATGGTAAAAATCAGTTCTTCCATTTCTGTGATAGTCATCTTGATCAAGCTGTTAGTGATTTGGCTGCATGACCAATGCAAGCTGACATTATTGGATTACTGAACTAGTTTGGCTTACTACAATAAGGTTGCATTATCAATAAGTATGGTTTAACATATTTATATTTAAAGACTTTGTGGGTTCCTCTACTTTTTGGTATACTACTTGTATACGGGAGTTTTTGTTCCCTTCATTTCAGTGAAATTACCTTTTACTAGATTAGAAAGAAAACTCATGTATTTCAAAACATGTTTCTTAGCGCCTGCTCCTTATAAGATGATGAGGAGAAAATAGCAAATTGTCATAATTAATCTAGTTTGAACTTTAAATGTAATGGCTTAGATAACAGCTTATTCCAACTTATTATACAAAGATAAAGAAAAAATTCTAAAATTAATTAGCATTTTTTGCTAACCAAAATTAATTATCATGTAGATATGCAGAATGACCATCTTTTGAGATATCTATTTGTCTCTTAGAATAGACTCTTAGAATATAGTCTTTCTTTGATAAAGTATTTTATTAATATGAACCAGCACCTAGTAGTTGTTGCATATGTAGTAGTGTAAAAGCTCGTTCCTTTATAAATATAGAGTACTGAGGACATCCTGCTTCTAGGATTTCTTTCCATGCGGCTTCTTTTACAATTATTTTGAACCTTGGTTAAATGATGTAATATTACCTTCCCAAAAGAAGCTGTAGAGGCACATCTAATGGAGCTAGTCCAGTGCAAACTGGAATAAGCTGTAGTATGAAAAGTAAAGGTTTTGACCATAGTGTTTTATAATAAAGTACTTGTAATTGCTGAGGGAGAACCCCATCCATGGTGCATGGAAGCTCTTCCTTTTTGTTAGTAGGTAGTTCTAGTCATTTCCTAGACTTATTAAAGGATCTATAGCGAAAGGGATCATGTAATTTCCTTTAAGTGTGGCTGCTTTTCTCATATAAATTTGTTAGAATAGTGACTTTCAATTGCATAATGGTAGAATGTAATGGATTGATAAAAAGGCCACAGGTTTGCATACAAGGGTGTGGCCTATTGGTCAAGAGAACCACGAGGTCTTAGGTTTAAATCCCAGCAGAAGCAAGTACCCCGTGGAATTAGTCGAAGTACGTGCAAGATGACCGACACCATGGTTTTCAAAAATAAAATAGTCATACGTTTCTATGTGGAGGAGAAAAAAGTTGTCTTCGAGGAGCTACGTTAAGTGCAACATGCATAGTTTAGTATTTTAGTTGTGGAATAAGTTCATGCATAAAGTTGAACTGACACTGCTCAATGATCCATCTTCTTTTTTCTTTTTATCAGTAAGCAGTCCATCTTTATTTATCCTGTGTTTTCGTAGATACATTTGCAGAACTAAACTGATCAGAGATTGACTGATTATTACTGTTCTTACATGTTATTTTATGTAGTGTTGTTAATTCTCTTCATGGTGATATCTTGAGATGAGATTAAATTTTTGCACCTTTGTAAATAGGACCTCTATGTGATGACCTTGCCTATATGGATGCATCGAAATGCTTCTCTCCTTTGTGTTGTGCTGTAACTGGAATCTGTCTCTTAATTGTCAGGGCTAAGATTCTGAGTTACACAATTGAGAACTCTTAAGTTGCTGAAACAATTGTGAAAGTGGGTGTTTCCAGGCATATCTCTATGATAGATGTGTGGAAAAAAAAATTGTCATGGCTTGCTGTATATTATATTTTATAAGTTTTGTTTCCTTGTCTTTTTTTTTTGGGGTGGGGGGGTGGGGGGGGGGGGGATGGATAAAATCATAAAATATTGTTTCTCAATTGCTTTGGCTCTGTTCTCTGCCCCTGGCATTGTTGCTTTAACAGAAATGTCTTCATTTGTTTTTATTGATGAAACTTATCCTTCTGGGCTCTGTTATAAGTACTTAAAGCTTCTAAACTGTATTAACGGTAGCATATTTCCTTTTTGGCTAATTTTTTTTCTTTTTCCGTTAATCTTGCAGTATTACCTAACAGAAGGAGGATGCAAGTATGGAAATGCCTGTAAATATAATCATAGTGGGATACAGGGTGCAAGCTCACCTGTTCTGGATTTTAACTTTCTTGGCCTGCCAGTTCGACCGGTAATGCTCCTTGCTGTCATTTAGAACCTTTTTGAATTTTAGAATTATGTCCTTAAGGGATTTGTCTTCATTTCAGGGTGAGAAGGATTGCCCCTACTACATGCGCACTGGCACCTGCAAGTATGGATCTAATTGCAGGTTTCATCATCCGGATCCTACTACAATGACTGGAAACAATCCTTCCTTTGGATATAACAATGGTGAATCTGCTCCAGTACAAAGTGCCTCCTATTCACCAGTGTCTTCTTGGTCTTCATCTCGTGCATCGAATGAGACAGCTCCTTTCCTACCAGTGGTATATGCAGCAAACCAAGGCATTCTTCCTCTAGGTCCACAATGGAACAGGTTTCAGGTAATTTATTATTAATTTAACTTGTTTCTGAAATAATTGTTGTTTATGGCTGTCCTGAAAGATGGCTCATTGTGTCTAATGCTTCAGCAAATCCCTATTTCTTTGATTCAGAATATTTTGAGACTGGTACTTCTATTCCATGGAATGCAAACTTTATTGGTTTTGATATGTAAATTTAAAGAAGGAAGATTCTACTAGTATATATGTAGCTTAACAAAGTCACAGAATAGCAGTTAGTCAAGCCCCGCGTGACATACCATTCTATCTTGGTTCAAGAAACTAAATGTTTTCTGGGCACATGTTAATACACTAGTCACTGCAAAGAAAAGATGTTTCTATGATGTCATATGCTATGTGAATTAAGTGAAGTTTATAATCATTTTAGTATTTGTCTTTTGTTTGTAAACCGTAAAACTTATTTGACAGTGTTTGCCTCTTGTTCAATAAGTTTCCTCTGACTTGTACCTTGTTTGTTTTTGCTGATTCAGGCCCCGGTCTATCCAACCCCAGAGAAGAGCCTACCTGCACCTCCAGCATTTACTATGAAGGATCCAGCAACTAAGACAAACATCTATTCTCGACCTCAACCGCCGTGGCTTGTTGAAGAATACCCTGAACGTCCAGGTCAACCTGATTGCAGTTACTTCATTAAAACAGGAGATTGTAAATATAAGTCTAACTGCAAATTTCATCATCCAAAGACTCAAAAATCCAAGACGAACCTCCCGAGTATTCTCAGTGACAAGGGCCTGCCCCTAAGACCAGTAAGTTTTTCTTCTGTCCAGATCTAAAAGCTTTTTGAGGCATATGTAAGTGAAATATGTAGCTGGGGTTTGAGGACACCTGCTCCTCCTGATGTCCTTAATTTCTAGCTAATGTTTGAGGGCACTTTTGAGTTTTTAACGTATACTTCTCCAACAGAATGTCTGAATAACATCTCTCTGACTCTGGACAAGCAACTTCTTCAAAGACTACTTCATTCCTTTCAAGATGGTTTTTTGTTCTTATATAGTAGTACTTGGCCAAGATTATAGGACCCTTTATATTTATTTCAGATTTCTAACAATAAATCTCAATTATGGACCAAATAATTGTAAACTTGTGATTTCATTTTGTTTTGTATATGTAGGGCCAAGCTCTCTGTTCATTCTATAGCCGTTATGGGATTTGCAAGTATGGACCTGCCTGTAAGTTTGACCATCCCGAACAAAATGACAACGCAGTATCTTCTCCTGGGTTTCCTTTTTATCAGCCTCCATTTGGCAATTCTGCAACAACAGATGGCTTGAGGATGTCAAGGAAAGGAAATGGAAGTGGCTCTCTAGTACAGCAGTCTGTCTAAGAAATCTTTGCATCCATTTCATCCAGAATTTAGAATAGAAATCACATGGCTTACAAACAGACTGGAAACTCTTTGTAGTGTTTAACGTTTTGTGCTAATAGGTCAAGCAAATGGGATTCTGTATATTATAGCTTGTTTTTAGACTGCAGGAGGGTATATGCATGATGATGCACCAGTATGTCATTAGGAACATTTACTTAATCAGAATGTGGAACCTCTTCTTAATGTTAGTTCTTGCTCGAGCAAGTAAGTTTCATTTCAGGGAAGGATGACATACTTTCTGTTTTGTAGTCCTGTTTTGGTCTCTGCTATGGCCGTACGTGGTAAAAATACTTTTCAGCAGAGCAGCACCTTGAACATGAATTCGCCTATATGAGCCCGTTTGGATGGGCTTAAAAAAAGTAATTGTTATGTATGAAGTGCTTTTAGAACTTTGAAGTGTTGAAAGTTATTTTTATAAATAAGCAATTGAGTGTTTGGATAAAAGTGTTTATGCCGAAGAAATAAGGAAAACGATGTGAATTTTTGGGTTAAAAGAATAAAAAAGGTAGTTTGAGAATTTAGTTAAAATATTAGGGATGTAAAAATAATTTCTATGGTCAAAGAAAATGGTTTTAGACACTTGGAAAAAAAAGTTAGAAATCCTAACTTTTCATTTTTGGCCAACTTTAAGAATTTTATGACTTAAAGTTAGCATTAGGCAAACACTACAATAAGCTAAAAAAGACTTATAAGTTGGTCAAACCAACTTATAAGCCCATCCAAACGGGCTCTATGTTGCGTCTAGTTCTTTTGAAATTGAAGAAAATGTTTCTCCCTACTCCTATGCTCTGCTTTTGTTGAGATGCTACTATTCTCCATAATAACTTCTTAAAAGAGTCAAAATTATCTAGTTAAATATCCATTCGTTAGCTAATATCCAACTTTCTCAAAATTTAATTATGTTACATCAAACTCCCAGGAATATTGAAGTTACATTTGAAGCTTTTCTCTTGGTTTAAGTTTAGAGGAGAGCATACTTATCAGTTATCACTCCATTTCTTGCTGGATTGGACCTTAACAATACTACGATGACTTCTAAGTCTCCAAGTGGTGCTGTAAAAAGAGTCATTTGAACGGCTCATAAATGGACTAATTCTAACTTAATCCTGGAACTACGTCTTCTTAAATTCTTTGAAGATGTCGGAAATAAGCTACTAAGGACAAGACCACTGTCGAGTGATTTACAAGAACGGTCTTCAGAGGTGGGTGGTCATGAATATTTGACCTTGCTTACCTCATGGACAAAACTTGCTTCAAGTTTAACAAGATGTTGACCTCGACGGTTTGCCGACGGAACAAGTGGGTATCTTGAGCTTTCAAGATCATTTATTGTAATTTCTTGTTGTAATTCTACTCAACATGACAGAAAATTACAGCAACTCAAGAAAATGAGCAAGTACTATAAGGAAATAAGTTGTTAATTCATGACAGGACATATGGACCACAACTTGTTTCAAACAATGAAAGGAGTATATTTTTAAAGGCTCTTTTAGTTGGCAAATAAGTTATCCCGAGATTAATTCTCCAGTATTGTTATTTCATCCTCAATGTTGGATAAAACATTATGATCCCAAAATAAATTATCCCACAATTTTATCCCAACAAAACATTGGAATAACTCATCCTCAAATTAATCAAGGGATTAGTTATCTACTAATTAATTAGACACTGCCTTTCTCTTAAAGGGTAAAGTCAAATTTTATTAATTGATTCAAGACGGTCCTGCATACAGGTAACCAAAACATAAAGATAACTCTGAATCCTTTGTTCTCAAATCCTTTAGACTTATACTCTGTATTACTGACCTTTTAACACATTTTATGTAGAGAACTTCCTAAAACACTGCATTATTTGATACTCTAAATGAGCAATGAGGTCAGAATCTACACTATTTCAGGCATTAATTTCAACATCAGACAACAATTAGAGCTATTCATCACCAGTTAAAATTTCCATGCATTCCCAGCTATCAGAATCAGAATACTACAAACATCCAATTAAATCTTTGAAAAACATGACCATAGAAATCCAAAATTTCAACATAAACATGCTTCAGAAAGCACAACCCAATTTAGCTTTGAAATAGTAAAATTACACGAAAATAAGAAATGTTTGAAATAGCACTAAATTCTTCTAACACCAAGGGTATAGGAATATTGAAATTATACTTCCAAAATTAAGGGATTCATTCCTCCCCTCAAGAAGATGCTTTCGCCTTCCTAGGAGCCAATTGAGTCTCAGGCTGCATGAATAAAAAATGTTCAGGATACTTGCAAAAGATACATACTTGAGAAAATTAATGGCAGAAACAAAAAGCTCTCAAGATGACTGATGAAAAAGCAAAGGCAACTGACATAAAGTAGACATCGTGTATTTGAGTTATACGAATCAACTATGAGGAAGAACAAGAAAACATAGAAACTATACCTCTTTCTTAACAGATTCTTCCTTTTCAGACAACACCAGCTCGATATGGCACGGATGTGACATATAAGCTGCAGAAATGTCAAGAGGTTAAAATCGTAATGGCAATCCCTCAACTACAATAACAACCATTGAGGAAATAAGAGGAGCACTTACGATTGATTCTTCCATGAGCACGGTATGTACGGCGCCTCTGTTTCTGTGCTTGGTTTACTTGGATGTGAGTTATGTAAAGTGAATCCACATCCAAGCCTTTAACCTAAAATGAAGTGAAAGCAACAACAAACTCATCTTTAGGGAAAAGCAAAAGTGAAGGACCGAGATAAATGATATAATCCTACAAATTAGAACATACTTCAGCATTACTCTCAGCATTTTTGAGCAAATCTAGAATAAACTTTGCAGATTTGACAGGCCAACGTCCTTGTCCATTTGAGTGGCGATTCTTTGCCTGAGCAGTACGACCAACCCCACGACAAAAGCGTGTGAAGGGGATGGCTTGTTTGTGAGCAAGAACATCCTCCAAGTAGCTCTTTGCCTTGTTCAAAGGCATCTTCCTAAGGGCGTGCGCTGTTTCTCTAGTATTCTAGAGATAGATAATAAGTACACATTGAGTAAGGAAGGCATGCAATGATTAGAATAACCATCAGAAATTACAGAACTATTATATATCATTCAAACTGATGCAGAACTGTACGAAGAAAGAACATTGATCCTAGAGAACCAATTCTCACCAGAACTGTACGAAGAAAGAACATTGATCCTAGAGAACCAATTCTCACCAGAAGAATCAATGTTCTGAAAAAAAGTTGATGAGGCTGAGTTTTGTGCTATTGGTGATTGATTGAGAGTTCATTTTGTTTTATTTTTGCAAAATATTATATGATGATAGTGATAAATAATCAGATCCACTGAACAGTAAAGATCACAAAGAAAAAATGAAAACAGTTCTCAAAATCAAAATTTGAAAAATTATGCTGTGCCCTGATGAAATCATTAGTGAGCCAAGTGGTCTGCGGAAGCTGCAACTTCTTTACTTAAGAGCCTCTTACAACACAGATATAGGCAAGAAAAACCTCAGAGACTAAATGTCTAAAGTGCAAGCATTCTCAGAAGTCTACTGAAGACAAAAAAGTACATCAACACTTTTACTTTGTGAACAAACTCAGATACATGCTACAAATACAGCGATTGTCATCAACATTCAAATTGCACAGTATCACCCCCTCTTCTGTCCTACACTAATTGAAACAGAACTGAACACACCGTTATTTGCCAACAACCACAGAGCCAACGTGCTTATCACAAGTATTTTAGCTGAAATAGCTAGCTTAACACAAAGAATTTAAAAGGCGTAACAGAACTGTCAAAAAAATGTTTATCTGCTACATAATTGATGGATACATTTACTTTAACAAGACTAAGTCATTTGACTGGAGTCTAATCACAAAAACAAAGCTTGCTGAATCGAGAATAAGGGAAACCGCCGATACAAACAAATGAAATTCGATTTATCTTGACAATAACATAGTAACAACAATGAACAATATGCAAATGCGAAAATAAAGATATTTTGAATCCCACAACGCAACAACAAAAATAGCAATCGCCAATAGATCGAAGTTTGACATAAGAATGTATATCACACACCTTAAAATGAGCTCTGAGATCCGAACCCCTAGCTTTGCAGGCTGATAAAATAACAAAAAATCCATGTCAAAACATTTAAAAATCAAATAAACACGCTTTGATAATGCTACAAACATAAACATATATCAACACTCGTTTATAATGCTACAAACATCACAGTATTGCAACATAAAAATGTGTGTATCGTATTGAGTACTCACATTTGGTTGGGTTCTCTGGTTCATTCGAATACTTCACCTACATAAAAAACAAAAGGATTAACACAGAAATCAATCGGAGAATTCGAAGGTTTAAACGCACGAACTTACCATGGCTGCCGGTGATGCTGCTATTCCCCTGCAGCTGCTGATAGAAGATGATGCTAGGGTTTTCGTATTCAATTGAAATATATTCTGGTTATAAAAGTTACAATAACAACTGATTGGGCTGTCTTCATTTTTACTGGGCCTCTTGAAGTATTTGGGCCCTTAACTTTGTGTTGAGCTGTTATTTTGTAAAAATTTCATGGATAGCCTATTGGATAGCCCTTAACTCATTTAACTTATAGTTAGGTTTCTCAAAATATTAAACTCGTAGCAGACATTGACCGATTATTACTGTTCTTACATGTTATTTTATGTAGTGTTGTTAATTCTCTTCATGGTGATATGTTGAGATGAGATTAAATTTTTACAATTTTGAAAATAGGACCTCTATGTGGTGACATTGCCTATATGGGTGCATCGAGATGCTTCTCTCTTTTGCGTTCTGCTGTAACTGAAATTTGCCATTTATAATTGTCAATGCTAAGATTCTGAGTTACACAATTAAGTCATCTGGTTATGTCTTGTTGTATACTATATTTTATAAGTTTTGTTTTATTGTCTTTTTTGGGGACGGATAAATTCTTTTTCTCAATTGTTTTGGCTCTGTTCTCTGCTCCTGGCATTGTTGCTTTAACAGAAATGTCTTCATTTATTTTAGTGATGAAACTTATCCTCCTTGTCTCAGATATAAGTACTTAAAAATTCTAAACTGTATTGACGGTAGAATATTTTCTTTTTTGGCTATTTTTTTTTTCTTTTTCTGTTAATCTTGCAGTATTACCTAACAGAAGGAGGGTGCAAGTATAGAAAAGCCTATAAATATAATCATAGTAGGATAAAGGGTGCAATCTCACCTGTCTTGGATTTTAACTTTCTTAGCCTGCCAATTCGACTGGTAATGCTCATCGCTGTCATTCAGAATCTTTTTTAATTTGAGAATTATGTCCTTAAGGGATTTGTCATCATCTCAGAGTGAGAAGGATTGCCCCTACTACATGCGCACTAGCACCTGCAAGTATGCATCTAATTGCAGGTTTCACCATTCTGATCCTACTACAGTGACCGGAAACAATCCTTCCTTTGGATACAACAATGTTGGATCTGCTCCAGAACAAAGTGCCTCCTATTCATCAGTGTCTTCTTGGTCTTCACCACGCGCATTGAATGAGACAGCTCCTTTCGTACCAGTGGAATATCTAGCAAGCGAAGGCATTTTTCCTCTAGGTCCACAAAGGAACAGGTTTCAAGTAATTTGTTTAACTTCCTTGTTTCTGAAATAATTGTTGTTTATGGCTGTCCTAAAAGATGGGTCATCGTGTCTAATGCTTCAGCAAATTCCTATTTCTTTAAAACAGTCAAATTTATCTAGTTATATCTCCGTTCGTTAGCTAATATCCAACTTTCTCAAATTTATTTTTGGTACATGAAACTCCCACAATACTAAAGTTAGATTGAAGCTTTTGTCTTTATTTAAATTTAGAGAACATTCTCATTACTCCAATTCTTTCTAGATCGGACATAAACAATACTTTGAATTTTGATCACTCCAAAGTCACCACGTGGAGCGGTAAAATACAAATATTTAAATGGCTCACAAGTGGACTAATTCTAACATTAAATCTGAAACTACAATAGATATCGAGTGCCGCTTTTCTCCGTCCGAAAATCTCCATCTGCTCTAGGTGGGCGCGAGCTAGAATCCTGATGTCAGTTTGGTTGTTCAAAAGATTGTCTCTTTACCTCTTGCATCTTCATCTTTTCACACATCTTAAATTCTTTGAAGATGTCGGAAATAAGCGATGGAGGACGTCACTATTGAGTGATTTACAAGAATAACCTTAGAGATAGGTTGTCGTGAATATTTGACTTGGCTTATCTCATGGACAAAATTTCAAGTTTAACAACTTGAAGATTTGTAGGTTTGCCAACGGAACAAATCAAGACTGACCACTCATTTTCAAGGTTATTGATTTTAATTTCCTGTTGTAATTCTACTCAACATGACAGAATTACAGCAACTCAAGAAAATGAGCGAGCATTACAAGGAAATAAGTTCTTAATTCAAGACAGGACACATGGAGCAGAACTTGAATCAAACACTGGAAGGAGGATTTTAAGCGTGATAATGACCAACGCCACACAACAAATTCATACAGAAGAAACAATTCAAATTTTGGTATTTCGAGTAATTAAATAGAAATCGTCTTTCTTTAAAAGGGTCAACCAAATTTTACTAATTGATTCAAGACGTTTACAGTATACAATACATAAAGTCTCCAGCAAATCCATCTAGGTGACCTAAATGTTGAGATATACCTACGTTAATCCAAGAAAACAAATAAAAATAGAAATGAACTCCAAACCTTCACAGAAGGCTTCTCAGATCCTTTAGTCTTACATTTTGTACTAGTGATCTTTTAACCCAGTTTATGTAGAAAACATTCTATTATTGACCCTCTAAATGCAGGTCAGAATCTAATTTTAACACCACAGACAACAATTAGAGCAATTCATCATCAGCGGATAAGTTAAATTTTTCATGCATTTCCAGCTATCAGAATCAGAATACCAAGACCATGGAAATCCAAAATTTCCTCAGAAACATGCTTCAAAAAGCACAACACAATTTAAGCTCCGAAATAGTAAAATTACACAAAAATCAAATTCCTATGATGAAATGTTTGAAATAGCACTAAATTCTTCTGATACCAAGGCTGAAGTAATATTGAAAATATACTTTCAAAATTTAGGGATTCATTCCTCCCCTCAAGAAGATGCTTTCGCCTTCCTGGGAGCCAATTGTGTCTCAGGCTGCATGAATAAAAAAAGTTCAGGATACTTGCAAAAGATACATACTTGAGAAAACATAATGACAGAAACAAAAAGCTCTCAAGATGACTGATGAAAAAGCAAAGGCAACTGACATAAAGTAGACATCGTGCATTCAAGTTATAGTGTTATACGAATCAACTATGAGGAAGAACAAGAATACATAGAAACTATACCTCTTTCTTAACAGATTCTTCCTTTTCAGACAAGACCAGCTCGATATGGCACGGATGTGACATATAAGCTGCAGAAACGTCAAGAGGTTAAAATCGTAATGGCAATCCCTCAACTACAATAATAACCATTGAAGGAAATAAGAGAAGCACTCACGATTGATTCTTCCATGAGCACGGTATGTACGACGCCTCTGTTTCTGTGCTTGGTTTACTTGGATGTGAGTTATGTAAAGTGAATCCACATCCAAGCCTTTAACCTAAAATGAAGTGAAAGCAACAACAAACTCATCTTTAGGGAAAACCAAAAGTGACGGACCGAGATAAATGATATAATCCTACAAATTAGAACATACTTCGGCATTACTCTCAGCATTTTTGAGCAAATCTAGAATAAACTTTGCAGATTTGACAGGCCAACGTCCTTGTCCATTCGAGTGGCGATTCTTTGCCTGAGCAGTACGACCAACCCCACGACAAAAGCGTGTGAAGGGGATGGCTTGTTTGTGGGCAAGAACATCCTCCAAGTAGCTCTTGGCCTTGTTCAAAGGCATCTTCCTAAGGGCGTGCGCTGTTTCTCTAGTATTCTACAGAGATAACAAGTACACATCGAGTAAGGAAGGCATGCAAAGATTAGAATAATCATCAGAAATTACAGAACTGCTATTAAATATCACTCCAAATGATACAGAACTGTTAATTAATTCCAACTGATGCATAAATGTACAGAAGAAAGAACATTGATCCTAGAGAACCAATTGTCACCAGAAGAATCAATTTTCTAAGTAAAAGTAGTCGAGGCATAGTTTTGTGCTATCGGTGGTTGATTGAAATCGTGAAAGCCTTGTATTTTATTTTATCTTTGCAAAATATTATATGATGATAGGATAAATAATCACACACACTCAACAGCAATGAGCACAAAGGAAAACTAACATAGTGTTTCAAAATCAAAGTCTGAAAATGTCTTCTGTGCCCTGATAAAATTATTAAAGCACCAATTGGTCAGTGGAAGCTGCAACTTCTTTAATTAAGAGCCTCTTACATGGTATATAGGCAAGAAAAAATTCTCAGAGCTTAGATGTCTAAAGTGCAAGCATTCTCAGCAGACCCGTGAGGTACCAAGAACAGAAGACAAAAAAAGTACACTTTTACTTTGTGAACAAACTCAGATACATTCTCCCAAATACACCTATTATCATCATCCAAATTATACAGTAATGCGCTCTTCTGTCATACACTAATTGAAACAGAAATGACACATCATTATTCTCCAAAAGCCAGAGAGTCACCATGCTTATCACAAGTATTTTAGTTGAAATAGCGAACTTAACACACGGAATTTAAAAGGCCTAACAGAACTGTCAAAAACTGTTTATCTACTACATAATTGATGGATACAGTTACTTTTAATAAGGCAATTCATTTTAATGGAATCTAATCACAAAAAAAAAAGCTTGCTGAATCCAGAATAAGGGAAACCGCTACACAGCTGATACAAACAAATGAAATTCGATTTATCTTGACTAAAACATAGTAACAACTATGAACAATATGCAAATGCAAAAATAGCAAACGTCAATAGATCAAAGTTTCACAAAAAAAAATATATCACACACCTTGAAATGAGCTCTGAGAGACGAACCCCTAGCTTTACAAGCTGATAAAATAACAAAAAAATCCATGTCAAAACATTTAAAAATCAAATAAACACGCTTTCATGATGCTACAAACATAAACATATATCAACACTCTTTTATAATGCTACAAACATCACAGTATTGCAACAGAAAAATGTTTGTATCGTATTGAGTACTCACATTTGGTTGGGTTCTCTGGTTCATTCGAATACTTCACCTACATAAAAAACAAAAGGATTAACACAGAAATCAATCGGAGAATTCGAAGGTTTAACGCAGGAACTAACCATGGCTGCCGGTGATGCTGCTATTCCCCTGCAGCTGCTGATAGAAGATGATGCTAGGGTTTTCGTATTAAATTGAAATATATTCTGGTTATAAAAGTTACTATAACAACTGATTGGGCTGTCTTCATTTTTACTGGGCCTCTTGAAGTATTTGGGCCCTTAACTTTGTGTTGAGCTGTTATTTTGTAAAAATTTCATTGGATAGCCTATTTGGACGTTCTCATTTAACTTATAGTCAGGTTTCTCAAAATATTACACTCGTAGCTAGTGTAACCAAACTTCATACAAATTTGCTACTCCTCCACTAATAGTATGTTTCGAATTTGATGTAATTTAAATAAGTATAATGCTTGAATTAAAGCCTATTAAAATTATAAAATAAATAATTCCAAAAATTTATATATATATATATATATATATATATATATATGTTACAAGTTTGAAAATAACATGGTTGGAACCAGAAGAAGATAACATATCTGAGGATCATGATATTTGAGCTTTGAGTTTATGGGAGAAGAGAAATCATTTAGAGAGATAGAGAGATTGAAAGAGAAGAGAACACAAATGATTGAATCCTGTGTAGAGAGTAAAAAGATTTTTATTTTAAAAGCATAGAAAAGGACCCAAGTATATTTTAATCGACTTAAAAGTTGGCTTCAAAATCTTTAAAATTACAAAAAGAACCCCAACCACACTTCTACTCACTTTTCTAAACCCTAAAATGAAAAAATAAAGGAAAAACAATTGAGTGAACATTTTTCAAATTGAAGTCCTTTTTCCAAATCTTCTCGGGTTAGTCTGTTTGGTGTAAAAATAAAACTCAGTAGGTTAAATAAGTAAGTGTTTGGACATGAACTTGAAATCATGATTCGGATAAAAACTGCTTTGAAGGTAAAAAAATTTATAGACATGCAATTTAAAATTTTTAAATTGTATATTTTCTAAAAAATATGAAAATCTCATAATTTGTGATAATTATCTAAACATTTCCAAATATGTACTGAGCAAGTGTGGCCATCTGGAGAAGGAGCTAGGTTTTGGGTTTGGAGAAGGAAGCGGTGGTTTTATGAAAGGATAACATTTTTAATAAATATGAATTGGTAAATTAGGGAGTAAAGTAGGCTTGGGTGATTACTTTTGCAATAAATAAGGGTCTAGGTTTAAATTTAAAATTATGGGCCAAGTTTTAAATTTTAAAAGAATTGAAATCACAGATTTAAAGTTGAATTTTTACCCTTGAAGTGAATTTGAGGTTTGAAATTAAAATTTCATGTTGAAATTTTATTCAAAATGAGATAAACAAACATAAATTTAAAATCAAAACTTGAAACTTTGTTCGAATTTGAAATTAGATGTCCAAAAGACAACTTAACAAGTTGATCGAATGGTTGTTACATAAATATCGGAATTTGAGGTTTGAAATTAAAATTTCATGTTGAAATTTTATTCAAAATGAGATAAACAAACATAAATTTAAAATCAAAACTTGAAACTTTGTTCGAATTTGAAATTAGATGTCCAAAAGACAACTTAACAAGTTGATCGAATGGTTGTTACATAAATATCGTTTCATAATGTATCATATTATATTGTATTGTGTAATATTGTATTTTATTATTTTGATGAATATAAAGTCTGGATGAATTGTATCGTTTTCTTTTATTACATAATGTCATATCAATAATTTGAAGACTAGATCTACAAGAAAAATATTCTACGAGATAGAAAATTTTATAGAAAGATCGAGAAAAAGATAAAAGAGAATTATTAGATGATAAGCAAAGACAAAATGAAAAAAAAATAAGGTAATGACGCAATCAATCCAAATCGATTGTTACATAAAATGTGACTTTTTGTCATTATGTAGTGATAAATTTATCAATTTAATATAATAAAATTTAAATAATAATCAAAATAAATATTATATTTAAACTAACAAGTAACAACACAGTAGGATCGATAGATAAAAATCATCCCAAAGAGCTGTATGTTTCAACATTTTGATGCAGAAATAAAAGAGTCAATAGGTTAAACAAATTTCAAACACTCAACCTCCTTTTCTGGGATGAATGTGCTTGATTATTTGCTAATTTTTTTTTGGTTTTCCACCTGGTGATCGAAGTCCGTGGAGCTCCGACTAAATTCGGACCGCGTGTTGTAGGGCCCATTCAAGGGTGCGCTCCCAGCAGGATTTTTTCCATACCCAGGGCTCGAATTCGAGACCTCTGTTAAGGGTGAAACAGTCCCACCACCAGTGGCGGAGCCACATGCACTCGACACCCCTTCGTCGAAAATTACAATGTGTAGCTAGATAAAATATTATATATATATATATATATATATATTATATTGATACCATTTAGCTTCTTTATATTTTGACACTACTTAATCAAAAGTCTGGCTCCACCATTGTCTACTACTACACTACAACCCATGTTGGTTGAATATTTGCTACTTGCGAGTGCTTTTATATATATATATATATATATTTAAAATAAAGCAGTTTAATGCACTAAACTTCTACAGGGCTGAACCACAAAGCCTGTTGTATCAGCCTCAGCTGATCAAGTTCTGCGGATTCACCTTTTCAATAAACATAAAGAACAGGATATAGGCTCCATGTATATTAACCTTACAATTTTACTTTCTTTGTAAAATTGGTTAGGAAAGATTTCCTACTCAAGAATGATCAATTTTTAAAGTAAATTTCACCACTTGGAACATCACTTCGTAGTCAATTGATGAACTTTTGTGTTGCTTTTGACGAATACAGAAACAAAAAAGTTCCAACAAGGTGTTACAATGTATAACACAATCAGTTTCAACTGCAAAACTAAACTGAAGCATAAGAGATCCAGAAAGCAAGATGATAAGGGGCATGTGCCATTGAAGAATGATAGTAGCAAATTGTAACATAAAGGTTTATCTCATGCTAATCATAGTTAAACTGTTAATTCAAGAACAATGTGATTTTCCTTCAATTCTCAATATCCTGGTGCTCCATATTTAGATAGGAGACACACTGGAGCTATCATCAGTCAGCCTCTTTGCCTCATTCTATCCATTTGACACTCTTGTACAATCGATGCCTCACGGATAACCAACTCTTTTGTAGTACGATACAACTTTTTTTGTTCTTCTTTCTTTTTTGGTTGTCGAATTGTTGGATGATGAAAAGAACTGAACTTTAAGTCATGAAGAAATGTTCTCTTCCTTCTGAGACAAGTACCTAAAGAAAAACACAGCATGAAGATCAGATTTTGTTTTTCACTGAAACAAGGCAAGAGGTGATTAATAATGGAACGGGAAAGTTGATCTAGACGGATCTACATGAAATGCGCTCAAAACTTTGGTTAAATGCATAATCTGGACAGGGAACTTGCTACTAACTACAACCAAAAAAGACCCATTACTCAGGTACCAGAACTTGTGAAATATTTTTGGAATTGTTCAAATAGTGTTGTTTCTGCTTAATGTTGATATGGATTGATTCCCTGATTATGCACTCAGTGAATGGAGACACGTACCGTTGATGCTTTATCCAACGTGAGAATTGATAGAGCTGCACTGACTCATTTGAAGCATGGCAAGCAAGAAGAAGATAATTGCGAGGACGGACCATCCATGCAAATCTCATACACAATATTGAATATACACATAACACTGCAACCAAAGAAACGAAAAACAAGAAAATTCAAGAAATGATCTGAAACTGAGACAATCATTTATGCTGGATCAGAAGCAAAGCACAACAGAAGGTGTTGATGTACCTCTGAGCAGTAGCGGATCCAGAATTTAAACGTTGGGTGTGGGGGGGGGGGGGCGGGGGTCGGTTCTAGCTAAGTTAAAAATCTAAGTTCTAAAATATATATCTAATCCTATCTATACTTTTTCCCCACATATGTACATGAGGGCTGAGGCTCGAGTCCGAAGCCGTAGTTTTGGCCAAACCCACAGCTTATATTTGGATCCACCATTACATTTTTCTTTTGCATTCAAAACAAGGATACATCGACCATTTTTCGAGTAGTTTGGACTAAAAAATGCAAAGACTGCTACTATTTCACCTGAAGTCATGTTGCCAGATATTGCATCTGGAGGCTTCTGTGAATCCATCACTCCCTAACACATCAATTCAAGTAAATTTCAGAGACTTCAGTATAAAATACAAAAACTCTATACACAGATAAATTAACGAAGACGATCATCAGGGGTTAGGAACATACAGAAATGACAAATCCCCAGTTGGCCATAGGACCCCAAAAGTGAGTTGTTTTAGGGCCAACAGGACTGTTCAAGAATGCCCTGAAGTAATTCATGATTTTGCCTCTGCATGTATTGAAACAAACTTTAAATACTAACAAAAAACTATTTTAATTCGTAAATCACATTTAAAGTCAATCCCAATCATTTCCAATAAGATAATTATCTCCTTCCATGTGAATTTTTTTTTTCGAATCTTTTCATTTAAAGAACAATCCTTATCCTGGAGTTCTGTTGAGATACCTCAAGTAAAAACAACAAATCAATTTTCCATTTTCTCTTCTATTCAGTACAAAAATAAAGAATCAAATTATCAAGATATTTATTCCTTTTTTTACCTACTTCTTCCTCTACCAACTCCAATCCCCACACCCCAAACAAAGGACGTGACCTAGTGGTGGGTTGAAACCCCTAACATTACAGAAACAAAAGATGATTTCTTCCCATTTATCATCCTAATTTTGATTGACAGAGTTACCTATTACCTTATACGTGTTGCAGGAAGTAGCTGGCAAGCTTAGTGGAGACTCGAACACCACGGTTATCATAAAAATAAAATATATATATATAAAAAACAGTCTATAACAACTCATGTTACAACAAGACCTTACCTGGGATACTGCAATTGGTGATGAAATTGGGCGAATGCAAAATTAAGTTTCAAATTCTGTTTATGAGAAGTGTTGAAACAAAGTATATGAAATACATGTACATACTTTCTTGTTTTTTTCAGAAGAGGAATTGTGCCATTAATAGGAGTAGCAGCAGCTAGGGTTCATTACGAGTTATGAAAGTGGTTAGTTACGTGACCAAATGGAAATTGATTGGATTTGGACAAGTTTGAGAATGTCAGTCATGAATCTCACACTTTAATACTCTCGTGTAGGTATATACTTTAGACCCCATCCTATGCAATGCCACATGTGCACACGACAATTTTTATTTTTTTGGGAACATCTTTTAATTTTGTGAAATTAAATTTATAGGATTATGTGTATATTTAAAAATAGTCTCGTAGAGATGTAATAATAAGAACGGCGTACACTCCATTTCAAACCTCATTTTATGGGATTTTAGTGAGTATTGTTGTTGTTGTTTTAGAAATACTTTATAAACATGAAAAAAATAGTTAAATTAATATGAATATAAATTATATGATTTCTTATTTACTCTAAATTAGACTATTTCGAGTAGTGATATTGTTATAGTCTGTTTGTGTAAAGTGAGAGTGAAATTCCCCTTTGTCAACAACCTCTTATTCGTCAACTACTTGGTACTTAGTCACTCTTCTAAGTGATTATCGAGAGACGTTTCACTTGTGTGATATATTTTGACGAAAGAGAGTTTGGAAATTTGATAGTCTAAAACTAGAGTTGTCAATTCTGCATTGCTTATCTACACGAAGAATATGAACAATGTGTGGTTGTTGAAAGGTGAGAAATATTCACAAGAGTAGTCACGGATCATCTCTTGGATGGTTGTTGAAAGGTGAGAAATATTCATCATCAAGATGAAAAAGGACATGCAGTCATAATTAACCTTGTAAAATACATGTGACAAAATAGTCTTCATTAGAAAAGTGAAATTCATCCCAACGTAAGAGGATGCGGTATAAGAGGAAGCTCGGGTAATACAACAATGATATACTCAGTGTAATACCACAAGTGAGTCTTGAAAAGCTCGGATAGTAGTTTCTAAAACAACTGGTTTTTTCGTCAAGCAATTTGTCTTTGGTGCTTAGTATCTTCTCACAACTCCCCATCCTCAGCCTCATTCATTTAGCTGCAATCTTCATCAATTCCTCTTTCTGCTCTCTTCTTTTCCCCGTTTTATTGGCCAAACTACAAATAACATTATGTAAGATTAAGAACTTTATCTGATTCTGCTATGTGCTGCATTACCTTCTTCAGCAACATATGAAACATGGTTTTTGATAATCATTGCATGCCTTGAAATCTTTGCAGCAACTCATTGAGCAAGTACTGTAAGTGTAACATAGCTGATACAAGTTCATCGATTATTACCAACCTAATATTTAAGGTTCAGATCACGTTCTATTTCAATTACATTTCACACACAATGGCAATGCCATCAGTCAAACCGTTATCGGAATAAGAGCTTCCAAAAACATTCACAAACCTTACAATGTGATGAAATATGCAGAGGCATATATGTACACATACTTATATATAAACTGTTTTTCTGATCTAGTGAATTTTTTGCTTTTTGAGTTCCATAGGTGTAGAGAACATTGAAGTTCAAGACAAAAGTGAGATCGGCACATGTATAAAAATATAAAACGCAACACTAAGAACAGAGGCCAGAAACAAAGGCACAATCTCAACCTACAATTTCTTGCAAAGATGAAAACAACAAAGCACAAACTGCATCCAAACCAGATATGCATATTATAAATTAATAAAAGAAGTAGATCTAGTTCTGAAGCAACAAGAATTCAATGTTTACCTCAAACATACATCTTTATAAACAATATTCTCAAAAGAAACCCTAAAGCAATATCAAATTGCTAAGAACCAATATTACAAAGCTGAAGTTAACCATTTAAAACAGAATTTATAGGGAAAGGCAAGCAGATTTAATGAACTAATATATCAATTAGCAAAGCAAGACATCCACGGTAAATAGCATAACTTGTCTAACCTGCCATCATATCTCCAAGACTCGAACAGAACGGGCACACTGAAGTATAGCTATCTTCAGCAATTGGCAGAGCCGCAGAATAGGGCTACTCTTAGCTGAGTAATTTGAAGCAGGAGTGTAAAAGCATACAAAATAATTATAATATAATCACGTTCGAAATTGGTCAATAACTTTCAAAAGGCTATAGGTCTCAGAATCTGGCCTAGCCCTTCCAAGAATCATTCTTTTAAGAAGATTTGGATCATATACCTTCCCCTTAACATACGCCTTAATTAACGCATTGTACACAAAGGTATACCTAGTATAATTCGCTTTCTTCAGTTCTTCAAACAACTTTTCAGCATTCTCTACATCACCATTATCTGCAAATATTTCAATTATTGAAAGAGTAGTTTCCAACCATGGAGTTGATCTTTTCACCTTTATGCTTGTTTCCATATCCATTCCCAATTGAAGAGTTTTGATGGCCTCCTTAATTAACCCCGCTCTCAAGCAACCAAGAGCAAGATGCCGATAAGTAATGGCATTTGGCTTACACCCACTTTTCTCCATCTCCTTATACAATGCAGTGGCTTTGGTGATAAGTCCATGTCTACAATATACAGCTATCAGCGAATTGAACTGCTCATTTGACTTCAAGGAATTCCTTGATTTCATTGCAGACCACAGCTCTTCAGCTCGACAGAGATCTCCGATCCTACCATATGCTTCGATCACCAGGACATAACTCTTAGACCTAACATGGGAAAGCTCCAGAATGACACCCCATGTCCTCTCTAAATCATTCCGCTTTCCCAGATATCCATAGAGTATGACCAGAATGTCAAATGTAGACCAGTTTTGTCCAGTTGCAGACTTCTCAATAGCTTCAATATAGGTCTCACAAACTGTAAACAATCTAGCCACAGCATGTGCAGTGGCCAATATGCAGTAAGATACCTCATTCGGTTCAACTTTTGCTCTCTTCATATCACCAAACACTTTCAATAGGCCTTCAATATTGTGTTGATTTGCTTCTATCTTGAGCAGAATATTGAAGGTTGAAACATGTGGACTAACCTTATCGGCTTTCATCTGCGTCAAGATTTTAGGTATGAACTTCTTGCGGCTTGGGGAGGAATGGAGAATGATGAGATGATTGAACACCAAATAAGATATGGGATGTCCCAGTTCTCTCATTTTCTTCATATATGCTAGTGAAAGCCTTATCAGTCCTCTGTTCAAGCATCCGAGTATAAGATTGTTGTAGAGCAACTCATTTTGGAACTCAGACGGAATTCGTGAGAATAGGCTTTCAGCTTGTGATATCCCATGAAGCTTAGAAGTGAATTCTACTAAATATGAGTAATCTAGTTCCTTTGGTCTATATGGTCTCTCCCTTATAACCCATTCCATCACCTGCGAAAAGCACAGATATTGCTTAATATCACTACAATTACAAGTGAAGTTCTATATGAGCACCAAATTCTATCTATTTCAATGATAACTGAATCTAACACTAAAACGCTAGTGAATACAGCTAGATTAAGAACCTCAAAGATTGTCAATATCAATTACATATGCTTGATTTGGCATTATGATAGGCAAGACTTGAAAATGAGCTCAACAACATACTAGAGCAAATTCAGTATATATTTTGTGAGAAGGAATAGAGCAAATTCAGTATTTTTTGAGAAGGAATACAACAAATTCAGTATATTGAAAATGCCCAAATAGTTGACATGGAACATACCACTCTGCACCAGTTTTTTACCTGAAACGTGACAGAACAGATCAAGACAAAGTTTTCCTCTTCCCCTAATACCTTCACTACTATTACCCTTAGATATCTTACACAAATATATAAAGTGCACTGTAGGGATATTCTCAGTAGGTTGAATACTTCACATATTTCATAATAGGTAAATGCCCAATATCAAATTTGGCAAGAGAGGATAGAGTAAAAGAACCTCAAGAGCACGCTTGTTGAATTTGAGTTTGCGCAAACGATTGATAGTGTGGAAAATGTCACCTCTATGAATAGGTAGACCATCACCCATCCAGCTTTGGAAAGTGGATCCAATGCACTCTCCTATGGGTACGCTTTCAATTCTTTGACTTAAGTTGTTCCTTGTTGCCACCATTCCCTGATCTACCAACCTTTCTTCCGTTTTTGATTCTGAATTCTCTGAAGTAACATTTGCATCCGATATTTTTGAACAAAAAATGTGACATGAATGAATACTTCGTTTGGACAAAGATATAACAACTGTTTGATGAATTGCACTGGTGATCCTCTGTTTCCGCAAAATGGATATGAAGTTCATTGTTGATATGACAAACAAAACCAACTTTACTCATCAGGACTGCTTAAGGAAAGAATTGTCCTGAAATTATGTATTCAGAACCCCTAGTCCATAGAAACCATAAGAGTGAACCTGCCATGGTTTGATTAATGGAAAAAAATAATTAAACTAATGGCAGTCGCCAAATCAGCAGTCATTTTGGTTTTAAAAACTAGTAAATAATAGTTCTAGCCCTCGGTTTTTAGGATGGATCTTTTACAGATGCATTGGATTTAGACGCAATCAAAACCAAGAGCAAATCCAATCTCGTAAAACTATTATAACAAGTATTGTGCACAGAAAACTACATGATGAAAATATTGCGTATTACACTACCTTAATTTAACTTGCATGCTAATAAAAAATGACATGGAACAATATAAGGACATCAGTGAGCTGGAGCAAAATAGGATTTGGATATGCTGTATCATTTCACAGACATTCTCACACATAACATCTGATCATTTGTTTCTTGTTCTCATAGGCATGTGACAAAATGAATAATTGACTATGATCAGATACAAAAGCAGTGTCATAAAGTTCTAGTCCAACAAAACTAGATGCATAGATACACATAAAGACACCTAAGACCATAAAATAGCTCAGTCTTATTAGAATTTTGTTAAAAATCTTTGACAAGAAAACACATTCTCCCATACGTACTCACATTACATTCCAATTAGGGTTAATTCCAGAACAAGAATTTCCCACAAAATATGAGCTTTAACAATTTTGGATAGTCCAGAAATTAGGATACAACCCAAAAAATCCAATTATCAATAAGCTGCCCAAAAGTGTAATCCTATATATTTACCAGCCCTCTACACCCAAAATACTAAATTTTGCACTCTGGCACAAAATAAATTTCAAGGAGGCTGAAGATGCTAGATCCCATCCCACTTCGAACTTTATGTTTCAAGCACGTTGGCATTTGATTTTAACCATAAAGAGGGAACCCCTGCAAAAAATATGGCTTGCTTCTTTCTTGATGGTTGAACCGAATCAAGCCCAAGGGCAATAGCTGACAGTGATTGTCGTAGCAGGAACTGAAACATCTACATGAAACATTGAAAGGAAAATCAGATTTCAAGGAATACCTCAAGAAATCACCATCTAACCCTGCAACAGTTACAGTCTTTCCATCAAATCAGCAGCATTGCAGCAGAAATCATTAAGGTCCTCAAAGAACTGAGCTTCATCATTGTCGATCACATCCACCTACTAGGAGATAGAAACACACACACTTTACTGAGCTAATAAAAGTTGAAAGTGAGTCGCAGAATCCGTTTTACCTAATAAGTGCTTTTCTAACTAGTAACTACTGCTATGCCAATCCTTTTTTCAGAAAAAGATAACAACTTAAGTTCGACCCTCAATTATGTTTCAGTTCTTCTTCATGCTTTCTCATCAAAGTGACATAGCATAGTGACACATATTGGATCATTTTATCCTAATATGAACATCACTGCACTTTTTCCTTCTCATGAATTAAAGTAGAAAAAGGAACCCTTTAAAATCTCACAGTGCAAAATTTTTTACCATCATGTACTAAAAATTTGATAAATAGATGTTGCAGTAACAGCACCCAAGGGTGTGGTATGTTATCAAGTTACCTGCTAGGTGTTGCTGGTGGGAGTTAACATGTATCCTGTGGAATCAGGCAAGCTGAACTGAACGCCACAGTTAATAAAAAAAAATGTTGCAGTAACAGGAAATTTGCACGACACCCATGAAGTTTAAATCCAGTAGCTAACTAGCATCCCGTCTCTTAACGAAATTGCACGGTAAAATTGAGAAAGTATTTAGAAATAACAACATATCCAGATAAAAGGGAAAATGAAATAACAACAATCAATAATGAGACAATCATCTATTTGGAAATTTAAAGAAGAAACAAATGCAAATAAAAAAGTAAAGGAGCGGGAAAAAAAACGTAAGGCATCTGAGAAGGTATGCCACTAAAATCGCAGAGAAAAACTTACTGTTGGCCGCTGAAATTACTGAAAAAAGATACAGAAAAGGAGTACAGTGATGGAGGAAACGGCTATGGAGGAGAAAGAAGAAAGGAATAGGAACGGTAATTTAGGGGAGAAAAATGACAAAAATGGTCCATATGTTTGAGTTAGATTCAAAATAGTCCCTAAACTATATTCTACATAATTTTGGTGCCACTCAATTAAATTTAATGGAATTCTGAGGGAAGGGGGCGGGGGGGATTTAATGAGAAGTGAGAACTCATATTTGAAAGTTCTTTTTTTGCTATTTTTCGTCTAGTTCTCGAGTGTAATACATATTTTTAATGTGCAATTTATGTTATGTTCGGTGCATTTTAGTATTTAATACTACTGTTTTTTGTGTTTAAATTTTAGGATTGGCGAAGACTTATCTAATGCTTATTTATTTTCCATAGTTATCATTAGGGGTGTACATGGATCGGGTTGGTTCGAATTTTTTACAAACCAAACCAAATCATTTATGTCGGATTATTAAATCTATAAACCAAACCAAATCAATAAAAGTCGGGTTTTTCGATATCAATTTTTCTCGGATTTATCGAGTTTTTCGGATTTTTTCGAATTTCTCGGGGTTTTTATAGTATCTAATAAAAAACACAGAACAATGCTTCTTAAAAAGAGTTCTAATACAAAATATCAACATATAAGATGGAGGCAAAACACTGTTTGAAGTTTTAACTTTATAATATAACTTTATAAGATGTTTTTTTTTGTATATTATTTAGATGGGTTTTTCAAGTCCAAATCTAAATGTAAGAAAGAAAACAAAAATTATGAAAAATTTTAAAAAAATATTTATAAATTACATTTTAATAAATATTTTTATGTATAACATAATTTAAAAGTAGTATATCTATAATCGGGTCGGTTTGAGTTCGGTTTGACTTTTTTTAGTTAAAACCAAATCAATCCTATAATGGTCGGATTTTTTTTCCAAACACCAAACCAAGTAGGGGTGTTCATGGTTCGGTTTGGGTCGGTTATTGATTAAAACAATAACCAAACCAATTTAATTGGTTATTAAATGTCTAAATCCATAACCAAATCAAGTAAAATAATAACCACGGGTTTGGTTATTGTCGGTTTGTTTCGGTTATTCGATTTATGACTAGCCGAGACAATTCAAATATTCTCTCTCTACATTTTTCAAATTCTTACGAAGCTTTTTTTTTCTCACGGCCCACAGAGGTTCGAAACAAAAAAAGGAAACAACTTAAACATTCTAAACAAAAAAAAAACAACTTAAAATCAATTTAAAATTTGAAAAACTTCTTATAAACCTTCTCAAAATTTGACAATCTTGTACTTGGGGTTGAGGAGCTGAGGTTGCTTTTGAGCATTCACTGTTAGTTAGTCTATGACTGTGAGTCTGTGATTTTGTGAGAAACCAACGTGAAAGGAACAGAAATGTAAAAGAAAAATAGATACTAGGGTTTTAAAGTTTTAACTTTTACCTTATGTTGCTGCCTGTTGCTTAAGTGCTTAGTGCTTATTAGGAATTTAGGGTTTAGAATTGAGGATTTAGAATTAGGCTTGAGAGTTAGGGTAATGGGCTTGGATTGTTGGACTTGGACTGCTGTTTAGTATTTATTAGAATTTATAATTGGGCTTGAGAGTTGGGCTTGGATTGTTGGGCCTTAAAAATAAGTAGATTAATATTAAATTAATAATTAAAAGGTATAAAATATCTTTAATTATTTATGAAAAACTAATATTATACATATAAATAATTATAAATTTTATGTATATAATTATCGGTTTGGTTCGATTATTTTTTTCTATAACCATAATCAAACCAAATATTATCGGTTATTCAAATTTAAAACCAAACCAAACCAAACCAAATGTCAGTTTTTTTATTTGATTTGGTTAAATTTTCGGTTTGGTTTTGGTTTTAACCAAAACTGTGAACAATCCTAAAGTCAAGTCAAACCAAACCACTAGTCGGTTTTTTTTTCCGGTTTGGTTCGATTTGTCGGTTTGGTGCGGTTTATCGGTTTGCCCTGTACAGCCTTAGTTACCATAAAATCTAGGGAAAACTAAGTCCATGTCTATAATAGCAAAATAATTACAAACAAATATTTTTTTACAATTCATACCCCCCAAAGCATGAGATTCGCGAGCAAAATACCGTCGCAGTATCAATATACTGACATGGTATCATTGAAGCTGCTTCAGTCCTTAATGATACCACCATAGTATATCTATATACTGTCATGGTATCATTGATGTCAACTTCAATCATTCACCTACATCTCCATGAAACCATCATATACTAGCATGGTATCATTAAGGATCGTTTCATATGATTAATAACACTCCTCAAATCATGCACGATACCATCGCAGTATGTGAATGAATATCAATGATGTCATCACATAATATCATATATAATAACATGGTAACATATATATACAGATACAGTGATGGTATCATAAAGATTTTCCTAAGTCATTCAATATTATATGAATGATACTACCACAGTATATTCGTATATTATAATGATATTAAAAATCCTTAATGAGACACTTTTAAAATCAACAATGATACCATAAGAATATATTGATACATTATCGGTATCATATAGGATTGAACTCTTTTTTAAAAATATAAAAATAAAATAATTAAGAGAAAATTATTAAAATCACAATCTTATTTATTAAACTAATTAGTAAATATATTCTTCGTGATACTCCTTCGGTATGTTGATACCATATCGACATCATATAAGACTGAGCTTAATCCTGTGATACTACATCGGTTAATGATACCCTATCGGTATCACATAGGGTGAATGCTACATCAGCATGCGAATTTAAAAATAATTAAAGAGGTACAGTGGTAATTAATTTGACCAAAGGGGTATATAAAAAAATTATTTAGGAAAGGGGTATGAAATGATAAATAGCTTGTTTAAAGGATCCATTTTGTATAATTTTTCTTAAAATCTAATTGGCAGAATTATAAAATATTTGACGGAGATTTTTTTTAAAAAGTTCACTTTTGACAAATCAAATTGTTCAGAGCATACTTTAGGGACTATTTTGAGTCTAACCCCGAAACACAAGGGATCGTCTGTCTTTTTCTCTAGCGCTTTTGTTAGTGAGGGTATTGTTGAAATTATAAAAAATTAAAAGGGATAAAAAGGTAAATAATTCATAATTAGAGTAAAATAAATTATTACGATTGTTATTAAGCATGAGCTAAATCATGTCATTGATTTATCAATCTCCAGCTCTCAAGGGCAAAGCAAAGACAGCAACTTTCATTGCAGCACATGAAGATGCTTTGGCCAAAGGAAGTACATAAAATAGTGTTTACTCGGCTTTAACACAGGAACTACAATAAAATGATCAAAACCCTGTTTCAAAAATGATTGCTTAGCTTAGAAAACGAAAAAAGAAGAGGGGAAAATGCAGAAAAATGATAAAGTCAGGCCATCTTCTAACACCAAATTAACAAGTTCCTTTTCCGCTGGTACTGGAACAGGCGAGGCTACAGTCAAGGTAATAACATAAGTGACCGCCCTTTCAATCCTTCTTCATGAGCAAACTAAGTAAAGGGTAAACTTCTACATAACCATCCCACCATCGATGGTCAAAACCTGTAAAGGAGATAAATATATTCTTAATCAACCCATATTTTAACGAGGTAGCAAGAGAAGCTTCGGATAAAAGACAGAAGAAACCACATAACATGGAAGTACCTGTCCAGTAATATAGCTGGCTGCGGGATTGAGTGCCAGGAATTCTACTAGTCCAGCAACATCTTCAGGTTGACCATAGCGTCCTGTATTATGTGAAACCAAAGTTAGTCCATATAGCTACTGCTTACAGGAAGTCTATTAAGCTTTAAATTGTAAGATATAGGTATGAACCATATTTCCTAAAAATTTAAATTGAATAGTAGTCACTTTCAATAGTTTAATAAATGAATCTTTTATATATAGCAAGTACAAAGGTTTTGAAATGTTGGATGCAAGTTGAAGAAGAGGAAATCTACCTTCTATCAAGATTCAAGCTCAGTTGATGTTTTTCAGTTCAGATTTAGTTTTATTCGTTTTATAGAGCCAAAATTTTCTATTGATGCACATGAAATCTGGTTATTGCATCTGACGTTGTATTATTCGACTTGTTCTAATCTTAGAATGACCTTTTCGTCATCTTAGATGTGCAGGGAACTCGTCATTATATTGAGATATAAATGCCACAAACACTTAAGAAGACATCTGCTCTTACCTAACGGAATACTTTGCAAAAGTTTCTTTTCAATGTCTTCACTTAGCTGGGCAGTCATATCAGATGCAATAAATCCAGGGGCAACAGCATTAACCTGTCGAAAGATAAAATTCAGCATAAATAACCTAATTATGAGCCATAAGAAGTCATTATATCACCAACGGAAAAAAAAGAGAGACAACTCATTAGTTTGTCCTCATCAGAAATAGTTCCTCAATAATATGCTTAACAAAATCCTTCATAACTAGCATTAGCATAAATAAGCCAAGTGATACAAGGGAATGACTAGGAGCACTTACAGTAATATTCCTGCTGGCATATTCTTTTGCAACACTCTTGGTTAAGCCAATGACTCCTGCCTTAGCAGCACTATAGTTGGCTTGTCCGGCATTGCCAACTAAACCAACAACAGAAGATATGTTGATGATTCTTCCCTGCAAAGTGTAGACCATTCCTAAATATAAATTCTGGAGTATAGAAGGAACAATATAAAAATGCATTGCATTGCTTTGATCTTAGTGATCAATTTTTTTAGGACCAGAATATATCACTAGATAAACATGATAGCAATAGTTTCATTAGTTGGCATCTGGCACAACCTGGCTATCTTAACGTACTCAAGGATCACTCAATTTGTTTCTTGTTTTGTATGAATAACTGGTTCAAATTGATTGAAAAGGTAACTGTCAGCAATATAGCAGTGACAGAATCAAAGAAAATTACACCAACAACTGAAATCCATGTAAAGGAATAGCTGGAAACAGATTCTGAGTCACATAAAAACCAATTTCCAACACAACATCCAAATTCTGAAGCTGAAATCAGTCAACTTATGATGCTTCTAACAAGAGAGGAAATTAATTGACGTGACAATTTTACTGTAGCATTATATTATCTTTTAATGCTGGGTGGGAATAAGGTTATAAGGCATCTCCCTTCAACTAATGTATCATTATCTTCTCTGTCCATTTTCCTTCAGTCCAGATAGGAAGTATTTTGCCCATGACCTGTGGAATCAATGTAGTGCAAGTATCACACATTGCAAGCCTGACGTTGTGTTTCCAATTCCTTTTTTATTTCTACTTTGACTAGAATGCAATAACAAGAAACCAGGAACGGCAAATATAGTTTTGGTTATTCTACCCAAAGGCTAGGGATGACCACTGCCCCACATGGTTGTTCTAGTGATATTTCTGCCGTATATGAAGTTTTGGAAAAGGTTAATGTGGACGAGCTCAATGACCACCATGTGGTGTAGTCATTGTTTATAACTGCTGTAGAGTGCATAGAGCTAAGCCCCTCATTACCTGCGAGGGATCTCTTCGGTAAATAAACAAATGTACTTCCCTTTATGCAACAGTTTCTGAAAACTTGAACCTTTCCAGACAAATAATATTATGACTGAAGTGCAAGAGGTAGATGGACAAATTCACCTTTTTCTTTTTCATCATGATTTTAGCTGCAGCCTGCAACAAGAAGAAAGATCCTTCATAAGAACCTTATCTTAGAGATTACATACAGGTTTTGGGGGGAGGGATTGGGGGAGACATCCAAACTACCAATTGAAACACAGCTAGTGTATAGACCTGCGTGCAGAGAAAAACTCCTGTAAGATTCAACTCAATAACCTCCTGCCACTGAGACTTCTTCATTCTCATCAACAAGGTATCACGCGTGATACCTGAAAAGAAGAATAAGAGAATTACTGACTGGGAATTCTAATAAAACTTGATGCAAAACAGGATGACTGTTGCTAGCCTGCATTAAAAAGATTGTTCTACTTGTATATTTGGGTTATGTTTCCCTCCAACTAGAAAGTTGCACAGATTTTTTTGGATGCTTAATGCAACAGCACAAATGTTAACTTGTTGGTATTATCTTGGTGAAAAATTAATTAAATGATCTTTTTGACTTGTCCCCACAAAAAAAGGTGGTAGCTAACCTGCATTATTGATCAAGATATCAACTGTTCCCCATCGATCAACCACCTGCAGGTGTTATACTTATGAGGTGCAATTCAGCTGGCAACTACTGTGATAACATCAACCATTTACTAATATTACTAACAAAAGAGAGAGCTCACAGTTTTCATCATGGATTCTACATCTTCTTCTTTCGAAACGTCGCCTCCAAAAGCCAAGGCTTCGCCTCCACATGCTTCAATCTACAAAATATGACTTCTTGAGAGACAGCCTAAAACATGAACCTTATAACTTGTTCCCACACCCAAGAATGAATGGCTGCATGTTGAAGTACTGGTTAAGTAGTCAACGAGAGTTTCAAATCTAACAGCAATCAAACAATCGATCGAAGTGTTTATCAAATGAGTGTCAGACATTTTCTATCAAGCCTTCTAGCTTATGAGATATCTTTCTTTGGCACAGGTAAGGACTATGAGAATAAGTTCTTTATCTTTGACTGAGTAGAATAAGAGCAGGTTGTGCTCATTTACAAGACTGAGATAAAACTAAAGCAATCTATGATTGTTGACGGTTTGGGATGGAAGTTATTAGTGAAACCATACACAAAGTCTGAACCTAATTTTACACTTCTTGATAGAAAAGGATTAGCCAAGAAAAGAAAACATAAATATAAGCCATATAACTTCAGCTAGCCATTATCATATATATTCACGACTTTATCAACCTCCCACGGAATAGTATTACCAGCAAAGATAAATTCCTTTTTTTTTATGGTTTCAGCACAAGTAATCAGATCAGTAGCTAACTGCTATCTTATCAGAAAAATTCTAACAAAGAGCAGAGAGCAGAATCAGCTTTCCATGTTTGACTAGTTCTTGGAATCAGAGAGGAAGACCTAGACTATCTATAAAAATAGAATAAAATTAAAATAAAAAAGCCACACCGTGATGTATTATTCGTTGAACCTCGTTGTCTTCACCCTATATTTTTCTGGCACACCATGACCACACCTCAGGACATTATTTTCTTGCTTCATGGCACCAAACCAGTACAAGAATGAGGAAGAGCTTAATTTGTCTCTAATAAGATGGAAGGATCAGAATCTAAAACTTTTATACTATGATGGAGGTGATTTATGTTGCTTGCATAGCAGTTTAAGTAATATTAGAGTGCTCCCAGTGTAGAAGAAGGTGTAAAACATCCCGCTCTTCTAACTTAACATCAAATCTTTCACAATACTTGGCATTGCCCAAGGAGTCCGAAACCACTTAAACATATCCCACCATAATCTCATGGAGTCATAGTAAGTCCCCAATGTAGAAGAAGGTGGTCCACATCCTCACCCGCCTTCTTGCACATGTAACACCAACTGATGCAGACAACCTTCCACTTTCTAAGATTTTCCGCTGTCAATTCACCCCTCCAGTGGCTACTCAAGTGAAAAAAACACTCCTTCACAAACTTGTAGTTTTAGTATGTAATAAAGCCCTCTTTAACAATATGAAGATCATATTTCACCAAGTGTTTTCACAATTGAAGATATGCATTAAGCAAACAAGAAGGCCAACAGCTGAGGGATAAGATTTAAGGTCTTGAAAGAGGAGCTCCCACTCGAGAACTTCAAAATTTCGCTTTGGTGTAGCTGACTGATATCACTTGCTTCTATCAGTTAAGTTTCAGTTGCTAAATAGACCAAAGGAAAAAAACCAACAGTATAATATGTCAGAGTCCAGATCTTCTTGATGAAGAAAAACTCTATCTCCCTCTCATAAACTGGGAAATAAAAGTGTTAGTTGAAGATTATTTTGACATATTTGGAATTTGCATCATATACATCTTAAAAAGATATGTCAAAAGGTTGGTCAAATTTTGATAACCATTTTCATTTAATATTATATTATTACACAGTTTCTAAGTTAACTTTCCCCTAAGCTAACTTTCCTTTTATAACCGAGAAATCCCAGCACCCCACGTGAGTTAACTGGCCCAACCCACTTGGCCCACAGGCGCAAAGTTCAGGGGAGTATCAGCCTGCCCATCTACCCTTCTCCCACTTAAATCCCACGTTTTTATGACAGTGGTCTAACGAAACCTGGGGATGTATGGACCCACCACTCTCAACAAAATAATGTTAGTTGGTTGGATGACTAAAATATAACGATAAAACAAATTTAGACTAACTAAAGGGAACTTTATGTAATATACCTTAGAGCTATTTTAAATTTGGAATGTCCCCTAAAAGTTGACAATTTGAAAGGACAATATAATTTACGCAGCAAAAGTAAAAGAAAAATAAGAAATCACATGGAAGATGGAATATTCTGCAAGGTACAGATACTCTTCCAAACACAAGACTGAAGTTAGAGATACAGTTCATTTTTCAAGTAATAAAAATGAAATTTTCAGTTGGGAATGGAAGTATCAGGGATAGTAATCTATACCAAAAACTATACTAAATTATTACTAAAAAAGGGAACACATACCTCTTTGGAAACTTCTTCTGCCTCCTTTGAAGATCTCGCATAGTTCACTAGGACCTGCCAACAACATTGAACTTTATATCAAGCAGGTATGGAAAAAACTTATAAATTGATGAATAGCAATGCCTGTGTATCCACCTATGTCAGCTTAAGAGCATTATTGGAAGTTTTCGAAAGAACATAAATCGACGGAATCCACATTTTTGGAATGCCTGACTTCACGTAGTAAACACTAAGCTAAATAAGAAGAAGATGTGGAGGAGGAGGAGGACCCGCTTCACTTTCTACTCTGTCCCGTACAAGCTTCTGCTTATTAATGGCAATTTAACCCAAAAACAATATAGAGTAACACAAACTAGTATTTGTTTTACACTTTATGTGACACCTTTTGGGGTAACTAAATTATTTTTTGCACATTTGAAACTATCCTTTTAAAGCCTTCTATTCTCAATTAAAATTATCCATTTAAACATTTTACCTTAAGATGATACACAGAGCAAAGAAAGTCATTGTCAAGGGACAGAGAGAGTACTTCTCATTGTTTCACTTTTAAACCATGGCCAACGGAAATACAACTTGAGCAACTACCATAGCACCTTAAAGCTGATGGTGTTTTACAGTGAAACCACATAGGTCGCCAACACCATAGCATACAAACGAAGAGTGAAATTAGATAATTCTAGTAATACACATTCAAATGAACAAGTTTTCTGGTTTCCCGGGGCTTTGGTTCAATGGCAAAGGTAGTAGAGGATGTGTGGTAGGCAAGTGTCACGAGTTCCAAACCTAGCTGTTGAACTAACTCAGGCATTTAAGTGGAGGAGGGTAGAAGCACGAGCCTATTATCGACCAAGTTCCAAATCTGAAACGCAATTTTGCTTAAGAAAAAATTCTCTGGTATTTTCTGGCAGTTAACACTCCTGTGTTATCTAGTTACAGTTGGAAGGTAAAGAATCTCAAAACCAAAAGGTTTCCATATTTGAAAAAATGGAACACAATGCTTACCTTACAACCAGCCTTTCCCAAAGCCAAAGCAATTGCCTTCCCGATTCCTCTAGAAGCTCCCGTGACAATAACAACGGGAGCTTCAACTTTTGCAGCAGCTTCAACTCCAGCTTGTTCAGTGGTTGCCACCTGAGCTCTCACACCTGCTCATATCAAAATCTCATTATACATCTATACAACTGATTACAAACAGAGGAACATATATAGAACCACATAAGAAAAACACATAAAATAAGGCGAAGGGGATTGGACTCCAGAATTTAGAGTCAAATGGTTCAAAGTGAGTGTGCTATTGTATTTATTTATCACTCCCTCCACTTTTACTTGACACATTTACTTTTCGAGAGTCAATTTGACTAATTTTTAGAGATAAATTGAATTAGATTAATTCAATATTTTAAAACTAAAATCCAGATATTCAAAAACTACAGAAAAATACTATAAGTTGCCTTGTTGCAATTTTCTTATATTAAAAAAAAGATCAAAATCCATGTAGTTCGACTCTCGAAGCAAATGAACAGAGAGACTATCAGGCAAAATGTCAACATACATTTCTCTGAAAAAGAATTGGACTCGGGATTTAGAATCAATGAATTCTATATCTATTATATGTATATTTCTTTCAGAAATGGAAAGCAGTGATCTGAGAAGGATTTAGATCCGTCTCTACTAAGAAGTGGAAGGTACCTGAAGATGCGGAAGAAGACCAGCGGCTCTGCAAGGGAAATGATGGCTGAATAGGAGAAGACGGAGGGCGGAGATGTGAGAACTGGCGACGGACGGAGGAGTTTGCCGCGGCGACTGAGCGGAATTTGGAGGTGGTGGCGACGGAATTGAAGGCGAGAGTGGCCATTGAACGGAGTAAAGTGGCCAGGTGTGTAAATAGATCAGTAGTGGGTGCAGATTTAGAGTGGAGCGTCTTTATTATTGTAAAAGTTGCGATGAAATCAAGGTGCCAGCCTCCTTAGTCGTTCGTTTCAAACAAGAGAAGAAGAAAAAGTAATTTGGGTACAAATATAGTGAAGTGAAATGATTACTTGTTAATTTAGCCTATTAGGTAAGGGTTTGGTGTGTGACTTGTTTTGATTTTTTGATGGGTGTCATTACTGATACATGTATAATTAATTGATATATCACTCCCTCCATCTATATTTACTTATCTATTATATTAAAAATAAATATTTAATAATATTTATTCAATTTATGAAATCAAGAAATAATTTATACTTAATTTCTAATTTATTCTTATCATTAATTAGTAATCGTTTTTCTATTACATTTTTTAACACATTATATTTATTATATTCAAAAAATAATATGGTAAAATTATTCTTCTATTTATAATTTCTTAAGAATTATACAAAATCAATGATGGACAAATAAAAATAGACGAAGGGAGTAATTATTACTTATACCATAATATTTACATAACTCTAATCAACATTTATAACAAATGACTAGTTTAGAAGATTTTAGTCACCAATATAGTTGAAAACTATCCAAAATTGTGAAGTTATTAGAGAACTTGTTCACATTTGGGGTGTGTTTGGTAGGGAAGTTTTCCCCCCAAAAAAAAAGTTAAATCATATTTGCTTGGTTAAAAAAAGCAATTAAGAAAAAAAAATTAGTTAAAAATCAAGAAGATAACTTGCCTAGTGCACCTGGGGAGAAAGTATATTCTTGAAATACAAAAAAAACTTATTTTTCATTAGAATTTAAAAATACTTCTTTTCGTGTCAAACCCGTTTTGGTATCAAATTTAGAAGACAAATTTAAACCAATTTTGAAGCTTAAAGGATCATTTATTTATGTTGAGAACTTACAAAAAAAAGACTTTGCAGCTACAACTATTAAGTACTACTAAGCTCTTTCTTAGATAGAATAATTATACCAGAATATAGAATGGACCTTCTAAACATTAAAAGGTACTCATTTCAAGATGAAAGTTTTCTCCTTTGTATTCCTCTTCAACTAATAGTTATTGCAAGTTTACACAGTACAAATTTATGGATCAGAAAGTTTTAAAAGTTTTACCTGCTTATTTTTTAAAAACAAAGTAATTCAAAGGTCATCCATCACTTTGAGACCGATACTTTTTTATTTCATCACAAAAACTTTTATAAAAGTTGGATATTGGTTAACCATTCGAGTCCTCTATGATTGGAACATGCTTCAAGCATAATAGGAGTAGGAATAACTATTTTAGCTCTCACAAATGTTGGAATTAATTAATCATGGGTAAGAATTTTTTTTTTATAAAAATAAATCATGGAGATTAAAAGAGTAATATCTAAGGATTTAAGTGTCCAAAACAATTTGTTTCCTGTTCTCTTTCTATCTGAATGAGGGAAAATGATGTTTGTCCATCTAAAAGTCGTCCACCAAAAAAAATGAATCACTTTCGATTTCTATATTCCTCACCCCATTTGTCATACACCATTCCACGACTATTTTCAAAGCCATAGTTTCTGCATAAATATTGATCTTTATTTCCACAGGGGTGATATATGCTATACTTAATCTTCCAGACTTGTCTATGATAGTGGCACCTTCCACCACCACATTGCCCTGGATTGTCTTTCGAACATCGATGTGTGTTTAGTTTCATCCATCCCGCCTCAGGCTAGCAACTTCACTGCTACAATAGTTGTACTAATCTTGGCCTTCTCCATAAGATCGATAAAGTGGATCCATTTCATTTAAGGAGGGATATCGAGGAGTTATTTGTGAGCAATGATGTTGATTTGTTGGGTGACTTTCAAGATGATTCTGGTAGAAGACATCTTCATCCCTTCAAATATGCATTTACATCTTGCTTTTCAAATCAGTTAAATAATAATTTCAGGCATAACTTGTAAAGTTAGTTTGTGAATAGAGTTGTGATCCCTTTTCATCCGCCAGGTAATCAATCTTTGTAAGACTTTCTTGATCTATTACAATACCAAAAATTTGATTGAAATATTTATAAACGGTTTTCCCAATAAGACTATTCATCAATAAATGTGTAACACCCCTCAAAATTTTCCTAAGATTCGGGCCTTCTTTGCATACGTGGGGGGGCCCATCGTATTTATTTCGAAATATGTGCTTGAGTTGAGATGAGTCCCTGGTAAATTTAAGAGCGTTGGAGGTGATGTGGGGTCATTGAGGGCCTCTAGGACCGAGCTAAGTCCAAAATATCCGTCGTGGCTAAGTTTAGGACGAGTTCATGTAAGGGTCAACTTTTAACGACCCTATCTTTCGAAAGACGTCAATCCGGGTGGACCACGACCTATCAAAATAAAGGTCGTCGAATCTTCTTTCCAACGCCACCAAGAACGTAAATTTTGGAGTTCGGAGTCAAAAGATATGACGATCCGAAGACGAACTAGCACGACAGGGATTTCATTTTGGCCTGGGTTACAACTGCTGGGGAAATGGCCTTGGCGCTGTAAGGGCGCGACGCGCCACTATCGCGCCAGAAACATGCCTCAATAGTTTGGTCCTTGGCACGACGCGCCACTAAAAGTGTGCAGGGTTTTTCAGGCCAAATTCCCAGAATTTAGGACAATAGGTTTGGCGTTGTAAGGGCGCGACGCGCCACTATCGCGCCAGAAACATGTCTCAGTAGTTTGGTCCCTGGCGCGACGCGCCACTAAAAATTGTGCAGGTTTTAGGCGTAATTGGCCTTGGCGCTGTAAGGGCGCGACGCGCCACTATCGCGCCAAGGGCATTTTTGCCTAATTTTCAGAATTTGGAGAAAGGGCAATTTGGGAAATTTCCCAAATTTATATATACACAATCCTTGTGTATTTTGGGATCATTTTCTTCAGCCCCTCCCTCTCTCTAAAAGCCCTAGTTTCTCTCTCTACTCTTCTTCTCCACTTCTAACCAAAAAGGAGTCCAAGAAGCTTCAAGATTAGAGTCCTCCATTGAAGACCCAACCTCAAGGTTTTCTCCAAGTCTTCACTAAGGTATGTAAGGCTATCCAAAACATGGGTTGAGTCCACCCATGTGCCCTATTCTTGTTTTGAGGCTAGATATCCATGAAAATGGAGTTTCTTGGTATGGTACATGTTTGAATGAGTATTGTTCCCATCTTATTTAATTATTTATGTATTAATGTTGTTGAGCTAAGAGGTTCCTAAAATGAGCCCTTATGTGGGTATGAGATGATGAAGAAATGAGTTGCTAAATATGTTTTATTGGTCTTCTTAATTATGTAGACTTGATAAAGTATACTATTTTCTTAAACATGTTGCTTATTATAAAAATGTCGATTTGAAGTCTTGAGGATGTGATGAGTCACAAGGATTTTCTCAAATGGATGGAGGTAATGATTGATTATATCTAGATGATGTTATATAGGTGCATTTAAAACTTCCTTGAACATATGATTGAGATTGAGCATTGAGATTGAGATTTGATTGTGATAGAGTTGATTAGTTGACAAGGTTGTAATGAGACTTGTTGATATGAGTTGATTGAGTTAATTTGATGGAGTTTTATGAGCATTGAGTCTTGGGAGGAGTATCGAGCACCGAATTGGGCAAGAGTATAGTCCATACTCAAACCCAATACCTGTGTTGCCAAACGTAGGGGGGATTGAACCGTTAAAGTCGGATGCTTCCCCGAGAGCTTTTGTCCTGACATTATAGGACCTGGTTGGATTGGATCCATGAGTGTTCGTCGTTCATGCCCTGGCAAGGTATGAATGGGCGTGGCAACGACGTCGTTTCGTTGTACCTTCACTGGCTCGTAAGTGTTGATTGTCGGTTAAGAGAAACTCCCAAATATGTTTTGATAGTAATCTGAGTCAAATTGAGTTGAATTGTATATGATTGGTCCAGTCTAAATCATATTCTTGTTTGGACTTGGGACATTTGATTGAGTTGTCATTCCTTTTGAGTTGAGCTCCCGAGTTGATTTATTCTTCCTTGATGTTCGTTGTATTCGGCCATTTTACATACTCGTACATTCCATGTACTGACGCCATTTGGCCTGCATCGTTTCATGATGCAGAGACAGATACTAGAGATCATCAATCGGCGCTCCGTTGAAGATCCACATACACTTCCAGCCAGTCGGTGAGTCCTCCTAGTTTCCGGAGGATATTGGGCCTTCTTGTACAGTTTTGATTGTCTTTTCTTTATTCAGATTGTCGGTAGCCATGGGCTTGTCATTGACACCTTTTAAACTTGAATAGAGGCTTCATAGACTGGAGTGTGGGAGGTCGAGCAGTCATTTTGAGGAGTCCTATTTTGATTATCTTCTTTGATTGTAAATGTTTGGCCTTCGGCCCTTATGTTATGAGACGTAATTTCCTTAATTGAGTTTCCGCTAAGAGAATGTGCTTGAATGAATGAATGACTGTACCAAGTGGTTCGCTCGGAGGTCAGAAATGGCCTTCGGGTGCCGGTTACGTCTAGGGTACCCTCCCGGGGCGTGACAAAATGCTCTTCATCTGGGAAGAGGAAACTATACAACAATCACATTTAGGAGCTAAACCAAGATTAAATATACCTCTATTGGAGTCCACCACAATTTTGTATCTCAACACTTTCCAAATAGAAAAAGGCCATATCATATTATTAATTTCAGACAAATTGTGCTTATTCCTAATAAAGTTTCAAGCCGAATTACTACTGAATCTCCTATCTATGTTAGTCGTCCAAATAGGCTGGTCATCTAGACTAGGATAGTGAATAGTAATTCTTAAAATATGATAAGGAAGTTGTTTAGAGAGAATACTAATATTCCATTGGCCATTAGTGATGTAATTAGCAACTTTGGGTTTAATAGAAGTGGAAGCATGAATATAGATAGAGAGTCTACCCATACCTGATATGTATTTTCTACGCCTTGACTATTATTTCATGTTACAATGGATTTCAACACATATATCAGTTCTCAAAAGTTTTATATACTACTTCCACACCATCTTTGAGATACTAAGATTTCTTGATTAGTGGGATATAGAGAACAAAACTACTCAACTTCAAGTCGATGATGCAATTCAAGCTTGAAAACAACAAAAACAAAAGTCTGATTCAGTTGAGGAATCAACAGGGGACATGGTGAATATTATTGTACATAAAAGGGTGTAAAACACAAACTCTCCTTGAATTATCAACCATTCACTTACTTGACATGCTTCAATTGATGGTAAAAAATTTACCACTAGGGTACGTTCATTTTCTAATTCAATTTTTTCATATTCAATTGGTCAAAATTTTGAAAAATAATTCTTTGAAAATGACTTCTCTGGTGAAAGGAGAAAAGACAAACGATTGTGTTCTCCCAACTTCCAACACACCTCATATTTACCCTCTCAACCCCTTAGCCCCTACCCTCTACCTCTACCTTTCATGATATTTCTCTTATATTTTTTTGCTTACGTATCTACATTTTCCTCCCTACCAAATATACCCTAATGCATCTCTACTTGACTGCTGATTTTGGTTAAGGAGTCAGGTGGAAGACAAATCAACGAAGTAAACTACTCCTGTATCTATCTAGTCCTTTTAATACGAGAGGGGGTATATGTACTTCATTTTCAATCACTACTCCCATCATCAAATATATCTCCTTGATTTCTTTCTACATGAGCACAACCAGAACACTAGCTAGAAATTTGTTTGTTTTTGCTCTTTTGCTTTGCAAGGTGGAATCCTTCCTCCCATTGCAGATTCCATAGCAACAAACGAAAATTGACAAAGAGAAAGTGAAGGGGCAAACTTTATCGACAATACGATTAGTGATGCACTGTTTTTCTTGATCTCACTTTCATCAAGCACCAGGCTGTGTGACACCGTCGTACCACTTTATAACTGGCTTTTTGAAGGCATGGAAAGGCACCTGACAAGCCCTTTATTACATACAGTTGGCCCAGTACCAACCAATTCCTCCAATCCACAACCTAATTCCTTTTTGTTTTTTATCGTCTTTTTTGTGGTCGGTTTTGTTGGGGGAGGGAAGAGGGGGACAGTGAGAAAGATAAGTGCGTGTCTAACGTTATTATACATTGATAGCAAGACAAAACAACATATCCAGAGTTTTGCAGACACATTTGAAAATTGGGGAAAACCACAATCCAACAAAAGACCCCAAATGAAAATTCAATAGTAAACAGACAGCCACCTTCAAACTCGTCAAACAGCTTCTCGTATTACTTTATTTTAAACTGCTTTTTTCCTCTTCTAAATATGCTTAGCAAGCGTCACCTCATGCTCGAAACTTCCACTTCACTGGACTGATGCCATGTGCTTAATCAAGTCCACCACTCGTGTGCTGCACTCCCAGCAAGAAAAAACATTAGCAGCAGACAACAAACCATTAAATGCTGCCTAACATGGTTATTGTAAAGGAGAATAAGATCCCATGCAATAATACAATTTACAGCAGCTCTAAATTTAAAGGCCTGTGAATTTTTAAGATTTACCTGTAGCCCATTTCGTTGTCATACCAAGAAACAAGCTTCACAAAGCTCTTGCTCAAAGCAATTCCAGCCTTTGCGTCAAAGATACTTGATCTGCAAGTTATTTTCATATAAATTACAATCCATCAAATTTAACACTTCAGTTCTCTAGTCTGGTTCATGCTGGGTCAGTATAAGGGGAATTTACAAGAGAAATACTTCAGCTGAGGTCACGAAAAATGCATTACGCAGAAGCAATTGACATCTGTTGTTTTGAGCGAGGAAAAACCATTCATCATCTTCATTCAGACACATAATAGGGAACAAAACTTTGAAAATCCATCCTCACCTGTTGTCCCCAACAAAGTCTGTAGATACCACATCATCTTCAGTGTAACCTAGAATTCCCTTTAATTTTCCTTCAGACTCCTCCCTGATGAAATGCCATTGCAAAAACAAAAAGGAAATTAATATAAACGAGATGGCAACCATAAATACAAGACGAGTAGGAGCCACAAGGCCTTTTCTACTGGCCTAACCCCAGCACTATTGCTCTTTTTTCGCATGAATTATAAATCTATGGAGGCGGATAAATCTATGGAGGCGGACGTGCAGTATATACTTGCCAGAATTGTATGAAGCACACAAGTTTTTTGTATTTTTTTTTAACAGGTAAGTGGGATGGTAACAGAGTAAGGTACACAATCCTACTTGATAGCGGCCTTGATTTCATCATAGGTAGCTTCTTTCTCCAACCTCACTGTGAGATCAACCACAGAGACATCGACGGTTGGAACTCGGAAAGACATTCCTGTTAACTTTCCATTCAATGATGGTAGCACCTTTCCAACAGCCTTAGCAGCTCCAGTGCTGCTGGGGATAATGTTGAATGATGCAGCTCTTCCTCCCCTCCAGTCCTTAGCTGATGGTCCATCAACGGTTTTCTGGGTGGCTGAGTTATAAGAATAAGAACTACTTAGTACACAAGCTACAGAAGCTGTATTAACTTCTAACATATAAAGCAATACTTACCGGTTATGGAGTGAACTGTAGTCATAAGACCCTCAACAATTCCAAACCTGTCATGAATAACCTGAAAAGTCACGCCAGAAATTGAGAAATCATTTAAATATCACATATAGGCTCAAATATTAAAATGAAGAGCAGGGCAAGAAACAAAAAGAGAACCTTTGCCAAAGGAGCAAGGCAATTAGTAGTACAGCTAGCATTAGAAACGACGTTGAGGTCTGGCTTGTATTCCTTCTCATTGACACCAACAACAAACATAGGAGCATCCTTGCTAGGAGCAGAAATGATTACTTTCTTAGCACCACCCTGGTGATAACAACAACCAAAAAATTAAGCAGGTACTTAACACCAACTAACCAATGCCGGAACTCAAGCTAGATGTGCAAAGAAATATGTGATACCATATTAACCCAAGCATTCAACAGTTATATATCATAGCATTAGCATCAATTTGCACTAAAAAAGCTTATAGAGCTAATACAAACAATGTAATACACCTAGACTCGATGTATAGAAAATCAATATTGTTGTCAACTGCTTTCAAGATGACAGCGTAATGTCCTTAAGTTTCCACAAATTTAAATGCACATGAAAAGAAAACAAAATTACACATGTGCAAAGCATCAAGAATTGCAACTTCACTAACAAATGCATAAAGCACTAAGCATCAGTACTAACACTTAAAAATTACATTCAAAATACACACAATCTGGATCTTTTAGTAAAAATGACAACCAAGTCCGCTACATGGTATCAGGCACCAAGTTTTCAGGCCATGATGGAAAATATTATATGTGAGAGTCAAACTATGTACTATGAAAAATCAAATTCATATTACCTACAAACAGTTCCTTTGTGATTAGAGGCAAGGAAGGGAAAATAAGATCACAAACCTTCAAAGTGGGCAGCAGCCTTGTCTTTATCAGTGAAGACTCCCGTTGACTCCACGATGTACTCTGCTCCAGCCTCAGCCCATGGGATCTCCTCTGGGTTTCTTCAGATATCCATAGAATAAGTTCAATCAGTAATTCGACTTGACACGAGAAATTCTAATGCAGTTTTCATTTGTTAATGAAAAGCTAGCGATATATTTACCTAATGCCAAATACAGTAACAGGCTTTTCACCAAAGAGAAGAGTCTTCCCATCCTTAACCTTGAGCTCATTGTTCTTCCATTGACCGTGTACACTATCATACTTAAACATGTATGTCTGCAACAATCATCATATACTTAAACCCCCCAGAAACAAGCAATAGATTCACTGATATACTAATGCACAATTGGATGAACAAAATGTATACAGACGAATAATCAACCCAAACTAAACTGAGCTTAAAGCTTAATTCATATATAAATATCATTAATAATTGCCATTTACCATGTACTCCACGGTGATGAAGGGGTCGTTAACAGCAACGAGCTCAACGTCATCTCTTTGGAGAGCCACCCTGGCCACCAATCGGCCAATTCTTCCAAAACCTTCAAACAAAACAACATTCGAAACCCGATCTTAGCCAAAACCAAGTAGACCAAAACATACTAAATTTACAAATTCAGACGAGAATAAAAAATTAACAGATTATATACCATTGATTCCAATCTTAATCTTGGCTGCAAAAAATTTACAAAGAAGATAAGGAAAAAAAACGGAATTAGTCGAAGCCCGTGAACTGAAACATAAGATACTTGCAAGAAAAAATTGAAGAAAAAAGTAAAAAAAAGAAAACAGATATACCACCCATGAGTTTTTTTGTGAACTGAGAGGGAAAATGAAGTGATTTTTGTTAAATGGAATGGAAGTTTTATTATAGAAGTGGCTAGTAATGGGAGACCGGGAGAACCGGTAAGTAATGCGATTTCACTTTATTGGTTTTCTCAATTCTAAATAAATGGAATAATTTGATTTCCTACAAAAATGAGATTGGTGCAGATTAGAGTTATGCACCGGACTTCCACTTAGAAATCACCATTAGGGGTCATTTGCTGATTAGGACATATTTGGTGTAATGGAGAGTAATTATATTTTTTTGATATGTTTGGTAGATTAAGTAATTATTTGGTAAGAGAGTAATTGATGGGAGTAATTACATTTTTTAATTCCAAGGGAAGGTAATGAATTGGTGCATGTAATTACATGAAACTTTTTAAAATTCTTCTTTTATTTAAATTTATATCTTTTTATTTAAAAAATATTTTATTATTATAATAGTTTCTAAATATTTATTTATATTTCATTTTATTCCCATTCTCAACCTTTAATTTTTCATATTATTTAATTATTTATTATTTTATTTGCATACTTTTGTTAGTATTATAATTTATAGAATTATATTTATGTATGTTGTGTTAAAATTTGATATAAGAGCATTATGTTAAATTTTTTGTTTAAAATTTAGGATTTTTGTCATATTTTCAATTTCATTTGTTTAGTAGTATTGACTTGATATTTCACATTACAAACTATTTATTTTTTAGTTATACTTGATAGATTATTATTTTTTCAAATGTTTTAATAATTTTATGACATTATATTTATAATATTAACATTTTTTCCAAACATACATTTCATGATGTTCATAAAAATCTTATAATTTATTTGATTAAATTATTTAAAATGTACTAATTTAAAAAATATAAATAAAATTTCATTTATAAAGATCCTTATTTGTCTAATATAAATTTTAAATTTAGAAAATTAACTTTTATTTTTAAAATTTAATATAACATTATAATTAGACTTGTGTAATCAAACAGAACAATTGTAATTACACTAAAATTACACTGTGGCAAACAAACAGGTTATCGTAATTACTAGACTGTGTAATTACTAGGCTAGTACCTAGTAATTACACCAATTCTAATCACCAAGTGCCTTTACAAACAGACCCTTAGAGTTATGCAAGGAAACTTATGTATCATTTTTATGCGGATATTAACTATTGATTAGATATAAGTTATATGTGTATTAGTTATTTATCTTTTACTTTGCATAAAATAATATGTAGATTCACTCATAATTTATACATATATTGATTTTGTTGGTTTCTCAATTTTCAATCAAACATTGTATTAATTTTATACATGAATAACTTATTTTCTATCTACCTATCAAACGTCGTATAAGCTATATGAAAATTAATACATAGATAATTTATTTCTAATACAACTATCAAACGACCACTTAAGTTTTGAAGTACAAGGACGCATTCACATAGCAGCTCCAGTTCGCTAGAGGTTCGGTATAATGAGATAGAATGGTTCATGATAAGTTTCTCTTATAATTGTTTTCGAAAAAAAATCATGTTTTACTTTAATGGTTTTTCAAATCACGGATGTGACAACTCAAAAGTGTTGAATTTAAAACACATTAGGATTAAACTATAAAAATATTTGTTGCTCACCTAAACTTAAAGATAAATTCTACAAAATGATGGTTAGACTGTAGTTATTTTATGGAATGGAGTGTTAGCCAGTCAATAACTCTCATATTCAGAAGATGCATATTGCGGAGATGTAGATGTTCGGATGGATGTATGGACATATTTGGAGTGATAAGATTAGAAATGAAGTTATTCGGAAGAAGGTGGTAGTGACCTCTGTGGCAGGCAAGATGAGAGAAGCGAGACTGAGATGGTTTGGCCGTGTGCAAATGACGTGTGTCGACGCCCAAGTTAGGAGGTGCGAGCAGTTGAATTTGGGGGTTGTGTGGAGGGGTAGGGGTAGACCGAAAAATTATTGGAGAGAGGTGATTAGACAAGATATACGCAACTTCATATCACCGAGGACATGATCTTAGATAGAAAGGAGTGGAGGTCGCGTATTAGGGTAGAAGGCTAGTAGGGGTAGAATGTTGTTTTGCCTTGTGACAGTTTAGAGTTGGTCTTAGGTCTAGGCGTGCCATTATAGTTGTGTTGTTATTGCCTTTTGATTATCACATAATTTTGCTATTATTATTGTTCTTGTCTTGCAGAATTTGCATCACTTTTCGTTTTAGCTGTTATGCTACATATATTGTTTTTCTCTCTTAATTGGGGCTCATACTTTTGGGCCGAAGGTTTTTCGAAAAAGAATCTCTCTATCTTCACGAGGTAGTAATAAGATTTGCATATATTTTACCTTCCCTAACCCAATGATGTTGCCTAACATGTCCGTCGAAAACAATACAATAATATCAACTTAACTTTTTTTACTTATTATTTTATAATCTACTATTATTATATACGACTACTTCCAATTACATTTCATTAGTAATTCATTTAACATCAAAAATATATTACTTGATCATTATAATATGTATATATTTGTTCATTGAATACAAATTTAATTGTGATTTTGAATCACTAGTTTAAAGCTAAACAGTGACCTTATAAGAAATAATAGGTGTCTCATAGCATTTGTTGAGGTGCACACACATTCCTTAAATGAGCATTTGAATATAATAATAATAATAATAGTATCTAGAAAAAAAATTAAATTTAAATTATATCCTCTTTTTTATTATTTTTAAGTAAGTAAGACCATTTCCTCTTCCCGTTCGACATCAAGATAATTGACTTTGAATATGAATATAAATTAAAGTTATTTTTAATTTTTTATAAGAAATTAAAAGTGATTATAGTAAAAAGAAAAAATCAACTTTAAGATGAATTTCAGAAAAATACAACAATTGTATGATCACAAATAAAAATATTCATAATCAAACAGACACTAAATTTGAAACGGGGAACTGGGACTTCAGGTGACAGTACGGATGGGTAAATTGTAGAAGAAGGCGGAAATGTAGCTTTTTATCCTAACGGGATCACGGAAAATTGTGTGGAGAAAAAAAATGTGCGTTGGGGGGCGGTTAGGTGCCCCACGATGGCCAAGTTGGAAAGAGACTTCCACTCACTCAATCGTCTGCCCCTTGATTTGAGTGTCCATCCAACTATATGTAAGGCCAACTCATATGCACAATTTTTACAACTTTTTTGGACCCAATCAAAAATAATAGTCTCTTCCTCCAATTTATATTACATAATTTAAATTTTGATAGTTCATATTTTTTTATTTTGAATATATAATTTATAATATTTTTGAAAAACGATTTACATATTTTAAAACTACATAAAAGTATTATGAATCACAAAAAATTGACAATTTAAAGGAAATATCAGGGGCTTCATGGGACACTCTTAACTTTCCATATGAATAAGGTGGTATAGGGGTTAGACAACGTACTAATGTGTGTACTACCCTTCTGTATAAACAATTATACTTATTTGTGAAGGCTTTTTATGCAATATTCCTAACTCTACTTTACTATGCGCTCAAATATCAAGAAAAGGAAATAAAAATAAAGAGATGTATGATAAGAAATAAATTGCATTCACTTAATGTGATTTATAAATAAATTTTATAGATTTCAAAGATATACGGTCCAACATAAATATTACGTTATGTATCTCAATATATAATATTATATAACATTATATCTATAAAAATTCATATTGGGTCGTGGGTTCAATTCAGTTAAAAAGTTTGGAGGTCATATTTGTATAGTTTTCCCAAGTAATATTGGGCTTTTGGGGGCTTGAAGGTTTTCGAACTTGATTGATTTTGGCCCGGATGCAACATAGCCCATAAAGATGTATTGAAAAAGAAAGAAAAAATTATCAAAGATAACACTTTTTAATAAATAATTACTGATTTTAGCAATATTTTTTATTTATTATCATTTATAGCAATACATAGTAATATTATGATATATATGTCATGTATTAAAAGTGAATTATGCATGCAATATAAATGTATTATAAGTTTTTTAAAATATATTATATTTGTTTGGTAGGAAATTGACACAATATATTATAAGTGTATTAAAGTGTGCGATAAATATATTGTCCATGAATAAAACTTGTATTATAAGTGTCAAATGAAAAAAATAATTATTATTAAAAATGATAAATATTTTCTTAATATAGTGTATTTATATCAGTTTCCTTTAAAATGACTTTTCGCCGACCACCATTGAATGACTGGCCCAAGACTCTTGGTTGGTTTGATTGAAGGGAAAGTTACACATATATGATATATTAAGAAAATATTAAATATCTATCATTTGTAGCAATTTTTTTTTTTACTAGACACTTATAATATATTTATAATATAATTTTAATACATTTTGTGAAAAATAATTTATAACACATATATAATACAAATTTTATTCATGGATAATATATTTAGTACACATTTTAATACACTTAGAATATATTGTGTCAATTTCTTACTGAACAAGCATAATATATTTCAAAACACTTATAATACATTTATATTTCATGCATAATTTATTTTTAATACATCGCAAATTTATTTAGTATTGCTATAAATATAATAAATAAAAAATATCACTAAAATCACTAGTTGTTTATTAAAAAATACTCACTAAAATAGTTTTTTATTCATTGAATCGTCAGGCTCCAACACAAGATGTACATAAACTTAAATAATTCCACTACAGGGAGAATGGGACAAAATCCATCTCAACTTCCAGTCTGTATCTTGGTTGCCTTTTGTAAAACAAGTAGGAGGACCAAGTTTAGTAAGTATTTACACACATAGGCTATATACTAATTCAAAATAGGAATTTTCGCATATAGTTACATAAAAATACCTTAATTATGCTCCATAGTTATAATTTTCTATTTATAATTCGTAGCTATAGTTATATCAGTATTTGTATAATTCGCGCAACATTTATATACGTTTGTATAATTCGCTATACAATTCACAGTTTTTGTATAACATTTTTATATTTCACTATACAATTCATGCACAACGTTTGTATAATTCGCTATACAATTTGTAGTATTTATATATTTTTCTATACAATTCGATTCACGCATAACGTTTGTATAAATCACGCGAATTATAACAAACTCAAATTGGCGCACAACGTTTGTATAACACGCACAACATTTGTATATAATCACATGAATTATACAAAACTCAAACTGTAATTACAGTTATATATTTGCCGCGAGCCGTAATTAATTCAAATTATAGCTATATTAGCTAATTAACTAGTATATGTTTGCTTATTCGCATAATTTTCCCAATTCAAAATTCAAAATTTATAATTTCTTATTATGACCTTAAGTTAATATACAATAACAACAAAAAGTTTCTAAACAAATATTTATTGATATATAGTCTTTTTTTATTACATATACATAGGTTGAATAAAAGATATTAAATTCATGATGAAATCATAAATTACAGTCTAGATCCGTTTCTGCTCATGAGTCTTATTTCTAAGTATTAAATTTGATGGTCAACAATTGAGTGGTCCAAAATTTAGGAATAGAAATATCCATCAATCAAGATTTACAAGGGTCAGAGGAGAAAGAATAGTTGTTGAGAAAATGGCCAACAACCCATTTTCTTGAGCCATGATCCCAAAATAATGGGCTCATGCACTCAAACCCCATTCATTGTCTCTCTTTCATATGCAACAAGACAATTTGGTCCTCAATGTTTCATACATTTAATTTGGTCTTTACATTATTTGTAAATATACATAGAATCTGGTCATATTGTTATAACTCAAACTTTGTAAAACAAAAGTTTAACTCTGTATATTGGTTATGCATTTGTATATATATATCATATGTATTTCATTTTCTTATTTGTGTTATTCGTTATTTGCTCTCCCATATCGCTTTGAACTTCTTAGCCTTATTTGACCTTTTTTTATGCTTCTTTTGAGCCGACGGTCTCTCGGAAACAACCGTCCTACCTTGGTAGGAGTAAGGTCTGCGTACACTTTACCCTCTCCAGACTCCACGTTGTGGAATTTCACTGGGGTGTTGTTGTATGTATTTCATTTTCATTGAAGAAAACCTGGGCATGGAGACGAGGATGAAGAAATACAGTAGTAGAACATGCACACATGCCCTTGCACATGGTATTTCATGAACTAATTGCAGAACCAAAACAATTAAAATTAAAATAAATATGAAAATAAAAATATTTTAAAATAAAAGAAATCGAAGTGTAGTAGAATATATTATGGCTAGGTTAGAGACATCATGTGGCAATAAGAATTTAATTTTTTTAATTATTTTTTTTAAAAAATTTGAACAAGAACTTGAATAGAAAATAATAAATATACGTTCATCACATCATCCATCATAAATAGGATTAACAACTTTAAGAAAAAAAAGAAGCAGCAAATGACCCGATATGACTTACTATTAAATACACTAAAAATGTGATTACATTATCGTATATATAAGTTAAATCCTTCAATTATTTGGAGTTTAGGACTCCCCCACCCCCACACAATTTTTTATTTATAAAAAAGTAAACTGACTTTGTGTTTGTTTCCATGATGTAACGACATATAATTTGTTCTATACAATGCATATATGTATAATATATGTATCTCTTGCTAAGAGCCAAAAGTCTCCTATCCAAAAATTGAAACGATCGATGCGCATTTGTTTTGTAAATACATGTACAGTTTACTAATATTGACATGTTTCCCAATTGGATGAATCTCACCAATCCTCCTCTTCCTTTTTTTTTTTTTCATTCAGTGTTCTGTCCTTTCAATAGAGCCCAATTAAATTTGAATTAACATCGAAAAATTTAGTATTGAAGGATAAAATACTCTCTAATAAAGACAAATCAAATTCAAAATTTTTTATTAAAGATGAAGAAGTACTTAATACCCAACCACAATCCTTGTTGGTCTCGTCGATCCTCCTTTATGCTCTCATCCGCAAGGAGTTGAATCTCTTGTTTCTCAACTCACGTGGTACTTTGACTGAAAAATACTTGTTTATTTATTTCTAGCTTTGAATTTTGAAATAAAGAAATTAGCAGTAGAAAAAGGAATTAATTTCTAAATAATTAATCATCAGAGGAATGGATATGATCTTTCAAGCTTTAATCAGAGTCAATAAAGTAAAAACTTCATTTCTATTGTGGTTTTTTTAGTTATACATTCAAAATCCCCTTGTAATAATTATTCTCTATATTAATATTTTGCAATATTAATTATATTTTCTTTGGAACGTAACCAGTCTTTCATATTATATTATATTATATGTTTTTTATATAATATTTTATTTTAACAATTAAAAAAAATATTGGAACAAAGGATACAAAGGTTTGGCTGTATTGTAACTAGTCTCTCCTTAGAATTGAATGAGAAATAGTACTCCATCCATTTAAAAAAGAATGACTTATTTTTCTTTTTGGTCTGTTTAAAAAAAAATGACCCCTTTCCTTTTTTGACAATACTTTAATTTCTATTTTTCACGTGACAGGTTTAAGGTCATAAGATTAAAAGACATTTTGGTATATTTGATATAACTTTAACTTAGGACTATAAAATTAAAAAATCTTTTTTATTTTCTTAAATTCTGTATCAAATTAAATTATGTTATTCTTTTTGAAATGGAGGAAGTAATAATTACTCTTCCAACCATAATAACCGTTGTCATGACAGCCTTGGCCTTTACCTTTTCCAACTTCCTTTTTGTGCTTTTTGTAAGGTTGGTTCTTGGTGGGAGAAGATTTAAATTGTGCAAGGTTTTTCTTCTATAGTTTACTGTTTCACCTGTAAAAGGCTAAAAGCTATATATGGATGCAAAAATCTGAGTTGTATTTGTCTGTAACACTTAACCAAAAACTTTTGATGGTGAGGCGTATACAATTTTTTTTATCCTTAATTAAAAATTTGAGGTTTTAATTACGAGAATATAGAAAACTCAGATAAAAGTGAATTTTTTAATAGACCTTATGCAATGTGATCTGGATTAGTCGTGATCCTAAAAGAAGTAATAGATAACAAATGAAAATTAAAAAAAATAGATCTCTATATATACCAATTAACTTTACAATATTTTATCAAATTATTCAAGTAGTAGCTAGTTTCTATACCAAAACTATATCTAAATAAGATCGCCCAAACACATTGAACTGTAATTATCTTTTTATTTAACTTCTACACCAAACATGTTCAAATGGGCTAGGGGAAGCTAAGACACAAAATCTAACAATTATTTAATTTATATATATAGCAACTATTTTATTATTCCCCTTTACTTAAATTTCCATCTACACCTCCATTATTTACACATTTGGCACTTAGTGGCTACTGATGAGGCCTATATAACAAGAAGGCACATCAGTGTTTGTTTCCCAACTAAGTCTTTCAAATTCAAAAATAAATAAATTAATAGCTAGTTTCTTTGAAAATAAAACAAAAAAAATGGTATCTAGAGTAGAAGAAGCAATGAAGATAAGGCAACAACAGGAGGTGAAAAATTACCAAGCACAAAAGCAATTAATGCAATGCAACAAAGGAAAAACAAACAAGTTCAAGAGGGGTGGCTCTAATGTTGAAGAAGATGGTGCTTCTTCTGCTATTCTCTTGCTTGCTTGTATTGCTTGTGCTTCCTCCCATCACCTATAGAATAATTAATTATAGATTATTACCTTGTTAACCAAATATTAACTATATGCAGCCACTAATAATTATCCGTCTCTGTTTCATTTTATATGACACTTTTTATGTTTTGTAATATGTGTCATGAAGAGTTCAATGTATGCTCCTTTTAGTCATATAAGTTGTTGCTAGCTCTTTTTGGCCAAAGGTATGATTCATGATTTGAATATTATAGGTTTGAATTCAGAATTCTATCACAGGCGATTTTGTTTATTGGATTGGAAATTTATTATTTATACTTGTTTAGTGAATTTTCAATGCATATATGATTAGTTTGCGCCAAAAATACCCTGTCTCTGGGTGAAATTTTTGTGTTTAACTTGTAAAAATGTTCCTGTAATTCTCTTTTTCTCTACCTTCTTGATTATTAATTAGAAATTGGATCTGTATATGCATTCAATTTTTTCTAAAAAATTGTTTCAGCTTTCTGTACTGAAACAAATGGCTAAAAAGGAGTAATTAACTGGCAAATTAGATTATGAAGTATTAGTCAGAGGCGGATCACAATATAAGTTCTACGGATTTGATTTTTAAGGTTTTAACGTTGAATCTAGGGCTGGGCATAAAATATCAAAAACTGAATTATTAAACTCACCAAAATTTTGATAATTTGATATTCAGTACGGTATTCGAGAATAAAATTTGAGAATTATGATATCTGGGTTCAGATTTGGCACGAGGCATTAGCCATTGGTATTTGGTATTTCTGAATACCGAATGATTTATTTAATGAATGTCATACCCTGTAGGAGTAATGAACAAGTCTAGATTTAGTTGGTTGTAACAATCCAAGCGATCCCATTACATCAGGACCCTTTCGATCTTGCGATATAAACAGATCCATTATTCATTAATACAATTTCAAAGAGAAAATTAAAGATTAATAAACAACCCAAATACAAATGAATTCGGAGGTGTTAAAAAAAGAAATGGTCCTTTGATTTTCCTTTTTTCATGGTGCTAGCTTCTAATTAACTATAGAAAGTGATAAAATATTGGCAATGTTGCAATGGGTAGTATTTCCTAGTTACTACTTACTACTATATAGCGTTACATTTTTTTTTTAATCACAAAACATTAGAATCTGAAAAGATTAGGCACTAAGTTTCAGTAACAATTCGCCTTGGTTGTCCTTAATTCCTTGGCACATATGTTTTTAGCTGTTTCAATTTATTTTTCTTCCATATCTTTTTATTTGTTGATGTTCTATGATATCGTGTCTTTACATAGAAAAATTAAAATAATTGGAGCAATCGTATTAACTTTACAATACATTCGACTTCAACTTCAACATAATATTATTGATTATCGAATTACTAAATCGAAATATAAAAATTTGATATTTAATATCTAATTTTAACTATTGATTACTAAATTACTGAACCCGAAATTTAGAAATCCTGAACAGAATCTCGAATGCCCACCCCCTGTTGAACGCATTATATTTTCAAAGTATTGGATCATAGGCCACAGTTACTATTTATTGTAATTTAAGTGACATTTTACACATTAATTTATACTCTGCATTGAAAGTATTGCGTTAAGATAAATCCGATAATTCAAAGCTACATACAAACACAAATTACTGTTTTAACATTGATAAAACTATTCTTTTAAAAAAAATTAATTAGCCAAACAGAAATGCTATTCTTCAAAAAGTTTTTTTTTTTGTTTTGAAAAACACTTCTGACAGAAAATATTGTTGGATGAGAATGATAGACAACTTCAAAATTGAAGTCTATGAAAGTTTATTCTTGAATCATGGACAATAATTAGCAAAAGACAGAATCTCTGGATCATTTTCAAAAAGGGGCATATCCTCTTCCAACAAGTTAATTGATGCCTCTATTCCATTTCCATGCTTAGTTCCCATTAATATCACCAAATTCTTGAAAGATCTAATTGGACTACAAATCCATTCAGGTTTTCCCCATCCAAAATCCACTTCATACACTGGAAACCTACACCAACTTGTAAAATTGCACACTTCTAAATCTCCCTTCATAAAATCTTTCACTGTTGTTTCTACTGAATTATCATTCAATCTCGACCTAAGTTGTTCAGACTCTTTAAAATTATTGTCATGTGAGTGTCTGGTCTTCAAAAAGCGATGCACTTTTGGAGAATCTGACACGAGTGCAACGACATTCATATTTTTCACATAATCTGCATTGATATTCCTAATTGATTTGTTCATTTTTTCCACCAATAGTGTTATGTCCCCTACATTTTGCTCTGTTTTTACCACTGCAGAGGCTATTGCAACTGTCCAGTAATTTCCAAAAAAGTGATTAGGCACTGGTTGTTCCATCCTTGGCCTTATGTTCACTGCATGAACTGCTACGCAAATTTTCGTGTATTTTGGCTTTGATCTATAAAGGGCGAGGACGCGACTCCATATGAGAGATGAAACGGCTTGAACTCGAGTTGGAAACTTGACATATTCGTCTGTTGAAATCGCGTTTGATGCTTTGTTTCTCAGGGCTAGTATAGATGATGAATCAAAAATAAATCTTTTTGTGACGATTGTTTTGTTAGTTATCCCAGTGTCATGAGAATAACGGGGCATTTCTCTAGGAGGGAAATTTTTCGCTGAATCAAAGATAGGAGGAGGGACAATTTTAGCATGATCACCATGATAGTTATTTAAAGATTTGGAAGCCCATGAATTCAAGAAAGCAACTACTGAAGTGCCATCAGCAATTTTGTGAGAAATGCACACACCTAGAGCCAAACCACCACACCTGAAGAAAAGGTTCAAGGACAGAGAGATGAGAAAAGGGAAAAAAGGTGTGCCAAGATTTGAATTTGAATTTCTCTTTGGACAAGCAAAAGAAAAAAATCAAGTTGGACTTATAACATGCACTAGATCTTAACTTGTTATAGAAATCACACTTTTAATTATTTAATTATATTATATCTCAACATGCTCTTCTGTTACATTTCACGTGAAGATGTATATATTTTTTTTTTGATGATAGTGAGTTTGAAATTACCACTAAGAGTTGTTGTGGGATGGATGAGATCCCTCCAAGATTAACTATAGATCTCGTTTGTGAGACTAGCCAATGAAAAAATCTTGATAGGGAATAGTTCCCTCTTTAGTGTGGCTTATGCAGAGAGAATTAAGATTAATCGGGAGTTCAAAACGAGTATCAAATATTAGATGAAAGAAGAAATTTTGAGCCAATGACCTTCTACATGTTATAGTACCATATGTGACAATGTCATTCAAAAGTTTAGTTTGTTAGAAAGATCACCCTTTAATTACTTCATCTGTCTCAATTTATATGACTTACTTTTTTTTTAGTCAGTGCTAAAAAAAATGACACAATTTTATATTTAGTAACACCTTAATGAAATGATTTAGCCACACAAATATATGTGACTCATTTTACACCACAAGTTTCAAAAGTCTTTCTTTCTTTCAACTTCATGTCAAGTCAAACTAACTCATATAAATTGGAACGGATGAAGTATTATATTACGGCTCAAAATACACTAAAGAATTGAGGCGTTCTCTTTTCTCGTAAACTTGACCTATAGGGAATTTGATCTAAGTCCCTATGTGTTTTTGTTTTGTTCAAGAAAATCAGCCACCACTAGCTTGTAAATTGTTGGGATGTGCCAACAAAGTTTCACATTGATAGTTGAAAAGAAAAATACCTAAATTATGAAGTAATATTAGATACTCTTAAAATTTTGATACATTTTAAGAAAAATCGTGCAGACTTGGCTCAAAACAGACAATATGACACCATGTTAAGGTGTTTATACAAAGAGAAAAAGAAACCAAACCTGAATAAATTGGCTTGAGCAGCAACAAGCACTTCCCTCTCATCTGTTTTTTCCTTGAACTTACCCCAATTGCCAGTGGATTCAAAAGGCAACAACTGATTCAACAACTTCACATTTGAAGTTCCAATTATTTGTGAAATATCAAAATTAACTCTAGCTTCAATGAACTCTGCCCCTTCATCATTGCACTCAACAACAGAATAGTCATCTCTGAATGTTCCAGCCAATGGATAGTACTCACTTAGGCACTCAGCTAATGATTTCCTCAACATAATTAACTTTTGATGCGTGTTAATAATATTTGCAGCACTATTCAGATAGAAAAGTAGCACAGGGATGTAAATGGGAGGAGAATTTTGGTCAATAGAAGATAGAATGTAGTTTCTAAGGTGATTTGGTGTTGGACATAATGGTTTAATTGTCTCCCTAGACACAACTTCAACACTAGTATTAGTACTTATCATAACCATTGTGGCTTAATTAATCACCTAATATTATTGCTACAAACTACAAGTTTGTTGTTAAGTACTCTTGAAGTTTTTGAGCTCATCTATATACTAGTACACAGGGACTGCAAAAAAATAAAATATATCACCACAGAAATGTTAATTCCTATTTATGACCATGTCAAACTAAGTAATATATATGTATATAATAAACTTTGACTTATTTCTGTGGCTATATGTTAGAGATTCTTGTCATTTTTTTCCCTTGTAATTTTATAGTAAGCATATTGCATTAGTGAAGTGGCAAGTGTAACCAGTTCTTAAAAAAAGTTGGACTGCTTATTATATTTTTCTAGCCTTTCTTGATTCCTAGTTAGTATTTTGAGTCGTTTTTTTTAATCTTTCATACCTCAATCCTTCTTCATACGAATACATCATAGTGATGGCAAAACCTAACTTTTGCATCGATCTTCTTTAGTGCAGGTTGCTTGAGTGTCAAAACCGCTAATTATAACTACCAAGATGGTCCAAATTCAAAACATTTAAGGAATAATTGTTCAAATTATTAATAATTACTGAGATGTATGGTCCAATGCAAAAGATAAAAATAATTTGTTACATAGGGAGATTATGGAAGAAGAAGATGAAATGGATAATGCAAATCGAACTCACATCTATCGTGTACAAAACTCTCATTGATACTTCTAGACTATAAGTCTATAAGCCTTGATATTAAAAAAGATTTTCAATATTCAAATTAATGTGGATTCAATTAGGTTGGTATATATAGTCGTAAGAAGACAATGAGGGATTCCTAGAAGTGTTTTAACAATATTGGAATAGAATGACATGAATGTTTTACGTGAAAATACTTATATTATTTCTTATTGTGATGTAAAATCAAATAAGGTATAGTTGATGTCTTTTAGCCAAATTTGCAGCTGATAATATTGTGGATTAGGACTACAAATTGGAGCATGTTGCCGTCCTTGACTACAAATTTCAAATTGAAAAATGAAACTTGTGGTTTTTTGTTTCCAAGAAAAATTTGCACGCAAATGAGATTAACTTCTAAAATTAAAGAGTACAAAATGTAATTGTTTAAACTTGAGGGCTTGTTTGTTATTTTAAACAACTTGAGGAATCATTTTTTGACATTGAGGAAAAGTTCGAAGGCCTAGTAACGAACTAACGATTATGCTCAACTTTCATTTTCCACCTCCCCTGCTCTCTCTCTCTCTCTCTCTCTCTCTCTCTCTCTCACTCACTCACACACACACACACACACACAGGTTTTTACTAGCCACCGGCGCCGTCGTCGGATCGTCGCCGGCAACCGTCCTTTTCCCGTTTAATTGGTTAGTTCCTTCTTGCAGAAATGGATCTAACTCTATATTTTGGAATACTACTTTGCTCATTTTTTTTTCCGGTGTCGATGGATGCGGATTCAATATAAATTGATACATTTCTAAGCTTTTCGACTATGTTTTGTTAATTTTTTCTAAATTAAGCTAATTTTATGCAGACTGCTGCTCCTGGAGAAGAAGTAAGTGCAAGTGATTCTGAAATTATTTTCTGCTTAAGGTATGCATAATGTATATGATGTGCATTTCCTGTTTCTCATCTGTTCATGGAGCAATATGTTAGTTTGAGTAACGTGTACTTTTATGTAACTTTAGCATACCAGATGCAGCTTCCGATGTTTATAGATCTTAGAAGAAGAAAAAAGTAGTAAAATTGGACCCTCAAATCACATCTCTTGAAATGTAAATAATGTTAAAACATCTTAGCGACAGCATGCATTTTCCACAGATATGCAGACGTAACAAATAGGGGGTTTGATAGTTAGGACTTCAAAATATCGTGGATTTTCTGTAAATGGCTGAATTGCATTTTGGTCTGAAGAGTAATGCATTCTGTAGTAGGATTGAAGGGGAAGCTGACGTTTTAGATCATTCCATTTTGTGCCCAAATCTAATAATCGAGTAGCTCTAGAAGCATGTGTACAAGCTCGTAATGAAGGATGTGATCTTGCTCGGGAAGGTAATGAGATTATTTTGTGAGGCTTGCAAATGGAGCCCGGATTAGAAGTTTAGAGCTACTGACCCTTCCGATTTTCTTATGGCTAAAACAAATGCAGTATCACAAAAGGGGGGGAAGAATCAGTGAACTACAGTTTAGCTGCTTAGGAAATAGACAAAAACACCTTAAATGGGGTTAGTATTAGTTCATTTCATTATTGAGGTGTAAACACTGAAAGAAAAGCTACTTCTGGATTCATTGAACATAAATGGAAGAAGAGCTCCATTTTCTACATATTATGAAGCACATCCTCTATGGGCTGTGGTATAACCGTACAAGGATGATCCAACACTAGATAAATTGGTTGGTGCACATGAAAAAATTATTGTCTCTGCATATCGTGGTAAATAACTTGGGCTTGAGAGGAACAGAAGATGTTTTTGAGGAGAAGAGAGAACATTTTGTTGCTGAGGATAGATGCATCCAGAGTTCAAAAATTTGGTGTAATGCTACATTTTCAAATGATTTTGATGTAAGGTTGGATTTTCTGGAATCCTTGCAGCTTTAGAGGATCCTATCTAGCCCTTGTTGTACTTTGTTTCAGTACCAGCTTAGTGCTGAGTTTATATTAATAGTACCTTTACTTGTCCAAAAAAGAAAAAAGCAGCAAGGTTAGCTTGCATGAGGGGTAAAATATTTTAGTTGTTAACGGTTGATTGAAACTTAAACTTTTTTCCCTGTTCATATATTAGATTATATGTCAAATGATGTGGAAGATCCTGAAGGTGGAGATGCCAGAACATCTTTGGATGCTTCTTCACCGTCTCCAAGTCACCAACGAAGTTGGTATAGTGGCTTACTTGAGCAGGCATCGGTTTATGGTATAGCTGCAGGGTACTGTCTTTCAGCATCATTGCTCTCCATCATTAACAAGTGGGCCATAATGAAATTTCCTTACCCTGGAGCACTAACTGCATTGCAGTATTTCACAAGTGCAGCTGGAGTTCTCATCTGTGGATGGCTCAAGCTTATAGAACATGATAAACTTGATCTTCCAACAATGTGGCGATTCCTACCTTCAGCGATTATATTCTACCTATCTCTTTTCACAAACAGTGAGCTTCTCCTCCATGCCAATGTTGATACTTTTATTGTCTTCCGATCAGCAGTCCCCATTTTTGTTGCAATAGGAGAGACCCTCTACTTGCACCAGCCGTGGCCAGCAATGAAGACCTGGTTGTCACTTGGTACAATCTTCGCTGGTAGTGTGCTCTATGTCAGTACAGATTACCAGTTCTCGTTTACAGCTTACAGCTGGGCCTTGGCCTATTTAGTGAGCATGTCTATTGATTTTGTTTACATAAAGCACGTGGTTATGACGATTGGTCTAAACACTTGGGGTCTTGTGTTGTACAACAATCTTGAGGCTTTGCTGCTTTTTCCTATAGAGCTGCTTATCATGGGTGAATTGAAGAAGATTAAGCATGAAATTGAGGATGAGTCAGATTGGCACAGCTTTCAAGTGGTGCTACCGGTAGCCCTGTCGTGTTTGTTTGGTTTAGCCATCTCTTTCTTTGGATTTTCTTGTCGTAGAGCAATCTCTGCAACAGGATTTACTGTTCTTGGCATAGTTAATAAACTTTTGACAGTGGTGATAAATCTAGTTATATGGGATAAACACTCCAAACTTCTTGGAACAGTGGGGCTGTTGATCTGCATGTCTGGTGGCGTTATGTACCAGCAGTCTACAAGCAACAAGACCAAGGCTGTGAAAGATGTAAATCCACAAGTAGCTGAGGAGGAGGAGCAACAGAAACTGCTTGAAATGCAAAGCAACACACATAGCAGTGACATTCAGAAGCAAGATACAGAAACGGGAGACAGGAAACAATAACTCGTTCTTGGAATTTCCTTCTTCATTCTTGCATTCAATAAGCAATTATACTCTTCATGGAAACCTTCCTCTTAATTTAAATGCCAGATGGGGGCAACTTCTGGATCATTTTAATAGGAAGCAGTTATTGTGAATGGAAAAGCAATTGTAGAGATGTGTTTTGTTGTTTGAATTCACTACGGCCACAAACTCAGCTGCCTCCTCCTACTTGACCAAAACTGCAATTATGTTTACTCGGTATAGTTTATAGGGGTATATGTGAGTCAATTGTGTAACAATAGGGGTATATATGAGTCACTTTCATAACGAGGGCTATATCAGCTCTAAGTTACAAAGTTGAGGGGCATATGAGGCCATTTCCCCTAGTTTATATTCCTTTTCAAGAATTCTGAACTAAGGTATTCTCCTCATTCCAGAGATGGGAGATGGCAGATGAATATTTCAACTGTTCTTTCTAACATAACCTCGATAAGATATACTCCATCACAATGTTCTTAGTAGAAAAAAGGATAGCAAGAGAGGGTTATCGCCTGCGTGTTCATGTCGGGCAACTGTGTAAGCTGCTTAATCTCTTTGAGCAATTCATTGTATTATTATTTATCTGTTCTTTGTATATCCTTGGAGCTTATTCTACAGAATGAACCGGAAAAAAAATATTCAATCAAGCAGCATGACAAAAATTCACAACTCTTGAAAGTAGGTAACAGAGGAGGTTATTGTTTTGTTACTATTGAGAAAGGGAAAAAACAAGGAGAATGGGCACTACCAGAATCTAAGATTAACGTAGCAGGAGAATGTGGAATTTGCTGCTACTGTGTTATCTCTTCCATTTGCAAGGACAATGCATAGTACCTTGAGAACTACATCGAATTAACAACCAACAGAACAATTACAAATTTAATTTTGCAGTTTGACATCCAGTAGTGAGCCTCTCTCTATAAACAGGCCAACCATGCCGAAAATGATACAATTACAGTGCTTGTATTTTTGTATTACAGACGCCGAATAAGTGATATCACTCTCCATCTCTTACAGTTAAGCTCCTCCAAATCTTCAAACGAAAGAGTCATATAAAGCTAAAGAATTATTCAACCAACCAAGGTTCTTGAACTGCTGCCCATGCACATAATTCACCTTCTTTAAACCAAAGAGCTGCAGAAAGGAATTAAACATAAATAAATAAATGACACCAAATAAATAAATGAGAATCAAGACTAACTTGTTTTAATCTAGACGAACAAAATAAAATATTCTGCTAAAGATTTCAGTTTCATTTGCGAGAGAAATAATTTCCAGGAACTACTGCTCATTACTCGCTATATAGTAGACAAAACTTATTTTAGAGGGCAAAAAACAACTAGTCAGACATGTAACTGGAACACTAATCCTAGTCGTCGATGGTGGTCGGAAAAAAACAACACATATGTAAGATATTTACTAAAAATGGTTACTTGCTAAAAAGGAGCAACAAGTACAATGTCATTGTGAACTCAACTTCATGTCGGATCTTTCCTCTGACTTAACTAATAGATTCATTTGTCGGCACTCATGATAATTATGAAAATAAAAAATAAAATGAGCATGAGCAAAAAGAGGAGAGAGAGACAATAGAAAGAGAGATTGAAGCAGTGAATTAGAGGACATAATTACTGGAAACTAGGTTATTTTCCTCTGTACACACACTTGCAGACTGAATAGGCAAGAAACCAGCACATCAGCAGTTCTTCAATCACAAACTAGTGATTAGACATGAGAGAATAGATAAAACGCTTAATTATCACTATGGTGCCAAAAATGAACATAAGTGCCTTCGTATTGGAGAAAAATCATCTGGTGAAAGAAACTCAAAGCAAGACCCTCAACCTTGAGGTGGGATACCCCAGGGTGAAGGCGTACTTGCCATTATCATCTTTAGAGTTTAGACAATAATATAAGCTCATTTCTTGTTCAATGCAAGACATAATCTACAGCAGTAAAATTTCTAAACATTATTATTAGGTGCCTATCCGCACAATTTGATATCATATCAGAGTCCTTTGTGAGTGTAAAGGAAAAACTCTAGATCTTTCACTTGCTTAATTGTCAAAAAGGAGACTGTAGTGGAGATATTGTAATAACTTTTTGCTTTAATTTTGCAGTACCTCTTTGGTGCTAGCTTTAACAATATTACCTTACTTTAACGAGAAAAAATTATCAAAAAGAAGAAAATAAAAAGAACTCTTGCTCTTTTCTTTGATTTTTCTCATAGATACTAAAACTGAACTCTGAAGTCACCACTACTTTCGGTAAAGATTCTGCTGTAAGTCTCATTCATGTCCAGCTAACAGCTCAAAGGCGGGAGACCAAACTTAGTAACGGGGGAAGTCGCATTAAGTTAATTCTACATGCTACTCAACTAGTTTTGCCAAATTAGGAAAACCCTTACCAATTTCACGCTTGCCATTGTCAGGGCTATCACTTCCATGTACCACATTTCTGCACATAGATTACCATCAAATCTTGTAAATTTGTCAACATTAAAAGCTTCTAGCACCACGACTCGGTACTTGCTGAACATAAATAATTAAATAAATAAATATAAATGGCCCTACCTTCCGGTTTGAACAGCAAGGTCTCCTCTAATTGTGCCTGGCTCCGCATTAAGAGGATTAGTTGCTCCTATTAGCTTACGTGCTGAAGCAGCAACACCAACACCCTCCCAACCCTTGCCAAAAATAGATGCAATTTACAAGATTAGGAAAACATACAGACTGTATCAGACATTATACAGTTTAAAACTCATGCTATTTTCAGACTGCTGATTTATTTGATTGGTTTGACTTGGTGAATGACAGAACTGAGAGTTAAATGGGAAGATATTCTACCATACAGACAACCGGACCAGATGTAATGTAGTCAATCAGCTTGGGGAAGAACGGCTTGGACTGTAGATCCTTGTAATGCTCCTGTAACAATTGAAAACTTCTAAGCAACTTTACCCCACGACACAGTTAATAGGGATGAATTGACTTGGCAATCTCAATTCTCTTTTGGTTGATAAAAGCAAAGATAATCATAGTGCTGTTCAAAAAAATACAATAGAATTCTCAATAGTGTAAATAGAAGCAATTGGCTAGTAAGAAGCTCCCTTGACTGATTCCACGGAATACCTATCACCTCCCACCACCAACAGGTACCAGGTAACTCTATTCACAAGGCTAGGATCACCGAGCGTTTTTGTCTCCTCTGGGGTTTGAACCTGAGCCCTTAGACATTAAGAAATACATGTTTTCTTCCTTTTTCTTTTTAGGGAGGGGGTTGGGGGAGGCCAGGGGAGTATGTTTGCATGGAAGTGTCAATTCTTGAAAAAGCTCATGAAAGCAAACCTCTGCTAATTCTTTGGGGCACTGAAAAAGCTTTAATCCAGTAAGCTTGAACCCTTTTCTCTCAAATCTGGATATAATTTCTCCAACCTATAACAATTAAGGAAACATATCTTCAACATTCAAACAGAAATCGAAAAAACATGGCCAAAAACATAAAGTTAAAGTTTTTCCAATAATCCAAACTCAAAGAAAGAAAGAATATACTGAAGCGTACAAGCCCTCTTTGAACACCATCAGGCTTAATCATGATATAAGTCTGCTCCACTTTTTCCTGAACACAAAATCCCCAAAAAAAACAAAAAACACACACACATATCAATCTATCAACAAAGCCACATTCCCATAACAGTTAGGGACAAAATTAACAAAATTACACCTTTTTTTTTAACCCAACTTGTCAATTTACGCAACATTTCTGTAAGGGCAGAAGAAAAAGAACGTGGGGTTGCGAAAATCTTCAATGGGTAGTCAATAATTGTTGAAATCGAACTTCTTACCATGGAAGCAGCCAAATGGGGTAGGAATATGCTAGGTCTAAGGTTCCTTTTGGGGGCATTTGATGAGAAAAGATGAAATGCTGGTTGCAATGCGGCTAGGCTGTGCTTCTTGACGGCTTTTGGGGTAAGGCTGGAGGCAAAATTGGTGGTTTTGGAAGAGATTCTACGAAGTGAAGAAGAAACACAAGGAGTTGCTCCTCCTATTGTAAGACCTTCCATCTCTCCAAGAAGCTGCTGATGTTCCTCTCGATTGTCTTTCCCCTTATCTAGTTTTGGATTTGCTTTTTGTCACACGCGAAAAGAAACACTCCCTCCCTCCTAAAAAAAAGAAAAGAGTTTTAATTTTTTTTAAAAAAATTAAAATTAAAATTAAAATTTAACATAAAAAATATATATCTTTAATTATTTTTTTTAGTATAAAAATTTAATTTTATTTAAATTATTATTTAATATCTTAAATTCGCATAAATCCGCAACCCACAACCATGCCGCCTCACATGACTTTAAACACGCCCCTCCCCATATAGCTCTAAACCCTCATCGTGACCGCTCAGTGCGTCATTGCCATCCCTATTTGTTGCATAATCGTTTCTGGCTTGTTCTTTTGCTTGCTGGGAAGGGCTTCAGCTCTTTTTAATTTATTTTTTATTAATTCTTCTTTACTTTTGCTTTTTATTAATTTTAATTGATTTTTTTTAACTTAACTTTTGGTTTATTTTTATTTTTATTTTCACTAAATGTTAATTTCTTGATACGTGTGTTGGATGCGTATTCTAATACAATGGTACAAGTATTGTGATTAGGTATTTAGATCACATGATCATGAATTAATCCTGATATTTAAGCAAAGAAAGGTAAAATATCAAGTCCATCATTCTCGAGTTTCAATATATGTAGTTGACATCAATTTTTCAGATGAATTTCTCTATCATAAAAGGAGATACTTGATTAGAAATAAAGACATTTAATTTATAGTAAAATAAAATGGATCGGATTTAAATGACGTTTTAGTGATAAGTAAAGCATTAAAAAATATTATTTCACATATTGATTAAAATAATAATTTAAAAATTCTTGTGGACGATAAAAACATCTATCTATAAATAATACAATTCATTATCTAATTTGATGTAAGACGTTTTCCTTTCGGTGCACTTACATTCACAGTTAAATTAATCAAATATGATAAGAATATAAAGAGATTTGATTTTATAATTTTTACAAATTTATTTTGAATTTTATATTTTCTTATACATTTTCTTTCGTCTCTCAGACGTGAGTAGTCATAGAAATACTTTAATTGCATACAAAACAAACAAATGGTTGTATTACTACTTTTTTTTTCTTTTTCTCTTTCAAGATTACATGACAAGTGTGAGGGGTAGTTTAGGCATTTCATCTAACGTCACTCGGCTTTGACGACCAATCGCTATTCATTTCTCCGTGTTAAGAAACAACTCCGCTCAGCGATATTTTATTTGAATCGATCCGAAGAGCTCATTTCAATTTCCCCCGATTCAAATCGAGATCCAGAAGAAAAAAACCCTAATTTTGTTTTCAGATCCAAAATGGATGCTCTCGATACTGTTTTCGATCCTCTTAGAGATTTCGCGAAAGACAGCGTTAGGCTCGTCAAAAGGTGCCACAAGCCTGATCGCAAAGGTATATCATCTATATACTTTTGTTGTTAGTTTTTTTTTTGTGTGTGTGGATGTAGTTTTCGATTTTTTCTATGTGGAGATCTAGGGTTTATCGCTTCTTTGTATATATTTTTTTTAATTCGATTGTTTGTGGTACAGAATTTACCAAGGTTGCAACACGTACGGCGATCGGTTTTGTTGTGATGGGATTTGTTGGATTTTTCGTCAAGTTGATATTCATTCCAATCAACAACATCATCGTTGGTGCTTCTTAAGTGGTAATTTTTATGCTCTACCTCTCGGTAGTCCGAGTCAGTATCTTAAATCATGATGAAAGTTAGTTGCTTATATAAGATGATTGGTTGCTTGGATATCTTATTTTTGTGGGATCTTGAGAATTGCTTGGTTAATTGCTGGTTCTCTGTTGTATTATAGCTTGCATAATCTTACACTGTTATATCATATATCATGTAGAAGGTTATTATTTATAGTTGTGTTATATGTTAATGGGCATGCGATATACGTTCTAGCAAATTTTTATTTATACGGAAACATATTTACAAATTGCAGTTGGGTTCAATTATGTTAGGATATCTCGCACAATAACTTGCATATACTAATTATTACAAGCGGTGGCTGGAATTGAGTCAAAGGATCAAAATTTAGGACTTTTGCCTTTAAAAAGAGGTGACCAATGTTTTAGCCTTAGCTGTGTATGGGGAAATGTTGGAGTTTCTACAAATAATTGGAGCTTGGGTTCTATGTGACAGATCCAAGTTGATATTGTTAGGTTACAAGGATTTGGGTATAGAGATTGGAACTTGGTTCCTCAATGTTAATAGAATTTCGAGATAGAAACCTTTTTTTTTTTTGCAATTTGGGGCTCCAATAAGTTACTTCAGAAAAGGATAATGCTTAAGGGAAGTTCATCCTAATCAACATATAGTCAGTGGCCTCTTTGTATTTAAGGATTGTGTCAGTTTCTATATGTGCTAGTACATAAATTTGACTATGAAAAGTATGGTAGTGTTGGTTGATGTTCTCTGCCAACAAAATCCTGAAATTACTATATGGGATTCTTGTTAAACAATAATATCATTATTTCATAATTTTATGCAGCTTCCTTAATTTTCACTAGCTAGGATAGACACGATTTAGCTCATATAAAATCAAGAGGAGATAAGAAACATGATTATTCCGAAGTTGATTGTTGATTGGTAAATATATCTTTTACTTAAACAAAAAAGCTTTAGAATAAAAGGAAAAATTGAGTAGTAATGTCAGCAAAAGTGAATATGCTAATGATTATAGCATGGGGTCTTTGTAGTTTCTCCGTTATCATGCCTTTTTAAGTTGATCCCATCTAAATGTGTTTATGGGGTTGAGGTTTATATCGTGTTTGGCCAAGCTTTCAAATTTTACTTATTTTGAGGAGTGCTTTTAGAGAACACTTTTGGAGAGTTAACATTTTGTGTTTTGCTGATTTATTTGAAAAACACGTTTGTGTCAATATGAGGGAAAAGCTATTTTTTTAAGCTTTTGAAAAGCTACTTCCGCTACTACTCAAAAGCACTTCTTTTTTTCAAAAGCTTGGCCAAATACCTCAACTTTCTAAAATAAGTAGTTTTTGAAAGAAAGAAAAAGAACACTTTTGGCTTCCCGGAAGCTTGGCAAAACAAGCTATTAGTTGATAAATCCATATGTATGCTTTTGGTGATATTAATCTTTAACCTCGCTAAGTTATTTTGGATACTGATCCTCTTCATCTTTTTGTTGACTGCTGATGGTCTATGAAATTTGTTGAGTTTCCAATATTTTGTTTCTTTCAAGAGTGCTTTATCAGTTCCCTTGCCAGTAAAACCTGGGACTACGAAATATTTGTTGATACATGTAATGAGACACTGAACTCTATATGTGGAACTGCAGGCATTGCGAAGGAGAAATACAACTGAAGATGTAGAGCAAGAGATAAAAAGTGGTGCAAAATCTTTGTTTCATTTTGTAATCCGTAGCAATTGGTATACCTATTTAGTCTTATTTCTGAACCGCCTAGTTAATGGGACATTGTTATCCGAGTTGCCTCCCTCAGCTCCCAGTCCCCTCACCCTACCCGTTTTCAGATTTTGTAAACTTTGTTGTTGATGTCAAGACACCCGTTTTTTTCATTCTACTTTTTGCACCTTGATGGGTACAGTTTTGAACGTTTCTTAATTGTGACAGAAACAAGGAGGGTTCTACGATTCCTTATTTTTTGGGGATGGAGATGTCTTATTTGGAGGAAGGAATTATTAAATGAGCTTGAAATGTATGGTGAGGAAGGGGTATATCCTTTAGGGTTACCAGAAAATGATCCTCATGAGTCATGTCGTCTAAATCCTGCTCCTTAGGAGTGGCATAACTAAGAAAAAAAATTATGTTTTACTAGTCCAAGAAACACTTTATTTAAAGCTTGATATATTTAAATGATTCGAACTTGTCCAACCGTGTCGCAAAATATGTTCAATCCATCTTGGAGACTTTCAAAAAAGATGGAGATGTATGAAACAGAAAGGCCAATACTTTTGTTAAATCCGGTTGCAAGACATTCGTGAGAATAAGAACTATTGGACTTCAGTGGAAATGGTGACGAAAAAGTTGGAAATAAAGGTTCTTCTAGATAATATGGTATTTGTGGAGGTGAGGCTCTCTTTCCACCAGGGACACAGCCAACTTTGTAACAGAAACCAAATACCATTTTGGATGAGGGGTTCATAACAAACTCCTTGAGAGAGACAAATTGGAGCATCTGAAATTCGACTGTTTACCCAAAGAAAGAAAAGAAATGTGTTCACAACTCAATTTTTGATGTAGACAGTTCCCTTGAAGCAACAATTTTTGGGACTTGAGAACGTCAATCAAGTAATAAAGTTGATAGATAAATGGTGTTTCAAGGATTCTCAATTTTGTTTTATTGTTGTAGAAACAATATACAAGTAAATCAAGCTGACAAATTGGTCTATATCTTCCTCTGTATTCCGTGTTCTTCCAAAAGATCAATACACTTGTCTGGTGCAGTTATTTTGAGTGCCCATCATTGTGGCAATAAGTCATATAAACCAACCGATTAGAAATAACAACAAAACTTGACATCTGCAGGTGCATTACCAGCTTTTGGTATCTTCACGAAAACAAGAAAACTACAAACACTATCCAAGAACTAAAAGTTCCGGAAGAGATAAATAGTAATGAGGAATACAGCTACATGTGAACATAGCTATATCAGCATACGGCACTGGCAAACTACCAACCCCAAAAGGATTTTAATGAGCAAAATCCAGGAATACACAAAAGAGTCAAGTTTTATACAGAAAAAGATTCAAGTCGTTACAGTTAAAACAGTACCCATGGACAGTAGCAATGAAAGGTGGATTCACAATTGAGAGAAGAAATTACATTTCCCTTCATTAACCATTAGTTTCACTTGTGCTGTTACGCCTTCAAACCAGCAGTAGCGAGATCTTTTAACTGCAGCAAGGGAAAAGGGAGGAATTAAGTACCAAGGTTTAATGGTTGGACAAAATGGATAGGGTCTTTAGATCCAGAAGTATAATCAATACTTGAAAACCCCATAAATCATGAATACGCAAAACGTTATATTTGTTGCCATGCCAAAGAAAATAAGATATATTGAGAAACTACAATCAACAAACAGGAAGAATTGTGAGAACTGAAAGCCAATTCTGTGACCAGATCAACCTTGGTGTTCATTGCAGGTACGCCTAAAGTGTAGGCAACATATTTCAACTTTCAAACCAAGATGCCACCGTGACATGAAACAAATAACTTTTTCTTTTATATGAAACAATATACCTTAAGACATGCAAGGAATGAGATGAAGTCAGCATCATCAATGATGTCTGATTCATGAAATAGAGTTGCACAACAAATTGTGCTAAAAATACATTAATCAAACTGGAGGCTAGGTGTGGATTACATGGAAAAATAACGTGCCAGGTAAAAAGGAAATGTATTCAACCAGGGATAACCAAAGACAGAAGAACAAAAACTGTCACATATCAAGAAGAAAAGGATATATTGGCTCAATTTCCATAAAGGTATTTTTAAGTGAAGACTAGGGTAATTAGGTTGATAGGAAAAAATCTAAAATAACAACAAACAACAACAACAATCCAAGTGTAATCCCACAAGTGAGGTCATGGGAGGGTAGCCTGTATGCTGACCTTACCCCTACCTTGTGAAGGTAGGGAGGCTATTTCCGAAGACCCTCGGCTCAAGGATAGGCGAAAAAAGAAGTGGTAACAACAAGCAGAAACAACATGTAATATAGGTCTAAGACTAAGAAAATACAAGAATAGTACTAATACTCCTGGAATAGATAAGAAATACGCATGAAAAAAGAGAATATGTACACATAATGAAGGCCTCCACTGGAGTATCCCTTTCGTTGGTAAATGAACTGGAGTCACCTTAGCCCATTGAGTGCTCTACCTCATGCCAAAACTTGCAACCGTTAGCAGCTCCCTTGGAAACTTCCCATTCCTATATTTCTTGCACACATGGCATTACAGTTCTTTATCCCCAGTCCCATTTACTCATTGTTTCCTTTCCTTTTCCGCCTTCCTCTTCATTAAAATCTCTAAAAATCTCAAAAGAAGGATGGGCCAAGAGAGGAAAAGGCTAGAAAAGAAATCATACTTGTGTTATGGTTTATGAACAAGCATTTCCAAGAACATGATAAACTACTGTCCGACTATTTGCTCAAGCACGAGATATTCCGTTATTCCTTTTATCACTCCTACACAGTTCAGTTACAACTGAATTAAAGTAATATTTGAATCTCTCTTTTTTTAAAGGGTAACAAGGTAATACTTGGTTCTTCTTTCAGAAAAGATTAATGAGAATCTATACTTGCAGTCGTAAACTGAAAAGAAGCCTAAAAATAAAGATAACTTGGATCCCCAGTTCATCAAATATAATTTTAATAAACAATAGCTTTTAGAAAATCTACACTTTCTATTAACCAACCAAAGTTTCTGAACCTGCCAAATACATGGAATGAAAACTGATTGAATCACACAAGTAAATACTTGCAATCACTGGCCTAACTGTCTCGAAACAAGAGATAGACAAGAAACACCAGCTGTAGATCCCCAAGTCTCCATGGTGATTTTTTTGCTCATACAGTGGTCAATCTATTTATTAAAAAAAATCTCAATAACAAAAACTAGATAGTTACTTACAAATCTTAACACCTTAACTTGCATTGAGATACTTTTTTGCTTCTAATCTTCAATGTCAAAAAATACAAAAAAATGTTCATTCTTTTGCCAGGTTTTTATGTCCTCGTGCCATTGCTCTTTCCCCACTCAGTCCCAGGTTAAAGAGTTTGACACACATCTTTACCTCCTAATTACTTACCACAGCACTTACAGATATAATCTCGGCTCAAGTAAAAGCATTACAAAGCAGTTCAAAAAACGAATTCAACAGAAGTGCAAAAGCCAAAACAAAATACTAAAGACGCATGACAGTGCATGGTAAAAAGGAACAGTTACTACAACAAAATAGTATAATAATCCAACTGCAAGAAACATCAAATAGTAACAGAATGGAATAACAAGAACTCCTTGAGTATCTTTTCACTCTTTTACTGTAAACTTTTTGGAGGTGGCCAGCATAGCCCTTAATGCAGAAGAAAACAAATTACCAATTTCAAAAAAAAGAACTCCTTGAGTAATGCTACAACTACTAGTGAAGGAAAAAAAAACGAGACAACTCCCAACTACCTAACTAATCCTCTACCCTAATCCATGTCCTCCATAATCTCCTATCTAGTCATGTCCTCAGTTAGCTGAAGTTGTGTCATGTCCATTACAATCACCTCTCCCAATACTTCATCGGCCTACATCTACCTCTCATGTACCTATTCATAGTCGACTTCTCACACCCCCGCACTGGGACATCCTTGCATCTCTTCTACATGCCTCAACCATCTCACCATCGCTACCAGCATCGTGTCCTCCATCAAATGTCCACACGTCCATTTCAACATCTTCATTTTTTTTAACTTTCATCTTCTGGACATGGGAGTTTTTGACTACCCAACATTCCACTCCATACAATATAGTCATTCTAACCACCGCCTTGTAGAACTTGCCTTTAAGTTTTGGTGGTGCCTCTTTATAACACAAGACTAAGGATGCGAGTCTCCATTTCATCTAATCTGCACTAATATGAGGTATGATATCCTTGTCGATTTTTCCATTATTGGATAATTAACCCAAGGTACTTGAAACTTCCTTCTTATGAATGGCTTATGTGTCAAGTCTCACCTCCACGTCATCCTTATGTGTTAGATCACTGAACTTGCACATTCGCTAAGTCAATTCATCCATCACCAATGCAAATCAAAATGGTCTAAGAGTTGATTCTTGGTGCAACCCATTACAACTGGAAAGTGCTATGAGTCCCCAGCCGCTGTCCTTACCCAGGACTTAGCACCACTGTACTTGTTCCTTATCGCTCTAGTGAACGTCGTAGGAACACATTTAGCCTCCAGGCACTTCCATAAAACCTTCCTCGAAATCATAAGCCTTTTCTTGGTCGATGAACACCATGTGAAAATCCCTCTTTCTCTCCATATGCTACTCCACCAGTCTCCTAACCAGATGAATGGCTTCCGTAAACGAATACTCCAACATAAATCCGAATTGGTCAGAAATAGACGTGCCCTTCCCCACCCTTATCTCTACCACCCTCTCCCAAACTTTCATAATGTAAATTAGCAGCTAAATATCCCTATAATTGTTGTCATTTTGAAAGTCACCCTTGTTCTTGTACAACAGGATTATCGTACTCCACCTATATTATTCTGGCATCTTTATCGTCTTAAAAACAACACTAAACAACTCAGTCTGTTGTTCCATACCTGTCATGTCTGCGCTCCTCCAAAAATTTCATCAGAATCTCATCGGGCCCGATCGCTCAGCTCCCATGCATCTTACAAATAGCATCCTTAACCTCCTCAACCTTTATACACCAACAAAACCTAAAATCGCAACACCTCCCAAGGTGCTCCAAATCTCCCCACCACCATGTCTCTGTCCCTTTCTTCATTCAAGAGTTTATAGAAGTATGAGTTGTCTCTGTTCAGTAAGTGTCCCTTCCACCAACACTTGATCTTCCTCGTCCTTGATGCTCTTCACTTTGTCCAAGTCCCGAGCTCTCTGCTCTCTCGCCTTGGCTAGCCTGTCCAACTTCTTATTTCCACCTTTGTCCTCTTTCTACATACAAGCATTCAAAAGATGTCGTTTTTGTTGTCGTAACCGCTAGCTTTGCCTCCTTCCTCGTCATCTTATAGACTCTTTTCCCTATTTGTCCCCTTCTCCTCCTCATCCTTACTCTCCACCAACTTCGAATACGCCACCTTCTTAGCTTCCACTTTCCCTTAGTCATCCCTATTCTACCACCAATCCACTCGATGCCCATCAAAGTTACCTCTCGAGACTCCCAGCACCTCTCTAGTTGCTACCCTATGCAACTAGCAATCCTATCCCTCACCCTCACTCCTCCTTCACACCCCCATTTCTTGGGCATTGGCCGCGGTTATATAAATAAAAAAAGGAACGTCTGAGACTTATGCAATTTGGTTCCAGAATACAATTAACCTATATATCCATAAACATTTACCTCAAACCACATGCCTTCATCATGACAATTAATCATGACCATTTTACATAACCAAGGCTCAAGAGTATCATAGGCAATGTGTGAGAGAATATCTATTGATCTAAGTATGGTACTACAATTTATGTCTTTTTGTAATAGGTTGTCTACAATTAATATGACAAATCATTTTCCCCAATATGCAAAAGAAACAACAAAGGATTCAGGGACCCATAAGAAGAAAACACATGTTAAGGAAGCTACAAGTAACCATTCAATTTAAACATCTACCATCATATCATAGGAAACAACCTCTCTACCTTCTCAAGGTTTGGGGGTAAGGTTGTGTACATACGACCCTCCACAGAACCCACTTGTGGGATTACATTGGGTATGTTGTTGTTGTATCTACCACCATATCACAAGCACAACATTAACTAGAAATTGCATGAATTTCATCAGGCAATTGCTCAGATTTGGTACTATTTGCATAAATTCATTCTTTTTGAAAATAAACGAAGACAACGACAACTCCGGTCAATCCCTAACAAAATGGGCTCAGCATTTTAAACAAAACAACTAGTTGGGGTCAGCTCTATTTACATTCTGCTGCATTTGAGACCATTTCATTCCAATACTCCATGACTCCAGCTTTAACGAAAAATGCTAACACACCTGACCGTAAATCCTCAAAGGAAGAAAGTTACCTCCATAAGGAACAAAGATAAAGATTTTTGACTTTCAAATCGTCTTTCTCAAATACCTAGCTTAACCAGTATCCATTTCGTTCAATTTGGGTCAATTGTACGTCAAGTTTTAACAAGAAAAACTAATATTCCTGACTCTAATCCTCGTAAATAAGCAAGAAAAGGAAGAGAATCACCACCTTTCAGGATATAAAATAAAGCATTTTTCAATTCCCAAAACTTAATTTTCAAACCCTAGCTTATCCAGATCTAAAGGTAACAAGATAACATAGACAGAAACGACAAACTTACATTTGGCCATCAAGGTTACCCTGTCCACTGCTACCTCCACTAGCATAGGAATTATCGTCAGCGGTCTGCCACACAGATTGCCACGCCTGTGACGGTGGAGGGTGCACATACATTGACGGATCAACCCCAGGAACAGCAGGCCTACCAAGCATCACCCCACCCGGAGCCGGCTGGCCCAATGGAGGGTAATAGTACGGCACACCACTAGCAGTGGAACCCACAATTCCGGGTCCAAGCCCAACACCCTCATCCTTAATCTCATCCCTAGGAACGATGTCAACCAGGAAATCAAAAATATCAGTACGAGTAATCGCCGCAGCGATATCATTCTTCTGTAAAGTCCTGCGCTTGTTTTCCTCAGCGTGAAGCCACGAACGGATTGTGAGTTCGAGAATGAAAAGTTCACAGGCTTTGGCGAACAGAACGGGAGCTTCAGCGGATATCATACGAACATCTTCATCAGCTTTCATGATCTTTTTGATACGAGCTAGGGGAAGTTGGTGATTTTTGAAATCATTGACTTGCTCGATTTCTTGACGTTGATAAGTCCAAAACATCTGTAACTGCTGCTGTTGTTGTTGAAGGAGATGGTGATATGGTGTCTGCGGTGGATATGTGGCTGATTGAGCCGCCGCTGCTGCTGCCGCCGCCGCCGCTGCCTCATTCGGCGATTGGTGAGTGTTGTTATCCATGGGAAATTGCGGAAAATGGAAGCTACTATCTGTGTATAAAGAAAATATGAAGGTGTAATGGTGCTCTATTTTAGCTTTCTACTAATTTATTTAGTTACATTTTTTTCTATAAAATATTATAGAAATGGACTTACAGTTAGTTCTAAAACTTTGATTTGTTTTATAGCAAACTAGAATCCAACCATTACTTTAATATATTTCACTTTTACTACCTACTACTTTCTCTAATCATATTTTATGTATGACACTTTTTTTGTTTTTCTGGAATGTTCTAAATACATCTAATAACCATTTTTCCTTTTAGTGCAAAGGATAGTACTCTTCTCGTTTTTTCAAGAATTAATTTAATTAATTTTTAAAATTAAATTAAATTATACTAATTTGATATTTTAAAATAAAAATTTAGATATTCAAAAATTATATGAAAAGTACTATAAATTATAATTTTGTTATATCAATATGATGAAAAAATAATTCTTAAAATATTTGTTAAAATTCATACTATTTAACTTTTAAAAAGAAAATTGTAACAAGTAAAAAAAAAATGGAGGAAGTATTATACTTTTTATATTTATAACAAAAGAGGGATACAAAAAACGAGGTGTTACGGAAGTATTCACGAATTGGTGTTATTTATTATTCCCTTTATTTTAATTTATTTGCCTATTTTATTTAGTTCGTTTTAAAAAAATGATTTTTTATTTTTTTGATAATTTTTTAATTCAATTTTCTACGAGACATATTTAAGACTACAAAATTAAATGATATTTTAGTGCATTGACATATCTTTAATTTAATATCACAAAATTCAAAAATTAACTTTATTTTCCTAAACTTCATATCAAGTTAAAATAGGTCAAATACACTGATTCGGAGAAAATATATATATATAGTGGCATTGTTCGTCTCTAACTTGAGGGGATTCATGAATCATTAATCATTACAAAATGACACATTTCGAGAAGCATTAGACATTTTATTTTATTTTATTCAATTTTTCATCTGGTGTTTGAATTTCGTAGAGTTTCGACTAAATTCGAATCATGCATTGTAAAATTACTTCGAAAATAATGTTTCTAACAGAATTTTTTTTATATACAAAACTCAAATTTAAAATTTTTAATTAAGAATAAAGCAGTCATACTCCAACATTAGAGCATTTGATATGCCTTTGGCCTAATAGTGATAGACCATTTTCATTCAATAGAGTATTTTATTTACAAAAAGAAGTAGTTGCTCCAAAACTAAAAGAAAGGTGAAATTGTAAGACAACCTCTAATTACTATATCTAATAACTTGGCAAACAATTGAGTTCTTAGTTCTTCATTATTATATCATTATTTCAATTTATTTTAATTTATGTGAAGATGTTTCATTAAAAAAATGAAAATATGACTTTGAAAATTTATGATTTAAGATAATTTTATCTAATTATAAATTGATTTCAAGAAAATATCGAGAAAGTTAAAAATAAATTATTACTCCCTTTGACCAATTAACATTACACAATTTTCTTTATAGTTAGTCTCAACAAAATAACATATTTCTTTATTTGGTAAATATGTGACACTTTCAATATTTTAGTCATATTAATTCTTTCTTATTTGGCAAAAAGGTCCACAAAATCATACTATTCTATTTTAAAAATTACGTATTTTAAAGATAATTACATAATATTGCAAAATCTTTGTATATTTCTTAAACTTCATATCCAATTAAACTATATTACATAAATTAAAATGAAACAAGTACCAAATATATAAAAAAAAAAATTGACTAAAAAATATGTGATAAATTTGGATGGATGGAATATATTTTTGGGCCTACAGGATAATATGGCCAATTTATTATAAAAGTAGTAATAACACCACTGATAGCAACCTCATAAACTTTTTGAATGAAAAAAGTACTCCAAGTACTCATGTCATTTCAGTTTGTTAGATATTTTTGCTTAATATTTTTTTGAGTTTTCTACTCTCATATTTGTATTGGGACTCAAATTAAATTTATGTTGCAGGACTCATTTTTATGAACTATTTTCAATTTTCATCTAAAATTTGTTATTTTCAAAAGTTTGATTCTAAAATATTTGATTAAGAGTGAAGAAATTACATACATTTTACCACAACTTATATTGCAATCAATTGCAACTCTCGCCGTATCAAAGTGATCAAAAATAATTTAAGAAAAGAAAATATTAAATAAATAGTCTTTGCAGTTTCATTGTTAATATATTTCATAAAGTGACGTATTTTTATATTTGACCATAAAAATATTATGCATGCTTAAAATGACTAAATTCAAATAAATCTACATTGTTTGCTTAATTACTCATTAAATTTCTTTAAATCAATGCTACTTATGTGAAGTCGATATGTCCGAGTGGTTAAGGAGACAGACTTGAAATCTGTTGGGCTTCGCCCGCGCAGGTTCGAACCCTGCTGTCGACGCTTTTGCAAATTTGCCATTTTTTCCGCCTTTTACTTTCGAACAAGCTCTAAGCTTTGGTTGTACAAGAATGGTCTTGGATGTTAATAAATATGAACTTTTCAACTCGTTTGTTTCATGGACAAAACTTCTAGTTCAATAAATTGACTTTTGATCATGAGGTTTGTCCACGAGAGAAGCTGGATAAAAATTCAATTTCTTAAGTCATGGAGTGTACTTTCCTGGTGTTAGTTGCTTCTCTCCGTTCTATACTCGATCTGTTCTCATGGCTATTAGGCAAATTCACAGCAGGAAGCTGCATCCTTTGTCTTTTTAACATTGAGTTAAATTGACTATCATTCTCTCTCAATCTAATCTTCTTCTCTGTCTCTTTATCTCTTCTCTATTAATCTTCCCCTCTTTCTCTATTCTTCTTCTAAAGTCTTATCAAGTTCATTGTTCAAAGGGTTACAACCGTGACTTCGGTTTGTTGGTTTGGTAAAGCAGTTTCGATACAATTTCTTGTAGTTTCATACTTCATTTCCATTGAGAATCATTGTAATTTTATTTTTGAGTTGAAATCAATGGAATACTCATTTGCTTATGAACTGATCCTTGAGAGTAGGATAACAATTGTTATCTAACGTGGTTGTGCATCTTCTTGTACAAATGATGTAAAGGGTCCTACCTTATCAACCAGCGGTTCTTGCCTTGCGGTTAGTTTAAAAGAAGGTAAAATAGAGAGAGAGTCTGGAAGAAGAAGTGCACTCCATTGTGTTTTAACAAAATTGTATATCAGTCTCGTACGACATTTAAATACTTAACTCTTGGCACTAAAATTTGCATGGCGTTGCCAGTTCTTTCTTGAAGACAACTTCAAGGTAAGGGAATCATATTCATAGGGTGTACTTTACATCACCGAAAACCAAAACCAGCATATCCGAATTGCAGACTAAAGGAAAAAGAAAAATGATTCCAATATAGAGAAACTGTCCAATTCTATAGCACCAACATTCATTCAAAATAGATTGGCCCATCCAGCTCATATCAGTGTTTTAAAAGGCGGGAGCATGAAGCGAAGCGTTTTACTTATTATAGGGCGAGGCATAAGCTTTGAAACGTGAGGCGTAAGCCCTATGGATCTTTAAATTTTTAATTTACAATGTGGTATAATAATATAATATCACAAAATTATAAAAATACATCAATAGTTTAGAATAATTACAAATATGATTAAGGAAACTCATAGAAAATAAAACTTCTAACATGACTATACAAGTATAAATAATCTAATATCTTTAACTTTCTAATAATAAAAGAATCACTATTTCTCAAAAATATTTTTTATCATACTATACAATTTACCCCCTAAAAGAAAATAATCAATAAAACTTACTAGTATTATAATAAAAACATCACTCCATCATGAACAAAAATAAAATTACTTTCAAATAGCTAAATAAAATATGATAATTGAGACATTTGTCAAAATCATAAAGACCAATAATAAATGAAAAAGTAAAATTTCGCTGCATATTTTTAAAAGAAATGTTATGTAATATATAATCACCTTCATAGTGATACCAAATAGTAAAAATGTGATATAACAAGTTGTTGTTTGAGTTACTCTCAATCTTCTTATCTCTATAAATTAAAAATTATTAAGTATCATTCATTTATTTAAGAATTATGAGGGTCAACAATATTAACTAAAGATTTTAACACATAATTTGTGTAAGATCTGTTCAGCGAGCCCTGAGCATTGGACGTGCTTTAGACATAAAGTCGAGCGCTTCAGACGTAAGTCTTACAGAACTAAATCTCATACCCTTCCCAAGGCAATCCCAGAGGCGAGTTCCAACAGAGTCTTTTAAAACACTGGCTCATATGAATCAATGTGCTACTCCCATTCCTCGTCTATCAAGAGTTGAATTTCTTTCAAGTAATTAGTTACCGGATCTCCTTAAGAATGCTAATACGCCTAAACCCGCAACTAATGCAGCACCAGCTGCTACAGTGCTGTAGGCTGAGGCCCATGCAGATTCAGTATGAGCATAATCCAAACTACCGCCTGTTGTTCCTGAATAGTCTAAGTGCAATTTTAGCCCCTGTTAAGATTGATTTTTGTCATCAGTCTTTATTTCGTAATCAAGAAAAGAGACGAACAAAATTTAATAAGTAATCATAAGTCAATCTTCCTTCCTGTTACTAGGGTTTATGTTCATTCACATTAACTAAGGCCAGAGGAAAGTCAATCATACCTTCCAACCTGAAGATCTTGCATGGTCAACAGCTGCTGTAAGATCAACATCTGATGCCAGTACAACCTTGTCATGATCCTCATCTTCATACTGCAAGAGAGTACATGTTCGTAAATAGAATAGTCAACTTGCTCAAACAGGGAAAACCAAGAGGAGAATCATTCAAATGAACAAGGAAAAGTTAATGCATTCAACCAGAATCTGAGGAAGATTGTTTCGGTCAATGTCATCCCCCACTCTCTGAATTATTGCAGCTATTAGATCTGTCATGTTCTGAATATCTGAAATATAATAAAAATAATAGGGTCATTATGGGAGTCAAGATTATCAAAATTATTGAATGACAACAAAGCACAAACATCATATCAATTTCCTAGAGTTAGTTTCAAGAGACAATAAACAAACAAGTTCCAATTTTTTCCAATAAGGAGTAAACCACAGAGTTCAAGGTCTCTCTGATAATAATAAAAACGAGCAAGCAACAGACACTGCTGAATATACAATGTCTGATGGGGAAATTCAAGAGGACGAACATAAAGAACAAAAGAAAAACAAAAGTGATATGGGAACAGTTGAAAGGACAGAACGTCCATAAATTTGATAGGAGTCAAGAGCCCTGGATAAGTATGACAGTTTGGAAGGCAGGTCTCAAGATGCCTAAAAGAGAGAATATGGAGGTGCACATATTTTGTTTTGTTCACACATATCAACAGTAGTGCAGATTTGGCATCCTGACTGCATATATAAACAAATGGGCCAATGGCAACAAGAAATTCCAGGTACACGATACACAAGGTCATATATGATTTTTAGATCAAGAAATAAGATTTATAAACAACGGGCATAAAGCACCCGCATACAAGAAGTATACCAAAAAGTAGAAAATCTTACAATAAAACAATTTTCTATGAACGACACTCACAGTGAGACCTCATGGGTGCACCAAAAGGAAATAAGGGATAAGAGGCTATTCTTTAGGTGTACATAAAAAGACACACAAGGTCATATATGATAACATTGACGAGTGCCTAATTTTTTTTGTTAACTAAAAACATATTATTTGAACATACCACAGTTGAATCTGTGCATCCTCCCCTTTTTGTCTTTAATCTTGAATGAAAAACTATTTGGCTGGCTAGATGAAAGATAGGGAATAGATCTTCCTGTTTCTGTCCCTTCAGAAGCCAATTTCAAAGAATTCTCACTGAAATGTCAAATAAAAAATGTGAGAGATAATACAAAAGGAAAAGAAAATGAGTTCACAGATAAGAGATTAAACCATTAACCTCCGTGTCTCATCATCATCATCTGGAGTCAATGCCATAGCGGAATCCCAAAATCTTTGCATCATCGAGTTTGCAGCTTCATTATTTACTCCAGCAGAGTTCCCCACCTAATTAGTAACAGCTCTTGAAATAAATTTCCAGAATCTTTGGGAAAAAAGAGAACTTAACAAATTAAATATAGAACCTAAGATTAAATCAAGAAATTTCAACATTTCACAAGATTGTTTGCTACTTTTAACTTAATGACATCCAAGATTACCTTGCTTTTGACATGATAATAATAGTTGAAGAGGTGCCTCACAAAATTTAACCCTCATGTTAAGTTTTTAATCAAATAATGAAACAAGAAGAGTTTTAAAAAATCACATATGTAAATAACTTGAGCATCTTCTATCTAAAAGCAAATACGACAACTTGACTAATTGCTTGTATTTAATTGTTAGTATGATATACAAAGGACTCAGGAACGTAAACGTACTTCCCAGGAAATACATTGTACAGAAAGCACAAACAGCAGCCACTACGGCTAAAGGATTGGTTGAAATATTCACTGATCCAAAGTAAATAAAAAAGTTAATATTAATACTAGCAGTGGAGATCATAACAATATTAACACCAGCAGTGGAGGTCATAATCAAATGCAAGAATCTTAGAAACATCATCGAGCAGATTGCTTTTGCAGATTGTGACCTAAGTTAATTTTAAAGTGCAACAAAATACTATAAAATAAACCTCCTTGGTATTCTGTTCACACATTCAACAAAGTTGGATTTTCTTTTACATGGGTAAACTGACGACCTATTTTACTTTCCATAAAAGTCAGTCTTAACATAGTGGTCAGCAGGATTTCGACTTGAAAGATCCAAACAAGAGTTTATGTCTTTGAATATACATGGATGCATGCAAACTCATCAAAGTAGTCAAGACTTAGAATGAGGTAATTACATACAAGGCCGTATTCAGAAGGTGGTTTGACCACCAAAATGAAGCCCAAAACATAACAGTTGCTAATGATGAGTTGAGAAGGGAAAAAATGACATGTTCATGCGTACTGCCTTACCGTGGCTACAGCTGCATGAGTGATATGAAGCACATCAAGAACAGAAACAACAGTTCCATCTGCCACAAAGAAGAAGTACAAATTTATTTAAAGAAATATGGAAAAAGAAGATACCCTGACTCAAAGTGTAACTGGAGGCGAATAATACCTTTATCAACAACAGGAAGGTGTAAAAATTTCCCGTCATGCATTGTATGTAAAGCATCAACAATAGGCATATCTATTGAAGCACATTCTGGATTGGGGGTCATTACCTGGATGTTAGATGCAAAACAAAATGAAGTTACTAGAACTTATCTCTCAAATCTCAAGAAAGGAAGGGAAACAAAAAGGAATGAAAAAATCTAAGTTCCAATAATTCAAAGAACTAGTGTTGTTTAAACCTTTTACTTTGATAATGACCAGAGAGCTATCCATAAAAAAGATACCCCTTCAATTATCAAGAGAGAGAGAGAGAGAGAGAGAGATTACCCTCTCGACGAGAGTGGATTCAGGGGAAAGATCTTGTGCTATGACTCGCATCAATAAGTCCTTTGAACTGCAAAGTCCATGAGGCAAATCTTCTCATAAGATGATTAATATATGCCATTACACTATAGCTCAGAATCGATAAATGTAAATGAGTGGATACAAGGGGAACACAACTAACGTTAAAATCCCTCGTGGTTTGTTGTCAACTGTTATGATTGCAGAGCTTGTTCGACATTCGAGCATCTTTTTGGCTGTGGCTAAAACAGTATCATTTGGTTCAACTGTAACAATCCTAGAAACACCAACCCACAACAGATAGTGACTCGCCTGCGGATTACTTAAAAGGTTAAACTATTCCAAAAATGAAGGTATCACCTACTTTGAATTTTCAGAAATGATGGAAGAGAGTGAAGGCCTGAACATTCTCTCCCGAAGTGCTTCTATAAATGTATTGGAACTTGCTAAAAACATAAAAATATGGGAAGGTCAATAAATGTACTTCAAGACCAATCAAAAACATCATTCATTCACATGAAGTTGAGAAACACAGTAAGTAGATAGACAATCCTACACTATACCAATGAAGAATAGTAACAACACAAAACTAAACTAACCAGATGGCCCCCAGTGTTTTTCAACTCCCTCAACAGCAGCTGCAATGGCCTTTCCTTTCTCAGCTGCCCTTTCGAGGCGAGCAATCGCATCATAAAGGCACTTTGCAATATCCAGCAAAGCAATAACCTCTCCATTATCTACAACTGGCAAATGTCTAAATTTTCCTGTTGTCAGGACAAACATAAGACATTGGAAAGGTGTTCAAAAAATTTAACAGCTTGAGTTATTTCAAACACACCAACCTAGCACCATCTTCTGCAAAGCTTCCACAGCAAGAGTGTCAGAAAGCACAAAAAGAGGATTTTTCGTCATAATCTTTGAAACTGGTGTTTCCTGTATATTAACTTCTGGAGCAATAACCCTTGTTGCTATATCCTTCAATTTTCCCAAAGGAAATAAAAGAAAAGGATGCATGAAGAATTAGTTAAAGATATCACCTTAGTGGGTAAAGGAAAAGTATCTGCACTTCTATTTACTAAATTTTTTACAGCCTTTTTGCTTGATTAAAGTCTAACCTTATCGGTCAGGATACCACTTAGTAATGCATTTGAATCAGTCAACAACAAAGCATCAACTCTGCGAGCAGCCATCTTGCGGCAAGCTTCATAAATACTTGTAGTATCAGGTATTGTTAGGGCTTTTGACAGCCGCAGTCTCTTCACTGTGCGCTCTCCAGTCAGTCCCCTGTTCCAAATGTATCAGAAAACAAACTATCAAAATTCAAATAAACACATAAAATGACGACTACAACTCAGAGTGACTATTATTGATCCCAACTCGAAAGCAAAACAAGTTTTTTAAATATTAGATCTTCACTAGCAAAAGAATCTCTTAGCTATGCTTTGTTCCCAAATTAAATTACACTGCATGTAGCAAGAACATAACAAAGAACCATATAATTAAATTACCAAGCAATCTCCAAAAGTTGCATTTGAGAACAAAAAATCAACCACCTAAAAGGGGACTGAATTCAAACCAAAAAACTGAACAAAAAGAACCTCCAGGAAGCCAGCATAGTATCGCAAATTGAACCACTCAAAATGAATGGTGGGAGCATTTGAGTATTGGACACGGGTGTTTAGCGAACAAGTCATCTATAGACTATTGCAGCATGCAACTAAGCATTTCTATCATGCAGTTTTTCTACATCAGATATGACTTTGCAGTAAGAATAACAATCATTGAGCTGAGTATAAAATATTTTTTCCATATTGCCAAACATTCTAAGTATAGAGTATAAACTCTTTCCTTTTCCCTCATCAAGCTATAACTAAGCAGCTAATAAATCATTGATATCCCCGAGCGAGCTCATATCCATCTCCAATGTTCAAGTTGAGTAAAAAAACAGTGAAAGAATCAAGTAAAGCTTAATTTCACATGGCAAACATTTCAAGCGAGTGGCAAAACAAAATCCAACACTGTTAATAATATGTGATGGCCACAACGACATGGCACCACCAACTCCCCCAAATTTAATAGCACAAAGTCTGAGGATGTACCTAAATGCGAAAGGATCCATATTTCTACAAACTCGAGTGTTGGAACCAATATAATTTCACAACTAAAAACATTGATTTTGATTTCAATCCTTCCTGATAAAACAGAGCAAAATATATTCCTGACGCTATAGAAACCTTTGCTTTAGAGTTTCTGGAAACAAACTTATACAATATCCAAATAAACGTTACTTCACTAAAGGAATTAAGCATACACGGAACGAGAAACAGAAATCGATTTCCGGTGAGCAGAATCCGGTTGTCCTCCTCCATTATCCGCTGCTGCTTTCTTCTTAACGAGTGAAGAAGAGCTCGTCAACGATATGCTTCTCCTCGATGATGATCCTCCTCCTTGACTCATCGGCATCTGAACTCTATAGCAATCAATATCCAAAAGAAAAAACTTACAACTAAGATTTCAAAATTGAAGAACCCTAAACTCGGAACAACTTGATGGATATGGTTTCAACGGTCAAATAATGGTAAAGAAGGCTCGGCAGAAAAAGCAGGAGCCAAAGTGCACAATATTGATGAAGCTGTGGAGTAAACTGCCGGGATAGTATTTTTCAGGGAAGATTTTCCGGCGAGGAGTGGAAGGAGATGGAGGGAAACCCTACGGATGGGAGAGGAAAGGAGAGGATACGTTTGAGCTGAGAATTGAATTGAACTCTCTGTGGGAAAACGCCGTGATTTTGTGGGGCCTAAACCAATAGTATTGTTCCACGTCAACCAATGACGAGGATTCTAATTTCACTGGAGCAAATGGGGAGTTGAATTTAGACAGTGAAATTCAATTTTAGATTTTACCGTTACTCTTTCAGTCCTTAACTTTCTCTTTTTTCTTTTTCATTCGTATTTAATTTAATTAATATTCCCAATTATTTTGTATATTTCTAATAAAAATTGTACCAAAATTTTATGTAAAATATATTTAAAATGAAACACAAAAATTAGATTCTCGTGAACCCTTTCATTTTTCTGATAAAATCTTCATTTTGAATTAATTATGAATTCAGAGAACTTAAATTTACGTAAGATCCTTTTTGGTAAGTATAGACTTATGTAAAGTAATACTAATAAGTAATAAGAAACTAGTTTAGAGTCAATTGCTTCTCCCACATACACCAATTTGCACCCTTTCAACTTATTCTTCCTATGCAGGACAATTCTGTTTTTTCTTCCCAGATAAATATTCTTTGTTACCTCTCCAAATATATCTCCATCAGTTGAATTTAGTGACTCAAACACTTATTTATTTGCGGATGAACAGATGTCAAATAGACTTTTTACTTTCCAAATAAATTTTCTTGCACTTAAAATACATTTTTGTGAAAATCAGACTTCTATAAAAAAAAAAAAACAAATAAAAGACTTTCATAAAAGTTCTCATAGAATCAAGATGCATGTACAAAATGATAAAGCATGGGGGCAGCAAGTGTGATTTCTGAAGTTGGCGGAAGATTCTATAGTTATAAAAAGTTAGAGGGGCACTGAGAAAGAAAAGAAGATGAGGACAAAACAAACAACGTGATAACACCATCGCATAAATTCTCTTTATAGAAGTTTCAAAAAAAAAATCAATTTCTTGGATTAATGGACAATAAGAAAAAAGAGTATTAAACAAATTAGTGGGAGGAAGTCTATTATAGAGTGTTATACTCTTTCAATTTTATTCTATACGATGATATTTTAATTAAAATAAAAAAACTAAAGATATTAATTTAAATTATCTATCTAAATAGTTTTCAATTCTAGTACCTTGTTCTATATGAAATAACTTGAGGTATGCCAGTTAGTTAATAGTAGGTAAAGTAACTCTTTAGCTGATTTCAACCCCACACTTACAAATGTAAGATGAAATTTTTAACAACTATACAACTGTAACTCAAATTTTCTCTTCATATTATGCACAACAATGATAGACCAGTATACTGTCATATATCGATGGTAGTTTAGAGGCGGATTCATGATTTAAATTTTATGGATTCATATGTTACTAGACTCATTGATCAATTGAATTATGGGGTTCGAGATTTAATAAGTTTGTTTGAGTCAAAATTACTGAATTCGACTGAACTTGTGACTTCTACGTGTATCCGGCCTGGATGGTTACACAAAAGAAGATGCTTTGCCCTCCATCCTAAGGCTTTAGATTGCTTGTAGCTACTTCTCTTGAGGAAGAAGCATGGAATCAATTTCATTATAAATTCTGGACAAATGTGAAATTGAAAAAAATACTGTGCAATCTTCTTTACATTGGAGAATATATTGAATATCAAATTGAAGTCAGAAAAAATGTTAGATTGGGCACCAATTATTATTGGTTATCTTCTGTTCGTACTTCTTTCGCCTGGACTAATATTTCAGCTGCCGGGGAGTCAGCGTCATGTTGAATTCGGCAGCTTCAATACGAATGGCAAAGCCATACTCCTTCACACCCTACTCTTTTTCGTCTTTTTTACTATCCTCATTTTGGCCTTTCGCATTCGTATTCGCTTTGGCTAGCAGACACGGGGCACGAAATATTCATCAAAATTACATTACTATATATATGAAGTTGAAATTTTATTTATATATATAATAGATATTGAATTTTTTAGTGAAAAATCTTAACTTTATCTTATGTTTGTTTTTTTCTGTCTTTTTTTTATATATAAAAAGAATGAATAGTTAAGTTATCCTGGGATTTATTGGATTTTTACCCTTTTTGTAATGTTCTACTTCTGTTTTTTCATCTATTCATGTTTTGTAAATGCAAGGACATTCTAATTAATACATGTCATTTTTTAATTAATGGTGTCTGCTGAAAGATGTACGTTTTTGGCATCTAAAGTGGCACACTTTTTTTTTTTCGGCGTTTCGATTTGAATTCATGAAAGAAAGTAATTCAGTAAAGTATTCTCTTTCAAATTAAAAATAATTTTATTTTATAATTTAAACATAAAATTTTTGATTAAAAATAAAAAATATATATATTGTACGCTTGCCATCCATAAAGTCCAGTTAAAATTAAATCGTATACCTCTAATTAAGAATTAGAATGAGGCAGAACTCTATTTTTCTCTCTATAAAACTGAATTCGTTAAGTTTCTAATAAATCAATAAAAAGAGTGTACATATATGTGTGTGCAAAAATTGAAACACATACATGAATTGTTGTATCCATGATAACTTCATGACATACTTTAAATTGTAGAATCACCTACTATGTAAGCTAGCGCCTAGCAGCTTTATTTTATCAGAATAGTAAATTATTCTGTTACTTGAAGAAACAATATTATAATGAGTATGTAGTTTGTACTAATTCCATTTCAATAATAGGCATAAATATATAATTATTGGAGACACTTAAAATATTCAAAATATTATAAGGCAGATATAATAAACAATGGCAACCTTGTCCATAGAAAATTTTCCTTTCGACAAACATTTTGCACTTTTTTCCCTACAAAACTTTAATGTTTTCTTTTAAAAAATTAAGCCATAAAATCAATCTAGGGGGCATCAAGATTTTAAGGCCTAAAGCAAATGCTATCATTTTTCAAAAAAAGAAAATGCTCTTTTCTGAATGTGTATTGTTCATTTTGACTGACGACTCACTAACGTGTATATATATTTTTAACTTGCACTTTATCAAATGTTAGTATAAAAAAAATGTCGAATTCATAGATTTATTTATTCTACATACGTTTCTTATTTTAATTACTATTTGAGAAAATCAAAAATAGTTGAATGGTGAATTAACTAATTAATAATATATGAACAAAAAAGTATTAAAAATATTTTATTTTTCACAATATGTTAAACAGTGTTGAGATCCTGACTTCATCGATATTCCTATATAAAGTAATTTTTTTATTCCTCAATTTTTATTTTTCATAAAAGTATAAATAACTTTTATGATTATATTTATATATTATTACTGAACTTGAATAATTAAATGCACTCCTCTCAATTTTACAATTTAATCATCAAAATAGAAATATTTAAGAACTACAATATGTAGTTGAACTTAAGCATTCTCTTTTAAGAAAGTTCCTTCTGATTCCTTACTTGTTATAACTAATTATTACACTATTCGTCTCTCGCGATTATAAATAAGTGTAGAATTAATTGTAACATAAAAATGTCACTAAAAATATTAACAATCTATCAATACTCCAATTAACACTATTACTTCCCATGCCTCTCTCAGTTACATAATTAGTAATGTGTTAATATGTAGTATACAATAGATAGATGTTAATATGTAAAATTATATCTAACTATAAAGCAGATAAAAATTAAGTGAGTATTTTAATTGACTTTTTTTAAGTGTCTTATAAGTTAAAAGTCACAAGTTGAAACTTCTTATTTTTGATTTTTGGGTTTTTGGGTACTTCTTCTATTTTAAAAAAGCGTTTAAAAATACTTTTAACACTTTCAATATTAAAAAAGTGTCTTAAAAATCAAAAGTCATTAGAAATAAATCAATTCTAACATCCACTAAATATACAACTTAAGCTCACGCATGTTAAATTTAAAAATAATACTTACTATTATATAAAAATCTTAAGATTCATCATTTTCTCAACACACAAAAAATTACTCCATAGTAGAATTTGAGTGTGCATCAAGTAAGTTCTGTGTAAAATTTTATATAGGAACAATGAATCTTATTGGTAGTATTGTAGGTGAAGATTGGAAACAAAAAAATAATAATATAGTTTTTTTTTATTTTTTTATTTTTTTATTTTTACCTCCCATTTTGGAGGATTTATAGTGTTTCCACACTTCCCCTCCAGTGTGACTCGAACCCAGGACCTATCAGTCGTGGGTGGAGGTGCTTAACCAACTGAGCAATCCTCACTTGTCAAAAATAATAATATAGTTGCCATCATTAGAGTTGAACAGAAATTAATTGGAAATTTTTGCTATTCACGTGGGTCCCATCTGTGTGCTTTTTGTTTTTTTCATGGCCAATTAATATATATGTGTGTGTGATGCTTGCCGGTAGCTAATGATTGGGAGAGATTTGATGCCGCGGATTTGGTTTCTTAGATTGTAGGGTTTTGTGTAGGGTGGGTTCGTAAGTTGGCTTATTTTTTTATTATTATTAAATTATGATTTGAATTTGGTATATTAAGATAAGAAATTAAATGTTATGTGTATTTCATTATATGAATATCATCATATTTATGATATTGGAGGGATTTAAACTTAATCCTAGGCTTAAAAATTAGGGAAGAAAATGAGACTTGGCATATTAGTTACCATCAAGATTTTAGAAACTTGATTAAGTATAACAATATGGGTGTTTGCGGACTCATTTATTTATGAATAATGTATATTTGATAGATTGGGAACGTTATGAAGCTTTGCGAAAGGAAAAGGTCAAATCGTGAAGATTTCGTGTTTGGCATTCGAGGTAGGTTAAAACTTTTGGACTTCGTAGAAGGATGTTTTTCTAATTAAAGATTAAAAATTAAAATATATAACGGGTAAATGCGAAAGATGGGGGTCTCGTACCTATTGTGTAACGGGCATTGGTACGAGTACCGGTGTTATAAAGGAAAAGTTTATTATTATAGAATGAATGATTGAAATTTGAGAATGCCAAAGCATATGGGCATTAATTGTTGTATTATTGATTGATTTCTTTTGTGTGATTGTGATTCTTATTTGAACCCGTATAATTATGATAGTTGGGGTGATTATATGTCATACTGATATTTGATTTATTGAGATGCATCATCATTCCCTATGTTGTTGATATTATATTGTGCACATGCATGGCATGCGATTGAGTATGAGTAAGGGTCTGACACGTGGAGTTCGTCTGTGAGAGATCATTTTATGGTTATAAGTTGGGCACGTGGAGATCGTCCGTGCTGGGGATGGTTTGATTTTATAATAGTACGTTGAGATCGTCCGCACAGACACGTAGAGATCGTCCGTGAGTCCCTCATGGGTCACAAATTCTGAAAGAATTTCTGAGAAGTATTGTGTATCTACGGTTGTGAGGTTACTTGGTATTTGAGGCATATCATCTTATGGTGTTGCATACATTTCATTATCTTCTTCATTTTACATGATTATGTATTAAATTGATGGTTGAATATTTTGTGACATTTGATTATCCCTAAATTGGTGAGACTTGAATGATGAGTATAATGTAGAATTATAAAATTTGAGAATAATTTTTTATATATATACTCTTGTCACTACTTCTTCTTTGTCGGTCAATGAGACATATTTGGTACACGTGGTTTCGTACTCATATTACACTTGTTGCACTCTTTGTGGTGCAGATTCGATCCTGAATACGAGCGCATCTCGTGGAGCTTTTTGAGTCCGAACTTGGGTTATTTTGGAATTATGGTGAGCTACTTGATTGTTCCATGGCACACCTCCCTCTATCTTTTATTTATTATGTTATTTTAGTATTCAGACATGATTTTTATTAAGTCTAGACTGGTCAGTTTAGTTTTATATTTGCACCTTATTTAGAAGCTCTTGTACTTATGACACCAAATCTTGGGTGGTATTTAGCTTTCCGCATTTCATATTTATGACAAACTTAGTGTGTGGGATATTCTACTTGATGCCTGTCTTCTTACTTATTTATTTTACTAAATTGATAAAATATTTGGGTTTGCTTACCTATCGATTGAGAACATAGGTGCCATCACGACTTGTGAATTTGGGTCGTGACATTTGAATTTCAAATGACTCCTTCATTCTTCAAATTCTGCCAAAAGTCTCGATGATAAATACTATCTTATATCTTCAATAAAAGGACAAGTTTTTCCACTCACAAAAGCACCACTCTCTTATATTTACATATCATCTTACAAAACACTTTCTATTCTATTCTCTATCTCGCTCAATTTTATTTCAAGAAGGAGAAAAGATTCAAGACCCAAGAAATTTTCGTTTATCTATTGTAAAAAAAAATGTTATGCATGCTCTTAGAAATTTATGTTTTTGAGAGCAATCTTTGTTGTTTAGCTACAATAGTAAGTGATGGTAAAAGAGTAATTGGGTCTCGTTTGTGATCTCAACGAATCTGAAGTTTGAAGTTGTATTCCCCTTCACGTTTTAGTCATTGTGGGACTTGAGGAATAGTTTTATTTTGGGATTAAATATTCATGTGTTGTCTTTATATGATGAGGCTTTTTGGCAGTAACATATTTGAAGAATGTGATTGTTGCTTGCTTAGTTAATAATGTTGCATATCCAATTAATAAAAAATTGTCATCTTTTCGATTTGTGGATCTATAATATAGACGAAGGTGCATGTTTATCCTCTAAAGAAGTATTAGATTTCATGACTTAAAGATGTAGTTTTACTTGGTTGAGACACCCATCTATGAATAGCTTTTTTCTACTTTTCCGCTAAATTAATTATTATTTTTTTACTTGATGTTTTGTCACTGAAAAGTATGTGGTATGTACATTATTTAATCCCCAGTAGCTTGAATATGTCATTTTAGTACTTGGAGGATTGACTAACCAAATAAATCCTTTGATATCAAATTCGTTCTTGTTTATGGCTTTTGGTGAAATTCATGTTATTAGGAAAGATTTTAAAAAATCTGATACTCTCTCATCATAAGTCCTATTGCGTCTTTGTTATAGTAATTTAAATCGTCTTGTCTTAAATTTATAAAAGATTATTAGTTTTACGGGTAGAAATGGACCAAAAAGGTGGACTGAGGGATATTTTTAGCCCAATAGGTGGATGAGGAGTATATTTAAACCTTTTCGGATAGTCCAGAGGTATTTTTGGTCCTTTTTCAAACACCTAAATTTTCAAACCTTCAAAAACAATCCACCTTCAAAAATTATCCTTCAAATATTCATATGCTTCCAATCTTCAAAGATTTATATCTTTAAATCTAATAGAAAGTTTAATCCAAAATTTTTTAAAAAATTGAGTTTCACCTCCTACATTGATAAATTTATCAAAAAATGCATCTGAATTTAAATCAAAATTTCTCTGAATTGAAAATTTAAGAACCTTAATTGGATAATGCAACAACCTATTTGAAAAATAATATACGAAATTCTTTAAGTGAAAATTACAAAAAGAGAAAAAGAAAAAGAAAAAGAGAGGGGGCCCGGGGGAGGGGGCAAAGAGATATGAGGGAGAGATATATAGATTTTAAATTGTATTTTGTTCTGAAAGTTGGCCAAAGTGGATGTTCCACTAGGCAAGTTGCCAACTAATCGTCCCTTTTCTTATGACTTTAAAATAATTGAGATTTACAATGAAAACATACACAAATACCGTTTCTCTCTTCTGCTCCTCTTTTTCTCTTACTCTCTCGTTCTTATTTTGTTAAGTTAGTTTATTTTATAACACGTTATCAGCACGAGACTCTAATTTTTTCCAGAAAAAATAACTTCTATATCAGATATATCTACTAAAGAAATTTAATTTTAGTTTTCTTTGTTATTTCTAAATTAATTTCTATCTCAGTTTTCATCATGTCAAACTTGTCAAAATTGGAGTTTGTGCTACTTGATATTTCTGGCAAAAATTATTTGTCATGAGTACTTGATACGGAAATCCACCTTACCACTAAGGTCTTGGTGATGCTATAATCGAAGTAAATAAAATATTAAGTCAGGATAAAACTAAGACTATGATTTTCCTTCGTCATCATCTTGATGAAAGTCTGAAGGTTGAATATTTGACAGTGAAAGATTCACTTGAATTGTGGAAAGGTTTAAAATGGAGGTATGACCACCTCAGGACAACAGTATTGCCAAGTGCTCGTTATGAGTGGATGCACTTACGGTTTCAAGATTTTAAAACTGTAATTGAGTGTAATTTTGTTGTATTTAGAATAACTTCTCAATTAAAATTACGTGGAGAAACTATAAATGATGAGGACATGTTGGAAAAGACACTAACTACTTTCTATGCCTCTAATGTGATATTACAACAGCAAAACCGTAAAAAAAATAATCAAAAATACTCTGAATTGATCTCATGCATTCTGATGGTTGAGCAACATAATGCTCTTTTAATAAAAAATCATGAAGCCCGACCCATTGGAACTGCTCCGTTATCGAAAGCAAATGTGGTAGAAGCATATGACCAGTCTGAAAAAAGATAAAATAAAAATCAAGGCTACAATAATGTGCGTGGACATAACAATGGTAGAAGACGATATAATAATCGTGGTGGTGGTTGTCAACATAAAAGAAAGAACAATATGAGTTCTCAAAGTGGCCTTTCAAGAAGTAACTGTCATTGTTGTGGCATAAAAGACCACTGAAAAAATGAATGTCGGACACCTAAGCATTTTATAAGGCTTTATCAAAATTCCTTCAAAAGAAAGGCAAATAGAGATGGTGCCTCTTCTTCTAATGCTCGGATAGAGTCACATTTGGCGTTTGAAAATAATATTGAGGCAAGACCTTTGCATTATGATAATATTGAAGCAAATGTGGCTTTGAAGGATGACGATTTTAAAGACCTCAATGATATTACTCATTTAGACGTTGAAGACTTCTTTAGGGATTGTAATTGATGTTTAATTTTATTATATGATTTACAATATGTTATCGTTTTTATGTACTTTTGATTATCATATTTTTTCGTTTATCTATTTAAAAAAAAAAGGACTTATATTTTTCTAGCAATATTATTACTTATTTTATCTCTTATAATGTATTTTTTGAAGATAAATAATTTTCTCAGTCTTCAATTGAATCCAAGATGAATAATGAAGATATGTGCCTTTTTGATAGTGCCACAACGCACACTATATTAAAAGAAAAGAAATATTTCTGTCATTTGATTATGAAAAAGGCCTATGTCAATACAATATTTGGTAGTACAAAATTTATTGAAGGCTCTGGAAGAGCGACCTTATTACTACCTGGAGGAACGATATTGGTAATTGATAATGTATTGTATTGTAGTAAGTATCAAAGAAACTTATTAAGTTTCAAGGTTATTCGCCAAAATGGCTATCATATTGAGACTGCGAATGAAGGAAAGGTTGAATACTTTTATATTACTACAATAAATGCAGAGAAGAAAATTGTGCACGAAAAATTACCTGCACTTTCTTCTGGATTGTATCATACAAATATTGGTACTGTTGAATCACATGCCATAGTAAACAAAAGGTTTACTGATTCTAATGATTTTATCATTTGACATGACAGGTTGGGCCATCCCGATTATAATATGATGCGCAAAATTATTGAGAATTCACATAGACACACTTTGAAGAATCAAAAAATTCTTCAATCTAAGGATTTCTCTTGTGTTGCTTGTTCCCAAGGAAAACTGATTATTAAACTATCAACAACTAAGATTGGGATAGTCCCCTACATTTCTGGAACGTATATAGGGTGATATATGTGGGCCAATTCACCCTTCATGTGGACCATTTAAATATTATATGGTCTTGATAGATGCATCTACGAGATTGTCACACGTGTGCTTATTATCAACTCGCAATGTGACTTTTGCAAGATTGTTAGCTCAAATTATAAGGTTAAGAGCACAATTTTCATATTATGCAATAAAGATAATTTGTCTTGATAATGCTATGAATTTAAATCTCAATCCTTTAATGATTATTGTATGTCGGTTGGAACAAAAGTTGAGCATCTGGTCGCTCATGTTCATACTCAAAATAGTCTAGCAGAATCATTAATTAAACCCCTTCAATTGATAGTTAGATCATTATTAATGAGGACAAAACTTTCTCTTTCGGTAAAGGGGCATGTTGTTTTGCATGCAGCAGCCCTTGTGTGTATAAGACCAATATTTTTTTATGAATTTTCCCTAATACAGTTGACTTTTGGAATGGAGCCAAATATATCCCATCTTGGTATATTTGGATGTGCGGTATGTGTCCCAATTGCTCTACCGTACCGCACAAAGATAGGTCTCCAAAGAAGGTAGGGAATATATGTTGGGTATGAATTTCCTTCCATTATAAAATATTTGGAACCTATGACTGAAGATTTATTTACGGCAAAATTCGCTGATTGTCTGTCACGACCCAACTCTATAGGCCGCGATGGGTGCCCGAATTGAGCACCCAAATGTACCCTTATCCCAAATTTGCCTTTTAACCGAATAAACATAGGTAGTGATTAGAAGAAATTGCTAAATATATCATAAAAGTAGATATAAGCACGAGGGCTGATAGGCCGTCACAAAACACACAAAACCCAAACTATATATACAAAACCCACAACATAATCTGTCTACAGACCTCTACAGATGAGAACATAGTCATATGACGGGACAGGGCCCCATCGTACCCCTGACCAACATATCCAAGTATACAGAGATAAAGTCAGTACCAAAATACAAGCTCCGAACAAGGAAGCACTATCAACGACGCAACAAATGTCCTAAATAGGCGGATCAACAAATCAAACTTCGGTACCTATAGACATGTAACGTAGCCTCCGAAGAGGGGGTCAGTACGAAAAATATACTGAATATGTAAAGCATGAACTGTAATAAATACAATCATAATCTGAATAGTAGGTGAAGAAAACGAAATAAATGTTCAGAATTTCAAAATGCTTATCATAATCACAAATCATATATGCACAGATATATGCCATATCCGGCCCTTTTTCGTGGGACTCGATGAACAAAACGTGGTCGCCCTCCCGTCATTGGCGCCACAGCACAGTATAACACCAGAGTAGGGAATGTCTCTGTAACAGATCATATCATATTAGATGGCCATATCAAATCATATCAAATCATATCATATCATATTACATCATATCTTCTCATAGCATATCATATCATATGTGTACATGGCACAACATAACTCTGTGGCATAATATACACCACTCCATGTACATGGTGTACCTACCCCTCACATCGGGGCACGACGAATAATGCAAAGAAATACGCTTGATAACATATCCTGGCCCAAACTCAGTGAAAAAGTGGTTACAGTACGCACGAGTAAAGTAGTGAGAAACTAATGCAATTTAAAATTTAAAATATTTATACAGACTCGATAGCATGGTTTCGTTAACAAATCATATATAAAAAACTTGAATAATGATAATAGTGCAATTCTTTCCAATGTCACGATAGTCTATGTCAAATTAGTTTTCTGGAATCGTCTCCCTATTTCAAAATATACTATGGAACTTAACAGAATAATTATTCGTATAATATTCGGAAGAGTAGCAAAGAGTTTCTTTCAAATTCTACCTAACATAAGCCAAACAGAATAACAAAGAAAAATTCAGAATAGTGGGGCCCACCTCGATCAAATGAGGTGACGTATACAAATTACGTGCGTTAAACTTCATAACGTTATTTATAAGAGTTTCAAGGTAGTCGGATTTCATTTGTGCAAAATCTAGAAGTTTAGACAATTTTTCCAAAAATATTCATAAATACCTAATTCAATTCTACTACATAGAAAAGGGGAAATTTTGAGCGTCGATTCCGAAGAGTAGAGTCATCCCCGAGGCTCGTATCCAAACCTATTACACCTAGGACATGCCAAAAGAAGAAAATGTAAAGCTTTACATACCTTATCGACCTTTTACGGTTGTCCAAATTCAATTCCCGTTTCCTCCAAAATCTACAATTGGTCACATTTACCAATTACTATTCATAACACTTTAAGAATTTAATTCTAACCAATCCTTGTCTACAAAAATTTCGGCAGCATCTCCCCTATATATACAACAACCCCGAGATTCCAACTCGGCCACCATATCAACAACCATGACAACAATAACACCAATACGATCAATAATCAATTTAAAATGCACCATAACATAAATTGGTTTCTTTTCCAACTAGTGCAACAACTTTCAACCCAACTTTGCATTTCTAAATAAATATGAATATTTCATGTTCACAATTAATTTAAACTCATTCAAACATAGGTGAAAAATATTACAAGTAGGCTATCCAATATTCATCAATTCCATATTTTACCCCAAACTCCATAAATGCAACAAAACTATTATAATTCATTTTCTTCTTTCAACTTCACAATCAACAACAACAATCCACACTTTTACTAACTTTACTTCCATAATATTATAAAATCATACTAAAAATACATAATTTCCTACAATCCATTTTAATACCCACTTAAACCATTTAAGCTTCACTTAAATTATAAGAATCACAACAACCACTAACATACTACACAAACTTAATTCTTTCCATCTCATCACCTTAACACATATTTCCAACTTCAATTAAATTCATCCAACTTCCATTTTCAACATACAATTTCACCATAACTACTACTCCATAACTATTACTAAAATACTACATAAAATTCAAGTCTTCTTGCCTACAATCTTACATACACATAACTTATTCATATGTCAAAATCCAACCATATAACTTTTATATTTCCATGAATTCTACACATCTCTACTTACTACAACATAAACAAACTTCATAACATAATGAAATTGGATTAATTCTTACCTTTTCCTTCTAACTTCTTCACTTAACCAAAGCTCCAAATCAACCAAACGAGCCTTCTATCTTCCGAAATAAGTTTACCATGTTATAAAGGATCCTTGATATAATAGGAATACTAAGAGAAAATAATTTTTGGGATGAAATTTCAAGAAGTTATGTTTTCCTTGCCTTGGCCGAACTCTCTCTTATTTTTCCTTAGTGTTTTTGGCTCCTCTATCTTCTTCCAATTCTCTTGAACATTCTAGGAGTGGAAGATATAAACCTAGGTGAAATTACCATTTCCCCCCTCACCTTTTCTAATATTTCCAAGTTGAAATTCCAATTTTTGCCCTTAATCTTTTGTAGTATTTTCACATGTGAAATTTCAATTTTGTCCTTAATCTTTTATAGTATTTCCACGTGAGAAATTCCGATTTTATCCTTAACCTTTTCCAATATTTCCACATTCCAATTTAGTCATAAGAATTTTGTATCCAACAAGATCAAACATAGCCTTGCCCTTGACTTGTTACCGTTATCCCCAAAATGTCCAAATGTGAAAAATACGGGATATAACATTGTCATTTTGATGAATCAGTATACCCAACATTAGAGGAAGAACATAAATAATTGGATAATGAGATAGATTGGAAGTCATTATCACTATCTCATTTAGATCCTCGAACAAATCAATGTGAGCAAGAAGTTCAAAAGATGATTTATTTGCAAAATATTGTAAATCAACTGCCGGATGCATTTACTAACTTTCCATGAGTTACTAAATCGCATATCAGCTACTAATGCTCAATCTCGAATTGATGTCCCAGTAGGGCAACTTGTTCAGGCAAATAAGTCTAGGCCACGCTTAAAACGTGAAAGGCCAATTGATCTAAAGATAAAAATTCTCGAAAAAGGAAATGAATAAATGATCAAGATGATCATAATTTGGAGGCAATTGCTCAAAAAGAGCCCAGAGACACAACAAATGGTGATACCACCGAGGAGGTCCAAGTACGTGAAAATAATAAGAATAAAGAAATCTCAATAAGTTATGTCTCGATAAGAAAACTGTGGAACCAAAATGATATTATGGTTGATAATATTTTTGCTTATAATGTTGTCATTGAAATAGTGCAACAAGATAAAGATCTTGAACCAAAATCTGTCGATAAATGTGGACAGAGAAATGATTGGCCAAAATGGAAGGATGCAATTCAATCAGAGTTAACTTTGCTTGAAAAACGTGAAGTTTTCAGATAAAAAATCAGAACACCTGAAGGTGTCAAGCTAGTAGGGTACAAATAGATTTTTGTGCTTAAACGAAATGAAAAAGGTGAAGTCATAAGATATAAAGCATGACTTGTAGCCCAAGGTTTTTTGCAAGGGCCTGACATTTACTATATGAAAATATTCTCCTGTGGTGGATGCAATTACCTTCAGGTATCTAATGAATTTGACAGCTCATGAAAAGTTTGAAATGCAACTAATGGACGTGGTCACTACCTATTTATATGGCTCATTGGACCACGATATTTTTATGAAAATTTTTGAAGGATTCAAAGTGCCTGAAGCATACAAGGAATCTCGATAAACTTGCTCAATAAAGCTTCAAAAATCCTTATATGGGTTGAAATAATTAGGGGCGCATATGGTACAATCGTCTTAGCCAATATTTGCTAAAAGAAGGATATAAAAATGATAAAATTTCCCCTTGTGTCTTTATGAAAAGGTCTGGATCTGAATTTGTCATAATAGTAGTATATGTTGATGATTTGAATATTATTGGAACTCGAGAAGAACTTTCAAAAGCAGTAAAATGTCTGAAAAAGGAGTTTGAAATGAAAGACCTTGGAAAGATAAAATTTTGTCTTGATCTACAAATTGAACATTTTGCAAATGAGATATTTGTCCATTAGTCAATATATATTAAAAATATTTTAAATAGAGTTTATATGGATAAAACACATCCATTGAATATCAAAATGGTTGTGAGATCTCTTGATATTAATAAAGATCCATTTCGACCTCATAAAAATAATGAAGAGCTTATTGGTGCTGAAATACCATATTTTAGTACAATTGGTGCATTAATGTATCTTGCCAACAATTCTAGATTAGATATAGCTTTTTTGTAAGCTTGTTATCAAGATTTAGTTCTTCTCCAACACGAAGATACTGGAATGGAATTAAGCATATATATGCAGATACCTCTGAGGGACCATTGATATGAGATTGTTTTACTCAAATGAATCCACGTCACAATTGATTGGTTACGTAGATGCGGAATATTTGTCTGATCCTCATAAAGGTTGATCACAGACAGACTATTTATTTACATGTAGCAGTACAACTATATCATGACATTCAACAAAGCAAACTATGGTTGCTACTTCCTCAAATCATGCAGAGATAATACCCATTCATGAAGCAAGTCGAGAATGCGTTTGGTTAAGATTTATAACTCAACACATTCAAGAAACACGTGACCGTTCTTTGAAAAGAGACGTTCCAACAATATTGTGTGAAGATAATGTTGCATGTATAGCTCAATTAAAGGGAGGATACATCAAAGGAGACAGAACAAAACATATTTCACCAAAATTCCTTTTTACCCATGATCTTCAAAAGAAAGGTGAGATAGATGTTCAACAAATTCGTTCATGTAATAATTTAGCAGATATGTTTACCAAGGCATTGCCAACTTCAACCTTTGAGAAATTGAGATACAAGATTGGAATGCGTCATCTTCGAGATATTAGATGATGTCTTCATCAAGGGGAGTAAAATACGCGCTGATTTTTTTTTCTCCTTAGCCAAGGTTTTGTCCCACTGGTTTTCCTGGTAAGATTTTTAATGAGGCAACAATCAAGGCGTATTACCAGATATGTGTACTCTTTTTCCTTCACTAGGCTTTTTCCCACTGGATTTTTTCTAGTAAGGTTTTAATGAGACACAACATCTATGAGTGTTCAAGATAACTATGTATATTGTTTCTTGTAAATCTTTTTTTTATACATGGACATCCAAGGGGGAGTGTTCTGAAAGTTGGCCAAAGTGGATGAAAGTTGGCCAAAGTGGATGAAAGTTGGCCAAAGTGGATGTTCCACTAGACAAGTTGCCAACTAATTGTCCCTTTTCTCATGGCTATAAAATAGCCGAGATTTACAATGAAAACATACACAGATACCGTTTCTCTCTTCTGCTCCTCTCTTTCTCCTATTCTCTCTTCCTTATTTTGTTAAGTTAGTTTATTTTATAACATATTTTAAAATATTGCTATGATTTGAAAAAAAAATATATTATTATATATAATAAATGTTTTTTTAATATAGAATATCTTGGATGAATGTCCATTACTTCTTAAGTGATAACTCCCACCTATTTAGGAGGTTTTTGGACATCATAGTTTGGACTTTAAGCTTGAAAGTATATAAATCACCTTTAAAGCAAAAATACTGAAATTTCAAAAATATATCATTCAATTTTATATAATTTAGAGTACTATATCTTTTTAAAAAGTGATGTATATATGTCAGTGTTGTCTAACAAATGATGCATATATACCCTCGTCGTCTAATAAATAGTATATATTTATCCTTTTCGTTACAAATTGAATTTAAAAAAATATCTTAAAACTGATTTTTAAATTCAAAAATATCACTTGACTTAAAAAAACTACCTCATTCATTTTTTTCCAATTTAAAAAATCTCAATCCTTCTTCTATTCATACCTGATCCAAACCTATTTTGTGACTGAGTAAATGAGGAATTATTTATTTTTTCATTTGGGTCGAATTTAGAGGGGTAAAAAAGGAGTGATATAGTTTTTTAAAGTCACTTGATTCTTTTGAAATAAGAATTCAATAATATAATTTATTTAATTAAGTAAATATAAACATATTAACAAAAAGAATAAATATGCATCACTTATAAGATAACAAAGATATATCTATATGTATCACAAACTTATTAGATAACAAAGATATATATATATGTATCACTTTTTTAACTAATGATATTTTTGCTCCTTTTACTCTTAAAAATAAATTAGACTTTCCTAATACCACTTCAACTGACTGCTAAACTACGTCTTATACAGTCAGATCTGTCCCTTTCTTCTCTTTTAGACTTTTTAGTCCATTTCTTTTTCTTGATCTTTGGCTTTTACCCTCGCACTTTTCCCCATTTCTTTCCTCTGTTCAAATCAACGAGCTAATTTTCCGAGGAACAATGGAGGACTGGGGCCCAGTGTTCATAGCGGTGGTGTTGTTCGTTCTGTTAACTCCGGGCCTATTATTCCAGCTTCCTAGCCGTGGGAAAGTGGTTGAATTCGGGAACATGCAAACCAGCGGCGTCTCCATTTTGGTCCATGCCGTAATTTACTTTGGCCTCATCACTATCTTCCTCCTCGCCATTGGTGTCCATGTCAATATTGGATAAGTAAATTTTACCTTCACTTGTTGTAAGTTGTAACAATCTCTCTTCGGATCTTTACTCTCTCTCTTTCTGTTGCTTGTAGAAGAGTAGCAATTGATTTTCCGTTTTCGATTTCTTAATTAGCTACTCCCAGATTGTATCAATTGGGTGAACTGTTAATACTTTAAAAGCATTATGCACTGCTTCTCTAATTTTACCTTCAATAGGTGCATTATTGTACACGATTATTAGAATCTGCAAATAGTTTTTTTTTAAAAAAATTTAAACTTCGGTTGGACTAATGGTCCTGCTTCAAGTACGAAGATAAAAAAAATTAAACTATTATCAGAGACGGATTTAGGTTTTGAAGTTTATGGATCCTAAGTTAATATAAATTAATAATTGAGTTCACAATTAATTATTTATAATGTTAAGAAGTCCCATATCGGTAGAGAGATGGGAAATTGGTCTATGGACTTAGACAAACCTCCCTCATAACTAACTTTTGGGGTTGCGTTGGGCCCAATTGCTATATCTTTAGAGTCATGTTCATCACAATTTTTTTGTTCATTGATGTTGGACTCCTATTTATAAGTGTTGGTGCTCCAGTTGAGGTCTAAGCATGCGGCAGAGTGTTAAGAAGTCCCACATCGGTAGAGGGATGGGAAATTGTTCTGCTTATATGGACTTGGACAAATCTCCCTCATGAGCTAGCTTTTGAGATTGAGTTAGACCATGTGCTATGCCTATATGAGATATGTAAAGCATAATTATGATAAATATCCTCAACTGAAAACAAAGGATTGACATAGCTGGTCCAACTAACTTGAGATTAAAGAGTAGTTGATCGATTGTCACTAGCTGAATATTGTTTGCCTTTAACTGACATTTCATTGTTCAATGGTCAACACATTTCATTTGGGTATTTCCACTCCTCCTTGCTATTCGCTTTTTCTTTTTTCTCTTGTTTGAATCTTCAATCTTATCATATACATCTAGATTCTAGAATTCTACTCTTGCCTAATAGAGAATGGGCATGACCCTTCCATATTCTATCGTCCAACGGATGGGCTATTTTGAGTTCTACATAGAGGTTAGGTTGAATCCGTCACAACTGACTCTGATTTGTAGTTTCAAGTTCACATCTCAATACTAGAAAACAGGGGCTAATGTTTGCAATGGTGAATTGACCATTTCCATATGCTGCATTCTTTCTTTGAGGATGAAATAAAGAAAAGCTGAGGACAGGTTTTAGTTTCTCATAAAACATGTTTGTCTGAATACTAGCAGCAGGTCTCTAATGAGTCCGTTCTCCATGGGGATTGCCGTGAGATACCTGCATGCTATTTATTCTATTTGCCCCAGTACCTTTAGCACTGTAGGCTTATATATCATGTCTTTTTAAGTTGAACTACTCTCACTTCTCGAGTTAATTTTACGTATGGTCACCAACCCCATGATAGTTAAATGCAAAGCTAATTTTTTTCACATCAGCTAGATTCTATAGATGGATGAAGGGTTTTAACTAAAGGAGTTTCGTAAATCTTAATGCCTTCTTGTTCTTGAATGACAAAGGTTGTCTTCATGACATTTTGTTCATGCTGATTTTGGGGTGACTCACTCTGTTACTTCATCAAAGAAAAAAGAGGGCCAAAAAAAAAACAAAAAACGAAACAGAAATAAACTTCTATTCCTTGATTTGCTGAATTTCTTCTGGAGTTCAACTCAAAATTTCAATACAGCAGTCACACATTGTCAATATTTGGCTGTTCTTAACCAGCTTTGTACCCGCCTCTTCTTTGGGAAGTAAAGTAAACTTATTGCTGTATTATTTGCCAGGGCTGCCTGCAGAAACATTAGTACAAAGGTATCTAACTGGTGGTGCATACTGTCTGTTACAGCATGCATGCATTATCGGCCAGCATCCCTAGTGAGTAGTCCCCTTATATTCTCTGCCCATCTGAGGAGGGTTTTCATATCCTTCTCCTAATTGTTATGGAAGTTTTTTTTTTGATTCCCCGTGTTTGGAGCCCGCATTAGTGCTCGACTAAATTTGGATCGTGCACTGCAGGGTCCATTTGGGGTAGCTCCCAACAGAATTTTCTCCATATCCTGAGTTCGAATCTGAGACCACTAGTTAAGGGTGGATCAGTCCCACCCTTGCACCACAACCATGTTGCTAATGGAAGATTCATTAGCAAGGACAATGTGTTTGTGAAAATTTCAAACAATAAGTCATCTTCGGGTGTTTGGTGTCAAAATGTATTTTTCAAGTAACACATCTTTCTCCAAATGAAGGAAAGAGACTTCCTTCACTTGTGAGCAAGTGTCATTTTCCTTCACAGTTATTGTAACTCTGAAAAATACTGAACTTTGTAGGTAGATGGTTTTTCAGCTAATAGCACAATCACTTTGGAATTGCCTCGTGAACTGGTTATGATACATATTGTCAAATAAGATCATTAGAGTGGTGAGATTAGATATAGTCGAGATTATGAAACAGTGGCACAATCAGAATTTTCACTAAGGAATTCAAATATGAAGAAGTAGGGTTCGGATGAATCCCCTTGCTTCCACTTGGCTCCGCCACTGTTATAAAATGGAACAAGTTAATAATGAGATTTCTCATTCGTTGGTTGATCAACTGTATGTACATAAAATGGTTAAAGGAAGTGTAGTAAATGGTTTTTACTTTACAACTACTGGAAATTCAAATTTGTTTCTCTATTTTATATTTTTTATTGTGATATTTTCTCTATTGGAAAATTATCAGTACTTCAACTTTCTTTTCCTCCACCACTATACAATACATTAGTCTATTATCATTTTAAATTTCATGTCTAGTCAAAATATCAACATATAAAATTCGACAAAAAAGATTTAAAATTGAAAAGACGTCGTACAAATTTTGTTTGGAAGATAATCATGAGATCCCCAGCTCCAATCTCAACAAAGATAAAAAATATTAGGTAATTTTTTTCCATCTATTTTAATCTTGATGGATAGAATTATCTAATACTCGTAGCTGGTAGAAGGTGACAAATATTCTGTAGAAATAGTTTAGGGGGACAAAAGCTGAATGCCCACGGTCATGAATTATTTTTAGTTGTTTATGAGCATATGAGGTGTATGATAGGATACAAAAATGAATTAGTCAATATGGTCTCAAATGCCATATTTTTCGAGATATTTCTAATTTTCTTTCAGTTGGATGTGAGTGCACCAAAACGTTGATGGAGTTAGGTGTATGTATATGCCTTTTTTGTGTAAAAGGACAAAGGAATCATTAGCTTCTGAATGTCCTTTTATTGCCCCCATTCAATCAACCAATGGGCAAGGGCGGAGGGAGAGAGTTGGTTATGGTTCGTCTTTTCATCTAATTAAAAATATCGTATAAAAAAGAAATTTTTACGCCCAACAACTCCCATGATTGAACTTAGTAATTTTAGTTTAAGTTTTGTATATATCTTAAAAATTCATTGATTTTTTATAAACTCAATAACTTAAAAAGTTATAAGTTAAAACTCATAAATTTTAAAATTCGGACTCTGCTTCTGTCAGCAATGGGAATTCAGAAGAATACTCCCAACCAGAAAATGAATTACTACAATAATTGTGTTCAAAACAGGCCATGCAATCTACTTACCAATATTATAGGCCGAGAAAATAGTCAAATGTCCCTCTAAGCTATTATCGAATTTTCAACTATACACTTATTCTTTACGGGAGTCCTATCACCCTCTGAACCTTTTAAAAGTGAAATATATACCCCCTTACAAAGTCACACCCAAATTTGTATTAGGCAATGGTCTTCATATGTCTGCCACATAATATTACCCTTTTTTATATATAAAATATTAACTTCTTTTTATATTCTATTTTTTTCTTTTATATTTTCCTTTTCTCTTTTTCTCTTTCTTTCCCATTCCTCCTTTTCTTTTCTTTGATGGCTTTTGCAGATTGACGATGAGGATGGCATGACTACCACATCTTTGATCTTTACCGGAGTTCTAAACACTAGGGAATCTTGATGTTATCCGTTAAAGGTAGAGGCAAACGAAAAATTCCGCTATCGAAAGTTGCTTCTTTCTAAGAGATTGATTCTTCAAAGAATCACTAGTAAATGACACCGGTTCGGCGGGATGAAGGTACCGGACTAGCGGAGAGACTGGTATTGATTTAGATTTAACAATGTTGATATGAGAAACTCGATTAATGGTTGCAACAATTACAATAAATGGTTCTTTTCCATTAATGGGTCTGTTACAAAATGATTTCGTTAATGAATTCTTCTTTATTATTTGTGTTTATTACTCAATGAATTCTTCCATTAATGACTCTAAAATTCGATTCATCTATGGTGAGAAGTATGTGATTTGTAGGTGAGAATTTGCTTGGTGAAAAGTTGATGAGGACGAAAACCTGGTGGTGGAGGTGAACCACCGTCGGTATCTCTCGGTCTGTTAAACATAAAAGGAAAAAGATAAAGATGGTAAAAAAAATAAAACGAAACATAATTTCTTGTTTTAAAAAAATATTAGAAAATTAATATGAAATAAAAGAAATATTTATAAAGTTAAAATTTTAATTATCTTTTTATCTCTCACGAACTATACCTTTTTGGCCACCTCAGCATTTAGGAAGCAAATAACTCTATTTTAAAATAGTCTAAGGGGGTGATAGGACCCCCGTGAAGTTGGAGTGTATAGTTGGAATTTCGGATATAGATTAGAGGGTTTTAGACTATTTTCTCCTGGGCCGTACGAGCTTATTGTGAAGTTTTTACAATACTACTTGATGGGTTGTACGTGATGTATGGAAACTAAACAATACGATAATTGATTTTGTAGGTTACTTAATTACTATTTTTTTAAAGAAAAGTTGTGTCAGGGATTTTTATTCTTACACATCAAAGATTTTAAAATGTTATTTTTTTCTATTCAATTTATTAGTGGCCTAGAAATCTCATTTCCTCCGCCATTAAGTGAAGTTCAACTAGACCAGTTGGTTAACACTCTATTTGGGACTACAACAGTAATAATATATTACTGTTTCGACCATAATATATAGTAATATATTTAAGCAATCCCGGATATATTTCAAAAATGAAAAATTTGTGAAGGAGAGTCGTAATATTCTATCTGAACTGTGTTTTATATAGTGGTTTGTTATTTGTTTATTTCTTTAAATATAGATATTTCTAACAAAAAATTCTTCAAAAAATTCTTTATACGCCACTATTTGTAGGGACCACAGGAGTTTCCGTTTGATATGCAAATTTCATGAAAAAACATGTAGTTAAGTGCAAGGATAAAAAAATTAATGACATAATGATGATGAATATTGCAAGGATTATAAAATACACACATTTTTATAACATTGGAAATTAGGTTCACAAATGATTGAAAAGAAGTCTTTAGAAAATGCAATGTGAAAGAAACATAATTGAAGTGAAAGGGACCTTAGCTGGTTTTGTGTTATTTGGATGTTTATCGTCAACCACTACCTTATATGTCGTGGAACACCATTAGCCAAAACCTAATTTATATCAAAGTGTCCTAAATTATTATATATATCCACCAACTTAACTACTTTTCTTCTTTTATATATATATACATATATATATTAGTCCATCTCTTTTCTCCCTCCAAAACTAGGGTTTCCTCATTATACTACTACCATGGTCATGACGGCCAATAGCTCCTATATTCTTGGTCTTTTCTTTTATTAAAAGGACGAATGCAACACTAGTACTTCCCATGGGATCATCGACCCTAGTATGTTTTTTTTTGAAAGCTCCTACTAAGATGAGAAATTTCGTGATAAAGCTGCTATTATGAGGTGAACTCGTATATTCTCGTGCATGCTCAGGTGAAATCATATATTCTTGTCCACGCCTAAATTAACATGATGGAATTCGACGCGTTAAAGTTTGTCACCTTCTATATTCTTGGTCTTAAATGATCTATGAAGAGTGTATATATATACTTTTTTATATTAGTTAATATTAGTAGTTTTCTTATTCATCAACTTTTTCCCCCCTTTTTGGTAGTACTATCAAAATCTACAATTGTGATGTTGGAATGGCTCAATCTGATAAAAATTTCCAACATTTTTGGTCAATTTAATTTGATTGAGCCGTGCCAATATCATATTGTCTTTTGCTTAAGAGTCTTGATGTATGCCCTTTAATTTAAAACAAAAGCCCAAGTCTTGAAAGACTCTATGTAGAGGTTACAGTTTGATTTCAAATTTACTCATATTCCAAAAGTTTAGGTGTTCGGTATGTAGGAAAATATTTTTTTTAAAAAAAATGAGTGAGTTTGTTATTTATTTTCTTGTGTTCGATATGTAACTAAAAATTTCTATTCTAAAAATATTTGTATATAATATGAGAGGTGAGGGTGTAGGGTTGGTGGGATAGAGCTACAGTGGGTAGGGTGAAGATAAGGTGTGTCGTTGGAAGATGTGGGGAGGACACAATCAATGTGACTTGTAGAACTTGTTTTCCCTATTTCATTAGGCAAGTCATTTTTCTCATTTTTAAGGAGCCTATACGCTTTTATAGAGAAGGTATATTCATCGCTTGAAACAAGGTATATTCATCCTTAGACTTTGATTATGAGATATTTGAAGGAAGCATCCTCTTTTTTGTTTAGGGTCTTGACTTTGGCCAAATTTGCCAACTTGTTCTCCTTGGATCATATATAAAGATGGTATATTTTTTTGTTTTTTCTTCAATAGGATTATATTCCTAATTAGGTATCTATCAAACTGTCAAACGTGTCAAATCTCTCTTGGTACCAAGTCTGTAGTTTGGTGAATAAATAATTTTTCATGTTCTTTATGTATTCATATGTATAGAATCGAATATTTTTATTCCAGACAGAATGACATGATTAATTGAAAGAACACTGAAATAAGATTTGAGAAAAATATATATATGTTTTTTTTTAAAAAGAAAATAAACAGATTTTGCATATCCTTTAAAGATTATATTTGTAAATAAATAAACATCTAATAGCTAGGATGCAATTCCTTGTCTCTTTCTTTTTTGTGTGGTGTAGGTTGTAGCTAAATAAAAATTGTTTGTCTCGTATCTTTGAACTTTCTTGACCCTCGATGTATAAACATTATATATTTATGTATAAGCATCTTTTATATATTATTATACATTTTTATAAAAGAATGAACATATTATGTATAATGCTTTCTTCCCATAGATAATATACTATAATGTTTTATTATGCTACGTGATGTAATATTTTGTATTGAACGCTATATTTTTGAAATTTTTCCTTTTTTTTTTTTGAGATTTAAGTTGCTCATAGAACCAATTACAACAGAACTAACAATCCGATGGATTTGTAGTTTTCTAGTTTATTTTTTGGTCAATCACATCGAATATTTACATCAAATTAAAAAATTGATTTACTATGCATGATATGTGTTTATATACAACAAAAGGTCATATTTGTCCTTTTACTCTAAAAAGGGGGTTATATTTATTCTTCGTCATACTTTTTTGATAAATTTATCCTTACCATCCAACTTTAAGCATATGTATGGCGCCTACATGGATATATTCTATTCGGCCCACTTATTAAAATCCGATCCACCCAATGTGAAGACCTATTTATAACCCTAACTCCAATACACCTCCTCTCGCATCACTTTACCCATATACAAAGAGAACATAGATCTAAGGCGAGGAGAGACCATTCATGTCTTGATTGAGAGAGAAGATTTAACAAAAGTAAGATTTCTTTACCCTTTTTGTATCATTTTGTTACTTGAATCTTTTTAAAATCTGCCCAAAAGATTTCAAAATCTGTATATATCCTCTTTTATTGCTATTACGATTCGTCAATTTCTAATATTTATGAACTTCATAACTGTTAGAATTCGTTATTTCGTCTAACGAAATACTAGAAATCGACGAACCCTAATAGCAATAAAAGAGGATAGATACAAATATTAAAATCTTTTGTGCGGATTTTGAAAAGATTAATTTAAGTAACATATACAATACAAAAAGGGTAATGATTTAAGGGTAAAAATCTTACCTTTTGTTGAATCTTCTCTCTCAATCAAGACATGAATGAAGCTCGTCTCTTTGTATCGAAGCCTTCCATCTATGTTTTCTTTGTATCGATGTTTAGATGAGTAAAGTGATGCGAGGGGATGAGTATTGGAGTTAGGGTTAATGGATCCACACATTGGTCGGATTTTACTAAGTGGATCAGATAGAATATATTCATGCAGGAGTCATGTAGGCGCAACGTAGCATAATAAAAATATATTCATGCAGAAATCATGTAGGCGCCATGTAGGATAATAAAAGTGGTGACATGATATTTACTGTGTAAGAGCAAATATGTGCCCAAAATTGAATGACAAGAACAAATATATCAAAAAAATATGACCCTTTTCCGGTTTATATATTATTTCTTTCACTACAAACCCATGGTTAAGTATATTTTCACCTCATTAAATTGTTAAACCATGATAAGTAAATATAATTTGGTATAAAGAACTGGCAAATTTTTCCAATTTTATTTCTCCGTTGAAAAATCATCTTAAACAATGGTTGTGTCCAAATGGCAGGACAGATGATATTTCGTCTGCCGTTGGAAAAATTTAATTCAAACCGAGTGTTCGTCAAACCCAAAAATATAAAAATACAAACTTGAGTATTATCATAGTTAAGTAATTTATTTATTTATATAATCATGGTTCAGATCATTTGTTGTTTAGTAAGTAGTCGAACATTATTTTAATATTAGCCTATTTATATAGTCCTTGATTTTTGATATTTGTTATCATCTATTGTTTACTATATTTAGGTGATCACATCTTCTTGTTGATGTTACGGTTCCTTGCATATATGCTCCGCACTACTTTCCTATAGCTACCATGTTTTTCTTCATTGTTGTTTTCCCTTTCTATTACTACCTTGATGTGCTTCACTTGAGTCAAGGGTTTTTCGAAAACAACCTCTACCTCTAGAAGATAAGGTCTACATAACTCACTCTCCAAACTTTACTTTGTGAAATTTCATTGGATATGTTGTTGTAGTATGATGTTTAGATCAACTTAGACACATTTTAATTATGTTTAGTTACATGATATCTTTCACCAATATAAATATTGAATAACTTTGTTCACCAAAACTTAAATAGATGATAACAATATTCTAATGTTTAGTTGAGTATTTTTTTAAAAAAATATATATAACTATGGTGTTCAAATCACCTTGCACATATCGCAATTATTTTACAAGCTACCTGCTACCGCTTATTAGTACAGTTGAGTAATCTTGTCCCTCAAAACTTGGAGAAATGGGAAGTAAGTTTCATAATACTTTTCAATGTGGCAAAATTTTTATTTGTATTTTCAAAATCCCGGACTTTTCTTCTATTCTCTAAAGATACTAATCACGAAGCAATCATCACTAATAAAGCTACTAATCAACAAAAAGGGAGAGTGATGGTTACAACACCTTGTTCCACTTTTTAATATTTTAAAGTTACAATACACCAAAGGATCTTTCCCTTCAAAAGGGCAACATCATTATACATAAAGCAACATTTTTTAAATATTTAAATTTTTTGGTAGATAATATTATCATGTTGGAATAAGAAATAAACCAGCATATGATTTTAACCAAAGTGCAATCAAATTAACACTCGAAAGCTGAACTAAGTCCATATCAATTAGAGAACATACGGTTAGTTGAGTAATTAAATACTGGAAGTTCATCCATAGGAAACAAAATCCACAAATCAGGTTAGCATTTTACAGATAATTTTTTTACCACAAGCCATTGATCATCCTGAATAGAATTCTTAGCTCCTCAGTCCTCAGCTGTTGATATTAGATACGTCCTCTATTATTCCTTTGCCGTCCATGGCGTCAAACAAGAAAAAGTTTTTAAGAGGATCACCTTTACCAGATATTGCTTTTATAACCTCCTATAAGGATAAAAACAAATGAACACATCAGCGAAAAAGTCTAGAGGGGCCAATAGTATTTTTGAACATCTATAATCACCTGTCCAAGGACTCCTCCAATAATGGCACAAACTGGAGGAAATTCAATTCTAGCTGCTAACAACCTTTGCAGGAGAGGAACCGGGATCTGAGATTCATTTATGCACTGCAAATCAAGAGGCAATTTCGTTAAGGACTTGGAGGTAATACATTACATTAATATTTTATGCATATTTAACTCTGGAATATACCTGTGCCTCACAAAGTTCCTTCCTCAACTTCAGAACATTTGGAAGGTCATCTGCAGAAGTATCTTGAGGATTTCGCTTTTCAAGCACTTCAAACCTCTCTAGAACTGCAAAGAATTACCAGTCCACAAGTCAAGGACAAGACACTTGAGTAAATTTACTGTTGCACTTAAGCTATGCATCAAAATGTACATTTGTGGGCTTCCTATCACTTTGTCACCATAATAATTTCAGTGAAAACCAACACCAAGATAGTTATTAAGTATTTTTGGGGTCCAGGCTACTGAAAAATGGAATATTACCGAGATCGCTACCACTCAACTATATCACAAGAGATAATAGAACTTTCACAATTTCAGAAGGCCAGAAATATCATATGATGCGGAAGAACACAAAAATCACAATTTTAGAAAGCACCCTGTCATATTCTCATTGGTAATTGATGCTTTTTTGCAGCAAGCTATTAGAATTTGAACACCAGAAATAGGCAGTTATCTCGTAATATGAGTTTGTGGATAAGAAGAATGGTGGTTATGGGAAGGGGAAGACCAGGAAACAGTGCTGCATCCTCTCTACAAGTGAGCACATTGGTTCCTGTTTTCTAAATCGCTAATATTAAAGCAGAAGCAAAGATCCTGAGAACTTAGACATGCCACATAGTGATTGGGTCTGACTGCAACCCACTGATCTCTCTCCTGTTCTTGTAACTATATGGCTGAAATTCACATTGACATTCATGCACCAGATAGCAGAAGTGGATTTAGAGAGCATCCTTAAATATGCATAAGAAATCACAAGAACCTGAGAAATAGAGTACCTCTCATGGCCAAATATAGCTTTGACGTTCTCTTGGGTAGAGACTTCCAGGGGAATCCAATGGCTTCCTGAAGAAATTTAGGCTAAGGCAATTGCTATTTGAAATGAAAACCTTATAAAATACTCTGCAACATAGAAATCCTGTTAATTTTATGTCAAGTAACCATCACAATTTAGTAACTCAAGCCTTTTTATCTAATTTTGAATGTTAAAGGGGATTACAAGAATCTTTAGCATATGTTACCTTGTTGTCTCTCTTTAAAGCATATTATGCGTTTAAAACTCTACCTGTTCCATGGAATTCTATACAAATTGATCTATCACTTTTTTGGGGATTGTGAGATCCTTTAGAATTTCAAATCTAGATGCAATCATTATGTCTATAGTAAGTCTGAACTGGTGTTGCAGGACTTCATCAGTGCTAATACTGGACATGGAAACACGTTAAGGTGGATTATTTGATGTCTGGTGATGGTTGTGAAGAAAATAGAAGTGATGAGACACCATGCACCTTAGAACCCTACTTAAGCAAGTGTTGAGGTGTTTACCAATGGAACTAGTAATGCAAATTGCAAGGGTGTTGTCTCTGAGTCGAATCAATTCTTTCCTTAAATTACTATATCTAGGCAGAATGTTAGAAGGTTCTTGTTACTTTGAAATGAGAAGGTTATACTCACCAAAAACTTTGCCCAACTCTATAGACAACCACATAGGCAGCTAAGTGTTTCCATTTAAAAGCTGCCAGATACTGGTGATAAGTTTCAAAGCTACCACATAAATGTTAGGATGTTAAGCAGATGGATCATCAACCATCAAACTTTAAATAGTGCTGAAACAAGGTGCTTAGAGAAAAACCAAAAAGTAGTGCTGACAAAATTTTCCTTGTTGATACTTTAGTACAGCATACCTCAAAACTCGGATACTGTAGTTCGCATTCAATTGTTTCTTCATTCTTTTTCTGCAGAGGCATAAGAAGGGATTTAAGAGATTCATCAGATCTAGCAATATGATAAGCAAGATACAGGCCCTCAAGATAAAGTCAACCTATATGTGGAAAGGACTAGATTGAACTAAAGAAAAGGGTCAAAAGAAGCTAACTCAAGCTGTATAATCATGAAGCATGAAGATGCTCTATTTGAGGACTAAATCCAACTGAACCAAAGGGGACCTAAAAAGAAATGAATATGGTTGTGACCTTAGAGTAGCTGTAATTCTGCAAGTCAACAAATATCTCACCGCAGGAATCTCGGCATTCTACAGTATAAAATGCAACACGTCTTGACAACTTGCGACACTTCGCATTAACTGATTTCTGCATAGGGAGAATAATCAAAAGTAAAATTATAAAAAAAAACTGATATTTTCATTGGAAAAACCCTCTTACTTATTTTCAACAAGCAAGAAGAATGTCCATACTTTTGTTAGAAGGGAGCAACAACTGATGACAACAGCATCAAACTTCTGAAAGAATTCAACATCGAAGCTGGCCAGATCACCTAAAAATATTGCATATGAGACATAGGAAATGAAATCTTAAATGCTTTGACACAGTCTGATTCTGACATTGGATAGATATAGGGTGCTTAACATGCCTTTAACACTGCATATCATAAAAACCAAATAGAAAATATAGCTAAGCACTCGAGTTGGAAGCGAAATGTTAGGAACTTTCTTAAAGCACCTTTTAACATTATTTGAGAGTATAAAAAGAGTGAACAGTCTGATAAGCGTAATATGCACAAATGCATAGCAGTTACATGTGTTAGGAAAAAAGAAAAATAACCTAACAGAATTAACCACCTCGATACATAAGCATAGGTCAAAAGTTGGATCACTGCAAGGATTAAGGTTTACAGGAAGCAGATTAGATTACATTTCTTTACTGATATTGAGCTGATTCAGATTCAGGTGATCAAATCCTTTTATAGTGATTAAACGCGTAAGATTATACGGTTCAGATGGGACACACAAAATGTCATGCATTGAGGTAATCATAGCAGCAGCATCTAGAGGTTATGATGCTATGACTGCAGATGAAAGAAAAGAGGGGAGGTGGTTCAAAAGGAGTACAAGAAAGAAGGAGCAGTTGAGCACTGTCGTAGGTGTTGACAAGCACCACGTGTCTGAAAAAAGGCTGAGGATATCTCACAGGGAGAATTAGTTTTTCCTGAACTTTGTTCTTACCTTTTGCAAACTAAATATTCTGGTACAGCATGGGATTGAGGCACAATTGGTTTTCTTTTATGAGTAAATTGAGGCACAATTGATTGATTGGCTCATTCCAGTAAAGCAGCAACAAGAAGCCGGCGGAACACTACTTTGGGTCCATAGAAATAGAAACTTGGTCTACTAATGGTGCCAACAGATGCCAGCAGAGTTATCCAAGACTTCCATTACATTTATTTCTTGGATCTATTTAGACAAAAAGAATGTAGGCCACATATAAAATAGACGCCAACTCCAAATCACAATTGACAGACTGGCATTGATTGCTATAAATTTATGTATATTCTGAGAATGCTTTCCCCTGAAATACAATTTAAATATTACTAGATGCAAAATACACTGAAAGAAACACTAATTACAACATACAAAACTTGGGTAAACCAAAAAACCATCTCTGACATATGTATCTTTCTCTCAACAACTCTACCCCATAAGTACTAATTGACTGCATCACTATCACAGTCACATTACAATGTCGACATGCATTCAATTTTAGATCATATGCCCAACAACAACAACATACCCAATGTAGTTCCACAAGTGGGGTCTGGGAAGGGTAAGATGTACACAGACCTTACCCCTACCTTTGTGGGATAGAGAGGGTGTTCCCGATAGATCCTCGGCTCAAAAGAGAAGCTAACATATGCTCATTTTGGCAAATTAAGCTAGTTTAAGAAATCAATACCAGACAAAGAACAATAAAAAGAGGAAATGCACTGGTGTTTGACGAGTTAAGAGGAACTACGAAGGTTAAAGAGTTTATAATAAAATATAGTACAAACAGATCCCAACCTTTTTCAACAGAAACAGAAACCATGGGGTTGAAATCTTTCAGTGATTTACAACAAAGCTCAGCAAGTGATTTCCCACGGTTCACAGTTTCATCAGAAGGAACTAAGAAATTAGCAGACAGTAGCTCTTCTGTTACAAGTCGATCATCATTTAGCGTCAAACTACCTACTCCGGCTAAGACAATGTTCTTGCAGAACTGGGAAAGAAAACGAAGAAAGAAGAAGTTAATATAATCTGAAGTTCCTCAATTTGAATTTAGCATCTGGAACTGTAAATATTATATTAAAACTTGTCCTATCAAAGGGCCAAGAAGCATGATGTATACAGTTTATGCTTTGGACATAATCCAATTCCATCAATAACAAACGACTGAAAAGTTCTATTGATAAACAAACATAATAATTAATACGGCAATAAATATTTACTCAGAAAAGTGATTAACTCGTAGAATTGTACCTCAATAACAGTCCCTTTCAGTCCACTGACAAATATATGAGATTTGCTCAACCTGACACAAATAATAATATAGTAGAATTTTTTATAAAAATGAAAGAACTAGATGGTCTATCAGATATCTATCTAAAATATTGTACATATCTTTCCCTTAAAGATAGAGAATACTGCTTTCAAAATTAAAAGTAAGTCATAGGATGAGCACACATTCCATTTGCCCTTCAAGTGAACCGCAGGGACATGGGTGTCCCTCTTCCTTCATAACAAGTTATACTGGAATAAATTTCTACACATGTTAAATGGGCTTAAGTACAAAAATCAGATTCAGATAATGAATAGGAGTACGTTCAAATTTCAGTAGGCATTTGTAGTGTATTTTGGAGGATCCAAGGACCATTGCGAAAGTCACTAACTTGACAAGGGTAGGCCAAAAACGAAGGAGTCCATGTAACACAGAAATTTACACCTTTGCTCCTCACCTTACTTTGAAGAGATATACACTAAACTATAGATGAGGCCAACCAGAAATCTGTCACTAAACGGAAAACTTCTATGCAAGAGTGACCAATGTAGCAGTTAGAAAGTCTACTTGGTTTAAACAGTCAATCAATCAATGATTCCTCGATCACACACTAGTTGTGGTAGGCTATGTCAATCACCATACAAATCTTTAGTTGGTATCACCTATATGGATTCTTTACTTCCATTTTGCTATGGTTTAGCTAAGTTCGTATTGATAATGAAAGATTTGGGTGTCCAGTTTTTTTTAAGAAGAAAAACAGAAGATATTTGCACAGTGAAAAAGTAACCGACTATAATAGAACAAAAGCTAATAAACCGTGCCTTCCTTAACATACAGAAAGCACTCATTTTAGGAAAAAGGAAGCATTCAGATTTGATGAAAATATTCAGCAGTCTACAGAAAATCGTCATCACCTGGACTCAAAGTAAAATGTACAAGCTTACGTATTAAAAAGCCAACCAGAAGGTTTCAAACGGAAGCAACAATATCTATTAAATCTCATAGATTAGACGACTAGGAGTTTCGCCTTTTGAAGCGCTAGTCGCATAGAATGATTGAGCCATACCAAGTCAAAAAGACTTTGATGACTCAAGAAAGGAGAGTGATGGTACATAGAGATGACGAATAGGAAAGGCAAAAGCAGGGTTCGACATGTGATGCCTTGCTCTACAGCAATTTTAACCAAAAACCTACAGTCAAGGTAAAACCCAATGTGTTTTATGGTTTTAGAAACCTTTATAGAGTGTTGACTACTCTCCTTAGCTTTGTGGGACAACTAGAACAAGAGAAAATAGAGACAATATGTTCACATCTACTAATTCTCAATTTCTCATGATCCATCTATTAATTGCTTTACTTACACTCCACCAAGAAATTAACAAAATCACAAAACCGAGAACACTTTCTAAAGTCTTTTTTATAATCCCATATCCTAACCTGAGAGTGAGTCACTCTTGCAAATTTTTTCCAATGCCAAGCTGATGATGGCTTAATGAAGAGAAAGTAAAGATAGTAGAGGAATGGAGAACAAGGCTTTGCGGTCTCAGGTCGGGAGAGGGTAGAAGAGAGGCTGTTTTGGAAGACCCTCGGCTTGAGTACAGCAAATCAAAGGAGGTATGGAAGGGAAAAGAGCGAAAGTGAGGTGGGGAAAACCACCTCACTATACATTATTCAAAAATCAATTTCTCTCCTACCCCACCTTGCTTTTCTGAAGTATTCTCCTGTCTCACCCCATTAAGGCTTTACCTTGCCCTACCCCGCCCCCACCAAGTCCTGCTCCATTGTCATTCCTAAGGGGAAGAGGGGCGACCCGCAACCTGATCATCATAAACAATCTTCAAATTACCTCATTTTGTGGTAGTTATCTCCCATCCTCAGTCTCATTCTATTATCGGTAAAAGTATCTCTACACAGCTACGAGGACCATGTTTCTCGACATATGTTATAGGTAATTTTGAATAGTACACATTGACATTGTAAATAATGTTGCATAATATAAAAATATCCTTGCCATGAGTACATGAAAATCCTGGTTCCCACTATTGATGATAAGGATGTTAAGCTCATATACATGTATGTAAAGTAAACATCTATCCTCAACAACCATGTGTTTGTGATGCATTATCTTACTGGTCGCCAGTGTAAATGACAAATGAGTGAAGAAGAATACCTTCGCTGAGCATCAACACCCCAAACCCTAATTTGACGATCATATATGGCAGTTTCTTGCTCTGTCAATTCCTCACCTTCTTTTCCCATTTGCAACCTATAATTTCAGCACAAAACATACAAATTTAAGTAATAAAAACAATACCCACAAATTTATAAAGAATTATGTACGTATTTCATTACACTTTATAGCTCAATTCTCAGTTCAGCTTTGTCCGTCTTCCTCGAAGCTCCTACAGTTACACAACTGATTAGAACAGTATCGTTTAAATAGACTGAAGTCGAAAAGAATATTTTTCCAGAAAAATATTGAGAGAGTATTATTTTGTGTTGGGTCAAATCACCAAAAATATTTTTTTTGGTGAGATTATCCAAGCAAAAAGAACTGTATAAAGATATCATTTAACAATTTAATGTTTAAATAGATAAATGATATTTTAATTTGTGAAAGACTTTCATTAAGTAAATTTCATGTGATAAGTTCGCATAAAATCTCGCTTTTCGAATCACCATTTAATTAATACTTGTTTTATTATTATGTTTTTGCAACTTTATTCGCTTTGGGCAAAATATCAAATCATTTTATTTGAAATTTAATAACTTCACATATTTTCATATATGTTAATGTTTACATCTCAATCATACATAACTACATGTAAAAAAAAATTAAAATTTCAGACATATGCATTTAAATAACAGATATAATTTATTTTTTGAATTTCAATAATACATCACTCAAATATACTCACATTAGAAGCAAGAGTGTCCAGAGATCGAGAGGGCGTTGATTTTCAAGAACCAAATTTGATTGGACTATAGAACTTCAAATCTTCTCATACTCTCAATTCCAAAAGCTAGTTCACGAGGAAAGATTTGTTCAAATCCATATAAGGAGATCAATTTTTCATCCCTTTACGGATGTGGACTTTTTAACCCTTACTACTATTTCACATGTTGTAAATATACGGTAACAACCCTTGACTATGCGCATTTCAATTATTTGAGCAATTTGCCCTTCTTCTGCATTAATAAGAGAACAAGATGTCCACATTTTTTTCCGTCACTCCGTTTTCTCTCCTAGTTTTATGTGATCATAAAATGTAGACACTTAATTAGGAGTTTGCTCGAAGGATATTGTTAAACGTGTATTAAAGTTAGCAAATCAGAAACAATAAAGATGAAAATAAAAAATAGTATTTGAGTCCACAGAACTTACTGTGTGTCCTTAAGAAATTTAATCCCCTCACTATATCCAAGGTTATGGATTATTTCTTTCCAAGATAAAATGAATAAACTATTAAAAAAGTAGCGGTATCTCAAACTTCAATAATTTCAGCGAAATCAAAAGCCAGCAACAAAATCACACAAAGACTCAATTTTGTTTGTAAGAAAATATATGCAGAAGAGGGAGAAATTTAATGTTCAAAAATGAGAGAAAACTCATCTATTTGTAGACAACAAAAAATAGTGTGAACAGGTACGCTTATTGTGGCTTATCGAAAAAGTCATAACCCTTCGCAAAAGTTACAACCTTTCAAAAAAGTCACCACTCTTCAAAAAAGTCACAATTTTTTGGAAGAGTCACAATCTTTCGAAAAGTCACAACCTTTCTAAACGGTCACAACCCTTTAGAAAAGGTACAACCTTTCGTAAAGGTCGCAACCTTTTATTTCTTATTCACACCTTTAAAACTCAACATTTTCCCACATGAATGGGGAATGTCTATTGTTAAAACATATGCATGAAAAACTGTGTGATTCGTAAGTAAGAAGTAATTGCATCTAGAGAAGTATGTTTTTCTTTGAACTTTTCGTAGTGAACATCTATCGGATATACTCGGTCAATCGGTATATTTGATATCTTTGAACCATCGAGCTTTGGTGTATACCTAGACAACCCTTTAACTGTTTTTGATTCTCATTAATTTGTTTGTTTCAACCATGAACACTTCTTGGTTCATAAGTGCGTAGAGAACTGGCCTTACCGAATTCTCCTTGAAGCGGCTTACACTTCACACTTACATAAGTGATTTCTAAATGTGCTATTCCGTAGATACACCATTTGATATACTCTGTATCAAACTTAGAAATCATTGAAAAGTCTTAATACCTTTATCCTTGTTACTGAACATTGTCTCATCATCAGATGGACCGTTAGAAATTATTTTGACAATATTGAACCATCATCAATGACTTTGTTTGATCTCCTTGAACCTAGATCTTAGGATCTCCAGTCTTCTAGGTAGAGTTACTGCCACGATGATTTGTCCTCGGCCATAGTCCTATTCTCGTTGATGATCTCTCAACTCCCTCTCTAGTTAGGCCTTTTGTAAGTGAATTCGACACATTATCCTTTGACTTTACATAGTCAATTGTGATAATTCTACTAGAGAATAGTTGTCTAATGGTATTGTATCTTCGTCATATATGCAATTTGGCTATCACAATACATGTATACTGGTGCCAAAGACTTGGGCCAAAAAAAATATCTTTCAAGAAATTTCGAAGCCATTGAGATTCTTCACCGACCTTATTTAGAGCGATAAGCTCAAATTTCATTGTAGAGCGAGCGATACATGTTTGTTTGAAAGATTTCTAAGAGACTGCTCCTTCACCAAGAGTCAATACATATCCACTCGTGGATTTTACTTCATTTGACCCGATGATCCAATTTGCATCATTATATCCTTTCAATACTACTGAATATTTGTTATAATGCAAAATATAGTTTTGAATATGTTTTAATTATACCAAAACTCTTTTCATTGTCATCCAATGATTTTATTTGAGTTTATTGGAATTACTCGTGAATCGACTCAGTTTACTAATAGCACATGTTATATCTGATCGCGTACAATTCATGATATACATCATACTTCTAAATACTCTTGCATAATCCAATTGTGAGTCACTTTCACCTTTATTCTTTTAAAGTATAAAGCTCACATCTATTGGAGTATTAAAAGTACTAAAATTTAAATTTTTGTACTTATATAAGTACCTTTTCAATATAATGAGAGTGTAACAATTCTAAATCTTGTGGAGTTCTAAGGATTCTTATACTTACGATCACATTAGCAACTCCAAAATCTTTCATATCAAAGTTGCTTTCTATCATACGTTTAGTAGCATATATGTCATAAGTGTCTCTATGATGATCAACATGTCATCAACATGCAAACAAACAATGATCTTCTGATTTGAAGTGGCTCTAATGTGAACACATTTATTACATTTATCATTCTTGAATCTATTCACTAACATAGTTTGGTCAAACTTTACATGTCATTGTTTGGATGCTTGTTTTAGTCCATAAAGTGACTTAACAAATTTGCACACTTTCTTTCATTTATCAGGAGCCACAAAGCCCTTGAGCTGTTTCATGTAAAAAATTTCTTCCAATTCTTCATTTGCTATTTTTACATTTATTTGTTGAATTTGAAGGTCATATATCACAACTAATGCAATTAACATTCGAATGGATGTAATCCTAATTATTGTCGGGTATGTGTTGAAAAAATTAAGACTTTCTTTTGTCTAAAGTCTTTGACAACAAGTCTTGCTTTGTAATTGTCAATAGTTCTATCAACTTTCATTTTCCTTTTGAAGATCTATTTTGAACACAAAGTTTTATTTTCTGGAGGAAGATCAACCAACTCCCTAGTATGGTTGCTCAATATTGAACAAATCTCACTATTGACAACCTCTTTCTAAAAGGATGAGTTCGCAAAAGACATAGCTTCTTTGAATGTTTGAGGCTCATGTTCAAGAAGAAAGGTTACGAAATCCTCTCCAAAGGAGTAAATGTCCTTTGAAATTTACTACTACTTTGAATCTTTTTATTAGGTATATTCTCCTTTGGTTCTTTTCGAGGTCATTTAGACCCTTCACTAGAAAATTCAAGTCTAGTTTTATATAGATAGATATGTTCAAAAATCTTAGCATTATCTGATTCATTTATCGTATTGTCATAAATATCCGAATGGTCGAACTTATGAACCAAAAATTGATATGCCTTTACTGTTAGTAGCATATCCAATATGAACCTCCTAGGTTTAGGAACTTGGACTTTGTTTAGACACCCCCACACTTTGAAATATTTCAAGTTGGGCTTTCTTTCTTTCCATCTCTTATATGGAATAGACTGTGTTTTGCTGTGGGGAATTCTATTGCGTAATAGATTTGTTGTAAGGATGGTTTCTCCCCACAAGTTCTATAGTAAAGCTGAACTTATAAGTAAGACATTCATCATTTCTTTTAAAGTTTGATTTTTTCTTTCTGCAATTCCATTTGATTGAGGTGAGTAAGGGGTAGTAGTTTGATGGATGATTTCATTTTCCAAACATAATTCTGCAAAATAAGATTCATACTCTCCACCTCTATCACTTCTTATCATTTTTATCGTTTTACCCAACTAATTTTCAACTTCAGTTTTGTATTGCCTAAAGACTTCTATTGATTCATCATTACCATTCAGCAAATAGACATAACTATAGTGCAATCGTCAATAAAATTTATGAAATATTTTTTTCTACCACAAGATGGTGTTGACTTCATATCACAAATATTATTGTGAATCGACTCTAAGGGAGCGAAATTTCTTTCAATAGATTAATAAGGATGCTTAGCATACTTAGATTCAATACCACTCAAAATTAGGTAAAACTTCTAAGTTGATCAGTTCTCACAGGGTTTTGTGATTGACATGTCCCAAACGTTCATGCCATAAATAATTTGACTCAAGAAAGTAAGAAGGACCAGAAATATTTAGTTTGAAAAGACCCTATGTGAGGTTAACTTTTTCCTACAAATACTTTGTTCTTACTTATTACAGTTTTGTCAAATACAAATATTATTTAAAGTCAACACCTTGTTAGATGTCCTTTTCAAGATGACCTTTTCATAAGTTTCAATTTTGGTTGTTGTAGAATTACCCATGAACATAGTCTTATCGGGTCCAATAAGAGAGCATATGAACCAAATGCTTCTTTATAACACAAAACATGACAACTGATTTTTTTTAAAATCAATATTCATGTCTATACAAATAATTATATTTTAGTAGACATGTATTTTCATGAGATATCACAACACTTTAAGTAACACTTTTTCATAAGAGAACACAACTCTTTTGAATAAGTATACATATTTAATTTAGTAGTTTCATACTAGTCATATCATATTATATACAAGTAAAAGAGAAGCTCAACGACCAAAATATACTCCAAGAATTTTATGGGTCTAACATAATACAAGAATGTCATTCAATTTCATATCTTGTCCTTTCACATTTATATTAGACACCAAATCTAATTTTATCTTTATCACAAGCAAAGAACCCCCACATTTTAAATATGATCTCAAAAATATTTTTCAAGTATTTGAAGATAATTTTCCACATATTTATTTTCTCATGCTTTCAAATGTATACTTTCAACATATATATTGGCAGCATAAAACCTCTTTTAAAGATAATATTCTATAAAAGAATTGTAGTGCTTCCATTTCCTTTGACAATCTTTACATATTGTCAAAGTTTAATTCATAGAGACATCCATTGCAGGCACAAAATCATTAATTTTATGTCATTAGTATGTTTTTTTCCTTCTGTAACAATTAGACAGACCACTTAGTATTTAAAATACTAACACTAAAGACTGGATCTTTGTACGACTTGTTTCTACTTAACAATAAAGTTTTTATATTCTTCAAATCGTCTAATAAATGAACTTTGAATGCTGATGAAGTTTTTTATGACTTCAAATCAGTTTTAAATTCAGGCAGAGCAGAAAACCAAGAGGTTTTAATCTCCAGAAACTAAAAATACAACATTGTTTCTAGTTAACGAAGAAGTTTTTATATTCTTCAAATCGTTTACCCTTTATATTTTTTACGAAATTTTTATACTCTTCAAGTTAAAATATTCATTCAAACAGAGTGTTTAATAAATTGGTGAAGTTTTTATATTCTTCAAACCAAAGGAGTAGAAAATCAAACGATTTTAGTCTCCAAACATCAGACACAATCGAATTTCACATAGAGCAGAAATCTGCACAAGTTTTAGTATCCAAAAGAGAATTAGAAAATCATAATGATATGATTTTATTTTCAAAAAACTTTCCCTCGTTACCAAGTTTGTTGGACTAACTTCAAATCTATGAATGTTAAATTTTATAGAGCTTCCACGTAGTCAGACCAAATAATATTTTCTTTTTTGGAATAAATTTAATATTCGATAAAGGTTTTATAATCTTCAAATCGAATATCAAACTTTTCTTTTCTTCTTCTTTTCTGAAAAAAAAAATGTCTTGGCATCTACGTACTTGGATTAAGATCCTTGAAAGATGCCTCCAATATTGGATGTAATACACACAAAAGTATTTCTCTACCCAATTTTATCACAACATATAATAAACCTTTGAAAATAGTTTGTGAAAACTATTAAGACAATAACACATTATTTAACTTAATCATCTTTAATTTGACCAAGGTTATTGTAAGGGAAAAAAATACTACTTTGTAGTATCATGTCTAAGATTCCTTCATAATGTATTTAATTAGGCATAACAGAATCATATAAATACCATGGCAATGACTTCTAAGATCTGTCGTGCCCTAATCCAAAATCTCAGATACAGAAAAAAAAATATTAAATTCCTTAAGTTGTTAAGCCCGTATCAAAGTTAGCAAATCAAAAATAATATAGATGAAAATAAAAAATAGTATTCGAGTCCACAGAATTCACTGTGTGTCCTTAAGGAATTTAATCCCCTCACTGTACCCGAGGTTATGGATTATTTCCTCCCAAGATAAAACGGCTTAACTATTAAAGAAGTAGCGGTACCTCAAACTTCAATAATTTCAGCGAACTCAAAAGCCAGCAATAAAATTACAAAAAGACTCAACTTTGTTTGTAAAAAAATATATGTAGAAGAGGGAGAAATTCAATGTTCAAAAATGACTAGAAAATCCTTTATTTATAGACAACAAAGAGTAGTGTGAACAGGTGCTTATTGTGGCTTATCAGAAAAGTCACAACCCTTCGCAAAAATCACAACCTTCCAGAAAAGTCACCACTCTTCAAAAAGTCACAACTTTTTGAAAAAGTCACAATCTTTCGGAAAGTCACAATCTTTCTGAACGGTCACAACCCTTTAGAAAAGGTACAACCTTTCGTAAAGGTCGCGAGTAAGTATTTAAACTACAAGTCCCGTGAAGTAATTACTTCAATTCTTTACTAGTTTCCGTACTGAATTTGACACCCATATATGATTATGGGGCTGAATTTAGAATATCTGCAAAATGAATCGTTCACGGGGGGAAAATGTTAACACTAAAGTATGAGACATATTAGTGTTGATTGACTGGGAATGATGTAACTATACTTGTATATTATCGGTTTCAAACACTTCTATGTAGACACACTATTATTTATAGAAAAAAACAGTTTGAGCACTTGATTTTATTTTATTTTCAACTTTGTTTTCTAATTTGATTGATTCCTTGTGATCTAGTTTTTTGGTTCATGATTGTCAGGTCCTTGGAGAAGGCCATTAAGCAAGAGCATATGGTGCCATTGTCTTAATTCTGATTTGCACCATTCTGCTGCATTTTTCTCCTAGCAATGTAACCTCGGAGCCAAGGAGTAACATCCTCGTTGATCTTGATCATGATGAAGAAGATCACGCGGTAGATGATTATCATGGAGAAGATGACACTTAGATCCACCCATTTTGATCTGTTCACATCAATCTGGAATATTTGTTTTAGTGCATATTCACCAGTGATCTTGGGAGGATGAAGACTCTGGTTATCAAATATCAACCCCTTCAAGTCATTTTTGTATTGCCCCTACAGAAACCACCATATTAGAGTCAATGGATTCATACATAGGAATCAAAATAAGACTGGACGGATCTTAACAGATTTTCCATCAAAGGACTACTACATCGATATCTATAGACTATTACATGTAATTATCTTTAAGCTCTGATGATGTAAACATTTCCATTGTAAGTTTATAACAGGTAAAATCAGAAGCAAATTTTTACCTGTACAGCCCAAAAATCGAAAGTCAAGTAAGACACCGGGTAATGCCAGACAGGTTTTGGGATGTCGTTGGGGAGTCTGAAGAACCCAGAGACCAGCATAGATATGCCCTAACACAGCAAACATACACAATTGTTAAAGTGTAGAAAATGGTATGCATTTATACTTCAGATTCTAAGATAAGCTAAAAGATTCGTAGTCTAATAAACGGAAACAGATTAATTTTACTACCAGAATGCCAGCCCCTATGATGATACCCATGAGAAAATTAGGGACAACACTAGCTATGACCATCATCAGGCTCTCAACCGCCGTAATGCTGGCATAAAGGGTCAATACAAAGAACAAATAGTGGGAGAATCCTGGATGGAAGTGGACCATAAAGTAGCAGATGGTACCAGAAAGAATTGCAATCAATATAAGGAATGGCATTGCTGATAACGTGTTGCCTATGACAAATGCAACGACACCATAATGCCCATTCATCCTTTCCCTTTGGAAAACCTGTTTTGATTGACCAAATAATTAGAATTGTGTGGCAATGTATCATTATATAGTTAAGGTAGCTTTTTCAAGAGTATCAAACGAAATACGAACTTTCATATCCTCCACGAATGAAGGGAAACCTCCTATTGACATGAATGTCATAAATCCAAAGATGAAAGATGCACATGCACATCTTGCCTGCATAATGTCAACTTGATAAATAAAGCAAAAAACGCGTCTTCTTGTAAGAGACATTAATTACAAGGGATCAAGTTAAAAATCCCATTAGGAGAAACAAGTTACCTGGATGGAGTTATACTTGGTTCCCACATTAAAATAGATGGTTCCAACGCAGATGGAGACCACTAAGTAGATCACGGCCCTCAGCCAGTAATAACCAAAGTCTCTTGACATATTAACAAACGAACGTTTGGTTAAGGTGTAGAACTGCATAAAGAAACTACCCTGGCTACCGTTAGAATCTAGCAATGCTCCTTTCTGTTACAAAAAAGAAAAAGAAAAGAAGGATTCACATTTGGCGAGAGAAGAAATTAGACAGATGATGAAAGAATCAAGATCAAGGTTTGGTACATTAAAACTTACAACTTTGGACATTTCTTCTACTGTTTCATTTGCTACGTAGCAATACTGAGAATGACGATAGAAGTCACAAAAAGTAACCGACTATAATAGAACAAAAACTAATAAACCGTGCCTTCCTTAACATACGCCGAGGCGTTCTTCGTAACACAAACATTTTTTCTCCTCTGTTCTCCTTTTTTTTCTTTTATTCTAGCCTCCTTATTTTGTTGTATTTTATAACACGTTATCAGCACGAAGCTCTAATTTTTATAAAATTAACTTCTATATCAGGTATATCTACTGAAGAAATTTAATTTTCAGTTGTCTTTGTTATTTTAAAAAAAAAAATTATCATGTCAAACTTGTCAAAATTGGAGTTTGTGTCACTTGATATTTCTGGCAAAAATTATCTGTCATGGGTACTTGATGCTGAAATCCACCTTACCGCTAAGGGTCTTGGTGATGCTATAATTGAAGGAAATACAGCATCAAGTCAGAATAAAGCAAAGGCTATGATTTTTCTTCGTCATCATCTAGATGAAAGCCTGAAAATGGAATACTTGACAGTGAAAGATTTACTTGAATTGTGGAAAGACTTAAAAGGGAGGTATGACCACCTCAGGGCAACGGTATTGCCAAGGGCTCGTTATGAATAGATGCACTTACGGTTTCAAGACTTTAAAACTGTAATTGAATATAATTCTGTTGTATTTAGAATAACTTCCCAATTAAAATTATGTGGGGAAACTATAAATAATGAGGACATGTTAGAAAAGACACTAACTACTTTTTATGCCTCTAATGTGATATTACAGCAGCAATACCGTGAAAAAGATTTTCAAAAATATTCTGAATTGATCTCATGCCTTCTGGTGGCTGAGCAACATAATGCCCTTTTAATGAAAAATCATGAAGCTCGTCTCACTGGAACTGCTCCGTTACCGGAAGCAAATATGGTAAAAGCACATGACCAATCTGAAAGAAGACAAAATAAAAATCATGGTCACAATAATGTGCGTGAGCGTGGCAATGGCAGAAGATGATTTAATAATCGCCGTGGTGGTGGTCAACATAAAAGGGAGAACAATATAAGTTCTCAAAATGGCCCTTCAAGAAGTATCTGTCATCGTTGTGGCATGAAAGACCACTAGAAAAAAGAATGTCGAACGCTTGAGCATTTTGTAAGGCTTTATCAAAATTCATTCAAAAGAAAGGCAAATAGAGGTGGTGCCTCTTCTTCTAATGCTTGGATAGAGTCACACTTGGCGTTTGAAAATAATGTTGAGGCAAGACTTTCGCATAATAATAATATTGAAGCAAATCTGACTTTGAAGGGTGACGGTTTTAATGACCTCAATGATATTACTCATTTGGATGTTGAAGACTTCTTTAAGGATTATAATTGATGTTTAATTTCATTGTATGATTTTTAATATATGTCCTTTGAATTATCGTGTTTTTACGTTTATCTACTAAAAAAAGGAAGTTAACCAGTGGTGAGGTATTACAATAATGTGAATTTTTTTAGGGAATAAAATTTGAGTGATGTTCAAAGTTATATTTTAATTATGCACTTAATATACAACCTAATAAGTTTGACAGTTATAATTACACATCTACACCTACCTATTAATCATGTTATTCATAAGGATGTGGATTTGATATAATAAAGTATATAACAAACATTTATTATTGAATGAAATAAATACTACTCATTATGAATTTGTATGTTTATTATCAGTATGTTAGTGTTCATACAGAATATGTCATTCATATATGATAGTAATCAGTGTTTTAATTCAATCACCATTATGTTTGTATGAACGATCAATACATAACGTGATTTACTTAGATATAATTATAATACAAGTTTGCATATGTTTTGGTGTTTCGAATTATATCATCATATTATTAACACAACACACCACATGGTATTTGAATAGTTAGTTTATTATAAAATATTGATTTACATTGTTATATTACTTATTGATGTGATGTTAATAGCAACATATGCAAATTATTACTAAAACTTGGTTTATTACTTTTGAATTATACATGTTTTTGAATTATGTGATCGAGCAATTGCACACCATATTATTATATATTTCTATTTATGCTAAATCACTCATATACCACCATATTTGTATCTATATCTATATAACCATTACATTTATCTCTACTACATTAATTCATGATTCATTCTTTATTATGTTACTACATGTTAATATATCATACCTTTTAACTTAACTTATGTGAATATTGTTTTTATTACTTATTTCTTATAATGTATTTTTATTTTATTAAGATAAATAAATTCTTCAGTCTTCAATTGGATCCAAGATGAGTAATGGAGATATGTGCCTTTGGGATAGTGCCACAACTCATACAATATTAAAAAAAAAAAAAATTTGTCATTTAATTATGAAAAAGGCCTATGTCAATACAATATCTGGTAATACAAAATTGATTGAAGGTTCTGGAAAAGCGGTCTTATTACTACCTGGAGGAACTATATTGGTAATTGATAATACATTATATTGTAGTAAGTCTCAAAGAAACTTGTTAAGTTTAAAGGTTATCCGCCAAAATGGTTATCATATTGAGACTGCAAATGAAGGAAATGTTGAATACATTTATATGACTACAATAAATATGGAGAAGAAAATTGTGCATGAAAAATTACCTACACTTTCTTTTGGATTGTACCATATAAATATTGGTACTGTTGAATCACATGCCATAGTAAACAAAAGGTTTACTGATTCTAATGATTTTATCATTTGGCATGACCGATTGGGCCATCCCTATTATAATATGATGCATAGAATTATTGAGAATTCACATGGACACACTTTGAAGAATCAGAAAATTCTTCAACCTAAGGAATTCTCTTGTGTTGCTTGTTCCCAAGGAAAACTGATTATTAAGCCATCAGCAACTAAGGTTGAGATTGAATCTCCTGCATTTCTGAAACGTATACAGGGTGATATATGTAGGTCAATTCATCCTTCATGTGGACCATTTAAATATAATATGGTCTTGATAGATGCATCTACAAGATGGTCACATGTGTGCCTATTATCAACTCGCATCATGGTTTTTGCGAGATTGTTAGCTCAAATTATAAGGTTAAGAGCACAATTTCTAAATTATGCAATAAAGACAATTCATCTTGATAATGCTAGTGAATTTACATCTCAATCATTTAATGATTATTGTATGTCGGTGGCAATAAAAGTTGAGCATCTGGTTGCTCATATCCATACTTAAAATGGTCTAGCAGAATCATTGATTAAACGCCTCCAATTGATAGCTAAACCATTGTTGATGAGGACAAAACTTCCTATTTCAGTATGGAGGCATGCTGTTTTGCATGCAGCAGCACTTATGCGCATAAGGCCAACAAATTATCATGAATTTTCCCCATTACAGTTGGCTTTTGAAAGGGAGCCAAATATATCTTATCTTAGAATATTTGGGTGTACGGTATATGTCCCAATTGCTCCACCGCACCGCACAAAGATGGGTCCCCAAAGAAGGTTGGAAATATATGTTGGGTATGAATCTCCTTTTATTATAAAATATTTAAAACCTATGACTGGATATTTATTTATGGCAAGATTCGCTGATTGTCATTTTGATGAATCAGTGTACCCAACATTAGGGGAGAACATAAATAGTTGAAAAATGAGATAGATTGAAATTCATTGTCACTATCTCATTTAGATCCTCAAACAATCAATGTGAGCAAAAAGTTCAAAAGATGATTTATTTGCAGAATATTGCAAATCAACTGCCGGATGAATTTACTAATCTTCCATGGGTTACTAAATCGCATATCCCAGCTGCTAATGCTCAAGTTTGAGTTGATGTCCCGATTGGACAACTTGTTCAGACAAATGAGTCTAAGCCACGCTTAAAACGTGGAAGACCAATTGGTACCAAAGACGAAAATCCTCGAAAAAGGAAAGGGTTAAATGATCAAGATGATTATAATTTGGAGGCAAGTGCTCAAGAAGAGCCCAGAGACACAACAAATGGTGATACCATCAAGGAGGTCCAAGTATCTGAAAATAATGAGAATGAAGAAATCTCAATAAGTTATGTCTCGACAGGAAAAAGATGGAACCAAAATGATATTGTGGTCGATAATATTTTTGCTTATAATGTTGCCATTGAAATAATGCAACAAGATGAGGATCTTGAACCAAAATCTGTTGATGATTGCAGACAGAGAAATGATTGGCTAAAATGGAAGGATGCAATTCAAGCAGAGTTAACTTCACTTGAAAAACGTAAAGTTTTCGGATCAATAATTTGAACACCTGAAGGTGTCAAGCCAGTAGGGCACAAATGGATTTTTGTAGCCCAAGATTTTTCGCAAAGACCTGGCATTGACTATATAAAAATATGTTCCCCTGTGGTGAATGCAATTACCTTCAGATATCTAATGAATTTGTCAGTTCATGAAAAGCTTGAAATGCACCTAATGGGCGTGGTCACTGCCTATTTATATGGCTCATTGGACCACGATATTTTTATAAAAATTCTCAAAGGGTTCAAAGTGTCTGAAGCAAACAAGGATTCTCGAGAAACTTGCTCAATAAAGCTTCAGAAATTCTTATACGGGTTGAAACAATCAGGCGCATGTGGTACAATCGTCTTAGCGAATATTTGCTAAAAGAAGGATATAAAAATGATTCAATTTGCCCTTGTGTCTTTATGAGAAGGTCTCGATCTGAATTTGTGATAATAGTAGTATATGTTGATGATTTGAATATTATTGGAAATCCAGAAGAACTTGCAAATGCAGTAAAATATTTGAAAAATGAGTTTGAAATAAAAGACCTCGGAATGACAAAATTTTGTCTTGGTCTACAAATTGAATATTTTATAAATGGTATATTTGTCCATCAGTCAACATATACTGAAAATATTTTTAAAAGATTTTATATGGATAAAGCACATCCATTGAGTACCCCAATGGTTGTAAGATCTCTTGATATTAATACAGATCTATTTCAACCTCATGAAAATGATGAAGAGCTTGTTGATGCTGAAATATCATACCCTAGTGCAATTGGTGCATTAATGTATCTTGCCAACAATTCTAGACCAGATATAGCTTTTTCAGTAAACTTGTTAGCAAGATTTAGTTCTTCCCCAACGCGAAGACACTGGAATGGAATTAAGCATATATTCAGATACCTTCGAGGTACCATTGATATGTGATTGTTTTACTCAAATGAATCCATGTCTCAATTGATCGGTTACACAGATGTGGGATATTTATCTGATCCCCATAAAGGTCGGTCGTAGATAGGCTATTTATTTACATGTGGTGGTACAGCTATATCATGACGTTCAACAAAGCAAACTATGGTTGTCACTTCCTCAAATCATGCAGAGATAATAGTCATTCATAAAGCAAATCGGGAATGTGTTTGGTTAAGATCAATAATTCAACACATTCAAGAAACATGTGGTCTTTCTTTGACAAAAGATGCTCCAACAATATTGTATGAAGACAATGCTGCATGTATAGCTCAATTAAAGGGAGGATACATCAAAGGAGATAGAACAAAATATATTTCACCAAAATTCTTTTTTACTCATGATCTTCAAAAGAAAGGTGAAATAGATGTTCAACAAGTTCGTTCAATTGATAATTTAGTAGATATGTTTACCAAAGCATTGCCAACTTCAATCTTTGAGAAATTGAGGTATAAAATTGGAATGCGGCGTCTTCGAGATATTAAGTGATGTTTTCATCCGGGGGAGCAAAATACGCACTGTACTCTTTTTCCCTTAGCCAAGGTTTTGTCCCACTGGGTTTTTCTAATAAGGTTTTAATGAGGCAGCACTCAAGGCGTATTATCATATGTGTGTACTCTTTTTCCTTTATTAGGCTTTTTTCCATTGGGTTTTTCCTAATAAGGTTTTAACGAAGCACAACATCTATGGGGGTTCAAAATAACTACTATGTATATTGTTTCTTGTAAGGTTTTAATGAGGCACATTTTATGTGGACATCCAAGGAGGAGTATTAAGGAGTAGTGAATGTCCATTTAAGATCCACTAATTAGTATAGTGAATGTCCATTTAAGATCCACTAATTAGCATAGTGAATGTCCATTTCTAGAACCACTAATTAGCAAGTTGACAATTTTCTTTCCCTTGTCTTCTCCTCCTATTACTATATATATATATGGCTATTCTTGAGATGTAAAATGTGTGATAACAAAAGAAAGCATAGATATTGCAATACACAACAAACATTTTTTCTCCTTTGTTCTCCTTTCTTATCTTTTACTCTAGCCTCCTTATTTTGTTGTATTTTATAACAAGCAACAAATAATTGGTCAGCTATTTTTTCACGTACAACTATCGGTAATGAATGTACATATCTTAAAATAGCCTGATTTCTGACCAGATGCGGACCCACGTGGTGAGGAGAAGGTCACGTGCACTCGTTATCTCAAATAATGCATACGTTCATAAAATTGTACTATACTTTGGTTTGAGTTCTCCTATTCAAACCTCAGAATTTTATGGCCTTATGTTTAGTTGAATTTCAGAGTTTTTCGTCTAAAGTTTGGTGTGGCTTGTCAAGGTCATATTCAAACATGTATGATCGATGTACTTGTAAAAAAGCATTAAATTTCAGTTATATTTGTCTGAATATTTTTTTAAAATAAGAAAAGTTTTTCTTTCAAATTTTAACGATCTAAAACACGATTCAATACCCAAATTTACTACAAATAAGCGTAAATTTAAAATATAAGTTCAATATATCATAAATAACAAACGTCAATCACAATTTGTCAAAACAGTAACACATCTAACAAATTTATTTAACACTTTTTAATTATTTTTTTCATGTATGCCTATACTTCGGTCATGTAAAAATTGTCTAGAATTTCAATTATGGGTGTGTGGATCCTTTTGTCCCCCCCAAAGAAGAGAAAATGTTCTTCATTTTTCAATAATCCAACACACCATTCAATATCCAAGTCGACTTCAAACAAACTCAAATTTGAAACACAAGTTACACATGTCATAAAGAAGAAACATCAATAATCAATTTGTCAAAATAATAATAAATTTAACAATTACATTTACTATTTTTTGAAACAGATTTTTTATCTGAAATTAACTGAGTAATGATTACTTATTCAAAATAAAAAAGTCCATAGTCAAAAGGGCAATTTTTTATCAGAAAAATGCCAAAAAAAAGTAACTGATTTCAGAAAGAAACCAAAGGGGCAAAGGTTTTTGTGCTCTTGCGCCTTGCCTTTATCCCGGACGTTATATAAATGTCAAAGACAAATCGCATAGCCCTATACGCCTTATAAGGCGCAAACTCATATTTGTGGATCACTCTCCTTTACTCCATTCTCCACTGTGTCACCTACCTGAAATGGAAGACACACAATTATGAGCAGAATACATATTACTACTACAGTATACTAACCTCGTCACTTCTACTCTTCTTATATCAACGTTTCGAAGAACATTAAAGAAACTCGGATCACTAAATCTTGCAAAAAACATGGAAATAGGATCAACAAATATCTTTGACATACGGATTTTGGAAAAATTGAATCAACAAGTTTCACATGTTTTTAATGATAGAGCCGGAAAACCATAAACATACTTAATGACAGGGGCGTACATAGGTTGGTTTGGTTTGATTTTTTATTAAAAAATAATTAAATCAATTATATTGGTTTATTAAACCTATAAACCAAATTAAATCAATCTAACGTCGTTTTTTCGGTTTTGATTTTAGTCGTTTCTTTCATTTTTTTCCGGTTGTTTCATAAATATATTTTTACAATTAATCATGATTGAAAATAAATCAAATTAAAGAGTTTGTTTCCTTGATCGTGTGATTTAATCCAGCACTTGAATTTCTCAATTGAAGGTTGTTCTCTTGATTGTGTGATTATAATGTTTAATGACATCGCAAAAACACAATATATATCAATTATTTTAGTCATATTACAAACTCAAATATGAAATATCTGAAAACATTGAAAGTTATAAACTAATTTTAAAAATACTTAGAAAGTATATTATAATAAATATTTTATTGTGTATAAAAAAATTAATTTTATATGTATTGTATCGGTTGGGTTTGATTTCGGTCTGATTATTTTCTGTTAATATCAAATCAAACCAATAATTATCGATTTTTTTTTTCAACACCAAACCAATTAAATCAAACTACAAGTCAATTTTCTTATCGATTTAACTTGATTGGTCGGTTTGATTTGATTTGTACACACCTATAACGACTTGCTGTCTTTGACATGCTCCAGGATCCACATATTCCCAAACTTAACTTTCAATCCACACCAAATTGGCAAAAGAAATTTCTCAATTCTCTTTTTTATTTTAGTAGGAAAAAATCCATTGTTTTTTATCTTCCAAATTGCTATGGGTGATTCATTAAAAAAAAATTACTTAAATAAGCAAAGCTTTTAAATTTTAAACAAATAACTTCAACAGAGATTATGAAAATTCATACAGGGGAGGCAGAGTTGTTCCTTACCATAAAGGGATTCTAGTTTTAAATTTAAAAAGAAAAAAAAAACAGAACAAAAAAAAGATAAAAATTAAAATCCCAATATTTAGACATTTTTACAAAAGAATGTTGCTTTTTGGCTTCGAACTCTAAAATAAAATGCAAAGTAGATAGTATTGTTTATACTTTGTTTGGATGGTTGTTATGTATTGTTTCATAATGTATTGTATTGACTATATTGTTTTAATGAATGCACTGTTTGGATAGATTGTATCGTTCTCTGTCGTTACATAATATCACACATCCATAATTTGAATGATAAACTTACCAAAAAATAGGATACGGAATAGAGTTACTATGAAAAGATATGGTAAAAGATGAAATATAATTATTAAAATAATAAATAAATATAAAATAAAAAAAATATTAAGGTAATGAAGCGATCAAACAAAATCAGTTGTTACATAAAATGAGTTTTTTCATCGTTACCTAATGATGAATTTAAACAATACAATATAATAAAATTTAAGTATAATTAAAATAAAGTATAAACAATACTATCTTTCACTTAAACACCTCAAATAAGCCCTGTACATTTTGAACACCTAAGATAAGGTTGGACTGTGTCATTTTAACACTTTTTGCTTACTTGGCAACTTGTGTGATTTTCACTTCAAATAGGCGCGTGAAGAGCCCAAAAAATCATATTTTTTATTTTATTTTTATTTTATTTTTATTTTCTCCTTCTTCTTCCCCTTCTCCTTTCTTCTTCTTTATTCTTTTTCTATATCTTCTCTGTTTAATATTCTGCCATTAACGAATCTTTCACACTTAATATCTTGTTCATCGGAAAAAATGAAGACCGCCACCATTCTCTAAGAGTATGTGACATTTTTTTTTGTATAAAATCAAAAACAAATTTTAAATTCATGAAACTTCATTTTCTCTTCGAGATTTTATCCCAACATGTTACTATATCAATGTAATTATAGATCTGACATATTAATCAAAGTTGACAAAAACAAAAGAAAGAAGAAGAAAAAGTTCATCAAGAGAAGAAATAAGATCTGAGTTTCAAGAAATTTTTGACTAACTCCATTTTTTTCGACAATAATTATACAAATTTGTTAATCTAATAGCTTTATTTTTTAAATTTGATTTTTATGAAAAATTGTCTTTCTTTTACTTTTTTTATAAATTATTATTTTATACCCAAATGCCACATGTCATCTTTTAATTAGTCATCATGTTACGTCATCAGCGAGTGTAATACACATATTTTATAATTTTAATTGATTGTCAAAAAAGTGTCAAAATGACACAACATGAGGTGTCTAAAATGAACAAAGTCTAATTAAGATGTTTAAGTGAAAGTTTATGTCAACTTTAAGAGACTTTAAACTAACAATACAATAAGATACCAGCCAAACAATGTGTTAAACGGTGCTACCAAAAATAAGGCATCCCATTACATTTTCAGGTGCAGTTTGCCCCTTTTTTCCTGATTTGGGCCAGGACAGGTAAGAATGATGGAATAATGATTGCAGTCTAATAGAACCAGAATGGACCACACCAGTATAATTAGAAGGAAAAATTACTTGATTGAGTGCTTTTTAAAAATTAATTATCTATTTTAGAGATATTTTTTATTTATTATTATTTATAGCAATATTATGATAAATCTACACTTATATTAAAAGTGAATTATGCATACAATATAAATGTATTATAAGTGTTTTAAAATATATATTATGTTTGTGTAGTAAGAAACTAACATAATTTATTATAAGTCTATTAAAATATGTGATAAATGTATTATCCATCTATAAAACTTGTATTATATATGTTTTATAAATAATTTTCTGCAATATGTATTAAAACTGTATTATAAATGTATTACAAGTGTTCAGTGAAATTATTTTTTTATTGCTATAAATGATAAATATTTTCTTATTATTGTATATTTACGTAAGTTTCCTAATTAGAATAGCTCCGGAAAAGAAAATTGAAATGAAAAATAACAATGTCTTTTTTCAAAAATAGACTATATAAAGAAAATATTACTTTATCGTTTAATTTGTGTGTCACTAAAATAAAATAATAATTTTAAAATTAAATTATTTTTAATTATAAAAAAATAACATTCCTTAATTTGATATGGTAAAGAACTTCAAAAAATCTACGTTAGCATCTTATAAGTTGAAAACTGTTTATAAATTAAAAAAAAAAACAGGTGCAGATCAACTTTTTTTACTTATTTTCAACTTATAATAAACTGTTTAAAATAAGTTATCCAAATAAACCCAACTATTTATTGAGGCTTATTTAAGTTGACGAGTCAAACACTACAAAAAAGCGGAAAACAGAAGCTTATAAACCAATCCAATCAGCGCTTGGTTAGAATTTGGTTAGCAACTTTGCTTGAACCCATAAAATGTGTTTAAAGTAGTACTTTATCCCCAGAAATTTCGTTTAACTGGTTAAACGGTTTTCTTCGTAATTACTGGTGACCTATTTTCTCCCCTTTTTCTCTCGAATCTCCTCTTCATCTTGTTGAAATTGGTCAAAACAGTATAAGGATCCGAAGATTTCTGTAAAAAAAATGATGGATTTGTGACAGAGCGAAGCTTGTTACTGTTATTTTTTGAGTTTGTTGGACAAATTTTAGGAGAAAGAGAAGGATGTTGTTGCTATTTATAGTGTTTGTTCTAGGAGCAGTAACGGTTATTGCAGTGGAAGCTGTGGGTGTGGTGTTTTTGATACGCTGGTTGAACCGTAGAGTTGCTCGTGAAGTGGATAAAGCAAAACCAAACGGGTCGCTATCGTCTACTGGGGATTTCGATTTCTCGTTGTACCTGAAGCAGGTAAGTCATTTTACTTGCTTACTGTTTATGCTGCTCAGTTTGACTGATGGTTTATAGGACAGCTAAATTAACTAGATTAAGTCATTCGTTTTGTAAAAAAATAAAGATTTGGAAACTACATTAGAAGTATATTAGCAATTTTCCCATAGCCAAGTAGTGAATAAGGGCATTTAGAATGTTGGTATGCAATTTAGGTTGAAAGTTTGGGAGATGAGAAGTGCTAGACATTTTGGAAAAAAAGGAGAGTATATGTGATTCTTTGAGCCCGTGTGTGTTTGCACGTGTGCACGTGGCTATTGGCCTATTATATTCTATTTGGAGATATTGATAGAATGTAATTTGAATGCTTGAATGTTGAGATTAGATTAGATGTATTTTGAGTCTGGTCTATGTAGAGTCTATATTTGAATGTGTTAGATGAGACTTAAGGGTATTGATTTACGTCCCTAACCTTTCATGTATACTTGTTACATTGAATATAAAGTATGTGCAGTTCAATAATTTCTACATAACATTGGAGCAGATAGAAGTTTTTGTTTCAAGTCTCACCACTGCCCATTATTAAGGAAGGTAGTTCCACGTGCTTGGCCGAACAAGAGAATAGCGTGTTAAGACATTATTAAATAAATAGAATTGTACCCTAAATTACTACCTCAGTTCCTTAGGCTGAGTGGGCTGGCTATCTTGTTACTCACTCGTAGCTAGGTTACTTTTTATTTTTGTTTCCTTGGTTCCAACTTAATTCCTCAGGCAATTAAGATGCAATCCACAGTTTCTCCTCCCAGTTCTGAGGCTAAATATACTGTTACAAGCTTACGGCTGAGGATTTGTGGTTTCAGTTACTGTTTTGGACTTGTTCAATCCTTCCTCGACCAATTGTCTTTACTGTGATAGTACTAGCACAACCTATGTGGTTGCTAATCCTCTTCATCATGTTCTCACCAAATTAATAGAAATTGATTCTGTTTGTAAGAGGAAAATTAGCAAATGGTGATCTTATTATTAGAAGTATACCTATGGAAAAATAGATAGTAGATATCCTCATCAAAGGTTTTGTTATGTGACTCATTAGATATTTTATGTTACATCCAATCTAACATTGTACCTCCTCTTGCTCAAATTGAGGGGGAAAGATAGAATGGAATTGGAACATTTGAATATATAGATTACATAAGATGTAGCTTAGATGTGGTTTAAATTCATAGAGACTGTGTAGGTGTGTCTAGATAAGACTTAAGGCTATTGATGTACAAGCCCAATCTATATATACTCGTACATAGAGAACAAAATGTGTGTTTAGTTCAATAACTTCTACAGATATATTATTTATTAAATTGATTGGATTTTGAAAGTAACGAGCAGCTTGTTTGGCGGTGACTTTGTGTGGTCACAAGTTGGGTCTTTCCCATTGGTGCCCTGCTGTCCTTATTAAGTACTTTTTTTGTTTCACTTTTGAGAAAAAGGGGCTGTAGAATGAGCTTGTGCTAAGCCGTTGAAATTAAATGATTGAACATTAAGGTAAAGGAATCTGAAAGGCTTCATTCCTTGCACAATTCAAAAGCATATCTCGGCAATCATAGCACATAAATATCTTGTATTAAGTGGTTAAGGTGTATGCCTTGGGCGTTTGGAAGTGCCATAGATTTTGTAGAAGTACTGAAGTACTTCATTAAGTGTTCAGTTAAATATATAGTGTACTTTTATTGTTTAGAATTGAAATTAAGCTCAAGCAAAAAAAATTGCACTTTGATTTTATAGTGGGGGAAATTAAGTAGTTATATAAGTATCATTTTTTTGTGCTTTCCCAAAGCACATTCTTCTACAACTTCCAAACAGCTACAAAGTGTTTTTTTGGCACTAACAGTACTTATCTTTCGTTCTTAATAAAGTGTTGGAATGCAGTGTCTTTCTCACTTTCAAAGGTGTAGAGATTTATGGCTAGCCAAGATTGAAGTCTGTTGGGAAAGATTAAAAGGTGAATGATCAGTGGTTGGGATTGCCTGAATTTTCATATTCAGAAACTTTATGTTGAGAACCATCCCAACATTGTACAACTGAAACTTACAAGTGGATTCTTGTGCTTCGTGAGAACAATTTCAACAATAACAATAGTCCCTCAATTCCAAGCTAGTGGGATTTGCTATATGAATCCTCACAAAGTAACTATCCATGTTTCTCTCTTTAAACCATCTCAATTTAATATTCAATAATTTAGACCCTTGTGGTCAGGCCCTTCCCCGGACCCCGCGCATAGCGGGAGCTTTAGTGCACCGGGCTGCCCTTTTTTTTAGGTTCTGTAACACTAGAAGTGCTTCCTGACACCATATTCCAAATAAATCCTTCAAACCAAACCAACAGGCCTTGGAAGGCCAAGTTTTTAGTTTAATGGTCTTTCTTGATAAGAAGATTACTAGCAGCGGATATTATTATTTGTAAGATTGAATAACGTTTAGCATTCGGTCATCTCCTCCTTCTCAGAAGAGAAAGAAAAAGATGTCCTTGAGAGATCTTTAATGTTCTGAAAAGGCAAACGAGTAGAAAATTACATCTCAGGAAACTTCGGACAGTATAACAGGTGTACTAGAAGAGGTATCTATTTCTAACAGGTCCTCAACGTCTTTTTCTATTAGAAATGGGAGGAGATCACATCATTATTTCCTTTGAACAAAACATGATAGGATGTGCTAGAGGGATTATCAGTTTAGATGATTAGATCTGCTGTTATTTTCAAGCTGAGGGTATAATTTTGAATATATTTCTTTTTCAGACATTTTTTATAACCGTGATATCTGGGCTAACGTCTTTTTCAGACTTTTTAGGATATTATTACCTTAAAAAAATATTTCATTTTCACCGTTAATATAATTTTATAATAATATCTTATTTACAATATTTCTTTTTCACAATTTTGTTTAGAGATATGTGTTCTCAGAGATAACTTATAATTGCTCACAAGCTCACATTGTGCGATAGGCATCAAATTTGTTTTTCAATTCAAGCTACTTCCACATTTTCTTTAATGGACTTGATCAGTTTCAATTTACTGTATTGTTGTTTGTGTTCTGCCTCCCAGGGGATAGTATGGGTTCTAGAATCTGAAAGAATACCAAAGGCTCTTCCTGTGGACAAAGCCTTGACGCAGCAAAAGGGCAAGAAAGAGATCTTAGAGGTTACACCTACTAAGAAATTTGCCCAAATCAAGGATCATCATCTCGTACTAACGGAGTCAGATGGGTCCCATGTAGATATTCCACTGAAAGGTTGCATGATAGCAGCTGTTTCAGCCTCAAGCTTGTCCTCTAGAAAATGGTAAGTTTGGAAGCACTATTATATCTTGAGGTGATTTTTGTTGAACCGCCAAACTATATTTTTTTCTGGTCGTGTAAGTTGGTTTGAGTCATTGGTTTCCAATATAAAAGCACTGGCAAGATTTGGCACTCGTGTTCCTCTTCTAACAATTTTATGAATATAGTACATAACTTAGTTTTGGAGGCATCAGATCTGGAAAGAGCTATGTAGTCTCTCTCTAGCTACAATTGAGTTATTGGCTATGTACTTTTGTCATGTGGCTCTGGTGGTATAAAATCTAGGGTAGTCATAAATATGAGTACAAAGCATTCGTCGTAGTCAAGTGTGAATTGATCTGGTGGTTGAATGCTAGCTGAAACACACAAACGTGCCTTCATGTATTTTTGTAGTTTCATATAGTGGAAGTAGGTTGATCAATTGCTGCTGTGTTTAGCTAAAGTAATTTTTTGTTTTGTGGATTTTCCATATTTGAAGTTCAACTTCAACCCCTGGTTGAGATTTTGGGCATCTTGGGATTTTATTCTAAAAAAAGAAAGCAATTCTTTTAAAGAAGTATGCGGAAGTAGTTGAATTGTGTGCTATGTTCTAATTCTGTGTGCTGTATTGCTGGCAGCAGTAAAGCTAGAGTAGGCATATAGATGAGTCAAAACATTCTTCTTAGTCTGAGCGTGAAATAATCTGGCTGTTGGAAGCTGATCTCCACAAATTTGCCTACTTATATCTCTGTACTATCATTGGGTGAAAGTAGGTCACTTGCTGGTCGGTATTAAAAGTATAAAATTTTCATTGTAGTAATTGTCACTACTTGATGTTCAAATTCTGGTTGTGTGATTTTGGGACAACGGCAGAGTTTATTTAAGAAGAAAGCTAAAACTATTTTTAGAAGAAGAAGACAAAAGATAAAACACCAAATACCCGTATTATCAAGAAGTTGATTGATAAATTATTGCCGCTAAGGCAAATGTAAAATAGATCTCTCTTGCTGCCCATAATAGACTTTACTTTTCCTAGCAAAATCTTTTTCATTGAATTAGGTTGAAGATGGAAGTCTGACTTGCATTATGCACCTTAATGAATGCTCTAGTGGCTGATTCCTCTCACTCTCTCTCTTTTCGGTTGATGCACTTAATCTCCACTAACATTTGCTGTAACAAACACGAGCTAGAGGAAAAGAAAAAGTAGTAGCATAATTAGGCTTAAGGTTCCTATTTGAGGGTAATGTTTTGTTTTTATCCTTTTTTTGTTTATGGGTAAGTATCACTTGACATGTCATACATCATACTTTCTGCGGCAAATTGAGATTACATGATAGATTCATTGGCTGGCTGATTTAGCGAGGTACAATATTTAATGTTGCGCAATGGAGTATAATCTACCATGGTATTCGAGAAGATGACAAATGGAATTGAGGTTTTCGGGAATGAAGACTCGAGGTTGAATTCTGTCCCTTTTGGTAGAAAATGATGAGTTACCATTTCAGCACTTACTTTTTTGAAGAATGAACCTAAATAGCCCTTCATCCAACCACTTAAACTAAAAATAACGGGCAGTTGTATAATATATGTACTAGTCATTTATAATGTGTATAACCATGTAAAATCAGTGTTTTATCTATGTCTACCGGCTAGGAAAAGTAACCAGTAAATCCGTCCAGCTACTTGGATAAGGATCCCTACTTCTTTCCACCCACCCTTTGAGCTCCATTCAACTGAAACTGGCATCGTACTTTACTTCATAAAAGACCAACTTTTTTGTTATTCCTCTTAATCAAATACTGGTAATTCATGTGACTGACCATAGGCTGCTTTCATTTGTTTAATGCGTGGACTTCTGTGTATGATTTGGAAATGTTCCCGAGGAAATATATGCAAAAAGAGTAAAGTCTAATGGATTTCCCTCATATGTTGGGCTGCAAGAAAGTAGTCTTCTTACTTCTAGTTAAGCTTGACCTACTCTCCTAATCAAGACTTCTAGTTGAGCTTGACCTACTCTCCTAATCAAACTTGGACAATCATTTTTTTCTTGACAATGTTGAATTTCGTTTTTCATAGAGCATATTAACTTTTCATTTTACTTGCTAGGCGTTGTCATAGTCACCATAGATTGGTGGATGTCAATTACATCGTTAGCTCGTTTGTGGTGCTTGTTCAATATATAAAGAAGCACTTTGATGCTCACTTTCGAACTAAAAGCAACATAATGGAACAATGCTTTGCAATTTTCTGTACTTTTTTCTTTTTTGTCTTCCATTACTTTGTCTAGATTTAACTTGCAATACCTGTGCAAGTCTCACTCTTTTTCTTTTGGCAAAAAAAGCAAGTGAACCTCCTGACATATCCTGATTTGACTTTGTGATATTATTTACAATCTTTATCATTCATAGTTGATGTGGGAACTTGTGGGGATCAAGAGCAACCTCATACTAATATTATAGCTCGATTTTGTTCCCTTTGTCTTCAGGACAGTCTAGTTAAATATTTTGTGTAATATATGATATTCTACGACAAAACTTTCATAATTACTAAATTGGACATATTCTGGAAAAAGTTAAGATTTATATTAGTTTTGGTCAAAAGAAGTATATATAAATGGAATTAGGCCTAGGTGTATGAAAATTTCTTGTGATTCCCCTTCTTTCTTCGACAAAGGCCTAGCAAACCTCTTTCCAGGCGGTACAATACAAAGGGTGAAGCTTGAGTAGGTTACTTTGAGTGACCTTCATGGCGGGTGTTCCGGTGTTAACGAGTTTGGAAAGAAGGTCAAGGATGAAGAGTAGACAAAGACAAAGGAAGGGGGAGATGGAGCTGTTCTTTCTGCTGACCTGGAAGCAGGCTTGCTTATACTGGCACTCAATGTGAAAAATAGTTAATAATAGATAAAATCATCATATGACAGTTAATCAGTTTGGCTATAACTGAAAATGGAGTTGAGACTTCCTGAGAGAAAAAGAGAAGTGTGAAAATAAGTTAATAACAGGTTAAAAACAAACTACAGAATCGCCTTTACAAAGGAAAACAATTTTCTACTAGTGCTACTGTACTTTAAGTACGTAAGAAGCCAGTAAAAAGCAATATAAAGAATAAAATATCAGGTGAAATTTATCTTAAAATATGAGAAATAAGTTATTCCCTTACAAAAGAAGTGGAACTTAATAATATATTACATAATTGAAATGGTCCATATTCTTTCAAGGGCTCTGTGAAAGTTCGGAGTGCACAAGTTCAGAATGCAAGAGGTAAACAATTCAGAAAAAAAATGACATCATTAGAGAAGGTAATGTTATTTACTTTTTATGTAGAAGTTGATCTCCTTTTATTTAGCACACGGTTAAGTAAGTGGCTTGTCTAATTGTTTGGCAGAGATGTAATAACAATAATTTACAACTTCAATTGGTGTTATCTGCTGCAATCTTACAGGGCGAAAAGATATCCTATCAAAATAGAGTGTAGAGCATCAACTTTATATGAAGGAAGTAGAATACTGTACATTTATCTTGAGACATGTTGGGAGAAGGAAGCATGGTGCAAATCCCTTCGTCTTGCTTCCTGCGAGGACAAAGAAAAACTAAAGTGGTTTGCCAAGTTGAACACAGAGTTTCAAAATTACCTGAAATCATTAAATGCAGGTTATCCTTCATTTATGAAACCGTATTCAAGCGTTAGTGTTGATTTAGGTGATAAATCAAGTAAGTTTGATGGTACCTCATCAAAAGTTCGGCAATTTCTAAAAAAGCTTGGCAAGAAAGCTTCTAAGAGTATTCCAGAAAATAAAGGAAGCAGCATTTCAATGTCAGATCATGAAGAAAGGAGGATAAGTGAGAGAGCTCATTCCTTCCAAGACCTTGCTTTTGCTGGTGATGGTGTCAAGTTGGCTCCAACAAGAAAGCCTCTTGATTTTTCTACTAAGGACGTTGTAGTGCCTTCATCTACATCAACATCTACTGGATCGGGAAGCCGGAGTCAAATGTCTGTTACTTCTGATGCAGATTCTGATGACAGGATTTTTGGTGATGAAGGAACTCTTTGTTGGAACTTGTTGATATCCCGTTTGTTTTTTGATGCTAAAAGAAACGACCAGATGAAAACCTCTTTGCAAGCCACGATTCAGGTTTGCAATCTCCTTTCTCTTTCCATTAGTAGATGTTTTATCTTGATTTAAGCTTTTTGGTGACTGACATCATAATTTGCTCCAACTATTGCTTTTGAAGCAAATGAACATCTTTTGCACTTAGTTCTGTAAGTGGAATATTATTAATTGAGTTTTGTCAACTGCAAGTGTTTGAGTAAGAAATGAATTTGGTTCCATAATATGTAACTTTTCCGTTTTAGAAATTGGGTCTGGAATGGTTGATTTTCTTCTCTTCCCCAGTATAGTCCCACAAGTAGGGTCTGGGAGGTAGAGTTACACTCTACCGTACTCCTACCTTGGCAGGTAGAGAGGTTGTTTCCGACAGACCCTCGGCTCAAGGAAAGCAAAATAGTACTAATACTACTAGCTGGAGTTCCTATGCAAGTTATCATGGCAAGAAATTTGGTTAATGCTTTATTTGAAGTTTCATAGGTTTGAATGTTTCATTGTGATGTTTTACGCATCCTCCATTGTTATATTAAATTAAGAGAGATTTTCTTTGTCTAACTGACCTATGATTCTGTGTGTTCTTACTTGTAGAGAACGCTGTCAAATATACGAATTCCTAGCTACATAGGCGAAGTGACATGTACTTCCGTTAATATTGGTAACCTTCCCCCCTATATACGTGCAATGAGGGTTCTTCCTTCAGACATGAATGAGTTTTGGGCCTTCGAAATTGATCTTCAGTATTCTGGTGATGCAATCTTGGATGTCGAGACAAGGGTAGCAGTTCAGGACCTTGATTTACCTGAAGGGGACGAACCAGAAACAGAATCCGATTCTATTCATGATGCAAAATATGATTTTCTAGAAGGGGTTGAGAAGTTTGGAAAACAAAAGCATTCTGAAGTGAACGTTGATAAGATGGACCAAGCCACGGAAGGTAATATTCTCTATGATGTTCTCAAAAATTTGGATTTTGCAATCAAAATATGTTTATTTGATTGGGCATGCTTAATGGCTATTTGTGCAGTTATCTAAAGGGAATCGTCAACTATTTCTAAAAGAAAAATTATTTAGATGATTTTCAAGGTGTATTAATTAGGTGACTTCTGATTTCTGTTATTTCTGTTATTATTTATTACTTTCTATGCTTTGATTACTCAATTTTACCTGTGACGCTTTCATTATTTATTTAATCGTTATTTGTTATTAGTATTTATTTATTTGTATTTATTTGTTATCTATTTGGAAACAGCCTCTGGCAGAAATGCAAGGTAAGGCTGCGTACAACAGACCCTTGTGGTCGGGCCCTTCCCCGGACCCTGCGCATAGCGGGAGCTTAAGTGCACCGGGCTGCCCTTTTTTTTTTTATTTGTTATCTATTCGTTATTTGTTTGTTGTTTTTCTCATAAAGCTTTTAATTTTCTATTCTTATCTAACATTTTTTATGCATTTATGCTTTTACTGAGCCGAGGGTCTCCAGGAAACAGCCGTCCTACCTTGGTAGGAGTAAGGTCTGCGTACATTCTACCCTCCCCAGACCCCATGTTGTGGGATTTCACTGGGTTGTTGTTGTTGTTGTTGTTGTTGTATTAATTAGGTGAATTTTCAGATGGGATGAGAAGCTCCAATAGCACACCAAATGTGTCGCCTCAAGTGTCTAAGTGGAAGTCTATCTTTAATTCTGTTGCCAAGCAGGTCTCACAGGTTGGTAACAACTTTTTTATTTAATATAATGTGTTGTTTGGTCTGTACAGATAGGGGGGAGGTGCTTATTGAATCCTTGTTCAAGTATGGGGTAGAGCAGTTTAGTATCTCGCAAGGCTCATAACCTTGATGTCAAGGGTTCAAGTTCTGTCTCCACAACATCTTGTTTGGCCGAACTATTTTAGGTTTTGATTCATTAACTAGTAGCAATTAATTACCGCTATTCAATTTTGTGGGGTTGAAGGAAAAATAAAATGAAGGAGAGGGTAGAATCACTACACTATTACACCCATTTATACCAAATCCTTAAACCAGAACCATTCAGGGCCAGCAATTTAATTCTTTACATAGGGGTATTCTTGAGCATTGCACTGGCGGGTACTTAAGAGGTCATCACATAAAAGGAAATTAATGCCAAAGTTACTGTTTAGTGGTTAGAATGCAGAGGTACAACTATTTTCTTCCCTTGAAATTTTTAATACATTTTTTTGCAAAGTATCTGTTGGTTCACAGCAAAGTTTCAGAAACCAGTGCAACAACATACCTAGTGTAATCCTACAAAATAGGGTCTGGGGAGGGTAGAGCGTATGCATACCTTACCTACCACTACCTTAGAGGTAGAGAGGTTGTTTCCGATAAACCCTCGACTCAAGAAAAAAAAACAGTCCAAAGTAGTATAGAAAAAGAAATAACAGAAATGAAGACAATCATGGCAAAATACTTTAGATAACCTGAAAAATTATCCTAAACAATAGTCATTACAAGATGCAACGATAATCGAAGTGTAAAACATAGTACGGCTAATAGTAAAGAAGAATAAGCGAGACAACCCTCAAGTATCTAACTAAACTTCTACTCTAATCCGTGTCCTCCACAACCTCCTATCTAAGGTAATGTCCTCAGTAAATTGAAATTGTGTCATATCTTGTCTAATCACCTTTCCCCAATACTTCTTCGGCCTACCCTACCTCTCTTGAAAGCATTCATAGTTAACCTCTCACACCTCTGCACTGGGGCATCCATGCATCTCCTTTGCCCATGTCTGAACCATCTTAGCCTCGTTTCACACATCTTGTCTTCTATCAAGGCCATCCCTATCTTCATTCCTAATTTTATCTCTCCTAGTATGCCCACACATCCATCTCAGCATCGTCATCTCCACGACTTTCATCTTCTGAACGTGGGAGTTATTGACTTGTCAACACTCTGCTCCATGCAACATGGCCAGTCTAACCATTGCTTTGTAAAACTTGCCTTTAAGATTTGGTAGCACTTTTTTATCACATAGGACTCCGGATGCAAGCCTCCATTTCATCCACCCTATACCTATACTATGTGTGCTAATTTACTATGCTGCAGATTCTGATTGTGATGCAGATTCGGATGCTAAAATATAAAGAAGAACAAACTATTTTGATGGAGAAATTAACTTCCAAGTGAAACCAAAGCACAAACTATAATATCTATAAGGAAACAAACTAAACTAAGCTAGAAGAGGAATTAATTATCTTATTTTAACTAAAATGACTAGTTGCTAAGAAGAATTAAGATACTCTAAGCTCTCAACAAGGGGTTTTTTCATCCAAATTCATTTTTCTGAAAAGAAAGAGCGCAACAAAATGGTTATAGTTATGACAACCCAAGAGACAAAAGTACAAAAAATGCCCTTAATAGTTAGCCTCCAAGGAAAATGAGCTAAAGAAGAGTTCTTGTCACAAGATCCCTTTGATTCAAAGAGATTAATTGGCCTTGGGTTTCCTTGTTTGATTCCCTGATAGTCCTTAAGGCTTAAAGTCATGATACATGATCCTTTGAGCTAAATCTTGGAGATCTTGTAATTTCTTAGCTTGATTCCTTGTAAATGGTCTACTTGAGGAATTCACTTGACTTGGGTTAGTCAAAATCTACAGGTTAACCTATGTTTATGCAACTTAAAAGAATACTTTTGTGTCAAATACCGCAAAACTTCAGCAGTTCTATGTACGTTGACTTGAAATGACCTCCTTATTTTGTTTCAGAGCAGGAACTATAGTTGATGTCATTAATTTGACCTTAGTATCCCTGTTAGTTAACAGAAATAGATAACGACCGGTAAAATGAGGATGCCCTGAGGAGAACATGATATGAATTATGGTTGAGCAGTGGATTCTGAATGAAAAAGGATTTACACGTTATACAATCATGAGAACTTATATGGCAGCATTCTGCTACTGCATGTGTTACTTAGACGATTTGTGATTTAATCGTATTGTGCCTGACGAAAGAATTTATTGGTTCATGTACTGAAGGAACATAGTGTCTTATTCTTCTTGTACCAAACAAATTGTGGAAGAAGCTCTATTGCATTCTAAGTATTGAATCTTTATACTCTTCAGGTGCCACTCTCGCTGGGGATTAGGATCGCATCCATTCAAGGAACTATGAGGCTATACATAAAGCCACCACCTTCAGATCAAATATGGCTTGGATTCACATCGATGCCCAATATAGATCTCCACTTGGACTCTTCCATTGGGGAGCATAAGATCTCAAGTGGGCATCTCTCTTTGTTCCTAATCAATCGGTTCAAGGTCAGATTGAGAATTTATCTGTACTACAATTTGATTATGTGTCTGTACATCTCTTCTTCTCATTAAGCCCTTTATATTGACTTAATCATGATTCGAATATTTTACCATTGTGGGGTGATTAAAGATTGAAATATGTTTACCTTCAACAGTTCTAACACTTCGCTAGCTTAATCCATTATCAGTCGGTCAAGGTTTCTTGAGATTATTTGTGACAGACCAACAGTAGTGGGTCAACATACTCGCATGGTATCCTCCTGAACTAAAATTTCTAGAATATTGACAAAAGTCTTAAATAGTAAGTACTGGAAAAAAGCACTTGTAATTTTAGCAATCATCATTATGAAAAGATATACTATTGAGTGGTTGGAGATTCCATATAAAATCCCAATTCTTTACAATTACCCAGACAAGTTGGTGCCAAAGAGTACCTTTCCTAAAATAATCTAGCCTGATACTATTTTGTATAATTAGATATTTCCTACTTAAAAGGGCCAAAACTACTGCTGAAGTATTGGAGTTGGTATAAAAATACCTTCTATCCACCTATTTGACTAAATTTGCCCTCACCATTGTTATTGTGGCTCTTTTCTACCCTTAAATGTCCTGAGATGTAAGGACCTATGAGAGTTCCATGCTCCCTGTCTTCTTTTCCTTCATTAAAAGGCTCTGCTAAACATTGTTTCTAGTGCCTGACATCATCCAATCAAGTCTAAACCATCTCAGAATTTCTCATCACAATAAAGACGCTATCCAACAATGTAAAAAGTAGGTAATTCACATCTTCCCCTGAACCTTTACATGAAGCACTAACTAATACAAGTAATCTTCTTCTTCCACAAATTCTCCGCCATCAAGATCACCCGCTTGCAGCTACCAAGAGAAAAAACACATATTTCTCAATACCCTAGGGATCCATTTCAAAATATGTGTGGAAAAGCTGATCAGAAGTTTCTCATAATAGAACCTAACAGAAATGACGCCATTTCCCCCCTCCCCCATCTCTATGCATCATGACTATCCTGTGAAGTTCTTTGTTTGTAAAACAACTCAACCAAATTTTGAAATTCTTCAACCTCCCAGCCTTGCAAGTTCTTGTTATCAGATCATTTCTCTTTGATAAGCTACTTATTTATACTTGTTTCATTCCTAACCAACAATGTCTCTGCTTCCTATGGATTGCTGTATAGCAGTACGATGCTTGAATTTGATCTAACTTTACATTCAACAGAGCAGTGTATGCAACGTTTTCAATATATTGTTCTCTTTTTGTCACCCATATGCACTATTATTTTCTGAAATGGTAATTAATACACACTTAGTGATGGTACCGACAAAAATAGGTGAAATTTCCTTAGAGGCTTAAGCTGATTCTTCATAACTAATGCAGGGTGCTATTCGTGAAACACTGGTACTTCCAAACTGTGAAAGTGTATCCATCCCATTCATGTTAGCGGAAAAGGATGACTGGATCCCCCGACAAGTTGCTCCATTTTTATGGCTGAATCGAGAAGGTGCAGGTAATAACGCCAACAGACAAGAAGCATCCAGCTCCCAACCTGCAGATGCAACACGAGTCACTGAAGTTGATAGGGGAGGTACCAATGGAAATGCTGAAAGCAAAACTGAAATTCCAGGAAAAACAGGATGGACTACTCAACAAAGTAAGTCATTGGATCCACATGCATTATTATCAGTTCCTACGCATAGTCCAGACACAGGAAGCACCACTAGCAATGGCGGATGCAAACAAGGGAAGACGAAAAAAGTTGGATGGTCTGCCCAGCAAAGCAAATCATTGGATCCACATGCGTCCCTATCAGTTCCTATAGCGCAGCCTAGCACAAATAACCACCCTTTGGAAGAATTGAAAGAGCCATTGTTGAAGCATGAGGAACAGCAAGAGGGTCATCTCAGGAGCATCAAGGAGAACATAGAATGCAAGTCACCTTCTCGACAACTGTTGCTGCTTGTTGAAAAAAATCAAATTACTGGAGAAGATGATACAATGTCTACAAAAATAGGGAGAAGGGCTAGGATGCTTGATTTGGGGAAGAAAATGGGGGAGAAACTGGAAGAGAGGGCACGTCACATAGAAGAGAAGGGGAGAAATTTAGTTGAGCGAATGAGGGGACAACAGTGAAAAAAAGGAACATTGTATATTTACAGCATCACCAATTCATTTATTTGCATAAGGCAAGTCCTCAGTGTAACTTGTTAATGGTTAATGGCGTTTCTTTTGTGCTTGGATGTCTTCGCTAACAAAATCCTCCAGTGGTTCACATGTTTCAGTCTCACAGGTGCAGTAAAACTGACAACCTTGTGAAGGAAAAACAATTAATTAAAAGCTCAATGCTTTGCTTCTGTGGTCCGATGGTTCATCTTTAGCTGCCATGGGGAAGAAGTTCACGAGTCATACAACTTCAGTCCAAGGACTAAACAAGTTTTGTCATTCTTAATTGGTTATCCATGGAGATAGAGTTGCAAGTAAAAAATAGCTTACGTTTATTGTATAAACTAAAGTGATTATTTTTGTCATTTTACCATGTTATGCTATTGAATTGAGAGATGTTCTCATTCAGGAAAAACACTTAATGAGACCAGAGGTCCCTTGTAGGAACGTGAATGCACACAAGGAAGATAAATATTTACTTCTGCATACAACAATCAACAACCATCGGACTACTGATCAGCAACCAAACACACCCTAAAACACTTGAGCTTCTCATTCTGACATGGCACATTATGGTGGTCTTGGCAACTCATACACCACACCATAGTCATGGTCGCTTAAAGAACAGCATATAGAGAACACTAGGAATCCTGGAATCAAGAATTGCTGTAAAACTTAAGGTCTATGCTCTTTGAAGCCTTAAACAACTTGGTCCATCGAGAGATGGAAAAGCAAACTCGACAATTTGGTACAATTCTTTAGTGCAAGAATCAGTTATAATCTTAAACTTGGATGAAAAGTTGGACGTATTTTCAGGTTAACAAGCAGCTCTAAGAACCACCAGTAGAAATTTCGATAAACTGAATCTAAAGATTTTAACGCACGGGAGAACTAATATTGCATCAGGATAATCAAAACGCAAAAAGAGTGCTGTAATGACAAGACATGCCTTGAGTGATATTTAGCTATAGCAGGTCATTTTTGAACATTTAAATCTTTTCAGTGTGCCTCAGATTCTTATAGCAATTTCTTGCCATGCATTTTATCTAGCTACAAATTAAGAGCTTGTTAAAAAAAAACTACAGCTTGTAAGCTAATCCAAACAGGCTCTAAGAACTTTTACCATGAAATATTATTCTAATCAATGTTCAAGATCGAAAGTTGATTAAAGTAAACCATCCAAACAAAAACATGGTAATACAATTTTGGAATGAAGGCAGAAACAGAAATGACCACAGCAAAATTCGCATTTTCCACTCTCTCAAAACAAAAGCACTTCATGATTTTCTCCAAAAAAGCACCTCTCTAGCAATGATTAAATAATTCAGTACATCCACGAAGTCAAAATCCTTTTTAACTGTGCCATTAAAAAAACATCTATTGTAGAACTTGGAATATCTAATCTTTATCCAAACAAGGATGAAGAGCTTAAAGGAAAAGGGCTCATTCCCATTCTGCAGCACCAGAAGTAGGGGCAACATCTGGTACTGGTAGAGGAACTGGTGCAGGGGCAGCTGCCGCATCCCATCCGCCATCAGCTGCTGAAATTCATCCCAGAAACAAAAAGGCAAGGTTATTAGTGCCAACAAGTTTAGGAATGAAAAAAATACATAAAAATCGGCAAATGCTTACTTACAGAAGAGGCTCAATTATAGTGCAGGAGGAAAAGGAGAAGCAAAAGACTTATCAGCTAGAGTGATCTCAAGAGCAATGAAGTTTCAGTTGGGGTTGAATTCTTTTAGCAGACAATATCAGGAACCAATTTCACAGTATAACAAACTAACCTCCATCTCCGGCCCAACCACCACCTACTGCAACAGGTGCTGCAGCATCTGCAGTCCATTGCGCATCAGGGATTTGGCTACTAGTCCAGTCACCACCAAGGGCAGTACTAGCAGAGTAGTCTGCATAATCTGCGATTGCTGGCACTTCCTCTTCTTGCTCCTTTGCCTCTTCAGGCTCCCTGTAAAAGAAGAGATCCACCTGCAAAAATAGAAATAAAAAGATGCAAATGAAAAACCTATATTCAGTGACTGCAAAAGTAAGCATTAAATCATCAATTAAACTTCAGAAGAATACACAACCATCGGCAGCAGAATGAAACAATGGAGTTAGAGCTAAAGGCAAAATAAAATGAATAAAGATGGTCTTTACCATGACATCCCATTTAGGTCCTTGACCAATGGCCCCACGCATCTGGAGTACCATCCTTGCTAAGATCCAGAAAAGAACACCAATGCTGTGCTTTCCTTTGTTATTGGCAGGGATACCAATGTCAACATAGCGCATTGGAGAATCAGTGTCACAGAAAGCAATAGTTGGGATGTTCCCAAGTGCAGCTTCCTTAATTGGCTGCAAAGTATTCAAACAGGTTATTAATCATTGGCAAGTTTAAAAAGAGTATTAATAGCCGGATAACAAGTAAAACCTGATGGTCAGTTCTTGGATCAGTAAGAATCAAGAGTCGTGGCTCACTGTATGAGGTCTGAAGCTGGTTGGTAAATGTTCCGGGGGTATGACGTCCAGCAATGGCATGTGCACCAGTATATTGGGCAAACTTCAAGACAGCTCTCTGTCCATATGGCCGGGCAGATTGAACAATGATGTCCTGAGGGTTCTCAATAGCAACAATAACCCTGGCAGCCATTTGAAGCTTGTCCCATGTCTTTCCAAGGTTGATGATGTAGATACCTAGGAATATAAATACTTAGGTCAAGACAAACAGAGAAACCAAAAAACTACTGATGAAAATATTGTGGTGACACCATGATTTTGAAGTTATATACTGGCCACATAGAGTAGTAATAAAATTCAACAAAAAAGCAAATGCACATCTAGGATAGATTTAATGAAAGCAGACAAAAAAAGAGAGAAGAACTAAAATACGAGATAAAATGATTGGTGACTACTAATGCATATATATAATCTTTCCAGATATGAAAAGAGTATCTAGAAGAGAAACCAGCAACTACAAATAGCGCAATCTAATCACCCATTGACCCACACACCCAGCCTTACCAGATTGAAAATACTTATTTGCATTCAATGCATATTGTATATGTATTGGCTCGACTTGCCACAACATATCAACCCCAAACGAGTTGGTCAATTCAACTCTATCCACGTGAATAATGAATTAATTTATGGGCTTTAGAATTTTTGCAGTACAAAACTGTAATAATCATTACTGTTGTTCTCTTTCTCAAACTTCTAGTTAAGTCCCTATATCTAATTGATATGAATCTATTAAAATAGTTTGATAAAGTGCGCCTTGAAGACAGCTACTTATACATCGGCTTAATCTTAAAAATGAGCAGATCCAACCATGTAGGTCTATGTATATTAAAATAAAGAGAGAGCTGAATACTTTATAGTAAAAGACATTAAAACAACTCTACTGATTGTCAAACGAACTAATGGCGCTTCCACTGACTAAAAAATTCTGAAACATTCCAACTGTTAACATTTTTTTCTGAAATTCGTTCGTGGATTTACCAATAACAATAAGCATCTGCAACCTATAATGCATAAACCCGAGCTATTTACAGCTAATAGACATACGTTAAAGACACTTAACATAATGAAAGACACGGAGAATGAAAGAAATGAGATAGATAACGAAGTTAAAGACTATATACCATCGTTGCGGCGCTTGAAAGAGTAACGCTCCATTTGGAAGTCACAGTTCTTAGTACCGAGGTGGACTTCAGCAGCCAACATCATCTGAATATCAGCTTCTTTAGTTGAAAGAGTCCTTACATCCTGCGTCGCCATGGTTGTGCTCTGTTTCTTCCCCTTTCTGCTTCTAGGGTTTTCAGCTTGCGGCAGATCGAGATTAGCTCCCCACGTATCTATAAACCCTTTTGGTATAGAGGAAGTTAAATATAACACCTTGCTGGGCTGGGCTGGGCTGGGCTGGGTTGTTGTGGCTTAATGGGCTGAGCTGATGAAGTTGTCAATCTCTTCTTGAAATCATAAAACTTGAGTAGGCTGGCCATTTGAACTGGTATTTAAAATCTAACCGTTCGTTGACATGAAATTACACCCAGAGACCATAATGGCTAGTCTTAAATTTTTTATCCTCTTTTGTCGATCTTTTAAGGTAAAAAAACAAAATTTGTTGAACCGGAAGTTTTGTTCTTGAGACAAGTTGAACCAAAAATTCATGATCAACAAACTCTAAGAACATTCTTGTAAATCACATGTTGTTTGACGTATAATCAAGAAATTGCTATTTTTTTAATACTGAATAAAGTTTTAATTGAAATATTTTTAATTTAAATACGAAAAAATCAAACACCATATGTTGAAGTTCAAAACTGTTACAAGTAAAATTCTGATATAGTATACAGTAGTTTCAAAACTCACTTTGTGTGAAATATGCGTGCTTGAGTTTTAACACTTTCTTTGTATGAAACTTCAATGTAGTATAGAGCAAAATTTGAGTCGAATTATCAATACAAAAACAAAAGAAGAAAATGCAAACTCTATCTCTTTAAAGTTCTCAATTGTACTCGAGTACACAAATCTCTGATCAAGTGTATGACCGTCTTAATTGAATTTACACTATTAAAACATATTTTTATTATTTTTTAAATTAATTATATTCTTAATATGCTTCTTTACATATTGATTTAAATATCACGAGTACGTAAAAAAAAATAACAGCTCTCCTCCAAATTACTGTAACCAAATTAAATATAAAGTTATGTTGGCTATTTGCTGGGTTGCTGTGGTTCGAAGTTTGATACACTAATTTTTATACCCGCTTTAATTTTTATATCATATGCCCTCTTTAGTCTTTTATTATATTTATCTAATATCGAATAATGTATATTTTTTAATTTGTATCAAAAAATTATTTTAAAAATATCAAAATAAATCAAAACAAAGTTAAAAAGACTGAATTGACCCAATCTAATTTGATTCAAAATATAATGCACACTTTTTCAAAATCAAATAACGAAGAACCGAACCAAATGCCTACTCTACCTGAATGCGATTTACATGTCTGTTTTGCATATAATGGCCAAACTGATTCAGCCCACTGCATTTGTCGTAGATTTTTTAATTATTTTTTAAAATTGTTAAAAGGGGCAACTGACTAATCATGCTCAACAACTAACCCTAAACTGCTTAACATTCGATCAATGACTAACCCTTCACTCTTCTACTATAGAGTTAAATAAAAGCAAAAATTAATAATTAATGAAATAATATTATCACAATTATATAAAATAAAGTCAGACACGTATTCAGGATTTCGAAATGCACTATTACAAAAAAATGAATCTAAAATATAAATTTTGATCGATTTGACATTTAGATTCTTATCACTGAAAATAATTAAAATTTTAAAATTATAGATTCAAAATTATTTTTTATCTATTCAAATATATATTAAAATGCCAAAAAAGCTACCAATAACCACTTAAAAAGGAGTTACCAATTTATTTTTAAAAAAAATAGAACAAGTTAGCTATAAGATTTCAAATTTCAAACCTCACTTACTCACATCTATATTTCAATATTTTATAAAAAAATATAAAACTAATATATGATTTCGACGAGCATGATAAACCTGCATACGCCCTTGTAAAATAGTAACATACGTTATAACTACAAATGTAAGCAGCTTAAATTAAACAAGTCTCCATGCAAATACATAAAATTAAAGAAAGTAACAAAAAGACCAACATACAAACTTGATAAACAAAACAAGTCTCTCATAGTAGAGCAGAAATTTAGTAATCTTCTGGAGCCAAAGGCTGATGGTGTGTGTGTACTGGAGCCTCATCATGAGCCTGTATGAGTCCAAACTCATAGATAATTCCAGCTATGGCTGCACCAATGAATGGGCCTAACCAATAGATCCAGTGGTTCTTCCACCTCCACCCCACTAAAGCAGGCCCAAACGCCCTTGCTGGGTTCATGGATGCTCCTTCAAAAGGCCCACCCACAAGGACATTAGCTCCCACTATGAAAGCAATGGCAAGAGGTGCAATAATACCCAAACTACCCCTCTTTGGATCAATCGCAGTTGCATAAACAGTATACACCAGCCCAAATGTCATAACTATTTCCATCACAAGTGCATTTCCATTGCCAACTCCGTGTGCTACTGCGAATCCCACTGGCCTCTGAACCCACAAGAAAATTGAGATTGTAATAATTAAACTCAAAAAGAGAGGACAAATAATTGTATAAAATAAGCTAAAACCTTGTATTTGTGTCAAAAAAAAACTCATTTAACATGTACAAATAATCTATTCACAATCTAATAAACAAAACGAATTGTCATTGTAAAGGCATAAACTAAAAATCCTTATTCTACCTTTATAGACTACTAAAAAACACTATATTTAGTTACGAACTTCCTCGCTGGCCCGTTGCGATTTTGCTTGTAGCTAACAAAAATCTCTCGCTAATTGGTTGCTAAGTAGGATTAGCAACGAATTTTGTTTTCTAGCCACAAAATCTGTCCCTAGCTAAATCTAGTTTTTTAGTAGTCAAATAGTGTTATTAAATTTTGGTCTTACCAAGCCATCAGTAGCAAGCCTCAACAAGGCAGAGGCTACAACAGCACCTAACAGCTGACCAATCCAATAGTAGACGGCACGAAGGACGCTAACTCTGCCACCCACAAGGGCACCGAAGGTGACAGCCGGGTTAATATGACCGCCAGAGACGTTCATGCTGGATGCTACCGCTGCAAAGAATGAAAATGCATGCGCTAGAGCGATTGCCGTCAATCTTGATGCTCCTAAAGCTCTATCGGGGTACAACTTATCTGCACATACATTCATATTCAAATCATGACCCTTATTGAATGATTAGTAAATAATTTTCTTCTTTTTTAATGCGAGATGTTTTGTACATCGAACTGTTTTTTTCTCAGTTGCCTAGTCAGACAAATCATATAAAAATGGAACAGATGAATATATGTAGTAGTAATTAAGTGCTTTTGTGATGTAAATTTCGAAACATAGATAGAATTAGTAGGAGTTAATTACCAAGAGCAAGAACGGAGCCTTCTCCAGCAAATACGAAAATGAAGGTAGAGAGAAACTCGGACAAGGTGGCACGCAAGGAATCAGGGTGTGTAGCTTCATCCACCCTCCCAAATTCATACCTCCGTGGCTGCATGATTGATTATATATTTTTTACTTACCCAAAACACTCAATTATGATCAGTCAAAATATGCTTATTAAGTGTAGTTAATTTAAGAAGAAGAGATAAAGATGAAGAAAGACGAGGCTATCCGAGAACGATACCGTCGAGGGGGTGTTTTATATATAGATGGATGCCAGTAAAATAACAAATTGGACACCTGGGAGAAGCACTGCATGAATACTGACACGTATACTACATGCATTACGTTGTCTCTTTCGATCCAATCAACAACCTCTTTATCTTACTTCACCTACATCCATATACGAAAACCCAAACGTAACTAAACTAAACGCCAATATTTATTAAATGACTCCAAAAACTACTCTAGCTACTAGCTAGTATAAAACCACTTCCGCGTTAAGTCTTGATCCGTCTATTCAAATTGAAAAATTAAATTAAATTAATTAAAAATTGTTTTTTATTTAAATTTGATATAATTTAGTTTTACATTTTTTTAAAAATTAATAATACTCATTTGATTTAATTTCGTTTTTAAAAAATGAAGAAATGTAGCTTTCATTTATGGATAAATTCCGGAGTTCAATATAGCTGTAAGCTGATCAATGGAATTGAACCTAAAATTCTGATGAGGGAAAAAGAAAAGAAAAAAGTGTGAACGAGACTTGTGAGGTCGGCAATACTTCAATGCAAATTTTGTGTAAAACTATGTCAAATTACACAACATACAGTTTGTCGATATACAGTCATCAGCTAATTCATGGTAAGAAGATTTAGGCCTATGCGCACATACATGCTCAATGGATCCTTGATCAAAATGGCCACATAAACAGTGCCAAGGATATTTGGTGATTTAAACACTATGATCTGAGAATTTTTAAGCCCATATAAAATCAATCTTCATCATCTGAACTCTCATATGCTGCTACCAAGCTTTTTATCGGATTATCCACCTTTGTTTCATTTCCCGGGTCATTTGGTCTAGCTGGCAAGACCTCTTTCTGCTTCTCCTGCTTGCAATTTGAGCTACTACTAGGAATAGCCTGTGTACTTGAGATGGAATTACTCCCATTAGACCCTGTAGAAACTTTCTGCTTCTTAGGCTTGACTTCTAAAACCCTTTTTAGTAAATCTTGCTGCCTGTAGGAACAGTAAATATCTTAGTTTGACTCCTTGAATATTTGAACACAAAAAATTACCAAGATGTAAAGATGATTCGACTTCTGATTACTGGGGCACAAAACCAAATAGAGAAAAAAAGACAAGGGAGATGACACGGAAGAACAAGTGTCTAAAAGTAAGAACGCAAAATTAATCAATTGTACCTGATTCCACTTTTTGGCTTGGGCTCAACACGAAGTGGCAGAGGAATAGATGTAGGAGAAGAATCAGCAACAGCTTTGTTTAAACTGGTTAAGTAAGACATAGAAGCTGTAAATGGTTATACAGCTAGATAACTGTACATATCTGTCATTTTTTGGGGATAAGTTATATGTGTCCTCAACTTTCACAAGCCACAACACATCCTCTCTGCAGGCAAAAGCTAAAATCCGACGGGGTAAATCATCAAATCAACCTTTATAATAATTCTATGTAATAATGAAATTCAATTGAAATCAATTAGCACTCGTCGTCACCATTCAATATAATTATGCGGAGGTAAAATCAAACAAAGGAACACAAAAAGGATATCTTGAATGCTTGAAATGCACGTTTTTCAGTGCGTCGCAGAAGGCGTTCAGCATCCTCCTCGGCTTCCATCTGCTCCTTCAGGTAAAGCAAGTCATCGCTGTCCAGGGCTGCAATATATAACTTAAACAAGGCTCAAGAAACTATTCCACATTTCAATTATATGGACAGACTAACGTACCAAGAAAAAGGGGGAAGCAATTATAGTGAGCAAGAATCTATACCGCCTCTTCCATGAAGGTAACCTCCACGTTCCCCAGCAACCTCTTGCATCTGAACACATCAAGCACCCAGTAGGAAAAGCCAGGATCCCTGTCAGGGCATGTTATCAGAAATTGGGGCATGTTACGATGGATACTTTATAACATGATCTAACCCTGAAATGACTTGAGATTACATGCTTTTCTAACACATCTGAACTTACAATGATTCAAGACCATCAAATTCTTTTTAGTAGTAGTTAGTAGTGCTAAAACTGTCCTCAGACACTTTCTATATCCAAATATACTGCAAAAACCTCTTTATCTAAATGCTAATAGGTGGACAGAATATTTCCCTTATTTCAGTCCATAGCTCTTTTAAGTGTTTTACCTTTTGGAAGAATCAAGCATTCCCCTTACTAAAACAAAATTTTCTAGTTGCTTATAGGCTTAACAAAACAAATGTGTAGCTTAATGTTCGGTAGCAAAACAGAGGAAGGACATTGGAGTAAATACAAAGAGCAGTAAATACGAAATGGACTTGCAGATCCAGTCAGTTTTATTAATCCTTCCAGAGTTCAATAATGGGAACTTTTTCTTTTCTGTTTTTCCTTTTGATAGCTAGGATATGGTGGCGGAGGGAAGTGACAGAAAGAGAGGGGGGGGGGGGGGTAGAGGCTTTGCGTAAGTAAGAAAACTTGGAGGCGTTTAAAATTAGTATCAATAACACTAATCTCAAAAGAGTTACTCCTACCCAATAAAAAAGCTCGAGTCACCTTTTCTCAATTAAAAGACCCAACCTTTACATCATCCAACATAGAATATGGTGATTATTCTAACTTACAATTAAAACAGCAGTATCAAAAACCATACTATCTTCTCTAGAGTTCTTCAGTCCACTACTAACATTTTCCCTAGATATCATTCATTTCACTACGCTGATGAAAAGTCATATACAGCAAATGGCCAAGTTTATGAAAAAATAAACAGCATCCGATGGGGAAAAAACAAATGTGAAGAAAACCGAAACATATGCTATGCTGGAATTATGAACTGTTGCGGAGTTAAAATAAATAAATAAGTAACATGTCTCCTCCCTAACAGCTTAAATTTCTAAATGAAGTTCAGTTCAATATGAGTAATAGCTAAAGCTGTTAAATGAGGCGGTTCACACAGTTCAACATCAACTTTCAAGTTCTGTTGTGGACTCATTTTTTCTAAAAATATATGGAATTCAAATCAGAAGCAAAATTCATTCCTCTTCAAGCAAATTCGAAGAACCATATAAAGTTGGAGAAACGGGATTCGCTAACCTTGGAAACCATGCGTTGGAAAGTGACCTCCTCGTCATCTATCCTGTCCTTTCCTTTCCCAAATTTCTTATCTGCCAAAAAATTGTTTGCATTTACAGGTTAAACCTAAAAAGCAAATGAATGCCAAAAACTAGCTAACAGTTACATGTGTGTGTGCCAAATTGTCGGAAAATACCTTTAGGATCGGTGAGATTGGTGTATTCTCGAACTTCTCTTCCTGCCATGGCTTCAATTTAGGGTGACTGGAAATTGCAGAGATTATTAGCTGAAGATTGTGTGCTTCGATTTAGGGCTTTTTATCGCATTCGGGTCGTTTTTTCTTCACTTCCTGTGAATTTATCCTCTTTCTAGATGCAGAACAACAGTCGGGTTGAGAAACTTTATAATATGTCTCACACCCGCTGTTAGTTGTATGAGACCTCTTAAATTTTGACAAATGGAAAGTGGGCTCCATACATTGGTTTTGATAGATTTTTACATTATAGGTGTGTTTGATTCGGAGGAAAATATTTTCTTACGTATATTTAATGTTTGGTAAGTAAGTAAAAAATAATATTTTTAAAATATTAATATATAATATAATAAAATATTATGGAGGTGGAATAAGGTGGGGGAAATGGGAGTTCGAAGGTGATGTGAGGCGAGATGGTCAAGGGATGGTTTGGGAAGGAAACAATGAACTTTATAGGAAAAACAACAGTGGAGAAATCATAACAAAATAAGAAAAGCGATGCAGGGCATTCAGACTAAGAATAGTACAATAACTAAGACAATATGTGGTGGTAGATGTCAAAAGCAAGAAACTACAAGAATAAACAAAATAGTGCAATAACTAAGACACAATTAACAATATGTGGTGGTAGATGTCAAAAGCAAGAAACTACAAGAATAAGGCTAATACTATGGCACCACCAAGCCTAAATTTGTCGAAAAGTAAGGCAACGCTCCATTACCTACTAGCATTTTACACTAATTTGCAACTTCTATACATTTCTATCTGATGTAGCATCTCAATAAACTGCAATTGCATCATGTTATGTCTAATCACATCTTTCCTATATTTTTTTGAATTTTCTAATATTCACCATAACTGACCTCTTGAAGCTGCTTACCGAGACATCTACGCATCTCTTCCTCACGTGTCCAATCCATTTCTATTTTGCTTTCCTCATATTTTCTACCGTGGGAGTCACTCCCACCTTGTTTTGACTAACCTTATTCCCAATTTTATCACTCCTAATATGCCATATATTTATCTCAACATCCTTATTTTCACAATTTGCATTTTCTAAACATGACAGTTTTTGATTACGTAATGTTTCTCCTCATATCACAAAATCGATAAACGCCACTCTGTAGAACCTATAAACTTAAGTGATACCTTTTCATCACAACCGGAATAAGCTTTCACTTTATCAACAATAAATACTATATGTAACAACACAATTGAAAGTTAATCATGGTGATTGTTTCTGTCTAATACTTGTAATGGACAAATAAATAATTAATAGTGGTGATTAATTATCGCTATATTTTATGGTTGTTATAATAACAGTTGATAAAGATTGTCATAAATGTAGTCTAGTGATGATGATTATAGGATATAAATGGTTAAAGAAGGTTGTTGATATTTATAATTGCTAAAAAAATTACTACAAATTACCATAATTAATACATAAAAGTATATTTCCAAAAAAACATGACTAGAGATAAAGTCACTGAGATTTAAATATTAGCAGTATGATGAAATGAGTATATACTTTTTATCATCAAAGTTGCGGTGAGATGATGACCATCCATATTTTTAATTAGATGTTCAAAATTTAAATTTTGAAAATTAAATTATATTTGATTGGGAAAAGCTGAAGCCAATATTGATGCTATGAATTTAATATAATTTAAAAGCTTCGACTCAAATTATATATTTATACTATTTTTTTTATAATAAATATAAATAATTTATTTAAAAATTAATAAATAAATATAATTGAGAACCTATAACTTAAAAATTCTCGACTATAACTTTAATTACATACTTTACCGTAAAATGAAACTTTTCAAATGCATATCTGTAGATTAATTTACTCCAAAGTAGGAGAATACCAAAGAGGGAAAAGAAAAATCTCTTTATATTTTGTCCCCAAAGAAAACCAACTAATCGCACTCGTGGGGTTTCCAAAAAAGGGGCTAGGGATGAAAGGGTAAAATAGTCCAATCAATTTCTGGCCAAAATACCACTGTACGTAAAGTCACACTTCGCCAGGGTTTCGAAATTCACTCCATCCGAAGGGATCGGAAACTCTGTTTTCTCCGATTGGGGTTTTGGGCAGTATCCGATCGAGCACGTTTCCGGCATCAATTAATCGGAAACGTCAGCTGAATCAATCGGCTCTTTCACATTACGCTTCAGAAAAATCCGTACATTTATATACTGCTGGTAGGTGTAATTGCAAGGAAGAAGGAACACTAGATTTAGAAGAAGGGCGATGGATTTGGACCAGTGGATAACTAAGGTTAAAGAGGGACAACACCTGGCGGAGGACGAGCTTCAGCTCCTCTGTGAATACGTATGTTTAATACTATATCCTTTTTTGTTAGAAAGCACATCTATAAGTATTTTCCAGTATTTCAATGAATTTTTCGGAATAGAGCAGAAATAGATGTAGAAGATTCCCATAGCTGAGCCTAAATAGGTAAGTTTTGAGAGGTTGATTGATTGATTTGTTGACACATGTCTTACAAGTTGTTTACCAAAAAACAAATAATCCTAAATTCTAGTAATAGTAAAGGTTATATTGATCTTTCCATTTGGTTCATTACTCATGGGGAAGTTTTTTTTTTTTTTTTTTTTTAGCTTGTAGATATTGTTGATTTTGTTTTTTGTTTTTAGGCTTGTGTTGAAGGGAGAAGTGTCAATGGGGATTATTTATGCAGAATGTCTTACATTCAGCAGATTAGTCCCATTTTCACTTGAGGAAGTTAATGATTTTCTTAGGTGTACTGCAAGTGGTATTTTGGAGCTTGATTTAGCAAGTGTTTTTTTGTTGTCCGGGAAATTTCTCTTTATAATTCTACCCATAAAAATATCTACCAACTGCTCTTGTTTTTTTCATAGCTCCATCTAGTGGACTTGTTTTATAGGGATCGCATTTGCATGCTAACAAGATGTGTCCCCAATTAATTTTAAAAGAACAAAGCTCATTAACCTCATAGGAATTGGTAGGTTTTCCCAGTAAAAACTTTATGTTGGCTTGGCGTTTAATCAAATTTCAAGGTTGATAAACGTGGTGGTGGTGGTGGTGAGTGGGACAGTAATGGTGGTAAAGTGATATCCAGAAGGAAAAAGTTTCACAGGCACTAATATGGAAGTACAAAATAAGCGAGAAATAGTCTATAAAGCATTATTAGTTTGCAACAGGAACCCATTGTGACTTACATAGCATTGGTGTTGGACTGACCTTCCACCGAAAATAAGATATCATTCTCATGAAAATTAGTGCACTAGAATATTCTCAAGACTCTAAGCTCTAAATTCTGTCCAACCAAGAAATGCTGATTTGCAGATAATAACCATATAAAAAGTGTAGAAAGGGTGGAGCATGTACAGAGCAATATTATATAGGACAGCTGGGTGAGCCAAAATAATCGGCAACGAAGGATAAAGTTCTTACTGCAGGGAGGAACAAAACCAGAAAAGAACAAAGAATAAGAAGAGCTTATCTGCCTCTCACCTCCTCTCCCTCCTTTTTGTCTTCTTCCTCAGCTGGTATATTCACATATAGCTCATAAATACTGGTTTTTGCAGAAGTGTGGGTTGTATCTCCTCCTTTCAAGTAGTTGCTTCTGACAAAGATTATTGCAACCTTAGATCTTTGAATATTGAAGCTATTAGTAATGACTAGAGCCTCTATTCATGCTTCCATGTCATCCATCAGCCTAAAAAATTAGATAATGTGGCAATTCTTGGTCATGCTTAACACATACAATTCGAGCATATGACTATTGGGTTTATTCCCTGGCCTTGCCAAGACAAAGCCTGTTATGAAGGTTTACAGATCAATAGAATGCTTTTGAGATGGGAGGAAATGGAAATATAGGGGAGTTATTTGCTTATATTTGTTGGGTGGATGCAAATTACAGTTCCTGAGTTATAGTTTCTGTCTTATTGATTTAAATTATGGGGTTATATTTGTGAGGTAAGTTCCTTCTCATATAGTGCCATGATTGTTTCATGTAAATCATTTGACTTTCCTGTGGTACTAACCAATCCAGCATAACAAGAGCTTGCCTTCTTTTGATATGCATGATAGAGAATCAAGAATAAAAATAATGACTAACTGAAGTCAGGGGCGGAACCAAAATATTTGATAAGGGGGTTCAAGAAAATTAAAAAATAAGGGACTGGATGAAAAAAGTAAAAATATGTGTCATTGTCGAGAATCGAACCCACGACCACAGGCTCAATCACAGGCACCTTATCCACTAATCCACAATCTCCATTTGTTAAGGGGATGCAAAAATAATATTTGTACATGAATAAAAAAAATCGCAGTATATATATAGTGCAATTTTCCGACGAAGGGGGTTCGGTTGCCACCCCTCGCACCCCTGTAGTTCCGCCCCTGACTGAAGTATGACACATTACACAAATAAGTGGAGGTCTAAATTGCTTCTTCTATAAACATTATTCAGAGAAAAGTGTTTGATTGCATGTGGGACAAGATACTAATGGTGCATTAGTTTGGTATCTTCTTCCTGCACATCAGTCACATTAGCAATAGTTATAGATTTTTTGTTTTTTTTTGCATTTGATCAATAATGTTTACCGCCTTGCACTTCAGCATCACATCTAAGTTCACCTGACAGCATGCATTGTATTTCAGTTGTGTCTAAAACATGTGACACTTTTTCACAGGTTAAAGAGATCCTGATTGAGGAGTCAAATGTGCAACCTGTTAATAGTCCAGTTACTGTTTGTGGGGATATACACGGCCAATTTCATGATCTAATGAAACTTTTCCACACTGGTGGTCATGTGCCAGAGACAAATTACATCTTTATGGTAAAATTCATTTAGTTTATTCTTAGTCCATAGATGGACTTTTATGGATCATCTTGTTATACAATTTATGCCAGGATTCTTGTTCATCCCTTCTGTTGTAAGATCTCTCATATTTGGGCAGGGAGATTTTGTTGATCGTGGATACAATAGTCTCGAAGTTTTCACAATTTTGTTGCTCCTTAAAGCAAGGTATGGTAAGATTTTTTTTGTTTGTATCACTTGTCTACTTTTAGAAAATGGTATTACTGCTTATCCTTACTGTATCAGGATGAAGCATTGGGTTGACAAAATTGTTAATTGCCCTGTGAACTTATTGATATGGACACGTATATTTTGATAAATGCTGTATTTATCTTTTCAATAAAATTACTGTGAGGAATGTTTTCTTTTTAAAAATAATTTTGATGCTTTTGGGAAGCATTGAGCTTTTATAATGTTCATATTTTTGCCTATATGTTATGATGGTTCCCCTTCTCTTGTTCTCTGTCTTTCACTTTACCCAACATTTTCATCTTCAACGATGACTCATATTATCTTCTTTGCTCCAGTTGAACAAATGTGAATTTTGTATGGCACTGGTAGCTGTTGATTTTCCTGCTAGTCTATTGAAAGGTGAAGGGCATTGGTTCTTATTTATCTATCTGTTATTTTTTATTTGCTACCAGATATCCTGCCAACATTACACTTCTACGCGGGAATCATGAGAGCAGGCAACTAACTCAGGTATTAGATGTTATGCTTAAATTCATAGATAATACCTACTTAAGAAGTGTGTGCTTGACGCAAAGTACCATAAATGTCCGTGGGATTCCACCCACACCCACACACCCACAAACAAAATTTATTCTTTTCCTTCTTACAGAAGCAATTGGTCTGTTGCTGTCATTGGTCTGTTTGACTAATTATGTGCAGATCTAAAGTTGGCAGTTATGGCTCCCAAGGCCTTTGGGAGTTTGACTAATTCTGTGGAAAAACAAGATTCTTTTTTTTAAAGTACAAGTTTGTACCTTAGTTGCATTTCTGGAATAAAAACGTTTTGCTAGAGTGTCCAGCTCAACTTTTGGAATTCTTGGATTATCGAATGATGTAATATAGAAAGGAGACTGCTCCCCGATCTTTTGCAATTTATGCAAGTACCAGCGTGGTACCATTATATCAATAAATCTACCTTACTTTATCCCCCCCAAAAAAAAGAAGAAAGAAGGATCAGTATTAGTGATGAGGATATAAGGGGATATGTGGGTAGGGTGAGTTCGAACCTTGCTGCTGCTGATGGAAGCTTGGTATTTAAGCGGAAGCAAGACAAAGGGGTGGGACCATACTCTGCCGAGTTTCGAACTTGTGGGTAAATTGGAGTTGGGCCAGCTAATACATGGTATTTCTCAATTATATATAAAAAAAGATAAAGAGAAAATGAGCTGGCCGTTACTCTCTGTGAGGGTTTCTTTTTCTTGAACTCATGTCTGGACGATGTGGAATGCTCTCTTGCATTCTTAATGATTACTGTAGTTGCATTCGATGCTCATGGTAGTCTTATGGCCTTATGGGTTCTAGCCTTGAAATATCAGTAAGGCGCCTCATGATGACTGTGTTGCAAAGAGCTTACTGGAGTAGCCTTTGAGCTTGGTGCAGCTAATGTTGCTGCATTCTGGAGGGAAGCTTACTTTGCAAGCTTGCTCCTATAGAATGGAAAGATTTCTCGCTGCTCGGTCTTTCAGAGAAGTAATTTATCAATATGCAGGAATAGATGTTTCGAATATATAACTTGAGTTTCATTCAATAATTGTTTATTACTTTTATTATTGTTGCTGCTGCTCTTATTTTAAGTTGATACCTTTGGCTTTATTTATGCAAAGGAACAACACCTCCTAGACATGCTATTTTCTGATCTTTACTTTCTACCTGTTTTTAATAGGTCTATGGATTCTATGATGAATGCCAAAGGAAGTACGGAAATGCGAATGCTTGGCGGTATTGCACTGACGTATTTGACTATCTCACTCTCTCAGCAATTATAGATGGAACAGTATGTTCTGGTACTCTTGATAAGACAATAATTGCTTGCCCATCTCTTTTATATATTAATCTGTCCGTGTTGCATTGCAGGTACTATGTGTCCACGGTGGCCTTTCTCCGGATGTTAGGACTATTGATCAGGTAGGTGAATTGAATGTTGACGTGTTTGGTTTTTTACTGTAACAATTTTCAGTTTGTTTAAGTGTATAGATGTGATATGACTTCAATTAGATGATGAAATCAATATGTGGGATCATAAAAACTAACATTGCTTCTTGGTTATTCACTGAGTTTTTAAGCTAGAAATAACAGATTTCGCGGTTAACCAAAAAAAAACAACAAACAGAACTAATATAGCTTCTTTTTTGTTTATGACATGCAGATCAGGGTCATTGAACGTAATTGTGAAATTCCCCATGAAGGGCCTTTTTGCGATCTTATGTGGAGCGACCCTGAAGATATTGAAACATGGGCAGTAAGTCCTCGAGGAGCAGGTTGGCTGTTTGGATCCAGGGTTACCACTGAGGTATGTGGTTAAAGATGTTAGATATTGCTATACATCCTTTTCTAACAATATTCTCTTGTCATGGTTGCAGTTTAATCACATCAATAAGTTGGATCTAGTTTGCCGGGCTCACCAACTTGTCCAGGAAGGTCTGAAGTACATGTTCCAGGACAAAGGACTCGTTACTGTGAGTACTGAGTAATATATTTTTTATGGCATGTTGAACAGACATTCTTTTAAACATGTAGTAAGTGTATGTTTAGTGTGTCACTGTTTCCTTTGTACTATGAAGGTTTGGTCTGCTCCCAACTACTGTTATCGCTGTGGAAATGTTGCTTCAATATTGAGCTTCAATGAGAATATGGTACTTTTCCTCTTTTTTCATGCTTATTCAACTTCTAGTTAGCCTTTCTGAAATAAAGGGATTACCTAGTAATGCCCTTTCTGTTTGATTGTGTATTCTCCCGCTCATTGTACTTCAAAGTGATGAGTACCTATTTTTATTTTTTTAATTGATCTTGCAATTATCTCGATTCAACATGGTATGTGTTACATTAGGACTTAGGTTAAATTGAAGTTTGCCTATGGTAGTTGGATCATAGAAGGGCGTTCATCTCAGGACTTCATCGTTAACTTTGTTTTTCTCATCAGAAAATTTTTGATGGAATGTGTCAAAGGGATGGATAAGTTCTTAAATCAAATTGAGATCCTCTTAAATTCTTAATGATCTAGGAAGTATCACGTTCCAGTATAAAAGGTTGGGAAATGTGATGCGAGATAATGATGCTGACTGTTCCTTCTGTAAAGCTCCTTGTGGATCTGCTTTGTTGCTCTCACTTGGTTAATCTTATTAGATGTAGAAGATTTTTATAAGATTTGTTTAACACTATACACTAGGGATAGACGAATCAACCGGTTTTGTGCTTTCGTGGACTTCATAGAACAGTTGATGGTTCATTCTCAATGGTATTGAACGAGGATAGAAATAAATTTTCAAGTACTAAGCAGGGAGTGGAACTGCATAGTTGTACTGGCTTTGCTATGTGGTAAGGAAGATGGAGAAAACATGAAGTATTTTAGTCAGTTTCTCTTAGAGCATTCTCCACTGACAGTTATTCTTTGATCTAACCTCCAGCTTTTGGAACGTGCAGTGTTACCATTGCATCTCTTTGTATCTACTTTTTTAATTATTGCCCTTTATGTGTGTTTTCATTTCCCTCCTCTTTTCTGGAAGCATTTTCTATGTATGAATTTTTTGCTGTCAGTTCCGGTGTTTCATAGATTTTTTTAAAATTCTTATCTTTGTTTTGCTTTATCAGGAGAGAGAGGTGAAGTTCTTCACTGAAACTGAAGAAAACAACCAGATGCGAGGACCCAGGACAGGAGTACCTTATTTCTTATGAGTGCGTACTTGCCTTCTTGATTGATATTATTTCTGCACTCTGTGCTGTCCCTTATTAGAGGGAAATTGAAGCGGAAACTATCTACTTGGTGGGAACAAGATTGCTGTGTGGCTTGCTTCTCTCACAAGATGGCGATACATACCCTAGCTTGTTGGGCTGTTCCTGCTTTCGAATAGTTTGTGCTATGTATTCACAATGGCCTTTTAATGTTTGTTCCTATATGTTCCATAATTATTCTTACCTGTGTTATATTTTAAATTCTATCTCAAAATCAGATTACGAGATGTTAGATTTCTTCTTGCAATGTTAGAGTACACTTTCCTTAAAAAAATGGGTCCATTTACTTTGAAGAGCGCAGTATTACAAGTTACTTGGTACATTTGATGTTTTATTTAAGCTGTGAAGTATATTAGTTGCTGCAGCTGAGCATTTCAAGAATCGAGAGATGAAATTGGCATTTGGTTTGGTTCCCAAAAGGGGACTATTAGTTTTTTCCTCAAAATAGTTCGAACAACTTACAGCTTCACTGTACCAAAAAACCTAGTAATTGTTGTTTTGTTCAGCAACTTTTCACCATTATTTGACATCGTAATTACTGTTGATCTTCTCTTCAGTTCAGTTTTCGAATGCACCTTTCCACCATTCTCGAAGCAAGGAAAAAGTAAGAAATTTCTCGTTTCATTAATTTGAATTTACCATGTAACAGTACGAGCAAGAGTAGATGTATATGCGCTTATATTGAGAACATATCTGGGGATATCATGTAGTATACTGATTAGGGCGTTAAATATACGAGTTAGGTCAAATTATACAAATTAAGCCAATGAATGAGTTCTGACTTAATTCGTTCAAATTTAGTTGGGTCAATGTGGATTGTGTTGAGATGCAAAATACAATCCTTCCAAACTTGACCCATTTATTATTCTGAACTTCAGCAGCAGGTCATCCTTTGTTGGCTTTGAAGTTCTTTACTGTTATGGGATGATTGCTTCACTTGAGTTATGCACATAATATAATACATGAATGAATTGCTTAAATGTACTGATTATAATATATGAATTACTACTTCATAACAAAAAAGAAAATGAAGGAATTATACGTGGTAATTAATATTCATGATGATGTTATTTGTTCAAAAGAAATTGAGGAAATTTCAGAAATAACAGTAGTTTGAGCTTTGATTATCAATCATAGTGATAATAGTTGGCTAATTATCAAACGTAATTTATAGTTTATTTTAAAAAAAAAAACACACAACTTCAATGTGTCATTTGCTCCCAAATAAGTATCGGAGCAAATTGATACACTAGTACAAACACAATCATACAGCTCCAAGTAGCTAAATGGGGTACACGTGGCTCCTTCAGGAAAAAAAAGAGTAGGATTTTGATTTGAATTTTACATATATTTTTGACCTTTTAAATGTTAAATACCCACGCCAAAATCATTATTCCTTCCTTTCACAGTTTGGAGAAAAGATTTTGAGTAGGAATTCTCACTCGAATTTGGCAAATTGGTTAAAGGTTAGTGATTGCCTTCTTGTTTACTTTTGTGCCGTAGTCGTAGTCTCTCCGCCGGCAGTATAGGCGGCCAACTGACATCACTCTCTCCGGCGAAATCGAGTTGACGGTACATTTTTTGAATTCATGGACTACTAATTATTAACTGAAATAAATACCAAAATTTAGATCAATGTTGAGGTTGTGACTGGTCTACTACTTAATTCCTCATCAATGTATGCAATTTTTTTTCATGAGTATTTGGTGAATATTGATTCAAAATGTAATTATTAGTGGCTAATATTAGCTTAGTGGAGAAAAATGTTGCAGAAGAATTCTACAATCAATGCCCAAACGAAGAGGAAGACCTTGCAAACAGAGTAAAAAAATCACGGAGAATGCTAATCAGGAGAAGCATCAAGTGGATAAGGATGATGATATATTAACCAAGGAGGAAGGTACTATTATTTTCTTGTGAATTTTGTTCAACTTATCATGTGATTAAATATTATGTCAGTAATCTCTGAACTATGCCAAAAAGTAAAAAAAATAATACAAAAAAGAGTATCATGTATCTTTGAAAACAAAATATGCTGCAAGCAGGAAAAAAGATAGCAGTTTCATTTATTTGAGGCACTGAACTTCTGGAGCAGAGAAACTGCCATTTTTCCTGTTTTCCATTTCTGAAGTTATATTCAAAGTGGCGTGTTTCATTCTCCATTTGTGGTAGTGCTTTGCTCGTGTCATGAAAGAAGTGTCTGCAGCTACTTGGTTTCCATTTCTTTCTTGTGCATGCTGCACCAGAAGTTATGAGAACACATTTCCTAAGAAAAGCTAACTGTAGGACTAGGAATATATTTAAGTGTGTTGTTAGGAGACTTTAAAATAAGAAGAATGTGGACTTAAGACCGACTATAGCAAGCTCGTTACTCTAATAGCAAGGAACAGTCCCTTCTCTATTTGCTTGTATCTAGAAACTTGCTTGGGTAAATTTTTATTTCTTTTCTTCTCAGTTTAATGAGATATTGGGGGTTGGAGAGTGGAGTAGAACAACCTTACTATTCACTAATTAATGCATTCACCTAATAATCTTCTTCATCCTACTAAGAGTGAGTTAGATGGAATGAGAGTATTTGGATGCGACTGACTTCATAACAATTAGACCAAACCACTTGTTCTTCCTTAGTTGTGTATGTTATCATCTGATCTGGGTTGTTTTGGCCTTCCTAGGATGTCATAACTAAAATGCAGGACATTGTTAAATATGAAACACATTAGCTTTGGAAGTGATTGGCTTCCTTGTAATTAGACCAACAGCCTTGTTGGAATTTTGAACAGACTTCTCGGAATTAGTAACACTTTTGCTTTGTTTAGCTTGGAAAAATAATCTGAGATAGCTGCCGTTCAAGCATTAGCTTTTAGGCTAGCTTAGTTACCTAATTATTGTTTAATTTAACCTGGTTTTTAGCTTACTGCCCCATACATGCTGAAGTCTAACTATTTTTTTTGATGCAATTTCTCTGAAAATGTAAAACAAGTACCATCTATCTTTTCTATCCCAAAAGATGTATTACCTTTGTATAGCGTACAGATGTCTGGTCCATTCAGAATTAGCCATTCTATTAGCTGTTCTTCTATGTCTGGACGCGTGATAAACGACTGCTGAACTGCTGTAAAGGCACATTTGGTCTAATTTTTTGCTTTATATTTTCTGTCCCTATTTTTTGGATTTGCATAATTTCAGTGTGATTGAATCTCCGAGATTATCTAGGACAACTCAATTATTCTCCCATTCTTTTTCCAGTTGAATGTCAAAGTGCTTCAGTGAGGGCCATTTGTAATTTGGAGATTAAAGACGTACTATCTCTCCTGCGCTTGCTTAGGTCGAAATTAAATGATGAACAGCTGCATATTCCGGTTATGCAATTTTTTAGGGAAAACCTTCCAAACCTGGCCGTTGTTAGGAACGAGGATGGAACTCATGAAGTGAAAAGAAAAGAAGCTGATGGTAATTTAAGCATGGACCAATTTGATGGAAGAAATCTACATGTGTCTTTTCTACGACAGCTGTCCATGGCTTACCCTGATTGCTCCAATGCAATACCATCATTTGGTGGATTTGGATCTTCAAGCAAATCCAGTATCTTTAAGTCTCTCCTCTGGCATCCTTTTCTGAAAATTTATGGTGCTCAAGTTTATTTTCTCTGACTTGCTTTACCTAAATGTTGACAGTGAAAACAAAAACATGCAGATCAAGCTATTCGTATGTAATGCTGTTCATTTACTATTTGCAACAATTTTAGTGGTCAATTGTCATGCCATTGATCTTGCTATTATATTTCAAGTTGCTTTGGTTGCATACACACTTCTGCATTTGATTTATAATTTCTAGCTTTTAACTTGTGGAAGTAAGAAAACTAGTTGGTACATCTGGAAACTTTCTTTTTAATGAATTCCCTCCCCTCAATTTTCTGGTGGAGGTGAGGGGAGGTTAAAGTCATTTGTGGCCTTTGCACTGGCTTATCTCTTGGCTTTTATAGAGATTTTTAGTTGTGGGTCCTTCCTAATTTTTCTTTGATTGATCAGCTGGTGTGACCTTCTGACGTGTGATATATTTTAATGCTTCCGTTCTTTTTTAAGAAAAATAAATAAATGTGGTATCTGGGCCAACTTGTGTGCACCTCGACTAATTACATGGGTAGCTGCTACTTGCTACCTCCTACCAACATAGGTACCATATAACTCTGTCCACCAGAGCTTGGACAGATGGGGACGAAATCACCTAGTGTTTTTACCTCCATTGGGATTTGAACTTGTGACCTCATGGTTCTCAATCCATTTCATTAATTACTAGGTCACAATCACACCCTTGCGCAGTTGAATGCTTTTAATGCTTTCTTCCTTTCTTATTCCTTGTTTGTCATTTTGCATTTGTAGGTTTTAGAGGACCCATTTGACCCTCAGATGTTTGAGCTGCAGGATACTCTACAGACTCCTGGTGTATGTAGCTTAAAATTTCTTTTGCTCAGTTCACATAGTTTACTTTTTGCTGCATCTTTTCATCTGTATTTTTGGCTGAATGCGTCATGAAACATGTATACCCAGAAGCATGAAGCATTGCATTTCTTTTTTTTTTTCCTGCACCTGGAGTGGGTAGTAATTTAGATATGCTATCAGAATTTACTAGCATGTAGTTTTACGGGAACAATGGTACTAACTAATATTAGGACTGCTACATGTTGGATGCTTTCCATGAGGAAAATGTCTGCAAACCTTATAATGAAACCAAGTTGTTGAAATGTTGACTAGTATATGTGCCAGCCTCCATATTCTTACTATTTTGTAATTACAGGTGACTAACCCGTTATCTGTTGGGACGACACCCAAAGCTCTACGGCTTCCTAAGACTGGAGAAGTGCTTCTATCGGTGCATGGCTCTCCTCTTGGTGTTTACAAGGAGGACAACATGGAACCGATACATGGTATGGTTCTCTTCTTGATATTTCAAGGATGGAACTAATTGGAGCGGTGAAAGACATATTTCTCTTATCTCTTTTCAAATTCCTTCCAGCAACATTTTCATTTCACATAGTATTGTATTTGTGTTTCTTATATGGGCTTATTTTGTGCTACAGAGTCACAAGATGCATGAATGACCTGCAGGCAGGATTTTATTAGATTGGGGTAGAAGATATAGTTCCTCATTGTAATCTTTTATAGTAGCTCATTTTAAAGTACATCGACCTTTGCTCTTAGTTGAACTTGGAGGAGGAGTGTTGTAAACAGCCATTTGCATATAAATTTCTTGGCCTCTGATCTTTCTCTTTTACCCTTTTCCCTTTAGTCAAATAAATTTCGTATTCCTGACGTTCACTTTTACTTGTTAGATTTTACTTTTCGAGAATCAAACTATATTGACTTTCATCAACATTTTAAGATGTTTTTTTTTCATATTAATATGAGAAAGATTGTAACTTATAGTATTTTTTATACAGTTTTCAAAATAAAAATTTAAAATATTAAATTTATCTAATTCAATTTAGATTAAAAAATTAGTCAAATTGATTTACGTGACAAGTAGAAGAGTCACGTAGAAGTTAGTCGAGGGAGTATAATAAGTGTCAATTTCGGAGATAAATAAGCCATTAATTATTCTTTATTCAAATTTACCTTGCTCAAATAAATGATGTTTATATAATTTTCTATAATACCCTAAGGCCCACGGGCCGTGAACTTTTTTTTCCGGAGAAGAAGCAATGACAGTATTTGGGGAATAAGCACAAAAGCCTCAACAATTATTAGAAGCGATACCCCCTCATTGTTTTTACTTGTCCAATGTACTAAAAATAAATGTTCAATTTTACTTATTCAATTTGAAAAATCAAGAAAATAATTAATTAGCATTTATACCTATTTTACTCTGATTATAACTAATGAGTACTATTTATTTTTCAAAAAATTAAATTTATTATATTTAAAAAGTGATATAGTAAAATTTGTTATTTTATTAATTACAAATTAACGGAGGGAGTAAATGATAGTTTAGTCAACTACTAACACTTATTATTAATGTTATTGCATTGTTTTTCCAATTATTATGCTAAAATCTCAGGAGATACTTAAAATGAGCCTGAGTGTGTATTATTATTACTGTTAGTACTTCCTTTGTTTCAATTTTATGTGACACTTTTTATTTTTTGAGTGTCAAATAATTTAAGTTTGATCAAAAATTTGTGTATGGGATTTTCAAATTTTTTGAAATGAAATTTATATATTAAGTAAAAATTACTATAAGTCACAATAATTGTCAGTTTAAAATATTTAAAAAAATATATGAAAAATTTACGTTCAAAGATGCACTTGTTTCAGTGTTTGAATCTTGAAATCTGAAAGGTGCCACATAAATTGAGACGGAGGGAGTAGTATTTTTTCTGTCCATTTTTAATTGTTCAATTTGAATTTTGTACGCTCCTTAAAAAATAATTATTGACGTAAGTATTTAATTATAATACTCTTATTAATTATATTTAGTCTTAAAATTTGAAAATAAGTAATTACTGTTAAAATAAAATATTAAAAAACTACTTGTTTCTTTATATACCAAAGTGACAAGTAAAAATAAAATATATTTGCAATATAATTAAAAAATAAAAGTGATTGAAGGGAGTACTGTGTATTAAACTATGAAGGTTGACCTTTTTTTTTCCAAGTGGAAAGTGTACATTTATACTTCCAAGATTGAGAAATGAGTCCTAGCTGGATTTGAGCATCCAAAAGATTCAGTAAATCTATACATCTTGCCCCCCGCTAACTAATTAATTTATACAAATTTCCCCACAAACTAATACTTTTTCCAGAAGACCCCCTCGTCTTTTGTTTTGTTCCATCACCCATTCGCTCTCCCATTTTAGGTGTAATTCAAAAACTACCCCCAATTCTAGGGTTTCTTTCACTTCTCAGTCCCGTCTTCCTTCCTTCTCAATTTCCGTCTCCCTTCTCCTAAATTACAAGTTCAGGTAAGTTTATCGTGTTCTGTTTACTCTATTTTATCTCTTTAATCGGATATATATCTGCAGAAAATTTGCAATATTTTTTTTTGCTTTCTTACATTGTCGGAAGATTTTGCTTGAAGGGAACCAACTTGCTGGGGTGAATTCTGCTTTTGAATTGTTTGCGTTATGTATTTGTATGGATAAAGTTTTAGTCTTGTCCTGTTTTATACGAACTAGACATGATAAGAGCAGTTTTTTTTAATCAGCTGAATGGTGAATACAGTGAAATTAGCTGTAATTTAGTTTTCTTGTAGGTGTATCATGCATCATTCTCAAGCTTCCAACAACTTAAAAGGGAAATGAAAAAAGTATAAAATTGTTATTGAATTACACTTCCTTTTGAGCCGAGGGTCTACCGTAAACAACCTCTCTACCCCACAAGATCTGCATACATCCTACCTTCATGAGACCCCACTAGTAGGACTACACTGGGGTGTTGTTGTTGTTGTTTTTAATGATGATGTTGATTTTGCTTTAAGTTCTATATTGCGACAAGTAAAATTTAAAGAGTTTATATTCTCTATTACATTAAGGGAAGCCCGGTGCACTAAAGCTCCCGCTATGTGCAGGGTCCGAGGAAGAGTCCGACCACAAGGGTCTATTGTACGCAACCTTACCTTGCATTTTTGCTAGAGGCTGTTTCCAAGGCTTGAACCCGTGACCTACTGGTCACATTCTCTATTACATATACTTCAAAAAAGAACAGAAAGTAAATGTTCTAAGATATTGTCGACTCACGATAATTTTGTAAGCTTGCCCTTTTTTCAAATCTAATATTCCCTCTAAAGGAGCTAAAAAATTAAACCATACATAGCTTTCCACTATTCATTCATCATGCTTATGTTGGTGAGCAAGATTTGAACTTTGTTAATTAGGTTACCCCTCTAAACTCTTCTGTGCAGTTATGTGAGAAGCATATTTCTCTAGATACGGAGTAAAGGAGATATAGGAAGAATGTAAGATTATGATTTTGTGAAACTGTTTTTATTAGAATTCCTCTAAGGTTCTGCTTGATACTTAACACCCAGATCTACTTATATATATATATATATATATATATTTTAATTAGTTTCTACAAGGAGTGCCCACATGCCAATTTCGACTCAATCTACTAGCCTTCCTATCGGGCGCCAATAAAAGAGAAAGTTTTCGCACGGGCTCATCATCTAATGTAGAACCGATGCAAGAGGAAGAGTCGGGAATTGATAGCTTTCAAGAACCAATGGAAAGGAAAGCTTTCAATCTACTGATGGGCCTTATCGCTAAAGAAGGGGGAGCCTATTGAAGTTTTCAAAAAGGGAATTGGGAATCATCCTAGTACACTAGAAAAAAAAATCAGAATATCCTAGAATACCTCGTGTCCGGGCTCCAAAAAAATTTCAAACATTTCTTTTCAGCTTTCACTGATTGAGTCACTCAAGGTTTCCACCAAATTTGTTTGGCAATTAAGTACTTATTAAGGACCCGTTTGACCATAAAAAAATATTCACTTTTTTAAGGAATAATTTTCACTTTATTTGAACTTCAGAATCATAGTTGATGATAACATCACTGTGCCTATCTTTATTATAGAACCGTATGTGAGACTTTCACCTCATACGGCTTCTCAAAGGTCACAAATAAATCTAAGGGTCCTTTCCTATTCTTTATCTTTGTCAGATAGAGTCAAAGTCTATCCTAAGGTCCCAAATAAGACCAATGGAATTCTATCTGCTATATTTAAAATTAATAAATACGTGCTTCTGAATTGATTTCATCTTTTAAGAATTTTAATCTATGTTTCTCGGACTTCAAAAATTTCGACTGGTGCGGGTCGTATTCTCCAAAAGTAGTGCATTTTTGGAGAATCTGACATCGGTGCGGCAACATTTTTGGAGAGTCTGAGCAACATAGATTTTAATTTTGCTTTGTTGATTAATAACCTTATCATTAAGCAAAATAAATGAAATGCACTTTATAGCAATATCACATATACATGAAACCTCGAGTTTTCAATTAAGAAAAAAGTTAGAGAGTCCATTAGTTAATGAATCATGAATTTTTTTTGTCTCTCTGATTAGACATAGAAAAATTTCACCAATGTTTGTGTTACTCAAGCCGACATTCTCGCTTCCGCTTCGTCCACCACCGCTCACGCTTCTCTCTAAAGTAGAACGCTCCCCTACCGGTGTATTTTTACATCCCATCGCTAAGCCCCGTTCATCTTCGGCTCAAAAGCGCTTTGACCATGAAAATTCCAAATCCAACTTGAAGTTGTATTTCAAATTTGAAAAACAACTTATCACCTGTTTTCCAACTCACTTTTCACTTTTGAAGTTGTATTTAAGTACATCCCAGTATAAACATTTTTCAAATATTTTTTGCAACAAGTATAACCAAACACAACTATATCTTCAACTCCATTTTCATAAATTCCAAATAATGTGAAAAATGTTTGGAATCTTTGGCCAAATACCTACCAAGAGTTTCTTCTGTATTTTTAGTGTTCAGTTACTAGGTGGTCGAGCATTGTCTAGTTCCCTAATCAGGATTGTATTTATTACTTTGTACTATCTTATATTTTTCTTAGTTTTAGTATTACTTGTTATTTCCTTTTCTTTAGTTTTCGTATTATTCGTTGCTTCCATTTGTTCTCTTTTAATTATTTTCCGCATGACTTATTCGCTATTTTATTTGCTTTACATACTTGCTTTTTGATACTTGAGCCGAGGGTCTATCGGAAACAACCTCTCTATCTTCACAAGGTAGGGGTAAGTTTGCTTACACATCATCCTCCCCGGATCCCACTTGTGGAATTACATTGGGTATGCTGTTGTCATTTGGATAAAGAGATGATGAGCAATATGTCTGCAGACCTACTTTAGTTGTATGCTTGCAAATTCAGATGAGTTGAGTTCCTCATATGAGTGCTGATGCATCATATTCTCTAGAATCATCCTTCTTACATGGCATCTCACACGATGAACGAAATAAGATAACTTTACTAGAGGAACATCGACACTGGTCATTTTTAAGTTTTTCTTTTCCTGACTTGTTTCCTATTGGCCTTTGAAGATTTATGCCATGGTGAAGGGAAAGCTTATTTTAATTTGTCAGTCTGGTGGTGAATTTGTGAATGATGCCGATGGAAACTTGTCATATAAGGGAGGAGAGGCAAATGCCATCAATATAAATCAAGATACTCCATATGATGATCTCAAGATAAAATTGGCAGAGATGTGTAATCTGGAGCTTACGACAGTGTCAATTAAGTATTTTCTTCCAAGAAATAGGAAAACTCTTATTAATTTAAGGAGTGAAAAGGACTTCAAAAGAATGGTTGAGTTTCATGCTAATTCTGTTACAGCTGAGATTTTTGTCAGCGGGAAGGAAGGTTTTGATCACAATGCATTGAACACGTACACTGAGAGGTATTAACATTACCATGTTTTAATTATGTATATACATTAGTAATGCTTATTGATAAATGTGATTTGGTGACACGGGCCTATTGCCAGCCACTCTATATTACAGCTAAAGCAAATTGGTTAGTCATTGGCACATCACTTGTACTGTAGTATATATATATATTTGACATTCTGCTTTGTATTTCAATCAACTTCACTTGCAGGACAATTGGCTTAAAACTGGCTGAGAACGTAAATCATCATCGCACACCTGCAGGTGCTGCTGATTCTGGTGGTCTGAGTACAACACCTTCTAAGGCTACCCCACTAAGGACTGTTCGAACAGCTGCTGTCTCTCCTCTAACTATTCAAAGCGATTGTCTGGTCGATGTACATATCAGCTGCCAGGAACCTGCTATTAATACAGCAGCTGAAAGCCCCAGTCAAGCCACTACTTCGTCAAACCCTTCTTCTGGCCATGTTGCTGAGGATGATTCTGACTATGCTCCACGTTCACGTGCTGCTGTTAGTAGTACTGCCCAGAACCCAATTAGCTTTGACTATGATGCTACCCCTGCTGATACCGTGAAGAAGCGCAGGCGCACTGCTTCCTGGAAAATTGGTGCCAATGGTCCAACCATTGTTGTGACCGATAATGATTCTAAGGAGAAATCGCAAAAGAAGAAGAGTCGAAGTTCAACTGGTGTAATGGTGGGAAATGACATGGTGGAGGATGAAGATGGTGTTCAATTACCTGATAATTTTGACAGTTCCTCTCCAATTACTTTGCGTGATGAAGATCTGCCAGAGAAGCTAGTTGCCACTTGGAAAGAAGGTATTACTGGTGTTGGTCAGGATTTTAAGAGTGTGAAAGAGTTCCGGGCTGCACTGCAAAAGTATGCTGTTGCTCATCGCTTTGTCTACAAGTTGAAGAAAAATGATGCTGCCCGTGTAAGTGGCAGGTGTGTGGTAGAGGGTTGTTCTTGGAAAATTCATGCATCTAGGGTCCCTGATGCTCAAACATTTAGGATCAGAAAGTATAATGATTTGCATACATGTGAAGGCAAATCCTGGAAGTCTTCTCATCGTACAAGGAATTGGTTGGTAAGTATCATCAAGGAAAGGTTACGAGATTCTCCAAATGACAAACCCAGGGAAATCGCTAAAAGCATTTTGCGTGACTTTGGGATTAAATTGAGATATTCTCAAGTATGGCGAGGGATGGAAGATGCGAAGGCGCAACTTCAAGGTTCGTACACAAAGTCATATAACAGGTTGCCTTGGTTCTGCGAAAAGGTAGTAACTACTAATCCTGGAACTGTTGTTAAGCTTGTGCTAGATAATGAAAAAAGACTTCAGCGTTTCTTTTTCTCACTTCATGCCTCAATACATGGTTTCAAGCACGGTTGCCGACCCCTTATTTTCCTTGAATCTACATCTCTAAGATCAAAGCACAAGGAGACTCTTATGACAGCAACTGCAGTTGATGCAGATGATTGTTTCTTTCCGGTTGCTTTTGCAGTAATAGATATTGAAAATGATGATAGTTGGCGTTGGTTTTTGGAGCAACTAAAATCTGCATTATCAACTTCTCATTCTATAACTTTTATTTCAGATCGAGAGAAGAATTTAAAGAATACTGTGCTTGAGGTGTTCGAGAATTCTTTTCATGGCTATTCCATTTTTCATCTTTTGGAAAGCTTCAAGAGAAATATGAAGGGTCCATTCCATGGTGATGGGAGGGCTGTTTTACCTGAAATTTTACTTGCTGCAGCTCATGCTGTCCGACTTAGTGGTTTTAAAAGTTCGACTGAGCAAATTAAACAGATTTGTTCACACGCATATGATTGGTTGAACCAGATTGAGCCGGAGTGCTGGACGAGTTTGTCATTTAAGGGTCAGCACTATAATTATATCACAGAGAATATTGCAGAACCGTACTCCAAGCTGATTGATGATTCTCGAGGATCAACAATAATGCAAAAGATAGAAGCCTTAATATGTATGCTTGGTGATCTAATAGATCATCGTAAATTGGAGTCAAGTAATTGGTCCACCAAACTTACTCCATCAAAAGAGAGAAAGATACAGAAAGAAGCTGCTAAGGCCCATGGTCTAAAAGTTCTAATCTCTTCTGATGTCTTATTTGAAGTTCATGATGAGATGACTCACGTTGTGAATACTGAAAACCGTGAGTGCACGTGCTTGGAGTGGAAACAAAGTGGGCTGCCTTGCTGCCACGCAGTGGCTGTGTTCAACTCTATTGGTAAATGTGTGTATGATTACTGCTCGAGTTACTTCATGGTTGAAAGTTACCATTTTACATATTCTGCATCTGTAAACCCGATACCTGGGATTGGAACACCAGTTGAAGAAGATGGCGAGCCAGATACTGCGGATGTGCTACCCCCTTGCCCTCCAGATTCGCCGATAGAGGAAAAACCAGAGGAGACCAAAACTGTAGACCCAGATAAGAGGACAGTAACTTGCAGCAAGTGCAAGGAACCAGGACATAATAAAGCTTCATGCAAGGCCACCTTATAGGCCCTTTGCTCCCCCTTGTTTGCATCTTGTACAGCTCGTATAGTTACATGGTAGTGACTTGTGATGTATTGCTCATCGTTGTGCTCTGCATTTCTACAGTAACATTATTGATTTATTTCCATTTGGAAAACCATAATCTGGGTTTTGAACTCAGAAAGCAAGGTGTAAGATGATGGTAATATTCTTAGTATCAAAAGGGTAGGAAGCTGTTCTCGTAGCTTGTCTGTTGCGAAAATGTTTTTTATATTCAGATGATCAATTTGTGAAATGTTACTTGGCATGTGATAAACTCTCATTTTACTAGAAGTGAGTGAATAATGATGATTTCTTGGATTGGACGAACGTTTTCTTGGTATTGCTTTGCTCCATTCTCACGAGCCAAATAAAATCCATCTTTCTAGTGGTGTTGTAAAATTTCCTTCTTCATTTCTATTTCTTGCTTCTTTTTTTGATACGTGACTTTCCAGTCAAACTAGTCTAGATTTGAGTTAGGTAGATTTGAACTCGATAATTCTAATTAAGGATGGAAGAATCTCATTCATCTTGGGACATCCATAATTGGATGGTCGGAAAATCTTATTTAAGTGCACTTTTATGTTTACAAGTTAACATCAATGGGAAAATTTTGTTGCAATTCTTTATATTTTTTTCTTGAAAAATTTGGAAAATATTTTTTTGGACTTGGTCGAGTGACAAGAGATGTAAGGGGTGGCAATTGGGCGGGTTGGGTTAAGTTTGGACTGATCATAATGGGTTAAGACAACAATTGGGTTAAGACCCAACCCAACTCAAATTACTTTGGGTCAAAATGGTTAGGTAGTGGGTTATATACGGGGTCAAGACCCAACCAAACTCAATTTTTACTAAGCTTAATTGTTTTATTTGTTCTTTTAAACTATTTTAGTACCTATCATATTTAATTGTTCTTTTAAATTATATTTTTCTTTATTATGGCTATATATAATATATCAAATTGAAAAAAATAATTTTTTAAAATTATTTTAACAAGATTTCTCATTAACCCATTCGGGTTACATATCAATCCAATTTTTTATGAATTGAAATGTGTTGAATTGAAATGGGTTGAGCTAATGAATGACCGGGTCAATAACCAACCCAAACTTAAATGTGTTTTAGATTAAGCGGATTGAGTTTGATTTTGCCACCTTAAAAGATGAAAACGTTAACATCATTGAAACCAAAACTGAACACTCGCCTCACTTTATCGATGGGTTTCGCGAAATAATAATAAAGGAAATACTAATGAATGGTAAAAGTCATATTCAGTATTTATGCGTCAACCCAAATCTAATCTGAGTATTTATACAACGTTTTTGCCTCTTCTTCTCTTCTGGATACTCAGCTTACAAGGTAAGATTTCAATTTCTCTTCAATTTTCTCTAATTGGCTGATAATATAGGGTTTTGTTTCTTTTCAATTTAAACTCTTATGGGTTCTACTTTTATTGTTTTTTTTTGGATATGTGATATGCAATAATGATTTGAAATCATGACTTCATGTTTACCAGCCACACTTTATCTAACCAAATCAAACACAATTTATTGAAACTTTATCTAATATTTACCCATAAAATCTATACTTTGTGACCAAATCTGTTCTAATAATGATGTTTTGACCATTCTTTGCATTTTTCAATTGCTAGGATTATTTGAAAGTTGTGCCAAGTTAAACCAATTCCAAGTTAGTCAAAATTGATGTGTATTTACCTGCAAAGTTGCTGTATATGCTAAGTTGTGATGTAGACGAATTATTGGTTGGATAATGAAATGGAAAGACTTCGAATCTTTTAAGAACTGTGGGAAAATTGTAGCCTTTTATGAATTTCGTTTTTTTTTTTTTTTTTTGTATTTTTAGTTAAACCTCAATTTTTTCTTGACATTTTGTTTCCCAGGAAATAAACTGGGAAAACCATTATGGTTAGTAGACGTCATTTACCAGAAGATGTATTAATGGATGTTCTATTGAGGTTGCCAGTGGAATCACTTCTGCGTTTCAAATGTCTGTGCAAACATTGGTATGCTCTCATCACAAGTCCGAGTTTTGTAGAAGTGCATTTTAGTCACAAGCGCAATCATGCCCGTCTCCTCATTTGTAACTTAACAATATCGGATAAATCAATGAACATTGCTTCTTCCTTGCTCCCCGCCAAAATAGTTCAAGGTGTTTCCCCTGTACAAAAAATTGTCCATCAGCTTCAGAGGGTCACTGATTTCATGTCCATTATTGGCCCAGTTGATGGCCTATTCTTGGTGGAAAACGCAGCGATTTTTGATGAAGATGATGTTAGCTTGGCTCTGTGGAATCCTTCCACCAGAGAGTTCTGGCCTCTGCCCCCTGTGTCCTTTGAGCCTCAGCCATTCAAAGATCATGATAATCAGTTTGCATTGGGGTTTGACCTGTTGACTCGAGATTATAAGGTTCTATGGATTCGAACATTTTGGGATGGCTGGGGACTGGGCGTGTCCCCTAATTGCGTTGTCAGTATCTATTCCTTAGGCAACAACTCGTGGAAGAACCTGAGACCTGATTTCCCTTACTGTTGTAACTTACACGAGCAAATCGGTGCTACATATCTCAACGGGGTATATTATTGGCTCTCTGGGCGTCTAGACAATATCTTCCGCATATGCTCGTTTGACATGGGCAGTGAACAGTTTGGGGAGATACAAGGCCCAGATATTCCAAAGGCACAGTGGGGAAAGCTCATGTTGCGTGGTGAGTCACTTGCTATGTTAGTTGCTGACAACCCTGGAATACCAATGATATCCATATATGATGTGTGGGTAATGAACCAAGAGGTTAGTTGGACCAAAGTTCTTCGTGTTCAACCTCAAATAGTTGCTCATTGGCCTCGTAACATCTGGGAGGATGATAAGATGATTTTCGAAATCACAGAAACTTCACAGCTGGTGCTATATGACCCCACAACAAGACAAGTTATAGATCTTGGATTTCAGCTGGACCTAATCATGGGTCGCTCTTGGGTTTTCAATTACAAGGAGAGCCTAGTTCAAATAAATAGAATAAATGACAGCCAGGGCAAGGATAATGTTGTCTTGCAAATTGAACAATCTTATTAGTTCAGTTAGTAGGTTGGTTACTTGAACTTTCACGTTGTTGGTGAGGGTTTGATTCACCACCTTGGAATCCTCTCTCCTATTTCCTCTTCTCCTACCCTGATATTTTTTTTAAATAAACACTTCTTCAATATCATACCAATAGATTGGAGGCCTCTGCTGACTGTTAGAGGTGCAGACTATTCGGATTAATAGGTCTGGTACAGTGGATGGTTGGTTATTGTTATCTATTTAAACATCAATATGAATTACTTTTTGGTTTTACCGTTTGTTTGACCATTATTTGGTCATCAATATGATTTAAAGGTATATACGAGTTTATCTGTTTTGAATATGTACATGAATTTGCCATGTTCTTCCTATGTTAATATAGAGGCACTTGGCGGCTAAGTGTAGTTAACTGCTTAAGTTGTATTATTACAATGAAAATCATTACACTAAACCAAGCATGTTGGGTCCATTTAGTAGTTATATTTTCTTGCCTTTAATCCTTCTCAAGACAACATTATTGTAGCTTGTCATTTGAAGCAAGTATACTACTACTATTTTCTTGTATTGTCAGTACAAACAAAAGGTGTACGAATCTCACATTGACTTTTTATTACTGTAATTTTTGTGCCAATTAATATTTATATAGGGGTGTGGACTTAGTCTTCATTAATTTTTATCCAAAAAAATTCAAGACTCAAGTCAAATAGTGCACTTGGGAGTAGGGGATACCAGGACATGGAGAGACCATATAGTTGTTACCAACCAACTCAAAGTACCTAACAACGCAGCCTTTACCTACCCACCCAACTACTTATAATCATAACGTTATGTACTTGCATATTAGATGACAAAGAAAATTGTATTAGAATGATATTATTACTCCCTTCATTTCATGTGTCATCTTTTTTTTTTTTTTTAGTTCATCTCAAAAAAATTAAATGTAGAACACGTCTGTACTCAGCTACAAAATTTATTTTGTACACGGCCGAGGGTTCTGTTTTTCTCTTAATGGGAGTTTTGGGTATTGCTTTATATGGTTCTAATGAACCAACATTAAAGTAATACTTTGATTTTTTCTCACTCAAATTAAAAATATGGTAAGAAAATAAGACAACAGTACTCCCCCTGCTTTCACATCTACTCTTCTATTCTACAAAAAACTAAAGTTCCTTCCTTTTCCCACTGCATCACCAAAATCCTTCCTTTATTTGATTTGAGTACAAGTTGGGAGATTTAAAGAAAATGTCCCTTACTGATTCAGTGCAAAACAAACAGCCTGGTGTCATCACCTGCAAAGGTTGCGACTTTGAATACCCTTTATTTACCTTTTCACTTTCTTCTTCTTTCTTTATCAAGAATTTGATTTTGAATGAAACCCATTTAATTTTTCTTGTGTGTATCCATTCTATTTAGCTGCTGTGGTATGGGGAACAGGAGAACCAATGGTGATAGAGGAAGTGGAATTAAGTCCACCTCAGCCAATGGAGATTCGTGTTAAGGTTGTCTGTTCTTCTCTCTGTCGCAGCGATGTCAATGCTTGGTTGTCACAGGTTTGATCTTTACTTCATCTCAAATTTTCCTTTTTGGGTTGAAAATTTTCCCCAATAGGTCAACTATCTGTGTCAATTTTAGGATTGCATATACTAGGTGTCACTTAAATGTCAAAAAAAAGATGCTTGGATTGGAACTGTGTTAACCTGCTGTTTCATGTACATAGAAGGAAATTATGCCTATTGAAGTTTTAAAAGTTGCTGATCATAATAATGAGGAACCATTTCTATAAATATAATATTGGGTGCTCAACGCGGGGAGTCTTGGTTGTACTCAAGTTGAGGGTCTTCCGGAAACAACCTCTCTACCTCATCGAGGTGGTGGTGAGTTATGTGTACACTCTACCCTCCCCAGATCCCCATTGGACCTACTGGAGATGGACTGCTTTCTTAGAGATATAGTGAGGGCTTTAGCTTAAAAACTAGCAAGCTTTATAAGATTGCAGTTTCATCTGACTCTCCTTTGGGTTTTCCAAAGTAAAATCCTGAAGTTTTAGGGGGTGGAGGGTAGATGAGGGCATATAAAACAGTACAAAAGGCTCAATCTTGGCCCCTATTTTCTCTTTATCTAGTTTTCCCCCCCTCATTTTGGCAAGTTTTATTGTTCTTTTCAGAGGAATCTACAAGAATTAGTTTCTTATCCTGCAAATATTCATGCCCATTTATGAAATTCTTCTCATTTTCCAGGCTCAGGCTTCTATATATCCTCGGATATTTGGTCACGAAGCATCAGGGTCAGTTTTATCACTCTTCCTTCTACTTGAACGATAATGCTTCTTGTGTGAAGTTTAAGCATGTATCTTGCTTCTGATAAGAAGTCATTAAATGCATACTCAAAATTTTAAGAGATGATTCATAGTTTTGATACGTCTTGAGGTGATGCTTCTCCCCAAGGGACTAATGGTCACGTTGTAAGAAAGTACAAATGTTATTCTGTGTTGGATTTCTGAATTTGTCAAGCATGTAATGGTTTCATGTCCACGAGGTGGTGGTAAGGTCTGCGTACATTCTACCCTTCCCAGACCTCACTTGTGGGATTTTACTGGATATGTTGTTGTTGTTGTTGTAATGGTTTCATCTCTCGCATGATGTATAATGGTTTCATCACCCAAAGTGTCTTAGTTGACTTACTCATCTGATGCTCTGTCCATAAGAAAAACATTCCATCACAGACTGTGGCATCACTTAGTGTACCCCATAGAGTATAATGAACATACTGCAAACTTCTGCTGTCACCTTGGAATGCAACATACATAGGTTACGGATTCAATATTTTTTCATTTCAAAAACAGAGAATCAAGTTTCATTCTTGTTACTAATTTTGCAGGATTGTTGAGAGTGTTGGGAAAGGAGTGACTGAATTTGTAGAAGGAGACCATGTGCTTACCTTATTTACTGGGGAATGCATGAGTTGCAGACACTGTACCTCAAGCAAAAGCAACATTTGCCAAGTTCTTGGATTGAAACGAGATGGTGTTATGCATGGTGATCAAATGACGCGGTTCTCTATAAAAGGGAAGCCAGTTTATCATTATTGTGCTGTTTCAAGTTTTAGTGAATACACAGTTGTACACTCTGGTTGTGCGGTCAAGGTTAGTCCGATTGCGCCTTTGGATAAAATCTGCCTCCTTAGTTGTGGAGCGGCAGCAGGTAATTTGTGGAATGCTGTTCAATTCAATCATGGCTGATCTTTTATACTACTCTACTACTATTAATATTCTTTTGCTGTTAATGACTCTTGACCCGATGATGGAATTTGGCTACTCTTTCTTATGGAAATGGTTTTCTCAATTCCTCGTCATACATGTATGGCTTTACTTAATGGCGGAACCCATCTGTGGCCCCCTAAAGTTGGCACCAACTTTCACTTAGACACCTCAACTAAGCTTTGTTCATTTTAGACACCTCAAGTAAGGTCCCGATGTGTCGTTTTGACACTTTTTTTACAATCACCCAAATATCTAAGGTGTGTGTAATACACTCGCCGATGATGTGTCAAAGTGGCGAATTAAACGAAGATAGTGGCGGAAAAACTCCTTCTTTTTTTTTGGAAAAGCTTACCTTTTTTTTCTTTTATTGACACTTGGCACTATGTAACTAAATTTTTATATATTATTGAAAATAATAATTTCTTAATTGAAAAAGAAAAAGCAACCCAACCCCCAGGTCGTCATCTTCTTCATTTCTCTATTTCTCTGTACCTCTCTCTTTTTTTTTGGTTCTTTGCTATTTTATTTATTTTTATTGTTTACAAATGCAAAAGAAAAGATTCATGAATCAACTTCTTCTTTTCCTACCATACTGGACTGCTTGCCATCATCGGACCAACCTGCCATCACCATTTCTATTAATATAATTTATTATTAAAATAAAAAATATTTTTCGTTCATAATTTTTATTTAGCACTTGGATCTTTAATTTTTTTTATATATAATTTATTATTATAAAAAAAAAAGTGAGCTCGTAGTAGCAATGAGGTTGGAGATGATGATAACGGGTAGAACGGAATTATATCTAATACAATTCAACTTTATATTTGGTATCATCAAATCTATTTCATCATGGATAAAAAATGATAGTTAGAAAATGGAGAAGAAGAAGAACAAGAATTTTTTAAAAAAAAACGCTCTTCACGCGCTCAAAATGGGTGCAGAACACGCAAAGTGCTAAGTTAGCACAAAGTGTCAAAACGACACATCAAGACCTTACTTGAGGTGTCTAAAATGAACAAAGCTTAGTTGAAGTGTCTAAGTGAAAGTTGGTGCCAACTTTAGGGGGTCACTGATGGGTTCCTCCTTACTTAATTGTAGATGCTAAACCCATTCACATGGAAGATAATTTTTTTGAGCTGAAAGACAACTAGTATTCTAGCTTACTTTTGTTTGATCAAGACTCAAGAGTATTCTAGCTGACTTGATGGCATCGTTGACAGTCTATTGTATGAAATGTTTTTTTTCAAATGGTTAAATCCTCGTTCAGCTTTTAGATGTTATGTTCATTCTTAACGTATTTATCTCTGTATAGCTTAGCAATCCATAGTGCTAACTTGTTATTCAGAACATTCCAAATGAAGCAATTTTGGGGCCCTCATAATTGATATGCAATTATCAGGTCTGGGTGCGGCTTGGAAGGTTGCAAATATCTCTGAAGGATCAAAAGTGGTCATTTTTGGTCTTGGGACTGTAGGCCTTTCTGTAAGTACATTCATCCAAGCTGAAGAGTTAGCATAATATGGGATTACTGTTTTCCTGGAAAACCTGGACAATGATAAATAATAAAATGCTTAGATATTGTGTTAATAGGTTGCACAAGGTGCTAAAATGCGGGGAGCATCCCAGATTATTGGTGTGGATATGATGCAAGAGAAATGCGAAAAAGGTATCACATGACAGACCTTTTACAACAGTTAGAAAGTTGAAAAGTTTCCCTAGATTATTGATGTTCTTCCCTAACTGTGCAGCAAAGGCTTTTGGAATAACGGACTTTTTGAACCCAAACGATACTGATGAACCCATTCCACAGGTGTTTTACTTTTCATGAAGTATACAACAAAAGCTTGTAAATTAGTTTCTTTCTTTCTCCAGCTAATCAGTCACGAGCGGTACAGTCATGTTAGCTGTCTAAAACAACATGGAAGCATTACAACAACAATTATGACATCTCTATATCACACTAGTTAGGCTGACAATATGAATTTTCAATATCCATTTTTCTATATTTGGATATGTTTCATTGAAATACGCAATGATTTGTGGATTTTCTAATGCTAGAAGTTTTCTGCATTTTCTAATTTCTTTATGGTGCAAATCTCTAAACAAATTAAAAAGACTTTTAGCAAATACTAGATCTAATGTAAGTTTACCAATGTGATTAATCTCTAATCCAACTAGTTGGTATTGCCTATATGGGTCGCTTCCTTTATGTTAAGTGTTTCATGAAGACTACATTTGAGTGGTTGTCGGTCTATAAAGACAATTTCCTTCTAGGTGGTTTTAGGTCTGCTTGACGAGAAGAGAGAAAGTAGTTCCATTATCAAGTGCAAGGCGCCTCTCTCAAACCCAAAACGACCTAGAGATCATACTTACAAACTGGTACATTGGAGGTCTACATAGTACGTGATCAGATCGTCCCAGGCGACCTTTTCTTATTTTGTCCTGCTACTTGCACATTCACCACATGTGATAATTTTTGTCTTGTCAATTTTGTATGACCACATATCTATATAAACATTCCCTCTGTACAACACTCATTTTATGGAGGGTTGGCCATTAGAGAGCCCAGATTCGCTCTTCTATAATTTGCTGGTCTTACAGGATGGTCTGTAGAACTTGTCTCTCACTTTGATAAGTATCTTCACATTGCATAACACTTCTGTAGTAATCCTCAATTTCAGCATCATATTTTGATCTAATGTTTTATATCTTCGTCTATTGAACAATTCTCTTAAACCATTGAGCTTATATTTGAATTGTCTTAATTTATGCACTGCAGTTCCGTCTAACCTGACGTCAATTTCGTTCTTCTTATACGGGATAAATTTGCAGTTTACTTTGTTAATAGCATACAAAATGGGCTAGTTCTATTCATGCTCAGGTTATGTGTTTCCTTTCATAAACTCCGAATACTTTTTCACTCCAGATTATATATCGCCTAACTGGTGGAGGTGCAGACTATGCATTTGAATGTATTGGAGATACAGGAATGGTTACCACTGCTTTGCAGTCTTGTTGTGATGTAAGTATTAAAACCTCATTTCGTGTACTCTTCGGTATTCTCACAGACTACATTTCTCTCTTTTTACCACCAATTTTCTATCGTCTCCTATTTGTTTTAGGGATGGGGCTTGACTGTCACACTTGGAGTACCCAAGCTGAAGCCGGAGGTAACAGCTCATTTTGGACTTCTTCTTAACGGTAGAACATTGACAGGATCCCTATTTGGAGGATGGAAGCCAAAGTCTGAAATTCCGTCATTAGTTGAAATGTACCTAAAGAAGGTAGATTGTTACACTGTTTTTACAACTTGATGAAACCTTAAAAGGTTGCGTTCATTTACTCCATACGACTTTCAACATTTGAATATTAAGCCATTGTGAGGCTTTGCTTGCAGGAAATCGAGTTAGATGACTTGATCACTCATAATCTGCCCTTTGAGGACATAAACACAGCTTTCGATCTGATGAAAAATGGGACTTGTCTGCGCTGCGTCATACACATGCCTAAAATAGAAGGGTTTCCAATGGCTGGCAACTAGTTGAAATTATTTCATGCTTTCTGTTGCCCCTAAGTGGAAATTGCCAATCACAGTGAACTACCAGAAATTTTGATGTAGCGTATGAAATCATTTCCTACCTTCTGTTGTTTTTTTAGAGGACAATTTGATATATCAAAATGCATTAACTGGTGAGAATTTAGATGCAATTATATGGTCTCGGCCATATATTAAAACACCTCTTTTTGTGTTCATAAAAGTGGATTTTTTGCTATTGAGAATTTATTTCATTATAAGGAAGAACTTCGGATGAACAACTTTAGAGTGATTGATGTGTCTACAAGAACTGCCAAACACACGAAAGAAGTCTGCAAATGTAATGCTTAAGGATACAAAAAAAGGACGTGTGAAGTAAGTGATGTTGTAGCAAATCTTAAGGGGTGTTTTACGGTTTGGTTATGAATCAGTCCAAATCTAAAAACGAATCAAATCGATTAAATAAATTGACTTTATTTGATTTGGTTCTAAGTTTTACAAAACTGATAATATTCGGTTTGATTTGATTTGGTTTTATTAAACACAAACAACAACAAAGACAATATATCTAGTGAAATTCCACAAAATAGTGTCTGAGAAGAGTTGAATGTACACAGATTTTACCATTACCTTGTGAAGGTAGGAAAGTTGTTTTCGAAAGATGCTCGGGTCAAGTGCAACAAATCTTGGTACAAAAAAAATAGAGACAATGACGAAAATATAGCAAGTAACAACGAAATAGTGTGATAATCGAAATATTAAAACAAGGACTACGATAATACTAGTATAACGGCAATGACAAATACCAACCACCCTAAGCAAGACAACACTACACTACCTACTAACCTCTACCCTAATACATGTCCCCACACCCTCCTATCTAGGGGCCATGTTCTAGGTAACTTGAAGTTGGGTCATATCCTCTCTTATCACATCTCCCTAATACTTTTTCGGCTTACTTCTGTCTCTCCTCGTACCATGTATAACTAACTTCTTGCACCTCCTCACTAGTGCATCTATACATCTCCTTTTTACATGTCTAAAACATCTCAGTCTCACTTTCCTAATCTTGTCCGCCATGAAGGTCCTCCCACCTTATTATGAATATCTTCATTGCTAATCTTATCGCTCCCAATATGACCACACATCCACCTCAGCATCCTCATCTCCGCAATATGTATTTTCTGGACATGGAAAATTTTGACTGGCCAACACTCCGTCCATATACAAATTCGGTCTAACGACCACTCTATAGAACATACTTTTGAGTTTCTGTGGTATTTTTTTATCACACAAGACTCTAGAGACGAGCCTCCACTTCATTCTTGTCGCACTAATACGATATGTAATATCATTATCGATGTCCCGACTCTCCTGAGATATACCCCAAGATACTTGAATCTGTCTCTCTTAGGATATTTCGTGTGTCGAGCCTCACTTCCACACCTACCTCTTGCATCGCATCATTGATTTTGCACTCTAAGGTGTGTGATAAGTCATATACAAAATTATTATAATTATATATACAATATATTATTTTTTATGAAGGGTCAAAAACACAATTAAAGTACCTTAATTTTTTGAATTTCATACTTGAACTATTAGGTGTGTGAGTTTCCTACGCGAACTATCGCAAAATGTTTATCGAAACTCACATGAACTATTAGTTGTTTGAGTTTTATACCTAAAATTTTAAGTAGGAAAAGTGAACTATTGTGTTTCGATAAATCTTTAATGATACTTTAGTTTTGAAGTTCAAAAAATCGAAATACTTTAAATGTGTTATTGAAGCCTAACTGAATAATTTTAAATTTTTTATATAATTTTTTCATGAAAATTTTATTTATGCATAGAACTTTATATCCTAAGCTCCTATGTTTCCAACTTATTAAATAGATAGAACTATTTTTCGAGTTTTTTGCACAAGGAACTAATACTTTATTTTCTTAAATAAAAATATTTGTTCATCAAAATAGAAGCTAAATATTTTTTCACTTTAACTTACAACTAATTAAATTATTTTGTTTAGTGCAGTCAAGTTAAGTAGTCCAATTTTTTTCTGTATAAATTTGATTGGGCTTTTTGCATTAACATTTAGAACGTATAAATTCAAGCAGTTGCTCAATCAGTGTTGTGTTCTTCTACTTTTTCCCGTCTCTTTTACTCTGCAGAAGCAGCGAGAGTTGGAATTTGGCATATAGTATATAGTCAATGTCGACGGAGGAGGAAAACGCCATAGAGGCGGCGTCAACGGCGCGAAGGGAGAGGCTGAGAGCTCTCAGAGAAGCTCAAGAACTTCTTCAAACCCCTGACGATGATATTAACAAGACTAACGAAGAGGAAGACGAAAAGTAAGCACTACCCGTTTCTTTATCCCTTTTTCTCTTGGTTAATTTGATGTTAATTGAAAAGTTGGTGTCTCCGTCGATTCTGGGATTTGCAAAGATACCTTGCATTGTAGCTTTGTAGTCCATAAGAGACAAATCCTTTCCTATTGGAACGAAATAGACCCGAATAGGGGTTTATGCCCTAGCTCACTTGGTGAGCTCTCTACTTTCCACAGTTGAGGTGGAAGGTGAGGTTTGAAGTCCCTCCTTCTGCTACTGGCTTCGTATTTAGTGGTAACAAGTTAGTGCATAACCTACTTTAGAGATAGTGGTGAGAAGCAAGAAGCCCCTTGTACAGGAAACTAAACCTATTTGAATAATAAGAGGAAAGGGGCAACCCGAAACTGACTGTGGAGCTGAGGGTCTATTGGAAACAACCTCTCTACCCCAAAAGGTAGGGGTAAGGTAGACCCAACTTGTGAGATCTCATTGAGTATGTTGTTGTTGTTGTTGTTGTTGTAGTGTACAAGTGAATAGAGAAGGCGAATTGAGTTTACCAATAACTGACTCAGGACTACTTTGGGCATAATATTGATTGGTTGATATATATTACAGTGATGTCCAAATGAAGTTCCGCAATTACCTGCCCCATGACAAGCAGCTTCAAGAAGGCAAAGTCACTCCGCCAGTACTTCCAAAGTTCGAAGACCCTATTGCGACCCTACCTCTTCCCAAAGAGAAGAAAGAGGTGCTTTAGTGATTGCACTATTTATTCCCTTCTGTTTTCTTCCTCATTTTTAGATTCATATTAGTTGTGTTCACTGTCATGACTTTTCTTTGGTTAAATTTTATCAGGATCCATTTCTAAATATTGTCCCCAAGAAGCCAAATTGGGACCTGCGACGGGATGTGCAAAAGAAACTTGAAAAGCTTGAGAAACGCACCATGAAGGCACTCACTCAACTTATGGGTACGTTATTTCTCTTTATGATGTGTTTGTTGCTATTTGACTCTCAAGTATGTAATGGTTTTGTTCCATAGCACTTGTTAAAAGTAATGTAAATAGAAAAAAGAAAAATCATGCCATTACATTTTGATGTGTCTCTTGAAGTAAGTCTTAGCTGAGATTGTTCATTGTACTTCTGTTGTTTGTAAGTGCGAGAACATCGGACAGAACAGGAGACAAATAATCATTCCTAGATATATCTTCCTTCATAAAAAGCTCTCATGATGGCCCATTTGTATCCCCAGTAGGTTTACTTGCAGTGGTTGGGACTTTGCTTTAGGGAAGCTAGTGGTTGCACCACTTGGATGCTCCTTTGTGAGTTGAGAACACTTCAGTAGCTCATACACTGATCTTTGAAATTGTTTTGACAGTACACTCTTAATGTCGGTTGCTTCCATCTTCATCTGGTCTGATCTTCATCAAAATATGAATGTGATTTCTCACTCTTTCATTTTAAGAGGAAGAAGGATAGGGATTGCCTTCTTTACTTTTGTGGTGTATAAATGTAGGCTATGCAAGATGGTTCCCATTTTTAGGTTGAACAACAATAACTGCCGCCACCACCACTCAATCCCGAACTAGTTCAGGTTGGCTACAGAAATCCTCTATATCAAGTCTGTTGTGAACTCAGTTGAGACATCTGCTAATATGGATGATAAGGAGGATGCGATGAGTAATTTCCGCCTGGCAAACTGCGTCGGAGTACTATAAGTGTAATTCCACCTAAAAGGTTGGACAGTTACTTTTTGGCAGGAAGAAAGTCATGTGAGCAAGACTAGAGTTAGTTATGAAAGTGGTATAGAAGTGTGAGAACGTCTATATTTCTGATTTGTTTGGCTCCTTCAATGCTGGTCACTGTGGTTTCCCTCTATATTTATGACACTTTCCGTGTTGATCCACCTTTTGATTCACCTCCATTGTGGTCGGCTATTTTCTGTCAATGTCTATGATGCCAGCTTTTTGGTGCTCTGAATCCTGACAATAGGCTACATCTTTGGTCCCACTTTTTTTCCTCGGGTTGGAGCTCATTAGGTAACTGTGGATCATTTAGTAAGATCTTCGTCTAATCAAATTGGGTTTCCTTGTAGCCCTTATCTTCTCAGCCTGGTTGTGAGTTGTGACCCCCCTAATCATTTCCAAGTTATTTTAGTCTCTACATGGATGAAATCTCATTTCTTGCATTTAGAAGTATGTTAATGGATGTTCTTCCTAGATTCATCAGCATCTTTTGCACCCAGTTATCCACAAACAGATTGGTCAAATTTGAACACACACGAATGCACCAAAGTCTGTTGGAAGTTTAAGCAAAAGCACAATTACAGAGTGGCCTTAGCGGAGAAAAGCGCTCATGATTTTTTTTTAATTAAAAGTAAAAATGTAATGCAAAATAATATAACTAATCTTTTTTATGAATAAAGTAATTTATTTATAATAACTTAGTACTAAAAGCTGGATAGAATCCTTTCGTAGCTGCAAGGATTCCAAAAAAAATCAGCATCAATGCAAGAAAATGCAACTATAAACACAGACAATAATCTTTTAAACAAAAGAATGGAAAAAACTGTAGTTAAGTTATACACATCAAATCATGTCAATCAAGCTAGAAAAATATTTTAAGGTTTTGTTTAGATGATACAATGTGGTTTTATGTTTTTAACTAGTTCTCGTACATTAAAAATTTTAATTTTTTATTCCTAATCACTGAAGTTTAGTCATAGCGTTTTCTTAACCATTAATGTATCACTTTGTTTTATATTTATTGCATAGTTATGTGCTCTTAATGACAGAGCCCATCGGTGAAGAAACAAAGAGATGCATGCTTTAGCTCAACCTGGACTTAGTAAGATTTATGGCGTAAGCCCTGCTTTAAGCGGGCCTTTTAACAAGATTGTCTAGGAATGACCCTGATGATAGCACAAAGAATAGTATTGTGGGATTAATTTTGTGCTCAACGTTCTGTCAATACTTATTATTTTCATAGCATCTGTGGAGGGTCAAACTCCAATCATTACGCTTTTAGGCAAGTCAGCTTTCTACTTAAAGTCCTGCAACATTTGGCCTAGATTGAAGTTCTGTAGGTTTTATCATACGAGAATGCATGACCAGTTGGAGCCACTATTGACTTTAGAGATGCCATACCGAAAACCCAAGTATTTAGCCCAGTGGTCAATGAAGTGGATTGAGAAACATAGGTCTCAGGTTCAAATACCAGTGGAAGCAAAAACATTAGGTGATTTCTTATCATATGTCTAAGCCTTGGTGGACAGAGTTACCCGGTACTTGTGCTGGTGTAAATTAGCAGGTACCCCTCGGAATTAGTTGAGGTGCGCACACATTGGTCCAATTCCAAAAACAGAAATTGTGCAAAAGAAAAGTATTATATTGAAATCATCTTTATGCGTAAGTCTAATCAATGGATGCAGCGGGTCTAGTCTTCCCATCGAAGAATTGCCTTTGGAATGCTATTGTTGCTCTGGTCCTTTCACACATCTTCCCTTAAATATGAATAAGAGAATTTACCCACAAGTGCTAATTTGCGTAATTGTTTATCTAGTTAAACTTGAAAATGAGGAATTCATGAACAGTGGAGGCATATATTTTATGACAAAATTTGTCTAGAAAGTACAGTTTGGATGGGTTTGATTTCCCTATCAAAGTACCTTGTTGGTGAGGGTTCAATCCCTACCTTGTCATCCCCTCCCCGATTTCCCCTCTCCCTTCCTCTATGTAATTTTTTTTTTATAAAAAGGCATGATCAAGAAAATGGATCTTTGGCAGATTATGGAATAGTTTTCTTGAGAATCTAACCTGGAATGCTTTTAATCTTATCTTGATCTTTTACCTAGGTTTGAAGCTCTTATTTCTTTTTTTTTAATGAATATGATTGAAGCATATTATTTTATTGATTTTGAGGCAATCTTTTTCATTGGTTAGTTTTGTTCCAGCTACTTGACTCTGAAACTTTCTTGACATTTCTACATTGATCTTTTGTAGAGGAAGAAGAAAAGAAGAGGAAAATGGCTGAAGAGGAGGATGCTGAAAATGGTGGAGATTAGATGGATGCACCAGTAATTCAAAACATTGCGGTTTTGGATAAGGCTGTATGAGTAGTATTTTTATTACATCTAGTCTTTTTGACTCTGAGACATTGTAGTGAGTGTTGTGAACATTATGAATACAGGTTAAATGTCCAGGATACAGTCGTAAACTTTTGTTAAATACAAGAATTATCAAATCTTTTTTGTATACGGGCTATACTAAGAGAGTATAACTAGCCTCTTAACATTTGTAGATGCTGAAAATTGTATGCTCGGACCCATTAGGGGACATATTATATCCTTTTGGTTCACCTCGAAGAAACAGCTTATGTACATACTAGGTAAATACTTACTGGCTATACTGACCTTGACCAAACGATTTCTCTGTTGCTTTAGTTAACACTAAGTTTCAACAACCCTTTTAGGGAACAAATTGACGATATCCATAGGTGGAATCTTGAATTAACCAAAATAAAGTCGAGACAATCATTCTGGGCTTCATTTGTTACATTAGAACGTTTGTAAGACAGCCGTGAGACATCTTCCTAAAAATAGACAGATGAAGAAAAACTGGAAACCATTTTTCTTTCTGGGTTGTTTCAAAAGGAAAACAAAAAGGGGAGTCTGTCAGACAGCCATGAGACCATCTCAGACCCAAAGATCAGGTCTAAGAACGATCATCTACTGCACCACAGCTCGAGGAAGCCATGGATGACTGTTAATCACGCTCTGATCGCATGGCCATTCTTCATCAACCAGACTTGATTTCCTGTCTCCTTAGAATTCAAGGATACAGTGGTACGAGCCTATAGAACAGATCCTGTTCAAGTAAGGTCGTGCTATTAGATTGACGAATGAATCCTTATAATGCTGGAGCTTATGTGTTGCCTATTCGATGTGGGAGTAAGCAGTGAGATTTATGTTTGATTTACTCTCTAATCAACTGAAAAAACAATTAATAAATGGAGCTTACTTTTCTAGTTTTTGTTTCTTTATAGGAAAAAAATTAACAATTATGTACTGCCTTTCGTCCCAAATTAAAAATCACGTTAACTCAAAAACGTTGCTACTTTAGGAATTCAAGACTAAATTTGATGATTATTTCTAACTATTCAAGTAATATTAATAAGAATGCAAGTATTTAAGATGGAAAAATCAGTCTACTTTTACTTTATTATTTTTTTAATTAGCGTAAAAAAAAAAGCAACAATATTATACTGGGGAGAGGGAGTAATTTGTTTTTTCCCTTGCCAGTTGCAAAATATAAAAACTAGAAATTCCTATTCCAAGATACCGAAGGAAACAAAATTTTCTGCCTATAAATTCAGCAGCAACGCCTCAGAGTTTCTCACTTTTTCATTCAATCGAATCAATCTCCCGTAGAGTCCGCAAAATGGCCCCAATCAACGTGACAGAAATGAATTCAGAGGAACGCCAGCAATCAAGAATAGCAATGCTCTCAAAGGCGATAAAATCAATAGCATTCAAGAAACAGCAGATAACAAAAGAATTCCAAAAGGGTGATGAAGTTGAAGTGGCAATGCAAGAATATGGATTCATAGGTTCTTACTACACAGCGACTATTATTTGTTCCACTGGCGCTTATTATTACAGAATCAAGTACAAAAATCTGTTGACTGATGATGAGTCTGAGCCACTAGAGGATGTTGTCGCTGCAGCCGAAGTCCGCCCTGTTCCACCTCATCAACATGAAACAATTTCAGAAAACGGATTCCGTCTATACGATATGGTTGATGTATTTGCCAACGATGGATGGTGGTTTGGGTTTATCAGTGGGAAAATTGGAGAAGAGTACTATGTCTACTTCCCTACAACTGCAGATAACATTGCCTATCCTTCTGATGTGTTGAGATTTCATCAAGAATGGTCTAATGGAAAGTGGATATTTCTTCCAAGATGGGGAAGGATTTTCGATTTGCACTAATCTTGATTTCAAGAAATTCTTGATTTACTGTAATGTGATATGAATGTACTGAATCTTTCTCCTTTATGTTTAAAAAAAAAATCAAGTTTAGTAGCAAAATTGCTATAGATGCTGATAAAGATTTCTATTCAAGTTTAGTAGCAACAACCTATAATCTGTAGCTCTATTTTAGCCTTGAATTGTGCTATATAAGATGCATTAGTTTCCTGTCAATAATTTTCTACTCTGTTTTTAATCTTCAATATACCGCCTTGTTTTTGATATATCAAAGAAACAGCTACTTATTTGCACCCGATATTTACACCATATACGGCATATGTGTTTTGCGAATTCTTATATCACCTGACTATAATTAATTAACGAATATTTTCATCTATTTCAATGATTTGGGATTAAACAAGCAACTAGGAACACCAAGTTGACATGTCTTGTGCCTGCTGGTTTGGTTTCTTGAGACAAATATTATCAATCAAAACAATCAGCTAGCTAGGAATGAATTCAGGGTCAAATACCATCAACCTCAATAGGTTCCCATAGTTTTAATCAAAACCAAAAGAAAGGCGTAATACGTGTGTCTACTGATTTAAATGTCGCGATTTTCAGCACCCATGGGTGTGGTGATCAATCCATAGTGTGGCAACTTGAGACGTATGATTTGAAATCAGGAACGTATTATATTAAAGACGCGTAGTTGAAGGAAATACTGGTCCTAAGACAATAAGGAATTGGTTCAAAATTGAGAAGTATGAGCATGGTTACAAGTTTGTTTATTGCCCTTCACTGTGCACTTACTGCAAAGTTATTTGCAAAGATGTTGGAGTTTATATAATCAATGGACAGAGACGTTTGGATCAGCAATGCCCCTCTTGTGTTCAATTTTAAAAAGGAATTCACTTCTTAAAATCAAAAAAATAACGAATAGTACTAAGACTTAATAATTAGTATAAGGACAATAAGCTGTTCTATATAAAAGAACAATAATGTAATAATGAGTGCCTAAACTATACTTTTATTTCTTCCTTGTTGTTTTTTCCTCTAGTTATATTAAGTGAATTGTTGAGATATGTCATATTATTAAAAAAAATATTTAAGAATATAAATTAAAAATTATTTTTTACTATTATCTTTTTAATTATTCTCAAACTATATTCCTAAAAAATTTAAAGTAGTTACGAAACTCATTAACCGAAGGAAAGTAAAATAATATATAAACCAATCAGAAATATAAAAATTGGAAATTCTTATTCCGAGTCATTCAAGGAAACCAAAAGAAAATAGGAAACCAATCACCGAAGGAAACAGATTTCTCTGCCTATAAATTCACTTGCAAAGCCTTATTGTTTCTCACTTTTTCGTTCAATTGAATCAAATCTTCATTATTACTCTCAATATGGCCCCAATCGAAGTGGCAGAAAATAATTCAGAGCAACGCCATCAATCAAGAATGGAGATGCTCTCAGAGGCAATAAATTCAATAGCATTCAAGAGACAACAGATAACAAAAGTATTCCAAAAGGGCGATGAAGTTGAAGTTGCCAGTCAAATATATGGTTTCGTAGGTTCGTACTACAATGCAACTATTGTTTCTTCTGTTGGCGCTTATCATTACAGAGTCAAGTACAAGACTCTCTTGACTGATGATAAATCCGCGCCACTGGAAGAGATGCTCACTGCAGCCGAGATCCGCCCTCTGCCACCTCATCAACATGAGACACTGTCAGAAAACGGATTCCGTCTGTACGATATGGTTGATGTATTTGCCAACGATGGATGGTGGTTTGGATTTATCAGTGGGAAAATTGGAGAAGAGTACTATGTCTACTTCCCAACAACTGCGGATAACATTGCCTATCCTTGTGATGTGTTGAGATTTCATCAAGAATGGTCTAATGGCAAGTGGATATTTCTTCCAAGACAAGGAAAGATTTTCGACTTGCACTAATTTTGATTTACTGGAATGTGATATGCATGTACTTAATCTTTCTCCGTTATGTCATATTGAAAAGAAAAAAAAAGATTCAAGTTTAGCCGCAAAATTGCTATATTTGCTGATAAAGATTGAGGAAACAGTCGTTTAAATGTTTATACTTTATAATTTGCTACTCTGTTTTAGCCTTGAATTGTGCTATATAAGATGCATTACTTTTCTGTCATAATAAATAAATTGGAGATACGCCCAAATTCAGTTTGAAAATTGTATACTTGGACTCCTTGGGACACGTATTATGTCCTTTTGGTTCACCTCGAAGAAACAACAATTTGCCTACGCCCAATATTTATACCAAATTTATAATTAGATAATGACAAAAAGTATCATTTTGTATAACAACTCTACTCAGTACCCTACTTTCTCTTTATTCTTCAAATTGTTGATTTGTTATATTATATAATGACTAGAAACAATATAATATATCCAAGTATAATATTCATCAAAATAATACAATACAATCTGATATATTATGAAACGACCCCAAACAAAATTAGCAAAAAAGAAGAAGAACCAAATGCATAGTTTATTACGAAATTAAATGCCTTCTTATTAGCAAAGGGCACTCCTTATTACATCATCATTATTATTTGAAGGACAAGTTGTTATCATCCTCATTAGTATAGACTCGCTTTATTTTGGTAGAGTAAAATTAGAGCAAGTGAGTACGTTCAACGACCTTCGAGAATTTCCTTCTTAAAGTTGAACACAAGAGGGACATCGTTAAGCCCTAAGCGCCTCTGACCATTGACCATAACAACTCCAACATCCTTACAAATAACTTTACAGTAAACAAATTTATAACCGCGCCCATACTTCTCAATTTTGAACCAATTCCTTCTAGACTTGGGACCAACATTAATAAAATACCTCCTTCCATCATACTTCTCTAGGTGCCACATTGTCGAATGAAGACAATCGTAGGTACTGTAAATTGCAATGTTTAAATCAGTGGACACGCGAATTACGCCTTTCTTTTTATCGACTGGGATTAATTCCAGGCCGTGGCCATGTGGTTCAACGTAACGTTTTGGGATGACATTAAGTTGACATGTCTCATTATTGCCCATGTTTTCCACAGCAACACCACCGTATTTTTCGCCGTTTACTGGAACTATAAAATATGTTTTCTCTGTTCGGAGAATTTTACCGTTTATGTCAAGAACTGGATCAGGTGATGAAGATGCTTCACAAAGCCAAGAATTTGTGAAGATGGCAAAGATAGAGAGAAATAGTAATACGAATATCTTCTTCATTTTCTGAAACTTTGTAGTAATATGATCAGTATTTTCTTATATTATTTTTTGGTGATGGAGAATTTTGTATGGACATTTAGAGGTGTGAATTGTGTTTTTTTATAAAGAAACTATAGCACATTGGTTGTGGATTTTTGTTTAAAACTTGAGGACATACGTACCTAAAAAAGTTGACGGTGTTTGACTGTCCCCTTAAATTAAATATTTTTGCGTAGCTTTTCTCTGACTTCTTTTTTCTAATCCAATGAGCAATTTTGGGGGGTTTTGATGAATATATAATATTTCTAAGGGAGGTATGTCACATGGTGTGCATGGTATGATATCGAAAAACTTTAATTCAGTAATTTTGATCTTTAATTTTTTACAAATACTATATATAATTATTATTATTATATTAATCAGTATGGTTTGATATTTTTAAATTCGATTTTTATAGTTATAGTACGATAAAATTGATAATCATAGTTTATTCTATTTCGATTTATATAACCATAATAGATAATTATAGCTTTGGCTTTTTAAAAAATGTCTCAATTATATTATTCTAATGTAGAAATATTAAAAGAAAGTACATATAATTCTTTTCGTTAATTAATTACACACACAAAAATATTTCAATCAAAATAAAGTAGTCAAAATTTCAACGTCTAAACATTTCTTTTTGTACTAATACTAGTTTATAAATTTGTTAGTATCACATTAATGTATATGAATTATATATTATATATTTCAATATGATATTCAGTATTTTAATTTTTTTTCTTTCATAAATGCTGAATATAGTACCAAATCATGATATCTAGACGTGGTATCACAAATTTTGATTTTGGTATGATAATTCGGTATACCCTATCATGCCCATCTCTAATATGATTGTGACACCCCGGAAAATTTTTCGCAAATAATCAAACATTTCTTCACGTGTAGGTAGACTCGGGCCGGAGGACTTGTAATTCTACATGTGATTTAGGATTAATTCCTAAGTATTTGAAGTGTAATAGATGTTTTTAGGGGTCATAAGGGATCTCTAACACCAAGTCGAGCCCAAAAAACTCCAATCGATTAAGTTTTCGGACGAGTTAGTATAAGGGTCAACTTCAAACGACCATATCTCTTAGGATTTAAAGAACTGGGTGGCCCACGACCTACCAAATTAAAGGTCTTTGAGTCTTCTTTCCAACGCCACCAATATTGTAATTTTTGGAGTTCGGAGTCAAAAGTTATGGCCATATTACTACGAACTAGCACTGCAGGAATATTCAGGCCTGGGCGAAATATAGGCTTGGCGCCCCAGTGGCGCGACGCGCCACTATAGCGCCAGAAAACAGCCTCAGTAGTTTGATCCTTGGCGCGACGCGCCACTATTAGATGTGCAGGGTTTTAGGCCTATTTTGGCTTGGCGCTGCAGTGGCGCGACGCGCCACTATAGCGCCAGCAAGACTTTTGCCCAAATTTTCAGATTTTTGGAAGAGGGGCAACTTGGACTTTTTCCAAATTATATATACACCATCCTTGAGCATTTTGGACCATTATTTTCAGCTCCTCTCTCTCTCTCTAAAAAGCCCTAAATATTTTCCCTCTCTTCTTCTTCTTCTTCTCCAAATTCATCTCCAACAAAGGGTGCCTTCAAGAGTTTCAAGGATTCAAGCCTTCCATTGAAGACCTAACATCAAGTTCCTTCAAAGTCTTCAAACAAGGTATGTAAGGCTAACCTAAAATATGGATTTAGTTCTTCCATATGCCCATATATGTGTTGGATAGAAGTTGTGAAAGAGTTGAACCTTCTAAGAAGGTTTTCTTGAAAGTTTTCCTAAACTATGGAATGTTTTTAAGTACTATTAGTTGATTGATGTTTTTAATGACTTGAGTTACTAAATAGTTATCTTTCATATTTTTGGCTACAAATGTATCTTTGTATATAGATTTATAGGTATTGACGATATTCTTGAGTTGAGTTTTGTTGAGAGTATGGGTCCATGTTTCATTCACATGAACTCAAGATGAGATTTCTTGTCATAAATGTCTTGAGGTTGAGATGGATAGTTGTGTGTATATATATGTATTGATTGGAATGGAAAGAATGAATTGATTAGTTAAGAATGTCCCTTTGCTTCTATAAAATGAACATAGGACAAAAATAAGGATTTTGGAGTAGATGTTTGATGATTGATGTGATGATGATACTTGACAATGATGTGATGATGATGTTTTGGTGACGATGTGAGTGATGATGTGAATGGTGCTTATTTAATATATGTAGAATGGTTGACGAAGAGGTATATTGATGAGGATGTTATGTGATGAAGTGGATTGGAGTCTAATGTGAGTTTGTGGTATGTGATGTGCATAATTTGAGTTGAGTGGAGTCTTAGGAATGTTTTGAAAATAAATAATCTTTTGAGGAGGAGCTTTAAATAAATTATTTGTGAATCTTTTTGCATAAACTATTTATACACTATTTTGAGTCTAAAGAATTATTAGTTTTATCTTTGATTTAGAAAAGAGTTTAAGTATGAGTTGAGTATGAGGAGCCTTTAAATGAGTTGAGTATTTTTACATTAAAGTATCTATTTTTAGTTTGAGTTGAGGAGTTGAAATTATATTTTAATGTACATAATATCTTCTGCATTCATTGAGTCGAGATTGTATAAATTTTTAAAGAGAAGAGTTTGATGATTTGAGATGAGTCGATTTGAAAGAAGGTCCAATGAGACTTGTCATTATGAGTTAATTGAGTTGAAATGAGAACAGAGTTGATGAGGTGGCAATGTTCCACATGAAACTAGCCATGAGGGCTTGTTTGAGATGATTGGAGGAGTTTTTTTGAGCATGGAGTCATGGGAGGAGTATCGAGCACCGAATTGGGCAAGAATATAGTCCATACTCGAACCCAATACCTGTGTTGCCAAACGTAGGGGGGATTGAACCGTTAAAATCGGATGCTTCCCCGAAGGTTTTTGTCCTGACATTATAGGACCTGATTGGATTGGATCCATGAGTGTTTGTCGTTCATGCCCTGGCAAGGTATGAACGGGCGTGGCAACGACGTCGTTTCGTTGTACCTTCACTGGCTCATAAGTGTTGGTTGTCGGTTAAGAGAAACTCCCATTTAGGTCTTGATAGTACTCTGAGTCAGTTGAGTTGAGTGAGTTGCTCTATGCTTATGAGTTAGTCCTATCTAAACTATTTCTTGTTAGACTTAGGACACTTAAGTGAGTTACTACATATTTATTGAGTTGAGTCCTTTGAGTTGAATTGTAAAACATTGCATAATTTAATTTGCATATTTACTGAGTTGAGTCCTTTGAGCTGATTGTTGAGTTGAATGTTGAGTAGATTGTATACGGTCGGATTGGAGTAGATGAATTGTGGTTGGATTGAATGGAATGGTATGTGACTAGATTGGATTTGATTATTGAGTTGATTGTTGAGTTGAGTGTTTATAATCGGATTGTACATGATTGAAAGGGATCGAATTGTAAATGAGTTGATTGAACGGTATTGTGTATGATTGGATTGGACTGTATGGTATATGATTGATCTTTGTCTAAAAATGTATTATTACTTTAGACTTATGACGCCTTGTTGAGTCTCTCTTATCTTTTTTTTTTCAATTTGAGATATTTGGACCGCTGCTATTCTTCCTTGAGGTATGTTTCATTCTACTATTTTACATACCAGTACATTCCACGTACTGACGTCATTTGGCTTGCATCATTTCATGATGCAGAGACAGGTTTAAGAGATCGTCAATAGGAGCATCATTGGGGATCTATTCGCACTCAGCGTGTTGGTGAGTCCTCCCCTACATTCGGAGGACACCGTCTGTGTATTCTTGCATTGAGTTAGCCCTTTTCATTTTGATTTGAGGTAGCCATGAACATGTCATTGGCACCAATTAGATAGTAGTGATAGAGGCTTCATAGACTAGATAGTGATGAGTCGATTGAGTTATTCTTGTCAAACTATTTTTAAATGACAAATATTTTAGTTGATCTGTCGGCCCATGGCCTTATTCTTTGAGTTGGATGGGTGATTTGAGTTGCCCGCTAAATTATTCTTTATTTTTAAATTTTCTGCTGAATGAATGAATGAACGGGTGTGTGATCAGGCTATGTGGTTCGCTTGGGAGCCAGAAATGGTTTTTGAGTGCCGGTTACGTCTAGGGTACCCTCCCGGGGCGTGACAATGATATTTCTATATAAAATCATATAGAGTCTATAACAATATTTCATTATAACAATTATGTTTTTTTTATGAAATTAATCTTTTATATTACATAATTATATAATATGATTCTTATAAAATATCTTATTATAATAATAAAAAATATCAAATCAAATAATAATGTTATTAAGTGGTCCGACTGTAATTAAAGATTCTCAGGGTCCAATAAAATAATCATCCTTTATCCTTGTAATCTCTTCCAATTAATAAAGAGAGTGTTCAATTTGCATTTTGTATCTCTAATATTTATTCTTTTATTATTTGCATTTATCCCTTTTGTAGTTTCCCCTGAATCTATCACTTCATTGTAATTAAACAATAAAAATCTCACTTTTTACTCTCATATGATTAATAAAATTGGAATATTATACATAAATTTTTAAGCCTAATTAATGTTTTGTGGAAAAAAATGGATATGGTGCTACGACAACATTTCTTTTTGCCCGGGGTTGAGGATTCAAACGGTATGGCACTTAATTAGTGTCAAATAATTACACCATTTTTCTTTATAATTAGTGCTTTAAAAATTATACTTTTTTTGGTAATAAAATGTTTTACTACTATTATATCCTTTACATGATAGTCATTAAATAAAGTGTTGCGAAAGAATATAATAGATTAGAGAGTAAATAATAATTAAGAAATAAATAATAAGGCAAAATTTATATGTTAGGAGAGAAAGCAAGAACTTGAATAAATTTCTCAATCGATCAATCAAGTAAGTAGTAAAACTTTATAATAAAATCACTTATTTTATTGTTATATCTATGAAGTCATTCAATTTAAATTTTTATCTCTTACAAAATCACTCCCATCGAAAAAGTATTTTAATTTCCGCAACCGAAAATCTGACATGGAACTTTTGCAAAACACAAAACATACAAGTTTATTAGCAAAGGGTACATCACATTATTTGAATATATTAAGGACAAGTTATTTTCTTCATCATTACTATTATTTTTTTAGATTTAACTTATTTAAGTAATTTGTTCAATTACAATATATAGATACTTGTGATTCGATTCTTCTCTCGACCCTGTATATAACATGAGCTTAATGTACTGGACTGCCTATTTTATTTCAAGGATTGAATTCCCTTTTGAAGTTGAAGACGAAAGGAACATCGTTGAGTGCTAAACGATTCTGTCCGTTGAGCATATAAACTCCAACATCTTTGCAAATGACTTTGCAGTAAGTGCAGACTGAAGGGCAATAAACAAATTTGTAACCATGCCCATACTTGTCAATTTTGAACCAATTCCTTATTGTTTGAGGACCAGGATTTCCATCAACTCCACCAACGTTAACAAAATACTTCCTTGTCGATGGATCATACTTCTCAAGTTGCCACACCGTCGATTGACGACATTCGTAATTGCTGAAAATCGCAACATTTAAATCAGTCAATACACGTATTACACCTTTCTTTTTGCCCAACGGGATAAATTCTAAAAAATCACCATTTTTGTCGTATTTTTCTTTTACTACGCCAAGTTGACATGTCTCATTGCCAATGGTTTCTACAGCGAGGCCGCCATTTACGCGATTTATCGGCACTATGTAATACATAGTGTGTGTTCGGAGGATTTTGCCATTTAGGTCTAGCACTGGTTCAGGTAGGGAAGATGCTTCACAAAGCCAAGAATTGGTGAAGGTGGCAAGTAATAATATTAGCAATAGATTCTTCATTTTTTTGAAATTGTGTAAGTAGTGATATTTTTGTTTTGTGAATTTTGCATGGACAATTAGAGATGTAAAATGTGTTTTATTTATAAAAGAAATAGCACATTGGTTGTGGATTTTTGTTTAAAACTTGGGGACGTGCCTAATTAAAAAGGTTGACGGTATTTGACCCAATATAATTCTTTTATTTTAGGAGGGTTTTTTTTTCTTCCTAGGCAGTTTTGGGAGTTTTAGCTGATAGTTTTAATTTGATGGATAATATTTCTGGGGGAGCTCAGTCATTTGGTTTTTATATAATAAAGATTAAAAGTAAGTGTCACTAGCTATGAAATTCAAAAGGGTCTCATTAAAAATAAATATGTGTTATGAAATAAACTAAATTCAACAAAATAAGGCAAAGAAATATGACAGAAGGAAAAACTTAGAAGGAAACTTCAATATTCGTATCTGTGTCATCTCTTTTCAATGCCAAGGACGATTTTTATAGAAGATGAGAAAGCAAATTGTGCAACAATATCAAGTGGGCAACTTGCCCACTTTTAAGTGGGCCTTACTTGAGAAAGAGACATTCATCATGATCAAATATTAATTGCGACAGGCACGTATACCGCACAGTCAAAAATTCTTAAATGGGCTATATTTGGTTCATGACCAAATAGTAATTGCGACGGAGAGTATTTATTATAATGTGTCGGTCTGAGACGTACAAGTGCTGCTGCATGTAAGATAACATGACCCCAAACAGTAATTGGCAATTTTGTTTTCATTAGTAGAGGTCTTGCTATCAATTGTAGGCGCTTTATAAATGACTCTGCAAGGCTATTTTGAGGATGAACATGAGCAACAAGATGTTCAATTTTTATCCCAATTGGTAAGCAATAATCATTAAATGCTTGGGATGTAAATTCTCCAGCATTATCAAGGCGAATGACCTTAATTGGATAATCTGGGAATTGAGCTCTTAATCTTATTATTTGTGCTAAAAACTTCGCAAACGCCAGGTTGCGAGATGATAACAGACACACATAAGACTATCTAGATGATGCATCTATTAGGACCATAAAATATCTAAACAATCCACTACGTGGATGAATAGGTCTACATATATCTCAATGTATACGCTCTAAAAAGCTAGGAGATTCGATGCTAACCTTCAGGGTCGATGGTCTGGCAATTAATTTGCCTTGATAACAAGCAGCACATGAAAATTCATCATTTGTAAGAATCTTCTGATTCTTTAACAGATGTCCAATTGAATTTTCAAGAATTCGTCTCATTATTATTGATCCAGGATGACCTATTCGATCATGTCATAACACAAATGTATTTGGATCAGTAAATTTCTGATTTACGATCATATGTGCCTCAATTGCACTAATTTTTGCATAATATACGCCAGATGACAGAGTTGGTAATTTTTCCAAAATATATTTCTGGCCTGAGACACTCTTGGTTATACTAAGATATTCAATATTCATTTCATTTAGTGTCTCAACATGATATCCATTTCTGTGGATATCTTTAAAACTTAACAAGTTTCTTGGGGATTTAGAAGAAAATAGTGCATCTTCTATAACAATTTTTATCCCCTTAGACGGAATTATAATAGCTCTTCCGGAGCCTTCTATCATTTTTGAATTATCAGAATTTGTAGTAACATTTGCTTTTCTTCTTAGCAAGTTAGAAAAATATTTCTCTTCCTTAAGTATAGCATGGGTTATTCCACTATCAATTATACAAATATCCTCGTGATTGGTCTTTGATCCAAATAAAATTTGAGATATTTTCTTCAATAAAAAATAAAATAAGTATTAACTCATGGTACATTACATAAATTTTATTTATTTACATTGACTAGGAAAATACAAACATCATATTTAATACAGATAAAAAGAAAAATATTTACATATTATTTGTCCTATCAATATTCATATTTTCGTCTGGAAAATTAAAGAAATCAGCTACATCCAAATGCATGGGCTCAATATTATATTCAGAGATAAAAAAATTTTCTGGATTATTTTTTGTCCTCTTTAATGATGCCTGATATAGCTGAACCAGACGTTTTGACGACCGGCAAGTTCGCAATCAGTGCCCCACACCTCCACATCTATGACATATACTTTCTGAATTATTCTTCGGTAAAGCTTCTGGCTTTTTACCCTGCCTTTTATATTGTTGATCATTTATCGATGCCAGCCGAGTATCATGATTAAAATTTCTTCTTTGACCACGACCACAACTGGGGTCATGACCTCTTTCTCGTTGGTTAGAATAGTTCATTATGTCTTTCAGCAATAAGAAGGTGAGAAAGTAAGTCAGAATATTTTTTAAATTCTTTTTCGCGATATTGCTGCAGGAGCATATTCGCGGGTGGAAATGTGGAGTATGTCTTTTCAAGTTTATCTTGCTCAGTGATCTCTTCTTCGCATAAATTTAACTGAGCTATAATTCTAAATAGAGCAGAATTATATTCAGTTATATTTTTGAAATCCATTAATCTCAGATTTAGTCAATCATGACAAGCTTGTGAAAGCATGACCAACTTCAGGTGGTCATATCTTTCTTTTAAATTTTTTCACAATTTAAAGGGGTCTTTTAATATGAGATATTGTAATTTTAGCCTCTCGTCAAGATGGTGACAGAGAAATATCATGGTTTTACCACGGTCTTGATTGGATGTCATATTGTCATCTTTAATTGTGTCTGCCAGACCCATTGATTCTAAATGAATTTCGGCATCAAGTGTCATGATGAGTAGCCTTTTCCAGAGATATCAAGAGAAGTAAATTCAATTTTTGAAATATTTGTCATTTTATGAAAATAAATTTAAATAAAACTCTTACCACTTTTGTTACCTTGAATAAATAGCAGAGCTTCATGCTGATAACGTGTTATGAAATAAACTAACTTCAACAAAATAAGGCGAAAAAATATAACAGAAAAGAAAGGAAAAACTGAGAAGGAAACTTTTTGTATCCGTGTATCTCTTCTCAATGCCAAAAACGACATTTATAAAAGATAAAAAGCAAATTGTGCAACAATCTCAAGTGAGCAACTTGTCCACTTTCAAGTGGGCCCCACTTGAGAAAGGGACATCCATCATCTAATAATATGCATATTGTTTATCACTAGAAAAGGAAAAGGTAAAAAGGCATGACAAGTTGACAATATATACTAATGTCCTAAATCAACTTTATATTTTAAAATTAGATATCGAATTAAGAAAAAAAAAAGATATTGGTATTTTAAATATTGATAGAGTATGCAAATAATATTATCCTGTGATGTGCAGTGGTGAGATTACTTCATCCTTAATCAATGATTTCGAGTTCGAGCCTTAAGTCTAGAAAAACTCTATTGAAAGTATCACCCCCCGAATAAATCCTACAATGTGTAATTTAAATTTAATTAGGACTCTATGAGCTCCGAACACCAAATAAAAAAAATAATAACTATGCAAATATTGGCCACCATCACGTGTCGAGGAGCAGAGTATGAATGCATGGAGACTAATGATATCTGACTACGAATTCCATTCAGATCGAAATCGCATGAAAACAATGTGTGTTCATCAAAAGTATAACATTCAAAGTTTTAATTAATAAAAAAATATACTTCATTTATCTCAGCTATCAATCTTTTTCTTATATATCTAAATTATCACTCTCTTTTATATTAAAACAACTTCATGCATGTCGTCAACTTAATATCGAACTATGTTTTAATATTAAAAAAATGATAATTAAGAATTAAAACTCATAAAAATGTAATTATTTAAATAGATAAATAAAATAATAGATAATTAAAATATGAAACTCACAAAAATATACTTTAACTATTTTGTTTTTACCATTAATAATTCAAATGATGTGATAAGACAAACCTTATCTGCAGCCACCTCATAGTGTCTCTCTCGATATTCTATTAGCAAATTGTGTGATAATTAAAAACATTATATCTTCGGTTACTATTTTTTTACCTACCTCGTTATTAGTACTTGAAAAAATAAATAATACTATCTATCTAGCTCCGATCCAATTTTAGCCTATGGTTTCAGTAATTTAATATTAAATAATGAGAATTAAATAAAACCATATGCCTCCATCTCTTGATGTTTCCTTCATCCTACGCAACAGGTAACTAGGACTATAGGAGTACTATATATACTTCAAAAAACATTATATTCTTATATAGTAGTCATCATTAGATTAATTAAATTGCCAAATTTATAAGCTAACGTTGCAGCGAAATGCTTAGGAAAAGGTACCTCATTTTATATAACTCAACATATTTATATTATTTACTTTAGATCATAAATTTCAAATAATTTTTTAAAAATTTTATGTCAAAATAAATAATATCGTATAAATTAAGAAAAAAATATATACGTATAGAATCAAAATTCAAAATTGCCGTTCTAACCTTATCTTTGACGGATGCATTCCATTTGCCAAAGTGATTACTTAATTAATTAGGTGTACGTGTATTTCACGAATGAAAGCCGCCTCCTGTCCCTTTGGCGCCCGTCGGTGCCAAATTATATTCACTAATTTACCATTAAATTGGTCAATTATTTATATATATATATTAACTGAATTTCTAATATAATGCATATATATTAAAAAAAATATTTAAGAACAAAATTTAAATTATATTTTTCTTTATTATTAGAGTATAACTTTGTAATAGTGTAGTTTAACTCGTAAAAAATTACAAAACTTCATTAATGCAAAGAATAAATATGAAAAAAGATTCAAACATTTCTCTTGAACTTTTAACAATTTAACTATTTTGAACAATGAAAAAAATTCTAAAAATCCAGTTAATATGGAATAGGGGAGTACTTACTACTTCTCCCTCTCAATTTATATTGTCGACTTTGGAGATTCAGACTATGACCAAATTGAATCAAATTAAAATCAATTAATCTAAAAGATTAATTTAATTAACTCTTAATCAAAACATTAAAAATATTACAAAACTAAAACGAAGAAAGTATATTATTTTCGTTCCACCGTAAATTACTTCCTACGTCTTTATGTAACACCCTTTTTATTGGTCCGTTCCAAAAAGAATGTCATCTTACTATAATTAAAAACAATTTTTAACTTTAAAATTCTCTTTTTACTCTCAATAAAATAATTTACAGCCATACAAAAATTTAATAATTATTTTAAATTATAAATTTTAATATTTTTTTTTTAAATAAATAAATTATATCAAGTCAAATAGTATCATCTAAAATAAAAGAAAGGGAGTATTAAAATTCTAGAGCCACCAGCTACCACTATCGCGCGCCTTCTTACAAATAAACAAGCATGGAATATTAGAGACCCACCAGACGGAGCAACGTACACTTGAAATCTTTATCAGAAAATTACATTGTTTAATTAGATAAAAATATTTCTATATATAATATTGACATTTTTGTAAGCGGTTTACTTCTTTAAATTTTGATATTTTTTAATTAAAATTTTGAATCCGGTTTGCCTGTAGTGTTTACACGTGTCGACACCAAAAAAGGCGTCGTACGTGTATCCACTGATGTTAATGTCAGGTTTTACACTCCGACAATTTGTGCTAGAGAAACTATTTGGAAACTTGGAGAGTATGATGATAAGCTGAAACAGTATTTTGTGGTGACTGATGGAGTTGAAGGCAACCCGGGTCCGAAAACTGTGGGTAATTGGTTTAAGATTGAGGAATTCGGGTCGGATTATAAGTTTGTGTTCTGTCCAAGTGTGTGTAAGTTTTGTAAAGTTATTTGTAAAGATGTTGGGATTTTTACTAAGGATGGGGTAAGGTTTTTGGCTCTTAGTGATACTCCATTTAAAGTCATGTTTAAGAAGACTTTTTGATTTATGTAAAAAAAAATTAATTTCTTCAGTTTTATGGTTAATATATTGAGAGATTTGGTTTCTAATAATAATATAATTATCCTTCTCTGGTGTATTAATCTTGCTTATGTTTGTTATTTGACCATGGCTTTTATAAGATTTTGTTGGATATTGGGAATGCGGCTCTTAATTCTTTTTAAAATTTCTACTCACTTGTGTTTCTTCATCAATTTTCTTTATTGAATTGTTGTTCATCCTCTCGGTCAATTAAATAGAAAGCTCAATTACCAAAATATTCATTGAAATTGACAGATGAATCTATCGTATTTTGTACCAAAAAATAGAATTATATAGTTGGATAATTGAGCATTATGAACATAAAAGTATGATTGAGTTCTTCAAACTTTCACCTTTCGTGAAGATGGAGATTTAGCGTAGTCCCCTATCATATTTATATTTTTTAAAAGATTACATTAGGGAAAGACAACAACATTATACCCAGTAAAATTTCACTAAATAAAATTTAGAAAAAGTAGAGCGTATGCAAATCTTATCATTACCTCGTAGAGATAGAGATACAGTACACTACAACTCATATTCAATTCTATTTTTTATTGAATTAAAATTTGATCAATAAATATTGCATATTTTAAAAATATTTTTGTGATAGTGTATCATGTGATTTTATAAACTTTTATTTATTTGGTAAAATTACATAATAAATTGAGATAATTTTGATAATCTTATAATTTATAAAGTATTTATATTTATGAGAAAACATATAACATAAAAAATTTAAAATAAATATCCAAATAAAATATCAGCTTCATCTCATATTTTTATATCATAATTTCAAATAATAGACGTTAGATGAATTAAAGTCAACTTTTAGGAGACTTCTGCAATCCAATTAAGATATGCGCTCATTTTTGAGCAACGAATGTCAAACTCCATTTGAATGATGACATTCATGCATCTTTTACTTTGAAGTCAAATATTACTACTTCCGTCGTTTTATCTTATTTGATTTTTATATTAAATAAGATTTTCATTTTATTTATTTTATATTTTAGATTAAAATTTTCTTAAGATAGGTATCGAATTAACCAGAACCAAACAATTGAAAATGGAGGAAGTATTTACATTTTTAAAAAATAGTACGTAATACATATAAATATACTAACCGAGTATCCAATTTTAATAGCAGTAACAACATTTAGATTAAAAATCATTGAGCACCTATGATTTAAAATTTTAGGGACCGCCACTACTACTTTATTCTTTTGTCACCAACAGCAGAAATTAAAGTAACTTATCCCTTAGCTTGCTATAAATTGACATCCACTTGTGATTATTCAACACACCAACGACTCATATCAACTGAAGTAAAGAGGAAAATAATAAAATTTCCCAGAAAAAAAAATGAACATCCTTTTGCTACTTTCAATTATTATCCCATTTACCTTAGCATCGTCATCACCATCTCCAGTTCTCGACACCAATGGTGACAAAGTCCAAGCAGGTCCCAACTACTTCATCTTACCAGTGATCCGAGGAAAAGGCGGTGGGGGGCTTTCCCCATTCAACGTTAAACAAAACAACACTTGTCCTAGGGACATCATCCAATGGGATGACGAGGAACAAGAAGGATTGCCTGTAGTGTTTACACGAATCGACGATAAAAAAAGCGTCGTTCGTGTCTCCACTGATGTTAATGTCAGGTTTTACACTCCGACAATTTGTGCTAGAGAAACTATTTGGAAACTTGGAGAGTATGATGATAAGTTGAAGCAGTATTTTGTTATGACTGGTGGAGTTGAAGGCAACCCGGGTCCGAAAACCGTGGGTAATTGGTTTAAGATTGAGGAATTCGGGTCGGATTATAAGATTGTGTACTGTACAAGTGTGTGCAAGTTTTGTAAAGTTCTTTGTAAAGATGTTGGGATTTTGATTACTAAGGATGGAGTAAGGTTATTGGCTCTTACTGACACTCCATATAAGGTCATGTTCAAGAAGACTTTTTGATTTTGGGAGCTTTTATCTTGCAATAATAAATATCTCATGTAATTTTGCTTATCTTCGATTTCAAAATGGCTTAATATTATTGTTGTTTATCTTAACTTCCCACCTTGTCTCTGTTTCTCTTTAAAAAAATTATTTCTTACGATATTTACTTTTCTCACACTTGATCAATAACAATATTTTACATTTAAGCCACTTCAAAAGGAGACAAAGAGATGCTTTGAGGTAATTAAAACTTGGATATTTTTTAGCAAGAAAGATAATGCATCTAAATACCGTTACTAAGATCTTGTTAACAATATTACTGATCCTTTATAAAAAAAATTAACCCCGATGCATCCAGTCATGAGCGAAATTAGTAGTCAGCATGTGGGTTTGATCGAATACAGTAGAATATATTTGTGTTAATAAATTCATTAAATTTATGCAAATATTAAATTTAAAATTCAATTATTATCACTTAAAATTATCATTATAAAATTCAGCACACATAAAATTGAAGTTGTAGCTTTCTCTCTCGGCTCCAGGTAACCATTTTATAGTGGTTGTTAACATACCTCCTCTACTGAAGGATGAAAAAAGTAAATGTTCCACGTATTGACGGGGGCAGTTAGATATAATTAGAATAAAAGGGACTGATTTTCAGACATAAATCAGAAGTAAGGGGACCAAACCGAAATTATATATAAAATTCGCGGGGCTTTGCTAGGGTTTAAGAGAGAGAGAGAGAGAGAAATTTTAGGCCTTCCTTCTTCGAAAAAAGGGAAGACAAATTAGCTAGCCGGAGCTCAGAAAAATGTCGAGACCAGAACTGCTAGCACCGCCGGAAATTTTCTACAACGACGATGAAGCTCGAAAATATACCTCTTCCTCTCGAATTATCGACATACAGGTATATATCCTATTGTAATGAACAAATTTAAAGTTATATGGTAATGCTTCTGAAGTCTGTTTGTATTTACTGAAAGACACAACTTTCCGAAAGAGCATTGGAGCTTCTTGCTTTGCCAGATGATGGCGTCCCAAGATTACTTCTTGATATTGGTATGTATATATGTTTATCAGTATTACCTGAAAAGTTCTATAAATGTTATAAAAGGAGAATTTGATGGGTTGTGAATGATAAGAAACAAATTTGAGATTTTAAAAGCATGTTTGACAATTTATTCATTTGATTACTTATCAATTGCTAAATCGCAAAATACACGGAACAAACATTCTCAGCTTCATGTTGCACTTAAAGATAGGTTGAGAGGATTAGACCATTTTCTCTTGTAAGCCCGATGACCCATATTAATGGAAAAAAAGAAGGTAACCAAGTTGAGAGATCTCCTTATATCCTATATTTGTCCAAGTATGGTTGGTCCTTCTGGTTTATAGTAAAGCCTATTAAGTGCATATGGTCTTGTGCATAGGGAAGAAGAAGAAAGGATTCTTCATATTTACAATTATTGACTTTTTCGATGTGGAGAAAGTTTTATAGGTTTAGTTTAAATAGGAAAAAAACAAGTGTTTAGCCTTCTTAAATTGTTGAACAATCACAGTAGAATGAAATGTTTGATTGGCCTTTTATACTGTAGAATGGGAAAGTGCCTCAATGTATACTGGTGTAGAATTATGCAATTTAGGCAGGTTTGCTTGTGCTTCTAAGTTCAATTAGGTAGAAGAGATCATCATGTAAACCTGAACGATTGTAACTTCTGGAATTGTTGCACTTATGGATCCTACATCTTCAACGTAAAGTCACTCGTTTCTGCATTTCAGTTGTTTAGTTTTGAGACTTCAAACTTATTTTACCATATTCAGTTAAACAAAATTGCAGAGGAAAAATGATAATCATTCATCCTTTCTTGTTTTTCGAAGGTTGCGGATCAGGTCTAAGTGGGGAGACACTCACTGAGCATGGACACCAGTGGCTTGGTTTGGATATATCAGAATCAATGCTTGGTATGTAAATTTCTTCTTATACGAGTAAAAAGTTTGATCTTGCTATGTTCATTGTCAGACTTCTAAATGATGGTTTTACTCTAGATATTGCATTGGAGCGTGAGGTTGAGGGTGATCTGATGCTAGGTGACATGGGTCAGGTAGGTTACTTAGTTTATTCTGATTGCTTCATCCTACTCTCAATTGTGATTTGAAATGCCAGATACACCTTGTTATTATTCTACAATCCTGTTGCTTGGACTGTAACATTTTTAAAGTTGTCAAGACTTGTACATGATCCACCACCCAGATTCTGTATCTCATCAGTTGAGAAATCTCGTATTGCCTAAAAAAGAAAGGAAAATACGGCACATAACTATTGACTTTAATATGCTAGCTTCTCGTCAAAACATTGAGCATACTAATGAATCTATCAAAAAATACGACAAAGTACCCATTTATGGAAGCAAAGCTTCAGCTTTACCCAGCTAAATATGACAGTGCATTTTGCATGATGTATCTTTCTTCTCTGTTTTGATGATAATCAAATGATGATTTTCAGCTTACTAGTTTCCGAGCTGTAATGCTACTCTCAAGTTGAGAATAGGTTATTCCACAATTCCATATCTCATATAATTTTGTAGGCAGGTCATCTATATATTAGGTAGAGCTTTGCATCAATACCAGCCCATGTACATTTCTTCCCTGAGCCCTCTTATATACTATGAATACAGATATATTTATTTCAAGAATAATCTGCCTATAACTATCGTTTATATTTGGGATTTTCAAGTCAAATGCATAGTAGACATATTCTTAGTCATTTCGATATGCTTTCCAGCATGATTCGTCTACGAGGTCTAGTTTTTTTGGGTGTGCGTGCTAAAAGACTGGTGAAGATGAAAGATCATGAAATTTGGCTGTCTATCTTGGTTGATCGTGCACACAATTGAGATTACTTATCAACTGTGTTGTTCCAATAATTATTTTTCTCAATGCTCTTGATAAAACTTTAACGTTGATAGAGATGTTACAAGTTGTCAAATGATGGGTAGTTCAAATTGTACATGCTATTTTTTCTTTCTACGTGTTCTTTAATAGAATGGCATAAATAATCGGTTGCATCTATCGTAGGGCTTAGGGCTTCGACCTGGTATTCTGGATGGTGCCATCAGTATCTCAGCGGTGCAGGTATATTTTCCTCCTCTTCTTTGTTGAGATCTTCAGTTTTTGAGCTGATAATGATGATAGTTATCTGGGGAGCCTTGACAATTTAGAATTATGTGTGAAATGTTATCTATTGTTTTTTCAAAGTCAATTTTGTGCTTTTGATATGAAATAATTAACCTGTGCACTACTTTCAAGTTTCTAGAGGGCTAGAGGCACAGCTTGCCATAGTCTTCATAATCTCATCATCTCCTTGCAAACATTCTCTTTTATGACTTCAATTTGGTACCTGTATGAATTTCCTTTAGATGGTTTTTTGGTGAATTATCAATACACACCTATTTGTATAGCCTCTTAAGGCATAGTGCTTATCAGTTCTGATGTACTTAATTTTCCCAAGCAGTGGTTGTGCAATGCTGACAAATCTTGTCATGAACCTCGGATAAGATTGAAGTAAGTAGACAATTTCTTTTCTTATTGTTAGTTGGTCAATTGTGCATGTTAATCTGCTCAAGATCCATTTGTGATGTCATTGTAGTAGGAATAATTTCATACTTCTAGCTATCTAAGTAATATGAATTTTGCTCATAACTCTGCAGGGCTTTCTTTAGTTCCTTGTATAGATGTTTGGGAAGGGGAGCAAGAGCAGTACTCCAGATCTATCCTGAAAATCTTGCTCAGAGAGAGCTGATTCTGGGTTTTGCCATGCGAGCTGGATTTTCTGGAGGCATAGTTGTTGACTACCCACACAGGTTAGGAAGCTTATAGACTTAATTTACTGTCTTTTTTTCTTCTAATTTTGTTGTGAAATAGTTTGAAAATTAGCGGTTGACCTGAGTGCAGCTCATTCCTCAATGGTCTACCACTGAACTACAATGGCTAAGTTGCACTTCTTTCATTCTAGTTAAAGCTTAATTGTGTTAGTATTCATTTCTTGGCACGTTGCCCTTTAATTTATTTGAATCAAGATAGTTTAGGCCATCTGTAAGCAGCATCAATCAAAGTAAATAAACACTTGTCAACCACAGACTGGTTTTTGGCGACCATTAGTTCCTCCTCTGAACTTCCCTATACCTCTCTCATACTGGCATATGTGGCACTTAAGAAGCCATAATTTTATTTTTTTTGGTTTAAAAAGTGTTTTGTTTAGAGAATTGAGGTGTTTGACCAAGATTTTAGGGGAAAAAAGTGTTTTTTTGAGTAGCAGAAGCTGTTTCAAAAGATGAATAAGTGCCTGTTTGGCGTAGCTTATAAGCTGCTTTAGATTAGCTAAGCCAAACAAACACTTATTCATCTTTTGAAACAGCTTCTGCTACTACTCAAAAACACTTTTTAAACCAAAAAAAATAAGCTGCTTTAGATAAGTTAAGTCAAACAGGCCCAATTAGTTTTTTGAGCCTATTTTAAGCACAAAATTGCTTTAAGTTGGCTAGCCAAACACTCAAAAAAGCTATAAGTTGTTTTTAGCAACTTATAAGGCAATCCAAACGGGCTCTAAGTAGTTCCTCAAAAGCACTTCTGGAACGTTGACCAAGCAAGTTGCTACTCTAATATCTGACAAAATTGATTAGCCAAAAGACAAACTGTTTTCTTGCAAAGTATTTTTTCGAAAAGCACTTCCGAGTTCTGACAAAACACTTCTCAAAATAAGCAGATTTTAGAAGTTTGGACAAGCAAACTATTAATCTAACTAATCACCCTCGTAACAATTTGTAAGGAATGGGTTGGTATGTAACGATTAAGTAACTCTTTAAGGTGCCTAAGATGAGGTTGAGCAAATAGTATGATAAAGTAGGTTGTGTTTCGTAAAATTTCTTTTAATTTGGTCGATTTCATTTACAAAACTAGGCTGTGTTTGGAGAGTAAAAGTTTAATGTGTCTAACTTAAAAAATGAAATGACTGAAGCAAACAAAGTAACTGAAGGAAAGGTGCCGAGTGCAAAAATATTTTATCCCTTTTTTATGTAGCTGCAAAAAGATGCATGAGATGGGTTGTTTCTTCTACTCTTTTCTTTTCGATAAAAAAATTGTTCCACCTTTATATTGTTACATCCCAATAAAGATTTTGTTTTGTACTTGGAAAAGATATTGCCGTAGTAACAGAGATAATTATAAATTGACCAGTATCAGTTAGTGTAAGCTTAACCACAAAGTAGAACCAAGGAACCTGAATTTATTGATGCTTGAGATGTATGTTAGCTATGCCCCAGGATATAATTACAATGCACTATCAAGTGGTGGTTCATTTTGTTTTGATTTGGTTGCTGTCCTGACACAAGATTGTACGCTGTTTTGTTGTCACAGTTCTAAAAGGAGGAAGGAATACTTAGTTCTCACTTGTGGTCCTGCATCTCTCAGCACCACTACTCCCGAAGGAAAGGGTGAAGATGGAGAGAGTTGTTCTGATGAAGACAGTAGCGAGGATGAAGAAAACCAGACAGTAAGTAATTCAAGAGCACCGATTTAACGGTGCTGAAACTAACCAATGGTTTTTCCTCCTAAGACCATTTCTTCTTTTGTTTTTACTCTCATCTCCCAATTTTCTTCTTTCTTCTGGTACTATCTTTGATCATACCATATTTTCATTTCACCCTCTACTGTGCAGGTTTGCATATCTGACAGGCGCAGACCTAGAAAAAAGCAAAAGGTGAACAAGAAAGGCAAAGGGAGGGACTGGGTTCTGAGGAAGAAAGAACAGATGAGGAAAAAGGGGAATGCAGTTCCTGCAGATAGCAAATACACAGCACGTAAAAGAAAAGATCGGTTTTGATCCATTAGTAAGATATATTCGAGTTGATTTATATGTTTTGAACAGAACTTCAGCTCAAGGAGCTAAAATTATTGCTTATTGACCGAAATGAGAAGCAAAAATATTCTGATAAAGACGTTCCTCAGATTGTTTAAAGATTCTGGGACAGTTTTGTGAGACTTGAATATAAAAATTTTCAGCTGAATTCAAGAGTAAACAAGAACAGTCTATTGTTTAATGGTTCTTTACATTTTATTTTTTTCAGTTGGATGTTACTTTTCGATCACGTTGTGTGTATTTACCTCCTTCGGGGGTTACTTATATTCTATCATTACCAAATTTAATACATAGACCCCTAATTGAACGGATTTTCCCAAATCAATCAAACTTGACTAATTTCAATTTAAATTGATTCCCTTTTTAAGTCCGTCTCACTAAATTAAATAATTCGTATCAAATTAAACCCCATATGATCTAAAAAGAAAAGAAACTTGAATAATCAGAAATCGAATTGAAGGAATGTGGTGTTGGTTTCCAATCCATTTTGTGGATAGCCATTGAATTGGAGCTTAAAGCTCGAGTTTGGATTCGAAAATTTGGAAGCCTCGAGTTTGGAATCTGTTGTGAATGGGTATTGTTTCGATCTATTTTTGTTGCTGATTCCAGTTCGTTTTGTGGTTATCCATTGATTTGGAGAGGAACAATTTGAAGAAGGCGGCAGTCCTTCAGTGAAGCTCGATCAAAGCTCAAGTTTAAAAAATTGGATTGCCGCAAATGAGTTTCATTTCGAGTGAATATTATTGCAAATGAACGGAACGACTTGGATCTGAAATTTGCTGAAGTATTCGGTGTTTCAGAGATAGTCCAAAAATTTGCCACATTATTCTGAAAGTAGACACTTTTCCTTGTAATCCGTTCGAACTTATTTTAAAAAGGAGAATTTTCGCATATAGCCACTCAAAAATATCTTAATTATGTTTTATAGCTATAGTTTGCTAATTACAGTTCGTAACTATAGTTATAGCAGCGTTTGCGTAATTCACGCAGCATTTGTATACGTTTGTATAATTCGCTATACAGTTCACAGTTTTTGTATAACGTTTGTATATTTCACTATACAATTCATGCACAACGTTTGTATAATTTGATATACAATTTGTAGTGTTTGTATACTTCGCTATACAATTGGATTCGTGCACAACGTTTGTATAAATCGCACGAATTATACAAAACTTAACTGTATAATCGTGCAAATTATACAAAACTCAAACTGTAATTACAGCTATATATTTACCGCGAGCCATAATTAATTAAAACTATAGCTATGTTAGCTAATTAACTAGTATATATTTACTTATCCGCATAATTTTCCCATTTAAAAAAGTAGTCTTTCATTCTTGTAATGTAATATATAACATTACACCGGCCATTCGATCATTTTAATTACCAAAAAATGGCCATTTGATGTATATTCATGTATATTAAATGTATATTTAGTGTATAACTTATGTATAAGTAATTTATATTGTATAGTCAGTATATACTTCTTATGACTTTTGACGCTATATTGTATAGTCAATGTATATTTTTTTATGATTTTTGGCTATTTTTATATTAATAAAACATGACTATATTTGTTGTAAGTTAATTAATTTATTATATATATATTTGAAATTGTCCCTTTAATTAATTAGATGGATTGAAGTCGGGTTAAAGAGGAGATCAGCTAATTTAAATGAACTTAGCTAATTTTGATTGATTTGGGGAAATCAATTTCATTAGGGATATTTATGTTATGTTTAGTAACGGTAGGAATATAAATAATCCAATAGTATAACAAAAGATAAAATTAGCTAATAAACCAAAGGGAATATTTATGATGCTTTTCCCTTAAATAAATTAAGAACTATACAATTATGGAAGAGGATCCGAGAAAGGATTGTTGAATTCATTTGTAAATTACTTCTATTTTTACCTTTATCCTAAAAGGCCCTTAAAATTATGGGTCATTCTTATGAATGCCCCCATTTAGCGGTAGTTTTAATTTTTGTTTTTTAAATTTATAGTTTTTAATATTTTCTTTTTACCATTTTAAGTGATAAAGATGTGGACAAAAATATCTCTAATATTAAAAAAAAAAAATTGCAAGGCCAACAAAATTTGCAAGGCAAAAAATAATAATTAGCAATACATTTTTTTTTGTTACGCATATGTTATGCCTTATAAGATATACGTTCAATTTTAGAACATTACACGTTAAGATATTCATGTCACATGAAAAAGTTCTCTAAAAAAGTTTACCTAGCGAAATTAGGTCATAATTAAAAGTTCTTTGGACAATACATTTTCATTAAATGAGCAATAGAGACAAAAATTTAAAACTATTGATTTGTGAGGCAAAAATTAAAGACCACTTCCAAAAAAAAAATGGAACTAGTAAAGTAAGATGTCAGAACTCTTGCTTTCGTCTTGTCTTTCCCCATCCTCTCATCGCTTGTCCGCTCAAATCTAATACTCGAATCTCTGTTTATTTGAAGTTTATTAAACATGGAGCAGCAACATACCTGAATTTATCGTCCATTCGAAGAATACCAATCGTCCAACTTAAAAATCACTGAACTAGCTATCAGAGTAATCCATACAAAAACTTGTAAATTTCATAAAGTTCATACAATAATATGACAATAGAAACTTTCAGTCCAATAGTAAAAGCATAGTGCGTGATAAGTGGAAAAGTAGAGTCGTATGAACCAAATATGACAAAATGAAATAGCTAATTTAAAGAAATTAAATTATAATTAAAAAGTGATATGGTCAAAAATATGAAAAGAAACGAGTGCATATAGAAGAGGAACTTGTAAGCCGTGCATACAAAGGAAAATCTGGGAGCAACGATAAGTTATTAATTATGTGTGATCTATAATTTACGAGTTCGAGTGGTAAAGTTATATATTAATGTTTATGTTAGGGTAGACTAATAATATTACACGTAGGATGGACGTATTGAAGAAAAAACATATTTTGACAAAGTATATATTCATTTATTCAATATTATTAGCTTTTAAAAAAATCACATATAGAGACTAATCTCCACTCTCAAACTCTAGTTATTCATCCCACAAGTTAAAAGTAAATAAATAGTCAAAGTTCTCAAATTTGGGCTCTCGATGAATTTTGTTAGATCAATTAGCTACGATATGCTTAGAGAATATTTCGATTTAGGATAATAATGCAGCTTATTATTATTTAGTCACACAGGGTAAGTAATCATTTAACATGACATTTATTATCACAAACAGAAGACAAAAACGAGATTTAAAGTTTGATATATTTTCAAAGTTAAGTTTTGATAATTGACGATTAAAGTAGATATCAAATATTAAACTTTAAAAGTTGGATTTGATATAGTAAAATCCCGCCCTTTAGGTACATCTCTTCGCTGAATTATACATGATGCTTCGTGCATCCTTTATTACTCATTCTATACACATACACATTTTTTAAAATATTGAAGTGTATACAATGTTAAGGTCAAAGGATTTAACTGAAAAAGCCCGAGTTAAAGTGTCAAAATGAAAATAAGAAAAACTACACAAAATAGATTCAATTGTGAAATTATTTACTCAAATTAGAATCAAATCAAACTATTTACCCTTAATGGACCCATGACTCAAACTATTTACCCTCTTACCCCACTTTCTCCTTTCTTATTTTGCGCATGACATCAACATCATTACTATGAATTAATCTTCTGTGATACTCCATCGATATATGGACACTATATCATATCATATAGGACTGAGATTAATTCTCTGTGATACTACGTCGGTATATTGATACCCTATTGGTATCATATAGGATTGAGCTCTTTTTCAAGAAATAAAAATGAACAATTAAGAGAAAATTCTTAAAATCACAATCTTATTTATTAAATTTTAATTAGTAGAAAATATATTCTTTGTGATACTCTGTCGGTACATTGATACCATATTGGTATCATCTAGAACTGAGCTTACTCCTCTGTGATACTCCATCGGTACATTGATCCCTATCGGTATCATATAGGGTGGGCACTGACATCATTATGACGTGAGCGCGCAAATTTTAAAATAAATTTATGTTATTTTAAAATAAAAAAAATATAAAAATAATGAGACATTTAAGAGTAAACATTTTCTCTTTTCGGGATACAAGTGTTCTTATCCCACGAAAATAAAGCTCAAATTTTTAAGAGTTCTTTATATATTTGGACCAAATATTAATAATGTACCTCTTTTAGATTGATAAATTTAATGAGGAGGTTAATGTAATTTAGACAAAATTAAGCATTACATGTTTTGTTAAGACAGTGGAAAGAGTATAAATAGCATTCCTCTTGTCCTACTCATCATTGTTCAACAAACCTTTGACACACTCAGACCAAAGTTTCAGTGTGGTGTCCCCACCCTCACCCCACCGCTGCCGATCTTGGTGGGGAACAAATTAAAATCATCCAGAAAAAAAAAAAGACAGGTACAACTTTGTTAAAGATGTGTTTTTTTGCATGCAAAATTCTTTAATTTTATGCTAAAAGATTTGATTTTGTTACTCAATTCTTTGTTAAAGATGTGTTTTTTTTTTTAATAAAAAAAGGTTCTTGATTAAATCATGTACGAATCAAAGAAGTGAAAAGAAAAAGAGAAGTTGATTTTTTTTTTTGTCTCTAATGTGCTTAATTTTTTGTTTGAATTTTGCTTGTTTCCCTTAGTCCTGATAAAGAGGTGAATGATAGAGATTACAGAAATTTAAAGACTAACAAATCGTTCTAGTCAGCTCCTGTAGGTCTAGAATTCTTGATTGATATATTTTATTTTATTTTTGCTCTTTTGTTATATAATTTTGTGTTTTGTGTTTATAAATGGTGGATTGGTTCACTAATGTGTCGTTTGGTTGTGGTATTAAAGCAATTAACAATACCAGAAAAATGATACATTGATGCTTTGGCTGCATAAGGAGAAAAATGATCATTGTTGTATTAAATGAAACTTGTATCAAGTTATGAGCGAATCAATCTTATGTGTGATAGGATGTGGAACAACAATAGATGTACCAATGCGCGTGTGATAGATTGTGGAACAAGAATAGATGCATCCGAGCCAGGATTTTGATTTAGGGGGTTTAAAAATTGAAGAAGCAGACACATGAACTTTTCGAAGGAGGTTCGACATCTATTATATATACATAAAGAATTATTTTTACCATATATAAATAGTATAATTTTCCGCCAAAAGGGGTTCGGAACCCCCTGAACAATAGGTGGCTCCGCCCTTGGATGTATCAATGCGGAGGTTCAACCTTTTTATAGGAAATTTTGTGTTTTGTGTTTATAAATAGTGGATTGGTTAACTATGTGTTGTTTGATTGTGGCATAGGAGCAGTTAACACCAGCATAAAATGATACATTGTTTGTTTGTCCGCATAAGGAAAAAAAGGATCATTGTTGTATTTAATAAAACTAGTATTAAGTTATGCGCGAATCAATGATATATGTGTGATAGAATGTGAAACAAGAATAGATGTATCAATGCGCGCGAAGATTCAACCTTTAAAAGGCAAAATTGCCCTTCAGTATTAATTTTGTAAAAGTTTTTTTTTTTACCCCGCATTTTGGAGGATTTATAGTGTTTCCACACTTCCCCTCCAGTGTGACTCGAACCCAGGACCTACCGGTCATGTAAAAGTTTGGTTTTCAGTTTCAAGGTTTTGATATTTCGGTTAACTACCAGAAGAACTCATGAACTTATGTGGTATATGTTTCAGTTATTCATTTTTCTATCTTGTGTTTTATGTGCAGGTACATTTATGTCTCCATGGCCAAATTACTTTGCCTCATGTCCTTCCTTTCTCTCTTCCCCTAATACGATGCCAAAGATCAGGTCTTTATTACTTGAAAGAACTCTACTTTTGTTATTTTGTTCAATGACACAAGTTTATATATATAAGTCTTGAGAAACTGATTTTCATGAACGTTACCCAAAAAAAGTTGAAGTTGTTTTCTTTGAACATCATAGATCTTTTTATAACGTTTATAGAATGTCTTAGTGTAGTAACTTGGATAATTATCTTAAAGAAATATCTAGATATTCTAAAGTATTGCTATAAGATAAAGTTTACTAGAAGAATATTGAACCATCCATAAACAAGTATAAATAGGGACGGTCTTGTACATTTGCGATCAACCCAATTCAAGAGAGACTACTTTCATAACAAAGTTGTCTACCCAAAATTCTCCTTCTCCTTCCATAACTTACTCCGCCTTAGTTGAATCTTCTGATACTAATCAACAAAGATATCCATTCTACTTAAATTATACACTTTTAACACTAAAATTTCATAGTTATTAATTCCATTTACATTTTAGATAACAACTGCTCGTCACGTGATCAACTCGTGCCAAGACAAGGCTCGCTTTTAGTCAATATTTTTATTTGTTACCTCTTTAAACACTCTAATCTCGAGTCCTTGACTATTACTTTCTTGGAACATACTTGTCGCTATTGTCAGATTCATATCATGTTAAACTCATCAACTTTGTTCCTGTCGTATAATACCATATTACACCTTTAAAAGTTTCGGATGTGGCTCCTCTCTACAAGCTGATCCCTCCATTTTCCCTAGTTGGAGCTTGAAAATATTACACGCGCCTCATTAATAAATAAACAATCTACATTTATTTGGTTAAGCAAATAGTCAACTGTGGTTAATACTCCTAGTTCACTTTGATAACTGTCTCCTCTCCCCAGCCAAATAAATCCTTCCCATAAGGAAAGGGGAATTTTAGGAAACACCATCTTATTTTTTATATCTTTTTTTCCTTACTCTTTAATATCATTGTAATTTTTTTGCTGTTAGAGGTGGGAGGTATTTGTAATTGAATAACAATAAGCGAATTCTCTAGATGTTTCGAGAGCTTGATTCTTGTATAGGATTGAATCTAAGATGAATGCTTCCATGCAAATCTCTCAATCAGGACTCAGGAGAGAACGAAAAATATTCAGTTGCCTTCGGCTCTAAAAATTTCACTAACAGAGCTTCATTGTTAAATCTCAACCAAATTGTCTCTCACACCAATTATATTCTCTTTCAATTTATGTTCTGAATTAAAAATAAATCAATGATAAATTAAACAAGTTACATTAAAAATAAAAAGATATGGAAACAATTCACGAACTCTACGTAAGATGGAAGTAACTTCAATAACTAATTTCACCAAGAACTTGAAATATTCTCCTGATTACCTTCACAGGGGAGCTCTTTTTTTTTTGGCTGTGAAAATGGTGAAAGGATGAAATCTGACTAGGGTTAACATACTTGGATCAACCAATAAATTGAAGCCTAGAGCTCATTGATTTCGGATTTACTAATGACTAAATTGGCTTCGTTGGAACCACTATTGTAACTAGCATCTGATGATGCTGAATATACCAAATTCAAAATAGGATAACATGCTTGATAGGGCATCTTTTTTTTTTTGGTTAAATTTTGGTATTTTATTGATGAAGTAATGAGTATAAATACTACCTTACACCACCTCGGGCAAAACCCATTCCCTACATGGTCCAATCGACTAGGAAAGAAATAAACAAACAACTAAAAATAAAACACCTAACACTTTGAACCTCCCTGTCCCATCTATCCCTTTACTGGAGTTACTCTCAAATAGGGACATTTTAGTTTATCACTGTTAATGATCTTTCTTCCTGCTACTTCCAAACTACTGAAATCTTTGTAGTTGCACTGTCCTTTATCGATTGCAATATTTGCCAATTAGTCTGCTAGTTGATTTCCTTCCCTGAGAATTTGCTGGAATGTATGTTGTTTGTCCTGTAAGGATGTTTTGATTTCTGTCACCATCTCTGTGATTATCCAAGGACATGACCATTTTTCTTCTAGAATCTTGTATAATAGCATAAAGTCTGTTTGAATGATTATATTATTGTGTTGTTCCTGCCTGCGATGTTTACATGCTTCTAGAATCTCCTTCACCTTTGATACAGTGTTAGTGGTGTTTTCAATAGTAGCTCCCTCTTGCATACATTAAATTCCCTCTTTCATTCCTCAAACAAAAGGCATAGGAGCTTAGACCTGGATTTCCCTTCGAAGCCCCATATGTATTGTATTTTAACCAGCCTACAGATGGGAATTCCCATAGGGCATCGAGTTCTAGTATCATAACTGTTTACTCATAAGAAGGTCCGCGAATTTGATCAACTATTCAGGTGGCTAATACTATAGTTTAACTGCAGACATAGTCTTGGTTTACCTTCCGTGCCTGTTTTCTCCTCTTTGTAAAAAGAATATCAAAAGGATATATGGTACATTGATGAAACGCATAAGATCAGTACATGCAATTTATAGCAACTATTAAGCCGCCTTCCTGATATACTAAAACTCTTCCCCATTGTAAAGGGAATTCAATAATTTGTATATATACAAAACAATCCTTTTTCCTTATCTACACACTATAATTTTCAACGAAAACGAATCAATTATAGAATGTCAGTTTGGTGTGTTAGTTTCCCAACCATCATGTACAAACTGAAAATAGCTTATTTTTAAGCAGTCAATAGCATACCAAGTCCATACCAAAGAACTGAAACCGAACTAAACCGAACAGGATAAAACGAAATCTAAAAACTACAGTTTCGTGTATACATTCGAAAACCGAAGTACCGAACACCTACTCCTAGTAAAACAGTCCATTGATTATTAATCACCATATAATCAATCCATGCAATATTTTTATCCTTGCATAACTAGTAAGTGAACCAAACGAACCACAGGTATGATATTCATGATTCAAGGACCCAAGGGCATGACCTAGTTGTCAATGAGATGAGTTGAAAACCAATCTCAGGTTCAAATACTAGAAGAGACAAACATTAGGTGATTTCTTTCCATTTGTCATGTCTTTGATGGACAGAGTTATCTAGTACCGCTCGCTAGTGCATAGGTGTCTCGTGGGATAGGTCGAGTTGCACGCAGGCTGGCCCGGACACCATAGTTATCAAAAAGAAAAACATTATTCGTGATTGAATTGATCTATTTACTTTTGCAATGACGACACTCTTCTTTTGCTTCTCTTTCTTGGTTGTTTTTATTTACTGATATGTGACTATTCAGTTGTAATTTACCAAGAAATAGTGATTAAAGCTGGTTTTTTGCATTTATTTGTTGGTCCTCTGTTTTTATTGTCCGCATTAGGTAAGTGTGCAATTTGAGTTTGACATGCTCATTGGGCTCTTCTCTTTTTTATCTATTGATTTTTTCATTCATTGAGTTTTCGGTAAGAATTTATATAGTCGGAACCCAACTTGTTTTGGAATTGAGGAGTAATAGTTGTCGTATCCCGGAAAGTTAAGTAGGAAATTTGCTTTGGATTTTGTCCGGGGAGTAGTCGTATTTAATATTGTTGTTTATCTTCAATCACTTGCTTTGTAAAGTTTATCCTCTTATTTCTTTTTCTGCCTTTTTTCTTTTCTTTCATTGTATTGTCCAATGATGAATTAACTCCAATATACAGTTCATGCTAGTTATGATTTGCTAGTATTTGGGATATTGACTTGAATTTACGATGTTATTCCGACTAGCATTGACTTGAAGGAAACTAAGTTGTTGGTGATAATTCCGACTAGCATTGACTTGAAGGAAACTAAGTTGTTGGTGATAATATGTTTTTTTTTTACTTAGCGATTAACGACTTTTTGACTTTTCTTGGTTCAAGCAGTGATAAAGGCAAGTATTCATCAATACGAATGTAATATATCCGACGACTGTTGGCTGCATGTTTTAGAATAACCTCTTCCTATATCCAGAAGAGACATTTCTTCTACTTGAGATATCTCAAACAATCGAGAAGAAAAACTGTCATAGTAACATATACAGATGGCGCGAAAGAAAAATAAATACGCGAGGAGAGAGCGAAATGATTCAACTGTCAATGCAGCTAATGATGCTGGAAACCTGAATAATCGAAGAATTCAGAAGAAGGATGCTAATGTAAGCAATTGTGACTTGAAAAACTTCGATTTATCACAGGCTGATGACGATGCTACCTTGAATAAAAAACTTCCTAGCGCTGTTAATGTTAATTTATCAGCAGATACAAATCAGGAACAGCGCGTTTCAAAGGACCTGAGTAGAAATAAGAGTGTGTTTGTGCAAGGATCTCCTATCAGTGGAGCTTCTTTGAATGCTGGTGCTTCAAAGTTGTTGATTCCTGAAGATAAAGCCCGAACAATTTGTGGTCGTCAAAATGACATTTGTTGGGCAGTGAATGAGGCACATGGGGCGAACCTAGCCGCTGAAGCCATTGAGATGGGGAAGGGCTATCCTGTTGCTGAATTTGAGAAATTTGTTCGTTCTGCCTCTCCAGTTATATGTCCATCTGTTCAAGGTGGTCAAGGTGCACCTCTATGCAAGTACGAGATACCAAATATCTCTTTATGGAATTTGTGGCAGTGGTTTGAGAAACATGGAAACTATGGTTTACAAGTAAAAGTAGAGGAACATACAACTTCTCGTCTAAAGTTCAGTGCATATTTTAATCCCTCTTTGTCAGCCGTTCAGCTCTTCAAGGATAATGGAACTCAGGGTTCACCTACAGGAAACTTTCACAAAAGATTTTCTCTACTTGTACCTAAACCTCGAGTCGAGAACTCAAGCTCTTTACGAAAAAAGAATGTTGTCTCTGACTCCAGGTCATCGTCAGATTGCAGCGATGCAGATCCACCAGTTGAATCTAAGTTGTCTGATGAGCTTCTGTTTGAATATTTCGAACATGAACAGCCTCAAAGTCGTAAACCGTTCTTTGAAAAGTGTGTGGTACATCATAAGTTTTTTTTAAAATCCATTTTAGTGATGTTGTTTTTGTTAGCAATACTATTTTTTTATTAATCATAAGTTATTTCTTGGGCTTGCTCCAACTACTCTATTCTAGGATTCAGGAACTTGTTGCTGCTGATGGGCCTTCAAGTCATGGAGATCCATCAATCCTACAGTCCGCACGCTTGCCTGACCTGCACCCTCATTCGTGGTTAGTATGGGCATATAACTGACAAATGTTTGGAGATCCAACACTTTATGTGACGCACTTTTTTGTTTTAGTCAGATTTAAAAAGAATGACATATTTTCTTATTTGACAAATGTTTTATGACACTATCTAACATTTACCCATGTTGGATCCTACTTATTCAGCAAAAAGTACAAGAAGGTATACTCTTCTATTTAAAAATTCATTTATCTTAAGGGTAGTTTTGGAATTAACATTGAAAAGTCTTCTCATATTTCTTAAGTTTCGTGCTCAGTCCAACTACATCACATAAATTGAGATATTTTAACTCGTTCACTTCCCTTATTCCATAAGTAGAGACATTCTTGATTCGAATGGAAAGGCTTCTATATGATGATTATATTTAGTTTTTGAATATGTGTCGCCCAACCCAGGCTTCTGTCTTTTGTATGCGAAAGTATAATCGTCTTCAAGTTCTAGAGCAAACTTGAAATAGTACTTTGTGTATTTGCAGGTTTTGTGTTGCATGGTACCCCATTTATAGGATACCAAGCGGTAACTTTCGTGCTTCTTTCTTGACTTATCATTCACTTGGCCATTATGTTCACAGAGGCCAGACACTTGGCTCCCCTGCCTGCGTAGTTTCCCCAATTGTTGGCCTCCAAAGCTACAATGCTCAGGTATTGATAACTGCGCGATTACACCATTGAATGTGTTTAAGTTCACGACTAGTACTATTTGCTCTCTACTTCAAAGCTAATCTTGTGTTTTTTTTCATTTCTATGAATGGCGAAACTAGGATGAATGCTGGTTTCAGCCAAGGTACCTGAAAGAAGTGACCTCGGATTCAGTTCTACGAGATCGACTAATGACACTGGAGCAGACTGCATCTTTTATGTCACGAGCTGTGAGAACGAATGGTACAGAAACACTCGTGAACAAGCACCCCGATTATGAGTTTTTCGTGTGTAGGTGGCGTTAAGTACCTTGATCTATCATGTTGATCAATTAACCATATGTAGTTCTCATCAAAGATTTTTCTTTGGCTTCAACTATAATCTGAGATTAACTCAAAGGACTTATAGTCATTTCGACATTTCTTAATTCTCTGGTTTGGAGATTCTTGTATTGCATTGAAATTAAACACCCTTTTCTGGATTAAAAATAGTGTCTGCTGGTTTTTGCTTTAATTTGGTGCTACTTTAGTCCTGAGATTACTGATAATTTTATCTACTTCTCTGCCTTTGGCAATCACATCATAATCACTTTGCGGGGCGGAGCTAGAGTGTGGTATACGCGTTCAGTCAACCCAATAGCTTAGGTTCAAGCCCTGTATTTGTCTTAAAATATCTTTATGTACAAATTTTCAATTTAGAATCTAGTAGGTCAATAAAACTAGAACTTCGAACCCATAAACTTCAAATCCCGACTTCTCTTATATTAACGGATGATTGTAAGTAGGAACTTTGATTCTTTGAAATACTCTAAATAGGGCAACGCCAACAGATTCGGCGGAACAGGAAGGCTTGGCAGGTGCAGGATTCTTAAAAAAAGCTTGGGCGCCAACAGATTCGGCGGAACAGGAAGGCTTTGATTTGGACCTTGGTGAAATAATAAATGAAGGAACAGGAAGCCTTGGCAGGTGCGGGATTCTTCGAAAAAGCGCGGGCTCAGGAAGGCTTGGCAGGTGCGGGATTCTTGAAAAAAGCGCGGGCCCAATGGGAGATTTGGACCTTGGTGAAATAATGAATGAAGGGAAGTGGTGGCCTTATAAAGCTCGTTAAATCTTGTTTTTCTCTCCTCTTCACTTGTTAAGTGGAAAATAGTCGTCGATATTTATAAGCAATTTCAAAAAATATTATATTATTTTAATCAGATTAATAATCATCATTAATTTGTTGTCATTAGGGTGTCAAATGAGCAGATTGAAATAAATCTGAGCAGGTTAAAATGGTCGAGTTAGTAAATGAGTTGGGGTAAAATTGGCCCAACAACTATTTGAGTTGAAATGGGCTAACATGGTTAGTCCTGTCTAACTTGACTCAAAATTTTTTTTTGTTAGTTTTGAACACTAATTGAAAAGAAAGAAAATTTTGATGAGTTTTGAACGCTAATTGATGTATAAATTATGTATGAAGTTTATATTGGTGTGTGGTAATTTAATACAAATATAATAATATTGTTTAGCATTTATATACAAATTTAATACAGCTACACGTTCAAATAATTCCAAATTTTACATTTGAACTTCTCTGTTTCAGTTTTCTTGAGGTATCACCCGCTCAAAGTCAAAACAAAGTTTGTTTGCGGCAAATCAAATTTTAGAACTTGAGCTTTAAGCTCCTTCAATGGCTGGCAAAAATATTAATGGAGAAACCTCCATGTCTGACAAAATATTTTGGTTTACCATGATATATATTTAAAGGATTAATTTATACTGTATAGACTTTATTTAGAGGACTCTACACTATCAATATAATTTAACTGTTAGTTGTAGGTTAATTTAATTTGATGGTGTCAAAAATTCAAGGGGTCCGAGCACCATCTATTAGTGTTGATATTGAGCCTGCAACAATTTGATTCGGGACGACAGTGAGCACATTGCGTTTTGGATTTTACTTATCTCTTTTTGTATATAGTGACTAGTCTTTTGCTTTTTGAGACAAGTCTTTATTTCTATAGTTCACTTTTGGGACTTGTATCTATTTTGTAGCAGCTCTGTGACTTCCAGGTACTAGGAGAGATCTTTTATTTGTATATATATTTTGGCTTATTTCCACTTATTCTCCTGTAATTTCTTAAAATTGATTATTCTGATTTAGTTTCTACCCTTAATCTAATTCTGGGATACGATTCGACTTACCTACTGATGAGTTATAGTAAGTGTCATCATGACTCGGAAAATTTCATCGTGACAAGTCCACAAAACATACATTCATTGTTATGACCCGTATTTTTCACATTAGGACAATTTGGGGATAATGGTAATAAGTCAAGGGCAAGGCTATGGTTGACCTTGTTGGATACAAAATTCTTATGACTAAATTGAAATGTGGAAATATTGGAAATTTATTAAGGGTAAAAATTGAAATTTCTCATGTGGAAATACCATAAAAGGTTAGGGGTAAAATTGGAATTTCACATGTGGAAATACCATAAAAGGTTAGGGATAAAATTGGAATTTCACATGTGGAAATACTATAAAAGGTTAAGGGCAAAGGTGGAATTTCAACTTGGAAATATTAGGAAAGGTGAGGGGCAAAATGGAAATTTCACATGGGAGCCTTAGTCATAAAATCCTAGAATTCTCTACACAATTTGAGAAAGAAGAAGAGCAAAGGAAAGAAGAGAAATCAAGAGAGAAAATCGGACAAGAAGACCAAAAAATTACCCCTTCAAATTTCATCCCAAAAATTATAATTTTCTAGTATTCCTACTAAGTCAAGGGTGCTCTACAACATGGTGTAGTTTTTTTGGAAGATAGGAGGCTTGTTTGGTTGATTTGAAGCTTTGGTAAAGTGAAGAAGTTGGAAGGAAAAGGTAAGAATTAATCCAATTTCTTTGTGTTATGAAGTTTGTTTATGTTGTAGTAAGTAGAGATGTGTAGAATCCATGGAAATATGGAAGTTATATGGTTGGATTTGGACATATGAATAAGTTATGTGTATGTAAGATTGTTGGCAAGAAGACTTGAATTTTTGTGTAGTATTTTTGGTGTAGTATTTGAATAGTAGTATGATAAATATTTGATGTTGAAAATGGAAGTTGGATGAAATTAATTGAAGTTGGAAATATGGGTTAGGTGATGAAATGGAAAAAAAAATAAGTTTGTATAATTTGTTAGTTGTTGTTATGATTTTTGGGATATAAATGAAGTTTATATGGTGTAAGTTGGTATTAAAATGGGTTGTAGGAATTATGTAATTTTAGTATGATATTATAAGAATATGGAGGTAAGTTATTAAAAGTATGGATTCTTGTTGTTGATTATGAAGTTGAAAGAAGGAAATGAATTTGATTATGAAGTTGAAAGAAGGAAATGAATTTGATTATGAAGTTGAAAGAAGAAAATGAATTGTAATAGTTTTGTTGCATTTATGGAATTTTTGGGTGAAATATGGAATTGATGAATATTGAATAGTTTACTTGGAATATTTTTCACCTATGTTGGAATGAGTTGAAATTAATTATGAACATGAAATATTCATATTTATTTGGAAATGCAAAGTTTGGTTGAAAGTTGTTGCACTAATTGGAAAATTACATCAATTTATGTTATGGTGTGTTTAAGTTGATTATTGATGGAATTGGTGTTGATGTTGGCTTGGTTGTTGATATTGTGGCCGAGTTGTAATCTCGGGGTTGTCATATATATAGGGGAGATGCTGCCGAAATTTTTGTAGACAAGTATTGGAAAAATTGAGTTCTTAAAGTCTTATGAATAGTAATTGGTAAATGTGACCAATTGTAGATTTTGGAGGAAACGGAAATTGAACTTGGACAACCGTAAAAGGCCAAAAAGGTATGTAAAGTTTTACATTTTCTTCTCTTGGCATGTCCTAGATGTAATAGGAGTGAATACGAACCTCGGGGATCACTCTACTCTTCGAAATCGACGCTCGAAAATTTCCCTTTTCTATTCAATAGAATTGAATTAGGTAATTATGAATAGTTTTGGAAAAATTGTCTAAACTTCTAGATTTTGCACAAATAAATTCCGACTACCTTAAAACTCTTCTAAATAATGTTATAAGGTGTAACACACGTGATTTGTATGCGCCACCTCATTTGACCGAGGTGGGCCCCACTATTCCGAATTTTTCTTTGTTATTCCGTTTGAATTATGTTAGGGAAAATTTGAAAGAAACTTTTTGCTATGCTTCCTAATATTATATGAATAATTATTCCGTTAAATTTCCATAATATATTTAGAAGTATTTGTACTATTATTATTATTCAAGTTTCCTTTTATGATTTGTTATCGAAATTATGCCATCGAGTCTGTATAAATATTTTGTAATTTAAATTGCATTTAGTTTCTCACTACTCTATTCGTGCATACTGTAACCATTCTTTCACTGAGCCTGGGCCAGGATATGTTTTCGTGCGTATTTCTCTGCATTATTCGCCGTGTCCCGACGTGAGGGGGCAGGTATGACATGTACATGGGGTGGTAAATGTTATGCCACGGAGTTATGCTGTGCCATGTACATATATGTTTGTGATATGATATGATTTGATATGGCCATCTGATATGATATGATTTGTTACGGAGATATTCCCTACTCTGATGTTATGATGTGTTGTGGCGCCAATGACAGGAGGGCGACCACGTTTTGTTCACCGAGTCCCATAAAATGGGGCCGGATACGGCATATGTATTTGCATATATGATTTGGGATTATGAAAAGTATTTTGAAATTCTAAACATTTATTTTATTTTTTGCACATACTATTTAGACTATGATTTTATTTATTATAATTCATACTTTACATATTCGGTACATTTTTCGTACTGACCCCCTTTCTTCGGGGGGCTGCGTTACATGCCCGCAGGTACCGAAGTTCGATTTGCTGATCCACCTGTTTAGGATATTTGCTGCGTCGTTGACAGTGCTCCCTTGTTCGGAGCTTGTATTTTGGTACTGACTTTATCTCTGTATATTTGGATATGTTGGTCAGGGGTACGACGGGGCCTTGTCCCGTCATATGACTATGCTATTATCTGTAGAGGTCTGTAGACAGAGTTATGTTGTGGGTTTTGTATATATGGTTTGGATTTTTGTGTGTTTTGTGACAACCTTTCAACTCTCGTGCGTATATCTACTTTTATGATATATTTAGCAATTTCTACTAATCACTACATTGGTTTATTCAAAAAAAAATAGACTAATTTGGGATAAGGGTACGTTTGGGTGCTCAATTCGGGCACCAGTCGCGGCCTACGGGGTTGGGTCGTGACATTCATATTGCGAGTTAATGCACAAAACATAGATTCATATTTCACTCACAAGTACATTTCATTCATCTTTATTTTTTATTAATTTTTTATGTTAAGAAAAGTTTTGTAACAGAAATATCCAGCCCAACTCAATCGATCGATCGATCTGTTAGCCCAGCCCACTTAACTGAAAAATAAATAAAAAATCTATAGAATGAAGATTAAAAAGTGAACCTAGACATATCGATTATCGACTATAAATAGAAATCTAATAATTAATGAAGATTTGCCATGAATCTTTTATGATTTTTTTATAATTAATGAAGATTTGGTTAATCTTTTAAGATTTTATAATGGACACATATGTATGTATATAAATATAAATTCCCACTCTGATCTCTTCTAAAGATCAATCACTTGAGAAAGAAAGAAAATTATTTCTAATGGAAGGAAGTATGATTTTTGTTAAGATGGTGATGATGATTTTTGTGCTTATGGTTATTTTAGCTATGCTGGAAGGTGCTAGTGCATCTACTCCAACTTGTTGTCGGTGGAACCCTGATTGCTGCCAAGCCTCTCTTCAAGAAGGATTACCGAGGCAAATGAAATTTATTCCATCAAACACATAAATCTATCTTCTTCTTCTTGTTACAACAACTATACGAACATGGATCCTTTTGTTCAATAGAACAATAATGAAATAAATAAAGTGTTCATTACTTTTTTTGGTGTTTCTTGTCTTAGATTCATCGTAGTATATTCATTTTCTGAAAATTCTGAATGTGTCTATGATCGGGGGAAGGGGGTGGACCTACGTGGGTGTCAGAGGGTTCACCCAAACTCCCTCGACAAAAAATAACACAGTATCTATGGGGTAGGATTTTTATATTTTTGTACGTATACTAATTTTGAACCATCTAAATCAAAGAGGAGAGATTGCCTAGTGGTACTAGATTCCCAAACTTGAGCCGCAAATACTATCCCCAATTTGCAGGTTTGATTTTTACTGGGTGCACAAGCTACTTAATTGTTTAAAATTGAATTCTTTGCTGGTGTACAATTACTGCTTTAAAAAAAACCGTTAGAATAACTTGATACTTTTTCCCTTTGATGTTTATATTTGCACTCTAATTTACATATTTATATTTTTATTTTTCAAATTTCTAAGTGAAAATCTCAGATCCGCCGCCGTGTATGATATGCCTTGGCCTACGTATAAATAATTGACACAAATTTAGTCAACTAGTTTGTTCCTTATTTGATCGGTCCGGATAAATTGAAGGGCATATAAAGATCTTGCATATAACTATGAGAATTCACTTGGCAATTTTATTTTTCTTTTCTTAATTGAATCAAATACTTTTCTCAATTTATTTCATGAACCAGAATATCGTCATTATTTTGTTACCATCACCTTTTTAATATTTTTACTGATACATTTCATACATCTCTAATTTTGCTATCAAAATGATAAATTTTTCAAACACTTACTAAACAAATCAAGAAATATATATAAAATAAGAATTTAAAAGTAAATCTAGACATATATACTATAACTGAAAATATAATAATAAATGAAAAATTTGTCAAATCTTTTGAGATTTTCTTTATGGACACACATGCACATTTAAAATACCCACTTTGTGTTCTAAATCCATTCAGTTGAGAAGGGAAAAATATTTCTAGTGGAATGAAGCATGAATTTTGTCAAAAATGATTACTTTTATACACAAGAAAATATTTGAATTTATCTTTTTCTATTAGAAATAATTTAAAATTACACCTCATTATAGTTTGAGAGTACTAATAGTCATCAATTTAATTTGATGGTGTGAAAAATTCAATACTCAATGTACAAAACTTAAGACTCGTATTTCACCCACAAGTTTCTTTCATCTCTATTATTCATTTGTGATGTTGAGAAAAGTTACGTGACATGGTCATCCGGTCTAACTCGGTCAATCGATTGACCCACTTAACGAATAATAAGAAAGTACGAACGGCTTCGGACATTTGGTGGAAACCCTCAAAAAAAATATATATAGATCCTTTTGTTCAATAGAACAATTACGAAAATAAAAAAAAATTATTATTTGTTTGTCTTATATTAAAATAGATTCATAATAGTATTTTCTCCCATTTATTAACACACTCATATATAGAAACTAGTTTTAATAGATACATTTGGTTTAATTATATACAAATTATACCCTACTAAAATTTTTTAGTAATTTTCAATGTGATAAACCTGAAAATTTTGAAAGATTATAGCAAAAAAAATATTAGTTAAAATGCAAAAAGTGCTATCAATAACCGCTTACAGAGGTGTTATCTAATTTTAGAAAGAGAAATAAAACAAGAAAGGTATAAGATTCAAATTTTTAACCTCATTTAGAGAGGTGCACTCAATCTTACATTATATGATACTGAGTGTGGATTCACATATCTATGTTTAAATAATTTAAAAAAAATATAACACTACAATATATGATATCGAGAAAAGAGCATGGATTCACATGAACCCGATTACCCCGGCCCCTCTGCATACGCCCCTGACTACAATGATAGCAATGTCTGTTACTCTTGCTCCACGAGCTCTCATTGCCCCAAAACCTGTGGAATAAGATAGAAAACCATCTAGCTGAGTTAAAATTTGAAAAATTTGCTGCTTAACATTATAGTATAACTTTTATCATCATATTTGACGCCAAATAAAAACTGATAAATTTAAGCATTTAGGATTGTGATTACACTCATATGTTAGGATTCGTTTTGCAAATTAGTATACCAGTTACCTTGTTACCGTGCACGTTCACTTTTATTAAAAATCCTAAACCATGTAGGATTGTGATTAAATAATTCCAAAAATTGTTTATTCCACTTTGTTTAATTCTATACCATTTAGGATTGGGATTGTTTATTCCCAGAAACGGTTTACAAATCCATTTAGAGGTTGATCATTCCATATTATTTATCTATGTAAATTTTAGTACGTAAAGTAGCGTCAAAACCATGGCATTGTATATGCCTTGTTCTCACGCACAAAATATTCAGGCTTCCGTAACACAAAATACAACTCGACATTATCATCTTCAATCAACAATCAGACATCTGATCCAAGCTTCATTAGTTGGTCTTTTCCTCCTTAAGGGTTCGTCAAAATCAACACAGATGGCAGTTTTATGCCTAATTCAGGATTAGCAGAATTCGGAGGTGTTGCACGAGATGAAAAAGGAAGGTGGCTAGGCGAATTCTATGGGCGACTTAATATGAAAGCAACATCAAGCCTTACACCGGAATTGTGGGCTAGTGATTATTGAAACTGACTCAAATGACGTCTTGATGTTGCTTAGTCATGTGAGAGATGTCGCCAAAAATCACCCCAGATGATGATGTGATAGAAGAGTGCAAGATTCTGTCGTCTGAGATCAAGACTTCTCTAGTTCATACAGATCATGATGTGATAGAAGAGTGCAAAATTCTGTTGTCTGAGATCAAGACTTCTCTAGTTCATACTTTTAGACCACGTAACAACTGCGCAAATCACTTGGCAAAGTTTTGAAGAAAGCAAAATCAAAATTTCGTGATATTACATCATCCACCACCTTCTATGCATCAAGCGCTTTTTGCGGACATGGCTCACGTAGCTTATGTTAGATATCCGAAGCATGCAAGATAATGTGGAGTAGGAACAAAAATATATTAGTATTAATTAAATTGTAATATTTGTAAAAAAAAAAATGAAAATCATGGACATGTCTATGTCCTGCCTTGCCTTATGTTTAAGCAATTGATACAGGTTCAATCAAATAGTTTGTTTCTTATTTGATCAGTCTAAATAAGTTGAAGTGCTTGTAAAGGTCTTGCATATAAATATGAGAATTCACTTGCCAATTTTATTAATTTTCCTTTAATTGGATCAAATACCCTTCTCATTTTATTTCAACCAGATTTAACGCCATTGTTTTGTTACCATGACCTTTTAATATTTTTATCAGTGCATTTCATAGAACAATAATGAAATAAATAAAGCTTTTGCTGCTTGTTTCTCTTATACCAAAATAGATAAAACAATGAATAAACATTAGTGCAGGGTGATAAATGTTACTCCTTCGTCTTTAATCAGAGGTCTCAAGCTCGAGTTCTACATATGAAGTTGTGTTTGTTAGAGAATATTTTACGGGACTTTCTAGCGAGAATACAAATTTAATCATGCTCCAATACTGATACCGAAGCACGGGTTGAAAACCAAAAAACCCTAGATAAAGCATGTCCTGCTCTCTTCGAACAAGCAACACACACACACAACACACAACAGGCTTTTCTGTTTCAAAACATGTTTTTGATCAATTTTGTCAGAGTAAATTCTAATTAATCCCTTAATTTATTTGAAGTTTAGAAAATAACTAGTTCTTTACCTTTCAATGAATCCAATAGAAACTAGAAACAAAATGAGGCGCAATCATGTAGCCAGAAATAATTGATTTGTTTCTCCAATAAATAAATAACAACAGTATTAGATGAATAAAGAAAAAAAAGTTGTACTAGCTTATAGAGCGTTTAAGGCCTCCGACATCAATCTTCTTTGCAAAAAAACAAATTCATTCACATGATAGGCCCAAAGTTTCAATTCTACCTCAGTTGATACTGAAAAAATGTGAAATCTCTTCGTTTTTAACTAAATGTCTCGAATTTAAATATAGAAGACAGTGCGTTTTACCCTCTTAATGGGTCTATTTCACCCAATATTGAGTTGATCAAACCAGTGAATTTCAGATACCGACATTGCTGGAAATTGCCTATTTATGCAATGGATCTGTGTGGCAGATATGATAGAGCTGGGGGAGTTAAAATTGGAAACAAAGACATCAAGCTAGAATACTTGGAAGTGGCGTTTACAACGTCCAATTGGATAATCAGAATTTACAAACTCAACAATTAAATCGTACCTAGTGTAATCCCACAAATGAGACCTGGGGATGGTAGGGATATACACAGACCTTACCTAACCTTTATGGAGTACAGAACTGTTTCTGATGTACGCAGAATTTACAAAGTCAAACCACCAAAACACAGGTAGAAGCCAGAGTTTCACTTCTAAAATGCAGTGCCCCTATTGCTTCGACCTAAAGTTTACGGTTCCTTCTTGTAATTTCTGAGTAGCTCTCTGATGTATTTGCCACATTGGTTGGTTAGGAATACAGTACAAGATAAGGGTAATATCCTATTTGGAGGAATAAAACCAATTCATTTTTTGAAAACTCAAAAGCGCACTTCATCAGCCAAAATACATGATTTAAACGAAATTATTTTCTAATCACCTCCCCTGTTCTACCTCTCCTAATTCCTCCTATAGCCAAATAAGTACCTAATGAACCTCGACAGAAGACCCTTTCACCCCCCACCCCCCGCCCTTGGCTCCATCAAGAAGGCTAATATTGTATGATAACCAAAGTATCAACATGACTGAGGCACACCCTCTTTGGCATTCATCTTACATGATCTAAATATAGAATCACCTCAGCCAGAAGCTACTGTTTATTCACTTGATCAGCGTGCAACCTGCCTTATGACTGTGGACAACTGGATACAGTAAGAACAAACCTAATAAGGTTGCAGATATGGAAAATCACAACCCATATTACAAAAAGACTACCTCACGCAGGAAATTATTTTGATTAATTACTAGGTTTGATATAAGATGATTTCCTGTCAACTAAGAACCTGGCCAACGTTACTGGGCAGCAAGTGCCCAGGACAACATGTACAATATTAGATTTAAAACTAAGTATAGCTGGAAATTATGATCTAAAGATCTAAATTAACTTGATGTCAAAAGAAAGAACAAACAATATCTAAGGACACCACATTAAGGGAGAAATCAATATGGAGTAAATTTCTGAAATCGGCAAGCTAACAATAGCACCCTGGCTTCAATCGTGCGCACCAGGGCAACAACAACAACATACCCACAAGTGGGTCAGGGAGGGTAGTCTGTATGCAGACCTTACCACTAACCTTGGGAGGTAGAGAGTTGTTTCCGAAAGACTCTTGGCTCAAGAAAAAAAACATAACAGAACAGCCCGGAAAAAGAAAGCAATATCATCAGATACACCTCTTAATTGATTCCTTATTAGTGAAGGATAAAAGAAGCGGAATTGAGGTGACAAAAAAAATAAAGTATTATCACAGAGTAAAGATGCTGCAGCGTAAATACATGAATGCTGTCATATGCATCAAATGACAGTGCACGCCTCAAGTTTCTCTCAATGTACTCAAAAGCAAAAGACATAGAAAATCGCACAAGTCTGTTAAGGTTTTATGCACCAAGCACAATAAAAGATGCAAATACAACAGAAATAACTACAAACCTAAACAACAATAGTATCAACAGAGGAGTTAAAAAACTTCAATTAAGCAAAATATATGAAGTCAAAATCATGCCATCCAAGTTCAAGTATTTTACTGAATTTTTTATTCAAATGTATGTCAGTTTAAATTTCCAGCAGAGTTTCAATGATCGTTTTCTTACACTAAATTCAAATTTTGTATTCTAAATTACTAACATATTTGTCCCTAGGTTTCTTTAACAATTACTATATCAGCTTGACAGCTATATTTAGTGCCACCATCCAAGCAGAGCCCATGGGCAGTAAGGGTCATGGTCTTATCGCCTTGGTACTTGCATGAAACCACTGCTTAAGCGAGGCGAAGCACCGAACTAGCTTCAAGTGCTTGAATGACCCTAAATCGAGCCTTCACAACACTGACTTCTCCCACCTCCCACGTCTCTTTTTTCCTTTAGGTGGATTTGAATAGGAAGCTCACGGATGCGACCTTGTTTCCACTGAACAAAAGGAGATAGAGAAACAGTGATAAAAGCCAAACCGAGATAGCTATTGGATGGTTCCAGTTAAATATAAGCCATAAAAAATTATTTTGTTCTTCTAAATCTCAAAGGAAATAAAGTCACTACGGCTAGGAAAAGGAACTCGGAACCTTATATAAAGCAAATAATTTGAAACTCAAGCAATGCACAAACTATTCCTCAAAATTCCTTGTAATCTCAAACTCTCAAGTATACATGACTTTTATAATTAAACAACTACAAATATAGCAGATTTGGAAAATTTTCAGAACTATGGTACATACTTTAATCAAGATCCTCCTGTCTTGCTTGTCCTTGTCCTCCAGGACGTGAATTCGATTCCCCGTGACTATTATTGCTACTACTATTGTTACCATCATTATTCACTCCATCGTCGCTTCCCCCACCTCCACTGTTGCTTGTCTCAGCATGCGATTCCAACCCCCTTAACAGCCCTGGTAATGAAATCCTAACCCTTCTCTCCACTGTTCTAGGATTCCCCTGATTTCCTCCACCTTCTGAACGCAGAGAAAACAAACCAGCATTGTTTTCATTGTTATTAGTATTAGTATTCCTACTTGTATTTGTCGACTGCCGTGATGTTCTCCTATTCTCATAATCAGAATCATCAGTTGGCAACTCATACCGACATACAGGGCACGAATTATGCATTTCTAACCAAGGTAATATACAATTCTTATGGTACATATGCTTGCAAGGCATTTGCTTCACCAATTCGTCCAGCTCAAAACTATCTTTACAAACAGCACATTGTGATAAATCCGAAGTCAACAACTCATCACTCACCTTAACATCAGGAAGGCCCGAAACAGCCCATTTTGCAGCCGGTGGTGTACCATGCCTGTTCAAGTCACTCTCTGCAAGTTGTTGGATCAGCTGCTCAAGATCCGGCCCGACAAAATAGTCACCAAAGTTCTCTGGTAACCCATAATCACTTCCACCACCGCCGATAAGATTGTTTTCAAGCAGTAATCGAATAGTTGCACCACCATCCCTGAAATAGCTATTGATGAACGCAACAGGGTCTAATTCAATAGGTGATTGGCCGGAAAACGCGCCACCACCGAAGAATGCAGCAAGTTCATCACCGCCGCTGCCGCCGGAATCGGTGGATAAGGCAACCGGAATTCCATCTCCGAAGGGATTGTTGCCGGTGATAGGATCTGGAGGCGGGACGGTTTGGGATTCTTCTAAAAATGTACTATTACAATTAGGGCATGAGAGTTCGGAATTTGGTAATGGTGTTAAGGTGACAGTGCGTTGACATCCGTAACAGTAGTAATTCTGAGGTGAATTTCCGGCCATTTCTCCGCCGCCAAAGTTTCCGGCCGACGACATTTTATGTATATTGAGAATTAAGAATGCTATGTGTAGTTTTTATAGAGAGGAGTATGAGAGGGACAAAGAAAGAATTTACAAGACACATTTTTTTAATGTCAGAATTTCAACTTGAAATTTTATTTACACATGTAATTAAGATTTTTTAAGCTATATATGAATATTAGGAGTGACCATTTGGTATTTGGTTTGAGATTTTTAAATTTTAGGTTGGATAATCGGTAATTGGTAGTTAAAAATAGATATCAAATATTAAATTTTTAAATTTTTATTTGATAATTTGATAATTGATAAATCAGACTTCAATACAGTATTCGGTAATATCTTGTTGATTTTGGAGCCAACTGTATTATAAAAGGTAATATCGTTGCTTTTATTATTTGTGTTTTTTATGCAAAAGCACGATATAATAGAAGATCATCAAGTAAGAATACATCAAAAAAATCAAATTGTACAACTAAAAGACATTTGTGCTAAGAAATTAGAAATCAATATACAGCCCAAACACAAATGGACAACCAAGGCAAATTGTTAGTGAAGCATATGTTTCTAATCTTTTCAGATTCTAATATTTTGTAACCAAATATAATGTTATGTAGCAGAACTGTGAAATACTGCTCATTACAACATTGTCAACATTTTATCATTTTGTACAATTTATCAGAAGACAGCACCATCAAAAGAGAAAAATCAAATGATAATTTCTTTTGTTCACGCCTTTTTTTTTACTTATATTGATGGCTTGTTGATATATATCACTTTTATTAAGTAAATAATTTGAAATTGGAGAAAAAACGAATACCAAATGTACTAATGTTGCATATCAAACCCCAATCTGAATATCGTAATTCTTAAGATATCGCATTGATAAACCACATATCGATATGTTTCTTTTATAAATAAATATTCGTGATTATGACTTTTAAAATACACATAATTTTATTAAAATTCACTAATCAACAATATAATTAACTGCTTATTATTTAATATAATTATTTCAGATGGTACAAATAATTTCTTCCCGCTAAACATGAGCTTGTTTTTATAAAATTTAAAATGATGAGTCTGTTTTAACAAATATAAGCCTGTGTGACATATTTTACATCTTTTTAAAAAATTGAAATTACAATTTTGAAATCTCAAATAATGTTTTCTAGAGAATTCAAATTTTAAAATCATGATCCCTAATCACATATTAAATTATTGATTTGAAATTATAATCCCAAATAGCATATCTAGCCATCTACCTAGCTAGTATCTCTTTCTTCTTAAAATTCGTGTCAATTCAAAATTAATATCTTCTAAATAGATGGTCCCTTGACAAGCCAGGAGAGTAAATAGCAATTTGGTGCATAACTACTATACAGGACTGTATTTTTAATAATTACCAAATGTAGCAACTCTATTAAAAAAATGACATGCGATACAATGTATTGGTAATTTGTTAAGCGTGTATCTATAATACATGCTTTGCGATTAAGGAGAAAATCACGCTAAGAATCTTTTAAAATAACAAAATTCAGTAAAATAAGGGAGAAAATCTCACATCCTCATTAATTAAATGCATCTGTATCTTCAGTACAAAGATAGAACACGTGATTTTATTTCTCTTTTCTTCTTCAATTTTTCAAACTCTAATGGCAACAGAAAGGTTCAAATCAGTCGAAATTTACATTTGAAAATATTGTATTTAAATAAAGAATGAAATATTATGGAGTGTATCACTGTATCTGAAGTATGGTGTGTATATTTCTAGCTTTCTGTTATGTCCAAGTTAACATAACATACCTTATTAATGAATCTAACTTTAAAATTGTGTGTATCATTGTTTCTAGGTTTTTGATTGTCCAATGTAATCACTAAATAAAGAATGAAATATTATATCACTGTATCACTATATTTAGAATGAAATACAGTTGGTTGTCTGTAATGTATAATTATATTTGTATCTAAAAAATATGGGGTATATCCCTATATATTAAGTATAGGGTACTAGAATCCACCATTGATTATCTATGAAAGCTTCACTATCATATGTGCAATTAATGGCCAAGTTTTACATACTTGTCTTCCTTTGAAGCTTATGACTAATCTATCCTTTCCTTTCTAATGAATATCCTTCTAACCACATTATTTTTCGATAAAAACTTACTCATATCCGATATTTACACAACAATAAATTCATGTTATATGTTTGCATTTTAAGTTCTCATCACTTAACCAAGATTAATTAGTAGAACAGAAAGTATCTAAACTTTTTTTTTTTTGACATTCCACACCCTGTGGCATTTGGGGTTTAGGGCTTTAGGCATGACCCCAACCGGTAGATATATCAAATAAAAGTAGTACAATGAGGACTTAAAATGGAAGTTAATAGTTAGTACAATATACACAAGTATAGGAATCAATGTCATTGCGTTCTTTGGTATTTACTCCAACTGATGCCAACTTATTTCAGTGGTATTAAGCTGTTCCCATCAGAAAATATATTTTTGGTTTGGTTTTAAGGAATTTGATTCAATTTCATTTGTTGAATTCAACAAAAGTTAACAATTAACGTTATATACATGATACATTCATTTCCTTTTCTTTTTTTTCTGGAATAGAATATTACATATGCACTTGCAGAGCTTGAACCTTCCCATAGCAGCAAGAGAACTTTCAAAAAAATGGGGCCAACTACCCTCCCAGCCCTAATATGTTATATGAAATTAACACATTCAAGAACCATACCAACCATGAGACTTAAGAGGCTACAAAAGCTAAATCAGCCAACTTTCGTTTCCAATCATTAAAGCAAAATCATCCTACTTCAGCTTTGTTAGTACTGTTCGGACTTTCCTCATTCGTGTCAGCAATCAAGCTTGTGTCTGTTTTCCTTGAAACTGTTCTACGTGCACGTTTCCTGGAATTCCTGTGTGAAGAAACAACAGAAGATTGGTAGACCTGTTGTGGCATGTCAGAAGCAGACTTCTGTACTGTAGGGTGATCTCTGTCCCGCCTTGATTTCTTTCTAGACCTCTTGGAACAAGTAGGATCTTGGGGTTTGCCAGCAGAACCACTGGAATGTCTAGACTTAGACTTAGACTTGACTTGGGGAGAAACTGGCCTAGGTGGATTTGAATTCAAACACAGAGAACTGGGCTGGTCATCCGTTGCTTTATCAAACCTAGTAGCATGGCCTTCAGTAATGCTATAGGAATTTCCTTTCGAATTACCATGTGTATTAGGTACATGTTCATCATAAGAGTCGTCCAATGCAACTTTATCCATCTCCTGGCCAAAACAAAGTTATTGAGCAAAATAAAAGTAAGCAGAAAGTTGGCACGGGTCACGTTAAGACTGCAAATTCTGAAGCTTATGCTTCTTTTCTCGTCTTTTTTGATGAGAAGATAGAGAATGAAGCTTATTATGCTTGTAACTTAGTGTTGATGCAGTAGTTTCTGGGTGCACAATGTTTCCTAAAGTGATAACAACATGCATAACGTTATAACTTGGGCACAGATGAAAAACAAAATTATCAAGCTTGAGGAGTAATAAGAAAGATTGGCACTTTACCACCTAATAATAGGAACACCAGGAAGTTCCTGACATTCTTTAGTTAAAAAGAAAAAACATGATAGAAAGAATAAATAATTTGGGAAGCAACAACTGGACTGCCTTAATGGAAATCCTCAGAAAAGTTTAGCAGAGTTATTTTCAAGAGATACCTCATTTTCATCATTGGTTATCTCCTCAGATTCAAATATCTCCTCTCCTTCTGAGTCCTCCATCTCCTCACACTCAAACTCTACACTTTCTCCTATTTCTTCCTCTGAGTCACTAAGCTCTTCCTGCTCCATCACAATTTCTACAAGAGACTGGTTTTCCAAATCATCACCGCCATTTCCAGTTTCTTCATCGCTGGACAAAATCCTTGCAGTGGCACCTGAATCACTATGCTGGGTGGTTCTATTTGGAGTTCCACTGTTTAGAGAATTTTGATCTCCAGAAGCACTATTAGGTGATCTTTCCATAAAATGGTCAGCCACCCCTTTGCTCCCAATGGCTTTCTGTTTACTGGACGTGAAACTCAAGTGCATCTCCAAGTCAACCTCATTGCTTTTTGCCAAAGGGCTAGAAGGTATAGAACATGCAACATTTGAACTACAATCGACAGAATTCTGAACTTGAGTGCACCATCCTCTTGTTGTTTCTGAGGTACAAGAGGGTCGTGCAACTGCAGATGCAACTTCCAAGTCACAATTTGCATCATCAGTTCTTTGCAGGAGTGGATGAAAGTCAAAACCAGATGATATTGAAGTTTTATCCCTGGGATTAGAAGATTTGTCAAGAAAGTTAACAGTATGGGCTGATTGGCGTGGATGATGAAAGAGGCTAAGATTAGGTTGACAACCTGAAAAGAAATTGAACGAACTGGATGTACTAAAACTAGAGTTAGACTGATAATATGGCAAAGGGCCATCTTCAGTGGTCCGGAAGAGTAAAGGATGCATCTTTAGACCTGACTCATCTTTTTCTTCTGCAACATTCTTATTATCCTTTGACACACCAGTTTCCTGTAGATTCTGAGTACTTATATTGTTCCTCCCAGCACTACTGTTAAATGGTCTATCTTTCACAAAATAATTAGTATATGGCTTTGCAACATTTGCATTTTTTGGGACTGCATTGTCTCTCACACCATCACCGGTTGAAGCATCCCCACCAAAAGCCCTCGGATATGTTCCAACATGATAGCTTTTGAAAGCCGACTGAGACATTACTCGAACAGATGGTGGAAGATTAACAGGAGGCAGACCTGGGGCTAATTTAACTAACTGCCCATTGTTAAATTTATGGGCTCCGTTTCGCAGCGAAAAGGACTCAGTTTCTGACGACCTTCAAGTCAGATGATAAGCATAGTGAGTCAGCATGATGGAGAATGCAGAATGTATGCAACCTCAAAAACACACACATAAACAAAGGAGCGAAAAAAAAAGAGTACAAAGATGCAATGAATACCTTAGAGAAACAGGGAACTCGTTAGAGATGTGGGATTGCCAATTTCTAGAACCACTGTTATTCATCTTTTCAGCAATTTGAGAACTCTCCACACCCAATAGCTGGAGTGGAGGAATTTTCTCTGCCAGGTTTGACATAGAATGATTCACTTGGATGCTGGATACAGCAGGCCTCCAATCTGCCAAAAAAGCCTCGTGAACATACGCTTCCTCATTTCTGTCTGTACAATTATCTGCACCACAATTTTCTTCAATAGCGCTGTCAGCAACATCATCCTGAAATTTTTTCATGAGCAATTTATATATAACTGCATCCAGGGGGTGCATTGGAAATTACAGAGCATTGAAGTTATAGAACATTCTCGAAAGTGTAGGAACCAACAAAATCCACTCATCAATCATTCAATTAACTCAATTTCAAGAACAAAACAATCACTCAATTATCTCTGCGGTCTTAGTGATTTTGGCATCAATTGATGGACCCTAAACATGCTCGGAAACATGCATCAAAACTCATCAGCCACATCACAATATAAAAACAACAGATTTACATTTTAGTCTCCTCTTAACTCTTTTTCACATACACCGGGAGAAAGGGTTACGATCATCTACGTAAAATCTTCCAACTACTCACAAATCTTGCTCCCCCTTAAAATGAGTGCATGTACATCACACCTCCAGAAAAACTTGTTTCCGAGAGCTCTCCCTACTTCCATTCCTCTTTTTTACTGAAGCATTTCTGCCTGGCCACAGGTTTCATCATTCTTTATTTTAGCTCGGTACAGAGGAAAGAGGGAGCAACCCTTAGAATGGAGATGCCAATCTTATACAGAAAATACCGATGACTTAAGCCTCTTTCTTCTTCTTATAGGGCGTTTAAAGAGTGTGACTCTTTAGTTTAATTAAGTTCCAACACAGGTAACGCTTGTTGCATATGGTAAAGCCTCTTTTGCTCAACTTGTCCTGAGCTAGACATGCCTCATGAACTACCATCCAGCCATAGCACGAACATTGGGAAAACCTCTAGTTGCACAATAATTTACCAAAAACAAGAAAAAATATTCTACTACATGATGGACAACTCTTCGGCACCAACATATAAACATTTATATCTGTAGTCATGCAAGGTACAAGCATTCTCAGCTTAGCTAAAACATTTTGCAAGTACAAAAGATCACTAACAGGCCTTAAATATAATTCTCATAGGTCCAGTTAGACAGGGCAGATTGCTTAAGCATGTTTATAAATCAATCAATAATCAGTTACACGTCAAACACAAACTTGCTGGGCTCAGCTATATGAATCCTCTACATTTATTCCAATATATTTCAACCCATCTCATTCCAAAATTGGAAAATAATTTGTCTTTTAAGCTAAATTAAGGGTTCTTTAAAGCTAGCTATCTGAATATCACAGTGATATTTAGAATTAAAAAGAAGGAAACTGACGTTTAGTATCTCTTCGAAAGAGTTCTGTTGATTCTAATCGATGACTAACTTCTTTAAAAACTGCGTTAGCAACCGTTGATTTTAGAAGAACTAAGGCTTGTCTATTTAAATGCCTAGTCTTGTCCATTCCAGGGTACAATTCCTCTTCTGATCTATTCCATTCCAAAATACTATTCTTTGTAAGACATGAAAAACAACCAGCCACGTTACTGAGTTGCTGCCAATTCTTCTTTGTTCCTAGTCAGTTCTTCAACTAACTTCTTCCTATACAATCATCCCTACATTGACATGCTAGTTTCCAACCAACCTAAGAATACTCCTTCTCCTGGCAAAATCGGATCTAGCGTAATTGTAAAACTAACAACTGAGCTTTAATCACAAGAAGTTGATATCACCAAAATAAATCCTTTGCTTCCATTGTGTTTGTTCTTAGCTAATTCACATTGATCACAAGAAATCATATGTCTTTTGGGACTTCCCTCCATGTGTTACATGCCTACCTCGTCCATTCTTAGGATATTAATCACCAAGTTGTACTTTGAAGTCTATATAGGACATGATCAAACCATCTTATGCGATCTTCTTTCATTTTACTATTCACTATGTCTGTCACTTTGCACACTGGGCCTGATGTTACTGAAAATTCACGGATAATGACTGCATGATGATTAGAAGATTAATTATCGTGTAATATTAAAAAGATGAATCTACTTCTTTTAAATGTCACAAAGCAAAACGACTTTTATATAGAAGCAGTGAGTCCCTCCCATTTACTATTGTTACCCCAGACCTCTAGATCATCCATTAGGTTTAGACTATCTATTTATTATATATCCATTTTTCCATCTCTATCGCAATACCTTCAACTTTAGCCTTGAATTGAGAACAATGTTTTGAAACCCAACCAATCAGCAGTAATGAAACATAATTCGTTGGGCCATAGGTATGTGGAGCCCGCTGTTAGGGGAACCGTAATTAAATCATAATAAACAGAAGACTTTGATAGCTCTCTTAATATTTCTGAGAATCAAATTTTATTTTCTTCCTCCTGCAATCACCAGCAGACCATAGTTATTATTTTTCTTTCTCCTCCTGTCAGCCACTGTCCACACTATTGTATCCCCAGATCCTTGTTGCTTGGCCCACACCCCAAAGACATCATGTTCTCTCCTCTTTTGCTAGTTCAATGAAAGACCATCATTAATCGGTTTAAGGATAATCTCCATCCTTTGTTATAGAAATTTGATTTGTCTTGAGTAATCTCTTCTGCAAAAAGATTTTCAAGTAGGCTATAGTACAATCTATTCAACACCCCAACTTTATTCAAACAAGCATTAAATAATATCTTAGTCATAACATCTATGAGTATTTTTACATGTTAGATAAAATAGATTACTCTTAGTCCAATCCAATTCTTCCGGCTCCAGCTCCGGCTCACAGCTTCAAAACAGACTAATTTCAAGATCACTAATCCAGCAGGGAACCAATAATCACATTCAATGCAAGTCCAAGGTAGCTGCAGCAAACTGTCCTAATCTATAGTAACTGCAAGCAAGTCTAGTCTACTTTGATAATTGTGGAGTACTAAAGAAAAAATCTGGATATACAAATAGTAAACTAAATCACTTCAAGGAAAATTGAGATTAGGGTCAACTAGAGATTGTGTAAACCAAAAATTGATTTTACGTTAATCTGAAGATAGAAGAAGTCAGACTAGACACTAGCAATTAGTCACATTGCATGATCAGGTTTAATACTATATCAAATGAACCATATATAAACCAGTTCATGCTAGAGCAAGAAAACCCATCTTAGTATGAATTTCAGAAAACTGCCATTAACCAAGATTCAGGTAATAAAATTTGACCCAGCTTCTAATTTCTAAAAAGAACTAAGATTCTTACCTGATTCCGCAATCATGACTATATTTCAGAATAAACCTAATTAAGTCTCACATGCATAAGAGACTTTTCCCTATTTATACCAGCTCCATGCTCCATATTTGATGGCAATTACTAGCAATTGGCTAGATGACATTTCTGGTATAGTGATATGGTAATAAGAGAAGAAGAAATATTTCTACTGCATAGGTGAAAAAAATAATCTTGAAACAATGATATCAAACTATTCACCCGACTGTAAAAGAACATACTGGCGAGTCAGATACTTCTTGACAAAGTACACCTTTCTGATATCGACAGTGGATGCAAAACAACAGTTTGAATGGAAGAAGCAATCTTACCTTCTTTCTGGAAGAAATATGCCAAGTTTCCAAAGCACCGGATTTTAGTTTTTTTCTCTCTGATTCATACAACCGACGTTTTGCCTTCTTACTAGCATCAGATATATATGATTTCTGTGTTCCAATAGCAGTGCGCCACTGCCGGGGTAACAAGGAAGGATCTCTATAAGGAACAATAAACTTCCACACGGACATCCAGTCAAGCTTGAACACCTTCAGGCCCTGCGTGATCATGACCATGTAAATAGTGAAGCAGCGACAATGGAAATGATGATACAGTGGAAATGTATATTACCATGTAAACTTACCTCTTCAATACGTGCAACCTCTTCTGCTGTCAAGGGAGAGTTTTTCAGCCTCCGAACAGCCTACAAGATTCATTACAACATTATTTACCATGCTCAATGACCATGATAATCAATCAAAAAATCTGAATGATATTGAGAATAATCAATAAAAAAATGCATTTCTAGCAACATATTTTGAAAATACTGAGTAACTGCAAAAAAAAGATGATGATTCATGGATGCATTATGATTGCAAGTTGTAACTTGATTTGATGAATCGGGAAATCATTGTAGAGTTAAAGACATTCTTGGAACAGTTGAAGAATTGGAAGGAGAGATCATCAATTTCAAGCTGGCTTCAACATTTCCAGCATGTCCCAAGTCCCAAGTCCCAACTGATAGAATGAATAGATTGAGGAAGAGCTTTTGCTGGAACTTTTGAAGCAGTTAAAATGGAGCCATAATGTTAACACTATCATTGTTTCTTAATGTTCTATGTGCACTACTGACTAGTAAAAAAACCTTTATTGGATTATCAGGTGCTTTAGATGATGCGCGATTCTTCTGCCGGACAAAAATCTGCAAAAAGGGTCGAGTATTTCACCATGTTCAGCACAATTTAGCACTAAAACTACAATGAAATCAAGAGGATAAATAACTGATAACGGAGTTGTTGCCATCAAAAGTGCACATAAGAATCACCTGATGCTTAGATTTGCAAGGAAGATACCGCTGCTGAATTGCTTTCCAATCTGTATTATACTCCATCAAACCCAATGCTAATAGTCTGAACCAGATGCCAAGGTTATATTACTAAACTTATCAATAAAGGTAAAAGCAAAACATCAACATATGGGTAAAATGGAGATTATCCATAATATTATAACTTTAAGAACATTGTAGGGAATTGATGAAACTGCCTTAGGGGAAAACGAATAATACATTGTATTTAACAAAAGCACAATGAAACGACTAGTGAAATCTTTATTTCAGAACAACTGCTAGGCTCTCATAGATATAGGTAATTAGCTTCATTCAGTTGTTTTCATACTCAATAGATGCAACAGAATTCTTTTCCTCTTTATGACAACACCTAATTTTGTGTCATGCTAAGAAATAAGTGGCAAAGATCATTTATTTGGGAGAAACTTCAGAATGCATTTATTTTTCATAAGATGTGAATTCCAACATTCAAACTTTGCAACTCTAAACCCTAAATAAATTCACTACTTTCTCATTTATCATGCGGAGAAATAAGTTGTACGAGGGATCATTTATTTGGGAGAATTTTCAAAATGTATTAGCTTTTCGTGAGACATGAATTCCAACAATCCAACTTTGCAAACTCCAAACCCTAACTAAAATCACTACTTTCTCTTTTCTTCCTATAGCAAGGAGTTTAGTTTACCACCTATCTATATGGCAGAGACTGACAAATGTGGAGGAGATGAGCAATACCAACTAGCAAAAGCAAGAAGGCACCAAAGTTTACACAATTTTACAATCACGACCTAGTCAGTAAAACAACTCATTTCATAAGAAAACTGCTGTTGCACAAAACATAAAAGAAAATAAACTCACTCATCCTCCGCATCAGTAAAAAGCACCCGGTTTGCTACCACTGCAGGGGGTGGCTTATGGGGATACAGAGCAGGATTAAACAAAGGATAGAAGCGCTGAGATAACTTAGCAATCTCTTTTGGAACAGGAACAACTGCCTGTTTTTTAGCTTTTTCTACTAATACAGCAGCCAGAGTCTTCTTTGATTTTCGAGAACTTGATGAAGAAGGAGGTACAACGTTTGAAAACAAGGAAGCACACCCATCAGGTTCAGCAGTAAAATGAATATTTTGCACAGGAAACAAGGGTTCCTTCTCCGAGCAGCTGTCATTCAAACCTCCTACTTGCCGACATTGGTAATCTTGCACGGCTGTCAATAAATACCACCAGTGATAAATTAAAGTAACATAAACTGAAAAGAATAAGAAAACCAAATGAAATTTAGTGTTCTAACATGATATACCATGAGAAACGTCATCCATGAAGTCTTTAACTAATTTGATTGGAGCCACATCAAGAACAGATAGTATTGGACCACTTATATAAGGTACCCAGGAGCCTAAAGGGCATCCCACCTGATAATTTGTAATAGTTTCATGTCTTCCTCTTGAAGGAGAAATTCTTTCAAAAGGCTGCACCATGTTAAGTCCGGACGAGCAGCCTCCCTGCACATCATGTGCTGAAGACATTTTGTCGGTAATTTGGACAGGCGAAGTATGCAAAGGTTCATCAGACACCGAAGGACAAACATACGGGGAGAAGAAGCAAAAACTGGGATATGGCACACGCCTACTTTCTAATACTTCATCACGTTTACGAAGCATGAGGGAAATCAGCTCCCCAACATCAGAAGCAATGTGCCGTTTGGCCGGCTCAAGAACACAAACAGCAAAAACCTGAATAAGAAGTTGAACATGCTCATGTATCAAACAATGTAATTGTCCTATCTGATGGGGAGTAAATCCGTTCACAAAGCCATCATTTGCCAACGGCAGACTGGATGGAGGCATCATGTTTTTTGCACCATGTACAGAGTAAGGAGAAATGGGAAGATATGGTAACAAAGGGCGTAGTGGCCTGTTTGACAATCCTAAAATCTTCTTCTTGTTCTCAAGAGAAGCTCTTTGGCGCCTGGTTTGCCTAGTCTTAGGTCTTCGACCAACAGCCTCATACTCTTCAATATCATCCTTCAGGTGTTCATCAAGGTCACTCTCCAATGCCTCCTCAATTTCAAGCTCAAAATCTGCATCATTGTCTTCATCTTCATCATCAACATTTTCATTATCTTGTATATTTCCAGAATTTCCATCTCCACCGTGTAAAACAGCTGCAAGAAACTTCCTGTACTCTTCTTCATCATTGACATTCTGAAGATCATCCTCGTCATCTGTTTCCTGAAGAAACGTCTCAAGTTCATCAAGTGTAAAGCTAGCAAGTGAGTAGCGTGCTCTAGTGCGCTTACATATAGCATCCTCATTATCCATATCTATGATGGATCTAACTGAATTTGCTATATTGTTACACCCTCCAACTGAAAGATCCTCAACGTGATCACCCCGTCCACTCAACACAGTCTTCTTGTTATTTGAAATTCCACTTTCAGGTTCAGTATCTAGAGTGGATTCTCTCTCCTTAGGTTCAGAAGACGAAATTTTCTTCAAGCCTTCTGGACAAGCCTCAGAAGAAGCTCTATTTTGCATCACAATCTCCTCACCAAGTTCTTTGTCTCCAATGAGACAATCCTGTGAAAAATCTGGCAATCTTTCTTTGCAACAAATTCCCAATGATTCAGCAATGTTCTCCCCACTGTCAACCACATCAGCATCCAGACCTTCGATTTCTGAGCTCAGACTTGAAGAAGCCTCTAGAGAGACAGTTTCTTTTAACAAAGGATTAAAATCCATATCCTCTTCCTCATCTTCGTCATACTCATTCTCATTGTCACCCCTGTCACAATCACCATAATGGTGTTTACTCTTTTTTTCATCAGCCTCTTGTTCTCGAGGACTTCCATTGTTGGATATGTTGCCGTGTACCAGGAACAAATTCTCCTGATTAGACTCCTTAGCTTCAGTTGAGCTCAAAGACATCTTCAGCACAATATTTGAAATGGTTGATGCAGAGGAATACTGACAAACATTTAAATAAGCAAGAACTAAACTGTATCATCAAAATGACAAATATTTGCCTCTTCCTCCAAGAGGCTCCTCCACATCAGCCTGTTGACCTGCAAATCAATTTTTTCAAAAAGCAAGGTTGGTTGGAAGCACTAGAAAAAGCTGAATGATACTCACATTTACTGTTAGTACAAACCCACCTAAATCGGAAATGTAAAGTAGAATAGACAAGCAAGAACAAGTGTAGTGTGAACAGGGAAAGCACATAAAAACTAAATCTCACAATCCCAACCAAACCCCACACTGCATCAAATAGTTAAAACTTGTCATTTATTGAGAACTAAACCAGGACCAAAACAACATCTGGGTTCAAACATTAAGGCACGTAGATTAACAAAGTAGTAACTTAGGGTGTGTTCAATATGGAAAATGTTTTTTGATATTATCACGTTCCGTTGGTCAAAAATTTTGGAAAATATTTTCACTAGGAAAATAAGTTGCTTAAAAATGAGAAAAATGAGTTCCTTAATGGAAGTAGGGACATGTTTACAAGTGGCATTCCACATTGATTATGTCCTTCCCATCCTCCAACCCACCTCATATTCACCCCCACACCTTGTAGCCCCCACCATCCAACCCCATCTCTCATAGTATTTGTCTATATTATATATAAATAGTTTTAGGATAATAATTTTTGCATGCATACCCAACACAAGAAAATAAGTAAGAAGCCAAATTTTCCTTATAAACATTTCCTTCGTACCGAACATACCCTCAGTGTGATAACAGCTTTCATGAGCAACTTTTTTTCTAATTCAGCATAAACTGCATGCAACACCAGAATGTATTAAAGTCTGTCAAGAATTAGGATTGAGCATTGATTTGATCGGCTGAAAGACCTGATTTTTTAACTTCCCATTCATGCCTTTCCTTACTCAACCCAACCAAAATTCAAGAAGAAATAATCAAAGCCTAATGCAACAAGTTATTCAATTGGAATTCACCTTAGACCGAAGCACTTCCTTCTAATTAATAAAAAACGTTATACATCCTAGTAACACGCATGAGTTGAATTTTTTTTTGGTGAATATTCATATATGACATAGAAACCTAGTCGAATTTTACACTTTCACATGGTTTCATGATGAACATAAAAAAATGTTAACTTTTTCAATCTTTTAGAAAAAATTAAGTCAGAGTTGAAATTGAAATTTACCTGAGGTCTGTATGAAATTGAACTGAAACTAACAATTGAACAATGGCTTCAGAAATAGTAAGCTTGCCGTTTGCCCAAAGCTCCAACTTTTGGAAGAGGTTTAATTCATCCAAAACTGCTTCTTCTTGTGCCAATTTGCAACTGTGACGTCTCCAGTTCAGGTAAATTACTGACAAAAATGAACCAAAATACCTAATTGATCCTACAGAGCGCTCAACAATGGCCGATCAAACTGACAGAGAGAAGGATTTTTTCGTTTTGGATTCAGAGGGTGAAAACAGAGACCCGGAAACCCGGTTGGGTGGGTACAATTGTGACTTTACGCTTTTTGCCCAATTTATTTTTCTTCTCATTTGTCTTTTTTTTTTTTCCCCTCACCAAGTCGAAAGTAGCATTTCATTAGTTTCAAATCAACATAAAAAAAGTATATTGAAGGAAAAGTTAAAAACTGAAGTTCAATTTGTGCAAGAGTCTCAAACTATACAATGATAAAAGAAGAGAAAATAATAAAATAGAGAAGAATGAAAAAAAATATAAAGATGAATCTAATATTATATCTGCTTGTTTTTCTCTTGGTTCAATTCTCAAATTAGGGTTTTGGGGTTAAATAAGAGTGGGTAAATGTAACTGATAATAATAATGGGATGAAAAAGTAGAGTCACCAAATTTCAGGGAATTAAAGAGGTTTCAAGAATTTTTAAACGTTTCTTTAAATAAAGATGGGAAAGTGACGATTAAAAATGTTACGAAGTGTAATTAAGAGATAATTAAGAGAGTGATTTTTTTTAAAGAAAAATAATATACAACACATTAAAGTGGAATAAATAGATTGAAGGTCAAAAGAAACGAGAGTGGAAAAAAAATTGTGTTATAGGACATAGAAAAAAATGTCACAAAATTTTAACTTTTTATAAAAGAGAAATACACTTTCATATATTATTTTAAATATTAGCTTCAAAATTTGCTTCATGTATATTTCAACAACTAGTTACATGAGGTCGTGCAAGCACGAGCCCAATATATGTTATTTTATTTGTTTAAATTTTATGTGGTATCGATTAATTTAGGAGAGTCAATTAAATTTTTATTTGAATTTTAAATATTTTAAGTTATTAAATATTATGATTTATAGTGTCTTTATGTAATTTACAATAATATATATCACTCCCCTTGTCTCAATTTATTTGGTACAAGCGAATTTTTGAGAGACAACAAAATTTATAATATTTTGTAAAAATATTATAAAGAGAGAAAATGGAGTACAAGGGGAAATCAGTCAATTCATCACTGATCTTAAGCTGCTCACATTTTCTTCTAAAATTTTTAAATATTTTAAGTTGTTAATTATTGTGATTTATAGTACTTTTTACATATTTTTTCAATAATACATATTACTACATCTATCCCAATTTCCAATTTATGTGGCATGGAAAAAATGTCGAGAGTTAACCAAAATTTCAAACTTTTTAAAATATGGCCCAATATATATTACTCCATTTATCTTTATTTGTGTGGCACAAATAGAACTAGGAGAATAACCAATTTTTTATATGATTTTTAAATATTTTAAATTATTAACTATTGTGATCTACAGTATTTTTAACGTCATTTTCAAATAATACACGACACTCACTCTATCCCAATTTAAGTGGCAAATGTGAAACTTTAAGAGTCAACCAAATTTTTAATATGTTTTTTTTAAATATCTTAAGTTGTTAATTATTGTGATTTATAATGCTCTTAATTAACGTAATTTTCAAATAATATATGTTACTCCTTTTGTCGCAATTTATGTGTCATGTGTAAAATTTCAAGAGATAACCAAATTTAGTTTTTAAAAATATTTTTAAATTATCAATTATTGTGATTTATAGTACTCTTAATGTATTTTTCAAATAATACATGTTATTCCTTCTGTCTCAATTTATGTGGCACGAATGAAATTTCAAGAGTTAATCAAATTATTAATATATATTTTTGTTAATTATTATAATTTATAATATAATTATTTTTAATTTAATTTATAAATACATATAACATACTAAAAAGAAAAATAAGACAATCAAAATAAAACATTTAATTATATGAGGAGTTTGGGATGATTAAGCTGTAAACTTGACCAAGCTGCTCACATTAGGCTTCTATAATAGAGTAAAATAATATATATGTTTAAAGTAATAACTTCACTAAAATTGCACTATTTTAAAATTTTCTGGCTATACTTTAAATAGCAGTCTTAAAAGATTCTATTTACGCAAATAGTCCCAAAATTTTAAACAAACTACACCACAAGCCCAAACCCGATTTCATCTCCGCTAATGTAATACGACATTTCAATTCACAAATAAAGCAGCAAGATTTTAGTTCTAGGGTTTTGATTGTGGAAGAGTAACTCGTCGGAGAAACAGTAGTAGCAGCAGCCATGGCTAGCACCAAAGTACAGAGGATTATGACCCAGCCTATTGTAAGTATCTTCCTCCTTCACCGCTTCTTCCTATGACCAATTTTATACTGTAAACATTTTTTGCGCTAAATTTGTTTTTTGTTTTTGTTTTTTTTACAGAATCTGATCTTCAGATTTCTTCAGAGTGTAAGTTTACTATTATACGTCTTTTTTTAAGTGTAATTTCTTCTTATCAGTTTAACGATTACGCATAGGTTTAATTTCCGGCTACTGTTTGAGGTATAATTTATGTGAAAATTATTTTGCAGAAAGCTCGCATTCAGATATGGCTATTCGAACAGAAGGATCTGAGGATTGAAGGACGTATTATTGTATGTTTTTTTAAAGATTCCATTTCTTGTTTTCATGTTTATAAGAAAAAAAGGATTTATATTTTTTTCTTATATGAGTTTCCTCTTACCCAATGATTGTGCCACTTACTTCTGGTGCATTCTCTTAGTTGCTTATTAATAGTCCCTTAGAGCATGCAGTAAATTAAGTTATTTCCCGGAGTGAATGCAGCATAGAATTTAGAGGCAATGCCTCCCTCTATTTTTTGTTTGGGTATGGATGGAATTGCTCTATTTATTTTTTATATATTGGGTAAAGATCCATAGGATTTTGTATGAGCTGATGAATGAGCAGCCCAGGTTAGAATTTTCGACTGTGAGATTTTAAAATGGTTTTGAGATAACAAAGGTGCATAATTTGGACGTATTAAGGATAAATTCCCAACAAAGGTATAAGGCAGTAAAAGAAAATGAGACAACTTGACTAAATCATCTGGCTGTCGGAAAGCTCAGCAAGGAGAAAAGCAGTTTAAGCTCATATCCCTTTAACTATCAACTTATTATCTTTTATAAGTCATGTAGCCTTTATTTTTTGTGAATTGCAATAGAAATAGTACCAAGAGATAGCTTCATTGTTGTCATGAAAACTTCCATTTCATGTAGCAAGCTCGTAAGTCGTAGTTGACATATAGGTAGTGGACTTTAGATTATGGCTCACAGTTAATTCCTATTGCTGAGCGCACAGGCCTATCTAGTTAGCCATACCAAATAAATGTTGTACTCTTATGTAAAGTTTAGTCTTAATGAGCACGTTAATTTTAGTTTGTTGTGTCAATGCTTGCATATACTTGCATTTGGGATAGACTGGACTGCTCAGAGTTCTAAAGAGGAACTTTAATTCTCTAAAGCAACATTTTAATGAAATATCCATATTGTATAGCCTTGTGTTAGAAGAGCTCTGACCTTTTCAATTGTAGTCATGTTATGGTAGTATGGGTCAAAGGATTGAGAAAGTGTATTCTTTCTTAGAACCTCTTAGGACTATTATTTGATCATTGATTCCTTAGTCAAATCTACACTATGGGGATTATTGAGAAATCATCTGTTTCCACGCGAAACTTTTACATTGTTTTGAGCATTTGTTGGCCTTCAAATTTCATTACCTATTTTTCTGGTTATTGCACCATACACTTCAAAGTCTACAATTTTTCATCCATAGATGCAAAACATAGTGCTCTCCTTTATTGATACTTGGCATCTTCGGACTTCGATAGTCTTGCATATAATCATAGCCATATATTCCTCATGCGTATATATTCTTTCCGATTCCTTTTACTACTGTTTCCTTGGAACATCAAATTAACTCTAAAAGAAAACTGCTAATGCGAAGATGTAACTAGAAAAGTTACTGTATGAACATCAGAGAACTTGGATATTGATCTATTTTGCTACCTATGTAGTTTGGATTTCCCAAACTTTGGTTCTTGGTTAGGTGATGTGGATTACATATTGTTGTCAAGATTTCACAGGGGCTTGGGAAGCTATAGATTTTAGGAAGTAGCTTCATTATCGACTTGTCAGACATCAGATGACTGAATAAGCTTTAGCACTACTTCATTTGGTGTTAACATATTCATTATTGTACCCTTCTTATTATGTAGGTCTTTTAAAATCTGTATCTAGCATTGCATGAATTAGTTTTTGATGAAGGTTGATTGCACATGTTCTCTGCCAGCAGATTAAAAAATGATTTCTGATGGATGCCCTTGAATTAAAGCTTTTGCATGACACGGCTACTATGTGCTTTTTTCGCTAGAGTTGTACGTCAGTGCACTTGGGAGAATGCAGAAGTATTATTATTGCCGCAAACTTTTTGTGTGGCCTCTAGATTTTTTCTTGGTTTTTGGATTTAGGTTATATTTCAGCTCACTTTTAGTTGTTGAACGGGAGATAATTTGTTTTTGTTGTTTAGGGTTTTGATGAGTACATGAATTTGGTTCTAGATGATGCTGAGGAAGTCAATGTGAAGAAGAATAGCAGAAAGCAGTTAGGTGTGTAACAAATAACTTTCAACCCAAAGCCTAACCTTTTTTCCCTTAGAATTACAAGGAAAAATCATATTCTCTACACCTTATGTCCCTAAAATGTCTTTGTTTCCTCTGCAGGGAGGATTCTTCTGAAAGGAGATAATATCACATTGATGATGAATACGTATGTTATTGACTCATTGTTATACCTCTTCTCCTGATGCTTTTGAAAACATAGTTAATAACTCCTAACAAATATCTTATCACCGCCATTAGGAAATCTCTCCCTTTTCTTTCTCCTTTTTGGGAAGGCAATGTTAATCACACACTCATTTTATTTGTTTAATTTATTTAGGGGGAAATGATTTCTTGTCAGCTGGATCACGGAAGAAGTTCAAATTTTTCTGGCAAAAATCAACTATGGGAACATGTCTTTGTGGACAAGGAGCAGGATGTTAGACTCACATCATTGTGTTTGAACTTCCATTTATGTTTTGCTATATGTATATTCAGCATGGTGTCCTTGAATCTAATACTGCATTGATGTCATGGCTCTGACCTCTTTTTATACAGTGAAGAGTAGCCTTTTGACCGTTTCTCTATTGTTGGTAGTATAGTAGTCACAATTATATTACAGGCAAAGAAGTGTGTTAGCTAAGAATTTAAGTATTGGTATATGGATTTTGCATGGCTAATTTGCTTAGGGTGGAGACTAGACGTTCATTGACTCTGTGCTTCCGGCTCACGACTGAGTTTATGTGCTTCATTCTTGACGTTCTCGCTAAAATTTCATCAGTAAATCTTGGAGAGAAGTTTCTTGTTTCTCAGCAAACGCTCATGAGAGATCAATAATTCATGTATGTACAAGAAGGGCATGAGAAACAACACAAGTCTTTCTTTTGGGGGGACACATCAGGGTGAGATTATTTTTCGTAATCCTTGTAAAATGAGACAAGATTATGATGTGATTTTTCACGTTTTGAATTTGAGTTCCGTGAAATGTGACATTAAAATAAATATTGACGAGAAAAGATAACCCCTCCAAGGGATAAATTAGATATGGAAAAGACAATCATTGAATTGCCCATTCGAACCTCTCCAGCTGTGTCTGGCTGCTTTAAATACTACGTACGTCCTTAGAGGGTACCATTGTCGAGAAAAAGCGGTGGTGCCCTTTTGGAAATATTCAAGTTAGCTAAAAAGGAATATCAAAGTTTAAACTTAAAAGATTTGTAAAAGTTATTGCTTTGGGACAACAATTTTACTTGATTTTTTTCTTTTGAGAAAGTTAATATTTTGTGTAAATACTAGCCTTCCTAAATGAGTTTTCAAATCATTATTTAATTACTAATAAATTCTTATGACTAAATCAGTATATATTTATAAATAGTTAGCGTGCTTTTAGAAAATATTCAGTTGAATTAAACATTAAAAAGAGCAATTAGAAATTAAAAGTTATACTAATAAACATGAAGTTAACTTGGGGAAATTGTTGTTTCTCTTGATACTTGACAAATAAATTTTCTAATAAATTGAAATACTGGTGATAAAACTAATACTATTTATTGTAAATACTAGGGGCAAATTTTGAGCATTTGTAAGGAGTAACTATTTATAACCAAACAGTGTGTATATATTAGTGCCAAAAAAATCCTAGTTGGCATATGTAAAAGGGAAGAGAGCTTAAAAGACAACACAGTGCTGCTACTCTTAAAGGCAGCTGCTGGGCACAAAATTGTTCTTTTCAGTGATCAACAATTTTCACTACGGTATGCTTCCTCTATTTTCTTCTTCAACTTTTTTGTTAATTACATAGCGAGTGAGGGAAGTGGTATCGGTGGAGGAAAATCGAACTCTCACTAATAAAATTAGTTGAAAGTTCGGATAGTCAACCAACCGGAGCTACTAAAATCCCATTTTTCAACCATAAGTTTTTTCAACTTTGTTGTGTTTCCAACTTTATTACTGTTTCTCAAACATTACATATTCAATCAACTGGAGCTATATATATGCTTGTGATCATGTCTTTTTTAAGGGGAAAAAATGCGGTAGTTTTTGTCTTACATTTTTAAGCTCCTTGTGTCCTGCCACCTAAATTCTCACTTAAAGAAAGAAAAAAAAGGTTTGTTTAATGATAATTATTTATATTAATACTACCTTCACCTTGAATGTTTTATGATTCATGCCATATTTGTGATATTATACACTTTTTTTAATCCTCCTTAAGAGTTCTCACTCTTTTTGCTCCACTCGAATCCAAGTTTGAATCCACAATCTTAGGATTTAGAGTTGGAGGGTGTTTATCATCGGTCTTATTTATTATGGATAAATAACTATAGATTCTCTTTGCATTATTTACTTTTAATGTATTAATTGATGAAAGAAGGCATAATAAAATGTTTTTAATGGGTAGGTGTTTTGCCTGCTGAAATGGAAGCAAAACTGAAAGCAGAGAAAAATTGTGCTTCTTCAAAGCATTCAATGAAGAGAAGCTTCAGTAGACCTTCTTGGCTTCTCTGCACTATTGCCGGTACATACTACTTGTAATTTTTTTATTACCTCTCTTCGTTCAATAGTTTTAGTTCAAACTCTATATTTGTATTTAAAAATTCACTTGATATCTATAAATATATTATGTAAGTTGCGTTTTTTACAAATTCATAATCCATATACTCAGAATCCTAGTTCCGCCTCTATAAATACTGTAAATAATTTAGCGATTATTAGTTCCAAATGTTGGATTAGCGAGGGGAAGGGGGGTTATGGGGTCCATTATTCTGTAGTTTTTCTTTCCTTTGGAAGTGTATGAGTAGAAAGTATCATGTGATATGAAGTGTCATTTTCTTCTCATATATGATGAACCTCTTGCTTATTTCAAAAAGGCCGTGTCCTTTTGCTACCTTAGCTGTTTCTGTCTGAGGCTTAAAGAGTAGCCAAAAAAAAAAAACGCTTCCTTTTTTGAAATTTGAATAGTAGGACCTCCCTTTAAAATGGATGTATCTCACCATTCTGCTGTGTTGCAGAGAGAAAATAATGTCTGTTTCCTCAGCAGAATCTGTTCTTACATTAACAGTACCTTTAATCCTTCTGCAGATCTCACGATGGGTTCATAGATTCGGTCTAATCCAATGTCAAACCTTGTATATAGTACTCCCTCCGTCTTATTTTATGTGGCACCAACACGCTGTTTAAGGAAAAAATGAAGATTTTTAAAACTTGTGGTCTAAAACAATCATTAGATTTTTATGTGGCTATAAATCCATTTCATTAAGTTTATTTTAAAGTTAAAATTGTTTCTAATTATAGTAAGATAGTATTCTTTTTAGAACGGATTAAAAAGAAAAGTATGTCACATAAAATATGACGAGCGGGAGAAATACATTAGAAAATTATCTTTCTTGTCTCAAAATTCACAATGTCATAGTCTGATACCTACCTTTTAGGTACAAAAAGCTCTAATGCACTCTGATATCCCCAAAAAACTATTGTTAATCCTGTGTATATATATGCTTGGAACAAATATGGATAGAGCTTAATATACGTTTGAAAATAAATTCTCAAACTCAAGGGGTAAAGTCTACATACGCTCTACCTTCCCCTGATCTCACTTATAAAATTACAATGGATATGTTGTTGTAAATTGTATGGAAATGATAACATAATAAATAGGTAGCAGTTATCTTTTTTTCGAATTCAAACTACTAATTTCATTGTCACCTATGTCAACATCTGTCACTGTTGCTCATGGTCCAGGCAAGAGCTAAAGGGTCCATTTTTGAACTTGGATTTCATCAATCTAAAAGATGTAGAATTCAAATTTTCAAATGCTTCACTTGTCAAGTCAATAGCATATATCTATTGATTGTGTTTTTTTCTTCAGATTTGGACAAGAAGATGAAGAAATTGGTACTGAACATTCCTAATAAAGAGGGTGCTGACAGTTTCACAGAACGCGCTGATGCCTATTACCAGAAAAGGCCACAGCTTCTGGCCTTACTCCAAGAATTGTACGACAACTATCTCTCTTTGGCAGATCGCTATTGCCAAGCACTTGCCAAGAATCATCATCGTCGAAATTCCTTTCCTATTCAATCCTTCCATTTTGATGATAATGATGATCAATTTGACAAGGAGGAAAACAACGGATCAGAGATTATTGATTCTGATGCTGAGAGTTCATTATCATATCAGCCTCCAGTTCCACCCGCACAAGCCAAATTTGAATCAGACATGATTGTTGCAGACTTGGTGATCAGAAGTGTTGACTGTGAAATCATCCTGCACGAGCTTAGTCAAGTCGACAAGCATTGCAACGAGTCATCAAGGAAGATAGAGTTGCAGGAAAGCTTATTGGAGTTGTTGGAATCAGAGAGATTGATCTTGTTAAATGAGAACGCGAGATTGGGATACAAAGTGGCTTCATTGATGGAGGAGAATAAGGGGTTGTCTTCAGAGTCTTTGTTCGTGAAGAGGAAGGTAGCTGAGCTTGCAAGGTGCATGCTAAACAGGAGGGAGGATCATAGAGTTTGTGTTCTTAGTCGAAAAGTTGAGGATCTTCAAGGTCAGATATATGGATTGGAGAGGAGGAACAATGAGTATTATGAGCAGCTACTGAAGCATGAAGAAGAGAAAAGGAGCAGATCCAAGATGAAAAAGGGTGAACAGCAGAGAAATGGTAGTGCTGAAATTGGAAAGAATGTTCCCAAGTTTTGGGACAGGGTTAAAAAGCTTGATGTCTTCCTTTGTGCACCTGAATTCAACTAAACCTATTGTTAATATGAGAAAATGAGTGTGTTTCAACTTAAGGTTTGCTGCATAAAAAAAGATAGCTTTATCACCACACTAAGTTCTGAAAAACACAGGTTGTACGTTGAGGGATCCTGTAGTAGAATGTATAAGAATAGTATTGAGAAGTTAACCTATTGCTAATATGAGAAAACAAGGGTGTTTCAACTTATAGTTTGCTGCATAAAAGAAGATAGCTTTATCGCCACACTAAATTCGGAAACACATGTTGTACTTTGAGGGGTCCTTTGGTAGTATTGAATAGGGTGTATTATTAATGCTGAAATTAATAATGTTGGGACTATTTTCCATCTACTATTTGGTTTGGTGTATTAAGGGAAAGTTTGGTCTTTACTCATGCTTATTCATGTGTTAGTAGCCTATTCATGCGTTTACTAGGTCATGAATAGTTATGCCAATCAAATTCCCAAGTACACAGACAATATCATGCAAAAAAACTATCTACTTGCCAGGTTCAATTTGCACAGCCCTACTCCATGCATCTATAGGGGCACTTGCACCAGTTGAGAGTTGTACTTCCATGGGCTAAGTTGACACCCCAGGCTTTCTATGAAACTTGTGGACTTTATATTGATATCTACACAAGGGGCATAATACCGAATTTCAATATCTTTTATGCTATGTAGAGAAAGGCCAGCTAGGAAAATAAACAGCCACTGATAAATAGCCATGCTCTTCAAAAACAACTGTTCGACACCACAATTCCACAAACACCACTTGCAAATAAACTACTGTAAAACTGACACCTTACAGAACTGAAAATTCATGAACCAAAATCAAATGTGGTCCTCCGGATATCACAAACATCAAGGTGAAAGCCAAGCAAGGTGTGATAAATCACAGATATAATTTTAAAAGAAATTACTCCCAGCATGTCAACCAATGTCCACATCATATAAAGCCTAGTTAGAGAGGACTTCTAACAATAGAACATCACCCTTTTGACATTCTCCTTGAGAGCAGGAAGGGGCCTCACAGCAGCAGAAGCACCTGGTGCTCGTGTGCTCCTTCCAACTGCTCCTACACCACCTCTGTATGGAGCAGCTGCACTTGTGACAGATCCACTGTCAGATGTCTCCGGTTCCATGTAAAAACGAGCACGGAAAGCTGCCAAATGTGCATAATAGGCTGGAGGAACTGCAAACAACATCAGTGGACTCAAGTTCACTAACATGCTATGATGAACAGGTTACATACAAAGAAATTCAACGAAAAAATTGGGGGAGGGGTTGGATTGGGCACCAAAAATAGATGCGGAAGAAAACACACTAACAAGTGCAGTGAACATACCAATGGAGACGGAACGAGTACACCTAGCATATCTGAAAATAACAAGAAACAATAAAGCCCATCATAATGCTGGAGACTTTAAAGAACTATGGAAGCTCTGAAATCAACTTACGTATAACAGAGGTTGTTAGTCAAAGACTGCAGCCCGTCAGCAGAAAAATTGTTCTCATCCCACAAGACATGATAATGAGCTGGGCGGCTAGTACCCTGCAGTATAACAAAATCTGGAACTTACAACCGAGTCCTTTATACATGACTCATATTTTTATAGAATATCTATCCTATTACCTGTATGCCGGCATGACTACAGAGATAGAAATCAAACTCGGTAGGGTGGCATATCTTTGAATCGACAACAGTACCTTCACAATTATATTTTAAGAAGGTTTTAGGATCATTTGCAGCTATTATAGAATCATTACAGACAATGAGATTAACACTCACCAGGCAAAATGTTCCCACTTCGATCAACAGCATTTCTATCACGGTGGTTGTTGGCAAACAACCTTGTGTGGTGACGTTTCTGAACCACAACAAATGTAACTGGGGGCTGATAGTTGGGTTCTAGAGATGCACAGGCCTGAATTGGATTTAAGTCAGTTCAGAATTTCTAACAAATGTAAAAGGGCAAGCTTGTTTTCTACCCATTCTCATCATCCAAAAAATAGAAAGAAATTCTGAGTGATAATAAAGAGGCAGACTAAGGTATAGCAAAAATGAAAATACCTTGCGGATTGCATCAAGTTCAAAAAGAAGCACTTGATAAAATTGTCCTTCACTAACACCATCTCTGGGGGGGGGGGGGGGGGGAGACAATTAATTTCAGACCAAGAGGAAAAAGAAATATGCACAATGCAGGCATAGAATGGTTATTCATCAATACCGGTAGAATATTATTCTCTGAGGCTTCTGTCCAGTCGCTCGACGGAAGGAAATAAGCAATTCCCTGAGTTATAGATAGGATAAGAGCATCAATCAGAAGCAAAATTAAGTCCGAACATCAGGTCACATTTTCTCAAAAAAAGGAAGGGAAAAGGTCAATACTTTATCATGCCACCAGTCACAGTTCCTCTAGTTGGATCTTGCCAAGTCTTGTACAGATCTTGTATAAGCTCCTGCCTATGAGCTTGAGCAGAAACCAGACCAGCATACTTAGTAATCTCAGGCCAATCTTGAGAAGCAACCACCTAAAAGATATGAAAAGTCAGCACTAAATTTTCTTTGGAGAAATAGATTACCGAGCGGATCAACGAAACCAAAAGAATGAAGTACACAACAACCTACCGCAGCAATGGACGGGCTAGAATCCTCTCCAGGGTGAGGATGGGTTACATCTGCACCAAAAATAATAGTTGGACGGTCGCTAACAAGGGGAATTCGCCTAGAGATCGCATCAACAAGCACGGTGTTTCTTCCTCCAACCTTCACATTTATCTTAAGGGACACATTGGCTAAATACTGCTTGCTCATCTTAAATACATGTTTTGTCAAGCAGCATTGCGATACAATGCCAAGATCAGTTTCACAAATCCGTTTTAGATCACCTAGAAAAAGAGGGAAAAAAATCAGCTGTAGCATATTCCAGGAGTTCGCAAAGAAGCACCATATGAATTTCAAATTCTTGGCTTATACCATAAAGGGAGCCATTATTGTCAGGCAATATAACGATCAACAGATCGAGCTCCCTCCCATTTGGCTGCAACTTCGTCATAGCATCATGAAATCGAGTTTTCAAGACCCTCTCAACTTGATCAGGGCGAGCACTCACTGGTGGTAGAACAGGATTGGGGTTGAAGATCTACAAAGACATAATAGTATCTTAAAAATTTTTGTCGCAGGACCACCAAAAAAGATACAGCAATAAAAATGGAAAAACTTTTAACTTCCAAATTACCATGCCCGATATCATGCACATTTGTGCAAGCTCAGAACAGAATCCACGCGCAACACTGTCTTGCACATTGCGAGAAAAGTTTATACAGATCCAGCTGTTCACTGTTCCTCCATTAACCATTTTCTGTCAACAACAATAAAGTAGAGTAAATAACTAAAGCAACCAACACTGACTGAAAACAACAGAAAGGCAGCTTCTTTGAGATATAAAACTAACATATTTCTTATGTTAAAGCTCCAACTTCGACTGAAAATCGACACAGAATAGAGCAAAAAAAAAGTACTTCAGAGAAAAGAGAACTATCCAGAACTCTTATGCACCTCCCAACTGTTTCACTGATACTACTCCCTTTCATTGTCTTTGAGTGCCTAGCTATCACCGGAACTCTTTCCTTGTTCAAACCCTGCTATACACGTTTATGGCTATATCATCCTAAGGTGCAGCTAAGCAGATGGATCTTATTGACGTTGATCAAACAGTGGGATCAGAAAAACTAGAATTTAGCTCTGCATCACCAAGGGTACAACACAACATACATAGTGTCTGGAAAGGGTAACAAAGAGTAACCAAACTACTTTTTGACCACCAACACCATGATGAAATTGCTCGACGATATCTACAAAGATTAAAAAGGAAAGAACAAAACAAAGCATACTTAAGTTCCTTAAGGTTAGTTATTCTATCATAAGCTATATGTAGTAAAAACAGGTATTAATAAGGCAAGACCAACTAAACTGATACTTCACTTGGGACCTAAAAATAGTGTTCAGAGGCAAAGCCAGACTAATCTTGTGAGAGCACACACCAATAGATGGCATTTAACTGCATGGAAATAACAGTCAAACTGGCAACATGAATCTCAATCATGCTAATATCAGTTACCTTATTCATCATATTCCACTGGCCCACTTGTGGAAGACAATCTTTTTCTCGACCTGTATCATGGTATTTAAGCTGCAGAAACAATAAACATAATTTCACAATCCTAAAATAAACATAATTCACTCCACAAAGCAAAGACTTGAAGCAAGAGTATCTAAATCCAGAAGGATAAGGGAAACCATCACCTTCAATGACACGATCACAACAAAGAAAAGGAGAGTTATAACTTACCCAAGGTGCAGGCAAAATGCGAGCCTCAACTTGAGCAAGCTTCTCGCTAATCCTAATACCAAATTCCCTCGCATATGGATCATCAGCATAAGCATTGTGACGAACAGTCTAACAAAAGAAAGGATTAGATTGTGGTAAACAAAGACCATGGTAAATACAAATAATATTGCAAAAAGGCCTGAAATTTATCCTCAAAAACATTACTTATTCTATGATGCACAAACAGCAGAGATGAATAGTGAAAAGGTAGTAGTCAACAAAACCTGTTTTAATTCACAGTAAATTAACTGGCTAGAAAAAGCACTAATATTATGGAGATTACAGGCCTTCCATTTGTATCACCATGAACCACACCTCTTAATACTCATAAAAACAAATATGAATCCTTACTCGCTCAACCCCACTCCCTTCACCACCGTTCTACATTTAAAAACTAGAAAGCACGTGGAAAACCTGGAAAGTTACTGCCATACTGTCATTGTATTCCTCCTCATGGTAGAAAAACGTATACAGACATAAGATTCATTCACAAGCAAATACAATAACTGGGTAGGCAATAAAACTCACTCCTTCTGTCCCAATTTATGTGATGCACTTTTTTTTGTCTGTCCCAAAAAAATGATGCCTTATATATTTAAAAACAATTTAACTTTAAAAAGTTCTCATTTTACACTTAATGAGATAATTTATAGCCACATAAATATATATGGCTTGTTTTAGACCGTAGGTTTCAAAGTCTCATCCTTTCTTAAACTTTTTACACAGTCAAAGTGTATCACATCAATTGGGTGCAGAAGGCGAACGAAAGCTAATTGCTTCAAGGTCCACATAAAGCTACTAACAAACATGGGATATAAATCAGACAGCACTAGCCATGAACCCAATTATTTGGAAAACAGTATTCAAAACAGTTTTGGAAGTAATATCTAACCTGAAGAATATCATTCTCTCTGTCTTGAGGACGCTGGCACGTCACTTTCAGAAGTGCTGTTATCTGCCTCTCATTCAAGCGCTTGGAGTACCTCTGCCCCTCCACAATCTTGCAGACCTGGACTCAAGATATGTAAGCACATAAAATACACAACATAATCGGAATATAACTAGTTAGGAATGAGAAAAAAAACACCCACCTCCATAGGCAAATAATTTGGCCTTTGTGTATTTCCAACTTGAAGACAAGGCAACTGAGTATGCTGAATGACAAAACCATAGGTTTCTCGAAAATATTCCACAACAGCTTTCATTGTACCTCTTTCATCAACAGGGAAACTACCCGAACAAATAAAATACAAGGATTAGAACAATAAGTTAATCCCACATATAGGCAACAGAACATTAAAGATCAGATGGCAACACTAACTGCACCAATAGAGGATCCAACTGTAAAAAATTATGGCCAAGACATGATACAGAGAAAATTGTTTCATCATAATTACAGACTTAAGCGAAATACATACGTCAACTCTCTTGTTGCTTGAGATGTCAAACCAGATATGCGGTACTTCCTCCTCATATTCCCACGATGAGTGACCTCCACCTTTACACCTCTCAAGGCCTTCTTTATCTGCAGTTCAATAAGGTTAAAAAACAAAATTAGCCAAACAACCTGCCCAAAAAAAAGAAGTAAATGGCCCTAATATGTGAATGTATCATTGTAGATGCTGTTAGAAAATAAATCCCTATTTGGATGAAATGATATCTAAAAGGAACTACAGGAGAAGAATTTTATATATATGATAAAGGTGTTCTATTTTTACTGTTCCCAGCAATTGCTGGGAACAGTAAAAAGATCAGGTAGACTATGAGACTATCATGAATAAGATCGTAATATGCCAAAATCAACCTTAACCCGATCAGCATCAGACAATGGTCTAGAAGAGATATCCCGGTTCAGAAGCTGGCTCACAAAGTCAATGACCGGCAGTGGCTCAATGAAAGCCGTGGAAGACATATCTGTAGAAGGGCACAATGATGAGAAACATGTACCCCGTACAGGCATATATTGTCGTAAAGTACTGTGCTTGACTGATAAACAGTTACAAGTTCGACAAAATCAAGCCACGAAATCAAAATTTCATAGTCATAAAAATTGTGCTGACCAATATTCAGGGATAATCCCATCTGTGTAGGACGAATACTTTGATAGAAGCCACGCCAGCTCTCTAAACCTTCACCTAGTGGTTGTCTTCGTCCTAAATAAGGGGAATAGAAAGAACGGCCCACGGGACAATACCTGCCGTTAACAATGAATTAAGGGTAAAAGATAAATACATAAGTCAACAATTCAGAAGGAATCAATACTTGTAACGAACAGAAATTAAAGCCGGTCAGGAACCATACCTACTTGTTGGCAACTCACGCAGAACAATATCCAGAACCTGTAGGGCCTCTTGGGGTGCATCAGCCTGTCTCCCTTGTAAGAACATCCCTAAGTGATGAAGATCAGCGCGAGCAGCCAGCTTGATCACAACTTTAAACTCCCTTTCTCGCCTGCCCCCACAAATAAGAAAAAGGATACATTAAATACTGCTAAAAATGTATCTGACTTCTCAAAACCATAGGAACATACCTAGCACCACCAGGCCCATCATCATCATCAATAAGTGTGATTTCAAAAACTTTTTGAACAAAAGGGAGGGGCCCTGCAGTGTACAGACTTTTTCTTCCGTCATAAGCTGGAAGCCTCTTCCCAAGATGGGACTCTCTGTAAAGCTTTACCAGCTGCTCCATGACAGCACGGTTGACACCACGGGAAGCTACTTCTGGGGTAATTGAAACCTGAAAGCCATTAGAAAGGATGAAAACAATATCACGATAAGATAAGACCCTCAATAGATAATATAAGAAAGATCATAACTGGAAGAACTAGCAATGGTTTGAGCACTCACATCATACTGGTGCAAGTCTTTGTCAGGTAACTCGGCAAAGAAGTGGTTGGCCTTAACAATGCATCTAGTGCCATTACTACCCTTTCCAGGCCGAAGTGGAAACCTCATTGACTTGCTCGATGCGGGCGGTATTACTTGGGTTGCATCTTCTTCTGGTTGCACAGCAAGTTGCTGGAACTGCTGAGTAACTTGATGTGCCATCGGTACAGGTGGCTGAGATGAAGAGCCAGCCTCTGAGTATGTTTCTGATGGTCTTCCATATGGTACGGGTTGATGCAGAGTCTCAGTAGCTTGATGCAGCTCGGGAACTGGTGGCCTAGAAGGGCCACCAGAAGGTGCCCCACGGCCACCTATACCACCACGGCGCTGGGGTTGTCCTCCACCTCGATGATACTGCTGAGTTCCCCTGCCCTGTTGATAGTATTCAGGAGGTCCACCATAGGACTGTTGAGGGGCCATTCCACCACGTGGAGCTCCACCACCACCATGGCCACCATATCCTCCACGTTGAGGTCCCGAGCCTCTTCCTCCACCTTGTTGCTGCTGTTGTGATGGGCGTTGGACACCACCTCGTCCCCCTCCAGTTTCATGGGACTCAGAGCTCTCGGCACCACCAGGAACATCAGTTCTCCTCTTCCGCACCATGGTAGCAACTACAAAAAAAGGGGGAACAATTATCACTTAAAATATGTTCAAGCAGAGATCAGCCACATTGTCCTTGAGACACAATTAATGAACTCATCAAAAAACCTCTCTGATATCAATCTATGAGCCCTGATGATAACTTATAGGCTCCAAACCCCCCCATAAATCACAAACTAAACCTCTATCAATACGTGTTCAGGCAACTTCTATAGCAAAGAGAAACAAAAGATTCACTGAATGATCTCATGCAGCAACAGCCTCCTAAATAATACGATTCACTAGATTCAGTTACAATTCACAGAAGAACACATCCAAGTTTTCAGGCATAATATTTGGCAATCAAAGAGAATGTTTTTTTTCTTTATAATAGTGCTTGTCCGGGCCAACTTATGCCCACCTAGACTGATTCTAAGGGCACTTACTCCCTCCCACTAGAACAGGTACCAAATAACTCGGTCCACCAAGGTTTGGATGTACGGGAAGAAATCACTTAGTGTTTTTGCCTCTGCTGCTGGGATTTGAACCAGAAACCTCATGGTTCTTCGACCCACTTCATTGATCACTAGGTCACCCGTGGATGCTCAAAGAGAATGTACTATAGGACAACAAAACAGTAAAAGCTCATACCATTTCCATTTCTCAAAACCACAGAGAATAAAACCTCAAAAAAGTACGCCTAAACTGAATTCATAGTTCAAACAAGATGACAAGATTGCTTCCAAATGCGGTTTTGTGATTAAAAAAAAAAGGACAGTGTTTTCAGTTTCTTTTCTGCTTCAGAGAGAAGGATTTACAGAAACATTTTGCCCTTCCCAAAACCAAAAGATAAATTCATGCTCAAACAGATTGCTCAAAACGTGGAAAACAAACAGAACAAAAGAATAAATCCAAGTGATACAGAGATAAAAGGACAAATGGGGTTAAAAATATAGGTGAAAATTTAACAAAGAACAAAACTTTACTAACCAAAGATATACAGGAAAATATGAAGAACATGCTCTCACAGCCTTACACTTCACAGGACAGCAACAACACTACTTAAGAGTGTCATATGCAATATAGCAAAGGGAAACCCAGTAATGATTTCAGAAAAGAAAACATAAATCATATATTCCTTCCATTTCAATTTGTTTGACCTAATTTACTTTTTAGTCCGTTTCAGAAAGAAAGTCTTTTTCCTTTTTTCTGACAACTCTTTTATTTTCAACTTTCCAAGTGCCCTATTTAAGACAATAAAATTAAAGCACATTTTGGTACATCCTATGTATCTTTAAATTAAAACCACAAAGATTCAAAAGTTCTTGTACTTTCCTAAATTCAGTTCCAAGTCAAAACAAGTCAATCAAATTGAAACGGACTTAAATAGAGTCCAGCAGATGAAATAGGAAAGAAATCCAAATTTCACTTAAAACAGTCTATATAACTAACATACCAAAAAACGAACATACAAGTGATAAACCCTTCAAACACACATCATTCAGTTGACATACACTGCTATATACATAAAACCACCACAAAAAAAGCTAACAAGGACTAGAAAAAGCACACAAAAGTTAAACAAGGCAAAAACAGCATAAATGAGTTAAACTCATAACCAAAGCAAACAGTCTATCAGATCTGATCATCCAGTGGACTCAGCTAAGACTAGAACAAACAGAGAATCAGTGTAAAGAAAAAACCATAAATTGAACAAAAGGCACAACAGAAAACAATAACTCTGCTAGATCTAAAATGCTAAACTAACAGATATAAATTAAAATCATAAATGAACAAAATAGAAATGTATACCTCAAAACCGCCGCCGGTATACCGATTTCCGCCCTTCTCCACGAACCACCGCCGTAACCTACAAAACGCAAAGAGACAAGAGAGAGAAATGACTACAATATAAGTTTAGAGAGAGAGAAAGGCGTGTCAGTGGAGAGTGATTTGTAGAGAGAGAAAAATGATGTGTAGATAAACAGAAAGGAAAGAAGAGCATCATTTACAGATTCTCTCAACTCATTTTAAAGCCAGAGTTGGTCGTGCAAGATGACGATTTAGTCCCTACTCTGTTTTGTATCGATGAATTGTTGCAAAGGTTATTATAGGAATCAGAAGCTCAGTTTTATTACAGCAACGTAGTACACTATATATTTGTTTTGATTGTTATCATTTTTATTACAGCAATCTATTATATTATATATTTGGTTTGATTGTTACTACTTTTGATTCTCATTTTTATTACAGCAATCTATTATACTATATATTTATTTTGATTGTTACTACTTTTGATTCTCATTTTTATTACAGCAATCTATTATACTATATTTGTTTTTATTGTTACTTTTATTATATTGTTGGGCTATATTCATCCTTAAATAATAACAAAAAAAATTATTTTGTATAATCATCGATTTGCCGTGACCATCTTTCTCTTATGTTTTCCTCTCATTTTTCCTTTATTATTTAATAACTATAATTTATTTTTTATCTTACATTTTTATTTTTATAGTAGTTGTTGTAATCATTTAAAATTTATTAAATATAAATTTATAAATGATTTAAAGTGTATTAAATTTAAAATATATTAGTCCAAATAAATATTATGGATTAATTATTTAAATTCAATAAATATGAATTTAATTAAAGTCCAAACTCATTTTGTTAAGCACAATATCATCTTATCCTAGAGGCTCATTTTGATGTCACGTGTCATGCCAAGTCAAACAAAAAAGCCAGTATCGGTGTTCAATACTACTCCCAAAATATTGTATTAGGCTCATATACATCAAGTGAGAAAATACTCAAAATACATCATTTAGTCTCTTTTGGACTTAGCTCAAAACTCAACTCTTCTCAATTCAAAGAATGCATTTAAAATAAAAATATAATTTAACTTCTTAACTCAATCTCAAATAGATGTTTTAATGCAACAATACTCAATTAACTCATTTATACTCATGCTCAAAATAATAATTAAGGGACTTCTCAAACTCAACTCATGTTCAAACTCTTTCTCAATCAAAGATGAAAATATTCACTCTTTAAACTCAAAATAGTGCATAAAATAATTAATGCAAAACGTCCGCAAATCATTCTAAAAAAAGCTCCATCAATGCATAAAATATAAATGAAATCTCAATTAGGGTTCATGTGAATGCAAACACGAATCCATACTCACAACAAGACTCAACTCAAGAAACTCATCAAGAAATATTATAGTATATACAAGAACACAATGGGAATCATAAATAATTCAAGAACTCAATTTATGGAATCTCGAAACTCAACTCAACTCGAATCAATGAAGATGTAGGGCATGTGGACGAACTCAATCCACATCATGGTTAGCCTTACATACCTGAAAATCTAAGAACAACTGAAGTCGAAAAAGAATAATCTAGAGACCCATTCTTGAAATTCTTAGATTCGTTTTCTTAAAAACCCTATGGTAAAGATTTAAGATTTCTCTTAGTGATTCATGAATAGATGAAGAAATTAGGGTTGGAAAACTTGAAATCTATAAAGAAGAACTTACCTTGTTGAAAAATCTTGAAAGAGAACCCTAGCTCTTTCTCCTCTTCTTAGCCCTAGTTTATTTTGCTTGAATGTGTAAAAAGTCTAAGGAATTGGTTTAGAAACCCTTATAAGGTCAAAAATGACCTATAATAGTCATAAATTAAGTATAGTAGTGGTGCAGAAAAGACCGAAATGCCCCTCATTGAACTGGAAAATGTACGATTTTTTTTACACATTAATTGCATTTGTCAAATGCGATTTATGTACAAAAGTCGCCCAACACATAAAACGCACTTGCCAAATGCGTTTTATGAACAAAGTGAGAAAATGAACTAGGTGGAAGCGGACTTGTCGCGCACTCTTCTGGTTAGACTGTTTTTGCCCTGAAAAATTATCTTTTGACTCGGTTGGTCTAAAATTCAATTGAGACCACTTTCCTACATATTTTTCCCCTTGATCTATATTCCAACCTCAGATTGATCAAAAAAATTAGAAATAATACGTTATGCGAGTGTGATATTCTCTGGGGATATTTTAATAAATTTCCGATGTATAACAAATATGCTATCAAAGTTATTTCAGTTACACTTTTGTTCTGTAATGCAATTTTTTGTCTTTAATGAGTTGATAACAACGTCAAAAGTATATTCTTCTTAAAATAGAAAATGTCGTCGGGTGAAAGCAATAAGAATGTTAAATCATTTTTTTAAGATATGCATTAAATTATTCTTGTAGGGCCAATTATTACTAATAATGATTTTGATGCAACAATCAAAATGGGTAGGTAAATATTAAACAATGGCCATAATCCAATCGTTTTATTCTTATCGAATTTTATTCTCATTATTTATTTTCTTATATTTAGCCTAGTTGTCAAATACTCCTATATGTGACATAAAAAAATTAACAATTTTTCGTTGACCAATTTGGACTAAATCATTACTAGAAAATATGGAGCTATGGAATTCATAGCTAATTCATCACTAAATAACTTATAGCTAATTGAATTTTTATATAATCTGTCGCTAATATGTAGCTATATGAGATTAGCATGATTTTTTTAATGTTTAGTTACGAAATTTTGTCCGTCGCTAATTTCTTACTTTCTTATAGTAAATATTTAGCACAAATAGACTTAACTTTTAAATATGTTGAATTAGACTAATTAAAACACACCAATATAATAAATGAAGGACTTATTAACTCGTCCAAACTTGCAAAATTGTTTAATGGTGGTTAGGTGGGAAGGAGCCAAGAGTTCACACAATTTTCAACTGAAAAACTACACATATAAGTCATATTATTTTCGCAGCAAAAAATACATTTTAAATAGGAAATGTTAGTATATTACAAGTTGTAATTAATCAAACAATTGTGGTGGTATAAGCTTGGATTCATTACATATCTAGTTTGTTTTTAGGAATATATCCTCAATTAATTATGTTCAATGACAATTGACTACTGTATTGTAGGAAGTGCTTCATTAAATATATAAGGTTTTGTTTTTAGGATATACTATTTCAATTAATCATGCTCACGACAAAAGTATGATGTAAAAAACAATTTAGAGAAAACAACTTTTTCTCTCTCTTAGCTGTCGAATATATTAAGTTATGAACTGACTTGTAGCAAAAATTGATTGCAAAAAACGAAAGTTAATATCTCAAAAAGTCACTCAACTTTGACAATTTATTTAACAAATTAAAGTTATTGAATTTTATTTTGTATCAATAAAATCACTCAACTTAAGCTTTTTTATCAATAAAATCTTTCAACTAAGTTTACCATTAAAAAAAATCTGACATGACAATTTTTTTAGGGGTAACTACAAAAACATACAATTACATGAGAAAAAAATTACAAGACATTTTTTTATAAATAATTACTTATTTTAGTAATATTTTTTATTTATTATCATCTATAACAATACATAACAATATTATGATATATTTGTCATGTATTAAAAGTGAATTATTCATGCAATATAAATGTATTATAAGTGTTTTAAAATATATTATACTTGTTTGGTAATAAATTGACACAATGTATTATAAGTGTATTAAAGTCTGTGATAAATATGAATAAAATTTGTATTATATTAGTTTTATAAATTATTCTCGCTAATATATATTAAAATTATATTAAAACTGTATTATAAATATATTATAAGTGTCCAGTAAAAAAAATATTATTGCTATAAATGATAAATATTTTCTTAATATAGTATATTTATGTAGGTTTCCCATTACATAACTTGCATTGCAATAATAAATCCCAAAACTTACATTACCAATCTTTAGCCTAAATCACTATCCGGTATACATCATTATACATCCGGTATACAATAATATTCAATTTTTTCATATTTTATTTTTTATAAAAGTGTTTTAAAACTTGATATACACTATTAAACACTCAATATACAATATTATATAAATTTATAAGAGATATTTATACACCATATATAATAATACACTTATACATTAATATACAAAAAACAGACTTCAACTTCTTCCTTTTATCCAAGCATCAAATTCATTCAAAAACACCTCAAAAACTGCACCAAATCACCCAAAATTTTATATTTAGACTCTTCAATACGTAATCGATATGACTTCAAATAATGTCCATAATACTTCATAGTAACTCGATAACTCCAGAAATAGAGATAAAACAATGGCTTAATATGTAAATTTCTCCAAAAAGTGAAGGAGAAAATTACTTTTAAATAGATCTGGAATAAGAAGAAACTACATAAATTACTTTCTAAATCTGAACCTGATTAATCGACCTAATAAAAAATTTGTTCTCTCTACTTATTGAAATTTCGTAAGAATCTAGAAAAAAAATATATCAGACAACTTGCATATGCATTCTTAATTAAGGTCATAAAGAAACAAGTCACAACAAGGGCATGGACGGCTAGCAATTTATATATGGTGATTTCCTTGATTCTAAAGTATAAGAAAAAAGACAAACAACAACCAATCACACTAAGTTTACGTACAACTTTACATTTCTTTTTTTGGTGCTATACAAATTAATAAACTATCATACATGTTTTGGGTATCTAAGATATATATGCTATGTGAGCCATGTCCACGATAAGCAGTTGGTTGGTGCATGGAATGTGGCGGATGATGTACGTAGTATTACAGGTCTTCATTTTCCTGCATTATTTTCAGTTTCTCCAGGTGATTCGCACAGTTATTTCCTTGCCTTAGAATATGCATCATGAAGATCCCAAGTCCAAACAAAAGATGTCGGCACTCCTCTATCACTGCACAATCCGGGTGACTGTCAACGGCGTGTCCCTCACTCAGAAGCATCAAGGCATCACTTGAGTCAGTCTCAGTGATGACCTTCTTCAAATTGTAGTTCGTCAGCCTCCCGTGTATGCCCACAGTTCTGCCGTGAGGCACGACATTGCTACCACACTTAATCGCCCGATGAATCCTCCTACCCATCTTCCCTTATTGTTTTATTCTGGGAATGACCAACTAATGTACATAGGGACATCTCTTTGCCTGACTAATGATCGAACACGATGGACATTAGTCACGCACCCAATAACGAAAAAATGGACATATTGCCAATAATTGGCAAAAGAGTCATATAGTGCCATTTTTTTTTTGGATAATAATAAGATTACTAATATGAGTAAAGAAAAGAAATATTCAGAAGGTAAGAAAATGGAATATATAGGATTGACACCCTAATTTGAAATACTACTCTGTGTCTTCTTGGATACGACTATTTAACCCTTGTTAACTACTTCTTCCACAAGCCCATTAATAAACTAATACTATATCCAAAGAAGAGACAAGTAACAATGCAGGAAGTAATTTTTTTGAACCTTAAGGGAAAATCTCGAATTCGTCGCTTTCTTGATTAAGTGGTCGCTAAAGTAGCTAGGGGAGAACATCAAAGACTCTTCCGTTCACACTAATTAAGCTGCTTGCTGTCTCTTATCAATGCATAGTATATATGTTCTAATATGTGCTTAATTATATCATAATATTTACAAATTGTATTTGTTACATTTCTAATGCGTCTAAAACGGGATGAAAAATAATTGGTTGAAAGAGCTAAAAACACATGAGCATATTAGTAATCGAGAAATCATGTTACTTTTCATTCGAATTGGTGCTACTCTGCCTCCTTGGGGTTTGTTAAATTGATATATTGTAACTTGTAAGCTGGTCATGGAGTCACTTGTTCTTTTCCTCTTTAGCCATGTTTGATATGAATAAATATTTTTCACAACATTTTATTTTATTCCATTTTGTGTTGTCGTGGAAAACATTTTGCAAGAGAAAACTTTTATGGGCATAAACATCATTGAATTGTGCATTCTAATTTGTGAAAACTTTTATGGCCATAAACATCATTGAATTGTGCGTTCTAATTTGTAAACATGAGTATAAAAGATACCATCCACAACCTTTGGGCCTAAAAGAGGACTAATCTTGGAAAACACACACAACTACAAATATTTTCTTGGTCTTTTCTTTTTTACTTGTCAAGATTATCAAAACAAAAAAACAAGGATTCTTTCTTTTACTTGTTCATTTTAACAAATTGAAAAATAGTTTTTTTAATTTTTACCCTTATCATTAAGAGTAGTCATTTTACAAACTAATTAGAATATTTAATTTGTTGTCAAATTTAAATTTTCAAAATATCATTAATAAGAACAATTTCGTTCAAAGTAATACTTTCTTAAAGGGGGTGCAACATGCTAAAAGAGAACAGAGGGAATAATAATCTAGCAAGAAATATATATCTTGGTTTTGTTTATGACTTTATGTAGTACAATTTCCGATCACCAATTACACTAATTTAGAATAGGTGAGAATTGAGGACTTCTTTGACGTTAGTAAATTAATGTTTTCTCAACATGTCCTTGTTTTGGTCCCACCCTTTTGCTGTCAGTTTTCTACCACGTTGGACCACATTTTGGGGTGCATGCACATTTTATTATTATTTACTATACAAAAACATGTTGCATAAATGTAGATATATAGAGAAAATGATACATCATATAGTTAGATTAACGAAAGAAAATTCATGTGTAGAAGTCAATACCCGAACCATACAAGTTTCTTGCCTGAATAGAATAAAACTCAGTCACTTCCCAACAAAGGAAAAAATCCCAGAGGAAAAAAAAAACATACATGGTGCGTTCTTGACTTCCTAACCGAAAAAAAAGACTATCTGATGCACAATAGAGTTCTAAACCACAATTTTGAAAACGAAAAAAAAAGGGACGGGCGGGGCGGGGAACTAGGAATGAGTTGTTAAACTTATAATAAAGCTTTTGGCAGGGAGCAGTAGGAGCAGGGGGCATATGGATGTATCAAGGGCATTGTGTCAGTTCCAGGACTATATGTATTGATGAAAGAAAAGAAGCATAGCATTCATAATTCTCAACTAACTCCAAATAAGATCTCTTTACCCTTTTTTTCCTCATTGAATTCATGATCCAACTTCTCATCTGTACTCTGTATTAAAAGCAGCAGCAGAAATTAAATTCAAAATTTTGGATCAGGAAGTGGAGCAATTCAAGGCAGCTTTAATTTGGTGGATAGTGTTGCCTATAAGGTTATTAACTGTGTTTACTGATTCTGGGCTCATTTTGGCTGATGATGACAAACTGCTCACCAATATCTGGAACACTACTGTCACTAGTGAACCCCCTCCCCTTCCCCCTTCCCCCACGGTACCATTATCCATGGATGCTTCTTTTCGACCGTCCGCCGATATAGTGAACCCTGAGGGGAGTAAAGGGATGTAGGTGGTGTCTTCACCACTCATTGCAATGTTGATGGATTGTAAATCCACAGGGCTGTAGACTACTAGTGAACCTGATGAGTCTATGCAACTTTCTTGAAGTATCAACATGTTATTCTGGCTAGTGTTATAGGCCTGCAACAATGTAACATTGTCCTGGTTATCAAGGAGGAAATCAAATCATTCCATTATTTGTTAAATACTACTCCTGTTTCAGTATGTTTGTCGGAGTTTAAAAAAGTAAAAAAAAAAACTTTTAAATCTTATGGTCTTAAATATATTAGGTAAAAAGTTATAATTTAAAAGTTACAAAAAAAAAGGCATTCTTTTTTTAACGGAGTAAAAAGTAAAGCAACACAAACAAATTGAAACGGAGGGAGTATATGAATAGATTATGGAAATTTACCCTGAGCACAGAAATAGAATTCCCTGGATGAGAGCCATTTGCAATGTGAGCTATCTCTTGTACTGGATTTTGATTGGAAAGAACATCCCACTGTGTCAAAAGAATTTTTTTTTGAAAATATTGAATTACAACAATGCAAAATATACCGAGAGTCCCTAAAGGGGGATGAAAATATCTATAATGTACTACAAAATGAAACAACAATGACCTCCGTTTAAATTTTAGAAGCTTAGTAAATTTGTGCACACCTGAGGTCGAGTCCTTTCGTCCCTAAGGAAATTGAAGACATGTTGTGGAGGAACTGAGAGCCAAACGGTGGAAGATGCACTGATGACTACGCCATTGGGCTGGCCAGGAAAGGTGCACTTTTGAAGGGTGGCTCTAACTTCAAATTCATCCAATGTAGAAATGTCGTTCCACTGGTGTCCATTGGACGGATTTATGCTGGCACAGAAACTGCTCACCATTCTTTGAGCCACTTTCATCATGCTCTTCTTCCCTTCTGGTGATGGAATCACTGCCACCATTGCATCACACGCGAATTAGTTTCAAGCAAATCAGTTTTCCTTCGTATTTAAGCACTTATATTTGCAAGTATAGTTAGGCTCAATCTTGAATATAAGAGGAGGGTAGTTGATGGATTGATTAAAATGGTACTGGATGCGACAGTATTAACTAGTGAAAAAACATATGTCCCATTGAGTTTACCTCCTCCAAGTTCACGAGAAGAGTTACCGCTAACCATTAGACAAGCATATCTCTCACACAATCTCTGAAGAGAACCAAGCCATCTCTCTGCTCCAAATGCCATACCACTATATATAAGATCTCTATATAGCCTATGAATTGAACCTTTCTCTTCTTCCACTTCAACATGCTCCAACCAAGTTACCTATTACATAGCAGAATTAACCAATTAGATATAGTAATACTACTAATGTGGAATTATAGAGCTTATTCACAAAATTATGAAATTAGAGCCATTTAGACAACCTTGGAATAACCATTGGGCATGTCTTGTATCAAGCATCCAGATAGCAGCTTATGAACCTTGCATGAAGAGGGAGGGTACAGATTTTCTTGAGTAATATCATAGGAAACATCAACAATTGCCCACGAGCCCCTCTCAATCTGCTGGCAAAACCGTAGGAAATACAATTGTCGCGTTGGGACTAATGGCGAAAGCACTTGCTGTTCTTCATACATCTGCAAGTAGCAGGACTAATTTCAGCCTCTACAACACTATGAACATAATTTCAAGGAAAAGATGAAGTTAAGACTATATTTCTTTACCAATTGTAATGTACTACTCCGATTGCCAATTATGCCACATGATATTACTTCAAGTGTTCTTGCCTTTGAAACAATTGTAGGAAAGAATTCTGCCCATTTGTTCTACAAAATTATGAGAACAGATCAAAATTTTCACTATCAGGTTATTCAAAAGCTAAATATAGAGAGTGTGAGCGAGTAGATAGACTAACCACATCCACGAACATGTCAACTAAGGCCAAACCATTCATGATCACAACACCTGATTGCCTGGAAGCCTCAACGCGAACATTTGAATTTTTCAACGAACTGTTAGCCTTTGGAAAAATCTGGTCATAGCTATCGATGTCAAGTACATCTCTGCCATCAGTTGTTGACTTTGTCCACAAAGGTTCGTTAGTTTGTAAAAGCCTAATCAGTTCCTCCATGGCATTGCCAGCAATATCAGCCATAAGGGACTTATCCATGTCTGATATGCTCAATGTAGGACATGGAAAACTTGGAAAAGTACTCGTTGAGCTTCCAGGGAGAAGATCAAGATCGAGGGAAGGGCCAGTTAGTCCAAAATTAGGCATGGACATTGAGTTAAGTGAGGACAGATGAACAGGTTGCACTGGTGGGAGTTGTGAAATTGGCCTCCCCATATACTTTGCAGCAATACTTGAAATTTTGTCAAGCTGTATATGCCAAGAAAAAGGATAATAAGATAAAGAAGCAGAGAAATAAACGAATACGGACAAAGAAACTATATGAAAGAATTGATATAGACCTCCTCTTTTAGTTGCAAATTCTCCATTCTCAATTTTTGTTCATCAAAATAAGAGTCTTCAGGAGGACCTCCACAAGATGGACATATCACATTCTTGATGGCTTCCCTTATCGCGATGTTTTCACATCGAATTCTATCGTTTTCTGCTCGAAGTGCACTATTATCTGCTCTCTCATGTTGACTCTATAATCAAGAAGTTTATGTTTATTACTCCATCAACGAAAATAGGTACTTAATTATAAACAAAAAAAATCAGATAAAAAGATGAAAAACCTTCAATTGAGTCCTCCTATTTTGGAACCAAAACTTTATTTGACGAGGAGCCAAACCCAAATCTCTACTTAACTGCAATCTGATCTTCTCATCTGGATGCGGACACTCCTTGAACACGCTACAATGTATAAACACCAAAATATTGTTTCTAAATTAAACCCCATGACTATATTTTTCCTATACAAATTAACTTGTAGTGCCGCTGAATTTTGACACTACTATCTAATAATTGAATTTTCATATATCTACATACTTCATTTGAATTTCTTAACACACAAAATGCTCTAGGTTTGAGCAAAAACTACTCGATTTGGCTAAACTCCTAGGAATTAGCAAATTAAAAAAATAAAATAAGGCACATTACTTGCTACAACTAGTTAAAACATAGGAAGTTTTTACACATGACTAGCTAATTAAGTGTATATAAGTTAAAAAAATCATTATCATTATTCCTATGAATGATGAATAATACTCAGAAGAACTACTTATATCTTACGCTTCAAGGCTTTGAATTTGATGCGCTGTGTGTCGATGAAATCGTTTCTTCTTCTGGTGAGCATCTGTAGTGTCGCCGCCACTTGAGGAAGCACCACCACCACCACCACCGGTGCTGAATTCCATTGATCTCTTTAATTTCTCTATATTTATATATATATATTTGGACAAGGAAATTAAAAAATAGTTCAATGATAATTAATCACACATATACATGGTTTTGAGTAAATTAAATACTTGTTGTAATGAGTAATAATATTAGTAAGAAGAATGTATGATATTGAAGAATGAAGATGTTATAAAGGAAAAATGAAGATGTTATAGGAATAGCATAGTACAAGGCAAGAATTATGGTTAATGTTTTGTAAGAAAATTAACGGGAGAATATATTGGAATAGGTAACGGACGAAAAATCTGACATATATATATATATGTATAAAAATAATAAATATGAAATATAATGAGCATGAATTAAGAGAGAAGATTTTGTGGAGAAAATTAGAATGTGAGAAACGGATGGAGAGAAAATAGTGGGAGGGAGGGGAAGGTGGGAAGTAATTAATGACGGGGATTGGAAAATGTGGGAGGAAGGAATGAATAGCAATTGGCCATAAGGGGGAAGGAAGAAAAAACCATATTCAAGATAATAACTTAATTGTCGCTAAATATTTTTTTTGGAGACAATTATTAATGATAATTATATTTTAGCATTGTTTGTAGCGATATTGAATTCAATGATAATTAACTAATGTTGATAAAGATTTTAACACTCTTTATTAATGTGTATATATATTACTGCTAAAAATTATTTTTGTTATAGTGCTTAGAGACATATTTTCAAAAATTAGACTAAGTAATGGTTAAATTGAATGATTATAATATATATTGATGAATTAAAAAATAGTTAATGAATTCATGTGTTCATTTAGAGATGGATGATGTATTTTTACGAAAGCTTATAAATTTTTGTGTGTAAATTTTATAGGTAGATTTTATATCGGTGAAATAAATTGAGCAAAAATCTAAAGGAAATAATCAATAAATTAATTTGTGAATACTTTAATTTAATTGATTAGCAAAATTAGCTCATAAACTCATGATTCATCCAATTCGTTTACGTTGAACAGGTTAATGGCTTGCACTTATTTTAAAAGTTTTTGCACGGATTGCACCTCAAACAAGTTGATGTTGAATTATTGCTCGTAATTTCTATGTTTAATTTTCGTCCTTACTGTTCATTTAATAAAAAAATTGTGGATCAAAGTAACCTTATCTATTCAGACTTAATTTGCCAATAAAAGTTCGATAGAAATTAACTTATGCAACATAAGTTGTGTAGGTTTTCCCACAATTTGTTACTGTGTTCAGAAATTGAAGGTATTTTTTTCCGACTTATGTTCTTTATTCCTTTTAGAGAAAAAAAATAAGCTTGTGTTTTTTTTCCTTCTTGAGAACACATCATGTCCTTCCGGCATATGGCATAACTTATTCTGCCTTTTACGATAACTTGTGGGATATTATGATACGAATATATAAACTTCTCTCACAAAAAAAGTTATTTGTTATTTCGATGTCAGGAGCATATGCTATGTGTTATTATGCCTTTTACGACATGTGGAATCTTATGATACAACGTATAAATTGATATCGCAAAATAATAATTTATTATTTTGATGTCAGGGGCATAGCCCGTGGAATATTATGTTACGAAAATATAAATATATACCTTGTGAAAAAAATTATTTATTATTTTGATATCATAGATATTTTTGACCGCTTATTTTTTATTTAAATTATTGAAGGCAAAAATTAAACAACATTTCAAAATATGAATATTTGTGCAAATGATCTCTTATTTTATTAAGTCAACTCATTTTTACTTAGCTTAATTCAACCCATTTTAAAAGTTTGATCATGCAATTTAGATTGATTCATGAAAAAACTTGTCTAAATATTTTTAAAAATATATTTTTATTTGTTATGTTATATAATGCAAAAAAGTTTTATTAGGTAGCTAAACAAATTATAAAAAAATTAAAAAAAAAATTCAATTTAATAAAAATTAAATAAATTGAGTTATGATAGATAATTAAATTTTACAAAGAGAATTTTATAATCATCCATTAAAATAATATAATATAATATGATATAATCAATACGATACAATATAATATAATTCATTATACAATAATATCTAACAACCAAGTCCAATGGTCTACAAAGTGATTGTTCAAACTTCAACGTAGCCTTTAAGATGAGAACAAGGAGTACTAATTTCTCGCCAAACATTAGAGAAAACACAAGAGAAAAAAAGGAAAAAATTATAAAAGTAAGAAAGGGATATGAAAAATGTACTTTCAATGTTTTATATTAGTGGTTGTTTCACGTCTCAAATTATTTATTGTGATTTTTTAAAAATAGTTATCTCAAATTATTTGTCATTTTAGAAGATTAACACAAAATTAATTATTATTATTATTATTATTATTATTATTCATTTTATCTTTAGTAGTAACTGTTTTTGAAGACTACAAACACTCAATAGAGTAAATATTTAATGAAAAAAAATATTATTCTATATCTTAAAACATAAATGAAAGTCAAATAGTATTAAAAAAACAAAAAAAAACATTCTAACTAATATTTCTTATGGGAAATGGCGAAACATGATAAATAATTTGAGGCACAGGGAGTATCTATTTAATATAGATTCTTTGGTTACATTACATAAAAACCAACTCATTTAAATAGAGTTGATAAAGTCATAAGGAAACAAATAATACCTTTTTGATTATGTGAAACACAATTGTTTTGAACATAATAAAAACGAACGATTCAAAATTTGAAATTTATAATTCCCCGTGATCCCTCACCAAGGAGGACATCAAAGCATGTTTCATATCCATTGCTAACAACGAAGGAATTATTTTGTTACTAAGTTCTTGAGAATTTGTTCTCACCATCTTAGATCCGAACTTATTATGAAATCGAGGGAGTAATAAATACATAGTGGCAAAAGAAGTTCACCAAACCCTAGACTCCAGCTCCATTGCCTCCTAAAACCTACTCATATTTAAATATAGGAGCTGCTGCAACTTAATTCCTCTCCAACATCATATAGATCGACAATATATAATTAAGTAAGAGTATTTATGATTACTACGGCTTCCAATTTATATCACTTTATTTGTCTACATCTTTTACTCCCTTTCAATCTGCCTCTTCAAGTCTCCCTCTATATATACCAAAAAACAGAAAAAGAGAAAATTCCTAATAATAATATTTTTGGTACATTGATATCGCGTGAAATTAATATCACTCCCTCAAGATTGAATTAATTTTATTAATTCAATTCATTTTAGTCCGTCTAATAAGTCATCTAAAATTGTTTGGATCCCAATTGACAATGAGAAACTTTGTGAAAACAATAAAAAAGAAAGTTTTTTTTTTGTTGTTAAATATACTAGATATGTAGTAATAATAAAGAAAAAACATAATTAAACTTTATTAGATAAGTAAGCAAATTATAAGAAAATAAATAAAGAAATAAACAATTGGTAAGAGATCCTCGATCGAGTTATCACATACTTATTTAGTTCATTTTGATTTAATTTATCTCAGATCATTTTGATTCGTCCAAATTTAACTTAATTCGCTCTTTGACATTAATAGATTAGATATCTCGAAGATTTCTACACGTAATTAGTTTTATTTTGAATTTGAACTTCAATATATATATATATATATATATATATATATATATATATATATAACATTTCTGTCCAGCCAACGAAGAGGTAGCTTGTCTTGTCTTTATTAAGGTGTATGAAATAACTCCATAACAATGTTTAATCGAATTTCCACCACACTCATTTAATCATCGGTTCTGAGAAGAAGCATTGCTACCTGGTGCTTATCTATCTTTAATTTTCACCAAATGAAATTAATACTATGCTTCATAAACATACAACATTAACTATGATTAGTTTGCTCCTATATATGTATTTTGATCACCGTGGGTGTTTGAACCGGCTTACATACATCTCAACTAATAGTACACAAAAAGTGATACATTATTGTGTAAAATGAACAATTCAGACTGGTGAAGGGTCCTATTTATGTATTTTGATTACCGTGGGTGTTTGAACCGGCTTACATACATCTCAACTAATAGTACACAAAAAGTGATACATTATTGTGTAAAATGAACAATTCAGACGGGTGAAGGGTCTAGAGTATTTGTTATGAATTCACAAGAATCCAATATTAAAATATCCACGAAATATTTGATTACCTATGCAATTATTATTTTATCGAATCTATAGACTTCAAAAATCCCAGATCCATCTCTGGACACTATGTGAAAGATGGGATCATCTACCAATCCAACTATGTCGATCAATGTAACAAAAAGAGTTATTTTGCATATAGTTTCTGCCCGTTCTTTCTTTTAGTCCTTGAAGTTGTTCACTCTTTGAACGAGAAGCAAAGTGGTTAGTCTCAGCATGAATTTCCTAGGGAATACTTTGATAAACCATTGCATAGCAGCAGATTTTACTTTCCCAGGGGATGATTTGCATAGTATGACCCTCTTTTAGGCCACTCTTTAAAATATGTACCCCTTTAACCCAGTGGGCTAAATTTCGCCTTTAAAAGTAGTTGGATGAATATATTTGTAGACAAATTTAGCTCGTTGGGCTAACAAGATTACAAGAGAGAATTGAAAAGGTGGCCTCAAAGAAGGCCATTTGTGCAAGAGGCAAATGCCAAAAAATTAGCAACTGGTCCATCTATGAAATTCTGACATCTAAAAAAATTCCAAATTATTAACAACTGTCAATACAAGTATTGCAAACCTTCATATTAGCTGAAATTCCATCCTTAAAACAGTTTGATTAACAAGTATCCAGAAACTAATGCTAGCAAATAACAGAAAAGACAAAAATAATAGACAATAGCAAGCTCAATTATATGAGTCAAAGATCATTAGGATTCACATTCATGTTTTTGTACTTCTCATCTTGACAGCAAAAACAGAGATGCAATTTTGCTCCTTGCCCTTCTTGTTATAGTGTAGTTATTGTCTTTTCAATATCGTGTAGTTTCCTTCCTCTCCACCTTACATGAAAATTCTCTTCAGCAATTCGTGAGTCAATATTAAAGATTTGCTTTTTCCTTGTCACTTCTCATTTTTGTTTTGAGAGAACAAAATGTCCACGACTTGGCACTTTGCAGCGTTCTCTTTGGTGAAACATTAGAGAATGGTTACATTGAGGTAAAATTCGTGACAAGAGACTACCCCATGCAGTGGCGGACCCAGGATTTTAAATAAGGGGGTTCAAAATTTAAATAACTAGACACACGAACTAGTCGAAGGGGGTTCGAAATCTACTTTATATACATAAAAAATTATTTTAACCATATATAAATAGTATAATTTTCCGCCGAAGAGGGTTCGGATGAACCCCCTCGGCATAAGGTGGGTCCGCCCCTGACCCCATGTAGTACGTTACAACTCTACTGTACAAAAGTTAAAAAGTTTCAAACTTCTCATCCTAAAGACATATCATGCTTGAATCAATTCTAATCCTCCTTTGGAGAAGTAAACTGGGGAAACAAAGACTTACTCATTCCAGCGAGCTGCTCTTTGTTGGGCTCGGCAGGAAAGTATTGTATGCCCACGAGATCACCAACTTCGCTGATAACCTGACAAAAAGCAAGAGTTGCTAAGTAACTAGCTATTCACTGGCAATAGTAATGGCCACACTGCCATTCTGAAATACTAATTGAAACACAAAAAATCATCTTCATTCAGGATTCTAATATGACACACTAAATACGCAACTAATCTGTTTAAATCTTCTTTTTTATTTTTTGTATCTTTTATGCTGGGAAGACGGAGGGGTTCAAAGTATACTACGGTGCTAATCCAGATATCATTGATAGTTCCACCAACCAGCTGTCAAAGGAGTAATCCAGAAAGATTGATAAACAAGATAGCTCATCTCCTGTAGCTCTGTAGCTCTTACAGCTCTTCTTATGAGCATACATAGGGAAACAATCAAATAATTACTCGTTCAGTACTAGAAGGTGATCCCTTAAGTTCAGAGTTTGTCTACACAGATGTCCCCCCAAGGGACAACCATCTTACCAATCCTATTCCACTACTTCCCTTCTTCAAAGTGTGATTAAAGGGACTTACACATCTCTCTTGAAAAGAACATTTTCTAGTGGAGAACTATGTGAAAGTGAAAATAGTTGGTATGGGCATGGCAATAGGTTAATCCCTCAATAAGCAGCATCTCTGGTGCCAGATTGTTGCTCGTATAATGACAGTAGGACGTAACTAAACATGCTCATCATCTGAAATTCCAAAACAAATGCAAGTACAAGCTAACCTCGAGCGCTTTAATAAGATCGTCTCTTGAGTGAGCTGTAGAAATGCAAATTCGTGCTCTGGCCAAAAGTAAAGGAGTAGCTGGAAAAGCAACCATCACTACTGCCAGTCTGCCACCTATAGTAGTAGAATGTGAAATAAATATTATTACAAGAGGAAAATTCAGGAATAAGCATTTATTGGAGAATGATCTAGATTCTAGTCTGGAAGACACTGAAACAACAATAGAAAACTGTACTCATTTGAGACACTCCCGTGAAAAGGCAGGTATTTTTGCTGGATTGTAGAGCATAATGGGCATGACAGGGGAATCGTTGTCCCCCAGAACCTCAAAGCCCATCTTCTGTAATTCAGAGCGGAAAAAATTACTATTTTCACGTATGTGTGCTAGCTTCTGAGCCCCTATAAGAACCAAAGGTTTGCATTAAGAATATAATGACAAATAGATTGCGTTTAATAGGAAGAAATTTCTGACCTCTACTAGAACCATCTTCACCGAGTATAACCTTGATAGAAGAAATTATTTGTTGGGCAGCTGGAGGTGATATTGATGTGGCATAGAGATGAGCTGGGCAAGTGTACTTCAGATATTCAATAAGTTCCTATGTTGTTGTATCAAATGTCAAAGCCACCTCTTATAGATGACATCATAAATTTACCACAAGAAAAAGATCTGTGAACACACATCCTACTGAGGTGGAAAAGAAAAGTAAAAGAATCATTCATCCAGGCGGTTCACTAGCAGAAACCATGAAACAAAGCATCTAGATAAACTCTATCAAATCAGTTGTACTGGAAGATCAGACAGGAAATGCCTCTCAGGCCTGCAGTGCATATAATTTCCTACAAGAGTGGTTTCATTATCAGCTGGAAATAGGGAATAATTCACGTACCAATACCCTGGTTTACTGGGTTGCTATGTTCTTAGGACAAGGTTTGACCTGATTATGTAATAATGTAATTTTCATGCAAAGATTGAGTAGAAAGAAGTATTTAGAAAAAGGCAACACATAATGTGATGACAGTTACCAATGTTAATCAATCAAGCAACCAACTGAGGCTACCAATGCACAATTTTGTTTTAGTTTTTACTACGGTCGGAGCAAGCATTCATTTCAAACCCAATGAAATGTTAGTAATGAGGCAGCATTTGGCAGCATTAAGCAGATACAATCAGGTAATATCCTTGAGAAATATGAAGTTTGATGCAAATCGCAAGTTATCCAGGAGCCCAATGAAATGTTAGTAATGAGGCAGCATTTGGCAGCATTAAGCAGATACAATCAGGTAATATCCTTGAGAAATATGAAGTTTGATGCAAATCGCAAGTTATCCAGGAGCCCAATGAAATGTTAGTAATGAGGCAGCATTTGGCAGCATTAAGCAGATACAATCAGGTAATATCCTTGAGAAATATGAAGTTTGATGCAAATCGCAAGTTATCCAGGAACCCAATGAAATGTTAGTAATGAGGCAGCATTTGACAGCATTAAGCAGATACAATCAAGTAATATCCTTGAGAAATATGAAGTTTGATGCAAATCGCAAGTTATCTAGGAACGGTTCTTCAACTAACTAATGGTTGGAAAGCCTATAACTCAACCAATGAAAAAGCTAGTCAGTAGCATTTTTTGTTAAAATCATACCTTTGATCCTGCAATATTACCCCCGCATGATCCAAATGACTTTGTAAAAGTTCCCATCATAATCTCCACATCTGCAGTGTCAACTCCTAAGAGCTCACAGACTCCCCTTCCAGTTCTTCCAACTGCTCCAATGCTATGAGCTTCATCCAGATACACATATGCCTTCAAAAATTAGATAGTAGACGAACACACATGCAAAGCGGAGCCTCAGAAAGCAGATACATATAAACTAGATGCTCTGATTATATGAAAGAGGTTGGCAGAAAACTAAAAGATTATTGACATGTCAATTAAATAAAAAGAAGTTCCAGGAAAAGACATCAAACACTATATTACCTTGTACTTCTTGCATATCGCAACAATCTCTGGGAGTTGGCAAAGCTCCCCTTCCATACTGTATATGCCCTCGACCACAACAATTATCTTCTTCCATGGCCTGTATGTTCTGGGTTGTCCCTCAGAAATATGTTCTCTTAAAACTTTCTCCAAGTGTGATGGTGCTAAAGAAATTATGGAAATTTAAAGCACGACATGACATAGGACACCTAATTGAACATAGTGTGATGGTTCTAAAGAAATTACGGAAATTTAAAGCACGACATGACATAGGACACCTAATTGAACATTATTTCTCAAAGGAAAAAGAAATCTCATGAATACTTACTGTTATGTTGAAAAACACGAATGGTGGATCCAGAACCTCGAGCACCATTTACAATAGAGTTGTGGTTCAGAGAATCACTGCTGATCAAACCTCCCTGCAGATGACCGTAATAAAAAAGCAAATAAAATAACAAGTCCAAAACAAGAATATAACTTTTTATAACTCTATACCTTTCCAATCAAGACAGGAAGAATAGCTGAATTTGTTGCATAACCCATACCAAAAACAATAGCAGCTGGTTTTCCAACAAAATTAGCCACACACACTTCCAATTCACTATGTAGCATTGTGGTGCCTGACAAGACAATTGTCGCAAATAATGTTAACTTATGCAGGAAAGATGCATAGTACAAAATTGAATGGGATGATGCCTACCTCCATCAACGCGGGTACTGCATGTGCTTGGGGAAAATCTTTTCAAAGACTCAATAACACGTGGGGTACAGTATTCATCAGAAGCAGCAAAACCAAGGTAATTATATGATCCCAAGTTCAGGCACCTTGAAACTTTTGTGGTCCGACTGCATAAAAATAATTTTGATTGGATTGAGCAGTAAAATAGCGTTTCAAAACACTTACTAGTACCATATATCTTACATTGTACTACAGAGAAATGTTCATACATCACCAGTCAAGCTGTAGTAACTTTATATCCATAGAGTTCTCTTTACAGTATTAAAAAGAGCAACCAAAGAAGCACGAATTGGAGAGACACATTTTCAGAAAAAGATCAAAACGAAGCAAATGATGTATACTAACTTTAGTGTCTTGTTATTATGTTTGGAGACACGCTTCACCACGTCAAACCAAGCATCAGGAGGACTGCATATTGGCCTTCCAAAACAATCCTAAAATAGAAGGGAACAAAATATAGATTCTCATTTAGCATATGTCAGCTATTAAATTATGACAATTATACCAATTGCATAAACCATCATAATTGTGAAACAAGTGTTGTCAATGCAGTATGATGATTACCTGAATGCGAAGATATAAACGACGGATATAGAAATCTTCAAGTCCTAAGCAGATAGGTGCATATACCTGCCATTAATTTTAAACACGAAATAACCATAAGAGCTCAGTAAAAATGCCATGAATCAAACGCATATATATAGACGTTATAGAGATAGAAATACAACCGTACCTGAAGATTACTGGCGTGCCACCAATCGAAGATTTTTCTGAAGAAATCACGAAATTGGCCAAAGACAAAGAGCAGCAAGCCATAGCTGAAATAGGTGGACAAGGCAGTCAAGTATGGAATGGTGATCATTCTGAACTGTTGGAGATCGGACCACCGGCGAAGGCGAACACTGGAAGGAGAATTCCGATTCCGATCCCAATGAGACAGAGTGAGTTTGACTAAATCCAATCCCTCCCTTTGGCGGATGAATGTTTTAATCTTTGTTGTTCTATTCCAAGCTCTATTCAATCATGCAATTTGTAGCTTAAAGTTTGAATTAAATATACTACAAATGTCTAAATAAAATTACTAGGCATTTAATCGTGCAATATGAAATTAATAGTAATTGTTTCTGATACTTATTGAACAAATAATTTCAAATCTCAAATTCATATTTGTTCCAAAATTGAATTTTTTTATTTTATTAAGACTTGACCAACATGCAAATATTATTATGAGGGGCCCGCAATACGGAAAACATTTCTTTTTTCCCATTAATTAGACCATTGGACCGGCTAAAATTGGGTGAACCGGACGCATCATTAAGTTGAACTCTCTAGAACTAAAAACAAGAACCGCCATCTAACATTTCTTGATGCCCAAGCCAAAGCCACCTTCTCATGGCAATCTATATAAACCCCCGCTTCCAGCATCGACGATAAATTTTACTACTACTATTTTTAGCGAAGGCTTTCTGAGTTGAACGCAGAGGTATTTCGGATTTATTGAGAATCCTCAACCTGATCATTAATTGTTTAAGTCTTGCGAGTTTTCTCATGGTAATTTATCTTCACTTTCCTTAACAATTTCTTTTTGTTTAATATTTGTTCTTTTTTTTTTTTGGATTTCAGCGCTTTTCCTGTGATTAAATAATTTGTTTTTGTTTTTTAGTTTAATTAGGATTTCATGGTAAAGCGTCTGCATGAAATGAAATCAGCTCTGTGAACTAAGCTGGTGAACATTTCAATTTTCTTTTTCCAGATTTTGTCTGAAACTTGAAAAATTAAGCTCCTGTTTGGTCATTAATTTTGAAGTTAAAATTTGAAGTCTTTTACTTGGAAAAAATTGAACTTCCATGAGTGGAAGTCATAGGAACTGGTCTGATGTTTTTGGAAATTTTGACGTTCAAATTTTATGGACAGAACATAAATTTTCAAAATCTACTTGTCGAAAAAGGTCAGTTTTTGCATTTGAGACAGCCAAGCTCGTTATTATCTTTGCTTTCTTTCTCAAGTATACATGCATAATTGAACGTCAAAATATATGTTGTTTCCACCTTCAATGACTGTTGCTTAAATGTTGGGATAGTGTATATCCTATTTGAGCTAGAGATTATGTTAATGGATACCTTTTAGGAAAGGTCTGCTTAGCTACCACAAGAAATATGGTGCTATAGCTATACATAATATTTACTCTATAATTTAGCATGAAAAGTGATTGCTTTGGTATGCAAGCATCTCGGTCAATTGTAATAAAAATGGCAGGATCTGGACTTTTGTCTCTTGTTCTTGTTAATCATATTCATTTTTAAGTTCTACTTGGTTGATCTTTTAGATAGAGTACTAAGCGTTTTCGTGCTCTCTCTTTTCAGTCATCTCCAATAGTTGTGGGAACTACCATTGGTGCTGCTGCTTTGGGAGCTAGATACTTGATAAGAGCATGGCAAACATTCAAAGCAGCACCTCGAGTGAGGAGGTTTTATCCTGGTGGCTTTGAAAGGGATATGACAAGGCGAGAAGCCGCATTAATTCTCGGAGTCAGGTGTCATGATCTTACCCTGTTTTAAGTTGTGTGTTTGTAATGGCAACATGTATTTCTCTTCTTTTTTTTTTTTTTTTTGGCTCTATTTTAAGTTCTGAAATCCGATGGATCAAGCAAAAAAATGTCTCTTCAGATGGTTTACTTGTTTCTTGTTATGTTTCGAAAAGGTTGTAACTTGTAACTTTCAGAGTGTACTATGCACTGTCCTAGAGGGATCAAGTAAATTACTGCTTAAATCCTTGATGTGGTGTTCATTTTATTACCATTTATAATTAGGTATTGAAAACAAACCGTCTTGAAGATTTTCTTGAATTCTTGCTTTTAAGTGCAAACTGTTGATGCTTTCTATAGGTGAGCTCGTGATAAATGTGAGCTCCCTGTATTAATCAACTAAATTGATTGCTTATGTTCTATCAATGGTTTCTTTGGCAGGGAAAGTGCTGTACTGCAGAAGATCAAGGAGGCTCACAAGAGAGTGATGGTTGCAAATCATCCAGACGCCGGTGGCAGCCATTATCTTGCTTCCAAGATTAATGAAGCCAAGGACGTGTTGTTAGGGAAAACTAAGGGAGCTAATTCTGCATTCTAATTGACTAGTATATTACTTACACTTGTATTTCTTAAAAGCTTCATGATACTCGTCTTTTTCCGCAAGAAAGGTGAACATCTTCGATTCAAAGAAGAGGTAGATTTGTATCAACAGCTAGGTGCATTACTATCATAATTTTCATGTAATGCAACCAGAAATATTCTTTTGCAGACTGCTTTGCAATGACGAGTTGTATCTTCCCTTTTTCTGTTCTATTTTGAACCATTACTCTATCTGCATGGAGTATGTACGCGGCAGGTGCACCCCACCTACTGCTCTTAACTTGAACTAACTATATACTGTACGCTCACTCCATACAAACTAGAGAAAACTCGGAACAAATATATCAAGAAGAGGCATTTTGCATATTATATATCTTCACGAAATGTGTGTGCTCTTGCTTCATTCTGATATATAGCAGCAACTGAGCGAAAGCCAACCAAAACTGGATAAGCGCCTATTTCACAAGCTATCACTAAAGAACCTAAAACGAATTAGTAGACATCATGTACAAACAGAACGCATCACTGCGACCAAAGACAAGGAAGAAACAGAATAGAAATACAACCCAGCTTGTACAGCTTTCTTCATATGGAGAATCCAAATCGAAGCAATAGAAAAACCTTTAGTGGCAAGAGATCTCACATAATTCATGATGATATTGGCTCATATGGATATGATAGCCATGGGTGTTTTAGAGCCTCCAAGGCAGAAGGCCGCTTCTTTGGGTTAACTTCTAAAAGATGAGCCACAAAATCAACGAAACCTTGATCTCCCATCGGTAATCGATACCTTAAGGATGTCTTTTTGGGTATTAAGTATTCCATTCTGTTTGTTTCCTATAAAGAGAAAAAAGAAAGAGGAATTGATTATCTTGACATGTGTATTATATCCAATTTCATTTTTTCCAGCTAAAGTTGCATCCAAATAATTAACCAACTCATATATAAAATAAAGAATCCAGAGGGTCTCCAGCAATGATGTTTACTAGGTGTTGCAGATTCTAAATCTCAGTTGAAGCTCAACTTAAGGAAATATTTAATAGATACGGAACTGTCAAAACCAAAGGCCTTTCCCAGACTAATATATGCTGTCCTCGAGACTACGGCATGTTTTTTCTTTTGTTGCTAATTTTTAGCCAATTTTTAAGTATCCTTATGGAACTTCCATACCCATTGGACATGGGTACATCAAGGTAAAGGAAGGATCCATGTTAAATTACCTTTTTGAAACTGATTTTTTTATTTATAAAAAGCTGGATCCATGTTAAATAACCTCCAAATAGATCGGGTCATTGATACATGAACCTTGCTCTTAATATGTCACTAGATGTATTGATCTCTTAAATATGAAACATGGGGAAACAGGGGATCACCCCAAAAACAAAAGGAAAAAAAAAGAAGAGAAACTGAAATAAAGAGTGGAAAAGGAGAGGAAACTCTTACCTGATTTCGTTCATATAGCATGTGATTTTTGGTGAAATATTTGTGAGTGTCTCGTCCTTTGACGAGCATCTCTTGGTCAATTGGACCTGTGATACCAAGTACCCTAGCAAGTAATGTGGCAGGAGAATCATTCTGGAAAAGGACCTGCGAACATGGGAAAATACCTATAAAAACCCACTAGCAAAATTCAAAACAGATATCAAATTACAGTTGGTCAACATTTCCAAATATGAACATCAAATAATACTTTCATTAGTTGCTTGGACTCTTCACTTTGGCGCTGCACCCATGTCGACACGACATGGGTGTGGCTGTGGGATCAGAACCTGATCTGGTCAAATGATTTTGAGTAATTTGACCAAAATCGACGGAGAAATTCCAGACAGATTCAATGATTTTTGTAATCAAAACAAAAGCTAAGGTGAAATTGAAGAAAATGGAATATCTTGTAAATATATTTTTTTAATGCCACTCCTTTTCCTTTTTATCTCCTTCCAGGATTTTCCTCTTGATAAATATCTTCTCCTAAAGTGTTCCACATAATATCTCATAATTTTGGTTTTATAACTCTATTTTTAGATATTTTGAATTATTTTTAGCCGAATCCTTGCACCTGTATCTCCGAATCTCAAATTTAGATCATGAAGGATCCGACCTCTATTTCCGACAGACTGACCAACTCCTAGTATTAAAAAAAGGATATAAGAGACAAGGTATTCACTATTCACTCACAAGACACGGTGAAGTATTCCGAACTCTCTATTGTTTTTTCCCTTAATTTACACATTTAAAGGATCATGAAGTAGCACTTCATATTGCATCGAATCCAGTGTTTTAGAGAGGACCAAACACAAAGAGATTGATTGTCATTTAGTTAGAGAGAAGGCACTCTGAAGAGACATCGTACAAGGTTCATGTGGTCAATGAACAGCTTGCAGACATATTCCCCAAGTCCTAGGTAATCCCAGAACAAGTTATATATGTAGCCAGCTTGGTACATATAATTTGTATGCACCAGCTTGAGGGGAGTATTAGAATCTTTGTGAATATTCTTAAATATGTGTAATTATAGTAGGTAGCTTAATTTACTCCTATTGTAATTAGGCGTTGATTTTCTTTCATTGTTAGAATTAGGACATGTAAACATAGTTATTATAACCCTTCACCTCTTGAGCTAGCTTTTGATGCCGGATTAGGCTCAAGGTTCATTTCTTTAACATGGTATCAAAGTTGGACCAAACCAATTCCTGTTCCATCATTGGGTCCCTATCTTACATTGTCCACTCCATGCTCAAGATGTCCAGTGCTAGGCATGCGGGGGTGTTGAAAATCCCACATCGGTGGGAATAGGATCATTTGATCTCCTTATATGGTCTTGGATAATCCTCCCCTTTGAGCTAGTTTTTGGGGTTGAATTAGGCCCAAGATACATTTCTTTAACAATCCAATTGACAAATTGTACCTTATTTGCCAAAAAAAATCCCATTGACAAATTAAAGGTCAAGCTAGTGAGAAATGGTTTAAGTACCTCTTACTTCACAAAGATAATAGACAAAGTTTTTGCATCTCCACAAGGTCTTAGTTCTTATGAAGATTTTCTCTCGTTAGAAAAAGTAGTATCAAACCCAAAATCTATAGTACATGCCACACAATAGAGCTGATAAAGAAAACACTAAAGATTACTCATCAGGAGCAACAATTCTTCTTGCAAGTCAGATATCGGTTTCTTCTGATTCTAATAAGCAGGCAGCAAGCTCAAAGAATGGTCTCTCAATGTCCTCCAAACAAACTATTTCATATTAGGACGACATAGCAGCAATTACTAGGGCTTCCGAAAGATTTGATGCCAATAGTAACTCACATAATTTGTTTTGATAACCAAGAAATCCCCGGAAGTCAATAATACATGATTTGGAATTCGGTGGATGATAGGTCAGTCTCTTTATCCTTCTCTACTTAAATTCCAGATTTTTGTCTGCTGAAATATTTGAACTTTTGATGTGCACCTAACCCACACATCACGCGCTACACTCTTACTGCTAGACCAAAGCCCTAGGGGCTAACTCCAAAGTATAATGATGTTGGTATTTGTCAAATTCATCAATCTAGGAGAACAGGGAAGGCGATAAAAATGAAAAAGGGATAGGCACTCAAAGAACTACCAGAATGCAGGCATAATGGACAACATACCCCAATATAAAATCATGTTGACAATACATATATAGAGATAATAATCAATATGGGGAGTGTGTGAAGAAAAAGAACTTACATTGCCCGTGCAAAGTTCTGCCAAGATGCAGCCAAGGGACCAGATATCTATCTTTTTATCATAAGGAAGCCCCAAAATAACTTCTGGTGCGCGGTAGGATCTTGATTGGACATAAGAACAAAGATGATCTGTTTCAAAACAACTGCTACCCAAGTCAATTACCTTCACCTCACATCTACTGTAGCTTTTCACCAATATATTTTCGGGCTTCAAGTCACAATGTATGAGCCCAAGGCCATGCAAGAACTGAAGAGCCTCTAAACACTGAATAGTGATCGACTGCACAACAGATTTATATGAAATTCATCACATGAGATACCATTAGCATCAAATATCTATAGAAATTTCGATCCAACAAACCTGCAGTCTCGGCATGGTAAAGTAGACTTCTCCACCAGATTCTCTATTGAATTTTTGAAATTCATACAGATTGGCCTTCAGTAGTTCACATACAATTAACAAATGCTCCTGAAAACAGACACAAAGATCAGTGCCAAATTTTTCGTGACCAAGAGCTTCTTTAGCTTACATTCAGAATAATACATGAATGTGAAGTATACAATAGTATTGCATAAGCTCAAGAGGCACATCAAGTGCACATCAACATTTTTTCCCTCTTTATATTGGATTACAGAAAATATTGTTTTCAAACTATGTCATATTAAGTTTGGCCAAAGATTTCTGCCAAAAATATCAAGTAGCATCAAGCGTACAGCACAAGCTTTTCATTTAGTCAAGTCTTTATCAAATTATTGATAAAACCTCACAAATCAGCTAGATGCTTAGACATGCTCGCCTCTCTTGAGCAATCAACTGTATCAGGGTTGAGCTTTACACACTGTCAAAGTTTATTCTCATGGTTCAGAGCAACTAGTTTTACAAGGGTCAAGTAAATAAGATGATCTGGTTAACACCATTTTAGTGATGAGAAAATTATGAACTTAAGGTTGCCTTCCTCAATATCTACACATGCAAGAAGAACAATCATGATTTATCTTGCAGACTATCTTGGCGGACATTTCTCTACTTCGCTAAGACATTTTGACGATGTAAAACCAATAGAGATTCAGTATTTATGGAGCTAGCTTTTCAGAGCAGCACTTTTGAAATTGATACTGGCACAGCACATCTCTTCATAATTTTTGAAAACAAAAATGTCATTGAGCTAGAATAACAAAGCAACAATCCTATACAAGAGTTGCACAAAAGGTTTTGCAGCAGGAATATTTCCACTAGCATAAAACAGTAAGATTTACACAATTCGTAAAACTACAAAATATTCACTTACTCGATAATAGAAATAATCATACAACCGAAGTAGGTGGTACTTGTCGGCAGGATCATGCTTATTGACAAATTTGAGAAGCTTTATTTCATCAAGACTCTGATCAAAAAAATCTTTGTTGTTCTTTATAATCTTAACACAGACATCCATGCCTGTATGAAGATCATGTGCTTGTACTGCTTTGCTGAATGCAGCAGATCCAAGATACTCAGTTACTTGATATCGCCCAGCTATAACTGAATTTAAAACAACCTGGAAACTTTTGTCCTCCTCAAACCCAGTTCTGAGCAAAAAAAAAAAAAAAAGAACTTTGTTAACCACCAAAAAAAACCTCAAAGCCTGAAAAATAAAAACTATTTGAGGTTAAGAAAATTCAAAATATGTTCATTTTATAAGGGAAAATTCAGAACATGCATGAAGAGACAACTGCGGAAAGAAAGCTTCTTACTTAAGTCAGAACATATATAGAGATATTGCAAAGGTTAAAACATGTCTTGCTGAAGCAAAAAGATAGACTAGCTACAAATTTGATAGACAAAACTCTCTTAAGTCACTAGCCTAGTTTCATCAACACCCAGTGCATAAGGAAAGCGGGAAATTATAAATTAATCTGGCAGTTCTTAGTAGCTAAAAAAATGGAAGTGATCCAGTTACGGAGGTAAAGATCACAGTTCCCAAAGAATTTTCAAAAGCCCCTCATCTTTCCTCTAAGACAACAGTGGAATGCCATCAAGTAAATACAGTTCAAGCCAAACATACAAACTTCTACAGCTTCCTTAACAACTATTATTGATCTGAATCATCCAGTTTCCTAACCAAGATCAAGTAACAAATTTGGCTACAGAGATGTACATGGATATAGTGGAGAGAAGCACGGTTTTGTAAAATGTATGAATGTCATATCTGTAAGGGTCTAGCTTTAATACAAGAATGCATTATGTTCAAAAATCAATAACTTATCATGCACCCTAAAGGGACATTGCATAGTCTAATTACCAATAGACCCCTGTTTTTGTTAGGCATGAAATACAGTTTTAAACAGGCAACTTCGCCTCTCATCCTAACGCAACCAGAAATCTTATCAACAATTGTAGACTATTAAAAAACTTGGGGGTTGTTTGGTTCATATGCTACTTATAAGGGATTATAGTGCAAGGATTGTTAATTCAACGATTAATAATGAAGGGATTGTTATGCATTGATTAATAATGAGGAGATAGTTATAACTTAAAATTGAACTACTTATTTTAAAAGGACACAGTTTTCTTTAAATAGCTTAATCCTCACATTGTTAATACACATGTTCTTATTCCACATTCTTTTATTTTTATAATTGTGGTGTTAGGACCAGCTTGTGCGCACCTTGACTGATTTCATGGGGTACCTGCTACCTCCCCACCAACACAAGTACAAGGTAACTCTGTCCAACAAGGCTTGGAGCCTTTGACAGATGGGAAGAATCACTTTCTTATTCCACATTCTATCCCACATAAAATAATACATAGATTCCTACATATCTTAATGCAATTATTATTTAATACTGACAACTAAATGCTGCATTAATTATGCAGTGATTATATTTTTCTTATATGATATTATCTTATGTGGGATTTTATGCAGAAATTAATTATTCCAAACCATCAAACAAACGACCCCTTAGTTATGAGCATGTATGTTGAATTTAATGCCGAAATCAAAACATAAGCTCTCTCGGACGTCTAATACACCCCTTCCCCTTCAGATCCAAAGGAATCTAAGATGATTAAATATAACTTTGTCATGATCCCTATATAATGAAAACTGAATATTTATCAACATAAAAACATACAAAATCCGCTTTGCACCTTTTTTCAGCATAAATGAGGCCCAATTTTTTTTTAATGATATTTAAACTTTTTTCTATCTTAAACACAAAATTTCTGCTAAAAAGAGGTCCAATAAGGATTGCAACAATCAAAAGGGAAAATGTCACCTGGTACACACAGATATACCGAGAAGACACTGATTCTATAGTAGATATCCTAGGCTCTTGTTAGGATTTTGGATCAGGTTTTCTTTTGCTATGATTGTAAATATGGTTTTGTGTACAACCTATGTAGTGATTTAGTCAATAAATACAAATGTTACCTTCTATAAAAGGGGGAAATCTCACTTTTGGGCTAATTCTGATGGTTCATAGTGCATAGGCTGACATCACCCTGCATGATCAGCCTCCCTCTATCCTGGGGGAAAAAATACCTATCTCAGATTTCATGCCAGCAGTTATTCTTGGGGAGACTTCGCTTCTACTGGTTTCACTGATGACTGCTTAACTTCACTATGTTGTCAAAGCATGCTAAAAAGTTCTGTCTCTACATAGAGCTCAAGATATGTTAACGACAAGAGCCCCCAGAGCTATGGGAGAGTTCTCCATCGACTTACTATATCTTCACATCCCTAATAAAGTACATGTTTCTAATGTATTCAGTAAACCTCTCCCTTATCACAGTTTAAATCTAGTCATGATCAGTGCAGCACTTCAGAAGACCAACATAAGGAGTACCAAAGATAGACTGTAACTGCATCTATCATGCAGTTTCCTTCAGTCTGGAATAATATCAAATCACGGGTATTTAAATCAAATAATAGGCATTATGTCCACTCTAATTCAAAAGAAGCAACAAGAGATTGAACATGCCTGTTTTTCCTATGCACAATCTTAAGTTCGAAAGTTTCAAATTCCTCTTCCTGCGCCATGATCTGCTTCACTTGTTCCTGAACAGCAACTGCTTCCTCATCCTCCAATGACTGCCCCAAATTTTCCACTCTTGCCCTGGCTATTTGTGTGCCCTCTTCTTTCTTCACATGCTCCCGCTCTACATAACCATAATTTGAAAGAGATGAGGGGCTAGATTTTGCTGATCCTACAGCAATTTTGTTGCTTTCATCTCTTGAGCTCTTGCTAGGTGATGACTCGCTGCTTTTGGGCCTCAAAGAACCAAGCATGTCATCATTTGCAATCAGACTGTCATGAGCTTCATCAGTGATAATAGTGTTGCCCTTGCTTGAACATAAAGATTTACTCGAGCTTGTATGAATCAACTGACCATCTCTGGGAAGGGCAAATGAGAATCCTCCATGTAAGTGATTTGTTTGTACAGATCCTCCTTTATCAGTACCCGAGACAAACTTGTCAGATCTCTGCTTAGCTGTTTTCTCATCTCTGTTTCTCATCTCAGAATAAGGCTTATCTGAATCAGGGGGTATGTGTCTGGTCCCACCAATACTGGCATCGTGATCATGGAAATACCCTATATCCCCCTGAGCGTTCCCTCCAACAAAACTTTCGTGCACTTCACTACTGATATCAGCAGTATCGCTGTTAATACCTACACCAATTGACCTAACTGAACCATGCTGATCACCATCCACATAAATATCATCCAATCGGGGCCTTTCACACTCATTCAAGGCCCTATCATCCCCTAACATTGCAAGTTCACTTGTTTGAGTAACAAATCCCTGCCAAACAGGCTCTACACACATCAAATTCAGTTCTTCTTCATCCATCAACTGTCTGTCGTATTGAGCACCCATGTTAGTTCTCCTATACATTTCAGTTTCACAAAGCACTACAGGATCATCTGAAGGGCCAACCGCATCAACATTCTTTGATTGGAAATATCTCTCACCTGATAAGTAGGAATCTTCCTCTGCGAAAGATTGCTCATCATCTTCTTTGTTTTCCCCTCTTTGAGGATCTGGAACACTCCCGTGTCCTGTTTCCTTTTCATTATCACTAGGGTAATCAATTTCATGAGCTAAAAACCAGGATTCATCTTCAATAGGCTGTCTCGTATAGCCAACATCATCGTCATCATCATATTCATCAGAATCCCAATATTCATTGGGGAATTCAACACCTTCACTCAATCCATCACCAATAGTTGCAAAACCAGAAACAAGCTCAGAAGTGTCCTCAGCAATGCCTTGACTCACAGACAACCAACTGCCTCCGCCAATCCTTTTTCCACCTGGTGATCAGTTAGACAATGATGATTATTCCACAAGACATCAATCAAACTGACATAGATAAGTTCAAAAACATAACACCCGGATAAGTAGACAACATCATCAAGTCAAAAAACACTTAGAGAACTACCACCGAACCCAAAATTGAGGAAGAACGTAAAGTTAAGTTTGTGTTGTCTTAAAAGTACTGAGTAACTTATGTTCAAGAGTCCCTTTCTATTTTCTTTATAGGATGACAATCACAGACTAGATTTTTCTGGATAACCGAAAACCCTTGAGCTATGCACGGTTCAAAACTCGGTGGAACAATCACAAACAAGATATTTTATTCCCTAAAAACAGGATTTAGGATGCTGCACAGTCCACACGACAAGAAGCTGATTACCAATACAAATCATCCATCTACCATCAATGGCAAGATAAGCCAAAACCCTCCCCTCACACCAGCCATAGGAAACAGTACTACAATAGGACAATGATTAAGCAACCTAGGTAAATATCATTTAATAGTCCTTCATCTGATATAGAGTCCTAGAATACATACGTAGTCAGTACTAAACAAAAAAATATAAAAGGTTGATGACTTGGAAGCATACTGTTTTTTAACAGAAGGTAAATATCATTTATTCCCTCTAAATTGCATCTTTTTTTTGTTTTGTAATCCGAACAATGCTTTCAGGGCATCATTTTGTATCACTTCATTCAATTTGTGAGGCGCGAAATTTCCCTCTGAGAATCTCGGACCCATTTAGCAATTTTTGTATGTCCAATGAACAGGCTAAGTTTGTTGTCCCAAACTACAAGATAAAATTAGTGCGTAGACAAGCAAACCTGAATTGGTAAGTTCTTGTCCAATAGGAACATCTAGAAATGAACCTATGACATATGTATTGTCACCATTTGCAATCTTTGAGCCAGGTCCATCTCGTTCAAACTTTTCCTCCCAATGAATATTGAAGGACTTCTCTTCTGACTTGATTCTAACAGGTGGCAACCTGGGTAGTTCTTCTTTCTGGCACTCAGATATAATCGAAATGCCTAAGCAGCTGAAATCTTTTGGTTCACTTCCTGGTGTCTTCCCCAGATAGAAAGCTCTTCCCACCTCATCCACTTGCTCTTTAATTGTATTCCTAACACCATTTTCTGTTATCCTTTTACCTACTTTGTTACCACCAGTACCAATGTTGTGATCATAACTTGTGGAAACATCTCCTTTGGGTAATGGGAAAACAGTTTCAGCTGAGGAATCTTTCCAAGGCTCCAATGAAAGGTTAGTCAATTCATCACTTTTTGACCTGGGGTTAGTAATAATTACATCTCTGGATGTCCCGTTTAGTTTAATTTGCTGATTAGCCTTTTTGAGTTCACTATTTTGACTTCCGTGCTTTGGTTCCACATTGTTTTTGCTGGTACTTCCAGAGCACGACATTCTCTTTTCACCAGAAAAACTGACATCTTCCCCAGATTTTGCATGAGACTTTCCACTATCTAAGACCTCAGATGAATTTAGCCTCAACTTCCCACTATGCACCAAGCCTGAGAAGTCCTTGGCAGCACTACTTCCACCATTGCTCTGATGCAACACAAGAGAACCATTACTGGGATTATGTACCAAGCCTGAAAAGTCCTTGGCAGCACTAGTCCCACCATTGTTCTGATACGACACAAGAGAACCCTTACTAGGACTGTTGCTCCACGAGTACATATCAATCATAGTATCCTCAGCATTGTTGCAAGCACTGAAGGTTTTGTTGTATGTCCCAACAGATTCATTATGTTCCTTCTTCCCAACATACGCAACATTTTTCAATTTGCAATCTGAGCCATTTCTCCCAATCCCACACTCTATCTCCTTAACGATAAGCTCCTTTGAAGTTTCACCACTGTTCCTCAAACTTGTCTCCTTGGAAACCTCCCCACCATTTCGACAGGCCAATACAAGATTCTCCACGGTTGCTTTCCCCCCATTTGCTTCTAATGATCTGCTCAGCTCTTCATCCTCTAGAGTAAGCTTCTCTACCACATCATTCAGGTCAGAACATTTATTCAGCTCACCACGCAAAGCAGCCTCCGCACCTGTAAATTTGTTCTTTCGCAGAAATTCCAGTATCGCATCTAAAGAAGTAGAGTCCTCCATTCATACAATGGAGAACTCAAAAATCTTGCAGTAGTCAACTTCTACAAACAATATCTAACCCAACCTGAATAAAGAACAAAGAAAATAACAGATTCAGAAGCCAATAACAAAAAAGTGCATAGTAAGTTTAAAACACTATTCCAGAAGTTGACAACACATACAGTGTTCAGAAAAATACAATATCAAATGTGGACCAACTTGGGTGTTGATTGACTGAAAAAAGTACAAAACACCCATATTGTGCTATATGACATTTGGCCCCAAATAACAGAGGATTGTAGAATCACAAGAAATTTCAAGAGAAAAACCTTAACAGTAAGTTGAACACAAGTTCAGTAACAATACACAACTATAGGATTAAAAGCTAAATAGTGTACGTAGAGAATTCCGATGAAGAAACTGAAAGATTTCCAAAATTTTCTTGAAAACCAAAAAACCCTAGCTATATTTTCCACACACCCATTCAAAGATCTCAACTTTTTCCAAACCTAGGAAAAATTGAAACAACAAACTTTAAAGAGTTCAACGAACTTTTTTTTAAAAATCAAGAATTGAAAAAGGGTTCAAATGGGGAAGAATCTGGAAAGGAAAGAATCATAAAGAGGACACTCACGAATCGAAGGAGAGGGATAAGTTATATTGCTGGAAATCAAACAATACCCAATTGATAACATCGTCAACAAAACATCACATTCAACTGAGACGGAGCTCCGAATTGACATTACAACAAAATAGCATTTTGATTTCTAACTTCTCGCTCTTCTCTTGTAGATTCTAGAAATTTTTTATTGTTTATTCGCTGTTCTTGGGTGTTCAACAATGCGAAGAGTAATCGTTTTGGCTTGGCTTTGGTTAAATCCCTTTCTATTTTGTTCGGCCGGAGGAAATATTTCAGGTCTGGAATGGGACATGGTTGTCCAATTAAACATTTCATATATCACTAATATTTTCTTTTTAGAAAAGTAAAAAAATATATCCTTTGTTATAGAATATTAGTATGATTTTATGCTATTTAATGTAATTTTAAAATATGCATGAGTGTGAGAAGAAGTAGAGGTAGATTAAAAAAATATTAGAGAAAAAAGTGATTCGACAATACATGATTCATCTTCAGCTTGCCAAGTACATTAACTTACCTAAAAGGACATACAGATCGCAAATTAGGGTAAAAGGTAATTAATTAGTGGATAATTGAAAGTTGTCTCGCTTTCGTGTGGGTTAGATTTGGTGGTAATTTGGTACACTATACATGTTTCTTCATCCTTTATAGTCGTAGTAGCATTATTCTTGTACTTCTAGCTTGTCCTTAGATTCATGTTACAACGGATGTTTCGGTTATTGCACTATTTGATTGTAGTTATTATTTAGTTTCTCTGAATATTATTTATGTAATGTTTTACTTACGATTTACTATGTCCTCTTTGATTTTGAATTTTTTGTTTCTATTGATTTTTATAATGGTTTTACTTGAGCCGATGATCTTTCAAAAACAACCTCTGAAGGTAAGGTGAATGTACATTTTACCCATTCCAAATCCCACATGCGGGATTATATAGGTTTTTTTTTGTTGTTGTTGTATAATTTCAGCTCAAAATGATTCAAGTGGTGAATATTTATTCCCTAAATTCTTTAAGAATTACACGTGTTGATATTTATACTTTAAAATGGATATGATCGCTTTCACCCATAAGAAGTGATTTCGAGTTCGAGCTTGAGTGGTTCTCCTTTTAATCAATTTTCTGAAACGCAAATTCAGCCCTAAAATAAATACTGGACACAAAACTAAAAAAAAACATGGCTCGTTTAATAGCAGAAGGAAATTAAATTTCAAAAATAAGAAAAGATAGTTTCTATATATTAGTATATAAGAATATTATGTGGCTGACAGAACAGAGGGTAAGGCCTGCACTCTGCATGACCACATTAAGGTGCCAAATTAATAGGGCATCCTAAAAAGAATCCCAATGCCAATGATCTCTATATTAATTACTCTATTACTATTATGATCTTCACTTAAATTACTCCACTAATTCTCTCATAGCATAGGCAACTCTCAAGGAAATATTAATCAAAATTAATGTACAATGATAGTGGATTATGAATTCTTAAGGGGGGGGGGGGGGGGACAAAGAGTTCTATAACTTATTAATGTGACAATAGGCTTGACATTATAAGTAGTTCTAGTTTGTAAGACCCCATGTATTTTGACGTTTTTTTGGTGAAAATGCGCAACGTGGGATAGATTTATTTTGATTTTGAAGAATGTTCAGCAATATTTGGGGCTAGTTAATGTTTGACACTGACTAAATGGCATTGTCTCTTAGTCTTAATGTGCGTGTTAGTTGGTGTGTTCAACTTGAATAAGAATGCTATGAACACGTAGAATGTTCAAGCTTGTTCTACCCTACATCCTCTCCTTACGTTTATTGATAAGCAAATGGACACGAAAAGCTAGCTCAAAAGACGAGGATTGTCCAAGACCAAATATGAAATGCCCCTTAACCCACCGATGTGGGACTCAACATTTGTTCCTTGTGGAGGTGCTTAATAATGAAGATTTTGGTTTCTACAATGTGTCTTGGTACTTGTTCTGTCTTAAAAGTCAGATTTTTGAGTATCTTTAGTATGGGAACAAATAGTAGGAAATGGATATAGAGATTCATATTGCTGATCTCTAGTGGTTGGGTATTGAGGAGTAATAGTAGTAAGAGTTGTTGCATTAAGTACAAGTATTGGCTGATTAGATGTATGAAATGCTTGTGCTTCATTACAATATGCTAAATCACCCTAGACAGTTATGCTCAATGCAATTAGTTGAAGGTAAATGTGTTGGGTAATACAAGTTTGTTGGACACTAGCGTCTTACCTGCTTGTGTGCCCTGCCAAATACACCGATAATTCCCCATCAATTCTTGAAAAGATGCGTAAATTCACTTGCTTTCCCTTGAGATGGCTAGCTGATTGTTACCTAATTAAGAATGAGTCAAAATGTATGTGGGCATCTTGATAATTAAGTCTAATGGGAATCTTAGGTGAATTGAGAAGTTATTTACTTAAGAACTTGTTATGCCTTATCGTCATAGGTATTTTGTAGAGAATCATGGAAGGTAAAAGCTTGTTCTGACTGACAGATTGCTTTGCAGGTGAGAGATGTGATGAAGACTAGGGCTGTTCACAGTTTTGGTTAAAACCAAAACCAAATCGAAAATTTAATCAAACTGAATAAAATAACCGACATTCAGTTTGGTTTGGTTTTAAATTTGAATAACCGATAATATTTGGTTTGGTTATGGTTATAGAAAAAAATAACCGAATAAATAACCGAACCAAACCGATAATTATATACTTAAAATTTATAATTATTTATATGTATAATATTAGTTTTTCATAAATAATTAACGATATTTTATACGTTTTAATTATTAAGTTAATATTAATATACTTATTTTTAAAGCCCAACAATCCAAACTCAACTCTCAAGCCCAATTATAAATTCTAATAAACACTAAACAGCGGTCCAAGTCCAACAATCCAAGCCCATTAGCCCAACTCTCAAGCCCAATTCTAAATCCTAAATTCTAAAGGAAAAATTACTTGATTGAGTGCTTTTTAAAAATTAATTACTGATTTTAGCGATATTTTTTATTTATTACCATTTATAGCAATATATAACAATATTATGATAAATCTACACTTGTATTAAAAGTGAATTATGCACACAATATAAATGTATTATAAGTGTTTTAAAATATATATTATGTTTGTGTAGTAAGAAACTAACATAATGTATTATAAGTCTATTAAAATATGTGATAAATGTATTATCCATTTATAAAACTTGTATTATATATGTTTTATAAATAGTTCTCTGCAATATGTATTAAAACTGTATTATAAATGTATTATAAGTGTTCAATGAAATTATTTTTTTATTGCTATAAATGGTAAGTATTTTCTTAATATTATATATTTATGTAAGTTGAGAAATTCTAAATCCTAAATTTCTAATAAGCACTAAGCACTTGAGCAGTAGGCAGCAACATAAAGTAAAAGTTAAAACTTTAAAACCCTAGTATCTGTTTTCCTTTTACATTTTTGTTTCTCTCACGTTGGTTTCTCACAAAGTCACAGACTCACAGTCATAGACTAACAGTGAAGGCTCAAGAGCAACCTCAACTCCTCAACCCCAAGTATAAGATTGTCAAATTTTGAGAAGGTTTGTAAGGAGTTTTTCAAATTTTAAATTGATTTTAAGTTGTTTTCTTTTTTTTTCCGAATGTTTAAGTTGTTTCATTTTCTGTTTTGAACCTCTGTGGGTCGTGAGGAAAAAAGAGCTTCATAAGAATTTGAAGAATGTAGAGAGAGAATATTTGAATTATCTCGGCTAGTCATAAACCGAATAACCGAATCAAACCGAACCAAACCGACAATAACCAAACCCGTGGTTATTATTTTACTTGGTTTGGTTATGGTTTTAGACATTTAATAACCGATTAAATTGGTTTGGTTATGGTTTTAATCAATAACCGACCCAAACCGAACCATGAACACCCCTAATGAAGACGAAAGAAGAATTTCCTGTCGTTGGCTGGGAAGAGTTCCATAGCAATGCATGTCTAACGTTCATAATTCATGAATGTTGTTGTATTAATTAGGACTCTTGCTAACGTGATTGTTTGAATAGATATTTAACTTTCAGGTACTTTATAGTATTTTTTTAAGGAGTAAACTTATGATACATACTGGCCTGATTCTGTTTTTACAAAACAAAGTAGCATTTTCAGGACAAAAGAGACTCTCAGGACTACTACAGGAGGTCAAAGTTTCGTGCTTTGAAACACGTTAGATCGCCAACATTAGAAATGAAAGAGAAATAAATGAAACATTCAAGGGTCTCTTAGCTTTAAGGACAACTGCCTACCGTGTGCACCATGTGAAATAACCAACCATGTTTGTAAATGTCAGTAGGAGTTGAGGCCTTAATTGATTAATTCTATCTCGTTCTATAGTGGGCAAATAAGGCGTAAAAACGACCAAATTTTGCTTCTTTCCCCTAAATCTGATGTTTTTCTTTAACTTGCCACACTAGTGCAATGAGCGGATATTTGGTTCTTCCCCAAGAGCTGCAGGGCCAGATTTACCTTGCACAAGGACCTCTCGTTGAAAAAATATATTGCATATATATAGACAAAATTATATTTTTAAAAAGTAGATGTGAGAGTGTGTATGCTTGACATAAGGGTTTTGAATTCTAGGACAAGGACCTCAAGTGTTAGTAACATGAGATCTGAATTTAACTTTTGTATATTGATTTTTTGATACAAACACAATGTTTGAGCTAAAGTTACGAGATTCTACTATGTTCAAGCCTATATCAGCTCTTTCTTTATTTTTCTCTTTTTCTTTTTGGTTAAGATGATGAATATACCTTATTTGGGAAGGGGACCTTCTTTGTCTCCATCAACCTCAGCCATGATAATGTCTATCTCTTGCCAAAAGACAAATACCGAAAAGGGAAGGCAATTTCAACACCAAATATAGAATGGAATTTTGTCGAATCATCAATATTTAAATTGCTTGGAGGGGAGCCTTGGAACAATAACATTAAAGTTGTCTCCATGTAATCTATAGGTCACTTGTTCGAACCGTGGAAGTAACCATTAATGCTTACATTAGGTAAGACTGTTACGTCACACCTCTTGGGGCACGATCCTTTTTAGACCTTACGTGAGTGCATAATGCTTTGTGCACCGAGTTGTCAAATTGCTGGACAATTTTCACAAGTTTTGAAGCCTTTTGTGTTGCTTCTTGATATAGCCTAGTCTAGTTGACAGCATTTTGGAGCATATAGCGTCCAAATTTAGTAAATTCACTTGCGATGATGTATTTCTAGCATAAAACAACAAATAGATAGTGACATTTAGAAAAGGATTCATGAGTACAGGTTTATTAAACACCAGAAATGAGTTTAATATAGAAGAGGAAGAATAATATATACACATAATATTCATCAACTAAGAAAAAGAGTAATATTTGTGAGTAATGGAGAAAAATGGAAATCATTTTAGTAATGGAGAATTAGGGCGGGTTGGGTTACAACCCAATGTTATAACAACTTTAACAAAGTAATTTTTGAACGGATCAATATATAATCGTTCGACTCAAACTCATTTGAGCAGTGGATTTGTTATCTCTTGTCCAATTGAGAAGATGCATATTTTTGAATTATATCAGGACTTTATCCTTGAAGTGGTGTTATCTCTTGTCCACATGATCAATGAAAATAAATGCTATTGTTATAAACTAAACAGAATAATTGAAGAGGTTTAACATCTGAAGAAACTTGTTAATGTCAAGATAGAACACTGTTTAGGGAGATCAATACGGTTGCAGACCATCTTGCTAAATTAGCCGCAAGCAAGCAAAATGAGACCTATTATGACACCTATTAGCAACTTCCTATATATGGAGGCTAGAGGTCCTTCTATAAGGCTCAAATCAAAAAGAGAAATTTCTCAGGCAAGCGACTTGCTGTTCAAATTAAATAAAATAAATAAAAGAAGAATTATAATCTCCCAAAATCATGACATAATTGGATAGGTATACTATTTATATCAGAAAAGAACATAATTGTGAAATGATGATGGAAACTTCATTATCTATAGTACCATGACACAAACACGATGGAATTTAGACAAAAATTAATCTTGGACACGATAATTAACGACAAGAAGTATAGTTGTAGTCCAAGGTTATAAAAGGTTGCTTTCTCTACCACCTAAAAATGTGCAAGAAAGACATATATCTAGCTAAAAGAGAGAAAAAAGAATTACTACTATAATATAATGGAAACACCAAGGGCTATGTCAATCCTTGTTCTTAGACTTTTTACTATGTTGTTGTGCGCAGCTTCGGTGCCACTCATGATTACTAATAGCTTCCAACTTAGCGGAGGCGAGAAAACCAAATACAGTGATGTTAAGGGCTACAAGTTACTTTTTCTCATTTTTACTTGTTCATTATATTAAAAATATTTTTTATATTTTTTACTTATATACTATACTAAAAATAAATTATTAATATAGGTACGTCGTAGCGGCGGCAGGAATTGGATTTTTGTACTCATTGATTCAGCTGCCATTCGCAATGTATTATGCCTTTACAGGGAAGAGGGTTTTTCATGGCAGGTTCCTTGGCCTCTTGGATTTCTACGTAGATAAGGTATATATAATTAAGTAGATACAATTGAGATGGTTGCACATTCAATATGTGAATTTAGAAAATAATGTGCATTCCATCATATCAAACGACTGGAGATAGACAGTACGTGTACAAAGTCAATTTGACTTAACTGATTAAAAGTAGTTGATAAAAGGATCAAGATTAATAATCCAACTAATTGAGTGACTATATATATAACGTAACACTTTCTTTTTGAATGAAATTAATTTGTAATGCATGCAGGCGTTAAGTTTCTTCCTAGCAAGTGGAGTTGGTGTTGGTTTTGGAGTCAGTTCTGAACTCAAGCGTTACGTAAATGGATTTGTAGACACAATTGAGACAACTGGGATTGATACATTCGAAGAGTTAAGGACCAAGAGCCAAAAATTCTTCGATAGGGGTAATTTAGCAACTACTCCCCTTCTTGCTGGATTCACTACTATGGCTGTTCTCACCATTATTACTTCCTTCAGTCGCAAATGAAGAACTACACTTTTTTGGTGCAACAACTATTAAATGTAGTAAAATAAGTCGAGTCTTGTTGGTTAATTCGCTTGCGTGTGACGTTTAAATAATTTATGTGTGTTGAATTTTAAGATGCAATAATACTATGAGTGCTTACTTTGTCTCAATGAATATCAAGAGATCGATGGAAATTGACTACTCTTGCTATTAGCTATATGTTGTAACAGTGGATTCATTTGAGGTTCTTGAGTTTCTAATTAATGATGGTATGTTATTTTGTTAAATTGGGAAAATATTTGGAGAAAAACATTTGGGCCTTAATTGGTTTACATGTAAGTGCTGGACTTGGAAACTTATTTAGACCCAATTCTTCTTTATATGATGGACAAATTTAGCAATGTTATTGATAGAATGTAATTGAACCTATTTATTTACTTGGAGTTGGAGATAATGGTAGAACCAACAATTTTAACAAGGGTTTTTTAAAAAAGTTGCTAGAAGAGTGCAATTTAGAGCAAATTTTGAGCCACTTTTACCACTACTTTTAAAATTCCTATCTCAAGGAAATTCAACAATTTATATGTATGTAATTATAATTAAAAAAAATATTATATCTTTTCCCATAATTTTATCCTATTTGCACAATTAAATTTTCTGACGAAGGAGATTCAACTAAAACCTTTCGGACCAATTTGCAAGCAAGCAAAGTACAAACAAAAGTCCAGATGATAGTATATAACTTGTGTAACACAATTTGTGATAATATTGCATTCACATGTCATATCAATATGTTTAATGTTTAGGTTACTTAAAACTTGAGAGGGACATTTGGTTCTTGTGGTAATGCATCAAAGTATTATATAAGGGCTCCCCCGCTGAGCGTGTCACCTTCTTTAATTGTGCAGCTTTAGTTCCCATCAAATAATATAGAGGTTAGATGAATTGACATATTATACAATCTTATCACTCCAAATGAACGATAAATTTTTATATTCACAATAACAACATATTCCGTGTAATTTCATGATCATAACTGGGATTTGGAGACTGGAGAGGGTGGCGTATGTGTAGCCTTATCCCCTACCTAGCAGATCAAAAACATATTGCATCAAACATAATTAATTCAAAATACATTTACAATTGAACCAAACTAAATTAAATATATATTCCTATTCAAAACTAGATCTATTATTGGTGCGGATATATATAATAAAAGAAATGTAACATCCACCATTTTAAAATTTTGAATGCACCACTAAAATGGAGAAACTAAAAATAGGAAGGAAAGGACTCAAAGAAATGCTACCACGCACCCACTAGACCAATTTCCTTTAACACACTGAGGGATCCATTTGTTAGGAGTCAATTATATATGGAAGAAAAGGGGTAAACAACTTGAGGTACACGCAGGCAAACTTTAGTGTCTTAATGGAGATAAGCCAACTAATAAAAAGACAGATTGAGGCCAGCTCTAGTCAGGTCACTTAGGTAGAGTTTGTCACTTGCAAGCAATAGCTAACTACTACTAGTTTCTTTTGTCTTCCTAACTTCAATTAAAATTGTGCTTAGTTTCACACTGTCACTAAACTGTGCCTAAAACACTTCTCATTTCAAACCTAACAGGCAATGATCGATCAATATTCAAGATTAGAAATTTATGAATTTTTACAGCAATCTTATATTAATATAACAATATAATATCAAGTAGAGCATGGATGAAGTAGTCAGATACTTCTTTTTTTTCCCTGACACAACTAGGTCATCCTGGACTTGAACCACAGACCTCGCACGTGAAATAAATCATCGCACCTAAGATCCAACCAGTTGGGAGAAAATTGATTTTACGGCATAGACACTTATGATCTCCCTTCTATGCCTTGCGGTAATGATTCCTCTGACATTATGATCTTGACCACAACAACGTTATTTATAAATCAAATTATTTTGTGGATTAAAATTCATTGTCTAAAGATAATTAGATTCTTCTAGAGATATATGAAAGCTAAAATTAAGAGTTGGAAGTACAATTACTTACTAGTAGGACAGGGAGCATGGGCTGCTCTGCTTTTTCTTTATTTTTCTCCTTCTTTCTATACTCTTTTTTCTTTATCTTTTTGGTTGAAAAATGAGTTAACTTTTTCCCTGGGAGGGGGCCTTTCTAGTCTCATTGTGCCTTCATCAATTTCACCGAATTTAAATTTTTAGAACAATAAATTGAAGTGTTAGTAATTGAGTTGAAAATTCAAAGTTAATATTCATACATACTTATATATGTGGATTTCTTTATGACATATATATGAAATTTGAATCAAAGTTACTTATATTTAACCAAGTGTGTTAACACTCTAAATCCACATGTGATGGTAGCTGATCATATGTTATATATATAATACCTAAGACAAATGACAAAGTGCACGGGCAATTTATAGGTAATCTATGGTTCACATTCACTGTTCATAGTTAGGATTTAAATATGAGGATTCTAAGTTATAACTCAACCACTTATGGCCATCATCTTATGCACCAAGATTAATTTACCAAGTCTTTGACACATATGTTTGTGTGTGTCTAGAAAACGGAAGAACAAACAAAAAGTGAAACTAAAAAAGGATTTCATGAGTGATACACAAGAAAAAGTATAAAGATAACAAAAAGGGTGCAGTGTATTTATATTTATATGTATTCTTTTTAACAACCAAAAAAGCAGCTTCTTAATTAATTTGAATTGACATATGCTTTGTGAAGAAGGATCGATCTAAAGGTGAGGAATGGGGTAAAGGGCTGGCTTTCTTTTCCTTTTCCTTTTTCTATTTTAACTTAGTTTTATGAATACATCAAGATGGGGAAGCAATATAATTTAATTTGTACTCAACTTTTTAGGCCATCCGGTTGAGATGACCTAACAAATGTCAATAATAATTCTAATTTGATAATTTTACAATGGAAATATGGTTAAATTTGCTCTTTGATCTGGTAAGAAAAGAATCGATTTCACCCTCCATTATATTGTTTTTATAAATAAAAATACTCTTGCCGTTGTTAAAACGGTTTAACTCACCCATTAGGATAGGATTGGGATTGAGCGCGTAATCTCAAGTAATATTGATATTTTGATGGAATGAACGCTACAAGAATCGATTTCACCCTCCATTATATTATTTTCCTAAGTAAATATACTCTTGTCGTTATTAAAATGGTTCAACTCACCCATTAGGGTAGAATTGAGATTGAATGTGTAATTTTAAGTAATACTGATATTTTGATGAGATGAACGCCACCTGTATGCCACCTTATAATTAGTGCCCAAGCCCCAACTCATTTTATCCCTTTCCTCAACTTGTTATTTCACCATTAACATATTTTTCTCCTCCACTACCATTGCCACCGTTAACACCATCCTGACTAATAGCTACTACTATTTTAATGAGAAAAGAAAAGTTATAAGAAGCCAACAAACCCTAATGATCAATGCATGAATTGAAGAGAATTGGGGTCCAGTTAAATGTGGGAATCTTTTGTGTATTTCTTTTTAGGATTTTAAAGAGGAGATGATTTATCAAGAAACAGGCCATGTGAGTGGGGTGACTTACCTTTAAATCCAAAAAGAGAAGTTTCTTTGGGGAAAATTTCAATATAGTCAAAGCCTAAAAATAAAAACATCAGAAAGCTCCTTTACAAAAGAACCAAAACGTGCAATTATACGCTAAGGTGCAGTGAGAAAAAGAACAAACACTTGTAATCATCATCATCACTTTGAGCATCTTCATTAATTAATAAGCTCCTATTATACATTTATAGTACAATTATTTATTTTGTATTTATCCCCATGTTATCTCACACTTTTCTTTCCATGTTCACTACAGAGATTTAAATATAAAAAAATAAACACCTAAAAAAGTTATATATAATTTTAATTATATATGAAAATGTAATTTTCGATCAAAAAGGCCTCCGATAAACTCTTCAGTCCTACGTGACTTCTACCCTCATGTACCTATTAATTTTCTATAGTAGAATATGGTTGATTTATCTCTAGTATATACAGAAGTTGCTCCGTACATTTATTCTATTTAGGGCAAATTACACTCAGTGGCCATTTGGCCAAAATAATTACCAAAAAAATAGTCATTCGTTGTATAGGTATATATAGTCAGCGTATATTTTATATATAGTTAAGTTATATTCAGTTTTTCAGTGTATCATAATGTATATATAGTGTATAACTTATGTATAAGTAATATATATTGGATAGTCAGTGTATAGTCTACAATTTTATCTATTTTTTATATAAATAAAATATGATTATATTTATTGTAAACTAATTAATTTATTGTATATATTTAAAATTGTCCCAGCTATTTATTTATTGATCAATGCTCTACTAACATTTGATCTTTGTCGGAATGATCGTCTGGGGACAAGATCCGCTTTAAATATTCCGTGACGATTATTGGAAGATTGAAATCTCATTAAACTAATTATCTCTTGGTAGGTGGACGGGACGGGACACTTGATGTTTTCGCCCTGAGCGCATGCCAGGAAACTCATTTCTCTCATGATTTGATATCTGGAATAATATAAAATTGTGTCTTCTAATTTGGTTTTAACTGACATATATATACTTCAATTTTGAGTATGCACAAATAAATAGTTAAAGTTATATAAAATTAAATAAATAAACATATGCATTCTACGTGACATATACAAAACAGTTCAAATATATCTCACTTAAATTGTCATGCAAAACGCTTTTGATATATTATTTAGTAACTAGAGATAGACATGATTTAAGGAATAATCTGAACAATTAAGAAGCATTCAAGTAGCTAAAATGACTTATTGAGCTAACTATAGAGAGATCGATCTAGGAATCCTTTAAAATAGTCAAACCTCGTTAAGCCAATTAATTAGTTACATTGTCTTTTTAGCTTGTTGGTCTTTTAACTTAATTAATGTAAAATAAGAGAAATGAGGATGTATCAACAAAATTTCACAATCCCACACTAAATTCAAAACGCTGAAATGTAACATATTGCATATACTTCCGTTCATTTTTATTTGTTATATTTTAATTTGACATGTCTATTAAGAAAATAATAATTGACATGACTATTTTATCCTACTATTAATATAAAATAATTATGTTTTCTGAATAGGTTAAAAGTGAACCGAGGAGCAATTTTCACTAGAACATGAGGGTAAGTAAGGTAGATAATGCATAATTCATTTAGCAATATATAAGCCAATAATATATATTACATTGGTATCTAGGAAAATATGTCTCATTTCTCATACAGCTGTCAGCAGGTCCTTTATTATCCAAAGGGAACAGAATATATATTTGGAATTGTCTATAACCAGTTTTGCATTTGTTTTTTTATTAATAATGACTGAAATAATTGGAATTTTTTTATAAGACATCACCCAACAAAAACGACCCACTTATAAACTGTCAATAGAATAATGAACTTCACGTATGGTCACTGATTTTGTTTGTTTGTTTGCTTGTTTGTTTGATATATATTATTTGGTTGTGTCTCTAAAAGCTGCATTACAATAAGGGGTTAACTAGACACCAAGTGGTGCGGTATCTTAGATAATGTGATACATTTATTTTTAATTAGAGATTGTAAATTCTAAGTACCAAATAATTATATCAAAAGAAAATCGATAAGTAAATACAAAGAAAAACGAGGAATAAATCTTTATCCTCCCGAATTCTTCATAAATTTTTTTATATCCATCAGAAAATATATAAAACAAAGGTAATGTAAAATGAAGTAAACCAACTGCGTTAAAATTGGACAATGTGTGTGTATAAGAGAAATGAAATAAAAAAGGGTACGATTAAGGAACATAATCCACTAATTTTAAATTCTAAATTCGTCAGTCACTTTACTAACATTAGTTATAATGGGATGGTTGAGATTCCTCTCCTTTATTTAGAATTATCGAGTTCGCGTCCTTAAAAATGAAAAACATTATATTGAGAACATCGTTCCAAATAAATGGGTCCCACAATACACGAATATGTCTATCATCATCAAGCCTAGCTAGAAAAGACCAACATTTTACTAGCGAGGGATTCTTCTATGCTGTCTCGCTTTGGTGATCACAAATTGGAAAATATAATCCAAATTAAAGTCGTGTCTATTGTATATATTCCACAAAGAAAACGAATTAGGAAGGAGGCCATTGTGTTTCCTAATTTTTGTTCTTTTCTATTTGATTTGTAAACTATTGCACAGTATGGATAAATAGTTGCAAATAAAAGGATACCACATATTAATTGGGCATTTTTGAAAGTATCCATATAGACAATTCCATCAAATCACCAGTTTATTGTTCTTGTGGAACATATCCTCTCCAATTGTCTTTAACTGATTAATGCAAGTGCACTTCGATCTGTGATGTATATGTCCTTTTGTTAGGTAAGGTCTCACAACTTCCTACACTGTGCATATATGATGTAAATTCCAACTATGTATTGTATAATGTAGATCCTTTTTAATTTTTTTGAAAAGAATTAATTGAGGGTAGGATCCGAGGAGAAGGAGATTACAACGTGAAGAATTGATCGAACACTCACCAGAAAGTTTAGGTACCCAACCAACTGAGCTCAATGGCGGAGTCAGGATTTTTCCTAAGGTGTTCAAAATATGAAGAAGTAAACACACGGAGAAGTTGAAGAGGATTTAATATATATATAATAATTTTAACCATATATACATAATGTAATTTTCTGTCAAAGAAGTTTGGATGAACCATTCGACCCTACCAATATCACACGTGTATATGTATGAGAGAAGTCCAATATAATGTTGTGTATACCTTATCACAAGTAAACACATGATAGACTCAAAGATCTTGTACATGATATTAGTATCAAGAGATTCTTTCAAATCCAATTCACTCATTTGGCTCAAATTATTTTATCAATCATCAAAACATACTGAATTTAACACAATCGTAGTCAAAAGAAGGTTGGGGAAAAAATCACATGATGTTTAATTTTTCTAGACTCGGAGAAATTTTATAGAATGTAACAACTCAATTAATTCGGAAATTAAATATTATACAATACATTACGTTTTGCTTGTCTTTGATTTTCTCAGACATAAAATTTATTGGGTGACAATGAAATTATTAAGACAGAGACAAACATGGGGTCGCCATTTTTGAAACAAGTGGAAATTATGATTTCCCTGAAAATTGTAGGACTCTTTGGACTTCATACTATACATCAACATCTCTTAAAGTTTATCATTTTTTAACCGCAAAATATTTGTGTAAACTATAATTATAATTTCTTAATCAATGCAATCATTTGAATTTTGACGGTTAGGGTACCTAGATTTGAAAAAAAAAGGGTGGGGAAGATGTACTAGTAATATTTAGAATAAAACAATTAATGTCTCAATTTATAAATTGATCCATTTTTTTTATTTTAAAATACTTATTTTACTAAACAAATATCTATCATTTATTCACTATTAAAAACAGATCAAAAAACGACAGAAAAAAATGCGACGGACTACTTCGCTAAAAAACGTAATAAAATTTGAGACGCAGTCTGTCGCTTTTTAAATTTTTTTAATAAAAAGAGACGGACAAGAACTACTTAGGTATATTGAGTGCTATCATTATGACATGAAAGTGCATATAAAGAAGTTCTGTCGGAAATTAAAGAGGGAGAACAAAGACAAAAATAAAAAAATAAAAAAGATGGTAATGAAAATTGCCTAGCCACCGTCTCTACTTGTGATGAATCAAGTTGGGTTGTGGACACCGGTGCCGCATCTCATGTGACATCAAGAAAGGATTTTTCTCTTACTATACTCCTGGTTTGGAACCTTGAGTATGGGTAATGAGACAGTATCTAGTGTGGTTGGTGTTACTACAATTTGATTGGAAACTAGTATTGGAACTAAACTAGTTTTGAACAATGTAAAACATGCACTTGATATTCGTCTGCACCTAATTTTTGTTGGTGTTCTAGCTAATGAAGGATATTTTAGTACCGATGGTGGAGGAAAATGGAAACTTATTAAGAGTTCCTTGGTTGTGGCTCGTGGTAACAAACGTCGTGGTCTATACTGGACTACGGCTTCGACTTGTACCAATATGATGAATGTTATTGAAAGCGATAACTCTTTACCGTTATGGCACAATAGGCTGAGCCACATCAGTGAGAAATGGCTTAATGTTCTAGCCAAGAAGAAATTATTGTTAGATTTGCAAAGTGCTAAATTAGAAAAGTGTGAGCACTGCTTGGATGGAAAACAAAATAGAGTTTCATTTAAGTCTAACCCTCCTTCAAGAAAGACAAAGTTGTTTGAGTTGGTGCACTCTGATTTATGCGGCCCAATGAAGACAAGGATTCTAGATGGTGCACTCTACTTTGTTACTTTTATTGATGACTGCCCAAGAAAACTTTGGGTCTATGTCTTGAAGACTAAAGACCAAGTATTGGATGTCTTTAAGCAGTTTTAAGCTTCAGTTGAAATAGGAACTGAAATGTATTTGTGCTGAAAATGGTAGTAAATATTGTGGACCATTTGACAAATACTGCAAGCACCAAGGTATTAGACACCAGAAGACTCCTCCTAAGACTCCTTAGCTTAATGGGTTGGCTGAGAAGATGAACAGGACCTTGACGGAAAGAGTTAGATGTTTTCTTTCTGAAGCAACGTTGTCGAACTTCTTTTGGGGTGAAGCCTTATTGAGCGCTGCACATATTATTAACTTATCTCCTATTATTTCTTTGCAAAGTGATGTACCAAATAGATTTTGATATGACAAAGATGTTTCTTATGACCATTTGAGAGTATTTGGTTGCAAAGCTTTTGTATATGTGTCAAAAGATGAGAGGTCAAAGTTACATGCCAAGACAAGGTAGTGCATCTTTGTTGGATATGGCCTTAATGAATTTGATTACAGGCTATATTATCTAATTGAGAAGAAGCTTATGAGAAGCCATGATATCGTCTTCATAGAGAATCAAACCATTGAAGATATTGACAAAGCGCAGAAGCTAGAATCTTCAAGTTTTGATGGCGTAGTCCATCTTGATCAAATTTCTCATACAAATATGCATGATATTGATGAAATTGATGATCATGGTGATACTCAGAATCAAGTCCCAGATTAAAATATTGATATTGATAATAATAATGATGTTGTTGTTGATAATGCTCCTGCTCATGAAGTTGTGGAAGAAGCAAATAATCCACTTAGAAGATCCACAAGGTATTCATACATCTCGTTATTCACCCAATGAGTATGTACTACGTACTGACGGAGGTGAACCTGAGGTGTTATGAGGAGGCCATGAAAGACGAGCATAAGGATCAATGGATTGAAGCCATACAAGATGAGATAAAATCTTTGAATGAGAACCACACTTATGAGTTGGTGAAATTGCCTAAGGGTTTGAGAGCTTTGAAGAACAAGTGGATGTTCAAAGTTAAAATTGAAGAACACAACTTGAAGCGCAGGTATAAAGTTAGATTGGTTGTTAAGGAATTTAGTCAAAGAAAGATTATCGACTTTGTCGAAATATTTTCTCCTGTAGTGAAAATGTCCTCCATTCTTATAGTTTTTAGTTTGGTTGTTAGTCTTAATTTAGAGATTGAGCAGATGGATATGAAGATGATTTTCCTTCACGGTGGACCTAGAAGAGGAGATTTATATGAAACAACCTGAGGGCTTCAAAGTAAATGGTAAAGAAAATTTTGTGTGCAAACTCAAAAAGAGTCTCTACGGGATAAAGCAAGCTCCTAGACATTGGTATAAGAAGTTTCAATCTGTTATGGGGGAGCAAGGCTACAAGAAGACTTCTTCAAATCATTGTGTATCTATACAAAAAATATTTGACAATGATTTTATCATCCTCTTGCTATATGTGGATGATATGTTGATTATGGACAGGAATACTTTCAAGATTAACGAGTTGAAGAAAGAATTGTGTCAGTTTTTTGATATGAAAGACTTGGGTCATGCCAAGCAAATTTTGGGAATGAGAATGTCACGACCCAAAAACTGAGGTCATGATGGCACACATCTCAAAACCCAATCTGATGTGTAACCCTAAAAATAAAATTCATACAAGAATCCCAAAGGGGAAAGTGATGCCACGATTTAAATAAAAATAAAAAAAAACAATGAAGAAATTATCCCAAAATCTGGTGTCATAAGTATAAAGAGCATCTAATACAAGGTTCGAATCTGAAGATACAACATAAGTCTCTGATTAATACAAAAGACTGAAAAATAAAGATAGACTAGTGACGATCCGAATTTTGGGACCTCACCACTAATCTAAGAATACACAATCCGCTAGAATATTAACTGTCACGTGGGGTACTCCGACTAGTATCTGCATCAAAAAGGGATACAGAAGTAGGGGTGAGTACAACTCACATGTACTCAGTAGGTTTTAGCTGACTGAGTATAAGGAATTAATCAAACCTATGAAATAAACTAAGGAACGCTTCCACCTGCATACAAAAAAGTCCCACTTCGGCATCGGTGCCGCCAGTATATATATATAGTGGCACGAGTAAAGTAAACCCATAATAACAACTCATAATCACAATTAATCGAATAATTCAAGTAGCACAAATATTAATGCAATGCAATATGATGATGCAATGATGTGGTGGTACGGTGGAATCAAGACTGTCGCACAGCCTGTCGTATACACCTGCCAAGCTGTGCTACCAAGCAGGAACCATGGGGGTCTCGCAGACTATATACCTCAATCACAATATCTCATTATCCTTGCCACCTCCTCGTGGTCAAGGGATCATAATGCATCTACTATCCTGCCGGAAAACTGCTTCGGTCAGGGACTCAAGATACAAAGGTTAGGATCATAATGCATCCACTACCCTGCCAGAAAACTGCCTCGGTCAGGGACTCAAGATACAAAGGTTGGGATCACAATGCATCCACTACCTTGTCGGAAAACTGTCTCGGTCAGGGACTCAAGATACAAAGGTTTAAAGGTGTTTCATTTTCTTTCTCAAAAAGAATTTCCATATTTCTCAACTTCCCATATTTCATGATATGATGAATGAGAATGAATGCATTAAAACACATATGCATGGAAGTAATAATCAACTCACATGTGGTATAAGGTTCAAAGTTCTCAAAACTTAACCTACACATGATATTCACCCTCAATAAATAGTAACGGAAAGAACACACTTTCATTTAAATATTCACCCCTTTCTCAACAATATTTCAATACTCAAGTATGCTCAAAACCCCCAACTCAATCTCTCAGGCGGCATCACAAGTCAAATAATATACTCAAGCCTCTCTCTTAGGAAAATCACAATTCACATGCTCTCAAAGCAAATAAGATAACAAATAAGGCCCCCACACGGGCTATGTAATACAAATAAACCCCGTCACGATAACACATTAATAAATAATCCTCCACACGGGCATCACAATATATATAACATTCTCAACTCATACTACAACCCATCCCAAAGTCTATAACATATGAATGACTAATTACCCCATCTCAATCTCAAAGAAAGATAGCCAAACCTACCTCAATTGCCGAAACCGCACTCGAATACCTCCACCGGACAAGCAACTCTCGAATTCAGCGCTCGGAATGACAACCCACTATCAACAATGAAACATACATGACACAAGGAGTCTAATGACACCCATATTGATAGGTTTCGGAATCGGGGTAAAATGGTCCAAAAATTAACTATTTTCGAAAAGGGTCAAATCTGGAAATTTATTGAACAATCCCATTCTATTGGTAATAAGGAACTCATGGTTGATAAACTCATAAAAATAGATCTCAAAACGAGTTGGAAATCACAATTTTTCTTAAATTCGGATTAGGGAAGAAACAAAGATTTTTGGGGTTTGAAACTAAAATTTAAGAGTTAAAATCGTCAAAAACTTAATGAAAAAGGAAGGGTTTAGGTCAAAAATTACTTACCCAATACTTTGCCTCGAAAATCTCTTCTCAAATCACCTCAAGGAGTTCAAGAACTCAAACAAATGATGAAAAATATTGAAATGGGAAGAAAGGGGCATTTTTTGCCCAAAAAGTTACTGTTCACGTGTGTTACTGTTCACGCGTATTACTGTTCACGCGTGTTTTGTACAAATTTTCGAAAATCACCCTCAAGGTCATTACAATATCCACCACTAAAAAGGATGTTCGTCCTCGAACATAAGATAAAATAAAGTACCTAGGGTCTCAAAAAGCTGAGGGTACCGAGCCTGCATATCAGACTCTAACTCCCAAGTCGTCTCCTCAACAGGCCGATGCTGCCACTGCACCTTGACCGAAGCCACCTCCTTGGTCCTAAGTCTACGAAGCCGCCTATCTAGAATAACTGTCGGCTCCTCCTCATAAGTCAAATCCGGACTCAACTCTACCGCATCATAAGAAATCACATGAGACTCATCCGGTATGTACTTGCGAAGCATGGAAACATGAAACACCGGATGGACAGCTGACAATTTAGGGGGTAAGGCCAACTTATACGCCACTCCACCTACTCTCCTCAGGATTTCAAACGGGCCAACAAACCTTGGGCTAAGCTTGCCCTTCTTTCCGAACCTCATCACACCCTTCATGGGCGATATTTTAAGCCACACGCAATCACCCACCATGAACTCTAAGGGACGAACCCTCTTATCAGCATAACTCTTCTGACGACTCTGAGCTGTCAATAGTCTACCCTGAATCAAACGTACCCGCTCCACAGCATCCCTAAGTAAGTCAGTATCTAATGCATCAACCGCAACAGAATTAAACCATCCAATGGGTGATCGACACCTACGACCATACAATGCCTCAAATGGTGCCATTTGAATGCTGGAGTGATAACTGTTATTATAGGCAAACTCTGCTAAGGGCAAGTGTTGGTCCCATCGGGCACCAAAATCAATCACACAGGCCCTAAGCATATCCTCCAACACCTGAATAGTCCGCTCGGACTGACCATCGGTTTGGGGATGAAATGCTGAACTCATCTCTAGCCGCATACCCAAACCACGCTGTAATGCCTTCCAAAAGTGAGAGGTGAACACTGAACCCCGATCCGATACAATAGAGATAGGTACCCCATGCAGCCTAACAATCTCACAAAGATAGATCCTAGCTAACTGATCCGCATTGTAGCTAGTCTTCACCGGAAGGAAATGGGCTGATTTGGTCAATCGATCCACAATCACCTAGACAGAGTCATACTTACCCAATGCCATGGGTAATCCAGACACGAAGTCCATAGTAATACGCTCCCATTTCCACTCAGGAATGGGCATCCTTTGCATAGGACCACCCGGTTTCTGATGCTCATACTTCACTTGTTGGCAATTTAAACACTTAGCCACAAAATCAATAATGTCTCTCTTCATGCCACACCACCAATAGTGTTGTTTCAAGTCATGAAACATCTTTGCCACTCCCGGGTGAATCGAATACTTGGAACAATGAGCCTCCTCCAATATCATACGTACCCATTCACTAACCTTGGGCACACAAATGCGACCATTAATCCTCAAAACTCCTTCCGAATCAAGAGAGGCTGATTTTGCTTCACCACTTAACACTTTGTCTCGAATGGCCCTCAACTTTTCATCTTCAAACTGGTGTGTACGAATCTGGTCCATCAAAGTAGACCTAGCCTCCATAAAGGCCAAAATACCATGATGTGTAGAAATATCAAGTCGGACCAACTGTCTAGCCAATGACTGAACCTCCAACGCCAAAGGCCTCTCCACAGCCTTAAGAAAGGCCAAACTACCCATGCTAGATGCTTTGCGACTCAGGGCATCCGCTACCACATTAGCTTTGCCCGGATGATAAAGTATGGTAATGTCATAGTCTTTCAATAACTCTAACCACCTACGCTGCCGCATGTTCAGATTCGGCTGAGAAAAACTATACTTAAGGCTACGATGGTCAATATAGACCTCGCAATGCACTCCATAGAGATAATGCCTCCACAACTTCAGAACAAACACCACCGCTGCTAATTCTAAGTCATGGGTAGGATAGTTCTTCTCATGTACCTTCAACTGTCGAGAAGCATAATCTATAACTCTACCATTTTGCATCAATACACCATCCAAGACGACTCCCGAAGCATCACAAAACACAATAAATGCCACGCCCTCCTCGGGTAAGGCTAGAATAGGTGCTGAAGACAATAATTCCTTGAGCTTTTGAAAGCTCGCCTCACACTCATCAGTCCATTGAAATGCCATGGTCTTTTGAGTTAGCCTAGTCAATAGGGCTGCAATAGAAGAGAATCCTTGAACAAACCGACGATAATAGCCTGCCAACCCAATAAAACTCCGAATCTCGGTAATCGAAGTAGGCCTAACCCAATCACGAACCGCTGCAACTTTGGATGGATCAACCATAATACCATCCTTGGTCACTATATGACCCAAGAATGTCACGGACTCAAGCCAAAACTCACATTTGGAGAATTTTGCATACAACTTCTCCTCTCTCAATCTCTGAAGGACTGTCCTCAGGTGCCTAACATGATCCGCCTTATTCTTGGAATAAACCAAGATGTCATTAATAAAAACGATCACAAACGAGTCCAAATAAGGTCAAAATACCCGATTCATCAACTCCATAAAAGTAGCCGGGGCATTAGTCAACACGAAGGACATAACCACAAACTCATAATGCCCATAACGAGTCCTGAATGCAGTCTTTGGGATATCAGATTCCCGAACTCTCAACTGATGGTAACCCGACCTCAAATCAATCTTTGAGAACACCGATGCACCTTGAAGCTGGTCAAATAAATCATCAATGCGAGGAAGAGGATACTTGTTCTTGATAGTGACTTTGTTCAACTGTCGATAGTCAATACACATCCTCATAGTACCATCTTTCTTCTTCACAAATAAAACCGGTGCACCCCACGGTGATACACTAGGTCTAATAAACCCTTTCTTCAATAAATCTTCCAATTGTTCTTTCAACTCTTTCAATTCTGCCGGAGCCATCCGATAAGGAGAAATAGAGAAGGGTTTAGTGTCAAGCTCCAAATTAATATCACATTCAGGAGGAATACCTGACAAGTCTGTAGGAAATACATCCATAAACTCTCTCACCACCCTCGTAGTCTCTATATGAGATGACTCCGTGGTGAGATCACGTACATGAGCCAAATAAGACAAACAATCCTTATCCATCAAGCGACGAGCACGAATATAAGATATCACCCCCTTAGGATACGAACTCGGATTACCCTTTCATACTAAGCTAGGTAAACCGGGATAAGCTAAGGTCATGGTCTTTGCATAACAATCTAATATAGCATTATAAGGAGATAACCAGTCTATACCCAGTATCACATCAAAATCAAGCATGTCTAATAAAATCAAGTCTGCACGGGTCTCTCTACTCAAAAATATCACCAAACATCCCTTGTATACCCGATCCACTACTAAAGATTCACCTATTGGGGTAGAAATAGTAATAGGCACAATAAGGGACTCACTCACATAATCAATACCCACATCAAAATAAGTCGACACATAAGAATAGGTAGACCCTGGGTCAAATAATACTGAAGCAGAACGATGGCAAACTGGAACAATACCTGTAATAACTGCATCAGAGGCTTCTGCCTCATATCTACCCGGTATAACATAGCATAAATTACGGCCACCCTTAGCCTGCGAACCACCACGAGCACTACCTCGTACTCTACCCCTAGCACCATGGGTGCTACCTCTAGTATTCTGCAAAGAACCTCGAACAGTTGGAGCATCTATAGAACGAACAACTGGTGCCCCAGGCCGTTCATTAGAAGGAGCACGTTTGGGGCAATCTTGGGCCTTATGCCCAAACTCATCACACACATAACAACCTCGAGGACCTGAACTCCGTGGGGAATAACTAGAAGTGTCAAAACGACCTCCGGAGCTCGAAGAACCCTGAATAGCTGCCTGGACTGGTTTGCCCTGATAACCATGGGTTCCTGAACCCGAATATTCTCTACCCTTGGAGGAATGATCGCTGAATTGACCCTACCGACGGAACCTCTTAGCCCCGCCCTGTCTAGCACGTCGGATACTCTCTATCATCCTGGAATGATCAATAATACTTTGAAACGTACCCCCAGACAGTATAAGAGAGGCTGTAGCCTCCTGGAGATAACCGGCGAATCCCTTCACTAGTTTGCGAATCCACTCGAACTCGGTGGGAATACTCGACATAGCATAACGAGATAACTCATGGAAGCGAGTCTCGTACTCAGATACAGATAGGGATCCCTGCTCCAGTCTGTCAAACTCATCCCTACGCTGATCACGAAAGCTTTAAGGCACAAATCTCTCAAGGAACACCTCAGTAAATTGTTCCCAACTCATCATAGGAGAACCAATAGGTCTACGACCAAGAACTGACCTCCACCATTCTTTGGCAACTCCCGTAAATTGATATTAAGTGTAAGCAACTCCATGTGCCTCTAAAATGCCTAGGTTGAACAACCTATCTTGACACTCAATCAAAAAGTCATAGGTTTTCTCTCCGGCTTTACCATCAAACCTTGGAGGTGCCAATCGAACGAACCTCTCAAAACTCTTCTGCTCAGCTACCAACATGGCAGCATTAGCAGAAACTGGCGGAGCTGCAAATCTCGGAGGTGCAATAGAAGGCATTGAAGATGAACTAGGAGTCTGAAATCCTACACTACGCCCCTGAACTGGCGGTGTAGCACCAACTGTGATAGGAGAACCTATAGTACCTGAAATAATACCAGAGGTAGGAGCACCATCCAGTCTAGCCAATAATCGAACCAATAGCTCTTGAAGCATCGGAGTACTATCGAGAACCACAGGAGGCTAGGATGGCCTCTGCTGCTCAGTCTTCTGCTCTAAGTCATCCTCATGCTCATACATGGGCTCAGGTGATAGCTCTCTAGCTCGTCCACGACCAGGTGCCGCTACCCTTGCTCGGCCTCGTCCCCTTACTCCACCACGTCCTCTACCTCGCCCGCGTACTACGGCTCAAGCAGCAGGTGCAGCCTCACCCTCAGTAATTGTGGCTTTAGTCCTCACCATCTGCGCAGAAGGAATAGATCAGAGGTAGACAACACTTGATATGAATAAATCGCATGAAGGGAGTAAAAAGAAAGAAATTCTCCTATTAAGTATTTTGTAGCCTCTCGAAGATAAGTATGGACGTCTACGTACCGATCCGCAAGACTCTACTAGACACCCTGCTCTTTAACTTATAAGACCGGTGAACCTAGTGCTCTGATACCAATTGTCACAACCCAAAAACTGAGGTCATGATGGCACACATCTCAAAACCCAATCTGATGTGTAACCCTAAAAATAAAATTCATACAAGAATCCCAAAGGGGAAAGTGATGCCACGATTTAAATAAAAATAAAAAAAAACAATGAAGAAATTATCCCAAAATCTGGTGTCATAAGTATAAAGAGCATCTAATACAAGGTTCGAATCTGAAGATACAACATAAGTCTCTGATTAATACAAAAGACTTAAAAATAAAGATAGACTAGTGACGATCCGAATTTTGGGACCTCACCACTAATCTAAGAATACACAATCCGCTAGAATATTAACTGTCACGTGGGGTACTCCGACTAGTATCTGCATCAAAAAGGGATACAGAAGTAGGGGTGAGTACAACTCACATGTACTCAGTAGGTTTTAGCTGACTGAGTATAAGGAATTAATCAAACCTATGAAATAAACTAAGGAACGCTTCCACCTGCATACAAAAAAGTCCCACTTCGGCATCGGTGCCGCCAGTATATATATATAGTGGCACGAGTAAAGTAAACCCATAATAACAACTCATAATCACAATTAATCGAATAATTCAAGTAGCACAAATATTAATGCAATGCAATATGATGATGCAATGATGTGGTGGTACGGTGGAATCAAGACTGTCGCACAGCCTGTCGTATACACCTGCCAAGCTGTGCTACCAAGCAGGAACCATGGGGGTCTCGCAGACTATATACCTCAATCACAATATCTCATTATCCTTGCCACCTCCTCGTGGTCAAGGGATCATAATGCATCTACTATCCTGCCGGAAAACTGCTTCGGTCAGGGACTCAAGATACAAAGGTTAGGATCATAATGCATCCACTACCCTGCCAGAAAACTGCCTCGGTCAGGGACTCAAGATACAAAGGTTGGGATCACAATGCATCCACTACCTTGTCGGAAAACTGTCTCGGTCAGGGACTCAAGATACAAAGGTTTAAAGGTGTTTCATTTTCTTTCTCAAAAAGAATTTCCATATTTCTCAACTTCCCATATTTCATGATATGATGAATGAGAATGAATGCATTAAAACACATATGCATGGAAGTAATAATCAACTCACATGTGGTATAAGGTTCAAAGTTCTCAAAACTTAACCTACACATGATATTCACCCTCAATAAATAGTAACGGAAAGAACACATTTTCATTTAAATATTCACCCCTTTCTCAACAATATTTCAATACTCAAGTATGCTCAAAACCCCCAACTCAATCTCTCAGGCGGCATCACAAGTCAAATAATATACTCAAGCCTCTCTCTTAGGAAAATCACAATTCACATGCTCTCAAAGCAAATAAGATAACAAATAAGGCCCCCACACGGGCTATGTAATACAAATAAACCCCGTCACGATAACACATTAATAAATAATCCTCCACACGGGCATCACAATATATATAACATTCTCAACTCATACTACAACCCATCCCAAAGTCTATAACATATGAATGACTAATTACCCCATCTCAATCTCAAAGAAAGATAGCCAAACCTACCTCAATTGCCGAAACCGCACTCGAATACCTCCACCGGACAAGCAACTCTCGAATTCAGCGCTCGGAATGACAACCCACTATCAACAATGAAACATACACGACACAAGGAGTCTAATGACACCCATATTGATAGGTTTCGGAATCGGGAGTAAAATGGTCCAAAAATTAACTATTTTCGAAAAGGGTCAAATCTAGAAATTTATTGAACAATCCCATTCTATTGGTAATAAGGAACTCATGGTTGAAAAACTCATAAAAATAGATCTCGAAACGAGTTGGAAATCACAATTTTTCTTAAATTCGGATTAGGGAAGAAACAAAGATTTTTGGGGTTTGAAACTAAAATTTAAGAGTTAAAATCGTCAAAAACTTAATGAAAAAGGAAGGGTTTAGGTCAAAAATCACTTACCCAACACTTTGCCTCGAAAATCTCTTCTCAAATCACCTCAAGGAGTTCAAGAACTCAAACAAATGATGAAAAATATTGAAATGGGAAGAAAGGGGCATTTTTTTGCCCAAAAAGTTACTGTTCACGCGTGTTACTGTTCACGCGTGTTTTGTACAAATTTTTGAAAATCACCCTCAAGGTCATTACAGAGAATTACTCATCTCAGGGATGAAAGAAAGATTTATCTGTCACAAGAGAAGTACATTGAATGTGTACTGGAGAGCTTCAATATGAATAATGTTAAACCTGTTAGCACACCTCTTGCTGGTCAAATAAAGTTGAGCAAGAAGATGTGTCCTACAGCTCGAGAGGAAAACGAGAGCATGGCCAAAGTTTCATATTCCTCTATCGTCGGAAGTTTAATGTATGCAATGGTATGCACTAGACCTAATATTGCTCGTGCACTTAGTGTTGTCAGCAGATTTTTCGACAATTCAAGAAAATAACATTGGGAAGTTGTAAAGTGGATACTCAAGTATTTGAGGAAACTCAAATAAATATTTGCGTTTTGGAGGATCAAATTCAATCTTGAAGGGCTATACAAATGTTGATATGACAGGTGACCTTGATAAAAGAAAATTCACTACTGGATATTTATTTATTTATTCAGGGGGAGCTATATCATGGCAGTCAAAATTATAGAAGTGTGTTGCACTGTCTATAACTGAACCTGAGTATATTGCGGCTACTGAAGCTGGCAAGGAGATGATATGGCTCAAGCAATTTCTTCAAGAGCTTGACTTGCATCAAAAGGAGTATATCGTCTATTGTGACAGTCAAAGTGGAACAGACTTGAGCAAGAACTTTATGTACCATGCAAAGACAAAACATATAGACGTGAGATATCATTGGATTCGAGAAAAGATAGAAAATGAATCTATGCAGGTTTAAAAGATCTCTACAAATGACAATTCTGTAGATATGCTGATCAAAGTGGCAACAATGGACAAGTTTGAGTTGCGCAAAGAACTTGTTGGCATGAGCTCTCTCTGATAAGACAAAGATACCTCCTTCTAGTGAATGCGACTAGAGGGGGAGATTTGTGGGGTCCAGTGCCCAAAGTCAAAAATGGCTGCCAAATTATTAGGCAATTTGCACCATTTTTCGTTGGTCAAAAAATGACGGTCAAACTTTTCTGCAATCTGAAATATGCAATTGCAAATTGCAAAGGCTTGTCACAAAAAAGTGGCGAAGTTGGTGGAAGAGGTACTATAAAAGGAGCTCTTCAACTTCCTCATTTCATTATAAAATTCACAGATAGAGAGAAAAATATTTGAGTTGTGAGGTATTTCATAGACTATAAAAAAATAATCTATGAAAAAAATAGAGCGTGAGCGATATTTTTAGTAAGATAGAAGATAAAAAAAATGTTATTATTTTTGAGTGTGTGTAGTCATTTTTTGAGTATTGTACTTGATACTACTCAGTGTAAAATTTCTTACTATAGTGATATCAGTTACTTCTCTTGGTATTTAAAAAAAAATTCACGTAAAATTTTTGATATCATTATTTTTTTTCATTTTATTTTTACTATTTTAATCATATATATTTTTGTGTTAGTATGCATTTTCCCATCATATAAAACGAGAGTGCAAGTTTACAACATTCATAGCTAAGCTTATATATTTTTGTGTTTGTATGCATTTTCCAACATATAAAACGAGAGTATAAGTTTACAAACATTCATAGCTAAGCTTCAAGTCAAACATTTTGACTGTTTTTAATTATACATATATAGGGGTCGGGTCATAGCCAAGAATATTCTCATCAATCCTTTTTCCCCCCTCATAAATATGTCATTCGAATTAATAACATTTTTACATTATGATCAACTTTATAATTAATTGCAACTTCATAATTAATTATGCAGCTTAAATGCGTAACATATATCCTGCATACACGTGAATACGTAATGAATGCATGGAAAGTAGGCAAAGATTCACACTGTCAAGTCTACGAGGTGACACGTCCTAGCTTGACCATTTTTATCTTTTCGATACTTTTCTCTTTATTGCCAGTAAACTCTCCTTTTTGTCTTTCAAAAAAATTCAATAAGAACATATATGGATTCCATATAACCTCACAAATAAAATCTAGAAAGAATGAAGTATAAGTAAATTTTATTTATATTTTTATAAAATATAAAAATTATTCATGATATATGATCGATGAATACTTGGCTCAAAAAAAGTTACAGTTCAGGTATCTATACAGTAAATTAAATACTAGAAAAGTAACAGTTCAGGTATATAACAGTAAATTTAATACTGTCTTTAATTAGTCATATACAACTTAAGTAAAATAACGTTCTACCTTTCTTTAGAAAATAACGTACACGGTAAAACTTAAGTAATATATGCACCTATTGTGTAAGAAATATTTACATCTTAGCTGATTTATAAGATAATTACAAATAAATTTAATGATAAATAATAATTGACACTGATGAGATAAATTTGTCTTACATTGTTAGTATATATATTATAAATATAAACTTGAATTCTATTTGGAGTTTGACTTGGGGACATTGATTGTAACTTGTTTAAGAAAAATTCTAAATTTAGGAAAAACAGTACAAAATTTACTATTCCAGTTATAGGTTTTAATTAAGGTAAGTGCAATTTGATTGAAGTATATACGAGAAATTAAACTAATTTAAGTACAAATCAAAATATGAGAGGAATTAAAGAGTGGATGGGAATCTTTGGGACAAACATAACCTCTCAACACCTTATCAACAAGTGATGATTCGATTTTGAGGGTCTTTCTAAAATAACTTTTCTATAATAATACGTAGGGATAATGGTAAAGTTTATATATATTTTATTTTTTTCATATTAACTTATAAAATTTTACTGAATATGTTATTGTGTTGGTAAGAATTCAATTAGTCACTTTACGGGCATTTTGGTCTAAGAAAGAGTTAGATTTGAATGGTATATTTTGTTCCATTGAACTAAGAGTTGTGCAGGAAAGGAAAGATGCTATAGTCTCTTTCTAAGAGGAGTACTGTGTACTCTCACTGCCTGCCTCAATTTAGCTACTGATTCTGATAAAAGAGAAATTACCAAAACAAGGAATACTGTTCCTCTCTAATTATGGCTTGAGAGGGACCTTTCTGTCATTATAACTTTGGCACTGAAAATCATGCTCTTTTTACTACCCTTTCTTACATTTATCACTTTTCTGCACCCCTAACAGTAGCACCAGGGTTAAAAAAGCACCACTATTCTCTTTCCATCTCTCTCTTACCTCTTTTTCATTTTTCTGCAATTATCACTACTACATTACTTCTTTTTTTCTTTTTACATTTGATACAGTGATGTTTAACTGGTTAAAAAATTTTAAAAAGGAAAAAATATCAGTTTATGGTGCAATATTTCATAATTTATTTTTGCATTATATATGAGTTCATAAAGCTAAGGCGGTTCATTATATATATATTCTTAAAGTGAACCAAAAAAAAAATTGAAACAAAGAAAATAAAAAAAATACCATGTAAATATTATTTTGCAATTATATATTAGTTTGAGCATATGCACTATTCTCAGACAGCATGTTATATTAGAAATCTACTAAAATTTCTATAAACATTGAATTATATGCCTTTAACTAAACAAGCTATGTCTTAAATGACAAATTGAAAACTCATAAACCTCAAATTCCACCTTTTGTATACGAGTACAAAATAACTATTCCCTCTAATTAGATTTAGTAATAACCTAAGTACAATATGTTTATTATTTTTGATGAAATTTAAACTGTTTTCTCATATTGTTTTTACCTCACATCATTGACTAGTGAGACATATATATATACTACTACTACTACTTGAGTCTGTAATTTTATGCAATTATTATTATGGCAGTAGCATTCTTTATTATTGGCAGGACACGACAGGGCGGGTTCATCACCATCTTAATTCTGACCACCTTAGCCAACAAAGATCTTCAAATAGTCCAAATGCAAAATCTAACACTACCAAAAAGCTGAGATAATATATTAAATTCACTGTTTTCTAGCTGTTCCTTTTTCTTATTTATTTAAACAAAAAATAAAGGAAACACAGCTCACCCGATTCAATGAAATAGTTAGTATTGTAGTCAAACTTAACAGTATCAATGATCAATATTCAATACGTACTTCTTTTCTTTCAGTTTATGTAATGCAATATGAATATTAAAATAAATAAATTACGGTTATAAATAAAATAGATATTTTGTGGTTATGAATCAAATCATTAAAAATAAATAATAAATTTAAAATTAAATCATTTCTAAATATATAGATATCTATCATTCATATAAAATAGACTACGTACAAGAAAAATATGTTACATAAATTGAAACAGAGACAAAGTAATAAAATCAAGAACCCTTGGAAATTTTCACAACACAAGAGATTTCACTTTCACATTATTAGGTTGCTGAAAACTTTATTATGATTCTCACCATGCAAGAACTAGATAAAAAAAATAACACCAAGCTAAGTAACTCTTGTTGAACAGTCCTATGACCTTAACTCATCATAGTAGCATGCAGCATCCATACTAGACTTTTATATTCATACAACAAATTAAAGGGCCCAACAATGTAACCAAAAAAAAAAACATCCAAAGTAGAGAGGAAGAAATACTACAATATAGTACAATAACTAGTGAAGTGATGTTGGGTAACTGTATTTGAGATGAATAGTTTGGTCATGATGATCATGCCTTTGATCAACTATACTTGTTGTTGTTGGTGCTGATATCCTTTTAGCTTGGAACTTTTGTTTGCAAGCATGACATGTGATTTGTGAAAGAGTAAAATTTATTTGCTTTATTGCTTCTTCCTTCAATGCTTGTGCCTTTTCTAATTCCACTTGTGCTTGTCTCCTAATTCTCTTTGCATTGCCCAATTCTTGCTCCGCCAATTCAATTTCTCTCCTCGCTTCCTTTCTTGCCTCTTCCGCATACGCCTTTTCGGTCACGGCCTGCCTTAACCGCTCTCGCAAAAATTCATCCAGACCATTTCTTGATCTGTGCGTGTCATTATTATTCTCCGAGTCGTTTTTCTCACTGAGATCCGATGATCCAATGGATAGTTGAAGATTATTATGAATTGAGTGATCGTCGCGCGATTTGGACGATACGGAGACATCAAAGGGGCTAGACGGAGATGTTGTAGTAGTAGTAGTAGTCAAGAGTTGGAGCTCTAAATTGTGTTTTTTTATTATGGAATTTGGAGTATTCATAAGAAAATTAGGCCATGGGACTCTAGTAGTGATGAGATTATTTGTATGATCACTTGAGGGGCTTGGACTTGAAGCTGTACGAGAAAGGCAAGGGGCTGATGGTAATTGTACTAAAGATTGTGATTCTGATCGGAGTCTTCCAAAATTACATGCATCTTGATGCTCTATGAAACTCTCCACCCTAAATTAACAAACACAAAATGGAATCACTTCCTTAAATTTTAATCCGTCTGAAAGATATAATTAAGTACTGTCTTATATATCAAGTGATCAATCGGGTATACCATAACTCTATAAAAATATCAAAAAAGGCATGTAAACTTCTTATTGATGAATATATATATGTCAACAAAAATAATTAATAAGTATGAGCGATTAAAATGTTAACTAGAACTAGAATAAAAATACACCTTTAATTAATTTCACAAATAAAAAGGTTACGTTGCCCCACCTCCCAACAAAAAAAAGGAAATAGCATTTGGATTTTAGAGTATATTGATATATAGAATCAAAGATCTTCATACTTTTTCAATTAGCAAGCAGAATATTTTCTGGAGAAGTCAATGAAGACATTCCTTATAGAAACATGGAATTAATAAAATAATATGGGCAAGAAACCCAATACACATTTTATTAGTTAATAAAGAAATAGAATTGAGATGCTAAGTTAAAACAAATGGAAAATTTTAAAGTATCGAGAATGATATATATTGAAACCTGGGTTTTGGGAGCCACAGATAGTATAAAAATAAAAGAAATACCCATGGAAGGAAACAGCTTTCTCATTTTGCGCTTTTTGTTTTTGCTTTTCACAACAGCTAGATCGCTTGGTACGCGGAATGTGACAAGCAAGGATGTTTTATAAGTTGAGATTTCCCACCTTCTATATATATCAAATAGTAATTTTACTATTTTAGTATAAATGATATGATAAAATAAATTTGAAATTAGATAATATCTTAAATCAAACATGAGATAAAGTTAATCTCAAAATTATAATCCATCCTACGTACCAAACGACACATACGAAATCTCAACAAAGTCATGAATCTATTATAGCAGATAATCTATCTTATTTTTTTTTCTAATTATATACAGTTACATGTAGTTATCTTTTAACTAACCTGGAGAAGACTCGACCGCAATCGCAAGAATGACCACGAGTTCCACATGTTTTGAGATGTGCCTTGAAATCAGACTGAACAGCATATCCTTTGTTACATTTCTCACATACCCATTGCTTGTGATTACTATGTTTCCTCCTGAAGTGTTTTTTAATACCAACAAGATCACCAAGAGCATGACAAGGGTCATGATGTAGACAAGTTGGCTCTGGACACACAAAAACTCTTTTTTTAACAATAGGGGTTTCTCTTTTTAGCAATTTCCATGGTACTTTATGCCTTCTTCTATGCATTTGTAAATTTTGGTCTCTTTGAAATCCTTGATTACAGATCTCACATATGTATCGATCTGATTCTAATAAAGTTTTTGGTGATAAGGATACCACTTCTGCATCTGGATCTATAAACAACAAAAAAATACAAACATAATTAAATTAAATAAATATAGTGAAGATGCTAATTAATTAACAACAACATATTCAGCGAAATTTCAAAAATAAGGTCTAGAAAAGATAGAAAGTACGCACACTTAGGTTATTTCAAATGCTAACTAATTAAATTTACAAGAATTGTACCTGGGGTTCCAGCTGGCCTTCTTTTTCTTTTGTTGTTGTTTCCATTCTCTGAGGAAGTCATGAAGGGGTCTGTTGAAGAATTAAACATGACTTAAATGGATTCTTGATTGTGTCTCTTTTTTCTTTTTTTTTTTGGTTATAGAAATTAGTGAAAGGGAGTAAAAAGGACAAAGAAGGTTTCTATAGGTATCATAAGCAAGCTTTTTGATCTTTATAGATAGCTTTTTAGACTTTCAGCTTTCTCTTCATAGACCCCTTAGCTTCACCTTAATAAACTTCTTTATCTATGAAGAAGATTGAGTTGGGCAGAAAAATTAAAATGTTTACTCTTTATAAACTTTGCTTTTCTGCTGGAAATTGGTTTGGTTGGGTTGGGTTGGGTGGGGGTGGGTCGGGGCATAGGCGTAGGGAGTGGAGTAGTAGTAGTTTGAAAGAGATTTTTTATAACGATGATGTCCCAACTAGTTTTTGATTATTTCGATTATTATTTCCTTAGGCACTTGTATTATGGTGGGAGTCATAAATAACACCAAGGAACAATTTAAGGAAATTCAAAAATGTCACAATAAAGATTTAAATATATATGTATTTGATATTTCTCTTATATGAAACGGATTAAAAATTGTATATGTGTATAAAAAAAGTTATTTTAAATTATCTTATTCATTTAGTATAATGGTTTTGACAAACTTGATGCCCTTCGCCATAGGACCTGTTTGGTCGTAAGAATTATTTATTTATTTTGATTTTTTTCTAACTTTATTTGAAAATAAATATTTGATTATAAAATTTTAATTGCAATTTGCAGTTATATTTAGAATTTGAAAAAACACTCAAAAATTTCGCGTATTTGAGATTTAGTCTATGATATTAATTATGTAACTATCTACTTTAAAATATTACTCTTTTAGAGCAATTTTGATGGTATGTTTCAGGTAAATTAATTAAATTATGTGATTTTGTTAATTTTAAAATTGAGATATAAACAACATTTTTTTAAAAAAAAATACATTCAAATATATATATATATATATTTAAAAAATAGGTAATTCTTTTTGTGATTTACTCTTTGCTAGAATTTTTGAGATGGTTCTTAATCAATGCACAAAATTTTCAAACTTCATCTCAAAGACATCAGATTTTTTAATTTTTTTTTATATATATATATAAATCTTACCCATATCAGATAAAAAATATAAATTAGTTTTTTTAAAGAAAAACAGGGAAAAAGTAAAAATAATATAGTAAAGAAGACAAAAATACAGCACAAAATCACTATTTGAATTCATGGGTTAGCACAGTAATTTTGCATGCATAAATACATGCACAGCAACATTACCAACAGTGCCACCAGCAGATCCATATACAATAATGTATACATAACAATAAATCTTTTTATTTTTGTCAGTCATACTTTTTATGCCCTACAGTATATAAATTGGAACTACTCCCTCTTGATATTACAAATCAACCCCTCTTATTCATGTCTGCTATTGATGGAGGACCTGCCCACTGTACAATCATTTGAGTTTGAATAATACTTATTTAGTTTCAATTTACGCAACATAGTTTGATTGGATATGAAAGTTAAAAATATGAAAAGATATTTCAATGTTTTAAAACTATTCTTAAAATAAATATTCACTTTTGTGATCGTTTTGTCAAATAAAAAATGTGCCATATAAGCTTCTTCTTTTTTTTCTTTTTCTTTTTTAAAACTTGGAAAAGACTCTTTTTGGTCAAAATTGAGTTGAGGGGTTGCTTACTTTTACATGATGAAAAAAATATTAAAAATGATGAACATCAATATAACAGTGAATTGGCAACAGTAGAATTGTCTTTTGCACATAACTTTTGGCTATGCAACTGTTAGGTCTGGTCCACCAGACCACTCTCTACAAATATCATATCACCAAACTGTTCTGAATTTAACAATTAGTATTGGAATTCAACAGATTTCATTTTTTAGGTTACTAATTTAACTTAATGTAAGTAATTATGGAAAAGTTGCGCATTTAGCCACCGATATTTACGATTGCATGTTAATATACGCATATTATATTCTCTCTTTAATTATCTTTTATGTGATTTGATAAAAAAAAAATTATATTTTTAGTGCATATAAAATAAAGCTAATTAAATCCTTACCATAATACTTCATTGGTCTAATTTTATATGGCAGTGTGAGTGAGTAATTCAAGAAAAAAAAATACTTTATGAATTATGATCTAAAGAAAATTATATTATATTAAGGTTAAATGTTAAATTTACATTTTAAATTATTTTGTATAAGAAAGTATGATATATTTTGGAATAGACCAAAAAAGATTTATGTACCGAAGAAGGATGTGTTTTCCCACCTTTCCTTTTTTTCAATCTTCTTACACATGAAGGAAGTCAATTCTTGGAACCAAATTAAGATCTGAATATCTTGGCTTTTTCTTGCCCTTTCTACTCTCTATTTTATTTTTTTTGCAAGGAAGGATCAATCTTGAATTATTTTTCTTTTTCAAGAAAAATCAATTATATATAATGTCTCTATTTAATTAAGTAAATGTAGTTGGATTTTAGCCATTGAATTATAAAAATCTTTGAAGGTGTGGGGTTTTGTTGATGCTGAAAGGTAAGACATGCATGGTGATTGCCAACACCATTCTATCTTCATATAGGAATATTACAGCTACTTATATCACCCCCACCCCAAATCTTATCTAATAATGAATTTCTATAGGGTTCTTTTTCCCAATTGATCTTCCAATTATTTCTCTTTTTTTTTCCTTTTCCAATACTCTTCCTCTCGCTTTATTAAATCAGAATTTTTTTGTTCGAGCCTTGAGAACGAAGAACTTTAATTTTGGAAAGCACTAAGGGACTTCATGGCATAAAATTCAATTAGTTAGTCCAATCAATAGATTTCAAATATCAAATCATGTAGATATCATGTATACTTCACTCATCACCGGCTGGTACATGGCATAAATTGTCGTTTTAAGTATACATGATATACTGGATACAAATTCAGATCAATTGGATTTGGAGATGGTTAAAGGGAATAGTAGATCTATGATCAACACCAGTTCCTAGCAGCGTGCACCAATATGGTTATCATCATTATGTGCAACAAAAATAAAAGTTTTAAAGGAGGAGGGAAAAAACAGAAAAGTAGTGATACAAATGGGAACCTTGTACTTTTATAGAGAGCTCCTCCTTAATTATGCTTAATTAGAACTGTACCTTAGCTTGTTACCCCACGTACGGATTTCCTCTTTGCAGAAGTGAATTTGTAGTAACCACAACTGGTGTCATTGGTCGTTGAGAATCTTTACTAAGCAAATGAATTTTCTTTATCTACAATCTAAATATCCTCTAGGAGATGCAGAGCCTATTTTGCGTAAACTCTAGCCGTCATACTAATGTGGAAAAATTCTCTGTCTTGCAACACTCATAATGGTATATTTATACATTATATATTAGGATTTAGGAGAAAAACAAATTAATTAACAGCCCTTATGGATGGACCCGAACACACAGTACTAGTCCAGACTTAATCTTGTCAACATTTCTCTATCATCAAATAAGTGCTAATTGTTTTTAAATAATAATGTATTAATTGGAAATTCATTCTCCTTTCAAGAAGAATTACAATATATAAACATTAATTATAAGAAAAGAAAATGCAACTAATTAAAAGCCTTAAGAAGCACGAGCTTAAAGGTATTTGATGTGTCAGCATATATACATCTGAGGAACAGTATTAAGATATTCATTAATTTGATGATTAATTAAAAAAAGTGATTAGTTTAATAGAAAAATAATTATAAAGGAGGAAGGATGATAAGCAAAGAAATTCTATATTGAGATGTTGCATGTGTGGAAGAATCCAAATTCACATCATGTCTCCATTCTTTCAGCACATATATAATAAAATACACTTCACTTTCTTTCACGCTATCTCTTTGTTTATTCAATAGATTTCCCATTTTTCTTTCTTCTTTTTATTGTCACACCAAACATCAGACAATCACAGATACATTATCAATCACTCAACTAGGATCAGACCTTTTTCGCGTGCGGAAAGAAAAAAGAGAGTGGAGATTTCTACCTAACACGAAAAGGTGGATTCATAATTTAAATTTGACAGATTGGGGATTTTTGACATATTATATATGTACTCCATGTTGAAAATATTGATATATGACAAACTCTCATATTTCAGCATCTTATCCAGAATTACAATAAAGGCCCAAGTGGCCCATAGATATGGATCAAAGGTTCACCTAAAAATAATGGCCTTTACCAATTATACCTAAAAAATGATATTTTCTCCCAACACCAGAAAACCACAACAATAGAGTGTTTATTCCATCTCTTGACAAACCCTATAGATGGATTCTAATTAAGCTATAAGTCTTGCGAGATATATGAGGAATTCTCTAAAATACCAAGGTTACAAGTGGATTATTCAGTAACAACTCAACTGAATAGCTCATTATATGATCTGTGTCGTTTAGGGAACAAAAGAAGAGTCAATGTTCTGGGAAGAAATATTTTCTAAGAGGTGAAAGAGAGACTGATGAATTCAAGTGAAAATGTTGAATCTCAGTGCCTCATGACAACAAAGAGAGTTAAGGACTAGATATCTATTTCATGGAGCATCTGGATGTACATAAAAACACTTCTCAGTAGGTAGAATTTTCACATGAGATGTATTCTCAGAATAAGTATCCACATTTTCTGGCAATGGAGAGGCACCTAAGCTGAAGAAAAAAAATTCTTGTTCAAGAGTTTCAGACCATGCCATCGTTTCTTAATATGTCACAAAATCCAGCAACTGTTGGAAATGGATCATGTTTGTGATAAAATGGTATCAATCTAAAAGAGGTTAGGGCAAGTATTTTATACTGGCTATATAAATGGTTACAGAAGGAACAAAACAGATATTGAAAACATGGGCTAAAAGTCTGATTTTGTTCCATTAAAGGTCAAGACAGATGCTCTCTTATGCAGCACCAACAACACTACACCTCCATCCCGAACAAGTTGGAGAAATCCTCTATATGGATACTCAATGTCCATGTTGCTCCACTTGAACCTATCTTGCTCCAATATTATCAGAACTCACTAGAAGTCCTCTACATTTCTGTGTGCTTAATTACAAATCTCTAATGAGACTAAAAGACTCCTAAGGAACATTTGGCATAAAATACATACTAACATAACATGACTAGAACTTAATCCCAACTAGTAATTGGTATAAACTTAAAAGCTAATAACTTGGACCATTTCTCAGATTGCAGACATCCTTAGACAAGGCCTAATGGCTTATGCTAATCTTCATTGTATCACTCAAGAGAAACCAAGTAATGCAAAAATCTCAAAACAAGAACAGGATATGCTCAATAAAAACTTGTTAAAAAGCAATTACCATCACATTCACCTCAGGAAGTGAAGAGGCAGTACAAGTCACTCCGCTAGATGAATTTGACACATGCATTCGAAGATACATCATGTCGAATGGAATTTCCCATTCGAAAAGAACATCAACCAATTAAGATAACCATCCTTAAAATGACAGGTCAGAACCCAGGTTTAATAACATTCAACCAGAGTAGTGCAGGACATAGTCATTTGGTTGATCAAATATAAGGTATTCCCTCATAGGAAGACAGCATCTGGATAATAACAAATAAAAGAAAGCAAAATTTTCCATTCAAAGATCATCAGTACTAATTGCATAACAGATGTACCTCCTCTGCAACTTTCATAATCTGCTACTACCGTAAGTGTGCTATCTGCCTGAACTACAAAGGTAAACTGAAAGAAAATAAAGAAAATCCCACAGGACAAAATCTGAAGGAGTGTTGCAATGCTTGAATTTCACTGGTTAGAAACTACCTGACAAGCCTCAGTCCAAGCCATAGTCAACTATGTACACCAGAAATGCATCATACTATCTTAAGGACAACTGCTAGCATATCCAACATACATCTATCTGATAGTGACAAACTTGTTTGTACCATGCCTTGCCCAGTGTGGCTTCAGATCAATTGGATTAGAGAAGTTATATCCTTCTGAAGCCAGTTTCTCTAGTACCTTCTTAAATGCTCCCAGACTCATCTTCCGACCTGCTATTCTTGAACCTCGCCGTTTTACATTCATAGGCAAGGGATAGGAAGACAAATTAGTGGTACAGCAAGCTGACTGCCACCCACCACAGCCCCACCTATAACACTGTTGAGAAGCCCCAGTGCATGAGCAGATTGGTACGGGAATAACCGAAATATCCATATTAATCCCATTAATGATGACTTCTGCACTTTTCCTGGGAGCTCTTGCCCGTGTAAGAGATGGGGTAGACTCGTCTTTAGGAGCCGTAGTAGTTTTCTTTGCTTTTTTAGGTTTAGGGGACTTCAGCACTTGGGATTTACCAGCTCCCCGCTTCTTAGCTAGCCCGCCTATATCCCTTTCTTGGCAAACCTCTTCCACCAGAGGAGCAGTTTCAATTTTTACCAAGTAAGGCTGCTGGTGCATCTGCATAGACTGAACAGAAGACGTCTCAGGCAAAAAACCATAACCTGTAAGATAAGGGTGGTTTGCAGATGGCACATTGAGATACTTCTCTCTATTGTCTTTATAATTAACCCATGCATCCCTCAGGTACTCCATGGGCATGGGAGACTCCGAGAGCCCACCAACCCGATGATGATGAAATGCACCACCATTAGTCGACGCCATAACTGTAGGATGGTCAGGTTGGTGGGTTTGTTGATGGTGGTGGTGATTATCGTGAATGTTGCGAAAATGGGGGGGCTTTTCAGTCATCGAGGACATGAGTTGCAGGCCCAAATGGCCCTTCAGGACTGTTGGCGTTGACTCAAAATAGCCCCAATTTCGTATATTCATACCACCGTTTCCATCCATGACCGCCTGAATTGTATAGCCAAAGGGCTTGAAATTTCTATAAAGACCGTATTTTGACAACCCCAGGGTGTTAAATATTGCTTATTTCAGTAGAACACCAATGCCACAGCATGCAAGTATCATCATTTTCAATCCTGCAGAAACCACAAGGGATAACGTTGACCAAATCAAGCCGTAAAAAAAAAAACACTACAAACACCATTCTGAATCCAAAACGACCCAAAACATCCAATCAATTGCCACAAAACACATAATGTAGACAACAAATTAAGCATTGAAAAAGATAATAACGCTCACCAGATCAAATGACAGGGGAGAGAAAGAAACACAAGCAATAATACTAAAAAGACAGTACCGTCTGAAAATGAGCGAATAAATGCAATCGATCGCCAATAAAATGCCGAGAAGTTGATAATGCCGACATAAAAATTTGAACTTTCATATATAATCAGCAGTGAGTAAATTTTCTGATAAAGATCTTCGCATAAATTGAGAAAATAATAGTTCAAAAATGGAAATGCGAGAAATCGTAAATGTAACTAGAAATTAAAAGTACTCACGGGAGGGAAAAGTCGGCTGGTTAGGGTTTGGGACTGTAATCCCCTCTATTTGGAATTTGGAAGGGACGCCCTTATTTACCTACAAAGAATGGAATTTTATTTTTCTATAAATTAATTAATTGCAGAAAATAAAAATAAGAAGGTTAAATAAAAATCCACCATTAGATAAAAAAATATATATATTCCTAAAGGGTTAATACATATTTAGCGTACTCTTATAAGTAGAATTTGAGTAGGGTCATATGTATGCACTCCTATCCCTATCTTGTGAAGGTGGAGAAATTATTTTTTTTCGATAGACAATGATAACAAATAATACGATGATTGAAACAAAGGAAATAATATGTAATTGATAGAATCAAAAAAATAAGATAGTAGGAAAGTAATAATAACAATATTGACAAGGGAACTAGACAACATTACCACTAGTCTTCTACCATAATCCTCGACCTTCATATCCTCATTTGTAGGGTCGTGTCCTCTGTAAGTTGCAAATGTGTCATGCCCTGTATAATCACATCTCCACAATACTTGTTCAATCTATCTTTCCCTATCCGCATAACCACCATTGTCAATCTCTCACACCTTCTCACTGGGATGCATCTCAGCCTCATCTTCTCATTTTGTCTATCATGGAGATCACTCCTACCTTGTCCAGAGTATTTTCGTTCCTAATCATATCTCACATAATATATTCATATATTCATTTCAACATCCTCATGCCCCCTACTTTCATCTTTTAGACGTGCAAATTTCTGCGCAGCTACTACCACCTTTTGCTTCAACCAAGAATTAGAGGGTTTGATTAATATTTTGGGGGGAAATTATTTTAATCCATCTCCCATTTTATGGATACTAGTTTAAGATTCTGAAGGTGAATCAAGATCCAGAATTACTTATTATTTCAAGTCCAATGTGCTTTTTGTTTTGGTGTCTATATACCTTCGGTTGAAAAATCAGTATTTTTGTGTAATGTGTTAATGTGTTACTCAATGTGTAATACCCAGTCTCTCCCAAGAAATTAATTGCTCTGAATTCATATTAATAATCAAGTTGACCAGCTTTAGTGGTACCTAACTAACTAATAACGAACAATACAAGCACTAACAACTGATAATTTTTCTTATCCGTATTAACTATATATACTTTTATAACATTAAATTGATAGCTCTACAATATACTTAAACATCCGTCCTCCACATATAACTTAGCACAACCAATGAATTTTTTAAGATGTACTTATAAAAAAATTACGACTGAAGAATGGCCAAGTCATAACTGCATCCATCACTTAATAAATAGAGAAGTCAAATATCCTTCCTACTGAGATGCTCTACCACTCAACAAGAAGATTTCAAATAAGCTGACAGAAAACTTTCCGACTCCACCTGATTATAGAGCTGCACGAAGCAGAAATTTGACAAAAGCATGGAAAAGGGGCAGGGTATCAAATAAACAAAGACAATCAAAACAAGTTGTAAAGCTGCGCAGATCCTAAAAGTAGCTGGCATCCATGATGCCGAATTAGAAAATTCATTGTTACAATAAAGTTTACAACCACGTTCACAGATTACCATTCTACATGGCATTGTTTTTCCACCCTCACTTAGAACACTCTATAAAAAGACTGTAACATACATTTTCTACACTCTCTCGGCTTTATGCAGGACTGCATAAGCGGAAAGCTAATTCCTCAGAAAGGTTTACGAGCAAAAAACTGTTGGGTTAATTTCTTCCTCGAGAAAGAGAAAAAACATTCCTGCAGGAAGTAACAGGTATGGCCAATTAAATGTGCTTATGCTGTATTATACTTCTCCTTCACAGCTAAGGCAGCTGCTCTGTACCACACAGCTGCAGCCATGGCACCTGGGTCAGGAACTGATGCAAGAATATCTCCGGGTACATAGGTTGAACGGCCAGCCTAGAAAACAAACTGATTATGACCCTTACTGAACTAAGAAATTGGCAGTCAGATAACACTGATTTAAAGACGGAACAATACAAATTTACAATTTTTTCTGTTATAAGCTTCGCATTTCTGCTCAAAATAAAATGAGCATCGCCTCCATTCAAAGGAAGACATGTAAAGAAAATTGCTTATCAAAATTCTTGGCAAAGGCTTCCAATGAAAAAATTAACAGAGAATTCCTGAAACAGCCTAGTCCAAATCTCCATGAAAAATCACATATCTATTATTTATGTCATAAGTCCGGTAGTTACCAAGCTATCTTTCAAGAAAATGTAGATTCATATGAATTTTCACCCACTAATGTAGATTCATATGAATTTTCACCCACTAGAACAAAGACTCCAATCATAAGTTTTGAATACCTAAAACAATTAATGACATCTTGAACTTACTTTAAACCCTCTAGAGGTATCATTTAAAAACCATTTGGCCAAGTCATATTCTAAGAGTTCAGACTTGTCATTTCATTTGAAGTAAAATCAAGTACTGATCTAAATCTGGAAAAATAGGACGCGACTAAATTTCTCTATTGATTTGGTAATAGAAATCCAAATAAACTATAGATATCTTAACTTACGTGAGACCTATAAAGCCAGATAAATTTGTTGAACCAATAAGTTAATCATTTCTCAACTTTGATTCCTTGTTGATTTGAGCCAAATAGGAAAAGGATACAAACACTTTCATCTTGGATTGTTGCTTTAGTCTAATAGGGTGAGGATGCTTAAAGGTCTAAGAGTCTCTGAAGAAGAAAGACAAGCATAAAAGTACTTTACAGTTGCTCCATTTTTTAAAGATGCTTAAGCTACATACATTTTTGTGTTGTGTCTATTATTTATTAACCTTTTTAGCACTAACCACATAACTATGAAACATTTTTGGAAATAAACCATTGAAACACCGTGTGCGCTATTTTCCTTTCAACGCATTAGAAGTAAATACAGCAACGATACCTGCGCTTGCATGTGCTTGGTTGACTCGGCTCCAGCAGATGCTGCCTCAGCAGAAATAATGAAAGCATCCACAGGGTCGTCCCCAGCATTCAACCTCTGATCCCAATGCATAAAATTTCTTAATGAATAGGGTATGCAGGAAAAAAATGTACGTGATGTATCATGGAAAAATGATTGACCTCTTTAAGAGCTGACAATGCTGGTATAAGAGCATCTAAAAGTGTACGATAACCAGCACTAGCTCCTCCATATTTACTAACAGCAGTAATAGCAGCTTCAAGTGCATCAGCCCCTGAATCAAAACAGTAGATTGGTACACGACGAAATAGTTGGAAGCAACAAACATCAAGTCTAAACTTTACTGCCAAGGAATCAACTCACAATGAAGAGCTGTGACAACCGACTCAGCGTTTTCTTTCAACTTTGCATATGCTGCCTTACAGAATATACTGTATCTGTTATAAAGATAGATGTTTAGTGACATTGGTAATGTAAGGAAAAGCTAGGTTGAAAGAAAGAATTGGTATAACTAATGAGATACGGAAAATGCATTACAAGATACCGCTGGTTCCCCCCATTACTCTTCCAATAGAAGATCCAATTTCATTGATTGTTTCTGCAGGGTCATTCAATGGATAGCTGCAGGAAAAAAATTCAGAAAGCAGGAGTAAATTTTCTCCAGGATGGAAACATATATTACACAACTATCTAAAATTAATATAGCAAACTAGCTAAAAACCAACAGGAAGGTTTCTATATCCTTTAAAAGTGAAGAAAGAGGGGAATGAACAAAAATGACACAGATAATAAATGAAGGAAATAATAAAGAAAATAAATAAACATAAAATAACTAAATGAAAAGCATGCAACTAGCAGCTGACTTTTCATATCATATCATTAAGTTGACTACAAAGCAGATTAAACACAACTTCTGCCATATCAAGCTGTCTTTCACAAAACCTCGTGTGTTTTAACTCATAAAGGAACTTCTACCTCCCCTGTTTAAAAAATGAAACTTATCTATACCCAACTATTAATTATAAGGATAGCCTAAGAGCGAACAATGCTGCAAGCACATGTGTGCAAGCAGAACACTCTAAAATAACCACACCACAGCTGGTCCAAGCAGGAAAAAGGAGGGAACACAAGCAGAGACACATTTTGTCTGTCAGTGAATAATTTTAGAAGTAACTAAGACCTTGCTTCTAAGCACTCTTACAAGAGATAAAAGGGGGAGGCAGAAGATGCCTTGCTTTTTACTCCTTAGGAGTGAGGATATGCAATAATCTTTGGAAGACTAATCAGCCTCCCCCAATTTTACTTTCTTGGAGACACTATATGAGGAAAGAATCTAGTGAAGAAGACTCACTACTTCTTCACATCTTCAAGTATAGCCACTGCACCTCTGAACATCTGCAGTTTCACAGAGGAGCTTATTAAATGCATATAACGTGGGGAACAAATGAAGGGAAACAAATAGGCTATCCAAAGACCTACCGTTGAACCACAATCACCATCACCAACTTTACTGTCCCATTCATTCAAATTATCCCTGAGATTTACAACCTCAGTAGCTGCGGCTTCAATAGCTCCCTCAAGGATATGACCCTGAGGGCTCAGTTTTTCAGGCCGACTCAATGTCTAATAAAAGAAGAAACAGACAGTAAGATCGTAAATATTATTGATCTGCAACAGAATTATAATATGATATGCTGTCTCTCTCATCCTAAATATCCACAGAAGATTGAAAGCAGTAGCTACACTTGATGTCTGGGATAGCGACTGTTCAATCGAATATTTATCAAGTATGAGTGACATCAAACCCTTCTTGGTGTATGTGTTCATCAGTGTTTTCAAAGTAATGATAATATGAAGTACACACAGAATAAGAAATGCAGTTATCTCCCATAAATTTAAAATACCTTGTCACTCTGGATAGAATGTGATGGAGGAAGTGGAACAGGTATCTTTGCAGGAGGCCGGTTGCCTGAAATTTTTAACTTCCAGTAAGTAAAGTAGATTTGTTATCGTAAACAGGTAAATTGCTACAAAAATCGCACAGATTATGTGTTAGTTATATCACCCACAGATAAGAGGATACTAGTGAATTATCTAATATGAACTTTTCTCTTTGTTACTGTAGTTCGTTTACTAAGGGAAATATAAATGAGGGGGAGCTTTTCCTTGTCTAGAAATAAAAATGGTGCAAGGAAACAAGAAGTAAAAAAGTAACTAGCATGAGCCACCCATATGGCCATGCATAGTCCAGCGCAATAATAAACATGTAGAAACTGACCTTCAGCACCAACTGGCCAATTTGGAGCTTTAGTTGGAGCATCTAAACGATCTAAAATTGCTTGATCAGCCTTCATTACCGAAATTGAAAAGCCTGCATATAACTGAAGTAAGAAAATGAATGTTGTTGGGTGAAGGAAAAGGACTTAGGAACCTGATATACCTGCCATATCAAGTGACGTCATAAATGACCCTGTATAGACTCTATCAACAGCTAGACCATGTTCAAGCTGCAATCCTGGGACAGCCTTGCCAGCTATAATCATCAATTCCATCAATGGAGTTGCTCCTAATCTGCAGTAGGAGAGTAAAAAGAATAAGTACACAGAATGCAAACAGAATCCATTTGACTGTTATTCAACTTATGAAACGTTTCAGATCCAAACCTACTTGGGGTTGCATTGATTTGAAAAGTAAGTCAAAGCAATAAAAGAACCCAATCAATCTAGAGACTAATATCAAGCTTGTGAAGCATAGTTCGTTATCTCAAGGGCATTTTGGATTATAATGGCAGAATAAATGGAAAAATGGCCAGAGTACACCAAGGTCCTGCTGCGAGATTCACGAGCACCATCTGTTCAAAGTCATGATGTGCCATAATACAAAGTCAATACATCCATGGCTAATTTACAGCGTAAATATAGCCTTCAAAAACTTGTATTCATAAAACATTTACGTACTGATGGCAATTCAATGCATGAAAAACAAATTTGACTGTTTTGTTCATATAGCTTAAAAGGTGTTTTATGGGCGATCCCGGGCGAGATGCACTAAAAACGTACTCAGGCATACTGGCGAGGTGTAAGTATCATGCGCGGTAACTCTCAATCTTCCGGGCATTCACTTAGGCGTTAGTCCCAACTTTTTGGGAATTTACTTGGGGTGTAAGCCCATAGAACTTTTCCAAATTGGAGCCAAAATTGCTTATTGTTGAGTCACAGTAGATTCTCAAACTAAAAAAACTCTAAAGTTAAAGGCCCTTTCTAATTGTTTACTCTAATTGCATAATCCTTTCTCTTTGTTGTTCACCGAGTAACAAATACTCGTTGACCCTTTTTCCGCAAAGTGCAAACTACAAAGCAAGAGCTTTGTCCTCCAACACTAGCTCAGCTTCCACACTTGTTGCTTCCTTCATTATTCTTCATTTTCTCAAGTATTTTTAAAATTTATTGCATTTGTTCTTTCAATAATAATAATAAAAGGAATATACCAACACAAGATCTTCTAAAACTTGAGATAGTTTTTGGTTTTAGAATTTCTTTTGGCATCACTCTAGCTTGGAGATTGTATTCCAGACTCTATTCCAACGAATGTTCTATTTGTATTATAGAGAATATTTGTGATTTGTTTTCTAGTTTTACGTTTTCAAAAAATAACGTTATATTATTGTCATTTTGTCTTTGAAATTTTAGGAACCAAAGTATTACTTTTACAGTTCTTACTATGTTTCATTGTCATGTTATAGGCGTAATGCATCTTTACATCTTTCACTTTTCCAAATAAGTAAAAAAATTCTTTGGTAATGTTTTGCACATGTTAACATGTTTATATAATATACATATATACATTTTCTACTAATTTTATAATTTTCTTGATTTTTTTATAATTTTAATGTACTGTTTTTTTGTTATTTATATGTTTATTTGATAAATTCATAGAATATTAAATATCCATGGGCCTTATGCCTCGCCCCCTGTTACATAAAATGCCTTGCTTCACACCCACGCCTTTTAAAACCTGCATTTAGCTTAATAGAGTTTTCAGTACTTTCCAAGAATTATTGAATTGATACGCATCCAAATCGAACATAGTGCAACACTGCAACTAGGCAAACTAGGTCCTTAATTAGCTTTCATTTTCATTCAAATATTTCTGGAAACATATTAACATGTATCCACTGTGGAAAGACAATACGTCAATAAACATGTTACACCTATCTCAGCCTTTGGACTAAGATCAAGTTCAATACCTGCTCTGATTGTCATAATCAACTTGTTAAAGAGTATTAGTCAAGCAACATAGTGATATAAGATGCCACCATGCTAGTTTCATGCAACTGTTTTTTCAATCCCTCCCTAGGAGCTCCCATCTTTTTGCTTACTTTGTGACTCAAATCCACAACCTTAGGATTGGAGGTGGAGGATGCTTACCATTTGAATAACCCCTTCTTGTCAATTTCATGCAACTTGAATAAATGATTCTTCGTAAACTTCCACAAGGAAGACCAAATCTTGAATATTTTGTAGTAATTGATATTACCATTTGCTGATTTTATCACGAAAGAATTGAACAAATAAGTTTTAAGAAAATTCTGATTTTGGAGAAAATGAAGAACTTGCAAGCAGTTTCAACATCAATGTAGAAGAGTACAGAATACACTTAAAAAAGATATATTGTGTAAAATGACTGATAAAAAAAAAGATATATAATGTAAAATGATTTCATTTCAAATGTCACGAGTCTAATTGAGGTATTCCATAAATACCAAATGGAGCATTCAAGGAAAAATATACCGGGACCAGGGACTGATCTGGGGTAAGCATGCTACCAGGATATCTTTCTATACACTATAAAACCAACTCTGCTCCGTCAACCAAAAATACGAGAAATGGGAAGGATGAGCAAGGCAAAAGAAAATGAGAACAGAATGGGATAACTAACCAGCCACAAATACTTGGAGGGAAGTGATGACAGAGGCATCTATAGACAAGACTAGAGCTGAAACTTACCCATTAATCAGGAGCACGACTCTACTCCCACGTGTGATTGGAACGTAGTTGGTCTCCTACAAAGACAATCAGTGACAGTGAAACTTCCTTCTGCAGAATAAGAGCCAGTTTGGATTGACTTATAATTCATAAGCCAAAAGCAATCCAAACAGGCTCTAAGTGTCATTAACTAAGCTGAATGAGACCAAGGTGGTTGTTGTGCATTCTTAGTCCATCTTCCTGAAAGACTTCCCTTTTTAAAACTAAGCCCTTCTGGCTCATGAAAATTTGACGGCGTATGCGAAGAGGTATGCCAACTCGTTTTTTCTTCTTTTTTTTTTTTGGGGGAGGGGGAGGGGGGAGGTAATAGAAAAATTGCCATGTGAATATCCTCCTCTACCTCACTGAAAGATGGTAAACATGAAAAGGATAGACTGATTGCATAAAAACTCCAAAACTAAAACTAGAGGCCTTTCTTCTTTATTTTTTGTTTCCTCTAATAAATTAACATAACTAATGAATGATTTTTTTATGTGTTTTAGTTAATATAGTTTAACTCCAAAAATTGTTTCTACTTTCCTCTTCATTCTTACAAAATGTTGGCCCCCCAACAGAATATTTTGCCCAACCTATCTTCTTTCACAAAAATGTAAGAAAAACATATTAGAATCTTCATCATTAATCCTTGTAGCTTTATAGTGTACATGAATGGCAAAGATTAAAACCTTACATCTACATGGTTGTAGTTGGAGTCACTTTTCTCATTTGTTTTAGTACAAAAAAAAAAGAACAAAAGTTTATCTCGTCAAAAAGTAAAAGTGATTCTACTTGATCCTTTCCAATTCATAGTGATGATTCAAACAATCAGAAAACTTTTAGTGCATATCAAGTCAAACTTTCAGACTAACAGTATTCACATACCGGTGACAAAATCTCCTTCAGAACATGAGAAACAACCACATCTACTGGTTGAAGGTCAGCAACAGCAGCTCCTGGTTCCCCGTGCTGAAAAAAGGAGAAAACAGTCCAAACAATTTGATAATGCGGAAGTGAAGATCACAGAATTCTAAGAAGTCTGCCAGCCCTTAACCACCACTCATATCTTGAAAAATTCAACTGTAGCACAGACACATTTGAAGAGACCCAACCGCTTCCACCATTGAAAAGCAACATCGAGTATCAAAGTGCTATAAACAGAAATGATATGAACGACATCCACAGCACCCCCAAGGCAAATTACAGGATTACCATGTCTCCAAATCATGAATGTATATGACATGTTTCATCTAGTAAAGTATGACTTATCAACTTCTTCCCCATTGCTAATATCAATCATTAGTACCCTTGTGCCTATGAAGGAACTTACTATTCCAAGACCAAGCTCCATCTTTTCTGGGCCTAAACGGTCTGAAGTCACCTGTCCTGGCAACGTGCAAACAGATAATGCAACACCCATTGTCCCAACCATTTCTGATGCACGTTTGGCTTCAGCTGCAACATCAGCAAGGGGAAGACCACAAGCTGCAGCAGCTCCAGCAACCTGAAGTGAAATTTAGAAAAGACACATGAGAAACGGATCCGGGAGCTGTGACACTCTTGTTATTCTCAATTTCAGCGACTTTTACAAAGCAACTGAAACCAATGATATTTACAAACTTCAACCAAACATACAGTGAGACACACAGATAAGGTGACTGCTACCCAAATTAGACAGCATCACATAAAATTGAATTCAACAAAGAAGCAGAAAAGATCAATTGAGTCTTTTTCTTAATATGTATAGTTCTGCATAAGAAGCACAACAATATTCCAAGTACTCTCTATACCAGAAGCATTGAAGAAACAACTTGTCAAAAGACCATGAAAATTTGGTGGCCTTCAGATAATTTGGGTATTTGACCCCAACCACCCACCACCCCGAAAAAACAAGCACACACATATACACCAGAATTAGAAATAAAGAAACATGTGAACACATAGGATAATGGACATGTCACACCTAGAATCGCCTCGATAAGAATTATTTTTGTTGCTGTATCTTCTTTTTCCACAGAATCAAGTTGACTTCATGATTCATTACTCCAAAAGGGTTGAAAGCCACAGAGGACGGAAATTTTCAAGTAGGTACAAAGTTAGAATAGGGACATGCCACAATACATCAACAAATATCTGTATATATTATTTTAATTTCATCACATTTTTCAGCTTTTAGCAGCTGGAGGTTTTAGTAAAGTACCATTTATCTCAAAACATTGAAAATACCAGCTTTCTCATCATGAATTGAAAATAGCTGAAATTGTTGTCACTCTAATGATCAGAGATTCTGCAATAATCCTCTTACTTTTTTTTTGAAACTGCTAACTAATAGTTCTCTTACTTATCATTGAAAAGTAAAGAACGCCAAAGAGATGATTAATACTATCGTTGCTTGTGAAAAGAAAATGCAATTGACCAATGGAAGCTAACAATTTGTTTTTTTTCAGAAATTACCAAAAGGCACTCCTATATCATTATCAATCTCTTAATATTGGAGTTTGGTTTTTCCTTTGAAATCCATCAGAGTTTAGAGAATCTCAAGACCTTGGCATAACATTACATAATGTGGCACAGTAAATGTAGTATATTGTTCTATCAAGCTGTGTGCCACACTTATATGAAACTCAATGGATTTAGTAGGAAATCCCATAAAACTATGTGAATGCACTATCAATTAAAGGAAAAAAGGATCATATATATTACACAGCACACATAAAACTCCAATATATTTTGTAGGTGGTATCACAAGGAAAAAAATTCTTTTGAACAGAGAGGAAAATTGTAAAAGCTTCAATCAGTTATGACTAAAGTCAAATATCTATGCACATTCAAATGAAATCTTAAAGACATGCACAAAGATAGAGATTGTGAACCTTGTGAACAAGAACTGTCCCTGCCAACCCTCTTCGGCCAGCAATGCCTCTTGGAGGAGGTAAGGCACAGTCATCACCAACGATTACCATCTGGTGATAAAGAAAAACACATGCATGTATATCAGTGTGTACTTATCTTTCCTTTTTTGATAATTAATTGGCTATTGCAATCGTCATCATAATAATAAAAATAATAAATAACAACAAAGTAATTCTAGATACTGACATCACAATGATACCTCTACTTTATAACCTTCAGATTTCGCTTGTTCAGCAGCCAAACCAAAATTCAGTCGATCACCAGTATAGTTCTGTAACGAACCAAAGTGCATTGTAATAATGAAATGTAAGCAAATCATAAAATCATTTCATTATGAGTTATAACCATAAATGAAGAAAGTAACAGCGATCCACAACATCTTTCTTTCAACAGTAAATATTCCAGTATAACCAAAAGTGGGATGATAATTGGTGATCCTTTACGTGCATTGTCAACCCCATTAAACCAAACTGCTCGAGCTAGACAAGGGTAGTAATTAAATTAACAACTAGGATCAGTGGTACCTTGACAATAAGAAGGCACCCCATGGGACCTGTGACAACTCGTATGCCCTAAATTGAATCAGGTCAGTAGGCAGACATCAACAGGGAAGAACTTATATATGTTTACATGCTAACCAAAGGGGGTAATACTTAATAGCATATCATACAGCAAGAATTGAGTCAACATTTGGAGAGGCAAAAACATCCCCACAGATAGCTGCAGTCAGCATCCCTTCTCCAACAAATCCAGCATGAGCAGGTTCATGGCCACTTCCACCACCTAAGTTATAGAAGTACCAAGATACCAGATTAAACTGCACTTCGCTTCACTGAAGTTCCAAAGATACATCCCAAGTTTAAGATTCTCAAGAACACTATTTAGTTGTAAATACTCCTGTATAATTAGTGGTCAATGCCAGCTAGAGCTCAAGATAGTTCTGTCCAGCTAAGGTTAAGAAGGTGCAGAGGATGGGATGCCGCTCCTTTGACTATTATGTGAGAAAAGGGAAATAAACAAGACAGACTTGAAGGTGTGGAAAACAATTTTGTGCATTCGGAGCATGCTTTTTATTTCTAGTAAACTTTTGGTCCCACGCATGAGGCTTATGTTAGTGTTAGATGTTTAGGTGTCATTTGTAGAGAACCATATTTTTTTTTTATGTTCTATACCACTTCTTTTGTTGGGAGTTTGCCCTGATTTTCCTAGTATAATTAGGTTTTCCTTTTCCTAAAAGGAAAACACAATGTCTTCATATTTGGCTAATCCGTTTTCTTATAGGAAAGGGTTTATGACTCTATAAATAAAGGTTTATTCCTTCTAACTTGGTAGCATTCACAATGTAGTCCTAGGGGCTTTGAGAGTTTTGTGTAGGGGGAGAAACGGTGAGACACTAGTGTTACGTTAGCACTTGTGTGAACCTCTTTTTATTCCGAGTGAATTGTGTGAGGTTATTTCTCTCGATTATTTGTACTCTCATATTTATAGTGGATTGTTCATCTCCTCTTATGGATGTAGGTCGGTTGACCGAACCACATTAAATGCTTGTGTCTCTTTTGGTATATTTCTCGTTTGTCTTCTTACTCATGGTCATTCGAGGTTTGCTTTGCTAGCTTCCGCATGACACCTAATTATTTCCGACCCTAACATCTTTATGGGAAGTTCTTAACCAAATTGATAAAATTATTACCCCATGAAACAAAAAAAGATTAGTCATTGCATATTAAGGGACTACCGAAAACTGTAGTTAGTTTTAAACACAAAACTGCAGCAGCAGAATCTCATAAGCAACTGATATTTTCTTTCAGAATAGGTGAGCAAGCAATGCATATAAGACCCATAGTCTAACACATTATAAGAAGCTCCCCGGTTTCATTATTATACAGATTAGATTAGTCTGTCAAGCTGGATCTATTTCCAACTCATGTATGACACTAACAACAACAACATACCCAGTGAAATCCCACAAGTGGGGTCTGGGGATGGTAGTGTGTACGCAGAACTTTCCACTACCTCATGGAGATAGAGAGGTTGTTTTCGAAAGACCCTCGGCTCACTCGTGTATGACGCTCCGAATGCAAAATTATTAGTGCTACTAATGAAACGCAAACTCCAGTGTTGAAATATAGACACGAAGTACAGTTCAAACTGAAGACCTGATATGACGGCAACTTTGTCATATTTTGCATCAGAAACATCAGCACGCAAGACAACCTTAACCTGGATTTCAGCACAGAAGATCACATGTTACAACCAACTTGCAATGCTCATTATCTTAGTAGAGAAACATGTAAACAAAAAAGTGAACAAAGTAAATAAAGGCAGATCACCTCTGGGAAACCATCCAGATATTGCAACCCTGGATAGTTCTCAATAAGTCCCTCAATGAACTCTGTCACAACATCTGCAAATCATTGCACTTCAGTATCTAGAGCAGATAAATATTTAGGCTTTCCATTCATAACATAAGACCTACAGTACCTATTATAAGCTTCACAAAGCTCTATAACATTTAATTATGCCAAATACAGATTACACACACAAATGTACATACATTTCTTTTATTAATTTTTTGATAAGGTAAAAAATATTAATGTACATACATATCTATTGAAACAGAACATGATGTCATTCAACTATGCCTCAATTCCAAATTAGTTCTGATCAGCTACATGAACCTTATATATCCATTCTATCATATTCAGACCCGTTTCATTACAACACTAATCTGTCTTTTAATGTAAATACATGATTCATAAATGTTCTAGATTTCTAGAAGCGACAAGAGGCACCCAACGGTGTGACCTCGTGGTTGACGAAGTGAATTGAGAAGCATGAAGTCTCGTGTTCTAATCCAGAGGCAAAAAAACTAGGTAATTTTCAAAACCGCAGTGGACAGAGTTACCAATATCTGTGCTAGTGGAAGGTAGTAGGTACCCGTGGAATTAGTCTAGGTGAGGGCAAGCTGGCCCGGACACCGGACATCACAGTTACCAAAATAAAACACTTTTTCTCCTTTCCATCTCTTCTACACATATGAACTTACTTTATGTTTGCTATGATAAACACAGCAAATTAGTGGTTCTACCTAATACCTAAAACAATTTTATTTTTTAATTCCTATATTTGACTTGCCCTATTTCCAACAAGACAAAACAGTAATGTCAATTTTTTTTTTCTCTTTTCTACTTCCACCAAAGATCCTATATACTCAAACAACTCGTTTAATAAAAAAATCCCTTTTCTCAAACTTTGAACAGACAAAATTTCCTCTATGAATTCTCTACCGAACATGACTTGCAATGCACATAGACAATTTGTCACATCAACATACAATATACAATCGAATTGAAAGAAGAATAATTTTTGGGGTTTCAGTTACCATTGGGGTCGTTGATGAGTTTTTTGCTCTGGAAAGCCATCGAATCGAGTGAGTGATTATTGTACTGCATTTACAGAAGACGATACAAATTAGAAAAAAACGATGATGAAGAAGAAGAAGAGAGAAAGGTGAAGTGTCTTCTTTGAGAAGAAACCTGAGGGCTTTGTAGGTGGGTGGGGGAGAGTAGACTTGAATTGTTGAATGCTTTGTCCGAACTAACACAAAAGAGAGAACAAAAAAAAGATTTATAAAGGAATTATGAATGAACAATTTTAAGTATATTTAATATTATCCAATCTATGGAACTTGTATATTATTATCCAACTAAAAAAATATGTTTGATCAACTTTTTGGATTAATGTATTTATTTCCTTTTTCTAAAAGGTGCTCCTACCCAAAATGGAGAGAACTTAAAGGGTCTTTGGTTTTCGTGATGGAACAGAAAAAAATACTATAATTTTTACTTAAATTTTTATTATTATATTTTTTAAATTTATTATAAAGTAACGATTACATCATTATCTTAAAAAAATAAATCAATTTGTCTTTATTTATTACTTTAATTATTCTATTATATGTTTTACCCAATGTTTTGTTCTACTCCATATTCTACTTTTTGATAGGCGTGTTATTCAAATTCTTGATGTGTGATATTATGTAACGACATAAAATAATATAATTTATCTAAACATTATATTCATAAAAAAAATACAGTGTGATACAATACAATATAATATGATACATTGTGAAACAATATTTAACGATTATCGAAATAGAGTGCTTAGTTATTTCATTTTCTATGAGATAGTAACTTTAATATAAAACATATCACATTCTTAATTAATATTCATAATTAAATATGAAATGTAAAATAGTTTTATATTTTATCTCAAAATTGTTATTTGTTATTTTTTGGGAAAGAACACTTATATCCTAAAATAGTAAAATATTTACCTTTATATGTCCCATTACTTTCATACTTTTTAATTTTAAATTCACGCGTTGATGTCAACCCGCTTTTTTTCCCCTCTAATATCATCACAGTATATTATAATATATGAATATACTCTGATGGTATCAAAGAGTAATTGAGCAGTGTCTTTATCGAAGTACTGCTTCCTCCTCTTTGATGCCATCAAAGCATAATATAATCTGATGGCATTAAAGAGTAACTGAACAATGTTTTCATTGAGGTTTTCTTCAATCCTTCAATGAGATTACTCAGTCGTCTATGATACTATTACGGTATATCCATATACTGTCATGGTATCATTGATGTATGTTTCAATATTTTAATTTTAAAATAGTTTTTTTTTTAAAAATCACAATTTAGATACAATTTTTAAAAATTTTGCAAAAAGAGAAAAAAATACTATAAAAAATGTTTTTTCTACTAATTTAGAGTTTAATAAATAAGATTGTGACTTTCATAATTTCTCTTAATTGTTTCTTATTTATTTCTTTTTGTAAAAATAATCTAGGCCTATATGATACCAATAGAACGGAGTATCACAAAGGATTAATCCCGTTTCTATATGTTACTGATATGGTATCAGTACAGCAATGGAGTATCAAAGAGGATTAATTCATAGTTGTGATGCTGACGTCATGTGTAAAATAAGAAAAGAGAAAGTGAAGTAGGCGTGTAAACATTTTGGGCCATGGGGCTCGAGACAAAAAAAAATTGTTACACAAATCTTATGTATTTACGAGAATCATCTTTTCCGTAATGTAACTCAATTGTAAATTTATATTTCATTTTTGCAATTTGATTCTAAAAATATTTTGGGGAAAAACAAACATAAAATATTTTTCAGATATGAAAAAAAAAATCAAGTGATTTGACCAGATACAGTAGATTTTCCCTCTTGATAATATTTTTGAAACTCCATTTAAAAGTAAACCATTTTAAGAAAGGAAAAATTACTTGATTGAGTGCTTTTTAAAAATTAATTACTGATTTTAGCGATATTTTTTATTTATTACCATTTATAGCAATATATAGCAATATTATGATAAATCTACACTTGTATTAAAAGTGAATTATGCATACAATATAAATGTATTATAAGTGTTTTAAAATATATATTATGTTTGTGTAGTAAGAAACTAACATAATGTATTATAAGTTTATTAAAATATGTGATAAATGTATTATCCATCTATAAAACTTGTATTATATATGTTTTATAAATAGTTCTCTGCAATATGTATTATAAATATATTATAAGTGTTCAGTGAAATTATTTTTTTATTGCTATAAATGGTAAATATTTTCTTAATATTGTATATTTATGTAAGTTTCCCTTTAAGAAATAATTTGTGCGAATGAGCCCCTATTCAAATTGTAAGTCCAAATCAAAACAACTTGTTTTCCTTTTTAGCCTCTTTTTTTTTTCTTGAGTACTTTTGCTATAGTTTTGGTGAATAATTAATCAAAAAAAGTCTTCATATAATGAGCTAAGCTGTGACATTGTGTTGGTTCGTTAGTCAGATCTTATTGATTGATTAGAATCCAATGATTGCAATCTAATATTAAAATATGGCTCAGATGAATACCTTTGATAAATATGAAATCTTTTGCTAATTATTATAATGGATTACTTCTTTATGTGTTTAGAGTACCATAATATCTCTTCGTGGTTATGCTAATATAGAATTTATTTAGAAAGTAAAGAACAGTAAATATAATTACGAATATTAATTTAAAAGCTCTTTTTGGGTATTTTAAAACGAAATTCTATCATGATTAAATTATCCCTGTCATATTTATTAAGTACTAATTATCATAGTGTTTTCAATTGGTAGTGATGTCCGTTATGTAGGGGATTTTCATATTGATTTGTTGGTTTTCAATACAGATTTAGTTATATATGGTGTCTTTTTTATTGCTTTATTGATATTAGTACAAGTTTGGTGGTCTGAAAAGAGTAAAGAACTTTCATTTTTTTAATTGATAGTGATTTCCGTTATGTAGGGGATTTTCATATTGATTTGCTGGTTTTCAATATAGACTTAGTTATATATGGTGTCTTTTTTATTGCTTTATTGATATTAGTACAAGTTTGTTGGTCTAAAAAGAATAAAGAACTTTCATTTTTTTACGGTTAGAACTTAAAAACTATCAACAATAACATATTCAGTATAATCTATTAAAGTGTCAAGTTATAAACTTTACTTATTTATTTCCGAAAAAAGGGCCATAGCTTTTGCGTCTTCTATTTATTTCCGAAAAAAGGGCCATAGCTTTTGCGTCTTCTTCTACTTCTTCTTCTTCTATTGCTGCTTTGTCCTTTTCTTCATCATCTTCTTCTTCCTCCTTATTTTTCAGCGCCTCCTGTTGTTGTTTCGTCATTCTTCTTCAACATCTTCTTCTCCTTCTTTTTTAAAATTCGATACATCGTAGACGTGAATCGTTTCGAATAAATTATATATTATAAAATTCAAAACATCGAAAGGATTTCATATCTAAAATTTGACACTGTTTAAAAAAGATTTTGAATTGGTCAAAATTATATAATCAATGTAAACTTCATGTATATGTAGTGTATACTTTATATATAGTTAACTACATTCAGTTTTTTGAGTGTATCATAATGTATAGTCGATGTATACTTTTTATGACTTTTGACTATTTTTTATGTAAATAAAAATATGACTAGCCCTTTAATATACTCTTCTACCTTTTGGTGTATATTGCTTAGAGCCTGTTTGGATTGACTTTTGACTTATGATTTATAAGCCAAAAGTCACAAGTTAAAATTTCTAACTTATAACTTTTGGCTTAAAAGGAAGTGCTTATAAACATTTTTTATCTTTATCTAAACACTTCAAAATTACTTAAAAGTTATTTTGGTTTAAAAATAGCTTTTAAGTCAAAAATAAAAGATCAAACTTAAATGACTTTTAAGTCAAATAATAAAAGTAGGGAGAGGTCTACTTTTGATTTTTAACTTATTTTAAATTTATTTTAAGTTATTTTATATTTATCAAACACTTTCAAAAATTAAAAACTGACTTAAAAATAAATTTGACCAACTTAAAAATCAATCCAAACTAGTCTTGCTTTTAAGTCTAAGGGACTTACTTGCTATAAAGCCTCATTTCAAAATTTGTGGTGGTCCAGCCCTATGAATTCACAGGTTGGGCTCAATTGAAACAAAGAGCTAAGTCTATATTGATGATTCTACTCCCTAGTCACCCACCCACTCTTTGACAAGGAAAATAATCAAAAAGTTTTTTCTGATATACGGAACTTCAACATACATAACCAAGAATATAATTTTTAAAAATAAATAACTAAAATTAAGCTTCTTAAAATAATTATTTTTTAAAAATACCCAACTTAAGAGACAAATGTCTTAAGTTTGTATTTGTAGTACTCAATTTAAGTTAATAGTTTTTTGAAGTTATCTAATATATATAACTACATCAGTCAATCAATTCGAAAACAAAACAAAAAAAAGAACCAGAATAATATTAATTATTCTTTGTCTCAATTTATTCGGCACAATTTAAGAGAATAAATAATTTATTGATCTTGAATTCGGGGATAAAATCTTTATTTTTTTTCTACAATTTACATATTTGAAAACTACATAAAAAGTACTATCATTACCATCATTATTAATTCAAAATATTTAAAAATTATATAAAAAATTAGGATCAAGAAAAGACTTGTTTAAGTTACGTAATCTGAAATGTACCACGTAAATTAAGACGGAGGGAATATTTATTTCAAAAAATAAATAGTTTAAGACGTCGTTTGGTAGGGTGTATAAGAATAATGATAAATAGAGTATATTAATAATGCTGACATTAACAATGCTTGTATTATTTAATTATGCAGAGTTACTTCTTATGCATCGTTTGTTTGGTGTATTAAAAACATCATGCATTGCATAATTAATATTTATTTACAAAAATATCCTCCTCAGATATGGTAGAAATATATGTAAATAATATTTTGTAGGGCAATTGTATCTTTAACCATGCTAATGCATTACATTAAAGCTCATTGCATTATTAATACCATGAATTTTCATGTATTAGTAATACACACTTCAATACATAATAGAGTGTATAACTAATACAATCATTAGATATATAAACACTGAAAAAATGTATCAGACAAAATAATATTGATACACAAAGCTAATGCATGCTTTATTTCTTTTATTACACTCTATCAAACGATGCCTAAGAGTAAAAACTATGATAGAGTTCGAAAATATTAGAATTTGAAGAACGGGTCTATCTATTATCTCTTTGTGACAATTGTCCTCCATAAATTTACTTTTGTAATTGAGTTACCTGAATTTTTTTATAATGAACAGCCTGTGTCACGTTTAGCATAAACCCGGCTTGAACCCAAGGCGAAACCTAAAAGAGAAAAAAGAGATAAAGCGAAGATGATCGCACATCAGGTTCGTGAAATGGTTCTGTTTATTTAGAAAACGAACGTGTAATTTTCCTTCTCCAATTGCATTGACAGATTATTCAGAAGAATTTGATGCTAGATGTCATAATTTACTTCTAATCGTTTTCCTTTCATATTCCACCTTAAAATTTTCATTGAAACCTCATGGTTTTCAACCCATTTGGTTGACCAATAGGTCACAACTTTGGGTGCAAAAATCAACCTGGGACATTAATTAACCGTAACAACTCAGCAGGACAGGCTGGACAACAACAGACGTCATACCAGGTACAAACGAGTGCCACAATACCTGGATCGGTACGCGGTCGCAGATGCAAAAAGAAAACTGACTCTGCCTAAGATGTTAGCAAAGGAGCAAGAGTAATAGCTGCTAGAGTAGTATAAATAGTGGCACATTTCACTAAAGAAGGCCATGGATGAACTTGCTTCTCTTTTTGTTGCTTGGAGTTAGATCTGGAACCTCCCTCCTCTTCTTTTTTCCTTTGTTTTGCCTTTTGTTATTCCCTGAAGAAGAGGAACAGGTCCCTCTTGTGACCTGCAATCAGTTTATCTTTAATACAAAGTTCCTCTTGTTACATTAACCATATAATTAATTGCTAGTGTTGTAAAATTGTGGATTGTCATCTGAATGTCTTCCAAATGTTTCAAATACTTATGTGTGAAATTGCTAGGAATAATAGTGCACTATTAAGAAACGGTATATCGAGCATGATAAAGGTTTAGTTAAAGAAATTAAAGACTCTTCCTATAGTGTTCATTTGATAATTCTAGTTAGTCAGTGTGTTAACTCTTGAATGCTGAACGTATCATGGATCTGATTTGATGCATACTGTTTCTTTATGTGGAAAGAGGGATAATTAGAGGATCTCAGCCATTGATGTGGGGTTTGGGATGACTGAGTAGCTTCTTCTAAAAGAGCCCTGAAGCTGGACAATGTTGTATATATATCATTGTGCATTGATGATAACATTAGCTAGTTTTCACCTATTTTAAGCAAAGTATAGAGGAAACATATTGTGCAGGTTATACCTCAAGCACAGACGTGATTCTGCTGTGGATACACTATTAACAATAATAAACTAAAATAAAGAGCAAACTGTGATGTGAGCACAAGAGAATTAGATGGAAATTTAATACTTAGAAAATTAAAGCTAGGATCTTCCCAGAAATTTTGTTTAGTTGGACAGATGCTACTTGGGTGTTGTTCTGTTTGCATTTGTATTCATGCTAAATATTTTGCTTAATACAATGACCTGAACTTTGATTAATCTGAATGTTGATTCTCTTTCTATATGAACTGCCTCTCAGCATAGTGGTTGGTGCTAGTTGGAGTAGGTTTGGATTCATCTTATGAACTTCTCTATTGTTTACAACAATTAAACAACAACCAGTAGTTTGTTTTATCCCTTTCTGCTATTGTATAAATGGAAATGCAAATATGCAAACTCTCTGTCCTAGCAAAAACATTTGTACTTTTTTTTTGGTCAATGTACAATCTACATGCACTTTATCACTTCTTTTTACGGTCGGTGCATTTTATAGTTACATGATCTTGAATATAATCTTATATTCCCTTTCTGGATCAATATGGATTTCATGTTTCCTAAAAGGTAATTCAACAAATTAAGCTTGCCTCATCTTCCCACAACACTCTTCTCTTTTTTCTCTTATTTGCAAAAAAGTTAAAAGGTTGAAATGAATCAGCCAGAAAGTCATCATCCCCTTGCTTCCCTTACTCTTGCAACAAAAGAGAAACCTACAACACGAAATGTTAGTAAGTGCACAAATTTTACCCATCATTTTGGACCCAAATTCTAGGCTCTTAATTTCTTTTTTCACTGTTCCTTTTTCCAGTTATTGTGTTCTGCTAGCTGGTGGTTTTGTTTGAATACTTCTGGTGTTGTAGTGTATTTACCATACACAATAATCACTATTCCCAAACTGCTTTGATATGCTTCTTCTTGAGCCGAGGGTCAATCAAAAATAATTTCTACCTTTCAAGTTAGGATAAGATCTGCATACACACTACCATCTCCAGACCCCACTTGTCGAATTGCACTAGGTATGTTGTTGTTGAATAATCAGTATTGCAATTATTAGAAATTTAGAACTGTTCCACAAGTGGTCAAAACTGTTCGACAAGGCTTTCTAAGTGCTCTAATATAATGGTGATGGAACCTTGACCTCTGCCTTGAAAATTGCCCGTACTGGTCTGTGGTCTGACAATCTGAACTCACCTCTATTATACTGGCTTTGCTTCAGTCCCTTGCCAAACCATATTATCCGATCACACCTACATAATGTTTTTCTTTATAAGATATGCCTGTTTTATAATTTTTAGGTAAAACGTTCAAATGTTCTTTCAGAACTTACCAAGCTGGGGCTCGACTCTTTCCTCTTTTCCCATTCTGACTGCAGCCATAATAATCATCAGAATCTGGATAATATTTATATGTTGGTGCAAACTCGATATCTTCCTCTTGCCAGCCGTTGAAAATACAACCTTCTCTTAGCTCGGCCTTCAGCTTCATTTTTTTCCAAAGTTTTCAATGTGAACTTCAAAAATAGTGGTGATACTAGGAATACAAAACTCACTACATGTTAGGGTACTTTTTGGAACTTCAAAATTAATCATTTTGCTTTTAGTACCTGATCCTTTTGTAGTAAGATGCACCACTGCCCTTCATTGACTAAAGATCTTGTTGTGGCTTCAGGTAAGTATATCCTATAATTCAGGTCGCCTAGCCAAATCACCCTACTGTATGAGATTAACCAGCTTATGGTTGTTAGAAGATATTTTAAGATATTCACCAGTTAGTATATAATAATCAATATATACGAAGGCAAGTCTTCTTTGTTGTGCTAAAGAAGTGCAAGTGTAAAATTATTTGTCCAAATGCTGACATGAGGCTTCATAAGCATTATTAAGCACAATCTCGATCTCGCTTGTCTTTTATGCTTCTTTTTCTGATCAATTAATCAGCTGCTACGGTCTTGGACAGAATAAAAGTGTCGGCTTCTTGACTTCAGGAAGCATAATCAAAGTGTTTACTCTATCAGCAGACTGGCAGCTAATGCTGAAGCAAGAGTTAACAACTGTAACTTTGACAAAAATTGCTAGGATGAGGAAATTCCAGACTCTGGATTTTTTTTTTCTTTGGTGACTGATTGTTTATAATTACCGTAAAAAGGTATACATACTCATGCTGTAGAATTTTTCTTGGCAAATACTGAAATGAGTCACAAGAAAAACTGGTGCGTGATAGTATTTGGGAGGCATCTGCATTTCTCTGTCTCTCATCTCCTTCTTTTCCTCCGGAAGCCAAATGACTACACACAAAGCAGAAGCTTGTTTCATGTAACCAAAATCTAACCGATACTGAACCCTGTATATCAAATACCGAAAATTAGTGAACTGAGCACTAGATACATATGATTGTGTCTCTATCCAATTTGTATGTCCACACGCTCCTCTGTTTCTTGGAGTGAACACCTTGGGGGTGGGGGTGGGGGGTGGGGGGAAAGGGCAGCATATGTAAGTAACTCCTGTTGCTTGTTCCTTGAATTTGCCAGTAACTATTCTTATTATGAACAAGAAATAGAAGTTTAATATCAACTTTGTACCTTGTTTCCAAGGTAGCCAAAATACCACAGCCTACACAGGAGACACTTGTATGACTGATATAGGGAAGGAGTGGAGACCGTGCCCATATGGTAATAAATATTCCCACCATTTGCTTGCTAATTATGCATTCAAATTGTGTTGAATTTTCTACATTGAACTTGAAGGAACTCCCTTTCTTTAGTGGATAAACTTTTACACTTTCTTCTTCCTCTGCCTCCTGAAGGGTTATGTCGTCGACAACTATCTTTTTAAGAGCTGTGCTAATAAGAGAATTCCATTGCATGCATATAGTTGTATTCTCTGTCACTATAACACTTCCAGCATTCAGAGGTACAATTTCTTGAAACCTGATAAAAGTAGTTTGCTCAAGAGTTGTACATTCACAAAGTAGAATTTAGACCCTTAAATACTGCAAATATCACCATACACTCTACTTCGTTGATTAGGCCACCTGATATCAGATGCCTTGAGATTACAAAGGGGGTGGGGCGGCAAGGCACGGATGAAGCCTTACTCCAAAAAAGTTGTAACTTGTATCAGCCTGTCCGTGCTTAGCATTTTTTCTCTCTCTATTTTAACTCACGCAGCCCTTATTGACCCCCCTTCCCCGCATAGAAAATGGATTATGCCCAACTTTGCGAGAGATAGGTTCAAAAAAGTTGATCTAATACAGTAGAACTTATTAATTTTAATTAATCTACCCCTGCTCCTCCCACTTTTGAAGTTCAAAAAAATTGTTTTACCTGCCCTGAATAAGAGCTTCCCTTCCCTGCTATGTTTAGTATTTGCCCCACCCCGCTTGTCCCCATTGAAATAGGCACAGATGATGATGCATTTGCATGGCACTTCTACCCTAAGGGCTGCATATGCGAAATGCACCATCAGGTGCTTTGGTTGACTTACCTATTAGTACAATGTAGTATAGTGAAGTAAAAGGTTACCCGAGAACATAAACATCAGCCAAGTTGTTTCGAGTATCAAGTAAGTCCTCCATGTTCAAGTCGTTTGGTGGTGCAATGCCTCCAACATTCCATGAGCTAACAAATAACCTTATTAAGAAGAAAAAAAAAACAATAAGTATGAGATAAGCAGAAGTATATAGAAGATTTGTAAATGTTACTATTGTTAAATTGGCGTACGTAAAATTTTGTATCTCAGCTGAGGGTGATGATGTTGTGTCAGAGTCAGCTAGCATATTCTCATCATCCAGTCTGCTCTATAGGATGGTGTTTGCTGCCAAACTTAGCTACATAACCTCAAACCGAGGGCGGTCGAGAAGACTAAAGAAAACCAGAATTTACATCATCATGTAGGGAGAGTGCATCTGTTTTGTGGGGGGAGAGAGCTGTGGTAATGGAAGCTAATAAGTTAAAGAGAAAGGCATATCTTTATATAAAGGGAAAGGAGGGTGAAGATTTGATTTGTAAAAAAGGGAGATCCAGAGATGTTAGGTTTCCTTTGGATGTTGAGAGTGTAAATGATACTATGGTGGGCTCTACAAAACACCAATAAAGAGAAAGGAATTGTTAAACAATACATTAAACTTGAAGCAAACAATTAATGAAAAATAGTTAGTCGATATTGGGAGGCCAAGATCATAAGGGAGGTGATGTGAGCGATGATGCAAGATGGATTAAGATAGTCTATTTAACTTTAATACTTTCTTACTTTGGAAAACCAAAGAGATACTTTCATTCTTTTGATTACACGGTGGCTTTGTAACGTTCAAGGATGGTTGTGAAGGTTATAAGCACATGGCTTAGTATGAGTGAATTTGGACCTTTTTTTTCTAGGGAAATGATATTTCAATTTGGAGAAATAAGAAAATTGCTTTTTATTTTACTATTTTCATTACTGTTAACAAACACTATGATTTTTCAGTTAAAGGTTTGTCTCTTCCTTATGTTTCTTGTCTAGTCTGCTAGATACTGAAATACTACAAAACGCGTCTTGAAGCGTAGTCAAAAAAGGAACAAAACGTGTAGTAAAAAAGGGAACAAAACTCATTTTGAATGCGTAGTAAAAAAGGGAGGTGCAATACGTGTATTTTACGCGTTTCTAGTTTCCTATAAATAGAGGGTCTCTTGCCCTCATTTGGATTATCCCACAAAATACAATTCAAAAGAGTAAGAACACAAAGAGAGTTATACACCAAGATAAATATTGTAGTCTTGAGTGTCCACTTTAGTGAGTTGTTTCTTTTACAAGTGAGAAGTGTTAATTGTTGTTTTTTCCTTTTATTTGAGATTAATGTACTCCCATATAATCATAGTAAGATCCTTCTACTCCGTAGTTTTTCCCCTCTATCTGTTTGAGGGGTTTCCACGTAAAATTCTCGTATCCAATTTATTTTCATTATTTATTATCATATTAAACTTTAGTTGTAGACTTGTGGTGCTTCCTACCCCCAACATGGTCTTGTTGAAACTTACACTATAATCAAGAATCTAGTTTAGTAAGAAGCTATTTTCTTGCTTGGTTTATGTATGGATAGTGCATGAATGAATAAAAGAAGCAAATATTGGAAAAGGGACATAAATAACACAAACATCTTGCTATACCAATCGTCCTTATGAATTTCATCACTCTGTGACTGGGATGCAGGGGTCGAGCCTGGTGGAGCGAAGGAGGTCATCCGAACCTTCTTCAGCCAAAAATAACACTATTTATGCATGGTTAAAGTTATTTGTTTTGTATATATAGTAGATGTTGAACTCATTTGACTTATTCGTGTATTTACTTCTTCTTAATGAAAATCCTGGCTGAGCCACTGGTGGGATGAATAGACATTAATCATCTGTATGAACTTTATTTGAAACTGAAACATGATAGAAACACTTCACTCTAATGTGATTTTTTTTCTTCCTTTTCCGTAGACACCGTTAATGGGAGAGCAAGGAAGACTCAACCAGATAACAGTTGTTTGAATGGTAACATTTTAACTACTGATTTTTATTTTATTTTATTGAGACCTCAATATGTTTTCTTAAATAGGGTCATACTGGTACAAAAAAATCATGGATAGATGCATGCCTTGTGTACAATATAAAATAACATCACTTAACAATGGTTAAATTTCCTTACTACAGTAAGTTGCATCATTTTGGTATAAATACCAATGCAAATAAGTATTTACTATTTATCATAGGGACTCTGATTGGATGATCGGAGAAAACTAAGTGTCAAATTGGTCAATTCCACTATCGTACTAAGAGAATTAACTAATGCATACATCAGTGAATCATTTGGTATTATTATATTAACATTAATACAAATTATTTAGGCCGTTTTATACTGATTGGCTTTGGCTACACCAAACTTACCCCATTTATCGACCAATCATGATGACTAAAAGTGTTGAACTTTAAAATAATAATCTGTTCTTTGATATTGCGTTATCCTTAACTAATCGCAATTAGTAACTATATTATTGGAGGGTGAAAATTATAATCCTGTTTCTTTTCTTAGATTAATTAAATTAAAGAAGACAAATATCTGCGACAAACATGAATAGAGGAAATAGTTTGATAATACAAATGCAGTATTAATAGGACAACACAGCTTGTTTTCTTGTTATTTGTTCACATACATACAGTATTAAAATGACAACATAGATTAACTTGTTTAATTTAATGAAAATGACAGCATGGATTAATTTGATAATGGGACGTACAGAATACCACTAAGGCATGATTTAACGAGATGCCTTTTTGTTTAGTTAGCAGAAGACAATTGACAGATTTTACTTTTGTTATAATTATTATTACTTAATTAAGTACTGGGTTGGCATAATTTATGCTACCTCATGGCTAGTGGGTGTTTAAATAAAGAATTCTGGTTTGCTAGCTAATAATGCTACTAGTATTTTACTACTGATATTCACTAGTATATCATATAGAGTATATCCTATTTAATGACGGTGCCTAAAGAAACAACTGAAAATTAACGAAAATATCAACAAAGATGTTAGTAGGATGGGCGTTTGATTGTAAATTTTGGCGTGCGTTGTGGATTCGTATAGGGAGAGAAAATATTATATGGAACACCATTTAGTTGGTTCCTGAGTCATAAATCTTACTTAGTATTATAGGGTGTATAACTAATATATAGCAACTCAACGTATTAGCAATATCAAAATAGTAATACACATTATTCAGTAGTATTCTTATACATCTTACCAAAGATCTCTTAGAGGCCATTTGAAACCGGGATAAGGGGTTGTCTCAGTATGAAACTTAAAAATTAAATTTATTCAATATTTTATTTAGAATAGTAGCTAAAGCTAGAATAAACCTTATAACAAACTCTTGAAATTATCTATCTTATATAAAAGGTGACGTTATAACCTCAAGATGATAATCCCGAAATTATAATTGGAATAATTTTATATTGAACCAAATGATCCTTAGTACTTCTATCAGATGAATTATGACAATTCCCTTCAATTAAAAAGAAGCACAAACTGACAAAAGAAGAGGGAAGAAGATGTTTACATGAAATTAGCATAATGTATGTTTTTTGTTTTCCTTTTGTTTTTTGCAAATAAATTTCAACAACATGACAAACAGTTGATTAACATACAGTTTCACTTCTCTTAATTATATTTAACTATGACAAGTTCTTAACTTGGTTTGATGTTAATTTTAAGTGCGGATATCCAAGGGTTTGGTTTAATGGTCAATGAAGTGATTGAGAATTTTGAGGTCTCATGTTCAAAACTCAGCAGAGACGAAAAAAACACTAGGTGATTCTTCCTATCTGTCCTAGCCTTGGTGCATAAAAAACTGACCCGAACACCACGATAATTAAAAAAATAAAATGAAGTGCGAATAAAAATTACTTTGTATCAATAATTAGTACGAAAACATTAGTGAGGCAAGTTGGGTGATAAAAACACTATTCGTGACATAAAGCATGATTGAGCTTTTTGATTTGGAGGTAATTTAATTGGTTGACATCCCAATTTGAGAAATGTACATACTTATCCTTAGCAGTGCAGTCATATCATCTCTCTTGTCTACTTGTTTCAAGTGTGTCCTAAAATATGAAATATAAGTGCCATTATCACTTTAAAAAGAAGAATAAGAAATGCAATTATTGACACAACATGTAGCTGGCAGTGTTTTACTATTAGATTTGCATTACCACTTGCATAGATATGCTTGCGTGCATACGACTTGGAATTCATAAATACCCATTCCTAATGACTCAAGTTTTTGGTCTATATGATTGCTGGATAGTATATACTAGTAATACTAAACATTAAAAGTCGTTTTACAGATTGTACCCATATTAAAATAAGTACCTAAAAAGTATGATTTCTCCAGGTTCCTAACCCTCAAGTGTGTTTGGTCTAAAGATAAGGGTCACAACTCACATGTTGGATCCATCCGTTAACCTTCCGTTTGGTCATAGATTTTGAAGTTGTGTTTGAACACACATTTTATTAGGAAAAAATTTAAAATTTTGTGAGTAGAATTGAAAAATTTCTCCTCATAAAAAACATTGAAATATCAGATGATCTAATTCATGGCCAAATAAATATTTAAAGATAAATTTTCGAATTTAAATTTAAATTAAATGATGAAACGTTAGCTAAATATTTCTAGAAACTTCTTTCTCCTTCTCCCACTGGTTGTAAAATGTTGACTTTCCATTCCTATATGAGAGTTAACTTGGACAGGGCTACTACTGTTAGCCCACCCATCGCTAAACCTGTCAAGTGGGATCTTCTCGACCCAAATTCCAGCGCATTTAATCAATCTAAACATGGTCAAAGTGCGCCTATATCTGATTTTAGGGATACCATTGAAGTTACACTCGTAACTCAAATTTATCGATTTTCGATATTATTTTAGATATACGAATTTGAAGTTGCAAAAATCTTATTTGAAGATGGGAGGTTATGATTGAACTTCAGACAGTATTTGTACCTAAGTTTGACTTGCCAAAATCTAAATTTAATAATTTAAAAACTAACTCACTCCAAACGTATTTACAGCTCTGAAAGATAAAATCTATTTTAAAGTGCAAACATTAGAGACCACCCTATTTTGGGGGCATTTGTACGAATGACCCTTTTGGATTCATGAACAAGACCTAGCTCGAACTGGTTGATCAAGACACTGCATTCTATTTGAGTCGTTTTCATTTGCATTCCAAATCTTTTCTACTTTTTATTTATCTTTTTTTTTGGTTACTTTTTTTTGTTTCAATTTATTTGACATCATTTGATTAGTAATTAATTTTTTTAAAAAAGATAAAACTTTTAAAATTTGTGCAAAAACCTTAGATATTTGTGTGTGATTATAAATCAATTCATTAAAAATAAAAGAAGAATTTTAATTTTAAATTGTTTTTAGTTATAAAAACATGTCATTATTTAAGAAAAAGGTTGAAGATAGTGAGTCAGGTAAATTAGGACGGTAGGAATATCATATTAGCTCTATTTCTAGACATCATTACTTAAAAATCACTCTTTCCCACTTAAAAATGTTGAGTGACTATTTTGAGTTAGTGAGAAAAGAAAAAATAATAGTGTTTTTTTTCCCTCACACGTTTTTTTAATAGAAAAATCATATTTTATAACACAATTTTTTTATTAATTGATGGTGAGAAGAAACTATATTTCTAGTAGTGCCTAATGCTTCATTTTGTTTGGCAAGAAACATCAATTTGCATCTGCACCATGTTACGAAAAGTCATGTGCGAAGTTGTTTGTGGATTCAGATCCATCTCCTAGATGTATGTTTGAGCCAAACCATTAAACCAAATGTTTCATAAAAAATTCCACCCAAGTCTGTTTTGTTATAGCATGTTTGTATCTTGTATATCTAGAAAACAAGCAGTCCGATGATGTATCAGGCTAATTTCTATGTTTCATGAATTCTAAGTTTGAATATAAAAGTATTTAATTAGAGTACGTATAATTGAACAACACATATAAATTTTATCCGTTCACAAAACTTATTATGAATGAGATAAGTATGGTATCAATTGACCCATTACTTAATGTTACTAGTGTTATAAAATAAACTAAACTTACAAAATTAATAAGAAGAAATAGTAAAAAAAGAGAGAGAGTTGAGATTTTTTTTTGTATCCGTGTGTGCCAATTTCAGTGCCAAATTATGGCAATTTATAGCCAGGAAAAGAGAAAAGATGGTGGGCAACTTGCCCTAGTAGAACATCCACTTTCAGAACACTCCTCATTGAATGTCGACGTGTAATAAAAAAAAACTTTACAAGAAACAATATACATAGTTATCCTTAATACCCATAGATATTATGCCTCGTTAAAACCTTACTAGAAAAAAGTCAGTGGAAAAAAGCCTAGTGAAGGAGAAAGAGTACATACATCTGGTAATACGCCTTGAGTACTGCCTCATTAAAAACCTTACCAGAAAAACCCAGTGGGACAAAACCTTGGTTAAGGGAAAAAGAGTACAACGCGTATTTTACTTCCCCTGATGAAAACTTCATTTGATATTTTGGAGACGATGCATTCCAATCTTATATCTTAGCTTCTCAAAAGTTGATGTTGGTAATGCCTTTGTGAATAAATCTGCAAGATTATCACTTGAACGAACTTGTTGTACATCAATATCACCATTCTTCTGGAGATCATATGTGAAGAATAATTTTGGTAAAATATGTTTTGTTCTGTCTCCTTTTATGAAGCCAAGCTTTATGTGGGTCTGCTAAATAACCTCAATCTGCATAATCAATAAGGTATGCAGAACCTTTGTTAGTATAAAATAAACCCACATCAATGGTACCCTTTAGGTATCGTAAAATATGCTTAATACCATTCCAATGTCTTCACGTTGGGGATGAACTATACCTTGCCAAAAAATTAATAGAAAATGTTATATCAGGCCTCGTTGCGTTAGCAAGATATATAAGTGCACTAATAGAACTGAGATATGATACTTTAGGATCAAGAAGTTCTTCATTCTCTTCTGGAGGTCAAAATGGATCTTTATCCACTTCTAGTGATCGAACAATCATTGGAGTACTTAATGGATGTGCTTTTTCCATGTAAAATCATTTAACGATTTTCTCAATGTAGGAAAATTGGTGGACAAAGACCCCGTCTGCTAAATATTCAATTTGCAGACCTAGACAAAATTTTCTCTTTCCAAGGTCTTTCATCTCAAATTTTTTCTTTAGATATTCAATCGCCTTTTGGACCTTTTCAGGGGTTCTAATGAGATTTAGGTCATTAACATAAACGGCGAGTATAAGAAACTCTGATTCTATTTTCTTAGTAAAAACACATGGACATATTCCATCATTTATATAACCTTCATTTATCAAGTACTCACTAAGGCGATTAAACCACATATGTCCTGATTGTTTCTAACCATATAATGATCTTTGCAATTTGATTGAGTACATCGACCGAGAGTTAGTACATGCTTCAGGCAATTTTAATCCTTTTGGGATTTTCATGTACATTTCATTATCAAGTAAACCATAAAGGTAAGCTGTAACTACATCCATTAGATATATTTCAAGATTTTTATGTACAGCTAAACTGATAAGATATCAAAAAGTTATTCCATTCATAACAGGTGAATATGTTTCTTCATAGTTGACCCCAGGTCTTTGAGAGAATCCTTGTGCAAAAAAGGCGTGTCTTGTATTTTATAATTTTATTTCTCTCATTTCATTTTTGCACAAAAATCAATGTATACCCAACTGATTTTACACCTTTAGGAGTTTGGATTACAGGTCCAAAAACCTCACGTTTAGCAACTGAGTCTAATTCTGATTGAATTGTCTTTTACCATTATGGCCAATCACATCTACGTTGACATTCTTCGACGGATTTAGGCTTAAAACTTTCACTATCTTGTATGAGGTTAAGTGCAACACTATATGTAAAAACATTATCAATCGTGATTTTCAATCGATCTAAATTTATCTCATCACCGGTAGAACTAATTGAAAGTTCTTCATTCACTTGAGTCTCAGATTCACTGATTTCTTCAGGAATAGTAGGATTACTCAAATATTGACCTTCTTCATGAGGTTCTTTTGTAGTATCATCTTTATTATTTCTCACGCTTCTCTTTCTAGTATTTTTATCCTTTGAACCCAATGGTCTACCATGCTTTAGGCGTGTTTGGAATTCAGAAGTTATGATACTAGTAGATGGTTTTTTTGAGATATCAATTTGGACAGACACATTCACAGTAGGGATATGTGACTTAGTTATCCGTTGCAAATCAGTAAATGCATTTGACATTTGATTTACTATTTTTTGTAAGTGAATGATCTTTTGAATCTCCTGCTCACATGTGCGGGTACGTGGATCAAAATGAGATAGCGATGAAACTTTTCACGTAATTTCTCTTTTGGGTTCCTTTTTCTCTCCCCCTAATTGTGGAAAAGTATTTCATCAAACCGACAATCTGCAAATCAAATAGTAAATAAGTCTCCTATCAACGATTCAAGGTAGCGAATTATGGAGAGTAAGTCAAACCCAATATATATGCCCAACCTTCGTTGAGGGCCCATCTTTGTACATTGTGGTGATGCTATAGGCACGTATACTGCATAACTAAAAATTCATAAATGGGATATATTTAGCTAATGACCAAATACTAATTGTGATAGAGAGTATTTATTATAATTCGTCGGTCTGAGACGTACAAGTGCTTTTGCATGTAAGATAGCATGACCCAAACAGTAATCAATAATTTTATTTTCATAAGTAGAGATCTTGCTATCAATTGTAATTGCTTAATAAATGACTCTGCAAGACCATTTTGAGTATGAACATAAGCAACAGAATATTCAATTTTTATCCTAATTGATAAGCAATAATCATTAAAAGCTTGGGATGTAAGTTCTCCAGCATTATCAAGGCGAATAGCCTTAATTGGATAGTCTGGGAATTGTGCCCTTAATCTGATTATTTGTGCTAACAACTTTGCAAACGCCACGTTGCGAGATGATAAGAGGCGCATATGAGACCATCTTGATGATGCATCTATTAGGACCTTAAAATATATAAATAATCCACTAGGTGGATGAATAGGTCCACATATATTCCAATGTATACGCTCTAAAAAGCCAGGAGATTCGATACCAATATTTAGAGTTGATGGTTTGACAATTAATTTGCCTTGATAACAAGTAGCACATGAAAATTCATCATTCGTAAGAATCTTCAGGTACTTTAATGGATGTCCAGTTGAATTTTCAAGAATTCGTCTCATCATTATTGATCCAAGATGACCTATTCGATCATGCCATAACAAAAATGTATTTAGGTTATTAAACTTTTGGTTTACGATCAAATGTGCTTCAATTGCATTAATTTTTGCATAATATAGGCCAGACGACAAAGTTGGTAATTTTTTCAAAATATATTTCTGGCCTAAGACAGTCTTGGTTATACCAAGGTATTTAATATTTATTTCATTTAGTGTCTCAACATAATATCTATTTCTGCGAATATGTTTAAAACTTAACAAGTTTCTTGTGGATTTAGAAGAAAATGGTGCATCTTTTATAACAAACTTTGTTCCTTTAGGCAGAAATATAGTAGCTCTTTCTGAGCCTTCGATCATTTTTGAATTACCATAAATTGTAGTAACATTTGCTTTTCTTCTAAGCAAGTAGGAATAATATTTCTCGTCTTTAAAAATGGCATGAGTTATTCCACTATGAATTACACAAATATCCTCGTGATTGATCAATGATCCAAATTTTTTTTGAGGCATATCCATATTTTTCTTCAAAAAGAAATAAAATAAATATTATAATTAAAAGATGACTCATTATACAAATTTTATTTATTTACTGGATTAAAAAAATACAAACATATTATTTAGTACAAACAAAATGAAAAGAAAATCATTTAAATATTAGTTGGTTATCAATATTTATATTTTCGTTTGAAAAATTAAAGAAATCAGCTACATCTAGATGCATAGACTCAATATTATCTTCAGAGATAAAGTTTGTCTCTTGATTATTTTCTACCCTCTTCAAGGATGCCTGATATAGCTGAACTAGACGTTTTGATGACCAGCAGATCCATGACCAGTGCCCTATACCTCCACATCTGTGACATATACTTTCTGAATTTTTCTTTTGTATAACTTCTAGCTTTTCACTCTTTTTTTATATTTCTGATCATTTTTCGATGTCAGTCGAGCATCATGATTATAATTTCTTCTTCGACTACAATTGGGGCTATGACCTCTTTCTCGTTGGTTATAGTTTGTCTGATTCACTTCAAGGAGTGACAAAGAATCAACGGATCGACTATCAAGATTTTTCATTAATAGTTCACTATGAAGTTCAGCAATAAGAAGGTGAGAAAGTAATTTAGAATATTTTTTAAATCTCTTTTCTCGATATTGTTGCTGTAGGAGCATATTTGCGGGTGGAAATGTGAAGTATGTTTTTTCAAGTTTGTCTTGCTCAGTGATTTCTTATCCGCATAAATTTAACTGTGCTATAATTCTAAACAAGGCACAATTATATTCAGTTATATTTTTGAAATCCATTAATCTCAGATTAAGTCAATCATAATGTGCTTGTGGAAGGATGACCAACTTCAGGTGGTCATATTTTTCTTTTAGATTCTTCCACAGTTTAAGGGGGTCTTTTAATGTGAGATACTGTAATTTTAACCCTCGTCAAGATGATGACGGAGAAATATCATGATTTTGGCACGGTCTTGACTAGATGTCTTATTGTCATCTTTGATGGTATCTGCCAGATCCATCGATTCTAGGTGTATTTCGGTATCTAGTGCCCATGATGAGTAGTTTTTTCCGCATATATCAAGAGCAACAAATTCAAATTTAGAGATATTAGACATCTTAAGAAAATAAAATTCTTATCCTTTTGTTACCTTATTAAAATTGCTCAAAGTGATAAAGGCTCGTACTGATAACGTGTTATAAAATAAACTAAAGTTATAAAATTAATAAGAAGAAATAGTAAGAAAAGAGAGTGTTGAGAATTTTTTTTGTATCTGTGTGTGCCAATTTCATTGCCAAAATATGACAATTTATAGCCAAGAAAAGGGCAACTTGAACATCCACTTTGAGAACAACTAGTTATATATATAACACTTATATTATCAGTATAGATTATGTATAATCATCAACATAGAAAGGGCCTTACGATAAATAAAACCATAGTATAGATACAAGTAATAAGGCTCTTGAAAATTCCGTAGGGTTTGTTGAAGATGTTCAATTTCAGTGCTTCAACTTTCTGGTTATGACATGATTTTGTTATCCTGTTAGTATTCTCAGTTTCTGCGGTAGTTTCTTTCAAGCACAGATCCACGATGATATAGTTGAGCCTTGTTAATGACAAATTAAACCAAGAAACGAATAACGCTTTAAAAGAAAAGATTGACATTAATATATACACAAGTCCATATGATAGATGTACAAAAAAAAAAGTCTTCAACGCAAAAAAAAGAGTAAAGAAACAGACACCATTTCACATAACAGCTTGGAAAGTAAAGCAAAAGACACTATCCAGCAAAACAGAACCAACTATGAAAGTTTCATTCTCAAAACAGGGGAAAACAGCGAAGGCATTTATTTATTTATATTGTCCATGAAGACACTGGTCAAGACATTCTTGGACTGCAGCGAAGTCCTCAGCATCTTCAAAGCCTGACAAAACAGGAAACAAGAACAAAGGAAGGAAGACTTCACTGACAAAACAAGTGGTAAAACTTTGGCCATACATTTTGAAGTTGGAACTTGAAATTGTGTATGATAATGCATTTTACTTGGGTAGTTTAGAATTTACTGTCCGCTTATCCTTATTTATATTATGTTAGCCTCTACATTTCCTCTTTTATTTTCGATTACTTTGAATTGTTTAGACTCTTAGGCTGACTCGTTTTGGTGGATTAGGCGAGTATCATCACTCCTGAATTCGGGTTGTGACAGATTCTCCTTATCAAAGCTCTCCTTCAAATCCTCCCAAACCAAGTGTGCATTTGATGCATAAACAATACCACTAAGTAGATTCTCCGATACTGTATTCATGATCCACAAGAGGACAATTGCACTAAGTGTTTCCCATTGTTCGTGAAGCGACTCATCAAATGATTCCTTTGTGCATGTTCCAATAACAAAACCTAGCTTCTTCTTAGCTAAAAGAGAAATTCGCATAGCTCGACTCCACACTCCATAATTTTCAGATCCGATGAGATTCACCGTTGCTAAAACATATCCTGATGTGTCTGATGGATGCCCATACAGGGGATGACCATGTTCTATAACTATTCTTTCGCTCGACGATTGCGATTGTGAAAGATCAACTGCCAAATTTTGATTATCAACCATTGTTCTTCGACTGTTCTTCGAGATTCTTCAGTTTTGAGCTCCAATGGAACTGTTCTTCGAGATTCTTCCTTTAATTCGAAACCCGCTCTGATACCATATTAGATTGAAGATACTGAGCTAAGCTGTGATTGAGAGAGAATTGGTGAATTTCTGATTATTCTCATTCAACTGAAAAAGAAGAAGCAATTGTATATACTTACTTATACTCGTCTAACAGATTTAACAAACTCTAACAACCTCTCTAATTACTAATTAGTATGGGACCTACCAATAATTAACTCTTTAACTAATTACATCACATGTGCACAACACATGATTACTTCCAATATAGGTAAAAAACTATTTTTTGGAAATATATACTAAAGTTTCGAACACCTTTAGCAAAATAGTACCTAACTTCGCCACTTGTTAAGACCAAAAAATTAGAATATTATTATTGACAACAAGAATTACAAGTTTATGTACCTCATCCAAGCCCAGAGTAACAACTTTCTCTTTGAGACCACCCACATCCTTGGGGCTGAATGATGCTTGAAATTACAGACATAGGCTTCACTACTAAATCATCAGACACCATGTAAGTGACAACTCCGTTTACCAAACCTCCAGGGAGTGCGACATAATCCAATTTTGAATCCATAGATCGGCCACATATCGAATTATAAGTGACAACCTCATTTACTGCAGGGGGTATGAAACATTCCACTTTTGTGTTCTTTACAGTCCTTCCGGAATGTTTCACCTTTCTTTTTCCTTTACTGCTTTTTCTGTCTCCTGTTATAATAGATTCAGCACTCGAAGGACAAGCAGTTCTAGGACCATCAATACTCACATGATCAAATGTTACATTTGTATTGATAGGCCGAGTGGTCGAAGGACATGTGGTGCAAGGATCATCAGTGACATAGTAATATTTATGGTATGGACAAGTATAAAATTGTGTTTCAATTACAGGTGAGTTTGTAAGCAGAGAAAACAGAGGAACTGAAGAGATATTTCAGGCGGCTGATTTTGGTTTCAAGAGGATGTCCTTCTCCTGTTTTGGATGAATATACTTAATATCAAGATTCTCAAAGCTATCATACAAGTTACCCAAGCTGCCAATCATTTCTTTCGTCGTGAGAAGCCTAATGACACTGCCTATTGGCAATGCCAGAATGTGAAATAGAAAATCAACACATCCGTATCCAGCCTCAGCGAACATAACTCTTTTGCTATTTGTGTCGACCACAAGCTTCATTGTCAATTGGGATAATGCCATATTTTTGAAGCAATATAGCACAATCTCTTGTAAGCAATAACAATTCAGGAGAGTAAAATAATTAATTTAGTGCTATATATACTCCATAAAAGTTGTTGCTTCAATTAAAATAGCATTGGGAATTAGAGAGATTGCAATATGCTCCCTATCTTCAAAAATAAATTTGTTACTTTTGGCTTCCTGGGAGTCAATTTAGTTATTCAAATAATATACGAAAAACACTATAAATTGTAATTTTTCTCATATTAAATATGATGACAAAAATTATATATTAAAATATTAATCAAAATTCATCTCTTTTGATTCTAAAAAAAGATTGTGACAAATAAAAAGGAAATGAGGGAGTATTTACTTCCAAGATGATAGATTGAAAGTTGGAAAGGCATGCTAGTAATTGACTGGTCTTGATATTTGGTTTTCTTATTTGGGAAGTACATGACCATTTATATTATGACCTTCTACCTTCACTCATATCCAAAGAATTTTTGCGTATTACATTTGTCATTCTCTCAATTATGCGATAAATTTTAAAAATAGTTATACAACTACACATATTTTGATTTGACATAAAATTTAAGGAATTAAAAAAAAGTTAAATCTTATAATATGTATCAAAATGTCCTTTAGTTTTGTGATCTTAAATATATGAGGTAGAAAATTAGAATAAAAAAGTTGTCACACAAAATTATCTTGCAAATAGAAAGACAAAATAAAATGTTGATCGAAAAATTAACCCTGTAACTTCGACCAACTACTATTAATTTCAAAGAAAAATGAGTATACACAAATGTAAAAGGCAGCTAAATGTTGGGATTGTTCTACCTATTTTTGGTCCTCTTTTTTTGTGAAGATTAATGCCTGTTTAGAAGACCATCTTCAAATATAACTTGGAAATAATTAGGCATAGTTACATAATTTGCCCTATTTATTTGGACAAGAAAAGGAAAAAATTAATAGCAATTACACCATATAATTACCAAGAGAATTTAATTTTTACTTCTTTTTCAAATTTTATTTCCTTAAGGAAGACTTTTTCTTCTATTTTTTTCCTCTTCTCAAATTTCAATTTCATAGTGAAGTCATTTTGTGGTTTCATTACTGGTATTTAGTACTATCCTTAGTACACTAATATTTTGTTGAAATAACTAGTTTAGGATGAATTTTGATCAATCTCAGTGCTTTAATCTTAGATTATTCACATGATTTCCTTATCCTATTAAAGTATATATTCACAATTCCTGCAGATAATTTTTGGAGATAGAAAAAACACATATGAAACGAAGGATCTTATTAGATAAAATTACACATTAGAAGAGTAATATGTCACATCGGTCTCTTGTTTGATAATTTTCTTGCGATAATTTCCAAACAAAATGATTGACTCATCCTTTAACGATTTCTACTATCCAACTACTGGCGTTACTCTAATAAAGCCACTTTTATCTGGGCAAAGCCAAACACGATTGCAGCAAAACGGGTCGAGAGTAGTAACACATCCACTGTCTAACGGAACACCAACAACATTAGGATTGGTACGTTCCACTATAGCTTTAGCTTTCATGATCTCAACTCCGATCAACTCTGGCCATTCAAGTGGAGTTGCATCTCCCGGCCGTCTGCAAGCATTTCCTCGACACAAGCAAACCTCACAAGGAGGGTATTTCTCAGTGGCGATAGGTTGACAAAAAAAAAGAAAACCAAAACATAAAAATATTATTATTTTATCCATTTTTTGTCATGTTACTCAAATGGAGAAAGAACAACTTTTATAGTGATGTTAGGATCTACTTACCACATATATAATATATACCTTACTAATTAGTATGATCACATCTTTTATTAATTTTATTTTCCTTGTTGAATTTTGAGATTTTGTAATATATATGTTCATATTTGTCAATCTCTCATATTAATTTTATTATTACTATTTCCTTTTTTGAATGTCTTTTTTTTCTTTCCAGATTATGTAATATATTGTTATAATATGCAGAGTGAAAGCAATTAAACAATAATACAAACTTACATAATAACTGAACAATATAATATAAACGAATTTAGAAAAACACTAACCTGTTAAAACTTCTACAAAATTCGTTCAAAACTGAAGAATTCAGAACTGTGAATCTGCTATCTTTTGCTATTTTCCTCACCAATTACTCTACCAAATCTTTATGTGGACAAGTGTTTGTTTTCTAAAAAAGAATACCTTTCTCTTTTGCTCCCTTGCCCTTTTATACAGAACCTCCACTCCAAGGAGGAGAGCCAAAACGATTTCAGTCAATAAGGTGTGTTTAATGGGACATTAAAGGGGCAGGCAAAGAGAATCAAGACCAAAACGTTTTTTCTTAAAAAAGAAACGTTTTCTGCCTTTATTAAGATATTTAAAAATCAAATATCTTATTCCATTAAGAAGACAAGTACATAAATTTTTTACTTCTCCTATAATGTATCCATGTTCTAACACTGGTCAATTAGTCAGGTATTGCAGGGATCGCAAACTTATTAACTAAGGCTTCCAATCACAATATGTTAATGTATTATGCCCTTTTAACAGGCTGGTGGGGAGAAGTGTGAGATGTTATTTTCTCAGATAATGAAACTACGGTAGTTGTTTATCGTGTCAATATAAGAGGATCAAATGTAAAGGTATGATAATTCTTTCAAAGAAGTGCTCTTCTTTTTTCATTGCCGGTAGCATACAAGAGAGGTAAAATACATCATCCTAAAGAGGAGGATAGGAAATTCATTAGCTTTTGACTGATAGAAGAATTATATGTAGTAAAATCGATTCCTAGTGGAAAATTTTGTGTTAGATTTATTCAGGACTGCAACAAATGATTATTGGTCTAATGGACCTGATTGCAAGTTTTATATTTTGGTACTTATTTCTCGTGGCTCTTTCACCATTATGCCAAACCGCTTCTCTTCACACTCACCTTGTTTACAGTCATTTTGTGTGATCATAATGGATATGTTTTATATGTTTCTCCTCTCTGCATCCATTTCCTGTAGATTTTATATTATTTTGCAGGTGGTCGCTCGGTGTTATTATAATAATTTAAAAGAAGTAACAAAAAGAAGACAGACTAATTATACAAAGGTAATAAGCATTTATAAAAGTAAATTTGGATAAAGATGGGGAGAATATCAATTATTGATAAGTGAAATCTATTTTTGAATTAGTGACCAAGTAAAGTACATTGCAATCGAAGGTTTTTTGTTCATCACATGATTTTCTTATCCTTTCAAACCATTCACAGTTGCTGCAGAGATATAATGATGATAGAGCTGAACCTTGTTATGACAAATTAAACTTATATAATAATCAAAGTATCCGAGAAACAAAGAACTATTTAAGAAAAGACAAGATTGAACTTAATATAAAATTACATAATTCCACTTGATAGATAGACAAACCAAGCAAAAAGAGTAAAGCAAAAGACACCATCTAGAACAACATAGGAAAGTAGAGCAAAACACAAAATCCAGAACAAAAAAGGGCATAGCAAAGACATTTATTTATTCGTTTATGTTGTCCATGAAGACACTTGTCAACACACTCTTGGACTGCAGCGAAGCCTTCAGCAGTTTCAAAGCCTGAAGAACAAGTAAATCCATTTTTAGTGTAAAAAAGACAATAGTTGAAACAAAAAGGCATAATAGATAAACATGTCTTTTACCTCATCCATTCCCAAAGTAACAATTTTCTCTTTAAGAACACCAACATCTTTAATGCTAAATTGATTGAGCAGAGTGATGCTTGAAATAGTGGACATAGGCTTCACAACCAAATCATCCAACACCATGTAAGTGACAACCCCCTTCACCAATCCTCCATTTGATGCTGCCACATTTTCTACAGGGTGTGTGACATAGGTCATATTTGAGTTCATAGTACATCCATGTTTAGTAGGGCAACGCATTTGAGGATCATCAGTCACGTAATCACTATGCCTATGGCACTTATAAAACTGTTTTTCAACAGGGGAGTAGTCGATCAATAACAGAGGTATTGAAGTATCACAGGCTGCTAAGTTTGGTTCTAAAAGGGTGTCCTTTTTCTGATTTGATTGAATGTATATCTTATCAAGATTCTCAAGGCTCTCATACAAGTTCCCTAAGCACCCAACCATACCTTTGGTGGTGAGAAGGTTAATGACACTGCTTATTGGCAACGCCAGAATGTGAAATAGGAAATCAATACACTCTTTGCCAGCCTCCGCAAACATAACTTTTTTGCCTTTGCTGTCGATCAATAACTTCATAGTAACCTTGGACCCTGTCATATTTGTGAAGCAACAGCAGCAAAAAGAAAAGAAAAATAATTTAGAGCAATTTGCGAAAAATGAACAAACATATATAAATATAAAAGAGTAGTAGTATCTAAATGAGCATTGGGAATTACAGAAAGCGTGCGATAGATATTTATGGTGGATTCATTTCCAACAAGGTAACTTGAAAAGGCATGTTACATATTGATTGGCCTGATTGTGGGGTCCATCCATCAACTTTTTTTTCTTTTCATTGAGGTTTTCAAGTTGTAAACAAAGTTTGCCTAGAAAGGTAGCAACAAATGGTGAACAGTGAAATTCAAATTTCACATAACTCTTTAGTTTCTCATTGAAGGGGAGCCTTGGAGTAACTGGTAAAGTTGCTGCCATGTGACCAGGAGGTCACGGGTTCAAGCCTTGGAAACAGCCTCTGGCAGAAATGCAAGGTAAGGCTGCGTACAATAGACCCTTGTGGTCAGGCCCTTCCCCGGACCCCGCGCATAGCGGGAGCTTTAGTGCACCGGGCTGCCCTTTAGCTTCTCATTTTAGATAGAGAAAAATATTTAAGCTCTCAGATATTTCATAAATTATAAGAAAATAATCTGCGAAAAAAATAGAGCGTGAGCGATATTTTTAGTAATGTGGGAAATCAAAAGAGTGTTATTCCTTTTGAGCGTATGGTAGTCATTTTTGAGTATTGTACTTGATACTATCCAGTGTAAAATTCCTTACTAGTGATATCACTTGTTCCTCTTGGCCAGTGGTTTTGGTGTCATTATTTTCCCATTTTATTTCTATTATTTTGATCATATATATTTTTGTATTAGTCCATTTTTTCCAACACGAATGAATCTCTTTTCTGATTTTTAATTGTCATCATTAGTCAAGAAATTGGATTACCATTTTTTTTTTTGGAAATCAGCTTCACCCTGCATAGTTTCCAGGGATAAAGCTAGTTCCAAAAGTCACACTATAAAAGCTTCGATTTGGATTTTGGATTTTTGAATTCAAGAACTAAAATTCAAATGATCAATTTTCCAAAGGGTATGCAACTCTTCTTCTCGGTTGTGTTAAGGATGTACAAAATTAAATATACACTCACAATCATTGCTAATATTTTACTTTTATACACCACATAATTTTCCGAAGGATGTGCACGGGACCACCCTTCTCCTAAGGTGCATCCACCCAGGCCTTTGATATTCCACCAGATTGAGGATTGCTAACTTGTTTTTAGTACCTTGGATGCTATGCATATTACTTAAGTTTGTATTAATTGGAAGCCTCCAATATCTTCATCCCTCCGTGAGTTTAGTGCACTGAATTGTGACATCTTTAACATAAAATATAGGTATGCCTCTTTAAAATGTATGATTTATAATCTTAAAAATAGGCCTCGTTGCCAACATAATAGATAAAAGTGATTTAATACTGTAAAAATCTTTTATACTAAGTGTGTGTAACATCTTTACAAAATAAAATATTCATTTGTGTATTAAATTATACTCTAGATTTGTTATGCAGGATTCAAAATAGTAACCAAATACGGAATAGAACGATTTCACATTTTATTTCACGACTATTCTAATACATCAAGTCAAATGAACCCTAAATGTGCGAGATTACTTACTTTCACAAAACCAAACTTGGCTTTGTGAAATCCAATCTCGACGAGAAAAAGAATCCAATTTCTTTTCTACATCTAACTTAGTATTTACAACCAAAAAAAAAGAATTTTTACATAGCAGAGTGAAGCAACTTGGACCTATTCCACCTATGTCGTACACTACCAAAAACATCATAGTATTTGATCTCTGCTTCTGTTGGTGTCAACTCGACAGACATGAAACCTTGTCCATCATGGAAGAAATGCACATCTTCTCTATTTAAATCTTTAGCATCTCCTCTCCATGCCTTTGACCCTGCCCCACTTACTAAAAATTGCATTGGGCTGCAATGTAAAAGACAAAATTAAGATCATGTTAAGGAAAAAAAAAATTGGTCATTTTGCAAGATTTGAACTCTATTCTCACCTTTCAGTGTCGCTAATATGTTCAAGGCAGTGATCGTGCCCATTCATGTAAAAATCAACGTCGTATTTCTGTAATTTAACAAGAGAAATCAATAACGTTATATATGTTGGGGGGAGGAAGCACCACAACTAAAGTTTGATATGATGAAAATAATGAATATAAATTGGACACGAGAATTTTACGTGGAAACCCCTCTAAATGATAGAAGGGAAAAACCACGGGGTAGAAGGATCTCACTATAAAATATGGAGTACACAGCTCTCAAATACAAGGAGAAAACAACAATTAACACTTCTCTCTTGTAAAAGGAACAACTACTAAAGAGGACACTCAAGACTACAATATTTATCTTGGTGTAAAACTCTCTTTGTATTCTTACTCTCTCTTTCTGGGATTTTTGGATGATATAAATGAAGGCAGAATGCCCTCTATTTATAATAAGAAGAAACCACGTAAGCTGAAGGAGCGCGTAAGGAGAAGTTGGCAATAATTTAGTCAAAAAGGGTTGGCAACAATTAGTCTGCCTAACTAACGTGTACTGTTTCTTCCCCTTTTTGCTTTTCATAGCAACTTTCTTTGACTTCTTTTCTTTCAATATATGTATATATTTCGTATCAAAGCTATTGATCAGTGTGAATGAAAGAGAGAAAGAAAAGTTACCCTAAGCATAGGAAGAAGGCGATCCACAAGTGTCTGAGTGTCACCGTGATGTCCCACACTTCTAATGGCGTGGTGACCTAATACAATCTTCCATTTTGCTGTCGATTCATTCAAGGCCTTCTCGAGTTCCTAATTTTTTTTAAAAATCTATGAGAAATGATGTTTAGACGAATATTTATGCAGTCTACATTCAACTTACTTTTAATAAGTTAGCAGTGTATGTTTTTGTAGGGATCACACCGCGCCAATCGTAGGTATGATCCTTAGGATCCTTGAAATATTTCGTCTCGAATGGAGTTGTATCCACCATGAATATTTCAGCAATTTCTTCAAACAATGAAAATGGAGAATCAAAATCAGAACTATAAACATATAAACTTAATTAAATTTATTTAAGAAGAGATTAAATTTGCACCTGCATTAACTACGAAAGACCTTAAACAAATCCATCTGCTATCAATTTTCCTAAGGTATGGACTGAGTTGTGCTTCTACATTTCCTCTGTAATCGTGATTACCTAATACTACAGAAAAAATAAAATAAAATTAAATACAATACAGTTCTGTTTTAGAAAACACAAATTACAGACCAATCCAAATGTCATAATTAGAATGGTCAATATGGCTAGGTCGATCCATATTTACAGCTCTAGTCAAAATAAAATTGTACTATATTTTGGGTACTTACCACTGTACCATTGTTTCTGTAAGCTCTTAGCTGTGTATATGTTAGTAAATGACTCTACAAAATTTGTATCATGTATTCCTGTCAATCCGTTATCATAGAAATTGTCACCCGTTGATAATACAAAATCAATGTCTAGCTTCTCTCCGACTCTTTCCATCTGCATACAAATTTAGAAAAAGTTAATTAAGTTTTACATACCTTTTTTTTAGTAAAACAAGCGCATTATATATATAATTATCAAATAAACCATAGTTACACAATGCAATCTAATATCAAAGCTAACAGAGGCCTGAGAGAGCATTAAATAGGAATGATTTAAGCAAATGTTCTAATATTTAAAAGTTGTGTAGACAAAACATTAGAATGTCATCAAATGCGTGCAAAAAGTGTGCAAGTATAACCATAGTTGTTAAAAAGAAAGAATCGGCAAAAAGTGATATCTACAACAGTATAAGCTTTTAAATGAGTTAATCACACAATTCATTAAGAAAATTGACGAAAGCCAAATAAATGAAAATATGGTACCTGGCGAGCTATGTGAGATTGATTATAAGTACCCCTTCGTCCCCAGTCACCAATAACCAAGAAATTAAGAGTACCATCACCTTTAGTAGGGTGATCAAATTTCTTAAGCCTAGTAGATGCACTTGCACTAGAGATTACAAAAATAATGGCTACCAAAAAGCACAGAACCATGGAATTCTTGGAAAATTTAGCCATGGCTCTGTGTTAGGATTTGACAACAGAGAAAATTGAGAAAGACGCACAAATTGTTTTACTTCAGTCCCTACCTTTTTGTTTTGTTTTGTTTTTTGTGATTTTTTTTTCCTTTTTTGGTATTTGAATTACTAAGTAGATGTAATTTGATGAAGATAACTTTGATGGATGAAGTATTTATAGGAGAAAATTGGAGTGAAAGTGGGAGTATGAGTGGGAAAGCTAGAGAATCGGTTTAAGTAAAGGTAATAGAATGAAAAGTTCAAGAATACCTTATGTTAAACCGAATTTAGAGGTACGATAGGACTAAATTGAGAAGAGTAAACTAATAAATCTGAAACAAAGGAAAATAATCTCGAGAAATCTATTTTAACTCGAGATAGGTGAAACTGTTCCTATAAGAATTTTAATACAAATCCTAATAAGATAAGAATTTGAATTAGATATGGATTAAATGAAAGCCTTATGTTTGATCGAATTAAGAGGTATGTTACGTTAGGATTAAATTAGAACGAGTAAGATAATAATTGCAGTGTTTAATTTATATTTCTACAAATTACTTGTAATGAAGTAACTCTCACGTATATATAGTTTACAAAATAATTATTCTTATCAAATAACATGCAAAGAAGTTTTTATCTTTAATAAATTGGAAAAAATGGAACCATAAATATAATCTTTGGTCAACTACGAAAAATGTGACTGGACTGCCAAAAACGCATACGATCATCAATATCTTTGATATTTATTATGATCGCTTAATAATTCAGATATAAAATTCAAACAATCAAGACCTTTTTAATATGACTTTGACTCTTTATTCTAAATTTCACAACAAATGATATATATTGATTTGTTACTTAAAAACAAAGAATGGCCGAGCAATGTGAGAATTAATACGAAACAACATATCGGACTATTGGTTTAGGACATGGATATATTAGACGCAAAAGAGACTAATTCTTTGATTTCATTTTAACGGTTGTTTTAGTTTTATACAATCTTATATATATAAAAGAATCTCTAGCCCGCTTATGTGGCGCCTTACAAGATTTTTATTTATTTATTTTTCCATTTTTTCTATCGTTTTCCTTATTTATCTTTTTAGAACCTTTTCTTTTTCCGTTTGCAACTATTCACTTCTTTTCTTTTTCTCCTTTCCCGAGAAGTCGCTTCTTTTCTTTTTGCCCTTTCCTGAGCAGTCGTTTATTTTTGTTTTCTTCTCAACAGTTACTTTCTTAACTTATCTTTCATTAGTGTCCCGCGCTTTCACCTCTCTTGGTGTTTGGTTTGGTTGAAAAAATTTTCTACAAAAAAAATATAGAAAAATCTTTAATTTTCTCAACTCTTCTTTTTTTCCAAATAATTCTCTATCGTCTGACTATCTCAATTTTAATCATTTTGAATCTAAATCATAAATTTATTTTCCCCAAATGGATCAACAAACCTATCAAATCTATTAAGATGTGGACCCGTCTTTTTGACCACTCATATATCCATTGCTGTCAATCTGGTTCTGATGTCCATGTGGTCATCGTCATCACCTCTATCTTCATTGCTTTTATCTTCATCATCATTAACGTCTACCATTATCTTCAAGTTATCATCCGCAATACTTTATTATTTTCACGTTTTATCCTAAAAACTTGGCAAGAAATGGTATGTATGGTAAAGAAGATTATTTTTTACATAAGTTGATTGTATTTGAGTCGTAAAGGGATTATCCTAGACAATGAATGTGAAATACCATTCTGATTCTGGTTTAAGTTTAAGCTTATACCATTTCACATTTTGATGTGAAATATTATGTTGATTCTGAATTTTAACCAAACTTTGTTGGTCTTACTGTACTCCATGTTGTTTTCGATTGAAAAATTGAAAGTCATTGAATTTTACGTACATGCATTGGAGTGAAAGATAACAGACCTACAGAACGGCGTGATGACTGACTCGGCCAATAAGGTACTTAATGTATTTGAGTATTATAGTTTCTAAAAACTAATTACTTTCGCACCAAGTTATAATTTTTCATGTCAAAAATTCGTGGGATAAACACAGATATACAAGATCGATGTGGTCAAAGCTTTGCATCAAACTACAAGTTAGACAGTACTAATATTGAAATGGTTTATTTATTTCAATTTAAATGCAGAATTTAAAGTCATGTTTGAATATTTTAGTTGTGTTTGAATATTTTAGTTTAGTTGAAGGCTCAATTTTTTGAATATTAAGTGAAAGTGAAGATTTTTTAGTACTTAAATTTTGAAATGTTACATGATTTAACTCAGAGGACTTATGCTTTTAAGGTTCCGCATATGAAAGCTAACTTGGTGATTTTATATTTCTTTATATGAATTAGGCCACTCATAAAGATTGATTGAAGAGAGTAAAATTTTCTTTTTTACCTTTTAATAATGGAGAAAAGTAAAGAACAATTTTATTATAAATTATTGATGAAGCAATGACGGGACTGTTCCACCTTAATCAGAGATCTCGAGTTCGAGCCCTCAGTATGGATAAAATTTTGTTGGAAGCGTCACCCTCAGATGAACCTGTAATGGTGACCTAAATTTAATCAGGGCAATAATACGAATACCAGATGAAAAATCAAAAACAAAAAAAAATTACAATAGCACATGAGAATATGGAAATTTATATAATAACTTAAAGATTAACAAATTTACAAGAGACAAAAACTTCATAATATTATGACTATAATCAACAAAAAGTTGTCATATATATATATATATATATATTCTTAAATAATTGTTAATTTTATATAAAAAAATTATTATGCATAATATCGTGTAATATAATATCATTGTTTCCCCATTCAAAATTCCTTTTTAGGTGAAACTGCTGATATGAGAATTGTTAGAGCTAATCGAAAACATAATATAGTACTATTAATTCGATTTATAGAATTACAATTATTATAAAAAGAATGTTTTAAAATTCATTTATCTATTTTTATGACTGCGCGAAGCACGATAACTTTTACTTGTCTTAGTTATTCGTTGCAAATCCGTAAATGCATCTGGCATTTGATTTGCAATTGTCTGTAAGTGGATGATCTTCTGGACCTCTTGCTCAATGTGCGGATGCGTGGATCAAAATGAGGTAGTGATGAAACTTTCCACGCAATTTCTTTTTTAATTTCTTTTTTCGGTCCCTTTTTCTCTCCCCCTAATGGCTGAAAAGTTGTTTTATCAAGCCGACAATCTACAAATCGAGCAGTGAATAAGTCTTCAGTCAACGGTTCAATGTATCGAATTATGGAGGGTGAGTCAAATCCAACATACATTTTTGTACGTTATGGTGGTGCTACAGGCAAGTATACCGCACAACCAAAAATTCCTAGATGGGCTATATTTGGTTCATGTCCAAATACTAATTGTGACGAAAAATGTTTATTATGATGTGCCGGTCTGAGACGTATAAGTACTGCTGCATGTAAGATAGAATGACCCCAAACAATAATTGACAATTTTGTTTTCATTAGTAGAGGTCTTGCTATCAATTGTAGGCGCTTAATAAATGACTCTGCAAGGTTATTTTGAGTATGAACATAAGCAACAGAATGTTCAATTTTTATCCCAATTGATAAGCAATAATCATCAAAAGCTTGTGATGTAAATTCTCCAGCATTATCAAGGCGAATGACCTTAATTGGATAATCTGGGAATTGCGCTCTTAATCTTATTATTTGTGCTAACAACTTCACAAACGCCAGGTTGCGGGATGATAAAAGGCATACATGAGACCATCTAGATGATGCATCTATTAGGACCATAAAATATCTAAAAAATCTACTAGGTGGATGAATAGGTCCACATGTATCTCCATGTATACGCTCTAAAAAGGCAGAATATTCGATGTCAACATTCAGGGTCGATAGTCTGGCAATTAATTTGCCTTAATAACAAGCAGCACATGACAATTCATCATTCGTAAGAATCTTCTGGTTCTTTAACGGATGTTTAGTTGAATTTTCAAGAATTCGTCTCATCATTATTGATTCAGGATGACTTATTTGATTATGCCATAGCACAAATGTATTTAAATCGGTAAACTTCTGGTTTATGATCAAATGTGCTTCAATTGCACTAATTTTTGCATAATATAGGTCAAATGACAAAGTTGGTAATTTTTCCAAAATATATTTCTGGCCTGAGACACTTTTGGTTATACCAAGGTATTCAGTATTCATTTCATATAGTGTCTCAACATGATATTCATTTCTACGGATATCTTTAAAACTTAACAAGTTTCTTGGGAATTTAAAAGAGAATACTGCATCTTCTATAACAATCTTTGTCCCATTAGGCAGAAATATAGTAGCTCTTCTGGAGCCTTCAATCATTTTTGAATTACCATAAATTGTAGTAACATTTGCTTTTCTTCTAAGCAAGTTGGAAAAATATTTTCATCTTTAAAAATGGCATGAGTTGTTCCATTATCAATTACCCAAATATCCTCGTGATTGATCATTGATCCAAATAAAATTTGAGGCATATCCATATTTTTTTCAAAAAAAAAATAAAGTAAATATTATGATTAAGACATGGCTCATTACACAATTTTTTTTATTTACACGGACTAAAAAAATTATTTAGTACGGACAAATAAAAAGAAAATTCTTTAAATATTATTAGACTTATCAATATTCATTTTGTCTTTTGGAAAATTGAAGAAATTAGCTACATCCAGATGCATAGGCTCAATATTATCTTCAGAGATAAATTTTCTATGGATTATTTTCTGTCCTCTTCAAGGATGCCTGATATAGCTGAATCAGACGTTTTGATGACCGGCAAGTCCGTGACCAGTGTCTGACACCTCCACATCTATGACATATACTTTCTGAATTTTTCTTTGGTAAAGTTTCTGGCTTTTTACTCTTCTTTTTAAACTGCTGATCATTTCTCGGTGTCAATCGAGTATTATGATTATAATTTCTTTTTCGACCATGACCACGACCACGACTGGGGCCATGACCTCTTTCTCGTTGGTTATAATTTTCCTGATTCACTTTAGGGAGTGACAAAGAACCAACGGACCGACTATCATAATTTTTCATTAATAGTTCATTGTGGCGTTCAGCAATAAAAAGATGAGAAAGTAATTTAGAATATTTTTTAAACCATTTTTCACGATAGTGCTACTGCAGGAGCATATTCACGGGTGAAAATGTGGAGTATTTTTTTTTCAGATTATCTTGCTCAGTGATTTCTTCTCCGCATAAATTTAACTGAGTTGTAATTCTAAATAAGGCAGAATTATATTCGGTTATATTTTTGAAATTCATTAATCTCAGATTTAGCCAATCATGACGTGCTTGTGGAAGCATGACCAACTTCAGGTGGACATATTTTTCTTTTAAATTTTTTCACAATTTAAGGGGATCTTTTAATGTGAGATATTGTAATTTTAATCTCTCGTCAAGATAGTAGTGGAGAAATATCATGATTTTGGCACGATCTTGACTAGATGTCATATTTTCATCTTTGATGGTATCTGTCAGACCCATCTATTCTAGATGTATTTCGACATCAAGTGCCTATGATGAGTAGCCTTTTTCCGAAAATATCAAGAGTAACAAATTCAAATTTTGAAATATTAGATATTTTAAGAAAATAAAATTTTTACCTTTTTTGATACCTTGTATACCTCAAAGCGACGGAGACTCGTCCTGAACACTTGTTATAAAATAAATCAACTTAACAAGTAAGAAAAAAGAGAGAGGAGCAAATCAAATTTTTCTATATCTTGTTGTATGCTCTTCTTAATGCCAAAGAGGCATTTATAAAAGAGGACAAAACGTAAAGTATGAAACAAAATATAATGAGTGGGTCCCACATAAAAAGAAAAGGAAAAATTAATGGCAAGTGAACATTCGACTTTGTTACACTTTTTGTTTAACATATATACTTTATAGAAGTTATAGGCTTATTGCCGTGAAACAATTTTAGAACATTCTACATCTTTTATTTGTTTTTCCCTTAGGAACATTCTACATCTTTTATTTGTTTTTACCTTAGGAACATTCTACATCACTCTAGCGAAAGCTAAGATATTTTTATGCCCTTCCAAAATTCCTGAAGCTTCTGGAATATTCACTTCAGTTTCTCTCCCACCGCATAAATAGCAGTAAGCCTCACGGCTTCTTACATTTCATAAATAACAAAAAATCTTCTGATTTCGTTAGCAATCAATTTCTAAACAAAGCAATCAAAATTAACAATGGAGAATCCATTCTACGGAGGCTATTGGTCCCAGCCAGCTCGCCCTCGCTATTCCTCGAACACGAGAGGAATACCAGTGCAATCGATTCACCAGAAACCTGCCGGAATCAAGTCGGCGACGAAGGTTGTCCAGATTCCGGTCCACTTCGTAAGTGCGGATCCCGAGCGGTCCGTTGCGGCCTCCAAGACACAGAAACCTGAGCCGGACCGGTCCGCTTCAGCCTTGAAGATCCAGAAGGTATTCAGAGGCTTTTTGGTGAGAAAAAGCGTGAAGAAAATCATGTCGATACGAAAGGAGGTGGAAGATGTTGAACGGAAGCTTTTATGCCGAGAAACGGCGGAGTTGATTCGTAGAGACGAAAGGGAAAGGTTGCGGGTGAATGAGACGCTGATGTCTCTGCTTTTCAAGTTGGACTCCATTCGTGGAGTTGATTCCGGTGTTAGGGAGTGCAGAAAGGCTGTGATTAGAAAGGCCATATATTTGCAAGAGAAAGTCGACTCCGTTGTTTCCGCTGCAAACCAAATTGCAGCTGAAGAGGAGAACCAATGTAATGATTCCGATGAACTATCTGAACCAGCCAATCAGACTGGAGACATCCCCGATCCAATAGGAAATCAGGACGAAGATGGAAAATCGACAAATCAGAATGAACTTTGTGATCTGGTAGAGCAGAGCGTGGATGTAGAAAATCAAGCGACATCAAATTATACGACAAATGATGAGAAAACACCCGCAGAGGGCGAACACGATGTAGCTCCGTCGGTTGAGAAATGTGAAGGGTTGCAGGAGGAAACTGATTGTCCGATGCATGAATGTATGGAGGGAAGTGAGGAGAGAGGTGAAGTAGGGGATGTGATTGAAGGAGTTGAGGATGAGAATGAGAATGAAACAAAGTCACAAAGGCTTGACAGGGGAGAGGAGAGTAGAAGAAACACAGAGTTGTTGGAGAAAATGGTGGAAAAGAATGAGAATATGATGAGAATGATGAATAAACTGTGCCAAAAAAATGAAATACAAACACGGATGCTGAATTCGCTAGCAGAGAGGGTGGATCAATTAGAGAAAACTTTCCTATGTGATAGGTTGAAGACTAAGAAGAAGAAGAAGAGGCATCCTGCTTGATTCTTGCTGTAGCAAAACTGTGACAGTGGATCTCATTTTCTTTTCTTTTTTTTCCTTTTTTCAATTTTTTTGGGGCTCTTTAATTTCTTGTGCCTTTTATATTTAACCCTGTTATAGTGGGCATGTACTAATGAAAAAAACAAAAAATTTGGAAATGAATATATTACATATGGTCATGTTCTGTTTTATTGAGGAAGACATAGCAAACTGTGGCACATGTAAATCCAACACAAGCCTCATATTATGTTACTTTACATAAGTCGAAATGTTACAAGGTTCCGATTCAGCTATAATTAGCCTTGAATAATATGACTGGTTCATAGATAGAATAGCTACTGGTCTTTGTATCTCTTTTCTACTACTTCAATGCTCTGAATCTCCTTGTAGTACTTGCAAACACGATAGATACACCTTCAAACATAAAGATCACATTGTTTATGCATTAAATTATAAAAGAGAGGCACATCTCGAAAGTAAAATAAATCACATATAAGGTCCACATGATTCAGTTGATGTACCAGTAGAGAAGGCATGCTGCCAGACATAGGATCACATTTCTTTGAGCCTTGTAGATCTGTATAACATGATAGGAGACAAACAAAAGGGAAAAGAAAACCATGAGCCAGATAATAGAACATCAATGTGCTTCTATTTTTGTGGAAGAACAAAGGGAAAAAAAGAATAGGGAATAAGTGGAATCTATGCACCACACACAGCCAATCAGAATGCCCCCCCGCAATATGTACGGCTTGTGCAAAAAATTCAATATATGAATTCAGACAATGCAAGGGTTTCTTGGCATATAGCTCAGGAAATCAGTCTTTAGCGTTTTACCAACATAAAGTCTACAATATCTGAAATACTAGACTGATGTTTGCAGATCAATGCGATTCAACATATCACAGGGCTGAACTTAATCTGAGGACTGTCCCTTCAAGGACATTCGATAAGAACTTAATATTAGGACCATTTTGTATTTTCAAAAATGTTTAACATATCACATGAATTTGATCCATGGATTGGCAGATAAATGAAAAATAACAATCTCAATCAAAAGAAGTGGGCTGATCCCTCGTCCAACTAGCAGCCATTAAATGATCTCAATCTCACCATAAGTCCATAATGCCACCACTGAGGTACTTAAATAAAAATAAGAGAACCTGCAGCTGAGATACTTTGTTTTCCCCACTTTCATAATGTTTAAGAAGTAAACATGTTTGGTGCACATTGACCTCGACTTTAAGTTGAACATTTCCTTCCGGCTTGAAGCATTGATATAAGGTATATAAGCCCTCACTCCTACTTTTGTAATGCGGTGGTCAGGTTTCGTCCCCTTCATTCTGCTTTGGCTTATCTATTGAATCCCTTTTGAGGGAAACTTTGATGAAAAAAAAAAGGTATATAAATTGATGAACAATAAGCACTTCCCCTAAATGAAACAAGTTATGGTCACTACCTTTATTCCTTAATTTGTTAGGAATTTAATCCTTCTTTCTGTTTATTTTACCTATTTGTGTTTTCCTAAACTATGAAAAACTTCCCTTTCCTAATAGACCTGATATCTTATATATGTCTGACTGTCACCAGATCATCACTAGATCACGCATACATCTATCTTCAGATCCCAGTAATCTGCATTATTACATCTCTGATGAGTTCATGGCCAGACTACAACGAAACACTTCTCGTTGTTCCCATTTTTCTGGCACCAGCATTTTACTTGGTTCTATAAGTAAACATTATAGACAACTGCGTTACCTTTAGTGCCATCACCTACTAGAAAGGAAAAAGTGACACTTATAGAAACCACAGAAGACCAACTTCACATATAATCTAAGACATGTACAGATATTAATCTGATTCCCCTTTTCTGATCAATCTGATTTCAATATCTCGACTATTGCTAAACTCATGCAGCCTAGAAGTAGAAATATACTTAAAAGAGGAAGAACATCCTAAACTGCAAATAATTTACCTGAAAAATCCAAAATTCTTTCTAAGTTTCACAAATGACAATCAAATATCATGCTTATTAGCCGTATTGCAAACCGTGTGTAGCATTTTAGTTACATCTCAATCCTATACTTGAAGTCTTCAGCAAATCAGACACCTTAACAACTCAGCTACGCCGTACATCCACATCAAAATATCAGCTATACTTGTCCATCAAAATTGTAGAAACTAATTGGTCAAACACTTGGTTTCAACACAATTTAAACTCACCCTGTAAAATCTACTACTACACAAAATCGGGGGGGGGGGGGGGGGGAGATTATTTACCGTTTTCTCGTAGCGGTCCCTCTCAGAAGCAGTGCAAATCTCACCCGTACACATCAATCGATGCTCAGTTTTCCAATAAATATCTAAGAGAAGAACAAAAAAAGTAAGTCCCAGTATCAGTCGATTGTAAAAATAAGGGAGTAGCAAATAAAAATCAATAGGATAAGAAGAAGGGAGAATACCGAGGAGCTGAAAAGCAGAGAAAGGGAGGATGAAAAGCGAAGGTTGAAGGGCGAGTGAAATTAGAGAAACAAGACAAGATTTGAGAGCTTTGGGAGATGGCAATGTCAGCAGAATAGCTATTGTTGCCTCTACTGCTACCACGTATGTCAATATCATCCACTGCAACGCCATTTTTACTCCTCTTTTGCTGTAAGTTTTTATTTTTTCTTCGTCGGTTCCTTGGCTGGGTTAACAGAAACTCTTTTCTTAATTGACAAGGTTCGAGTTGTTCTTTTCTTACAAATTAATTTACCAATATGGCCCAACTATATTTTAGAATGCTTTGATTTTCTTTATCATATTTAAGCTTTATTTTTATTTTTTGTTTTTAAAAAAAAAGTCAAAAGTTGATCTTTATTATTTTTACTTTTATTACAAAAATATATAAATTTCTTTCATATTTGGTCATTTCTTTTTTAGAAAAAATGTTTGAAATTTTATAAAACTGAAGAACATTTTTCTCATACTATAACACAATAGTATACATAATGGAATTGCTTAGAGAATTTTGGTTCAGGAAAAATTTATTCTCACTATAATTACAATATTTTATTTTATATATATTAGTACTATTATTGATAGGTTAATTGATTAAATTTATATCATAATTTTTTATAATTTTTTAATCATTTGATTAGTTATTATTATGATTTACAATTATTAAATTTCACAAAATTTCTTAATTATTTTTTCTCAATTGTATACACTATTTATGAGAAAATAGCCAAATGAAGCTCAAACTTATTGTAAGATTTTCAACCGCACACTTATATTTATAATTCAACTATTTTTAAATAGAATATATAACCCCTTAAGTGCTGAGTTGACATAGAGAGTGTATTTCACTCTCTCAAAGAGAGTGAGTTTCCTATTTATTTTATTTTTTCGTTTTTCTCTTTTCCTTTTTCTTTCTCTTTATCACTTGTTATTTATCTATACTACTGTAACTACTTCACCATTATCCATTGTTGAAGCTTCATATGCAGATATTTGGTATAAAAATTATCAACAATTAATGCATTTTATGTACAAATAATTTTTCAATAGACTTATTTAGTACACATCTAACAAATTAAATTTATTTTAAAAAAACTTATCCATCAATTGATTTATTTTTTTTAGTCATGGACTCAAGAGAAACAAAATCAAAGAGAAATAATTGTGTTTTTATTTTCGAACTTATTAGAAGGAACTGAAAAATAATAATTTCTTCTACATTTTTTAAAGATGGATCCTTCATTCTCTCCTAAAATCCATGAAAAATCAAAATCAAAAACTCAAATTATAAATTATTCAAGAAAATTTTAGAGAGAGAAAGAATGGGGAAGAGAGAGGGGTTTCTCAAATTGGTGTTACAAATTGGTCTCAAATTGGTCTTCTCATCTGCCATGATTTTGAACCGTCGATTAAACCATTAGAGGATGTATCTGGTCTCGAATTTTCATGACCCATTTGATGTGTATCTATAAATTTTTAATAAAGAAAATTGAACGAAATATAACAAAATATGAAAAGATTGTTGAATTTGTTGAATGAAAGATTTGATTGGGAACATTGTTCTTATAAATTATTAGAGACATAAAAAATTTGAGGTAAAAAATGATGTTTTATTGTGATTAGGGTTGAAGAAATGATTGAGGAAGAAAGGAGGGGGAAAACAAATTTTAAAAAAAATATTAATTGGTGAAATACAAGTGTCAAGTGTGTGCATTTCATCACAAGTCACATGACTGTAGTGACATTTTAGGGTGTAATTAATTTCACTTTAAAATAGTTCAAGAATAATAGAATTTTTATGAAATATAAGTGTGTAATTGAAAATTTGACGATAGATCGAAATTTTTCAATTTGGGTATGCACACCATGTATGTGACAGCGTCGCTAGAAATATTATCTATCAAACCCCCTCCGAACCCAAAAATTGCTCATTGGATTAAAAAAAAGAAAGTCAAACAAAGCCACGCAAAAAATATTTAATTTAATGTCAAAGTCAAACACCGTCAATCTTTATAGGTACGTCCCCAAGCTTTTAAACAAAAATCCACAACCAATGTGCTATATTTAATTTATAAAAAAACAAAAAACACAATTCACACCTCTAAATGTCCATACAAAACTCTCCATCACCAAAAACAAATATATAAGAAAATACCCATCATATTATTACAAAGTTTCAGAAAATGAAGAAGATATTCCTATTACGATTTCTCTCTATCTTTGCCATCTTCACAAATTCTTGGCTTTGTGAAGCCTCTTCAGCACCTGATCCAGTTCTTGACATAAATAACGCGCAAATCTCGGAACAGAGAAAACGTATTTTATAGTTCTAGTAAACGGCAAAAAATCCGGAGGAGTTGCCGAGAAAACCATCGGCAATAACGAGACATGTCAACTTAGTGTGATCCAAAAACGTTACGTCCAACCACATGACCATGGCCTGGAATTAATCCCAGTCGATAATTAAAAAAAGGCGTAATACGTGTGTCCACTGATTTAAACGTTGCAATTTAAAGCACCTACGATTGCCTTCATTCCACAATATGGCAACTAGAGAAGTATGATGGAGGGAGGTATTTTAATTTATTAGTGTTGGTCCTAAGGCTAGAAGGAATTGGTTCAGAATTGAGAAGTATGGGCACAGTTATAAATTTGTTTACTGTAAAAGGTATTTGTAAAGATGTTGAAGTTGTTATGGTCAATGGTCTAAGAGTCTCCTCTTGTGTTCAACTTTAAGAAGGAAATTTTTGAAGGTCGTTGAACATACTCACTAGTCACTCTCTACCAAAATAATAGGAGTCTATACTAATGAAGATGATAATAACTCACTACTAAAAAAACATTGCATTTAGCTACGAGCGTCGTCGTTGGTCATTCAGATAATAATGATGATGTAATAATAAGGAGTGCCCTTTGCTAATATGAAGGTATTTAATTTCCTAATAAACCATGCATTTTGTTTCTTCTTCTTCTTTTTGCCAATTTTGTTTGAGTCGTGTCATATAATGTATTATATTATATTGTACTATATTATTTTGATGAATATAACGTTTGAATAGATTGTATCGTTTATAGCTATGTTACATAATGTAACTGTCTCGATCCAAGCCTAGGGCTTAGACGTGACACGGCGAATGAGATACACGAAGGTACCTTACCCAAGCCTCTTATCATTCATTAAGCATTTCATTGGTAATGATAAACAAATCAAGCGGAAAACAAAAGGGATGTAGGGACTAAGGGGCTTCACATTTAATAAGAGTCAAAGACAACATAACATCTTTTTCTATGTCCAACCATACCTTCTACATTAAAGATTTGGCGGGGGCTAAGACATGTCCCTAGCTCACCCTCAAAATAAGTGTCAAGAAATGCCTTAATAAAAGTCTTAATATTCTACATAACATAAGCTTAGAATAAAAGAGATGTTGTTCCCGAAACATAGGAACTCACCACAAGCAATCTTCAAACTAATCCGAGCTAGCCACATGGAGGAGGTCGAGGAGCGACGTCGGTTCCTACATGGTGATATCATGTAGGCAAAAGTATGTGTTCGTACTTTGAATGTACTAAGTATGTGAGTATGCTATGAAATGAAGAACATAAGAGAGACATGAGTAAGCAATATGAATAAGTGAATGCATGCATTAGACGTCATCATATGAAGCCTTAAAACATTCATTTTGTGGGGAAGTGACCTTAACCGACATTTAAGACCATACGAGCTATTACATGGAATCCAATATAACCCCCTACGTTGGCACGGAGAGACTACTTGCCGGGTAGAACTCCGTCTACTTTGATCATTTCTTTAGCTTTGACTTTAAGGGCTAATTGTGGATCCACTAGCTTAAATAGCCTACAAGGGCTCCTATGTTGGCGCATAGTTAATATAACATGAGATTTTACTTAAGGACCCCTTAGATCGAGTCCCCATCTACATGCTACATTCGGTGTTAGGTCAATTCCACGGAATAACATTTATATATCATAATAACATAAGTATTGTATAACTTTAGACATCAAATCATCATCGATGGAATAGCTCATTAAAACATTTCATTCGATTCAAATATTTGAGAATTGTCCTTTCACATTGAATCCTTTCTTTGGCTAAAAGTCCTTTCATCATCATTCAATCATTTCACAAGACTCCCTTAAACATAGGTATTTGCTTCATAAACTTTCATTTGGAGTCAAAACTTTCAATTCAACTTCATTTCAACATAAAAAGACTAGGTGGGTTCATTTCGTATAACTGTCAAACACATTTAATACATGAGAGTGATGGAAATGCATCATATGAAACATCTTAAAACAACCCACCATATACACTTTAAAACTACCCTTCAAGCCTTCATATAAGAACCTTGATAAACCATCCATTTCATGTAAATAAGAATCAACATAAGTCAAAATAAGTAAATAAACTTCAAATATTCAAGAATCTATGCATTTAAAATCGTAGTATGAAAATCCATAAAAACTAATCACTTGAAATTGAGAGTCAATATACATATATATAAATAGGAGTAAATAAAATTAAAATATACCATAATCTATGCATTTGGAACCATCATATAAAAGCTCATAGGATTTCATCATTTAAAATTTAAATACTAAGTTGAGAAAATATTTGGGCTCCATGGGTGGAAGAACCCATGGATGAAAACCCACATACCTTAGAGTAGAACTTGAAGAAATCTTGATTTTTGGTCCTAAATGGGAAGCTTGAATCCTTTGAGTTTGAGAGAAAAATTGGAGGGGATGATTTGAGAGAGAAGAGGATGAAGTTTAGGGTTTTAGGGAGGCAAAAAACAGCAAAAATGATCCCAAAGGCGTCCAAGTTCATATATATGTTATTAGATAATTGTCCAAGATGCCCTTCATAAAAAAATCTGGAAAACGGACTCAAAACCCTGAAAGCGCAATAGTGGCGTGCCGCGCCAAGGGCCAAACTACTGCAGCTAGTTTCGGGTACGCTGTTGGCGCACCACATCAAGGGCCAAACTACTGCAGCTAGTTTCGAGCGCGCTGCTGGCGCGCCGCGCCAAGCCCAAAAACTACTGCAGCGGTAGTCTTTGGTAAAATGATCATAACTTTTGACTCTGAACTCGGAATGAGGCGAACTTAGTGGCGTTGGAAAGAGGACTCAAATTCCTTTAATTTGATAAGTCATGGAATACCAAATTCCTTATATAATAGGAGATATGGGCATTTAAAGTTGACCCTATTCCGGACTCATACGAAAACTTAGCCGATGAAAATTCTTTGGACTTGTCTTGGTGTAGAAATATTCGGGGTAACAATCAATGTTTTGAAGAATAAATCTACAAGAAAAATAGGGTATGAAGGTAGAGTTTTTTATAATTAAAAAAAGGTACCAAAAATGATAAAATAGGATTATTAGATAATAAGCAAAGAAAAAATGAGAAGAAGAAAAAAAGGTCACACAGAATTGATTGTTATATGAGACTTTTTATCGTTACATAATGAGAGATTTAACTACACGATACAATAAAATTTAAATAATAATTAAAACAAATATTATATTCAAACTAAAAACACAATGTAATACAATAAGTAACACCATCCAAACAAGTTGGGATTTATGTGTAGGAATTCTATATTCTACGGGGTAAAAGTTTTTGATACAGGAGGTGTATTCAAAATTGAGTCATATTATAAGAGTGTTTATTATAATTAACCCTAAGTTTAAAATGAGAATAGTTTGAATTTTCGATGTACATGATTGTTTAAAAAAGAGTTTAAGGAGTTTAAGTCATAGACATCATTGATAAACCATGGACATATAGATATAGTATAACCTATCTAAATAAACTTCCTGTTAAGTCCCACATTGGTGGGATCAGAAAATATATGTGACCTCCTTAGACTTGAACAATCACTCCCCATAAGCGAGTTTTTTGAGATTGAATTAGGTTCAATATCTATTTTTTATTGTTCCATCACAAGAATTTTTTTGTAATTGTTAACCATAGGTAAGTTAACAAGCTATCATGGTTAAATAAGTTTGTTAGAGGTTGTTAGAGTTTGTTATGAGTTTGTTATAGGTTGTTGTGACTAGAAACTAACTATAGGTGCACTATAAATACACCACACTCATACACATGTAATACATGTTGAAATAAGTGATATAATGAGCACTGTAGCTTCTTCTTCTTCTCTGCTTTGTCTGGTTCTTCTCTCTCTGTTATAGTTTTATACAAAGCTCCATTAATGAAGTTATCAAAATGGTATTAATTAGTTTCAAATTTTAGCCTCGTACATCCAACAAAGCTCGAAATCTTTCCAGTTCAAATTAAAGCCAAAAGGGATTGCAAAATACATGTATTATTCAGTGACAATAAAAACAACAAAGAAGAAATAAAAGCATGGCTTAGGCACGCATTATTACATTATTGTTCTTTTATAGAACAACTTATTGTCCTTGTACTAATTATTATTATTCGTTATTTTTTCGATTTTAAGAAGTGAATTCCTTTTTAAAATTGAACACAAGAGGGACATTGCTGAGTGCCAAACGTCTCTGTCCATTGACCATATAAACTCCAACATCTTTGCAAATGACTTTGCAGTAAGTGCACACTGAAGGGCAATAAACAAACTTGTAACCTTGCTCATACTTCTCAATTTTGAACCAATTCCTTATAGTCTTAGGACCAGGATTTCCTTCAACTCCCCTATCTTTAATAAAATACTTTCCTGTTTTCGAATCATATGTCTCAAGTTGCCACACTGTGGATTGATCACCACACCCGTGGGTGCTGAAAATCGCAACATTTAAATCAGTAGACACTCGTATTATGCCTTTCTTTGGGTTCACTGGGAATAATGCTACGGCACCTCCGTGCACATCGTATATTTCTTGGACTATACCAAGTTGACATTTCTCATTGCCAGTGGTTTCTAGAGAAATACCACCATATTTGTGATTTACTGGCACTACGAAATACGTAGTGTGTGTTCGGAGGATTTTTCCGTTTATGTCAAGAATCGGGTCGGATTCAGGTGTACAATTGGAACTTGTGAACATAGAAAAGACAGAGAGAAGAAGTAATATCAATACCTTATTCATTTTCTACTGGAACTTTGTGAGTAATGTTTCTTTTTCTGTTTTGTTTGGATGGATATTAGGGATATATGTGGTTAGTGTTTTTATATAAGAAAAATAGCACATTGGTTGGATTTTGGTTTAATTAATACCTTGGGTGGTTGACGGTTTTTGACCCTGAATTGGTGTTCCTAACTGATTGGTTTGATTGATAATATTTGTCTAAAGAAACCAAACCAGCGGTACAACAGTACATGTCAATTTGATGTTCCTAGCTGATTGTTTAATCCAAATCATTGAAGTTTATCATGATTAAGTAACAAATAAGATGAAAATGTTACAGCCAAAGGTCCATGACCTAATCATATTTATAAATGAATTGGAATAATTTTTCTATTTTGATTACGTTCTCAATTCTATTTGAAAAAAGATTTGAATTATAACCATATTTGGCCCATGTTCCGGTCAAAGGTCTATAGCCTAATACCCTCCATCTTATTTATTTTTAAACTAAATAAGATGAAATTTTTTATTTTTAAGCTAAATAAGATAAAAGTTTTATTTTTAAGTTAAATAAGATGAAAATTTTATTTAAAACTAAATAAGATGAAAATTTTAGTTTTAAATTAAATAATATGAAAGTTTAATATTAAAAACATATGACACAATCAAGGAAATGCATAAATTAAAATATTTAAGTTAAATAAGATGTAAATTTTATTTTTAGGAATTAATAACTAAAGCTTGCAAAAAAATATAAAATAATAATAATAATATAAATAAAATTTTTATTTGAATAAGTAAAGCTTGCAAAGAAAATTTAAAAAAAAAAAAAAAGGTGAAGGGTATTTTCATAAACGAACAACTTATTTTTAGAAATTATGCATTAATATAATTTTAAATATGACCAACCAAACAAGCAATAAAAACTACTCTCATAACTAATCATAACATAATTTATTCCTACATAACTAATTTCAACCTAACTTTTATCCCAACCAAACGACCCCTAACAGTTTTGCAACTAAACATGGATTAATAAGAAGTCACATTCAAAAATTATTCTTTCATTGTATTGGGGAGAGACATCCACTTGCCATTAGACCATTCTTGATGAAATCTCAACACATGAGGAGGGTATGCAATGTTATCCCCAGTTGTAGGGAAGTTGACATAGTACTCTTCTCCAGTTTTGCCACTGATAAATCCAAACCACCATCCATCATTGGCAAAGACATCAACCTTATCGTATAGACGGAATCCATTTTCTGGCATTGTTTCACGTTGATTAGGTGGCACAGGGCGGACCTCACCTTTAGTGACAACTTCCTCCAGCAGCTCAGACTCGTCATCAGTCAGCAGAGTCTTGTACTTGACTCTGTAATGATAAGGTCCGACAGCAGAAACAATAGTTGCTGCGTAGTAAGAACCTATGAAGTCATCTTGTTGACTTGCAACTTCAACTTCATCACCCTTTTGGAATTTTTTTTTTATCTGTTGTTTCTTGAATGCTATTGATTTGATTGACTTTGAGAGCATCTCCATTCTTAATTGGTGGCGTTGCTCTGGATTCTTTTTTGTCACTTTGGTTCGGGCCATTTTGAGAGAGAAGATTGTTTCAATTGAATGAAGAACTGAGGAACTATGAGGCTTTGCAAGTGAATTTATAGGCAGAGAATTTTGTCCTAATTTCATTTACCTGATTGTTTACTTTATTACCTTTCCTAATTTAGTAGGGACTTGAACCATGGCAATAATTCATTACTTTTCATAATTTATTATGGATTTAGTTCATGTCAAACCATCAACTCAAATCGAATCTACGAATAAAATCAAATCGAATCTACGAATAAAGTCAAATAAAATCATGAATAAAGTCAAATGAAATCTACGAATAAAGTTAAATCAAATCTACAAATAAAGTCAAATGAAATCTACGAATAAAGTCAAATTGAATCTACGAATCCAGTCAAATAGAATCGACGAATCAAGTCAAATCGAAGAAAAAAATTGACTTGTAGTTTGGTTTGGCGTCTAAAGTAAAAACCTACCACTCTTGATTTTAGTTGGTATTATCAGGAAAAAAAAAGTCAAACCAATCTCAAACCAAACCGACATAATATATATAATTTTAAATTTCTTATACTTAAAAAAATATTAATCATAATCTACTGTGTTAATATATTTTAAATTAGTTTATAGTTTCAATATTTAGATATATTACTTCAAATTTGGGCTTGTAACATTTGTAAATATTTTATTTTGTATTCAGATTGAAAATTACAATTACATTGTTATAGATTTCAGATCAAAGTTAACAATCTACTTTCTAAATATTTTGATTCGTATTTAGTTTGATTGTAGCTTTAATTTATAATTTAACATATTGACGTTGATATTTCAATGGAACTATTTTTCTCATGTATTTTTTATAGTCCTTTTGAAGATTCCTATTAAATTAACGTTTTTAAGTTTTAGTCTATCACATAGGTAAGTTGAAAATATATATGATCTCTTTTTCAATTATTGTGTAATTGTAAGAAATTCGAAAGAACCAACTAATAGCTAAATCAAAAAAATCAACTTAATGTTGATTTGATTTGGTTTATAGATTTAATAAATCAACATATTTAATTAAATTATTTTTTAATGAAAAACAAATTAACCCGACCAATGTACACCTCTAATTAGGAACTTGAACTTTGGCAAGTAGCAAGAGCAGAGCTACAACCCTTCAAGGGTGTACATGTAACACCCCAATTTTTTCGCCAAGACTTGAACCATTCTTCATGTGCGTGTAGGATCGAATTCGGTGACTTCAAGTTGTATATATGCGTTAGGATCAATTTCTAAGTATTTGAAGTGTATTAGATATGTTTTAGAGTCATAAGGGATTTCTAACAGCAAGTCGATCCAAAGAATTTCTATCGGCTAAGTTTTCGTATGAGTTCGTATAAGGATCAACTTCAAATGACTATATCTATTAGAATATAATGAATTACGTATCTTATGAACTATAAAATTAAAGGTCTTTGAGTCTTCTTTCCAACGCCACCAAAATTACATTTTTTGAAGTTTGGAGTAAAAGTTTGTGCCCAATTCGACCAGAGAGGTGCGCGAAAAGTCCGCGACGCAGACCTGTCGCAAACTTGGCCAGTTCTTCCAGATTTTTTTATCTAGAGAGGTGTGTGACAAGTCCGCGATGCGGATCTGTCGCGGACTTGCCCAGTTTTTTCAGATTTTAGTAAGGGCAACTTGGACCATTTCCTATTATATATATATGATCTTGGATGCGTTTTTAGGGCTAAATCTTGCCCCTATATTAGTTTCTAAGGAGTTTTATCTCCAAAAACATCCAAGAATATTGAGAGAAATAATTGGAGAAGAGAAGAAGAGTTAGGATTCAAGTTCTTCAAGTAAGGCCATCAAATCCTTGATTTGTTCTTCAAGTCAGGTATGTAAGGCTACTCACAACGTTGGATTGATTTCATCCACGTGCCCTACATCTTCATTGATTCGAGTTGAGTTGAGTTTTGAGGTTTCATAAGTTGAGTTATCTATAATTTCTATTGAATTTTTATATATAAATTCATATGTATTAATGATGTTCTTGAGTTGAGTTTTGTTGAGAGTATAAATTCATGTATTCATTCACATGAACCCAAGATTAGATTTTATTTTTGTCATAATTTATCTTGAGGTTGAGATTGATGGTTTTTATGTAAATATTGCTTTCAAAGTGAGATGATGCATATTTTAATAAGTTTGATAAAATTGAACATAGAGTTAAATGAGGATTTTGGAACAAGATGTTTGATGATGATGTGAATGATGTTTAGTTTTAAAAAGGTAAAATGGTTGATGAAGAGGTAATATTGATGATGATATTTTGAGATGTAATAAACTGGAGTCTAATGTGACTACATGATATGATTTGCATAATTCGATTTGATTGGAGTCTTGTGAGCACTTTGAGTATAAATGATTGTTGAGAAGGAGTTTTAGTAATGATTTGTGAACGTTTTTGCATAAATTATTTATGCACTATTTTGAATGTAAAGAATGGTTATTTTCATCTTTGATTTAAAAAGAGTTTGAGGATGAGTATTTTAAGTATAAACGAGTTGACCATTTTTACATTAAAACGTCTATTTTTAGTTTGACTTGAGAAGTGAAAATTATCTTTTAAATGCATTTAATATTTACTACATGATGGAGTTGAAACCATGTCTTAAATGAAAACATTAACGATTGTTGATTTGGAGTCCTGATGAGTCGTGAATGAGTCTTGAAAGGATTGCCTAATTGAATGAAGTGATGATTCAAATTGATTGAGTTTTGAAAGAAGGTCCAAAGAGACCAGATTGATTGAGTTTTGAAAAGAGTCAAATGAGACTAAATGAGTTGATTTGAACTAAGTCCAAAAGAGACTAAATGACTATTTTGAGTATTTTACTCACCTGATAGATATGAGCATATTGAGTCTTGGGAGGAGTATTGATCACCGAATTGGGTAAGAGTATAGTCCCTACTCGAATCCCATAAACTACGTAGCCAACGCAAAAAAGAATTGAACCGTTAAAGTCAGATGTTTCCTATTTCATTGTCCTGATATAATAGGACTTGATTGATTATTGAATCCATGATTGGTTGATTCGTTCATACCCTGCCAAAGTATGGACGGACGTGGCAACAACGTCGGCTTGTTAAACATTACTGGCTCATAGGTGATGATTGTTTGTCAGAAAAACTCCCAAATTGAGTGGATTGTATATGATATGATTTGTTTGATTGAGATTATAAATGATTGAGTCGAATTGCAAAACATTGCTAAATTCTAATTTGCATATTTGTTGAGTATATTATTGAGTTGATTGAATACTTTGTTGATTGGTTTGATTGGTATTATAGATGATTGAGTCGATTTGTAAAATATTTCTAAATTCTAATTCACGTGTCTATTGAGTTGAGTCATTTGACTTTATTCATTGAGTATATGATTGGATTGGATTGGATGGTGCGATTAGATTAAATCGGATTGTATATGATTGGATTGCATTGGATTGTATGTGATTGGATTGGATTGGATGGTGTGATTAGATTGAATGGGATTGGATTGGATTGGATGGTGTGATTAGATTGAATCGGATTGGATTGGATTGGATCGGATTGGATATAATTGAATTGGATCGGATTGTATATGATTGGATTGGATCGAATTGTACATGATTGGATTTGATCGAATTGTACATGATTGAATTGAATTGGATTGTACATGATTGGACTGGATTGTATACGATTGATCTCTGTCTAAACCGCATTCTTACTTTAGACTTATGACACCTTGATTGAGTCTCTCTTATCTTTCTGATTTGAGATATTTGGACTTATATTATTCTACCTTAATGTATGTTTCATTTTGTCATATTACATACTCGTACATTCCACGTACTGACGTTCATTTGGATCTGCATCATTTCATGATGCAGACACAGGTTTAAGAGATCATCAATAGACGCACCGTTGAGGATTTGTTCACACTCAACTTATTAATGAGTCATCCCCTACATTCGGAGGATACTACTTATGTTATTCTTGCATTGAGTTTAGTCTTTTCATTCTGATTTGAGGTAGCCGTGAATCTGTCATTGGAACCAATTAGATAATAGTGATAGAGGCTTCATAGATTAGATAGTGATGGATCGATTGAGTATTTTATTTCCTTGAATTGTTCTTGTCGGACTATTTAATGACAAAGATTGGAGTTAGATTTGTTAGCCCATGGCCTTTCTTCCTTGAGCTAGATTGTTGATTTGAGTTGCCCACTTAATTTCCTCTTTATTTTAAATCTTCCGCTGATTAAAAGAATGAACGGATGTGTGATCAGGTCAAATGGTTCGCTTGGGAGCCAGTAATGATTTCTGAGTGTCAGCAACGTCTAGGGTACCCTCCCGAGGCGTGACAGTACAAGTGAACACTCTTCGTCGAAAAATTATACGGTGTATACATGTCAAAATTTATGAAATGTCACTATATACTTATTTTTGCACACTCTTGACATACTGAGTGTCTTTGGCTCCGTGGAAAAGGACGTGAATAAGGTCACGAGGTTTGGAGGTTCAAATCTTGTACTTGACGTAACTCTTACATACTATTTTCTTCATTATAATTTATATAATATCATTTAATTATTTATATAACTATAAACTATCTCATTAAAAATAAAAAAATAATTTTAAAATTAAATTATTTCTTTACAAATAACATTATTTTTAGATATACCAAAAAAGAAAGTATGTCACATGAATTAAGACATAATGAATATTTATGAATTATGAAATTTAATTGAAACTTTAATTTAGATATTTATTTGTATTAAATATAAATACTATTTCAAACGTGTTTCTATGAATAAAAAAATTAGAATAAAACATTATGTGCAATTACACGTTATTATTGTGTTTTTCATTCCATCCTAAGCAGGTTATTAGGAATTTGGACCAATTTTTTTTTAATAAGGATTAATTTCTTCTATAATTTTATGCGTGAATCAGGAGAACTAATTAAGATTTGAAACTTTTGATTAGAATTTTCTCACGTTCTCTATCAAAACACAAGAAATTTAATATTCATTAAAATTAAGTAGCATGAAAATCCAATATCGAAAAATAACTTCAGAATTAACTAAAAATTGATAAATTAATGTTACTTTTTCTTGAATGTGTTATACATGTTCAATAAAAAATTTGAACCATCTCTTATAAAATAATTATTCAGTTTATATAATTTATCATGTATTTTTAAATTAAAAGCAATTCAAATAGAAGAATTTTTTTGTAGACGAATTATATTTGGTGGAAAACAAATTATTGAAATTGTTCATGATAAAGTTGTTTGGTTGAATAAAATGGATGTGAATCCATTCATTGAAAATTTTTGTTCTTTGCTTCTTTAAATTTTGCACACCCTTTATAAAATATATGGGTTCGCCACTGGCAAGTAGGGGTATGCATTTGATTTTGTATTATTGGTTTCACCCTTAAAAAATTGTAACTCAATCCGAATCAAAACAAATTTGGTTCGGTTCGATTTTTCTTTTTTCCGTTTGAGTTTTTTCGGTTCAACTATTTTGTTCATGTCAATAAGTAATAATTAAAGTTATATTTGCAATTTTATAAAAAAAGAATCATATACAAGAAAAAATAATTATATTGAATCTCTTAAATAAACTTTCTAATATAAATTATGAGTAAAACTTAAAATATAATACTTAAAAGTATATCTAAATATCCAAATATAAAATATGAACTAAATTATAATGAAAGGCAATAACTAAGAAGGGACGAAAGTGGTTAACTCCAACTTTAGTTCTAAATTTAAATAATATATAATTATATATATAATTATATATATAATTATATATATAAATAAAGCATTAAATAATTTTTTAAAATAAATTCAAAATCAAATCAAAAAAATAAAATATAAAGTAAATGCTTAATCCGAAATCAAATAAAAAATCAATCCAAATTTAAATTTGATTGAATTTGATTTGATTTGTTGGTTAATCCGAATAATGCACACCTCTAATGGCAAGAAGAAAAAATGGAGTTAATAACTCATATGTTTACTCAATTTTTGCAAATTATCTAGTAAAATCACTGAAATTTCTTTTGTATCAATAAAGTCATTCAACTTACGGAAAAAAGGTTTGAAATGTTTTTAAACTATGTGCAATGAATGAAAATGTCTTTCATTTATAGTTTGGTCCAAAAATGTTTCTGTCATCAATACGTTGGTCCGAAAATGTCCTTACTGCTAATAGTTTGATAAAAAATGCTCTAGCTGTTACTAATAGGTCAAAATGGTTTTTTTTCTAGAATAAATCTATTTTTTTCTTTTTAAACACATCTTGTTCCTAATAAAATATTATTTTTAAAGAACTCTCTTCTTATTTTCTTTCTTTTAAAATCACTTTAACTAATAAAAGTATAGGAAATTATGTTTTTATTCTTAATCTCATTTCATCAATTAAAATAGAATAACTTCATGTACCCTTTGAATAAATAATATATGCCATATATATAAGATCATTAATGCCATATATATAAGAAAATTAAGCTCCATTTATTTAACAGAGAAGGGCCTAAAATGTCCCTCAACTATTTGAATTGATACAAAATTTCCCTTCATCCACCTTTTGGCTCCCAAATACCCCTGATGTCAATATTTTGGCTCAAAAATATCCTTATTTTTAAAGGTCCACACTCATAAGGTGGATGAAGGGCAATATTATACCAAATCTCATAATTTAAGGGTATTTTAGGTCCTTTTTAATTAAAATAATTTAAAATTAATTAATATATGACTTATATGATTGGCCTAATTTTGGATTCTATAGTAAATTAAAAATTAAAAAAGAGGTTAGTCCTCTACTTTCTACGCCATTTTTTTGGGGTCTTGTCCACCATTTTAATTTTTTTAAAAACTTATGACAAAACAAGGGAGAAAAAAAGGAGAAAAATAGCAGCAACGTTCATATAGAAATAATTAGTTCAATAGAAGATGATTCAATTATTCAGCTATGTACGTATATTGCATTTTTCTTTTGTGTTCACCCAATATTCAAAATAAAAAAATGAAATAAAAAATTTCTCATATCCCCATCCCCACCCCATCATGATAATGATACAAACTAAATGAATATGAACATATAAGTTCATTTCAAGTTTGAGTCCATGATATCCTAATTAAGAATAATAAATTAAAAAAAGAATAAAAAGAGGAAATGAACAATATATTTGGATATTGATAGAAGATTTTATATTAATCAAAATAATAAAAAATTTAAAAGGACAATCAGACGGGGCAAATATTAATTTTAGTTGAATCCCTAATTATGAGGGGGTTATAATAAATCGGGAGTTGATATAAAATCGGCCAGATATGAAGATATCAGGAAATTAATAAATTTTTGAATATTATTTTCAAGCATATCGTATCATAATATGGATCATATGTAGTTTTTATTATTTATTTGAGAAGCATTTAAATTTGGACCAATCATATTAGACAACATAATAAATAAATATTTAATGATTATAATATGAACCAAATGGTTAATATCGATGGTATTTTTGAGCCAAAAGGTTGACGTCAAGGGTATTTTGAGGCTAAAAGGTTGATGGAGGATAATTTTATACATGTTCAAATAATTGAGAGGCATTTTAGGCCTTTCTCCGTTTATTTGATTGGTTTTTCAGTTGACTAGGGAGTAATCTTAACATAAATCCCACTGCTTTTTGGTCGAAGTTGGTCGAGCTGAGAATTGGAGATTGTATAGCTAGCAAAGTTGTGTGCCAGGCCATTATATCACTATTAATTCCCACATCGGATAGGAAACACATAAGCTCCAGCCTTATAATGATTCAATCGTCAATCCATTGGCACGACCTTACTTGAACAGGATCTGTTCTAAAGGCTCGTACCACTGTATCCTTGAATTCTAAGGAGACAGGAAATCAAGTCTGGTTGATGAAGAATGGCCGTGCGATCAGAGCGTGATTAACAGTCATCCATGGCTTCCTCAAGCTGTGTTGCAGTAGATGATCGTTCTTAGACCTGATCTTGGGTCTGAGATGATCTCATGGCTGTCTGACAGACTTCCTTCTTTTAGTTTTAGTACATTTTAGTTCTACATGATTAACACTCATGTCTAAATGTTTTGCATACACTTTAAGGACTAAGGGAAATTCATCCTTGGATCAATGAAATAATTGAATTAGTTAAAATGTAAGAAGAAATGATCGTTCTTAGACCTGATCTTGGGTCTGAGATGATCTCATGGCTGTCTGACAGACTTCCTTCTTTTAGTTTTAGTACATTTTAGTTCTACATGATTAACACTCATGTCTAAATGTTTTGCATACACTTTAAGGACTAAGGGAAATTCATCCTTGGATCAATGAAATAATTGAATTAGTTAAAATGTAAGAAGAACTATATGTTTTGATCCTTTTTAAGTATGGGTAGTGTCAATTCTGGAAGCAAAGAAAAACAGATCATCTCAGCAACAAATGGTTGCAACCATAACAAATCAAATTCTTTATCAGCAACATAACAATTTGCGACTAAACTTGAATTGGCATAAATAGAATGATTAATAAATCGCATTCCTATTTCACTACAGTCGATCAAAAATTCCTTCAAATCAAAATCAGTATAGATCAAAAATTAATCCCTCCTTGTCTTGAAAGAAATATCCACTTGCCATTAGACCATTCTTGATGAAATCTCAACACATGAGGAGGGTATGCAATGTTATCCGCAGTTGTAGGGAAGTAGACATAGTACTCTTCTCCAATTTTCCCACTGATAAACCCAAACCACCATCCATCGTTGGCAAATACATCAACCATATTGTACAGAAGGAATCCGTTTTCTGACATAGTTTCATGTTGATGAGGTGGAGCAGGGCGGACCTCGGCTGCAGGGACAACATCCTCTAGCAGTGCAGACTCGTCATCAGTCAACAGAGTCTTGTACTTGACTCTGTAATGATAAGCACCAATGGTAGAAAGAATAGTTGCTGTGTAGTAAGAGCCTATGAATCCATATTCTTGACTTGCCACTTCAACTTCATCGCCCTTTTGGAATACTTGTGTTATCTGTTGTTTCTTGAATGCTATTGCTTTTATTGAATTTGAGATCATTGTCATTCTTGATTGGTGGCGTTGAGCTAAATTAATTTCTGTCACTTTGATTGGTGCCATATTGCAACTCTACTGGAGATTGATTCAATTGAATGAAAAAGTGAAGAACTTTGTGGCTTTGCAAGTGAATTTATAAGCAGAGAATTTTGTTTCCTTCAATGACTAGGAATGGGAATTTCTTTCCTGTTTCCTTTTGGTTTTCCTTGAATGACTCGGAATGGGAATTTCCAGTTTATATTTTTTTAACTTTCTAATTTATTAGGGACTTGAACTATGGAAAGAGGAAAAATTGCGATGTGAGTTCTTCCTACTGGGAATTGGGATGGTTTTTTACTTTTTACGAAACTAATGATCTTCACCTTAAAACAAATTACTCCCTACACCCCAGTATATTTATGCTTTATCTTTTTGTCAAGCCAATTTTAAAAAAATAAAATTACAAAGTATAGTTTACTAAGTTACATTTATTTAATGAAGTAGACTGACTTTTTTCTTAATTACTTGTATTTTTATTGATATTAAGGGAATATTAGAAATTTAGTCTTGAATTTTAAAGAATTTTAGTATTGAATTCTTAAAGGGACAATGTTTTTGAGCTAAGTGATTGTTTGGGACGTGAGACAATAGTGCAGTAGGTAAATATTTTTTTTTCTTATAAAGAAACAAAAACTAGAAAAGTATGATCCACTTATTAATTGTTTCTCTTTTCAGTTGACTAGGGAGTAAATCTTAACATAAATCCCACTGATTTTGTCGAACTTGGTCGAGTTGAGAAGTGGAGATTATATAGCTCGCAAAGTTGTGTGGCAGGCCATTCTCTCACTATTAACTCCCACATCGGATAGACTACACATAAGCTCCAGCATTATAACGAATCATTATCCACTGAACGACCTTACTACTTGACTTCTAAGGATACGGGAAACCATGTCTGGTTGATGAAGCATGGCAATGTGACCAGAGAGTGAACTTTCTAATGTATTAGACGAAGTCCGGAATGACAGTCTCGACTTTCGTATTGTTGTAACAAAGATCACAACTTCTGAGGAGTGAAAGCTTGAACAATGGTTTATGTTAATGTTCTTGTTTGCCTATTTGTGAAGCTGTGTACTTAGCCGGTAATTTGAACAATGGTATTCATTTGCAAATTGTGAAAGAGATATTTGTTAGTACTATATTTGAGTGTTTAACAATTAACATAATATACATCCTAAATTGAAAATCTGCCCTTGCTCCAATATAAAAAAAAATAGGGGTCTATGACTTGTGATTAAAATTGATATTAATTAATTTACACCTCAAGAAATTCAACGTAAGAAAGATTTAATAAAAATACAATTTATTGTTCTTCGACTTGTTTTCTCAATTTCGTTTAATTATTCCAATCGAGTTGCCAATATTTATCCCAGAATGAGGTATGAGCATGTAGAATAAGTCAAGACAACTACTGAGCGCATTGGCCAATTGTGATGAAGTCGCTCCTCAACTCACTCATAAATGAACTTTTCTTATTACCATGTCGGAACTAATCTGGGTACCTTAACTATTTTATCATATACCTTTTATGGAACATGTGTTATATAACTCTATTCACCAAGACTTTAGCGACGAAAAAAATCTACTAAACTTTGTTCGCTTCTATTGAGGTTATTATTTTTCTTTTATCCTTCTCTAGGAACTTCCACTTTTTTACTCTCGTGTTGACTCAACCCACAACCTACTACTGTATTACGTTGGTGGCTTCTGGGTCCAAACTCAGAATACTTTAATGTCAAGTGGAATTAAAATAGGCCATCTAATTTATTGCAGTTGAATTCGAGAATTCCAGGTTAGGAAGTGTATTACTGCACAATCCTAAAGAATTAGTCAAAGAAGAATCAATCAATGCTGTTTGCATTACTGCACACATCCCAATCAGTGACAAAAAACGTGTTGGACATTGACTTAATCCGATAAATTCCAAAAGTCAACTGGCTGCCACTCTGTCTTAGCTACAGTTCATCCCCTAATCACTTCCTTTTTATAACAATTAATTTTCCAAATCAGAATAATAGAGAGAACAGGAGAGAAAAAAAAGAGGAGTCAAGAAGATGGGAAGGGTGAAATTGAACAATGATCCATCTCCAAGCCTAAAGCACTTTAGTCATCCACATGAATTGGAATCATGCATCCAACTCCAAGATTTAAGCCCTTGTTCAGGATGCAGACTTCCACCATTAGGCCAAATGTACATATGTAGGCCTTGCAACTTCACTCTTCATTTAAGCTGTGCTAAATTCCCACAGCTGATTACACACCCCTCTCATCCGAACCACCCTCTCAACCTCCTCCCAATTTCCAAATACCCCGGTGGTCAATTCAACTGTGATGCCTGTAAACGCCATGGAACCGGCTTTAGCTACCATTGCAGTTATTGTGAGTTTGATCTCCATGTGATTTGTGCATCTAAACCTCTCAAAATCACACACCAACTGCACCAGTGTTCGCTGGAACTCACCTTCAAGAATCCTTATGCTAATGCCAAAGGCTTCTCTTGTGATGTATGCCACAAGATTGAAGCCAAGCAGTGGCTTTATAGATGCCCTGTTTGTGAGTTTGATGTTCATTTGGATTGTTTAACTTCTGCCCCTAGACAGGCAGCTTCACAGTCAACTGCTATCCAGCACCACCATTCATTCCCAGGGGCCACTAACCAATTCCAGCAGACTACTATGGGTACACAAGCAAGGTCACATCATTTGATGCATGTCGCAAGTACAGGTGCAATAACTAACAACCATTCCCTACAGCCTACAATATTTCAAGGACAGGCGAGGCCAAACCAGTTGTTTCATAATGCTAGTACAAGTGCAGTTCCACAGCAACAGTTCCTGCAACCTCCTATAATTCAAGGACAAGCAAGGCCAAACCTCTTGTTTCATAGTGCTAGTACAAGTGCAGTTCCGCAGCAACAGTTCCTGCAACCTCCTATAATCCAAGGACAAGTGAGGCCAAACCAATATATGCAGACTCCAGGGCCAAACAGTGGTTTCGGGAATGGTTTGATGAATGCTGCAATTCAAGGACTTGTAGAAGGTGCAGCTCAGCAGGTTGGTCAGACTTTCATGCAGGGGGTCATAGGTGGTGGTGACAATAATGGTGGAAATGAAGGATCATCAATCCTTGGAAGCATTTTTGGTGACTCATCAGACACACAGTACTAGATTACATATATTTTTCTTTCCATTATACTCGTCTGCGTAAAACAGGTTAGATTCGGGGTTAAACATAAAACTCCGGGAGGGATCACACTCTTTGGTGGGGTTCTTCTTGTTGAATAGTAGATACATGCTTTTGTGTCTTGGTGTTTGCGTTGTATGCTATAATCGATTACCTTGTCAAAACTAGAGTCATTGACTTAAACTATGCAATATTGCACAAGTAATAAGTCCTTTTAAGACTGTTTAAATATTATTTATTGATTCTACTATATTTGAGACTTCTCATTCGTTATTCAGAATGAAGGTGATTACCGAGAATGGAAGGAGGCAAATGTGAAAGATCCACCACCATTTTCCTCTTTTTGTTAAGATGAATGTCCTAACCCAACATCATCTCAAAGCCAATAGTCAGATGCTAGGGGTTTATGGTCAGAGATACGACTTTATAGAACGATGAACTTCTTTAAATCATAACATTTCATGGAGATGTTACCACGATCCTAAGCAAACGACATAACAGTCTGCATAATATTATGTTTTCCACATATCAATAGCGTAAAGACATCTGCATTGAAGAAAAGCAATTGCAGTACTAATGTTAAGGCACGTAACAGAGAGTGAAAGAGGGGGGCAGTGGGCGAGGCATTAATCATTGACATGTTTGAATCATATCTACGTTGCAATCTATCCAGGATCAAAAAACCAGTATCCAACTAAAACAGAACGAAGAAGACGACACAACTATGTATGGAGCATCTTATCCACATACTTAAAGCAGCAAAGAGCAAAAGGAAACTATACTATTTCAGAAATATAAATCAACATTTGAGAACAACTACATCGAGGAAACTAAAAAAATGATATGTATCCCTATTTCCTTCTCATTAGTGAAGGACAGTTCCATAATCCACATAAGAGCAGTTTTTTAACAGTCGTCCAAATTCCAACAGAAGCATCAGGCCGATAATTTACTTTGTATTTCTAATTGGGGCATAAAGTTTAAGCCAAATTCTTCATCTATTCCCCTATTTCAAACAATTATTTTCTTCCTTTTAAAGTGAGAAATGCACATATATTAGCCACTAACGTAGAATCTTTGTAGCCAAGTTAAATCAACTTTGACGGAGTGGATAGTCTTTTCAACAGACTTGTCTTTGCTTAGACTTTCGTGAAGTTTTCTTCAGCCCAACCTCGTATTTTATATTAGTGCTTTCCGAGGAAGTTGTGAAATAGTTCAAATTACAGGAATCTTCTAGCTGATATTTTGTGGCAGCCATAATTGGAGGTTCAGAAAAAAAATTAAAGAGAACTTAGCAGAAACTGAAAAAGATTTCACCATTCAGATACAATTTCGACTGGAAGAAAATTGACACCATCCTCAATGATTGGGAACATAGTTAAGAATGATCACTTGCAAATTAAGTTGGTTTAATACAAAAATTCAGGAGCAGTTATAGACAATATGTATGGGGAAGCAACCAAATGAGAGGAGAAGCCAGAAAAAAAATACATTTGCCTGCTAGTTAAAGTGTCTGTAAATCAGGAGGCAGATTCCTTTGCTTCTTCTGCTGCCTCCTCCTCTCGTAGCTTCTTCAAAGAGGGGGGTGGTCTAGGGACAATGCTTTTCTTCCATTTCCGGTCAAGCTTCCTGGATATCCTCTTGTTAATCCCTTCTTCAAGCTCTCTCTCCCGTTTAACTGTAAGCATCCTTGCAATCTAACACATTATGTAAATCCACATCAAAGTGAAGTAAAGCAAGACCAAGAAGTAAATACATGAAGAAAAGGAACCAGCAATTTCTAAAATACAGGAAATGGAGAATGAACATGATTATACACAGTGATATCAAAAGCAAAAAAGCTCTAAGGTCTGTTGGGGATAAATCATGAGCTTTAATGATGAAAGGTGCAAAGAGAGAAAACATACATGTTTAGTCCAAGACTAATAATTATAAATATAAATGACAAAAATACGAACAACGAAATTGAAAAAAAAATTATGATAAAGTGAAATATCAATTGTTTAGTGCCGGCTTTTCAGAAGAGGCTCATTGGCAAGGAAAAGTATACCTTAGCGCCTTCACACTAAGCGAGGCGAAGCGCCCAACACGTTTTGACCCTCGCTTCAGAGCTTAAGTGCGCCTTTGACAATATTGATTATACATTCACGAGAGAATGTAACAGGAAGTGGTGGAATCATCCACCAACTGTGACGTTAGAGATGTGTATAGCTTAGGGTTCAACTCCACTCAATTCGAAGACAAATGATTGCAATACATCATCAAAGGTGTTATGCATATATACAAATACACATACATACATACACCCACAAGAGGCAAATAGTCTATCAACACAAGCACTGGATATGCGACTAATGCTAAAACAAAGAACAAGAAAAAATCATAATACATATTGACACAAGCATTTAAGACAAGTTTTGAACAACATTGAAACCACTTTAAGCTGATTAAGCTGCTGATTGTAGCCTTCTGCTTTCGGCTGAGTAAATCACCATAGTGAATTGAAGAGAATCAGTTATGGTACTGATTAGACACCACTGGTATAGGCATCCATATCTCTCACCTATGTCCTACTTTTGCAGTAGACTTTTACGGTGCACTTACTCTTCTTCCTTAATCATACACCCAATTTATTTAGAGTACTTGCTGCAGGACAGAAGGAACACTTACCATGTTACTACTTCCTTCTAAAACTTATTTGTCACAAATTGGATTTTAATTAAGACTCAAATTCGCCATTCAAATAAAACTTCACAATTACTATCATTTAACACTTGAATTTGCTAATTCCAAAGGCAAGAACTTCATACACACCAGCAGAAATGAAAATTGTTAGCATATACAGCAAAAGCAGAGAAAAGAGAGAGTACCCTTTTGCGCATTCTCAGAAACTCGCTGGACTTGAACTCATTTCGAGCCGACCTTTGAAGACGAAGCATAAAAAGTTCTCCTTTAAGGTCCACAATCTCTTCCTGAAGCTCTACAGTAGTCTTAGTTCTGATTTCCTTCAATTCCTCTTCCCTCTTTGCCATTTTCACCACCAAAGACGAACAAGAATGAGGAGGCGCGTTTGGTGCACGCGCCTGAATGATTTTAGGAATCTGATTTCCATGGAAGGAGGACTTGGAGAGGTTAATCTTGGAAGTGAAGCTAATACCTGAAGGTGAGGCAATGGAGAGACTCATCATCCTTTCTCTTCTTCTGCTGCTTGGGGATAAGGGGACTTCAGTCTTATAATATAAGAAAATGTCAAAATTGGTCCCTTATGTTTAGGGTAGGTTCAAAGTGGTATCTCAAGTATATTTTTTAACAGTTTTTGTTCTTTTAAGTTTGTAGCACTTTTGATTTCTGTTAAATAGTAACTAACTCTGATTATTAAATGTGAAAAAAATAATTACCAGAAACACTAGAGAAGTCATGCTTAAATCCCAGAACTCACTAAACCATAAATAGATTGAAAAAAGGAAAACTTATGTAAATGTATCCTTCCGCAGTCCAGTTTTATTAGTAGAGAATGGACAAAGTATACATTACTTATACATATCAATTGTATATGGTGTGTAAAGATATATATAGTGTATAATTTAGTAAAAAAAAACATATATACTATCTGTACAGTAGTGTGTGGAAGATCGAAATTATGTAGTGATCTTCCTTTCCCGGTCCATAAAAATTAAGCATAATCCATTATGTAACGAGACTGCCAATCGTTAAGGTATTGTTCGTTTTGGGCCTAGATCTTCACAAATACTTGTTTTTTGGGTTTTAACCCCAAAAGCGTTGAATTTGAATACATTCATAGTTCCTAATTTTCCTCTCTCATTTCGATATAAAATTCACTTAAGATGTAATGTACACCTTGAAGAGGCTTGCCCTCCGTCATGAACGTCAAACATTGAGGTCGGTATTTTGAAGGAAAAAAAAAGGAGTTCGGTGGTTAGAAATAACTTTTTGAGCTCGGTCTTTTAGCACATTCTCGACCAACCGATTTTTATTAAAATAATTTTTATAAAACATTCAGGCTATAATGGAGTGTCGGAGGTCGATTTTTATCAGTTTATGCCTTTTCTAAGTAGTGCATAATATTGCAATCTTTACCCTTTTTGTTGTATATTCGTCGGAGTGTACACTGTGTCACTTCACTTGAGTATATCAGAAGCCAAGCAGATTATTGGTAAGAAGGCAGCAAGAAGTAATACATGAATGGAAGGTCATTTTTTTTTTGAGCGTCACTGTTGAATAAGCTGTGCAGTACACAATTCGAATTTAATTTGAACTTGAATATAGATTGAAAAACCAAAAAAGAAAAAGAAAAAAACAATGAAAGGTGATTAAGAAAGGTGACATGATCTGACAAGACTGGACGGGAAAAAGGTTTTGTGCAAGAAACTGGAACCATGTTTTTGAGCAGTTATCTGATAAGACTGATCATGTACATTAACTTCTTATCTCATTCTTGTTCTTTGGGTACATATTCAAGAATTGCAAGTGTCCAGTAGATTCAGGATTTGGAGTTACTTCAAGTTTACTATATCATACTAATAATAATAATTGAGTTCAGAATCTAATATTTATAAATATTTAGTTAATATGTTATATGTTAATAGGTATTATATAGTTTGAGCAAAAATTATTGGGCAAGCAACCTCGTTGGATCCGTCCCAGATAAGTATCCTTCTATTTTTGATCAAAAATTTTAAAATTAATTTGAATCTCGAGAATGAAATCAACTTTGTTAAATGACACTTTACTTTCTAAATTGTATTTTCCGGCACAAATTAATTGACGAGGTCCAAATCAGATTCCGATCAATACTAAGTTAGAAAAAAGTGTTTATTATCTGGTTCAACTTTATTAAAACACTAATGTTCCAGAAGAGGAATCTTGATGTTACAAGTGTCGATTTTGACTAATAAAAGTGTGACCCATTCAGCTGTTTAACTTGGCTCAGAGTGTCTATATTAGATTATGATCCATTACTCAAACTAACCTGATTAAAGCAAATTAATTTTGTATAATTTGATTATGAACTATTTAGCGACGAGTACTCAATCAGTTCTTGAATTCATTAATTTGGCTGCTTTAAAATCACACATCTAAAAAAATAAAATCTTTTTCCCATCCAGATCCTATATTGGAGTCTCGATTAAATCTAAAAAAATGTATCGCAGGACTTATTTGGGAGTGGCGCTCCCAACATAATTTTCTTCATACCCACGGGTCGAACCTGAGACCTCAATTTAAGGGATGGAGCGGACTCATCACTTCACCACAACCTATTAAACGTAAAACAAAGAATCTGGTACCATGTAAAGATCGATTTCGAGCTTAACTTAATCTCAAAACCTAGCTTTAAGGATAAAGATTGTGTAAGTCAATATAAGGAGACCAACTGCCCATCATTTTTTGATGTGAGACTTCTTAACACATTCAACTTCAAAAGAGGAAGATGCTCTTTTAGAAACTTAATTTTATGTCTTTTGTACAAGAAATTTTCATTTTTATACATAAAAGATCTAAAAATATTATTTTCTTCTATTTTATTTATAAGTGATCATAAAAGATCAAATTTCCACGAAATTAAATATATAACATGATCAACATATACATATAACTAGTGGAAGTAAATAGAATACGAGGACTTGTACTCAACAAGCCTTTCATATATCTTAATCATATCAGAACATTTCAAACCCTTAATTAATAATGAGTTCGACCAGCTGTTGAGAGTCCTCATTATTATTAACATGATGTTAAATAAAACGAAAAAAAAAATACTAGTACGTACGAGTTGTGGCAGTCTAGCTATAACAAAGAAAATTACATCATACATCGATTGCTAAAGATAGATATAGTAACTTAATTAGCAGTAGCTAATTAGATAAATTGTGAGCTTATAGAATCTTGGCTCTATCAGCTAGCTTCCTTCTACCACCATTTCATTTGTTGCTAAGGGCCTTCATCCCGTCTACAAAAAAAAAGAGAACAATAATCAATTTCAGATTCCTTAAGACCTTGGATTAATTGCTGGATATATACTTTAGTTTCTTGTTTTTTTTTTAAAGAACAAAGATCAAGTTGTGAGGGAAAAATGTGAACTTTTATAACCATCTTATTTACCCTGGCCTCCATCTCAATTTATATCATATAGTTCGAGGAGAGTCAAATTTCCTTATTCTGACAGTGCACTTAGGAAAGCAATTTTTAAGGTTTTTTGAAAAATAATTTACATATTTAGAAATGACACAAAAGGTATTATAAGTCATAAGAATTAACAATTTAAAATAACTATTTTGCCGCTAAAAAAATTCGGTGACTATTTTCAGATATTTTTTTGATTGAATTGGTGAGAAAATAAAAAATAATAATGTTTTCATACGAAAAAAATAAAAAGTTTTTCACTATTATACTGAGAATCTTTTTCCATCATACATTTTCCCAGTGATCTAATTCAGTGAAAAATGGTGAGAAAATCTTATTTTACAGCACAAATTACCTGATAGGTTTTGTTTCTAGTAATGAATATTTAAAAGGCATATGAGTAACCGCAGCCAATTTTTTTATTTTTATTCTCAAATTTGAATTGTGTCATAAATTGCCATATATAACGTGTACATCCAGATATGGTACTACAACATCAAAATACCAAAATAGCTAGTATATAATCTGAATTATATATCATGAAATGTGTTCTTAATTTGGTAAAAAGTAAAATGGAAGTCATGTTACCAAAATTAGATGGGGTACTGGAAGGAGAAGAAGGAAGTTCCATGAGTTCACTGAGCTGAGAATACATATGGTTAATGAACTTTATGGACTCCAAATGAGGTTCCTCCATCGCTTCTTTTAGCTTGCTTAGAGCCACACAATATGCTTCCTGTCCATAACAAAACAATTTCTCCTAATTAGCTTTTTACACAAAATTTAAGCTACATATACACCTAAAACCTAGTATATATAATAAGAACTCATTTGATATACAATTAGATCACATTAACAATTCATCTAAAGAGATAATGGATTGAAAAATCATGTTTATACCACAAAATTTTTATTGAATCGCAGTTGGAAAAACCTCTGTTTCTAGTAGTGTCCGAACCCCTAAAAATCATACTACATGTATAGACAGGGTCATTTAACTTTTATGTTGAACCCTCTCTCTTGATGAAAATCCTGTTTCTGCCACCACTAACGTCCATAAAATGGGTTTATAACTGGAAAGAAGAAGAAGAAACTCATTATTACCATGAAGTTGTCCAGTTCAGCTGGTTGATCCATTGTGAGTGAGCTAAACTTATTGTTCAATTCTGCTTGATGATCCATTGTGCGTGAGATAACTTTCTTATATTTTGATGGCTTTTCTTCAACTTTTTGATCAATTTTGTCAATCTCAGTGATCCCCAAACAAACCTGCTAATTAATTATAACACACACCAAAATTATACAGGAATTCATATTAACTAAAATAGTAATTGATCAATTTCCAACCTGTATAATTTCTTGTATGATTACTCAATTGACAGTTATTATCTCAGAAAATTAAAAAATCAAAAAGAAATATGACTTTTTGAGTTAATAATAACTATTACTAATTAAGTGACCATGTATGAGAAATAATCAAACTTAATTTCTTGTGCTTCTAAGATGAAAAGGAATTAAGGTCATGAGAAATTAAAGACAATATATATCTATCTAGTTAGGTTTAAATACCTTCAAACAGTCCAAGTGAGTTTCAACCAAAAGATCATACAAAGAGTGGCAACATATTTTCCTCTTAATTTCCTCTTCTTCAACAGAATCTAGACCTGATCTAGAACTACAGTAGTACTCCTTTTTTTCCTCCTCTCCATCTTTAAAGCTATCACTTTTTGTCTCCATGTCCAATTATGTAGAACCTAAAACTATACCAAAAAAATAAAATGCTATAGCTCAATAGTCCACTTTTATAGATATATATATATAGGAAAAAGTAGGGTTTCTTGAAATGACTAGTAATAGTAAATGGAAAATGGAAAGCAAATGATAAATAAAGGTGGAAATATTTGGAAGCAAGTGATTGACCCATGCATGCACGACCTATTCTATCAGTCAGAAGGCAATACACACTCCTATCTTTTCATATCATACTAACTAGAGAGAGAGAGAGAGAGAATATGACTTTTTTAACCTGCTTAAGATTTTAATCTCTTTTTTGCATACTTGAAAGCAACATTTCATAGGCTTCTTGGATTCTGGACACTCATTGATAGTACCTTAGTACAATTACCCTGTGATGAGTCACTTCTTGCTTTTGTTTTTCATTTTATAACAGTACCCACCCAGGCCCCTCTGTTTGATAGGAGTAGAGAATCAAGATCTTTGGTACTACATCATGAAAATTCACTAAATATGTATAAAAATAAAATTTATAATTCAGCTACTATCACATGATGTCATATTATCCTATATTTTACAACTCATAAAGTTTTAATTTTGAATTCACCTATAATATATAATAACTATGGCTCTGCATTACTCCCTTCAATTCACATTGTTTATCTAATTTTGATTTAACACAGAGAAAATAAAGTAGACTTTTGAATTTTGTGAACTAAAACTAAAGATCCGTAGAATGTATCAAAATATTCTTTAATTTTGTTGTGTTAAACATGTCATGTAAATAATTAAAGTTAATGAGTTGTCAAAAAAAAAGGGAATGACCACACTTATACTTGACTAAGATTGTCATATTGAACCACCTACTCACGACTTTATCAACTGAATACTTAAACACAATCAAAGTCAATATTTGAAACCCTTTTATCATCTGAAAGTGTGCGTGTAATACAATTCCCTTCAACACCACCTTCTTCCACCTCTCTCATCTTCTCTGCACCCATACACTTCCTCAGGCAAAAAATAAATAAATCCGCCCGCCACTATGATTTTCTGGCAAGATGAGTAGTGATCGTAATATTTCAAATAAAAAGCTAGAAAAACTGATCAAACAACTACTAATGACAATCTCATAACGCAGCAATTCTTAAATAAATTCTTATTCCTCCGTTCCTTTTCAAAAATATCTATTTTTATGTGTGTATTTCTATTTTTATGAAGAAAATGTAATTTACAAAGAGAAATAGATGATGAAGAAGAGTTTTATGTGTCTTTAGCGTCGTTGTGAGTACTTAGTGACTGTGTCCTATTTATATCGAGAAGAGATGAAAAATAGGAAAATTTGAGAAGAGCTTGTCGACAAAGATGGTGGTAGTCACTAGTCATGGCAGAGGTAAAGGGCGCTAGGTGCCCTTTTTATTCTTCAAGAAATTAAATGAGAATAAGGAGGGGTGCTTTTTCGTTTACTTGTAATAATTTTTTTTTAAAAAAAATAATCTTTGATCTTAGTTATAATTTAAATGAAAATTATTTGTCCATGCTCTTAATACGTGTGAATCTCAAGCACTTTGGCCAACTCAGCATTTTAATGTCATGTATGTTAAGTCAATGGTCAGAGGTTTTGATTGAATTTAAGTATTTAGTTAGCAAAATCGCAGGAAGAAGAATCAAATTGAAATCTGAGTTAAATAAGTTCAATCGATGGTCAAACATTTTTTTAAAACTGGCTGGGAAAAAATAAACAAATGAATCACTTGATTTTATATAAATCTGATTGGAAAATGCTACATGTTTTGTTTCTTAGTTTTACTAATTTCAAAAATACCCAAGTAATTGTTTTTTTTGTATAGTGATGATAACCTGACTAGTATGAAGGGTTTGTCTGTGAGAGAGAAATCCAAATTGGTTACTGTTTAGCAATGTTCTTTTCCAAAAATGTGTCGTTGTCAAAAGTGTCACGATCACTATTTATGGAGTATTATTATTACTTATTATGAGAAGAATGTTGTTACTTGTTACTACTGTTCATTGGTTCACGGACTCTTCCACATGTATTTTTCACCTTCTATTCTCACTTTTTTTCCCTTCCGTCTCTTGTAATACTCCATTTGTGCATGACGATTAAATTAAGGGTGTTAAGTGGGATGGTCACCAAAATTTTTGTCCACCGAGTATCGGCCTGGGCTGGGCCGGTTTTGTCCTTGATGAGTCGGGCCGGTCCTGGCTCAAGACGGTCCAGTCCATGATCCATTAAAGATATAGTGGTCGGGATCGACGGGCCGGATCAGACTAGGCCCGTTCGCCTTTTTTTTGCAAAATTTAAAAAAATGAGTCAATCATCAATATAGTGTATCGTTATCTTTTTAATTTGAAGTAATTATATTAATTTATATACTTAAAATATACAATAATATACTTATATTATATTACATATATACTTACAATGTATACCAAATATAATCACAATATTCCATCTATTATAATGATATACTTACATTATATTATATATATACTTACAATATATATCAAATATACTCACAATATACTATCTATTATAATATACTCTCAATATATTATCTATTATAGTGATATACTTACATTATATAATAGGGCATCCTCGTCGCAGCAAAGCTCGTGTACAGTGCTAACTGAGTCAAAAACACGAATTGGATTTGAACAAATATTTTTGGGCGACATATATACTTACAATGTATATCAAATATACTCACAATATACTATTTATTATAGTGATATACTTAATTATATATTATATATATATTTACAAAGTATACCAAATATACTCACAATATACTATCTGTTATAGTGATATACTTACATTATATATTATATATACTTACAATGTATAACTAATATACCCACAATATACTATCTATTATAATAATATTTTTTCAAGTATTGAAATCTTATAGTGACTACAAATTTAATTTTCCTTATATGATTATGTAAAATCAAAAAAATTATTTAATTGAATCATATAAAATTTATAAGAAAAAAAAATTAAGAAATGCAAAGACTCAATTAGTCTTTAACTTTATTAATATATTAATAAAATTCAAAACATTCAAGTTACAAACTTACAATTAATTGTATATAATAAATTGTAACTTCTACATATTTTGAATCATTTTCTCCAATTCATTTGTATTAACATTAACAGGAATTGACTCATAAATTTCAAAATCAACTAATTCGTAATTTGGACTAACTTGTGCCGAACGATCAACAATTAACATTATTTCTTCAAGTTCTTCGTCCTCTTCCGTATCTTCTACTCTCCGTTCATTCCTACGCTCTGATCTAATCCAATCTATGAGGCATTGCTCCCTAAAGAGTGTCGATTGTTTTCAATCTGGTGCCTTTCTTGACTAAATGTGCTCTTCAATGCAACAATTGACATTGAAACATTTAGCACATCCCTAACAATGGTTGATAGTACTGAATATTATTTTTGATTGTTTTTCCACCATTCCAATGTAGTGACACTATTTTCATCATAGGTTTTCATCATAGGTCTCTGGAGCCTGTCTCAAATAATAATTAAGCTCGTTTCGATTTATGCCCCGTTGTGATGTAGGCTGTATTCTATTCAAAATAGATAAATTAGAAAAATCATGGGCAGGCATACCACGTGCTTGTCTTTTAAAATATGGTGGCTCATCAGAAGGACGAGATAGAGGAACAGTATGACTACAGATAGCATTATCATGTAAATCGATATAATACCTATATAATGTTTGAATATGATCAGTTGTAGCACTCATCGCCTTAAACATACTAAAATCTTCATCTTTTTCAATTTCTATAGAAGTATATATAAGGCGAACATATTTAGACATAGTATTAAATTTCATTTATGGATTTAACATAACACCAATTAAATAAATAGAAGGAATAGGAAAAAAATATTTTTTTAAATTTTTCTATCATTTATGCGACAGCTTCTTTGTAATCATCTTTCTTTTTATATTCCATAAGCAATAATTTTTTTCAGCTAAATAAGCTAAAATATTAGAAATAGTAAGATAATAAGCACCGAAAATTCAAAAGTAGCCAAAAAAAATTTCCAAAAACATAACAACATCATTAATTTTAGTCCAATCAGATTTTTCCAACATTACTTCGAGAAATTTATATGCACATTGATTAAAAGTTGTAGTTATAGGGGCTTTATAAATATTACAAGTCTTAAAAAAATCATAAGTCGAATTTCACCTAGTCTCAATTTCTTCGGGCGTTAATCTTGGTCTAAAAATATTTTCCTCGCATTTTCTTTTAAATTCTTTAAGTCTAGCTTTTCTATTATTTTCTTGAATAAAACCAACTGCATGCCTAATTTTTTCAATTATTGGCTCAAGAAAATAAAGTCAATTTTTTACAATTAAATTATATATATGTTCTTGAGGCTACACAATGTCATTAGTAATGTTCTCTATGTTGTATCATTTCGTGTAGTTGTGTGTCTTACTGGTTTCATGAAATCTTATTTGTTCCACTCTTTCGCAGGGATGGCTACTACGTGTAGTAGTACCGGTGGTGATGACCCACCAGTACCGAGCCGGCCTAGAGGCCAGCCCCGTTGCATAGGTAGGGGAGCAGCACCAGTTCTCAATAACAATATAGCTCATGAGCATGTAGAGGAGCGTTAGGACGCCCCTATTCCTCCTCAGCCAGAAGGGCCACCACCTGCAACACAACCTTCAGCCGCACTATTTATGACTTCCATGTAACAGGTGGCGATCGCTCAACTCCTCACAGCATTGGGGTTACACCACAGGCCCCAGCCCTAGATGTGGGTATGCTAGCATCACAGGACTAGCCTGCCCCACCAGCACCTGAGGTTCATCCACCCACACTAGATGTTGCACCCCGTCAGTAATTTCGGACGGTGTAATGTTCTTAGAGGAGCAAAAGATGTTGGGGATATTTCAGAGGCTGTCACCTTAACATTTTCTGGAGCCATTGACGAAGACGCCATGGAGTTTCTGACTACTTTCCAGGAGCAACTTCAAACCTTGGGTCTTGTGGATTCCAGAAGGGCCGACTATGAGAGGTTTGTCTCAAGGAGCTTTGCCAAAAATAAATAATAAATGTTTAGATTCTAGTAGTATTTATTATTAAGAATTTTGTTCCATATTACAAAAGAATCCTTATAAAAGAAAAATATACACTTTACTTTTAAGGCGAGATTAAGTGGCGTTTGAATTGACTTATAAGCTGCTTAAAATCTGTTTTCAGTTTTTTTTTTTTAGTGTTTGGCTGGCCAACTTAAAATTATTTTGTGCTTAAAATAAACCCCTATAAATAGTTGGGTTTATTTGGATGAATTTATTTTAAGCAGTTTATAAGTCAAAAAAAAAGTTGGTCTGCACCTACTTTTTTTTTTAAAACTTATAAGCAGTTTTCAACTTATAAGCTGCTTAAAAATAAGTCAATCCAAACATGCTATAAATAAGTTGGTGATAAAATTGTAATTTGACAAAACCACTAATCTGCATATCAAAACGGGACCTGATGGGATTCCATTGTTGGACGACAAAGTTAGCAGACGCCACAGTACAATTCCATCTAACTACAAAATACAATAATTTTTTATTTGATAGAATTTACAATTTATTATACATAATACATAGCAAAGTATAATATTAATTATATAAGGCTTATTAATATATGAATTATAAACATGGCTAAAGACAAAACAACTTTGATAAGAAATAATCTCAACATAATTAATCTAGAATTTAGTACTATATATTTTTATGCACTCTATCGAACGACCTCTAAAGAAAAAATAATAATCATTTCAATTTGTTTGTCACTCTTTTTTTTAATCCGTAAAAAAAACGTCGCTTTCCTTTTTTGGTAATTCTTTTATTTTTAACTTTCCACATGACATATGTTTAAGACCATATTATTAAATGACATTTTGATAGATTCCACATGTCTCTAGTTTAAGAGCATAAAATTCATTTTTTTTTTTTTAAACTTCGTGTTAAGTAAAAATTAGACAAACAAATTAAAATAAAAGAAGTAATAAAAAAATAAAAAATATCATATTAACCCTTGTACACTCACAAATAAATCATATTTTCTCTTTGTTATACTTTTTCAACATAGTTATCCTTTCCATCCAATTTTTTTTTTTAAAATAATCATATTTATCCTTACGATATAAAATACTCATATCTTCAACATATTTACCCTTTTACTCTAAAAATATTATATTTACTCCTACGCATTAAATTCACATGTCCTGCGTTCAAAAGCCATCCTATTTGTACAAATCTTCCTTAACCATAAAGCTCTTTGAGTTTGAATGTAGCCGAAAGTTTCATCAATTATTCCTTATTAGATAATTGTTTAATAAATGACTCTCTTTTGATTTTTATTTATAATTTATGCATCTTTTAGATCAAATACAAGATATATTTTTTTGGAAATCTTACGCGAAAACATTTAGATCATGTTGTAAAAAGTTTATAAGTTATTATAAATGTGAATTGTTAGTCTAATATTTTATCCATATAATTGAATAATATACGAAAGAAATTAGATTCAAGTCTAACGTTATTGATAGGATAATATTCCAATGTCTATATGTGAACTGCTTTCAAAATGAGAACAAAATCTAAATGTTAGCCTAAATAAGGAAGGGAAACTTACATAAATATACAATATTAAGAAAATATTTACTATTTATAGCAATAAAAAAAAATTCACTGAACACTTATAATACATTTATAATACAATTTTAATACATATTGCAGAGAACTATTTATAAAACATATATAATACAAGTTTTATAGATGGATAATATATTTATCACATACTTTAATAGACTTATAATACATTATGTTAATTTCTTACTACACAAACATAATATATATTTTAAAACACTTATAATACATTTATATTGTATGCATAATTCACTTTTAATACAAGTGTAGATTTATCATAGTATTGCTATATATTGCTATAAATGGTAATAAATAAAAAATATCGCTAAAATCAGTAAATAATTTTTAAAAAGCACTCAATCAAGTAATTTTTCCAATAAGAAACATTTGCATAAATGAACCCAACATAAGTATACTTGTGTATGGGCCGAATGAATAGGCAATCCAATACTTAGTGGCCCATTAGTCTCTAAGGGCCTGTAAATAAGCCCAAAAAGTCCAGTAAGCAGTTGCTTGTTGAAAGAAAACTAGGGTTTTGCAGCATTATAGATTCACCTTCCTCTTCTTCCAAACCCCACCCCGTCTGAAAGCAGCTTCAACTTCTCATTCTCAAGATGGCTGTCGGGTATCTCTCGATTGATCTGATTGATTTTTATTTTCTTTCTGTTTGTCTTTCAATTCTAATGTTACTTTGTTGTACAGTAAGAACAAGAGGATTTCAAAGGGAAAGAAGGGAGGAAAGAAGAAGGCGTAAGTCTTTTTTCTTTTGATTATTGTTTCTGTTTTTAGTTTTTTGGACGTACTGATTGATTGGGTTCTGGTGAAATGTGGGCAGGGCCGATCCATATGCTAAGAAGGATTGGTACGACATTAAAGCACCATCAGTGTTTGAAATCAAGAACGTTGGTAAAACTCTGGTCACTAGGACTCAGGGTACTAAGGTCGAAATCTCTTATCATATTCTACAACTTCATTTTACCTCTAGAAAAAATACCCTTTTCTGTGATTTCTTTAGTTATGAAGTGCAATGCTGAATAATTGACAAATATCCTGGTATATACACTTCAAATAATAGTCCTTAATGGGACTTCTACTCTGGTTCAACAAGTGGACAAATTACTTGTCTTTAAGCGTGGAGACAGTTGACTTATCTAAATTGTAAAAATATAATTTGTTTGTCAAGAGTGGTGCACAGAACTCTTAAGTGTGTTTGGTTCATATACTACTTATGTGAGAATTATAATATTGGGATTGTTTATGATAGGGTTTATAATGAAACACTGTAATACATGAAAAACTTTCTTTATTAGGGCATGCGTAGATTTTCACATAACTTATTAGGATTTTTTTTGGATACCACCAATAGCCAACCAAACAACGGATAAGTTATGCATATTTTGCTGTCAATCAAATATTGTATTATTTTTTATGTTGGGATTAATCATCTGATGCAATTAACTAGATTATCCTTTCGGGGTATGATATGCTTGTAGTTTAAGAGATGCAACTCTGAATCCATGTCTGCACCTTGAACTTAAAAAGTGTTTTTGGAAGTAGCGTGAAGTTGCTGAGCAGTGTTTGCTCTTTCTTCTTTAGATCATACAGGGTTTAAAATTGATGACATAAGGTTCCTCCATATTTGCTCTTTGGGCTGACATTTTGGATAATGTTAGAGGGTTGTACGATGAAAAAATATAGGAGTGGTAGGTTGGTTATCAGTGCAAAGTTTTTTTTTTGATAAGGTGATAATCAGTGTAAAATTAGTCAATATATGATGAGTCCTCACAATATTGAATGCCTTAGAATGTAGTAATGTAAGGAAACACGTCTGATTGCTATCCTACATCACGATAGTAGCAAGGTTAGCATTGTTCTTATTTTTCTATACCCAAAATACCATTCTCACTTAACTAGCCACTTCACTGAAGAGTCTTTTTAATAATTTATATCCAAGAATTCACCCTCACCCAAACAAAAAGATATGTTCTCCATTTGTCATCATCTGTTATCATATATGGTAAAGGTTGAATTGGCTTCCTGCGTGACGACGTGCTTTTAATCTCTTCTCCGACAACTTTTTTCCGTCTTTTTTCTTTGAAATATTTCATTTAGAGCTAAATCTTGAACATTCTTCGCGGTTATACAAGTGCAATTATAAAAATAATTTTATATCTGCATACATTGGTGGATTTTGAGTGAGTGCGAAGTATTTCTCTTGGTGGGCTTGTATTATTTGGCCCTGCAGTTATGGTGATGGTGCTATATGCCATATGGTGGTCTCTATGTTGAAGTGAGGGAAATTGGTGCTTCAACTTTGGTGAACTGGTGGTGATATTTTGCAATGGTGGTTAAACCTGAAGAAGGCTCTAGCAGCAAGTATTTCCAGTGAAGAATCAAATAGGAAAAATAGATGTACAAAAACAATGCTCATATAGTGAAGCAGCAAGGATAAGCTAAGGTAAAGTAAAGAAAAATGTGGACAGTGCTAACCTACTCTAGTTATGTAACATGTTAGCAAAATACCACATGTGTATATGTATAGACTCCAAAGGTGTACATACTTAAGATTCACATAGCAAACCTACTAGTTTGAAATTGAAGTATAGTAATAGTTATTTTTGTGCTGTAGAACATATGTGGAGTATGTTAGTTTTCTTCTTTCACCTTTGATAGGTTAATTCAGGAAACTGTTTTATTAACTTTTTCCATTTTCTTTATGCTCTACATGTCTTTGTATGACTTTTATTTGGAGGTGATGTTTTATGTTTAGATATATCTATATATGACTGCAACTGCAGTGTTACTTATTATTTAAAGGTGGAAGTTTCATCTCTCTCTCTCTCTCTCTTTGATAATAAGGTGGAAGTTTCATCTCTTAAATATTGAGTTATATGACTGCAAATGCAGATTTACTTAAACAAGTGCATTTGTCCCATTTTTGCTCCAGATTGCTTCCGAAGGACTAAAGCACAGAGTATTTGAAGTCAGTTTGGCTGATCTTCAGAAGGATGAGGATCAGGCTTTCAGGAAGATCCGCTTGAGAGCAGAAGATGTGCAAGGGAGGAATGTCCTCACAAACTTCCATGTAGGATGATTCTTTTAACCTATCAATTCTTCACAAGACTGGAGAATAGCTCTTTTGGATGAAATTTTGACTGTTTTGAAAAAAATAAAATAACTTTATCGTTGGCCAACTTCAGGGAATGGATTTCACAACAGACAAGTTGAGGTCTCTGGTGCGCAAGTGGCAGACTTTGATTGAGGCTCATGTGGATGTGAAGACTACAGATAGCTATACTCTCAGGATGTTCTGCATTGCTTTTACAAAGAAGCGTCCAAACCAGCAGAAGCGGACATGTTATGCTCAGAGCAGCCAGATCCGTCAGGTTGGTGGTATTTTGAACTTGATCTCACTTATTTACTTATTTGATAATATCTGGCAGGTTCACTTTTGATTATTTATCAACATGTGTGTATTATTCTGTTAGATCCGTCGCAAAATGGTTGAGATCATGAGAAACCAAGCAAGTTCCTGTGACCTGAAGGAGTTGGTAGCAAAGTTCATCCCTGAATCAATTGGTAGAGAGATTGAGAAAGCTACTTCAAGCATTTTCCCGCTACAAAATGTTTATATTCGCAAAGTCAAGATCCTCAAGGCCCCTAAATTCGATCTTGGCAAGCTGATGGAGGTAAGTTTGGATTGTTTTCAGTTTCTGCACACCACATTGAGCATCATGTTTTGGATAGTTCAGAAGTGCAATAGATTTATTGAGTTACATCTGTTTGTGAAACACTACTAATGAGTTTCTTTTTTGCAGGTGCACGGTGACTATTCAGAAGATATTGGTGTGAAGTTGGATCGACCAGCTGATGAAACAGTGGCTGAGGCAGAAACTGAGGTTCCTGGAGCTTAGATTTGTTTCATTTGGATTTCCTGTCTGAATATGGATATTCTAGTCTTCTAAAATTTTGCATTTGTCTTAGTTGAGTTGTCGAAGGCATGACCTACCAAAATTTTGGATCTCTTTCTTTTGTTTATGCTTGATGTTAAACTATTCACAGTTTAAGATATCGTTTTTCAGCTATATCTTTTAATACTATACTATATTAGGACAGATTTGTATCCAGTTTAGGCAGGATGACAACAGAACATTTCAATGTTGAAAATTAGGATCTTATATGTAGACCCAATCGAATTGGTTGATAAATAAGGTAATAATAATAAAACTAGCCGGAAATATTGTTGGAAAAAAGTGAGTATTATTGCAAAAGGGAAGCATCCATCGTTCCATTGTAAAAGCACTTTAGAATATCCTCCTTCTTTTGTGCTTCTGTGCTTTGTGTTACTGTATAACTATACTACTGAAAGAATTTGCTGAGTCCTGGAAAATATCTCAGAGTTCATCGTTCATTCTGCAGTTTCTTAGGGTGTGAGGGAGGGGGCTTGTAAAAGAACAGCAGTGAATTGGAGGCTGCTTTTATGGTTTTTGTTTCTCTTTGATTTGATTAGGTACAAGGTCAGCATACACCTCACCATCTTCGGACCTCATTTGTGGAATTATAATGGGTATATGTTATTGTGGTTGATTTAGCTTTCATTTCGAAGAAGTTCTTGAGATACATGGTCTGGCAATTCTGAGTAGCACTTACTATTACTTGGAAGCAGCCTACTGTGGCATGAATGCCTACAGAATGTAGGGGTTAAAAAAGCAAATATACCACATGCAGTAGCAACGATCCGAGCCACAGCGATGTTGTACCACTTGACCAAATCTATCTTAAGTGAAGAATTCCTGATATGACAGTGCTGGATGGAAAGTATCCATCCTTAACGGGAAGTTTGGGGTTTGAACCCTGTTTATGGAATTGCCTTACTCCTAAAGTAGAATTTTTTTTCACGCGATTCAGATTAATCGGATTTCAAAGTGGATATTAAACACCTATATTGTTTAAACTTTTCAAAGATACCACTGCACTAGTGTTGAATTATACAGAAAATGCATTATTTTTGAAGGGTCACAATTTTGATAAACCTATGCAAGATTGCAAGTGAAGACATCAATTTTGTATTCATATTTTCTACCTTTATGTTCTGTATTATAATTTATATCATCAATCAAACACAATATAAATTTAATTTTAAATATCTCATCTTATTCTATTAAATTTGAAATAAATTAATCCAAGAATTATAAAACTATAATCTTGAAATAATTTAGTCCACGACTCCAATACCCTCCCAACACAAAAGTATAGTATATACTACTATATTTCAAATATTAAGGGTCCATTTAGAATTTTAAAGAATTTTGGGGTGTAGAAGTGCTTCCACTTTTCGAAAATCTTGGGTAGAAAGTGAAAGTATATAAACCTTCCAAAAGCGGCAAGGCTCAGACGATCTTGTTGCAGACAGCAATGGAAGCTGAGAAGAGCGTGGAGTCCAACAAGAAATCCGACAAGAAAATGACGAGGAAAGAGGTAACATCAACTAACGTTTGCCCATTTTCCCAAAATCATCAATTTTTGAAAATCTAGAAAAACAAACTAATAATTAACAGCTCAACGTACTTTGTTTTATGAAGGCAGATACTGGAAAAGAAGAAGAAGGTGAAGGAAATAATCAAAGCTGCTGTCTCCCAGAAAGACCCTTTTTCTTCCTTTCCAACTTTTCGCCATTACCAGAAAAAGGGTTCGGATTTTTTGTTTATTTCATACCCATTAATGTATTTTTTTGGTGAATCTGCTAAATGCTTCATTTTCTATCCTTTTTGTGTTTTCTTTTTGGTGGGTGTTGGTTTGTTGGAGGAAAAAAAGCTTACCTTTGCACTAGTCCAAAAAATTATCCTTCTTAGGAGGTTTACAAGAGCCCTCTTTTACCCTTTTACACATATTCTGTCATCTTTCTTCCCCAAAGGGAAGAGTCATTAGATGATAGCTTATGATCTTTCTCTAGCTAATATAGTTTCTAGCATGTTTTGGGTTTCCCATCCGGTGTTCCGGTATCCACATTGGGGCCGTTTAAGGGGGAACACAAGTGATTTTAATAGAATTTTTTTCATACCTAGGGGCAAGGCTTGAACCTGAGATCCTATCCATCCTACCATAACCCATATTGGTTATGTATAAGGTTGTTTACTGTTATACTTTATACAATTTCTGTGTGTGTAATGTATAGTTGATTTGATCATTAGATTTGTCGGTGTACTTGGACTCGGGATGCGGAGATAGCCTTTCTTCTCCAGTAAAGCAGTATATTCAAAATCTCCTCAAGGTAGTAAAAATGGCTAACTTATTGTAATTAGAGTTTTAGCGACAACAATAAATCAATGATCTTGGGGATATTTCCTCTTTTCTGAAGGTATATGCCTTTTACAGGTGAATATGGAGTCATCATATGGAACAGAGTGGCCTGTAGAAGAGAAGGTGAAGCGGAGGGAGATGGTTTCTTCTGAAGCTCGTTATATATTTGTGTATGAGATCTCAAATGTGGATGCCAACATTATGCTCAAATTATCACATAAAGGAAGGAACAATGCAGACGGTATGGATGATAAGGGTCATCTTGTGGCTTTTGTAAATTACCGCTTCACCATCGAGGAAGAAATTCCTGTTCTTTATGTGTATGAATTACAGCTTGAGCATCGTGTTCAGGGGAAGGGGCTGGGAAAATTCTTAATGGTGCTAATTGAGCTGATTGCTCAGAAGGTGATGGACTAATCTTTGCTCATTCTTATTATAAATGTCTGTTTTTTCACTTTGATTCCTAAAATGATGGTGGTGGAGAAGCTATCAATACTTTAACTCATGAATATACTAGTCTTGCAATAGAGAGAATTGTTAGTTATGTGTGAGTGCTAATGAAAGCTTATCAATACTTTGCAGAGCAAAATGAGTGCCGTGGTGCTAACAGTTCAGAAGGCAAACATGATAGCAATGAACTTCTATAGGAATAAACTAAGGTGATCTATTGATATGTTATATTAGCAATTTGTGTGCGTTTAGTGTATATCATTTACATGTTTATGGTATTGAAATATCAGTATAATAAGCTTAGGTGGCTACACCTTAAATATAAGTAAATGATGTTTTTTTTTCACTTCTGTATAGAACTGTTATATTTGTCCTCTTTCTTTATGCATTCTGCATGTTGTGATAATATCCAAATTTACATACTGTCATCTGGAATTCATATTTAACAGTAATTGGTTCAATTTGTATGATTACCCAAAAGTAGTATCCTCTTTAGTCTAACACTGTTTGTCATATCTCGTCATAAGATGTGGCATCATCATTCTAGAGTGTAGAAGCTGACCGAAAAATTATTGAAGCTACAGGAGATTTCTGTATTTTTTACTTTGGTTGTAAAATGAACATATATTTGTATAAAAGAATTACCTTGAGATCTATTTATGATAAACTAATGCTAACTGATGTATTGAACACGCTTATACATGCATTATATGATTCAACAATTCAGCTCAAAATGTTGGAATTTAACTATATCAGGAGAATTTCTTTTGGAACCTGTCAAATATATACCATCAACCTGTTACATAATCAACTTCCAGTTTACTCTCAGCCTTTTCCTCTCAGTACTGAATAACATATGCTTATTTCTAACCTGAAAAGTTTCTAACAGTGAATTCTTTTTCAGCTGCTAAATTACAATTAAGATATATTTGCTTTTATTCACTTGTTTATATTAACTAGCCGTTTACAGTAACACTCATACGTCAACCTCTGCAGGTACCTGATATCTACCATGTCACCCTCACAGGTAAATCTACTGTCTGCAATAGTTCAGTTCTCATCATAAATTGCCTAAGCTCTTTACATCTTCTTGTTGGTATTGCAGATGGGTTTACAGACAAATTATGAGCTTCTTTGCAAGTCATTTGATTATGAAGCTAAAGCTGTATTACAGGTGTGCAATCTCTATTTCCTTGTACTAAATAACAGAACAAGAGGACTCAAATAAGATTGTCATCTCATGTGCACTCAAAATTTTCCAACATGTTTTTCATGCATTCGATTACTCGATCAACTGGTAATGCTTAAATTCTGTCATAGCAATCTTATGCCAAAATTTTCTACAGAGTTGTTTCTTGATTTAAGAAGTTAGTAGACATTCTTCTGTCGGAAACAACCTCTGTATCCCTATGAGTTAGGGTTAAGGTCTGCATACATTCTACCCTTCTCAAACCCCACTTGTGGATTACACTGGGTATGTTGTTGTACTAGATATAGTCCCACAAAGTGGGGTCTGGGTACTATACATTCTTGTCGAGGTTCCACTTCTGCAAATTTTTAGATTCAATGATGAAAGATTTTTTTTTTTAATCTCTTAGCAGCGTTGTGTCATATGAATGACAACTGGTTCATTTCTGTGAAATCCATGATATTCTCTTTTTTTTTTTTTTTGGATATATGAAGTGCATAATCATTTAGGATTACACACACTAGAGACACATTTTCCTGATAAATTATCTCTTCCTTTTCTCTAAAATCTCTATCCAATGAAGGGAGGTGAAGATAAATGACTGCAAGGTGATTCAGAGTCCGTTTGCGAAGCATCTTACAAAGTTTTTGCCTATGTCAGCTTGACGAAGTTGAAACCTGTGAAGAGGTAGCATAATGTGAATTATCTAATAGAAATTGCAGAGTAGCATTATGTTCTAGTTTTGTTATTGATCTTAGATTATAATTGATTATTAGGTCTTAAGCATTTTTGTCAGACAACAACCCAATGTATTTGCCGGACAACTTGTACTATTTTTTCCTCATCAGGACCATCACTAACTTTATGTGCATTATGTTCTTTATATATACTTGCTGCTTCCGTGCATTGTAATACTTTTCTTAAATGCTTCTCTGGTAGTCTACATTGTGGGCCGAATAAAGCAGTTGCAGCGGGCATAAAAGCTCTATTGCCTAAAATTTAAGCTGTTCCAAGGAAAGCTAGAATTATGTTTGTGTCATTGTTTTGTTTTGCTTTATTTTTTATGATAGTGGCGTCAGACCAGTTTGCCCACACTTCAACTATTCCACCGAGTACCTACTACATATGGCTAGAATAAACTGAAGTAGTGAATAAGATGATTGGCATGTAAAGTAAAAACCAGTGAAGTGTACGTTCTCTCCGAATTTTATTATCCTAAAGTAGTGAATGCGATTATTTGCATTCATAAATCTTAGATTTGAATATGCCAACTGAAAAGTTTCTACCACCATACAATTTGGGGTGGCAAAATCAACTGGAACCTGCCCAATCCGTTTCGTGTTTTTACGGCTTGGATCAGGTCGATTTGTTTAAAACAGATCAAAGTAGTGTAACTCGCTGGGTCAAAATGTAACCCAACCCAAGCAAGCAAACAATATTATTTATCAATAGACTCTACCGATTGGTTAAATATTTATTGGTACTCAAGTTCACTGCTAATTTATTGGTTGATAAAATTCTTAAATCAATTGATAATTTTTGTTATTTCTGAATCTCCTATAACTATTTCCATCCAATCTTAAAATATAACTTGTATCTTCTTCGATACAATTTGTGTTAAATTAAAACTACTCTTAAAGATCTAACCTTTAAGAATTATATATATGTGTGTGATTCAAAATCAGTTTTGAGGTAAAATGTTGGATTATGTTGGATGATTGGGTTTATGATTTGACCCAACCCGTTTCGCCTCAAGCAAACCTTGAACGGATTTAGTCTTGACTATCAAATTTAATCAAATCCGCCTATTCATCACCCGTACATACAACTATATCTTCTTTTTAAAAAAACAGATTTAAAGGAGAAAGGTCAACTGATCAATAAAATTCAAGCCAGACCAAAATGCAGAGGTAAATGAAATAAAAGGAGAGACAGAGGGCACCCTTCATTTGATAAATTAAGTAGGAGCCAATTATGGACAGCCCTTCCTTCCATAATAAAGCAGATTCTTCAATTCTCCACCATTACAGCAACGGTCCTAATTTTCCTGTTGCACCTTAAATAACATCTTCTTTCACTACATTTTCTTCTTCTTTAATCAACACATACACACCAAGTGTTGAACTTCTCTGTATTGCCTAACTACAATGGCCTACACAGATAACTCTAAATTCCGGACAACCTTGATCCCCAATTTTCTTTATAACACGGCTTCTTCTTCATCATCATTCTCTTCATTTACTAATACATGTGAATCATCAATTGTCAAGAAGCCTTTTTTGGTTCCGGCACCAAAAGAGTCTTCAGGTAAAATAGAGATGTTCTCACCTGCTTATTACGCTGCTTGTACTTTTGGTGGTGTTATGAGTTGTGGTCTCACTCACATGGCCGTTACACCCCTCGATCTTGTCAAGTGCAACATGCAGGTACCTTTATTCAACGCGTCATCTTATTATATGCATACATTTTTTTTCATGTTCTTGGTTCGAGCTAAGCCTAAAAGCAATGTATTCATTTTTTTCATGTTGGTTTAATAGATAGGTTGAATGAGAAATGGAGGAAAAAAGAAGCCGAGGAAAAAATGAGTTATTCCTTTTTGCTTTATGAAATAAGTATTTGTCCTTATAGGTGGTGGAAAAAAAAGGTCTCCTGCTTAAAAGTAGAAGTACTCTTTCATGTTGCTAAAGGGTCAAAAAGGGTCAAGAAGAGGGTCTCCCATCGCGCCGTCTTCGCTCGGCTTGGCTTCGGCATCGAATTTATTTGGATTGATAATCTTTTTGGACCAAATTTCCTTTAATTTTAATTAATTAATTAATTAAAAATCTTGACCCATGACCCGACCCGTTTCTTTCTTTCCCGGATTAATTTTGTTTTCCCAACGGAATTTTCTAAAAGGTTGCAGACTATCTGAAAGGTTGCAACCTTTTCTGAAAAGTTGCAAACCTTTTCCCAAACACGCTATATATTTCTGTTGATCCTCAGATTTGTTACGAAAAAAATTCAGAATTGTTCCTTACGAAAAAATTCTGATACTCATCTTCTTCTTTTTGCACTTCTTAAAAAAAAAAAAAAACTCGTGTGATATAGTATCTTCGAGTGGTTCGCAGTCACCTTAATTTGCTGTACCGCTATTTTGGTGAGTAAATCGTTCTATTCTGGGAGGAAAGATTCCAAAACCTCGGGTACATTGAGGGGGATAATTTCCTTAAGGACACACTGTGCATTTCAGTGGGCTCAATTTTATGTTCTTACATATTTTTCAGACCCGGTTCTTATTTTTCAATTTCTGTCTTTTATTTCCAAAAATTATTGTTACTATTTAAATTATTTTTACAATACAGATTAATAACATTTCACCCCTATGTTTAAGATCAAGATCACAACTTTTTTTGTGCTTGAACATGAATAGAGTTTTTGCTTCCTTTGTTTAACAAGTTACTTAGGAGAACAAGAAGGAAATGTTGTTACTGCATCTGTCCCAATTTATGTGGCACAGTTGAATTTTTAAAATTCAAACTTCTAAACATTGATGGTCAATTCAGACATAGGAGCTTTGAGTTTTTTCTGAAATAAAATTCATATATTTGAAAACTATCTAAAAAAAACTATAAATCACAATAATTAACAACTTAAAAATATTTATAAGACATAAAAGAAATTTTGGTCAAAGAAAAGCTTGATTTACTCTCGAAATTGGGACATAGATTGGGACATAGGAAGTATTAGTAAGAATTGCTGGTTGTTTATTTTAATTATTAGATGATACTTTAATTATGTGGGTCATTAAGGTCACTGGACAAAGCTGTTCATGTGTTATTGAGTGTTATGAATCAATAGTGTAAAATATATCTATACAATCGCGTAAGTTATAAGAGATATTGAATTGTATCCTGATAAAGACGGTAACTAACGTGTTATAATAGATGAAAGTATAAAATATCTTTACATTGTCAGTGTATATAACTTCAATCTTTGGTAATATAGGAGTAGTTTCAATCAGTTTACATTGCTTTTACTAATGTGGTTTATGATGCTGTTTGAATTTCTAGATCGATCCTGCAAAATACAAGAGCATTTCCTCTGGTTTTGGTGTTCTACTTAAGGAGCAGGGTGCTAGAGGCTTCTTCAGGGGATGGGTGCCTACCCTGCTAGGTTACAGCGCTCAGGGAGCTTGCAAATATGGATTCTATGAATATTTCAAGAAGTACTACACAGACCTTGCTGGCCCTGAGAATGCTGCCAAGTACAAGACTTTGATTTTCCTTGCTGGTTCTGCTTCTGCTGAAGTTATTGCTGATGTTGCTCTCTGCCCATTCGAGGCTGTCAAAGTTCGCGTCCAGACTCAGCCTGGTTTTGCCAGAGGCTTGTCTGATGGACTTCCTAAATTCGTTAGGGCTGAGGGAGCCTCTGGGTAATGCCTTGTTATGTTGATCGCGAATTATTCTTTTGCAACATGTATTATTATACACAGGTTGCTAATGGAAGTTTGGCTGTTTGATTTTGTGTGTACAGGTTGTACAAGGGGATTGTTCCTCTCTGGGGACGACAAATTCCATGTAAGTCTACGTATCTTCTTATCTCCAGTTTCTTCGACTTGAATTATATAAATTATATTGTCTTATCTGATTTTCTAAAGCTAAAACAGAATTACCTTTTGAAGAAGAATTAAATAGGGTATAAGACTTCTCTAAAAGGAGATAAAACTATTTCATCTAGCTATAATTAGTAGTGGACTAGTTTTAGGTTTCACGTTTTGAGAGGGATAAAACCTTTAACGTTAGCAAAGATTACATTTGAAGCCTTATGCAAATGTAACACTTTCTTGCAAGCTTGGTGTATATATGAACTTTTTTTGCCTCAATGAAGTACTTATATCAGCCTATTATTTTACATTCTATTCTTACATTGGGTTATTTTACAGACACCATGATGAAGTTTGCATCATTTGAAACAATTGTGGAACAACTCTACAAAAATGTCATCCCAACACCAAAAGACCAATGCAGTAAATCAACGCAGCTCGGTGTGAGCTTTGCTGGTGGATATTTAGCTGGTATTCTTTGTGCTATTGTGTCACACCCTGCTGATAACCTGGTTTCTTTCCTTAACAACGCCAAAGGGGCAACTGTGGGCGATGTGAGTTAACAAATTCTGTTCCTTAATAGTAATTTAGTTGTACATTTGAAAATTATTGCTTCATTTTTAAAGTGATTGTGTCTTCTGCAGGCTGTGAACAAGCTAGGTGTGATGGGTCTTTGTACTCGTGGTCTTCCTATTCGTATAGTCATGATTGGTACACTCACTGGAGCACAATGGGGTATCTATGACTCTTTCAAAGTTTTCGTTGGACTGTAAGTTTCTTCTGTATGCAATTGTCTAATCAAACGTGTGTTTGGTATGACGAAAGTCAAAAAATGACTTGTTCCAGCTAACTCTTAAACATTATTGTTAATCTTTAGTACGCAAGAAATTTCATCAAAATACTCGTGACTTGTTATAATTTGTTGAAATGATGTTTAACCCATTGCTCTTGCAGGCCAACGACTGGTGGTGCCGCTCCACCTACCCCTGCCAAGTGAAGAAAAAAATGTGAAAATCCTTCTCCAGTATAACAATTTCATTTAGAGGCAGAGGGGAAACTGGAAATGTTTTAATTCCATCCAAAAGTTTGAACATTAGTAGCTAGGAAAATTTTGCATTCATTCAACTTTTGCAGTAACATATGATGTTTTTTCTTGGTAGGATGAATTATATTATCCTCCATATGGCTTGGCTACCAAAGAATCACTTTGTAACAATGATTTTTAATTTGGAAAAATGTGTTAATTTCTTGTTTTAACATGATAGTCATACTATTTTTATCTTTGAAAAGCGTGAGCACTCTCTCATTACCACCACCATCTTCATCATTTTTTTCGCCTTCGTTAAAGAATCATTTGAAGTCTCAATTCAAGACTGAAAATCTTTAATCAATATCTTTTGAATGGGAGGGGTTGGGAACATCTGGAGGAAGAGCTATATACAAAATTTTAGGAATACTGGAGGTGATGTGGATTGGTTTGGAGTAGAAATTCAAAGCTGTAATCCATTATGACACTATATATTACTTGTATATATCGTGTATATCAAAATCCTGGTTACAATTCCAAGCTTCCGATTGTTCTTCAGCTCTAAACACAACACCACACTATTTTTAAAAACAAGAATTAGCGATGGACAATTTTCGTAGCTAATTAAGCAAGAGTTGATCCTATTTAAAGATGGATTAGCGGATGAATTAGGAAAAAAATTGTTGGCTACGAGCAATCTAACAAAAGATTAGTGACAGTTCATAGCAACTTTAGTTTATTTTTTTTAAAAAAATAATAATATATTTTTGTTGTGATCAGAGGCGGATTCAGGATTTTGAATTTCTAGGTGCCACGTTACTTTTAATAGTAACTTATGGCAAAAACTCTTGCGTAAAGCAAGATAATACCTAATATTTATTAGCAAATTTGTATACAAAATTTAAACTTGTTCTGTTAATTTAATTAAGATTTTACTTATAAGAAGTATAGGGTTCTAATCTTCGAACTTGCATCCCTACGATGGTAAATCTGAGTTTTAACCACTGACATCACAAGACTCATTATTTCTAAGAGTGACACGTTTAATAATTATACTTTCTTTATAAATATATATATATATATATATATATATATATATATATATATATATATAGATTTTCAATCGAGACCAGAGAATGGTGTGGCATCCCCTCTGAGCTATGTAAATCCGCTCCTGGTTGTGACTCAATCTATTTCTTCAATTAATATTCACTATTTTGAAATTTTGTCTTAATCTTCGAGAATCTGTATGTCTTTTATTCTTAACCTTCTGGTATGTAAAATTTACTAGTCAAAGTAATTCATATTCAGATAGCGTAAGACTTGTTAAAAGGATTTCTACATTTTCATGGCTTGAATAAGGCAAGGTTTTTTCCTATTCTCTATTAAAAGCACTTTCAATAGAAAAATGAATTCGCCTTTTTTTTCTAAAATAAAAAAGTAAACTACCTTAATAAGCTAGCTTTGGTTAGTAAGCAAGCTGGGCATTACTCTAGGACGTGGAACATCAGAATTTAGGTGTATCTGAGCACGTAGCCCCTCTCAGTAAAATCTCAGAAATGGGAGGGTGGCTGAGAGGATAGTTGTAGTCAAAGATTAGTTACCTCTGGCTACGAACACCCAAACTGGTTCTCAACCACAGCAGAATGAGATTTTTTCCTCTACCGATATCCATCCTAGCACATTTTTATAATTAGGGTCCGTCTGGACATAATTAGTAATTTGAAATTATGTTGACTTGAAGTTAAAATTTTGTTTGGATATACAATTTGAATTTTTTAAGTAATATTTTTTTCATAAACATAAAATCCCCACAAGTTGTGAAACTATTAAAACTTCTCCAACTCTTATGCAATCTTACTATATGAGCAAATCATAGTTCATAAATAAGGTATCGAAATATCTTAAGGCAACCCATTAATAAACATATCTCCATGATTCTTTTTAAAATAAATATTTGTGATTACACGCTGTTACAAACTTCAAATACACATAATTATACAAAGATCCACTAGTCAATAATAATAGTAACTAGTTATTTTTTAATATAATCTTTTCACAAAGCACATACAATCTCTTCACGTTGAGCATGTAATGTATCTTTTCTTTCTTTTCTTTCTTTTTTTTGTTTGCAAATTTTATAATGATGGGTCTTTTTTTGAAAAATATAAACTTATGGATTAAGTTTTAAATTTAAAAAAGATTGAATTCCTATTTTTTTTTTGGAGAATTTCAGATTTGAAATTGACATTGAAAATTTGTGCAGATTTCATAAACAAATGATTTCAGATAAAATTGGGATTTCAAATCCTATGACCAAATGTCTATTTAGAAATAATTTAACTTGAAAACTCTTTTTTTATGTATCTTAATAAAACAATGCTTTATAACCACACGAATATCTAAAATTTGTTTTAAATCATAAATTTTGAGGGATAAAAATATTTTTAACTGTATCAAATCAAATGATAAACATAAATAGATGAAAGGAGTATTTATCATGGGATTTCTAAATTGGCTTCCACATTCCATTTCCAAACAAGTGGATCCGCCTCAAATATTGAATATAAAAGTCTAAAGCCTTTGATTTTTGCACCACATGTTTCTTATGTGTTCTTTATTCAATTTAGAGTCAGTGTTAAGGACATGAGATTTAAAGGGAATCTTTTTATAGTAAATGATTATATATACTAAGTAGTAGAATGCTATTACAGTAGCTAGGTAGCTAGGTGTCGTTTGGCCCCAAATAATTTTTGGAAAAAAATTAAAAACTATTGTTTGGTCATTATAATTTATTATTACTTGGCAAATAAATTTGATAATTATCCCAAGTTTTCAAGTTTAAGAAAAAACTAGAACTTGGGAAGTTGGAAAGTTTTAAAAATTTAAAAATTACCCTAAATTTTTATATTTTATAAGAACACCCATCATTTATTGTAGGGAAGAGATTGTTCGTAGAATGTTGGAAGATTTTATAAAAGAATAGTTTGTTATTAACTCATCCGAAAAAATAGTTCGAGTGAGAAGATTGGGAAAAAAGAACAATTTGTTTTAAATTTGATTAATGTATTGCTCTTGCCCATATTGTTATTTTGTTATTGTTGGTTGTTATCAATTATGTTATAAGATTTTTTTTAACGGAACATTTTTATTATAAAATAATAACACAAACTTAGGGGTATTTTTAATAATTTTTGAAACTTAGTGGTACAAAATAATTTTTTTTGAAACAGTCAAATATTCTTGAGAAAAATTGTGTCAAACGCATAGTGAAACTTCATCCAAAAATTACTTGCCAAGAATATTTGAAAACTTGGGGCCAAACGTTAACTTAGAATTTTGTCGACTCGATAATCATGGCTCACACTGGATTAATTTGATGTTAAATCATTCCAACAATTTAAAACTTGCAACTACGTAATGTTGTGTTATTTTTATGTGTTTCATTAATGATGAACGTAATAACACGTTCCAAATATTTTCTTGTTTTTTCAATGTTTTTCTGCAGGTGAGTTTATATTAAGAGTGATTTATCAACAAAGTAATAGTAACCATTTGAAATAATGCATCATGCTTAATATTCTAGTTTTCTTTGCTTTAAGTATCCAGTTCATTAGTTGTGATTGATTCTACTTTAATTTGTGCTAAGCTGGCCTACTAAGGGAATTAACAGGCTAAAGAGAGAACAAGGAGGCACATGGTTTTTAAAAGTCTAAATTAAAAATAATAAATTATGAACTACTTAAAAAAGATAAGGGCTACCTCATTATGCCATTTAGGCGCCATGTAACATAAAATTGTCCATGTGGAAGACTTATATAGGAAGAAGACTCGACCATAGTGAAAGATTCTAGAGAAATGTGAAATTTTGCACGATAGATTCTAAAATACCATACATTTGAACGAAAGGTTCTTGAAATATTCTAGGCTTGTAGAGTATTCTAGAAAGGAGACTTATAATTTGTAAATATGTAAGGACTTGTATAACAATTATTTACATGTTAGACCCTAGGTTAGTATTATAAATATAGGAACATTTATTTGTAAAAACATCAAGCAAAAAAATCAAATTATCTACAATATAATTCTTCCTTGCAATTCTCTTGTGTTATCTCTATCATTCTTTTAGCGATTCTTAATATTTTAGAATGATTTAGCATACAAATGATACAAAAACGTAAATAAATATATTGTCAAATACTATACGTGTGCTTAGTTAAACACTAAAAATATAACACATAGCTATAAAGAAAAAGAAAATAAAACAGCCGAAGGGTGTTCAATACCCTAGCTAGGATCTCCTCTGGTTAATTGAGGGAAGGATAAAAATTAATTCCTAGCATCCCACTCTTTTAGAAATTCCATTTATCGTAGAAGTTAAGCAAATAAATTTTAGTACCATGAATATAATGTGTTGTTCAATGTATTTCAAATTATATAATAGCAGGGTATTATTATACAATAATACTGAGGATATTTTTTGTGAAAAATCATTAGTTTTACCCAGTGTACAAAGTAAATTAGTCGAAATATGCTGTTTTTTGGTTTTAATTAATCCTTGTTAATAGTAATATGGGATTGTTAACAATATATACTCATATTAGTTCTCTTTAGCTTTATCATGTAAAGTTTAATTTGCAGTTATCCATAGGTAGGATGGTTTGGTATGTGTTGGAGAAATTATAAGATTACAAATTACAATTAAAAAATAAAATGAAGAAATTAACTTCACTTCTTGGCTGAGGCGCGGATATCTCGCTCTCTTTAAGGAGATTCAAGCCCACTGCAGTAAATCGTTTCACTGGTCCAGCAGTAGTCCTCTTGACTTGTCCCCTCCAGGATACAACAGCCTTATCACAAAAATGTAACTCAACAAACTCTGGACAAGAGTTGAGTTTAAAGCTCTACACAAAGAACACCTCCCTTCAACTAATAAGAACTCTATTTTTTATATAAACTTAACTCTCTCAATTTTTCTTCTCTTATTCTCCCTTCAAAACAAAGAAGACCTCTCTATTTATAGGAGAGAAAATCATACAAAGATGAAAAAATAATAGAATGCCATCATTATCATCATTTAGTGTACCATTATGATTTAGTGCACCATTATGATTTAGTGCACCACTTATTAGTGATAATTAAATTAAAAATACATAATAATATGATTTAGTGCACCACTTATTAGTGATAATTAAATTAAAAATACATAATGGAATGATTTAGTCTTGCACTAAATAAAGATGATAATGAAAGACATTTTTATGCACTAAAGAAAGAATAATAAAGATGACATTAAATGTCATCAATGGACAATTGCTAAAATTGCAATTTAATAAAATGTTAAAATGTTCACACACTAACAATCCCCCACTCATTTTAATATTGTATAAGAGAGTTTATCAGCTGAAGGAAGATTACTATACATAATGAAGGTGTGCTCTGCATTGAACCTCCACTTAGTGAAACAATAACTTTTACTCCAGAGTCGTAGTGGTCTCAGACTTGAACTATGACTGCTTAAGGGACATAAAATATTACTGCTCACACATAGTAATCAAGGTATTGTCACGAGCTTTATAAGCCAGCACATTACGGCCTTGTGCTATCCCGGTTTTATGAGTGCTTTTGAGAATAAGCCTAATTCTCATAGGAAGCGGCCTACTTCCATACTCACATAGGTGAAATCTATCAAGAGTGCTCCTGTAAATTTAACACTCCACCCATACGGGCTACAGATTTTCATTAAGAGTTTTTTTAAACTCAACCTCCTCAATTCACTACAGGAAACAATGCACTCACATCATAGGGAGGGAATAAAAATAGTGCATTTTTTTCACAACAAGTCATCATATGATTCGTTTTTCCCATTGAACCTGGTTATAGGATCTCTAGTCTCCAAGTTGGGTTTCCTCATATATGACTCATGTATTTATAGGCTTCAATCCCATCCCCCTCGATGTGCTCCAGACCTTTTCTCTTGTTAAGGCCTTAGTAAGAGGATCTGCAAGATTTTCACAAGATTTGACATAATCAACATTAATGGTACCACTTGTCAAATATGATCTTACATTACTGTGTTTCCTCCTTATAGGTCTGGATTTACCGTTGTAATAACGATTTTGAACTCTACCAATTGCTGCAGTGCTATCACAATGAATTAAAATTGGAGGAATTGGTTTTTCAAAATAAGATATTTGAAATAATAAATCTCTTAACCAATTCGCTTCCTCACTAGCTGAAGCTAAAGCAATTAGTTCAGCCTCCATGGTAGAGTTAGCAATTATAGTTTGTTTTTTTGATTTCCAACAAACAGCACCACCACCCAATGTAAAAATGTAACCAGTGGTAGAACAGGAATCACCTGCTAAAGTGTTCCAATCTGCATCAGAAAAGCCTTCAAGTACAGCAGGATATTTTTTATAGAACAAACCACAAGTTTTTGTTCCAATTAAATATCTCATAACTCTTGTTATAGCATGCCAATGTTCATTACCTGGCTTGCTAGTAAACCTGCTAAGTACTCCTACTGCATATGCAATATCAGGCCTAGTGCAATCAGTCACATATCTCAAACTTCCAATTACGCTAGCATATTCCTTTTGATTTATCACATCAATTTCACTTTGAACAGGAAACAAGTGTACACTTGAATCAAAAGGAGTTAAAACATGCTTGCAATCAAGAAAGTTATATTTTTTTAAAATTTTCTCAACATAATGTGACTGGTCAAGGAAAATTCCATCACATGTTCTAGTAATTTTTATTCCTAGAATAAAATTTGCCTCACCAAGATCTTTCATATCAAAATGGCTTCTAAGAATGTTCTTAGTATCATCAATAACATTCATATTCGAGCCAAAGATCAATAAATCATCAACATATAGGCAAATAATAACATGTGTATTATTCCAAGACTTATGATATATGCACTTATCACACTCATTTGTTTTAAAATCATTTTCAATCATGCAGGAATCAAACTTTTCATGCCATTGCTTTGGTGCCTATTTCAAGCCATATAGGGATTTAGTAAGTTTACATACTTTGCTTTCTTGGCCTGCTTCAACAAACCTTCAGGTTGTTCCATATAAATTTCTTCATTAAGTTCTCCATTTAAAAAAACAGTTTTTACATCCATTTGATGAATATGCAAATCAAAAATTGCAGCCATAGCAATTAAAAGTCTAATGGATGTAATTCTTGTTACCGGAGAAAAAGTATCAAAAAACTCTAGGCCTTCTAGTTGCTTAAACCCTTTAGCAACTAGTCTAGCCTTATATTTATCGATTGATCCATCTGGTTTTAACTTTTTTCGTAAGACCCATTTGCAACCAATTGTTTTACAACCTGGTGGTAAATCAACTAACTTCCAAGTTTTATTAGAAATTAGTGATTCCATTTCATCATTTACAGCCTCTTTCAAAAAAATAGAATCATACGAAGATAAAGCTTCTTGTAAAGTGAAAGGGTCATCTCCAACATTAAAAACATAAAAATCAGGCCCAAAATCTTTTTCTACTCTAGCTCTTTTACTTCTTCTTACCTCAAAATCATCAATTTCTTTATTTTTTAAAATGGAAGAAGAAGAACTAGGTAGTGATAAAATATTTTGTTCAATTCTTTGACCCCCACTATTTTTAGAATCAAAAGGAAATTTATTTTCATGAAAAATAGCATCACCTGATTCTATTACAATTTTATCTTCAAGATTAAAAAATCTATAGGCTGTACTATTTGAAGCATAACCAAGAAAAACACAAGTAGTAACTTTCTTACCCAATTTTGTAACTTTGGGATCCATTAGCCTCACAAAGGCTAGACAACCCCAAACTCTTAGATATCCCAAATTTGGCTTATGACCTTTCCACAACTCAAAAGGTGTTAGTTTAGTCTTTTTATGAGGCACTCGATTTAACACATAACACGCAATCAAAATAGCTTCACCCCAAAAATTCAAAGGTGCATTTGACTCAATAAGCATGGCATTAGTCAATTCAACCAAAGTTCTATTTTTTCTTTCCGCTACACCATTAGATGAAGGTGAATAAGGAGGAGTAGTTTCATGAATTATTCCCAATGATCTAACAAAAGAATTAAACTCATTTGACTCATATTCACGGCCTCTATCACTTCTAATTCTTTTTATTTTCTTCCCAAACTGATTTTCAACCTCATGGAGAAAAAATTTAAAATTTTCAAAAGCATCACTTTTATTTTTCATTAAGTAAACATATGTAAACTTAGAAAAATCATCAATGAAAGTGATAAAATATCTATTTCCTCCACGAGTTAAAATTCCTCCAAGTTCACAAATATCAGTGTGAACTAATTCTAATAAATCAGTTTTTCTTTCAACTTTAAAATGAGGCCTTTTAGTAATTTTTGCTTTACTACAAGCTTCACACTTTTCAAAATTCTTTTTAATCACTGGGATTAATCCTAAATTACTCATGATTCCAACATAACGATCATTAATATGACACAAACGAGCATGCCAAAAATTAGTAGAAGAAAGCATGTAAACAGAAGTAGAAATTTTATTCATTTCAACATTCAGTTTAAACATCCCATCACAAGCATACCCCTTTCCCACAAAAATACCTTTTTTCACAATTACATATTGATCAGATTCAATAATTTGTTTAAAGCCTGCTTTATTAAGAAGAAAACTAGACATCAAGTTTTTTCTCATGGAAGGAGTATAAAGTACATCTTTCAAAGTTAATATCCTTCCAGAGGTAAAACACAATTCGACATCTCCCGTTCCAAGCACTTGAGTAGTATGAGAATCACCGAGCATGATGGTTTTGGGCTCTCCAAAAGGAGTATATTTTTTAAACCAATCTTTGTCATAACAGACATGACGGTTTGCACCAGAATCAGCCCACCATCCATCAACATTTTCAACCATGTTTATGTCTGTAATCATTGCCACAAAAGGCTCTTCGGTAACGTTTGCCTGAGGTATAGGACCACGTTTCCGGTATCTGCAAAATCGAGCAATATGCCCACTCTTGCCACAGACAAAGCACGGTCCTTTATCATAAACTTGTTGATTTTGTGCTTGGCTATTTTCACCATTATTTTTCTTGGAAAGTCTACCATTATTTTTCTTGAACTTTTTCTTCTTAGGCTTCAAAGAGGTATTTTTGTTAGATTCAGGAGTAATATATTTTGAAGTAACTAAATTTACCTTCGTTGTGATGTTGCTCTCTTCATTTTGTAAAAGTGCATCTTGGCCCCTTGCCTCCTCTTCCATGCGGATTTTCATGATCAAAGTCTCAAGAGAGGTTTCCTTTTGTTTGTGGCGCATAGTTTTTTGAAACTCCTTCCATGAAGGTGGAAGTTTGTCTATTATGCCACAAACAATAAGATTGTCTCCAATTTTGACTTCCTCAGACCTGAGCTCTCCAACGATCATTATAAAATCTTGAGCTTGGTCTATCACTGATTTATCATCCACCATTTGGAAACGAAAAAATCGACTAGCAGCATATTTTTTCGCTTCAGCTTCTTCGGTATCATATTTACTCTGCAATGCTTTCCATATTTTCTTTGCACTAGAGTAAGTTCTATCATAATAATCATAAAAATTATCAGATAGACAATTAAGAATATAATACCGACACTTGTAGGAATCATTATTGTACTTTTCCACTTTCTCTTGATGAGAAATTAGTTCATCGTTATCCATGGAGAGGATGTCAACTTTATTAGGATTTTTTTGAGTCAACACATATGAAACATTGAGAAGACTTAAGTAGAAAAGTACTTTACCCTTCCATCTCTTGAAATGATTACCATTAAACCGAAATGGTTTGTTTAGATCTCCCATCTTGATATCCGCGGATTTTTCAATTGTAGCCATATTGAATCTCCTTAAAATTGTTGGAGAAATTATAAGATTACAAATTACAATTAAAAAATAAAATGAAGAAATTAACTTCACTTCTTGGCTGAGGCGCGGATATCTCGCTCTCTTTAAGGAGATTCAAGCCCACTGCAGTAAATCGTTTCACTGGTCCAGCAGTAGTCCTCTTGACTTGTCCCCTCCAGGATACAACAGCCTTATCACAAAAATGTAACTCAACAAACTCTGGACAAGAGTTGAGTTTAAAGCTCTACACAAAGAACACCTCCCTTCAACTAATAAGAACTCTCTTTTTTATATAAACTTAACTCTCTCAATTTTTCTTCTCTTATTCTCCCTTCAAAACAAAGAAGACCTCTCTATTTATAGGAGAGAAAATCATACAAAGATGAAAAAAATAATAGAATGCCATCATTATCATCATTTAGTGTACCATTATGATTTAGTGCACCATTATGATTTAGTGCACCACTTATTAGTGATAATTAAATTAAAAATACATAATAATATGATTTAGTGCACCACTTATTAGTGATAATTAAATTAAAAATACATAATGGAATGATTTAGTCTTGCACTAAATAAAGATGATAATGAAAGACATTTTTATGCACTAAAGAAAGAATAATAAAGATGACATTAAATGTCATCAATGGACAATTGCTAAAATTGCAATTTAATAAAATGTTAAAATGTTCACACACTAACAGTATGAAAGAAAAAATTATTGGTGAAAAATGTTTTCCTAAAAAAAAAAGTGAATTCTTACCTATTTTATAATATTTAATAAATAAGTAAAATATTATTATTCCAAAATCATTTATATATAATTTACGCAAACAAATGAACTCTCATTTGATCCCTGTATATTATTCAAAGAAAAATAAGTTGTGATAAAATATGTCATCAAAATATTTCACTTTATAATATTTAGATATGATTTATTATTGCTACCCCTTTCACACTTTACTGGTATAGGGAGTGGAATTGGGGAGGCTACTGGAAGTTCATTTTTTATTTCACAATTTTTTAAGTATATTTTTGTTTCACAAATAGGCATGCTAGATCGTGCATATATATTCGTTGACGGTGGATCATCAAATTTGTTCTAGAAAAGCCTAATGAAGGCTATGGGAGTGGGATGTGTTGGAGGCTGAATATAAGACGATAAACGTGGAACTTATTTTTTCACCTTTCAGAAATATTATTCTCTTTATTTTTTTAAAAAATAATATATTTTTCCTAAAAACCGTAGGAGACGTGCTTGATGGAGTATTCAAAAGCAAGGTCCAAGTAGTGGCTAATTAAGCAGAAATCACGCTGCACTATTAATCAGTTTATATTATATATATAGCCAAATCAATTATTTACATAAAAATTTGCTGGAAAAACATGCATAATACCAAAATGGAGGTCACATTCGTGCATGATTTTCGTTTTCTAGTCAAACAAAAAGAATATTGGTTCTTTATTCTTACATCAATCATTGAAAATATTATCCATTTCTTGTATATATTTATCAAACAGCTTGATGATATATGAAAAAGCTAAGATCCAAACAAACCAACTCATAAATACTGGGTTCCAACACTTTTATTTATAAGTTGTATACAGCACACGGACGGACAGTATATTCTCCTAATTTCCTTTTACCAGATGTGACGTAAAGAAAGGAACTTTTATATTAGCAAACAAATGATTAACACATGTCAAAGATTACTAAGTAGCTTATTATTATGGTTAAAAAAAACAAAAAAGCAGAACCTAGGATTAGTCAAAATTAAATAGTATCTTTGTTCACTGCTTTGGCATTATATCCTGTAATCATCTTTGATGCTTATTGAACAGACATGTTAAATATTAAAGAAAATGACAAAATTGGTTTCTCTGTTTTCCATTTTCAGAAGGTTCAGAATAGATTTTTAAGTATAATCCGAGTAATTTTGATTTTTTAAGTTTATCAAAAGTAAATATATTTGACCTCCATCAAATATTTTGAACTTTAATTGTTAAATACCAGTGAGAATAGAAATATTTAGGAAAAATGATCAATATGGTCCTTAATGTATGGGTAATGCTTTATTTTGGTCCTTAATATATTTCACTTGATCGAAATGGTCCTTAATGTATGACAAATGTGTTCATTTTGGTCATTAATCTATTTCACTTGATTGAATGGTCCTTAATGTATAACAAAATGCGTTCATTTTAGTCCTTTATCCTAAACCTAACAAATTTATAAAAAAAAATGTTAAATTTAACTATGGAACCCACGTGGCTAACAAAATCGACCATTGTTGTCTTATTTGTTAGCTCCAAAGAAAGAACTCCATAAAATCTAACACCATTTTCTCTATTTTCTCCAACAAAATTTACGATTTTCTAATTCCTAAAATATTATTCCACTGACCTAAAAAAGATTTATGTTTTAAGTCAGAGAAAATAGTAAATTTTGTTAAAAAAAATAGAGACAATGATGTTAGATTTCATGAATTTTTTCTTTAGAGCTAATAAAGAATATAACAATGGTGGATTTTGTAAGCCACATGGGGTCCACATCTAAATTTCACACTCTTTTGGGGGATAAAATCTGTTAGATTTATGGTAAAGGACTAAAATAAAAACATTTTGTTATACATTAAGGACCATTTTGGTCATTTTCTTGAAATATTTAACAGAACTCACATTTGTAAGTATAATGTTTGTAATGATGTTATTTTAAAAAAATCTATTTTAAGAGTTTGGTGCAATTTTTTTAGGAGCAATTTCTGTTATTTTTGGTCTATTTAATTTGTGTCTTGTATAGTTTTTTTTATGTTTCGAGTTAAGCTGTGATTTTGAAATAAAATTTTAGTATTTTTGATCAATTTTTTCCCACTGTAGCAATTAGAATTTGGTAAAATAATTGATGATGACCAAAATACTCACTTTTGAAAAATTTAAAGGACTAAACTGCTAAAGTAATACATAAAAATAAGAAATAGAAAATTCTCAACTTACCATAAAAAATAAGGGATCATTTTTTCATAAAAATTACTTTTGGAGAATCTGTCTCAACATAATTTATTATTTTCAAATGTAATAACTCGTTAATTAGAAAATACTGTTTTTAATAAAAATCAATACTTGTTTTCGAATCTCTCAGGTGAGAGCTGCGTATCCTAACCAACTAGACTATAGCGGATTATTGCACCCATTAAAACAGTAAAGTCCAACATCTTTTCTGACTAATTAATGAATAATGTCTACTTTCTCTTTATAAATTTTTCTTAAATAGAAGACACTGACACTTCCATTGGGCCTCAAACCTGAATTCCAAGTCAACAAACAGTAGAGGTACGTTTTTAACATATATACGTAAGTGATATGTATTAGATGTCTATCTCTCAAATCAAGTCAACAGCGAACCAAACTAAATGATTCATGTATATTTTTATTTTTTAAAAAAGAGTATTTTATCATTTGTTTCAACTAATTTGGTTTCGATTCATTCACAGGACTCATCCTACCTGTCTTCTACACGTGTTGCGCGTTCAACTGAATTTGAGAATATTAAAAAAAAGGAAAAATTATTAAATACATAATTTATTTTATCATCTTTTAAAATATTTTCTATCATTTGAAAAAATTATAAAAATCTCTACTCTTTTCTATTTTTGGATACATCATTTTACGTGATGTATCGGCCGGATACATCACTTTATGTGATATATCGAGACATACGTGATGTATAGGAACATATGTGATGTATCCGAAATCGAGATGTGATGTATCAAGATGTTGAGGGATGTATCCGGATTCCACCAAATTTAAGAGATTTTTTGTGTAATTTGGAAAATAATAGGGATAGGATGCAATTAGCTCTTAAAACTATCAGATTTATGTAATCCCTACTAAAACAAATTGAGTTGGTAAATAGATGGGTTATTGACCCACTTAAATATTATTGGGAAAATTAAGCGGATTGACAAATATTACTGCTATATTATGCTATAAGAGTATTGTTTCAATAAATTATGCAAATTGATTACAGTTTAATGAAATTTACTATTATACAAATCTGGAGGCTCATATACAAATCTGGAAGCAAATATATAAAATCTCTTTGAAAGATCAATTTGTATAATACAGCGAGATATACAAACAGGAAGGGCCAATTTGAATAATGCAGTGAGAGATACAAAAGAAAATTGGCATAACAACTGAAACTATAACTATGGAACGTAATTAAGCAAACTGTAGCTATAGAGCCTAATTATGTTTTAAATCTTTGTTATTTTTAAAAGTTGGATTGAAATGAGCTAAAAAATCGGGTCATAACCCAATTTGTCCAATTCTTTTTAACTTTTAAATTAAATATTTATTTTTTATAATATGTTTGAGTACCTAATAAAACTTTTTTCCTAATATTATGACTATTAAAGCATGTCAAATTAAAAAAAATAGATAAAATTTCTCAAGGATTAGGCTAGGTTGCATATCAACTCAATTTTTAAATGGATTGAACTAAACGAATCAAAATTAACCCAATTAATAATTTTAAAAAAAGCAGATTATTAACCCGCCCTAACATAAACGATTGAACGGGTTATGATTTAATAGATTGATTTTGTTACCCCTAATTTTAACTAATCCTATCTATATGTTTTTTGTACTCTTCATCTGCATGCATCATGTCATGATTAAAACGACAACGATTGTCATTGAATTTGTCACGTTGAAAAATTATGATGTATCACTATAAAATTATGGATCCACCTCTATATTATATATTCAAATGTTTCTCTTAGTGATATGCATTTGGAAATATCAATGCCACCAAAATTATATATAAGAGAAGAAGGAAAATTTTAGTAACTTAATTGGTTAGCCATCTTAATTTTGATCTTATTGATAAAGAATTAAATAAAGTGGGAATCAATTTATCAAAACGTATTTCACAATTCAAGGCTAGTGAATACTTGGAGTAGGCTGGGCTGGCCCAGAAAAAGATAAGAGCCCATGCAATAATGATCCATAGGGGTCAAAGCCATCTGATATATAATGTGAACATTCCAAAAATTCTACTAACATATCCTTGAAGGAGAATGGAAATAACTTCAACAAAATTTAGGTGTATAAAGTTGTATTTTGACAATAATAAGGACAAATAGTTCAACGCTGCATGTGTGTTTCGTTTGGAAAATAATTTATTTTCTGGAAAAAAAAGTGTGATCACTATTAAAAGATTACTATTTTTCAGTGAAAAATATTCAGTGACTAATCACACAGATATTTTGATTGAATTAATGAGAAAAAATGTAATATTTTCATACGAAAATATTAGAAAGTTTTCCACTATTCAATGAAAATTTATTTTTCCAATGAACTGGTTTGATGGAGAATGAGTAGTAAAATCTAGCAACACAATTTTTTCTATAATTCACAGTAGAAAAAAATTTCATTTCTAGTAATGAATGTTTAAGTGAATGTATATCAATGTGCATATATGGAATTTAATTTTAAAAGTAAGTGTTTAAAAAAAAAACATATTTCTTAAAATACACCACATATTCAAAATTTAATTTTTTAGTAAGGAGTAAGTTTTTTCACAATAAACTTGGACTAGTATACATATGCATTTTTTAAAAATTCCAACTCCACATATATAGGCATGAAGTGATCTTTTACTTTGATCAATTTAACTTATTGTGCTTCCCTTTTTTTCATTATCTTTAACCCATTTTTGCATCAAAGGGAGTACTGTTTTTCCTTTTTAATGATGTCACTTAACTAACTTGGTCGAAACATCATAACCCCAATATTCAGACTCAAAGAGGATCATAAAAGCAACTGACACATACTCCCATCGTTCCATATTAAATGGGCATCTTATTAAAAATATTTATCTTATATTACTTAATTATTTACTAAATTAAAATAGCATTAATTAAATTTTTCTTATTTTACCCCTACAATTAATGTGACCTTTTGAATGTAAATAATTTTCAGTACTAACTATTTCTATACTTTATGTATATTGCATTGATATAAAAAAAAGAGCAAAATAATAAAGTCTTCCAATATATTAATAATTTTTTAATCACCATATAAAATTAAAAGTGCCCATCTAATATGGGACGGAGGCAATAGTAGTTATATAATTGTTCATGGCAATAAATAGTCATGGACATTTATTGCTTAAAGATTGACCATCAAATGATATTGCCATGTTAGAGATAAAGACATAAAAACTTATTTAAACTGGAGTGAAATTATCGATCATATTTAAATTATTTTATTAAATAATTAACGAAGGAGGTAAATAAAATGAAAAATAAAAGTTCTAACTTTTTTTGTTTGTCACTAAATATCTGTTTGATAATAAAATTTTATCTGTTTGTCCATATCGATTTATTATTTATTAACTTTTTACACTTAAAATTTTACCTCACATATTTACGATCATAAATTTTATTTTTTTTATTATATTGAATAACAATTTTAGTTTACGCTTAGAAGATTCAAAAGTCTATTTCAAAAATTGAAATTAGATCAAAATAAGACACAAAAAATGAAATAGGGAGACTATAATTTTTTTTTTTAAAATTTTTTATTCAATATTTGATTCCGCATTAAAATTCAACTAAATCTAAATTTGCATCAAAAAATTTTATATTCGAAATAAAATACTTCCTAACAAAGACAACTATGAATCCAAAAAAAATTTAAAACATAAAACATCTAATTAAGAATAAAAACATCTTTACCACCCCACCAACACCCTTCTTTTTTTTTGCGTAGAGACTACATGTTATCATGTAGCTTCCCCCAAGTCAATTTAGATAAGACCAGTCAAATGCAGAGAAACTGCATTGGAATGTGCTATAAAGGATATCCCTTTCATCAATATATAAACCTGACCCTCTTAAGAGATTTTAATTCTCAGAATCCATTTAATATTTTCCCCCTTTAATTTCTCCTTTGCCTTGCCTGTTTGCTAAATCTATTTTATCATTTTTGTGTTCCATCACTCCTACAATTTGTAATACCAAAGCAAAAACAGAACAATGTCAGCTAATTTTCCATATCCTAGCACTAACTCTTCTCATCTTGACTCTGTTTTACTGCCCATTAAGATATCTGGTTTTTTGGAGGAACCAAACAACATGACTAGTAGTAGAGTACCAAATTGTATTTCTCAATATTATTTGCAAGAGCTCCCTCTCAATATGAGTAATAGTGTTAACGAAAGCTATACTGAAAATATGCAACCAATGGACGCAAAAAGAAACATTAGTGAAGGCTCTTCTTCCCATTGCTCTGCTCAATCTAAGGTATATACTCCAATCACTCTGTTTTAATTTGTTTATCTTATTTGTTTTTTTAATTAGTTTTATAAATAATGTCTCTTTTACTTTTGTTGACAACTCTTTATTTCTAACTTTGCATGTAGTATATTTAAAATCACGAGATAAAGGACATTTTAATATATTCTGTGTATCTTTAATTTCAGATCACTAGATTCAGAAGTTTTCTCCGTTCTAAGTCAAATTAGATAGATCAAGTTTTAATTATTGGATTATCTTGATGAAGTGGTAATTATTATTTGTGATTTTGTTAGAATGTAATAGAGGCTGATGATGGGAAAAAGCAAAAGAAAAGAAATGGTAATGTAAAAAAAGAGAAAAAAGCAAAGGATAATAAGAAGAAAGCCCCTGAAGAGGCCCCTACAGGATATGTTCATGTTAGAGCAAGGAGGGGCCAGGCAACTGACAGCCACAGTCTTGCTGAAAGGGTAACAAATTTTCTACCATACAATTAATCTTCCACTTTAAGTTATATATATATAAACATATATATTGTCTGTGTAAAATATTTTTAAACTATAGTAGTAGATAGAAGTGAAATGACAATATAATTATTCTGGAATTCAAAATTATTAATTGAAATTTTTTGATACTAATTAATTGATCTCTATGACATAATTATAGGTGAGGAGAGAGAAAATAAGTGAAAGGATGAAGATATTGCAAGCACTTGTTCCTGGTTGTGACGAGGTAGATCAAGTTTCAGCAATTTGTCTTCTCCCTTTTGGCAGAATATCAAAAGACGTTCCTAAACTTTGACTCGTTTTATTCGATTCCTTTGCTTGTTATCAACCTAGTTTTAGTAGAATAGCCAAGTTTAGAGGAGTAATTAAGACTATTGATAATTTAGGATAATTTGAATAAAACACGTCAAATTTAAAGTGGTCCTTATGATTCACACTTAATTCCCTTTTTATATTAAACCATTAATGTTTAACGTGGCATGATTGAGATCAGGTAACTGGGAAGGCCCTCATGTTGGATGAGATAATCAACTATGTCCAGTCCTTGCAAAACCAAGTTGAGGTAAAAAATTATTACTTATTATTATTTGACTTTTACAAGAAAAAAATAGAGAAAAAGGAAAGGAGTAATAATTCATCTATTTGACTAAGAAGACATCATTTTACAGTTTTTATCCATGAAGCTTGCTTCTTTGAACCCCATGTACTATGACTTCGGCATGGAGTTAGATGCTCTTATGGTCAAACATGATCAGGTACATATGCATAAATTTTCATTTTGTTTATATCTCTATATACATATCTAGTAAAAAAAATATTGAGGAAACTGTATCTTTTGACACAAAGATATGTATAGTGGTGGAGCCACGTGTACTTAAAAGGTTGTTGAAAAGTTATACTGAGTAGCTAGGTAAAATTTTAGCTCCGCCACTAAATATGTAGCTAATTCTCTTCTTTTCTTATTGAATTATGATTAGAATTGGCTTGGCTTGGAAGAACCATTAATGGAGAACACAAATAGTGGATATCCTCTCCTGGATAGTTCAACATCACTTGTGTTTCAACAATTGCATCTCCCAAATTCCACTTCTCAGGTATCCAATAATAAAATATTAATCGATCTCTATATATACGTCATATCCAATAAGACAAAAACCTAAAAGACATTGATAAAGATTGATCTGTTGTCGCCACCCGTTTGACATAGTATTCTTTTCACATATTATTTTAAGTTAGGGATTATTTTTTTACACCGTAGAACATAATATGATTTAATATTATATATATATATCTAACATGTGCAGATATGTTTTCAGGGTAATGGACAGGTCTTATGGAGTGTAGATGACCAAAGACAAAAGATGATTATTAATCATTCAGAATTGATCAGTAATAACAACAACTTGTGTTCCTTTCCATTAATATGAGACCAGCACTGCCCTACACAACATCTGGTGAGCTATCCATACACTCTCTCCCACGTTTATTTTACTTGTCCAGTATTGACTTAACACACTTATTAAGAAATAATAAATGAAATGATATTTTTTCTTTATCATCCTTTGAATATAATAAATTCAATATTTTGAAAATGACTATTGTTAATAATAAGGCTAAATTAAAAATTAAATGATAAATTATCTCTTGATTTTTTAAACTTGACGTCTAAAAATAGATGGAGGAAGTATATATCTTGAGTGTGATTTTTGTATTTGTGCAGTAATTTGGAAGGCTATGATTCTTCTTCTTAGTCCAACATCATTGAAGTGAGAGATCTATGGATGGGATGGATCAAAACGAATTTATGATAATTCAAGAAAGTAGCAGATCTTTCATGTGGACATACTTTTGTTTTTGTCCAATATCTGACTTCCCAGATTTGGAACTGGTGGTTCGGTGTCTCTATGTAATAAACTAGGAACTGGAGGAAAATACTATTGAGTAATTGTAGACAGAATTAAATGTATTATTTCGTACTGCCAGTAAATAAATAGTAGTTTCATTCCTTATTTGTTGTTTCATATTAGATGTGTCAAAAATGAATGGATTAAGCTGATTAAGTTGGACGGTTAAAATGTGTTGAGTTAATAAATGAATGAATTATTAATCCACCAAAAAGTTACTTGAGATAATGGATTAACTAAAATACGGGTTATGTTTAGACTATATATTTTAAAAGTATATATAGTTTCCTCAAATATGGACTAACAATACAAACTTCACATTAACATATTTTGTTAAGTTTGTGAAGATTCACTATTATAGGGGATCAAAATTGTATAGTTTGATTAATTGAAAGTTTGATTAATATGCTTAGCCTAATCATAAGTATCAAAATTAAAATTAATCTATATTTGAAGGATTAAAATTAAAGCGCAAATTTCCCTTATTTTTAACAGAAATTATACAAAAGATTAAAGGATTCTGGAGAAAAGTACCTTCAATAAGAAAATTTAGTTAATTATTCTACACTGTTGTTAAATTTCATTTCAAGTCAAATTACATTACTGTTAAAATGTATGTGAACAGTTGGGACAGGGTCCCTTATCAAAAATTAGTGTACAAACTTAAAAAATAGAAAGATAAAATAGACACAAAATTTTTACGTGGAAACTCCTTGCTATTATAATCTAGGAATTGTACTCACAATCCCTCTCCTCTCCTTATAACAACTCTGTTACAGATTTGAAGCAATACCTCTACTGCTTCCTAAATCACCAACCTCTTAAGATGATTTAGAGTTCAGGTGGTCTCCATAATTGACTCTAGTTACTTCGACAAAATGAACAAAAGAAATAGAAACAAAAATTGATCTAACTTCCTTTACAGATTAGGAGTAGACCTTACAAGATTGAGACTAAGAAATTACAACTCTAAAATAAGAACAAAACACTGATAAGTTTATCAGATCCTTGGTCTCCTTCAAGAGCAAATTTCAGATACTTTAGAACATGAGCTTCAATGGATGTTTCATTTTTAGTGATTCCAGAACGCCAAATGAGAATAGGTTGTAAAGAATGTATATATCAATGATATATAATGCGTTGTGCAATTTGTATTGGTTAGACAACTGACCCTCTGCGCAGGGACTCGGCGGCGTACACTGCAGATCTGATAGAGTCTGTTTTGTACTATCTGTCTGCTATCGTTATCAGCAAAGTGTCCTCAAAGGGACCAGGTCCTCTATCTATTTCCTGAGTTTGTCAAATCATCAAAATCATTATACAGAGCATTAACAATTACATAAATAAATTAGGTTGGAGGGATGGATTGTTTATTATTAATTATATTAACGTTGAGTTGTACATCTGAATTCTGGAGGATAGAAATTCAGTTATTTGACCGTTAGAAACTTTTTCTTTGGAAGTTCCTTAAAAACTGAACTCCATGTAACCAGTGCCATACAAATTAAATAGATTTTTTAGGACGATATATAGCTTGATTTAGGTAGGCGGTGATTTGATGCACGAAACATGTAGACTTTAATAGGGTGCAGGGAAGGATCTAACTTTAAATGATATGATATAGATAATCTATCATAATATAAATATTAGTAGACTAGTGATTATTTTCACAGTTCAAACCCGTGATATAAAATTTGACCTAAGATATTAAATTCACGAGGAAATAAAAGATGAGATTTATGGAAAACATTTAAACAATATTGTTCATTTAATCACACATTGAGGATAAGATCAAATTTTAAGTGCCAACTGCACTTGCCTCCAATGTTATAAATGTAGTTTACAAGTATATATGTGGTTTATAGAGACATTCCATGAGATGTTTTTGTTTATGGGAGACATATAAGACTGTTTAGCCACTTATTAAAATAGTCACCTGACTGATCATAACTAATTTGTTTTATTAACAACAATGCAAATGAAAGATTTTCGATCTTTAATTAACTAAACATCAGACGACAAGTACCACCAAACTAAATTATAGAAATGTCCAGTTTATTAGGATTTGAAATAACTAATCAGTGTGACTAGTGACCCCCCACCCACCCACGAACTCCAACCCCATCAAATCCTCTATTAAGGTAATTAAATAGATGCAATTTCTTAAAATTGTTTAGAAGAAAGCAGTTTGGTGCCATCTAATGGATATTTGTTCTAATAATAATGATAAATAATTGTTTTTACATAGAGTTCCCACAACTCGTCAATTTTTCACTAGAATCGTTTGGTTAGAAACAAGTTATTCCAGAATTAATTATTATGGGATAAAATAAGATAATTTATTCCATCATGTATATAGAATAACTTATCCCATCATTATGATATAGATGGTGGGATAAGTTATCCCAGGACTATTTATTTTTATTCGAAGTCCCACTTTTTCTTGCTTTCTAATTTCCTTCAATTTACTAACCTTTGTCAAGCAATTAAATTGTCAAATCTTTAGTTTTCTTCTGACTTTTAAGTGATTAATTAAATTGATCAGCATTATTTGTCTAGAGTGGGGCACTCCGTATTTTACATAAACAACAGGAGAAAAATGACTGTAAATGGAAGAAAACTAAGAAAAAAGAGTAAATTAATTAAAATAATGTTAATTAAATATATAAAACATAACTAAATAAGAGTGCGTTTTCTCAGGTTGAATAGCTTTTTGGATAAGATGGTCAGACCACTCACGTATAATTAGAAGGGCGCGTTAAAGATATAATAATAAATAAAATTATAATTTCTTTAATATATTAAATTTTTAGATGAAATGTTAATATTTTAACGAGCAAAAACTAAGAGAAGGAAACTAAAGTATCAAGGTTGGCAGACAATCCTGTAATCATTTATAATTTATTGAATATAAATTTGTAGAATGGTTCAATTTATATTAAATTCAAGATATATTAGTCCAAATAAATATTTTGGATTAATAAAATTGGGTCGATTATTTAAGCTCAATAAATGTGGATTTAATTAAAAAACCTAAATCCATTGATTTGGGCTATAAAGATGACTCCACTTTGTTAAGCCCAATATCATCTCATCCTAGAGACCCAAAATCATGCCACATGCCAAGGTTAGGTGGCAATCCAAGTCAAATTAAATAAGCCACTAGAATTATGCCATGTGTCAAAGTTAGGTGGCAATCCAAGTCAAATTAAATAAGCCACTAAAATCATGCTACATGTCAAAGTTAGGTGGCAATCCAGGTCAAATTAAATAAGCCACTAAAATCATGCCACATGTCAGAGTTATGTGGCAATCTAAGTCAAATTAAATAAGCCACTAAAATAATGCCACGTGTCCATGTGACATGTTCTGACCAATCAAATTAAAACTCTTCAACAAAGAAATCTGATTGGTCAGTTCAAACCAACCAATCAAATCACACCCTCATACCACTCCCTACAACTATAAATAGGGGTCCTCATTATTCTGAAAGAGGGGTTTTTTGGAAGAACAAGAAGCAAGAAGAGAGCTCGTGGATCAAAGACCGCAAATTCTCTACAAAGCTACAAAGTTCAAGCAATCAAATTCAAGTTCAAGATTAAGAACGAAGAAGAAGATCAAGATCAAGTTACTTGTTCATCTTTACTGTTCGTCATAACCATACAAGTGTTCGTGACGAATATTTCAAATCCAAATTCGAAGACGAAGATTCAAGATCAAGCTATTCAAGCCCTTGACTCTAAATCAAATTCAAATTCAAGCTCAACGTGTTTCATATTATTTGAAGAATCAGAGGATTATTATAGAGATTGTAACCGCATTACATTTTGAAATCAAATATTACACTTTGTTACTCCAATTTTCCGGTCTTGATTATTTATTTTTCTCGGCTCGAAAATTTGTTGTTTACAAATCCCTTTTAGTGACAATAACATTAAGAAAAGTAGCACTATTAGAAAACGGAATTAGCGAATATAAACCAAATTTTGTAGCGAAATAACTAAAATTTTATATTAATTTTATTTAGTTATGGATTATAAGAAAATTTAATTATTTAGGACTTTTTTCTAGTGGCGGCGATAAATTTTGTAGCTGATTTCATGTTTTCTAGTAGTGTAATAAACGTCCTCAAATTTAATATGCTAAGAAAACTGTCCTAGTCACTATAATTAATTTTATAAATTGCATCTCTTAGCCCCTAATTCGTCTTGTTAATTGTGTGTTGCTCTAATTATTCATTCTAGTTTCTCAATATCGGCAAATTAGTTTTAGGTTGGTGTCACCATCTCATGCAAAGTTAAAAGAACGAAAGAGGAACAAATGAAACAAAAGCGCAAAAACAAAAATTGCACTGTTTGTTCTTCTTCTTCCTTTTTTTTTTTAATGCAAATCAAGACATGACAAATGGGGACAACTATAAATTCTCTCTTCTTTTTTGGCTTAACTCAAACCAAAGAAGGGAGACCTTAATAATAAGAACACATTTTTTTATATTTGATTTTAAACTTTTCATTGCACACTTAAGACATGTTAATTATTATAGTGATAAAAATGTCATTACATATTTAAGACTATAAGTTCTAAAAATACTTTTAATATGTGTCAAGCTAGAAAATTCTTTATTTGTTTCTTAAATTTCATATTAAATCACTTATTTCTCTAAAAAACATTTTCAATAAAATATTTTCCTTTGTAACGAACAGGCGAACACACCCTTAATGAGACGTGGTCCTCCTTGCCTACAAAGAATACATTGAATATTGGAGACATCATGAAGAAGACATGAAACATATTGGGTCAAATTTAATGTTCTTGTCCATTTGAGACTACTCACTTTGTGTTGCGTGTTATTTATTCATCATACAGAAACAAAAATGCAGATATATAAACTATAGTATTAATAATAAAAGAAATATATAGTAGTAGTTTTGTTCGTTGGGTTCTTGAAAATCTGAAGGGATAAGGAGTGCATGTGATGAAGAATACACATGGTGTATATGGGCAATTATCAAACTCTCATTTTCAAATCCCATACTGGGTCGGTCTATGGGTGGTCCTGTCTAAGTGTTGCACCCCATGGCTAAGGGCCAAACGGACTTGGTCCCACCACAACTTTTTTATTTGACGATCTAGAAGCAGTCAACTTTACATATTTCGTATTTATCTCAAATATATTAATTTGATTAATTTAAATTTACATTAAATAGGTCAATTGAATGGAAAAGTTTAATTAAAATAACTTAGATTTGAATGTGAGATCTCTGATTACGTATAGTGGGGAAACTAATTATTCCATTGTACTCTTTGGTGGTTGTATACATGCTACTTATTATTTGCCATGTTTCCCTTGTGGTTTTCCTATCCTCTTTAATTTTTTCTTTCCTTTTTCTTGTTTTTGTTTTTGGGGGATGGGGTTGGATATCTTGTAATGTTTTCAATAAGGAGGAGGTATGGAGGGTGAAGATGACAGTGATATTTAATAAGGTGGTATCCCTAGCTTGAGATTAAGTTAAGGTATACATGTCCAAATTGTAGACTAGGTCTTTTGGTCCCAACATGCTAACCCCTAGTAATTATGCGTATGTTTTGTAGCATTGAATTTTTATGCGTATTTATTTTTTGTAAAACCACAAAGTCTAATACTACAAATTTTCGTGATATATGTATATGGTTCAATGCCAAAGTAATAGGCAGAGCCTAATCTCTCTTTCTCCCCCTCTCTCTCTCTCTCTCTATATATATATATATATATATATATATATATCAAAAAAAATAATACATAATTGATAGGAATTGAATATTTGTCTAATCTACCCTGACTTACATGAAGAATGAAGAGCTAATCCTTCTACAAAATATTTTCTCACCGAATAAGTTCTCTAGGAAAATGCATGATAAAAAATATATTTTCATTGAAATAATAGAAAACTTTCTAATTTTTTTGTACGAAAACATTATTCTTTCCGTTTAAAAAAGAATGAACTACTTTCCTTTTTATCTATTTAAAAATGAATGGCTCGTTAGCTTTTTTGGCAACACTTTGATTTTAGCTTTCCATGCATGTTTAAAGGCACAAGATTAAAGAACATTTTGGTACATTTGATATAACTTAAATTCAGGACCACAAGTCAATCTACGCCATCCTTTTTGAAACGGAGGAGTGTTGTTTTTTCTTTTTTCATTGATTAAATCAAAGTATCTATGAAAATAACTATTGAACATTTTTCGATGAGAAATTTAGTAGAAAAATAATAATTTTTAGTAGTGGTGAGAGTTTGGTATTTATCACATGCAATTTTTTACCTCATATATCTGCAAGAAATTGTTATAAGATTTAAAGCACAACCTCTTGATCACGCGATAATATTTTTTGGCTCTTTTTTCAAATGCAACCAAAACAAGAAAAGAGAGAAAGGCAAGATGAAACAAATGTGTCTACATTAAAGTGTGGAATGGGGTGGTGTGTGTTATGTTCCTAAAATACAAACATTTACTGCTGCAGAATTGTTCTCTAGTGTTCTGGTCCTTGGAAAAATGTCTTTTACAATAGAACTAAGGAGAACTAATTATAAGTTCTACGAGTAGTATCCCACGTTAATGGTTTCCTCTCTTCAACACACCCCAGTACCCCATAACTTTCAACTCTTATAGTATTTTTCTAATTATATTTAATTTTTAAACAATATATTTTACATTCATACAAGTACAACAATCATTTATAATTTTTTCAGAAAAAAAATAAATATTTTTCCTTCGTACCAAAAAGACCCATAATATATAATTTTTCAATAAAAGGATCAGATTAAAATAAACCACTTGCACCTAGCTAGCTAAACGTTTCCACACAAACCAAAAGCTAATGAGTAACATGACAAGCATCTAGTTAATATGAGAGGATGGTCCTCTCATGTTAACTTGATGCTTGTCATGTAACGAAAATTTTACACCAAATAAAAATGAGATATGATCCATACGTACCTTAATCCATCTTGATCATTTTAACCGATGTGGGATTTAACAAATAGTATGTGTAATGTAACGAAAATTTTATTTTACACTATATAGAAATGAGATATGATCCAATACGTACCTTCCATCTTGATCATTTTTCGTGTTTTACGTGAGATTGAATCTCGTTAAACTTGATGAATTACATGGAACGTATTTATGTGCATGAAAGATAAGGGTCTTGCATGATGAAAAATAGCTTTTTTTGATAATCTCAGATGACTGCCAAAAAACCATACAGGAAAGAGACATTTTAAAATTAAATTACTTTAAAAAAAAAGTTGAAATGGAGGGAGTATATTTAATTTGTTCCTGATCATGGGAATTTAGGCCAGTCATCCTTGGCTATCAAAGCAGGCTCTTTATCTTCTTACAAGACTTCTCTTCCGATCCTAATCAGTCTATATTGATTTATTTATGCATGATTATATATTAATTATATGAAAGAGAAGAATATCTTGTATGAAATATATAAGAGCCTCTCAGATTAGCCAAGAAGGATGACACCTAATTGAAATCATTTTTGAAGGATTAGTTAATGAAGATCAAATCCTACATAAAGAGATTTTAATTAGGCAAGTCATCCTTGGCTATCAGAGCTAGCTAGCAGGCTCTTATTCTTCCTACAAGACCTCTCTTAATTTCTACTAATATAATTGGGATCTATGATTAGTGACTCATCCAAAGCATGCTATATATAGGCAAGATTGGTAGTATGGGTGATAGTGGTGGAGAAAGAGAAGGACGTTCTATTAAAGCATTATCTATTTATATGGATACATTCTATTAAAGCATTTAAGTTAATTATATGCTCCGATACTATAAGAAATTATTACACTATAATTGTATTTGAACCATTTATAGCTACCAGGTTATCTATTTTATTTTACAGGTTATTAATTCTAATTATTAGTATTGTGCACGTACGATTACTTAGAGTAAGTAATTTATTAATAATGTAAAATGACACGCAACATAATACCTTTTGGCTTTACAAGGTTTACCACGTATTGTTGTTGTTTATATTTGAAATTATAGATGATGAATGAATCAATTAATTATCATCAACATAATTAAAAGAAGGAACATATTCTTGTTCAGGCAAGGGACCAATCATATTTCATAGAGATGTTGACTTAAAGACAATACGAGGTAGACATAAAGATAAGAAGAATTAGTGGATGGAAGTAATAAAATGCGTAAGCCATATTTTTATTATCAAATCAACATGTAAATTCAAGAATATTATAATCTAATACTAAAAAAATATAGCTCCTTAATTACCTAGGTTAAAGCAATATGACTACAATTCCATCAAACTAGCTAGATAGACGATCAATATGTTTATATGTTTGTTATTATTATTAGCCTTTGGTTAAATTAATTAATCTTAAGCATAATAAAGACCTTACCGCACTTACTAGAGTTTATTTGGTGTATGAAATTACATAGGCAAAGTGGCTGATTTAGGCGATTTAACTCGGTTAATATATTGGGTTGTCCTTTTTTCATAAATATATACTCTCTTTGTTTCATTTTAGTTGTCTTGTGCTTTTCGAAAGTCAATTTGATCAATTTTTATAGTTAAATTATATTACTTTAACTCAATATTATAAAATAAAAAATTAGATATTCAAAAACTATACGAAAAGTACTATAAATTATAATTTTTTTTCATATCAATATGATAAAAAAATATATCTTAAAATATTAATCAAAGTTTATATAGTTTAACTCTCAAAAAATAAACATGACAACTAAAAAGGGATTGAGAGAGTAACTTCTTGCTAGTGGAAGATTTTCTCGAATCTATTATATATATCAAGAATCATCTCTCCATGCAAAATAGTATAACAAGTTATCCTTCAAAGTGGGTTAGTTTAAATTATAACAATAAGGGGCCGTTTGGTTACTGTTTAGAGTTATGCGGTATTAGTTATGTAAGATTTAATCATGTAGATATTAATTATGTAGGGTTTAGTTTTGTAGAGTTAAAAAATTAGTGAGCTAATTCTTATTTCTTAATTTCAAAATATTTAGTAAGCTAATATTTATTGTACTCATTAAAATCAACAACTATATAAATAACACATTTGTAATTTGTATTGAATAGGATTAAGCAATCAAGACAAAAAAGGGGTAAATGTATAATTTATTATTTTAATACATGTATAACTAATGCCACATAACTTATTCCATCTTCTATCCCGCATAACTTATACATAGATTCCCTCATAAGTTATATAAGTATTAATCATGTAGGATTACAAAAAAACGTAACCAAACATTGTATAAAAGTAATACGTGTATAACTTTTATCTTATTTGCAAACCAAACAATATATACAATTAATACATAAATAACCAAAGTTATTCATGTATTAGCTTTGTGTTTATCCCATAACCAAACGGCCATTGTATTTATGGTACGTTAAAAGTACTTGAGATGAGTAATGATCTTTGTATTCGAACTATATATTCTATAGCGACTAACATTTAGGGGCGGATCTACGTTGGTTACAGGGGGTTCATCGGAATCCCCTTAAAAAATTATACTGTATATATAAAATAATTTTTTTGATTTGCGTGTATATATTTATCATTGAACCCCCTAAGCATAATCCAAATGGCTTAGCTTAGTGGTAAAGGGGTTCAATATTTCACCTAGTTATGCCAGTTCGCGGGTTCAAACCTCGTTAACATTAATACTTAGTTGTTGATATTCTTGATGTTTTAAAACTCCCCAAAATTGACATATTTGAAGCAAGCTGTCTGTTTGACATTCCCCTCATCACTTGAAATAATTTGAAGAAGAATCAAAGCAAGAGAATAAAATAATCCAAGGGGTGAAATTTGATCATCATCTATCTATAAAGGTCCTAAAAATAAAATGTATCAAGTCAAATCTATATTATTCTCTCATGACTTAACGATTGTCTTAAATCTTAATATTCCAATATACTCTCTCGATAGATCAAGTTATTCTCTTTGATATCGAGAAACTTTCATCAATCGTCCCTTTTTGAAACGAATGTTTAATAAATGATTTTCTTTAATTTTCTCTGACAACTTAAGAATCTATGGGGAAAAACCTTACTTTGTGATACAATCCGTCTCAAAAACTATATATTTTTTCACAACTTTATAAATTTGATAACCTTAAAAGGTACATTTAGGTAAATTAACCTTTAATATCATCTGAGAATATATAAGGGAAAATGCATAGATTTTCCTTTGAATTTACTCTGAAAAAGTCAGTTACACACTTAAATTTTACGGACAACCTATTACACATTTAACATATAAAAAAGTGAATTTATTACCTACCTAAAACGTGAACACCAGTCTTGTGGTAGGTAGTATTTTGCACGCGTCAGAAATTGATTTTTTACAGTTTTTTTTTCTTTCATAATTTTTCCTTTTATTAATCGTATTTTTTATATGAACTAATCCTAATTAATCTAAAATCCCTAAATAATAGTGATCTTTCCAATCATTGAAATCTCTCCGCCCTCATTCTAATGTTTTGCTCGGAATACATTAACAACACTAACTTAAACACCATCTGTATTTTTTTGCGAACAATTTGTGATCTTTTTCTTCTTTGAAGTCAGAATTTTTTGTGTGCAAAAAATAATGGATTTTTCGACGGAAGTAGTAATCTTTTTCGATGAGTTTTCGATGGTTATAGTTAAAGAATTCATGAGTTTTATGCTGAAATTTCATATAGTTTTCAGTACGAGTCATCGTCATCCCAGTGTTTTTCTCTGATGAGTTCTTCGATGAGCGTTTGGATAGAAAATCATAGATTTTATGGAGAAAAATCTAAAATTTTCAATAGAAATTGTTATCTTCTTCATTATTTTCAACTTTCTTCCTTTAAGCTTCTCTTTCAAAGTTTAAAGAGTGAGTGTCGCTTGTCGGAGATATTTTGATGGGGATAAAGTGAAGAAGATGAAATGTTGATGAAGATGATGGAGATTGGAAAAACGGTTGAAGTTTAAAAGAGAAGTGGGACCTACAAACAAATATATAAAAATAAGAATGGAATCTAAAATAATTATTTGTCTTCGAAATAATTACATATTAAGAAAAAGATAAAGAATACTTTAGTTATATAATGGCCAATAAAATAGTGACACGTGTGTAATTTTTGTATTTTAAATTAAAAATTGGCTTCTCACACACCTTTAGGAAGGTGAATACACTTTCTTTGTCATATCACGTTTCAGAGAGGTAATAAATTCACTATTTGATATGTGAAGTGTAATAGATCGTCCGTAAAGTCTAAATGTGTAACTGAATTTTTGAAACAAGTTCATGAGTGAATTATCCTAATGGGCCGGAGAATGAAATGGGCTAGAATAGGCTAAACTGTTTACCGTGAAACTTACAGAAATTTTACTAATTTGAAAATTAATTACTTAAATACACTCTAATTTGCAATATCATGAATTTTATCAAATTTTGATACGTTCAGATACGTTCATATACGAGCTAGGACGGATCAACCCTTTAATTGTTTTTTCTTACGATAGCATTTTCTAAGTGATTTTTGGTGCAATATGAAGATGGAAATTTCTTTGGTCTTAAATAGAATTCTCTGCTACATCATTCTTGCACAAACTCACATTACATAAACAAATCAATTCAAAAAAGGGAAAAAAAAACAAATATAAATTACTATCTTTGTTCAATTATGCAAATTGCAAATCACTTTCAAAAGAAATTCAACTTAATATGATCTTATATTGAAAATGTGAAACTCTAATTTTTTATTAACTGGCTAATATTTAAGTACATTCTTTTATATATATATATATATAGTCTTTTTTTTAATTTCGAAAACAACCGCCCTACCTTTCAAGGTGGGGGTTAGGTCTGCGTACACTCTACCCTCCCCAGACCCCACATTGTGGAATTATACTGGGTTTGTTATTGTTGTATATAGTCTTTTTGACTAATTTAATTTTGAGTTTTTTAAAAATAATTAATTTGTTGTTCCTTTTTTGGGGCCTCACTGGCTTGCGGCCAAGAGAGGCTTGGTTATGGGAAAATTTCATATATGTCAAACCTTTTAAGCATAATTACTTCATATGAGTATAGTTTTTCTAATTACTTATAATGACAAACATAAATTTGTCATTATACAAATGTTGTAGTGAATTATACAAAGGCTATAGCAATTTATACAAACATTGTACCCACGAATTATTTGTATACCGAAATATACAAATATTATGAATTGTATAGCGAATTATAAAAATGTTGTACACGAATTGTATAGCGAAATATATACACACTATACAAACCTGCGAATTGTATAGCGAATTATACAGACGATATTGTATAGCGAATTATACAAACGTAGTACACAAATTTTATAGTGAAATATACAAACGAATTATAGCAAATCTCAACAAAATATACCACGAATGGTAATAAAATGAAACTATATCCATATGAAATAATAAACTAGTAATGTTTGCCATCAAATTTAATTTTGTAGATTTTTTAGGAATCACATAGTGTAGAGGCCTAATTACCATTTTTCCCTATCATTTTTTCCATTTACAGAAATCCCTTAAAAATATGGTAATTCGTATACATTAATTCAGTAATCCGAATACATTAATTAGGGTTTTATGTATCAGCAGGTAACATTTAAAACATAATACATTAAATATAGAAATAATTTATGAATTAGAATTAATATATCCGGATTATTGAATTAATGTATTCGAATGAAAAAAGAGATTTTTAAATTTTTTGAAATTGACGGAAGTAATGAAAAATATGGCACATAAAGAAGTATAATTAGGTAATTTTTTCTTTAATTTTTCCTTGATTATTGAGCCTCAATTCTAAATGGGCTAAAATTATTTTAGTCCAAATCTTCTTAAATAAATGGCTCTGGTTGAATTGGCTTCGCACGTGTCAAGTTCTTATTTTCTCCAATGAATTCTTAGCTAGATCTAAAACCAAATAATTACCCTAATATTCTTCAAGAGTTTTTGAACTAAGACGTTATATTTTGTATATTATGAGACCATTGCCCTCTTTTCTTATTTTTTATTTTTTGGTATGGGGACTAATTACGTTTTTGTAGAGATTAAATTGCCATTTTTTCGAGTTAAGATCTTATTCTAATGGAAAAAACTAAGGAGAGGGATTTTATTTTCAATTATTTGGTTTAAAATCCTATACGTGTGAATGAGATTGAAAAGGAAAATATAAATGTGAACTGTAGGTTTAGTATAGGTAGCGTGCTAATAATATATTTAATGACTAGATTAGTTATCAATTTATCATCATCTTCTAACAAGTACTCCCTCCGTCCAACAATACTTGTCCACTATTGACTTTGCACAATTCTTAAAACACTATAAATAGAAGGGTAATTTTACAATATCACCCTTTGAATATAATAAATACAATGTCTTGAAAAATGTAATAGAAATGACTACTAATTAATGATAAGGATAAATTAAGAACTAAGTGTAAATTATTTCTTGATTTCATAAATTGGACAAGTATTGTTGGACATTTATTTTTAGTATAATGGACAAATAAAGATGGACGGAGGGAGTATAATATTTTGTATTTGTAGCATGGCGTGTTAGATGAAGTGCACACATTTATTAGGTGATTAAGATATGACATGATATGCCTTAACAACACTCTCTTTTTCCTCAACTTATAAACATATTGATGTAAGTTATATCAAATTACATATCATGACTGTTTTCCTTATACATCATATGAAACAACCCCTTAAGAGTTTTGTTCCAAATCGTTTGCTGGTGATGTTGAAGTTTCCAAAAACTACGACGCAAGTGCTTTCTTTACCCTTTAGTAAACGTCTAGTAAAAGAAAATGACATTTTTCAGATATTGTATGTCTAAAAATGAGGAACTATCATAAAAATGACATTAAATTTTTTCAATTTTTTATAGATAATCTACAAAATCAAATTTCCCTGCTCCGTGTCATATTTTTCATGCATATCTTATGTAATTTTGAGTGTCACAACGAGGTACAGGCAAGAGATTGTTAGAAATGGTATAATATAATTTGTAGAGGCTAATTTGAGATTTTTGGTTCAACAATACATAATGTTATTGTGTTACTTTCTGTAACAATATATATATATGTTGATTTTAGTATATATATATAATATATATAATGCTAGTATATATGAGTCAAAGATGAAAATGCATTTGAACTAATAATATTTTGTTTTTTCCTCCTATGATACATATTTCTCAATAATCGACATAATATGTCTCCATGTCATAGCAGATTCACATTCTCTTGCCTCAAGTCAAAGCATGTAAATTGGAATAATGTGGCAATTTAGATAATTGGACTTTAAATTTAATAAAAAGATGCAACGAACCTTGCAAGTATAATTAATAGGACAGATGCAAGTACTATAATTCTCATAGCCATAAAATAAATTCCATAATACCTTGTTTGGATGGTTGTATATATTGTATTGTTAGTTTATTTAATAATGTTTGTTTAAATTGTTACTTAAATTCTATTGTATCTTATTGTTTAAATCTATTGTTAGTTAACGACGAAAAAGACCATTTTTTTCTAACCATCGATTTAGTGTGATCGCGTCGTTATCTAAATATTTTTTCTCATTTTGTTTTTACTTATTATTTAATAGTTTTATTTTGTCATTTACCCTATATTTTCATAGTAGCTCTACCCGTACCCTACAAGTTCTTGTAGGTTTGCCATGGACGTGTGACATTATGTAACGAAGAAAAATGATACAATCTATTCAACCATTGTATTCATTAAAACAACACAGTACGATGCAGTACAACATAATACAATATAATATGATACATTATGAAATAATATATAACAACGATCTAAACAAAGGGTAAATTATAATTAATGTTGCGGTTGGCATTGCCACTTCATAAGTTGTTGATTGACGGACTAGTTTATACTTATATATATTCTTATAAATGTAATTAATTACATGACAATTTAGATACGTAACGAGAGTAAATGTAACCAATGGTGCTATCTTAATTAATTACCCTCTCAATTTCAAAAGAAATGAATTTTAAGATGTGTCACGCTTCTTAACAAAGTTAGTAAATGACATTAATTATAGAGTAATTTATTAATATTATTCTTTTATTTATTTCCAAACTTTTTTAAAAAGCTAGAAACTGTTAAAAAATAATTCGTTCATTATAAAACATTAAAAAAAATGTCAGAAATTCATGTATTTTAGGCCGAAGGAAGTAGCAAAGGTTGAGTTGGCCAGGAATGGTATATAATATATCTTAGTTTTAAATTTGGATATATAGAAGCATGATAATTCTTTAGTTATTCTCCAATAATAAATGCATTGTATAATTTTCTCTCAACAAACGATTCCCTCCAGACCAATGCACTGAATGGTCTTGAATTTTTAATTAATTTGCTGCTTTAAGTAGAATATTAAAAAAAAAGAAGATAATGTAGAATAAATAACTTGTTTAGATAAATTTCGACATTAGAGATTAGGTATGAGACACATTTACCGTGTTCCATGAGCTTTGTTTCCAATCTTCATACTCCCTCCGTTTCTTTTTCCTTATCAAATTTTGACTTGGTACACCTATTAAAAAAACAGTGAATGATATAATGAGTTTAATATTTTACCTCTATTAATTGATAGACTTTTACACGTGTTTACTCACTACATTTTTCAAAGCTATTAACTCAATGCTAATAAATTAAGGTTATAATAGGAAGAAAAAAATTATCATTTCTAGATTTGTCAAAATTGACAAGTAAAAAGGAAAATTCAAATTAAAAAAATATTTGACAAGTAAATAGGGACGAAGAAAGTAGTACACTTTCTCTATCCCATATTAGTTATTAACATTATTGAAAATATTTATCAAGTTATAAAATCAAAATAAAATTCATTAAATTTTCTCATCTTACCTTTAAAATTTAATTGTTTTTGAAAATAAACAATATTAATCATAATACATAAATAATATTGTAAATTTTGAATAATTGTAAAAAGTTATTAGCCTTATAATTGTAAAAATATATATCCATTAATTCTTATGTGAATATATAGGTGGTAAATGAGCACAAAATTTTAATTATTTATTTATTCTTTTATAATTTTTAGAACGTTATAAAATCATTATTTTTCTCCATTATGATTATATATAATTTATCACCACAATATATTTATATACTCTATGCTAGTGTAGTAACCTTTTCATGACTAATCTAAATACTCCATTAAACGTGTTGTACTCTATTTTAAATTTTTTAATCAAAACAGTTAGATGGCACTCTCAATTTTACATAAGCAATACCCAAGTCCAATAATATACAAAGTACAAGGTAGCTACAAAACTTAAAGTAAGGATAATATAAATTTTTATATATTCAAAGTAGCTAGCAACTAGAAGCAAGTAATGATTACAACAAAAACAAAAACTAAAACAACCTATAACAACACCACTACTATGTAAAATGAGTACAACATTGATCAAATCATATTGTTCATTGTTTTTTGTTTGTACTTGTTAAAGTGTTAAACTAGGATTTTTCTGGATTGATTTGCTGATATTATAGTGAGGCAGAGGTAAAGTAACACTGCAATGTAAGAGAGAATGATACTATGTCTAACTTTGCGACAGAATTTGTCAACATGATCACAAATGGGCATCCATCCTGAATGACTCTCTCCATATTGCCCCACATATCCAATTGCTGTTGCTGCTGCACATCCAGCCAGTAGCAATGCCATCATAATCTGCCCTCACAAACAAAAAATACCAACATTCACATAACTGCTGCGCGACATAAACAATGAGGATTCATACATAGACAACGTTATATTACTAGCCCAACAAAGCTCACTATAAAAAATAATCCTTGTCGTTATATATGTTTTTTTTTTACAAAATTTAGTATAATTAGTGTGTATACATTATACACTTATTACACATATGTAATATAGTGAGTAAATACTTGTTATATATTGAGTACACACGGATAACAATTACTACAAACGGTTACCGTGAATGTAGGTGAACTTTTATTTTTTTTGGCATCTGGCTAAAAAAGTAAGATTCATACATTCATATTTGCATTTATACCAAATGAAGGAATTATCACAACAAATTTTCTCATAAACTATAATATCCCCCCAAATTAGTGAAATAAAGTCAGAATTTTAACCCCAATATAAGTTTCTTTCGAAATGAAGCACTTGGCGTTACCTGGGTCCGTCCTACCTCAACAACTAGAAAAATGCATTATATTAGACGTCCACGTTTAGGCCTTAGAAATGAAGAGAGAGTAGGGCATTAAATTGCATATTGAGTGACGTTACAAGCTTCCATTAAATGCAAAATTGTACGCCTATTGATTAAGAAGTTTTGCCAGATCCAGTGATATAATTAGTGATTGTGATGTAGAAAAATTCATCAAGTAAAATGTTGGACGTACCAAGTCATGAAGGAACATGTAAAAATAGTTCTTTGGATCAACACTTTTATGGCCAAGAACAGAAGCCAAAATCAGGGACAAAACAGAGAAGGCACATCCAATCATATTTGCAATAGCAAAGAACCTGCAAAAGAATACACAAATAAAAAATAAAAATAAAAATAAAAAAGCAAAAATTTAATTTTGTTGTGTGATGTTGGCTTACTTGAAAGCTGAAGAATAAGTATAGCGAGCCTCCATTTCAATGCCATATACAGTAACCGTCTGTTTGCTGATGAGAATCATCACAATGGCTGCCAATGTGAATGCAATGCTCAAAATTCTCAACAAAATTTGGGTTGCCAACAAACCTTTGTGAGATTTCAAATGTGGGTTTGGCCTATTTTGGTTGTGCATATTTTTGGCACCAAAGTTTTCCATTTTTTAGGATCTCAAGAAAACTAAAGTTTGGACAAAGAAGATAAACAAAAACTGAATGAGGAAGTGGGTGAGTGGAGGTTGGTGCTGGTATTTATAGAATGAGAAAGTGGGAGAGAGAGAGAGAGATCATTGAAGTTCATGGATCAGTTTCAAAACCGACAAAAAAGCTACCAAGTTCAAAACTGCCTCCTTTAATAACTAACAAAAATAGATCAACAAAAATGCAGTAATTTTCGGGGGGAAAAGAAAATGTTTGACATTTTCCCCTTTCTAGTTTCTACCTTTCAACTTTTCACTTGGACTCATTTGTCAATAATGTACATCTTACATTATTTATTTATATTAAGGTTTAAATAAATATTTATTTCTTTATCCAAAGTCTTAGTTTTTTTTGTATAGATAATTTTTACTAACCATTTTCTGTGATCACAACTACTAACATTTTCAGTTATTACTACACTTATCACCTAATTCATCTATAGAAGCCAACACTATCACCTCTGCACACCACCTCAGCTATTACTCTCAGTTTCTACCATCACAATGGTCAATTTTACTATATACCAATAACCTTATCATCACAACCATCACCACCATCACTATGGCCGTTTACTATCATGCCGCTCAATACAACACCAATCACATCGACCAACCACCATAGCTATCCCTACTATCATTCATAGTCGCTAGCACCATCCATCAAATATCGTCATCACAATAAACCATCTCCATCATTATTAGTGAATAGGAATATTTTATTTTTTTAACTAAATAATAATTTTATTTTATTAAATGTTATATTTTAAAAAAAATAGCTAATTACTTTTTAAATTTAAATTGTATAATTATTATATTCAAAAATAAATAAATTATGCACTGAAAAATCATTTGAGACAACATATTAATTATTTGTGCTTTCAAATTTAGATATCTTAATGTAAATAAATGGAACATTAATCCGAGTCAATAGCTATCCTTTCTCAAAGATTTGTAAAATTCAAAAGCACCAAATTAAAGGGAAAAAAATTAAATTAAATCAACTCCATAATTCAACTGGCTCCTGCCACTACCCTAACTAAACGCCACAAAATTTTCTCCACCATCTTATAATCGGTTTAGGTACTTAGAGGGTGAGAAAACGTTAATTTCGGACAGAATGGCATCAAACGAATGAATAATATGGACATATTTTTTCTCATTTTCAACAAATTGAATATTGTGTGGTAACTGTACTAACACTATACCAACATAGGTGGTAGTGCAACACTGCTCCATCCTTAGTTAGAATTTTCAGATTCGAAGCTTGAATATGGAGAAATTTTATTAGGAGCGTCACCCTCAAAATGAATTCGAATTAAATTGAGGCTCCAACATCGAATATCGAGTGAAAAATATATATAAAAAAATATACTAATACTATATCTAAACTAGAAAAAAGTATGAGTTTGACAAAAATCATTAATTTTAGTTTAAATCTTTTATATAAAAGAGAAATTCAATTAATGAGTTGTAGGTCTAGAGGCAAACAAGAATTATCCGAATTCATAAACTTCATATTTTAAATTTCATCCCATCTTTTACAATTGTGGGGTATAAAACATCACAAGTTTATAATTTGCAATTTCAAGAAGGTTGATGAAGACTTTGTTAAATGCAGTCAAAGCATGGAGAGATTGTACAAAGCATGTTCATTAATTAAAGATATTTATTTGCAAAGAATAGAATTGACTACCAAAAATTCTAGAAACAAAAAGTTGTACTAAAGGTTGATGAAGACTTTGTTAAATGCAGTCAAAGCATGGAGAGATTGTACAAAGCATGTTCATTAATTAAAGATATTTATTTGCAAAGAATAGAATTGACTACCAAAAATTCTAGAAACAAAAAGTTGTACTAATTGATAACATATCTTGGTTAACTAATAATTGCTCAGTTTTGACACAGATAAATAAGAACAATCCCACTGAAAAAGTCTATCCGATTTTCCTGTAGTCAGTTACCTAAATTTCGAAAACGAAAATAAAATAAAATAACGACAGTACCATACTATTTATACAAAGGCTGCTAGCAAAAAAGCATTTTTGCCCTGATTTGTGTGGAGCAAAATTTGTAACAAAACTATGGGTGGGTTTCCAACGGAAGAAACCATTTTTCGAAATATATTTTTTAATTTTTTTATATTTGGTAAATTAAAATATTTTAAAAATATTATCAATTTAAGAAATACAATTATTCTCATGTTTGGTAAGTTAAAATAAACTATATTCTATAGAAAAATAAATTTCTTAAAAATCAGGAATATGATTTTTCTATCGAAAATAAAAAAAATTAAATTTCATAAACGACATTTCAAGTTTACCCACACTTATTGACCATCCTACCATCCAACACTCCACCATCCATCATTCCACACTTTGTTAGAAAAATGGATTTACATTATTTAAAATATTTTCCTTATATCTTAACTATTTTCGGACTATATATTAATCCATAACATAAGTCGAATTATAAATGTGATAATTGATAATTGGATTGTGCATTTTATTTTATGTGCTTGACGGATCTCGTGAGGCGATGAGTATAGGCTTAATCCAATGGGGCTCATAATGGGTGAATCCATTAAAGTTTCAATAATTACAGCTAGGTTCCCTTTTCTAACCCTAACACTTCTTTGACTTTTTTTGTCATTACTAAAGATATATATGAGTGTGAGTATGTTGTCTAATTGCTGCTTTAATGAAAAGAGTAACAGAGAGGAAGACTTAATCCGTTCTACAATCTGCTATGAGTCAAATAGATCAGATATGACGTTCAATCCTACTAATTTTTATATATTTTGTATCTTATTATCATGTATGATCTTGGATTTATCATGTTAAATATCTAACACCCTCCGCTCTCCACCTCACCCAATTCCTCCCTAGTGTTTCAATTTCTAGATTAAATATAAATATTTCAGATAATATTTTTTATTTACTTACAGAACATCAAGAAATAAATTTTAAAACCACCTATTATTTTTCAGAAAAAAATTCTATGAAAAACATTTTTCATACCAAAGACCCTATATATACATAATATTATATTACTCCCTGCCGTCCTTTTTAGTTGTTACATATACTGAAAATAGCAGGTCTAAAATAATTACTGCATCATTTTAGAAAATTACGCTTCAAGTCTTGAACCATGTTTGATTAAACAAACGTTATCCCCCACTTTTCCAGCCAAAATGCGCTAATAATGATCATTAGCTGATTTCTCTTTTAATTAATTTGGCTTTGATTTCTAATTCCTCATTGGTTAGGCATTGATCGTTTCCAATTACAAGAAGATTTTGAAGCTTTACGTTGAACTTTTGTAAAATGCTCCTTTTTGGTTGGGATTGATTGTAATTTCAATTTTTTACCATTGGATTGAGACTGAAATTTTTATAGAAGTTTGTAACATGTTGTTCTTCAATCTGAATAATGGAAATTATTTTAGAGGTCCTTAGCTAGCTGTAAATTTTAAGCCACACACATCTCTCGATATCCTTGAGCAAAGGCCATGCTAATTTCAATTTTATCGGATGTACCCGGAGTGACACTTTTCTCGTGATTATTTCCCATTCTTCACTTAATTGTTTTGTTATTGTTACTCTAATTGATATCGTTTCTCCCGCACTAGCTCAATGACATATTTCAGTCTTAGTTTGTTTTTAGTCACAAAATTCTTTATAATTAAAATTCCAACTCTAACTTCATTTCTTCAAATGGTAACATACGTGTGAGCTATGTTTTCCTTGATCAAATTGAAACAAGAGAACCTTTTAGCAGATATTTTCCGTCCTCATCTTACCTAATATACTAGACATTTGTTAGTTGTAAAGCGCCATCCAGGGTGTAGTTGTGTATAACCTAAGATTCAGGAATCAACCGGGGTGTGGTGTTCTGCAGAAATTGCTTGTACAAACTGTTAGTGTGTGAACATTTTAACATTTTATTAAATTGCAATTTTAGCAATTGTCCATTGATGACATTTAATGTCATCTTTATTATTCTTTCTTTAGTGCATAAAAATGTCTTTCATTATCATCTTTATTTAGTGCAAGACTAAATCATTCCATTATGTATTTTTAATTTAATTATCACTAATAAGTGGTGCACTAAATCATATTATTATGTATTTTTAATTTAATTATCACTAATAAGTGGTGCACTAAATCATAATGGTGCACTAAATCATAATGGTACACTAAATGATGATAATGATGGCATTCTATTATTTTTTCATCTTTGTATGATTTTCTCTCCTATAAATAGAGAGGTCTTCTTTGTTTTGAAGGGAGAATAAGAGAAGAAAAAATTGAGAGAGTTAAGTTTATATAAAAAAGAGAGTTCTTATTAGTTGAAGGGAGGTGTTCTTTGTGTAGAGCTTTAAACTCAACTTTTGTCCAGAGTTTGTTGAGTTACATTTTTGTGATAAGGCTGTTGTATCCTGGAGGGGACAAGTCAAGAGGACTACTGCTGGACCAGTGAAACGATTTACTGCAGTGGGCTTGAATCTCCTTAAAGAGAGCGAGATATCCGCGCCTCAGCCAAGAAGTGAAGTTAATTTCTTCATTTTATTTTTTAATTGTAATTTGTAATCTTATAATTTCTCCAACAATTTTAAGGAGATTCAATATGGCTACAATTGAAAAATCCGCGGATATCAAGATGGGAGATCTAAACAAACCATTTCGGTTTAATGGTAATCATTTCAAGAGATGGAAGGGTAAAGTACTTTTCTACTTAAGTCTTCTCAATGTTTCATATGTGTTGACTCAAAAAAATCCTAATAAAGTTGACATCCTCTCCATGGATAACGATGAACTAATTTCTCATCAAGAGAAAGTGGAAAAGTACAATAATGATTCCTACAAGTGTCGGTATTATATTCTTAATTGTCTATCTGATAATTTTTATGATTATTATGATAGAACTTACTCTAGTGCAAAGAAAATATGGAAAGCATTGCAGAGTAAATATGATACCGAAGAAGCTGGAGCGAAAAAATATGCTGCTAGTCGATTTTTTCGTTTCCAAATGGTGGATGATAAATCAGTGATAGACCAAGCTCAAGATTTTATAATGATCGTTGGAGAGCTCAGGTCTGAGGAAGTCAAAATTGGAGACAATCTTATTGTTTGTGGCATAATAGACAAACTTCCACCTTCATGGAAGGAGTTTAAAAAAACTATGCGCCACAAACAAAAGGAAACCTCTCTTGAGACTTTGATCATGAAAATCCGCATGGAAGAGGAGGCAAGGGGCCAAGATGCACTTTTACAAAATGAAGAGAGCAACATCACAACGAAGGTAAATTTAGTTACTTCAAAATATATTACTCTTGAATCTAACAAAACAATTTTGTAACTTTGGGATCCATTAGCCTCACAAAGGCTAGACAACCCCAAACTCTTAGATATCCCAAATTTGGCTTATGACCTTTCCACAACTCAAAAGGTGTTAGTTTAGTCTTTTTATGAGGCACTCGATTTAACACATAACACGCAGTCAAAATAGCTTCACCCCAAAAATTCAAAGGTGCATTTGACTCAATAAGCATGGCATTAGTCAATTCAACCAAAGTTCTATTTTTCCTTTCCGCTACACCATTAGATGAAGGTGAATAAGGAGGAGTAGTTTCATGAATTATTCCCAATGATCTAACAAAAGAATTAAACTCATTTGACTCATATTCACGGCCTCTATCACTTCTAATTCTTTTTATTTTCTTCCCAAACTGATTTTCAACCTCATGGAGAAAAAATTTAAAATTTTCAAAAGCATCACTTTTATTTTTCATTAAGTAAACATATGTAAACTTAGAAAAATCATCAATGAAAATGATAAAATATCTATTTCCTCCACGAGTTAAAATTCCTCCAAGTTCACAAATATCAGTGTGAACTAATTCTAATAAATCAGTTTTTCTTTCAACTTTAAAATGAGGCCTTTTAGTGATTTTTGTTTTACTACAAGCTTCACACTTTTCAAAATTCTTTTTAATCACTGGGATTAATCCTAAATTACTCATGATTCCAACATAACGATCATTAATATGACACAAACGAGCATGCCAAAAATTAGTAGAAGAAAGCATGTAAACAGAAGTAGAAATTTTATTCATTTCAACATTCAGTTTAAACATCCCATCACAAGCATACCCATTTCCCACAAAAATACCTTTTTTCACAATTACATATTGATCAGATTCAATAATTTGTTTAAAGCCTGCTTTATTAAGAAGAAAACTAGACATCAAGTTTTTTCTCATGGAAGGAGTATAAAGTACATCTTTCAAAGTTAATATCCTTCCAGAGGTAAAACACAATTCGATATCTCCCGTTCCAAGCACTTGAGTAGTATGAGAATCACCGAGCATGATGGTTTTGGGCTCTCCAAAAAGAGTATATTTTTTAAACCAATCTTTGTCATAACAGACATGACGGTTTGCACCAGAATCAGCCCACCATCCATCAACATTCTCAACCATGTTTATGTCTGTAATCATTGCCACAAAAGGCTCTTCGGTAACGTTTGCCTGAGGTATAGGACCACGTTTCCGGTATCTGCAAAATCGAGCAATATGTCCACTCTTGCCACAGACAAAGCACGGTCCTTTATCATAAACTTGTTGATTTTGTGCTTGGCTATTTTCATCATTATTTTTCTTGGAAAGTCTACCATTATTTTTCTTGTGCTTTTCTTCTTAGGCTTCAAATAGTACAGCCTATAGATTTTTTAATCTTGAAGATAAAATTGTAATAGAATCAGGTGATGCTATTTTTCATGAAAATAAATTCCTTTTAATTCTAAAAATAGTGGGGGTCAAAGAATTGAACAAAATATTTTATCACTACCTAGTTCTTCTTCTTCCATTTTAAAAAATAAAGAAATTGATGATTTTGAGGTAAGAAGAAGTAAAAGAGCTAGAGTAGAAAAAGATTTTGGGCCTGATTTTTATGTTTTTAATGTTGGAGATGACCCTTTCACTTTACAAGAAGCTTTATCTTCGTATGATTCTATTTTTTGGAAAGAGGCTGTAAATGATGAAATGGAATCACTAATTTCTAATAAAACTTGGAAGTTAGTTGATTTACCACCAGGTTGTAAAACAATTGGTTGCAAATGGGTCTTACGAAAAAAGTTAAAACCAGATGGATCAATCGATAAATATAAGGCTAGACTAGTTGCTAAAGGGTTTAAGCAACTAGAAGGCCTAGAGTTTTTTGATACTTTTTCTCCGGTAACAAGAATTACATCCATTAGACTTTTAATTGTTATGGCTGCAATTTTTGATTTGCATATTCATCAAATGGATGTAAAAACTGCTTTTTTAAATGGAGAATTTAATGAAGAAATTTATATGGAACAACCTGAAGGTTTTGTTGAAGCAGGCCAAGAAAGCAAAGTATGTAAACTTACTAAATCCCTATATGGCTTGAAACAGGCACCAAAGCAATGGCATGAAAAGTTTGATTCCTGCATGATTGAAAATGATTTTAAAACAAATGAGTGTGATAAGTGCATATATCATAAGTCTTGGAATAATACACATGTTATTATTTGCCTATATGTTGATGATTTATTGATCTTTGGCTCGAATATGAATGTTATTGATGATACTAAGAACATTCTTAGAAGCCATTTTGATATGAAAGATCTTGGTGAGGCAAATTTTATTCTAGGAATAAAAATTACTAGAACATGTGATGGAATTTTCCTTGACCAGTCACATTATGTTGAGAAAATTTTAAAAAAATATAACTTTCTTGATTGCAAGCATGTTTTAACTCCTTTTGATTCAAGTGTACACTTGTTTCCTGTTCAAAGTGAAATTGATGTGATAAATCAAAAGGAATATGCTAGCGTAATTGGAAGTTTGAGATATGTGACTGATTGCACTAGGCCTGATATTGCATATGAAGTAGGAGTACTTAGCAGGTTTACTAGCAAGCCAGGTAATGAACATTGGCATGCTATAACAAGAGTTATGAGATATTTAATTGGAACAAAAACTTGTGGTTTGTTCTATAAAAAATATCCTGCTGTACTTGAAGGCTTTTCTGATGCAGATTGGAACACTTTAGCAGGTGATTCCTGTTCTACCACTGGTTACATTTTTACATTGGGTGGTGGTGCTGTTTGTTGGAAATCAAAAAAACAAACTATAATTGCTAACTCTACCATGAAGGCTGAACTAATTGCTTTAGCTTCAGCTAGTGAGGAAGCGAATTGGTTAAGAGATTTATTATTTCAAATACCTTATTTTGAAAAACCAATTCCTCCAATTTTAATTCATTGTGATAGCACTGCAGCAATTGGTAGAGTTCAAAATCGTTATTACAACGGTAAATCCAGACCTATAAGGAGGAAACACAGTAATGTAAGATCATATTTGACAAGTGGTACCATTAATGTTGATTATGTCAAATCTTGTGAAAATCTTGCAGATCCTCTTACTAAGGCCTTAACAAGAGAAAAGGTCTGGAGCACATCGAGGGGGATGGGATTGAAGCCTATAAATACATGAGTCATATATGAGGAAACCCAACTTGGAGACTAGAGATCCTATAACCAGGTTCAATGGGAAAAACGAATCATATGATGACTTGTTGTGAAAAAAATGCACTATTTTTATTCCCTCCCTATGATGTGAGTGCATTGTTTCCTGTAGTGAATTGAGGAGGTTGAGTTTAAAAAACTCTTAATGAAAATCTGTAGCCCGTATGGGTGGAGTGTTAAATTTACAGGAGCACTCTTGATAGATTTCACCTATGTGAGTATGGAAGTAGGCCGCTTCCTATGAGAATTAGGCTTATTCTCAAAAGCACTCATAAAATCGGGATAGCACAAGGCCGTAATGTGCTGGCTTATAAAGCTCGTGACAATACCTTGATTACTATGTGTGAGCAGTAATATTTTATGTCCCTTAAGCAGTCATAGTTCAAGTCTGAGACCACTACGACTCTGGAGTAAAAGTTATTGTTTCACTAAGTGGAGGTTCAATGCAGAGCACACCTTCATTATGTATAGTAATCTTCCTTCAGCTGATAAACTCTCTTATACAATATTAAAATGAGTGGGGGATTGTTAGTGTGTGAACATTTTAACATTTTATTAAATTGCAATTTTAGCAATTGTCCATTGATGACATTTAATGTCATCTTTATTATTCTTTCTTTAGTGCATAAAAATGTCTTTCATTATCATCTTTATTTAGTGCAAGACTAAATCATTCCATTATGTATTTTTAATTTAATTATCACTAATAAGTGGTGCACTAAATCATAATGGTGCACTAAATCATAATGGTACACTAAATGATGATAATGATGGCATTCTATTATTTTTTCATCTTTGTATGATTTTCTCTCCTATAAATAGAGAGGTCTTCTTTGTTTTGAAGGGAGAATAAGAGAAGAAAAAATTGAGAGAGTTAAGTTTATATAAAAAAGAGAGTTCTTATTAGTTGAAGGGAGGTGTTCTTTGTGTAGAGCTTTAAACTCAACTTTTGTCCAGAGTTTGTTGAGTTACATTTTTGTGATAAGGCTGTTGTATCCTGGAGGGGACAAGTCAAGAGGACTACTGCTGGACCAGTGAAACGATTTACTGCAGTGGGCTTGAATCTCCTTAAAGAGAGCGAGATATCCGCGCCTCAGCCAAGAAGTGAAGTTAATTTCTTCATTTTATTTTTTAATTGTAATTTGTAATCTTATAATTTCTCCAACACAAACCATCAGAGATTAATTTGGTTGAAGGACGGAACCAATTGTTCATCCTCAAAACTATTGATAACCTCTAGCATTATTATTACTACTTTTCTGAGTTAGAATTCGTTTCGAGTATAAAAGAAGTGACGAGAAAGGACATGACGAAGTACTCAAACTAAAAGATTGATCTGTAAATATCTTGTACACTAGACCCAAAAACTAACATACAACACGCATTTGGCCTGAGGTAGCCCTTAATAAATAGCATTGCGTCCATTCAGAATAGTACATGAAGAAAAAATCATTAGTTGCTCTGATTCAACTTCTGATGTATGTATCGTTAACAAAACGATATTTCTGGAATGTTAAACTTGGATCTGTCTGGATTGATTTGCAGAGATAATGGCAAGGCAGAGGTAGAAAAGCACAGCAAAGTAGGAGAGCATGACACTATTTGTAACTTTGTGACAGAATTTGTCAACATGATCACAAATGGGCATCCATCCTGAATGCATCTCTCCATATTTCCCCACATATCCAACTGCTGTTGCTGCTGCACATCCAGCTAGCAGCAGTGCCATCACAATCTGTGCTCACCACAAAATTCCAACATTCACATTACTGCTTCAAATTTTATACTAACAGAATAGTATATAATACAAATGTCTGGTTCATACAAGACTTTGAGTTTAATGTAACTATTACTCCCTCTGCAATAATTTACATAGCACCCTTCCCTTTTTAGTCTGTCTCAAAGAAAAATGTCACCTTTCTATGATTAGAAACAAAACTTTAAAAGTTCCATTTTACTCTTAATGGAATGATTTAAAGTCACACAAATGTCAAAGGTTTGTTTTAAACCATAAAGTTCAGAAGTCTTTGTGTCAAGTCAAACAATGCCACATAAATTGAAAAAAGTATATATACAACGGGTGTAAGCAAAATTTTACTCTATCCTATTATGTTAGCTAAAGGTAGCTATAGGTAACCGTTCATAAAATGTGTGACTAATAACTTAAAAATAAGGAAGGTTAACCGTTTACAATAGGTTAAATTTCATTGACAGTGTGAAAATTCTTTATAATGTCAAGGCGGCAATCCAAAGACTTTGTGTGTTTGAAATTTGAATGGTCCTAAAGGGCCGGACAGAAAGGAACAGAGAAGGGTCATACGTTCATACTAGCTAGCACCATTTATACCAATGTCCACCAATTAGTCTCTAGCGTCTAATTTTTGTTTTTTAATGATGGCAATAATTGATACAGGAAGATTCATCAGTATCCCAATTCCCACATACTAATAATCTGCTCTATATGTAGGTAACATTGCAATAACTGGAGAAATGCATTGTAAGTGAGTCTAGGAGACAGCTAGACAATCATGCCTCTTACGTGACATAACTAACTTGCAAACTGTGGACAAATAAATATTGTATGAAATTCTAGAATGGGGAAGAAAGGCACAACAACAATAATATACTCGATGTAATCCACAAGTTGGGTTTGAGGGAGGGTGGTGTTTATGAAGCCTTACACCTACCTTGATAAGGTAGAGAAATTGTTTTTGATAAACCCTCAGCTAAAGTAAAGCATATCAACAGGGAGGAAAGGTATATTTATGGAAAATATTGAGTGATTCCAGAGTGAAAAAAAAAAAGGAGTATGATTTCCAGACCCCCAAATGGCTATTCAAGTGGGTGAAGTGTATTTTTGTAGGATCTGACATAGGTGCAACAATATTTATGAAGAGTGCGAGCAACATAGCCTTTGAGTATTGGTTAAGAACTTTACGCAGATCTACTAACTAATAAAACGGAACACCTTCAATAGTAGTACTAAAAGGATGGAACAATCAAGAATTGCAAACTTGCTGCATCATAACTGATAAGTGACACTGTCAATTATAAAAACAAAAAAAGAGTAAAAGTTGGACGTACCAAATCATGAAGGAACATGTAAAAGGAATTCTTTGGATCAAGACCTTTATGGCCAAGAACAGAGGCAAGAAACAGAGACAAAACAGAGAAGGCACATCCAATCATATTTGCAAAAGCAAAAAACCTGCAAATAACCACACAAAAATAACACTAAGAATTCAGAACTTTCAAAGAAAAACACAAATATTTTCTTTTGATTTTCATTTACTTGAAAGCTGAAGAATAACTATAGCGAGCATCCATCTCAAGGCCAAATACAGTGACAGTTTGCTTGCTGGTCAGTATAATCCAAGTGGACGCCAACGTGAATGCTGTAGCCAAAATTCTCAACAAAATCTGTGTTCCCAACAAATATTTGTAAGGTTTCAGTGGTGGACTTTGCATATTTTTGGCCTCCATATTTTGGGATCTCAAGAAAACATACAAGAAAAACAACAAGTGAATGAATGAGTAGAAGTTGGTGGTGCTATTTATAGATGGAAAACAAAAAATGTATTGATTGTGTAAGTACTGTGGGGTAATAGAAAATGAGACTTTAATTGGTTTTGGGTATAAAAAGTTTGGACCCGTTAAATTATCATAAAAATATTTCATGTTTGTTCTCTATTTCTATATGAGCCGTTTGAATTGGCTTATAAGTTGTTTATAAACTGTTTTCAGCTTTTTTTGAGTGTTTGACTGACCAACTTAAAGTGATTTTGTGCTTAAAATAAGCCCCAATAAATAGTTGAGTTTATTTGGATGAACTTATTTTAAGCAGCTTATAAGTTGAAAACAGCTTATAAGTCAAAAAAAAAGTTGGCCTGCACCTATTATTTTTTTTAACTTTTAAGCAATTTTTAACTTATAAGCTGCTTAAAAATAAGTCGATCCAAACAGGCTATATGCCCTTCACTTCTGGGAAGTAGCTGATCATTTTGGTGTCAATATTTATGAAAATTGGCCTTAAATTAAGTGGAAGTCTCCACCTAAATAAAATATTACGATTTGAATGATAATGTCATGAGTTAGAATTTAATGAAGATTGATGTCTTAAGTGAGTTGTGAGTTTGAGTTCTTTGTCCCATTAACTATGCAAAATCAAATGTAGAATCATTTTCATCTAAAATTGCTATTTCCGCTCATCTAGCTCCGCCCCTGACTATTTCCTCTCGGAAGACATCAAATTAGCCAACCAAAAATTAATTTGTGATGAATGGTGTTCTGTTTTGTCACATTTTTTCTTCCTATATCAACCTTCTAACCACCTCACTGACATTCAAAATAAAGACGCGTTGTAATTTCATTCATATCTGCGTTTGCCCTTACTCAGATCGACAAAGACTTCTGTGAAATGAAGTCAAATTGTAAGTGTATTTTTTGCTTTGTGACTAAATAAAAAAAACAAATATGGAGAAGATAGTAGATCGTGTGTGTTCATTAATGAAAAAGGTGAAAAGAAATTGGTAAAAGGAGTCAAAATTGACTACCAAAAGTTGTGATACTGTATAAATGCTACACGGATTTCTAACATATTTTTGGTTACCTAATTAGCTGCTCAATTTTGACACAAAAAAATAACAACTATTGTTAACACTGGAAAAGTCCATACAGTTTTCTTGAAGTCTGTTACCTAAATTCCCCAAACAAAAAAAAAAACATTTTCACTTAAAATACTCATGAACAAGGTGAAACAATACATCTATCTATAAATTAGAAGTCTTTAATTTAAATTCGAAACTTTCCTCTTAAAGAATTTCTTTCAAACGTGAATTTGAATTAATTCAGCAATTATTTTTTTTAAAAAAATAGATAATTATAAAAAACTAGTTGAAATGAACTGAACACAAGTGAGGTTCAATTGATTGGTGGGAAAGGCCAAGGTTTGAATTTAAGGAAAAGAACAATACAAGTAGTTCAACGCTCTCTATATGCTTTTAGTCTATCATGCAATTCTCTCCTTAATTTCTAGGGAGATGAAATGTCTGATCACAATCTTTTCATCAACTGACTTTTCAATATCACATAGTTGTATTATATTGTACTTAAGATCATTGCATCGTATATAATTTTAGTGAACATTTTAATACATAAAATTATGCCAATAATTATTATCATTAGCACCTACCTATTCTTTTACCACGAATAATTGAGTATCTACCTATTAAGAAAAGACTAGGCCACAAGGGATGACTCGTGAGTGCTATTACACTATATATTTCCTTAAGTTTAAGTTTCATATATTGAAGGTGTAAAAATAATTCACATTATATTTAAACGGTAGAATTTATGATAAGCATCAATAATAATTAAGAAAATTATAATTTACTTAATATCATATGTTAACCTATATTGATGAAGAAAAATCTATTTATAAAATTCAAAATCTTACTATTTCTTTTATCCAAAAGGGGCTAAATATGCCCTATCAATTATTCTATAAAACCCCGTTACCATCCACTGATGTTTATTCAATAACTAATCTTTTTTCTTGTTGGCCTGTTGATCACTCTGTCACTTGAATACATATAAATTAAAAATGTTTGTCCTCTAAAAAATATACATCTGGATGAAAAAAATTACTTCTTATATTTTTTCTATTTTATTAAAAGTAACAATTAGGCCACACATATATATGCTTACCTTCTATGTAGAAAAAGTTAAAAAGAACAAAAGGTATATTTTTAATAAAGGAAAAAATAGTCTATAAAAATAAGTGGAATATTCTTTTTCTCAAGGTGAAGTCTATCACAGTAAAAAAATAAAAAATATTATAAAAGGATATATCAAACTTGGAAGTTAATAATTGGGTCAATTTACTAATAGTTAATAGTTAAAAGGCATTATTGAACTGAAAGAACAAAACATAGGGCTTTTTTTTTTTTAATAGTTTCGGATTAATTTTTGACCCTTTTGCCCTCCGTTTTATTTTATGATTCTCATTCACTTTACTTCATTACCCTCCTCACTTTGTCAGCCCATCTTCCAAAAAAAAGAAAGCAACCTTGGAATCAAATTGGAAGAGAGAAAACAAAAATGGTGGACTTGGCTAGGGTACAAAAGGAGCTCCATGAATGCAACAGAGATGTTCAGGTTTCTGGAATTAATGTTACCCTTAAAGGTGACAGTCTCACTCACTTGATTGGTACAATCCCTGGTCCTAGCGGTACTCCTTATGAAGGCGGTACTTTCAAGATCGATATCACTCTTACTGGTAACTCTCGCAATTGATTCTTAATCTAATTTTTCATCGTTTTACATAAATGGGATACAGATAAAAGGGCCTTTTTGTTATTGTATCAATTTTGAAGGTGGGTTTTGTTTATTGAGGGGTTCTAGGGTTTTGAATTTGGAATACTGAAAAATATAAATGGGTGTGTATTATTGAGGTTTTATTAGGTAAAAATTGAATCTTTTCAGTTAGTGTGGCACATGAAGGAGTTACAGATAGATTTTGTTTCTTTGTTTAAATTTGTTGTCAGGCACTTATGTTTGGGGACATTATGGAAAGGGTTTCAATGTCATATTTAATACTCCCTCCGTCCAAAATTTACAGCCATTTTATCTCAAAAAAAAAAGAATTTAGGATTAAAGTTGGCAATTGATTTCAATTATACCTGTAATGGCACCGTATTTAAGAAGAATAAATCAATCTGCTTTTATTTTAAACTATACCTTATATTTATTGTTTTTCTTAATGGGCGAGAAAAGAGCTAAAACAAGTATATCAACCTGAATGAAGATGAGTTGGAGTGTTGGACCATTGTTTATTGTTATTATTTTGATATATTAATTGTATACCTCTGGTGTTTTCTTAATTTACAACAGTTTTGTATGGGTTATTTCTGCTGTTTTGATAATGTCAAGTGTTGGTCCTCATATTTCAAAGATGTCCTTTGTTATCGAAATATGCATAACCCAAAAAGGGTCTTCCGACTGCTGGTAATGAAATATTTACCTCCTATTACTGGCTTCCTTGCATGAATCATTTTGAAAACAAACTTGTATAGGTGTTGAATACTAGGTGGAAGTCCACTTACTCACATTGTTGGTGACATCTGAAATTCATCTTGAGCGCTTGATGGTACATGGTAGGTAAAAGACATGACAAGGTAAAAAGGGCAGAGGTTTCCTCGCATCTAGAGAAAAGAAAACCTACTTCTGGAGGAGCTCAATCTTATTTTGATAAGGAAGACAGTCTAGGCAGAAAATTCCAGCACTACCTTTATGCTGTTTATGTATGCCACTATTACCATTTTTGAAAAAGGCTAAAGTGTGATTTTCACCCCTTAACTTGTCATGAATTTTCATTTAGACACTTGAAATGGGGAGCCCCCTAAAGTTTGTTAGCAGTAACTCTATTTCTATGTATGCCTCCTAAATCAAGAAGCTTTTTCTTTGCAGATGGCTACCCATTTGAGCCTCCAAAAATGAAATTCGCCACAAAAGTTTGGTATGAGAAAACATACATGCTCTATCATCTGTTTCTGTTCTTTCTTCTTCTTTGTGGTAACTGAAGCAATACCTGTATAACATTTCATACATTGAACTGCTGACTTAGGTTGTAATAAGAAGGAATAAACAAGTTGCAGATTACCTTACCTGCTGAATTGTTAATGATTGCAACTATGGTACCGTCTCTTGTATCGAATATTGACAACTCATAATTCCTTACTTCAGGCTTTTCTGTATTGGGCTCATGTGATGTAGTCAGACATCAGAGCAGTTAAATTACTTTATATTTTAGAATCATCCAGTATAAATTTAAATTGTGGGTGGTTGGTGAGCGGGAGGTGATGAAAGGAGTCTAGAACCAAAATATTCCTTCTAGTAAAACTGAGGTTTATAATCATTTCTTAGATACTCAAAGTTATTTAATGAGAGTTCCATTTTTTGAGTTCTAAACTTGTTATACATCTGTGTCTGCAAAGTATAAGTGTGTCTCCCAGCTGAAACATTGTTAAAATGGAATTCCTCCACAGTTTGATTAAGTCTAGCATACTCTTTATTCTTTTCTTTTTTTGACCAAGAAATCCTTTTGGTGCCAACCCCTAGGAGCAACTGTACCTTTCAAAACACGGAAACAATTGGCCCGCCCCTCTATCCTTCTCCACTTAAATACCAAGCTTAGTTAGCATGGTGAAAGGCTCAAACTTGTAACCAAAGTTACATTTAACCCTTTGCCACTTGACCAAGCCCTATCTTTTTATTCTATCCTCTGGTGTACTCTTTTAACTTTTTCCTTTGATGAAAGCCTAGATTCCTCGCACTATTGTTACTTGTTCTATACGTATATGTGAAGAAGTTTTCCTGTTTAACATCAGCAAGTTGCCCTAGCTCCCCCCATCCCACCCAAAATAAATAAATAAATGAAATCTTTACTTGAATATGTTCTGATAAAAACATGTTTAATGTTAGGCTAGCTTCCTCTAGTAGGGCTTCAGTTAGCCACTTAACCAAGTTTTCAATTTCATCAAATAGGTGCAATAGGTGATCTTTTCACTGTTGAACTAGAATTTAATCACAAGACTTGAGTCAATCTTTAGCATCACCAGAGCTAAGAAAGCCACTAGCACATGTCTTGTGTTTTTTCAAGTCCCCTACACTTTCTCCATGCATATGCAATTAATAGCTAGTTTCAGATGGCCACCTAATATATCATAGGAAGTCCTCTATTTTGCTTCCTTAATATTAAAGACACTAGCAGAGCACTGAATTATCGAGGTCATTTCACTGGAGGTTAAACATAAAACTTTCTTACATCTATCATTCAACCTGTATTTTCACCATAGAATTGATAGCCACAGATACCCCATCACACTGTACACAACCTCTGCTCCATGGACCTACACACCAACCACCAAAAGAATGAGCAATGTAGCACCCAAGGGTGTGGCCTAGTGGTCAATGAAGTGGGTTGACAACCATAAGATCTCAGGTTCAAATCCTGTGGAATTAACCGAGGTGTCAAGCTGGCCATGACACCACAGTTATCACACCAAAAGAGAGTACGAGCAACGTAAACATCCTTAAGAGTGATATTTTTAAAACTGTCTGTTACATAGACCTTGAACACACGGTATCCAATTGACGAGTCAAAGCAGCCCCTTTAATGTATGATAAAGGTCTATTTTCCTGTTCCCTTCTAGTGAAATTATGATTCAAGTGCTTTTATGTATTTAATCCCCTTTGAAGGCATCCCAACATAAGTAGTCAAAGTGGAGCAATATGTCTTGACATCCTGAAGGACCAGTGGAGCCCAGCGCTAACTCTCAAGACAGCTCTCCTTTCTATACAAGCATTACTTTCTGCTCCTGAACCTGATGATCCACAAGATGCAGTTGTTGCACAACAGGTGCTTCATACATTCAGTATTATCCTCCCCCCTACCTTTGAATCCTGACCTTATGTGTGTCCTGCATCCCTCCTTCCTTCACCAACATGCTTCTCTGCTGATCACTCTATTTCTTGCTGTTGCAGTATCTTAGAGACCATCAGACCTTTGTTGGCACAGCTCGTTACTGGACTGAAACTTTTGCAAAGACATCCACACTTGCCGCAGATGAGAAGGTGTGCAATTCTTACATGCTTTTGTTTTTGTTTCTGTTGGCTACTTACAGTAGACAGGAAATTTTTTGTTAAGTCGTGGGTAGATCTTGGATTTTCTGCGGTTCTTTCAAGATCTATCTACTGCGTCCAAATATGCTACTGAATGAGTACAATTAATGCCCCAGATACAAAAGCTTGTGGAAATGGGCTTTGCTGAAGCTCAAGTGAGGAGTACTTTGGAAGCAACTGGGTGGGATGAAAACATGGCTCTTGAAAAGCTGTTGTCCAGCTAGAACCCTTTTACTGCTACTCATATTTTGATACAGACAATTATAGCCTTCCAGCAAAAGCTGATGACCAGAATAGAGTCACTCGGTTATACTGTTGCTTGGCAATCTTGTTTCTATTGACATTTCTTCACATCGTGTGAAGATTCTGATGACATTTTTACAATATCAAGCAAATTGCATATGAAACATGGGGAGGAAGTGGACTTTCCGGGTGAATGTTATTTAAAGAGTTCAGCCTAAGTTTGCCTATTGCTGTCTTCTTTTGTAAAATTTTTCTGCTAAATTACTGTATTACATTCTTGCTCGTAACCTGTTATTCTCTGAAACTGAGAACTGCATTATGTCCTCCTTTCTTACTGTTCTTTTTTTTTCTATTTAAATTCTATCTACCATCTTCAAGTTTTATACAACCATCTCGTTGAAGGTAAGCAATAAGTTCACTTTTCTTGACAAAGAAAATTTTAACAATACCATCTACTAGTGATGTATATTCTTTTGAACTGAAGAATAATGTATAATATTGGATCGAGGTGATCTTAATCTTAGATAATGGACAGTGAGGATTTATGTAGTTAATCCCTGCTTTTGTTTGGGATTGAGGTGTAGCTGTTTTCACTTCATTAAGCAAGATACTGTTGTATCATATTCTTTATTGTTGCAAAAAGTTATATAAAAAGTACTAGTCCAGTTTATTATGTTGAGCCAATTTCAAGCATAATCTGGTTGAATCCCTTATGTAACAACTGTTTGTTTGGTGTCAAGGAAATATTTTCCTTTTACTTTCTTCTGGGTTTTGTTTATGCGAAGTGTTTCCCTGTTTCGTGACATAGCTTGGTGGTTGCTTCAGATAACGTTTACTTTCATTTGTCTATGTAAGTATGGCAAGAAGAGCTCGTTTCCTGCAATCTGCTAAGTTTGGTTGTGTGTATTTTTGGAAATTCCTCCTCGTGGCTCCCTCTCTAGGGAAAGAAATCAAGTCATGAACTTTCTGAATGTACCCTAAGTTACTTTCTCAAAGAAATATATTCCCACTATGGACTTATTCATTAAACATAACTTGAAAGCCTAAAATATGTGAAAATTCCAAAGTATGCTATTTCATTTCCACTCTGGAAGAACTAACCTTGTTTGGTAAATTGTTAAAGAGTGTTTAATTAGATTGAATTAGCAGTATAGTGTAAGAAAATACTAAAGTTACATAGTTCAAAAGTAAGTACTAAACAGCTTGAAGAAGATACAATCATTTGTCTAAAGGAAAAAGCAGCCATATTTGCATATCCAGTTAGAGTTGGTGTTCCCTTAAACATTTTATATTTTATAGCAACAAGCAGTTAAGAGACAATTAGACAAAGAAGAAACAAGCATTGGCACTGCAATTTGATATTTCCCAGAACACATGTATTCTCTTATAAAAACATTTTTCTAAACGTTCACCCAAAAAAGGAAAGAAGCTGTAAATTTTATTTTCTACAAGAACTATTTCCTCGTGTAGCTGAAAATTCGGGCAGCAGATTTCATTCGCTGAATTAGTTTACCAGTTTAGCTGGTTTTACAGTCAATTAAACTTTCCAGGAGATGGCAAGAAGCATACGCTCACAGGCAGATAAAGAATTGATATCCACAAAAAGAAGTTAAATGCTTTGGAACAAGCAAGACCTTGTTGGATCAAGCCTAAGCAACTGCAGCCATTGGAACTGATTTAGTTAGTTGATCGGTAACAAACCCTCTTGACTGCACGAACGATGTCTTCAATCTGTATCAGAAAGTTCAAACACATCAGGAATGTGTTCGTATGAAGGAAAACATGGAACAACTAGTTTCAAATGCAATTCACCAATAAAATATGGGAAGAAATATTCTCCATGAGCTACTCAGTTATCCATTGTTTTGTTCAGGTACATACTGAACTCTGGTAACTTGTTCCAACTACTCTCAATTTTTTTCTTAATTAGACTGATATACCGGGAGACATGTTGCACTATTCCATCAGTCAAATCAATTAATCAACTGTCTCAATTTCCAAAGTTAGTTAAGATCAAGTATACAAAACATTGCATTCATTCAGCTGTATCCTGATCAATTTCAATACTAAATAATGTCTTCCAAAGCAAGGTAGAGGTTTTTTAAATCTAACTATTATCCCTATATGAATATACAAGTCTGTACTCAAACTAAGAAAATTCCTGTCAAACACTGATCCAGTTTAAGCATAATAAATACAAGTAAAATTTTATTTCCAACGATCTGCCTATATGGATCTTTTGCTTCCATTATATTCTTAACTAAATCCACATTGAATCTAAGAAATTGTATGTCTTTTGACATAACTTCATCCATGTGAATTTAGGTTTATTTCGTCTTCTTTCTATAACAGTCAAATCATTGAAGTACCTCACCGACAGACCGGTACATATTAGAGGTCCAAATAGGACAAGATCAAACTATCTCAGGCGTTCTCTCTTTTTTCTTTTAATCAATTAAAGTGAGATGTGCTTCATTAATTTGCATCCACGGGATGCTGATAATAACAGCAGCTGAGCAAACATATTAGCTACTGCACATGGTTTGTCTGATCTCTAAATATAATCAAGTGGCTAGCAAAATAAATGAATTAGAGTATGTCCATTTGTGTTTAGACCAACAGAAAGGTCACTAAACATCTATCCTCGGGGATTCCCTCATTTTATCCTGTATGTGTGATACTTGCACCCTATGTAGGATGTGATCATTATTTATCATTTCCAATCTTGTATAACCACCTATTCATCTTATCATCTGCATTTCTACAACACATATTGCTGTGCCTATATGTTTACTCTCAAATAACATGGTTCATGGACAACCTTTTTGTAGAACTTGCACATTTCATTATTTGACAAATAGTCAGAATTTATCTACCCTGAGCTTGGACCACTAAATACTTACCTATCAGTTGTCTTATATGACATAAAAGAGAAGTCATTCTTGGATGTTCTAGGCCAATTGATCCTAATATGTTCTTTTTTCCTGAGTGCATCAGACCCTAATTCAACATGATATAATCATCTAGAGACACCGGAGAGTTCCAAGCTCAACCACATGCAGATCATTTATTTTTTTCATCCAGTTAATTTCTATATGTACCATTCTATCACAATAACCATACCTATGTTACATGGATTTGTTTCTGATAGGTCTCCGATACATGTGTGTATATCTGGTCCTGATATGACCTGTTCTTTCTTCTAATTTTTAATGTACTTTCAAGATTCTTGAAATACCCATGCAATACATGCATTTGAGTTTCGACATATGTACATCAAGACAGGGAAGATGAAGGATCTACGAAATATAAGGTCATAACTAGAATCAAATTAAAATTTATAAACTATCAAAGACCTAACAAAACCACCAATTTATGATTAAGTAAAATATAAAAGCCAAATTTCGGAGAACCAAGGAAAATATTTGACTACAGACCTGTGGAACAGCCAGTCTTTCAAGATTTGCTGCATATGGCATAGGAACATCAGCACCTGTTATCCTCTCAACTGGTGCATCAAGATACTCGAAGCTCTCCTCAACCACAGATGCACTAGTAAGATTAGGAAAATGTAATCCGGTAAGTTTCATTGATGTCAAAGGAGCTTTACCTTGTCAATCAAAAATAAAAAAGATAACAAAGGAGATCAAGTTTTTTTTTGCAGAATTGGTGGAAGGAGAGGACTTTGGGTTGGGGTGAGTGTGTTAAGTTCTAAGACTGTTAGAAGAGAGTAACCAGATCTCAGCGCCAACACCATGTTGCGGGAATCCTTCTTCAACAGTTACAAGTCTGTTGGTTTTCCTCACAGATGCATTAATGGCAGGTCTATCAAGTGGTCGGATCGAGCGCAGATTTATAACCTGATTACAGAAGAGAAATGAGAAGTGAAAAGCAGGAACTTTTTTGTGCTTACCAGTATAAAAGCAAAACTAGATATGAACTCAGGAGTCATACCTCAGCATTAATTCCTTCCTTGGCAAGAATTTCAGCAGCCTATAAAACTTTAGATGTCATTACGCATAGAATTGCACAAGTAAGCTAAAGAGAGCATCATACTATATATTTTTTTTATGCATCTAACATCAAATCCAAGCGATATTATCTCTTGTGGAATTCCCCCTCTAGCAGACTAGTGGATCGCAAGCTGTATGAGACTATGCTTTGTATTTAAAGTGCTTTTGCACTAGGATCTAAAACTTCAGCAATTACGAATCAACAATTGTTTTTGAAGAAGGAGAATGAATACTTACTACTTTAACACAATCCAAGGCCCAACATGTTATTTTACTCATCCAAAAATAGTTTAACACAAATCAAGACACAAAATATAAAAGCTAGCTTCTTAAAACCAGTCAAATTCGAGCCATCTAAGACTCCTCAGATCAGAAGAAATTCTGTCCAAACTGAAAGGTAATTAAATGAATCACACTTCAAATCTAAACGTTGTCACATGATTCATGACTTGTGATAATAGCCCTCAAATCCATCAAGCAAAAAAAATCTTAAATTCAAACAGAATTGCTATTAGGTATAGATATCCTTCTACTGTCATGTGCTTCATTGGTGGGAGACAATTCTGTTAATTGATATACTCGAATCCAATAAACACTAATCACCCATTTTATAGAAACCATCAAAAGTTTGTCACGGAGGATGATGCTGGAACTCATGCAGAAATGGTCCAAACAGTACTGCTAAGGAAAACTAACACAAACCTTGAGAGCATAGCCAACCATCTTTGAGAAGGCAGTGATTGTCACATCCTTCCCTTCGCGTTCTATCTGTCAATGTTTGTAAAGTAAGGAACAATAGCCCATAAGATGATACAGAAAAAACAATGTAATATACGTGAATGAACTTGCCTTAGCTTTTCCGATGGGGAGAGAGAAACTAGAATCAAGAGCTTCAGCTGAAACAGGGAAAGACTCACCATATCTGCATCATGAAAATCAAGTGACGAGGTTACATTTTGAGAAGGAATAAAGAAAACAACATTTTGGATAACTAAACCCATAAACTCACAGCAATTCATTTTCCAGAAACACAACAGGATCGGGATCCCTGATAGCAGCTTTGAGCAAGCCGCGAGCATCTTCGGAAGAGTATGGAGCTAGTACCTTTAATCCTGGACATGCACCATACCATGCCGCATAGCACTGCAAAAATATTAAAAGAAAGGACCATGGAACTTTATCCAATATAAAGCTTGCAATACACGTGCATGCACGCCCGCGCACGCACACACACTGAGAGCTGAAGCTTGAAGATAATATCAATGTCAACTAATAATTGACTGAAACAACGCAATAAATTTAAAAGATATGCAGATGATGCTATAGGACCGAATTTAAAAGTTCACGAGATACATTGACAAAGACAATTTGATTCTTACATTCCTCCCTCATTTCTTTGACCTGCATTGACATCTTTTATTATCTCAGGTTTTTTGTCAGAGCACTCCGAAAAGAAGGAGAAAAGGCGATAAAGCTTTTCTTTCTCACAAAAGTACCGAAAGAAAAAGAAAAAAAAAACTTTTATTATCAAAGATGAAGTCCTGCCCTCATCAAAATTAAGTTTCCTTCCATCAGCAAGATAAGCAATATTTCTACCCATAAAACAATGAACGTCATGAATAAAATTTTAAAACATGTACATTTGAAATTCTTACACTGAATAAAAATGGGAGAATTAGGGCGCACGACTTAAGAATCATTCAAGACTCAGGAAATAATGCAACTTAGTTGTAAAATACTGAAGTTAATCATAGTGACTTGCATAAGTCATTAGTGCAAATACTGTTTCCAATAATCTTTGGCGAAATGGTCCTAATTTTCTTATAGACACTCCCTGATAATTTCCCGAGAAAAAAAATGACCCTTGTTATTCTTGACGGCTCTCAGAATTATTTATTCAACCAAAGTTCATCAAACAGAAAAGATCTCAGCCGTATTCACAGACCTCTACTTATTTTGTAACCTTTTTAAAGACTAATTTTTACTAGCAATGTTGCTATATCAATCACTTTGTGGATAACAAGCCTAAAAATTAGCCTTTCCAGCATCAGGTATGGAACCAAACTATCTGCATATGACTAAATATATTCAGAACGTTCGGCATGCAGCAGGGAAGTGGTCTGATCAGAATACAAAACACCCTTATTCACATCTAGTGCCTCACCAGTCACCAATCCTGTAGCCAAGTTATCTTGCAATGCACCAGGTGTTAGTTAAAAACCATCTCCCAGTCTACTAATATACCCATACCATGTGCCATCTATATAAGATTATTAACTAAAGCCAACAACTTTAAAAACAAATCCATTCAAAACCAGAAAGAAGAATATAAAAAAAATCTAGAGTAACAGTTCTGTGTAATTTTGCTATTTGGCACCAGTTAAGAATAAACTCCAATAGTGAGTGTGGCTAGCACATCATTACTACCAACCTCAGAGAAAGACAAGATCAAATGTTGAACTGTTGAAGGAAACCCAACAGCAGCACCAACAAACCGCAGAACACCACATTTTCAGTTCATAAACATACCTGAGAGTGTTGGGCACCAACACCAGCTGCAGCACCATTAGGACCCCTGAAAACAATGGGCACAGATATCTGACCAGCAGACATGTAGTTTGATTTTGCAGCAGAATTGATAATATGGTCAATTGCCTGCAAAAGTTGGGGATAATATATCATGCATGTGCACAGGGTTAAAATTGCATAAACCTTAGCCTCAAGAAATCTTGTCAACATAACATGATCTACATAAAAAATGTAGTGACTTCGTGAGAAACCACCACCTATGTGCTTGACACATTTGCAGTCGGGAGATGTCATTGTTTGTAGCAAGGGGAAGAATAGGATGCAGATGCGAAGTTGGTCAGGGAGATAACAGTTGGAGGAAGAAATTTTTACCTATCTGCAAGGGAAACAAGCTCCGCAAACAGTTGGCCACTACATAGTTGATCAATAGCCATTTACAGTCCCCATCTATTTCCTAGTTTACATTGAGGGGGGGGGGGGGGGTTGACACTACACTTCAGAAACAAAGCACTTGTCCTACTGGCTGTTGTTATTTTTAGACCATGATTTCTATGAGTATAACACAAATTTAAGCATGGAAGTCATCTCATCTACATTTTGTTTAATTACTTGGTTTCTAGTGACTGCAGTAGTAGCTGCAACTTACCCCTCCCACCCCCCGAGACCTCTTAGTATTGTGTTTGCATTTAATTCAATCAGCTCATTTCAAGAAGACAAGGAAAACAAAAAGTTACACCATGTTATAAATATTAACTAGATTCCAAACATACACGATCAAAATTGTTTGCATGCTTTGCTTAATTCATCATTCTTAGCATGACCTTATTAATGGGTACTGTGAACTCATTCATACATAAAATACATACGGGAATTTTTCAATGACATTGGCAGATGATATCACATACTTATGTTCAAGGTAAGAACAAATAGATCAAAAAATATTAAGAAGATTAAACAAGAAGTCTTCGTGAGATCAGAAGTTCAACCTGCATGGAAAAGTTGAATGTCATGAATTCGATTATGGGCTTTAGACCATAGTAAGCTGCACCAACTCCAATTCCAGTAAATCCAGCCTAGGAAAGAATGAAAAATGGTTTGAGCGCTTTATTATGTATGTTCGAGAAAAAAAAGGAACAGCAACAGTTTCATAATTGAAGCAGCAGGAGCAACCTCAGTAATTGGTGTATCGAGAACTCTTTGGGGACCATATTTATCTAGAAGCCCCTTTGTAATCTGAAAAAAAGAAGCAGCTCATGCACTTAGTAAATGATTTCTCATTGCAAAGGGTGCCAATAATAACACAAGACTTGAAAAACTTGTGAAAAGAACCATTTCTTACCTTATAGGCTCCCTGGTACTCACCAACCTGAGCAAACATAACAGAGATTAAGATTTTTGTACTTTATAAATAATGTAAAATAACACAAATGAAGACTAAATGCAAAACATTAGTAGTGACAGATATTAGCAATAACAACAAAACAACTACCTTAGCAACAATAACTATGCCTCAATCCCAAACTAGTTAGGGTTGGCTAATATTTGCAACAACACCTTACAACAGGACAACCATGCCTCAAACCAAACTATCAGGTAGACTATATGAATCCTCTATCAGTTCTACTCTCTGTGGGCGTATTTTACAGGTAACATTTTCATTTTAGAATTTTAAACAAAAACTTTGATTGTACCTCTTCCCCCATAACGAAGACCTTAGGATCCGCAGACATTTCTTCATCTAGAGCTGAATTTAATGCGTCACGCACTGTCATCTACAAAGAGATCAAATTACTCCACAATCAACATCAGTAAACATCAACCAAATGTATAGACCAACAAAGTCAGATAGAAAGGGGGAAAAAAACCTCTTTAACTGCGGAAGAGTAAGTTCTAGATGCAAACACTCTGCTTCCCACCAAGAACTTGTTCTGTAATGGTAAATCCAAATTCACCATTTAAATATACAAAATACACCTCAAGAAAAAAAAAACATTCAGATACTGCAATTTATCCTCACCAAATCAGAAATCCTTCTGCTAGCCATTGTTCGACCTATAATTCGAGACATGTCTGGTCCTTCTTAGCTAAAATTCAAAATCGTAATAATAAACACAAAATATATAAGTCAAATCTGCTTGAGTAAAAGCAAATGCATCTACGCAAACTCATACATTGATCAATACATCTATAGTTAGTAGTAGTAGATACCAATAATCTCAACAGATCACAAAAACTCGATCTGGAAATTAGTTATTACAGTAGTTGTATTATTTGGGCCCGTCTCGTGGTGGCAGGCGCTAAAAGTAAAGTGGACAAATTCGATTTTCCTATTTACCTTGTTAATGGCGGACGATTATGGGGCCCGAGAGCAAAGCTATACAAGTCTGTCTCCTCTCTCCCTTTGAACGCCCGATAATGTTGTCCGCGGAATATGGCTGCTACCAACCAATATGAATATTTAATCATTCGAAAATTTACATATAACAACAATACAATATATAACAACAATCCAAAACAAGTTATTAGCAGCTCAGTTGGTTGATTTTAAATTTCTTTTCCATATTCCTCATTTTCTTCCTTTTGGTTTTGGGCTCTTGGGACTTCTGAAGGGTTGGACATGTAGATATGTAGCATTGACTTATGAATTTTATTTCTTTTTCTTACTCTGTTAAGTACTACATTATTGAAATCCATACAGAAAAAAAATTAAAAAAAATAGGTGAGTGACCAAGATAACACACTATTACTAGCATAATCAATTAGTTCAATCTTATATGATACCAATAGAGTATTAATATACCGACAGAGTATCACAGAGAATTAAGCTTAATCATATATGATACTGATAAAGTATCACAGAGGATTCTTTCATAACAGTGATGTTGATGTCATCATGATGTCATGAACGAAATTACAAGGGAAAAAGTGGGGTAAGAAGGTAAATAGTTTGGGTTATGAGTTTAATTAAGGATAAATAGTTAAATCCAATTTGAGTAAATAGTTTCACAATTGAGTCTATTTTGTGTAATTTTCCCTTATATATACACCATATATATAATATAATTTTTGTATAGTCAGTGTATATTTCATGTATAGTCAAATTATATTCAATTTTTGAAAGTATCATAATGTATATTAAGTGTATAGCTCATGTATAAATAATGTAAATAAAATATAATTATATTTATTATAAAATAATTAATTTCTTATATATATTTAAAATTGTCGTAGAATAGGTGACCGAGAGGTCCAATGGGCCAGGGATAAAATTGTAGCGGTCCGCACATGGGAATTTCAGCACCTCACCCAAATACATTTTGTCATCCCAAGTGGTGCAACGTATAGTTTTCACTTTTCAGTTCGTTTCGATCCTTTTGCCAAATCAAAATCAATGAAAAACAAGGAAGCTAAGACGTCAGCACAAAAGATTTGTTGAAGCAACTAGAATAACTAGGATAATTGTTAGGTGGACGAATAAAATGAAATTGCATACTACTCCCTCCATTTCATATTAAGTGAATTTTTAAGAAATTTTTTATTGTTTAAAATAATTGAATTGTTTAAAGTTCAACATACATATTTGAAACTTTTTTTCATATTTGCCCTTTCATTTATTGAAGTTTTATATTTGTTAGGAGATAAATCACACTACTTGCAAAATTATATTTATGATTTTACAAAGGACAATAGTGGAAAGTACGGTTCAAATTATGTTTTGAATGTTTTTCTTAATATATTTGTATTGCCTCACAAATATGAAATGGAAGGAGTATAGAATACTACTCTTATACCAAAATGATAAATATATATTACATTGAACGTTCTAGCTAAACAACTAGAAATATATATACATCAGAGGAAGGAAATTAAAACAAAATACACAGAAGAATATTTAGTTTACAAATAAATTCAATTATATATCTCAAATTCACAATAAATGAACCCTTTTATAATAGAAATTATTATTATTATTTCATAGAGAGTCAAAAGAGGAGGAATGCACAAGAGAAACAAAACAAAGCAATGTGTAGAGGTGTTTTAATAATTCCCCTTCAGCATGCCATATGATAGATCAAGAAGCTACTTTATGATGATATTGATGAGTTGATCGAGTTGAAGAGTTAGATGATGATCGAACATTCAACAAGTTCTTTGGTAGCACATTTCTAAAAGTACTCCTCTTTCTTATTTCCTTCTTCTCTTCCTTTTCCATCGACGGTTCCGACTCCGACTCCGAATTCTGTGCAAAATTGTCAATTTTATAAGTTTAATAGTACACTATATTCGAACTAATGCGGCACCATTCGAATTTCAAGAGTCATATGAGTTTTCGTTTGACCATGATGTTTTCATATGCCTTTTAAACATTTTGAATATATCGTTAATTATTATGACTTCTAATATTTTTTACGTAATTTTAAAAATGTATGAGTATATTTAATTATTTCAAGAAACTTAAAGATCACATGTCAGAATTCACAATCAAAATTTAAAAGTTTGATTCTCAAAAATCGACTGATGCCACATAAATTAAAATAGAAAGGATGTTCAGAATTTGGAACCCAAATTTTGAATAAATTACATGGACAGACGTTGCTACCACTTCTAATTTAGCAATTTTAACATCTCTGCCATGATAAGGTATGCAAGAAATGTAGTCAAAACGAGCAAGGTGTTGATAGAACTTTAATTAATTTGTGTATATACTTCTCCAATTTAACCTTTACAAATCCACCATGCTATGATGGAATGATCAAAATGTTTTACATCTTTTGCAAATAAAATGAAATTGGCAAAAACAGTAACAAAAAAAAAAGAGGGGGGGGGGGGGGGGTTAGGGGTTTCCATAATTGATAATCTTATTAAACAACGAAAATTTATACATTTATTCATTTTTTAGCTATGAATTTCTTGGCTAATTAGTTTTTCTCTAAAAGAAATAAAGAAATAATGCAAAAGAATAGAATTAATTGTGAAAATCACATGCACACCTTTGTTGGTGATATGGTAGTTGCAACTGGGGTAACGTCCTTCAAGCCAACCTTGTTATAACCTGCATTACGCAATTATTATGAAAAAAATTGTTAACCATCGTAAAATTAATCAATTTTCGATAAAGTTATCTTTTGTATATTGGTACACATACCGTCATCCTTGTTGTTTGTTTCAACATCCTTATCGGTGAAATAAACCCTAAAACTGGGTGAACTAGGGAAATCATTATCATCCTCCTCACCAACACGAACCTTATTAATCGCCCTTTGATCATCGTCATTACCATCCTCCTCCTCCGACCCCTCTCCTTCATCTTCATGTAGTCTACCCCTTTCATCATGTTTCTCCGCCTCCTCAACCATTGTCTTTATTTTCGCCACCCTTTTTTCGTCATTTTCTTCTTTAGATGCCTCGGGGTTGACACAATTCAAATTATTAACATCACATTTTGGAACAGAAATTGAAGGTCTATCATCATTTTCAGGCATCAACAACATTGGTTCTTTCTTTGGAGGGATGAATTTGGTTGATTGCTTCTTTCTAGTGGGGAAATTAGGGAGAATTGATCTGTTAGGTGTGGCGACGCCATTGGCATCTATTTTGGAAACGCCACAACCCATTCTAAGAATTCTGTAAAAGGGCATTTCAATTCCTTCCGCCCCCAAAAATAAAAAGGAATTGGAAGGCAAGGCCTAAACAAATGAAAAAAAAGGAGAATCTAATAAAGGTCAAAGCAAAATTTAAATTATCCCACTCCATTGAATATACCAACCAACATTTGCATAACATGTGTAATTTTTTACATATATTTTTGTCAGTCCATATAGTAGGGTAAATTACAGTACTATGCATGCATTTTTTAATAATATGACTCAATTGTAGATAAATCCTTATATATTTTTAAATTAAACACTTATATCCTTTATGATAGAGAGAACCTGGCCTAAACAAATATAGTCATCCATCAGTGATCAGTTATTGAAATATTAACTTGGTGATATTTTCACTATCCAGCTTCACCAAATTCCCCAATTGGGACCGGTTACAAGGCCCACGATCGAACCAGTCTGGGCCTTTAGACAACCCTAATCTAGAAAATGACCGAGGGCGTCGATATACATTATATCCAATAGGTATAGACATATTTATACTACTTTATACGAGTATTATTAAAAATGTTGTAATCTATTCTATATTTTGGTGCTATTAGAAAGGGAAAGAAAAGGTGAAGGAAATTGAATTTGTTTATATAATGTATTAAAATTAATATAATACCTCGAGATCTGATATGTAGCTTAAATTGATTCATAAGAAATTTTGTCAAAATACTTTTAAAACGACTTATTTCTTGTTTGAAATGCTATAAAAAAAAGGATAATTACGTCACATGGCCATTCGGCAAAAGTAATTACCAAAAAAAGGTCATTTGCTGTATAGGAATGTATAGTCAGTGTATATTTCATGTATAGTCAGTTTTTGAGTGTATCATAATATATATTTAGTGTATAGTTTATCTATAAGTAATCTATATTGTATAGTCAATATATACTTTCTGTGACTTTTGACAAACTATATTGTATAGTCACTATATATTTCCTATAATTTTGGCTATTTTTTATGTAAATAAAACATGGTTATATTTATTGTAAACTAATTAATTTATTATATATGTTTGAAATTGTCCACCCAAAAAACTAAAACTTGATAAGAGTCGATCATGTTGAGTTATGATACATTGTTTGATCTATTTTCATTTCAGTCCGAATGACCCACTATTTAATAACTCGATGCTAGTAGCGAACTAGCGTGGTGGAGTCGATAGCCAGTCCAACAATGTGATCGATACAATGAATGGGCTATTCTCACTCCTCGACGGGAAATCAACTTAGAAAAGATTATACAAATTTCATAGTGTTAGGAGTTAATTATATCCAATCTCTACTCTTTTTCAAATTACAAAAATTCCTTAAATTTGATGGAATTTGGATGCAACCCAAAACATCCTGATACATCACATAAAGTGTTGTATCTGACCGTGATGTATCAGACTCATATATTGCGTAAAGTGATGTCTCCAAGAATAGAAAAGAATAGGGATTTTTATAATTTTTTCAAATGGTAGAAAATTTTAGAGAATATGGTAAAATAAATTGTGTATTGATGTAATTTTTCCATGGGAAACTTACATAAATATACAATATTAAAAAAATATTTACCATCTATAGCAATAAAAAAATAATTTCACTAAACACTTATAATACATTTATAATACAGTTTTAATACATATTGCAGAGAATTATTTATAAAACATATATAATATAAGTTTTATAGATGGATAATACATTTATCACATATTTTAATAGACTTATAATACATTATGTCAGTTTTTTACTACACAAACATAATATATATTTTAAAATACTTATAATATATTTATATTGTATGCATAATTCACTTTTAATACAAATGTATATTTATCATAATATTGCTATGTATTACTATAAATTATAATAAATAAAAAATACCGCTATAATTAATAATTAATTTTTAAAAAGCACTTAATTAAGTAATTTTTCCTTTTTCCATCAAGGCTAAGGACGCTTAATGGGCTTAGAAGTCCAAAACTTGTTAAACTTATGGGCTAATCCAACACAACTACTCAACTATCGAATTCTAGTTCATCTTCCGATTTCAATCGGTTAGGGTTTTGCAAAAACTTCAAGTCCATAAAACTTCCGTCTAACCGGAAAAATCACTAGATTTCCTCCGTCAAAGTTCCCATGGATCCTTCAGTTCTTCAGTCCCCAGAATTACAGAATCTTCTCACCGTGAGTTTTTCAAATTCCGTAGATTGTATATCTCTGTCTATGCACACTTATGCAACCACATTTCTCTAATCCATTCGGCATTCCATTTTGTTCTGGACGATTACTTGAGTTGCTTTAGTCAAATAGCTTAAAATGGGCACAGTGCTTAATAATGCTTCATTCTGACTTTCTGTAATTATTGATCTGGTTAGTTGAGAAATTGGTTCCTTTTGTTTTTCTCTTTGGCTTAGATTCATAAAGTCTTCTTTTTTGTTAGAAAAGATAAAGCAGTCACCTGGAATAATCCTCCAACATGAGGTGGTACTATAGAATAAAGGGGAACCAAAATTTGACACAGTTTAGTTTGTGATTTTGATCCACTTTTTCTTTTGACCTTAGTAAAGCATTAAGATGACTGGTAAGATTGTATATGCTGCAAATTACTATAAGGAATGGATCTAGAATCACCCAAGAGTTTCTATGAAGCGGTTTGAATAAATTTTGCAGCTTATTAAACTAGTAAAAAGTTAATTTTTTGTGCTCATTTATCTTATGAAGCCCCTTTGAATGAATTTGCAGCTCTTAAACTGGTGAGAAAACTTTTGAGCTCGTTTATCTTTATCGCTGTTTGATCTTTTGCTACATGAAAATTCTATTTGCTAGTTATCTTTTTGCTCGCGGGATCGCTGATTATGTCCCAAGTCTTGTGTCATCAGTCTACGTCATCCACGAGGAACTTGGGTACCATCTTGGAAAAATCATGATTCGTTAAAGTTGATCTTAACTCATTATTTTTGGAATTTACTTTAAGTGCTTAATGAATTATTCTTTAATTTTCTTTTCACCAGAATCTATATTCTGAAGTTAATTTTCGTGCTGCAATATTTTGAGGTCTGTTGGACACAACATACTAGTAAAATAGGATTCTTAATCATGTTTTGCCTCAAGAATTTATATTTTTTTTCCCCGAATAACAGTTTATTACAAAGCTTCTCCAGCTACTTCTAAACATTTTTTCCTCATAACGTCAGTAAATATGCTCAATGAAATTCACACGTAGCTGTTAACCATTCCCTGCCTCTTCATAACAATACATATCTGTGAAGATCGTTCTGATCTTGTTCATTGCCTTTTCCTCTTTTGCCATATTAGGCTAAGAGATTCAGAGTGCTTTGGAATCTTAAGCTAAGAACCTTGTATCCCTTATAGTATTAGAGTGGATATTCCATGACTTGGAATTGCTTGATTTAATTAAGTTGCCCCTCCTGGTGTTGAGCAATGTATAAAACATCAGTTCCCAATTAACTGTTGTGTTTTGCTTTTCTTAATAGCCTTAATTTTTCTGATATGGTTAGAGTGTCTTCATCTCACTATGTTTTGCTCCGCAATTCTTAATTTTCTACAGCAAGAGAAAGAAAGGGCCATGATCAATGAAATGGTTGGAAAGCTTACAAGTGCTTGCTGGGATAAATGTATCACTGGAACACCTGGAAGCAAGTTCAGCTCCAGCGAATCTAGTTGTCTAACCAACTGTGCACAACGCTATATGGAAATGAGCCTCATCATTGTCAAACGATTTCAGAACATGCAGTGAAGAACGATTAGCTGCATTCCTTTGTGCCAATGAAAACTATGACTACTAACCGCAGATGGATGCCATCTCTCATTTGGGATTTTGTAGTGTAGATCAATAAATTGAATATTTATGTTGTTTTTTGGGCGGGAAAAAGCATAAATTTCCTCCTGAAATTGTATCGAAAAGTCAATTACACACTTAAACTATCATAACGGCTTATTACACACTTAAACTATCTAAAAGTGAAACTATTACACATCTGAACACATAACATCATTCTCATAGTATGTGGTGTATTATACTCGTTGTTACCTGACACCATGTCATCGTCACGTGAGAAATTATAATTTTTTATATATATTTTTTTTCTTTATTAATTAACTATAGTTTATATTAGTTAGCTCTTAATTAATTATTAACTATCCATTCAATTTTTTATATATTTTTTATTTATTATTAATTAACTTTTCTTTTATTAACTATATTTTATACTAATTAGCTCTTAATTAATTATTAATCACTCATCCGATTTTTTATATTTCTTTTTTTTCTTTATTAATTAACTTTTTTTTATTAATTATATTTTATACTAATTAAATTCTAATTAATTATTAACTACCCATCAATTATTAACCACTCATCCGAATTTTTATATTTCTTTTCTTTATTAATTAAGTTTTATTTTATTAACTATATTTTATACTAATTAACTCTTAATTAATTATTAACTACCATATGATTTTTTATATTTTTTTCTTTAATAATTAACTTTTTTTTATTAACTATATTTTATACTAATTAACTCCTAATTAATTATTAACTACCATATGATTTTTTATATATTTTTTTTTAATAATTAACTTTTTTTTATTAACTATATTTTATACTAATTAACTCCTAATTAATTATTAACTACCATATGATTTTTTATATTTTTTTCTTTAATAATTAACTTTTTTTTTATTAACTATATTTTATACTAATTAACTCCTAATTAATTATTACCCACCCATCCGATCCCCCCTCCCCCCCTCCCAAGACCCCAATCGTCTTCTCCACCAAAATGGATAGAATTCTTCTTCTTCTTCTTAATAAATTTTGAAAGAAAAAAAAATCAAGATTCAAAATGGGGAATAAATAGAGGTGGGTGTAAAGAAGAAGAAGGTAGGTGGGTGTGAAGTAGAAAGGATGTGGGGTGGGGTAATTTTGTTTTTTAATTTTTTTTACATTAATGTGTTTTGAAAGAAAAAAAAATCAAGATTTAAAATGGAGTAAATGGAGGTGGGTGTGAAGAAGAAGAGGGTAGGTGGTTGTGAAGAAGAAAAGATGTGGGGGTGGGTGATTTCGTTTTTTTATTTTTTTTACTTTACAGAATTTGACGCTTTTTTTTTTGGCCACGTCAGTTGTAGGGGGATAATAGTTTCACTTTTAGATAGTTTATGTGTGTAATAGATCGTCATGATAGTTTAAGTGTGTAATTGACTTTTTAATACAATTTCGGAGGGGGGGGGGGGATTTATGCATTTTCCCTTTTTTGGGCATGAAATGTCCTAAACATGAATGGAAAATCTTGAGATGCATTAGGAATTTGTTAAATAACTTATTTTTGATCTTTTTTCCTCTGAAAGTCTGAATATAATCTAAAACATCATAGTCCTCTTCATCCCATCCAACGACCAAACAACGGTTGCTAATGGAGGGCATTCAAGGAAAATGGAAGACGTAAAGTATACCTTTTTACCTTTCCTAATATTGCCTTCTTATGTAAGACATGTTTAAAAATTGCCCTGAAGATTCTCTTTCAGCGTTATTGTGAGCCACTTTTCACCCTTACAAAAAACTAACCATGTGTTTCTCTAGAAAACTTTTCAAGTCGTGGAGTGCGCACATCTGGAGCAAAATGGTGTTACCAAGAGTATCTATAATTCACATATCTGATAACTTGAGGCAATTACCCAAAAAAAGAAGAGAAGGGATGAAGTAGAATAGAATATGTATTTCACAATATATCACATGTAACAGTTGGAGCTATTACTGGTAAGTTTTTTTTTTTTTTTTTTTTTTTTTTTTTCAGATTAAGCTCATTTCAAAGAACTTTCAACAAAAGAAAACTAAACGTAGAAGGAAAATAGAATTATACACACAACAGCACACCCCCTCAAGGATAACCTGATCCCGTCGATTAACGGGATGGACAGGATCATCCTTTGGCTTAAGATCTCTACTTGTCAGTTCTTCTACAATAATTTAAACAGCATACAGGCCAACTACAACTGCTGGTTGTCAATCCGGTAAGCACTATCACTGACAGTAGTCCGATTAGACTCTCCAATTTCAGATGCCATGGCAATTACATCAGGCGGTATATTCAAAGTTCCACTTCTTCTTCCCCAACTAGAGCGCCTAGGATGTAGGATACTACGCCCTTCAGCCAATGTGGTGTTGCTTAGCTCTGGGGATGCAGCCAAGAGCTCTTCATCCTTATCTAAATGATTATCATTTCTAGGTTGTCCTTCAAAATCATCGGTTCCTGTTGCAGTCTCATGCCAACTTGGCTTCCTTCCCATTTCTAAGTCGCTCATTGTTTTCTCCAAGTTCGGACTAACGAAACCACCAGCCACATCACGAGCTGGTATCCCAGGTTCTCTCTGCACTCTGTCCCTGAATCTGTTCCTGGAAGGAGCAATACTGGTGCAGAATATCTCTAAGAAGTTATGGATTACACCTTTGTCAAAAGGATTGATCCGCCGATCATATCGATATCTAAAGTTCTCATACGTCGACTGCAAGCAGATAGAAGACTCAAGTGTCAAAAACATCAAGTAATCTAATCCTATAAAATCGAAAGACTTCACGAGTTTGAATCACTTAGAGAACTGAATAAACAACGAAAAAGAAGGGAAAACATCTGAAAAACTGCAGCTGTCAAGAAGAATATATTACCTGGTTTGTGCCAATAAGATAAAGATGGAAGACAGACAGGCCACCAACAAACCAGACTGATATGAATGTATAAATGATTAACACAATGGAGGCAGGAGTCTTGGCCATTGCTTTCCAGACGGTGGTCTGCTCACCATCCATGATCCTTCTAATATAGACCCAGCAGAAGCCATGGACATATAAGCAAAGAAGGGTTGTTGAGGATACAAACATGAAGAAGAAGCGGTAATTCCTCTGCACCACCAAACAGAATGTAGTTCAATTTAAGGGCTAAAACATTTCACTCAGAAATTTTGTATGAAATCGCTTACAAAAGTAGAAGCTATGATCAGACTAGGAAAATCATTTCCGACTTAAAGACCTAGATGTCCTTTATCAAAAAAAAAGGGAGACGACCAAGATGTTCTACCAGGATTAAGTGAGGAGAAGATGTGCAGATAACATTGCAAATGGAAAATATTTTATAAAAATAGTGTTTGCTGGAGAAACATAAAAGAACAGAAAACAAGAGGAGTCATCCGCCACTCAAATCACTCAAATCTTTAATCTTAAATATTTAGCAAGTAGACAATTTAAAGTTGATATACTTGATCATTGCAAGGCTTCTTGTTTGACCAGAAAACTATAAAGTATCTTTTTGCCAATACCCCAAAAAAGAGGATCATATACTTAAGAACTAACTTGACTATGAACTGGCTGGTGTTGTTAACCTAAAGAGTGCATGGATGGGAAAAGTTCATGACAGATTCACAGTTGGTCAAGTGCCATTCTAGCTTTAAAACCTTTCAAGAGAAGAATCTAATGACTCAAAACATTTTCTTGAGGAGGCTTTATGGATTCAAACAGAACAAAGAGGAGAAATGATAACTGACTGAAATCCTTTTGGGACGACAAGCAAACACTGCAATGCAGGACCACTGTTACTCATGAACATAAAATAAACTGTGTACGTTGTTACGTGCAGATATCAAATCATTCAGAACTCAGAATCCAAGGCATCTTTCGGGCAACAATTAAAGTATGATCCACAAAGGGAAAAATTACAAAACCAATTGATCACAAATCAAATAATGAATAATCATCACAAATTATTGATAAATACAGAACTGCCAACAATTGGAATAATTTTTATTTTTTTTCAGAATACTGCCTCCTGAGAAGTTAAAGAAGTGATGAAACTAAATAAAATAGGAATATTCAGTGCATGTGTTACTTATAAATTAAGAAAAAAAGAGGGAAGACCATCCATGCTATGCAAAGATATGCTTTTTGAGAGGAAAATAAAACTGAAAAGAGATTAACATATTGTAGGGCCCAACTGCAAAGCGGAAAAGATTTTCAGAGATTAGAACTCACCAATCCAATACATTGCCCAACCCAGGGACAGTGATGGTCAAATCGTTCCACGCAGTTATTGCAAATTGAACAGTGAGAACAGCGTGGAGGCCTATACAGCATGCAGGTATCACAATATTTGACTTTTACAGTTATTCCATTGACGTTCACGTCCTTGATGCGGGGTAAACGTAATTGTGGAGTTTGACCAGGACCAGTTTGAATACTTCCTTCAAAGTTCTCTAGCTCTGGAGGATGAGGATTGCGAGGAATAATACCAGGATCTCTTGCAGATGTCAGTAGAAGCAGGACTAAGACCTTTCAAAAAAAATAACATTATTACGTTCTATTTTGACTCATGAATCTATAATCTCTCTTGGCCATAAAATTAAAGTTCAGGAAACAACCCAATTAATAGTTCCTTTATGTTACAGAAATTAGCAAGAAACATCAGAAATCCTTTACGTAGAGAATTCTTTTTTCAAACGAAGACAGAAGGTCATCTGTATTAACATAATACTAAGGGAAAACCAGAAAGCAGGTCATCCACTTTCGTGTGATATCCAAGAAATGAAAATAAAACTGCAAGAAACTAGACACATTTTCTAGTGCAGCGAAAAATAAAGGAATATACAAACTTCCATCACCACATCACTCACTATCAGATGTCCCAAATAACAGCACTCTTCTATTTTTCGTCCCCCCACCCCACCCACAACAAGCTTTTTCACCACCATCATATGTATATCATGGTTAGAGATTTCCTCTTTTTTTTGTTGAAAGGAACCATGATTAGAAATTTCTGTTCTTCAAAAGTGCTTAAATCCACCAACAGTCCAACATAGTTACAATTAATGGAAAATCCACACGTACTGAAGGCAAGTTAAAATCTGGCAAATTAGCAACAATTTTCTGTCTTTATTTTATTATCTCTTGAGAATAGATGAAAAACCAACATGGTCTCCATACAAAGACTTTCACTTTTGTTTCTAAAGTAAACTGCAGCACATCTTCCACTTTTTATTGGCCTTACTAAGTGCCTCTGCTTTGTGCAGTCGATTTCAAAATTTGATCCAGAATGCATTGGATCAAGTAATTTATGAAACAATATCCATCTTTGTTTAATTGCAACTATTTGTTTAGTTCAACCAGAAAAATTGGCAGAAGATTGACTCGGTCCTTTGAACCCAACAGCATCTTCAAAATATAATCTGCATTGTACATAAAAAATACCCAACCTCTTCCAACCAACTAAGCATGCAATGCCCTTTTTTTCTTCATAACAGTGGTTTATGGGATGCTCTGACCATTTTATATGTTTGACATAATTATTCATGCAATCCACATCTTATTACAAGTATGTACTCAATCCATATAGCCTGGAATTGATAAGATAATTACAAGGAGAATTCTTGTTAAAAAGAATTTGTGCACTAATGGATATGGAGTATCTAGGAAAGGGTTAGGTTGGTTGAGCAATGGACTGCCGAACTGAGTCGATTACCAGAGGCATCTAAATAGACTAGAACTAGCGTGTAAACTTAAGCCATTAGGCATGCTCCAGACCACCTACTGATGTTTTAGAATGTAAAGAGTAGATAGTAATCAAAAGAACAACAATCCTGGAAGTTTCTCCTCATATTAATCAAGCTGCAATGTTAAGCAATGGCAAGATCTCTTGCAGTTAGATCACAGTTAATAAATCATAACAAGCCAGTCTTTTTGACACATTATCAACATTTACAATTAGTGTGCAAATGAAACTTGTTTTTGTTCATGAATCACCAAACTTACTTTAATTCCCAAACTGAATGAAAATGCAAGAAAGAAAAAGGAACAGCTAAGTAAATAACACAGTATTTACATAATAAGAAAGAATGTATAGTCAAGTGAGCAGGAGAAACTACTCGTAGAATTCCATTATCTGAAAATGATCAAAAGGCACAATACTTGCTTTGATTCCACCAGCTAAGACAGCCAATATAACCATAAAATATTTGAGGGATATACAGATTTTTGAAATCATGCTTACAGAATATAAGCTTAGTTTCCAAAAAAAATATAAACACTTACATATAGTGTAAAAACAACAGCTACGACCATGATAGACCACCCCCAATGACCAGCAAAGTCATCTACAAGTTTCCTCGCAACAAATATGCAAAACACAGCAACTGGGACAACTATAAGGAAGATAGTCATAAAGAGCGATCTCACATCAGGCCCAAATATGAACCTTCCTTGAAGACAAAATTTCTGCACAATCGAAAGGCAATACTTAAATTAAGAGAGAGCAAGCAAAATCGCGAGATGTGCTAATTAAAACAGCCAAAAATGCAAAAAGAAAAGAATGTCAAGATTTTAGCAATAAACAACAATATAGCTAATTGTGATAACATGCTAACTATACATGTTACTCTTTATGACAAAAGGCAATGTCAGTAAAGTTCCAATGTTCCATTAGCAGTAAAAATTTTGACTTAATGTATTTGTAGGTACCTATTTATATTTTGTTTTGCACAAAATTCTGGAAATAGATAGTATAGAACTTTCCTTTTTGGGGTTGCTTATGTTTTTCTCCCCTTCTTTGATAAGTTGGAGTAGCTTATGGTTTTTATTCCTTTCTTTCCCTTCATTCTTCAATAACTTGGGGTAGATTAGTCTCCAAAAGAAAAAACCTGAGGTAGCTTATGGTTCTGGTCCATTAGGTCATTTAATTTTTTATTTTTTTTATGACCGCTGTGTCCGCGCCAGCTTTCATGCACCTTGACTAATACCACGAGATATCTACCACCTCTCACCAGCAACAGGTACCGAATAACTCTGTCCACCAAGGCAAGAACAGATGGCAAGAATGACCTAGTGTTTTTGTCTCCGCTGGGATTTGAACCTTAGACCTCATGGCTTCATTCACCACTAGGCCACACTCTTGGGTGCTTTAATTTTGTTTAGTAGTAGTTCGTCTAGATGAGGAGAAGATTTTGGGGTCTACAAGGACTGCCTCAGTGTTTATTCTTTTTTCCTCCTTAGAGAGTCGGAAGAATACAAAATTTTGCAATAATTCAGAATTTCGGAACAACTTCTGATCTCCAGAGAGATTCTTAAGTTACTGGAACAACTCTTACAACTTTTTTTCCTGTTACTTTTGATTTTTGGGTTGTAATCACTTGTAGAGACCTCAATAACTACATTAGGTACCTGCTACCTACCCGCACAGTTACAAGGTACCTTTGTCCAACAAGTCTTAGGCAAATGAAAAGAAACCACAAAGCATTTTTGTCTCTACAGTCTACTCGCATTTGCACCCTAAACACATATGGTTTTTAGACCACTAGAGGCTAGACCATATCATCGGATGCAATCTCAATCATATACTAACTCTTATCTACGTAGAAGTCTTATCACTCAATAATTCGCTACCCTAGCTGCAGGGGATTTTTCCTCAAAATGCACAACCTAGCAAGATCATTTTCCATCTGATACTGATTTTAAGTTTCTTATTCCCATTTCTCAATAAACTTAATTAGCTCAAACAGACTCTTATCTCAAATCCAAACGGCATGTCATCATAAACCTCTGCTGAACCTCATTTCACTCCCAAAATAAATTGAAAAAATGAAACAAAATACTATCTCCTGACTCTTGTGTATTCTTACAGGTAGATAATAGATACTTAGTAAATGGATTAAATGTCAGGTGGCACCACCTGAACTTACAGTCTAATGGTACCAGTTTGAGTATTCCACAAAATAAGTATGGGTTCAATTCTGATTGTCCCTTTCCCCTTGCTTGATCTCCTAAGTGACAAAAGAGAATTTAAAAGATGCCAGGTGCTTAATGCTTGTGGTTGACACAGAAATGGTAGAAAATAAAAGGTTAAGAACAGAGGTTACAATACAAAATTGCCATCAAAAACTTGTTTTTGAAAGCTAAAATCTACTCCGTGAATTACAAAACTAATTCAAAAATATGGACTATGAATAACTAGTTCAACAGCCTATTCAAATAATCTGAAAACGAAGGAAATAATGAAATCAAAAGTACAGTAGATATCAACTATCTCGAGCAATTTAGAGATCAAAATTATAAATCGATTCCACTAAATCCGAGAATTCAATCACCAAACTCCTACAATAAATTGAGAAAAAATTAAGCAGAAAAAACACAATACCACATTCATAATCATTATAAAACCTAAAATATGGAGGAGCATAGAAAAGCAACTCGAATACTTACATTGCTTCCTTTCCAGGTCTGATACGTCCGGGGAAACGCCGTATTTTCAACAGCGCCACCTTCGGAACCCGTACTCCTCGGCGGAGCGACTCCATTCATATCTTTTTCTCTCTGTAACAATCTCTCAAGAAAAATGAAGAAAGTTGTACAATATGAATCGGGAAAAGGTCAATGAAAAGAAAGCAAAAAAGGAAAAGGGAAAAAGGCAGCTTTTTATTTGTTTATTTTTTCTCTATAACTTTTATTATTACTACTGCTTCAGTATTTCTTCTATTTTGGGTTCTTTGCAGGGTTTTTTTGACTGGAAATTTGGCAAATGGCAAAACGTTGACTACATCAGCCACGAGGGAGAATGGCGTCAGAGCACGGCGACACTCCCGTGGTATAATGAGGAGAGTGGATTCTTTACAGCAGGTGGACGGACGGTGGCGGCGTTAATTGTACAGAGATTTAAAAAAATATATCAAAAAATTGTTTCATTATATATTGTGCTTATTTTTTCACTTCAATTCGAAATTAAATTTTTTAAGTTTGAAAAATTAATTCTAATCACCTTTTTTATATTAAAAAAAAGATTCTCGCAAAAAGCTATGCGAGCTGGATCTATACATTAATATTTTGAGGATTTTTGGACAAATGAATTGATAGTTAGGGATGACATCACTTGTCAAAATTATTGCTAAACAATTTTTGAAAAAAAACATTTTGCGTTTGTTAGTGTTTGAGACACTTCCATCTTTTTTATATTAAATAATATATATTTTTATTTTTTTTTTATTTTTTTTATCTTCATTTTAAAGGACGTTTACGGTATTTCCACACTTTTTCTGTAACTCGAAACTAGCACTCCAACTAAGTTCCAATCATTATCTTCAATTTAATTTAAAATATTATTCAAATATTACCTAATTCGTGCCAAAATATCAACTAAAATTGGAGCACGAGGAGTGAGTGGCAATTGAAATGATTGAAGGCAAGTATTTTAGATTGTGGAATTAAGTGGGGGACAAATTATGGAATTGCCAACCCTTTCTCTCTCCAAAGTCCCATTAGTACCAATATTTTACTATGGTGTGACACTGGTGAAGGTTAAACCAACTAAAAATGATTTTTGGTGTGGAAGTCATTATTATAAATTGTCGCATCGTGAATATATGAAAAAATTGGAATCATCAATTTAACCAATATCACAATACAATTCCAAATTGAAATTGGTAAGTCGAGTTTTCCTCCAAATATAAAATTTGGATATGCTCATATGCATAAAGAGACAGAAGAACAAAGAGATGTGTCATTAATCATATCCAATAAGCTAATATTTTCATTGAGGTATATATCTATTAGAGGAAATAATGATTTTAGTCTCTATGTTATTGTATAATTCTAATTTTAGTTTTTGTGTTATTTGATTATGCACATTTAATCTTTAATTATTTGAAGTGTGCGATTTTGATCCCTGGAGTTAACAAAAATTAATTATAAAAGAAAAGAATAATGTTTTGCTAAGGAATAAAAAACAGAACATAGAATATTTGAATAAAATGAAGCTACAACAACAACAACAACCCAGTGAAATTCCACATCGTGGGTCTGGGGAGGGTAAAATGTACGCAGACCTGACTCCTACCAATGTAGGACGGCTGTTTTCGAAAGACCCTCGGCTCAATAGAAGCATAGAAAAAAGTGAGACAAAAATATTAAAAGTAGATAAGTAGATAACGAAAATGGTCCAAACAATAGTAAAATCAAAGCACCAAAAAAATAGTAGTAATTGTTAGATAATAACATAAATAACATAAATAACATAAGATAACATAACATATATAACATACATAACATAAATCAGAGTACAAGAAATCATAGTGCATTAATACGCCTACGGATAAGGGGAATAATGTCATTATGTACTAGCCCTCTACCCTAATGTGTGTCCTCCACACCCTCCTATCTAAGGTCATGTCCTCGGTAAGTCGTAAATGCGCCATGTCCTGTCTAATCACCTCTCCCTAATATTTCTTCGGCCTACCCCTACCTCTTCTGAAACCATCCATGGCCAACCTCTCACATCTCCGCACTGGTGCGTCTAGGACTCCCTTTTTCACATGCCCAAACCATCTTAATCGTGTTTCACGCATCTTGTCTTCCACCGAGGCCACTCCTATCTTATCTCGAATAGCCTCATTTCTAATCTTGTCGCTCCTGGTATGTCCACACATCCATCTCAACATCCTCATCTCGGCAATTTTCATCTTTTGCACGTGGGAGACCTTAACTAGCCAACACTCCACCCCATATAACATAGCTGGTCTAACCACCATTTTGTAGAACTTGCCCTTAAGTTATGGTGGCACCTTCTTGTCACATAACACACCGGAGGCGAGCCTTCATTTCATCCATCCTGCCCCAATACGATGTGTGACATCCTCGTCGATCTCTCCGCTACCTTGCATGATAGAACCAATGTACTTAAAACTACTTCTTTTTTGGATGGCTTGGTCCTCGAGCCTAACTTCTGCGCCAACCTCCTGAGGAGTCTCACTGAACTGACACTCTAGGTACTCTGTCTTGGTCCTACTCAGCTTAAACCCTTTAGACTTCAAGGTGCGTCTCCAATCTTCCAGCTTAGCGTTAACTCCGCTATGAGTCTCATCGATGAGGACTATGTCGTCCGCAAAAAGCATACACCATGGCACCTCACCTTGAATTTGTCGCGTTAATACATCCATCACCAAGGCAAATAGTAATGGACTAAGAGCTGATCCTTGATGCAACCCCATCACAACTGGAAAGTGTTCTGAGTCCCCTCCTACTGTCCTTACCCTGGTTTTGGCACCCTCATACATGTCCTTGATCACCCTTATGTATGCTACAGGTACACCTTTAGCCTCCAAACATCTCCATAGTATCTCTCGTGGACTTTATCGTAAGCCTTTTCTAAGTCGATGAATACCATGTGCAAGTCTCTCTTCCTCTCCTTATATTGCTCCATTAGTCTCCTCATAAGATGTATGGCTTCCGTAGTTGAGCGTCCCGGCATAAATCCGAACTAGTTCTCTGAAATAGACACGTCTCTCCTCACCCTCATCTCCACCACTCTTTCCCACACTTTCATTGTATGGCTTAGAAGCTTGATACCTCTATAGTTGTCGCAACTCTGGCTATCTCCCTTGTTTTTGTATAGAGGGATCATGATGCTCGACCTCCATTCTACGGGCATCGTTGCCGTCGTAAAAATGACATTAAATAACCTAGTCAGCCATTCCAAACCTACCGAGCCCGCACTCTTCCAAAATTCTCCAGGGATCTCGTCAGGTCCGGTCGCTCTTCCCCATCGCATCCTACGAACGACACCTTTAACCTCGTCGACCGTAATACTCCTACAACCCCCAATATCGTGACTACTTCCTGTATGTTCCAAATCTTCCAACACAATTTCTCTGTCCCCTTTGAAGCTAATGAAATGAAGCTAATGAATAAAATATAATTTTAATTTTATATACATAATTCTTCAACCATTTAAAATCACTAACCCTTTATTTTATTTTATATATTATCAAATAGTTATTTTGTTAAATAGTTAACTTTTGTTAGCTTTAAGGACTAAGACCGCACACTTCAAATAAATGAATGTTAAATGTGCATAATCAAAATTAATAGAGACTAAAATTATGCAATAACATAAAGATTAAAATCTCTATTTCCTCTATCCATTAACTTCGAAACATAAAAATAAATAACAAAATACCTCATAATTGAGTATGTAAATAAAAATCAGATTTTAAAAAAATCAACTTTTGTGTTTGACTATACATTTCGAAATGAAACGATATAAAAAATCGGAAAAAAGATTCATAGTTGTTAATGAAGTTGAGGTTTAACAAATCTCATATTCTTGAAACCAATAACAGCTTTTAAAATTTATTAAAAACCATTTATGATTCAATAATGCTTAAAAACAATTGCCACCGCTAATGGCCTCAACTATGCTCTAACAAAATTAAGTCTAATTTTTTTTTTTAAAAAAAGGTAAATGATTCATGATTCATGATTAGGTATTAAAGGACCAAATCTTTATGACTCGGAGTCTGATTAAAATAATGTAATTAAATAAATGCAAAAATTATTATAATCGAAATCTCTTGTAGGGGCTCTGTTTATGAATACACATATATTTAAGCCTTAATTTGGGAATTTTCAATATAGTCATCCATTTGAGGATATTGGGTAGTTTACCAACTAATTCAGCATTTGAGTTGACCCAAAATTGCATAGGCGTCCCAAGTAAAATTAGAATAGTATTTTTACAACACACTTTGTATTAAATAATTTATTGGAATTATTATAATAGATATTAATGTGTGATGCCAACTGCCAACAACCAAGTCAAGTGCCATGCCAACTATACAATTTTGTTTTACTTATTCGTTGTCTCTTTTTTTTTTTTTTAAAAAAATCACGTTCCTTTAGCATTTACGAATATTGTGTAAGAAATATACCACTACAACAACAATATACCAGTATAGTTCTATAAAGTGGAGTTTGGAAATGAAAGACACTATTTTTTATAGAAAGCTCAAAAAACCAATCCAAAAAAGCAGTTTTGAAAAAAGTTAACTAAGGTACAAAAAACAATCAACAGTAACAAAACGAAAACTAGAACAAAACAATATAATAATCAAGATATAAGAACAACAAATAGTAACAAAAATCAAAAGACAAGAAACTATAAAAGCAATACTATAACTACTTATATGAATAAATATCAAGACAACACACTACCACCAATCTATATTTTCTGAAAAAGATACATGTAGAAAATAGATAAATAAGCTTATACCCAAATAAAAGTTTCATAAATAGCCATTGTTTCTTTGTGTCGAAATGAATTTCATGAGTAATGATTCTTGATCATGTTTCAACCCTTTTTAAGAGCTCTCACATTTTTTGCTTTATCATAAGACTATAGGCGAAGGATGATCTTACCAACGACTTCAGCGATGTATAAGCCCATGCCAACCCTGATACCCATCAGCCAATATGAATAGAAGTTTAGTGGCCCAATTAGTGACTGGACTCTTTGCTGGGCTGGCGCATGATTAAGAAAGAGAAGTCCATAGCTTAACATGGGCCTAGACACTATCTAAAATCATTTCAAGTTAAAAAGAAAGGTCCTACCGGGAGTCGAACCCAGGTCGCTGGATTCAAAGTCCAGAGTGCTAACCACTACACCATAGAACCTGACGTGATATACATATTATAAAAAGAGTTTTACCTAAAGCTCGTCTTGTAGTAGTAGTACAAATCAAGTACTCTCTCCGTTCCATATTAAGTGAATTTTTGAGAGATTTTTCACTGTTCAAAATAATTGAATTGTTCAGTGAGAAACCTCAGGAGGTTTGCACGGAAGTTAGGCTTAGTGATCAGGCCATCCAAAAGAAAAGTAGTTTCAAGTATCTTGGGTCTATTATGCAAGGCAGTGGGGAGATTGCCGATGATGTCACACATCGTATTGGGGCAGGGGTGGATGAAATGGAGGCTCGCTTCCGGTGTGCTATGTGACAAGAAGGTGCCTCCACAACTTAAGGGCAAGTTCTACAAAGTGGTGGTTAGACCGGCTATGTTATATGGGGCGGAGTGTTGGCCAGTTAAGGTATCTCACGTTCAAAAGATGAAAGTTGCTGAAATGAGAATGTTGAGATGGATGTGTGGGCATACCAGGAGTGACATGATTAGAAATGAGGCTATTCGGGACAAGATAGAAGTGACCTCGGTGGAAGATAAGATGCGGAAAATGCGACTGAGATGGTTTGGGCATGTGAAGAGGAGAGACACAGATGCCCCAGTGCGGAGGTGTGAGAGGTTAGACATGGATGGTTTCAGAAGAGGTAGGGGTAGGCCGATGAAATATTGGGGAGAGGTGATTAGACAAGACATGACACAGTTACAACTTACCGATGATATGACCTTAGATAGGAGGGTGTGGAGGACCTACATTAGGGTAGAAGGCTAGTGCATAATCTCGTTATTCTTCCTTATTAGTAGGCGTATTAGTGCACTATAATTCCCTGTGGTCTGATGTCCATTATTATTTATTACTTTCAGTAATTTGAATGCTCTATCTTATCTGACTTTCTTTCGTTACTTCCTATTCCTTATCGCTTTGAACTTATAATTCTTATCTGACTTCTTTTTTTATTTTACTGAGCCGAGGGTCTTTCGAAAACAGCCGTCCTACCTTGGTAGGAGTCAGGTCTGCGTACACTCTACCCTCCCCAGACCCCACGTTGTGGGACTGCACTGGGTCATTGTTGTTGTTGTTGTAAAATAATTGAATTGTTCAAAGTTAAAGATAGATTAAAACTTTTTCCATATTTGCCCTTTCATTTATTGAAGTTTCATATTTTATAGGAGATAAATCACACTACTTGCAAAGTTATATTTATGATTTTACAAAGGAAAATAGTGGAAAGTATGGTTCAAATTATGTCCTTGAATATTTTTCTTACTATTTGTGTATTGCCTCACAAATTCACTTAATATGGAATAGAGAGAGTAGTTTGATGAGCTAGGTTGTATTGACCAATATTAACTTAAGGATGGTCACTTAAACACCTTTTATTGAAAAATTATATTATGCATATAAAAATTAATATTGTGTATAGCGAGAGCCTAGTGCACGAGCCGTCCTTTTTTATTCATTTTGTTTGGGACTGAGGATAAATTAGCCACGTCGTCCTGCATGGCTTCAAAGATGATAGGAAAAAAGTACATAATTCAAAGGCATGTAGTGGCTGCTGAATTTGAGAGGATGTACGCTAGCCATCCACAAAATCCTAAATTAAAGCTTTGGCCTCTTGTTGTCTCCCATTATTTTTCCTTTTCTAATGTAAAGGTGATATTTGCACGATGAATCTTATCCAAGAAAACAGGAAGAAAAGCCAACATGATAGTAGATATGGTTCAAGAATTTGATCAATCCGTAAAAGCCAGCAAAGTTGTTTCTATATTCTAAATGAGGTGGCCATATATAGCACCTTATTTTTCTCGTTTTATTATTATCGACAACAATCAATATTGGAAAAGAAAAAGCACCATATCATATCAAAGTGTTGTTACATTAATGCTATACCTACTACAACGAAATATGGAATTAGCTACGAAATTTGTCGGTAATATTTAACTAATCATCACTAAAAAGCTCCTAACTAATTGAATTTTCTCTTATAATCCATAGCTAAATGGAATTGGCATGAAGTTTTTGTTATTTAACTATGAAATTTTGTCTGTCGTTAATTCCTTGTTTATGATAGTTATATAGACTCAAAACACCATAAATTTATTTGAATATTCTTATATCTATAACGAATGAGGTAATAACGTAATGATAACATTCTTTTTATTTAACATATATATAAACAAGAAAATGGATTCATTAATTATATTACGTACTACACAGATAAATTGAATGACACAACCCACCTAGTAGACAAGATAATCCTGCTAATAAAGCTTACAAAGCAAATCACATCCTAGTGATTTTCATCACCTTTATACGCTGTATAGTAAATTGACCCCCCTTACGTAGAAATATTAAGGCCAGGACTATATATAATCCTACTATTAATTATTATTAATAGCAAATGACAAACATTATAGCTGGTCCCTCCATCATTTCTGGATTGATTTTTTGCTGATTAGGAATACATTTTGTTTACTAAAAAAAAATCCAATTTAATGGGTTAATTAGTGCCCCTATGGATTGGAAGATGAGTCGATGACATAATAAAAGCGTTGCATGGGGCCCTTTGTGAAGATATAATAATTAAAAAACTCATTAAAAGTGCTTTTATTTTAAAGAAATTGAAAAAGAAATACAGGAGATCAAAAAGAGAAGTTCTCCACTAATGACAATTACTATATAAACCTATAAGATGAGCCATCTTCATTCATTAAGAAGTAGAACTACAACTAAACGTTTGCAACTGTTAGCAAGTAAGAGAGCAAAGGCAAAATATTTCTTTCTTTGGTTAAAAAAAATGGCTGGATTTTCTGACCACTGGACCTTTGCATTTGGTGTCCTTGGTAAATACCTTCTTTTTTAGTCTGGTATTCAAAAAATATCACTAGCTATATTTATTAGTTACTCTTTAAAACCAATATATGTTATACATGAGTATCAGATAGGGGAAATAATAATATATTATCAATAACATCATCGTACTTATAAGATATCCTCAATCATTTAAGTACATAATCAAATGATTGCATCGAATATTCTAATACTAATTTATACTTTAAATTTTTTGAACCTCTTTTAATTTTCTTCTATTTTGCAGGAAACATTATCTCCTTTTTCGTTTTCCTTTCTCCACTGTATGTCTCTTGTTCCTTAAGTTCATTTTTGTAAGTGTTATATATTCCTTTTTTTTGTGTCAATGGATTAATTTGCATAATTATGCTTGTACAGGCCAACATTTTATAATATTTACAAGAAGAAATCAACAGAAGGCTATCAATCAATTCCATACGTGGTTGCTTTATTCAGTGCAATGCTCTGGATTTACTATGCATTTCTTAAGACCAACACCACCCTTCTTGTCACTATAAACACTTTTGGCTGCTTCATTGAGACTTTATATGTTGGCTTCTACCTTTTCTATGCACCAAAGAAAGCTAGGGTAATTAAGCTTTTCTATTAAATGTAAACAAAATACTTTCAAAATATCAAATCACCTAAAAGATAATTATACACGACTGTTTGGAATTAATTTTTGACTTTGCAAATGCAGGTCCAAACTATAAAGCTACTTCTTTTATTAGTGGTTGGTGGCTTTGGAGTTATTGTCCTCGTCACTCAATTTCTATTCAAAGGGGCAGTTCGTACCCAAATTGTTGGATGGATTTGCCTTGTGTTTTCCTTATGTGTTTTTGTAGCACCATTATGCATAGTGGTAAGTTTATACATTCAAAAATCAAACATATTATTGAAAGATTTTAACTTACTGTATACAATTTTCAGATTATCAGATCACTTAAAAGATAATTATAAGTCTATGATAAGTAGAATTAGTTATCTACAAATTAAGTCAACCAACTTGTTATAACATGTTAAATTACATTGATTGATAGTACTATAAAAAAATATTAATACAATCAATACAGGAAAATAATGTTTAATTTCTTATTTAATGCAGAGACAAGTAATCAAAACAAAGAGCGTGGAATACATGCCGTTTCTCCTCTCTGTTTTCCTCACTTTAAGTGCTGTTATGTGGTTTTTCTATGGTCTTCTATTAAAAGACTTCAATATTGCTGTAAGTTCTCTTTAAACTTTCATTTCCTACTGATAACACATACGTGCTCTTTATTTTAATTTTTTTTTTAGTCCGTTAAAAAAATATCTTTTCTTTTTTTTGATAATTTTTTAATTTCAATATTCCACCTGACATGTTTAAGACCACAAAATTAAATAACATTTTGGGTACATTCTGCATATCTTTAATTTAAGACTATAAAATTCAAAAGTTTTTTTTACTTTCTTAAACTCCGTGTCAAGTCAAAACTAGACAAACAAATTGATTTCAAATATTAATATATCTCTTTTGAACTCTAGAACTAATATTAATATATCTCTTTTCTTTCTAATTTTTTGGTTCAATAGATTCCAAATGTGTTGGGCTTCATCTTTGGTATTCTCCAAATGATACTCTATGTGATGTACAACAAGAAAGAGAAAGTTGTTACAAAGGAGCAGAATCTTCCAGAGCTAAAAAACCATGTTATAATTTTAGAGGAGGACAAGAAGAAGCTTCCAGAATTAAGTGAAGAGCAAATTATTAATATTATGAAACTTGGTTCACTTGTTTATTCAGAGAAAAATCATGGAAATTTAACTGAGGCTGCTAAAAATGAGAAGGTTGTTTCCTAGCGCGCTGCAAACTGTGGAAGCTTGAGAATTTGTAAATTTGTTTGGTAATTTGTAAATTTGCAAGCATCTTTACATTAAGCCATATACAAGGATTGTTGGCTTATTTTGATTTGATGTGTGTTGCATGTATTTACATAATTAGTGTTTAATTATCAACTGTAAATTATGTTTGACCATTAATAATTCAAGCTGTAATTGTAGTCACTTTCTCATGTCTAAGTTTACAACTTTAGTACTTTTATATACCGTCAGATTTTTCTATAACAATATTTCATTATAATATCTTAATTTTTTTAAAAAAATTGACTTTCATGTTATGATATACTATAGACTCTCTACAATAATATTTATATAAAAAAAATTAAAAATCACGCTATAAGCTATAGCATGCAAAAATATCCAAACAGACGTTGTATGTTATAGAAATATATGACTGTATATTAAGAATAAATAAATTGTTACTAGTACGAAGTATATACGATTGGAACATTATTAGATCATATATAATATGTCATGTCATGGTATATATAAATCTTCTAAACGGAAGATTATTAATTTAATTATTTCAAATTAAGGATCAAGAGATTGAAAAGAAACTAGAGGAGGATAAATATTAACTCCAAGAAAGTTGTATCTTTTTCCATAATTTCAATCCTTGAGAAGGATAAAGTTTCAATCCTTGTGTTGTATTCTGAGGTAATATAAAGCTTAGTCCTCCTTTTATTCTTTATGTCATGTTATATAATACTCCTGTATATTTAACAAGGGATACTGTTTAACTAGACTCTAGTATTTCATTTTTTTGAGTAGTTAAAGCTGTTTTTCAATTTGTTCCATTAAAAGGTCTATACTACAATTATCCAATTCTCACTTTTACATAATACATAAATATAACTCTTAACTTGGTTTCAGCTACAACTATAACCTCTAACTTTACTAATACACAAGTAGACACTTTAACTATTCAAAACTTAAACAAATAGACACATTCGTCTTACGTTGCAATTTTGTGTCCTACATGACGTCCTACGTGTATTGTGTCGCATAGGACATGTGTGTCTACTTGTTTAATTTTATGCAAGTTTAAGTGCTTACTTGTGCATACACAAAGTTGGAGGATATAAATATGAAATGAGGCCTAGTTAAATGATCTATTTATGTATTATGCATTGTGAATATATTTATTGTTTTGTTTATTAAGCAAAGGTCTGATGAACTTTGGCCTAAAAGTAGGTAGTCTTAGATCAAATAAAACCGTACAATCACCATTAAATATTCACCAACGGCTAGCATATATTTGAATGTTTTTTTTCTTTCATAATAGTATATTTCATTGAGCTTATATTATTACATATTTCCAACGATTAGAATTCAATTGATTGAAGAAAATTGAATGATAAAAGATTGAAGTAACATATATTAACCACACTTAGGATCACAATGGAAAGTTGATTTGAGACTTTTAGACTATTTTTGAGAGTTGAGGTGTAACTTTTTTTAAAAAAGGTAAGAAGCTGTTTTTGATAAGTTGAAAAGCTCTAATTAATATTGGCAAAAATAACTTTCAAATTAAATACCAAATACAAATAACTTTTCTCTAAAGGTATTTATTTTTGAAAATACTTCTAATAAAAAACAATTTTCAAAATAAGAAGATTAATTTTAAAAATTTGGACAAAAACTATTGAATCCGGAAAGGTACATTACTGATAAAAAAAAAATTATAGCAAGACTTTATGAACAGTAAGTTCGAACCTTTAACAGAAAATTACTTTAATGCTTCCTCTTTGCATGCAATGTTAAAATGATGGACGTGATATGTACAGATAGAATATAATTATGGGTGGCAATTGGGCGGGTTGAGTCAAGTTTAGACGGGTCATAATGGGTTAAGATAAAAATTGAGTCAACAGTCCAACCTAACCCAAATTAGTTTGGGTCAAAACGGGTTGGGTCAAAATGGGTTAGGTAAATGTTATATAACGGATCAAGATCCAACCCGACTCAATTTTTACTAAGCTTAATTGTTTTATTTGTTCTTTTAAATTATTTTAGTACGTAATAAAATTATTATTTTTCTTTATTATGGCTATAAATAACATATCAAATTAAAAAAAAAGTTTTTTAAAAATATTTTAACAATATTTCTCATGAGACAATTCGGGTTACATATCAACCTAATTTTTTATGAATTGAAATGGGTTGAGCTAATAAATAAGTGGGTCAATGACCAACCCAAACTTAAATAAATTGAATTGGACTGGACGGATTGGATTGATTTTGCCACCCCTGAATATAATACAACATGAATGAAGAAAATTAGAGAAACCTAGCTAAATAATAAAAAAAGAAAACAGAAAAAGAGAATGAGAGGATGGAAATTTATGTAAATATTTTGTGATTGGAGATTAAGGATAAAATTGTATGCGCCACGTCCTTGTTTCAATCATGAATGGGAAAGTATATATATAGTTGGACGGAAGATAAATCTTGTCCAGAAGAATGGAGGGGAAAGCTAGCAAGATTATTCAAGACTTCTTTTAAGCATTCCCCCCAAAAAAGAAGTTTATATATAATAGAATAAAGTCGATAATATAATTAGTGTTATTTCATAACTGAAGTCTATAAAGAGGCTGAGCGTATACAAATTTTAAGCAATTTATGTGAAGTAGATATAAGAAGAAATAGCGGTTTTAATTTATGTGTTATTATATAATTTTTGTGTTATTTGACTAGGCATATTTAACCTTCAATGATTTGAAGTGTGCGATTTTAGTCTTTGGAGTTAACAAAAGTAAATTATTTAATAAAATAATCATTTTGAAATATATAAAATAAAATAAATTGAAGGGTTTGTGATTCTAAATGTTTGAAGAATTATATATATGTGGGTAAAAAAATTAAATTTAATAAAAATTAAATGTTAAATTTTTTAAAGAGTGAAAGTTGTTAGGACACCATTAATAGCATTAAGGAGTCTGTCCACATACTAAACCCTCAAATATAATCGTATTTGACCTTGATTAGTACCATTGAAAAAGAGAGGAAGAACGAGTCGCTAAAGAATAAAAAACAGAGCATAGAGCATTTGAATAAAATGAAACTAATGAATAAAATATAATTTTAATTTTATATACATAATTCTTCAAACATTTAAAATCAGCAATCCTTTATTTATTTTATTTTATATATTGTCAAATAATTATTTTGTCAAATAGTTAAATTTTGTTAACCTCAAGGACTAAAACCGCACACTTCAAATAAATGAAGATTAAATGTGCATAATCAAATAGCACAGAACTAAAATTAGAATTATGCAATAACACAGAGACTAAAACTATTATTTCCTCTAGATAATCGAGATAAAGTATTTTAAAATATTACGTATATCACATATTAGGTATTTTTTTTTTGGTTTTCTATCGCAAAGGAAATTATCTTCCTCTGCACCCTCAAACATGAATTGGGATTCAGATAGGGAATCGAATTTGGACGAGCCCTGCATGAAATCCTCACAAGGGTTTATGCACATAGAACGGGCAACTCCTTATGGGTTGTATCCGAAGATCTGGAAATAGATATTTTTATGTTAGCAACAGAAGCCCAAGATTATGAAATTGTTGATCTTTTAGCAATTCAATGAAAATAACATGGATTTCGCGTAAATCTGTGATTTGATATTTTATATTTGAATTGAATATTCTATTAAATAGAAGTAATTCATCATCATTCGGTTAGGATTAATCTAAACCAACCCATCATATTATGTATACGATTCAACATGCCAACTATTAAACAACTTATTAGAAATACAAGACAACCAATTAGAAATGTCACGAAATTCCCTACTCTTCAGGGGTGTCCTCAGCATCGAGGAACATGTATTAGGGTGTATGTACGACTCGTTTAGATCATGAGCTGGCATAAAAAAACATGAAAACAATTTTTATAGTATCAACGATCAGTACCGGTGAATGGGATGGGGATAGAAAAAAGAGAAATTTTCATTATGAATCACTCGAATAAACACAATAATTCGCGAAAGGAAAATATCCTATAGTTATAATAGAAGGGAAGTAGTCAGAAAATTGTAGTAGTATAACATCAACATTTTGACTATGGTATGGCCAACGAGGGGTTGGCGGTGGCCTGATTCGATGATCAAATATGACACTTGCAAAATCCAAGACAAGATAATTTAACCCCAATAATCAAAGCAGTTTGTTTTCTGATTATTTGCATCGTCCTTGGTCCCTAGACACTGTATATTATTGATGCCAAATGGCAAACATTCATTGGTCTCTGGTTCCATCACTTTTATGATCGATTCTTTTTGCTGAGTAAAAGCACAATTCTTACAGCAAATAAAAGGGAGTCTAAGCGTATACATTAAAGCTGGAATGAATTAATTATCTAGAGATTATTTTTTATTTCACTATTTGATTTGATTTTTTTCCCGGAGAATTCTGTTTTTATCCTTGTTTATCTGTGTTAATAATAACTTACCAATATCATATTTTTTTTTTATGTATTTAGTATCCACCTTATCCTCCTAAATGACCCCGAATTATAAGGTTAGTGCGGCCTTTATGGATTGGTAGATGACATAACAAAAGTTCGGTAAGGGGCCCTGTTTCTTTTAAGATATGAAATCCTGCCACTGACACCCCCAAAAAAGAAAAGTTAGCTATAGCCATGTTGAAAGGTGCTCTATTTTTTTTATTTTTCTTAAATAAATAGAGAATTTTGATTCGTGAGATAAATGAAATATTTCAAAATTAAGTTTGAGACTAACTTTATATGTTATTTGATTGAAGATATAATTAATTTTAAAATAAATTTATATCTTCAATTAAATAAAATATGAATAATTCTAGACTACATTTTATTTAATCAAACTTGATTAATAAATTAATTTAAAAATAATAATTTCGGAATAACTTAGTGCGTGAACCAAATGATATCTGACAATACAATAAAGAGAAGATCTCCACTAATAACACCTACTTTCCTACTCTTGCTATATAAACATGTACTGATCGAGCCACCTTCATTCCTTGTCAAGTAGAACAAACTACCAAGGAATTTCCTTCTTTGGAAAAAAAAATAATGGCTGATTTTTCTGGCCACTGGGCTTTTGCATTTGGTGTCCTAGGTAAATTCCATTTTCCTTTTGTCAGTACAATTTTTTTTGTGTGTGCGTATGTATGTATTTTATAGTGTGCTTAGAGAAGAAAAAAATAATAATACATATGGTATTAACCGATGCAATAATACAAATTTAATCATATAAATAAAATATTTGTATATTCTTACACTGGAAATAGTAATCATTTCATTAATTGTACTAGCAATTATATATTGAATGGTATTAATCGATGATCATTCTTGTAGATAATTTAAATCATTGATTTTATGGCGATTTATCTCTTTCTATTATTCATTATTTCACAAATAGTGATCTTTTTACCCTCTCTTGCTCCATTTTGCAGGAAACATTGTCTCCTTTTTCGTTTTCCTTTCTCCACTGTATGTCTCTGGTTCCTTACGTCCCCCTTTTTTTTTGTGTTGCAACTTGTGCGATCAATCAATTAATTTAATTTACGTACTTATATATGATCCTGCAGGCCAACGTTTTATAGTATTTATAAGAAGAAATCAACAGAAGGCTATCAATCAATTCCATATGTGGTTGCTCTATTCAGTGCACTGCTCTGGATTTACTATGCATTTCTCAAGTCCAATACAACCCTTCTCATCACTATAAACACTTTTGGATGCTTCATTGAAACTATATACGTTGGCTTCTACCTTTTCTATGCACCAAAGGAAGTCAGGGTAAGCTTTTCGCAATACAATAAAGACGTAAACAAAGTAAGATCACCTAAAATATAACTACAGATAATTGTTCGTAATATATTTTTGACTTTGTAAGTGTAATTAATGCAGGTCCAAACTATAAAGCTACTTCTTCTATTAGTGGTTGGTGGCTTTGGAGCTATTGTCCTAGTGAGTCAGTTTCTATTGGAAGGAGCAGATCGTGTACAAGTGGTTGGATGGATTTGCCTTGTGTTTTCCCTATGTGTTTTTGTTACACCATTATGCATAGTGGTAAGTCTTATTCATGCAAGAATCAAACCTTATTTTCCTTTGATTTTTCATCAATATAGGCGATATTTAATAGTTGAAAATATATTTTCGACATGTTAGCACTTTTATTTTACGTCTCATATATGCTTTTCTAGCGTCGGTTTAACCTTTTAGAGATTTATTAGTTAGTAAAAAATATAATGAGCATCGAATACTTTTTTTTAAATATTATTATCAATTTTATTTTATATAGTATTGGTCTGAGATGAATTTAATTAATATAATCATTAAGAATTTATATATTTAATTTCTACTTGTTTAGGGCTAGACATAATTATTATTGAAGGTATCTTTTTGGTTTACATTGTTCATGAAAGAAAATAATGATATCCATTTTTACATTTGATGCATGCAGAGACAAGTAATCAAAACAAAGAGTGTAGAATACATGTCATTTCTCCTCTCTGTTTTCCTCACTTTAAGTTCTGTTATGTGGCTCTTCTATGGTCTTCTTTTAAAAGACTTCAACATTGCTGTAAGTTTTTTTTCTTCTTTTTTAACTTAGTTCATTTAAGTTCAGAGTTGATTTTTCGGATTATCATGACTCAAGTAATAATTATTATCACATAAAAGCTCTTTCTTTGTTGAAAATAATAAAAATCCAGAAAAACAATGACTTTCTGAGATAATAACTATTACTTGAGTGACCATCTGAGAGATCAACTCTTCATTATTTCCTATTCTTGACTTCATGCATCTATATATATATTTCTTGAAATATGATACTAATATTATTATCTCTTTAATTTCTTTTCAATGAATAGATTCCAAATGTATTGGGATTCACATTTGGTATCCTCCAAATGGTGCTCTATGTGATGTACAAGAAGAAAGTGGAAGACTTTGTAAAGGAGCAGAATCATCCAGAGATAAAAAACCATGTGATATTCTTACAAAATGACAAGAATTTTCCAGAACTAAGTGAAGAACAAATTATTGAAATTGTGAAACTTGGTTCACTAATTTCATGTACACAGAAGTTTGATTTGGCCTTATGCCTGCATGAAAACATAGCTGAAGATCATAAAAGGCTGCGGAAAACACTGGAAATATGAGACTATATACTAGTAAATTGTTGCTAATTGGTAACGTAAAAAAATGCACAGAGATTTAAATTTATATAAGCTGACGTGTACTATATTTTATTATGATAATTCTTTAAGTACCAAATGTAATTATATTTCTCCGAATAATTCAAGCTTTGTTGTCCGATCAGCTCCTGCTCTTGTACACAACTTCATGTGTTAATTTTGTGTCACCTCTAATTTTACTATTGTTTTGCTTTTACTAATTAGAAGCACGCCAATTATGGTGAGCTTAAATTCAATTAGGAGAAAACTGACATTAGGTTTATTTAAGAGCTGTCAAAAATGGGCTGGCCCTATAAACCACAAGGGTCATTTGCACTTTTGTCCCTATTTGCATTGGTTTTTATTTTTATATCTCTCGACAATAGCTTCTTTTTTTTCGGACATAAATTTATATTTTTTAAATCATAATATCTCACAAATTTTGTTTTGTATTTTTAAAGAACTTATGCTCCGATAGTATAAGCTTGACTTTTAGGAGGGGAAATCAAAGACCAGTCCATTTAAAGGGCAAAATCATGTCATTAAATGGTTCGACAATTCAATTTTTTGAAGGACCTCCAAAAGCACTAGTCGAACTTAGAGGATGTTTGGATTGACTTATTTCAAGTAGCTTTTGGTTTTTAAACTTTTTTTATTATTATTTATGTTTGGAAGTGTTTGAAAAAACAAAAAGTGATTTTTAAGAACCTACTTTTAGGTCAAAAAGTACAAAAATAAGCTAAAGGCCAAAAATTGAGTATGACCAACTTATAACTTTTAGCTTTTATCTTATAAGCTACTTAACAAAAATTCAATCCAAAAGACCCCTTAGCCACAAGTGGGTCGTGGGCTAGCTGATTGTTGAATCCATTCCTTTTAAATTAAATTTAAGTGATTAGTCATTACCAGGAGTTATTTAAAATAATAATTTCCACTAAACTGATGATTGGCTATTAGCTCAAAAGTTGATTCTATTTTTCAATCTAATCAATTACCAACAATCCAAGATTATATAAGGAATAATATAAACTCACATCAAATTCTGATTAAATCAGGTGGAGTAATCTAAATCAAACATTATATCAGTAATTCATCAAGACATATGCTTACTGTGGATCTAAATTTGCTACAAGTTCAAATTTATTAATACTCCCTCCGTTCCATATTAGATGGGCACTTCCAACTTTATACGGTGATTAAGAAATCATTAATACATCTTTATCATTTTTCCCTATTTATATCAATGCAATATACATAGAGTGTAGAAATAGCTAGTATTGAGAATTGTTTACATTCGAAAGGTCATATTAATTGTAGGGGTAAAATAGAAAAAAATTAATTAATTCTATCTTGATTTAATAAGTAATCAACTAATATGGGACAAACATTTTTAGTAAGATGTCCATATAATATGGGACGTAAGGAGTATTGCTTTTGGATACGTAATAAACTCTAAGGTAGTGTATATTTAAGAGTTCTTATTTTTTGCTAGCTCGTATTTCTAATGTGATGTCAATTGACTATGCCTTAATTCTAAATTAGTTCTGTGTAGATAATTTTTATCATAGCAAAATGTTATAGATAATTCAACTTCGTTCATTATGTTTTGCCATACTACAGACAACAGTCAAACCACTTTCGAATTTTAAAATCGTCACAGAAAAAAGTAGCATGATAATTATTAACATGAATTTTCCTAATCTTGTTTCATTTGTGGCTAGATTAAATTAGATTAGATTGTTGAGACCTAAATCTATCGATGCTATATTTTTCTTTTATATTGATGTGTCCACTCTCTGTGTACTAAAAAGAAATTACCTAACATATTTTTTATCTACTGAAATTTGAATCCGATTTCCTATAATTTCCCCTACTTTATTAATCATTAGGGCATATGTTACGCCTCGGAAGGGTACTCTAGAGACGTGGACGGCACTTAGAAATCATTATTGGCTTCCAAGTGAACCACTTGACCTGGTCACACATCCATTCATTTATTCAATCAACGGAAGACTTAAAATAAGAGACAAATAGGTGGACAATTACAATCAACTATCTAACTCGATGAAGAAAGGTCATAGGCCAACAAATCAAACTTCAATCTATGTTATGAGAATAGTTTGACAAGAACAATTCAAGGAATAGAAATACTCAATCAACCCATCTCTATTTAGTCTATGAAGCCTCTATCACTACTGTCTAAATGGTGCCAATGACAGATGCATGGCTACCTCAAATTAGAATGAAAAGACTCAACTCAAAACAAGAATAACATAAGTGGTATCTTCCGAATGCAAGGGAGGACTCACCAATGTGCTGAGTGTGAACAGATCCTCAATGGTATGCCTGTTGTGATCCTTAGAACCCGTCTCTGCATCATGAAATGATGCAAGTCCAAATGGATGTCAATACATTAATTGTACGAGTATGTAATATGGCAGAGTAAAACATGCCTAAGATAGAATAATATCAACTCAAGCAACTCAATCAAGAGAAAGAAACTCAATCAGGATGTCATAAGTCTAAAGTAAGAGTAAGGTTTAGATAGAGACCAATCATACACAATCCAATCCACTCCAATCCAATTGAAGTTCTACCAAGACCTATATGGGAGTTTCTCTTATCCGACAACAATCACTTATGAGCCAGTGATTGTGCAACAAGCTCGTTGTTGTTGCCACAACCGTCTAATACTTTGCCAGGGTAAATGATGAATCAACCAATCATGAATCCAATCATCAATCAATTCTTATCATGTCAGGACAATAAAATAGAGAAATATCTGACTTAACAGATCAATCTTCTCGTACATTTGGCTATGTAGTTATTGAATTCGAGTTATTACTTATTCTTATCCGATTCAGTACTCGATACTCCTCCCAAGACTCAATGCTCATAAGACAATCAATCACAATCAAACCAATCAACAAGTCTCATATGGACTCTTATCAGTTCATCAGTTTTTCTAATCAATCCTTTCAACCAATCATTCTCAATCATTTAAGAGTAGTTGGGACAATCATTTATGACAAGATTCAATTGAGACCATTCAATTAGGTTCAATTATGAAGATGGAAAGGACTATCAAGTTTCATCAACACTATCATCATGCTCACATCCCAATCACAATCATGTATTCACAAGTTCAAGGCTCTAGGCTCAATCCTTAGGCATATACATCCAATATTAATCAAAATACTGTTAGGGTTTATGAAATAAGTAGTTTAAATCATTTGTTCAAAAAACAAGTTTGTGGAAAAACATCAATTACGCAATATTATGTAAAATATATTAAATTTAAGGAAATTCTCAAGAAACACAATCATGAGGACTCAATTCATTCCCAAATCAACCTATCACAATCATAGGACACATGGAAGATCAAGGTCCATGCTTTAGTTTAGCCTTACATACCTGAAACAAATGTTGGACAATCAAACTGTGAAGATTTGGCTTAAATCCTTGAACCCTTGCCCTTTCTCCTCTTCTTAGCTCTAGTTTCTTTTGCTTGAACGCGTAAAAAGTCTAAAGATTGGGTTTAAAAACCCTTATAAGGTCGAAAATGGCCTATATCGGTCATGGATTAAGTATAGGAGGGGTGAGGAAAATATTGGAATGCCCCTCATTGAAACTGAAAAACGTACGAAAAAATACACATAAGTCAAATGCGATTTATGTACAAAAGTCGTGCAACACATAAAACGCATTTGCCAATTGAGTTTTATGAACAAAGTGAGAAAATGAACTAGGTGGGGGCAGGTACGCGACGCGAACCTATCGCACACTTTTCTAGTTAGGCTGTTTTTGCCCCGAAAAATTATCTTTTGATCCGGTTGGCCTAAAATTCAATCGAGACCACTTACCCACATGATTTTTCCCCCTGATCAATATTTCGGCCTCGGGATTGGCCAAAAAAAAATCAGAGATGGTGCATTATGTGAACGCACTATCCTCCAGGGGTATTTTGGTAATTTCTAGGGTACAACAACAAATCATTGAATACGACTAGTCACTATGACAAAAGAGATATTTAGTGGCAATAGATTTTTCTTTCAGCGGCAATATATATTGTCGCAAAATAATTTAGCGGCAATTGATGTTATTACATCCGGAGTCGCTATAACATTTTGCGACCTTTTATATAGAGTGTTGATTATAAATATCTATATTTATTATTATTGCTAAATATAATATAACAATAATTATATTATTGCCCCTAATTAATTATTTTTTCTTATTGTAGTGAGTACAGCTATATACCTTAAGCGTGTAAAATGTCTGCATTTCGATTTCACGAGCGTAGAATGGTCCAAGATTAAGTGTGATGCGACTATGACTTGTTAATAATTGGGTTGATGTATAAGTTATGGTTCGTCGGTATCATCAATCATGTAATTTATAAAAAATAAAAAAAAACGTAAGCATTTGAATATTCCAAACCCCTTAGTGGTGATGGAATATTCTTTATAAAACATATATACAATGTCAATTATATGATCCGTCTAAGTTTGGTTGGTTACTAATCCACAATTTATTAACTTAACATTTTGACTTGCACAATTTAGTTTATGTAAAAGTTGGGAATTGATTTGGATCGAATATGTATTATAAATTAATCTATGAAAAAATTTGTCAAAATAATATAAAATTATTTGGAATTTATATAAAGTCATAATAAAGGAAAAAAATAATTATAGGAGAATCTTAATTAATAGCTTAATTGGTTGACTATCTGAATTTCACATTGTTGGTGGGGGGAAATTTCAGAAATGACAAACATATTAAACATAATAATTTCATATGTGTATAGTTTTCCTAATTACTCTCCATAGCTATATTTATGTTTGCTATGGTCATTAACATTTGTATATTTCTCTGCATTATACAAATTGAGCTTTCGCTTTTGTACATCTCGATGCATTATACAAATTGTGTTTCAAAGAGATTGTATATATTCACGTTCAGAATTATATATTTGCTTTCAGATTTGCTTTAAAAATTTGTATATTCGCTATATATTCATTTCCAGATTTGTATATGAGCCCCCAGATTTATATAATAACAAATTTCATTAAACTATAGCCAATTCGTGTAATTAATTGAAACTATACCCTTATCGCGTAATTATAGTAGTAATGTTTGCCAATCCGCGTAATTTTCCCTTGTTGGTGAAGCTGATTCAATTCTCCACCTTGTAATCCTCTCCCCGTTTCCCTGCCTAGAAAAAGGAAGAAAAAAAATTATACAACGTTACGCATGTACGCATCTTAACAAGTATAAATTTCTAAAAGAATATTAATGTATTCAAATTTGTGTTTAATTCATGTATCAAAAATTAAAGGAAAAAATGCTATAGGGAATTTGAGATCCTGTTTAACTAAACTCAACGCAGAAATAGTCATGAAAAACTTCTTGGTTCTATATATTATATTAATACAACAACAACAACAATCCAGTGAAATCCCACATCGTGGGGTCTGGGGAGGGTAAAGTGTACGCAGACCTGACTCCTACCAATGTAGGACGGCTGTTTCCGAAAGACCCTCGGCTCAATAGAAGCATAGGAAAAAAGGTCAGACAAGAATATTAAAAGTAGAAAAGTAGATAACGGAAGAGTTCGAAACAATAGTATAATCAAAGCACCAAAAAACAGTAGATATCGTCAAATAATAGATAAATATAAATTAATTTCAACTTAGAGCTGTTTTCTACTCTAACTTAACATTATATGCTTATTTGGAGCCGTCACGATTTCAAAATGGTCCACTGAGTACATATTACTATGAGTTAAAAGTTATTAAAGCAGAAAAAAAAATCAATATGCTTCCAAGTGTGGCCTGTGAGATCATCAGTGATTTTCATATGTTTTAGAATTCAAGTTTTCCACGCAATTTTATTTGGATGATGTAACACAGAATTCTATAGATGTACTATAATATGAGTATAACTTTTTTTAGAAATGTGCTAAGTTCCTTTTCCCAAAAATAATGTCTTTCTCGGCCTTTTCCATGAAATAATTATAACCAAACAAATACTGTTCAATTAGCATACGACGTACCAATATTAACGCACGAAATCTTCAAAGTGGCACTAATATATACACCTTTCTTGTAAATATCCACCGTTTATTTATATCATCAAGCAACGTGTTTGCTTTCTTATGATACGAGTGTCAAATAAGCGAGTCGAATTGAATTTGAATAGGTCAATGACTAGATCAATAAGGGCAATTAGTTATATATTTGGTCGATTGACCAAAAATAATTAAACTTGCTAGCTAAATATACAAAAAAGTATATATTATGTTATATCAAAAATGTATATTTTATGTATGTTATATATTAATATAAATATATATATATATATATATATATATATATATATATATATATATATATATATATATATATATATATATATTTCCTGACTATTATATATTTTATAAGTGGAAGACTATTTATGTCTGTTTTCTCAATTAATAGGTATTAATAAGTCGCGGCGGTCCAAAGATTATTTGGATTGAAATAAGTTTTATCAAGATAACTTAAAGAATCTGCACTCACCTTGACTATTAAATGAAAATTTATTTTATTATGACTACATATACATATAAACAAAATATATTGTGATTGGTTAATTTCGACTACATGTTAATCTATATCACCCATCTTTTAAATGCATTAAATTGAACATATCAAAATAAATTGAATTAATAAATAAACGAAACATATATTGTTTCTTGGTTAATTTTCCCAGCCGTATACCATGCTAGTGATGCATTATATTCAACTTGTCCGATAAAAGGGAAAAATAATTATGGAGAAGAAAAAGAGAAATATGGTACGAAACATCTTTGAATGTTCAATCATTGGAACATGCATAATTGACAATTCATGAGCAATATGGAAGAATAGTATCCACAAATCTCTAAAGATGAAATTTATAAAAGGCTAAAGAAATGAATCTTATCCAATAATGAAAAAAGAGAGAAAAAAGTTAAGACTAAAAAGAAAAGTCTACTGTTTTGCTCTGCCATGTGTTTTAATTAATGTAAAGAATAGTCTCTATTCGCTGCCTCTGTATTGATTTATGTTTAGTTCCGATAACAAAGACTCTATTCGCTGCCGTCTCATATGAATTGTCCATCTTGTAATTAATTTTTTTAAAGTATAATAAATTTGTAAAGTTTCAAAAAAAAATAAAAATTAACGGGTGAATAAGTATAAATATCCTTATTTATAATATTTTTTTAAAAATATATAAAATAAACTACTAATATGAAACGGAAGAAGTACCTTTTAGTAACAATAAAACACCAAAGTACGAAACAATTATCTGCTGATCATCAATACTTAATAGCGTTATCGAGCCAAACAATCTTAGGTGGATATGTTTTTTTTTGGTAATAAAGGACTTTTATTCATTAATAATCGAATTTAAGAGTTATTACATAAGGAGACTAACCTAGACAGCATAGTGTTTATTCCGTCTCTTTCAAAAACAGAAATAACAAAAGCGGGAAAATTGGGGTACAATATTAAGCTTTCAAAAGTATCAATCTCGCATTCTTTTTTTGCTAATTGGTCCGCTACTTCATTAGCTTCTATATATATATACTTGATAGGTGCACTTCCCGCTTCATGCAATAGGTACCTGCAATCATCAATTAAATTTTGATAAGAACAATTTATGTTAGATAACATGCTGATAATTTCATAGCAATTTGTTTCGATTACTAAAGGTGTCAATTTGTTTTGTATAGCAATTTTTAAGCCGTGAGGTAGAGCTAATGCTTCCATGTAGATATTAAAGGCATAGTGTATTCCCATATTGAAACCCAAGACCCATTTCTTATTATGATCTCTAAATACACCTCCAATTTCTCCCTTGCCCGGATTACATTTGCAAGCTCCGTCAATATTGAGCTTAAAGACATTCTTATTTGGAGGTTTTCATTTGATGTAGATGATTTTTTTAATTCTATTTAGGACATTTTTACTGGTCATAAACTTGTATTTCTTTTTTTTTATTGTAAACTTGGATGATCAAGAGTGGTTTTGTACTTTTTTGAAATATGATGCCATTTCGGTTGTTCCAGTTTTATCATAGGAGAAACGATATAAAATTAGGCTAATTTAAGAAATTTAGCCGTTTCTCTGACTTAATTTGTTCTTTCAACCATAATTTCATGATTTCCAGGCTATGCGCACAGTGAGGATAGTTGTGACTTGGATTCACTTGATTCCATAATATTCTTGAGTGAGTGCATCTAAAGAGTATATGCTTTATGTCTTCTTTTTCATTCCAACAAATGTTGCAAATATCACTAGGGAGGATTTTTCTTCTATGTAACATGTGAGTTGTGGGAATTCTGTTAAGGCAAACTAACCACAAGAAGTATTTTATCTTATTTAAAGTGTTGATCTTCCAAAGCCAAGTAAAATCCTCCTCCTTAAATTTATAATTGCTTTCTTTTGAGATTAGATCGTAAGCCGCCTTTGTCGAGAAGACATTGCGTCCTACAATATTCCATCTATAGCTATCCTCTCCTATACTAATTTGCTTGACGTATGTGCTATGAATTTGTTTCTTAATTTCTATGGGGAGCTCAAAGTAGAAAGATTCAGTTTTGATATAACCATTACTAAGGATGTCGGTTATAGTTAAATCATATTCATGCTTCATTAGAGGGCCATAAATCATATTTCTTAGAGGTTTTTCTTGGTTTATCCAATTGTCTTGTCATGTGTTTATTTATTTTCCATTCTTAATTTTCCACTTAATGCCCTCGTTACAGAGTTTCAAGCCTCTAATAATATTTTTTGATATATTGGATCCTCTTAGGTGGCTTGTAGCCGTTTGATTATTCCTTTTGTTTGTTTTCATACTTGTTTTGCAAAAGTTGTGCCCAAAGTGAGTTCTGATTTTTTTTTAAATCTCCAGGATAATGCCATGTCGAAAGAAGCATTTTTTCATAGCACCTTATATAACCAAATGCCCCCCTTATTTTTTGGCTTGGTAACAATATCGAGTTTGCAAGGTGACATTTTTTTTTCTTCCGAACTTCCCCACAAGAAATTTCTTTGAATTGAGTCAATCTTTGATAATGTTGCCTTGGGTAAATGATAAAGCTGCATGATATGATTTGGGATAGTTGCAAGGGTTGATTTTATTAAGGTGGTTCTTTCCGCAATTGTGAGAAAGTTGGACTTCCACCCCTTTAACCTAGTGTTCAATCTATCGATAATGAACTGAAAATTATGTTTTGATAGTCCTGAATTGATCATTGAAAATCTCAAGTATTTACCAAAGTCATTAGAGTGTTTCATACCTAGGTAATTGCCGATTTCTTCTCTAACATCCGTCGGAGTGTTTTTGGAGAAAGTTATTTTGAATTTGCTAAAATTTATTGATTGTCCAGAGATTGCACAAAAACTGTTTAGCACATCTATTATAGAGTTATAATTTTTTTCCATTGCATTTGCAAGTAAGATAAGGTCATCGGCAAAGAAAAGGTGAGAAATTAAGGGTCCCTTTTTAAAAATCTTTATAGAATTCCATCTACGACAGTCTACTTCTTGATAGATGCATCAAGATAACATTTCCATACAAATAATAAAGATATAAGGAGAAAGAGGATCGCCTTGTCTTATCCCTCTAGATGGTTTGAAGAAATCTGTTTTTGAACCATTAACAAGGATGGATATTTTTGAACTGGATATTCATGACAAGATAATATCAACTAGTTTGGAGGAAAAATTTAGTGCTTTTAGGGAGAATCGAACAAAAGACCACTCTATTTTGTCAAACGCTTTTTAATCAACCTTTTTGCCTTTTTTCTTTTTAAAGTTCTAAAGTGATTTAGGACCTCGTGAACTGTTATAACGTTATCAGAGGCTCTTCTTCCTTTTATGAAAGTGGCTTGAGTTGAATGTATAAGTTTTAGAATGAAAGATTTAATTCTATTGACAATAATTTTTGTAAAGACTTTATAAGCGGTGTTACATAGACTGATAGGTCTAAATTATTTTAAAGTTTGTGCGTTTTGGCATTTTGGTATGAGACATATGTAAGTAGTATTCATATCTTAAGACATTCTCCTTGTCCTAAAAGTCTCTTTGCAAAAATTGATTAGGCATTTTTTTGTATCGTTTCAATATTTTTAGTACAAGAATGGATGTAGAACATCCAACCCTGGTGCTTTTAGAGGTTTGAAGGAGTCGATGGCATATTTTATTTCCTTTTCGCTAGGTTCCAATGTCATCCTATTGTGCTCCTCGATCTCTATATTAGCACCATAGGTCATACAATATTCATTAATCGAAGACCTCTTTTGGCTAGTGGTGTATAAGTCGTTATAGAAAGCGTTAAATATCTCTTTTATGTCGTTTTGTTCATAATATCAATTTTCTACATCATTTTTTAGACTAAAAATTCTTTTTTTCCTTCTTCTTTGCATTGTAGTAATGTGGAAGAATTTTGTATTGGCGTCTCCTTCTTGAAGCCATTGGATTCTAGATTTTTGTCTCCAAAATTCTTCCTCTAATTTTAATATCTCATTTAATTCTTCAAAAAATTTATTTTCAGGTTGATGAGAAAAGGACTGGTCATGTATTTTGGTGATTTTTGAATTCCTTCCATCCTTGCAAGCAAGATATTTTTTTTTATGAAAAATGTTTCCAAACATTTTGGTGTTGCGTTCTTTTAAGTTCTTAGTGAAGTTTTCTATCGCGTTGGTAATATTTGTTTGATTTTATCATGAATCGTGCACAATATTTATAAAGTTCAGATGAGATGTCCATATTGATTCTATTCTAAAGATATTATTATTTCTGGGAATATGTTTATGTAACTCAAGCTTAATTGCACAATGGTTGGAATGAGTTCTAACGAGATTTCTCACACTTGCATCTTGGTAGAGTTTTATCCATTCCAAATTGGCTAAGAATCTATCAAGTCTTTTCATAATTAACGTTTTACATTTTTTCCTCTTGTTAGCCTAAGTGAACCTTTGTCCTTGAAACCTAAGTCTAGCAATCCACATTTGTCCAAGCAACTCGTAAACTGATTAAGTCTAGTAGTATTAACAGGTAGACCACCAAACTTTTCACTAGCTTTTGTTACTTCGTTAAAATCTCTGGCTACTAACCATGGTCCCTTAAAATTGTTAGCTACAGTTTTAGGGTTACTCCATAAAATAAGTTTTTCGCTAAGTAAATTGCTAGCATAAATAATTGTTAGGAACTATGTGTTGGATTGATTGTGTACCTCTATCATTGCATAAATTTCTTGATTTGTAGAACCAATTTGATCCACCGTGATCTCCTCGCTGTTCCACGTAATTACAATATCACCAGAATTTTCTTGAGTAGGAACTTAAACCAAGCTGCTGAATTCGAAGTCCCTCATAATGCCATGGTGATTGTCCTGTTTTGTCTCAAGCAAAACAGTTAAGCTTGGCTGATTGTAATCGAGCATTGATCTGAAAGCTCTTCTAAAATCTCCATTTTCTGTTCCTCTACAATTCCATACGATAATTGTCATATTAGAGTTCTAAATTTGTGAGCTCCTTTGTCACGATCCAATCCCGTAGGCCGTGACTGGTGCCCCAAGTTGGGCACCCAAATGTACCCTTATCCCCAAATTAGCATATTAATCGGATAAACGTAGATAATGATCAGAAGGAATCTCTAAATAGATCACAAAAAAATAGATATAACGCACGAAGGCCGATAGGCCGTCATAAAACACACAAAGCCCAAACCATATATACAAAACCCACAACATAATTCTGTCTACAGACCTCTACAGATGATAGCATAGTCATAAGACGGGACAGGGCCCCATCGTACCCCTGACCAACTTATCCAAATATACAGAGATAAAGTAAGTACCGAAATACAAGCTCCGAACAAGGGAGCACTGTCAACAACGCAGTAGATGTCCTAAACAGACGGCTCAGCAAAACGAACTTCGGTACCTGCGGGCATGTAACGCAGCGCCCGAAGAAAGGGGGTCAGTACGGAAAATGTACCGAATATGTAAAGCATGAACTGTAATATATAAATTCATAATCTGAATAGTATGTGCAAAATATGAAATCAATGTTTAGAATTTCAAAATGCTTATCAAAATCTCAAATCATATATGCACAGACATATGCCATATCCGGCCCCATTATGGACTCGGTGAACAAAGTGTGGTCGCCCTCCCTTCATCGGCGCCACAGCATAGCATAACACCAGAGTAGGGAATATCTCCGTAACAAATCATATCATATCAGATGGCCATATCAATTCATATCATATCATATCATATCACAAACATATATGTACATGGCACAGCATAACTCCGTGGCATAACATTTACCACCCCATGTACATGTCATACCTGCCTCCTCACGTCGGGACACGGCGAACAATGCAGAGAAATACACACAAAAACATATCCTGGCCCAGGCTCAGTGAAAGAGTGGTTACAGTATACACGAATAGAGTAGTGAGAAACTAAATGCAATTTAAATTACAAATATTTATACAGACTCGATGGCATAATTTCGATAACAAATCATAAAAGAAAACTTGAATAATAATAATAGTACAAATACTTCCAATATCACAATAGTCTATGTCAAAATAGTATTTTCCGAATCATCTCCGTACTTCCAAATATATTATGGAAATTAACGGAATAATTATTCATATAATATTAGGAAGCATAGCAAAAAGTTTCTTTCAAATTTTCCCTAACATAATCCAAACGAAATAACAAAGAAAAATTCGGAATAATGGGACCCACCTCGGTCAAATGAGGTGGCGCATACAAATCACGTGTGTTACACCTTATAACATTATTTAGAAGAGTTTTAAGGTAGTCGGAATTCATTTGTGCAAAATCTAGAAGTTTAGACAATTTTTTCAAAACTATTCATAATTACCTAATTCAATTCTATTGAATAGAAAAGGGAAATTTTCGAGCGTCGATTTCGAAGAGTAGAGTGATCTCCGAGGTTCGTATTCACTCCTATTACATCTAGGACATGCCAAGAGAAGAAAATGTAAAGCTTTACGGTTGTCCAAATTCAATTCTCGTTTCCTTCAAAATCTACAATTGGTCACATTTACCAATTACTATTCACAAGACTTTAAGAATTTAATTCTATCAATATCTGTCTACAAAAATTTCGGCAGCATCTCCCTTATATATATGACAACCCCGAGATTACAACTCGGCCACCATATCAACAACCAAGTCAACAACAACACCGATACCATCAATAATCAATTTAAAACGCACCATAACATAAATTGGTTTCTTTTCCAAATAGTACAACAACTTTCAACCCAACTTTGCATTTCCAAATAAATATGAATATTTCATGTTCATAATTAATTTCAACTCATTCCAACATAAGTGAAAAATATTCCAAGTAAACTATCCAATATTCATCAATTCCATATTTCACCCAAAAATTCCATAAATGCAACAAAACTATTATAATCCATTTTCTTCTTTCAACTTCATAATCAACAACAATAATCCATACTTTAACAACTTTATTTTCATAATATTACAAAATCATCCTTTAAGGGCATAATTCCTACAAACCATTTTAATACCAACTTACACCATATAAACTTCATTTATATCCCCAAAATCATAACAACAACTAGCAAATTATACAAACTTAATTTTTTCCATTTCATCACCTAACCCATATTTCCAACTTCAATAAATTCATTCAACTTCCAATTCCAACATAAAATTTTTACCATAACCACTACTCCATAACTACTACTAAAATACTACACAAAAATTCAAGTCTTCTTGCCAACAATCTTACATACACATAACTTATTCATATGTCAAAATCCAACCATATAACTTCCATATTTCCATGGATTCTACACATTCCTACTTACTACAACATAAACAAACTTCATAACATAATGAAATTAGATTAATTCTTACCTTTTCCTTCCAACTTCTTCACTTCACCAAGACACCCAATCAACCAAACAAGGCTCCTATCTTCCAAAATAACTTCATCATATTGTAGAGGACCCTTGATTTAGTGGAAATACCAAGAAATTATAATTTTAGGGATGAAATTTCAAGGAGTTATTTTTTTCTTACCTTGGCCGAAACTCTCTTTTTTTTCCTTAGAATTTTTTGCTCTTCAACTTCTTCCAATTCTCTTGAAAGTTCTAGGAGTTGAAGATACTCCTAGGTGAAATTACCATTTTGCCCCTCACCTTTTCTAATATTTCTAAGTTGAAATTCCAATTATGCCCTTAACCTTTTATAGTATTTCCACATGTAAAATTCCAATTTTGTCCTCAACCTTTTATAGTATTTCCACATGTGAAATTTCAATTTTACCCCTAAACTTTTCCAATATTTCCACATTCCAATTTAGTCATAAGAATTTTGTATCCAACAAAATCAAACATAGCTTTGCCCTTGACTTGTTACCGTTATCCCAAAAATGTCCTATTGTAAAAAGAAAAAAAATATGGGATATAACATCCTTCCCCTCTAAGAACTTTGATGGTTCGAACTTTTTTCATTGCCCCACATATAGTTGGCAAATAGTGTTGGAACCATTACCATTGCATACTTGTAAATCCCTTGAGGAGGTGTTAAGGACCTTATAGTGATTGAGCATTTTCTCAATTTCATCGGGCAACGTAAAATGAACTTTTTTTTCTTGAACACTATTGTTTTTTCTTATCTTAGCATCCCATATTTGACTACATTTTCTGTTCTAAATCTTACCTCTTCTTCCTCCTCTTCTATCACTGGTTGGTTCAGTGTTGGTGATGTCACTAGATTTTGTGTAGCTTGAGGGGGTGACACATATGCTTGTTTCCTTTGTGTTGTGTTCCTCTGGTTCTGCATAGGGATTGACATATGTGCATAACCCTGGGCATTGTTGTTGGAATAGTAATTTCCTGGGTTTGACATTATGACGAAGTTTTGTGAATTCATCTCATAGTTCACTTTTATGTTAGGGTTCTTTGAGTCAATTGGGTTCGAACTGGTGGTAGTTGATGGCTTGAGAAAAGAGGGAGATTCATGTTGAGTAGGTTGGCTATGTTTTGTGGGTTCCAAATATTGGGGAATAAAGGATACAGTGGTGCTTGTTGCGCTGAGTTGGTCAGCCAGGGGTGATTTGCAATGTTGTTCATCCCTATTCTCAAGCCCTCCGTTACTATTTGAGCCAAGTAGAGGGGGTCCTCTATCTGGAGAACCATGTCCCGTCCATTGATCTAGAGTCCTATGCTCAACATGTGTCCGGTTAGTTCATCTTCCAACCATGATTGGGGAACATTATTCTAGGGGAGTAGTGTTGTGGAGCAGATCTGTGGTGGAGGAGTTGTTAGTTCTAGAGTAGGGATCCTATTGATATTGTTTGGCTTCCTCACCCACGGCTTCCTCACCCACACGTTCCTCTTTGTACGTTGGAATCTCCTGTGATGGTTCATTGATGGTCTCATCATTTTTTTTCCAAATTTTTGAAATATGAGAGTTGTTTGTTTTAGGATCTATGATGTTTATATGATTCTTTTTTATCTGTTTTTTTTAATTGGAGTGGAGGTTGGTCTGATGGATTTTCCTCATCCTTCTTCCTTGCCTAATCTAATTCATTAATGTGATTTTGATTTGTAATCTTTAGATTGTCAATATGATGTATACTATAGGGATCTTGTAGGAGTTTAAACTTGTTTTTTAGGTGTAGATTATCATTACTGTTGGGAGAATTGTAATCAACATTTAATGCTGCTAATATCTATTCTTCAGCGATGAGAGTTTCTATGTCCATAACCTGCTTTTCTGAGCAGATGGAAATATTGGTATGATTGGGTTTTTTCTTGTGTTTGTTTTGGGTCTTTTACAGTAACTAATGGGTATTTAATGAAGTTAAGTTATGTGCTATTTATTATCCAAAAAGCTGTATCTTTAATATTATTGTTCATAGTATGATTGGACATTGTCTCTTTGGTGTAGAAGTCTCTATGTCCAGTAGAGAATTAGAAGTTTTCCCCTTTATCTGATGGATTAACTAGATCTAAGTCTTTATCTAGTACTTTATAGGAATTAGGCTGATCTTGGTTGGAAAGCACAACTTTTTTTTGTAGGTGTGATAGTAGATGATGATGAGTTAGTGAAAGGGGTATCACTGGGTGTGATGGGTAGGGTGTTGGTATTGCTATTATCCTTTGAGCATTATTATCCATTATTTAGCGTAGAGGTCCTTTGCTTGTATTTTGGTTTGTAGTGAACTCTACCTGGTAGGTTCCCTTTCTTCTTCTTTGTGTTCATCGCCGGCGTTAGGTTTCCTCCGTTGTTCTCTGAGCCGTATGACTTTGCTTAATTTCTCTCTAATTGGTTGCTGGATTTCCTCCTTCTTTGGTGTGATAGAATGGTCCATTGATCAACTTTTTAAACAATTTTCTCAATGTTTTGTTTAATTTTTTCTGTACTGCTATGGTTGTTCTCCGATGTTATCTTAGGGCAGTTTCTATCATTGTGACCTATTTTTTCACAAGAAGTGCATAACATATTGAATCCCTCGTAGGTGACCCTTTGAATGTGTCTTTTGATTATGATAAAGGTTTTAAGTGGTTCCTCGATGAGAACAAATATACATACTCTAGCACATTTGCCCCTTACTGCTAAAGATGTGCAGGCATCAATACGTAGTAGTTGTCCCAGTTTTTCTCCAATCTTTTTAAGGATTTCGTAGTCGTAGAACTCGATAGGGAGTTTGGGTAGTCTTGCCCAGATGGCAGAATAAGTTAAAGATGTTTTAAAAGCTACAAATTTTGGCTCTCATCTCCTTACCGTTAGGAATTGGCTTCCTATAAAGAAAGGTCCTTCAGGTAAAGCTTTGTTGTAGTTGTCTTCTTTACTAAATTTCACTAAGTAGTAATCGAATCCAAGGTCTTTAAGGGACAAGTTTTCAGTAGGTTTCCAAATGGCTGTTAGTTTTTGTTGTAAAAATTGGTATCCCACTCTTCTTCCTAAAACTTTGATTATAAGGGCATTTGCCCAGTTGTTAAAAATTCGTTCTTTATCTGCGGAACTGAGGGGAATGAAGTTATCGGTCTCCAATGAATTTTTTATTTCGTCAGGCGGATCTAACTCTTCTACATTATCCTAAACTGTGACATGGTTTCCGATTGAATCTTGCTTAGAGGTTTCCATTTGTTTATCTAGAAAGGTACACTTATTAGTATCTGTGGATAGGGGGTGTTTATTTGGTGAGGATTGGAGCTCCTTATCTCTTTCTGTATAGTCATTTGGCTTTTGACTGTCTGTTTTTCAATACTTATCATCTCAATGCCGCTGTTTCTGACCTCATAATCCATTTGTTTTTGTTATTGTTCTTTATTGTTGTTGTTTGGTGAATGTTCATTTTCTGGGATTGTAACAATTCTATTCATTTGCTTTCGTTGATGTATCAGTAAAAGATGAATGTGTTATTCAAAAGGGGGATTTTTTCTTTACTAAAAAAACAAGCATTAATTTGTGATGAATATGTGGTTGATTGTGGGTTGGGTAGCTATAATAATTGAAGCCTAATCCTTGTGTAGTGAATAGAAAATCATATTTAGCAATTATATACTCAACATGTCATCTGCAATAAGTAGTTTTGATAAATAAAAAAAAGAAATAATTAATGCTATGATTAATAAATTGTATTGATAATGTAAGAATTGTTTATATATTTTTTTCAATATATATTAACTAAACTTCATGTATGAAAAATAAAAGAAATTAATTTAGTTCTACTCATTCACAATGGATAATTTTTTTATATTATCGGATCAGGTAGACCTATAATTAAACACAATAATAATAACAAGATGGTTAGTGTAATATCACAAGTGGAATCTTGAGGTGATGTTAGATGTGTACATAGTCTTATTCTTATTTTGAAAATAAATTTAAAATAAAATTTCAAAGGACCATGGCTCAAGTGTATATATATATATGATATGTAGTATTAAACGATGGAATGATAATGTAAAAAATATTTTTATAATTAAAATTAAATTCATGTAAGAAAGATTGATATTGAACTAATTTGATAGTGCAGAATATATGACATAACTCCACCCAGATCGACAAGATAAGCCTAATAAAGCAAGGCAATATCCTGATGAATTTTCATTAGCCATTTCACCAAATTGATCACAGCAATATAGTAGAAAAAAGTGGTCCCACTCTATTATTTATGCCAAATGGCAGGCAATAATTGGTTTGAACATCATTTCTGGATTCTTATTTTGCTGATTTGGAACCCATGCAGAACAGAAACTTACTCCTCTGGTCATGAGATTTTTCAGTTTTTATTTTCCTTTATTTGAAAATTGGTGTTTGGTATAAAATTTTAGATACAAAAATCTGAAATACATCAAAAAAATCTGTTTTTACTTTTACTTTTTTCACTAATTTTATCTTTTTCATAAAATAATCATATTTAAATTTATATTTTATATGTTTTTAAAAAACTACATTCAAATTTTAAATATTTATTAAAAAAGGTATGACCAAATACAACTCTAACTCCAATTTCAATGATAAAAATATCAAATAAAATAAAAAATAATAATTGTACTTTCATGAGCATACGCCCGCTAAAAAAAATCTGAGATCCCTCCAATATTAAAGCACCTTATTAGTGTATTGGAGGATGACATAATGAAAGCGTACGTTGGGACCCATTAATTTTAGGATATTTTCATTTTACCCCTTGAACAACAATAAATTGAGTTTAATTTATATACGTTGATATTGTAACAGAATTGAAGGAGAGCCTTGGAGTAACTGGTAAAGTATAAATATTAGCAAAAAGTAAAGAAAAAATTATTAGGAAAAACACTTTTTAATAAATAATTACTGATTTTAGCGATACTTTTTATTTATTACTATTTATAGCAATATATAATAATATTATGATATATCTACTATGTATTAAAAGTGAATTATGCATGCAATATAAATGTATTATAAGTGTTTTAAAATATATTATACTTGTTTGGTAAGAAATTGACATAATGTATTATAAGTGTATTAAAGTATGTGATAAATTAAGTATCCATGAATAAAACTTGTATTATATGAGTTTTATAAATTATTCTCGTTAATATGTATTAAAATTATATTATAAGTGTATTATAAGTGTTCAGTGAAAAAAAATATTATTGCTATAAATAGTAAATATTTTCTTAATGTTGTACATTTATGTAAATTTCCCAAAAGAAAAATGAGTAATCATGGGACTAATCTTTACATATATAACCGAGTGGATTCATTGATTATTTTTCCTAGCTGATGTATATATTATATTACACAAAATATATATTTATACATAACTATACATATATTATATATATATTCGCCAACAACTTTAAGTACAATTGGATGATCGACTACTTAGATTAGTTATTCATAAATAATTATTTGCTATAATATATTAAAATATACATATATGATGTATAAGAATTCCTTATAATGTTGGTGTATCTAAATTAAATTCATAAGAAATTTGCAATTGCAAGGGCTTTCTTTTTCGTTAATACATGTGTCCAAATACAACATAAAACAAAAGACCTTTTTGTTGTTGCACCTACTTTAATTCTCTCTATATATATATATGTGTGTCAATCAATTAGCTCTCCTAATTGCATTTTCAAGTAGTTGCAACTCTTGAAGCTCTTTGTGATACAAAGAAAATTGAGCTAGAGAATTGCACATATTATTAGTTCAGAAAAAAAGAATTAAAAACCATGGTCGAGATTAATCACTTATCTAATACTTTAAGTACCCTTGGTAAGCTAATCCTATTAGATTTCATGGATGTGACATTTCATCGTACTAGTAATTACATTTGTTTAATTAGTAGTACGCGTATCTTCATAAATTCATATCTCACTTGTTTGTTTGTTTGCTTGCTTTCCTTTCTCAATTTTCAGGCATGATCGTCTCGTCCATTGTGTTCCTTTCTCCACTGTGAGTCTCCCATTGCTTGAATAATTCATTGAGATATTGATTAAAATAAATTAGTACTTACATTATTGTATATATATATATATATACATGTACAAATTTTCAGGCCAACGTTTTGTAATATTTATAAGAAGAAATCAACAGAAGGCTATTCAATCAATTCCATATCTGGTTGCTCTAGCCAGTGCAATAATTTTGATATACTACGCATTTCTCCATGGTGGCTTGGTTCCCATTAAAATCATAAACGCCTTTGGTGTCTTTATTGAAACATTTTACGTCATTTTCTACATTTTCTATGCACCGAAGAAAGCCAAGGTAAGTTGTTGTTTTTTTCTATACACTAACAAACGAAAATGAAGTACTTTAAAATTATTAGATCATCTAAACGATAATTTCTGACGCTGCATCAGGTCCAAACTATAAAGCTACTAGTTTTATTAGTGGTGGCTGGCTTTGGAGGAGTTGTCGTCATCATTCAATTTCTATTCAAAGGAACAGACCGAGCCAAAATTGTTGGATGGATATGTATTGTGTTTTCAATATGTACGTTTGTAGCACCATTATGCGTACTGGTATGTCTACGTACGAATGCAATATTAACAATCGTTTTTAAATTATTTTGAAAATTATGTATATTTAACTATGTATATTCAATTTAATTAATTTGGTATTATTTCATTATATTCATGCAGCGAAAAGTTATCAAAACCAAGAGTGTGGAATATATGCCATTTCTCCTATCGCTTTTCCTATCGCTAAATGCTATTATGTGGTTCTTCTATGGTCTTTCTTTGAAAAACATCGTAATTTATGTAAGTATTTTATTTTTAAGCTTCACTTCCTCTCCCCTATTTGGGGCACGTTCTATGGGTTCAACTGAATTGATGATCTAATATTTATTTCGTCATGGCACTATTAGAAAATCCCCAATTTTGAACGCACATCCGATGTTTTGTTATTGATGAGCCAGATTCCAATAGATTCTATCAAAAGTTTCTATCAGAAATTAGCAATTTTCTGATAGCGTGAATCATAGTACATGTATATGTATATGATGCATGATTTAAATTTTGAATTCGCCTTTTGTGGTATATAATAATAACTCTCCACTCCTTGTCTGAACTATAGGCACCAAACATCTTAGGATTCATGTTCGGTGTTCTCCAAATGGTGCTATATGTTGTGTACAAAAACAAGAAAGATAAGACTGTTACAAAGGAGCAGACACTTCCAGAGCTATTACAAAATCATGTGATAATATTAGATGATGGGAAAAAGCTTCCTCATTTAACTGAAGAGCAGATTATTGACATTTGGAAACCTGGTACACCGCTTTACTCTGAGAAACTTAATGCACGTGCTGCTGAAGTTGACAATAATAGACCAAATCTGCAAACTGTGGAAACCTAAGACCTAAATTAATTAATCTAAGATTGGAATTGTCATTTTCATAATTAATCCTTAAGTGTTGTGTTTGTGTACACAAGTGAATTCTTAGCTCATGCAATAATATTTCTCTTGTTGTGCATGTACGTACCTAGCTAGAACAAGAAAATTCTTGTATGTGTTTTCTTTGTTACAAATAAAATTACGTTTTTTGTGGGGATATACATAGACTGTTCCATTTGCATGCGTTTGATTTTAATTTTAATTTCGTCCTATTTATAGCACTTCCTAAATAGTTTTTATTTCGATATCGGTGTTATAATCTAGCTTTCGTAAATATGTTCTTTAAATTTATTCATCACATTTTATATGGTGAACAAATAAGTTGTGTAACACAATAATACTTTCTCTAGTTAAAAAAAGAATGAAGGGATCGAAGCTACATAAAAGTAATACTATAAATTACACATTCTTAATTAATCAAGCGTATATCAAGAACATAAAGAATTATAGTGGAAAATTATTTGACTCTTTAAATAGTAATATCATGTTAAATGGAACACGGAGTAACTATTCCAAAAAGAAGTGCACAATTCCGTGAGAATCGTGGGTAGTATCTACTCTGACTTTTAGGTTAAATTATGATTCTTCAAGTTAAGTTATGCTCAAAGGATGTGTCCGAGAGGCCCAACATGGGAGGCTATACCATGTTAGATGAACTTTGGCCTTAACTTAGTCCCAGAACTAGCATAAGGAGATCAGAATTGTCCAAAATCATATAAAAGTCTGATTCATCTCAGATATAAGAATCTTTCTTTCATCAATATTGAGTTATCGATTTCCTTAGAATTAATTTTGCATCGATAAAACAACTTTTTTTCTAGGATTAAAAGATGTCCCATGAGGTCAATTCCAAAATCAAGTTGCATGGCAGTTTCGTTAGTGACAAGGAAAAATGCATATAAAAGATTGTTTTCTGAGGTAAATGGCTGACCTATAGGCTTCTTTTCATGCTTTTGAGAAAGCCATAAAAGCGTACAAATCTTTAAATCCTTTTTGTGTAGTCCACTCCTCTTTAATAAGTATTCATATATCCCAATTCTAACTACTGATGATATCAAATTTAATAGTATACCAATTGATACATATCACCAAATGTCCAGTCCTCCTTGAATTGCAAATCGTTTTCACAACAAGAAAAATACGAAATTAGCTAAAAAATAATAATAATTAATCCCTATCTAATTCGTTGCTAAATAGCTTTTAGCTAATTGGTTTTTTATTTAATCCATCCTAATCTATAGCTAAATGGAATTAACATCACATTTTTATTGTTTAGCTACAAAATTTGTCCGTCACTAATTGCTTATTTTCTTGTAATATTTAATTTTGCTATCACTTGATCAACGTAAGATTTATGAAGGAGAAGAGTGTCCACTATTTAATATACATATATTATAAACTAATTATATACCAATGTTATATATCTGCCGGCTACCTATTTTTGGGCGGGGGATAATTAAGTGAATTTTCCCATATATACTATTGGTCATTGGAGTATAATATAAATGTCCTTGTCCCTTCTTATTCAGTAGTTCAAACTGTTTTTCAAGCCAGACCGGTTCTTTTTCTTCTTTTTAAAACAATTTCCAGTAAGTCAGAATGAATAGTATGCCTTTTTTTCTTACTGTATGTAATTATTCATTTTAGTGAAAGAAATGAGAGATCAATTTTTCATTTCCCAAATTGGAAACAAGATCTCAACGAATTAATTTGCTCTAATTATAATTTACGATTGTACAAATATACGTCTAGGACATTACTACAACAATAATATAAGCTGTTAGAGAAAACATTTACTTGTAATACAGAGACCACTAGCTAACTTTCCGTACTAGGACATTACTATATCTAATAATACTACATATTACAAAATATGGGAAACCCAATTGCTGAAAAGAAAGATTCCCACAGACCATATATTATATTGCCCCAAGAAAGTAGAAATTCCCTTTCCTAGCTCCAATTATATGTGTAACATCGATTCAACAATTTAAATACTATTGCTTTGGATGATCACTTTTGCCTTTTCTAGTAATCATGAACACAAAGAATTGGAAGATCTAGGATGAAAAAATTCATCAAGAATTACCTCAACAAATCTGTGTTATATGTCCCCCTTGTTACAAATTCGTCCACTTTCAGGGTACAATATAATACGTCCAAGGTTTTAGTGCTACTGATGATCCTTTAGATAACATGAAATATGTTCAACTTTACTTACTTTTATATGAAATGAATTCATGCCAATCTCTTCTTATAGTAACTAGTTTATCTATGTTTCATGGTTATTTATAAGGGATTCCCTATATATAATATAAAAGTCGTATTTCCTGAATTTACCCATCATATAATATGTGTCTTATCTTAGGATGATTAAAAGTGAAATGGCTATATTAGAAAATTTTAATTTGTCAAACACTAGGAGGATGCACCTTATGCCAAGTGGTACCTGTTAAAGAATGATAAATGTCCCATATTGTTAATTAATGAGATGGTAGACTCTTTATAAGGCTTGGACAATTCTTTTTTTTAGCTAGTTTTTGGAGTGTGAGTTAGGTCCAAAATCTAATTTTACATGATATCAAAGTAGGACCAGTCTCACCCAACGTTGGGCTCCGAAATTAAAATTGTCCATAGAAGATTTCATCTAATATTTTTCTTTCTCCCACAAGAATGTAATAAATCTTGTGTACGCCACCGATCAAAACATATATAAGGTAAGTTTATCAATATGGGATGGATCCAAAATATTTGCGTATCCATGAATTATACTTTCACATGGTTGCAGTTAAATCGGGATCTCTTCTTTGGAGTCATTTTGTTTTCTTTTCTTTAGAGTAATTATTATTATCAAGATTGCAGTTCACTGATAATTAGGATTTAGTGGTGATGATGAGACTTCAAAATCAAATTGGTTTCCTAAGGATGATCCTCATAATCCAAAAGATTATTAACAAAAAGAGAGTAGCATCTGCATTAAAAAAAACGATAGAGACATTTCACTTTTGCCCCTATATTTTGTACTGGTCTTTAATATGTTATCCCACTCTCTTAAAGAACTTATACCCCACTAGACAATATATATATATATATATATATATATATATATATATATATATATACCCCACTAGACATAAGTTTGATTGCTAATACATAAAAATTAAAAATCAAACTATTTAAAGAGAAAATCGTGAAATTAAATGCTAAAGATAGGATTTCAAAATTCAAATTAATGAGTATGGCTCATTTTTAAATTTTTTGATATAGAAGCTTATTCGTCAAATTCAATTGCTTTTTACTTACTAATCCTGTCCAACAGATTTTATAAATTATATTGATGTCTTTTCACTAACTTGCACTATAAGAATTATTTACATGAAGACTATGAAAACTACCTTTAATAAAATAAAAAGGTGAGATAGGTGCAGTCGACCCAACTTTGTTATCTTTAGTCGCAGATCTCATTCATTTTAATTTTGGATTGGGTCAAGACTCCAAGTTTAGAGTGACAGGAGAGAAAATCGAATTTGATTCTTTTTTTTTAGAAATAAAACTTTTTTGTTTTGATTTTTTCATTCAATGTCTAATATCCACAGTGAAGGTCGAATATATCTATACTCGCATTGTTTAGGGTCTATTCGGAGAGAAGTGCTTTCTGCTAAAGATTTTTTCTATATTCAGAAATCGAATTTGAGACCTCTGATTAAAGAAGGAGCAGCACATCCAATGCACCAAATTCTTTGATAGTAAAATAAAACCTTAAGATCACTTGCAGCTGAGATTAATTACAATATGTTAGATTGATTTTCTGTTGGAATAATTACCGTTTTGTGGAGAAAACGGAAAGAGATAATTAATGGTTGTAGAAAAATAAAAATGACCATTTTTTTTATTAAGAGGAGAGTGCATCATTCAAATTTCAATACATATGATATTATTAAAGAAAAGTATTATCAATTTTAGTACTCCAAGGTCCAAAGTTTCACAAGACAGTCTCCGATTTGTTAATATTATTATTAATATTTAATTTAATTTTTAAAAATTCATTAACCAACCAAATTATAAAAAATATTTTTTTTGAAAAATAACTTCCTCCTTATCACATACACATGTAACAATATGTTGCCCATTCTGCTCTTGAAAAATATTGCTACACAAAAGGAACCTTCCCAATGGACTAAAAGAAGTGGGTTGGGCCGGTCTGAATTTTGAAATCAATGGGCCGGGTATCAAGCAGGTGTAATTGGGAAAATTACACGAGATGACAAACATTACTAGTTTATTACTAGTTTGTCTAATTCATTATGCAATTCACAGTTTTTATATAGCATTTGTGTAATTCACAAATTGTATAACGTTTATATATTTCGCTATACAATTCGTGTATCATATTTGTATGATTCACTATACAATTGTCAGTGTTTGTATATTTCAGTATACAAATAATTCGTGGGTATAGCGTTTGTATAATTTGCTACAGCATTTGTATAATTCGCTACAGCATTTGTATAATGACAAACATATGTTTGCTATTATATGTAATTAGGAAAACTATACCCATATAGAGTAATTATGCTTAAAAGGTTTGCCATATATAAAAAAAAAAATCAGTGTAATTAAGCAAAAAGCCGGTTATCCTTTTTCAAGAAAACTAGTTAAGTTGCCTGCCCCTTCGCGCCGAAAAAAGTTTATATATGAATTTGAAAAAAAAAATTAAAAAAATAATAATAAAATATATATATATTCTTCCATTGCTTAGTAAATGACACTTTTTTTAAGGGAAACTTACATAAATCTCACTAGTTTAGGAGCTAATTACTTACTTACACTCTAATTTGTAATATTACGTATCTTATCATATGTTTGTGCATCATACATGTATTTGGGATACATAACAAATCTCGCTCGCCTCTCTTCCATCTCGATCGCCATTCTCGCATGTATCTGGTACCTCAGATACATGCGAATCAAGCCAAATACATACAAGTACATGTATCTAGTGTGATACGCATGTCTCTGGAATACATACGAATCGCGCTAGGTTCTCTCCCTAATCTCGCTAACCTCTCTCCTTATTTTAGTGTATCTGATAACAAAAAAATACATGTATCTAGTAGAAAACTCTTAATTAGTGGTAGATACATAATATTTTGAAAGTATAGATAGTAATAGTAAATATGGTAGTAAAGTATGTGTAATTATGTAGTTTTTCCTTTTTTAAATGGAAAACTTACAGAAATTTCACTAGTTTAGAAGTTAATTACTTAGATATATCCTAGTTTGCAATATTATTAATCTTACCAGATTTTGGTGCGTTCACGTACGTCTAAATACATGTATCTTGGGATGCATGAGGTCAAAATTAGGTGTAATTTATTCTAGATACAATGTATGCAAGTGAATTCACATGTATCCGGTTTACATAATACAAATCTCGCTCGCCTCCCTCCTATCTTGCTCGCCACTCTCCTTTGTATCTGGTATCTCAAATACATGTGAATCACACAAGATACATACATATACATGTATCTAGAATACATAACTATCTCATTCGCTTTCTTCCCCATCTCGCTCGCATTCCTCCCTATTTTTAGTGTATTTAGTAGCAAAAATACATGTATTCAGATATATTTTTCTCAATATATGATTGAAAACTCTTAATTAGTGGCAAGATACATAATTATTTAAAAGTATAGGTAGACTTAATATATATGGTATGAATGTTTGTCTAATAATCTAGTTTCTCCTTTTTTTAATTTATATTTTTTTCAACTTAGAAACTTTTAGATCATGAGATTTGACAATCTCTTTTGATCGAATTGAAAATCTTATGAAAATTCCTGAGTCTACTATCTAAAATGTTAGAAGTTCTTGCAAATGTTAAACTATCTAATATTTTGATTTATTTGTAAGATTGAGTAAACATCATAGTGGGAGTTTAAATACACCGGACTGCCCTTTATTAAGTAAACATCATACTTGAATCTAACGTTTTCGAAGGACAATTTATCACAAGTTATACTATTTGCGACACCTCGACAAAATTTAACTGGGGGCTTAATGAAAGGTCATTTGTGTCAATAAGCCAGTAGTTAAGACCTGAAAAGGCTGCCTCAACATCAACTAAGGAAAAAACAAGTTGACCTTTTGTGAGATTCTAATATAATCCAACAAGCAAATAATTAAACATATGTAATAATGAGATATCCCACTTTTTGCATGTGTGCTTGATTTCTTTTGATAAACTAAATACGCCAAAATTCTTCTTAATGAATTACAGTAAAACTCAAATTTAGAACCTTTTATCTTATCTGGTGTGTTTCCACCCATTCTTATTAAACCACTTTCAAATTATGATATCAAGCTTAATACATGTTGGGGTATGTAATTACATAATCAACTACTACTTGTTTTCTTAATTTAAAGTAGCTCTTATAGTCTAATCCTTAGGTAATCAACTATTTATTTATTTTCTTAAAACTTTCAACATATTCAACAACATGTTATACGCTCTATTTCTCTGGAAGCTTGAATAGAATTCAGTCGAACTCAGTAACTTTTGCTTGTATTAAAAAATTTATGTGTATATATATATTAAGTTGAAATTATGGGTCAGCCTATCTAGGTAAGTTTCGATATAGTAAAACAAATTGCAAATTAAACCCACTCTATAATAAGCCGCCGCGCCTGTTGACTATCTCTCAACAAAACCAACAAAAACTGTCATGCTTTCGTCAATTTCATTTGTGCATTCTTTTTTTTTTTTTAGTTATAAACGTGAAGGGAAGATAGATACTGGCCAAGACAAGAATAAACTAGAATAGAGACTATTACGTATCAACTTCGTCTGTGTTTTTCAAATTCTAATACTGTTTTATACTTTTAGAAATTTTCAAATTTTAGTTTGTATATATCAAAAAATTTAAAGAATTTTATTACATCATGTTTTACAAGATTTTTAACACCGTGAATGTATAGAAATTAACGTCAAATATACAATAACAATAATATTTCAGTCTAATTTTATATGTGAGGTTTGAAAGAATAAAATATATACAAATTTTGTATTTATCTCAGCGGAATAGAGAATTTGTTTTCAATAGACGTTCGATTCAAAAATATGTAAGAGAAAAAGAGAATAATAATTTACGATATTCAAACTTGGATTTTACATAGAACTTAATTAGAAAAATTAAAACTTGAAAATAAACTAATGGATTTCTTGTAATGGGACCAAAATTCAAATGGATGCATGAATAATTGAACTAAAATAGTACGAGTAGTAATTAATTAGCTGAGGTAATCTTTTTAGATCAACATTAAGTGAAGCCTGAAATATACTAATAATAATAAAAACGTCCAGAAATTAGTGCTACTCAAATCAGACACGTTCTTTTACGGTGCCGACTCAACAACTACGTACTCCATTTATGGAAGAGTCAAAACAATAAAAAAACAAAAGTGAATGACATAACAAAAAAATGTTGGTTTATGGAAAACAATTTAATATTTGATCATTTTTTGTCATTCACTCTTAAGATGTTGAATACACTGAAAGTGGCCATCTCTTTTGTCCCCATTGGAATTTAATAAACAATCACCTTCCTGGTTTCGGTTGTCCGGTGTTCGTTACTCGTATTAAAATAAAGTAATTCAAATTTACGTTGTATATATCCTATTTGAGGAGAGTACTCCCTATCATTAATTTTTTCATATTCAGGACTAAAAAATTAAAAAAGTAGCAATTTCATCCCTTGCAAATAACAATGCCCTTTTTTAAACTAAAAGCTTTTATCACCGTTGACTATTGCAAGTGTATATTATAATATATATAGTGAGTAGTAGTATCTATTTGGGTATGGCTCTATGTAACTTAGTGACCTTTCGTATATATAAATTTGCCTCTTAGTAACCTATACCTCACAACTCTCTTTTCCCATTCTCTTTATGCCTTCTTCACCACAAGTTCTCAAGAATTCTTTTCTGTTATTTGAATACTCAAAAGTATGAGTAATCCAACTAGAATAAAATCTAGGTTTATGCTAAATTTAGCCTATGATAGAGGATAAATCCACAACTACATCCAAACAATTAAAACCGAAAAGCTTTTATTTTTTTTTGTTTCTTTTTTGTTTTCTCCTTTCATTTGAACTCTTGAGTTCTTGAGAAAGTGAATGGATATGGAAATGGATAAGGGGAAGAAGAACTCAAATTCGTCGATCCTAAGGAAATTGGAGGGATTTTTATCGATGAAGAAGGGAAGTCGAACGATTGTGTTGTCGAAGAGCAAATCATGGCACAGTGGTAGCAAAGCAAAGAGCTCAGTAGTACTAGCACCCCAAGGCTGTTTTTGTGTGTATGTTGGGCCAGAGAAAGAAAAGTTTATAATCAAGGCCAAATATGCAAACCATCCATTATTCAAGATGTTGCTTGAAGATGCTGAAATGGAATATGGTTACAGTAGCCAAGGGCCCATTTTGCTTCCTTGTGATGTTAATCTCTTTCACAAAGTATTGTGCCAGATGGATAGTGAGAAAGAGATTAATGGGCCTGGGTGTGGGCTTGCCTCATGCAGCCCATTTAGTCCAGCTAGGGTCTTGGGGCATGGAGAAATGGGCAAAGGCTATGGCTCTTATGGGATTCTCACTACACCAAGAATGCTCAAGCTCAACAGTTCTAATTAATTGTCTATAAGAAGTATGTGGTCTTTCTAAAATATGCATGTAATGTTCATAGATAGCACAAAATTGTGGGTTACTTTTAGTTGCAGTGAATAATATATGGTCTGTTCTTATGTAGTCTTTTTTCTAATACTAGCTAATAAGGTTAGTGCTTCGTCTAGACAATTGATGGCTACAAAGGTTTGAGATGGATGGATAAGATTGAGACACTTATCAAAAGGTTTGAGAGTCTTTAGAATTTAAAAAGAAAAAAATCTTAATAGGAGATTCTACCATGTTGCCACATTTGGCTGAATAAAATTGTACAACTGAAAACATCAACATAAAGTATCTGAAAATTCACATATTAAGCAAAGAGAATTGCAGCAACATAAATACAAGAATTTGAAAACTATTTCAGCAGCAGATGGTGTAGTGTTGCTTTAAAAGAAATGCACAGGTTAACTCTACAGAACAAGCAAAGGCAAAACAAATGCCTTATATACGAACCCATCGGGGTCACCATCTAATATCCAGCTAAAAGTATAAATAAAAACAACTCACAAGATGTATAAAACCTTATACCTATCCTTCTACTGGACTCGTAAATTAAGCATCACCTTCATTTTTTTTCTTCATCATTCTCAGCCTCAGGGTCATCACCTTCATTTTCTGCTTCCTCATTCTCAGCCTCAGGGTCATCCCCTTCTTCCTCATCACTCATATTATTTATTACATCGGTGATAATAGCCTTCACCTCCGCTTTCCTATGCATCAAATCTACACCAAAATGGCTACCTGAAATGACCACAGATACGCGGTCAATCACCAAATGAGAGAGCAGTACTATCAATTTTTTTAAGAACAAGCAATACAAGAGTTTCCTTAGGTCATACCTAGATTCCGGATGATATCAGATAAAGTTGCCTGCATTTGGAAGAGTACAACAAAACTGATTAGTAAGAAAAGTTCTAGTTCTTGTGTATTTAACACGACAAGATATCACTTACAGAGTTAAAATCCACTTCGTTCAGAATATTTACAACTGCTGCGTGTATTTCTTCATTGCTGGGCTCTGCCTTGGCCTTTTTGCCACTTTTTTCTTTTCCTATTCGAGAAGATTTTGGAACAACTTTAAAAATGGTAGAAGATATATAAGACTAATAAGAGATTCAGAGTTATGATTACATTGTATATTTATCCCTGAATACTAAACATTATAGGTGAGAATAAGACACTGGATGATCACCGAGATATTAAAAGAAGTTGAATAGAATGGTGTATCATGTTAGTTGATTCAAAATATTGAAAGGATCACTCCATATTGAATGATGAAACACCATCCCTCAAACCAATACCTCAAAAATAAAACATAAAATATAGGTTTTTTACCTCAATAAAAGAGGAATAAAAGCACGTATATCGAATCACCAATGAATAAAGAGAAAGTTAATCACCTTCCTTTTCAGAAACCTTAGCAGGAAACTTGGTTGATTTTTTCTTGTTTGAAGCATTTTCCTTGACCGACTCGTTTTCTTCTTGTTGACTTTTCTTTTCAACTTTTTGTTTCTTAGGTGTAACTATTGAATCAGCACCAGAACCACCTCTTTTGGAAGCTGTACTTGAAGACACTTTGGTAGGTTTAGTTGAACTTTTTGGGGATTTAGCAGGGTTATCCTTTTTCACAGCCTTGGGCTTCTCTGTTACTTTGTTTCCAGAATCCTTCTTTGAAGAAACATTCCCATTGGACTTCTTTTTCTTTGGTTTCTCTTCCTCTTCCTCTTCCTCTTCCTCTTCATCGTCCTCTTCCTCTTCCTCTTGCACTTCATCTTCCTCTTTCTCTGAAGCACTCTCTTCATGATCACTTCCTACTTCATTGGCCTGCTCATCATCATTGTCATCCCCAGATTCATCTCTGGCACTCGATGGTTCATCATCACTTTCGTCTTCCTCTATTTTTGGTGACTGCTTGCGCTTCTCCCCTTCAGATTTCTGATGCTTCTGCTTTGAACATAAGAGAAGAATTACTTTTTCAGCGAGACATATGTCAGGCATTTGCAGAAAAAACAACAGGTTAAATTTGAAAGTGTGTCCAACTATTTACAGCTGATTACAGACTCAACTTGTGAAAACAATGTTTTAAAGCAAATATAAAAAGTATAATTTTCTCTCAACACACATTGGAATCAAGCAATCTACAACTGACAAAATTAAAAAGATATCTGTATCAACTTACTCTATATGCATTAGATAACATACTGTTTTTAGAAGCTGCCAATTCCAATGTGCATTGAGGGAGAAGTAAATACAAATTTCAAAATAACAAAGGTTTCTTAAGAAAGTGATACTGCCACTAGTTCGTCTTAAAACCCTAACAATTATTGTACCACTTCAGAGGTAAAATGATGTCATTCTTTCATTTATATACATATAGGGGGACCATAAGACCATTTATGTTAAGTAAAGGCAGCCTTTACTGATAATCAATTTTCCTGGTAGTCGTTGACTCAATTTTCCTTTCCTGACAGCCTTTACTGATAGTCAATACTTCCCACAAGCAGCAGGAGCATCACTTGGAGTAGTGAGTATGTCTGTCATCTCTCCATGAAAGTGTTTCTGAGAAGAGTGTTGAGGAAAGGACGAAAAAAAGTGGAAGAACAATCGTGTTTGAAGAACAAGAAAAGTGGGATTCTCTATTCCTATTGTCATGTCTGCAAAGAGACTTTTCAGTTCTTTTTCTTCTTTTTACTTTTTGAAAAATAGTAATTTAAAAGTTCTCAATTTGTTTTTGTTTTCTTTACAACAGTGGTGGCCACACTTTTGCACATACCCCAACTATTCCACCAAATACTTGCATCCTCCTTCAATTCAAATTTGGAGCAACTCTACCAACCAAGACTTGTGAAGATGAGAAGAAATGACGTAATTGCTTATTCTTTTGACTTTTATGGGAATTGATCGGCATGCAACACCATTCGGTGCCAAAAAAATCAGGTATACATAAACCATTACTTTAAGGTTCAGAGTAATAACGTGATAGATTACAAATTTGTTGCAGTATCAGGCTTTCAAAGAGAAAGGAGATTAAAAGAAAGCTAACCTTTCCTGACTTTCCTACAGCTTTGTGTAAGGAACCTGTGCTTTTGGAAGTTTTGCCCTTCGATTTTCGCTTCTTACTCTTCTGAGATCAAAATGAAACATAATAACAGGAATAACTACATTGTGATAAACATATGGTTTATGGGTACCAAAGTCATAACAAAACGCAGCACTGTGAGCAAGAGGAAGCAGCAAATGCAGGATCAGCTGTACCTGTTCCTTCTCAGCAAGCAAAGAATCAGTCGTACTATGAGGAGATTCCAGGAAGTCTAATAACTTCATAGAGAGCTCATCCTGCAAATTGAAATATGCAACAATAATGATTAGCGGAGCATACATTTGCTGTAGTGGAGCACACAGCAAACCCATTGATGATACATGCCTTCTTTGCTGCAGATCTACTAACTGGGATATTGAGTATATCACAAAAAAACAGTAGCTTTTCTTTGACACACTTGTCAAGCTTCTCTTTGATTTTTGCCCTCTGTTTTTCCTGCTTGAGAAAGAAAGGGACATTAAACAACATACACATGCCATTCACGTATCAGAAAGTCACTTGATGTCAATACTTGCATATTCCATCCACATATGTCACATCATCCAAAAAACGACGAATCAACAAGATATAGCGAAGGAGAGAGACTGACTACCTCATTTTCAACCCAAACATATCCAGAAAACAGCCCTATGTTTTTCTTCAAATTATGTGCCTGCAAATGCAAGGACTTCATTTAACACTTATATGATTGCAATACTACCATAACCCAAACAATACAGTTGTGAGTTGAAAGAGAGAGACAGAGTGTGTAAGCAGGGGCATCAAGTTTTAGGGCTTAATAGATTGCAAGAGTGAAGAAGGCTATGACCTTTGTCTTCTTGCCAAAAAGAATACTATGCAGTATCTGCAGGTTGTCATCTGGTTTTCTCTTGGACAACTTATATGCCACTGAAATATTTCACAAAAAAAATTGTCAATGGATTTATCATCAGACAATTCATTTCCACAAATTTACTCAAACAAAGGAAGATCAAATGTATATAAAGCAACCACCCAAAATAAAAAAAGCACAAGCACAACAAAAAAACAGAATACTTCATATTTGCTAGTACATAACATGAAATAGTATGGCACAACAGATTATAAAAATGTTGGCAATCAAATATGAAATTGTGAAGCTAGTAATCAGTCAATCTAAGTATTAACTGGTAACCAACCTGTATGCAGTATCTGTGTTGACATATACGCATATAAACTTTTTGTAAAGTCATACCTCATTATTTTTTGTTACCAAAGACTATACCTCATATATGAGAAGAAAGAACAAAGAAAAGACACTGATGTACTACAGCTAGGTTATTCATTGTTCCAGTGTGTCAAATGGAATTTGTTGGGCACACCTATTTTTCTGCAATGTATGTATACTGTCCTATGCTCATATGGGTATTAAATGAAGTAAAGGGTACAGCAGAAGCATTTAAATGCTTCACCAGGCTCATTAGATCCAACCCCTTCTCTTCGAAAGAAATAAATTTGTAAGAGATAAATGAAACAAAGCAATAACCTAGCAATGTTCATTATTCATCAAAGTTAAACACACAAACAACTGCTGAAAAAATATAATTAGCATCCAGCACAAACTGAAAATACAAGGATCAAACACAAGGATTTTGTTGGCACAAAAAGGATATTGTTTATGTTACTATCTCAATGAATATTCGCTAACTGATATAACTAAATCTTGAGCCCGTTTGGATTGGCTTTAAGTTGGTCAAAACCAACTTAAAACCCCTTTTCAGCTTTTGGATGTGTTTGTCTAATGCTAACTTTAAGCCAGAAAGTTCTTAAAATCAGTCAAATATGAAAAGTTAGGATTGCTAACTTTTTTTTAAGTGCTTAAAGTCATTTTCTTTGACCATGAAAATTACTTTTATATAATTTATATTTTAACTAAATTCCCAAACTATACTTTTTATTATTTTAACCCTAAAATTCACATAATTTTACTCATTTAAGCACTTTTATCCAAACAATCAACTGCTTATTTATAAAAATAACTTTCAGCACTTTAAAGTTCTAAAAGCACTTAATACATAAAAGTTACTTTTTTTAAGCCCATACAAACGGGCTCCTTATTAGTTTCTCTAAGATAAACTTGATAATATACATAAAAGCAAAAAAGAAGAAAAAGCGGACTCCGAAAGGGGAAAAAGTGGTTGCATCAAATAAAAGAAAATGTACCATTTGGGATGTCCTTCAGCTGTGTACCTTGACCCTGCATTTAATCACCAGGATAATAAGAGGGAATCTCCGAAACAATGACAAATGCTAATAACATTTATGGTAAAAATTGAAACAAGACATTTCAATAACACTTGTTCCCTATACAGAACCCAAGAAACATGCAGAGAATGACACAGAAATTATCTAGTTTTCTTGGTTTGATTTCTTAGTTTAAGGAATACAAAGAAGAGACGGGAAACCACCCTCAACAAACTTAAAAGGTACAGCGATACAGGGAATAATTACAGAAATGAACGTTCTACCAAATTTAGTCAATTCTTCCTTATCCTTTCTATTGACAAATTATTTGAATCAGGATTGAAGATGAATTGAACAATGATCTTAAACATCTCAAAAGAAAGAATAAAAACATCAAAAGAAAAGGAAGGAATATGCACTAAAATTGGTGCACAACTATTTTTTCTTGATTTCTTTATTCACATGGATATGAAAGATTATACTTTTCACATAACCAGAACTTACTGTACCTTTTTTCGATCTTCCTCAATAAAACAACAAAAACCAAACTTAGACCCCAAAAAAATGACTTGAGAATACCCAAAACAGAACAGAGGCAGGTTGCTAAACTTTTTAGCAGCAACATTTTGAATCCTCTAAACACAGAATAGACATGGATAACAAAGATCCTCATGTTTCTAGTTTTACAGGTTCTTCCTATACTAAATCAGCTTAACTCTTGGATTTAGCAATGATTTGATTGAGATTGAAGCATAATTGATTGAACAAAAAACCTTCTTTTACCTATCGGATCTATGACAATGAAGCAAGTGAATTTTCAAAAGCAGAAAATTTTGAATTATACCTTCACAATAGACAAGGGCTTAGTTGCTGAACCTCTAGCAACCAAAGACTCAAAATACCTCTCCACTGTTTTCCTTTCCCTCGTCGGCCTGGAACCTGGTGTTTTAGGCGAAATCCCATCATCACTTTTCCATTCCTCCTCCTTCCCTACACCTCCATCTTCTACCTTCTTCACAACTTTTTCCTTCACCTCCTCATCTTGCTTGTCTACATCCATTTCCTCTGCACCTTCTTTCTCTTCTTCGCTATTCTTTTTTGCCTTGTCCATTTTCTCGATTGTTTCCTTTACTTGTTTCTTCTCTTCTAGGGTTTCTTTCACGGCCGCCATGGAAGTTATCAGTTAGGTTTTGTTTGTGCGTTGAAGGGAGAAAATTCTGCTGAATGACAACAGTTGAATAAAGAGTGGTGTGGTGTAATGGACCATATTACTCATATTCGGAAAATACAACTGCAAAATTTTGCGGGAAAATTCTTTTGGAAAACCGCGGGTAGATCTGCCGCTAAAAATAAAAATAGGGAATTTTTCGTTTCAAAATTTGCAACTTATGAAAAATTCCACATAAACATGAATTTTAACCCGCCAATGCCACGTTTTGTTTCACGGTCAGCTCTATTGACCTGCCCGTTTGATACTTGGATTTATGTGGAGAAAATTATCAAAATGGATCTTATTGAATATGGATTGGACTAATTTGGTCCCTAATACATACCAATCAAATTGAAATGAATAGAGTATTAAATTTAAATTAGAGGGTGTTGAGATCACGAATTAGGGTAGAAGATAAATAGGAGTGAAGTGTTGCCTTACTTTCGAGGATTCAAACTTATTGGTGTTTGTTGTTATACTAACCATATTTTTGTATCTAATTTTTGATATTTATCATCATTTGTTTATTGTATTTTGGCTACTACCCTATTTAATTGTTGTTCATATTTTTTTTCTTGTAAGCTTTGCGATGCTTCTCTTATTAGTTATTATGTTTTCTTCACTGTTGTTTGTTTTATTTTTACCTAAAATTATTACAATCAAGCTAAGAATCTTTCGAAAAATAATCTTTTTACTTAACTATCTTCATGATATAATGATAAGTTTCTCTAGCTAACTTTCTTCATGAGATAGTAATAAAGTCTACGTACGGTACCTAATTTTCTTTATGAGATAGTAATAAAGTCTACATGTACCGAATGCTCATGCGGAAAAATTGACTCCTGGGTCTGAAACCTGCAAAAGAGTTCGCCCAAGCTTCTGACCACAATTTTAAAAGAAAAGATTGGTCGGCACCATCCTCACTTATATGAAATTTCAATTCTACCTTCCTTTGACTATGAAAATTAGTCAAAACATTAATTTTTTTCCACTCTTTCTGTTATAAAAAATATATATTTAATATCAAAATTCCCAAATATTCATATTTGGTTAATTGGACTTTATAAATTGATGCATTATTATTTATTAATATTAATATGGTCCACAACTAGTTGCATTGTACTTGTAAAGAGCTACTGCAAAGGCCACTCTTCTAATATTGTTGTCACCTTGATAACATCATGTCCTTTTAGTTGATTTTCAGAGAACAAACAATACTGTATAATTAACTGAAACATTCATAATTTTATTCATAGTCACAATACAAACTACCACACAAAGGTCTTCCTTGTTGAAACTCCAGTGTAGGAAACAGCAGACAACACAAACTCTTTACAACTCATGAAACTAACTACAACCTCTTTTACATCATAGCATTAGTCCTTCTTTGTTTCTGAAGTCCTGATAGTTTCTGGATACAACACATTTTGCGCGCCCGTATAATCTGCTACTTTCTTGCTAAGTGCATCCTCCGGTGAAGTTCCCGGTCCGGTGAGATACATCAGCCTGTAGATCCATTCTATCACGTCCGGGGCAAACACCTTCCACAAGTAGCTAACTCGAAACCAAGCTGGTATTGTCACATATCTTTCACCTCGACAAGCACTATTCACTATTGTCTTGGCACATGATTCAACTTTAGCCACGGGAGTCGCGCCTATGAGCACCTGGTTCACACAAAAAATGTCCACTTTCTTGCTCAAAATGAGTAATGTACGTAATTCTTTGTAGAAGCAAATGAGAGAGCATTAGCATGAACCGAATAAGTTATCAAACCAATAGATTATGCAAGAAACAGTCTCTGCACTGCTAAAATTTCAATCTTTTCAGGTCAAATTACCTTTAATTAAAATGGATTTAAAAAGATTACATTAAGCATTACATATACACCGACAATCAACTTTTTACTAGTTATATAGTGGCTATCTACCAATTCCCATGTTACCGAATTACAGTTGCTACATAAAATTATTACCTGTTATTGCAAGTCACCTTACGATGATGCTACAAAACAACTATACAGAGAGTAATTTTCACAGACATAAGTTAATTCCAAATTTTAGGTTAGTTAAGATTGATTACCATAATTATATGCTTAGCGACCTAGAGCCAGATGAAAAGGCAGAAACTAGTAGCAAAGAGGAAAACTTACATCCCTCATTCCTTGATCAACCTCTACATCGCCGCCCTTACCGATGTATTTGCCTTGCGTTAGTTCAGATTCAACAAAGCCAGGCGTCACCAGAGTTATTTTGATGTCCTGCCCCAACTCAATTCTTAACGTCTCGAAGAATTGAGATATCGCTGCTTTGCTTGCCTGCCATGACAAAATTTTAGTAGGGTTAAAATGTGACCGTCTCCAATGGAAGAATAAAAAGCAGTAAAGTTTATACTCACATTGTAAAAGCTCGATCTTGGAACAGGCAGCCAAGAAGCAGATGAAGAAAGCACAATGATCCTACCTCTACAATATCTAAGATATGGAATTGCAAAGCGGGTCATGTAAACAGAACCCCAGAAGTTGATGTCCTGCGAAATACCAAAACATGTAAATAACGATTCAAACTTTAGTTCACTTAGGTTACCATTAATTCGAATTAATCCAGTAATGCATACAGCCTTTATTCTCTTAAAGAGAAGGAGGTTTTGCGTCAAACTCATTCAATGAATGTTCCTTTCATTCACCACACGGATGATTTTTTTGTGATAAACTTCAAACTGTCCGCTTATATGTAACAATCAAAACCATTTTCCACTTTACCATGACAGATTTAAAATCAGTGACATCTTCTGTATCTTCAAATAGAGTAATCGCGTGCACTCCAGCATTATTAACCAGATGGTCCACTGCATTAATAACATAATAACACAACAAAAAGAGTTCCATAAAACATGCTTAATCATTCTTTTTTTTAAAAAACATTTTAAGCATCAGAATCAAACGAATTAAAACCGACATTGGCCGAAGTGATTCATGGTTTGATCAACAATCCTTTTGCAGTCATCAGCTTTTGAAACATCAGCTTGAATTGTTATAACATCTGGTGAGCCAAGTTCACTTGCTCTTTCGGCCACTTCATTCAAACTCCTATCTCTTCTGGCTGCAAGGGTTAAACATGCTCCTCTCTTGGCGTACTCATAGGCCAGATACTGCAAATTGTCAAACAATTTTCCTTCGGTGGAAGAGTCATAAATTTATAAAAGGGGATTCAAATGTGGCAATTTTTAAACCTTTTCCCACATCATCAGAATTCTCTTTTATGTAAAACAACAACATTACACCGCATAAGTTGCAACTAAAGGGGATTTAATTTATCATCCTACCTCCGCCACTGCGTTGTTATTCAGTTTGGTGGAATTAAACTCTCAAATATGCATATATTATATAACAATCCATGTACTATTAATAATAATTACAGCATAAACAATTTAATTTTTCAATTAAAATTAATGTTCATGATTAATTATCATATAGCCTAAATAAAAATGGTTGAAAATAATTAACCTCGCCGATGCCGGATGAAGCCCCGGTGATGATGACAACCTTTCCAGCAACATCTTCACTAAAAAGTGTGCCCAAAATTGAGAGGACGAACTTGAAAAATTGAAAAGGCGGCAAGAAAAGAAGCAAGCTGAAGAAGGAAACTGGAGGAGCTACTAAGTTGAGAAATTTGTGAATTAGTTCCACCAACATTGTTTCTGATGATTTTGGCGTACGTTACTCAGGCAGTCAAAACAAGTGAAATTGTATTTATGGACTCAAACTTGTAACGTTTAATAATGATGGTATGAAAAAACAAAGAACAGATAAAGAGTTTATCCTTGATAAAAGCAAAACAGAAAGATATAGATGAAGCGGTGTTGTATTTACTACCACTGCATGGAAGTAACATGACACGTTTTCTTAGTCAAAGCGGTCGTGATGTGTCTTTTTGTATGGAAAGAGATACATACATATCAGATCGATATAGACATCATCGATTTCTATATTATCTCATTTGTTGCGGTGCATTACTTTTCATTAAAATCAACTTGGACTATTTTTTATTATAAAGAAAAAGGATCAAAGTATACGAAAGATGCAAATTTGCCCTTGCACTTTAGACAACACTAAGGATCAAAGCTCCAACTTAAGTCTCATTCTTTTCCTGTTTAGCTGTTGTATAAACAAGCAGACATCATAGCGTCACCAATTAACAAGCTGCTACTCTGAGAACACTGTGGCCATATATGCAACCAACGTTCAAATTGAGAATAGATCTCGAGCACTAATTCCATACACGCATCAACTAAAATCGGACAAAATAATTAAAAACGCTCATCGATAAGCAAACGATTATTACATATTTTAAAGTGGCGACATAACATTTACATTATGATCTTCACCAATTCCTATTCTGATAGTATTACAGATAGTGTTTTTTTCGCTTGATTAAAACAAGAGAGAGCAACGCTTCCACATTAATTCGCCTCCTCAATCAGTCCTCACTGGGTTTTTTCACGCTCACCTGTCCAAAAAAAAAACAATAAAAGATATTACTATGCACTTCCTAGGTATATATTCTCTCAAAAAATGATCCATGAAATCGCGGTACAATGTATTCTTTGTGAAATAAGAGCACAAAACCTCCATCATTGTGCGTTAGCATCATGCAAAATCTATTCATTTTAAGTTTGTGACCTTTATATAAATCAACAATGGTAGGCATGATATATAAATCAATAACCAATATAACAAGCCTGATATAATAACCTGAAAAAGAAAAAAAGACTAATAACATGCCATGGTCAGTTCAATCGAATGAATGGTGTAAATATTAATAGCTTTATCGTGTGTATAACTTGAATCCTAATTTTATTTATCAAAGTTTAAGATCTTCAACTACCACAATTCATAAGGGACAATTTAATCACCTTGGCATGACTCACAGGAGGGGAAGATTTGTCTCTGAAATATCGAGCTCCATATTTGGTGATGAATTTTTCCCTAACAAACTTCTCATAAATAAAAGCAGCTCCCCTGAACTGGGGAAGAACCAACCATGTCACCATTGCTAGCTTCAAATCATACCAAATAGGTATCCTACAAAACAAGCATAAAAATTGAATCAAGATTATATATATTTTTTCGAAAACTAATTGAAGATTATCTACTTGCTCTGCTCCCCCCCCCCCCCTCCCTCCTCTCTCGAGGATCTACTCAGTTCTATTGGAAACTACCTGTCTACCCACATCTTACTAGGTATTTTGTTCTTGTTCCTCTCTCTTTTAGGGCATGTTTGGAAATTGTAGTGTAATCACTACCGATTTTTCAGCAGGTAACAGATCCATTAGACGGTCTTCTCTATAATATATGTGAACAAACTAATAGCTATAATCCAATCATTTCCCGTGTAATTATTTAGCTATGTAAAGTCACTACTTAAGTAGCCAAATAATTACATAGTAGTATCCATTACAATAACCTATTTGTTTGTCAAATTTGTAGTGTGATGTTTGGCCTCGGTGGAAGACAAGATGCGGGAAATGTGACTGAGATGGTTTGGACATGTGAAGAGGAGAGACACAGATGACCCAGTGAGGAGGTGTGAGAGGTTGGCCATGGATGGTTACAGAAGAGGTAGGGGTAGGCCGAAGAAGTATTGGGGAGAGGTGATTAGACAGGACATGGCTCAGTTACAGCTTACCGAGGACATGACCTTAGATAGGAGGCTGTGGAGGACCCACATTAGGGTAGAAGGCTAGTACATAGTCTCGTTATTCTTCCCTATTCATAGGCGCACTAGCACATTACAATTCCTTGTACTCTCATTTCTGCTATTTATGTTACTATTTAATGCTTTCAGTACTTTTGATTACTCTATTTTATCTGTGATGCCTTCGTTATTTATTTTCCTATAGCGCTTTGAATTTCTTAACCTTATCTGACCCCTTTTATGCCTTTTTTGAGCCGAGGGTCTCTCGGAAACAGCCGTCCTACCTTGATAGGAGTAAGGTCTGCGTACACTCTACCCTCCCCAGACCCCACGTTGTGGGATTTCACTGGGTTGTTGTTGTTGTATGTTTGGTTGCACAACTGTAAACATATGATTTGATTTTTTTATTTTAGCTTAAAGCTTATTTAATGTGTGTGCATATAAGTAACCTTAGAAATGAAAAAGGAAAATTTGAAGTCGACTGATGATTACACCATGTAATTACCCTTTCTGTTGATCCCCTTGAGAATTACAGAGTACAAGTGCTATCAATTATACTTAAATTCATGCTGACCAACTAATTGCATTGGCTACACAAACACATTTATTTTTAAACCATGTAGTAACTAACAAATCCAGTTACAAGGTGGCCTTCAATTAGTTTTGATATATAGTAGTACTACTTTTTCTTTGCTATCTTAAGAAAAAAGGGCAGGGGAATAAAGAAAGGGATGCTAATTACTTACCATTGAAGCATGGGTTGAAGGAGCATCTCCATAAGAGTGAGAAAAGAATAGAGAATCCAATAAGCAAGCCATTGCTCATCATCCAACTTAGATGTGCTCTCTATAGCCACTACTGATGCATATCTTCATCATGAAAAACAAAGTTATTAACATTTCATCCTTGAAAACATGAAAAACTGAAATAATAAAGAAATAAAGGCATTACTCCCTCCGTCCCGCCCAATTTAGGTTGTCGACGAGGATTCCATTATCCACCTTGTGACCTCCTCCTCAATTTTCCCCTCTCCTACCCCAACCTTTTGTTTTTCAAAAAAAAAAAGACGAGTAGTCATACTAAGAAATTTTGCTCATGAAATAAAGATATGAGACCTTTGCCTCACAGAAAGAGTGGGAAATTGAGAGAAAGGAAGAATTTACGCAATTTAAAGAAAGAGAACTCAACCTAAAAGTTAACTCAAAAGAATTGGCTAAGTCCATAGATGTAGACCGACTCCTTCTCCAATCAATATGGGACTAAGCCTAGACCCAACAGAAGTGTGGACCGGAAGCTCAAACAAGGATAACCCTGACTCTGATACTATTATAACATTCCTCATGCCCAAACCCAACTAAAGTGGGGATCGGGAAGCTCAAACAAGGATGAACCTAACTCTCATAGCATGTAATTCAAATTTTAACCCACTCTAACAGTTTTAGCTAAAAGATTGTCTGGTTTGACTCTCAGAATCCAAATTACTCCCTCTGTTAAGAATGACCTACTTTCCTTTTTAATTTATTTGAAAAAGAACGACGGTATGTTTAAAGCTAAAAAAAAATAAAGAATATTTTCCTATATTTGACGTAAATTTAGGATAACAAGATAGAATAATATTTTTTTTGTTTTGTTAAATAATGTGCTAAGTTAAACTAGCTCATTATTATTATTATTAATGGAGGGAGGGAGTATATAAATCGGGACAATTAACAAAGTATTTTTTTTAAAAAAAAAAACTAAAGTATTTATGTACTTACAGAGGATAGAGCAACATCACCGATGGTCTTCATATGGAGATATATAGAGTTTCCAAAAAAAAAAAAAACAGAATGAAATCAAAGCTTCACTATAAAGAAAGAGGAAATAAAAATAAAAAGAAATTAATGTAAAATATTACCCGGCAAGAGTATGAAGGTGAGTCATCACAGTCAAGAATTTACCCATAACTATTCTGGTGCTGAAAAACAAAAACTTTGGCCTGGCCTGCAACTAAAAGAACAGTATCGAGTGTGCCGAGTGAGTGAGAAGTGAATTGCAGTTTATTAGAAACAGAGATGGATAGTGACAGCACATTCGACTCGTGGAGGCATCTCATCCTCTCTCTCACCGTCACTACACCTTTAGCACTGACCCCCACATAGTAATGCGTTACTGCTATAAATTGTTCGGGTCGGGTCAAAAGAATACTCCCTTCGTTTCTTTCGCCTACCATGTATCAAAACATCTTTTAATTTTATGATTTTAAATATTTGTATCAAAAAAAAAAAAGATACAAATAAATTAAAATGAAAAGAATATTTAGCTGACATTTAATCATAGATTTCTAAATATTTTTAGAAAACCACTTTTGAATGAAATCTCAACTTGTATGTGACCATTATTTATGGAAAATGTATTTTCACTCGTTTTAAAAAAAAACATGAAACAAAATTTTTACCCATCAATTCTAAAAACTATTATAAATATCTATAAATTTGACATAAAATTAATATTTTTATAATGAATTAGATAGTATATTATCTAAAAATCATAACATGATAATTTTTTTAAAAAATAACAACTGTAGCAACTAGTTATTCCTCAATATTATCTTCTCATGTTTTACAACAATCCCTTTAATAAAATCCATTTAATGAGGGGTTAAGTAGATAGAATATAAAATATTGATATGCATTTGAAGTTCTAATTGATAGGTTTTTTATAAAATATAAAAGTTTGAGGTAAGTCTGATAATTTCTAAAGAACACAAAAACTAGATTAGTTTTGTGTCCCTTTTTAAAAGAAATTTTTATTTTTACACGTAAAAAAGATTTGATTAAGTCATTTCTTCTATTCAATTTATAAGTGATCATTTCCACTCCCCAATAGCTATACTGGACTATAATTGAAAAGTATATGCTTTATTTGGGAGAGACTCTAAATATTACAATGTGCAAAATAAAGCTCTTTTTGTCTTTCTTTTTATAATCATGATGTTCGAATTAGCTTACGCAAACCTCAATTAATTTCACGGTATGACCTCCCACCCAACAACATGTACCACATAACTCTCTCCTCATCAAGGCTAGAACAAATGGAAAGAAATCATCTAGTGTTTTTTGTCTTTGCTAGAATTTGAACATGAAACCTTATTGTTCACAACCTACTTCATTGACCAGTAGACTACACATGGGTGAAAAACCTCCCCTTGACCTTGTGAGTTGTGCCTCAGGGAATTCTTCATTTAAAGAAAAGGTCATACTTGAACTAGGACTCAACTAACTTGGAGGACTTGTTTCTGTCTAGACTCTTGAGTGTCATCAGTAACAGAATAAATAGAGTGTTTTGAGAGAAGAAATCTAATGATTCCACAAATGAAAAACAGACATAACCACACAAAAGATGGATGAGAAGCCAACATTCTTTGGAGAGCATCCCCGTTGTCAGATCAGATACTAGATATGATGCCATACAGAAAACTCTAAGTTCGTATTATCTTGCTACACTGATGTAGCAAAAACATTTCCAATCTAACAAAATCAGACAATATCCACAGAAAACCTTGCCTTTTTCTGTATATAAGACAATACAATTGGCATAGGATGCACTAACAGAAAAATCATTTGCTGACTAAGTTTTTTCAAGAATCTCAACAGTTCTTCCACTAAAAGAAGAAACAACTATAATAGGATAAAAACACGTAGGGAATGCAAATGACGAAATTGGTCACAATTGCTCAATGGTTATGTGATTAATGATATAGTTGGTCACTCAGGGTTGCATTGGAATTGAAACACCTCAGAAAATAATTAACCAGCAGCTAGTAAGTGCATCCTTTTGAACTCCATTAAAACTAGCTAGTCATCGGTAAGTACTTGCTTATAAACTATGCTGGCAATACTACAACACTCAACAAAGTAGAAGATGATAAAATAGGCAACATTTGGATCGTACTTTTCTATATTTATCCCGTATTAGCAAAATAAGATATGATCTTTCAAAGAGAAGTCAATAAAAGCACACATATCAGCCAGTTGACATTTCAAATAAACGGAGAAAGCTTGCATAATAAAGGATAACCAGAAGGCTCACTCCAAATAAGCCTCAAAACTCAAAAAAAACACCTTGTGTTTGATGCCAAAGTAGGATAAGAGAACAACCCACTTACACATCAATCAACAGGGAAGATCAAAAGGGTTAAGAAAGAGCTCCTCCTGAGATTGTTCCATCAAATTTCAGCAATCAAATGGGATTTAAAATTAATCTGCCTAAGGTGCAGATGGAGCAGTTGATTGGACAGAAGAAGAAGCCGGTGTTTCTCTGCGAAGCTCCTTAACTACAGCGGCCAAGGCCTCAGGATTGAAACCCAGTTCAGAAAGTGCAATCAGAACGGATAAAGTGTGACGATCAAGCCCAGTGTCAAGAATGTTTGACATATGAAATACCAGATCCAGTGAATCCAGTGCGGTGCGTGCAGCTTCTGGATCCATTTGAGAAACTGTAAATCCACAATCATGAATAGGAAAAGGTGATAGCTTATGATTCAATCCATGCCTCGTACAGCAGAACTCATTAAAGTGAACAGAATAAGAAATGAATACTAATTTTCTGAAACGGAAAACTTTACCAGTATAATGAACTGGATCAGCTTGCTTTCTTTTCCTACATCAACTTTAAACGATGAGAAGATCCTGAGTTCTAAAACCTTTAGAACGTGAGGAACACACAGTCAAAGAATCTGGGATTTTAGCAGACTAATCTGACAGGAAGAAGGATTCAAATATGAAATTTATTTTCTAAAAATAGCAATAGTAGTGATAGACACAGAAATTAGTATTCAAAAAGAGCATTAATTATGAAGTTCTCTAACATAAAAACGTCAATTCATCGGTATATGTGATAAGACTGATTTGGATTTAAGGGATATTTCAGATGGTCAGAACATGAAGTCTGCAGTTGCAATAACTAAAAGATTTTGGTAAGTTGCATGAATTTTATAATTTTCATCGTTCGTGCTGAAAATTCACAAATAATGAAAAAACACTCCGTATTTTATGGCATTATTTCGCTTACTGAAGATTTGAAAGAATGCAAAAGAGCGAAAACAAAAGACGGTACACTTGAAATCAAGATATACTAAATTACTGTTCCATCTTCATTCCTATATGACCGCAAATGCAGATTAGTTACATTAGTACACCATCACAACTTCGAAGCTAATTACACCAGAAGCAAATGAAATGCATATTGATTTATTTATTTTTTTTAAAAATTGACGGCGGTGCTTCAACCAACTTGTGCGTCTGTAATAGTCCACAAGCACAATGCAGGGAAAATCTATTCACAAAGGTTAGGGCAAATGGGATCACCCTAAGTGGTGTAGCTTTGATTTGAACTGAAGATCTCAGTTTACTACTCCTACTCCTCAACCATTCAATCATACTCTTGGGGACACAAAAACGTATATTAACTTGTAAACACAAAGACCAATACAAATAATTGCATAGAGAACAATGATAAAGTTTTCCAAGCAATTCAATTACTATTAGATTTGAGAGAGTCAGAACGTAAATTGGGGTTGAAAAAGATCAAAACTTTGGTGGGGTGTGGCCTAGTGGTCAAATCTAGTGTATAGAATAACCTAATACTTATTGCGGTGATAGATGACAGATTTCTGGTGGAACTAGTTGAGGTGTGTGGTTGCAGTTATTCCAAGTAATTAGTTGAGATTGACATACTCAATCCTTTTATTAGTTAAAGTCAGAATGCAATATATTCCTAATTCGTACTTATTCATTAAGATCATTGGAATAAAGAGATAGAGAGAGCCAAAAAAGAGAGAAAGATAGAAAGCTTACAACTTGATCTCAAGGAACAAAGAGAGTGAGAAACGCAGGAGGGAGAGTGATCGTTGGCCGAAGAAAAAAAGGTGTGCGAAATTTGAAACTAGGGCCAAAATCAATTGGATTCGGGTTGATCTCCTACTAGCCCAAAATGGAAGAAATTTGGGCTTGTGGGTTCCGTATCACTCCATCGATACTGAGCCCAATATGATCGTTTTGTAACCAAAAAGCCCAAAGAAAAATAACTCGCCGTCGCCGGGATGGTGACAGCGGGAATACTTACCACTGTACTATAACAGCTTTGTTGCTAAAGAACGGCTACCTTATAATATCACTGAAGAATACTGAGGGTATAATGTTATTATTTTCTCATCAATTATGCTTCTATTTATAATGTACTAGAGTAGTAATAAATATGAAAAACCAAACATATATATTAGTAGTGGTTATGTAAAGTTTATTATGAACATATCAAACAATGTATTACTTGTGCAAAAATTACATACTGATATAGAAATTTATTCTGCAAGTGTTATTGTTTTAGTTTATTAGAAATCAAAGCACCCCTTGAATTAAGTAGTAACATTGGATGCCAATACTAGTGAAGAGGGCACGACAAAGTGGAGGCATCGAGATTGCTAACAAATTGTCAGCCACAATTCACAATGTTAATGTTACCTAGACAAGATTAACAAGAACCGCCATAGCTCGCTAAAACTCTCTCCTCTCAAAGCATATCATCCATCTCTTAAAATAATACTGTCTTTCTACTCTTTTATTCAATAGTACTATTTGAACGACTTGAGTAGACATAATTACAAAAATAGAACCTCGTGAACCTGCATATATATATATATATATATATATTACTAAAGAACCTCCTCGTGAAAATCCATCTATTTGATCTTTATGGTTTGAGAGTTAATTACACGTGATGGTAATTATAAGAGATTGAAAGGAGGATCATTATGTACTATTCTCATGAGGCCACATGTAAAAAAACGCCGATATTTTTTAATTATTATTATATTATTTTTCTCCATACCTAATGAGGGCATTTTATTGGAAAGTAATCTCCACTAATAAGCCAAAGCTAATTAGCCGATGCAAGCTTTAATTTGATCAAATCAAATAAAAAACAAGGAGGAAAAGAGAGCAGATAAGTCATGAGGCAACGTAAGTATATACGTAACAATGTTATCTCTAAATTTACAAATTAGTAGGGTCTTCATTAATGTGACTGTATATGACTTAACTTTTTCTCAAAGTGCTTTTCACAAACTTGATCATATCGAGTGCAACTGTAGATCATAAGAGAGACAAAGGACAATTATGCATTTCGAGTCCATAAAGTATTCCACTCATATATAATCATGATAAGAAATATACAACCCCACCAGAGGCAAGTGTACCATATATAATTTATGACCAAGGTAACAATCTCAAATTAGGTCTTTGACATCAAAAAGAAAGGTTGTAATAACGACATGTGAGAATTTCTTCTTAGCTAGTAGAACAAGAAAGACATAGATCTATACGCAATCAAAGGATTTCTCCCCAAAATATATTATACAATACTAACTGAGCTTACTAACAAATATTTATAAATATTTAGGGACTTTTTAAATATAAATACAAGGTATAAGTAATAGCTACTCGAATTCCCATGAACTCATATATTTTGTTCTTGGACCGCCCCAAATTATCCACACCCCTCTACTAAAAAACATAAATTGGCTATGAAATTTATTGGTAATTTCTAGCTAATCCATCGCTAAGTAGCTCTTAGCTAATTGAATTTTCATATAATCCATCACTAATTTATTTGATTTGTCTTTATTGATTTTTATAGCTATGTGGTTTAAAAGTTATTAGAATAAGTTTTGGAGTTAGTTTAATATTGGATTATTATTTTTTGAAATAATAAGGACATAATTTAATACGTTATTCAACTAAAGAGAAGTGAATTTTTTAAAAATAAATATGAAACAGAAGAACAATAATTGAGAACTCAAACCATGTGCACATGTACTTTGAGACCATGACCACAAGTTCATAGTCGTGAACTTTGTACTTGGCCATCAAAAGTTATAGTATAATGATTTCATCAAAGGAGTTGCAGTATTGTAAGATACTGATTATTGCAGTATTTACCAATATAGAAACATTATTTGTGGCCAAACAAAAGAATAAGTTTTGGGGTTATTTTTTCTTTGTATCTACTCATCTAGTATCCAAGATTTATTATTATTTTTATAAATTCTGATTCGTGTTACCTACAAATTTCTCCATTTCCAAAATTCAAACTTAAAAGTGACTAAGGGTGGAACTAATTTTAGGTTATTAATTATTCAACTAAAGTGTCTGTTCATTTCTTTTTTGATATCACAATTTAGTGGACCATCTTACCAATCTCAAAAGAAATTCTTTTGATGGATGAATTAAGAGTGGTGATGAATGGATGTACTAAAGAGATTGGTGGATTTATGTCAGTTGTCATATTTTTGCGTAACGGACTAAAGTTTGCGACCCCCTACAACAGTGTATTCCCAATTGCAATACAAGGACAAACTATGCAATCGCACTTCCATCATTCCCTATTTATGTATAGTTTTGATCTCAAGTTACTTTTGGAACTTGATATGTCCATTCTAAAGATATGATCATAAAGTTGGATATTATTACTCCTACAATATACTTGTGGTTAATATAATTTCTTGGCTAATTTTATTGGACAAGTCTCACTTCATTTTCTAATTTAATATTCGAGGTTAAATTAGATATTTTGCTATCTAAAATCATGTCATGTCAGACAAAATGCTCTAAAGACTCAGCGATATAACCATATTCTTCCATAAATAAGGAAGAGAAAATTGTTTGACTACTTACTAACCCATTACTTTAATCCTCGACCTTCATACTTTCCTATCTAGGATCAAGTTATGTCCAATTACCCCTTTTGAATAATTATCACCTCATAAGCTAACTTTTTGAAGTTAAATAAGATCGGAGGTCCATTACAATATTGGGAAAAAAAGGAAACCAGTAGATAATTTGTTATAACAAGCTAAAAAAAATATTTATTATATTGTAGTCAATTAAGGATTTAACTATAATATTTTGATTTGTTTACACAAAAAATAGTTATTTGCAAATGAATTCATAAGACAATATCACATATTTATCATTGCAAAAGAAAAGCTTACCTCGTGAATGCGCATTCCAATCTTAACCAACACGCCATTATCATTCTTACCCTACTGTTAGTTTTCCGTTGGCAATAAAAGGAGATCGAAAGAATGTCACTCACGCATTATAATATTCAACTACCAAAAAGATGTGACCGTTTAACAGCACCAAATCTAACCATACAACCTCTCTAAGGCATGAGTAAAATTGTTTGTTTTCACGTCAGACTCATAACACAGGATATATTGATAAATATTTATAGTAAGGATGTGTTTGGTAGGGAAAGAAGGAGAAAGCGGAACAAGCAAGGTGCAGTAACTCAAAATTAAACAACTTCCAAGTCCCAAGTACGATATATAATTTTTTCATATAGTACTGTTTATTGTATCGTACAATAGGGAGTATATAACAACATAAAGAAAGCCAAAACCAAAAAAAAAGTACAAAGGACTCACAAAATTCTACAGTATTTGTCTAGCAGATCAATTGTAACTTAGCGAGTCCCAAGACAAAGGCTCACATGAAGAGCACCACCACAAGATCAGGGCTGGACGTACATTACCCTTTTTACCCCTCACGTCCCTCCAAATTTACATCACGGAACATGCATTCGGATTTTCATCGCTGAAAATCTGGGGAGGTGGAGGGTAGGCAAACATTTCATGTGCAAGTCTCTGAGGGTTATTATACAGCTGATGATTCTGAGGATGGTGATAGTAGTAAAACTCATTCTTCTTCACATCTACTATTGGATCGACCTCGTTTTGTACAGCTTCTTCCTTAGCTGGTGCGGCTGCTACTACGGCTTCTTCCTTAGCTGGTGCGGCTGCTTCTTCCTTCTTCTCCTCTTTTTTGTCACCTTCTTCAACTTTCTTCGCTTCTTTTTCGTCGGTTTTCTTCTCTTCTTTTTGATCTTCTTTGGGCTTGACCTCCTCCTCCGCTTTCTTTGCTGGTTCTACTTTCACGATAATTGCCCGTTTTCCAGTCCTTTTGCTTACATATTCCACCAGTTTTGTTGCCTCAAACACACCTTTCACTGTCACCTGTGAGTTTTTCAAGTCTGGTTCCACGTTCTCCACACCTAAATTTAAGCAAAGTTAGCGTCAAAGACGAATTCAAAATTAAACTCTATATAAGTCTTAAACCTTTAAGGTTTTTAGCATTGGATTTCTAGAAGAAAATGTCATTAGTATGATGCGAAATAAAAAGGAATATTGAAAATTCGAGTGGTTGAAGGTGAAGCATTACTTTTGAAGTAATAGACCGAAAAAACAATGACTAGAGTGAAAGAGTTATGAGTGTAAAAAAGATTCCTCACTTGTTTCTCTCATTCAAAATTGTGAATCCGTGAATGAAACTATTGTATTTTTTAAATTATATGAGTTCATATATACTATTTCTTGCAATTTTAATATATTTTTTATACAAAAATTTATGCTCCGGATTATCACAAATCAATTTCCCAAATCACTTGCAGCTTTTGATAATACCTAATAGTCAATACTAAGTAACTGATTCCAAAGATTCAAATAGTTTATCAAGTGAATATAGTTGAGTAGTGGAGGACATGTGCTTTGAATTAAACTCAAAATTGAAGAATTTGAAGAGAATCTTAATACTTAAGAATTGAATATTCTATTCCTACTCACTACTAATAAAAGAATGTACAGATAGTGAAAGATATATATAAAATATAGGATCCTAAAGTATCCAATGCTATTTTAGAGATCCAAAAAGGAGGGAAAAAAACTTTCTTTAACAAATACAGCTGAAAAGTGTAACAAAAGCGTAATCAGAAATGCAGTAATTATCAGCAAAATGAATCAAAACAGTAGTAACTCAATTAATTAAGAGAAAAGAGATATGAAAATAAATTTTAAAAAAAATCTAAATAATCTTGCCTTTCATTTTTTGTATACGTCTTTTGATTTCTTGTGCACAAGCCTCACAATGCATGTGAACTTTCAGAACAACTGTAATCACCTGAGGCTGCACAAACAAACATATAAAACCATTTGCATATATGACTTTTACCTTAAAAACAAATAAACCCAAAAAAAAAGACTAAAGACCAAGAGAGAAAAATAAATACTAAAAATACTAAAAATAAATAAATGAACCTCCTCTTTTTTCTCTTCGGGTTTAACGGCTACTTTCTCCTCCGGTTTCTTGGGCTCTTCCACCGCCGGCGCCGGTGGTTTTGGGATTGGAGAGAGAAGCTCAACTTGGCGATGACTCTTTTTCTGTATTCTCTCCAATACCTTTAATGGATCTGCTTTTTCCCCTTTCACAACAACCTTATGGGTCTTGCAATCCGTCAACACATCTTCAACTCCTACATAAAACACAAATCATTCAAAAAAAAAATTAAAAAAAACACAGAAAACATAAAGAAATAAAAATAACAAAAAAATCCTTATCAATAAATACACCTTGGAATCCTTTGAGCGATTTTCGGACTTTACGAGCACAACCTTCACAATGCATGAAAACTCTCAAAACAATTTCTGCGGGTGGTGGAGGTGGTTCTGGTTTTGCCTCTTTGGATTCTTCCTCCGCCTTTTTTTCCTCTTTCTTCTCTTCACCACCGCCGCTGTCGCTTGGCTTTTCATCTTTTGGTGGTTCCTCTTTCTTCACTTCTTCTACCTTCTTCTCTTCCTAAAAAATATTTATTAATAAGCACAAAGCCACATTAATCAAAAATCTCAACCATCAAAGCAAAAAAAGTAAAAAAAAAATAGAATGAACAGAAAGTAAACCAACCTCTCCCATTTGCTGTTTACAGAAATGGAAAATGTATGTTTCTGTTTTTCTCTCTCTTCTCTTCTTTTATGATGAAAAGGAAAAGGGGGGAAGTGGGCTAGTGATGGAGCATCAGATCTAAGCGAGAAAGAGCACTCACTCACTTGCACAGTATGATAGCGGCGGAATAAGCGTGGCTGTTATATATAGGTGGCACGTGCGAGGGAAGTACAGTCATCATACTTCTGGCACTCTTTAAAAATATGCTATTAGTGGGATAGGTGGGATTATGGTCAGTAGTTAGGCAAAGATTATACTGATTAGGCAAGAGATTTATTGTGAAAATATATTACTATTTGGTAGATGAACTATACATTAATCATGATACTGATAAAAAGTAATTTTATATAAATCATTATTGAAAATTGCCTCTTTTTTTTTTTTACATTTAGGTACTTGATCACGGTCAAAATTCTGTCTTAAAATAAATAAGTGAATATTATTGCCAATATAATCTATTTTATGTCTGAAATTAAACCCATAGAGAATATTTTCAGACACAATATTCAGTATCACAAAAAGAATTAATTTAAATAATTTTGTCTTGTTATATTATTTTGATTTATATATTTACTACCAAACTCTAATAAATAACAACAGTAGTAAATTTATCATACTAATGAAAAGTTCTTTCGATAATTAGACTATAATTTTGTCAAACTATTTTCTACCAATTATTAGGCTTTTTGTTTTTATCACCAATAAGTATCTCTCAATCGATGTGTAGTACATAATTGTTTTAGAATTATTTTTTAACTCTAGCTTGCAAGATCACGTCAAAGTTTTGATATTTTTAATTTCACTACTAAATCTAAGCAAATAATTTCTAAACAACTTGAAAGTGATATTGTTTAACTAAAATCTAATTTTATAATATTTTTGAAGTATGCAAAGTATGGCAACACCGTTATTTGAGAGTACTTCAATGAATTAACAACAATCAAAATGTAGTTGAACAAGTAGATAATGAAAAACGATTCAATTATATTTTAAAACTATCCAGAATTCATCTAACAATTGGTCCACTAATATTCTAGATAATATTTTTTTGGCTACTCTTAATAGTATTCAAAAAATACTAGAATTCATAACCAACTAAAAATAATAGAAGAAATGTGAAGCTCGTAGTCGAATTTAAATCAAACAAACATGCGCCAAATAAGAAGCGATAGCATAATACAAGTTAGCTAGAGTGAGTTGAAGTCCATATTGATTGGAAAATAGATAGATAATTTGCTTATATGAATTTGTGCAATCTTTTATTCATTAGATAGCTTTTGAGGTTAAGTTAAGATTAAGTGTCACATTTTTACATGGTATTAAAATCAAGTTCATTCCAATTTAGACTCTTGGTCCACACTCCAGTTGACCTAGATATGAAAGGGGTACTGTTAAAATGAATTAGAATATCACATTGATTGAAAAATTGACTGAAAATTTGCGCATATGGATTTGAACAATCCTTCTCTAATTATGAGCTAACTTTCGAGATTGAGTTACAGCGCAATATTTTTACACTACGAATATGAAATTCTATCTGAATATCAATACTCTAATCCACTTGTTAATATATGTTTTTTGGAACTTCGCATTATATCCCGTATAAAATAGTATATAAAATCTCATAGTGATACATTTTTGTTTTTGTATTACGTTATTTATTTTTTCGTATTATATTTCGCCCAAATTATGCTGAGATCTTAATTATTGTAGATATCAAAAATTTTATCGAATTTAAAATAGGACATTATAAGATGGGTCAAATCTATCTTCAAACTTTAAGTACCCATTTGGTCACAAATATTCCTGGAAAAGAATTTGAGAAAAACTAGGGAAGTGGTGTTTGACCATATAACTTGACAAATATATTTGGCAATATCCCAAGTTTTCAAATACTAAAAAAAAAATTAGTATTTAGGCCAAGTTCTAGTATTTGGAAATTTTATCTATTTAAAAATTATCCCAAGCTTTTATATTTCGTAAAAAACACTCATCATTTATTTATTCCAACTAATATTTATCTATCTCCTCCGAAAAAGTTTGAATTATAATTTGAATGACAAGATTGAGAAAAAAGAATAATTTTTTTTAATAGATTATAATTTCAACTGAATTAGTGTCAACTTTGAGTATGCGATTAATGTATTGTTCTTGCTCATATTGTTATTTTGTTGTTGATTGTTATCAATTATGTTATAAAGTTATTTTTTAATGGAACATGTTCATTATAAAATGATAATACAAACTTATGGATATTTTAAATAAATTTTAGAAATTGTGGGTATAAATCATATTTTTTGAAAATAGTCAAATATTCTTGAAAAATTTTATGGTCAAACTCATGGTGAAACTTCACCCAAAAATAACTTGCCACGAATATTTGAGAATTTTTGGAGCCAAACGCTAGCTAAGATCCGTTAGGATTTTTTGGAGGCTAGTTTCTATCTATAAAAAGGGACACACGTTTCCTTGAATACTCATCTCAAAATCTATTAAACTTTTGACATATTTACAAAGAGATTGAGACATCAAATACTTCATTTCTCAAAGTCATTCTGTGACTTTCCTAGTAATTAAATACATCATAAGGAGGTCCAAATAATTTTATGTTCGAAAAAATATGCCATTAATAATTCTTGAATCACAAAAAAAAACTTAGGAAAGAAGAATTTAAAAAATACACGATATGTACTCACAATCTGATAAATAAGATCACATTTTAATATGTTTTGTGATTGCAATTTAATTTTTGAAAAATTTATTGCACGCAATTATAACTATACAATATTTATCATGGAAAATACTTCTTTAAGTATTACGTTTGTAAAGAAATTATTTTTTCTTATCATTCAAATCAAACTACCTCTCACAATGCTATTTTGATTACGTGCTATTTCATCTATCCTTTTGAATTTTTATTTCACTTCTTTTCCCCATGACTACACCGTACATTCGTACTCATCTTATAGTTTAAATAATTGCTTCAAATTACATATGAAACGTAGGTGATTAGTCATGAAATTCAATTGATTCCAATGAAGTCAAAATCTGTGGACTGTAGATAGTTTTGGATACACATCATACATATACCTTAACAAAGTTATTAAGCTATTTCGAATATCTCACACAATTAATAATTATGTAAAAACAATTAGAAAAATATCTGGGCCTTTTCCCGAATTTTGCGCATAGCGGGAGTTTTAGTGCACTGGACTTTTCACTTTTCTTAGTCAGAGTATGTGCTTGGACTTCAATTCGAAACTCTGAATCGATCAATCGAATGGGAAAACACCTTTCCTGCATACAATTAGAAAAATATCTCACAAATTAGTGAATTTAACATTATACTTTTGAGTGTACAAAATAATCATTTTCTGGATCATATACCCTAACAAAGTTATTTGGCTTTCTCTCTCTTTATATATATATAATCTGTATCACTTAAAATTTATCAATATTAATGATATTTTATCAGGTATATGTTTGTATTTAATGAGATGATTTTAAATTGTTTAATTAACATTATTTTAAAAACTTCTAAACATAAATTTTCAATTGAACAGTAACTATGATACCAAGGCGTGGTCCTAAATGTTATACGAATTTGTAGTCCTCATTTGCTATTGAATCACAACAGTAATTTCTACATAAATGGTAAAATTGAAACATGGCATTATTTCGATTTTCAGAATTCTGGTGCACTTCTGAATCCCCTCATTAAATGGTACAGCAGTAGTAGTAATATATTTTTCAGTACCAAAGAAAAATAATTAATGAGACATATATTTTAACAAGAGAACTTAATAAATGCCCTGATAGTAACATATACCGTGCCAGAGTTGGTACACAGTAAATATTCATTAGTATTCAATGCTATCAAATCAAATAATTTAATCTTAATGCACATCAAGTAACGACTACGAAGAGAGAAATGTTTCCATTTATCATATTACTGTAATTATTATAAAAATGTGATATATTATAAATATTGAGGGTAAATAATTAAGTTTAATTTAAATTGGTGACAGGGACTGTACAAGCGATGTGGTTTTGAAACTTGTTGCCCTGAGGAAATGTCAGTTGTTGCTGGTGAGGAATCTTTATAATTGCATAATATGGTAGTGCTCATCAGATTGCCGTTGCATAATTATAATAGTTAATTTAATGCCTTACCCTCCCCACTTTGGAAAAACATAAATGCGAATAATCCATCAAATTTTTTTTGTGCAACTGTATTGTATCTTATATTTGGTTGACATGTGAGCTGATGTGATCTTTTTGACTTTTATCAATTTAAATTGGCTGAAAATTATTTTCCCTCCCCATAATAATAATAATAATAATAGAAAGTTACAAAGATTATGTATTAGAAATTTAGAATAGAAGAATAGTAGGTAGCCATGTGTTATTGTGTTAAATGAGAGAAATACAGATAGCTAGAAATTTTATTTAGTAATTTTACCAAGTATTCACACACCAAGTATCTTATCTTTTAAGTTTACTATTGTACTATCTTTTACTTCCTTAGTTTTGTTTATTTTGCTATTTTATTGTGATTATTTTTCTTTATATCATGTTTTAATTATGCATTTTTTGAGTTGAGTGTCTATTAGAAACAATTTTGCGTACATTTTATCATTTTTCAAACCCACTTATGAAATTACCCTTAGTACATTGTTGCTGTAAATATTAATAATAGTAATGATAATAATAAATAAAATTAACTTTGAGCCACAGAATCCCGTGTGCATATTTTGTGGTTTCCCGTTCTGGAAGGAATATTGTAATTTGTAGGTAGGCTAAAAAGAGGGGTTTTCTAATATTATATCATTTTATCAATCCTAAGAGATTCTGCATTCCTTAAAAAAAATAAAGAATTTACATAAGTTAAAGGAGGCAGAAGAAGAGTACTAGGAATTAGTTAATTGTCTTTTTTTTTTCTCATTAGAGGGTCCATTTTCTTGCTAATGTCTACAAAAATTTCATTCTCATTGTAGTAGCAAAAATAGTTGCAATCCAATTATAATATTAGTGATAATTAAGGGGATAGTAATGATTTATAGAAAAAGACTAGCTAGTGTTTGTGAGATATAAAAATCAGGATGCTCAAATAGTCCAAGTGGCTTGGATTTAATTTTGATGAATGCTTTGATACTACTCCCCCGTCCGTCTCATATTAATTATCTAATAGTCAAATTATATGAATTATGACTAACATTTATATATATATTTTTCATCAAATTAACATAAAAAAAATTACTACAATTTATAGTACTTATTATAAAATTTTTAAATATTTAAATTTAAATATAAAATATTATGATGATTCAATTTAATTTAATTTATAAAATAAATAGAAATGACTTTCAAACAAAGAAACTATAATAACTAATTTGGAACAGGGTTACCATTTCAGATAAACCACAAATATGAATCAAAATTTGACTCCAAAATGATAACGAGATAACCCTTGAGTCCCTTTACCAAATGTTGATTTTCTCTAGAGAGTTTAACTTCTATAAGATAGCAGTAATGAGAAAATACTTATATGATCAGGTTATTTATTAGGTAATATTTTAATAAGTATTACTAATTGATAGTCATTAAAATGGCAATCCGTGACCTACTATTATAGATGAATATTTACAATTAATTATTTGTGTTAAATAATCTTTATAGTGACTGTGTGCAGGGCGGAGTTAGAGATTAAGGTATGAATTCGGCGAGATCAATACTAACTGTTGGTGTAATATACCATAAATTAAATTAATTACAGTTGAAAATAAAATGATAAAAATGAATAAAAAATATATTCACGCAGAGGTGAGGATATCTCGCTCTCTTTAAGGAGTTTCAAACCCAATGCGGCATAATCTAAACCGATTCAGCAGAAATACTCTTGTCTTGTCTCCTACAGGATACAATAGCCCAATAAAATTGTACAACTCAAGCAACTCTGGATTAGTTAAAGAGTCCAAAACTCTACCAAAAGAACACATTTCTTCAATAGATAGATACCCTCTTTTGTATAATGAATATAGTTGAGGACTTAGAATATTTTCTTGTCTCAACTCTCTCTTTCATTACTTCACTCTACAATATTTTTTCACACTTAAACATATTTCATCTCATCTTGTATTTCACAAAGGACGAAACACTACTATTTATAGGTGGGAGATTTTTTCTTGTCTTGAATAAAAACAAAGTGGATAATAATGTAGATAAATGAATGGAAAAATTATGCCCTAGAAGTTACATATGTTACAAGGCATAATGAGGTAGAACATGACTTAGTGGTTACATAAGTTATACCAATAATAATTGACCACATTCTTGTCAATTTATATCCACTAAAATATGCACTTAATATTTTATTTTAATAATAAAATGCATATACACCAACATTAACCTTGGTCCAAATACTATATTTTTTTCTTAAGAAAGACAACGAGATAACTCTTAAGAAAAATTAAAAAGGGTAAAAGTGAAAAGTAATATTTAATTTTTCTCCTAAACTTTTTTTTAATAAATGTACATATAAAATAAAGAAAGTACATTTATTACCACGTGTCATCTATTAATTTAAAATTTAATAATTTAAAAGTAATAAAATTTTGAGCGCATATAAATTTTAAATCCTCAATCCGTCACGACTTAAGTCCCTTTAGTAATGAAAAAGGGGAATGCTTATAACTGTTAGTAGTGGATCAGGCTTGTTGAATGTATTTGTCTTTGCTGCAATCATTGAGCAAATTAAGTTCAATGGTTCACATTTCACAATAAAAGGTACTCTAAAAGGTAGACTATCAATTAAAACAGGAGCTGATTGTACAAATATGATAGGTTAAAACAACATTATTTTAGTTGGTGAAATTAATGCTTTAAGTGAAAGTAAATAACAGAGGAAACACATTGATTAGTTAATTGTCTTTTTTCTTTTGGATTGTCATAAGAGTCAGGTTTATTTGTATATATAGGCCGTTTCAATAAATTCGGGAAACTAAAACTAAATTTTATAAAAAGGTCTTATTTCTTTTTAGTTAACATATATAAACTGAATAATTATAATATACTTAGTATAATCCTACAAATGAGGTTTGAAAAAATAGAATATATGCGGACATTATGAAATAAGAATGTAAATAATAAATATTTTTAATAAAAATATATAATATAAAATTAGAATAATAAAATCTAACTCAAAAATATGAAAAATTTATAATGATATCGAAATAGTGTTACGTTGAATTTGATAAATTCATATAAGGATAAATAGTGTTGATTAGTTTGGTGCTTTAAATTTGAAGAAGACACCAAAAAATAAATTTGATCTTTTTATAAACATATAATAATAGATTTTGCATTATGTAGAATGTTTGACCGTTTGAGAGATTTTAGAACATTTAGAAATGAGGAATAAAAATAGTAAACGAAAAATAAAAAAAGTAAAAATATAAAATAATAATGTTGGTTCATGATAATCGTCAGAATATAAATAAGACAACAAAATAGATAGCCACATAAGAAAGGTCATGCTATAATTAACTAAACTTTATTCCATTTTTTAAATATTACAACAATCATTATATTAAATAAGGTAAAAATTTATTATATTTTTTATTTGAAAAATCCTGTTCAAATTTCACAATACATGTAAAAAAAATTTAATAATATTTATACATATTTGAGAGAAATTAGGGGTCTTCAAAAAATTAGGACCCCAAATAATTGCTTTAATGAACTTATGATCGATGGTCGATGGTCGAGACGGCCCTCATATATAGTACTCCTAGCTGTTTTATGACTCTTTGATTCTTAAGTGTTCCAGTATTTAAACATATGATGTTGTGGTAAAATAAGTTTGAGTAAAATAATCTTTAAGGATGCTCCATATAGCACCAAATTGACAAGAGGAAAAATTTCTAAAAAAACAAACAAACTAAAGCATGTGACATGACATAAAGTTGATTATAAGTTGAAATTTATGAATTTTTAAATTTACCTATTTCGTTTAATCGATGATATCTAATAAGAATTGTCACGACCTCGATCTGTCATGACTAGCATTCACTCTAACTTTTCGATGTCAGTCCATCCACAATAATCGCAAGGTATACACAAGTTTAAAGATGCGGAAGCAGGATTAAATCAAAGATAGATGTTGAGTTCCCATAAATTCAGAAACCAACTAGTTATAAACTCAAAATATGCGGAAGTAAACACATCCTAGGAGCTGAAAGTCATCGTACCAAAACTCTAAAACTAACAAGTCTAGAACAGGAGTACAACTCCAAATAGAAACCAGTAACAACTAAACCATTGTCTGAATATCTAAATCCTGGAAAAGAAAAAGGACTAGAAATAACGATAAAGTTCACGGCAGCCTGAAGGAACAACTCACCCTTTAACTCGAAAACATAATTACTCCTCTAGATGAGGTCTCTCCGCAGCCGGCTGAATATGCCTTGTACTCAACAAAAGGCAGAGCAAGACTAGTATCAGTACACAAAAATAATGGTGTACTGGTAGGATCACGCAGTTAGCATTAAGCGGATTATAGACAAGTAAATTAAACACAATAGGCATATACATATACAAAATAAGTCAACTAATCTCAAGTTCAACCACATTTAGCAATATCACAACTCAATATCTTCCACATGTTATAATTTCACACAAGGGTCCTCTTAAGGGACCTACAAACAACCAACTTTGTGTCGGAACATGACACCCGATCCAAATATGTGTCAGAACGTGACACTCGATTTAAATATATCGTGTCGGAACATGACACCAGATCCAAATATGTGTCGGAACGTGACACCCGATCCAAGCATACCACAATCACAAATACATTCAGTATTTACAGTACTTATATCATCAAGAATAGGTTCATCACAAAAACAGGCCAACAAGTGATCATTTCACACATAATCTAGTATCTTTCCCTATTCATATACACACATACATATCATGAAGCAATTTAACAAGTATACGAAACACATACGAGAAACTAGACCATCACCTACCTCAATTTCAAGCTTCAGCAACCTTACAATGCAAGAGTCTTCCTTTTCCGGGTTCGTTCTTGATCTACAAAACAGTAAATACATATAAAGGATCAACACAATGGCCTAACTATCATAAAAATATAGTATAATTCACACCCTAGGCCAAACCCATGATCCTACCCTCACCCTAGGGCTATTTTCCACCATTAGCTTCCAGTTCAAACCCTCCCTCAATGACTACCAACCATACTTTCTAGGTTCTAGGAATCAAAGTATGAATTTAGGGAGTAAAATCCCTAACTTAAGTGTGGAAATCCGTGAAAAATTGGTAGAATTCGCCTTAGGTCACCTCTTGAAGTTTTAGAAACTAATTTTGCAGAAAAGACCGTTTCTGGGATTTTTCACGACTTAAGTTGCAATTGCCCCACTCTAGCGGGATCCATCCTGCTCTGGCGGCCCTGCTCTGGTGGGATATGCGAAAATAGTGAGCTCGGAGTTTGTGCTCCAAACCCCCATTTCACAACACATCCCCTTCCAATGACATATTTAAATATGTCTTTCACGCTAAATTCGAATTTTGGAGTTTTACTCGCCCGAATGCGATCCCGCGAAGCGTAAATGCTCCGTATTGTTTTGGCTATTAGTCTGTCCAATCAAATTAAAGATTTGACCTTCCATCATTCACATGACCACTCTAGACTTTACCTGGCTCAAAATTCGTCCAAGCCTGACCTAGGCTAATTTTTTTCGAAGTTACTATCCAAAGTTTTCTGGTCCGAAAATCCTTCCCCATTGACCTATTTCTAACGACAGGGACAAGTCGTTACATGAATATATATTACTAGTATTTAGTGCCACTACAAGTTATTTTGATTAGTAAGTTTCAGATATTGAATAATTAAATCAAAAATTATAATTAATGATTTGACTCGCTTTGCTTATGGTTCAAAGTATGTACACTGTTGGTAACAAATTGTCTGGTCGATTGATGTGAAAGGCCATTTGCAATTAGATATTCTTATAGAAAAATGCCTAGCTATATTAAGATAGAATAAGCAGTGCCTTGTACGCTGTTACTTTACCATGTATAACTTTCTTTTATTTCTATAAGCAATGTTTTAATTATTTGTGTAAAATAGTAAATAATAATTTTATCTGTTATAAAATCTTTTTAATAAAGGCTAAAAAATTATATTCACTTTTTCTTTATATTTAATTTCTTTTGCTAATTTTAACCTTTGTCTGATGCTCCATGATTTAATAAGGAAGATTGAGGTAAACTTCATCTTATACGAGTATCCTAATATTCATTTTTTTTCTTATTATCTTTAAATATTCCTCCAAAAACATTAATACAGAAGATTTAATTTATCACTCCAATATTACAGTGCCTAACAAGTGTCATATAATTTGTCAGACAAAAGCAGAACATAAGATCATGGTAAAATTGAACAAATGGTACCTGCAACATGGATTTGGATCTTCCTAGGTCCTCATTGACGCACCAATGAATCATTTTCTGTTTGTTTAGCTTAGGAAATGTGACATTATTATTACCATTTTTTTCTTTGAATAATGATTGTATAAACATTTTTTTTGGTTACTAGCTTTCCATTAATCACCAAGAACGATCTTTACATTCCGTAGCAAGCTTTAAGCTTAGCATTGCTATCTCAAATCAAGAACAAAGGAAACGCGTCCATAAGAGCTATCCTAGAATCTAAAACTTTGAACTAATGAATTAATTCTAGGAGGGGCTCGGACATAACTAATTAACATATGTCATTTCTCTAACAATAGCTTTCCAAGGCTGATTTCGTTTCTCAAATATCCTCTGATTTCTTTCTTTTCATATCTCCTTAGTGATCTCTGCATACAACATCTTGAATACCTGAGCTTTTTGTGATTTTCCTTTTGCATTGGTGACTGCCCACTGTATATGCTGATCCCATGTATTGGTAGTATATTTTGGATTGTGCATCCAAAGTAATAATCTGTCCCACAAATTCCTTACATATACACATTGTACAAAAAGATGCTTCCTGCTGGTGGCATAAACAACATGTTTTCTCTACTTCGATTCCCCATTTGCTCAGCCTATCAGTTGTCATCATTTTTCCAGGTAGTTGCAACCAAGTAGTGAATTTAGATTTTGGTCTAGCTGCATTCCCGAACATTGTTGGGTTTTAAAGAGGGTTTTAAAGGTGTGAATGAGAAATGAAAGATTGTGACATTTACGAGAGGTTGTGCCTTTTTTCAAAGGGTTGTGACCGTTTCGAAAGGTTGTGACCTTTTAAAGTGTTGTGACCATTCCGAAAGGTTGTGACCATTCTGAAAGGTTGTGACGTTTATGAAGGGTTGTGACTTTTCCGATAAGCTACAATAAACACCTGTTCACACTACCTTTGTTGTCTATAAATAGAGGATTTTCCTCTCATTTTTTAAACATTGAATTTCTCCCTCTTCTGCATATATTTTCTTACAAACAAAATTGAGTCTTTGTGTGATTTTGTTGCTGGCTTTTGAGTTCGTTTAAATTATTGAAGTTTGAGGTACCGCTACTTCTTTAATAATTTATCCGTTTTATCTTGGAAGGAAATAATTCATAACCTCAGGTATAGTGAGGGGATTAAATTCCTTAAGGACACACAGTAAATTTTATGGACTCGGATACTATTTTTTTTTTTTATCTTTATAGTTTCTGATTTACTAACCTTAATACAGGAGGAATAACAAACATGAGTCATTTCCAAGACACTCTAGACTTGTCATTTATCATATGGTTGTATATTTGTCTGATCAGACTCTTAGAATGATTGGTGAAGGGGATTTGAGAAACCAGCCTTCTAGCTTTCAATATTTTCCTGATCATCCAACTGGCCTGTTGTGGTTTAGTGCTGCTATCATTTCACTCCTTTTTTATGTAGTATGTGTGAATCCATCTAATCCACAGTTTGTCTACTTTATGGTCCACATCCCAGTAGTTCTTTGCTATAGCAGCTTTGTTCCACAGTCTCAAGTTGGTAATGTTGAGGTTTCCCATACACTTAGGAGAGCATAGAGTTTCCCAAGCAACTAAAGCCCTCTTAGTGATAGTGTTACTACCTGACCAAAGATAGCTTCTACAAAATGACTAAATCATTTTTATCACCTTTGCTGGTATCATAAACAGTTGTGCCCAATAAGCTTGAATGCCAAAGAGAACTGACTGGATGAGTTGGGCTCTTCTAGCATATAAAGGATTTTTAGCAGTCCATGAAGATATTGTCTAAGTAATCTTTGTGATGAGAGGTTGTCATTGAATTAAAGAGATTTTCTGAGTACTGAGAAGAACACCTAGATATTTGAATGGGAACTCACCAATGGTGAATCCTAATATGGATAATATTTCGACTTGATCATATTGTGAGACACCTCTAAAATAGATAGAAATTTTGCCTTGATTTGCTTGCAGCCCAAATGCCTTAGAAAAATCACTGAAGCAGTGCTGCATCAGAGTGATAGATACTAAGTCCCCTCTTGAGAATAAGAAAAGATCATCTGCAAAGCATAACTGGCTTATGTCCAACTTACCACACCTGGGGTGATACTTAGACTCCTTATTATCTTTGAGATTGTGAAGCAATCTACTCAGACACTCCATAGCAATTGCAAACAGGAAAAGGGACATAGGGTCACCTTTCCTTAGTCCTCTAGCAGCCTCAAAGGGGGAGGTTGATTCTCCATTGATCATAACGGTATAACTCACTATCTTAACACATTCCATCACCTAATTGGAGAATCTTGTTGGAAAGCCAACCTCACACAACACTTGTTCGAGAAAGATCCATTTTACAGAGTCATAAGCCTTCTGTAAGTCTATTTTGATCATATACCTAGGAGAGATGTGCTTTCTGGTATACCCCTTCACTATCTCATGGGAAAGGATAACATTACCTCCTATTTTCCTTCATGGGATGAATCCTGCCTGTGCTTCACTAATCACAGTAGTCATAACCTTTTGCAATCTGGAGGCTAATATCTTTGATATGAGCTTATACATTACTGAGCAACATGCTATAGGTCTATATTCTTTGATGTTTGCAAGATTAGAGTTTTTAGGCACAAGAGCAATGGTGGTACAGTTGATAGGCCTATATATTTTACCTGTATTAAAAAACTCTAAGATTGCTTCAATGACCTCAGGTTTGATAATTTGCCAAGCCTTCTTGAAAAACACAATATTATATCCATCAACTCCTAGTGCTTAATCATTTCCAATAGAGCTCAGACTAACTACTATTTCATCTTCAGTGACAGGATTGCATAGCTGAATTCTCTGTTCTTGAGATAGGACTGGTCCTTTCTTCATTAATGAGCTATTTATTGCAGGAAGATTCTTTGTTGAAGACCCCATTAAAGATTTATAGAAGCTAACTATTTCTTCCCTTATTGCATTTTGATCAGTCAATTGAGTACCTTTGAGGGAGGTAAGATGGCTGATCTGCTTTTTTTGGCTCCTCTTCTTCATCACAACACTAAAGTACTTGGTATTAGAGTCCCCCAGTTATATCTATTTTGCCTTGAATTTTTGTTTCTTAATATTCTCCTCCACCATTCCTACCTTGATAGGAGTAAGGTCTGTGTACACTTTACCCTCCCCCAGACCCCACGTTGTGGGATTTCACTGGGTTGTTGTTGTTGTTGTTGTTGTTGTAATACTCTCCTCCATCATAGACCACTTTTTAATCTCCTTCAAAGTATTTCCTTCCTGTATTTGTACTATATCACTATATTGAGCTCTGAATTGCTGTTGCACCTTAGCCAATACACTTTTTGCATTCTCAACTCTCTGCATAGTATTTTTGAATTCCTCCTTATTCAGTTTCCTAAATGCTAGATTAAGAGCCTTCAGATTTTACCATTTATTTTGCATACCATGCTTAGCCTTTCTTTCTTGCCAAGTCTCGTGCACAATAGCTAGGAATTGGCTATGGTCTGCCTAAACATTAAAAAATCTGAAAGGCACTTTGATACTATTTTGGCTTTCATCCACTTTGACAATCACAGGTGAATGATCAGATATGTTAGGAAGCTCATATTCAAGTATCACATGTCCTCATCTCATCATCCATTCACTATTCTCAAGTGCCCTATCTAGTCTACTACAAACCCTTTCAGTGCCTTGTTGCTTATTGGTCCATGTATAATATTCCCCTTTCTAGGGAACCTCATTGAGAGGTGTTGAATGCAGACAATCAGCAAAATCTTTAATCTCAGCATATTATACAGGATTGTTGGATAATCTATCCTGAGGATATAGTAATGCATTTAAGTCCCCACATATTATCCAAGGCCATACTGTGTTTAAAGAAATATCCCGTAAATATTACCACAATGATTTTCTTTGCTCTATGGTATTAAATCCATAGATAACTGTTAAGCAACACTCCACATCTTTCATTAGCCCCTTTACCTGATAGTGTATCATCTGATCAGCTTCTTTGAGAAATGCGACTATGTAACTCAATTTATTCCAAATTATCCATATTCTTCCTTTGCTAGCTGATTGATAGTTGTATAGTATGTCCCACCCTGGAGCTATATTATTCATAATCCCATTTGCTTTATGGTTCCTTACTCTAGTTTCAATTAAGCCAACAAGCTTAATTTGTTTATTATGGATTAGTTTCTTCACCTCTTTCTGCTTATATCTCTTATTGATCCCTCTTACATTTCATAATAGCCAAGTAATATTATTTGGTTTGTTCTTCCCCTATCAGGAGGTTGAAAGCTTGTTTCGCCACTCACATTCATTGCACTGAATCTATTCTTGAGAGGCATTGAACATAATACAGGGAACTCTTCTAGAGTAAACTCCAAATTGTGATTTTTATCTTTCCCTTTATCACCTAGCTGCTGATCTTTGCCCCCTTTATCCTTGATGTTACTTTTGCCCTTCATTTCAGTATCAATCCTCAGATATGGTGCTGCATCCCCTTCATTTTGTTGTTGAGATACCATAGGAACCGGTGGAATAGCTCCTTTGTATACCCATTTCTGCACTTTTCTTTTTTGTCCTGCATACTCACCTCTTCCTCTTGCTTGTCCTTGCTCACCTTTAGGATCACACTTGTGTCCTATGCTTTGGCATACTTCACAGAACATTGGCTTCCATTCATAAATAACAGGTTGTATAAATATTCTCACCTTGGGATCTTTCACTTTGATTTTTTCAGGGAGAGGCTTGGTCACATTAACTTCTATTAACATTCTAGAATAAGACACTTTTGTTTGTTTGGCTGTGCATTCATCTGCAAACATAGGAGTACCTATTGTGCTTGAAATTCTACTTAGTAAATTTGGCCCCCAATAGTTCAGAGGCAGATGTGGAAGCTTTACCCATAAAGGGATATCTGATGAGAATTCTTGCTAAATTCAAACTCAGGTATCCATTTCTTCAGAATCAGAGGTCTATAATTGATAGAGTAAGGTCCAGCCAACATTATTTCCTGGACATCTTCCTTCGATTAAAATTTCACAATAAAGTCTGTTCATGCATATAGATTGATGGTTCAACTACATTCCAGTTTTGGGCCACAAACCTAGTCATAACATTATATCCAGGACAATCTCCAATAGCATACACAATTAGGGCACACTCCCATTTTTCTGTTTCCCTTTGAACCTCCTTCTTTTCCAGTTCTACTACTATTTCAGCATCAATAAATTGAGGAGTGATATAGTCTAGAAACATACTATTACTAGCATCAATATGAAATTATAAATTATAAATCAAGAATACGGGGGCATGGGTCCACATGAATATGAAATATTGAAGTTATTATTGACCATTGATTGTTAAAAGGCAAATACATTTTATTTTTTAAAAGGAATAGTGGGGTTGACAACCTAGGGTAAGGGGGAACAATTGTTTTTTTATAAAAGCTTATATGATTAGGATTTCTGAATATGAAATGAATTGTCGCTTATAATTCCTTCAATTAACAAATGGTTCATTCAAGTTATTTTTGGAACATCAAATTAATAATACATGGCTCTAACAATCCCTGTATTTTGACCTAACAAACTTTGAAATTGCAATTTCAGTACCATGAACTTAATGGGAACCTGAGGGTCATTTAATTTGTTTGGTAAAGTACATAATATCTCTGCTAATTTATTGAGTTGGAGAAACATTATGGCAAAAATCATAGTACATTATGAATATATCTAACTTTAGATGTCACTTTTGTTTTTCATTTTTTATATCAACTGTACAATGTATAATAATCATAAAAATTGAATTTAAAATATTTAATAAACATTTAAAAAATGTTTTGATTCCTGAAATGGTAATGGTTCCGCTCTTGTTGGGCCATTTTAATGTTACCTTCATGATTCGGAATTTTTACATGAACTCTTTTAGATTAATAATTATTTTTTAAGGTATTTTTTTAATTAAGGTCTATAGCATATTTATCTTAATTAATAACTAAAATCATCTATTATCTCCCTTTCCCTTTCTCTTTCTCTTTCTCTCTCTCTCTTCCCCTCTTCTTTTTCTATTTATTTTTTCTCTTTCTTTTTCTCATTCTCATTTTCTTTCTCCCTTTTAAAAAAAAAATAAGAATTAATTATTCAAATTTAAAATAAATTTAAATAGTACCGAAATGTTTGAAATTCAAATATAATGCTTATAATATATTTGTATTAAAAATATTTTAATTATATATTCACCACATTTATTGAAAGATGCATATAATATCTATCATAAATTGATTTTAAAATGTATTATAATTATTATTTATTTTTTCTCTTATTAATAGTGCTAAAATATATTATTGTATTATAAATATTTTAGTTATATATTCACCACGTGCATTAAAACATGCCTATAATATAATGAATTCAAAATCTATTATAATTATTTTTTTCTCTTATTAGCGTAATATATTATTATATTAAAAATATTTTAGTTATATATTCACCACATGCATTGAAACGTGCATATAATATATTGAATTCAAAGTCTATTATAATTATTTTTTATTTTTTTCTCTTATTAATGGAATATATTATTGTATTAAAAGTATTTTAGTTATATATTCACCACGTGCATTGGATCTTCTCTATAATATGTATAATATATTAAATTTAAAATGTATTTACAATTAGAATTCAATATTATACATTGTTATGAATTCGATTGTTGTTATTTCAACAAATATAATATATTTTTAACAGCGTAAATTAATTTGAATAATACTAGAATGTTTAAAATTCAAACATAATATTTATAAAATATTTTTATTAAAAATATTTTAGTTATATATTCACCACATGCATTGAAACATGTCTATAATATGTATAATATATTGAATTCAAAATGTATTATACTTTTGTTTATATTTATTTCTTTTATTGTGTTAGAAATGCCTTATATATGTATTTATATATAAAAAAATAATTTAAAAAGTAATAAAAAACATTATTTTTATAATATTTAATTCAAAATTAAGTTTTAAATGAGAATAATTGATTATTATTTTTAAAAGAGGAAAAAATGAATAGAAAAAAAAGAAGGAAACGAACAAAAAGAAAAGAAGAGAAGAAGGAGAGACAAAAAAGAGAGAGGAAGAAAGTGAATGAGAAAAAAGAAAGGAAAAAACGGAAGAAAGAAAGAAAAAAATGGAAGAGAGAAAAAAAAAATATTTTTGGTATTTTTATTTTGTACTATTTTAGATAAGAAAAGTAAATTCATTTTTAGTAAAGGTGAAATATATACTAAAATTCGTAACTAATGTTATATACTTTCTTCATTTTATATTAAGTGAATTTTTGAAGAATTTTTCATTGTTCAAAGTTCAACATAAATGTTTGAAACTTTTTTCATATTCGTTCTTTCATTTATTGAAGTTTTATATTTTGTAGGAGATAAATCACACTATTTGCAAAGTTATATTTATAATTTTACAAAGGAAAATAGTAGAAAGTATGGTTCAAATTATGTTCTTAAATATTTTTCTTCATATGCATTGTTTCACAAATTCACTTAATATGGAATAGAGAAAGTATTATATTATTTACGTAAATGGGCCTTTTGTATTTCTATATAGGCCCATATGTACAACAATTTAACATTGATGTGGAAGAAGACTGCATATGCCCGACGAAACCCATTGGACTATAATTATCTTTTAGAATGGATTTTTTTCCTTATAGACATAAAAATATGATAATATTTAGTGTAATTTACATAAATCTCATAATGTTAAGAGCTAATTATATTATTTTTAAATATTTTTTAAATTATAAAAATTCCTTAAAATTTATGAAATTCAGAAATTATGGTAAAATAAGATGTGTATTTAGGTTATCTTTCCTAATATGTACCCCACTTTAGCTTATTCTTTATTTTCAAAAAAATATATACACAAATCCAGTCAAAACATTTGTATAATCTTATCAAAATATACAACTTGTATACAATTTTTTTATATTGTATATAAATTCTGTCAAAACATACAACTTGTATTTTTTTGTTGTATACAAATCCGATTCAGATATACAACTTACATATAATTTGTATACAACTTATTTATGTCTTTTTCCTTTTAAGTTTCAATATGAAATTTCAACCAAAATCAACTCAAATCTTCAGGAAGCTTCCTCAAGATTGAGATAAAAGCTCCAAAAATTATTCCTAGTCGGTTGCAGCGACACTCAATCCAAACAAATAATAGTTTTGCAAAATCCGATTTTCAAATTCAAAGTTTTGAAACTCCTTAATGGTTGCCAATGAAGCTTAATTGGAATGTACTTACATATACTATTTTTCAACTCTAATCAAATATCATTTGAACTGACACTTTATGTTATGCAAATCACACCAAGACTTGATAAAATTTGAGTTCAATATGAGTAATCAACATTTAAATATATAATTAGAGAGATTATTACAACACGTATTATTTGTGTACAATATAATAGATAATTGTGTTAGGTAATTAAATGGGAACCAATTTCTTAACACTAATCGAAATTCTTAATGTATGATTACAGATAGTAAACATAGATCCAGATCTAACATTTTGATCACAATAAATACTTTCCGTTTTAATTATATGTACATATCCAATTATATATGCATTAAACACTTCCTCCATTTCTGCGAGTTTTTTTATTTATTTTTTCTAACTCAATGTTGGAAAGATAGATAGAGAGATAAAGAAAGAGGACAAAAGATAAAAAGAAAAAGAGTAGGTGTATGGCTGAGAAACCAAAGAAAGAAGCCACACGAACCCAGCATCAAATATCTCTCCAGCCAATGGCTATTAACTTCTCTCTGCCCCCAATATCCAACCCTTCGTTATTTTCCACCAGTACCTTAATCATTCTAATAAAATCAAATTTCCAAAAAAAAAAAAAGAAATACATTTTCATTTCAGTTAGCAACACACATTCACACTATCTCACTTTGTGCAACTTCTAAAATTGAGGTATATCACAAGCTGAACAGATCACCTGAGATCTTCATACTATTTATTTTATATACTCATTTGATTTGATCTAATTTCATAAATTGGTAGAGTTTAGCTTAGTTTATGTAAATTCTCTTTGTGCCGATGCATTTTAGCCAATTTATTCATGTATTTACCTGTTTTAAGAATTCTTATGACTAATCCATATAGATTTATTTTTTTATGAATGTTAACTAAGTATCGTAAGTAAATTGTATCCCCGTTGTTCAATCATTTGATAACCAGAATCATCCTTCTATAGTTGTAGGGAAGGGTGGTGAATAAACATAATTTTCCTGATTTCATTGCTCATCCAAAAGAAAACAGAAGCAAAAAAATAGACAAGTTGATTGGTCAAAAAATTCGGGGTAGCTTGTTTGTTCGGATTCTCTGCTTACAATCCTTATTTTAGAAACTAATTGTCTCTTTGGTATTGTTTCTTTTTGTGGACTTGCTGTCAGAAGTTTGAGAAGTTGGGAGATTGAATTAGAGAATCAATATAGCACCTGGTCATCAGCTGGTATGGTTGTAACTCAGAAATATTGTTAAACGCGGTGCATGGTCTTGGATTTTAGATAGTCATATCCCTCGTGATGGCCATTGCTGCAGTTATCGGACTCTATGCAGGAAATAGAATCTTAAGCTCGTCCTTCTATTATTCTGATCTTACTGAAAAGTTAGCTTGTAGCGGTGGTGATCATGTTTTGATCTGCAATCATACGAGGAATGTGATCAATGCTAAGAAGTCATCCAATTATAGCCCCGGTTATGTTTCCAATCGAAAAAAACAATCTGTCAAGGCTGTCAAAGAGCATGTAGACATTGCATCTAATCATTCCAATATGGAGCCATGGGTTCAAATGTTCAAAAAGTTGCAGAATGAAAGCTGTAGTGAAGAAGATTCGGTGGAGGTTCTTCTTCTGTTGCAGAAATCCATGCTTGAAAAACAATGGAATCTTTCAGCTGAGAAGACATTGGCAGCTTTCCCACCAAATGAAAAGAACTGTAAAAAGACGATACAGATCACTTGTTCGGGGACATCTGCTAGGCGGAGGAGAATGGATACTCGTAAAAGAGTTCAAATTCCAAAAACTTCAGCCGCAGCAAATTCTGCAAGCAAGCGACTGAGATCTGTTGTCGGTCCAGAGCTACAACAAAACCGTTTAAAAGGTTACATGAATGGTGTTGTAAACCAAGAACTGCTTACACATAAGGAAGTGGTGCAACTATCCAAAAAAATCAAATTTGATCTTTATTTAGAAGAACAGAAGGCCAGGTACTAAACTCACAACTCCCTTCAACCGTGCCACCCCTACTTTCTCAGACATTAGAACAGACTTTAGAAGCTGATCTTCTCTTCAGTGATATTAATATAAAGAACTAAAGAAATATTGTAGAATGTATGATAATCTCTCTTCTCAAATACCCCACCCAAACGTTCTGTTCTCGAGATTGTCCAACTGCTTTTGTATGTTTTCCTGAATACATTGCTTTCATAATATCGGAGGTCAAGTTGCTACCAATGTTTTAGTAGTGCTTGAAACTCATTATAAGGAAGAGTATGAATGCTGTGGGACTGAACCAGATCTAAGCTAGTATTAATGTTGCTAATGGTAACTAGCTTCCTTATCTAATGAAAAATTAGGTAAATAAACAAGATGGAGACAGAATGCTGGAGAAGTTTTTAGATAATCTAGAGAGTTCCTACTCCTTAGCATGTTTCTCTTTATAGATGTCAAAATGTAGTTGTACCTTCTTGAAGGCTATGATTTCAATGTTAACGACAGCTTAGCTTCTCTATCTCTATCACATTGGAACTATTCTCTTAATAAAATTGATAGTGATATTTTGGACTAGGGTTTCCTTTCAAAATATGTTTTAGAGATGATTTACCCAGCTTGTTTAATTTAATCCATGAAATTTTTAGGCTGAAGGAAAGATTGGGATGTGAACCTTCTGACGACCAATTTGCGGTTTCCTTGAAGATGTCTCTTGCTGATTTACGATCTACATTAATTGAGTGTTCCTTGGCTAGAGAAAAACTTGCAATGAGCAATGTTCGTCTCGTCATGTCAATTGCACAAAGATATGATAGCATGGGTACTGAAATGGCTGACCTCATTCAGGTAACTTTTTACTGTATGAACAAAGTTACAGATGCAGAACTTCTTGTGTTTGTGCATTGGTCCTCATACTATAAAATCAAAAGTGTCACTTCTTGAGGAGAATTCCTTCATGTGCATGTAGGGGGGCCTTATTGGACTACTTCGCGGGATAGAGAAATTTGATCACTCAAGAGGATTCAAAATCTCAACTTATGTTTATTGGTGGATTCGTCAGGTGAGATTACTATTTAGTCTTGTTTTTCAGTTTCTTGAAAACAACACAAGTTTGTGTACGACCTTTCATTACCTATTGGCTATTTCCCCATTTCTCAGGGCGTCACCCGAGCATTAGTTGATAACTCAAGAACCTTAAGATTGCCCATACATCTACATGAAAGACTGAGCTTAATCCGGAATGCAAAAATCAAGCTTAAAGATAATGGAATAACTCCATCAATCGAAGTAAGTTCAGTCAAAATGAATGGATTGGTATCATACTCTGAATGTTGCTAATAAAATTAATTGTAAAATATCACACTGTTCTTTTTGCTAATTTTCTTGAGCTTCCCATGAACCATCAGAAAATAGCTGAATGCCTTAACATGTCACAGAAGAAAGTCAGGAATGCAACTGAGGTATGATTATCTTATAGCTTTAAAATTTGCAGTTCATTTAGTACAAAATTGTTTCTAAAATATTTTTTCTTCTAGGCAAGCAGCAAGGTGTTTTCACTTGATAGGGAAGCATTTCCCTCTTTAAATGGCCTTCCTGGAGCAACACTTCATAGCGTAAGTCCAAACCATAATCTTTGCAAAAATGTATTGTAGATTTGAATTTGACAGGATTCCAGATTTACTAAGTAATCCAAGACCTTCCCTTTCCAAAATTGACTATCAATCTTCTAGAAAGATTCTAGTCCAAGATCTTGAGGTCTTAGGCTTTTCTTTTTATCAGGCATTTTCCATCACCGACTAATGTTTCATGGTCTACTTTCTTCTGCAGTACATTGCTGATAATCGCCTGGAGAACAACCCGTGGCATGGAGTTGATGGATGGGCGCTCAAGGTAAGTTAATGAAGAGAAACCCTCACAATTTATTATTAAATATTGGACACATGTACAGTATTTATTATGTGACTTGTATTCATAAGTCAAATTTTAACAAAATCAAACTTTTGAGGTATTTTTGTCCTGATTTACCCCCCTCCCTTAAATTACAAAGGAATTTGTATTAACCCTGTGCATGCCTGAAAGATTCCTAGTGGCAGCTACTGCTATTCTTGTTGGAAAAATTAAAAATTCCAACAATTCTAGCATTAGCTATCCGAGCTGAGTCTTTCCTCCTTGACTCAAAGTTAGGTTTGATTTCAATAAGTCAACTCATAATGGTGGTTAGTTTGCCAATCATAATTTTGTGCAGGAAGTATGATCTTGGTCTACATTCTTTGTACCTCTCCATCATTATATCTGATTGCTGCGCTACCATAAAATCTTGTTCCCTTGGATTCCCTTCTTTCTGTGTCACTGTAATTTTTCTCTTCTATAACACACTACAACTGAGCCTCAATCCCAAACTAGTTGGGGTCAGCTGTTATGATCCTATTGCAAAAAGTCCCACATTGGGTTAAATGGGGAGCTGATTTGGGGCTTATATAACCTTGGACTCTTCCGCTTTACTAGTTAGCTATTGGGGTGTGGTTTTCCCTGGATTGTATCAATGGTATCAGAGCCACTCATCACCCTTGGCGCCTCCTGGGAAAGAGCTACCTACTTGTGGTAGAGTGAAATCTACCCAGAGTAGAGACGTCGAGGACGACGGATGTGGAGCGTGGTGATTTGTTATGATCCGATTGCAAAAAGTCTTACATCGGTTAAATGAGGAATAACCTTGGGCTCTCCTACCTTAATAGCTAGCTTTACAGGTGTGGCTCTCCTTGGGTTATATCAATTTAGGTTCTCTAGCACTAGAAGTTCTAAACTAAACCTGAATTACAAGTCAGAACTAAATGTTAGTCTATATGGATTGTTTTTTTTCCATTTTGCCTTATTTTGTGCTGAGTTTGCATGTATTCCAATAGACTCTGTGTCTTTTTAGACAACTTCCTTCCCTATGATTAGGTCTACCACATCAAGTTTGAACTTGGATTCTCATCTATCTATGATTAGGAGCCCGTTTGGATGGGCTTAAAAAAAGTAACTTTTATGTATGAAGTGCTTTTAGAACTTTAAAGTGCTGAAAGTTATTTTTATAAATAAGCAGTTGAGTGTTTGGATAAAAGTGCTTATGATGTGAATTTTAGGGTTAAAAGAATAAAAAAAGGTAGTTTGAGAATTTAGTTAAAATATAAGGGATATAAAAGTAATTTTCATGGTCAAAGAAAATGACTTTAAGCACTTTGAAAAAAAAAAAGTTAGGAATCCTAACTTTTCATTTTTGACTGACTTTAAGAACTTTATGGCTTAAAGTCATCATTAGGCAAACACGTCCAAAAGCTAAAAAGGGGCTTTAAGTTGGTTTTGACCAACTTAAAGCCAATCCAAACGGGTTCTAGGTCTACCTCCTATTTTCGCAAGGCATGTATGTAAACACATTAGTAGTAATGATAACACTCCAAATTAGGTCAAATTTGGGTCTGAGGATAAAATGATACCTGTGATATCAAGCATGCTTCTCCCTACCTACACCTCCTAGGGAGTGGTGTTCAGTGGAGTTGCCTCCTTCTATGCCACATTCTTCTATCTTCTTGTATTATTTATCAAGATGTAAACTTGAAATGTCTCAGAGAGTAAACGGCCTAATGTGTTTGAGTTATCTATGAGTTTTGCAAGAAATGAGTGTAACTACCAATAGATGGCAATGAAAATGTTTCGGCTTTGGTCAAAACTGTTTCAGTGGAAAAAACTGAACCTTTTGGATTTTATTCATCATATGCTTATATTTACTCTTGTAAAAATGTAAGAGAATACTTCTGAGGTTAATTCATTTATAACTTCCGTCTTCTTCCTGAATTCATAGATTGCTGATGAAGAAATCATAACTGACTTTATCTGTTTTGCAGGATGAAGTAAACAACCTCATTTCTTCAACTCTTAGGGAACGCGAGAGAGAGATTATCCGACTGTACTATGGTCTGGACAATGAATGCCTTACCTGGGAGGATATTAGTAGAAGGTGAGAGCCCCTAATAAAATTGGTTGTTTAATGTAGTTAGCAAAAGATAAAGAAACTATACATGATAAATTCACAACTAGCAACAATTTGAACTTGGTTTGAAAAATTTATTGCAATGAAGTTCCTTGTTATGTTGTACAGTTGCTCTAAATTTAATTTTTCTTTCTTAACAGGATAGGTTTGTCCAGAGAAAGGGTGAGGCAGGTTGGATTAGTTGCACTTGAGAAATTAAAGCATGCTGCCAGGAAAAGGCGATTAGACGCAATGTTGGTTAAACATTGAGTACGATTGTTGAGACCAAACTACAAATGAACTGTACATAGAATGTAAGGGAACCTACATCTCCTATTTATTTTCTTGATGAGGAGAACAGATGAAGATCAAAGGGACATTATTCATCATCCACTTCCCTGCTCCCCTCCCAAGCCTCCAAATTCGTCCGAGAAGAGTCAGAAAGATGTAGTGAAGATTTTGGTGCATCATATATTTTAGGCTGTATCTGTGTTTATTGAGATAGGAGGTAGGTAAATGCAAATACTGTAGATATGTTCTTTGTGTGGACTTTTTTCATACACTTGATGTGATAATGTCCATTTTATATGATGTATCTTGATGAAAAGCACAGTTTCCAAAATGTTAATCTGACTGTGTACATAATTTTAGCGGTCGTAGAAGAAAATGTTAAAATAATATTGTCAAATTATTTCCTGTAGTGAAGAAAGTAGCACAACAAAGTTGACATTTGATTTCTTAAAAGATTAAAAAGCTGTCTGGGAAGTGAAATCGTGTATAACAATTCGGAAGTTCAAAAATAAAATGTGTTACTAGTATATAAAAGGGATGGAGTAGTTCTGTTTTTTTTTTTTTTTTTTTTTTTTTTTTTTTTACCGGGAAGGGACCCTACACGAGGCTCCCACCTCTCGTGCACAGTCAGGGGTTGAGCAGCACCCCCAAGCCTTATCATACATAAAATATAAAGATACAAAGAGGGGGATATAACCTTACCTCCGAATTAAGGTGGTTCATAAGTCTGCAAACCTACTAAGGTCGGCTAACTCATCCCCGATACTAGAAAGTGCTTCCTAAATACTAGAAAAGCAGTAAACCTATGAGAGGACTCCTCTCGATACAATGCGACTAGGAAAACCATAAATGAGGGAGACTCTCCCCTTCCATGTGAATTCAAGAAAGATACCTACACTAGTCCTATTCAAATAAGCTACATTTTATACATAGCTAAATGAAGAAGATCAAGTATACGATACATCTTTTTCTTCCCAGTTTTGTCATATCGATTTTGTCCAAGTTAGGAACATTAGAGATAAAAAATGTTCAAGGAGGTTGTTTTATCCTTTTTAATCTTCTTCTCCTGAAGCTTGCCATTCCTATCTTGTCTAGCTTTATGTAGCCCTTGGTTTCTTGTGGAAGTTGTTGAAGGTTGTAGAAGTGTTGTGTATTATCAAGTGTATGGCTGTACTTAGATAATGTATCAGCTGGAAAATTTGCTTCCCGAAAAACATGTTTGCATTGGAAGAATTCTAGCAGTTGGACCAGTTGTTGGAGTTCATTAACGTAGTTTTGAATGTTCCAGGGTGGTTTGATGTCCAGATTCAGCCACTTGATCACAAGTTCAGAATCTACTTCCAATATTACTCTATTATAACCTTGTTGAATGCACCAATTAATGCCAAAACTGGTTGCCTGCACTTCCGCTTGATTATTGGTTCCAACTCCCAAAGGAGAGGCAAAAGCATATATCAGATTACCCTTATGATCCCTTACTATGCCTCCTGCTCCTATCTTTCCTGGGTTGCCTATGGCACTCCCATCAGTGTTAAGTTTAACTATGTTAGGGGGGGTTTGAGCCATTTAACCTGGATTACTTTTATGTCATGCTTACAGTTTTCTATCCAAATACTTAGATCCTTCCAAGCTGGTGGCCATGGGATATATGGAAAAGCTGTAGTAATAAGCATGTATATTTCTTTGATTATATTGAACTTCACTCTAGTAGTACTAGATTTCTTTCCTCCATATTTACTTGCACACCTGTTCTTCCAGACATTCCAGCAAATAAATATAGGGAGGGCTTGCAACATGAGTTTATGTACAGCATTATTTGGTTTGTAGGTCCACCATCTCATCAAGATGCCTCTAATGGAGTTGTGGTCCTGCATGATTCCCCCCAGTTGGAGAAATATGTCCAGATGTGTTTAGCAAAGCTTCCAGAGACAAATATGTGATCTATGTTGTCCAAACCAGGCCTGTAGCAGCATGAGCACTCTGCAGTTTCTCTCCCAAAAGAAATCAGTTTATCATTGGTTGGCAGTTTGTGTCTCAATGCTCTCCAAAGCAAGAATGAAGCCTTGAAAGGGATGTTAGTATGCCATGTCATCCTATCTATCAATGTCTTGTTTTTTTTCTTTCTCACATTTTCCCAAGCTGATTTACAAGTGAAATTTCCATGTGATTGCAGCTTCCATTGAGCTTGATCTAATATGTTTTGTTGGTACATGATTTTAGTATTGAGAATTGTGTGTATCATGTGTTGAGGGGCCTGTTGCCTGATTTTCTCTTCATTCCATTTTCCATTTGTCAAGAACATGGAGACAGTGGAGTTGTTGAATCTTGGAATATATTCATAGTGATTGGCTAGAGGGCCAATACCCAGCCAATCATCCCACCAGAAACTGCAGTTCCCTGAACATAAGGTCCACTTAATGTGAGGTTCTATGTCACCTTTGTTCTTCATCATGTTCTTCCACATGAGAGATTGACCTGTGTGCCACTTTTTTGTGACAGGGTGAGCTCTTTGGCAGTATTTAGCTCTCAAGAAATCCCCCCATAAAGATCTCTTAGTTCTGAACAACCACCAATGTTTGTATTGCATTGCCAGACATATATCTTCCAAGTTTTTTACACCAATACCTCCCTCCTCATATGGTAAGCTAAGGGTTTCCCAAGAGGCCCAATGGTACTTCCTTTTCTCCTTATCCCAACCCCAGAAGAAGTCAGCAATAAGGCATTTTATTTGTTTCAAAGTGGTTCTGGTAGGGGTTATGGCAGATAACAGATGTATAGGAAGTGATTGAAGCACTGATTTGATCAAAGTGGCTCTCCCCCCATAGCTTAGCATCTTTGTCTGCCACCCTTGAATTTTAGCAATCACTTTTGAAACTATACCAGTGAAATATATGACCCTTTGTCTTCCTATATACAATGGACATCCCAAGTATGTCATAGGCCCATGAGTGCATTTATAACCAGTGATGGTCACTACTCTATCCATTATATCATCAGGTGTATTGGTAGGGATTAAGATTTGGCTTTTGTCCTTATTAATAAGCTGCCCAGAAATGCCTTCATACATCTGAAGAGTCTTCATGATGAGTTGAAGGGAATACTTGGAAGTTGAGGTGAAAATAATAATGTCATCTGCAAAACTCAAGTGGTTAATTTGAGGACCCCTTTTCTCCATTTGAAAACCAGTGTATAGATAGTGCTGATGAAGGTTGTTTAACATTCTGGTCAGCACCTCTGCACCAAGAACAAAGAGAGCAGGAGAGAGTGGGTCTCCCTGTTTGAGACCTCTTGTTGAGTGGAAAAAACCATGCCTGCTGCCATTTATGATGACAGAGTACCAATTGTTAGACATTATTCTCCATACCATGTTTATGAAGGTTTCCCCAAATCCCATCTTTCTCATGACAAGACAGATAAAGGACCATGAGACTCTATCATAAGCCTTGGCCATGTCAAGTTTAATAACCACATTATCTCCAATTTTGGGTTTGTTTATGTTATGCATAATTTCTTGAGCCAGCATAATGTTCTCAGATATGCTCCTTCCTTGGACAAATCCAGACTGATTATCAGAAATAAGATGTGGAAGGATGGGAGCCAGTCTGCTACTAAGGAGTTTGGAGATTATTTTGCTACTAAAATTGCTGAGAGATATAGGTCTGAATTCAGATAGTCTATTAGGATGTTCAACTTTTGGGAGTAGAACCAGACATGCATGGGAGACGTATTTTGGGATGTCATGGCCATTAAAGAAAAACAGAATCAGCTCCAAAAGGTCCTCACTGATAATGTCCCAGCATACCTGGAAAAACTTGCCACTCATCCCATCAGGACCTGCAGCAGAAGTACCACTCATAGAGAAAATCACTTTCTGTAACTCCTCTTTAGTAGGTACCCTTTGCAACATGTGGTTTTGATTGTCACTGACCTTTCTAGGTATGTACTTAAGGAAATCTTCATTGATTTTCTTGTTGTCTGTAGTAAATATCTTTTCAAAGTAATGACATGCAGCCTTGGCAATTTCCTCATTTCCCTGAATACTATTACCCTGATCATCCTCAATTTTGTGAATATACAGTCTTCTCCTTCTCCCTCTAATGATAGCATGGAAGTAATTGGAGTTGGCATCCCCTTCCTTAAACCATTGGAGTTGAGTTTTTTGTTTGAGGATGGATTGCTCTATCTTTAGATACCTGATGTATTTGGCATTGATCAAGTTCAACTTGGTTCTATTATCTTCGGAGTTATCACTGATTATTGCATCCTCAGCCTCTCTAACTTTTGTCTCAAAATCAGTGATGGAAGAGAAAATATCACCATATTCTTGTCTTGACCACTTACTCAGAGTGCTTCGCACTCTTTTCATTTTTTCCTGAAATCTTCTCATAGGATTTCCTGCAGCAGGTTTTCCCCAGCACGTTTTCACTACATCAAGGAAGCTATCATTATCAACCCAGCAGTGTAGAAACTTAAAGTACTTAGGGGCATTGTTCTGTCTCTCTGCACACTCCATGAATAAAGGGCAATGGTCTGATCCAGTGGAAGCTAAATGAGTAATAGTAGTCATAGGCATCATGTCTAACCACTTATCATTTACCATAGCTCTATCTAGTCTCTTCCAAATCCTGGCATCATTATCTCTGTTGTTACACCATGTATACTTTGCACCATGAAAACCCAAGTCTATGAGTCCACAAGCTTCAATAGTACTTATGAATTCAAAACTTTTGTTCATGTTGTAGGGTATGCCCCCCAGCTTCTCTTCAATGCCAGTGATTACATTAAAATCCCCTATTGTACACCATGGTTTGCCTACACTGGAATATAGCAGTAGTTTATCCCAAAGATCTCTTCTCAAATGATCTTTACATTTAGCATAAACAAAGGTTGTGAGATAGGTAATATGCCATGTAACATGTTTGATCTCACAGGTAATCTGCTGCTCATCCTGATCTATAATGGAGCATGCTACATCTTTATTCCAGAAGAGCCAAATTTTGTTGTTGGAATTATGAATAGCACTGTCCATATTAAGCTGAATTTTATGGGAATTGAGGTGTGATTGGTTTGAGAATGGTTCAAGAATTGCCATCATAGATATTTTGTGATAGTCTTTGAGTTTTTGAAGTCTATCCAGTGAACCCTGAGTATCAATACTCCTTGCATTCCAACATATGGTATTAATCATTGAGACTTATTTGATTTGGACCTTGTTTTGATGCCACTTTTGCAAATAGCATTATCAGAACTTGTTGTGTTATCTTGTTGCTTCTTTTTCCTATTTTCTTGCTGACCCCTGGTAGAAAGAGCCCTCCTTTCCTCCTCTTCTTTTTGAACCTCATCATATTGGTCAGGATCTTCCTCATCCTCAGAATGCGTGACTCTGTATTCATCTGTTAGTTATTGTGGAGTAATTTTCTTGTTAAGGGCACATTTTCCAGTATCCGGTTTCTGAATTTGCGAAGCTGTCACATGGATGCCTGCATGTTCCACCACCAGTACATCATGTAAGCTCTGTTGTCCTGATTGCATTTCTTTAATAATTTTTTTCTTCAACGCATCCCTTTTCTTCTTACTAAGGGCTAATGTAGACTTATTGTTAAACGCCTGAGGACTCTCATTTTGCCTTTTCGGATCCGGAGGTTCCTTATCCATTGTGTAGCAGTCCTCTTCTTGTTGTGAGTTTTCATTGTACCTCTCCTTTCTGGTTACAGTTGTAGTAGTTACCTCTGTGGTAGCAGGAGCTCTAATGTCTTTCCTAGGGTCAACCAAAGTACTTTCCCTCCCTCCGGTAACCCCTTCCTGCAAGTTAGTGGGTTCCTCCTGTATTCCCCCATCCTCACCTCCATAAACTACAACAGCTACATCATTCACAACATTAAAATTATTGGGGGAGCCATGGGGCTGTGGGAGATATAAGTCAATACCTAGCTCCTTCATTTTTGTAATATTGCAGTCATCCTCAAGTGTATCATTTGTGTCAGCATTTAAACCAATAATCGGGACTTGGGGGTGTGGGAGAGATAAGTTAATACCTGAATCCTTCCTTTTTGTCGTATTGCAGTCATCATCCAGTGTGTCATTTGTGTTAGCATCTAAATCATTAATGGGGACTTGGGGGTGTGGGAGAGATAAGTCAATACCTGAATCCTTCCTTTTTTTTGTTACAGTCGTCATCCATTGTGTCATTTGCATCAGCATCTAAGCCATTAATGGGGACTTGGGGGGATGGGAGAGATAAGTCAATACCTGTTTGCTTTGCTAGATTCTGCTTTGATTGAACATTCTTTTGTTGTTCCTTCTGTCTTGGTTTTTTCTGAATTTGCCATTCTTGTTGTTCCTCCTTGTTTTTGTTCCTATTTTGGTGCTGTCTCTGTCTCCCAGCTTGATTTTCTTTTGTACCTGCATTAGTTAAAGATATATTATTCTCAGGCATTTGTACAGTGGTTAAGGGACATACCTGGTTGTCATCTTCTTTCCTGGTTTTATTATTCCTTGCTTCTTCAGCTTCTTTCCTTTCTTCATCTCTCCTCTTGACATTACATCTTGTCATAGTATGTCCTTGATGCTTACAGTAAGAACAGTATTCAGGTAAACCTTCATATTGTAGAGCTTGCCATCTGCCTTTATTGTGATCCTCTTCATCAATTCCTAACCATACATGTTGAGGCCTTTCCTTAGTGATATCCATTTGTATCCTTACTTTTGCAACACTGCCTCTAGTTTTTTTAAGAGATGCTGCATCCAGGTACAGGGTTTTACCAATCGGTTCTAAAAGGGTGGTTATAAACTCTTTATTGTAACAATGCCATGGTAGTTCTGGTAGTATGACCCAAACTGGTACGATAGGAGTTTCCTCCTCTGGCCTGAAGGTTGGAGTCCACAATTGTAATCGCATAAGTTGCCCATCAATATACATTTTCTGTTTATTCCAGACTGAAATATGATCTTCCTCATTATCAAGATCAATGTAAATGTGTCTTGCATTGAAATGAGCAATTTTGACACCTCCGGTGAGTTGAGTCTGCTGAATAAAGCTTCTTCTGATAAGCTCTATCTTGGGCATTGTATTGGTGAATTTTCCTATTAAAGTATACTTACATCTAGACGCAAGTTTCACAAAAAAGTCTTCCTTTTTATAAATTATAGCTGGTAGGCCCTGTCTTGTGGTGTAGACAGGAGGTGAAATATTAATAGACGCTTCAGTTCTATTTTGGTTAACTCTTAGTCTAGTCGCATAAGTTTGTATAACTGTGAATGGACTTGGTTCTGGGACAGAATCTATTTTGGAGCTCTGCAACTAAGGTAGCTGTTTTGGTTTTGTGGGAGGTTTGTCATTTGAATTCTGGATATTTGGTTTATACTGAGGGTTGTGTTTAACAAAGTTGGATGTTAGCTTGGTAAGATCATGAGGGAGTTGAGTCTTGTTAGATGCTGAATTGTTATGATTAATCTTGGTACTGTTATTACATGCATCATGTTTTCCTATGTTGTCCTGAGTATCAGTTTCTATAGCGATAGGATTCAACTCATTTTCACCCTTATTTTCCTTATTATTCTTAACCTCTTGATGTACAGAATGGGTTACCTCTTTCGACTTATGTTCAATCGGAATAGATACACTCTTACTTGGATTGATTTGGATATTGCTCCTTGTCGTTTCTTCAATGTCGATATTCGACTGTTTCGAGATCCTTTCCTGTGAGGCATTTCCAACACCAGTTGATACGCTCGCCGAGTCCTCCACATTTTGTGTAACTGTGTCGAATCTCTTCAAATTCAAGAAGTTCTCATCTGAGTTAGAGAACTCTTTATTAGAGGAACCACTCTCAGTATCCGAGTCACCTTGGGTATCCCCAGATTTTCCGATTGGGAGTGTGAAATCGTTTGAGATTTGTTGTGTATCTAATTGTTTAGAATCAGACTCCGCGTCTTTACCCTGAGTTTCACCATTGCTTCTATTTTGTGACCAGGAGATGATTTTTTGTGCCCAAGCTAGTTGTTCCTTCGAAATCTCTACAGGGGTCGCAGTGTTGTAGCAGAAGCTAGGTGTTGATTCCAGTTGGGTCTTGTTCCTGGGTGAGAGACGCTCCTCTTGGACTGATTCCGGTGGTCTGCGGAGGGCCATTCCGGCAGCTCTATATGCTGTCGCCGTTTGAGTATAGAGAGAAGGGAGAGTATTGTACAGAGAGAGAGTGCTAAGCTCGTTGAAGCGCTCCTTTTGGCGTTGAAATACGGATTCTTGTAAAGAAATGCATTTTTGTGCACAGTTCAAATCTTCATTCGAAATTGCTATATCGTTCTCTTCCTGCAGATTCGAAGAAATATGATTTGAATTAGGGGATAATACTTGATGGGTTTGGATCAATTGAGGATTATGCAACTTTTGGGACTGATCCGGTGGTTTGAAGAGTTCCACCGGCGTTGACGACGACATTCCGGTAGGGCTACAGTGTAACGGCTACAGAGGAAAGAAGAGAGAGGAAAGAAGAATTCAATTAAGATTTTCCCGGCATTATGGAGTAGTTCTGTTGATGTTTCAATGTGCCCATATGATCATCTGATTGCACACGTATAGTCTATTTGGCCAAACTTTTAAAATGAACTTATTTTGAAGAGTGCTTTTCGCATATGTACTTTTGATGAGAAACAATTTGAGTTTACAATAAATTTCAAACACTTTTAAGCATTTAGCATTTAGCATTTGACGAAGCTAATTCTACGTACATTTTTCTCAAAGTGATATTGGAGAACTATTTTTTTAGCTTCTAAAAGCCAGCTTCTGATATTCCCCAAAACACTTTTATTTTCTCATACAAACTTGGCCAAACACCTTACTTTTTAAAAATACACACTTTTCTCCCAAAAGCTTGGTCAAATAGACTATAAATTCCTTAGAAACATTGAGTTGTTCTTGCAGATAAAACCTCATACACTCACATCCAATGTCTGTGCTAGTGAGAGGAAACTGACTCTTCGCATTTTCCAGGGTTATATGGACTATGGTACATTGAAAATCACCACGCAAGACAAAAAGGAAATCAGAGAGGCTCGAATAAAGAGATTTTAGCCAATTATCATTCTTAAAAACAAGTTGTGAATAATACAGAAAAGTGATTAAACATTGGCTGCAGAGCAGTTATCTAGTTTGTAGCTCTAACACAAGAATGTTAGGCATAAGCCGAATTTGGTTCAGAGGGGCGAAAAAACACTAGGTAAAATTCCTTTGGATGCTAGGCTGAAAGCAACCCTTGGCTATTCAGTGTCTAGGTAAACAGATCAGTAGTTAATTAGGACAACTCTTTCATTCGATGTCATCAATCCAGTCACCATATATTTTACTAATCTTATCCGGGCCTTTCCATTTTTGAAAGAATCTTTGGCCAGGCCTATCAGCTATGCCAGTCGGCCTTTGTACCTGAACACCCTGCCCCAGATGATAAACATCCATGTGGAGTGGTGGAATGGTTGACGGCACTGTACTTTCTGTTGCTCTTAATGGACCCCCTCCCTGCTTTAATTCTGTAGGAACAGAAACATAATCTTTGCCCTCTGTTTCTGCAGGTCCTCCACCAAACTTGTTCAGTTCTGCCACAAAACAACACGAGTTAGTAGTTTGCAGAGGATCAAATGGAAACATCCAACAAAATTTTGTTGTCTGGTCCAATGAAACAAGACAGCTATAGCTAGCACAGAAGACCTCTAAACAATTAACTGAAAGATGGCCAAACAATTGCACATTTAAGAGTCTTAGCATATAGGTCTTACAATCATGCAGATTATCTTTACCCTAAACCATAATATCTCTCTACTGCAAAACCAGACAGCTTCAAGATGACCAACTTTTAGTCAGCATCCAACTGCTTCCCTGATACTCAAGGTTCTTTTAGTAGAGAAATTCAATGCCATGGTTATGTCCATATGTAGTGAAATTAATGAAGTTGATACCTAAGAGGCTCTTCCTATTGCACATGAAAATATTGACATAAAACATACACCACCAAGTTCCAGTACATTTCTGTCTTCTTCTTCTTCCTTTCAAAAATAATTAAATATTTAACTGTTACCTGGAAAACTGTAATCTTTATTACTTAACATGCCCTCCAGCATACACTAATCTCTAGGATGTTCCACAATCTCTGCTGAAATTATTAGATTCTTCCACATCCAAGGTTTCATAACTCTATGCAAACTTTCAATCAACCTCTTCTAATGACTTTAGTTCTTTAAAATCTTCATTTCATAGTCATTGCGTTGACTCATCGACCAAATAACAAGATTCAGAAATTCAATTCCATGGCCTTTCCTTTTTTTTTTTCTTTTTTTTTGTTGGATATAACAAACCCCACCTCACCATCCAGGATCCAAACAACGACTTTTCCCACTTTGCTTCTGCAACTTGAATCCAACATCGTGGTTGGAGGTGGAGAGCCCTTTCCACTAGATTATAAAGTCCTTTCAATTTTTTTGATGACCGGTAAACCTATCTGGAGCCAACCACAGCTTCCGAAACTCAGGAATGATGGGGCCATCCCTCTACCTTCTTCACTTAAATATTGGACTTGGTTCGCTTGATGCAGGGCTCGAACTTGTGAACTAAGACACAAATCTCTCAACCTTTACCAATTGAGCTAAACTCTAGGAGGCACTCCTTTCTCTCAATTTCATCCAACTTATAAAAAAGGAAAAGAAATTCAATTTAAATACCTATATACAATAGCATCAACACAGAATATTGAATATTACATGCAATTTGGAGTTGCTATTCATTTTACCTTGTTTTTGGATAGGCACATGTTAACCCAATAATTCTTTTTTTTTCTGCAATAAAGTGTACCTTCTGTTTTTTTGTGTATCTTGGTTTGACTGGGCACAAAGTCTAAAAAATAAGGGAGACTTTTGAATCTTGTGGTCTAAAACTAAAGATGTGTATAATGTAATAAAATGCTCTTTGAATCTAGTGATCTTAAACAAGAAATGTGAGATGTTAGAATTAAAGAGTTACCAGATATAGAAAGTGTCATTCTTTTTAAAATAGATTATAAAGGGAAGTAAGAGTGTAAGACACATAAATTGCAACGATGGAGTAATATTTTATTGATATTGTGGAGAAGAAGTATACTGTATACCAAAAGGTAAAGAGACTTAAAAAAGATATGGATTATCTTTATACATAGGGGTACACCAAAAGTTAATCAATTTAAAGGGCACACCCTAATAGTTGTAAAGTCGTATTTTATCGTTTGGCACAAGTATTTAAAGCCTTACCTATGTAAAGTCATACATATTCACCTAATATTCTAACCATACATATAAAAAATGTAATGAGTTTGGTATCTGATGTCATTCAACAGATAATCTCATATATAAAGGTATCAATAAAGAGGAGGATAATGACGAGAGTGAGTACAGCTATTAAGCAGACTAGTTGAGAACAAGAAAAATTAGGTTAATTGATATGGCAAACAGAGGTAAGATAGATAACTTAGAGCAACACTAAAATCATAACGTCAATGACATTTCCCAGTGAACCAAGAATAGCACTCCCATCAATTATACCGATTAAAAAAAAAAAATCTTCCATCTATCCAACAAATGGATTGTAGAAAAGCACATTCTCTAATTTCCATGCCCACCAAAATTCTTAACAACCTCGTAGGTAGAGATTCCCATAGTTATAGCATAGAATTTACAAGAGAGGTAAATGTAACTTGTTGCGACCGGAGTTTAAAAGGGGTTTTGCTGGCATGGCTTCAACAGAAGAGGAGATAGAAGTGGTGGGGAAGTATAGGTGAGCATAACAAAGAAGAAAAAGAGATTCTTAAAGTTGTAGAAATGGACAGAAAGGTAGATCAGATTAGACCAAATTACTACTGTGTTATCATTCAATGAGAAAAAAGAACCCATTGTTATGTCTCCCAACCATATATCAATTTTGGAGAATTTCCCAGGTAATACTTTCATAAGTATTGAAGTCATCCTATATTGAAAGAAACTCCAGTCTATTTAATGGTATTTTCAGCTTGTCTAATTTCAAGTTTACACTTTTAACATGACAAGGCAAGTCTCTGTCCACCATAAAACTTAAAAGACAAAGGAACCTTAATACACTCATCAACATGCATTTTCACATAGCATTCCAGCCAGGGGCGGAGCTACAGGGGTGCGAGGGGTAGCAACTAAACCCCCTTCATCGGAAAATTGCACTATATATATACTGCAAATTTTTTTATTCATGTACAAATATTATTTTTGCATCCCCTTAACAAATGGAGATTGTGGATCAGTGGATAAGGTGCCTAGGTGCCTGTGATTGAGCCCGCGGTCGCGGGTTCGACTCTTGGCAATGACACATTTTTTTACTTTTTTCATTCAGTCCCTTATTTTTTAATTTTCTTGAACCCCCTTATCAAATATTCTGGTTCCGCCCCTGATTCCAGCAAGCCAAAAATCAATATAAATCATCATTATTAAGCAATCTCATTATAAACATTGATAGATGATGAGGTAAGCTGCTATCCACCATAAAAGATAAAGGGAACCTTAATACACTTATCCACTTGCATTTTCACCTAAACAAAATTTAATCAAGCAGATCAACAATTGCAGCAAAGCAAAATCAATCATTAATCATCAATCTTCAGCAATCTCAATGTATAAATTGATATCATATCTCCCTACACCACAAATAAGCAAAAGGTTATATCCATACCTGCCACACCATGAGCAAAATGACACTTGCTGCCGAATGGGCAATAACCAGTAGTCTCCCACTTATTACAAATTCTTGTCTTCCAGTTTGAAGGCTTTTGGATTGCTCCAGTAGCATTATTTCCAAATCCACCAACAGTAGGAGTCACGCTTATTGCAACACTCTCTCTAGACCGTGATTGTTCATCGTGAAGAAAAGTGCAACTATCTCCATAAGGACATCCCTCTTCAGTGTAGAACTTCTTGCAGTGCCTCCCTTTAGCAGACCTTTGAGACTCCCCACGTAACTCCGGAGAGCTCAATATTGGTATCTGGTGTTCTTCTCTCAGTTCCACCATTACTCCCCGCTCATTTTCATGTGCAGCTACTATCTCTTGCCAATTTGGGGGTGGTTTGCGAAGCTCCTCTATTCCATGAGCAAAGTTACAATTAGTAACATAGGGGCAGACACCGGCACGGAACTTACAACACAATTTAGTTTTAAAGAACATCTTTCCGATTGCTTTAGAGCTACTGGTGACTATAATGCGAGCATCTGAATCCTGCACATTCCTTGACTTCTTGTTGGGAGGCTCACTCCCGGACCTGTTTTGTGAATGCCTCCCATCCTGACTGGAATTGGAAGGGGTTTCACAAAAGGGACCAGTGTTCCAGGCTTTATAATCATCCTCAGTAGCCCAAACTGCCTGGTCAGAAAAATTAGGACCCCAACTGTCAAAACCACCACCACTGGCTATGGAATCTGGGATCACATTCCCTCCAGCAAAACCAGCTTCACCCGTAAAATCCATTAAAACAGCAGATCTGACTACCCAAGATGTTCAATTCCCAAAACTGATAAAATTGAGATACATGACATAAAACAACAAGAAAGCTCAAACCATGAGCAAAAAGATTTACACACTGACAGCCATACCTCAAAAGAATGAGAAAGCAGGAACCTCAAACCAACAAAAACATCCCAACACACTTATTTTCCAGAAAGGAAAAGAAACAAAAAAAAAGTAACTAACTTAAGAAACTTTCCTCTTGAAAATAAGGAGTGTTGGAAGCTAAAAATCCTACCTTTTTCACTTGATTATTACAGAAAACCAAAATTGCTCCTTTAGTGGGTACAATGCCCTAATTCAAACTGCAAAAAGAGAATTAAGTATAGTACAACAAGTAATGAAACGAGATTGACCAACTCGTGCTAAAATACAATGCACTTCAAAAACCCTAGGTCATATTAATTACTAGTAACAGAAAAGAAAGAAAACCCAGCAACCCCAGATGGAAAAACAGAAGCTACAGAAAAGGAAAGACTACACAAATTAGGGAATTCAAGATTAGTAAGTGTAGAAACAGTTAATTAAAGTTAACTCCGATAAAGGAAACAGAATCTCAAGACTAAAAATTGGATTTAACAGAGATAAGATTATGGGGTTTCGATGTTTGATAGACGAAAATGAGAGAAAAGGGGAGGAGGAGCGGCGGTGGTGGGTCGTCAACTCATCGACCCTTATCTCCTCCAAAATAGCAATGCCACTGAAAATCGGACAATTTCCGGTCAGATGATAGATTGTCTTAAATTGGGATTTCCTTAGGGGCTCCGATTTAAGTGAACTCACACCAAACAAATCTCAATCCTAATTGAAATTTTTGAAGTTTCTTTTTCAAAAATAACCAAAAATTACGAAAAAAAGTATTATAAATATAATTTTTTTCTCTAATTTAAAACTATCAGAATTAAAGCAATCGAAAAACCTACATAATAGTGAAATAAATTATCAAATAAAAAAATACTATTAATTGACTCACGTAAGATAAGAAGAAAATCTTAAATTTACATAATGTGGAGTTAAAAAAATAAGAAGAGATATAAAGAGTAAACGTCTTGGGAAGGAAGGTCTTTGGAGGTGAGTCATTTTTTTGATCGAAGCAGGTGAGTTAAAGGATAATATTGAAAGAGAAATCAAGTGTACCTATAGAGCAATACAGAGAAACATCTGTAAAATGGATAACCTTAAAATAAAATAATAGAAATACCCTCGAATTGAATGTGAATTCCAAAAAACACACACATTAACAAGAAAGTGCTTGTTATTCTCTCTTACCGGATAATACTAGTGTTTGACACGTGTGTTGCATGTATGTCCTATATACAATATGATGATAAAACTAAAATGTAATAAGAAACATAAAACCTAAAGTGGAAAAATATTGAAATTAATTGCAAGTAAATAGGGACTTGTTTAGGCCATCCGATCCATTTTAAAAAGTTTTGAGGTTTTTCCTTTCCCACCCGATTTACAGATTGTTTTTAGGGCTTTGACTAATTGAATTCATGCCAAATACCCTTAATCGGTTAATCCTAATTAAAATTTTGATTCTTTTTCAAAAATAATTAAAAAATACATAAAAAAATATTATAGATAATTATTTTTTATAATTTATAACTATCAAAAACTAAACTACCGAAAGACATAACTAATTGTGAAATAAATTGCCAGGAAACAACATTGACGATACCCTCACTTAAGATAAGAAGAAACTCTAAAATTCACAGAAATGCAAAATTAAGAACAAGAGGAAAGGAGAGAGTAGACATTTTGAAGATGGGGTATTTAAAGACGAATTGTTTATTTGCTTGAAGGAGGTGCGCTAGAGGATAAAATTGACGAATAAATCAAGTGTACACGTCGAATATTACAGAGAAATTATTGCAAAATAAAAAATCTTAAAATAAAATTATATGAATATTTTCGAATTGAATGTGAATTTCAGAAAGTACACATGTTAATAAGGATGTGTTTATTATTCCCTCTAATTAAATTCTATTAGTTTTGACATGTGTATTACGCGTAGGTCCCATGCAAGTAGTATACAATATGCTTATATTAAAACTAAATTGTAATGAGTAACATAAAATCAAAGTGGAAAAATACAAGTTAAAACTAATTGAAAGTAAATAGAGATTTATTTACCTCATCCGTTTTAGAAAGTTTTGAGGAGTTATTTTATTATTTTTTTCACCCCTTTTATGAAACTTTTTAGGGCTCCGACTTATTGAAGTCATGCCAAATAAACCTCAGTCATAATTGGTTTTTTTTTCAAAAATAATTAAAAATTACATAAAGAGAATTATAGATAATTATTTTTTTATAATTTAAAAACTATCAAAATCAAAGCAGTTGAAAGAACCAAATAATCATAAAATAAATTTTGACGAAACAACATTAATAGTATTCTTTCTCTGAGATAAGAAGAAATTCTAAAATCCACAGAAATGTAAAATTAAGAACAAGAGGAGAGACATGGAGTGGACGTTCTAGAGAGGGAAGTGATTGGAGGTGAGTTGTTTATTTGGTCGAAGGAGGTAAGTTAGAGGATAAGATTGACGGAGAAATCAAGTGTACACGTTGAACAATATAGAGAAGCAATTGTAAAGTAGATAATCTTAAAATAAAAGAACAGGAATATCCTTTAATTGAATGTGAGTCTCAGAAAACACACACATTAAACAAAAGGTGCTTGTTATTCACTTTTATTAGATTGTAATATTGTTTAGCACGCGTGTTATGCAAATAGTATATACATTATAATTATATTAAAATTAAAATGTAATCTGTAACATAAAATCTATGGTGTGAATTGAAATCTAAAAATGAATATCTACTTTTTCCATCGTTAAAATTTGAGACATTTTCAAGTAGTCATATAAATAGTTGACTAAATCAAGGTTAAGAGACAAGGTTGACCAAATCAAAAAGTCATATAAATAACATCAAAATTGGACAAGATCATTCGAAACCAAAAAAAAGTACAGTAGATTTTTTAAGGTACTGGATTAGACTTTCAAAGTAAAAGAAATGAGTCACTAAAATGTAATTTCACTGAAAATATATACTCCATATTAAGAACTATTTATAGAATTAGCACAATACTCCTAAACTAACATTAAACGAAGAAAACTTACCTATTTTGATTTTTGTAAATTGGTTGTTCGTTGCAAATGGTGAATCGAGAAGGTGTCATTGCACCTCATCTTTCCTTAATAGATTTGTTGGACTTACACGCCAAAATTTTATAGCTAGTAAATGACATGGTACATTAAAATTCAGATAGTGTTATCCTATCCACGTTGAAATTTTGGTCCACTTTTACTTATTAACTTGGTTATTATCAATTTCAATATTTTTATTCAAATACGTAATTATTTATTTATAAATTTACCTTCACTACCAAAGTATATTTTTGAGCATTCAATATTCATCAACTGCTTTTAAATCAGCTTTGTTGTAGGGACAAGAACAAGGTCCCATCGTATCAAACGTACTTGCATCAGTTTAAACTTAAAGAATCTCAAAGAGTAGTTAAGAAAAAAATATTGAAGAGAGGTGTATGATTATTGGTTACTTAATAAAGTTGGTTAATTCTGTAAGACTATCCTTTTCCTTTCTGTAAAAGAAAAGTAAGCATTATAGAAATAGACCATTTGAAAACAACAGCAAACCTGCCTGACCCATTCTCCATCTTTATCACTTGCAAAAATCAAAAAGAAGTAGATAGATTTCTGAAAAAAAAGATAACTTATTACTACTACTACCCTTGCTGCAAAAGCAAAAATACCTCTTTTCTGAAAGCAGGAAGGGTAGACTTGTAAATTCTAACTCCCAATTCAAAAGCTGCAACTGATATAGAAAAAATAGTATAACTGCTCTAGTATGGCTGATCACCAACCCAAATGATCTTTTTTCTCTGTAATTTTCCCTTTATTCCATCAGTGTTAATACTAACATTCTTGATATAATTTGATCAATCTTTTTATTTGTCTCAGTCTTACATTTTCTCTTTGTTACTGAGACAAATGTCTGCAAATTTAGTAGCAAGTCTTCCCTTCTGTTGATAAAGTAGCATTCTTGTTTCTCTTCAACAGCCAACAATGTCCACTAAATCCAAGTAAGTGCTTATGGATCTGAATTGTGGGTTGTCTTTACAATTGTAACATGTCTGTAACCGTTTTTTTTTTGGCCCTCTTTCTTGGAAAGTAATCTTTTTTTTTTTTTAAATGTCTATGATTTTAAGCATCTTGTATTGTAATGTTGCCTTGTTATGGTATCTGGCTTGATCTAAGGATCTAAAATTTCACTCAATTTGGCAAAAAATTTCTGGTGCACCTACTTCTTTCTTGCTAGTGCTGCCAAAAAGTCAAAAGAAAACAATAAATAAGGAGAAAAAGATAGCTTGGATACTACATTCTGATAAAAAGTTTCTAACTTTGGCATGGATTATTCTAATTTCCTTTTGCAAATTACTAATTGGATGTTGTGGGGGTGCGGGATGGGGTTGATCTTGTGATTTTACTTTTTTTGAATTGCTTGGAGTATCAGGTTTACCTAATTGGGGTGTATTTGAATTTGCACCAGATCAACTCCAAATGGAACTCCTAGCAATTCGACACCAGCAACTCGGCGGATCGGTAGAGTGAGCAGGGGAATGGCTAAATGTGATGCTGATTCACCCTCGTCCTTGCAGAATTTGCATCGTTCAGTTGATAAGACTGTTAGATCTGCTATTACCTCTAAGCCTTCAGTGGAACGGCGGACCTCTAAACTCAGTACTCTACCTGATGTGAGTTTCTCAAAATCCATTTGATGTTATGTGTGTAAAGAGATGTAATTTGAGTTGCATTGTCTTGGTCATGCTGTGGCATTACGTTGAGCAAAATAAAGAAAGGTCTTCATGAAATTTTGAATTTCTATTTGTCTCAATGAAACTTTTTTGTCTTCTTTAACTTATGCATTCTGATTTACATTACTTGCTTGATTTTAATCCTTATCAGAAAAAGCCAACACGGATCCTGAAGCCATCAGAGCTGCAAGCTGAATTAAATGTTGTTCGAGAAGACCTTAAGAAGGCCAAGGAGATGTTGGCTTTGGTTGAAAAGGAAAATGTGCAAGCTCTTGAAGAAGTGAAGGAATCTCAGAAATTGTCTGAGGAAGCAAATGAGAAGCTGAGAGAAGCTTTGGTTGCTAGAAAGCAAGCGGAAGAGAACTCTGAAATTGAAACGTTTCGTGTTGTTGAGATGGAACAGGTGAGGTTTGAAGCTGCTCAGAAGAAAGAAGAGGAATGGCAGAATGAAGTCGAAGCTGTGAGGAACCAACATGCTGTGGATGTGGCTTCTCTCCTCTCTGCTACACGGGAACTTCAACGTGTAAAGCGCGAATTGGCCATGGCTTGTGAGGCCAAAAATAAGGCACTTAGCAATGCTGAGGATGCCGCAACAATTGCTGAAACTCATGCAGAGAAGGTGGAAATCCTCTCAGCTGAGTTAGTGAGATTGAAATCTTTACTTGATTCCAGGATCTCTTGGAATGAAACGGAGGTTAATGAGAAGAATAAGCTGGTGGATGATCTGAAACTTGAGATAGAGACACTGAAACAAGAACTCGAGAAAACAAAAAGTTATGAAGCTCAATTGGTGGAAAAAGAAGCTATCGTGAAGCAACTTAATGTCGATTTGGAGGCTGCTAAGATGGCTGAAGCTTGCGCGCATAATGTATTGGAGGAATGGAAGAAGAAGGTTGAAGAACTCGATGCTCAGGCTGAGGAAGCACTCCATTTAGAGAGATCTACATCAGCAACCCTTGAGTCGGTCATGAAACAACTGGAAGCAAGCAATGATCTGGTGCATGATGCAGAATCTGAGATTGCATATCTCAAGGAGAAGGTGCGCATACTGGAGATGTCAATGGCGAGGCAGAAAGGCGATCTTGAGGAATCAGAACATCATGCTCAAATGTCCAGGGAAGAGGCGTCTGAGTTGAGAAAGAAGGTAGATTCTCTTATGTGTGATCTTAAAACAGTGAAAGAGGAGAAGATTCGAGCTATGGAGAATGAAAAACTAGCAGCAGCCAGTGTTCAAACACTATTAGAAGAAAAGAACAGACTTGTAAATGATTTGGAAAGCTCCACGGAGGAGGAAGAAAAAAGTAAGAAGGCAATGGAAAGTTTGGCATCAGCTTTGCATGAGGTTTCTTCAGAAGCAAGAGAAGCCAGAGAGAGGTTGTTGTCTAACCAAGCTGATCAACATGAACATTATGAAACACAACTTGAAGATTTGAAGTTGGAATTGAAAGCAACAGAGGAAAAATACGAAAGCATGCTTGATGAAGCAAAAGAGAAACTTGATGTTCTTACCAATTCTATCGAACAATCCAAAGACGGACTAGAGAAATGGAAGGCTGAGTGGGAGGAAAAGGAGCTTCATCTGATGAGTTGCATGAATAAGACTGAAGAAGAAAATTCATTAATGGAAAAAGAAATAAACAGATTGGTAAATATGCTAAAAGATGCTGAGGAAGAAGCTTGTGCCAAAAAAGACGAAGAAGCTTATTTGAAGAATTCCCTAAGGAAATCTGAATCTGAGGTGACTTTTTTGAAAGAGGTCCTTGGTGAAGCAAAAGATGAGAGCATGAGGGTGAAGGAACGTTTAGCGGACAAAGAAAATGAAATGCAGAATATTGTTCGCGAAAATGAGGAGCTTCGAAGTAGAGAAGCTGCATCTTTGAAGAAAGTTGAGGAGTTGTCCATGCTGCTTGAAGAATCATTAGCCAAAAATGAACCTGAAGCAAGTGGAGAGCTTTCTGATAGTGAAAAAGACTACAACATGCTCCCAAAAGTAGTGAAATTCTCTGATCAAATAGAGAAGCCTAAGATGGAACTTCCACCTTATCAATCTGAGCAACATGTTGATGAAAAGCCTGAACAAGTCAAAATCACTTCACATGATGAAGCTGATCTTAAGGCCTCTAAAGTTGTCGATAATTCAAATGGAAAACTAAATGAATTCGAGAGCAAAGCAAAGGAAGATGTTGATTTGGCAAAAGGTGAGCATAAAATGTGGGAAAGAGAGGCAGACGAAAACTCAGAGCCCTATGAGAATGGTGGTACATCTCCTACTAAGCAGCAAAATCAGAAGAAGAAAAAACCATTATTTCATAAATTTGGAAGTCTACTGAAGAAGAAAAACACCAGCAGCCAGAAGTAATTGACCAGTTATCAACTGTTTTCTTATTTGTTTATATTTTCTAATAGGGGCTTAATTACATAAGAAAAAAAGTTGTATTATCTTTAGTTTTCTGTTCTTATTATTTGGGGGAATTTGTTTCTCAACTACAATTTGTCATGTTAGGATTATCCTTTATATTTGCCACCATTTCTTTTTAGCTTTGTCGTCTATGTATTTGGTTTCTGAATTGCACTTGGTTTCAACATACATTTGTCTCAGTTAAACTAGTGAGGTTATATTATGAGCAAGTGTCCACTAATTTTCACTTTGAAATACAAATCTTTACTAAGACACGCTTGGAAACTTATTTGTTCTATTTTGATTGACCTTAAATTTAAGAACGTAATTTTTTTTTTAGTCTTATAATCTTAAATAAAATATATGTCAAATATATCAAATTACCTTTAATTTTTATGATCTTAAATTAAAAATAATTTTTTAAGAAATTAAAAAAAAAAAGAAAAACATATTTGATGTGCACTAAAATGTAAGTATGAACTTTACACTTGTACAGTTTCTTTTTAAAAGGTTGGTGTCCAATCAAATTTGGAGGGTGTAATCTAGGAATTAGTGTCAAATGAATCAAATTAAATGCCAAGTGGGGCGCGACTTTCAAGTCCTAGAATATCCCACCCCACAGAAACACTAGCAAGTAAAACGCATCACTCTCCTTATCGCACTGCCTCCCAAAATCAAAATCCTCCTCTTCAACATTTTCTTGCTTTTCATATCTCAATTCAATTCGATAAACACCTATGTCTGAAAGGCGATTTCGCTTTGGTTACGTACTTGCATCGAAGAAAGTTTCAAGCTTTATTCAAGATTCACTCATCAATCACGCTCAAGAAAATGGTATTGATCTAATTTCCATCGATCTTGACAAACCATTAATCGAACAAGGTCCTTATGATTGTCTTTTCCACAAGCTATACGGTCCAGAATGGAGGAAACAGTTAGAAGAATTCGCCTTTCTGAACCCAACCACCATTATAGTAGATCCAATCGATGCCATTGAAAAGCTTCACAATCGGCTCACAATGCTCGAAGTCGTCAAAGGATTGAAAATTGACGGAGATAACGAAACTATAGGAATCCCTATTCAGATTTTCGTTGAAGAAAATTCGGAATCCCTATTGGACGCTATCACTAGTCAAGGGTTACATTTCCCAGTCATTGCTAAGCCGTTGATTGCGAACGGCACTGCCGATTCTCATCAAATGTCTTTGGTTTTGAAGCCAGAAGGGTTAGAAGGGTTGAAACCCCCAATTGTTTTACAGGAATTTGTGAACCATGGGGGAGTTATTTTCAAGGTTTATGTAGCTGGGGAGCATGTGAAATATGTGAAAAGGAGGTCGTTGCCTGATATTCCGGAAGATAAATTGGGGACATTAGAGAATTTGATATCTTTTGCGCAGATATCTAATTTAACTGCTCAAGATCAGAATGATGATAGTTTTGCTGAACTGATTGAGAAGGCGGTGATGCCTCCTTCGAAATTTGTGACAGATGTGGCTAATCAGTTGAGGGATGCTTTGAAGTTGCATCTTTTTAACTTTGATATGATAAGGGATGAAAAAGTTGGAAATCGATATCTTGTCATTGATATCAATTATTTCCCTGGCTATGCTAAAATGCCAAACTATGAGACTATGATGACTGCATTTTTCCTAGATATTGCCCGCGAGAAGCTTAACAATGAGTCTCATTAGGCTTCTCATGATCATTATAGGCCAGTGTAGTGGTTCTACATTTAGCTTTTTACTGTTTTATTTCAATGACAGGTAACAAATTTTCCAGAAGATGGGAACAGCTCACTGCTTTGCTGCAGATGATGCTGAAGTGTTTGAAATAATCCTGCTTGTTGAGGTAGATGCGAATCAAAAGAGGCTACCTGCTCTAATCACTTAAAATTGTTAGGTGAAGTCTACTGACTTCTGGTGCAATTGATGCTTCTCTTTCATTCTCGTTTTTTCTTAAGTTTAGTAATTGAGACGTGGAATAATTTGGAACCGGATGATAATACTTCAAAGTTTCAACATGTTCTGTTGAATGGAGTTTTTAGTTTTGAGGAATTGGTGTTTTCAATACATGCTTAATATTGAGATTGCTTGAGCCTTTTTCCTTTCTTGCTAAATCGTTCAATATTTTGGTTGCCTTTCTGGGTAATTGGTTCAAGAAGTCATAGAGTTAGTATTTTGCTGTCATCCAAGATGCATTTGTTTTGTTTATTCATGTTTTTTTAATGAAATTCCATATGCAAAATGTTATTAATGATTTTCACAGTTGAAGCTGATGTTATTAGGCTTAGTAGAGGTGGTGAAGTGGAGGGCTAGAAAATTTGGTGTGTCATGGGTTGGTGGCATTGTTTCTTGAATGGATTGCGATTTATGGTTCACTTAGATCACACTAACAGTTAACATCAAGATTTAAGTTCTTCAAGTGTGAGAATCTGAATGTTAGACCATACCAATTGTTTAAGGTGTTACAAACTTTATAATTTACCCACAGGGCCTAAATTTTCAGATCTACAATGTACAAAGATAAACATCTTAATCCTAGCTGTTGTCATTAAGTGAGCACCTTCTAAGGTTGAATGCCTAGTCATCCCTGCTCGCACCAATTACTCATATAACTACTCAATACAGGGTCAGAAAAATTAGACGTGGTTCAATGCATAATTAGATATAGTTGATTAACATCGCTTAATTATAACTTCTGTCTGGAAATTAGTGATGTAAGGATGCTTCTGGGTCTTTGTGGGTAAATGGTCGGGGACTTGCAATTTTTGGGACAATGTACTTGTTATAACTATGACATTGGTGCCTCAAGTGCTGCACTTGTTACCCAAAGTGCCAGGGTAACTTTAGCGTCTCTGCTAGGATTACTTGTGTGGTTCTGTTGGCAGAGATGTTTAAGGAAGTTGAATGTTTTGCAGCACTGACCTGAAAGTGTTGTTATGTTACCCCCGTGGTATATAGCGGTGATGCTGCAATTCATTAAACACCAAGAATTCCTATTGCATACTCTATGAGGTTGCTGCTTAATCCTATTGGTTTAGATTTGGTGATAAGATTCTTTTGACCTGAAGTTGGTGTGTGATCTCTGACCTTCCTTCTAACCAGGCTAGTCCCAAACTTGCTGGGGTGGGGTGGGGGGTTAACACAATTGTGTGAAGAACGTTGCCATGTTTAGTATGTTATACTAGAACTGAGTTTTCCATAGGCACTTTTATGGTACTTCAAATGGAGTTGTACTTATGCTCCTTCAGTCCTTCTCCCTCACCAAGTCTAAAGATGTGATTAACTTGGGTACCTCTTTGTCAACTATACTCAAATCAGTTGGCTTCTTGTTGCTGCACATTATTAGAAAAAATCGAGCGCATTTAAGCCTTGAAATTGTTTCGTAAGCCTTTAATTTTTTATCACGTTAATTTTATTTTAACAAACTAATTAAACTTTATTTACATGTCTTTTCACTTTTAGAACAACTAATTCTCCCTCAATTAGAATTCTCAATTTTGCGCTTTAAATATATATAAAAAATCTTTAGCAAAAAAGATTTTTTCTATTAAGATATCAATCTATCATATATTGATCGTATCAGTTTAACAGTTGAAAATCACTTAAAAATAAGGAGACAAATCAAATGACATGCACATGAATTAACATATTACATCTTACTCTAAAGCAAACAATGACATCTCCTAAAACAATCAAGAATTGAAAACAATAAAAAATGAAAATATGAAAATTAATCCTAAATAAGGATTTTATATAAAAAATATTATAAATATAATTTATTAATTTATTATTGTATTATTAATTAATCAATTATAAAAAATCTCGCGCATTTATTCTTTGAGTAATTCAGTCTGCTACTTCCTCTTTATCACCTTTTTCCCAATTAAAAATCTTCCGTCTCACAATCTCCTCGAATCGCGAGACCTACATAGTATATTTTCTAGTGTCTCGTGTAATTTCTGCTTCTTTCTATCTGTGTCTGTGTATTATCAGGTGAATAAACAGAGCACCGTCAGAAGGAGAAAAAAATGGAAGGAGCTGTTGAGATAGGAAATCCGCCACCGCCTTTTCTGAGCAAGACGTATGACATGGTGGATGATCTATCAACGGACTCTGTTGTGTCGTGGAGTAAGAGTAATAACAGTTTCGTCGTCTGGAATGTGCCCGAGTTTTCTAGGGATATTTTGCCAAAGTATTTTAAGCACAATAACTTCTCCAGCTTCGTCAGGCAGTTGAATACTTATGTTAGTAAATAAATAAAATTCATCTTTGTTTCATCGCTCGTAATCCTCCTATATTTCGATTTATGTTTTTGCTTGTGATGTTCGTGTTTGCAGCAATTTACTTAAAACCCTAAATGAACCATTTTTTTGAAGTGTTGAATTGGTTTCTGAATGTAGCTAATGTGGATTAGTGTATGTTGAAATGAAATTGGTCAGAGTGGAGTGGAAATATACCAATAATTTGAATATAGCCAACTCTAATTAGTCTGGGATTGAGACACAGCTGATTGCTTCTGCAAAATTTATTTACGTTTTTTCTGTATATTTGTTGTTTTAGGTGTTTTTACTTGGATCGGTTGTGTTCTAGCTCTCACTATAAGATAGCTTATTCGACTTCTATTTGTTGATAACTCATCCTGAGATTTGAGGTTATATGTAGCACATTGAGTTGGAAAGATGGAGCAAAACTTTGAGCAAATAGGCAGAACTTTCTATCTAATTAGAATAGAATTTCTGATTTAATATATTATTTCCAGAATATCATTCAAAGATTTTAGTTAAATTGGAAACTTTTCCTTCCTGCAATTCAGTTACATAATTAGCAAATTCCGTGCTGCGTAAACTGATTATTAGTTGGCCATGGCGAATAACTAAAGTAGAAAAACTTGGGGTGACTTGAGGCAATCGCTATGTACGCATAGGTTCTGTAAAAGGACTTCTATTTATTTAGAGAAGGAGCACCAAGGAGGTGCAAGGACAAAGTGCCCAGTAAGCTCAAAGGTATCATGCAAGATACTGCTAATAGTGCTGTATAATGATCCATAAAAACTAAAACTATGTCATCAAGAGTTAATGTACTGCAGAAGCTCATTAATCCATCTGCACTCTTGTTTAAATCAAACAGAAGCTGTCGTAGGTACTGAAGTTTCAGTTGGGGGCTTGACGCTTTGTTTTGGAAGTATTTTCCCTTCTCTTTAAATCTTGTGGTAGGGTCTCATCAGGGATATTAGAAACTGATGAATGGTACTTTAATTTGAGAAGCAGTTGCAGAGTTTGTACACCAGACTTAATCTTTTGGAAGTTTCCGTTTAGGGCCAATCTTGAATTCAATATTTGGAAGATAAATGCTAATTTCCGAGTTTGATGTGTTTTGCAAAACTGGGTTAGGGGCTTGTAATGTTTTCTCATGGGATGACAGTATTCCAACAGAAAAAAGTCTGGTTTACCCCCACCACAAAAAAAAGAAAAAAGAAGTAACAGCAATATTTTTGTTTATAATATGTTTGTTGCATGTGTTGAAATATTGAATAAATCGTTACCAAGCGAAGACATTTTTGTTGGAAAAAGTTGATAAAAACAAAATCACGATACAAGTATTACAATCTCACATGACTCGATTCCCAACAACTTCTAATTTTAGCATTCCAATCATTTGCTATTCCTGTCTGCCGAATAACCATTTCAAGACATCAAATGAAGTGTATCTGTGTGATACTGCAACAACTCTGTCATTGATCGACGATGAGAATCTCTTCTAATTATGACGAGGGAGTTAGTTTCTTGTGTAATGCAGCTAATACTTAAAACAGTCTCTGTTGTCTGTGTATTTTAAAACAGTGTCCGTTGTCTGTGTATTTCGGTTACAAATACTCTTTGTATATGTTGGGCAACCTTAACTCTTTTTACAGTTTGCTTTCCCCTTTCATCAACCAGGGTTACAAGAAGGTTGATCCAGACTGCTGGGAATTTGCAAATGAGGGATTTCTTAGAGGCCACAAGCACCTCTTGAAGACTATAAGTAGGCGAAAACCCTCTCAAATGCAGGTTCATCAGGAAACTGCCTCCCAAGTGCAAAGTTTATCTGTTGGATCTTGTGTTGAAGTTGGGAAGATTGGAATTGAAGAAGAGGTGGAAAGGCTTAAAATAGATAAAAGTTCTCATATGGAGGAGCTAATCAAGTTGAGGCAGCAGCAGAAGGCAACAGATCACCGCTTGGAGAATGTTGGGCAGCGTCTTCAGTTAATGGAGCAAAGGGAACAACAAGCGATGTCATTCCTTGCTAAGGCCTTGCAGAGCCCTGGCTTTATAGCTGAACTGGTTCATCAACAGAATGAAGGTAAAAGGCTAATTACTGGGATGACTAAGAAGAGGAGATTCCCCAACCAGGAAGAAGAAAATTATGCAGGCAAGCAGGTCAGTACTTTGCGTGACAGGCAGATAGTCCGTTACCAGCCTTTAATGAATGAGGCAGCACAAGCATTGCTGCAGAAGCTCCTGAAATTTAATACATCTGGTAGGCTGGAAACCAAACTTAAGAATACACATGGTTTCTTGATTAATCGTGCCCGGTCTTTTGAAAATACATTAGAGACTGGTGGTTTATCCCCTCATATTTCTGGGGTTACGCTTTCGCAATTGGCAACTTCTTCACAATCTCATGTGATGTTAGATTCAGGATTTCCATTCAACTCTAGTTTTTCTGTCATTCCTGAGATCCAGTATTCCCCTAGTCTGGTTCCTGGGGAGGACAAGGTCCCTCAGTTTTCTGAATTAAATGCGATCAACTCTCAGACAGACCATGTGACCCCTGAATTTTCGGGACATGGGATCAATACTCCGGAAACTCTTGAAATAACTGACCTTAAGCGGTCAGAGACCGGGGGTATGCCATACATTGACGCAATGCAAGGTATTGTGGATGGTGTAGCATCCATTGTCCCTGATGGATTTTCTACAGATGATGTCTTTCCGGACGAGATGCCTAAGCTTCCAGGCATTAATGACATTTTCTGGGACCAGATTCTTTTAGCAAGCCCTCTCACTGGCTATAAGGATGAGATTGGTTCTCTAGCATTAGAAGATGGTTTAGCAAAAGAAGAGGATATTCCAGGAGTTCAAGAGAGTGATTGTGATAAACTGGAGCATATGAGTCATCTTACTTAACAGATGGGGCTTCTCGCATCAGGCTCTCATAGTGAATGAAATTGTGGATTTTAGTTGAATCAGGAAAGCATCAGAGGTAGAAATTTTGTTTGTTATTCACTATGATGAGCTTATTACTTTCCTTTCCCTTTGACAAACCGTTGCAAATTTCTTACCATTTCTTTTAATTCTTTTAATTTTGATTTTTACACAACCCCTTTTTTTTTTAAACTGAAGTTTTTATAATTCTAGCTTATGCGAAAAACTTATGCGTGCATAACTCAAGAGAAAATGATAAAATTCTCTCTTGCTAAGAAAAATCTTTTTCAAGCCAATTAAATACACCATTTGATTTCTTCGACCCTTGCGAATGAATCAACATTTTATCTCATTTGTTCCATCAACAACAGCCTTAGTACGTGACACTGTATGCTGCTAACAAAGAAGAATTTCACTTGAAGGTTTAGACCAACCCTCAAACATAAAGGACTAGTTTTTTCATTTTCTCCATTAAGAAAGAGGAAGTTCACTTTCAATGTATCTGTATGCTGCTAACAGCCTGCTGGTTGCTTGAAATCTCTTGTTGAGTTAATTCTTACTTTGTTGTGGGAACAGAGATGTTTCATTGGTTTTATATCTTGACATTATGCATTAGTGCATTATATGGGTGGGTGGATGACATCTCGAGGTGGAGTCAGGTTTCAATATTTCTCCAATTCCTTTCAGGACCTTCTATTCTTAGGTCTGGTGTGCATGTTTTAATCTTCACACCATTATAGTTTTGCTTTGAGCACAACTACTAAAACCTTTGGTATGCTTAGAGAGAGCATTGGGGCTTTAAGTTTCTTATCATGTTTCTGTGGTTTTTGTCAGGTGAATGCGCTGTACTGGTGGACAGCAATGCCTTTCTGGGGAGCTGGTCTTCACCACAAATGAAGTTTTGAGTAGAAAAATATGTTATATCTGCCTAATACATTTTGATTCAAACACTGAGAGTATTTGGATATTCTAGTTACCATGGGGGCTGGAAAGGTTGCTAAAAGATTGCCACTGGTGGTATATATAGAAGTTCTTTTTCACATAATGGAATGACAATGAGGATTTGATGCAGATGTAGGTATAACTTTCAAGAATGTGATATTGTTAATCTGCAAAGGTTACTTCAAGCAGATTTCTCCCATTTTATAGTCGATTCTCTTTCCAGATGTGATGAGCTTATCAGTCATGAACGTATATTCCTTTTCCCACTTTCTTATTATCAGATTAATATTTGGTCATTCTGGACATCTAAAGTATTTGTAGTCGTTTTTAGTTTGCACCCATCAATTTGGTTATATTTCTCTTTATTGCTTGCTATTTGGGTTATGGTTTGGTGTAAACACCGCGTGGGTAAAATTTTACCAGATTACCAATGTTTGATGGAGATTAATGCCCACTGTGGTAGCAGATTAGTCCTCACATGCACTCAATCTTGATAGATATCAATTTACTCGATTGTATGCGGTCAGAAGGGATCAATCACAATAGCCAATAGGTATTTGGTTTTGCCTGCCTTTGGTTAGACGTTGGTAATATCGTTTCTTGCCAGTTGAATCAATTGAGTTTTGCCTTTGTTGGATCAGATGGAGGCGTGGAGCTAAAGCAATAAATATTTATACCCTTTTGGTTATGTAAATTAGATATAGAACCACTAGTCTTGCAAGGACGGAAGAATGTCAGTGAGCTAAGGGAGGACTTGGAGGACTGGGGGTGGCATTCTCCTACTTAGCTTCTTCTTACTGTCTCTGAAGTACTAGAAAAAAATGGTAGTAGTAGACTTGTCGAATACCAATTTGTGACTATATCTGGATCATTGAAACGAAGAGCTTTAACGTTATGGTAAGAGTTGTCATCTTAAGACCAGATCATGGGTTCAAGCTTGAAAATAACCTCTTGTAGAAATGAAAGGTCATAGGTTCAAGCTTGAAAATAACCTCTTGTAGAAATGAAAGGTAGGACTACATACACCGGACACAATGTGGTAGCGCACTGCACACAGATAGTTCCCAATGTCTATAAATTGTTTTACTGTACATCTGTACTTTGAAGGTCATATTGACATACAAATATCTACACTAGCAGACTGATGCAGGTAGAACAATTGGAACCCATACACTTGAGAGATGAAAAAGGCTACAATATCTCAATTTAGTTACTTGGAAGAAAAATCTTTATGGCAGCGCCAGTATAATTATTATTAGCAGGATGACCCCAAATATCACCAACAACAAGCAGCTCTGCAAAGAAAATTTGGAAGTATCAATGTTGCCTCAAAATGAAGGCAATTTGGCAGCTATCATAGGACTAGCTGCAATATAGACTCTTACCATTGATGAATTACATTGTTGGGTTTTTGATGCCTTGGTAAGTTGCTTAGCAGCTTGTGCAGTTGCATCATGAGAGCTCTCAATATTGGAACTGATATCATCTGGCAGATGGGTTTTAGGATGTTAGATCAGTTATAGTTGGAATTTTGGAGGAAGAAAGACAAAAGGTGAAGGATCGGATAGAGATATTGGCTAACCGAGCATAGTTCCTTGTTCATGGACCAATAAAGCCAAATCCTTGAACACCTCATTCAGTTCACCAATCTGCTGCTGGATTTCTATTATCCCTTGCTCTCTTTCTTCTATGATGGTTCTGTTAAAAACAATCTCATGTTCCAATTGTACCACATTCTGTCTGCCATAGAAGTAAAGCCAGAGTTCACTATGAGCAAAAGAAGTGGTGGTTGCATAAAGAATTTGTGAAAACAGTAAGAAAATAAGATTACAACTACTTGCCTTGCCATACTGAGACGTGGGTGCTAAAATAAACTTTCTTAACATACATTATCAACCAACAAAACCCAAAAACGAGTGTGTACTTAGTTATCTCCTAACCTTTTGGATTCCAGAAGGATAGAACCGCTCTCGGGACTGATAGATGAACTTATCTGAAGCTCTGGGCTTCTGCAAAATACAAATGTAAGTTATGAATATAAGATCATATATCCGGGCTAAGAAAGAAAGATGGCAGAAGCATTTGGAGTGGTTAATTACCTAGATGAAATGATTTCCTGGGAGATGAAAGGAGTGTAAGCTACTTCTCTCTGTGCTGCAAGTTGCTGAGCCTTTTGGAACTTTTTAAGAACTGATTGTAAATCCTTAGCAAGCTTAGTATCGGCAATCTTCTTGGTGACCTGAAAGTTTAAAAGAAACATTACTCACAAGATTCCCAATGTGTGACGCATTCTTATAAGTGCACTTTTTTGTTCAAATATTTTCATCCACTTACACTAGATTGAGAATGTCGATTTGATTCAATGGTTTGCTTTAGGGTAGCTGAAGTTCCTTTTATCAATTCCCCAATTTGCTGCCTTGTACTGTGGCTGCAGAGAAAAGCAAGAAATTAAGCCTTGCTAACACACGCACCACCGTAAAATGCCCCTAATAGCTTAATCAAGGAACACAGAATACAAGTCGTTACATCTTGTGGCGGAGTTGAAGAGTGTCTTTGGGAGTTCCAAGGGTGTTAACTAGGCGTTGAAAGTTTGTCAAAGCCGTGTTTATTTGAAACACACCAACTACTATGGATTGACGATTATCAGAAGCAGAAGGATTTGTGATGGTTTGTTTTGTTTGTCGTCCCCATGATCCATTTCCTCCTTGAACATACAATGACCTGCCTGATTCAAGATCTTCAAAGCTCATTTCTTCCTACTTGAAAAAAACACAAAAAAGAGAGAATTTTTTGTTGTTGTTGGTGTGCTGTAAAAGAAGTAGAAATCTGTGTCTACAAAAAGAAGAAGCAACGTTGTGTTTGATGTATTTGAAAATGCATTAAGTTTTTGCAAGAAAAGAGCAGGCGAAGTGGGCGATGTGCCGTGCAAGTGAAAATACTACTACTGAGAGTACAAAACGACCAAGGAAGGAAGGTGCATTAGCCTTAACGCCTCTGCTATTTCTGTTTTGCAGTTGATTTTGTCTTCAGTTTTATCATTTACTAATAATACCTCTTCCAAGTGTCATCCTCTTGGAGTGTATTGATTTGGAGAGGGTCTTTTTTTCCTCTTTTTATTGTTGTTGACATAATTAGCATACGAGATAGCGAAAAATACTTATAAAAATAGTCAAGCGCACACGTATAAATTGTAAGTCAGAATCGACAATGCTTATGAAACCATATAACATGCGAAGATAGAAAATTTTGGCAGTTATAATATTTGTGTTAAGAATACAGTGAATTGTGGAGTTATCCTACAATTAGCTTGTAATTATTTTATAACTATAATAAAACTTATTATTTATAACTATAAGAAGTAATTATGATTAATTAAATAATAATTGTATAAGGAATACACATATTTGCATTTATTGATTTGGTTTATATGTTCTGTACGCGTACATATTTACCAATTTATAAGTAACTTGTGCAGACAGCTGTAGAAAGCAACTTCTATTCTTATAAAAAGAGAAAGCTAAATTAATTTATTTTGTACTTACATTTCAATAACAATAAAATATCTCTCCCTCAATATTCTTTACTATTTTCTTGTATTTTTTGTAATCGGTGGGTAAAGCTTTCGTGTGGCCTTATTGGAAACAAACACCTGGGAAAGGTAAATAGCGTGTCCATTTGCCAACTTTTGCGTATAACACGTTCTATTTCTAACTCCATAATAATATTAGTTCTATTTTTTACACGTCTCTTCTCCCCTCTTGGATTCTTCCTCCAATTTTGATTTTTTTCTTTTCTTTCTTTATCCTCCAAATTCTTCTGGGGTTGATCTGCTATCTTTTTATCTCGATCGATGTCGGTAAGTGAATAGCTCAACATCTCTATTTCTTTTTATTTGTTGTTACAAATGCAAATTAGCTCATCCTAACGTGTATCCTCCCCAGTTCCGGTCATGGTATAAATGAAATAAATCAAAAAATGGATTTGTGTTCCATTTTTGACTTATTGTTCTATGAGATTCAATTTCATTTGTAAATCTCTTAAATACATAAACAAATGACAAAATAATTCTGATTTATATCCTTTTTGTAACTAGTTGTATATATATAGGAAAGGTACAACTTTTAATCTTATGGCAATATATCCATTAGGTGATAATAATATCCTGGTTAATTAGAATGTGCAAGATTGGTTTTTTTTGGGTGATAGTGATAAAATCAACAGATAAGTCACTTTTAGTGCCACTCTAGATAATCGTACATGAGATTTTTACCTTCACAAGAGGTGGAAGAATTAAGCCTTCTGTTATAAAGTCTTGCTGATCTTTTCTGGTTGTTTTATTATTATGATAGGTTAAAACAGTGCAAGTGAACAATGTTTCTTTGGGTGCTAAAGAGCTAGATATCAAGGAGTTCTTCTCCTTTTCTGGGGATATTGATTATTTAGAGATGAAAGGGTTAGTTTATTATTACTATTTTTGTGTTTTTTAGCATCTAACTTATCTTTACACGAGATTTTATTCCCTTACACGTTTTTTATTTTCTTTTATAGCGAGAATGAGCGATCTCAAGTTGCTTATGTCACGTTCAAGGATCCTCAGAGTGCGGAGACTGCAGTTCTTCTTTCAGTATGTAGACTTCTCATTGATCTTGGCATTTTGTTGCTTTTTTTTTTGTTTGTTAATGTTAGTTAATAAGCTTCTATAATTGCCATTCTGATTTATTTAATGAAGAAAAAGCTGTTATCTTTGTTGATGAAGTACTTTTACAACAACAGCAGCAGCACACCTAGTATAGTCCCAGAAAGTGGGGTTTGGGGAGGGGAGAGTGTACGCAGAACAAAGTGGGGTTTGGGGAGGGCAGAGTGTACGTAGACCTTATCCCTACCTTAGAGGTAAAGAGGTACTTATGATGGTTGTGTCTTTGAAGTACAACACAAATTCTATAAAAGGTACAAGACCTTTGTGCCAGTTAATTTAGCAAGCATGTGATACGAGCTAGCACCCCTATTCCTTTTTCTAAATCCTTCTGAATTATCACTTTGTTTCCTCGAAGTGGAATATAGTTTTGTGGGGTGAGACAGAATGAGATATTGAAGTGTCCCTATTGCAAAATTCTGTAAATAGCATTAATCGGTTAGCTCACATTGTTTGTGCTTTTGTGGTTGTCCCGAATCTTCCTATTTATTATTTGGTTGTTGCCTCATCTGTCCATCTGAGATAAATTCAGATTTTCTTTCACACTTGTGAGATAGCTAAGTTTTCTAGGTTAAGTAAAAAGGATACTCTTTATGTTAAGGAACATCAAAGGAGCTGCTGCGCCAAGGGGCGACAATTTGCTTCACGTTTGTACTGTTCCTCTTGGTTAATCTGTCACTTGTAACCTTGTGAGACCGTTAACTGAAAGAGCTTTAAGATATGATCCATCCATTTACTTGGATAAATACATCACACACCACTGCTGGTTGGTACATCCTTTGCAGTTAGGTTTATTAACTTGGAGCCTTTTCTTTTCTGTAAGAGTAATAGAAGTTCCAAAGTGGTCCCATATAAACTACAGTTGATTCAGTTGAGAGTCATCACATAACTTTGGTTGTTCGCAACATAGACAAATGTTAGCATTTTTGGCTACACAGGTGGTGAGGGGTGTGGGAGGTAAAGTTCCATTCCTTATCTCATATTAATAGAAGCGTACGGTAAAGAAATGAACCTTGGGCCTAACTCAATCCCAAAAATTAACTCATGAGGTGGGCAAATAAGTAAACAAACAACTCATCCCTCAACCCAATGTGGGATTCTTCTGTACGAGGTGAGTATCGTCCAAGACTAAATAAGTAGACAAATAACTCACCCCTCAACCCAATGTGGGAATCTTCTGTATGAGGTGAGGATTGCCCAAGACCAAATAAGTAGACAAACAACTCATCCCTCAACCAATGTGGGATTCTTCTGTATGAGGTGAGGATTGCTCAAGACCAACTAAGTAGACAAACAACTCATCCCTCAGCCTAACGTGGGAAACTTCTTTATGAGCTTCCAGTTTTCACTTCTTTAAGTATTTATCGGTTCGGGTAGCATTTATAGTTGTCTGTATCTTGTCTTGGTAAGTTATGGATTTTCTCTGTCGTTCTTAATTTCTATTTTTTATTAATTTTTCTTTTGTGCATCGCTAGGTAGCAGTTTGTCTTTCTTCTTTTTTTCCTTGGTGTGTAGGGGAGGGTGGAGAGGGGTATATTAGGCAGATGATAGAAGCGTTTTATCACAGTGCAACTGACAGGAGATTTATACATCCTCCTCAGCAGCAAAATTATGGTTTCATTTTTAGACCCAAGCACTTAGAAGTGCTTAAAGTCTTGAGGCTCACTACTGCTGCCAGAGAATAGAGCAAAGTAGCTAGCGAAATCATAAAAGCTAGGTCCATGTTACTTGAGTGTGGCCTTCTTACTCAGCATGATGGCTTTAATATAAGGATCAACATAACTTCAGGGGAAATTGAAGTTTGAAAAGTTAGGGTACTATATTGCATTTTAGCCTAGTGTAGAAGTCAATCAGTCTTTTAAAAGGAAGCACACAATTAAGGAGTTTGGATACATATCTAATGATCATTTTATTGACAATTTTCTCAGTGGATACTTTTACTGTTTGAGTATTAAAGTCAGAATTGCTCAGATGTTACAGAGAATAAGGAGACTGTTCTATACTTTAAAAAATCAGTACCATCATTTTTTCCTCTTCTTCTATCCAGTTAAATGTTGTAATAGAGATACAGATAAAAGCAAGTGCATTCTAGTGTAAGTATTGTTGGTTGTTCACTTGACTTATGTGCTATTTCCAATTCTGAACATGTTCCTTTACTTCTCCGCTTTTGCGATTGATAAGCTCATTTGGTGTTTCTAGGGAGCTACAATTGTTGATCAGTCCATCTCAATAGTCCTAGCTCCCGAGTACAAGCTCCCACCTACAGCTTCAGTATCACAAGTTGTACGTATAACTTTATGTTTTAAGCAGACTTTCCAGCTTCATGCATCACATGATTGTCCATAAATGGTGTACCGTTTATAATGTGCAGCCAACTGAAAGCAGCAATGTACCCGCTGCTGGATCTGCTATTCAAAAGGCAGAGGACGTAGTCAGCAGCATGTTGGCAAAGGGCTTTATCTTGGGCAAGGATGCAGTTGGCAAAGCCAAGGCACTAGACGAGAGACACAAGATCACATCCACTACCTCAGCCACAGTTGCTTCTTTAGACCAAAAATATGGCCTTAGCGAGAAAATCACTACAGGAGCAACCATTGTGAACCACAAAGTGAAAGAAATGGACCAGAAGTTCCAAGTCTCCGAAAAGTCAAAATCTGCTTTTGCAGCTGCTGAGCAGACGGTTAGCAATGCTGGATCCGCCATCATGAAGAACAGATATGCTTTGACCGGTGTAACTTGGGCTGCAGGTGCTTTTAGTCGGGTCACTAAGGCTGCCGGGGAAGTGGGACAGAAGACGAAAGAAAAACTGGCCGAAGAAGAAAGAAGAACTTTTACAAAAGGTCATGCACAAGAACAAGCTGCAGATTCCGCTAAAGGTGATGTGCAAGAACTTTCTGCAGCTTCAGCTAAAAGTGATGTGCAAGATCATGCTGCAGCTTCTGCAAAACAAGAACACCCCGAGTCCCAAACCGGAATTGAGGAATCTACCATTCCCTCTCTTCCCCCTAAAGCTTAATCCTACATTTATTTTGAAAGTAAATGCACAATTTACGCTAGTTTGTTATTCGAATTTAAGGTCATTATGTATGGTTTGATAAATGTGGTATTTATACAGGATTAAGAGAAGGTATACAGGAATCTTAAAGTGATGGCATAATATTAATGTTTGTATATCTTATTTAAGCAAATAAACTAACACTCGTTGAGAAGAAATAAGACTTTTTATTATATCAATAAGCAGAGTGAAAGAAAAAAAGAACGGAGGAGGGTAGCAGATTAAACATCAGAATATTGATGTTTCATTCTGAATTATAAAACAGATTAAGTAGAAAATGTCTTATAGAAATAAAGCATGTAGAATTTTTTACTTGTCAAATCTCAAAATATTCTATAGTTATAGCTTCCTTTTATGTTCTTTTTGGCATAAGAATCGGTATTAGCTAGTAGATTTCAATGATCATATATTTATTTGTATCACAGGAAAATTATATTATTAGTTTTTTTAATTTCGAAATGTTTAATATGTATGGTAAAGCATTCATATGTGTAGTTCTTTTGATATTGTATTGTTTTATTTAAATAAAAAGGTTAATATATTCAATAAGTCGTAAAATCTTAGACTTGTTCTGGTTGGTGTGTATAATTAGAGAAGGTGACATATTTTGAGTGGTTAACTTATCTATGTAATGAGCACGTGAGAATATGCACAAAAGTTTTCTTTCCAAAAAATATGAATATTTTAGCATGTGCTTAGGTATTCAATTAGAATACGTCATAGCCTGAGCGTCAAAATAAAATTTACTGATAATTTTAAAAGGCTGTTTGATGCATTCCGTGGTAAATAAAAGTGTTTGACGTAACCCATGAACGCATGAAACTAAATAATGAAGGAATGAGAATTGGTAAGACTAGCTTTATATTGGTGAATGCATGCTTATCACAAGTCCGACCTTAGCTCAGTTGGTAGAGCGGAGGACTGTAGTTTGAGTACTGAAATCCTTAGGTCGCTGGTTCGAATCCGGCAGGTCGGAAACATTTTTTTCTGTATTCCACCCAAAGAAGGAAGGAAAAAAAAAAAAAGTATGTCAGCACAAACCATGAGATTAATGGACATTTTGAGACATTTGACATATATTTAATTTAAGATCATAAAATTCAAAAGTTTTTTTTATTTTCTTAAATTTCCTATGAGGTCAAAACAAAACAAATAAATTGAAACATACAGAATACTTTTTACACCTGTCATTTAACATGTCATATCATGCTACTCACTATTTGTTCTAAATTACCAATCAATAATATTTAAGTATAACTATTGATTTGCAATTAATTACCTTTTAAGTGACTTAATCGTGTAAATTTTCTTTAAACTTTTTTGAAAGTTAGAGCTATGGAGGAAAGGAAACAACCCCCGAATTCTCAAGTAGGAAATTTTCTTCTAAGTGGAGGCTACTTAAAATTTTACATCTTTAAAAGCGGTAGCTTAATTTAGAGAAAATGATCTTCTATAGCCACTTACAATTTATATAGAAGAAATTAATTATATCATATCTTAGGCAAATTATTTTCATCTCTTAATTTATCAGGTTTCCTAAAGGAAGCAAAGAACACTGCTACTTTGACAAGACCCTTGTGAGACATAAAATTGATTTATTGGCTTTCTTCTCAGTGTCATAAGATGTTCATCATGAAGTTTTCAGCTTCCTTGCCCACTATCAACATGTTAAAGCTGTGATGTACTTAAAGAACCTTTCCCTTGAATTTGAAGAGAATAGAGTGTACGCAAACCTTTCTTTTACCTTGTGGAGGTAGTTTGGTCGCACTTCTAGCATTTAAAGAATGAAAAGAGGCCTAAAATATTTTCAAACTATTTAAATTGGTACAAAATTACCCTTTGTATACCTTTCTGCCCCTAAATACCCCGACAACTGGCATTAGATTGGCCCTACTATACCCTTATTTTTAAAGCCCCAAATTTTGACCCCAACTAATAACTTCATTTATGATGTATCGCTTATCTATCGATCACCCTATAATTAACTTGAACTAATTCACCCCACCCCACTACCCGGATCCGCCTTCACTATTCGAATAATTACAACACTCTTTGTGCTAGCAAAACAAATATATAGAGCGATCACTTAGCAGAGTTACCTACCATATATACATGCAGTAGGTATGAGGCTAATTAGTTGTTGTAGCAGCAAGATTGCATGGTTAAGCTAGCTTTCATTTAGCATAGTGTATCACATATAGAGCATTATTACCCATGATTATGATCATCAAATACTCTTCAAATAACTTAAGTCTAACAGCACTTTGACAAAAAAAATAAATCAAACATGGCCAGAAATTATATAATCTTGACATTCCTTCTAAAGTTGCTGCTATCATCTGTCTCTACTGCCACAAACAGTAACTCAGACATCCGCCAAGCCATTGAGGAGATGAGGACAGCAAATTATTTCACCTTTATAATGCTGATTAACATGGTCCCTGTTGACCTTATTCAAGGAAACATCACTTTCTTGATGCCAAGAGACAGGACACTGTCCCAAACATTAATCCAAGAAAACGACGTGGCAGATTTCTTGCAACGACATTCCATACAGTCACCATTGGCTTTCGACCACCTCCAACACTTCCCAACAGGCTCCATGATACCAACTTCAATACCCGACCTTTTCCTCAGAGTCAACAATTCTGGTAACATGCATTTCTTTCTCAACAACGCCAGAGTCGTTAGTCCAAATATCTGCACCAAAAGTGCTTCCATCAGATGTCATGGCATTGATCAAGTCCTGGAAGCTGCCACTTTGGCATCTGATCATAATGCCAGTCTTCCTGTGCCTCCACCTTGTGATCATATCATTACGAGTCCGCCTTTTGGGCTGGTTGCATCACCTCCTGCAATGTCACCACCATCAGCAGCACAGCCAATAAGTAGCAACATTAATCCGGTCCCATCATCGGCTCCACCACTGAAATCTACAGTAGCTTTAAGTCAAACCGGAATAACTGGGCTTATTTGGTTGCTAATGGCCGTGAAGTTATCTCTTTGATTGAAACTTAGGCTTCAAATTGAATCAAAGCAAGAGAGCAAGCTTGTATATGGAGGCCAAACGGAAATACTGATATATTATTGAATTTGTATTGCATATGGTACTTCTAGTCTATTAAAACTTCTTGTTTGTGTTGCCACTTTCTTTAGATGCTCCAAAGGTATCTTCTCTTAGATATCAGGTTTGAACTAGATAAAAGTCCACAAACAACTTTTTTACAAAAAGGGCTTGAAGTATTATTAATTGAACAGTACTGCATCATTGTGTTAGTTTGAATTGAGATACTGTGGGATGATTTTAAGTTTCTGGTTGCAAAAGAAAGGATCTGTAGGACCCAAAATATAACACTACTAGTAGTAGCAGTTAACTGAATAATATAGAGATAGAAATGAAACCTCTTTTAGTAAGGGAAATTCCGAGAAAGTGAGTTCGGAATGAGGCTCTCTTCATGCTGAGATAGGGAGAAATGAAACAAATTGTTGGAGACTGGAGCAAACTCCTTATTATGTGATCATCAACTACTGTATTTGCTAGATTGTAGCATGAGAAAGGAAAACTGGCATGGAATTGGAAAAAAGAGTTGGTAAGGCTGGAAATACCATGTTTAGGTGAATTGAAGTTTGTGAAATATTATCAATAGCAATGTGCAGCTTTGTGCTGAGGCAGAAATGAATGTTCCACAATAGAACTTTCATGGATTTCTCACCTTCCTTCTCACAGTTTGGGCTTTAAACTTTATCTGCCAAAGGAAAGGAAAAAAATACTTCCAAATTAATAAAACTAAATTAAATGAAAACAAAATAGGACTTTATGTCAAACGACCTTTAACATCACTTGAAAATAGAAAAGAAAGATTAGGTGAAGTTAAAGAAACTAGAGAACCAATCATTACATAAATAAAATAAGTACAAGATTTATTTGTTCAGATCTTCCAGACATCCCTCACATAGAATTATTTTTTTGTATTGTCAAGCTCTTCAACAGTAAGAAATCAGCACGAAAGCTCATTAATCTATCACCATTAAACACCCAAATTATTTTGAATAGTTTAAAGTAAAAGCCCACAATATTGTCAAATAGATATTTATGCAGTGAAAAGTTATGGAAACAGCTACTGACCATAATAAGATTACAATTCTGAGAACCAAGACCCCAGAAAATAAAACTTAAAAACGTTATTGAGATTACTATGCAAATGTAGCTTGCTTGATAAACATTTGACATATGCTCAAGAAGTTAAATGTTTTACAGGTTAGACTCTTAAATTTGAAGGAGTACAATATGGTCAGAAAATAGAGGGAAAACAATTGTGGTTCATGAGAAATATCACTTATCTGAATCTGGAAACCAAAAGAAAGGGCTGATAACACAAATCCAAAAAGAGAGGGAAAAAAAACATATGCACCAAAATAAGTTCATTAAAAAGGCCATACTATCATAGAAAGATCATTTCCATTAACATTTCTATTGGCTAAAATTGCGAAATGAGTTTTTATCAAGCAGACATGCAATAACAAAACAATTGTGGATACTTGATAGAGGAGCCCTAATGGCTAGGCTTAGGCCACTACTTACAGTCACATTTGACAGATTGATATGGAAAATGATATACATAAATCCACTTTTATGAAAGGAAAACGGGGCAACAATCCTGCCCTCAAACTTGATAGGTCAAATTTTATTGATCACTTCCATTGCTCTCTTGCTTGTTACCTGACCACAGAAGGAGTCAGCTTTAGGCCCTTAAATGATAATTCATGGTTTCAGGTAGTACGGTATACTGAAACCTAAGAATGAAAGAATCCAGTAAAGGGCTCGTTCTTCATGGTAAAATATTGTTGTGTCACCTCATATCTAGAGATTAGAAGAATGGATGCACATATAGGCTATATCATAGATTAATGGAAGTGAAAGATAGAATACAAAAGTATATTAATTGAAAAACAGATAAGGAAACATTTCCTTCTGGGAAAAGGACATCTTAACAGATGCGGTCCGTAGTAACTCTATTTGCACAAGGTTTTAGTCAGAAGGCAGGGTCGAGCTCGTCGCACCGGGCTTGCCTAGTGTGGGTTACCTCTCCTGTGTGGTTTGCGAGCTATTGCATAGCAGCAGGAGTTTTACCCTGTGCACACCCAAAGGGTAGTGCGGGTTTCCCTTGTCATAAAATAAATAAATTATACATAATAAGGAAATGAGAGGCATATTAACACAAAACATATTTCAGGAAATTCTAAAATAGACGTAACTGTTGAGTCACATCTCATCTCTACCTGATCCAGGCCCTGGCACAGCCCACACGGTCCAATCGGCCCATTCACTGACTTAGGCTGAAGATATTTATTTGTTTCACATGTATTTTCACCAATTTACCCTTGATGTATGTAAATTGTGTTATCTGTGAATTGTGGTGGTAGGTTCTCATCTTCTTTACCCTAATACGGCCGTCTTGCTCTCCATGTCTCTCTCTACCTTTCAAAAATCCTTGGTCTCTTTGTAAGATTTCTACTTCTTTTTTTTTGTGTTGAATTTGCAGAGATCTAATGAATCTTTCATTAACTATGGATTCTGATCCTAGTTCTTATATGAATTTCTCAACTAACCTTGCTTGGAACCAAATCAGGAAGCATAGAGATCTGTCTTTCACCAATTAGAAAATGTGCACAAGATGTTTCCTTATTCCCTATCTCAATCGCATCCATCTTCTTTTCATATGAGTTTTGTCAGTCTGGCAGCCATTTTTTATACTAAAAAGGAAATTTTGAAGTCTGAGTAGAAGAGACATTAGACAGATGAGTTGTAGGTAGAAAACTAGAGTTTGATAGGAGTTAAGAGCATGCATGTTTGGTAGGAGAGGGGCCGTTGTATTTGCTAGCATTGCTGCTGGAATCCAGTAGGAAAATATCTTCGGGGGGAAAAAAACAGTGGTTGCTCCATTTGCCAATACTATAGTTTGACTCCAATTAGGGAAACAAATATTTCCTGAAACGTTGGGTAATTGAGTTGGAGGTGAAAACGGAGTTGTGATAAAGGTATACGTGAATGACTAGTTTTTGGTAATCTAGATGAGGTTCTACTCTTCTCTGGTAATTAAGGTCAGCATTCCCAATATTGCAGCATTTCACCAATTAAGGTTAGCATTCCCAACTTTTTAGGAAGTATTTATTTCCTTAATTAGAGTCTAACTATAGTTTTGGCATATGGATCAACCACATAGAACCCTGTCATTTTTTTCCCGAAGTTATCTTGTTACTGGATTCCAACACAAAGTTAGCAAATACAGCAGCTCCGTACCACTGCCACATTCTCCGCGGAAAGACTAATAGCTCGATCTCTATCCAGACTATGCATCCTGCGACGAATCACTGGTAAGTAAGGCAATTCCCTTTTAGGACAACCTGCAACTTGTGGAACTGATCAGTTTTCACGGATTAGTCTTGTTTCGGGAAGCTGAGAGAGTAACTACTGGAAGAACATGAGGAACTCTAATTCTGCAGCTCAACTGGTGAATTTCCCAGTGAATGCACCTCAAAATTAATGAGCTAGTTATTTTAAAAAATTAAGTAAGGTTGCGTACAATAGATCCTTGTGGTCCAGTCCTTCCCCAGACCCAGCACATTGTGGGAGTTTTAGAGCACCAGGGCCAGTGGCGGAATCAGGATTTGAATAAGAGGGTTCAACACCTGAATAAGTAGACACACGAGCTAGTTGAAGGGGGTTCGACATCTAATTTATATACATAAAAAATTATTTTAACCATGTATAAATGGTATAATATGAACCCCCTCGGCACAAGGTGGCTTCGCCACTGACCAGGGCTTTTAAGTAAGGCCCAGTTCATTTTCTTAACACGCTTCAGATGTTCAACCCTTGAGCATGTGCAGGGTGTAAGCATATCATATTGGTTGGGAGTATGGGTTGTAGTTCATTCGGATTAAGTAAGACCCAAGATCCTTCTTTTAACACATACAATGCCTTAAAATATCTTGAAACTCAATTAAAGTGATACATCCCAACTGGGGTATTGTTGGTTTGATCACACAATCAATAGCTCGATCTCGAGCCCCTCACTTACCAGATTATGTCAATCTCAAGCAACAACAGCTTAGGCTTCTCTGAAGCCTGGGTCTAAGAGGTTAAGCTTGGCTTGGCTTGAATAATTTGCATCTATGCATAACAGGAGGTATTGGTATCTTACGTTGGGTCCTTAAGGATGATAAGGATCAAACTTAGGTCTTTAGGCTTTCATGATCTGAGGTGGTAAGAGAAGGTTAATGAAACAGATATTTCTATGCTCTAGACATGCCACACACATAAGGACAAGTTTGGAGGAGAAAACCCCTAATAGATGTATAAATGATGGAGAAAACCATTGGACTGACTTATCATTTATGGACTAGGGAAATATGGCCGTTTTTTCAATGATCTGTGGCTCTTTTGACCTGCAATTTCATCTCTTTCTATGTCTGTGATTATAAAGATGGCTACTTATTTCTTCACTTCCCCTTCATGGTTTTGTTTTGAAGGCCACATTCAAGTTAAGTAGAGTAATCGCTTGTTCTATAATCTCTTCTACATTGAGACCTACCCTTCTTCTTTGGCACTTTAGCCATGAAGCGGAATTTTGATCCGTGATTAACTTCATTTCAGTGGAATGATAGTCCAGTCACATTAATATCTGCACTTGCATAACCTTTTGATCTCACAAAAAATTATACGGCAGATGCCGCAAATCTGATTTCTACTCAATGTTTCCTTTTTAACACATGGATTCTCATCTGTTGTCCTTAAACTTTAGTCTCCTTTTCAACCCTTCAAATCACTAAACAATGAAGAGATTTCCTTCCAATAGGACCATGACAAATAGTTAAGCACACGTAGCAAGCTGTTTCTGATAACTTTTGGTTTTCACAAATTTCATCCGAACCCTCTTCGGCAAAAAAATGTACTATTTATATATGGTTAAAGTAATTTTTTATGTATAAATAGTAGATGTCGAACCCCCTTCGGGTAGTTCGTGTCTACTTCTTCAGATTTTGAACCCCCCTTACAAAAAATCCCGGCTCCGCCACTGTCTAAGTATCTATTTTCCCTATAACTAGTCTTTTATTGGTATTCCCTATGACTAAATTTTAGACTGACTATGTATTTTTACTAATGCCATATTGCATGAAGAGCTTTTTGAGCAGTCAGTCAATTTCTCTTTCACATGCAGGTGGCGCACATAGAGATCCTTTGTCAAATTCTTTCCTACACTTATCTCCAACGATAAAAGGAGGGAAACATACTAAATCAGATCTTCACTAATATTTTATTTTCAACCCTTAATTATGTACTCTTGAGGATACGAGATCGTCATTGCTTTTTTAACAAATAAATAAAGTTATGAAATGTCCGGCATACGCAGAAAACTAGTACTTCATACAGTTATGCACAAGAAGAAACTAAAATTTTCATCCAGTACTATTCCAAGTGTCAGCTTCCTTCTGAGTTCTCCTCCAAGTATTTACTTTATTTCTGCTTATGTCTCGAGTTCAGAAGTTCTTTTGACGTGAGGGGGAAAAAATAAATATTTCAAATATTGAATGAATTGAGGAAACAGTTGTGCCAAAAAAATAGTAGGCAAAGCAAAAATGCATGTTCTTGATCACTTCCAAACTACTTGTATGGTTGGTCGCAATCACAATAAAGAGCACAGAGACTTAGAAAGGTTAAAATTTTGATTTGGGTATCTATGTATCAAATAAGTAGTGAATTAAAAACACACCTAAAGTATCCCGGTTTTTCTTAGTTTCATATTTGAATTATCATGTGTTCACTTTTCTTATCTGAACTATAACTAACTAGTTATCAATGCACAACTCAACTATGAGTTGTTCCCTTATCTTACTGATAGGGATATTACATGTAAGGAAAAGGAACGAACTTTTATAGTTGAGGTGTGCTTCAATAAATATTAGGAAGTGTGAACACATGATTCTTCAGCTGTGAAACTCGAAAAACAGGATACTTCAGATATTTTTGATCCTTCACTCATAAGTTAGGGTTAAAAAAAGAAGAAGGAAGAATGGTAAACAGTAAGAGAGCAAAATTTCTTTCATAGTCACTTGGTACTAACAAAAAATTTGGGGAAATCTGCAATGCAGATGACAATACGGACAGTAGAAAAGGAATTTGTACCTGCATCTATTTGACCGTGTGGAGGTGATGATATCAATGCTAGCGCCGCCGCTGAGACTTCTCAAGTTTGACGGTGAATTTGAAGATTTTCCGGTAAGGGTTTTTAAGAGATGATATGAAATAATTGTATAGGCTTAATGAATATTTGAACTAACTGATATTTCAATTGGACACTTCAAACTCTTATAGCCCGTTTGGATAGTTTTAAGTTGGACAAAACCAACTTAAAGTTCCTTTTTAATTTTTGGACGTATTTGTCTAATGCTAACTTTAAGGCATAAAGTTTTTAAATTCAAAAATAAAAAGTTAGGATTCTTAACCTTTTTTTTTGTAAGTGCTTATAGTCATTTTCTTTGACCATAGAAATTACTTTTATATTCCTTATTTTTTAACTAAATTTCCAAACTATCATTTTTATTCTTTTAACCCTTAAATTCATATCATTTTCCTCATTTAAGCATTTTTATCCAAACACTCAACTGCTTATTTATAAAAATAACTTTCAGCACTTCAAAATTCTAAAAGCACTTCATATATAAAAGTTACTTTTTTAAGCTCATCCAAACAGGTTCTTAATAAAGTAGTATTACAAATACAAAATAATAATAAAAAATATGAAAATTTACATAAATGTATTTGATTAAGAAAATATTTATCATTTATAGCAATAATATTTTTTTCACTGAACACTTATAATATATTTATAATACAGTTTTAATACAATTTTAATACATATTACCAAGAATAATTTATAAAAATCATATAATACAAGTTTTATTCATGGATAATATATTTATCACATATTTTAATACATTGTATCAATTTCTTAACAAACAAGCATGATATATTTTAAAACACTTATAATTCACTTTTAATACATGATAGATATATCGTAATATTACTATGTATTGCTATAGATAATAATAAATAAAAAATATTGCTAAAATTAATAATTATTTATTAAAACGTGTTGATTTGGGGAATTTTTCCTAAAAAATACGTATGTTATTATTAGCATATTAAGTAGATCTACTAGACACACATCATTGTCATTAGATATATCATTAGGCTATATCGAGTCAAATATGTTTTTTTTTTTTTTATTGCAGCAAAATAATATTTTCAGCTCAAAGTGTTTTAATAATACATTTTTTATTCAATTTTTAAATTAATTTTATGTGTGTTTTCATTCGTTATTTAGATAGTTAAGTTAAATTAAGTTAATCATATAAATTATGTATCTCCTTTAATTATACCCATCAATCTTAAATAGACAATTGTATATAATTTAAAAAAGATATTTTATATGATTATCAAAAAATAATTTCAAAATTTAAATTAAAAATATCTAATTGAAACGTCTATATACTTCTTTCAAAATTTAATATTTTGATATTAAAAGTTAAAACCTCACTAATCTAACCAATCGGTCCGTCGGGTCGGGCGAGTTTCGTGTCCACACGTGGCGGACAACAATTGGGGATTTCCTACACAACGACGCGCGAAGCACTTGCTATCGGCGCAAAGCTTAGCAATAAACGATTTAGAATCAGCAGGAAGATTAGGAAAGTTAACAGGTAAATTATACTTTATTTATAGATTTATTATTTACTTCTCTCTGTGTTGCTAATTTGCGAACAAATGAAACTCACCGTCACCGAAAATTGTTTCATCATCTTTACTTTTGTTCTAAAAATCTATTATTATAATCTGGATGTTTTTATTTCTGGAATTCCCGTAGATGTTGCAAAGTCTTAAACTACAAGGGATCGATTTAGAAAACTGTATATTTGAATTTTAATTTGGTAGAGCCCATTAGAAGATGTAATCTCTTCTGTTGACTCAGACTTGGAGTCAGGATTTGAAGCTTTCCTGGTTTGGATTATAATCTTTTCAAGATACTGAGTTCTAAATCAATAATGTGTACATTCAATGAATTTTAAAGACAAATACAGGGTTTGAACCAAAAGCCCGCAACCATCCTGTAGCTCTCCCCTGCCTACAACAACAACAACAACATACCCAGTGAAATTACACTAAATGGGGTGTAGAGAGGGCAGAGTGTACACAAAACTCGCCACTGTCTCGTGGAGGTAGAGAGGCTATTTCCAAAAGATCCTCACCTCAAGCTCTGCCCCTACGCTTAAATCTTGTTAAAGAGATGGAGGTAGCTATGCCTCAGCTTCAATAGACATACTAACTTTTCCACTGTACTTTTACTTTCATCATCACACTCTCCCTGGTTAGTGTTTGCTCACGGTTATTTGCTTGATGTGATAAAGGATCCGAAGTCATGATGTGTACTAATTTCTCTTTCACTATCACTAATTAATTTTCTGGGACTCCTATACATAAAGGAAAAAGGGAATAAGATCATAAAAGATGGAACATTTACAACATTGAGGGGTTGTTTGGTATGACAAATAAGCGATAATAATTCCAAGATAAAATGCAAGCTTATTTTTATCTTGCATTTGGTTAAGGGTATTAGTTAGTCCCAGGATTATTATGATGGGATAAGTTATCCACTATTTACTATAATGATGGGATAAGTTATCCCATATATATGCTGGGATAACTTTGTCTATCCCATCCTCCATACCAAACGACCCCTGAGAGTTGTTTGCATATGTGATGAAGTCATTTACCAAGTTCTAGCGTTCGAGCGAGTGATTTTAATTTTTGGCTTTCCCAAATATAGGCATTTGATAACAGTTAGTTTTAGATATCCCTTGAATCATAATTAGTCTTGCCACATGGACCCTTCCGTTTATGTTATGGAATGTTATTATTGATGTCTCTAATAATTATTGATATATCTTTTTCTCTATCAAGATTATTATATCTTCAAAGAGTGGATTTTACTTTGTCATATATGGATATATGTTGCACATGTTTGAATTTTGACATGATACGTACAGACATTTTTACTTGATTGGATCTGGAATGCTCGTTAATTGACTGAATAGTGGCTTTGTGTGACAGGGTTAAGAGAAAATGATGAGAGTACAAACTTATGTTGGGCTTAGTATAATAGCTTCACTAGCTGTCATTTATCATGCCTTTAGTAGTAGAGGCCAGTTTTACCCTGCAATGGTTTATTTATCGACATCTAAGATCAGTCTGGTGCTTCTCCTCAACATGGGTCTTGCCGTTATGTGCATTTTGTGGCAGCTAACCAAGAAAATTTTCCTTGGCACCCTTCGAGAGGCAGAAGTGGAGAGGCTAAATGAGCAGTCATGGCGGGAACTCATGGAAATACTTTTCGCAATCACTATTTTCCGGCAAGACTTCTCCATGGCGTTTATTACCATGGTTACCACACTATTTTTAATCAAGGCTTTGCATTGGTTGGCCCAGAAACGGGTTGAGTACATTGAAACAACTCCAGCTGTTACTAAGTTGTCCCACATTCGCATTGTCTCTTTCATGGGCTTCCTCCTTCTCATAGATAGTCTCCTTCTGTACAACTACATGAACCATTTGATACAGACAAGACAGTCTTCTGGTTCTCTCTTCTTCGTGTTTGAGTAAGCCATTCTGTTCTAATTCATTTGTAGTTTTTTTTCCCGTCTGAATATGTGCTATGCTCCTTAAAGATCTACTATTAGTCTAGTCGTGCTTTTGGGTACAATTTGAGATATATACCAGGGGAAGGAGTACGGCTTCATTAGATCGGATACCACTAGTTCGGGGGGGGGGGGGGGGGGGGGTTACACAAACATGTTTCATGCCTTTGCCTTATGTAAACACTTAGTTGGGCTTGGGACATGGGGTTATATGATACTTTACAGAGATAATTTGCTATCTACTGGGGACGGCAAAGGACTGTGTTGGATCTTTGCACCTGCAAATGCTGTTTATTTTTTGATGTAGTTCTTGCACTGGTTTACTCAAACTGGACGCAGATGTTTTAATCAGTATAATGCTAGATGATGAAGAGGTTTTGTGTAGATGATTAGTTTTTTAAAAAACCAAACGTTGAAAATCTTGATCATTTAAAGGTACTCACTCATACACCCTATTTCCCACTCTCTATCTCTTGGGGTCATTTTTCTCAATGTTGAATAGTTAAATGCATGATTCACTGTTTGCTTTGAAATCCTTGCTTTGTTATGCATTAACTCACATGACTGTTGTATGGGTGAATATAGTCAATTATCATTCTTGGCTTATTCATCATTGCTTTTGTGCATATTTTAACTTATATGGTGACAACATAAGATCCATCGACAGGACCTTTCAGGGGTGTGCTTACTTGAAATGGTTTTTCTACCTTCTGTATGCTGGGTAACTCTGGTCATCATTGCTTAGTAACTCTGGTTATTCATCATTGCTTAGTAACTCTGGTCAATGTGCTGCTATTGTTTTACCCTAGTGCAGTTGGACCATATGGCTGCCATTGTTTAACCTAGTGCAGTTTGATCATATTATATGTATCCCATATCCAGTTCCCTAGTGAAGTTTAACCTTTTACCTTTTTGCCATTATTTCTCAGGTACATGATACTTGCTACAACAACTGTTGCAACATTTGTAAAATATGTTTTCTATGTACGTGACATGCTGATGGAAGGACAATGGGAGAGGAAGGCCATATATACTTTCTACTTTGAACTTATTCGGGACTTGATCCACTTGACTATGTACATGTGCTTCTTCCTCATGATTTTCATGTAAGTCAAATTTATGTTATTTTATTATTTTCTGCTGCTTCTCCTCCTTCTCCTTCTTATTAATTACTTTTTTAAAAAAAAAAAAGAAGAAGCTTCTTGTGTATCATTTATAAGTAATGAATAGTAAAGGGAAAAGGTTATCATTTAAGGAAAGGAATGGACCAAAAAGGAAAGCAGGAGATCATTTTTTTGGTTTGAGAGAGTAAATACTGATATCAAAAGACTCCAGAGTTGGTCCAAGCATGTTACGTTCTTGTGAAATAGCATAGACTTCCACATGGTGTTCTCAGTGTATCTAATTGAACTCATTCGTTCTCTCTAGTGAATAGTAGTGAAAGATAAAGAGGTTCCTTCACATTTGCCCTACTATCCCTGGGAATTTTTGGATCTACTTTCCTTCAGGAACTTCTAAGCTGCTAAATAGTATGGGACTAAAGCATTAATCATAGAGCTGTTAATTTTCTTTTCGGCCAGCAATAGGATAATTGGCTGTTTGTGCGCTGATTCAGGTGTGCCACATTTATAGATATCTTAGAAACTTCTGTATTTATTCTGTATTTTCCTATTCAAGTATTTGGATAAAAGGATATTTGATCTCTATTTGCACATTTTGTGACCGATTAGTTGTGGCATTGCTTATGGATAGAGGGTAAAGGCGCTCAACAATAGGCTCAAATTAGTATACCTCTGTTGCTTGTTTCCCAAATGGAAACTTTTTCATGTTTTGATGAAATTCTTGATCAGTAAAACAAATCTGTTTCTCCCATGTCTTGCTACTTTCTTTTGGAAATGTAGTGCTAGGCCATCCTTGTTGAAGAGCAAGTCCTTTTTCCTTTTGCTCCTGGAGATTTGTTAGGGCTTCAAAAACTTTTTGTAGCTGATGTAAAGTAGAATACATCTTTTCTCCCCTCCTTTTTAGGTAAAGAAATTTTCACTGCATTACACAACAATTGATAATGTTCTGGTTTCTATCTCCCATCCTCTTATGTAGTTAGATTGGGACCTGTTGAAACACATAATAATGCTAGCAAAAACTTCATGAGTTTCATCAAGAGATGAAAATAATCATGTGATGCCTGCAAGCGGAAATCATCCAATTACGCAGGAAGGGTGGGCTGTTGGTTAAACTCTAGTTTAGGCACTAACAATCAAATTGTTAGAAAAAAGTTTAGTTTAGGCATGGTCCTTGTTGCTTGTTCTCCTGATATTTATTTGCCTTTTGGTAGAAGCAATCATAATTTTTTTTTTCATCCAGTATTGTGTTTAAAATTCCCTCTTTTCCTTCTGATTTATTTATTTATTTATTTATTTTCATGGATATTCTGGGGCGTACAATTTTTCTTACCACTTAATTCTGTCCATATTATTTATACTCTTTTTGACCCACTATTATGTGTTCATTTATTTTTTTTATTTCCCTGGACTTTCAGCAATTATGGTGTGCCTCTGCATTTAATTCGGAAGCTTTATGAGACATTCCACAACTTCAAGACTCGAGTTGCTGATTACATACGCTATCGAAAAATCACTTCAAATATGAATCTTCATTTTCCAGATGCTACACCGGAAGAGCTCAATGGGTAAGTTTCTCACTACTAGAGTCTTGGTATATATATATGTTTTCTTCATCATTATGATTATGTTTAATGCTGTTGCAGAGGTGACACTATCTGCATCATTTGTCGTGAGGAGATGACCACTGCCAAGAAACTTACTTGTGGACATGTCTTTCATGTCAATTGCCTCCGGTCATGGCTAGAACGTCAGCACACGTGTCCTACTTGCAGAGCTCTTGTTGTACCACCTGAAAATGGGACGCATGCTGCAGGATTCCGATATGCTCAGCAAGGTATCACCTAAAACTGGCTATTCTCTATATTGTGTATCAACTTTAATAAGTTAGTTTTGAATGACACCTGGAAATTGATGTTTCATTTTCCAAATGTTTCTCAACATGGCTTTTTTGCTATAGTAGAAACAAGATGTACGGTTAAATCACCCATTTGTTTGTAATAAGCTGTTTTGAGCATTAAACTTCTGCTGAAGTATGTTGATTATAGCTGAAGATAACATGATTGTAATGGAACAAAATTACTTCTTTTTTTTTTTGGGAAGAAATTTCATGTGCTGTTCACTGAATAGTTGTGTCCCTACTTGTGGATTGTCATTTGTAATCTCTTATCTTAAAGATGTCATGTCGCAGGAACAAGTTTAGCGAGCATATCTCAAGGTTCCCAAGCAAATCCTAGGACAAACGGTTATGTTAGCCAGCACCAGGCTAGACTCCAAGCTGCAGTTGCTGCTGCTGCAATTTATGAGCAGTCCTTTGTTTATCCTTCTGCACCAACACTACCCCAGTATAGGTCTCTCTTCTATGTCAACATTGTATTGCTTATCTTCTTTGCATATTTATGAGAACTCCCCCCCCCCCCCCCCCCCCCCCCCGCCCAGAAGTGCATATAAAGCCTGAAACCTCCCTGACTATCTTCCTTGATAAGCACAGTTACGTTGATTCTTCTCCATGTTCCATTATTGTTCATACACTCCTTTTTATTTCTAAGAACAAGTAACTGTTGGCCTCAATTTTTTTTAAGCAGTAATAACTGTTAGCCCCCACTTGTTTTCTTGATTTACATCAAAGAATACCAATTTCTTCAAATTCAAAGTACAGGATACATTAGAAATGAATGGGCATCCGATGTATGCGATTGGCATCCTCTGAAGATATCTACATAAGCACTTGTCATGTTGTGGGATCAGAATCTTATTCATTGAGTTTCCTTTGAGATTTGGCTTGTCATGGAACCCTTGACTTTAGCAGATGATTGCTAATCAAGTTGTCCATAACTGCATGGGAAATGACTTCCAATATATATTTCCTTGATCATGCTGTGTGAACTGGTGGTAGATGCAGAGTGAGGTGGATGGTGGTGGCTTCCCTTTTTTTCTCTCTCTTTTGGCTGTTGACAAGGGGGTGGTTGTCTTCTTTATTTCCGAAAATTTGTAGTTCTTTTAAGCACAGTGAAAGAACTTTAATTAATTGCTCTCATGCTTGCAGGTCTCATGGATATGCTCTATTTCCTCCGTCCTATGGACCAGTCAGTTCTGTCAGCGTGGACTCAGAAAGAGAGCGTGCTGCAAATGAATGGTTACAGCAACATCAATCTGCAAATATGCCTTTTGCTTACTATCTGCAGAGCAGTTTTGGTCCTTCAGGATATCCTGGTGCTAACATGCCTTTTGGAGATAGTTCCTGGAGTAACCTTAGTACTTCAGATACTCCACTCGAGGCACATAGGATATTCTTACAGAAGCAGAGTGAGGTATGAACATTTTTCTGGTTAATTAGTATCTGTCTTTTATGTTTGTAAATATTGCTAATTTCAATATGCATTAATCATCGTTGAGATAATTTCTAGGCTTAGTTCTGTTGAAAATGTGATTAAGTAAATGAAAGTGTGACCTCTCTAATAACTTAAGCTTTTAGATGAAGTTTTTCACAAAATTTCAACATGGTATTAGAGCAGGCGGAGATCCTGGGTTCAAGTCTCACTACCCGTTATCAAAAAGAATTTCCGCGTGCTTGGCACATGAAAAAGAATCAAGCCCGCATGTGAGGGGACACATGAGAATATAATTAAGTAAATATAAGTGTGATCTCTCTAAATAACTTAAGCTTTTAAATGAGATATTCACACACTTCAACAAGTTCAATTATTCTGTTTTTCTTAAAATATTTTGAAGCTCTTAAAATTTATTCTCTTTGGTATGGGACTTCAGCTCTGTTGGTCGAAAAAATCACCGCAGATGAAATTCTGTAGAAATTCAGGGAGGGAGGAGGGCCAAGGGTTGGTGATGTTTATTGAAGAAAATAGCAAAACTCCTTTTTAATGGTTACTTTGCAACTTTGGTGGCCAAACTCAATGCTTTGATTGTTCAATTCTCTTTTTCAACATTTTTCTTTGGAGGGGGGATGGGCTGTATTTAATACGCTGTTAGGGTTGAGATAGGCATGGACATACAGCTGTGCAAATTGATGTATAGCCTTCACCCTGTTGAAGATCACATTGTAGTGGATTGGATTCTCATTTTTAAGATTGCTTCTTAGCGTTTCTTTTCTTGGGTAAACTTTTTCCTTATTCGATCTTTAACATACACACACACACATGTATGTATGTATATATGACGTGTAAATATTTACCAATGGAAACTACATTTATTTATCTAGGTTCTGCAAAATCAGCTCATGCTTCTAGAGAGTTCAAAGACACAGAGAGCAGCAGATGGCGCAAAAGTTTCTGAGAGCAAGGGAAAAACAATTTCATTAGAGAATGCTCAAAATAGACAGGCTGAAGGTGCAGATATTTAAGGCATGATCATCTGTATATTAAGTGCAGTTGCAAACATCCGGTTAAAATGGCTGCTGAACAATGGAATTCACCAGAGGATCTGTCAGTTGTATTTTCTCTAGTGAACTGGAAATAGTTGTATTGCAGGTGAGAACTCGACAATTTCTGTCTTCTGCAGGTTTCTTTCTTGAGGATCTCCAACTTTTGTATCTCTGCAGAGTCTCAATTTCACATGAGTTCATTTAACGGTCCATTAGAAAACTAGATAAACAGGTACGACAATTTTAGCACAAGATCTTATATGTTCAAGTAGGAAACTGAGATGAGGGAAGAGCTGAATAAAGTGAGAGATGAAGCCTGATTCATTCATTCAATAAGACTCTGGACCTTTCAGCCTAGCTGTTGCCATTCTTGGGTTGGTGTAATACCGAGTGGTGGTAAGTTTCTTCCAATTTCAGTTTAACGTATCAGTATCAAGTATATGCTGAACCATCCGGAGTTGACATATTGGATTATATAAAATTAAGCTGTGTGATCGTGTGACCATTTCCTCTCTAGCCTTGAATGCATAATAATAGTATATTTTCATCCTTGAACAGTTGAACTAGTAACATATACCACACTTCTATTTGCGCTATCTGTATCATAAATCAGTGTCAATTTCAAACCAAAAATAGTGTCGGACATCAGACAGGCTATTGAATTGGCCTCCTTAGTTCAGCACTGAAAGTCTGTATAATGTGTACGTGCATTGACCAGAAATCATTTTTGTATACTGGAGGAAATAGTGGTGTATTTGAAAGAGATGCACAAGTACGATAGTTGGTTAGCGATAACTAAGTTGTTCAGATATCTTATTTGTTGGAGTAATATATAAGTGGACGATTCATCCAATTTGTACCCAATTTATTGCACTTATAACTTGCTTGATATGTGAGTTCCTAAGTTGCTTTAATGGATATTCTATATGCAATAGTAATTCTGATCCCATTGCTTCCCAACAGTTCTTTTTTGAAATATGGATATTCATATTTCAATTTATGAATGGGAGAATCAAATTAACAACATCTACTCTCGTCTCTCTCTATTAAGCTTCTGTGATATAATTTGAATGGACATGGATTTTCGAAAGACATAAAGATTTTTTAAAATTTATCATCTTAAAAATATCACAGCATGTATGTGAATATAAACTTTTCTCAAACTTATGATTTTAAATATGATATAACATTTATGTGATTATATGAATTTCTTATTAAGGATAAAAAAAATGTAGAATTAATTATTTCTTATTATAAAAATATATTAATTTTTATAACAAACTAATAAAAAAATAATATCACAAACTGAAACGATGAGAGGACTGACTGATGAATAGAGAATCGTGCATGATTGAATATCTTTTTCCTAATGAGAATTTGATCTTTTAAGTATCTAATTGATTTTAGTAGGCTGTCTCGGTCGATTCAATTTTGAAGGTTTTAATTTGATTTATCGGTTATCGATTTATAGAAATACTAAATTATTTGACAACTATTAAGAGAATTTTTGGTCAAAATCATTATTAAATTATACTCTAAATTTAGATTACATCCTCAAAATATTATTCTTAGCAGAAAATAACCTCTAAGTATTTAAAAATTAACAACTTTCATCATTCTACTAGAATTTGTCATGAAACTAACAAATCCCATAAAATTATGTCACTCATTCGTATTTAGTATTATGATATATGCAAAGAATATTATTGTGAAATTTTTCGGTAATTGAGTTTAGTATTATGCAAAATATTTTAATTAGCAGTTTTTTTCCATTTATTTTTCGTGTTATTTAATATTAGAAAACTTGTCAGTTGAAATATAATTCTTCTCAATTGAATCTGCTAGAAGCGGTGTTTGTTGGAGACTTCCATGTCAAATAATAAAGAATGAAAGTTGAATACGAGACATAATCAGAATTTTGATAACCTCAATATCACATTGCCCCAAAAAATTATTGATCTAACTATAATTTGGATTTAAAAAAGGTAAAGATAATTAAGCTCCAATTTCTTTTCGTTAGTAAATGAGAAGAAGAACAGATTATGTATCATCACACCTTCCTAACATTTTTTGTTTCATCAAGCACTAGTGTTCAATATTTTTAATAGTCTTTTCTTCATGAACTTTTTACAACAGGTAATGACATTATGCAGGATAACTTTTGTCGATAGTTACGTGAACTGTACATGTTTTTGTAGGATTCCTTAGTTTTTTGACAATATATAACAAAAGGATGAAAATTGTTAACTTTCAAATACTTTGAGGATGTTGTGGGCCAAAAAAGATATTTTAAGGATGTAGTTTAAATTTGAAGTATAGTTTAAGAATGTTTTTTGGCCAAAAACTCACCATTAATATATCGATTAATCAATTATTAATTAATTAATTAATTACTGATTGTTATTAGAGATTTCACACAATTCTTATTTTTTTAAATTGAAAATCAGACAATGTGTCAAATAAAGTCTATTCGGGTATTCCCTAAATTATCAAAGAATTTGCACCTGAAATAAAGTTTATATAAATTACCAGTTTAAAATAGTAAGTATTAGCAGCACAAAATATTAAGAAAATTAATCTATCACACTGACTTATCGATCATTTTTTTAATAAAAGGAATCAACTAATTTTACATTATTGGCACAATCTGAAAAGTAAAACATACTAAATCTACAAAATTTATTTTCAACTATTATCGGTTTATTGTTTAATCCGTTAAGAAAAAAAATATTAAATTATTATAAAATTGATAACTTGATAGAAAATAAATCTAAACTATTATTGAATCGTTAAACTAAATAACTCATTATTGATACTTCAATAATAATTTTTTAGTTTGAATTATTGATTTTTTCTCTTAGATTTTGAACAATCCTGAACTATTGTAATAATAGTAGTATTAAGAAATGAATATATATCTCAATTGTATATTGAGAAATGAATATATATATCTCAATCATATGACTTTGTATTAGTATTAACTAGTAGGGATGGACATTCAGTTTTTCGATTTGGTTTTGACAAATTTCAATCCGGTTCTTCGATGTTTGATTTTTAAAAAGTGTGCACTTGATATCGAACTAAACTAATTTGGTTTGATTTGATTTTTTGATTTTCTGATATTTATGGCCACTCATACTTACTAGCATTATTTACTCGAGGTAAATAAGGCTTTAGTTTGATAAGAGGAATAAAGGATTATAAATTTTAAAATGAATTTATCTCATATTTAGCTAAAGATAAAATTACATAATAATTTATCTCAAAATTAATTATTCGAAAATAAATTATTGTGTTATTTTATCGGATGATTTTATAAATAAAAATTGGTCCCACGGATTAAAAAAAAGCACAATATTTCAACTTTCCAAGTTTGAAGTATTCCATTTCGGGGACTAAAAGATGAAAAAGAAACCAAAGAAAGAGTTGATCCATAGAATTCCCAGTATTTGCAACTTCCAAAGTATTCCATTTCCAGGGCTAAAAACAATGGAATCAAAGGGGAATATAAACTTCTTTTTTTTTCAATAAATAAATAAAAAATAAAAGAAGAAGAGAAAAACGAAGGCAAAACAACGCTACCTTCTCTTCTTCATTTCTTCTTTTTTTTTAAAAGTAATTCTCAAATAAGTTTGTCAGATCACCAAATTATAGTAAGCGTATTAGCTTCTCCAACTTGGATCGTCATCGTACACTCTCCAATTTCATCTGATTCGCTTTTGGAGAAACGAGTGAAGAAGAAGAAGAAGGAGAAAAGGCGTAATGGGACAAGCCTTTCGCAAGCTATTTGATACTTTCTTCGGCAACTCTGAGATGAGGGTATACCCCTTTCTTTTTTCCTTACTATTTTTGTATGTTTATATCTTGTTGGAAATGATCAATTATGATTTTGCCAATTTGAGTTTGTGGGGTTTCTTCTTAGCTCATTGAAGATGATGGGTTTCACTTTTCTTGGTAAAGGGGTTAGAGGAAGGGGATGTCTACTTAATTTACATTTGAATTTTTTGGTCCATTTAAAAAAAAAAATGTAAACTTTAAATGAACTTTTGATCCGGGTCTAGTTAAGAGACAATAAATTCGTCTGTTACCTTAATTAAGAATCTTGTCTACCTTTAGTAGTTTTAACTCTCACCTTAATTAAGATTCTTGTCTGGGTAAGCAATTCAGGGGTAGGAGTTGGGGAAATCTTACACCTTGTTTGGATGGCTGTTACCGTTGTATTGTATTGTATTATATTGTTTGTTTAAATACAATGTTTGTTTTGATTGTTACTTAAATTCTATTGTATCGTATTGTTTAAATCCATCTTTAGTTAACGACGAAAAGGCCCATTTTATGTAACAATTGATTTGTGTGATCGTGTTATTACCTTAATATTTTCTTCTCATTTTTTGTCTTTATTTTTTATTTAATAATTATATTTCATCTTTTACCCTAGTTTTTCATAGAAGCTCTACTCCGTACACTACTTTTCTTGTAATTTTATCATTCAAATCATGAATGCGTGACATTATGTTACAATAGAGAATGATACGATTTATCCCAGTACTATATTCATTAAAACAATACAGTACGATACAATATAATACAATGCAATACGATACATTATGAAACAATACGTAACAACCATCCAAACAAAGTGTTAGTAGCTCAGTTGGTTGGCTAACTGGATTTTCACCTTGTTGGTGGCTATCTGAACTAATCCCCTCTCCTATTTTCCCTTCCCCTATTCCCAATTTGTTTCTTAATAAAAGGGATAGTAGTTACAAGTAGTTGTGAAGGTTTCTTATTTTTTTTTTTAATCTTTCGGTACAATGTAAAGGTTTCTTCTGATTATTGATCTGAATATCATCCATTATTTTAAGATCTTCTGTTCCGAAGGTTTGAAGATGAGTTCCTCCATTCCCTTACTATTTAACAGCTTCCACTCTACTATTTCTTTTTTGGTCATTCCTGAGTGGATTCTAGTGCTTGAAGTATTAAATCTAAAGTATATAACACCCACACCCTGGCTATATACTTTTGAGGAAATTGAGTTAAAGTATAAAGATGTTTGAGGTTGTTGAGGACTGAATGTGATATGCAGGGTTGAATTTAGCTTTAAAGCTTCTTCCTGCAGCTTACGGCAAAAATATTAGTCCTGGGTTTTCAAAGTTAATTGTATATTGTGATTTAACTGTCTTGTATGGGCTTCTTTGAACTGTCTATCATATTTAGAGTACACCAACCTATGAAATGATCTGTTCGTTGTATGTGAGTTGAAGAACTTGGGGTTGACTTCTTTGTGTATCTTTAATCTTACTATTGAGGGTTAAGGTTGCCATTGTTGGAGCACATTGAGTAAATAGTACATAGAGAATAAAATTATATAAAGATGCCTTAACAGAATTGTCTGTTGGAAACAGATACAGGATGCTATCATTACAAATGACAATTCTGACCTTTAATTTTGGTCAATTTCCATTTATCAAGATCAGTGGTCACTCTTTTCTTCATTTGCACATTACTGTTTTCTTCCTTTTGGCGCACTGCTGTTAGTGGTAGTTCTTGTGCATAAGTGCAGTTGCTAAGGTTGCTTCCTTTACGGCTTCACTGTAACTAATGTTTCAACTTGGTCTTGTAATTCACTTAGTTGATCTATATTGTTTGTTTCCTCTAAGTAGTAAATTGATTTCATCAAAATTGGAAACAATAAATACTGAAGCTATTTCAGGAAGATCAGGTGAAAATAAGCTAAAAGTACCCATTCATTTCCTATGTAGGTGGGATAAAAAAGTAAAACCCTATTCCCTTCAATGTCATTCCTTCTCCTCTAGGATTCCAGTTTCCTCATTGTGCAGAATGCCAGCTACCCAGTGGCTTGATATTGCTCAGGGACCTGCCAGTTCAACGAAGGGCCTCTAAAGCAGGCGGGGTTTAACTTGCAAAGAGCCTAAAATGGCCATCTTTAGATCAGTAGAGCCCTTCAATGTGTCAGAGATCATCTCATTTTTTCCATCATCCTTATTTTTATCTTTTCAAATAGGTAATCATCATAAATTTATATGAAGTACTAGCTCACATAAATCATGTCTGCCATATGTTTTTAGTCTACTAATGCAGTGCCCACAGTGTCCACATTACTGACAGCATAGGGAGGGGCTTGGGGAATGGAATGGAAGGTTTCTTGGAGGAAAAACCATTTTGCTTCTGCAATGACTTTTTGTCTCCTCTATAATGAAAATTATTACTACAAATGGTTAGATTGTTGTAGCAGGTTTACGTAAGAAGTGATGCTTATTTCTTATCATCCATCCTGCTTTATAGGCCATTGCCTTCTGTTCACTGCACACCTTTTGTCTCTCATTATTTTCTTAGCAGATTCTCTTCTCGTTTGTGTAATTAATTATCTTTATACCTTTCTGCTGTGTTTTTATCATTTGGTTGGCATAGGTTGTGATGCTAGGACTGGATGCAGCTGGGAAAACAACTATTTTGTACAAGCTGCATATAGGAGAAGTTCTGTCCACAGTTCCTACTATTGGTATGCTGTTGCTATAAATTCTCGCTCGCGGTTGTGTGGCACTTTGACTTTAAAAGTGTTTTGTTGGAGCTTCAGTTCTGAATCTTCTTTCATTGATATTGTTCTTGACTTGACTATCTTTTTTTTTTCAATTACTTGATGCTTGATGAATTTGAAGTTTCAACTAACTGCAATATAACCTATCAATGTACTTATAAAAGAAGACCTGTCAATGTCATAGGTAAAACTTTAAAAAAAAACACCAAGATCTAAAAGATATGGTAGCTTTTTGAGCACCCTACATAGCTAATAGGGGGTTGTTTCCTTATATAATCAGAATGTAGATCCGAATATCACTTAATTATGCTGTATTTTGGCAACAAAATGCTTTACTTATTAAATAAATAAATAATGGATAGGTTATTAATGAATTATGAGAGAAAATGGAAATATGGCATTACCTACGATAGGGTTGATGTAATTGGATGCATGGTAACATATGCCGAGTAGTGTTGATTCTGCACTGTTCTAATAAGTGGATCCTTATTACCAGAAGAACCACATGTACAAATTTTTGTTTGAGAAGTATTCTTAGTTCATTGAAAAGATTGTGTCAACACTTGTTAGAAAGAAGGTATTTTGATAGTCCATGCTAGAGTTAGTTAAAAGCTTCATCAACCAAATCATTTTTTTTCTAATGACAATGGAACCCACAACCGCTATCCTTTGGCTGCGCACAGGGTAAACCCCGCTCTGTGCAATAGTTCACAAACTATACAAGAGAGGTAAACCTCACTAGGCAAGCCCGTGCGACGAGCTCGAACCAGAAGGCCAACCCCTGTTGTCGCAGGCAAGGGGTTTCGAACTTGAGACCTCCATTGTGGAAGTCCCAAGCCAAACCATCTGAGCCACCCCGAAGGGTCAAATCATTTTTTTTCTTTCTAATTCTCTGACTGAAAATAAGTCCTTTCTTTTCTTCCTATATTTGAGGCCATCACATAGGATCACATTATAGTGGTTGCAGAAGGCACAAATTTGGATTCTCGAATATTGCAATGGAAATTCCTTTCTGTTTGGAATATTGCAAAGTTGTACAGAAATGAGTATTGAACACCCATGAAACCAAGTGATGCCTGTATATGTAATACCTGGTTGTATGTGCATGGCATGCAGGTTTCAATGTAGAAAAAGTGCAGTACAAGAATGTTGTTTTTACTGTGTGGGACGTCGGTGGACAAGAGAAATTAAGGCCACTCTGGAGGCATTATTTCAATAACACAGATGGACTGGTAACTACATATATAAATTAGATTGTATCTATGTCTATTACTACGTATCTACTGTTGATTTTAATTTTCATATCATTAGATGCCATAGGGAAAGATGAATTTTCCCTCTTTACTTGTAGAAGAAAAAGGTGAATTTCCCCCCTTCTTCTTTTCAATAGGTGGTATTACCTAAAAGCTGAAAAGGAAGCTTAATTCCTGAAGGGTCATAAGGTATTTTAAATGAAAAAATGTGTGAGCGTGATATACCATATGAACCATCATTACTGAATGCGTAAGTCAACTTCCATGTGAAAAACCAAACCTACATTTTCCCTTTTATGTGAACTGCTGTAACTGCTTGCACATCCGTCTCTATAAAATGGAGACTATATCTGTTTACTAAGTGCTTTACTGTATACAGATTTACGTTGTTGACTCTTTGGATCGAGAGAGAATCGGAAATGCAAAGCAAGAGTTTCAGGTTCTGTTTTTGAACTTTTATCTCTCTGTCTCAGGTACAATGGTCACTTACCTACTGAAATCTCATTCTTAATGTGTTTCAGGCTATCATCAGAGATCCATTTATGCTTAATGCTGTCATCTTGGTTTTTGCTAACAAGCAGGACATGGTAAGTTTGTGAAATCAGTGGGTTTATGCATCAACAAAATGCATTTAGTTGCTTGTTATCTATTTTCTCTCTTTAAGCACTGTTGAAGGATACACTGCTAAATTAATCCAAGACAATAGATACTCAAAGATTTTGACTTTCTTAGTGCTGCAAAAAAGTTACCTTTTTTTCCGAAAAAAAACAAAAGATACTCAAAGATTTTGAGATCTTATTGTGCTTATTATCAGATCCTATGTCCTGGCCTTTGTAAGCTTTGACATGCTGTTTTATTTATTGAACTTCCCTGTGGTGATCCACAGCTGATGCTTGGTGTATTCTGGTACTTGATTAGTGAAAACAAATTGGTGTGGGGGAGTCCGTATCTCATCAGGTAGATGCTCATGTTGTTTTACCTCACCGAAGCATTCTAATTCAAAAAGAACCAAGGAACAGGCACACCTCCTTCCTTTCACTTTCTCCCTTTCCACAATCGGAACAACTTCTTTTCCCTTATCTTTCTTCCTTTCCACCAAAACCTTCCAAAAGTAGACCGTCTGAACAATTGAATCAGTTGGGGTACTTAAATGCAGAAATCCAGTCATTCAGATTCCATATTTTAGGATACTTGTATGATAGATAAAAATGTAGCACATGGAACTAGAATAGGATGAGCGCTACAACAGTGTTATGCAATCATGGGTCCCACGTAAAGTGAAATGTCAGTTCTATGAAATGGTTGCGAGACTAACTTCTTTTTTGGGGAGTGAACGTTCAGCCACGAAGGTCTTAACATATTCATAAAATAAATCTTGTTGGAATAAAGGTTTAATTGTTGTCAGGAGTGTTTCTAATATGGTTTGAGACTTCTGTAGATATAATTGTGAGAGAATCTTAAGCTTTAGAAAACCCGTCATTGTTGCCAGAAGTCCTTTATGTTTGATTAAAGTTGTGTAGGCCTATATAGCGATAAGCGTGGATTTAGAGAACCTCTAATTTTCCAAAAAGACAAATTATTTAGTATTAGAATGAAATGTGTTCGATTTTCTCTTGTTTACTGATAAAAGAAAAGATTGAAATGGATTTGATTAAAACATGGTTGATATAAACAATTCATATAGTTGAAGCCAACTGGTTTTGGGGTTGAAGAATAGTTGATTGACTAGTAGGCAACAAACTACCTATGCTTATCCAAAGGGAAAGGTGCCAAGGGTTATGGCCTACTGGAATTTTTCCATCAAGAAATAAGGTTGTGATAGGAACGCAACTTGGCCCTTACAAGAGCAGAATTGTTGTCTTTTTGCACCCTACACAAATAATATGGACAAACTAGTATAGATTCCGAACCTCCCCAAACCCCACTTGTAGGATTACACTGGGTATGTTGTTGTAGTCCAAGTATGACCATGAACTATAGCAATAAGATGATGCGCAGGTAACAAAGCAAACAGAGGTGAATACTAATGGATTATCTTTGCAGGATTAAGAAAATGTGTTGCAGCTGCTTTTCCCTCAATAAGAACACGAAAGTGATTTGTAACCGAAAGCTATTGAGTAATTAAACCTCTTGGTAACTGCAGGAAATCCTAAACTAGTGAAAGGAGCGTGACCCAAAAGTCTTTTACTGTGCTAGTAATACTCAAAATTTGACTACAATGGTGCAGAGCCATCACACTTGGATCTTGTCTTCCAGCTGCCCTATGTGCTGCACTAAGTTCTGTTTGTCAGAGTTGGTTTTACCAAGATTGATGCCTAAAGCTTACGAATGCTATTATAGTGTATTTTGCTATTATTATGTGTTCCCTCTTATTTATGTTTTGGAAATTGTGTGATATCCTGATAAAAAAAATAAATTCTGATTTCTCAATCATGAGCTTTCCATCTCACACCATAACCTGCATCTTAATTTTATTATGTGAGTGGTCTCTGTTTCTGTCACTTTTCTCTTGCATTGTGACTTCTGAGTAAAATGTGCTTGGTAGGCGGAGTAAAAGAAGGATGGTTGTCATTTACCTTTAGTCCTCTCTTCTTTCTTTTTTCTTTTGGTTGGGCGGATAAATGTCCCCCTTTTGGCCTTCTCATGTTGTTAGGAAATGAAATTGGAGGGGCTTTTGCCCATCAATATCAGTTCTCTATCTAAAAGAATGTGGGAATGAGGCAAATCTTTTTAAGCCTCTCCTAATCGTTCCAAGCAATATAAAAAGAAGTGCACACACATACATAGAACTTAATATATTGTAAAAGAAGCAAATCAAATTTCCCCTCTATCCCTTTGCCATTTTCTCCTTGTGTTAGGTAGATATTTTATCATCTTGAACCTTTTTGTTTTTTTCCTAATTTTGGTCCAGAAAGGAGCAATGACTCCAATGGAAGTGTGTGAAGGCCTCGGTCTTTATGATCTTAAAAACCGAAAATGGCATATACAAGGTGCATGTGCTCTTAAAGGGGATGGTCTATATGAGGGACTAGACTGGTTATCGAGCACCCTGAAAGATCTCAAGGCCGCTGGGTACTCTTCAGTGGGCACTTCAGCCTTCTGATTGATCAGGTCTACAACTTGGCTTTTATGTCTTCAGGATTGTTGCAGTCATCCCTAACCTGTTGATCTAACTTTAATTTGCTTTTGCAGGCTTACTAAGAAGTACCTATTTTGAGGGACAAAGCTGAATACCCTGCCGTCTGTAAATTAAAACGCCTGAACTCTCATCAAAACTTGTTCTTTTGGGTCTGTGCTTTTATGCAGTGGAATCCTAATCTAGGGTGAAAGCTTGATTTTTGATTCTGCTGTATGCTGAAATGCGAGCCTTGCAATTGGTCTTCCCCGTACACGAGAATTGTGTCTGTTGATACCTACTGTAGTATTTTAAGTATGTATCCTTCCATGTGAAATAGGTGATTAATGATCTCCATACAAGCATGCCAAACCGATGATCGATCCACCCTGCTTCATGAAAAGTTTGTCCCTAGATGTATCTTATCATTCCCGTTTTGGCCTCTAAGCATGTGTTCTTGTGGAACAGTTTATCTACAAGGAAACATATGGTATCAACTGAGACAATTGTCTTTCTACTTTTATGAAAAGAGGAGTCCTTTTTCTCTTCCACTAAGGTTTATAATCCCATTATGCTTTTTCCATATACCTGAAAATCAACATATTTCAATTGTGTTGCTTTGGCAGTATTCATTGAAATGATGTTTCTGGAAATATTCACTTGACCACTTGAAGGGTGCTTAAATCTTGATGAAAGCGCTTTAGAGCAAGGTATCAAAACATTAACTTTTCATGTACTACGTACAACTTGAAGAGGGGCGACACAAACACGAAGTGCAACTGAGAAATTATATATTTTGCCTTTGGCAATTAGTTTCTTGAACCTTTTAGAGGAGTTGTTTTTAGGATCGAGCTTCTGTGGACATCTTTTTCCATCCTTCCCACTTTCTTTCTTATTGAGTTACAAATGCATAAAAGTTGCTTTAGCAATGTAATGTTTAATTTTTGCCAAAAATTAAAAGGGAAGCTACATATTGCAACTGTTAAGAGGGTGCCAAATTCTTTATTCTTTTTATCAAAGATCAATCATCACAAGTAGTTTGAGAGAGGCTAGATAGATTGACAGAGAATAATTCAGGTGAATTGAAGAGATATCTGGTGGATTCATCATCATATGAGTAATTTTTAGTTGTTCATACAAGTATTGAAAAAGTAACTCAAGGAATACAAAAACTAGTAGCAAAAGTAGCAAATCAAGAGGTTTGCAAGGCTGATCATCTTCCATCTTCATTCCGCTCAAAGGTTCACTTAATGGCAGGCGGAGTGGTCTGCCCCTATAATGAGCTTCAATTTTCGTTTTCACTGGTCAAACGGTGTTGTCTGGAACCTTTTGCAAGGCTGATCTTGAGTTTACTGCCTGTGAATAGAAAAAACACATCAATTATACTACTCCACATTTAAACATCTACAACCACAGGTGAAAGAGGAACACACAAATTAAAAAGAATGTTAGCTGCTCTTGTTCTTACCTCCTTTCCACTAGGATCTTTTGAGATCTTTAGATCTTTCAACATTTTTGTAAGCTTCCTCAAGCTTAAATTTTGCAAGTTATTGCCAGCAGTGCCTTTGCTTTCTTTCATACAAACCAAGTTTTCCTTGTTATCTGAAACAAGTATCAGTCCTATGCTTGTCACTGCTGATGAATTCTCAAGTGGTGTCTGAGTGGTGAGTTCTGAATTTGTGCTTGCCAAGTCAGAAGGATTTTGCATAGGATCCAGTGCCAAAGTGAAGACCGGTTCTGGGGCAGCATCAGGAATGAGAGGCAAGGGCAGAAGACTATGAGCTGCACTCTCCACAGTAGCCTCAGCATAATCAACTTCAGAGTCTTCCATGGATTCTTCATCTCCAGCAATTTCCAGAGCATCAGCTGGTGCATCCATGTCAGCCTCGGTACAATCAACATCATATTCTTCCATGGATTCTTCTCGTCCAGCAACTTCCAGAGAATCAGCTGGTGCATCCACGTTAGCCTCAGTACAATCAACATCATATTCTTCCGTGGGTTCTTCTCCAGCTTCTAGAGAAGCGTCATATTCTTTCATGGGTTCTTCTCCAGCATCTTCCATGTTAGTCAGACACTTCTGCTGACTTCCACTCACCTTAGCCTCCACCTTACCGTTGAATTGCTCGAACAAATTCACCTCAAGAAAATCTATGTTAGCTTGCATGTTAGTCACACACTTCTGCTGACTTGCACGCCCCTTAGCCTCGACCTCACCATTGGATTGCCCAGGCAAATTCACCTCATGAAAATCTATGTTACTGTTTGGATTGACACTTACAGGTTGTTCTCCAATCAACTCTTGTTTTCCTGCAACATCAGAATCAAAATGATCTCCTTCTTCCTCATCATTTTCTGCCATAAAATCAGATGTATCACCACAATGGGGCTCATCCTGCCCACTAGGCTGCTTGGTGATATCTGAATTACTCTTGGTATCATCACCCAAGTTCTGGCTTTTCTTCTGATAATCTTTTTCCTTTTTAACTTCCGCAACAATTTCAGATTCTTCCATGGGTTCTTCTCCAAAAATTTCTTCAGATCCTAAAAATAATTTCATTTAATGATCACAAAGTATTGCATAGGATATCATACAACAGAGATGGTGATAAGACAGTTGATACAAAAAGTACACAGAACACCATCTTCCATTTTCTCAAAATTTTCTACCCTGAGAACAGAGCAATACGTACCATTGTTATTGTGACCAAGTGCTGCTTCCTCTGAGCCGTCTTTTGCTTTTGTATCTAAAGCAACAACTTCCAGATCATTAGCACTGTCTTGTTGAACACCATCTTCCATGTCTATTTCATTTTGTACCAAGGTACTTAAATCTTGACCTGACACGGTATCTGAATCGTTCTTGATGTCCAAACTCTCGGATGATTTCAAATCAATAACTGTAGCATAGTTGCCAGTCAGATCTGAGACCAAGTCATGTACATGAAAAAGAAGGAGGTTAAGGATTACATGAGCTTGCGGACATTACCATTTTTGTCTAATTCTTCAGTCTTGTGAGCAGAATGCAGCTCAGAGTTCACCTCCAAACTTTCATCAGTTTCTTCAGAAACTGCATCAAACGTAAGTGTTCCTGACTTTTCATCCTCTTGTGTGCTTGATTCCTGCATAGGTTTCCCAGATAACCTCACTGATCGACGAGTGCTGTACACTTGCCTAACTGAACTCTTTGCCTTCACTTCCTTTCTTTGGCTAGTGAGAGCAGCTGCTGGTGTCTTTGGAACATATTTCTTTTCTTCTTCAACCTGATCCCCAATTTTCTCTTTTGGTTCACATTCCTTCATGGCAGATTCCAGCTTTGCACGAACTGAAGTCGTTGCAGCCCTCCTTCTGGTAGTTGGCAATGCAGGAGTCTCATGCATATCATTTTTGGCTTCATCAATCTCTCTTACCACCGTTCCTCTCGTTCTGCAGTGACTCCTAGTCGAGGTCTGCAAAGTTTCTGAGTCATGTTTGATTGTCTTTCGTTGTGTAGTTCGGCGACCAGTCTGAGGTACACTTGTTAATGCTTCTGACTTTCCAGGGGATTCCATGGATGAGTTTGCACCATCAGATTCACATGCTTTCAAGACCTCTTCAATACCATCAACCTGCATATAAAAACATTTCTGAATTTCCTTTCTGATGTACAATGTCAATGTACTATTAGGTAAATATGTTATAACCAGCTATAGGAATCTAGCTGTGGAGGTATTAGGTGGTTCACACAATCCAACAAACAGGAATGAGTTTTAGTACAGAAATTAGAGATGGCGAATCCACAGCTTAATAATGATAAAATCAATTAATTATTCGACAGTCCACAGCTTTCCTCACATTCTCAATTATCTGAAAGTTAAGGGTCAATGCCCACAAAATATAAGCTGGAAAAAACTTGGTATCATAGAGGTGACTGCAAGTGAAATGAAGTAAACCGATCTACATATCGATCCAACCAAAAAATATTTGCAGATCGAATCAGATACCGATATTCCTCTTCCCATTGTAACCATTTGAATTGCTGCTTATTTAATTTATTTTAGATAAACTCAACAGTCGTTTTGAATGAAAAAAGCTTACAAATTCGAGAGAGGTGTAAGTAAGTGAACCGATTAACATATCGATCCAATAGAAAAAATTAATCGCAGACCGAATCAGATACAGATATTCCTCTTCATAGTGTAACCATTTGAAATGCTGCTTATTTTATTTTCATTTTAAACAAACTCAATAATGATTTTGATTTGACAAAACTTGAAAACTCGAGAGAGGTGACTGCAAGTGAGGTAAACCGAATCGATCCAACAACAAAAAATATTGGCAGATACCGGTAACTCCCTTCCTACTGTAACCATTAGAAATGCTACTTATTTCATTTTTCATTTCAAACAAACTCATCAATTCTACAACACAGGAACCGAGTTAACAGATTTTGATTTAAAAAACTTACAAACTCGAGAGATTGAAGAGCATCAGCCATGGCGACATTGGTCATGTTAGCTGGGATTTTGTTCTTCTTGCAAATAGCTTGCAATTCTCTCCTTGTGAGGCTGTGGAAATCCATCTCTGCTGCTGAAATGAAACAGGAAATCGATCTATGGGCGGGGGATGAGGGATTTATGAGCTGCACTTGGATTGACAATGATGAGAAAAAGGAGGGATATATATACTTGTGTGGGTGAGGAGAAAGAACCCCTTGTCAAATGTGACCGTTGGAGCGGAAATTCAAATTATTTTGAACTTTGGGCTGCAAAGAGAAACCCTAAGCCTCTCAATAATAGGGCCTTGGTGTAATGTTTTAGAAGAAGCCCACATATAATTGTCTCTATTTATCACCTGCTAAACTTGAATAATTTCCCTTTTGGGGGGTTTTATGTTTGTTCTAAATAAATAAAAAGAGATTACTTATTTATCATTTTCCTTTTCTTTAGTCTATTAAGTATATAAGTGGTACAAAATAATCCTTGAATTTCTTTTATTATTTTGACAAATATGAACACATCTTTTAAAATCTAAATCTTGAGGATCATTATTTCTTTATATGCTTGTTAAGTTAAAGTGAGTCATATTTTTATACCGTTTCTAATATATGTCAAATTTTAAATATGATTTGAAAAGTTGTTTGACATTATTTTTTTAGCACGTGAGAAAATTCTATGAAATATTTCTTTCTATTTTATTAATACTAAGTATAAGATAAATTTCAAAATGCTTAAATGATCTTTTATTTTTTTTTTCAATTTATTGGGATGTACCTAAATTAATCATCACAATTAAGAAAAGTTTTCAGAAAAAAAAAGGAATTTTATTGTGTTGTCCTTAAATTATGTCACACTTCTATGAAGAGAAATTTGTTTCTTCAATTCTTCTTATCATCAAGTATTATAGTATTTCTATATACTACTCGCTTGGAATTCTAATAAGTTAACATTTTCTTTAGAAGTTCTATAATAATAACTAATTATACATTTAACTGCCGAATAAAAAAAATTAAGGAAGCATCATATAGAATGTCAAAGGCCTTCTTCTTCTTGCTCACTTGGAAAAAAAATCCTGCAGTGCGTGAGCTTGCTACTATTTTCATAAACGATGTCAATTATATTATCAAGTCTATAAAAAAACACTGTCATATCTATTTAGACGTAAAACTATAATTTTTACATAATACAAAGAGGTGATTTTGTTTATGCACCTATAAAAAAAACATGGTTTTAAATTATTAATTTTCATTATAATGAAGGGAAAAAAAAGGGAATAACTCGTGCGGTTTAATGCAGTGAGTCGACGCCACCGATTTTCAGACTTGATTTCAACCTCTTCGATCAAATTAGATAAAGCGCAAAATACGACTATGATAGAGAAAAATTCTACAATTCTTGAATTAAGTGGACGATCAGTATATGTAATTTTTTCAGAAATACATAAATTTTATCCAATTTTGACTGGAAACCCTAACCCTAACCCCAAATTTTCCATTTAGATTCTCCCATTTGCCAATCTGCAAGTCCAATTCTCCACCCCCCCCCCCTCCGGAAACTCAGCAATCAAAACCCCCAATAGTCTGTCAAGAAGGGAGTTCCTATCATTTTAGCATTTGATAGATATAGACATATAGCTATAGAGAGATGGGGAGCTCTGAAACAGAATCAGGAACGGGGGATTGTGGAGTTGGGAGTATTGTTTGGGTCCGAAGGCGAAATGGGTCGTGGTGGCCAGGTAAAATACTATGTGCTGATGAGCTTTCAGCTACTCATTTGATGTCTCCACGATCTGGGACTCCAGTGAAGCTTCTTGGGAGAGAAGATGCTAGTGTGTAAGTCCTTTCTCACCCTTCAATTTATCTTATAGTGGAAGATTTTGACGCACGGTAAATGTTGCACGTTGATATTAACTTGTAATAATGGGAAAATCTTGATTTTTGTTGTCTTGCATGCTATTGATGGATTTTTAGTTGCAGGAAACTTGGAGTATTGTTGATAACACTATAACTAATGAATTTCCAGTGAGTTTGCATTGTGATATTTCAGTTAAAATTGGGGTTGGAAGTGGGGAACAATTAGCTTAACTATTGCAAATGTAATTCTGGACTTAGTACGTTACAATAATTGGATAGTTAATAGTTTAGGATTCATAGTCAGAAGCAGAGGCAGATCCAAGATTTGAATTTTGTGGGTGCCACAAACTCATCACTAGTGATTGACATCGAATTGAGGCACATATTCAATCAGTTCAATCCATTTTGGGCTAATTCGAATCGATTAACAAGATTTTTGGTTCATAAGTAATACACGGTCATCGAACCAAATTAAATTTTGTACGATTCGATCTAATTCTTGGTCAAATACTATTGAACAAAGATGAGAAATATAAGCAAGAAAACTAAATCTTGAATATGCAATTAGACCCCTTCAATTCAAACATAATGTAGTAATGTTCTTAAAACATGACAACTCCAAATTGTAACTCATGATGAGTTCTATAAAAAATAAAAGACAAAGCAGCTTTTATTATGGACATTTACCCTCCCATTAACAATACAAGTAAAGGAAAATATTTTCATTACGAAAAATCACAAATTACCTATACAAATATAATAAAAAATTTAATTTTCTAACAAAAATAAAAATCTTAATAAAGTGTATAAAACAATCAATGAACTAGCACATGTTGGCCTTGCATCCACTGTCTCTGTTCAAAATAGTAAGAAATGAATAATCAAATTCAACAAATAAAATGTACTTTGTAGTAATAAAGGGGAAAAAGATTAAAATCACATTCAATTAAAGATTTGGAGATCTTCAAAAAATATATATTAAGAGATAATTAAGTAAATAAACTATCAGATGAGGATTTATTGGACAAAGAGTTGAAATACAAAACTAAAGAATATAAAGGAAATTAGAAAAAGAAGAGTAGTAAAGAAAAAGCAAAAAGGGAAACCGAAAAAACGGATGGGCAGTGTTGTGAAAAAGCACCGAAGCGCTCGCTTTAAGCGTGAAGCGAAGCGAAGCGAGGCGAGGCACTAGCGCTTCAACACCGTGAAGCGAAGCGATTTCAAAAAAGCGTGCGCTTCATGGGAGAAGCGAGAAGCACGCTTCATCTAGAAGCGAGAAAAAAGCTCGCTTTTTTTGAAAAAGCGGCACTAGGTTTTTTTTTTAAAAAAAAATCTGTAAAACTTATAATTAATTGTTCCAAACTGCTGCGACTTCTTCTTCAACTTCGAGAGTTCAACCAGGTTAGTTTTTCTTCTTCTCTTCTTCTCTTCTTCTGTTCTTCTCTTTCTATTTCTATTTTTATTTTCATTCAGCAGTTCTGCCGTCTGCGCAACTGCTGCGATGTTCATCTCTTCTTCTCTTCTTCTTTTTCTATTTCTGCGCAACTGCCGTCTGCGAAGAATTATTTTTTTCAAGTTTTATTCAGCAGTTTGGCCATTTTTTTTTTGAAGATAAAGCATATGCTCTGTTTTTTTTTCCACATAGTCTGGCTGCTTTATTATTTTTTTTTTAATTTTGCTGCAGTTGCTCTTTTAATTTTGATGCAGCTGCTCTGTTATTGTTTTGACAATTTGAATTGTGTGACTGAATTATTATTCTATTTTTTCTTTGTAGTAAGTTGTATTTTCTTAATGACACAAAAAAAGAATCTAGCTTGGGCATATGGAATTGCCATGGGAAGTAACACAAAAATCAAATGTGTTTTTTGTGATATGACATATAATGGCGGAATATTTCGTCACAAGAAGCATTTTATTGGTGGTTATAAGATGTTAAAGTGTGTCCAAAGGTCCCGAATAGTGTGAAGGAAGAAATAAAAGAGTATTTTACGAAAAAAAATGAATTTAAAACTCAAATGAATCCTGAAGCATCCATGGTTAATCTTGTTGATGATGATGAAATCGATGATGAAGTTGAAGTGAATATGCCAATGGAGCATATTTTATTATCTATGCATATTTTATATTTTATATTTTTATACTAAATAGCGCTTTTTTTGAAAAAAGCATGCGCTTCGCTTCACGCTTCTGTGAAGCGAGCCCCTGTCGCTTTTTTCCGCTTCTCGCTTCTCAAAACATTGCGGATGGGTAGAGGCAATGATTTGAGAAAGGGAAAAAGTTAACTAAACAAACGCGCTTAAGGGGATTCGAACCTACAGCTAGCGCCTGGCACCCTGGCCATTGGCCAACAGATCAGAAATGATAATGCTATTATGGGTGCCAACCTTTTATATATACTATAACTCACTAAATTACTATGTGTATATGAAAATTTGAGCCGAGTGTTCGGGTGTCGTGGCACCCTTACGCTACCACATAGGTCCGCCCTGGTTAGAAGTTTGGACTCTTTGCCATCAGTCATTATGAAGGAAGAAAATGGAAATGGGATAATCTTATTGTTTGCTGATTAGCTCGTATTCCTTGTTAAATCAACGCCTAGTGGCTAAAAGCTTATCTTGGGCTACGTTGGAGAATGGTAATTGTGAATTCCCTGGTATTGTAGGTGAAGATTCTTGAGTTCAGAAGATAAGCTCCGCTATGGAAGCCTGGCTTAGGAGATTAGGACTCTTCATATTGGTTGAAATTTCCTTTTTCTCCTTTAGTTGTAAAAAGAGGAAACAATGCATAATGATAATAGAGATACGCTGCACCTTGTAAGCTATTTATGGAATAGCATTGTATTGTGCCATTCCACCCTTTGCCTAAGAGGGTAAGATTGAGTTTAACCTAATCACTGGAGACTTGAGAGGAAGATTATTATTATATGCAATTACAGTAGCTCTAGTTCATGACAATACACAGTTAAAGAACAAAAAATACACAGGAGAGAAAAAAAAGAGGCAAATGTTCATAAGTTGATTCTATGGAATTGGCAGAGTGAGCTTTGGCTAAAACCTGTTGGCAACAAGCTTTCACAATGTTATTGAAAAGTTTACGAGGTTGAGTCAAGATTCTGATTCATCCACTTGAGAGTTTTACTTAGGGGATACTCAAGCCGGTGCTTGTGGATTCAGAAGCTGGATTTAGTCAGAAAAATGTTGCAGAATTGGAAGTGTTCGCAACACATACAGAAAATACTAACTAAGCCAGCCATTAATTTCTAGTTAACGCACCATGAATGGTCTGATCCGCTAGCAAAGTTCTTACGTCGAGTGCGCGATCATGACAAGACTCGAGATAGAAGTCCGGGAAGGACACTTAACAAAGCAAGAGCTCGTACAGAGTTCTAACTTAATTCTTTTCTTTGTCCAATGCTGTACATTTTGTGATAAACAGTAGTTCCGTATGAGGACTTTCTTTCTCCATGTATTAGTCCACTCAAGGAGTACAACATTTGGGGCTTCAAACCCTCTTTTGTTTGTTTCTTCTATCTGAGTAAGAGCCTTCTTTTAGAGTGAGTCGGTGTTAGAAATCTGCTTGGAACTGGTGCACTAGTGGCTTTATTTTGTTGGACAAACTACTGGTTAGTTATCTAAGGCAGTAGGGCCAGTATGGTCTCTTTGAATTGATGGGACTTTTCAAATTGTCGCCTGCATGTGGTGAGCATCTAAGTTAATTGAAAAGCAACATGAAGAATCAAAAGATGCTTGATTCTATTTTTTGCTAAATGCTGCTTCCATCTCTCTCATTCTTGATAAATAGAAATGCTACTTATAGCTGGTGGAATATTGTATCTTCATAAGTCTATGTCAGCTGTCTTAATTAAACTTTATTTACTAGGTGCTGACACTTCATAGTCTTAGTATGGTATGTTATGGTGTTTCTCTGTGTGTATCTTACCAGGGATTGGTATAATTTGGAGAAGTCAAAGCGAGTGAAAGCATTCAGGTGTGGCGAATTTGATGATTTTATTGAACGGGCAGAAGCTTCCCTAGGTCTGCCTCCGAAGAAAAGAGAGAAGTATGCACGACGCGAAGATGCAATACTTCATGCTCTTGAACTTGAGAGGCAGTTAGGTAAAAGATGTGGGAGTTTAGGTTGTTCGTCTACTGATAGAACCAATAAATCTACTTTTGATTTTTCCGGAAGAGAGTCACATACATCATCAAAATACTTGGAAAATGGGAATGGGAGACGTTTAAGATCTAAATCTCATCAACTTTCGCATAAATCTGGTTTCTTCCTTGAGGAAAAGAGTACATGCAACTTTTCTTTTATACAGGAATCCAAAGATCATAATCAGTTTAGTGGGGACGATGAGAATTCTGATGTACCTCTGAGGATGAGAGGTTTACAGGATTTGGGCCTCAGTACTGTTCCTTTAGAGCATGCTGTTGCTGATGGGATTTATAATTCAGAACGCCTAGTTAATACTGAGAGAAAAAGTTTATCAGTCAAAAGGAAATTATCAGATGAAGGCTTGGCTGAAGAAATTCTTGTCAGGAGGCGTGATAGGAGCTGCCTTCTTGCTCAAGTTTTGAAGAGTTCTGAAAATTTACTTGACTCAGGTTCTGTTTGCATCTCTGAAACGGGAGAGGGGCAGCCAGGAGTTGCAAAGAAAAGCAGGGGTAATTTGGCAGAAGAGCCTACAGAATCTTTGACTGTTGAAGAGAGTAATCATGCCCAGATGGAAATCTCAATATTGAAGCGTGAAGATAATGGTTCTCATCCTGCTGATTTATGTGAACAGAATGCTTCTGGGTCTGCAGAATATACTGAATGGGATTCTTCTGAGACAGATTCTGCGGAAGATACTGATGACGAGTTGGCCACAATCTCAGGTTTCTCCCTTCTCACTCTTGCACAAGCCACCTTACATGTACATTCTTTTTCTCGACAAAATGAAGCAGCATCAAACGTACACAATCTTTTGAGGCTACGCTGTAACACCTCTAAACTTTGGAACTTTGAGATCTTTGGAGCTGATTGGATAAACTTAATTATTTCAATCCCTCACTCTCTATGCTTGAATCACCTTGTGTGTTCTACTAACCCTATGTGAACCGATTCATTCTGTGGTTCTCCTTCTCATGGTACACATGGTATGCCATGGCCACCTTGTTCAGTCCTCTAAGTTTGTATTGCGATTTTTAGGGGTGAAGCTATCAGAAAGTGGCTGTACTGGTTGCTTCACCAACATTCTGTATCATCTGTGAGCAAGTTCAAAGTAGTCTAGGCCCTAGCATGTTGAAGTTCAGTTAAGGACTTCCATGGGTATCCTAGAAACTTGCTGCGGTGGAATTTTTTTAGTTCTTATTATGTCAAAAGAAAGAATTTGGTATATGGTCTTAAATACCCTTCCATGGTTGGAGTTTTGATGTTCTAAATTACTAGTACTTTCAATTAAAAGGAAGAAGCATTCAAAACCAATGTTTAGGTCCCCTTTTCTCAAAAAAGTCTCCGGAGGTTGTAAAATGTCTCCTAATCCCCCCACCCCCCTCCCCCCTCTTTTTGATGGTGCAGGTGTCCTCATTTTAATATTTGTTTCTCCTTACTGATGTATTATTATTCACTTCAATTTTTTAACGAAGGACTAGGGCTTGTTAATTTTTTAATGAAGCGCTAGGACTAGTCCGAAAACAAAAAGGACAAAAGAGTACAGAGGAGCAAGGTGTTTTACTTTTAGCGAGGAAAACTATTACTTGCTTTCTTCTGAGTTGGATTTTGTCGCTAATTTGGTGAGTTATAGAGTTTGATTCAGAGATGTAATCGGGTTCTAAAGCAAAGAACTTTAGCAATTCCAAAGGAAAGTCACATTTGAGTGACAACTGACAAGTAGACATGATCATAAGTTATAATTTAATTTCTTGATATCTCTTCCATAATACCAAGTCGGTATTCTTTCTAGTTATCAAAGAAAAAGAAACTTTAGTGAATTTGTTCTCTGGAATTGTGCACTTTTTTGCATCTAAACTGGAGAATTATTTCTAATTTTGGTTGTGAATGCAGATTTAAAAAAACGGATTCAAAAGTTCTGATTGTGAATGCAAAGTTCCTTATCTCTCTTTTATTAATCATTTCTCTTGACATCGTGAATCAGTTCTTCCATAGGCATTGCACTCCTTTAAACAGAGAAGATAAGACAGTGAACTGCTTAAGTAGGCTAACTTAGCTTGTTGCTAATGCAGATGGTGCAGCATCTATAGAACTAGAACCAAAATATATAGGAAGATCTGAAGCACAACCTGAACATGGAAGTATCAGCAGTGAGGAACTGGATGAAGTGACACTTACTGATGGCACTTCTTCTCATGCTTATCACCAGAAATCTTTTTCTGCTGGCTTTGGGGTGTCTAAATGGCAACTAAAAGGGAAAAGGAATAATAGAAGTCTTAACAGGAAGCCTCTGGATCCTTATGATGGAAACCTTGCGAGAAGGCCCTGTCGTATGACTAATTTCAAGGGAAAGAGAGGTTATGGCTGTCTTCAAGATGACCCCCTGACAAAGGCGCAAAAGGCTGGATATGGATCTAGAGCTCCACATACTGCTAGTCAAAACATGTTCAATTGTGTGGATTGGGCTTGGGATGATCAACCTGCAAGCAGAGGTTACTGGGAGGAGCCTGCTGAGAATTTTGATTCTGTGAATAGCTACCATCACTCTGGTGGCAGGACCATGCTGGTCAATGTGGACTTAAAAGTCCAATCAAGTTTTCAGAGAGGGCACATAGCTATGATTTCATTGACGAGTAAGATAAATGGGCAGGCAATAGTTGGATATCCTGTCCAAATTGACGTACTTTCAAACAATTCTTCTGAAAGCCTCCTTTGGGCAACTGAGTGTAATTTTCCAGAATCATCTGATAATGATACTGCACTCCAACCTATTTGGAGGACTGCTCGCAGGACTGCAAATGTTCGTGTTCCGCGGACGCATGCATCATCAGGATTGGATAGTCCTGAAGGAATCAAGCACATCCAAGCTTTAGACCGCAACAAAAATGTCCAAAAAGCTAGTGTAGGTGGTGTTGTTCAAAAGGGAAGCATGACAAGGACAACTATTTCCCAGCCTGCCATAGAGAGAACATTTGCAAGAAAGTCCGGAAAAAGGATTAGTTTATCTTCTTATCAAAAGGTAAGAACACTTAAATCTATAGCCTTGCAGCAGAAACGTAGTGGTCAGAAGGGTTCCAACACTCATCAACTAAATGGGGCAATCAAACAAGAGACACTGCCAACAGCCATTGCTTGTATTCCAGTTAAGCTAGTGTTCAGTAGGCTAAGTGAGGAGTTGGTGGGCCGTCATCAATAATCATTTCTACTGGGGCTGAAGGACAATAATGTAGTGGCTTGTAAAAGTTTGGAGAGAGATAATAATACTGCACCAGGTAGTAGACGATTTCTTGGTTATCTTTTTTGGTCCAGGCAAAGGCAGCCCCCATATGTATCTGAGCAGCTTGATTGTCAAGGTAAAGCAGGCAAGGCATACCATAGGACATTGTTTAGGATGGTAATTTCAGTTGTATATGGGTTTTTTTCACAAGTAATTTTTTTTTCTTTCGTTTTTTTTTCCTGGAGGCGTGGAAGTGTGGAAAGCTGAAGGTGGGTTAGACACAGAATAGTAGGCTCTATATATATGACATTATGTATGTAAATTGTACTAACTTAAGCTATCTATGTATGACTTGGTGCCACAGACTTGTGGCTTTCACTTTGCACCTTCCCAGCGTGAAAACAAACAGAAATTTCTGGTGCTCGCCCCATCCCATTAGTGAACTCTCATCAGACTCAATTGTATCTCTAAGGCAGAGAATATCCTACTCGCGCTCGAAGTCTACGTCTAATTAAAGAATGCATATAAATTTTTATCTTTTAATCATAGTGAAATGATGTGTATTTCCAATTCAATTTCCGACTTTTCAGGTTAAATTGTTTTAGTGTTGTAACGAAGTTTATGCAAGTATGTTTCGAACTAAGACATGTTCATTAATGAGTTCGACGAGTTTTAAGTCTGAATTGGTTGGAGCAACTCTTTTACGACTAAATCCGGATCTCGCACTCAGGGTCTTTTTGTAGGTGGTGCTCCAACAAGATTTTTTTCATACCAGGGTTCAAACCCGAGATATTTGATTAAGAGTTAAACAGTCTCACCACTGCACCACAACCTTGTTGGTTGGTCGGTTGGAGCAACTTCGTTTATTGCTTACATATTTTGTTTCCAAAGGAAGTAAAAAAAGAAAAGAAAATTCCTCTGACTCCTTGGCCATAAAACTTGCATTTTAATGTTGAGCTTGTTCTGTCCCTTGGATAAATGAGTTTGTTTGTTCTCATTTACACATCTTAATTAATGGTGTTATTAAGATAAAAGAAAACGTTTATTTTTTTTTGGTGGTATCCGAAATTTACTGCCCAACTAATTACGATTCGTGTTGCGCCTAAACATTTCGTTAGTCATATTTCAAAATTCTTAATACTCAAATTCTAAATTTTTAATCAAGGATAAAACAATTCTAATCATCCAATCACCATCACATTTCTTTCGAGTTATCTAAATAAGATGAGTGTTTTAACCATCTCTTTCCGAGAGGAAAATTCGTCCAAATAAATTAATTGTTTTTACTTTAATTTGTATCTCATATAAATTGTGTGACACATTTTTTTAAAGTGAACTCAAAGTTTGCTTCATAAGATTTGGATCATCTAAATTGTGTGAAACAAATAAATAAATAAAATTTCTCAACAAATTACAAAGGAATATAGCCGTTGGGGGAGCATCCCACGAAATGCAAACCCTAGTAGAATCCTCGTGGCGGCGACTAGCCGTTGGATAAAAGAACACAGACAGAGACACACATTACATAAACCCATAAATTAAACGGAGTTCCGATGAAGCAGTTATCTAATAATCATTATCTTTGATTGCAGGACACAAGTCGGGTCCTTCCATCTTCTTTCTCCCTCTTCTCAAGCAAATCCGCAAGCGCACTTCCATTTTACTGTCTTTGTTCTTCAATATTATTATTATTATTATAACCCCTCATCCTTATTTTGCAGGCTTTTAACAATCTTGTTTCTTTTATTGCTATCTTTGTCTTGTTTCTTGTTTTTTTTTTTGTGTGTGCTAACACCATGGATGCAGGATCATTGAGTTCTGTCTCAGCAAGTAAGACCAAATCTCGTTGCCCCCTCCAGGAACAATTTCTACAAAAGAGAAATTCTCGGGAAAATGTATGTATTGTCTACCTTCGACTTGCCTCCGGTTGTTTTCTCTAGAAAGCACTATGATAGTTTGGATTTTGAAATTAAGAAAATTGCCTAAAAGGAAGAAGGGTTTTCATCTACTTTGTGCTTTAGTTTTTGTTGAACAAATTGATGGATTATGCTTAGACTTGTTTTATGTGAGTGCTTTGATATGTGCTACTTGAGCCGAGGGTCTTTTTGCGACAGCCTCTCTCTACCTCCTCCCAGACTCCACCTGTGGGATTTCTCTGGGTATGTGGTGGTGGTTGTTTTATGTAAGTTCTTAAAGAGGAGGGCTTTAACATAGACATTGATTGCTGAGTTGGGTTATTACAGTTGGTTAGGTTCATTCCGGTTCTATGTATCACCGATTATTGTCTCTAAAAAGTACTACTTGTTTCCATTTATTGGCATAATCTTTCATCTGTGGTTGGCTTTGATTGTAGAATAAATGAGGTTACTTAGACTTGTTTTATGTGAGTGCTGTTATGTGGAGTGCTTTGACATAGACATTGATTGTTGATTTGCGTTATTGCAGTTGGATAGGTTCATTCCGAATCGATCTGCGATGGATATGGACTATGCACATTACATGTTGACAGAGGGAAGGAAAGGTAAGGAAAATCCAGCTGTTAATTCTCCCTCCAGAGAGGCATACAGGAAGCAGCTTGCAGAAACATTCAATATGAACAGGACCCGAATACTGGCGTTCAAGAACAAGCCACCCACTTCTGTTGAGTCCATCCCAAACGACTTCTCATCATCTGTTCATCAACAGGCGAAGACTGTTAAACCCCGTCGATACATTCCTCAGGTGAGTTTATTACATGGTCTAATGTTGATATCACATCATTTAATGAATCATCATGCCTATTGTGCTTATTTTTTGTGTATCACAAGATTTAAGTATATTGATGTAATAGTAAATATAAATCAGCACCAATTGTACATGTAACTGAATACCGTTCTTATCAGTTTCATCTGTTTATTTTTGCAGACCTCTGAAAGGACATTAGATGCTCCAGATTTAGTGGATGACTACTATTTGAATTTGTTAGATTGGGGAAGCAGCAATGTTCTTTCTATTGCACTTGGCAGCACTGTATATCTGTGGGATGCATCTGATGGTGCCACTTCAGAATTGGTCACTGTTGATGAAGAACATGGTCCTGTTACAAGTGTTAAATGGGCTCCTGATGGTAGACATATTGCTCTTGGTCTGAACAATTCTGATGTTCAGCTCTGGGATACAACGGCAAATCGACTGGTTTGTTTCTTGAAACTTTTTGTTCATGTTGTTTATTTTGAGTGATTCTTATGCCAATAATGTTTTTATACATTGGTACAGCTGAGAACTATGAGAGGTGGCCACAGATCCCGAGTTGGCGCTCTAGATTGGAACAATCATGTATTGACAACTGGGGGCATGGATGGTCAGATCATAAACAATGATGTGAGAGTTCGATCGCCAATTGTTGATACTTACCGGGGACATCATCAAGAAGTTTGTGGTTTAAAATGGTCAGCCTCTGGCCAACAATTAGCTAGTGGTGGAAATGATAATCTCCTCCATATATGGGACAGATCAATGGCTTCTTCCAACACATCAACAGAGTGGCTTCACAGGCTTGAAGATCATACAGCTGCTGTTAAGGCCCTTGCTTGGTGTCCTTTCCAGGGTAACTTACTAGCCTCTGGTGGTGGTGGAGGTGACAGGTCCATAAAGTTCTGGAACACCCATACTGGTGCTTGCTTGAACTCTATCGATACAGGCTCTCAGGTTTGTGCCCTGCTATGGAATAAGAACGAACGTGAGCTCCTAAGTTCTCACGGTTTCACGAAGAATCAGCTCACTCTTTGGAAATACCCTTCCATGGTAAAGACAGCGGAGCTTACTGGTCACACATCCAGAGTTCTTTTTATGGCACAGGTAAATTCTCAAGTAATTTTATTGCATTCTTTTGCAGTACACAAGAAAGAAAGGAACTAATTTTCTGGTTTATTTTGTTGCAGAGTCCAGATGGTTGCACAGTGGCATCTGCAGCTGGGGATGAAACTCTTAGATTTTGGAATATATTTGGTACTCCTGAAGTTGCAAAGCCTGCACCAAAGGCAAATCCTGAGCCATTTGCTCACCTTAACCGTATTCGTTGAATTTTGAGGGACACTATATATTGTGAGAGTGACGAAATTTCTGTAAACACTATTCAGCTCAAAATGCTCATGAACCAGACAACTGTATTTATTGTGTAAAAAGAGATACTTTGGTTCATCTTCCTGTTTTTGTTGATGGAGTTCGTGTAAATGGAGGAGCTATTTGGTTGCTTAAGTTGCTGCGATAATTTTTCTGAGTCACCTATAGTGACGAAAAGCATGTGTAAAAAGATACTTCAACATAAAAATAATGTGATTGTGAAACTACTTGGAAGTTCTACTCCCTGAATAAGATGCAATTAAAGCAAAGTCTGTTTATACTATTCAGTTCTAAGCTTTTGTGTTACTGGTTTTTACTCGCCCTTTGAACAGTTCAATAGATTCTCCGTTTTACTAACCCTTTGAACAGTTCAATAGATTCTCCGTTTTACTAAGTGAAAATTTAAGATGCAATTAAAACAAAGTTTGTTTAATACTATTCAGTTCTAAGCTTTTGTGTTACTGGTTTTTACTCGCCCTTTGAACAGTTCAATAGATTCTCTGTTTTACTAAGTGAAAATTTAAGATGCAATTAAAGCAAAGTTTGTTTATACTATTCAGTTCTAAGCTTTTGTGTTACTAGTTTTTACTCGCCCTTTGAACAGTTCAATAGATTCTCCGTTTTACTAAGTGAAAATTAAGATGCAATTAAAGCAAAGTCTGTTTATACTATTCAGTTCTAAGCTTTTGTGTTACTGGTTTTTATTCGCCCTTTGAACAGTTCAATAGATTCTCCGTTTTACTAAGTGAAAATTAAGATGCAATTAAAGTAAAGTCTGTTTATACTATTCAGTTCTAAGCTTTTGTGTTAATCGTTTTTACTTGGCCTTTGAACAGTTCAATAGATTCTCCATTTTACTAAGTGAAAATATTCATTTTTTGATAATTGAAAGAGTAATTACTAATATACTGTAATTCTTTGGGAGAATTTGGATGGAAGCTTTCCTCCCTCCCACACACCGAGAAAGGACTTGCTAGAAGTTAAAAAGTTTCATATTACTATAATACAATACTCATAACCATTTGACAGCAGTATTACACAGGAAACTACAGTTCCAACTCAAAGGTTACCAATTCAAAGAACACAACAGCAAAACATCTTTCACCTTTTGCTAAACCTTGCTGCTACTACCATAGTTATTGTACACATGCACTTGAAACGACTATGTTATTATGAAAGTTAAATGTAGGCTGGCTTCTCAAGATCCTCGAGGGGGCGGAAGAAGGCCTTCTGTTCCAACACAGAGTCTACACTAGCACTCACAGGCCTGATACTGTAACCGCGTTCCCTGTTGTCTATATGATGATCAGTGGCTGGTCCAAACACGCCAGTATGAGGATGAGGAGTCCAGTACTTGTCCGATTTTGCCTTGATCACTTCATCTGGCACCACAAAAGGCTGCACATATTCCTCCAGATTCTTGTCGTACACTGATGCATGTACTGCCCTCCTGCACAAAACACACATATAAATAAGGATAACAGAAACTACCTATATATACGAGAGAGGCATATCAAGGATTTGAACTTTATGACAACTTATTGAATTTCCTGAGTTTGAAATCATATATAGGATTCGAGCCCAAACCTGGTAGAGAGGATAGTCGAGTTCGTAGAACTTTGACTACTTGCATAGCCGAAATGGTTCAAAAATCCCTTCCCCAAGCTAACGAATCTACGGTTTTGTAAATTGATGGCCATTCAAATATGGATTACTAGTTTTTTTTCTTTGAAAGAAAGGATTAGAGTTCTTAATTACTAGTATTAAGAAGCTCTTTAACACAATAAAGCAAACTAGAAAGAAGAATTAGATAAAATGCTCAATGTGATGATGGTTTAGAGTCTTTGCCTCTATTTCCCTATTTATAGAGAAAAACTCCAGACTCCAGAATGGACTACAGCAACAACTTTTACCTGGTATATTAATTAATGGATATATACCAAAGATTACCAAGGAAGTATTAGCAATAATATTGATTACTCCGCATTAATTGAAACTCGTCTTTGTCTCGTCATAATTTTTTGGTCACATAAAGGATGTGGAATAGAAAAAAACAAAAGGCAGGTGTTGTTAATTATAAATCTCACTTCATTCACTTTTACTTATTTTTACTTGTCCACCATAATAAAAATAATTTTTATTTTTATTTATCTACTTTTAGCATATCAAGAAAAAGACCATTTTTTCTTGTTCTACTCTTAATATTAACTATGGCTCATTCCAAATCATTTCTCAAATTAATTGAACTTTTTATACCAATTTATATGAGTACAAAGGTAAAAATATATACTTTATTTATGATTTTTCAAAAAGGTGTGCAAAGTCCATTAGAAACAAAGTAAAAGTAAATTTAGGGAGTATAAGGGATTGACTAATTGAATTAATATTAAGAGCAAGTTAAAATGGATTGAACCATCGCAATATTTTATTTATGGTCATGAGGCTCATACATAAACTTCTGTCAGCTGTGTTGTTATATTGATCTAAACGAATTATTAAATCATGAGAATATAGTGGCATGACTTTTATATTTTAAACATGCCAATTGCTGGTGAAGGTTGATGGCTGGATAAAACTTGTGACAATCTAAAATGGGGGCTTACATTGGAAATAATAAATTAGATTGATCCTGATTTTAATATCAAATTAAAGAAATGGATGATGGACCTAATTTAATCTCAGAAACTAACTCATGACGAGAAGATTGTTTAAAATTATATAAGGAGTTGTATCTATAATATGAAGTGGGACTCCGACTTTTTTTTTCTTTTTTTGCATAAAATTGAATGAAAGAAAATACTAAGCAAAAAGATCTACTCTTATTGAGTTTTTTTAAAAGTTAATATTCTTTTTTAATTTTTTTTATCGACTATGTAATAGTAAGGGTCCAATTAGAACTCTTGATAAAGCCACCAGATTAGAGTTAAAGTTCACATGTTTAATTATTAATTAGCTAGATTAGACTCTAAGTGCGACATTATGATTCCCAAAGATTGTTGCATAGGTCTCATCGCTTCCACAATCGAAAATTAAACTTTATAACATTAAAAGGTATGATAATGAAGTACTTAGTCTGTATAATGACAAAACTAAAAGGTATGGTAACTTTATAGTAAAATTATATATTAAAAGTTTATTGCAATTAGGTGATTTCTTTTCATTTGTTTCGGTCTCAATGAATAGAGTTATTTGATATTTATTGCTGACGTGGAAGATGATAGATATTCCGTAAAATTAATTGAGGTGCGTGCAAATTGACTCAGACATGGTTGTAAAACAAAAATTAAAAATATTGCAACTTGCAAGGGTCTCATCATTTCCACAAGCGGAAATTAAACTTTATAAAATTCTTTCATGATAAACTGTTTTTTTTTAAACTGTGTGTAATTTAAAAATTGTTGAATTCCAAGATATTTATATTTGAGTCTAAATTGTTAGGCCATAGAAATAAATAGTACGCTAAAATATATGTGGAGTCTTATTTAGGAGCCTGGGCCCTGGGGAACCAAATTTGAAAATAGTTAGGACTTTTAGTATATGATGAAATATTAATATATCCACTGAGCTAGTCAACTAATGGTATGCTAATTAACTATTGTAGCAGACAAAAGATAGAAAATCCCCATGACAACCTTGTTTCATTAGACTTGGGATGAACAATGAGGTAGAGTAGTTTTTTATTTTTTATTTTAAATCAAATTTTGGGCTTTATTTATCATCAAAAAAGAGAATTACAACAAACTCATTTGGGCCTATTACCCAAATCCAAAAGACTAGAGTAGTGGTAAACAGCCTAAGATAATTGAAAATAAATTAAATAATGTATAAAATAGATTAAAATTTAGCAAGTAAAGATTTGTCCCAACTCGTTCTATTTACATTCCCAATTTGACTTATAATTTATTTTTGTGAGTAATGAAAATGTCAATTGTTGAACAGATCATTTTTGAAGATAAAATATTCTTATTGAAATGAAAAAAACGCAAGAAATTAAAGATAAAGGGCATATGAAAAGTTTATTATTCTATTAAACGTGTGGTGATCACTTTATAATACTAATGTGCTGTTGGGTACTAATTATAATATCCATTGATCGATTATTGCAGTATTTATTCTGAGACTTTAAATAGCAACCGGTAATACATTTAATGTAGTGGATAGGAGAATAAAATGACATTAATATTAGATCATATCAGAGAGTGTAATAAAATCATAATTTTATGTTATAGTAGAGTGAGTTCAATATTACATATCCGTATGACAATAGAGCATAACAAGGCGGCCGGGTTTAACGGGCCGGGTTGAGCAGGGGAAGAGTTAAACGAGACAGGTCAAATTAAAACACATTATTTTTTCAAAAAATAATGCACGGGGCTACCTAGGCAGGTGGTTGGGAAGTAACTGACTAGTACAAACTTCACAACCTAATTAAATATGTGTGAAATGAATAATTAAAACGATAATTAAATATACAACAACAACAACAACCCAGTGAAATCCCACAACGTGGGGTCTGAGAAGGGTAGAGTGTACGCAGACCTTACTCCTACCAAGGTAGGACGGCTGTTTTCAAGAGACTCTCGGCTCAATAAAAGCATAAAAAGGGATTAGATAAGGTTAAAAAATTCGAAGCGATATAGAAAAATAAATAACGAAAGTGGCACAGACAAAATAAAATAATCGAAGTACGGAAAGTAATAAATAATAACAAAAATAGCACAAATGAGAGCATAAGAAAATGATAATTAAATATATAACATAAAATACAGGTTCCTCCATCAGTTGGAGATCGAACAGTACTACTTAAGCCTCTGAACATTAAAAGATAAATAAATGTTCTTGGAAACTTACAACTTTTGGAATAGCTAATAGTTTATAGAAATTTTTAATTTGATGAGAAATTGTTGATTTGGTGACTTTAGACGACGAAAGATTGTATACACTATCGATGTAATTTAACAAATAATAATATATATTATTACGTCATTATAATTTATTTCAAGTTTACTAGTAATATACTTATAAGTTTTCCTTAGTTATCTTTTCACTTGTGTGTAATATTTTTTGCATTCATCGTCAATATATAAGCTTAATTTTCTCTGGACAGAGAAAATTTTGTTGGGAGTGTCATCTCATGTAGGGCTGTACAGGGCAAATCGATAAACCGCACCAAACCAACAAATCGAATCAAACCAGAAAAAAAAACCCGACTAGTGGTTTGGTTTGACTTGGTTTGGTGTTTGAAAAAAAAACCCGACCATTATAGGGTTGGTTTGATTTTAACTAAAAAAGTCAAACCGAATCCAAACCGACCCGATTATAAATATACTACTTTTAAATTATGTTATACATAAAAATATTTATTAAAATGTAATTTATAAATATATTTTTAAAATTTTTCATAATTTTTGTTTTCTTTCTTACATTTAGATTTGGACTTGAAAAGCCCATCTAAATAATATACAAAAAAAAGTCCATCTTATAAAGTTAAAACTTCAAACAATGTTCTGCCTCCATCTTATATGTTGATATTTTGTATTAGAACTCTTTTTAAGAAGCACTGCTCTGTTTTTTTATTAGATATTATGAAAAACCCGAAAAACCCAAAAAAACCCGAAAAACCCGGAAAAAAACCCGAAAAACTCGAAAAAAATTGATATCGAAAAACCTGATTTTTATTGGTTTGGTTTGGTTTATAGATTTAATAACCCGACACAAATGATTTGGTTTGGTTTGTAAAAAATTCGAACCAACTCGGTCCATGTACACCCCTAATCTCATGAATAGACCCTGCAGTGTACTATTCAGATTTAGTCAGAATTCTAATGCGGGCTCCAGAAAAAGAAGGAAAAGAAATAAAAATCTTATTTCCCTACTTTTTAAAAACTGTTTTATAAGTACTCCACAGGTCTGTTAGAAAGGATAAATAGGAAGAGAATCTTATTTATGGAATTTGAATGCTCTTCATATTTAAAACCAAACTCTACATAATAAGAACATGTTTTTCTAATTTTCTTTTAAATTTTAATCCTTTGACATGTCAATAGCATGCTTCATCCCTGTGATGTCGTATCATCTTTCGATGCAAACAATAATTTCTTTATAAAATTATGGAATAAAATCTACCCTAAAAAATTATACAAATATTTTAATTAAAAGAAATAATTTTCAGGAGCTGAAGTTTCCTCTTAACAAAAAAAATTAGCTAGTCAACAACTTCCCGTTCTTGTTCTGTTGCATGCATGGCAAATGCCAATTAATTAGTGACGTACGTTGTGAGCAACTTGCCCACTTATTTATGAAATCGACAAAATGAACTGTTTTCTTTAATAACCTTTAATTAATAACGTCACTAATTAGTAATTAATTTGGATTTGATTAGGAAGTTTGTACAGTCCCTTTACTAAAGCTACAAGTTGTTCGTGTAACCTATATGTGATCTACTGTGAATTTAACTATAGCGAGGACTAAATTTTGATGGTCGAAATGGAGTAGTAATAATAGCAAGAGTAGTTAAAATAGCGGTGAAAGTCAAAAATTTCGCCAGCGTATTCAAGATTTAATATGTCTGTATAATAAATAAAAAAATTTAACCTCAGAAATTAGCGATTGATAAATATTATAGCTAAACATTAAAACCTATTGCTAATCCTATTTGGTGATGGATAATTATCATAAAATTATATTTACTATGAGCAATTTAGTAACAAAGTTCATAACTAATTCTAATTTTTTTTATGACAATACAAATTTTTAAGTAATATGCACGGTGTATAAATTTTTTTACACTATCATGTAAATTTACCTGCTATTGTAGGTTATTCATTTGTTCCAAATTTTTTTCTCTTCCTAAAATCAAGCATTAGTTACCCATTCGTTCAAGAAAAAAAATTCTCTTCCTAAAACTAAACACTACAACTATTTTCTCTATCCTCCAAATCGGCATTTTTAATATTTTATTTCTTTTAACTTTCTTCTTAATTTGTATGCCTTTGATCTTTTTAATGCAAACACTTAATACACTTCAAAATATGAATGCAGGTTTTTTATATATAATATTTGTAGTTACATATGCTTCTCAACTAAACAGAAAGAAAAATTGAAATTTGTGTATATAACAATCATAAAAATAATTAAAAAATAATGTGTACTACTAAATCGAAGCAAAAGAAACTCCATAAGATTAATTATGATTGAAGCGTTAAAAAAATACTCATAATATCTAACGCATTTAATGATTATTCACCGATAGTGACAATCGTTCAAAATAAAAATGAAAACTTGACCACCCATCACTCTGTGTTGCTACGTACACCACCAAGGCACCAACTAAAAGAAGTTCAATATCATAGGTATTAGCGTAAAGTTATATTAAAGTAATTAGTACGTTCGAGAAATAATCAAAAGTTATTTTCTTTGCTCATCTCCAAAACCAAAAGATCAAGCTTAGGAGAAAACGGGGACTTATTTTGTTCTCCAATTTACTAAAGTAAATCTATTAATTATGAGATCCAATTAATCATGCTTCAGATTAGATACTGCAATATTTAATCACTATTTGATCAGTAATCACCAGAAATTTATTTAGCAGAATAAAATGACTTTTCCATGTTCTTCTCTTTTCCGAATGAGACTTTATCTTTTCATTATATATATAAAGTCTACTAAAAATGCATGTTGAAATGGAATCACCAAGGAGCAAAGCTAATCAATAAACATGTGGAGTTTGACTCCACTTTAATATCTTTCTCAAATCATGTTCTCAAACAAAGCAACATGCATTCACTAAAAAGAATAATGAAGATTGGACTATATCTCCTATTATTATTTTCTAGTAGTACTTTACTTTATATGCAAAATAAAGTAAATTAAGATAAATGTGCATCTTAATTAAAAACGTGAATAAGTTTTAGCCAGCCACGAGTCATGACAGCACTTATATTGATGCAAGAAAAAAATAGTACCAAATGTTGCTAAAGATATAATTAAATAAATAAGCCAATAATTTTTTATAACTATTTTTAAAAGATGAAAGTTGCCGAAATGAGAATGTTGAGATGGATGTGTGGGCATACTAGGAGCGACATGATTAGAAATGAGGCTATTCGGAACAAGGTAGGAGTGACCTCGGTGGAAGACAAGATGCGAAAAATGCGACTGAGATGGTTTGGGCATGTGAAGAGGAGAGACACAGATGCCCCAGTGCGTAGGTGTGAGAGGTTGGCCATGGATGGTTTCAGAAGAGGTAGGAGTAGACCGAAAAAATATTGGGGAGAGGTGATTAGACAGGACATGGTGCAGTTACAGCTTACCGAGGACATGACCTTAGATAGGAGGGTGTGGATGACCCACATTAGGGTAGAAGGCTAGTACATAACCTCGTTATTCTTCCTTATTAATAGGCGCATTCGCGCACTATAATTTCTTGTGCTCTGATTTGTTGTTATTATCTATTACTTTATGTACTTTGATTACCCTATTTTATTTGTGTCGCTTTTGTTATTTGCTTTCCCATATCGATTTGAACTTCTTAGCCGTATCTGACCTCTTTTTATGCTTTTATTAAGCCTGAAAGACCAGCCGTCCTACCTTGGTAGGAGTAAGGTCTGCGTACACTTTACCCTCCCCAGACCTACGTTGTGGATTTTACTGGGTTGTTGTTGTTGTATCTCGTTATCTCTTCTATCTGCTATACAAAAACCAAGCAAATTACTTTCATTCTCTCCTTAGCTATAACCCTCCGTCTCATATTAGCTGTCTACTTTTTTTTTCACCGTCTTTTGAGAAATCATGATAAATAAAAAGAAGAAGAGTAATAAAAACAAACATATTACATATTCAGTGAAATTTCACATGTGAGGTCTGAAGATGGTAGAATGTATATATACACAGATCTTACTACTACCTAGTGGGTAGAGAGGTAATTTATCAGTTAGAAAACTTTTTTAAAACTTTACAAACTTCTTTACACTTTTAAGAAAAGAATTAATTGTAAAGATAAATTGAAAGAAATGTAATTAATTCTATCTTAATTTTATAAATTAGCAAGTATAATTTAAGACAACTGTTTATAATAAGGTGGAAAACTGATATGTGGGACGGATGGAGAGTACGATAATAGAAAACGTTATCCTCGCCAAAATTTGTTTGGATGGAGTTATGATACCAAATCTCTTAAAAATGGATGTTTTGATTATTGAGACTTTTTCTATATATGTCATTAATGTCATGATTTCATTTCTAGAAATCAACAAATTACACTAAACAAACATTACCAAACAAATGTTCTGTCCATGTAATTAATTAAAATAGTATAATATAAAGAAGGACAATTTGGTCAAATTACAACTCATTTATGTTAATGATAAATAGTTTAAAATAATTATTTAAAAGAAATCAAAATAAAGGAAGTAAATATAACATCACAAATCACAAAGAATGTTGGTGTTATGAATACTATTCATTCGTTCCAAAAATTTGTCTTATCATTTTGTTTTTCAAGAGTCGATGCACATTAATTTTGACAAATATTTAAGATGCATTTTTTCATCATATTGACATCATGAGAAGAACGGCAACTTATAGTACTTTTGATATTTTTTTTATGAATACCTAAATTTTAATTTTAAATATTAATTTAATCAAATTCAATTTAGCACTAAAAATTAGTAATTATGAAAAGATGAAAATTGACAACTATTTTGAGATGGAGTGACGGATTAAAGCTTAGAACTTAATCCACTTTTTTTTTGTACTTGTAACTCATACAAACATGAATATTGACGTATGCTTCACCAATTTATTTTGAAATAATTAAAGCCGCAAGAAGAAGAAGAGGAGGAGACGTTAACGGAACCAACGTGTTAGTGATTGTACACGGAGATTATGGGTGACTTTAATTTCCATGAGTAATCAACATTAATAATATACTTTTCAAAAGAAAAAATATTACTAACATTTTATTGCTACATCATGGCAATCCCTGTTAATTGTTGTAGATTTAATTCTATGTTACGTTGTTATACGATTTTAATTAAAATGATTAAGCATGAATATTGCGTTAAACTAACGGAATGCCTAACTTGGTGATTGTGGACCAAAGAAGAGAAAATGGCGTGATGGGAAAAAACTACTCCTCTTCTGTCACACTCCAAAGCTCAAATATTATTGAGCACATACAAAAATATGCATAAAATTTTGGAAAAATTCATACATTTTAATAAAATAATATATTTTCATAAGACTCCTATATAAATATGTGGTCCCATTAATATTATAAATTAGTAATTTTTTAAAAGTACAAATATATCTTAGATAATTTAGTGAAATATGATTCTATATTTTATTTTTTTTGTTAAAATTTATAGTTAGTTGAAGCTCATCTCTAACCTTCCTTATTGCATCCAAAAGTTTCGGTGTTGTCACACCTATAAATCTTTTTGAGTGTATGTGGAATGATCTCTTTTGTACTCACATAATACTTTATGTAATTGATCTGTCATTATTGATTCTGTGACAACTTTTAAATGAGAAATCATATTTGGATATGGTTTCAAGAATTTTCCTACGTGCTTATATAATTTATCCTCTAACCATCATACATTGAATGTTTTTAGTAAATATACAATGAATAAATTTGATTATTACAAAAATGATCATTATGTATAATGAATTTCTTTTTACTATAAATCATTGAATTCTTGAATTTATTTTACAATGAATCATTTCACAAAAAATATATTACAATGAATCATACACATACATTGTACTTTATATATAATGAATTTATTTTTTATATGAATTCAATAAATATGATACATAAATTAGTAAGATACAATAGTTTTGATATAATCAATTAACCTTCATTGAATCTCAAAACACTCTACTTCTATAAAATAATAATATTTCATGGCCCCATTTATATTGATCAGTGAAGTCTTTCTGTATGTGAATTTATGTAGTATGTTTTATATAATATTTTTTTTCTCTATATTTTTTTTCAACATATTTGTCTTAGGTGTCTTATATATATATACATATATCCTTTCTTCAAAAGCTAATTACCAATCTAGAATCTTGTCGTCTTTCATGAGTTTGTCGTGTGCATCAAACTAATTAAATTTATTCGATCTGTATTTCAAAGAACAGAAAAATAGTAACCAAAAATAAATTGGATAGGATAGAAATATAATTGAGCTCTCTGAATTTATAATGTGTCATTAAGGAAATTATTTCTCTTAATATATTTGAGATAATGAAATATATTCTACTAAGATAAACTGATTTACTCACTAATATAGCGGTGTCATAAACTTTGGTGAGCAGTGAACTCACTCAACAATAATAAATCATATAAGATTTTTTTTAAAAAGCTCAAGAAGAAGAGTAGAACATCAGAAAAAATTGTATATCAAAAATGAGAGAAAAGCCCTTTAATTATAATGAACAAAGGATAGTATGAACATGTGTTATTGTGTCTTATCAGAAAAGCCATAGCTTATCGAAAAAGTCACAAATCATTCAATATGAAAAGATGCTATATTCAAATTGCATTTTTCTCTTGATGCTTTTTCGCGAAAAAAATCATTGTTCATTCACACCTTTTAAAATCCAACATAAATATTTCATTTAATTAATTTATGTATTTTTATCTCGATTTAATATTATTATACTATTAAAATGATCCTAAATTAACACGGTCACCCACTTTGGTAAGTTTTTTTTTTTCCTATGAAGACGTAGACATAGATTCCATTCTCTCTGGTGTTGTCACTATTATAAATAAGGGTAACAGATCGGCATAACGTATACTTTGCTCTTCTTATTAATTAGCTGATCATTTGCTTATAATTACTGTTTAAAACTCCCTTCTTTTTCAGAAAAAAAAATCGTACTGCGTTTGTATGGCCACTAATTTACAGAAGGGTGGAGTGGTGAGCTTGGCGAAGCGATTTGTGAACCATATCAGTTATTCAAGTGCTCGAAATTCTGCGAACTCATCTCGTGGCCTCTCTGGCAGGTATATATATAGTTTGAACTTTGAACATAGGCGGAGTCTGAATTTATGGATTCTAAATTCTTGATAGCTTGCTGGATTTTGGATAACTTAATTATATGTATTGAGTGAATTTCTTATCACAAATATATAATTTTGACCAAATTTACTTAGTTCTAGTCAAACCTGTAACTTTCTCTCTGGCTCCGCCAGTGGGAATTAATTTTTTTGGTGTATGTGTGGTGCAGGAGGGCGGTGCACATGTCAGTGTATGAAAAGAATCCAGAGGAATATGTGTCGTTGCGGGTACCTGATGAAATAGTCGAGACAGAATCAGACGAGTACTGGACTCCTCATCCCCAAACTGGGGTATTTGGGCCAGGTACTAATCACATCATAAACTATGGTGAATATGGTTCCCATTTCTCCACCGTAGATTCTGTGTTGGAACAAAAGACATTCTTTCGCGATCTTGAGGATCTGGAGAAGCCAATTTACCCAAATTAAGTTTCACAAAATATTTAAGTACAACAGAAAATATATACTACTAATAGCAAAGGTGAAAGCTAAGAGGTGTTTGTTGTGTTCGAGACTTCTAGCTACGAGTACGTTAGTTAATTAATGGAAGTACAATATGGAGTGTGTATATAAATATATACATATAGAGAGAGTGAGAATAAAACTAGCCACTGTATGCTGGCTGCTTTTAAATGATGATCATATGGTGTGGTGTAATATTGATAATCAAACTTCTTTATAATATCATTGTTTGTTCAAAAAAAATTTAAATTATTATAGCAAAATGCTATTACAGAATATATAATATAACATAGGATTAAAAGTCATGTTCTGAAAATAACTCTATTGTTATAATTAAATATTTTTATTTAAAGAATGACCGTTATAACAAGAAATTGTGGCTATGGTTTGCATGGTTCATCATGGAGCATTTATTTTCCTTCACTAGAAGAAATAAGAAATTGTGAGTTCGAGTTACCAACGAAACAAAAGGGATTGGAAGTCCTACAAAGGGGTAAAAAATAATATATTTTTTTACAAAAAGAAATAAATGTTGATTGTTATATATTTGGAGAGAGAGGAACTGTAGAGTCTTTCAGAACAAAAGACAGTGATTATACTATATGATTAAGTTAATTGTTCAAGAGATTCATGCTAGAGTTGTTAAGAATATTAGAACTACGATTTACTGATTCATCAACAAGCTAAGGTTAAAGTTGGATTACCCAATCAGCTAACTGAGTCACTAAAATTCATAAGTATTTTTGCTTGTTTAGACACGACATTTAAAATAATCGGAGAGATGAAATATCCAACAACTTATCGTGTTCATGTATTGTCAAAGTCTACTTTTAGTAATAAAATTATTTATTTATCAAAAAATAAATAAATTTAACTCACCAGTTGAGCGAAATTAATTGAAATTGGTAAAATTAGTTCATAAAATTATGAGCAGCCTAATCCACTTAAGTTTGGATGGTTTAATAACTTGCTTATTTTGTCAACTTAAATTGCACATTTCAATCCAGGAAGACAATTTACATGCACGATTTTATAGGAAATCACTTTTCACAGAAAATGTATCATACCTACTAGGGGGTGTACATGAACCGGGTTGGTTCGGATTTTTTTACAAACCAAACCAAATCATTTGTATTGGGTTATTAAATCTATAAACCAAACCAAACCAATAAAAATCGGGTTTTTCGATATCAATTTTTCTCGGGTTTTTCGGATTTCTCGGGTTTTTCATAATATCTAATAAAAAGCACAGAAAAGTGCTTTTTAAAAAGAGTTCTAGTACAAAATATCAACATATAAGATGGAGGCAGAACATTGTTTGAAGTTTTAACTTTATAATATAACTTTATAAGATGGGCTTTTTTTGTATATTATTTAGATGAGCTTCTCAAGTCCAAATCTAAATGTAAGAAATAAAACAAAAATTATGAAAAATTTTAAAAAAATATTTATAAATTACATTTTAATAAATATTTTTATGTATAACATAATTTAAAAGTAGTAAATCTATAATCGGGTCGGTTTGGGTTCGGTTTGACTTTTTTTGGTTTAAACCAAACCAACTCTACAATGGTCGGGTTTTTTTTCCATACACTAAACCAAGTCAAACCAAACCACTAGTCGGGTTTTTTTTCCGTTTGGTTCGATTTATCGATTTGGTGCGGTTTATCGATTTGTCCAGGCCTAATACCTACCTTTACCAAACACACTCAAAACCACAAACATGAAACATAAATAACATTTTCTAATCAAACAAGTGCATTTTTAGCTGATTGTTTCAGTTGGAATTCTTGTATTTCCTTGATTAAAAGTGTCATATTGAGGTGAGAAGATCCACCACCTTCTACAGCCCTTTTTGCCATTTCTCCAAGTTCCTTAGCTCTTTTTCTAATCTCGTTTCCTTCTTTCTCCTTGTCCATCACCTTTTTTATGGCATCCGTTACTACTTTGTTGCTCACTTGGACTTCAAACTTCTCTTCTTCCCCCAAATGCACAATTGTCTGAGATTCAACACCCGCAGCTATCTTCAATACATGTAGTAATAACTTCTCATTAAGAAACTGCTCGGCGAATAAAGGCCATGTGATCATAGGCACACCAGCACTAATCCCTTCAACAGTTGAATTCCAACCACAATGAGTCAATAACCCACCAATTGCAGGGTGTGATAGAATTAGTACTTGTGGTGCCCAGCCACGTATCAAAAGCCCTCTTTCTTTTGTTCTTTCCTCAAATCCATTTTTCGATATCCAGTCCTCTATTCGAGCTTGTCCTTCCCCTGTTTTTATGACTAAAATGAATGGATAGCCTAATGCGTCCAGTCCTAAAGCCAGCTCCACAAATTGTACAACTGTAATACGACCGAGGCTCCCAAAACATGCATACACAACAGTCTCAGGCTGCCAAGAATCAAGCCATTTCTTCAAACTGTCCTCTTTGTCAAACGAGCCCTTATTCCCTCTCTGAACTTTATCTAGATTGTCATTGTTACAGAGAGACAGAGGTCCAATACACCAAACTCTACCATCTTGAAGTTTTCTGAATTCATCAACGTACCTCGGTTCCAACTCCTCAAAAGTATTGATTACAACCCCATAGGCTCTTTTTTCAGCTTCTCTTATTTTGTCACGAATATTTTGTATGTAAATTGTCCTTCCTGGATTGAAATGTGTAGGCAGCTGAGCTTTAGTGACTTCAATTCTATCTGGCAAATCAGGTATGACAAAAGTCCCTGATTCAGGAATTTTGTTTTGATCCTTCAAGATGTACAAGTTATGCTTACACATTTGGTTGAAACAACTCCTTCCATCAAAAACAATTCTTGGAATCTGGAACTTATCAGCTGTATCAGCTGTCCAAGCAACATACGCATCAGAAATAATGCAACTCGGTTTAGGCTTCATCTCTTGAAGTACTTTTTCAGCTTGTTCTTGTAACATATCGATTGCAGCAAAGAACTGTCTTCGATAGTTCAGACCGGGCACATCATTATGGTTTTAGCACCCCTCTGGCAGTCCTGCTTCCTTACCTCTAAACAGGAGCTCCACTACCCGAATAAGGAGTCCAGAAGTAATGGCACGATCAATTGCTGCAGTGAATCTGGCGGCATTTAGAGCTGTCGTGACTAACGTGACTGTCACGCCTTGCTGTGCTAATAATTTGGCCATGTCCACCAGGGGTATGAGGTGACTGGTAGAAAGTAAAGGTATCATAACAAAGTTTAGCTCTGCTAATGCTGTCATCTTTACTCAGTAAGAACTGAATATGTTAAATGATTCAGTTGCAAATGAAGATAGAAATTCTACACCTCAATAAACTGACAGGAATAGACGTAAACTGCACATATTGTGTCATTTAGACGCTCATGACATAATAAAGTTTGGAGGAAAATAAAAAATAAGAAAAAGACAGCACAATAATTGTCAGGATTTGGTGTCACATGTGTAGTGGAGGAGGTGAGAGCGGTACATTTCATTTTACAAGTGGGCTTGCTATATTAAATTGTGTCCTCCCCTATTTTTTATGGATATGACAGCTAATCAATTTTGTCTACATTATTACAACATGCGTATATATAGTATAGCCACATTTAAGTCGAGATATTATAATTGGAAGGCCGATTTACAAATATGATCTTTCGTTGCTATCATCGTGTATGCTTCTTTTCTGTTTTCTGAAGCTGGTTGTTAAACAACATAAACTGGTTTGTTAAAATTACTGCATTGAACATAGTCTGATATATATAATTCACAAAGATGAAACAAAGAAGTACATTCCATACTACTTGTGCATTTTCATTTTACGATTTGTTGAGATGGAATTCTTGTATTTCTTTGATTAGAATTGTTAAACTGAGATGAGAAGATCCATTATTTTCTAGTGCCTTTATTGCAATTTGTCCAAGTTCTTTGGCTCTTTTTCTCCTGTCATTTCCTTCTTTCTCTTTGTTCATCACTTTCTTAATGGCTTTAGTCACTTCTTTTTTGTTCACTTGGACTTGAGGTTTCACTTCCTCTCCCAAATGCATAACTCCTTGAGATCCAACACTCTCACCTGTTTTTAAGACATGAACTAAGAATCTCTCGTTCAGAAACTGCTCAGAAAATAAAGGCCAAGTGATCATAGGCATACTAGCAGTGATCCCCTCGAGGGTTGAATTCCAACCACAATGAGTCAAGAACCCTCCAATCGCAGGGTGTGATAGGATCAATACTTGTAGTGCCCAGCCACGGATCAAAAACCCTCTTTCTTTTGTTCTTTTCTCAAATCCATTTTCCGATATCCAGTCCTCTATTGGTGCTTGTCCTTCCCCTGCTTTTATGACTAAAATAAATGGACAATCTGATTCTTCCAGGCCTAAAGCTAGTTCTACAAATTGTACAATCGTAATACGTCCCAGGCTCCCAAGACATGCATACACAACAGTCTCAGGCTGCCAAGAATCAAGCCATTTCTTCAAACAGTCTTCTTTGTCAAATGACACCTTATTCCCTCTCTGAGCTTTATCTGGATTGTCATTGTTACAGAGAGACAAAGGTCCAATACACCAAACTCTACCATTTTTAAGTTTTCTGAATTCATCAATGTACCTCGGTTCTAACTCCTCAAAAGTATTGATTACAACCCCATAGGCTCTTGTTTCAGCTGCTCGTATTTTGTCTGGAATATCTTGTATGCAAAGCGTTCCTGGATTGAATGCTCCAGGCAGCTGAGCTTTGGTTACTTCAATTCTATCAGGCAAATCAGGGATGAAAAAAGGCACCGATTCAGGAATATTGCGTTGATCTTTCATGATATGCAAATTATGCATACATAATTGGGTGAAACAACTCATTCCATCAAAAATGATTCTAGGGATCTGAAACTTCTCAGCTGTCTCAGCTGTCCAAGCAATATGAGTATCACAAATAATGCAACTTGGCTTAGGCTTCATCTCTTGAAGCAAATTTTCAGCTTGGTCTTGTAGCATATCAATGGCAGCAAAGAAATTTCTTCGGAAGGCTAGAGCGGGCAGAACATCTGCACTTTCACATCCTTCTGGCAGTCCAGCTTCCTTGGCAGGGAACTGGAGTTCAAGTACCCGGATGAGAAGTCCAGAACCGATGGCACGATCAATTACTGCAGTGAATCGGATAGCATTGAGTGGCGTCATGACTAAAGTGACCGTCACGCCTCTCCGTGCTAACAATTTTGCCATGTCCACCATGGGTATGATGTGACTTGCAGCAAGTAAAGGTATCAAAACAAAGTTTAACTCTGGCTCTGTAATCATCTTTAGCATGAAGTAAGAGCTATAGTGTTTTATATTATATAAGTAGTGTTAGTACTTTTTAAGGTTATGATGTAAGGGCTTACATTTGCATTAAATTAATTTGCACTAAATTAATCTTGTATCCTCAAGTGTAGCAGTCCATTACGGCACTTTGAGCAATTACACAAGTAATTAAGAAATTCTGACCATATGCAACTCGACATTTCATGTGTACATAATAGCTAATCAATTTTGTCATTGAAGTGTAAGCTGACGTTCACATTCATCGTCCAATAAAAGATCAACTTTTGTAAGATAAACTTTAGGCATAATACATAAATATGCTCTTTGACTTGGATTCAACTGACATCTATGTCCTCTAACTTTGGGTGTGTACAAGTAGACACTCATATTTGCATAAAATTGAACAAGTGGACACACGTGTTCTATGTTCAAGTTTTGAATAGTTAAAGTGTCTATTTGTGCACTAGTAAAGTTATAAGTCATGGTTGTTTGATGAAGCCTAGTTAAGAGTTATATTTATGTATTATGCCTAAACTTGAAGTTGGATAACTTTTATATGACAAAAAAAATACTAAAAAATGATTTTTGTATGACAAACTTTAATTTGGAGGACTTTTACGTGATAAAAATAGAAAAGTGATTTTGGTGTGATAAATTCAAAGTTTGATGACCGCTGTGAAATTTTCTTAATTGAGATATGTTGTAGTGTGTGTTCTATAAAAATTCTTTTGGCCAGGCACATTATGAGCAACAGTTCCTTTTATGTGGCAAATACAGTAACCAATCACTCAATTAAAGTATACTTTATATAGAACTCACTGTTGAGAGTTGAAACTGGCAAAGTTAAGTTCATCTATAATTGTTCGTGTACCTCATAGTCACAGACAAAAGTGCAAACATGAACAAAAATAATGGTAAATCATAGTAGTTCAGTTGGTTGACTATCTGAATTTTCACCTTGCTGGTAAGAGCTCGATTCTCCGCCTTATAATCCCATCCCCAACTCCCTTTCCCCTACCCCTAATTTTAAGAAAAGAAAAAATCATAGTACATTGCATACTTGTGCATATTCATTGTAAGCTGATTGGTTAAGTTGAAATTCTTGTACTTCTTTGATTAGAAGTGTCAAACTGAGGTGAGAAGATCCACCTTCTTCTATAGATCTTTTTGCCATTTCTCCAACTTCTTTGGCTCTTTTTCTCCCATTATTTCCTTCTTTCTCTTTGCCCATCACTTCTTTTATGGCTTTAGTCACTTCTTCTTTGCTCACTTGGACTTTATATTTCTCTTCCTCGCCTAAATGCACGACTTCCTGAGATCCAACACTGATGCCCGTCTTCAAGACATTTACTAAGAATCTCTCATTTAAGAACTGCTCCGCGAATAAAGGCCAAGTGATCATAGGCACACCAGCACTAATTCCCTCAAGGGTCGAATTCCAACCACAATGAGTCAAGAATCCACCAATTGCAGGGTGCGATAGAATTAGTACTTGTGGTGCCCAACCGCGGATCAAAAACCCTCTTTCTTTTGTTCTTTCTTCAAATCCATTTTCCGTTATCCAGTCCTCTATTGGTGCTTGTCCTTCCCCTGCTTTTATGACTAAAATAAATGGACAACCTGATTCTTCCAGGCCTAATGCTAGTTCTACAAATTGTACAATCGTAATACGTCCCAGGCTCCCAAGACATGCATACACAACAGTCTCAGGCTGCCAAGAATCAAGCCATTTCTTCAAACTGTCCTCTTCATCAAATGGCGCCTTATTCCCTCTCTGCGTTTTATCTAGACTGTCCTTGTTACAAAGGGACAAAGGTCCAATACACCAAACTCTACCATTTTTAAGTTTTTTAAATTCATCAACGTACCTTTGTTCCAATCCCTCGAAAGTATTGATTAAAACCCCATATGCACTTGTTTCAGCTGCTCGTATCTTGTCTCGGATATCTTGTACACAAAGTGTTGCTGGATTGAATGCTCCAGGCAGCTGAACTTTAGTTACTTCAATTCTATCAGGCAAATCAGGGATGACAAAATGCCCTGATTCGGGAATTCTGTTTTGATCCTTCATTATGTACAAATTATGCATACATAATTGGTTGAAACAACTCATTCCATCAAAAATGATTCTCGGAATCTGAAACTTACCAGCTGTCTCAGCTGTCCAAGCAATATGTGTATCAGAAATAATGCAACTCGGCTTAGGCTTCATCTCTTGAAGCAATTTTTCGGCTTGGTCTTGTAGCATATCAATTGCAGTAAAGAAATTTCTTCGATAAGCTAAACCGGGCAGAACATCCACGCTTTCACATCCTTCTGGCAATCCCGCTTCCTTGGCTGGAAATCGGAGTTCAAGTACTCGAATGAGGAGTCCAGAACCGATGGCTCTATCAATTACTGCAGTGAATCGGATAGCATTGAAGGGTGTCATGACTAAAGTAACAGTCACGCCTCTTTGTGCTAACAATTTGGCCATGTCCACCATGGGTATGATGTGACTTGCAGCAAGCAAAGGTATCAAAACAAAGTTTAGCTCTTCTAATCTCAACTCTGAAGCCATTTTTACTAAGAACTGAACTAAAATCTTTAGTGTTTAGTTGCAAATGAAGAAAGAAGAGAGGTGTTTTTGTATTACTCTCTACGTGATTGGAATTTCGAGAGTTTTTCTTTTATAGTTTTTAAACATATAAGTATAAATTTTATTTTAAGAAAACGTAAAGCTTTTATGTTTGAGTCCATAATCAAAATTTAAAAGTTTGAATCTCAAAATTTTATCTGTGGCACATAAATTAGAATAGAAAAAATATTTTCTCTGTTTAAAAAAGATTGACGTAGTTTGACTTGATATGAATTTTAAAAAAATAAAAAAGACTTTTGAGTTTTGTGATTTTAAATTAAAATTATGTTAAATATATTAAAATATTCTTTAATCTTATGTCGTAAAAAATAAAAATAAAAATATTATTAAAAAAGAAAAAGAGTCCTTTTTTAAAAAACAAATTTAAAAAAAAATTAAATCATTTTTTATAAAAAGAATGGATGGAGTATATAATAACTAGTGCTAGTACTATTTTTTTCTTCTTTTTTTTCCCCGTATTTTGAAGGATTTATAGTGTTTTCATACTGAATGACTTGAACTCAGAACCTACTAATTATGGGTGAAGGTGATTAACCAACTGAACCATCTTCACTTGCCTAGTACTATTTGTTTAGGTTATGATGTAAGGGCTTACATGTACACTACTTTTGTTACGTTTAAAATGTGGTCGAATCTTTGTCGTATTGTCTTGTAGCCTCACGTGTAGCGTAGGTATCCATTACGGCACTTTGATCAACTATATATTCATGTAGTCCACAAATTCTGACCATATGCAACTCCATATTTCATGTGATAAGTCAGGTTTCTGTTTTTATGTGCACATGATACCTACTCGATTTTAATTGTTGGTGAAATTACAAGATATATCAAATTCACATTATAAAAAGGCTTATTTAACTATCATTTTGATGATTTGATAAAAAATATTTATTCTAACAACTATGAAATTTAAAACTCTATATTAAAAAAAGGAAAATAGTGAATTTAGCTGCAATGTGTGCACGTGTATGAATGAAAATAGTGAGGCAAAATATAATGTTAAAATGTTAGTTCAGTGGAATAGCTATCTAAACTGTAAAAAAATGATTCTCCTGTAGTTTTATTCTTAAATTTCTCTTTTTCTATTTTTGGTTTAATAAAATTTAAAATAAAATAAAATATACGTATCAATTATCAAATGAAAAAAATAAATATATAAATAATTGGGTAAATAAAATTCATGATTAAAAAAAAAGATTTGAAAGAATTTTTTTTAAAAAAGCAAAAGGAATGAAATGGAGAAGAGGAGGGTTGAGGAGGAAAGGAGAGGAGAAAGAAATAATATAGATGAGAGACGTAGGACCACATATTTTTTAATTCGAAAAATAATCCCTCACATACCAACTCTCTTTTTTTTATCTGTTTTTTCCCCAAAATAAAGGTTTTTTATTTATTAAAATCTCAAAATAACAAACTCATTTGTATTACGAAAAGTAATAGTGGATGTCCATTTTTATGGATCCACTAGGTAAGCTGCTCAACTTGCTTTCTTTTTTATGGCTATAAAAATAGTTATTCTTGGTCATTTTTTGGAATGTAAGAACACACAAAAAATACAAAATACATTACAAAATTCTCTCATCTTCTCCTTTCTTTTTTTCTTACTCTCTCCTTATTTTGTAGGTTAGTTTATTTTATAAGACATTATCAGTAAAAGCTTTCATCGCTTTGAGCTATATTTTTAAGAAGGTAACAAAAGGGGTAAAAAATTTATTTTCTTAAAAATATCTAATAGTTCTAAATTTGAATTTGTTGCTCTTGACATATCTGAAAAGGCTACTCATCATGGAAACTAGATGCCGAAATACATCTAGAATCGATGGGTCCAACAAACAACATTAAAGATGACAATATGACATCTAATCAAGACCGTGCCAAAGCCATGATATTTCTCCGCCAGCATCTTGACGAGGAATTAAAATTATAGTACCTTACATTAAAGGATCCCCTTAAATTGTGGAAGAATTTAAAAGAAAAATATGACCACCTAAAGTTGGTCATCCTTCCACAGACACGTCATGATTGGCTAAATCTGAGATTAATTAATTTTAAATATATAACTGAATATAATTCTGTCTTGTTTAAAATTATAGTTCAGTTAAATTTATGGGGAGAAGAAATCACTAAGCAAGATAAACTTAAAAAAACATACTTCATATTTCCACCCGCGAATATGGTCCTGCAGCAGCAATATCGCGAAAAGGAGTTTAAAAATATTCTAAATTACTTTCTCACCTTCTGATTGTTGAACGCTAAAATGAACTATAAATGAAAAATCATGATAGTCGGCCCGTTGGTTCTTTGCCACTCCTTGAAGTGAATTAGGTAAATTATAACCAACGAGAAATAGGTCATGGCCCCAATCGTGGTCGTGGTCATGGTCGAAAAAGAAATCATAATCATGATGCTCGGCTGACACCGACAAATGATCAGCAGTACAAAAAGAAGAGTGAAAAGCCAGAAGCTTTACCAAAGAAAAATTCAGAAAGTATGTCATAGATGTGGAGGTATAAGGCACTGGTCACGGACATGCCGGTCATCAAAACACTTGATTCAGGTATATCAGGCATCCTTGAAAAGCGCAGAAAATAATCCAAAGACAAACTTTATCTCTGAAGATAATATTGAGCCTATGCATCTGGATGTAGCTGATTTTTTTAATTTTTCAAAAGACAATATGAATATTGATAAGCCTAATAATATTAAAATAATTTCCTTTTTATTTTTCTATACTAAATAATGTGTTTGTATTTGTTTAATCCATGTAAATAAATAAAATTTGTATAATGGACCATATTTTAATTATAATATTTATTTTATTTCTTTTTGAAGAAAAATATGGATATGCCTCAAATTTTATTTGGATCAATGATCAATCATGAGGATATTTTTGTAATTGATAGTGGAACAACTCATGCCATTTTTAAAGAAGAGAAATATCTTTTCAACTTGCTTAAAAGAAAAATAAATGTTACTACAATTCCTGGTAATTCAAAAATGATAGAATGCTCTAGAAGAGCTACTATATTTCTGCCTAAGAGGACAAAAATTATTATAGAAGATGCCTTATTCTCTTCTAAATCCCAACAAACTTGTTAAGTTTTAAAGATATCTGTAGAAATGGATATCATGAATACTGAATATTTTGGTATAAACAAGAGTGTCTCAGGCCAGAAATATATTTTGGAAAAATTATCAACTTTGTCATCTGGCCTATATTAAGCAAAAATTAGTTCAATTGAAGCACATTTGATCATAAATCAGGAGTTTACTGATTTAAATACATTTGTGCTATGACATGATCGAATAGGTCATCCAAGATCAATAATGATGAGACGAATCCTTGAAAATTCAACTTGACATCCGTTAAAGAACCAAAAGATTTTTACGAATGATGAATTTTCATGTGCTGCTTGTTATCAAGGCAAATTAATTGCCAGACCATCAACCTTGAAGGTTGACACCGAATCTCCTAGCTTTTTAGAGTGTATATATGGAGATATATGTGGACTTATTTATCCACCTAGTGGATTTTTTAGATATTTTATGGTCCTAATAGATCCATCGTCTAGATGGTCTTATGTGTGTCTCTTATCATCTCGCAATCTGGCATTTGCGAAGTTGTTAGCACATATAATAAGATTAAGGGTGCAATTCCCAAATTATCCAATTAAGGTCATTCGCCTTGATAATACTGGAGAATTTACATCCTAAACTTTTGATGATTATTGCTTATCAATTGGGATAAAATTGAACATCTTGTTTCTCATGTTCATACTCAAAATGGCCTTGCAGAGTCATTTATTAAGCGCCTACAATTGATATCAAGACCTCTACTAATGAAAACAAAATTGTCAATTACTGTTTGGAGTCATGCTATCTTACATGCAACAGAATTTGTAAGTCTCAGATCGACACATTATAATAAATATTCTCATTCACAATTAGTATTTGGTCATGAGCCAAATATAGCCCATCTATGAATTTTTGGTTGTGCAGTATATGTGAATATAGCACCACCACAACGTACAAAAATAGGCCATCAACGAAGGTTGGACATCTATGTTGGGTTTGACATACCCTCTATAATTCGATACCTTAAATCGTTGACTGAAGACTTATTCACTCCTCGATTTGCAAATTTTCGATTTGATGAAACAACTTTTCAGCCATAAGGGGGAAAGAAAAAGGAACCCGTAAGAGAAATTGTGTGGAAAGTTTCATCACTATCTCATTTTGATCCATGTAATCGCACATGTGAGCAAGAGGTCCGAAGATCATCCATTTACAGAAAATAGCAAATCAAATGCCAGATGCATTTATTGATTTAAAATGGAAAACTAAGTCATATATCTCTACAGTGAATGTGTCTATCTGAATTGATGTCTCAAAAGGACTATCTACTAGTATCATAGTTTCTGAATCTCAAACACACCTGAAACATGGTAGATCATTGGGTTCAAAGGATAAAAATCTTAGAAATAGAAGCGTGAAAAATAATAAAGATGATACTACACAAGAACCTCCAAAAGAAGGTCAAGATTTGAGTAATCCTGATATTCCTGAAGAAATCAGTGAATCCGAGATTCAAGTGAATGAAGAACTTTCAATAAGTTCTATCGGTGATGAGATAAATTTAAATTGATCAAATATTACGGTGGATAATATTTTTGCATATAATGTTGTACTTAACCTCATCCAAGATAATGAAAGTCTTGAGCCTAAATCCATCGAAGAATATCGACGTAGATGTGATTGGCCAGAATGGCAAAAGACAATTCAATCAGAATTAGACTCACTTGCTAAACGTGAGGTTTTTAGACTTGTAGTCCAAACCCCTGAAGGTGTAAAACCAGTTGGCTATAAATGAATTTTTGTGTGAAAACAAAATGAGAGAAATGAAATTGTAAGATACAAAGCACACATTGTTGCACAAGGATTTTCTCAAAGACCTGGGGTCAACTATGAAGAAACATATTCATCTATTGTGGATGGAATAACATTTCGATATCTCATCAGTTTAGCTATACATAAAAAATTTGAAATACATCTAATGAATGTAGTTACAACCTACCTTTATGGTTCACTTGATAATGAAATTTACATGAAAATCCAGAAGGATTAAAATTTTATGAATCATGTACTAAGTCTCGGGAGATGTACTCAATGAAACTGCAAAGATCATTATATGATCTGAAACAATCAGGGTGTATGTGGTATAATTGCCTTAGTGAGTACTTGATAAATGATGTTATTTTCCTATGTGTTTTATTAAAAAAATAGAATCAGAGTTTGTCATACTCGTCATTTATGTTGATGACATAAATCTCATTGGAACCCCTGAAAAGGTACAAAAGACGATTGAATATTTAAAGAAAGAATTTGAGATGAAAGATCTTGGAAAGACAAAACTTTATCTGGGTCTGCAAATTGAATATTTAGCAAATGGGGTATTTGTCCACCAATCTTCCTATACTGAGAAAATCTTAAAATGATTTTACATGGACAAAACACATCTATTAAGTATTCCAATGGTTTTTCAATCACTTGAAGTGGAAAAAGATCCATTTTGACCTCTGGAATAGGATGAAGAACTTCGTGGTCCTGAAGTACCATATCTCAGTGCTTTTCGCTGCAAGTTTTATCCGCCTCATGGTATCCAAGTTGAAAGAGATAAATTGAACAAGTATTTTCATTTTCCCCCTCAAAACTAAAAACTACAAACACTACTAGAACGGCACGACAACAATACCATAACAGATATACTTACCGACAAGAGAGAGCGAGACTGTATCTTGCTAACGCAACCAGACCTGATATAACATTTTTGTTAATTTGCTGGCAAGGTATATCTCATCCCCAACTGGAAGGCATTGGAATGGTATCAAGCATATTTTGTGATACCTAAAGGATACCATTGATATGAGTTTGTTTTATACTAACAAAGGTTGTGCAGACCTTATTGGTTATGTAGATGCAGGTTATTTATCAGACCCACATAAAGCTCGATCTCAGACATGCTATCTATATACACACAGAGGAACTTCTATATCATGACGATCTACAAAGCAGTCTATTGTTGCTACTTTTTCAAATCATGCTGAAATAATAGCAATTTATGAAGCAAGTAGAAAATGTGTGTGGTTGAGATCGATGATACAGTTCATTTAAGAAAGATGCGGCCTAGAAAATGATGTCAAAGTAACCATAATTATATTCGTAGACAATGCTACGTGCATACCTTAATTGAAAGGTGGTTTCATAAAAAAAAGGAGACAGAACGAAACATATTTCATCAAAATTATTCTTCACACATGATCTTCAAAAGAATGGTGATATTGATGTACAACAAGTTCGTTCAAGTGATAATCTTGTAAATTTATTCACAAAGGCATCACCAACATCAACTTTTGAGAAGCTAAGATATAAGGTTGGAATGCGTCGTCTTCAAAATATCAAATAAAGTTTTCATCAGGGGGAATAAAATACGCGTTGTACTCTTTTTCCCTTAACCAAGGTTTTGTCCCATCGGGTTTTTCCTAATAAGGTTTTTAATTAGGCAACACTCAAAGCATATTAGCAGATGTGTGTACTCTTTTTCCTTCATTAGCCTTTTTTCCATTGGGTTTTTCCTAATAAGATATTAACGAGGCACAACATCCATAGATGTTCAAGATAACTATGTATATTTGTTGTTTCACTAAAATTTCTTTTTCCACGTGGACATCCAATGGAGAGTATTATGAAAAGTAGTAGTGGATGCCCATTTTTATGGACCCACTAGGCAAGCTGCTCAACTTGTTTTCTTTTTTATGGCTATAAAAATGGCCATTCTTTGGAACGCAAGAACAAACAAAAAATACAAAATACATTGCAAAATTCTCTCATCTTGTCATTTCTTTTTCTCTTACTTTCTCCTTCCTATTTTTCTAAGTTAGTTTATTTTATAACAATTTGAACGTATTACCCAAATCCAATCTCCTTCCCTTCCTCCTTCACAGTGTTGGTGCCTTAGCTATCAAAAGTACTCTTCCCCAGCTCACTCTTGTACCTCTTCCTTCCAAATGTGACTTTCTTGTTCCTTTTCTTTCTGGTACTGAATGTTTGTGATATTAGCTGTGTATTCCTTTTCCATGGGATGTATCCTCTTTGTTTTGCTGATGGATCCTGTTTAATAGCTTGAAACTTCTTCACTAGGTACGTATTCACTGTTATTCTGTTGAACCTTGAGCTCTTCTTTCCCCTCGATTTCTTGTAGGTGGTGGTGATATGGATTGCATGACTCAGACCCTCTCATGTGAAAAACTTTATGTTTTAGCCTCCCCTGTCCCATTATCCTTTCTCTGGTGATATTCTTAAATATGGGCTCTCCAACTTATCACTGTTGATAATCTTCCGTCCTGCTACATCCATGCTGCTAAAATTTGTAAATCTACATCCCACCTTGTCAATAGCTCTGTTAGCTAGATAGTCAACTAACTGATTTCCCTCCCTTAATATGTGCTGAAACAAATGATGCTTTTGATGCATGCTAGCTTTAATTTCTGCTACCATACCTGATATACTCCATGGCACTGCCCATTTATCCTCTAGAATTTTTAACATTAGCATGATTACTTGGTTGTGTTATGCTTGCTTACTGTGCTTACAAGCTTCTAGGATAGCTCTGGCTTCTGCAACTATATTATATGTATTATCTATTATATCACATTTGGCAAACAGAAGATCTCCTTTTTCATCTCTCAAACGGTAAGCAAAGGAATGTAATCCTGGGTTCCCCCTTGAGGCTCCATCTGTATTGTATTTAATCCATCCTTCTGGTGGAAATTCCCACAGTACCTTTGTCCACTTCACTTAGGAACATCTTTTTCCAGAAAGTTTAAAATTTCTGGCCAAATGTCAAGGCATGTCAAGTGTGGTTTCCTCACTTGAATGAGCATCTGCACGTGTCTAGTTACATTATGAATGATCCTTGGCTCTGATGTATCCTTTCCTTCATGCTTCTTTCTATTCCGTCTTCTCCATAATTCCCGTATAATAAAGCTTGGCATCGCTCTATAGTATGGTCTCTTTTCCTTGTTGACTTTTGATCCCCACCATAGCATAATGACTTCTCTTAATTGCCTCCCTGTCATAGTTAAACCTGCAAAAGAACAAAAGTAGGACCAGGTCCTGTTAGCCGTGGATGATTTTAGGAATACATGTGGCAATGTATTCTTTTCAGGATTTTCGCAATACCAACATTTGGATGGTCCATGCAATCCCCACCTCACATACCAACTCATACTGCCTCTCACGTCATAATTTTTTTCCTCTTTAAGGCTTGTCCATGCATTTTACTATACAGACGTTATGTTATATATATATATATATATATATATATATATATATATATATATATATATATATATACTGTATACATGTACTGTAACGACTCTGGGCTACAGTAACTCAAGTTCATGGTGCATAAATGCCTGTTGCGCGTGACATGCCATCTGTAGATCTTGTCAAGGTTATTGAAAAGATGAAGTCATGCAATATCTATGACAAGCTACATGTGGAGCGGATGAATGAGCGTTACATTGGTGCTAGGATGAAGAGGCTGAGAAGGAGGGTAAGTAGTGAGGTTTATCCAGTTGATATACCTGTCTGTCCCATGTTTTTGAGTTCTATTAAGTTGATTAGTGAATTCTCTTCAAATTTAGCTATTATAGCATTCAATTTCAGCTGATTGCGTCCATTTGTTACTTTGTTGATGAGATTTTAAGAATGTTTAAAATTATTTCCCAATGTTGTTACTTTGTTGATGGGCTTCCTCTGTCCCCATTAAAAATGCAATTATTAACTTAAAGTTGTCGAACAGTACGCTTTTGCTCCTTATCAAGTATATCAAGTGTAAGTTAATTGAGGCATCGAAATAACAACTCCTTTTTGTTGTTCTAAAATATCATCCTCAAGTCTTTAAAGAATAAAGTGCAAAAGCTATCACAGCAGATTTGGATGTTTTCAATCGGAAAGATATTCGACAGAAGAGCTTCTACAAGGCAGAGTCAGGAATTCAAATAAGATAATTGAAACAAAATAAATTATGCCAATGAGATTTAACAATTTATTTATATATATATTTGATTTTTTAAAGTTTTATTCCACAATGACAATAATTGATCTCAATTATTAACAAAGGACATATATAAATCATTTCCCTATTTTAGGGATAAATTTGACCATTTAAGAATTGGTAATACAATTGGCGGAGTTGATCATTAGAAGGAAACTATCATGACTGACGGTTGCTAAATATCATTCTCTCTTCAATCTATCTTATAAAGGAAAAATCATGCAAAAAATTTCCATCAAATTAATCATTGCTTCGTGAATAGCCTGGATATTTAATTCTATCTCTTTTTCTTCCATTTGAAGAAAGGAAGAATCCCAAAGAATCATTTGTCTTGTTGTTTCTATGAAAATTGATCCCAAATAACAGCCATTGTAGGGAGAAATGGCGGGGACCAATGTGGATATTGGGCCATTGAGCCAAAACTTTGGCGAAACGAGCAAAGAGAGATTGCTTCCCAAAAATTCAGAGTATGGATTGGATGCATCATTTTTCATCGAACGCGAAGGATTTTGGCGTCGATTCTGCAATCGAATTAATGAATTATGCAGTAACGTTAAACAAGGTTCGATCAATGCAATTGAGATGGGTCGTAAGGATCCTCGGAAGTTCATTTTTGCTGTTAAAATGGGTTCAGCTCTTTCCCTTGTTTCGGTTATCATTTTCTTTAAAGAGCCCTTATCCTATATTGGTACATATTCCATTTGGGCCATCCTCACTGTTGTCGTTGTATTCGAGTTCAGCATAGGTATGCTAACAATTTTGTTTCATATTCAAATTATTTTGTATTTGGATGAAATGGGCTTGAGTGGCGTGGAATGCTGATTACTAGAGAGGACTGTTCCCAATTAGTTTGGTATTGAGGCGTAGAAGAGGTATGGTAAATGTGGTCGTGTTCCAGTAATTAGAGGCAAATGAACCTAAATAGAGCCAAATGATGATTCACATGGCCAACCTGAACTACTTGGGATTGAGATCCAAATAAAGATGTTAAATATCGTCATGTTTAATTATTTAGTATTAAATGGAATGAGCATGAGTAGAACGGAATAGTTAATGGGGATTCATATTGATTATGGTATATAATATATAGTCAGTCGTATTCAAATTATTTAGTATTGGTATGAACCAAGTCCTGATAAGAGCAGAGTGTTTATGGATTTATACGAATAATCCCAAATACGGATGACCCTAACTGGTTTTGGATTGAGCCATGGCTAATTTATTGATCATGTTTACACAGGGGTAGTAAACAGTTATCAAGAAACTGACGAGGCACTTTAACTGTTCATTGTTCTTTTACATTAATCTATGTTTATATTTTTAATTTTGACTAGTAACATTTGTCTATTTTTAGTGGATGAGTGTTCCTGGATGATATCCATAATCTAATTGATTTACCAAAATGCTAGGTGCGACACTTAACAAAGGATTCAACAGGGCTTTGGGGACATTGTCTGCCGCAGGACTAGCTGTGGGCATTGCTGAATTGTCTGTTATGGCTGGAAAATGGCAGGAGGTTGTGATTGTGGTCAGCATTTTTATTGCAGGTCTCGTTTGAATTCTAGTATTTCACATCAAGAATATCCTTGAAATTTTACTTTTGCTTTATTCGTGATGTGTGAGAAACTTCAAGCACATGGGGTACAATTTTATTTCAAAACTTAGCAGTTGAACTTTTGAAGTGTCAGTCATTCTATTCATTTAAGAAGAGTCATTTTTAGACAAAACTATTAACTGAGGACATTTTTATTCAATTTCGCATAACCTGTTACTTCCTCTCCAAAGTAACACCTCTGTCTCCTTGTACTTGTGTGCAGCTTTGGTCTTATTACTTTTCTCTTTTGATTCAGGATTTTTTGCAACTTATTTGAAATTGTATCCTGCAATGAAGCAATATGAATATGGATTTCGGGTGTTCTTGTTGACATATTGTATTGTACTGGTATCGGGAACTTCACATTTTCTTCACGCAGCTGTTTCACGATTGTTGCTAATTGGGGTTGGTGCTGGTGTCTGTCTGCTTATAAACGTTGGCCTCTACCCTATTTGGGCTGGTGAAGATTTGCACAAATTGGTGGTAAAGAATTTTAAGCGTGTTTCTACCTCTTTGGAAGGTGAGGATTTCCTCTATTCTTCTTCTTTAATTTGAGTTTGAATTTGCTATCTCCAGGCTACTGCTGAACTGAATATCTGTGACTCTTCTTTTTAGGTTGTGTTAATGGCTATTTGCAATGTCTTGAATATGATAGGATACCGTCAAAAATTCTTGTTTACCAGGCCTCTGATGACCCTGTGTATAGCGGATACAGGGCCGCTTTGGAGTCAACAAGCCAAGAGGATTCTCTGGTACACATATTTCATTGATGCTTTATGGTATTTCATTCTTTCTTTTCAAATTGAATGTCCTATTTGAAGTGTTATGAACGTTAAAGGTGATAACTGAAAGTTCTGTGTAATTTTAAATGATATAGCATGTGGCGACCATTGGTAATGTCACGCTCCGAGAGGGTACCCTAGACGTAACCGGCACTCAGAAACCATTTCTGGCTCCCAAGCGAACCACATAGCCTGATCACACATCCGTTCATTCATTCAATCAGCGGAAAGTTTAAAAATGAAGAATAATTTAGCGGGCCACTCAAATCACCCATCTAACTCAAAGAATAAAGGTCATGGGCCGACAGATCAACTAAAATATTTGTCATTAAAAAAAATAGTTTGACAAGAATAACTCAAGGATAGAAATACTCAATCGACTCATTACTATCTAGTCTATGAAGCCTCTATCACTACTATCTAATTGGTGCCAATGACATGTTCATGGCTACCTCAAATCAAAATAAAAAGGGCTAACTCGATGCAAGAATACACAGATGGTGTCCTCTGAATGTAGGGGAGGACTCACCAATACGCTGAGTGCGAATAGATCCCCAATGATGCTCCTATTGACGATCTCTTAAACCTGTCTCTGCATCATGAAACGATGCAGGTCCAAATGGGCGTCAGTACGTGGAATGTACGAGTATGTAATATGGCAGAATGAAACATACCTCAAGGAAAAGTAGCAACGGTCCAAATATCTCAAATCAGAAAGATAAGAGAGACTCAACAAGGCGTCATAAGTCTAAAGTAATAATACATTTTTTTAGACAAAGACCACTCATATACCATACAGTCCAATCCAATCATACACAATACAGTTCAATCAAATCATTTACAATTCGACCCCTTTCAATCATGTACAATCCGATTATATACACTCAACTCAACAATCAACTCAATAATCAAATCCAATCTAGTCACAAACCATTCTATTCAATCCAATCACAAGGCACCTACTCCAGTCCAACCATATACAATCTACTCAACATTCAACTCAACAATCAGCTCAAAGGACTCAACTCAGTAAATATGTAACAACTCACTCAAGCGTCCTAAGTCTAACAAGAAATAGTTTAGACAGGACTAACTCATAAGCATATAGCAACTCACTCAACTCAACTACCTCAGAGTACTATCAAGACCTAAATGGGAGTTTCTCTTAACCGACAACCATCACTTATGAGCCAGTGAAAGTACAACAAACCGACGTTGTTGCCGCGTCCGTTCATACTTTGCCAGGGTATGAACGAATTAACCAATCATGGATCCAATCCAACCAAGTCCTATAATGTCAGGACAAATCTCTCGGGGAAGCATCTGACTTTAACGGTTCAATCCCCCCTACGTTTGGCAACATAGGTATTGGGTTCGAGTATGGACTATACTCTTGCCCAATTCGGTGCTCGATACTCCTCCCATGACTCCATGCTCATAAAAATCCTCCAATCATCTCAAACAAGCCCTCACGGCTAGTTTCATGTGGTACATTGCTACCTCATCAACTCTGTTCTCATTTCAACTCAATCAAGCCTCATTGGACCTTCTTTCAAATCGACTCATCTCAAATCATCAAACTCTTCTCTTTAAAAATTTATACAACCTCAACTCAATGAATGCAGAAAATATTATGTACATTAAAATATAATTTCAACTCTTCAACTCAAACTCAAAATAGATACTTTAATGTAAAAATACTCAACTCATTTAAAGGCTCCTCATACTCAACTCATACTTAAACTCCTTTCTGAATCAAAGATGAAACTAATAATTCTTTAGACTCAAAATAGTGTATAAGTAGGTTATGCAAAAAGGTTCACAAATAATTTATTTAAAGCTCCTCCTCAAAAGATCATTTATTTTCAAAATATTCCTAAGACTCCAATCCACTTCATCACATAACATCTTCATCAATATAGTATCATTTACATCATCATCAAACATTATCATCACATCATTGTCAAGTATCATCATCACATCAATCATCAAACATCTACTCCAAAATCCTTATTTTTGTCCTATGTTCATTTTATAGAAGCAAAGGGACATTCTTAACTAATCAATTCATTCTTTTCATTCCAATCAATACATATATATACACACAACTATCCATCTCAACCTCAAGACATTTATGACAAGAAATCTCATCTTGGGTTCATGTGAATGAAGCATGAACCCATACTCTCAACAAAACTCAACTCAAGAATATCGTCAATACCTATAAATCTATATACAAAGATACATTTGTAGTTAATAATATGAAAAATAACTATTTAGCAACTCAAGTCATTAAAATCATCAAGCAACCATTTGTATCTAAAAACATTCCATAGTTTAGGGAAAACTTTCAAGAAAACCTTTCTAGAAGGTGCAACTCTTTCACAACTCCTAACCAACACATCTATGGGCATATGGAAGAACTCAATCCATATTTTAGGTTAGCCTTACATACCTTGTTTGAAGACTTTGAAGGAACTTGATGTTAGGTCTTCAATGGAAGGCTTGAATTCTTGAAGCTCTTGAACCCTTCTTGTTGGAAATGGAGAAGAAGAAGAAGAGAGAGAGAGAGAAGCTCCTAGGGCTTTTAGAGAGAGAGTGGGGGCTGAAAATATGATCTCAAAATAGTCTAGGGTGATACATATATAATTTGGGTAAGTTCCCAAATTACCCCTCCTCAAAAGTTCTGAAAATAGGCTAAAAATGCACCTGGCGTGATAGTGGCGCGTCGCGACATTGCAGCGCCAGATCAATTACGCCAAAAACCTACACACCTCGCAGTGGCGCGCCGCGCCAGAGACCAAACTACTGAGGCATGTTTCTGGCGCGATAGTGGCGCGTCGCGCCCTTACAGCGCCAAGGACAAAATTTCTGGGTTCTTGAAAATTGGCTGAAAAACCCTGCACAACTTTTAGCGGCGCGTCGCGCCAGGGGCCAAACTACTGAGGCATGTTCCTGGCGCGATAGTGGCGCGTCGCGCCCTTACAGCGCCAAGCCCAGATTTCCAATAGTTGAACCTCAGGCCTGAAAATCTCTACTGTGCTCGTTCATCTTAGGATCGCCATATCTTTCGACTCCGAACTCCAAAATTTACATTCTTGGTGGCGTTGGAAAGAAGACTCGACGACCATTAATCTAATAGGTCGCAGGGCACCCAGATCATCATATATCAAAAGATAGGGTCGTTAGAAGTCAACCCCTCATGCAAACTCCTCCTCAAACTTAGCCACGACGAACCTTTTGGCTTGATTTGGTCCTAGGGGTCCTTCATGACCCCACATCACCTCTAACGCTCTTTAATTACTTAGGAACTCATCCTAACTCATGTGAAAAATTTCAAGTCCTCCGGTCCGAGTCTACACTCACGTGAAGAAATGTTCGAATCTTAGCGAAAAAAATTTCCGGGGTGTCACAGGTAACTTTTGGGATATTACACTTTCTTTTTTTACTAATTTTCAATATTCCTGGTGCAGCTAGCTTTTGCTGTATGGGAACCCCCTCATGGACGTTACAAGATGTTTAACTATCCGTGGGCTGAGTATGTTAAAGTCAGTGGTGCGCTGAGGCATTGCGCTTTCATGGTCATGGCTATGCATAGCTGTATTCTTTCAGAAATACAGGTAAAGCTTCACACTTCAATTCCTGCTGCATAACACTACGTACATCAAACTCTCTTCCTATAGGTGCTGTCCTTTTTACTGCCAACACAATCTACACTGTCCAGTTTCCTATGGCTATGCATAGCTGTATTCTAATTATAGATCCTTCGGAATATATAAACGTAAAAAATGCCAGCCTACTCATTGAGTACTCTTAGAAAATGATTAATGACTTTAGGCTTCATGGTTCCATATTAATTTATGCAATTTTTCCTTATTGTAGGCATCATCTGATTTGAGACAGATCTTTTGCAAGGAGATCCAGAGAGTTGGAGTTGAAGGAGCTAAAGTGATACGACATCTTGGAGACAAAGTAGAAAAAATGGAGAAACTTAGCCCTAGGGACCTTCTCGAAGAAGTTCATGAGGCTGCCGAGGATCTACAACTGTTGATTGACCAAAAATCTTATCTTTTGGTTCAGGTGGAGAACTGGGAAAATACAAAACAACATAACCAGTTTGAAGATCCTGAACGTATTCAGGAACTGAAAGACAATGAACCTAAAGGCATGGTGATAAACTCCCTTAGTGAAGCAACTCTTAATCTAAGGTCAGCTCATACATTGAAACACATGGATACTTATAATCCAAATTCTAGTATGAATATTTCTGCTGCACAATTGTGCTCCTCTGGAGATGTGTTCAATCAGATGGTGTGGCCTTCACGGCTTTCAATTCTTGGAGATGTGATTTTAAATGAACGTGAAGTACGTACATTTGAAAGTGCATGTCCATTGTCATTGGCGAATTTCACTTCCTTGTTAATTGAGTTTGTTGCAAGACTCCAAAATCTTGTAAATGCATTTCAACAGCTTAGTGAGAAGGCAAAATTTAAGGAACCCGTAGATGCAGCTGGTGCAGAGGAGGTGGTTAATTTCTAGAAATTAAGTCGATCTCTTTTTAAGAAAATTCAGTGTCATAAGTTCTATTTGTGCTAATGCTCATCATGAAGAAGATGATATAAGCAGCACATCACTTATGTAAGTATTTACTCAGTATGAAAACTATTCTTAGGAAGCTTGAAGATACATTTTATTTAGGAGATGACAACAAGTAGTACAGTAGATTTCTATGAGATGTCGAGAAAGTGGATTTTTCGTCTGCAGCAAGGCGAGGAATTCCAGAGTTTGAGATCACAGAAAACGAACCTGCTCAACCAAACAAGTAAATTCGTGTAGATATGATTATAGTACTAATGCAGCTAGACATGAGACCTGGCTTCTTTTTCCAGATTCCAAAGAGTTATTTTCTTGTATATTATTAAAGCTGTCAGGCTTTGATGAATTTTGAGGAACATTATCTGGAAACTGATGTGTTGTTATACATGAATTGCAGATAGGTTTATTTGTCTTTGTAATGGTTTAACATTGAATTGTTTATCAGATATTCACCTGAATGTTTCGAGACCCTTTAGGAATTTGGAACATCTTATAAAATTGGAGGGATCCTCCATCTAACATAAGCAAAAATGATCTATTTATCTTGCAGATATATCTAATGTTGTGGAGAAAATTTCTTTTTCTCAATATGTATCGTGGTAAAAACATAAGCATGTGATGCTTTTAAGTTTTTAAAAATAATTGTCAATTTTAATTTTTGAATTTCTAAAGTGATAATTATTTTAATTCAGGACACTTTAATATTTTTACTTTGACAATTAGATTATTTTATTTAGTATAGCCAAATAAAATCTGGATTAAAGGCGAATTAAGCAAACTGTCGTCGGGCAGGGAATCAACGAGTGGAAATGGCCAGTGCTGCTACTGCTCATCCATTCCCTACTAGCTTCCGGCTTTCTCCTCGCACCACTGCACACTTGGCTTATTTCCTATCATCACTACAACTTCAGGCTAAAAGGAGCTATTTCAATCAGCTCAAGGCTTGTCCTTTATCGCCTTTCTCAATTAAGTGTTCATCCTCGAGTCACGGATCTACCGTTGATGATAACTTTTTCCAACAAAACAAAGAATTAGATGTCAGTCTCTCTCTCTCTCTCTCTATCTCTATCTCTATCACACACACATCCCATTCTCCTATTGATTTTCTGATTTTTTATGTTTTTTGGTGTGGGATAAGAGCCAAGAGAGCAAAGGGTTTTGGAAGAAATGGAAGGTAAAGTAGACCCATTTCCTATTTTGAGTATAATGTCGAGGGATTTGGTGAAAACTGATTTGAAATTTGGTTAATTGACACTGTGTGTGCTTATCAGGAGAACTCAGCGGAAATGAGTGCGAAGCTAGCAAAGCTGGGGCTTGCGGCAGTTCTCGCTTATGGTATTATTGATGGTGTCACATATACTAGTTTCTTCGTACTTGCATTCTTGGGCTATGAGAAGACTACTGGGAATAATCCTGCTGCAAATCTCCAAGCTTTATTGGGGGTAAGTAGTAATTCTTACCTGCTAAGGATATTAGTTAGGTATGAAATATGCAATTGTTTCTTTCTGCCAAATGACCAATTGATAAAGGGGGGAAATTGGCATTAGCTTTGGTTTAAAGAAATGGAAACTTGATTTCCTAGAACAAACGGTCTATTGGAAATAGCCTCTCTAGTCCACAAATAGGGGTAAGCATCTTATCCTCCCCAAACCCCACTTGTGGGATTCTGTGGGATTATACTGAGTATGTTGTTGTTGTAGACTTGATTTCATAAACTCTTTAGCGCAAAGGTAAAAGTGACCTTATTATCGAAATGCAATAGGAAATTTGTGTTCTACACATTTAGAGTACTGGATGAATGCTTATCATACCATTTTCATTTGTTGTAGAATATCCACTCAGTATTTAGCATACCAAATTATCTTTTCCATTTCCTTAGATCAAAGTTAAGACCATTGTTTCCTTTTCACCAAATTGTTTGTTCCTTTATCTTAGAACAAATTTAATGTCATTTTTTTTTCCTCTTTACCAATACGGGCATCCAGGACAAACTCTGTAAGACTCTAACAATAATACTAATGAGAGTCATTGAGCAACTATAGCGAACTCGGAATTTTCATGGTGCCAATCTACTTTCCTGATTGGATATGTGCTATTTTAATTGCCCCCTTGTGCATTTTCCTTTCTCCTTTGCTCAAAAAAACATTATTCATAACGGCAGATTATAATAGCAATGTGGACGGGAAATAATGTGACAAGGCCGTTTAGGGTTGGAGGAGCAGCTGCTCTGGCACCTGTCATTGACAAGGGACTAAAGAGAATACAAAAATACTTGAACTTTCCAAGTCTGGTATATGCTTTTGCTTTAGTGGTGACTATAGTTGCCGGGACATGTTTCACCATTATTGGTTTACTCATCCTTTCAAGATGGGGAAAGTGAAAGATTGTACCCATAATTTATCTGGAAATTCGTTGTAATCTGTCTAGTGTTACTTGTATCATTGAGATAGTCCTCTGACTATATAATTTTTCCATTTATATGGTCTCGTGATAGTAGTTGGAAATGTATGTTTAGTTATTAAACAAATTTCTAAAGCTAAGAGATACTTAAATGAATGACAAGTTGATGCAATTAGATTTGTGTTTCTTTGCATAAGTAAATGCACAAATAAAAGGTTAATTTGAAAAAAATACAATTTCTTGCAGTACCTGTTCCTACTGTTTCATTTATATTACAGGATATTTTTGCTTCTTGCACCTATTCTGTTGTTGTTCTTCTGAAGTAACCTTATAAGTAGGGTCAACTTGAAGTACAATTTGATGAAGTGCAGGTATTGTAGGTTGTTGCCTTATTGGGTTGAAAATCAAACCTAATCTCCATCTCGTAGTTCCCTCTGTAGTAGATATGCATTAGTAGAGGGCTAGAGGATGTATGTGTTGGATCACCATCCAGCATCCAAAACACATAAATATGTACACTCAATCTAAATAGTTTTCTAAATTTGTAAACAGGAATTTATGTTTTACATCTAGTTGAAGCTTTAGAGGAAAGTTGTAGATTCCAATGATAGATCACAGACAGCATAGGCATGCCACAATCAGTGAACCAGATAAACCTTATACCATATCTAACATGTTACACAGATAAAATAGAATCACTGATATCCTAAACCATGCTCACTTTCGACCTGTGAACAAATCTTTTCCTAGGTTAAGGCATTATTGAGCACTGCAAGAGGGCATCTGAACTCAAAACTTCCCATCTCTCATAAGAAAACACAGGGAGCTCGTCACATAAAAAGGGAAGTATCTTTTTTTTCTTCTTTTCACTTCACTGAATAACTTTGTGAAATTTGTAAAGTAGTGCAAGGCTTCAAAATGCAGAACCTTTTATATAAAGACGAAGTCCTCCTATGTGAAGAACTTACATTTATATAGCCTAGATAGAAATATATCATACTCTGCATATCCATGCAGGACACAGTGAGTTAAGGCAATGTATTTTTTTCAACATGTACTTGCCTTTGGTTGTAAATATATAGTTCCTCTCACCATATACAAAATCTTTTTTTTTTCTTGGAAAGATATTGACTTACTGACTATCGTTTGGTAGCTGGTTTGAAAGTGAGTTATGTAGGTATCAAATCCTACCCAAGTAATACCATTTGGTAGTTAGTTAGGAGTTAAATTATTCATGTATAAAATTAAAACGGTGTTTGATTTGCAATTTAGAAACCTGCATAACTAATACATGTATAAGTTATGAGGAAATCTATATATTACTTTATGCAAAATAGAATGTGGAATAACTAATACATAAATAATTAATTCCTACATAAAATAATATGTAGATTCCCTCATAACTAATCTCTTCATATCTCTATCCAGCTACCAAATGATCCCTAAAAGTCAAGCTAAAAGTGCATGGATAAGGACGTGTTTGTTTCGAAGAAAAAATACTATGACAATGATAAGACTTATCATATAAACTAAAGAAGTTGGAACAGATATCAATATGTTTCTCCTGCTCCCATTCTAAGGACGTGTTTGGTTCAAGAAAAAATATTTTCACGAAAAATGTTACTCTTTTCATGTTTAGCTAAACTTGAATTGTTCTATGTTTGAGCTTTCTACCTTATTTTTCCTGAAAAAAATTAAATATATACATGGGATTACAATAAAAATTTAGTTTACCCATAACTGCAAATATTAATAGCAATGACCAATAAAGACAATGGATAATAGTCAAGGCATAACGACAGATTATGGATACTCAAAGGTACACAAAAACAACCATGTGTGCACTGGAAAAATGTTTCTGCATTTCGTAGATATGATATGTAGGAATGTCATCCAAGTTTGACAAATGGCACAACAAGGTACCAAAATTAATAGTTGATACTTCGAGTGTGTTTGGTATGAAAGGAAAATATTTTCTTAGAAAATGTTTTCTTCAAAAACAGCATGAATATAATTAAATACAATCAAACAAAATTCAATTTTGATGCAAAAATTCAAATTCAAAAATGAAATAGAAAAGATACAAAATCAAAAAATAAATATCACTAAAGGTGGGTCATAAACCTTATTAGATATCAGAGTCTTTCTAACTTATTTTCTCATGTTTGGTTGGTGAGTGGCAAATATTTTTCGGAAAATATTTTCTATTGTTTTGTTATTGAATGAAAATATTTTTTAGAAAATATCTTTTATTTTTGGCTAGAGAATAGAAAATACTTTTTAGGAAAATAGTTTCTGACATAAAAATCAACCTTAGTAATTGATTCGGGATCCAACCCCGACACTTGATGTGGGACCCAACTCGGCTTTCAACTCAAGATTCGACTTCCAAATTTAGACTCGATTCCGACTTTCGAACCGAAATCCGACTCCAGACCTAACTTTCAAATAATTTGATTTTTTTAAAAAAATTATTTTATAATTTTTTTTAGAGTGGGACGGGGGAGGGGGATGACAGGGGGGGAGGGGTTGGAGGGAGATGAAAAATGAAAATTTTCAAAACTTGAAATATATTTCAAAAATAAATTCTTAAATTTTTTGTGTGGGGGATGGGGGGGGTCGTGATAGGGGGTGGAGTAAAAAAATAAATTTTTCAAAATTTAAAATAATTTTTGGTAGGGAATGGGATAAAAATATTAAACTTTCAAAATTTGCAATATTTTTGAAAAATAAATTTTTAATTTTTTTTGTGGGGCGGCGAGGGGGGAGGGGGAAGGTGAGGATGAGGGGCGGGGGTGGTAGGGGGAGGGACGGGGGTGGAGATGGGGTAAAAAAAATGAAAATTTTAAATTTTGAAATATTTTTTTAAAAAAATAAAGTTTTAATTTTTTTTGGGTAGGGTGGTTGGGGTAGGGATGGAATAAAAAATGAAATTTTCAAACTGTGAAATATTTTTCAAAAATAAATTTTTAATTTTTCTTTTAAAAAATTATTTATTTATTTATTTATTTATTTTAGAGGAGAGTTTTGGAAAATGTCTTTTTAAATTTTTTGAAGTAAGTCATTTTCCTTAAATATGAGAAAAATAAGTAAATTTGAAAAATATTTTTCAAATTATTTAAGCTAACCAAATATGAGAAAATTAAAAAACATTTTCCGCCTTCGTACCAAATACACTCTTCATATTCATATCGATGTTGTCTTGCTTAATTATTTAACTTTATTATTAATTTAATAGATCAAGAAAGATATTGCACTACAATCCAGATTTTCAAATCAGCAAATAAAGTTCTTGAAAACTGTACGTTGTGAAATTGAAAATTCTGTACTTTAATGTAGGGGGTCGCGGTTTGGATAAAACAATCAATTCAAATTAAAAATATGAATTATGGTTTACCGGTTTAGATGTAGTTGGGTATGGTAAATAAAAAACGAATAGCGTATATACCACTAAATAGTAAATTCTTGTAATGTGTGGTTGGCTGTTGGATTTGTATCCTTGCACAAGTTGTCAAACTCTTGTTTTGCCATTTATATTATACTAGATAATTTATCTGCGCTTCGTACGGTGATAAATGACTCTTTAAATTTACGAATGATTTTTCCAATATCCAAATAGCAAGAATAATGAAAGTAAAAACTCTTACTTTACTACATGTTCTATGTTTTTTGGGTAGTGTCAAATCTTTTTTTTCTTTCTTCCTCTCTAATGTATAAATAATAAAAGTAGGTAAGTGAAGAGAATCAAAGGCATAAGAAAGATAGAAGAGATTCATGAATTTCTGCATAGACACAAACCAATATTAGGAATCAAAAGGCTTTGTACTTTCTTTTTAATAAAACAATGAAAATATTATTATCAGTAACAAGAGACAGTACAAATAAAATAAAAAGTCTACAAATTTGTAACTATTAGCTCAAAGAGTCCAAAACAATCCATAAACTACACCATTCTATCTTATGTATTTTCCTTGCACCAAAAATACAATGTTTGTAAAAAATTAAACTTAACAAAAAAAATGTGTACAACTATCTCTTCTTAAAGGACCTCATGTTGCTTTCAAGTCGTGTATTTAAAATGACATACATGGGGTTAGCCTTCCAGATATGTTTGCCTTGGATGTTCACCTTCTATCTCATCCAACATAATTGAAGTTTCTTGATATTTGGTGGCATTTGGTAGCTTATACCAAACAAATTCAAGAAAAGAGGCAAACACTGAAATGACCTGCAGTGCATAAAATATATGGTTGTAGTTATCCATAAATTTACTTCCAAAATGACATTTGTTGCAAAGTGGAATCATGAAGCTTTAGGTGTTAAATATGACTTCAAAATCTATATCCTTGGTCATTCGTGAAATTCTCAAAATGAGAAGTAAAAGGGAAAATATATCGTAATTAATTGCACAAAAAAATAACTCACTTAAAATATCTTTTGATATAGGTGGTTGGGATCTCTTTTTGGTAGTTCGACATCCGATTAAGAACAGTTTGATATCTTGATTGAAGAACACAACTACAAATAACATTAAATAACCAATCCAAAAGGAGTTTTTGAAGCTAATGGTGGGAAGATGAGTAGAAAATAATATACCGAGTCATCTTCTCATCTTTCGACACCATAAGCACAATTTGTGAACTCCACATATAAGAGAGATAAAAGTGAAAAACAGAACTCAAAGCACAAACAACACTTCTCGTTGAAACATCATTGATTTTTAGTAAGATTTTGCAAATGTTTTCTACTTCTTGAATAATTTTTAGGTTTTTGAGATTGGTAATCAATTCATGAACATATATTTAGAAAGGTTATTAAATTATTGAAATTCTGCAATAAAGTGAACGGGGTGTTTTCTGCAAAGAAAAGACAGACAGCAAAGCAAAAGTCAAGGAAGAAAAGGAAAAAGCAGCAATTGTTGAAAAGCAATTACAAGGAGGAAAAAGTAAAAGGCAGCAAGACAGTTGGCAACAGCTTTTGACTTTTGAGGATAAGTTGTTGCCTAACTTTGTTAACACATAGAAAACGCGTTCTTCCTTTGAAAAATTGCAACACGCAAATTTTTTTTACGCGTTTACACGTTATTGTTTCCTATAAATAGAGGGTCTTTTGCCCTCATTTAGAGCATCCACAATTCAGAAAGAGAGAGAGTAAAAATAAAAAGATAGTTACACACCAAGATAAATATTGTAGTCTTGAGTGTCCTCTTTAGTGAGTTGTTCCTTTTACAAGAGAGGAATGTTAATTGTTGTTTTTCTCCTTGTATTTGAGATCAGTGTACTCCCATATTTGAATAGTAAAATCCTTCTACCCCGTGGTTTTTCCCCATATTTGAATAGTAAAATCCTTGTATTTGAGATCAGTGTACTCCAATTTATTTTCATTATTTATTATCATATCAAACTTTAGTTGTGGTGTTTCCTCCACCCAACATTTTCTTCTCTTTTTTTCCATGAAAGATGTGTTCCTGATTGTTTGTTAAATAACTTATTGTGTACTAATCTATTTCTTGGGCTTAAAGAAACTTAACTCCAGTCACCCGACAAAACATACTTGAAGCCATGTAAAAAATTTATTGCTTCTTGTGATCTTTTTTCACTTGAAATTATCTTCAAGCGATGTCCTTAAGGATTTTTAAAGGAATTTCTTATTATACGTACCCATAACAATTTCAGTAGCCAAAACTCACGTGAATACTCATTAATCATATACTTGATGCTTCATATAACAATTCAATGGTCTAATAAATAACATTAACCTTCAATGTGTATCTTATAACCTCCTAGACAAAGTAAACCAATACAAATGATCAATGGAAAAAATTGATAATCCAAAAACGGTATAAACAACAATGCAAGTATACATAGGATTAGATGAGGGCATTCACTATTTCAAAATAAGAAAAACGTGTTTCAGTGACATTTTATTGACCGAAACTTACCTATGTCTGGCGCAATCATTAATGAGGAATATTGTTTTCTAATATTCATGTCTAGACTTAATAACAACATACCCATATAATCCACAAAGTGAAATTTATAGAGGAAAGAGTGTACAATGTTCTTACCCACACCTCATAAGTGGAAAGGTGGTTTTCGATAAACCCTCGACTCAAAGAATCTGAACTTAAAATGTTTGATAATGAACATTATCCCTTTTTATACCTTTAATAGGATTCCTATCAATCGAAAGCTGATGTAAGTAATTGCTAGTTACAATGAAAATAGATGTGAAGCCTTAAATAGTGAAGTCATATAGTTTATTAAATATAACTCACCCATAAAAAAAATTAAATCAGTCACCGTCATAATATAATTCGTCAAACTCAACAAAATAGATATATACAAAAATCAGACCACAAGAAAAATAAGAAAAAAGTTCTGAAATTTATCAGATTTAGTAATTTAGCAACTAATGACTTAGAAAAATCATCTCAACAAAAAAAAGAATGACATTTTGTTACACAAAATCGCCAAGACAAATGGATAAAGGAAAAGGAGAAAATTGCAAGCCCTGTTGCAAAGTCGGGATTGAGTTCATCGTAAGACCTTTTGGTCCCTCACCTCGCAACGACGAAATTGTCTTTTAAGTTAAGCTATTTCATAAGACGACTTCGCTTATTCTAGGTAGGAAAGTGAAAATAGAACCACCATGAAAATAGAGTCATCATAGCTTTCTTCCTCTTCTTCTTTCTCTTTCTTTATACCATATGTAATTTTTTCTAATCTTTTTTCTCCTATAGTCTTAGGTTGGAGATTTTGTTTATGGTTTTATGAACTAAAAACACTCAATTATAGAGAGATATAAAACTAAAGAAAGTAAAAAAGAAGAAATATTAGAAATAGACTTCAATAACTTGGTGAGATGATCAAAACGATAAGAACTTGTTTGTTCTTCTTAATGTAAAAATTTGCTACATAGCTCTGTGATTCTCGTGAATGTTGTTGTCACTTTTTCACTGGTTCAGCCTATGTAAAAAATCAAAACAATACCAAATTTAAATACAGAAGATGTTTGGATTTTTGTCTTCTTTAAATAAAAATTATTTTACTCAAAAAACAAATAAAAAAACAATAAAATAACATCACTAATGTTTTGATTTACAAAAACAAAATATATGCCGCAGTGGGTTAATCAAGAGCGCTAGGAATTGAAAATTGAACAGTATCTGTCATTTCAAAGTTATATATATTGAAGTTGGCTATATTATTGTTTTATGAAGTACATTGATCTGTAATTTCAAAATTATTTGTTATTGGCCTGGCTGAAAGAAGTGGAAGAGAGAAACAACAATAAAGGAAAATTGTACCCGATGGCCAGACATTCAGTAAAAATCAAACAAGATGACAAAGATGGTGGATTAAATTTCTATAAATTAAAGTTGGAGAATTAAAAAGGGAATTAAGAACCAATGACGTCGTTTAGGATAGGAGTGTTACCTTGAATTTGCAGTGTAATTCAGTAAATTCATCAAATATATTTTTTACTTAGACTCCAACAATGATAACCCTAGATATCTTGACAGTAAAAAAGAACAAGAAGAAACTGGGTGCAATTAGGAATGGGAAGATGCACCTTTTCTTTTCTTCTTTAGTAAACGGCACAATTTAATTTGTAAAAAAGGACAATAAATTTAAAGAAAACATAAATTAAGAATACTGATATAAGAATGTGTCACATCAGCTGGTAAGGATTCTCTTTTATATATATATATATATATAAGATTATGCTTGCAAGTTTATAGTTTTCTTTGGTTAATGTCTTGGTTATTTAAGGTTGCAATTTTAAGACCTTTTTATTTTTGTTATGTTTTCTTTAAAATTGAAACGAAAATAGTTACTTGTTCAAATGATGAAATCGAACAAACCAATTTGTGTAATTGAACCAAAATAATAATTTAAAAAACTGAATGGAATTGGACCTAGAATAGATCGAGTTAGGATGAGAGTTTTAGACAATTCAAATTTCAAATCGATGATGGCCAAAACCAAACCAAATCAATTCATGCACAGGTCTAGTGATTAATACTCTATCATTCTTAAATTAGAAATAACTTGAATATGAAATCGTCTTTAATAAGAAGTATTTTACTCATAATTGATGGAGCAAATCTAAACTAATCGGGTCAAAAGTGATTAGTGGAGATGGTGGAAAGCAATGGAGCAATCCTTTTCCTTATTTCGAAGAAAAAGAAGCGTAATTAGAAGCAAAGATGCCACACTTTACGTTACTAATATGTTTGTGTCACCAATTATGAAGTGTAAAATAGGGGACATTTGCTGGTTTAGGTACAAATGGCTCACTTATCTATAAACTGATGGAGTTTGCCCAATAATAAACCTGCAGCCACGTGATAAGTAACCTTCCAAGATATCAAACTTGTTAGAGAAGGGAACATAAAAGAATGACCCTAACTTGATCATAGGCAAGTGGTCAAATTGCTGCATGCCAAGTATACAGCAGCGTAGGGCTCGTTTAATTGTTAGAAATAATAGTAACCATCCAATCCGATCCATTAAAATGCGTGTTGGCTGACTTATGAATCACTTGTACAACAACAACGGATCCAATAATAGGGGTTTGGGAGGTCAATACAATCAATAAATATGGGATAATTACGGTAGATGATCATTAGGTTATTTTAATTATTAAAAAATATCATTCCATATATATTTGGTGTATATTTCATGTATAGAGTGTATCATAATGTACATTCAATATATAGCTCATGTATATGTAATCAATATTGTATAGTTAGTATATACTTTCTATAACTTTTGGCAAGTTATATTGTAGAGTCATTGTATATTTCCTATGATTTTAATTTGGCTATTTTTTATGTAAATAAAACATGGCTATATTTGTAGTAACTAATTAGTTGATTGTATATATATTTGAAATTGTCTCTAAAATATACCCATTGCTTCTGCATATGGTGCAAAAATTAAGTATCTACTGAACTGAATTAAATGTACATTTTTAGAGTATTATCTCAATTCAGAACCTATAACGTTTAAATTCTGGATCAACCATTGTGAAACAGAGGAAGATCACCTCGTGCATATTCATCAACTAGTCTTCTTAAACTTACTATATTAATTCAGTATTGTTAAGACTAAGATTGTGGTCCTAAACATAAAGTGACGATATCCACATGTTGAGCCAAAATCCCGTTACCAATTGCAATACTATAGACATTCTTTTACACTCAATTCCAGAATATATGAAAAAATATATTTTTCACAATCATAACATATACCATTAATCCCCACATAAGCCTTCCTCTAATAGAAATCTTTCCATATATATCAACAACAACAAGGAATGTCACTCAGAAATCATATAAGAAAGTAGTCTTCTTGTGGTAAGTATCATTCAATTACATATGCAAAATTGTGTACTTGTTTTACTATCTAAATCATTTAGTTCACACATGTATAATCTTTCCTTTTCAGTAAACTCTATAAGTAGTAAAAAAAAATCTTTCATGCAGAAAGGTCTTCATGATGTATTATAATTAAGTACTTGATTAGTACAAGTTGAGTTCCCAGAATACAATTGCTTGGTGAAAACACATCCATGCCACTCATGGCTCAGCAGAGTTCCCTCGACTACAATGTGAGTTGTTGTTTTTTCACTTCTGCTTTTGCTGTTGTTAGTGATTTTACAGGATTTGTGATCACGTTCTGAATATTTTTTGCTCTTAAGAAGGGTAAGTCAAAGAACACAATATTGACAAGAACTAGAAGGTGTTTCGAGCTAATAAGCAGAAATAATGTCACTTCTTATAATCAATCATCAGAGGTACCTAGCAGCCCTGCCAATGCAATGGAGTTCTTGAGTCGTCCGTGGAGTCCATCTTCTAGTGATCTCCTGCAGATGTTCTCATCAAGTGTAAGAAACCAACATATTGCTATTTCAGTCAGAAGCATAGTTAAGGATTATAAATAGAGAAAAGATTGTTAATCGTTAACCATATTCGTTTCAAATGAAAAGTTAAACAGCAGGAGTTGATCCTAACCACCATGCTTAACATTGCCCTCTCTTATCTTCTAAAAAGTTGTGCCTTGTTGAACTTGCTTAATGATCTTAAGACACTTCTCTGCTTTTGCAGAATCTCTTAATGAAAGACAGAGAGGATTATGAAGAACAAGGTGAGAAAATACTGGACAGTTCAAGCAACAGAGATTTTACCAACAAACAGTATATTAAGGTGATCAATCACAAACTCATTCCACTCCCCACCCCCACCCCAAAAAAGAGGACACTTCGAAGTATCAACTACAAAAAATGATACAGCACAATGACTCAGAGAGATTCTTTAAAAAAAGGTCTCACCAGCAGTCTTGGCTGTTAGTTGCTACTTAGAATGTCAAGCAATAACCATTGCCTGCAGTTGATGAAATCGAGTCTCTAGTTAACATGTATCATTGTTATTGAAATTCAGCTCCATTTATAATGTTGTACTCATCCTTTCGTGTCATAATTCATAGGTGAACTTGCATCTCATGAAGGGATGGCTGAAAAGCAAATCTCCATTTTGGTTCTTTAGATCAGATCAAGAGAAGAAAGAGAAACTCCGATTACAAACTGCAAAATTACATGCTGTACTTTCTCTCACACAGCTTGCTTCAGGTATTGCTGGCTTTGCCAGCAATAGCAGCTCAGAAATACGAGACTCGCATCAAATCAATTATGAGAGGGAAGGAAAATGGAGCTACAATATGGGTAATGTAGTTGCTTCAGCTGCTGCTCTGATGACTACGGTATGTGCTGAGGCAGCAGAATCTTTGGGAGCAGGAAGAGCTCAGGTTGCATCTGCAGTCAATTCTGGCCTGGCCATCCAAACTCCAATGGATATGATTGCGGTGACAGCAACAGCAGCCACATGTAATATATAACACATGTTTCTGTTTTTTCGGTTACATTAGCGTTAGTTCTAAATGATTGAAGCTCACTGCTTGTTCACTAGGTTTACGAGGAGCTGCAATTCTTAAATCGAGAGCCATAGAGGATTCCACTACTAGGATCCCAGAGATGCTCACTGCAGGTGCCCGAATATGGATAATAATGCCCTCAGGTAAGAATCGAATCTCCTGAAAAAATTTCTTATAGGAGATGCAGATAGGTGATTTAGCAAGAGACTCTCTACCTCAATGAGGTAGGAGTATGGTCCGCGTACACTCTACCCTCCGCAAAGCTCACTTGTGGGACTACATTGCCTAAATATGATGGTTTGAGTTTTGTTATTACATCACAGGACATAAAGAGGACAAATGGGTGACCCTACACTTGAAGCAAAACCAACTGATACTGAGCCTCAAAAGGAAGTACTTTGGAACTCTAGGAGCTTCAAAAGAATGTAATTTATCTATTCAATTTCTATTTATTGCCTCAAAACTTGATTCTTCTCTCCTTTTTAGGCATTATTATCCTCATAAAAAAGCTCCTAATACTTAAACCAAAAAAAAACTTACTGTTGTCCAGACAAGCTGATCAACATCATAAAAGAATGTTTGGAGGCTCAAGACGAGTACTTTGTTAGCTTGAGGACGGACAATGGAATCATCAAGCTTCTTTTCAAAGATGAAATGCAATCAAACATCTGGATATCTACCATTTCCGGTGTCTTGAAGATGCAAAGATCCTATTGAGAAAGAGATCTCTGTTGTACAAATTTGTTATGTCATACAGACAAGTCTAATACTTGATTACCATTCTTGAAATCATGCTCAACCAAGAATGTATACAAAATAATTCATGCTACATTTTTCTCATATGAAACATAATTCTGGTAGATAGTTACCGCCCAAAGTCATACATGACTAGAGGCAGAGCCAGGATTTGAACTTCGCAAGTTCTAAATTCTAGGATATATAGAGACATCATGTATTAGTAACTGATCAGTTCTAATTTAATTAAGCAAACTTCACATGCCAAAAGGTAATTCTAATTGTGGGATTAAACAAGAAAGATACTCATTGAAACATAGTGTTTCTATCAATTTAAAACTTCTAACCATAAAGACAAAACTATTACTAAAAAAAAGGTAAAAATCCCTGATGTATAAAACTTCTAAAAGCCCAATAAGAAGAGAAACAGCAAATGGTAGAATGAATATGGTGGGAAGATATATATAAATCAATATTTTATATTTTAGGTGGGAATATTTGCGGTTTAATAATTATATATCTTTGGCAGTATGGCAACTTCTAACATTTCATTATCAGCAATCCATATATACAGCATTCGAATTATTTGAGTTAATTATATCTGTAACTATCTATAGAATATTTTCACCAAAATTGATTTAGCATAACTTTCTTATAGAGGTAATGTACATAATCGAAATCAAGTTTCACTATTCATAAACGTTCACGTTTACTTTGATTTATAAAATTACTAAAATAAAAAGTTCCGGTTTTTGTCACTGAGTAGTTGTTTTATATTAGAATTAGTAATTCAATGACATAATTAATTTCCTTATTACAAAGAATAAAACAGTGGAGTCGATCCAAAACACTGGTCATTATGTTCTTTTTATTTAAAGATTTTTAGCTTTGTTCACTGGAGGGTTTTATACGTTTTTTCAAATGATACTCTTTCCTAATTTCCCAAAAGTATTTTACCACTTTGGTCCTAAATGTCTTATGAATAGCTAGTTCATCTGAACTCACTATTTTTTTAAGTACAAAATTACACTAAGATAGCAATAAATAGGTCATATGAAAGCATAACTTTAGAAATATAAAGGTCCAATACTAAAAACTCATAGAACTAAAATTTTGAAGCCGCATTTGCTGGTGGTACTAAACTATTCGTCCGCTGTACGGGTACCGGCAAGCACTTGCTTATAACTAATAAAGACAATCAGATGGCTGACACCCACTAAACCTTAATTCCCAATAGACAAATGCAAATACGCAATGAACTATTAAGAACAACGCAAGTGTTTCATATTTTATTTTCTTCCTCGAATCCATAAATAACTAGAGTTTATTTTTTATCACAAATTTCAAAAGGTTTTTCTTTTTTTACTAATATTATGTCAAGTCAAACGATAACACACAAATTGAATAGAGGGAGTATTTGTGCTCAAGTCAATTTGATCTGAAATTAAAGAAAAAAAACTATCCTGACAGGGACTAAGATTTTAAACCAATAGATGTCTGTGTAGAGAAAAATGAATATATTCAAGTTACAGATGCAATAAATATTAATCTGTCAATTTAAATTAATGGAATGATATCTTTACTAATTAATACATATTTCTATGTCGTCTAAAAATTATTTTATCTGGATAACTTACACTTGAAAACGTGTTCCGCACCCATTCTTTTCCCGAGTAATACAAGTTGATCTTGATAATGTAGAATATACAGTGGCATTACAATAACAATAACATACCCAATGTAATTCAACAAGTGAGGCTTGAAAATGATAAATTGTACGCCAATCATATTGCTATCTTTGCAAGGTAAACAAGTTATTTCAGATGGACCTTAACCCAAAGTAACATTATTGAATCAAAATAATACACTCAATCGGTTTTAAATGCCACAATAATTTAATCTTCTATTATATTTGTAATTTTGTTCATCAAAAGCAAGTGAAAGCAATTATACTTGATAGAATATACCGCAGAATAACGAATATATAGCAAACGCATAACTATGGGAATTAGCTTCTTGGATTCCTCAACTGCATGAGAGACTTGGTCCAATGACTTAAATCTTAAAAGGGAATTGAAAATAGTATACTATACCTAAATCCCGTAGTGAAAAAGCCCAATTATAACTTATTCCTTATTTTTTTTTAAATCACCCGATTTTCCTGATTTCTCCCAAATTTCTCATACATCAGTGGTTCTTCTAATACATCACGTTTTGGGTGTATAATAATTAATGTTGTTGATTTATTTATGGATAGTGACGTAATTTAAGGTAGGATTCCTTGTTTCAATCAATTACTTAGCTAAAATAAGGGAATTAACCCATACAAAGCATAACAGTTATAAGGGACTTGAAAAAGTAAAAAAACAAAGCATAGGATCGTACCAAAACTTCAATCCAAAATTCGAAATTCATCAAGCAATTCGAGATACATGAGAAGCATTAAAGTTTGATACACGAGAATCTGATACATAAACTTTCATCTTATATTTGAGTTTGGTATATGAGAATAACTGATACATGACCATTCGACAGATTTAGTACAAAAATAAGGAAAATTAAAATTGTTTACATACATTGGGCTTGCTGATGTTGCTACTTGAACAAGCAGATTGTGAATCTCTAGTGCATGTGAGTCCAGATTTTTGGATTTTTGCTTCTGGTGTTTGTACAGAATAATTTTCAAGTATCGGAGTATCATTACCAAAACAGAGCATTTTTGGGGAAGATGAAGTAGTGAAACTGAAACATCCTGCTAGGCCGCCATCATCGTCGCCGGCAAATAGTAGTTCTGAATAGGTTCCTCCGTCCAGTGTACTCTCTTCTTCACCCTCCATTGCTCTATCTGACATTTGTATTGCTCTATTCGACATATTAAGAGTTGATACATTGAAGATTTTTGTATTAGTTTTCAACTGAATTGTGGTTGATACATAACATCTTGTATTGATATAGGTTGTAGATGTATCAGAAGCAGTAAAGCTTCTGATACATGAGAATCTGATACACAAACTGATATATGAGAATAGTTGATACATGAGAATAGCTGAAACATAACCATATCTAATACATTCGATAGATTAAGGGTTGATACATTGAAGATTGTTGTATTAGTTTTCAACTGAATTGTGGTTAACACATAACATCTTGTATTGATATAGGTTGTAGATGTATCAGAAGCAGTAAAGCTTCTGATACACAAACTAATACATGAAAATAGCTAAAACATAACCATATCTGATACATTCGATAGATTAAGGGTTGATACATTGAAGATTGTTGTATTAGTTTTCAACTAAATTGTGGTTGATACATAACATCTTGTATTGATATAGGTTGTAGATGTATCAGAATCAGTAAAGCTTCTGATACATGAGAATTTGATACACAAACTGATACATGAGAATAGCTGATACATAAGAATAGCTGATACATAACCATATCTAATACATTCGATAGATTAAGGGTTGATACATTGAAGATTGTTGTATTAGTTTTCAACTGAATTGTGGTTGATACATAACAACTTGTATTGATATAGGTTGTAGATGTTTCAGAAGCAGTAAAGCTTCTGATACATGAGAATCTGATACACAAACTGATACATGAGAATAACTGATACATAAGAATAATTGATACATTCGATAAATTATTGTATTAGTTTTCAACTGAATTGTGGTTGATACATAACATCTTGTATTGATATAGGTTGTAGATGTATCAGAAGTAGTAAAGCTTGATACATGAGAATCTGATACATAAACTTTCATCTTAAATTCGAATCTGATAATAGTCTGGCTCCCGAGCGAGAACGAGAAATAGGCGATGCACCATCCTTGCATTGCTGCTACGTACGTTTTCCTTGACTTGACAGATTCATTCAATTGAACCCACACTCAAAGGAGGACTACAAGCTCAGGGCTCGACGAAACAGAAAGTTTCAGCATGTTGAAAATAGGGCCTCAATTAAACTAGCTTCCTCATCTTCTCTTCCCCCAACAACTTCACTCAGGAGGAATCGCATATTCTTAAGCGAAAGACTGTACCCGGCGTCCCTTTCTCTCATCAGGCAGCTATCTCGAGCTCATGTCTCTTCTCTTACGCAATTCCTGAGCTAGACATCAAGTAAGTGGTTTGATGAGGATAACTAAGCTGACACGCCGGAGTTGCCTGCTGGCACAACAGGGTGGTGCCTTACCGCACCGCAGGCGACTGGAATACCTCACTGCACCGGTACCAGTTATGAGCCACATTCAGCGAAGAGTTTCTGGTCTTTTTCCCCTTAATGCATTCTAAATTTCAAGGAAAAAGAAAAAAAAGTGGAATTCTATAGGTTTAGCTAAGGCGATTTCGGAAATTCGAAACTTATTCCTTTTTTGTTTGGTGCGAGCTCAACTTAAGCTATACATTGCCCGAGAAGAGCTATTTGGGTGCACCCAAACAGCTCTTCAACCACTTGATAGGCGGTTTCGCCTTCAAGCCATCAATAAAATCGAGCTAATATGTGATCATGACAGTACACTGATGCATAGGTCCTCGAATATTGCCTTTTGTCTTCCTCCTTCACTCTATATCGTAGAGACAATAGGTTAAACTCATTCATGTACTTTCTCATAGAAATTTAGGAAAAACCTTGTTTCAGATTCAGTTTTTTTGAGAATGAAAGAGAAGGTCACGGCGAGACAAGCCCTTTATCATTATGATAGGTATCAAGTGGAAGTGCAGTGATGTATGCAGCTGAGGCATCCTAACTCCCTGGGGAGTTTCACGCTCAAGACCAATCATCTATGTAAAATAGATGAGAGCGAGAAAGAAGGCTCGAGAGACCTATCTGGAATCAATCAACAAAAGCTTCACTTCACCTGCACAAGCACATGGTACTATACTAATGGAAGCCCTACCTACCGACGAACCACATGAAACGAAGAATAACCCGATTCACTGCCTACGTGCCATTTACGCCCAGGTATTTTCTTTTATGGTTCATATTCCGGATTGGGTTCATCCCTGTAGTAATCGAATGAATTGAGTTGTCAACATGAAAGCGTAAGAACTCAACGGGATTCCCAGCATCTCGTAGAAAAAGAGTATGTAATGTAGATTTTTCAGAAGAGTCTAAATAAGACAAAGGAGTTTTCATAATTTCATTTTTTTTCTCATAAATAATTGCTAACAAAAATTTGGTTCTTTTTACGAACTTGATATCGATAAATCTGCGAATCTAGAAATTCATTTCGGCCAATTGAACATTCTCAAACTCTTTCTTTTTAAGAACCAAAAAGATTTGTGCCAAAATAACAGATGCCAAGAAGAACAAAAGTCCTTGGACACGTAATGGATCTTGAAGTACTATTTCTGCATCTCCCTGACCAAATCCGCCTACATTAGGATTACTCGTTAATGGTTGATCAAATTTGATAGATTCACCCTCGGAAACAAGAAGTTATGGTTCGGGAGGGATAATATCAACCACTTGACGCCCATCCGACGCAACTGCCTTCGGTCCCCCAAACTTACTTACTCGTGGCAACCTTCAGGCCGCCCAACGACCTATTTTCTCTTCATCATTAAAATCCGCCATTCAATCGCAGTGCGGTGCTCTCAAAAAGCTCAATCCTCTAAGGCCCTTTCTTGCTGGATGACTACTATGGAAAAAGAGGACGACTACTCCCAGTCTCTGGTCAATCCATGTTGATGCTAGAAGAGCTATTCCCGCTGCCCACCCAAAGTTTACTATTTGAAGTTTTTCAAAGTCTCAAATTGGTTCCGGCCTTGTTTCGTAGTGAATTTATGAATTTGAATACTTCTAACACTGATTTTTTTTTTTGTAAATTCAACTTGACTTGTACCTGGAACAAAGAAAAAGGGTATCCAATTGAAATCCAGGCACTTTTTTCTATTTTTCTCTTGGTGGCGACTCGGATGGCATCTAGTCTCTATCCAGTGCTCTTCCAGCTCGATATCAGTAATGAAATGCAGGAATATACCTTAGACAATGGAAGAAGTCTTGTACTGTGTGTTGTGTATGTCTCAGGCGACGGCGGACGCTCGTCTCTTAGGTCCTTTTTTTCGGTGCAACACAGGAAACTGTCCATAAAACAAATCATGTCACTTTCTCTTTGTTAGTGTTGTCTGCCTATAATGATGGATGAAGGTTTTGTCAAGGTTAAGAATGGATGGTGCCTATAATCAGACTCAACCATTGCAGTACTTGAGAAGAAAGAAAAAATTCTTCTCTTTTTATCTAACTAAACCAAATTTCATATTTAAGCAAAGGTCTCGGTGTCCCCGACCTTGGGGCCTAGTCGCTGGCTTGATGGACGCTATCATTTCATCAGTCTATGGTACTAAAGACCTTACCGGTCGGGTAAAGCTTGCGCGAGACTCTAATCACTCTAATAGTGAGGTACGAAGTGGCTGAACGATTCATTGAACATAGTTCAACTCATTTCGTACCTGACCACGCTAGCCATGCATATTGGCAACAGGGGCATAAGTTCATATCCCAAAGCGAAGATAGTAACAAGACTTGATTTCTATATTGCATTATAACGCTTTTATGAGAATTATCTAATTCCACATAGATGATATGAGAAGTGAAACGTCACTTTATCTGCAATATGATCAAGGTACTGTACTAGTAGTTACTCAACTGTAAAGGTAAAGGAGAGGTTCGAAGATACTCGTAAGAGGAACGATGTTGACTGATTGCTCAGTCAATCACTCGATAAGATTGAATTATTAAGGGCTCATGTAGCCTATTAGAATGAGTTTTCTTGTCTGAATGTGGATGACACACCAATGAATCGTTAAATGTTGTTTTATCAGTAATAATCTCGCTATCATAGTTAAGGTGCGTATAGGCACACTTACTACTCTGATTGGGCGTGGACTGGGAAAAAGTAATGTAATTATATAAAATAAAGACTTCTGCATCCCGTCCATATTTGGGCTATGACTGTACTATCAAGTCTTAAGACTGATGGTACATTCAACCAAGAACGTCCGTTGCAGTATCTAAGACTTAAAAGACCGAATTCTTGTCCTTCACTTAAAACACAGCCTATGATGTTTCTCAATTCCTTTTTTTAAAACTGAAGTAGGCTCCCCCTTCTTTGGCGATAAGGCTCATCAGTAGATTGACTACGAGGCCCAAGAGTCTTACTACAGGGGTTACCACTCCTGCAAGACTGATTTGGGTTCCAGAGTTGTTATAAGGGTGGGACGGCGACAGGAGGAAGCTACTACTACCGGGCGAGATGTTAGTGGAAAAGAATAGGGTTCAGAGGAGAGGTCACAAGCTACCACTACTACGTAATCTACTTCTACTGCTACTTGAAATCGATTCTCTTTCATGACTCTCTTTCTCATTCTCTTTCCACCACTAGTTAGAAATAGACTAGAGCATTCCCTGGAACAGTCAATTCCCATCTATGAAAGGGATCCAATTCGGTATCTTGCATACGAATTCATGTTGTCAACGATTCTCTGCATTTGGATTCCAGGAATAACTGGATATGAAGAGCAAGAACTGAGGGCATTCCTATTCCGAAAAGGCTAGCTGCTGATTTCACTCAACCTCTCCTCGAAAGTACCAGGCGACGATGAAGTATGAGTCTAAAACACTATATACAGAGCTGCCTTAGCTCAATAGATCAACGAATCAGGAGATGACTTCTAGGCCATTCCGGACCTTTTCCTCATGGAACGAGAAGACCGATGCCACTATCGCCTCTTGTCTTTGCTTTCATATAATCTATTCGACTGGAAGGAAGGTTATACGAATGACTGATCTAATCAACTATGTATTTTAGCTGACGTATTGTTTCACATTTGAATTTCTCTTACATTCTACGTTCCCAAAATGGATCCTATCAAATATTTCACATTTTCTATGATTATCTCTATTTCAGGTATTCGGGGAATCCTCCTTAATAGACGAAATATTCCTATTATGTCAATGATGCCTCCTTTGACTCGTGCATGCTTGCGTTTAGATAGGTTAGATACTTCTTATATTAGGAGAATTATTGTAAAGGAGTATTAAGGGAGTGAAACCCTGTCGTGACTTGAGGGTGAGGGGAAGGAGCAGTAAAGAAGTAAGGAGGTCGACTAGTTCTTAGCTTGATTGAACTATGTGTTAAGCATATAGTCTGAGTAGCATGATGTTCACTTCTTAGCGCTTAGGCCACTACCTAAAAGTCAGCTTTTCGCTCTTTTCCTCTTACATAACAACGATGGAGGAGATAGTAAGCACGACTTTCTACGCAACGATTTCCTTTTCTCTTATGATTTCTCAAGTTACAGGGGGGAGACCAAGAGAGTAGATTGGCTGGTTTTTCCAGTCAAGTTTTGAAATCCGATCGGTGTAAACATGATATTAATTAGTCTTTGTCCTTTCTTAAGAGACTCCAGACGCTCCTTGTCGTAAGCCCCAGGCATTCGGCTACCTTTGCGGATCTCCACCGCCTGCTTTTGCGCTATTGTTACTTATGACGTCTCTTCTCTTACGCAATTCCTGACTAGTTGTAGTTTTTCTAAGGACCGTCCCGCTGATTGACTACTACATCTAAGTACGGGACTGATCCCGAAAGAGAGGTTTTTCTTTAAGCACTAATATGGGTCTGAAAGCGATGAGCAGCAGAAAGGGTAGCTTCACAGCAAGACCCTCTACTAAAGTAAGTAGAGAATAGGAGAAGTGAGAGATGGATTCCTTTAATAAATAAGGCCATTAGCCTTTTCATTCTTTAATTCATTCGTTTGAATCACTAGTAATAGCGGATCAGCATGCCAGCTAAAAGCAAGAACTCAAGTCCCTAGTAGTCGAGTTACTTTCTTACAAGTAAGTGACTACACGTTCCTCATAGCATTGTACGGGGGTAGGTTAGCGTCAGCCGGTACCGCATTTCTCTTTGCTTGGGGAGAGAGCCCCGTGTAAGGGAGAACAGGAAAGCCTACCCCTGGATGCGCCCCTTCACTTAAAGGCGGCCAAACCAACCCACTGAGCCAACCTTTTAGATTGCCGGCTAACGAGGTTATTCCTGCGTATGAGAACATAGTAATGGATAAGGTAATAGCCAAAATAGGATTCGTTTTGGCTAGAGCGCCTAAATCCACTATATATTTGACACGGGTTTGCCGTAATGCTAAAACTATGGCGAATGCATCTATCGTCATTGATGCATAAATAAAGATACCAATTAGTAGTGATTGAATTCCTTCTATGGTTCCACATAAGAAACCAGTACGAATATAACCTACATGTCCAATTGAAGGAGTTAAGATTGGTGGTTCGGTGATCGAGCGAAGGCTTGGTTCCTCCCTCGCTGTACCGAGGGAAGCCTTTCCCACTTCATCTCTAATTATTGGACATTATCTCACTGTTAGCAAATGGAAAGCAGAGTTTAGACCATCCACGGCATCAATCAATCTAGTCGTCATAGAAAGGGGGGATGGAGCCCTCTTACCCGCTCTCCTCTCCTTCCACCCCTTCACCCCTCTTCTCGTTACTTCGTCCTTCTCTATTCCTCACTTTCAAGTCATTGATCGGACTTCTCACCCGAGAAGTACTCTCTCTTCCTTCTAACCGTTCCCATTTCTACATTTCTATCAAATAATAGCTTATTTAAAGAAGTTCCCTATCTTTCCAACTGAAAGAACCGAAGGTCGCTCTACGACAACAACTAAAAGACCCAAAGAACTGTTGACTATTGAAGATGCTAAAGTACAACCCCAAATCATTTCGATTAAGGTGTATATAACACTCAATGGCCAATGGTCTGTTGCTGATTTTAAAGATCTCGAGGTTTACTAGATGGAATTCGATCAAAAATGAAAACTTTGGATATTTTTCTTAGAAGGAGATGAACTACCTATAGATTTGTATGTAAGTGCACGAAGGAATTAATCCTGTAGTGAAATTGAGACTGCTCAACCTCGGAAGCTAATTCGCGTGAAGGTCTAGTCTAGAAAAAACCCGGATTTTCTCGTTAGGGATGGGATTCCTAAGACTAAGACCGGTAATGCCGTATACTACGACCGGAAAAAAGAATTGACCTCTAGAAAACTCATTTTTAAGGTCTCTTTATGACCGAAATCTTTTTATAAGCAAGGAGCTATCTATAGGAAGATAATTGCCAGGTCAGTCTGGTCGGAAAGAAGCTTGCTATCATCGTATTATAATGATTATTACGACGTCAGAGCAGACGGGACTACCAATCCCAGAGTGAATTAACCTTGTCTGCACTACCACCTTAGTTTACTAGACCTTGGGGAATTGGCTAGCTACCTTCACTCCGTGTGGCAGCCTACCTACGTTTTGTCTTTTTCCTACGAGACCTCTATTTCCATTGCTTATCAAAGAAAGAATTCATCTTATCTGAACTGCGAGAATAACTGACTAAGCCGTGCCATAAGGGGTCATTCTCCAAATGGGACGGGGCCAAGCCTTTAGGTTGTTTAAGTAGGTTGGGTGACAGAAAATCCATATCGTCCATCCGAATTGTCTCAATTACGGCCAACTCCCCCTCCCCTGTCTCTTTCCCTATCGAAAAACCAGCCCTACTTATTTTGTTCTACAAATGCTAACCAAGTGACACACTGGGGCCATGGGTCATGAAAGAGGTTGACCCCCATCCTCCTGCTAAATTGTTGAATATCCAAAAAAAAAAATTACTATTGGTACAAAAATAAAATTGTACATTCTACTACTACAAAATTCAAAAAAAAAATTAAGATTTTTGATATATAAACTTTGGGCGTGTAGTTACAAAAACAGCTTTTTTTCCTCTTTTCTTAAAGCTTTTTCAAAAGGTTCATCAACTTCCGACCCAGAATTCGAAGATTGAACATTTTTTCTCTTTGCTATTTGCAGATTCATTGTCCCTAATAAATTGTTCCTCGGAATGGACCTATTTTCTTGAAACCCATGAACATTAAGATGAAAAAGTTGGTAAAACAGAACTTGGGACTGGAAGTTTAGTTGGCTCAGGCAATGTTTCAGGTTGTTTCTCTTCAGCCATCTTTAATTTAGGTGTATACATGGTAATATACTTATTTCACATTCAGAGCCTTCCACATCATCTGCTAAGCCCAAGCCAGTGCAACAACAAGATATATCGGGATTTGAGGATTTTTCTACAAAATCTCCTACAATGATACAAAAGTAATGTTCATGATACATAAACACTAGTCCAAATTGTTTATCAAAAAATAGATCAAACTATATCAGATAAACAGAGCTAAAACATGTATCATAACCAGTTTATAAATTTGATACATAATGATGATTCCAATGTATCAGATACACATCAAACCAAAAATATACCTAATACTCCTTAAGACCTTAATTAAACAAATGTATCATGTATTATTTTTTTGTATAAAGTACATAAATTGGATTACAAACATCTCGAGATGCACTTTAAAACTTTAAACTCTGTATATCCTTATGTTGTTCGACTTGTAATAAGAACCGAAATTAATAACAAAATTAGGGTTTTTATGTATCAACAAACACAATTTAGAACATGATACATCAAAAAAAAATTATCAGCATTCAATGAACTACAATTCTAGAATCAAAAATCAAAATTAAGAAATTTACAATGAAAATCTATACCTTGGGAAAGGTGGGTCGAGAAATCTGGGATCCAATTTTTCTACCCTTTTTGGGTTTTTTTTCCACATTTCTTTTGAAAGAAGAAGATACATCCTTCTTCTCCTTCTCCTTCTTAGAATTCTGCTTCGCCATATTTAATTGATCCTTTATTGGTTCGGATCTGATTTGTGTCAAAGCATTTTCAACAACATTATGAAGACAATCAGTATTATGCATGTCTAATTGGGTAATATCAATACTAAATGAAGGTGCATCATCCATATGTATCAGAAGTAAGAAGATACGAAAAAAAATTGAAATAAAATAACTGAAGATGAAGAAGAACGAAAATTACCTATAGAGTAAAAGGAAGTTGAGATTGAGTGGAGAGAGAACAAAATTTGAAATTCAAAATGGTAATTAACTGTAGTGATTTGAGGGAGTGAAATTAGGAAGAGATGGAGTGAAAATAGGAAAGAAAATCGTGTCTTGGGTTTCAAGAGTGATGTATCCGGATGAAGGTGGATTTTGAATATAAATAGGGATTTTTGAAATATTTTAGAATGGTAGGGAATAATAGTAAATATAGTAAGTAATGAAGTGTAGTTAAGTAATTTTTCCTCGAAAATATTATAAACTGAATAATCCTCAGACTTGGACATACGGAAACAAAGTAAAAAAAGACTAAACTATTTTGTCGATAATCTCATGCCAGTTAATGGAATATCAATTAATATGATAACAACTCATACGTACTAACTAATCTGTGGTTTACCATATTCTATAAGGTTAGACAACATGACCGACTACTATGTTTGTATATTATTTCCTCAGGTATATCCCAGCAAATATTCTCTGTGGACGTTATCAACTACATGTTTGTATTGAATAATAATATATGTTAAAACACATGCATATAAATAGAGCCAGTACGTGTGCATGAAAACAACAGAAAGAAAGATGCCTCAAGTTAGAGAGGCCATTGATGATCACAATGAACAGAAAGAAAAAGCTGAGGACGCGGATGATGCGACTAAGAAGGCTACATCTGAGACTTTGCCATTTCACAAACTACTGAGTGAAGCAGATGCACTTGACTGGACACTCATGGCTTTGGGGACATTGGGTTCCATTGTGCATGGACTTGCCCAGCCTGTTGGCTATTATCTGCTTGGCAAAGCCCTTGATGCATTTGGAAACAATATTGATGACACTGCAGCTATGGTTAGAGCACTCAAAAAGGTATAACTAACTTTGCTGGCATATCTTGATTGAAATTGAAGAAAAAAGAATATTTCAAGTTAAAAGTTGAAACAAATGTATTTGGAAGTGTAATACATATTCACTAGGAGAAGGGTCTTAGTCAGCTGTTTTGCTTAACACGTAATTTCAGGTCGTCCCTTATGTCTGGTATATGGCCTTTGCAACATTTCCTGCTGGAGTACTGGGTAACCACATCCTTCCTACACCATCATACTAAAGTTTCGATTAGCAAGACTCAAAATATTACTCTTTCACACTGATTTGAAAATGAAACTCAACTCCATAATTTAGAACTTAAAAAGTGCTAATGTGGCAGAGATAGGCTGCTGGATGTACGCTAGTCAAAGACAAGTAGCACGTTTGAGACTGAAATTCCTAAGTGCAGTGCTAAGACAGGATATTGGGGCATTTGATACAGAGTTAACTACTGGCAAAGTACTTACAGGTATAGGCAACCACATGTCACTCATACAGGACACCATTGGAGAGAAGGTACAAAAGCTCATCCCTGTAAACATTATTGTAAGCTTCAAAGCATTTACCAAAAATATAAATTAAGAAACATCTTTACAAAGAGAACAATATTGGAAATGAAAGGGAGCAAGAGTTAGTTTTTATTTGCTTGGGGGGAGGGGTATGAATGGATATTTCATGCATTATTAGAAGATCCTAAAGATAACTAGTAAAAATCTTGATCAAACCTAAAGTGCTATAAGGCAAAAAACAAACTTCTGGCTAATTCGAGCTTGTAAACACTAGGCTTATAAATGTGAGTATATAACTAATCAAACACCCTCATAATCAGTAGCTTAACAACTCAAGAAGCCCTCCCTTCCCTAGATGAGATACAGTTAATTTTCAAAGATGCTTCTTCATACCTGCACCAGTTGCCTGTCGTACAAAATCGAGTTCAAAGACTGTCCAATAGCAGGTTGAAAGATTTGCTTAAAAAGAATTACTTGTAACATGGTGCACATCCAGAAGTCAATAAATATATAATTTACAATCTAATATCCGTTTATACCTAAGAAATCTTCTTTTCACGTGACAGTTGGGACATTTTCTATCATGCATTGCAACGTTTGGTTCTGGAGTATTAATTGCATTCGTATCCTGCTGGGAAGTGTCTCTCCTATCCTTAATAGTTGTTCCATTGATAATGTTAACTGGCGCCAGCTACACAAAGAGAATGAGTAAGATTTCGAATATAAAAATGGCAAACCTGTCAGAGGCCACATCAATGGTAGAAGAGGTAACAAGTTATAGCAATTTCTGCATTAACAATATCATGTTATACCGCATAATTCAATTGCCAATCTTATTTTGCAATATCAAAAGACAATTTATTCATACTGCATATCTGATGCTCTATGACAGACGATCTCCCAGATCAGAACTGTATTTGCTTTTGTTGGAGAAAATTTATCAATCAAATCCTTCTCAGATTGCATAGAAAGACAAATGAAGTTAAGCAAGAAAGAAGCATTTATAAAAGGTCTTGGAACAGGCACGTTCCAGACTATAACTTTCGCTTCGTGGGCTCTAATTGTATGGGTGGGAGCTGTTGTTGTAACAGCCAAGAGATCAACAGGAGGAGATGTCATAGCTGCAGTTATGAGTATTCTGTTTGGAGCAATGTAAGAGCAAAAACCTCATATTCTTCAACAGATTCTTCATATTATGAAGAAGAAACTCAAGTACCTTAAAAACAGCAACCGGATGAGTTTTTCTTTTTCTTTTTCAAATTTCAGATCACTTACATATGCTGCACCAGATATACAAATCTTCAATCAAGCAAAAGCAGCAGGAAAGGAAGTTTTCCAGATGATTGACAGAAAACCCACAATAAATGCCGACTCCGGAGGGATGACATTTGAAGAAATAGATGGCAATATCAACATACGGGATGTACACTTCGCTTATCCATCACGGCAGGAGAAGTTAGTTCTTCAAGGGTTTTCTTTGTCAATTCCAGCAGGAAAAGTAGTGGCAATTGTTGGAAGTAGCGGGTGTGGTAAAAGCACCATCATGTCCCTACTAATGAGATTTTATGATCCCGTGAGAGGTTGGTCAAATATTCATTATTAATCATTACTCTTAGATGCTGAATTTGCAGAAGCATCCATAACAAAAGAAAGTTTCACATGTAAATGTCTAAAAGCTTCATAATGTTCATAATCAAATACAATAGGTAAATAACAAAAATCCAAAAACTCACTCAGTATGAAAATCATCAGGTGAGATTCTCCTTGACAACCACAACATCAAAGATCTTGATTTGAAGTTTCTTAGGAGAAACATAGGAGTAGTTTCCCAGGAGCCATCCCTATTTTCTGGCAGCATCAAAGAAAACATTAAGATGGGAAACATTGGCGCGAATGATCAACAGATTGAAAGAGCTGCCTTGTTGGCAAATGCACATTCTTTCATATCCCAGCTACCAGATCAATATCTAACAGAGGTCAGACCACTATCACTCATATACATGACCAACTGTTTCATTAGGCTAATTCTATAAAGAAAAAACAAAAGAAATATAACCGTCTACACAGTTTGTGGTATTCCGTTCCTTATATTTTCAATAGAATGAATGATTAGATTTTCTATAGTCATGGAGTTATGGGCAGAACAATGCCGGAAGGAACAGGAAAATTAATAATTAATAATAATACAACAACATACTCAGTGCAATTCCACAAGTGGGGTCTGGGGAGGAAAGGATGTACGCAGACCTTTACCTCTACCTTTGTGAAATAGAGAAGTTGTTTCCGATAGATCCTCGGCTCAAAAGAAATTTAACCGATGCAACAAAGTAAGAAAGAAAAAGAGATAACAAAATAGCAATGTACAAAACAAGTGCAGGTACAAATATTAATACACATTGGAAAAAAAAAAAGAAACTACGTGATAACTAAATCATACTACTAGAAGTACAACAACACTCAACTACCTACTTACCTTATACACTAATCCTCGACCTCCATACCTTCCTATCTAAGTCCATGTCCTCAGTCAGCTGAAGTCCTGCCATGTTTTGTCCAATCACCTCTGCCAGTTCTTCTTCGGCCTACCTCTACCTCTCCTAACTCCTGCTACAGTCAACCACACACCTCCTCACTGTCAAAATTAATAATAATAATTATTATACTCATTATCTAAGAAAGAAGGTTTTCTGCTTCTCCACCTCTAGAAATAAAAAGGAGACCGAAAGGCGAAAGGCACATCTAAGGATTGAGAACACCTGGAAGAAGAAAAAAGTGTGCACCTAGCAAGTCTTGTGCCTTTACCTGATTCCAAGGCAAAATGACTTACCTGGAAAATCCTTTTCGAAACATTGAACATAAGAGATTGTTAAAGTAGAAGAATGAGAATACATTGCTTTCCAACTCTCACAGTAGATATACTATTCAAGTGAACCATATAATTCCATGAACACCAATTTCAGCTGCAGCCTGCAGTATAATCATTTCCTCAAGAAAGCATTTGTTAAGATCACCTGAAAGTGCTGTTGCTTATTCAATTTGCCAGTATGGCACAGAAAGAAAATGAAAGAAGGCAAACAAGAGCAGCAGGCTACTACATCCCATACTAAAAGTACTAAGTGACATAAGATATAACAATTTGATGATAAACGAGGGTTGCTTACGTAAGAAAGCCCCTAAAATAGTAAATTGAAAACTACCGGCAGAATACAATTAAGAATAAAAATTTACTAATTAATACTATAGGAAATCAAGAGCCAAATACCCTAAACTGAAGATTCTAAACTCTTCCGCCTCTAATAGCTAAAATATTTTACTGCTCCTCTGTCATCCTCTAAGCATGATAAGTCAAAAGGAAGTAGTTGTAGCATGACCAAAGTACATTCAAAACTATGTGTCAATTCTTGTATAGCAAAGCTTCCATGAAAAAATTGAGGCATGCTGAATTAGCTTTCTTGTTAAAATGTCCTACTCTAGGTAGGGCAAAGGGGTCTCCAACTATCAGGTGGACGGAAACAGAGAATTGCAATAGCAAGAGCAATATTAAAAAATCCTCCTATTCTGTGTCAATTCTTGTATAACAAAGCTTCCATGAAAAAATTGAGGCATGCTGAATTAGCTTTCTTGTTAAAATGTCCTACTCTAGGTAGGGCAAAGGGGTCTCCAACTATCAGGTGGACAGAAACAGAGAATTGCAATAGCAAGAGCAATATTAAAAAATTCTCCTATTCTTTTGCTTGATGAGGCCACCAGTGCACTTGACACAGAGTCAGAGAAGCAAGTTCAAGAAGCACTTGAGACAGCAGCACAAGGCAGAACAGTCATCTTAATTGCACACAGAATGTCAACTATTGTAAATGCAGACATGATAGCTATTGTTGAGGATGGGAAAATTGTAGAGACGGGAACACATAATAACCTATTAACTACGAGTACATTCTACAACAGGCTATTTAGCATGCAGAGCATCACACAAGATTGTCAAACTAGGTCAGATTAAACTCAATACCATATTCATCATTACAATCAGACTGGTTAATTGATTCAAATGAAATACATAATTGATAGGTTGGAGGCTACAAATAGAAAAGTTCAATCCATACAAGAGGATTCATCTCAGGACCATAAGCAACCTGATGAACCCAATGAAAGCAAAAGAGAGCTAAAGGAACTTCCTGAGAAGGAGCAGATCCGAAGAAAAGAAAGACATATATTTTTCAGAATCTGGTTTGCCTTGAACGAGAAAGAGATCATAAAGACTATTATTGGCTCCTTAGCAGCAGCTTTTGCGGGCATCTCTAAACCTGTTTTTGGATTCTTCATCATTACAATAGGAGTGGCATATTACCATCCTGATTCAAAGGAGAAAGTAGCTCTGTATTCAGCAATATTTGCTTCAATCGGAGTGGCTTCTTTGTTTGCTCACACTTTGCAGCATTACTTATTTGGAGTAATTGGAGAAAAGGCCATGACAAATCTAAGGCAAGCTTTGTACACAGGTATCCTACTTATACATTCCCAGAAGATCGGATCCATCAATCTATGTTTCTTTTTTCTTCTATTTTCTCTTTTCTCCCTGCCTATTTTAATATTCAATTTAGTCCCCTGTATAAAAGTTGATGCTTATCATATTTCAAAAATTGTTTGCAGCCACACTCCGAAATGAATTAGCTTGGTTTGAAAAGCCCGAAAACAGTATTGGATCACTTACATCAAGGATAGCCAGTAACACATCCACAGTCAAGATCATAATATCTGACCGCATGTCTGTCATTGTCCAGTGCATTTCGTCCATATTGATTGCAACAATTGTCAGCATGAAAGTTAATTGGAGAATGGGTCTGGTAGCCTGGGCGGTGATGCCATGCCATTTCATCGGTGGCCTCATTCAAGCAAAGTCAGCTAAAGGATTTTCTGGTGATAGTAGTCTAGCACACTCCGAACTTGTTGCCCTAACTTCTGAATCTGCAACTAATATAAAAACTGTTGCATCTTTTTGCCACGAAGAACAGATACTTGAGAAGGCCAAACTGTCCTTAAAGAGACCACTTAGGAAAGGCAAGTCAGAAAGCATCAAATTTGGAATTATTCAAGGCATCTCTCTCTGCTTATGGAACATAGCTCATGCAGTTGCCTTATGGTACACAACAATTCTTGTCGACAGGAATCAAGCCAGCTTTGAGAATGGGATAAGGGCATACCAGATATTTTCCCTCACTGTACCCTCAATTACAGAACTATGGACACTGCTACCCACTGTAATATCAGCCATAGATGTACTAAAACCTGTATTCCAAATCCTCGACCGGAGCACAGAAATCGTACCAGACATGCCAGATATTTCCAAACCTGAAAGCATCAAAGGAGAAATTGAGTTCCTAAATGTCCAGTTTTGTTACCCATCAAGACCAGAAATAACAGTTCTCAACAATTTCAGTCTACAAATTGAAGCAGGATTAAAGGTGGCACTTGTTGGGGAAAGTGGAGCTGGAAAATCTTCAATTGTAGCGTTGTTACTGAGATTCTATGATACGAATGAGGGAAAAGTTCTGATTGACGGCAAGGATATAAGAGATTACAATCTTAGAAAGTTGAGGGCACAGATTGGATTGGTACAGCAGGAGCCGCTCCTGTTAAGCTGCTCAATTAGAGAAAATATCTGCTACGGGAGTGAAAGAGCATCAGAAGCTGAGATCGTGCAAGTATCAAGGTCAGCAAACATACACGAGTTTATAAGTAACTTGCCTGATGGATACGACACACTTGTTGGGGAGAAGGGTTCTCAACTTTCTGGAGGGCAAAAACAGCGAGTAGCAATAGCAAGGGCCTTGCTCAAAAGGCCAAGAATAATGCTGTTGGATGAAGCAACAAGTGCCTTAGATACCGAGTCTGAAAGGGCAGTGATGAATGTGCTGGAATCAATGAAACAAAACAGCTCCGGGATCACAAAAGTGACACAGATCACAGTAGCTCACAGGCTTTCCACAGTAATAAATTCAGATACTATTGTTGTTATGGACAAAGGTAAGATTGTGGAAAAGGGTAGCCACTCAAACCTGATGGCAGAACCAGATGGTGTTTATTCAAGATTTGTTAGGCTCCAAAGTATGGAGAAAAAGAATTGATCCTCGCTGATAATTGCATCAAAGGTAAGAGTTAGGGTTCACCCTCATGTAAACTATTAATTTGTTAGTCATCACACTGTTGCATTTGGTATGGGATTGATAGGTGTTGAATTAGTTAATTAGCTTCAAATAGATCCACTGTTATCTAAAGCAAAAAAGCAGCGCAAATAAAGCATGCAATCGGAGGAAAAAATACAAATATATATGTTTAGTCCAAGACTAAAATATATGAACAAAAATTACAATAAAGTGAAATATCAGTTGTTTAGTGTCACTCTTCAAAAGAGGCTCATTGGTAAGGAAAAGTATGCCTTCAAACCTTGATGACGACGTTGAAGCGCACATTAAGCGAGGCAAGCACTCAACACGTTTTGAGCCTCGCTTCAGAGCTTAAGCGCATTTTGACAACACTTAATAGAACTTTCTTAGGTGAATTAGGACTCTTCCTACATTTATTTTGTTAGGACTCTTGCTATTCAGCCAGTGAGCTTACTCAATCTGTAACCCTCTGTCTGAGAGGAGGTTGAATTTCCCTTAAACGGAAGAGATCGGAAACTCTCTGATGAGTTCCAGGGTCTGCAATTCCCTTCGATGTATTGCAAAAATTCAGCAATCATAGGCAAGTCAAGGAACAAAGACAAGGCTGAGACTTGTGTGTTGGGCCTGACTGTCCCGTTAATAGTCCATTGATTGATCCGGATCTAGGGACCTTAACATACACCTCCAACTCAAAATCTTTTTCTCATTTTAATAGATACAATAGATACAGGAGCTTAGTGTCACGATAGCTAATATTTGCAGAATATATATGGTAAAACAGTTTAACCTATATTTCATCTCCAAAATGACAGTACACATAATTAATACATGCAAGCTAAGAGCACTCCTTTAAAAAACTGTGAAATTCAAGTTTACATCCTTTGGATTTTAGGACTAAAATTCAACACGGATGCTGTGTAGATTCTTTAGGCTTTCAATCTGCTCCCCGGAGGCAATTCCAGAATCAAGAAAACATAACTGCAAGATAAATAAAACATTATTGATAACTCAAAAGAGGACAAATAATTAAATGTCAGACGGTTGAAATGCAGTATAACCTGATATAATGGCTTCTTTAGAGTGTGGACACCTCTTTTTATTAGCTTTTGCCAACCGAAGTTTCCTTTAAGAGATTTAGCCAGGGATTCTGTTGTCTGAGACAAGGTATGGTGGAACTTCAGGTTAAGTAATCTAGAGATATTAGACATGATTATCTTAAAAGTAACATGATCCTGCAGCAGGACAGGCAATTTGATACTTTGACAATATTTATGAGTAAAAAGAACAATAAAAATCAGAAGTCATCAAAAAAAAAATTGATAAGGAGAAGTCATCAAACTTCTTCCCCAACTTGAAAGGGCATTAATAGCTTCGAAATGAGCAGCATTGTCAGATTTCTTTTCAACATCTCAACAAGAATAGGGAGGGAGGAGAAACAAAAACATTTTGATAACTACAATGACTATCCCATGCATCATGCATCCCAAATGATCTTTTAACCATAAGTGATGAGAACTAACAAAAAAGGGAACAGATTGTACCAAGTTGATGGAGATCCTTTTATAAGTGTGCACATTTGCAGCACAACTCCATTAATGGTGAGTAGCACAATCACAAATCTCTCATATGTATTTTTCTAAACCACATATTCAATTTCAGATGTACTGGTAATGTAAGAATACCCTAAACAATATATTTACTGCAAAAGGCTAAAATTCCTTACAGTCTTAGTTATGTTACCAATTATACATAAGCAGGTTAAACAATGAAAGCCAATTGCCAATAAAGGAACTTATGGAGCACAAAGCAAGTTTCCGAGTCCTCATCCACCATCTGATATAATATGATTTTACATCTTCTAAAAATCATTACGACCATTTAACTAAGGAAAGGAAGACTAGGGATTTCACATACACTTCTCAAGGAAAATAATAAATACAGCCATCAGAGATGACTCAAAACACCTTTCAAGAAATATGACAATATAGGGAAACCATAATGACCAAAGCAATAACAGAGCCGTGAGGACAAGTCTTGCTTATGAATGAAATGTGCAAATACTTACATGACCTGGATCTAAGATCAATAGATTGTACTGCATCGATTCATTTCTCTGACATTTAGTTTGAATCCCAACAATGGTTCTTGAATGGCCATCATGCTGGAAGTACAACGGCCTGTTTCAACAAAGCTTATAAGAGACCTCATCACCAAAAGGAGAATGATGATGAAACACGAGATCGGTAACCAAGAAAATTTATGCACAAGTAAAGATGATCACATACATCCAAGTTAATCAAGGAAATACAGTCACTGACTAAATTCACTTACGCTTTTTCACTGACTAGGATACCATGATTGCCGGGTTTCCTGGATTTATTGTCAGAGAAGTAATTCCACACCCAATCAATGAGTGCCTGCTGGACCTTAGGCTTAGCTTTTACATCATATGAAATCGAAACAGCCTCAGATACATCATTTTTCCCTTTGGACAGATATCTATCCATTGGTCCATAAACCTGTGGTTCCATGATGCCCGCACATTTACCAACTCCACTTGACCTAATGTCTATCTCCCTGCTTACAAAGTCCACTATCCTGGCACGAAGGCCAAATGAACGGAAGAGCGTAGCACATTCTGTTGCTCCAATCCAATTTCTTTTGCCATAAATCGCTTGATCAAAGTCTTCTGAGCCCTGTTTATCAAAGCCTCTTTCCCAAGCAATTTCAAGCCATCTTTGGAGTGAAGGGATGTCAGGTACAAACCCAGAACCTCCATACAAGACCTCCCTTGCTTCTTGCCGCTGCTTAAGCAAGTGAGAACTAAGCATCTGGATATTACGCCAGCCACAACCCCACCCAAAATCCTCTGAATGGTTGCTTTGGAAATGATCAACGTTACCACACAAAATAGTGGTGGTCTTTTCAGTCTCCAACTCTAAGCAGTTCTTCAACAAATCCATCAAGCCTTGTCCAATCTGAGGACAGGCTTCATTAAGGCGCACACTAGATAAAATCCTTATTTTTTCAGCAATATCTTTCTCTCCAGGATTGCAATTTTTAGCCTCACACTTCAAAGAACTACTATCCTGATTCTTTCGATAACTAGTTTCACACTGCATGTCATCATCAACCTGATAATCAGGTAAACAACGTTTTAGAAAATTAGAGCTAGCAAAAACAATTCTACACCTTTAAAATATCTTCTATGACCCTCTATCCTAATAATATACCAATTTAAAAGGGACAGAATATTATAACTTTTTATTTCTAAAATTCTAAAGATTTGCAACCAAATGATTACCAATTTGACTCCAAAATCTACGGAGGCAGGTTGATGACCTCAGAATTGGTACTCTGAAGAGATGGTAATATAGAAGAGAATAATTTACAAAGAGAAAAAAAAAGGAGTACCGGGATATAAGGTGGACTTGAAGGGGCAAGGGCAATTTCTTGAGCCAATTCGAAGTCTTTGGCAATGTCTTCGTCGTCGAAGTGACTATTAGCGTGCCTGTATTAATCGCATCAATTTCAGAACTTTCTCGAAAGAAAAAAGAATAGAAAAAATTGAGATAAAACAAAACAAAATCAAGAAGAGTAGAAGCACCTCTCCAGTTCATGGGTTACAACTCTGAGATTACAGATAGGGCAAGCTGAGAAATCGGCCATTTTCGATTGCGGAGGGAAAACTCTTCTCTTTCCCACTTTTCCTCTTTTTATAAACGGCCAAACCCATCGGTTGCGTTAAAAGTGGCACTAATTTTTACTTAAACACCTAAATTATGAAATGTTTATTTTAGACACCTAATGTAAAGGTTTGATGTGTCATTTTGACACTTTTTAAATAGTTGGCCCCTCGCATGTTTTGCACTTACCTAAGGCGCGTAGAAGCTATTTTTTCATCTGATGTGGCAACAAACAAGGCCTATAACGGTCATCTCTCTTATTTATATATTTATGCCCCTTCTTCTTCATTTTTGCCCTAATTTCTTAGCTTGTTTTTCTGATTTGAAAAAAGAAAAAGGCAAAAATCAGTTCTCTCTTCTTCTTTGTTTTTTCTCTTTCATGTCACTCTTCTCCTACACTTTCATGTCGAGTTTCTTCAACTCTTCCATGGCCTTTTTGGATAAATGTCGATATTGTAAATTTGGTAATGAAGCACTATTAAAGACTTCTTGGACCCAATTAAATCCAGGTCATAGATTTTTTACTTGTAAACTTTCAAAGGTAAAGTAATTCTTTATGTTAATATTTTTGCTCATCTATTGCAACTTTTATTCTATGTTAAGATTCTTTATGTGAATCTTAAAGCTCCATTTATTTCTTGTAAGTACAACAAAAGAGGAATAAGTATTTTCTGTTAATTGTGGGCTTCTTATTTTTTTCTGATTGATTTTGTAGAAAATGGATGGCTGTGATTTTTTTTATTGGTATGAAGATCGACACCCTCCTCAAGCAAATAAGGTGATCTGAGGTTTGTTGAAGAAAGTCAAGACTTTTGATGAAAAAATAAATCGAGCAAGAAATATATTTATTGTTGGTGTGATCGCTACTGGGTTGGTAATGTTTGGAATATGGAGATTGAAGCCTAATTGTTAAAATGTGTTGGTTATGTTTTGGATAGGTGGTGGTGTAGTATTATTTTGATGTTGTTGTTGCTGTAAAGTTGTCTATGTTTTGGATGAAATGAATCTTTATGTTGTTGTTGTTGCTGTAAATTTCTAGCTAGGCCACATTTGTATGTATTTTGATGTTATTGTTGTATACAATTCACAATTCACATCTTGTTGAAGTGAATACATATTTCACTTATTAAAAGTTCAAAATCCTACAAATTGTTGGATATTGTGGTAGCTTTTCATTGCCTTCATCAATGGTATTCTGCAGCATCACTATTTGAGAAACAAGGCGCTAATTGCATTATTTGGGCTGACAATTTAATACCAAAAACATTTAACAATATCACAATGTAACTCAAAAACATAATCCACAATAAACTACAAGTTAGCATTATGCTAAATACCACGATCAGTGGACTGGTTTAACAAGGTTACAATCCTCAAAAGTGATTACGTTACACTTTATGTTAAGCTGTTAAGCAATCCGCAAAAAGTATTCAAAACTTCAAGCTGCTGTTACTTCTTCTTTTTGTTTGCCATTTGCCGCAACTGGGAGGTTACATCTTAAAAGGAATACTTGGAAGTGTCATGCTTTCACCTCCAAGCATGTAAACTACATTTGACATTACAGGACGCTCAGCTGGATCTTCTTTAACGCATAGGAGCGCCACATTCACACACTTTATCACTTCTTTTTCATCGCACGACTCAACAATGGTTTGATCCATCACGTCTAATGCCCTGTCTTTCATCCAGAGTCTCCATACCTGTGATAAGTAATTTTGAGTCAATGAAAGCTTTAAGCAGAATGACATATGTATTAATGAGAGAAAATTTGGTACCTACGTAGCCAATGAGATTACATCTTCAAAAAATTCCATGTTTATCCTCCCACTTATGATCTCGAGTAAGACCACTCCGAAGGCAAATACATCAGACTTAATTGAAAAGAGTCCCTCCAATGCATACTCCGGGGACATATAACCACTGTTTTTAGTGTTCCAGAATAGGTTAGTTTAGCATCTAATTTGTGTAAATCAATACATAAGAGTGAACTAATACCAAGTTTTAGATGTGTATATATCTTTTGCCCACCAAAACAATGGTGAAAGCAGTACTAAGAGACTTACTATGTTCCAACGACTTTGTTAGTATTGATTTCTGTATTTTTGCCTTCAACGATCCTGGCCAAGCCAAAATCTAATATTTTGGCATTCATTTCTTCGTCTAGCAATATGTTGCTTGTCTTTAAATCTCTATGAATGATTCTTAGCCTTGAGTCTTGGTGAAGATAAAGTAGCCCTCGAGCAATACCCAATATAATTTCAAAACGAATCCTCCAGTTCAATATTCTACAGAATGCATGATCTAATTGCAAGGTTTGTAAGATAACTTCAGAGGGAATCGATCATAAACAAGGAGTTTTGAGGTAGGGAGGGGAGTATACTAACCAAATAGAAATGTATCCAAGCTTTTGTTGGGCATATATTCATACAACAAAAAATTTTCATTTCTCTCAACACAATAGCCTAGAAGCCTAACTAAATTTCTGTGCTGCAGTTTGGCAATTAACATTACTTCAGTTTTAAATTCTTCAACACCTTGCCCAGAGTTATTTGACAATCTTTTACCTGCCATATCTATAACTCCTAGGAACTTACCCTACATTAATATTTCTCAGAACTGTTGCATAACGAAAAAGAAAGAAAAAGAATCCGAATGGTAAAACAACTTAGAACAGAAGAAGGAAAAAAAGAGAGTTGCAAAACCTTATAAACAGGTCCAAATCCAACTCTCCCTAGCTTACTTGCATTTGAGAAATTTTCTATAGCAACTAGTATTCTATTCAGGCTGAAAAACGGGACATCAATCCGTTTCTTATCACCTTCAGTGATTAAATCTTCATCAGAACTATCTCTATGAGGCAAGTACTCCATAGGCATTCCCAAAACAATTTCTCTGGCTTCTATAATCAAAACAATAAAGTGATCACGATATTCAAAAGTTGAACTTGAGAAAAAGCAGATGAAATTTATGCATTGTTACCTTCACTTCTTTCCACTCTTTTGTTCAGATAAATTATATAACCAATGCCGCACAGAATTATAACTCCAAGAATTAGAGAGATGGAAATAACAAGGGGTCTCTGATTCCTTGAGGATGTCATCGTTGTGTTCAATGGTCCTTGTGTTCCAACTTATGAAAACAATTCAAGAAATGAAACAAGTGATGGTATCAGAAAGGTAAAATGAAGAACTTATGGTCACACATCAGCTTCTTATTTATACATAAGTTAAATTCAAAAGGTAAGTACCAATAAGGGGAATGCGGATAAAGAGGTTGAAGCCACCAGTGTAGTTCTCCTGGAGATTATTGACCTTCAACCCCCAAAACCAGCATCTTTGATTATCATAATATGTGTATGCTTGGCACGAACAGTTGCCAAGACAATGTCTGCGGCAGTTCTCATTGGTTTTAATATTTGTATCTGACCATTCTGGATTCGAGAATTTCATTGAGCTCAGATCCACAAATGTGTCTTCTTTGCACGGGTTATTTGATATTCTCGAACAACCACCTGAAAATTTCCAGTCTTCATAATCTTCTGGATCATCACTCTTAAACCACCATGCAAACACAAACTAATGTCACTTCAAGAAGCAGTTGATAGAAATGTCAAAACGCCCAACAAAAATGCAATTTTCAACACTTGATTTCAACCTTTAAACCTGGAAATTGGCAACATAAACTAACATAACAGTTTGTACTAACTAAGAATTGAATGAAAATCAAGAAAGATTGAACTTTCATACACTTACCTAAGTTTTGATCGGTGAAGAAGGAAGAGGGTTTCGTTTGAACTGAAGAGACAATGGACACAGTGTGTTGAAGATCAAGTTTTGGGCATTTAATCTTAAAGTTATATGTGTAAAGTTGATAGTGTTGGCATGATTTAATTGGTCAACTAATCTATGTGGAGGAAAGTGTAATACATGCTCTAGAATCCAACTTCAGATTATTTAAAAAGTGTCAAAATAACACATCAGACCCTTACATTAGGTGTCTAAAATGAACATCTCCTGATTTAGGTGTCTAAGTGAAAGTTGGTGCCAACTTTAAGGAGTCACCGATGGGTTTGGCCTTTTATAAACCCTATTATATTATGGGGCGACGTATTTTTGAATTTTTTGAAAATATTTATCTGAACTTAATTTTACGTAGTAATCCTAGTAATTACATATAAATAATTTAGAAAATAAATTTTGATTTTTTTTCTTTTTATCTTTCATAAATTTTGTGTCCGGTAAACATGTCTGATCAAAAAGAAGAGAAAAATATGTCTTATCATAAAGGTTTAAAATTAAAGCCTTGAACAAATAAAGATTGTGGTGGCACGAATATAATCTCTCATCTTTAACGGAGGTATAAAGTTTGAGTCATGTTAAGGAGCACTTCCCTCATAAATTGAGTGTTACGTGACATGAACTTGAATTAACTAATATTCTAATGCAAATATCAAACATCACGTAAGAAAAAATATCAAAGTCATGAAATAGATCTTGCCCTTAGTATACTTTTGGAACAAAAAATAAAATACTTACTTATTTGATTACACTTTAATAATTATTAAAAAAAAAACACATTCAGAATGTGACGTTACTAAAAATTTGAATCTTTTGGTTAATCGAAAACTAAACCAAACCAAATTATTCTAAAGTGAATCCACAAATGACTTCCCTGTTTTCATTTTTACTTTTATGTTTAACATTTCCCTAGTTGTTACTGCCTATTTTTTTGTTTAAAAGTTTCGATTATTAATTTCATTGCTTGGTATTTTTATAAATGCTTTTTTTACTTTTTATACTTTACAATATAAACCTAAAATGCCAGCTTCACTCTTTAAAACAAATAAAACTACAATCCAGTGGATAGTTTATGGCTTTAAGCACCATCACATTCCCAAAATACCAGTCAGCCTCTTCTTTTGATTGGTTCAATTTTCCAAAGTACTCTTTCCATCCGGTGTCCGATATCTGAACTGTGCCAGATTCATGCCGGATAGGACCCATTTGTGGTGGCTAATACTGGAGGATAACATTACAGGGGGAAAAAATGCTTACCAGCAACTTAATAGAGCATCTTCTTTTAAGATTAGTGCTACTCCTTTCTTTGATCCACAAATGTTTTTGAGTAGTGTCAAAATCAGGTAATATATTGACTATAATACTTGCCATTTCCCATCGTTTATGTACAGAATCTGTTAGTCCTCACTCCTCTCACACAATAAACGCTCATTAACGTTACTTAGAAACAAGTATATATGTACATCAAGCTAAGTTCCCACCCTCACTGCCTGAGCGGGTCGTGCTCTTGGGAAGTAACATATCTTTCAATTGTGTGTAAGCTTTGAGCTCCTCCAATGCATCTGATGCCTTCCTAGGAACATAGAACTGAGATACAGTGCCCGTTTCTCCTTCTACTTCTGCCTTCAAAGATTGTGAAGTATAACAGCTAGAATCTTGACGCAAAGGAGGAGCAGTTCTCAGCATGTGAACAAGGGCACCTACAGCAGCGTCTTGAGATTTTCTAGTTGTCGAAGATACTTGAGACGAGGCTTCTGAACCCTTTCTGGAATCAAGGTTCTCTCTGCATAACGAGAATAGTAAACACTTGTTGAGTTGAAAATCTAAGAAAAATATATATGAAGATAGATGTCCACAACTTTGACAAACTCAGCCAGTCAGCCTGTTGTCTGTCAGCAAAGTTTTGGTGGGATGTAACATCTCAACCCTAACAATATGCATTAAGGCATGATAAAAATGGATCCAGGTCATATCAAACTACTGAAAAGGGGGATTTGAAAGCCTAACTTGTACTGATTTTAAAGTACTCTACAATTCCTTACTGCAAGTCAAATCTTGCATGCTCAAGTTTTTTGCTCACTATTATGCCTACTGACACCAAAACACATATATATACCAATTGTTTACCGTTTTCAGCTTCCTTAAACCTCACCTGCTAACCTTCCTTCTATTTTCTGCCTTTTCAACTCCTGGAAGTACGGCCTGAAGTCCCCGTAATTTTTACCAAGCCAATAACAAACCCAAACACAAAAATAAAGTGCGTTACTTTTCTTTCCTTTTTCCTCCAAGGAGAGAAACAAAGTGGGTTGTATCAGATGATAAAGGAAAACTGATGCAAATGGCAGCTTTCCTAGAAGGAAAATTTGCCTTTGAGGACACTTACTAAAGAAAAGGAAATACAAGTATCCAAGAGGGCAAATAGGATTCCCTAATATCGTTTTTTTTTTTGGTGTTTAATAGAATAGAGTGTGATTCCCAATAGTTGGCTAAATAAAGTTTTCTTCCAAGCAAATCTTAGGCTTTTACATATCAGATATGCCCTGAGGTGCAAATGATATCACCAATACAGATCACTACATAAAAATTTTCTACAATGTATCAGTAAGCACTATATGCATATTGACAACACCAGCTCATATATAGCACAGCAGGCAAATAACACTTGAAGGGCTAAATTAGGACTCATAGTAACCAAAAATCTCCCTTTTTTCATATAACTAAATATGTAAACAATAGGCACAAACTTGGTTGGAACAATATATTGTGCTCTCTCTTTTTTTTTTTTTTTGAGAAACAACAACATACCCAGTGAGAAAGGTAACAGTATATATATATCCACAGATATTGTGCTTCTCTCTTTGGATACATTAAATTTTAAAATTTCTTTTCCTCCACCAAAATTATGATCTCCTTCTCTTCTTCTTAGCTTAAAAATCCAGTTTCATCTTCATCTTCCCCCATCTCTACCATTGTTCCTATTTCAGTACAAAGTATCATGACAAATTGAACCTTTACTCTATTTAACGGTCAACCAAACATGTTCAAGAAACTTCTCAATTAAATCAGAGATAAGAAGAGAGGAATAAAAAAGAATTTGTGAATTAGTTCACAAGCAACCATAAGCTTTTATGCAATTGCATATCATTTTCCAATCCTTACAATGGCTTGTCAAGAAACTCAATGATGGAAAACGAAGTGTAACTTGAGACTTACCATACGCCATATGAGGAAGAACCTAACTCAAAATTATAAAGCCAAAGGCAGTTGTTCCAATAAAATTTTGCCAGCCAAAATACTGGAGGCAGGGGAAGAGAACACAAACACTTACATGAAAACTGCAAGCAGTCGATCAGTATTGCTGCTACTGAGAGGAGGAAAGGAACTTTGGGTAGAGTAGGGAAAATAACCATTTGAGCAATAGATTTAGTTGATAGAAGGATGGGATGTTTCACTTGAAAGTTGTCAACGTTGTGAGGCCCTAAACAAGAGATAACTTTTTCCTGCTTCCTAGAAGTTTGGAGAAAAGGGAACCAATGCTCACAAAAGCTGACCTAGTTTCCAAAAAATAAAGAAAAAATTCTACACAATACAACAAATAACCATAAACTAAAGCTTCAGCAATTGCATGGTTAAAATCAAGCTGCAGGCCAACTGAAAAAAAAAATGATTATGGTATGACGAGAGGCATCCAGACAAAGATTTGCAGACAACAAATCTGAAGAATTTTGCATGAAGAAAAGCCTTTTCTCTTCTCGTCGAATACTATTTAAGCTTCTAATAAAAACATCCCCAAGAATTAAACTTATCTGACTATATCTACATTTGGGGCACTTGATATCACCTAGGAATTATGAAGTTCTAACATGTCCCCATGAAGAAAATTCAGCAAGCTCAAAACTAGTAACTAAATTATCGATTTTCATGTGTCTGTGCAGGGGCGGACCTACATGCAGCCTAGGGGGTTCATCCGAACCGATGAACCCCCTTCGTCGAAAAATTACACCGTATGTATAGAATCAATTTGTTGATTTATGAGTATATATTTAATAATGAACCCCCTGAACACAAGCCAAAGACTTGGTCCAGCGGTAAAGGGGTTCACGAAATTGCAAATTCTGGAGCTAAGTCTGCGGGTTCGAGCCCGGGTAGCAACATTTTTTTTTTCATATTTTAGTTTCAGCCAATTTTAATTTTTATTTGCTTAATAAATGAAACGTCCAACCCCAATATTGTAATATTAAACTATATTATATGTGTTTAATTATTTTACATTAATATTTTAGAGCACAACATAAAATGAATTACACTTTACAATAAATTTTTTTCTATTTTTATAAAATTAAGTAAAAGTTATAACTTTTTTTGAGTTTTCATATTTAAAATTTTAAAAAAAATTCTCTCATACTCATTTTAAGTCAAACATTTAATTTTTATTTGATTAAGGAATAATATGATTATAAGTAAGATTAAATAAATAGGATTGGATTTTGGAAATATTCTCTTATCCTTCTACTACAGATTAGTGACCACAACTTAAGAAAAAATATGCCTTTAACGTACAAATCAAGAATTAAGAAAATCCTCATTATTAAACTTTCATTTAATTATTTCTCTTATTTTAATATATTTTTTTGGATAGTATAATCTTTTGTGTTCCTTATTTAGTTTCAAAAATTGAATAATGTATTTATACAACAATGACGGCGACAGAACCCATAATTAAAATTTTAAAAATACATTTTCTCATATTGATTTTAATATTATGTCAAACGCGTACTTTCTCTATTTTATTGTTAGTGTTGAGCTAAAGTTGAATTTTATCTAGTTGCTTATATTTGATCCGACCCGTTCATATATGACCCGATCCGATCTGCTTATTTGTGGATACTATTAGCGTGTTTACTTATTTTTTTGAACCCCCTCGATGAAAATCCTGATTCCGCCACTGTGTCTGTGTGCATGTCGTATGCATACTACAGTTGCCTGGCTTTGTTTGAAAAGGAGCCACTCTTTCAGTAGATTTTACTGTTTCAACTTTCATCCAACTTCTTCCAATAAAATTTTCACTTACGTCACACAAGAGACAAAACTAAAAAGTACAAACCTAAAATTATGCAGGTAAACCCACAATAAGGTGTTTCTTCCCCTACTTTGAAATTTACATGCATAAATAGACACCATTAAATTAAAAGCAGCACAGCACTTAAAAAGTTAAACATAATCTAAAAATAGGCAATATATAAAGGGCAGATCAGACACGAAAAGGCTAAAAAAAAGTGGACAACCTTCAAGGACAAAGTAAAAAAGAAAAGTGGGCTAATATATAGCTAACACCAGCTTCTTATCTCGTGGAGAACAACTACAATTGTAATGTCAAGCAAAAACTGGATGGACCTAAATTCACTGATGTTACAACCTTATTGTCTATATCATGTTATTGCAATATCTTTCCATTGACTCATTAAGTGAAAAGAGAAAGACCCTTCTACTTGATAGACTTTTTGCATATTGGAGCTAAAAGTTAAAAAAGAACTTCAGTTGAAAATTCATATGTATCCCTGAGAGTGATAGCTACGTGGCACCATTCAATAGGTCAAATGCTAACTTTCTCTTCGACGTTTCATCAGAAGATCAATTCTCAAAACTACCTAAAGTCCAGTTTCTTATGATGTCCAACCTGTTAGACAACAGCTAAATGACCACACATAGTTGGCTCCTATAAAACCAATTATCCAATGACAGAAAAACTTCAACTAAGATGAATCGAGAGAAGTAGTGTTTGTAAGAAGATGAATACTTCTAAAGATACAGTACACTCTAGCAAAATTACCTGGCTCGGGAATCAGAAATATCAACATCATCAACTATAAAAGGACAGGAAAAATCACAGTCATCCAAGTCATCCTGAAAAGATAATCTGCTGCTAGAACTTCTAGAAACTCCAACACGTGGTGAATCACTTGAAGATAGCAGACCTGAGAACCGCCCTGAATCGTCTCTAGCATCTGTGGACACCTGGAAAAAGAAACACATCAACAAAAGTTAGAAGCTGGCTGAAAGAAGGATCAAGCAGATACCATTTTTTAAAATAAAAATATTAACCAGAAAATGCACATATTTACACCTTGTTTGGATGGTTGTTACCCGTTGTATTGTATTGTTAGTTTAAATACAATGTTTATTTTGATTGTTACTTAAATTCTATTGTATCGTATTGTTTAAATCCATCGTTAGGTAACGACGAAAAGACCCATTTTATGTAACGATTTGGTGTGTTCGCATCGTTACCTTAATATTTTATTCTCATTTTGTCTTTATTTATTATTTAATAATTATATTTCATCTTTTACCTACCTTTTCATAGTAACTCTACCCCGTATCCTACTTTTCTTGTAAGTTTTATCATTTGAATCATGGATGTGTGACATTATATAACGACAGAGAACGACAGAGTACGATACAATCTATCCAAACACTTTATTCATTAAAACAATACAATACGGTACAACACAACACAATACTATACACTACAATACATTATAAAATAATACGTAACAACCATCCAAACAAAGTGTTAGTAAGAAATAGAAACTGCCCACCTTTTGTCCAGGATTAGTAGTTCCAGTATCTGGCTCTGGAACCCTTAGCAAATCTATTTTCCTTGATGACCTGATTCCAGAAGGGGATTCATGGGATGAAGAATCGTGCTTTGTGCATCTAGGTGACATAGGTGGGAGATAATGCCTGTTTGGATCAGACAAATTAGGAGATAGGTGTCTGGAAGTTCTGTCTATCAATGGATGAGGGATACTGACAGGACCAGTTTCTGAACGCAAAGGAGCCTGCACAAGATTTGCACCTGAGAAATTTGTGGGTGGAGATGGTGAAAATGGAGGGGAAAGCTGGTCATCATCAAAACTAGTTGCTTTCTGGTGAATCGGAAATTTGTAGTTAGGTGGAATCCTCTGTCCATATACATCACTGACTGAAGTTGAAAGCTCATATGGTGCATGGTACAAAGGTGGAGATCCTACATATGGCTGAGGTAAAGAAGGTGCCCTGAAGAGACCACTTGTCCAGGTCTGCGGGCGCTGAACAGGTGCTGAACAAGATGATTGTGTCCTTCTCAATGGAAATGAAGTATGATGAACACCCTTGTCCATTGAGGTCAAAGGGAATAACCTCATAGGATCAGTGAGTGGACTACCAACATAATCTGTAATGATTTCAGGTGGAAAGGATGCAGAAGTCTCCAGGTTGAAGTCCACCAGATTTTCACGATATGTCACAGATAAGGAAAGACGGCCTTGCTGGGCATCAACTGAAGTAAAAGTAAATTGCTTCATCATCTCCTCCTCTGCCCTTGAGAATGGTTCACTAAATGAAGATACCTTAAAATTAATATCAAAATAACAACTCTGACTTGAAGAAGATAGTTTCTTGAAGGCCTTGAATGCAGGCAGGAGCTTCAACATTGAATAAAGGGTACGGAGGAGTATAATAGTCTTCTTGTACATTTTCTTGAAAGATGAATCACCCATGTGAGGAACCATTGACCTCCGATTCTCACATTGCACGACCCACCTCTCTATAATTGTTTCTGTATATGACCCTGCAAATGCTTTACCTGAATTGTGCTCAGATGAAGTACAATCTTTATCTTGAACAAGTATTATATCTATTATCATGGGTTCCACCAAATTTCCTTGCAACAGATTCAAGTTATCAAGAACCGCAGGACGATCTCCTAACACCATATTAAACCATTTGTCACTCCTCTTCACTTGTTCAATCCCACCATACCGTCGTATAGAAGGAACCCTCAAGCCCAAAATAATATGCAAGCTTTTCAGAAGATATTGAGCAAGTATTTGCTCAAATCTTCCATACTCACCCTGTTGGTTACTCTGAAAATCCATTTTTTTCTGTTTTTCAAACAGATGCCACCACTACCTGTTGGTCCTCAACCATGTACAATGCGTAGAAAAAACAGATAACCGACTGTCGATTTGATTCTTCATATGTATAAACACCTGAAAAGTCTATAAAAATCAAAGAAAATCTATGTACAACGAAATCTAACAATGACCCAAGTACTTGAGACACTCAACAGACGCCTTCATAGAAAGGATCTAAAAAACGACAACTTCTTAAAATATTTTATCAATTTTTTAAAAAAAAAAAAAACGACAAACCCCGACAAACAGCAGGTAAAGAAGAATCAGAGACAATTATAGTAATATGTTAAATTGAGATAATTTTTGGGAATTAAAACTGCTATAATTTAGATGATTAGACGATAAAGAGTTAATTGACTAGAGAATCGATTTAACAAAAATAAGAACTTACCTGAGAGAACAAAATTTGGAGAGCAGCAGCAGCAACAAGAAAGAAACCAGAGAGTCGTCGGAGATAATAAGAGAGATTCCGTGTAGTGTATGGAGAGAAAGAAGAGACCACATATATAAGGACTACTAAATGACTCAAGTCTCAAATTTTCATCTTTTTTTATTTGAAACAAATATCCAAACAATATCATTCGAAGTTTATTCCTAGTATGTCTCTTCCAATTTATGTGACTAATTTAATATTTTAAAATTATATGAAAAATATTATTCCATTCATTTAAAGTTAAGTTTAATGTTTTTTTATATTAATAGTCTCAAAAATAATTTTATTATATGATTTTGATTCCATTTTGTTTAATATAAATCATTTTTTTGTGGAAATATTTCACTAGATAAAGTTACAATTGAATAACCATGAGGCTAAAATAGGAAATTCTGATTTTGCTTATGTGCTTTCAAAGTAATAAATTTACAAGCTATAGCCAGGACAAGTACACAAATAGCTGATTTTAAAAATCCTTAAAAAATAATCAAAAGTTGTATTTTCATAATCTAAAATTTTAACCTTTTAGCTTCATAGGCTCGCCAATAGCCCAAGACCTAAATTGTATGAAGTTTGCCGATATAGGTTAAACTTTAAATGACTTTTAAAAATTAACTATGTTTTAAAAAGTGTCATCACAAAGAACTACTACCTGGTCTCATTCTTAGGATATATTCAGCATATTAGCAAATGATTTTCAATTTTATCATATGTTACGACCAAAGGAAAAATCAGTATATGGCCGGACCTATAAGACTTAATTTAAGGAAACTTACATAAATATAGAACAACAACAACACAGTGAAATCCCATAACATGGCGTCTGGGGTACATAAATATACAATATTAAGAAAATATTTACCATTTATAGCAATAAAAAAATAATTTCACTGAACACTTATAATACATTTATAATACAGTTTTAATACATATTGCAGAAAATTATTTATAAAACATATATAATACAAGTTTTATAGATGGATAATACATTTATCACATATTTTAATAGACTTGTAATACATTGTGTTAGTTTCTTACTACACAAATATAATATATATTTTAAAACACTTATAATACATTTATATTGTATGCATAATTCAATTTTAATACAAATATAGATTTATAATAATATTGTTATATATTACTATAAATGATAATAAATAAAAAATATCACTAAAATCAATAATTAATTTTTAAAATACACTCGATCAATAATTTTTCCATAATTTAACCAAGCAAAGAAGGCCCATAAGTCAGTATCCCCACTATCTGTATGGCTATAGAGTACAGACTATTTTAATAAGTGTCCATACTTGTTCTAAATGGGAACAAAAGGCGAATTTCTCCGTGAGAAAAATACTATCAATCGAACACAAAAAAAAAAATTAAAATATTTTCATGTGCCGAACACACCTCAAAAATTTGATTAGAAACAATCGCGTGATATTTTTCCTTACACGTGGTATCCTGCATTTTAATATGTTTACTATCTAAAATTAACAAAATAGTATCGCCATAAAAGAAAGAGAAAAAAAAGAATTTTTTTTTGAAACTCCACAAAAATCCGCAGTCGAACAACCTCTTGCTACGGTCTTTTCCCTTCGGGGTGAGCACTTTGTGTGCACTAAGTAAATCCTCACTGTGCAATCACTCGTAAACCACACAGAAGATGTAATTTTATTAGTGGTTAAAATTTAAATTTTTATTTTCGATAATTTAGCGGCTAGTAATTTTATGTTAACGGAAAAAAATATGGTTGGCCAGTTGTACCAAGCTGGACACTTATATTGGGCCAATGACCCAAGCCCAATCTATGGAGATGTTAGTTTTAGGAGCAAACAATATAAATCCCACTAATTTAGATCTTAATTATTACTATTCACGGTGGGTTCGAATATTACCTCATTACCATATTTCTTTGATTGAATATATGTATCTTAACTCGACAGATACATATATTCGAGAAATTGACAAAGCAGGATACATGTTTAATTAAGGACTATAACTAAAATGCTTAATTTAAGGAAGAAATCACTCTTTTAATAGCCTTTGAGCATATCTAGTCTAACACCTTCTAAGAAAATTCAAAAAAAATCTAATTTCTTCCATTTATTTTTGAGCAATGACAAAGTGAACAACTTTTTTTCTAGAAGTTCAAATTTGTTTCTCTGAATTTCGAGCTTCCTCTTTTAGATACACGTACCCGAGAAATGTCAATTGGCAAATATATTACAAACGCGTGTCTTTTTATGTAGCATGACAGAATTGCTCAATTAGTGGAGTAAATCACTCCTTTAGGAATTTTTGAGAATCTGTAGCATAACCCCTTCCTAAAAAAAATTCAAAAATCTTGAAATCCTTTCCTTTCTTTTGTGAAAAATTGACTGAAACAATATGCATTGCATGTTTTTACCAAACTTTAAATAATAATGTATCTCAAAATGAACACAATATATATCTGAGATAAATAAAAATTGAACGAATAATCATAAAAGCTAATATTCATTCCATCTATATATACATAACTAACACTGTATCTAAATTAAACACAATGTATACAAGTAGATCAGATACATACGAAAATAGTTATATACATTGTAATAACATATACACATGGTAATATTAAGATACATGATAGAAGGTCAGATATATAGACTCAGATACATGACTAAACAAATTATGCCAAATTCGTGTGTAAATCTTCAATAATGCATAAATCTCCAATATATTTATTAGATACATACACATTTAATCATATACACTAATAAAAACTAAATATATATAATCGTATATCAATAATAATGTGTCAAATAATCATAAATATTCGATTATTGAAACATTTGGATTACGTCTGTGGCTGGTCAGGGGATCTCACTGCATTGGTGTTTGCTTCACCTTTTAATTCATCGATGTTGCTCGCTGCGCCTAGATCTGGCGGACCTTCGCCAGAGCTACCCAAAACTTCATTTTTTCGTCCCTCCGACCAATAAAGGTTTGAAGAAGAAAACCCACGAGCAATAACCCCAAGTTGGACTTGGAAAGCAAAATCAACTGCCATTTGAAAAATTAGTCGAACATGTGATGGGCAACGATGGGTGAAGTGACACGAAGTTTCCTGGTTGAACCATAAGATACAAGGTATGCAACTAGTACGATCATCAATGTCGAATTTGATAAATCTATTGGGCTTGAAATCTCTACTTACAACGATACCCACTATATCTGCGCGCGAGAGGCGTTTCCCCTTGCGAGAAAAATTGATGGGTTCGTGGGGGATTGGTTTGAGAGTAAGAAAATCGAAGACTAAGAGCTTGACGTGTGTGTTGACAAGCTGTAGAACATCCATTTTAATGGAGTGTTTCTTCTCAACGAATTTCGACTGATCAAGGGAAGAGGAAGAGTTTTTACCCTAACTCCTACTCCCTGAGAGAGAGATATTTGATTGTTGTCAAAACGTTAATTGTGGAGTTTAAATATAAAGACAATTAATCAATCATAATTTTAAGGGACGTGGATATCTGATTATATTTTCAGTTATATATGATATAAAATATTAAAAATAGTAATATATGTAATTATTTGAAAGTAGAAATAAAGGTTAGTATATATGAATAAGGTAATTTATCCTAGTTTTAGCCCATAGATGTTGAAGACTACGGTGAAGGCACTGAGGTTCAATTCCATGCAATAATTGAGTGGTTTCGGTTTGAATTACGGTGTGGATTTTATCTTTAATAACCAACTACAACTTGTAAATTAATCTCTGAACTGTACGCTAGCATGGGCTTGGTATAGAGTACGGTATAAAAATACTTTACTTTGGTAATTTTAAAAAGGAAAAAAAGTCAAGAATATCTCTAATTTATTAAAAATGATTCAAAAATAAATGAGATATTAATCTGCCCAAACACACGTTGGGTGGGTCATAGTTTTGTGGGATGATTTTGACACCCCTAATTACCTCTTATGAAACTATGATATAATTATTAATAATTAAAAACATGCTTGACAAACTTTTTGGAAGGTCAAACGTGTTTGTTTTTTTAAAAAAATAATTAATTTAGAAAAGCAAGATGACCAAGCTTTTAAAAAAATATTATATATGGAGAGTACGTAGCAAAAACTATTTCTAAAGAAGTTAAAATAAGTATAATTTTCAAAGTAAAATAATTTTAGAAGCTTAACAAAACAAGTTATAAATTGTGTACTTCTAACTCAATATTATTGTAGAGAAATCATGATATGTTAAGATTTTTATAAAAAGAACTTATTTGAGTTTACTTTTTTCTTAAAAGATTAAAGTATTATCATATTTTCTTTTTACTTATCTGAAAAAATATATAAATCTTTTTCATAGTTTGTTATCCTTTATTGGAGGAAAAAAGGAGCTTCTATAAACTGAAGATCATTCTTAATTCTTATACCATCTATAACATTCATAATATATCATTAAAGAATTTTGTTTAAAATTTTATTTTCACTTGATAGTTTTAATCTATAAATTGATTGGCTAAATTATATAATAATATTATATTTTTTTTATTAATCTCGTTTTTAAACATAAATTTTCGTCGAATTATTTCGATCTCAATATATATATATATATATATATAGTATTAAACGAAAAAAAATGTGAAACGGAAAGGAGAGAGTATGCAAAGTTGTGGAAATTGCGTTGAGAGCTACATGTTCTCGCTATTTACGTGTCGAATGACGCACGCATTATTGTTGGGTGATGCCTAACGTGGAGTCGTCCAGGACACTGACTATATATTAATCGCTCCATAATTGCGATTTAAAATTTTTCCAAAGTTGCTATTTCAAAATGAGTTTAAGTTTACACTATTAAATTAACTAGAAGACACATGCAAAATTTTAATAGTTTAATTAATAAATATCTGATTTTTTAAAAAAAAACTTTAATGAGAATTTTGTTAACCGCCTTCATTCTTCTGATTAAGAGCTCATTTGAATTGACTTATTTTTGCCTTCTTTTTGTAAAATTTTAATTTTTTTTTATTTGTCAAATACTTTCAAAAATTACATAGTATAAAAGCTGATCTGATCAACTTTTAAGCCAATCCACACAGACTCTAAATATACCCACATATAATATTTACGATACCAAATCAGTAGTAGCAAGATATGTATTTTATTTATATACTTTTATCACCTAATTATAAATAATTAATGTATATTCTTACCTCATTCATTAGGTAAAGTATATTAATTGATATAAAATTAAGAGCTGATAAATATTTTCTGAGCGCTTATTAAAAAAAATAAAAATTATGTATAGTTAAACCTCTTTAAAATGTGGATTTGTTCAAAAGCAAAAGAGACTTTTAAATTTTCACCCCATTCAATTTTACTTGTTTAATATTTTTAAAAATAATTTTTTATTTTTATTTATCACTTTTAAAGACAATTGTTAGCATTGATTATTTATTTGTCAAATTCAATATTTAGTAGTATTTGTTTACCACAGATACATTGAACCTGGACATACTTTATGTGGGCTGTTGGTGTATAAAACGTTGTCCAACTCCAGCGTTTCTTTGTGTTATTTCAAAACCACAAAAGAAAGCTACCTTTGTCCCTGACTTTTTTGGTATCCTAATCAGGAGCAAAATTCATTCAAAGCTATCTAATTAAAATGACTCCGACGATAGCACTGCCTTTTTGGGCCCAATCGAAACCTCCCCGCGTCGTCGTACCGGAGGAGGCTGAGGTGCTTAGAAAGAGAAACGAAGAGCTGGAGAAGGAATTGAAGAAGAGCATAGAGAGAGAAGAGAAAATGAAAGAGGAATTGCAAAAGACATGGAAAAGGCTGAAGGTAGCTGAAGAGGCGGAGGAACGCCTTTGTTGTCAGCTCGGAGAATTTGAAGCTGAAGCTGTAGATCAAGCTCGGGCTTATAGGGCCCATCTTATTAATTTAATGGAACAACTTTCAGCCGCACAAAAACTTCTTCAATCTCAATAATAGTCGATCCAAAATAATTATGCATGCAGCATGCACCTAGTTAGCCTAGCTAGTTTTTTCTTTTTTTGGTATATCAGATTAATTGCCTTCTCTTAATTGCAATACCTTGCAGCTTATTTGCGGTGCATGATCTTTTTTCTGTTTTTTCGTTTGGTAATCACACATTGATATCCGAATAATTCGAATTTGAGACTTTTTATTAAGTATAAAGGATTTTTTACCATTTTATCGTAACTTTTGCTGGTTTGGTGCGTGATCTGGTCGTGATTGTAGGATTCTGAGTGAATGAATGTATTATATATATATATATATATATATATTGAAATTTGGTCGGTTCTTATTATTGAATCCATAATTATATATTTTATAATTAATTATTATCTATTTAAATAGTAATATTATTAGTTTTAATATACATATATAGTTTACAACAACAACAAATTCAGTATAGTTCCACCATGTGGGGTCTGGGGAGGGTAGAGTGTACGCCAAAATATACCTATATAGTTTAATTATATAAAAAAATTACACTACTATTTTTTTAGGAATTTTTAATGTAACAGATTTTAAAAAAATTTAAAAAATAATTAAAATGTTAAAAGTGCTGCCAAAATCCACTAGAGAGGTGTTATCCAATTTTTTTTTTAGATAAATATAAAATTTAAATTTCTAACCTCATTTAGAGAGACAAATTTAAAAAATATAATATTATTATATATGATTTTGGAAGAAAAAATATGAGTTCACGATGAAATCAGGTTACCACTAAATATAACCCTGTGTATATCCCCCGAAATCTTTTCTGTGGTTGATTTTTCTTCAGATAAAGGATTGTGGAAGTAGAAAAAAGTGACCAGGAAATTCAAACTCAACAATTACATTTGGAGACTTTTTCGTTATTCAAATGTTACTATTATTCTCCAATTCATATTGTAAGAGGGATTTTAGGCATAGAGATAAGTCACATATACGCAAGGAATATTGAAAAGCTTCAGCAAAGATAGCATTTATCTGGAATATATGTTACGTGAAGTTATCATATAGTACGTACATGCCAGGGCAATTCACTGTATACTTTTCACTTTTCACACTTCGCCTAGAAGAAAAAATATTTCAACATCCAAATTAAAGCCGAATTTATAGTCATATAAATATTATAAGTTTTTATTATTTTTATATTTATATAAATATTATATACGCATGCATAGTCAAATCTATTACAACATATACAGTAAAACTTCACTAAATTAATATAGGGGATCATGAAATATTATTATTTTATAAAGATATTATTTAATCGATAAACTATTATTTATTAATTTAAAGAATGTTTTGAGATTCAAAAAATGATATACAAGACATGGAGACTAAGTTGGAATCCATAAGAGAAAACGTCATTTTTTAATGAACTCACTTGTGAAAACGTCATTCATGAACTTGAGGTCATGATTAATGATCTCGGTTACCACAATAAAATAGACTTCAATAACCTTTTAGAATTACCCTGGTGAAAATGATACATGTTCAGAAGTCCAGAGCTTAGAAGAAACGGTGGATACTATCGAAAAAACAATATTGATGATGAAGAGCCCGTTTGGAATGATTTATAAGTTGCTTAAAACAACTTAACTTTTTTGAGTGTTTGACTGACCAACTTAAAAAGTATTTTGTGCTTAAAATAAGCCCAAAAAATAATTGAGTCTGTTTGGTTTAACATATCTAAAACAGCTTCTAAGTCAAAAAAAAATAGAAAAAATTAGCTAACTGGGCAAATTTTACAGCTTGTTCATTGAAAATAACTACACTTTAAAAATATTAGTAAAAAGGACAATATTTTAGTCAAGTAGCAAAATAATGGTATTCTAAGTCCCTTCATAAATTATCTGATTTTTATTCCACATTTTATGCACCTGGTTTTTTTTCTCTTTCTTTCAATTATCTCATACTTTATCTTTCTAAATTTAAATTAACTAAAAGGTGAAATATTTTTCTCTCTCTCTTTCCCTTCATTCTCTCTCTTTTATTCCCTGTTTTTTTTTCCAGAATTTGTAAGAATATCCACAAAGATTATTCAATAGTCCTACTAATTCAGCTATTCTTTTTTTAAGAGTTATCTTTTTTTATTTTTTTTCATACTTTTATGATTTCGTTTCTTATATTTGAGGGGTTTATATACTTTAGATTACTTTATAAAGACATGTAATGTAGTTTTTTTTTTGGGGGGGGGGGGGGATTTCAGTTTGCTAAGTAGCTATATAAAAAAGTTAGTATCTCTATTTCCTACAAGTTCTTATCATTTTTAGCCTCTTTATTATTTTTAGGCAAATTTGTATCTATTTACTTTTTCATATAAATAGCTAAGTAAATAATAAAGAATTTAGTATTCATAAGAATATTTATGCTTTTCACAGTAAATGGATGCAGATTTTTTCTCAAACTCACTTAGAGTTGTATTTCTTTTAAATGGTTGAATTATGTAACGAATTCCTTAAAATTGTATACTATCCTCCTCAGTTTGTATTCATTCCAAAGAAAAATTTTATTTTCTTTTTGATTTGTATTCATTCCAAAGTAATGCCAATTAGAAATGTATTTTCTCTTTAAATAGTTGAATTACGTATCGAATTTATTACCTTTTCCAAAAAATTGTATCCTTTTCTCTTCAATTTGTATTCATTCGAAAAAAATTGTATACTTGCCTCTTCAGTTTGTAGTCATTTCAAAGGGAGATTTTATTTTCTCTTTGGTTTGTATTCATTCCAAAGTAATGCCAATTAGAAATGTATTTTCTCTTTAAATGGTTGAATTACGTATCGAATTTGTTGTCTTTTCCAAAAAATTGTATCCTTTCCTCTTCAGTTTGTATTCATTCGAAAGAAAAATTTTATTTTATTTTTAGTTTGTATTCATTCCAAAGTAATGTCAATTAGAATTGTATTTTTTCTTTAAATTGTTTAATTACGAATTCAATTTATTATCTTTTTCAGAAAATTGTATAATTTCTTTACAACTGTATTCATTCTAATACATATGCCTTTTGCATAGACCATGCATCTTTCATGAATTTTGTATTTTTTTTTGTTTGCATTAATTCAAAATTTATGCCAATTTTTTTTCACATTTTCAAAAAAAAAATGATTGAAAAAAATAAAATAATTGCCGTTGCCTGACAGAATATTGTATCCGTTCTGAAATTATTTTCATTCAAATCAGTATGCTTTTTATTTTTGTATCACTTCAAATTTTAATGATGCATCTTTCATTTACAGTTTACTTATTTTAAATTTGTATTCATTCCAAATTTATTCAAGCTATAAAAGTTCTTTTTATTCATCTCGAATTCATCACGCTATTTTTATCACTCACAAACAATAAGACGGACCAAATTTGAGATCATATAAGATTTAAATACATAATAGAAAAAACCAGAACCACTCTTTGAATTGATGCATTCGAAAAAAATTAAATTCAAAATAACATATTCAAATTGATTTTTGAGGTTCAAAACAAATCGAACTCTAAACAAAAAATTGAATTCAAAATACCTGAATGATTTTACTACGAAATCGAATTGCCAGTATCGATCTCCTTTTTCCAGCTACAAATTTGATCAATCGAGTTGTATTATACAAGAATTGCAGTTCGTTAATGGAGGACGAAGAAGAGGGTTGAAGCTCGTTAATGGAGGAAGAGAGAGAAAGATGATCGAAGTCGCATGTTTCCTCTCCTAAAGCATAACTATAACTAATTGAATATTTTTATGGAAACATTATCATACTTGAAAGATTCTCTCTCATAAATTTCTCTAATTGGTTATTTATTAGATGTATTCTATTAAATTAAAAAAAAAAAGAATACATAATCAGGTGAATAGCAACTCAAAATATTGCTATTATCAATAAATGTTGAAAGTGTAGCTAAGGAGTCCTATTAAATGATAAAATATTGTTGTTTTAAAAAATTTTCCAAAAAAATAATAACTTGGGCTAACTGAAAGCAACTTATAAGCTCAAAAAAAAAGTTGGGGTAGCCCAACTTATTATTTTTTTTGGTTTATAAGTTGTTTTAGATAAATTAGGTCAAACAGGCTCGAAGTTGAAGATGATAAATTATCCTTGGAACCAGTTATGTGTATGAAAACACTTATCACATCTAGACTTTTCACAATTTTATGGTGCAATTCGAAAAGATAATACCGAAACTTTTGGATACGATAAGAAAAGATAGAGATGAATTTCAACTAGATTTAAATTTTAACAAAAATAATAAAATCATATTTCACTAAATTTTCTTAAATATATTTATACTTTTATAGAATTATTAATTTATAATATTAATGAAATCATATATTTATAAAAAGAATTTTTAAAAATATTTTATCTTATTATCTTATTAAATGGATATTTTTTTTTATTGATCTAAATTGATACCCAAAAAAATTTTGAATATTAATTTAGTGAGATTTTACGGGTGTAATTTGAGGTGACTAGGAGAATAAGATTCTGGACAACAAATCCATTTCTAATTCAGTGACAGATAAAAGAGCCCCATCCAATACGCACACCACATAGTTTATTATTTTATTCATTACCGTTAATGCTTTTGTCTTTCAAGTATATGTATGTACATTTGTAATAATTGTGACAATGATTTAACATATGTTCCTCCATTCTTTTAATTATTTTTTTGTTGGTCAATACTCATATTATTGAAGTCTTGATTATTTTTAATTTGCATCGAGTAGGATTTCATATTCAAGGGCCCTAATATAACTTTTTATTTATATAAGCTTTAATATATTAACCATTTTGAGGGCCAGTCTAGTTCATTTGTTTGGATGGTTGTTATCTATTATACTTTGTTTTGATTGTTACTTAAATTTTATTGTATCATATCGCTAAATTTATCATTATATAGAGAGAGATATATGATGAAAAGTTTTATTTTATGTAACGATCGATTTGGTGTGATTACATCATTACACTCTCCCCCTCCCATTTTATCTTTGCTTATTACTAATAAATAATAATTCTATTTTATTCTTTGTCTTATATATATATTTTTTATAATAATTTTACCCATAGCGTATTTTTCTTAAAGAATTATTATTTAAATTGATGATGCGTGACATTATATAAGTTATCACGACATGAAATAATATAATCTATCTAAATATTATATTTATTAAAAAATAATACAATATGTATATAATAAAAAATAATACATTATTAAATGATACGTAACAACCGTCCAAACAAGGTTAATAAATACGCTTTAACTGAAAAAAAGATTGGTACGCTTGTTCTTCATCTCGAAATAGGAGTCGGACGCTTCTTTTCCTTCTTTCTATTTAATTTTGGCGTTCATCAACTAATTCCAATTTTTTGAATACTTTTGATAAATCAACTAATTCCAATTTTTTGAATACTTTTGATAAATCAACACGCATGTACGTCTAAAACAAACTAAACTTCTCCAAAAAAAAAGAGACAAGAGACTTCTTGAAAATGTTACAACGAAATTTAGCCACTATCAATTGAAACAATCTCCACATCTTTTCTTAAAAGAAATAGTCCTCTTTACACCAAATCATACTTATTTATGGTCCAATTAAGGTCTAGACACCAAGCAATTTGAGATATAATCTGCTGTGGTAACTTGGGGATGTGTTCTTTAGAAAGGAAAATGTTTTTTTAAAATATTTTTTCAAAAAAAAACAAGTGGATAACATATATATATATATATATATATATATATATTCGTAATTAATACGTAAATAAGAAAATATTATTTTAAAACTATTTATAAATAATTTGGACAAATAAGTACGAGGGCAAAGTAGGGATGGTGGGGACGGGGGTGGAGATGCATAAGTTGTGTTAGAGAATTGAGAGGACACCATCAATATAGAATATCATTTGTAGAATTTATTTCCCCTACTTCCGTCATGAAAGTGATTTTTTTTTATTTTTTTTAAAAAATATTCTCCAAAAATTCGAACTAACCGAACATGCAAAATTGTAAAACACCTTAGATGTCAACTGTTTTGCAGTAATTTGAATTGGTAATATAAGATGCCACTTTTACTTCAATTGTATAATGGGGACACTTGATGGTTTCTCATTTGATTCTCCTGCAGAAGCTTCCAAATTAAAGGTTACTATTCATGAAAACCAATTAGAAAATTTGTTTTGTATAATTAGTATAACAGCACTAATTTCTATTTAGTAACGTTCAACATATTTATATTGCACTAATACAAAATGTTGAACTTATGTCATTCTAATAATCAAGATAAATTATATTTAATGTCCAATTATATTGATGTGTCCTCAACTTTCCCCTCAGATTGTGTAATTAAACTTTATTGTAACTTATAACAACTGGTGATTAAAACAAACACTATTTATTTTGAAAATAAGCAAGATGCATAGTATCTACTTATATTTTTCTTAAAAGTTAAGGGTGGCCTGGTATTGTTTGGCTCTAAAATTTTCAGAGGACGCAAAAGTTTTCCTTGAAGCACCAAATGTTCCTCTCTGATCTGCTCTTCTGAATGTGTTCTCTTGTTGTTCTGCTGAACCATTGGAGCGGCCGCGTTCCATTAATCTGAATATCTGATTGATGTTTACAGATACAAGCTGGAAATCAGCAGCACATGAATCAGCATTGGGAAAGGAAAGAGTAGAATGTTTGAAGATGAAGCCATAGATCCTGCAAACTTTCCAATTTTACTCTCTTCAATAGGCCGAGCTGCTGGATTTGTTGATGATGCTTCTTCATTTGGTCTCTTTACCCTGTTTCAAAATTCAATTAACGTGATGGTGTTTGACTGAGCACGGAGTTTAAAATGAAAAATAGACTTTTAAAACTAAATATTTTAGTAAAACATAGAAAGACGTCATTTTTGGGACGGACACGGACACGGACACGGACACGAACGGAATATTTAAGATGATGAAAGTTTTGAGAGAGTACCCATCCATAGGACAAAAGATTATTGCATAGTCACTAGCCTTGCAGGTAAAAGTACTGGTACCATCATCAAATGCATAGCTATAAGCCCTTGGACAAGCATTCTTAAAGATGGTGGAATAGAATGATGGTTGACAAGTTGTTGGATTTGCAAACTGTCCTGCACAGCAATATTGGTCTAAACCAAAAGCCTCACATGCACTCTTGCAAGCCACCACATTCCCTTCTCCTCCATATCCACCCACCACTTGAAGTTCTTTTGGACAACCTGTTCCATTTTGTTAGAAATGAAATTGTTATTTCTTGTGTCAATGCTTCTAAAAGACTACTTTTATGCTTCTTTTGTGATGCAAGCAGAGTTTTTTTTTTAATACTAATTCAGAGCAACTAATGTAAGTTCCTAGTATAAACTCATGTATGTCCATGTGTTTTATGTATAATTGTTGTGATGAGCTAACAAAAATGACTAGATTGATTTCAGGCTAAAAACAGCAAGGATACCCATGTTAAGATTGGAGAGGCAGCCAGTGGCATTGCATCCTCCGTTGACGCCTTGAGGGACAGCAACCATTGGCAAATTATAGCCATCAACAAGGCTAACATCATAGAAATCTTTGTTGTCTCCCACGCCAAGAGTTATCTCGAAGAGGGAGGCAGGTGGCGTGGCACCAAGTCCACTACATTCTAGCTTCCCACCACAATCCCCTGTTTGACATGAGCCAATACCCGATGCATCAAAAGTGCAGCCAGTTCTAGCCCAAATTCTCCCTGACCATCCAGCTACACTTGGAATTGTGATGCTTTGCCCTGCATCTAATCGAAAGCCAGTGGCGGGAAGTGGAGGAGTTCCCGCACCAGCCAATGTACCAGGCCATATTGTAAAAGGACAGTTGTTTCTAATAATGAAATTGTAAGCAAAAGAGTAAGAAAAAAACGTGCACAAAAGCAATGAAATTGAAATCTTTTTACAGGAAATTATGTTCATAAGCATATTATTGTTGCCTTTTTTAGTGTTTGGCTATGTCCTGTCCTTGTAGGAAATAGAATAGGGGCAGGGAGAGGGTCCAGTATAGAAAAAAAATGAATCGTTGTAACATATTTGTAAAAAAAAAAGAAGGGAATTTGAACATATTGGATGCAAAATCCAAAGTGTGAAGTTGCTTTAATTTGCATTAGCCGCAAAATGTCACATTTGGGTTTAGCATTTCTTGGATCTTGGATGGCCTCAATAAGAAGCAATGCCTTTCTTTGGAAACTTTAAGGATGCATCTCCATTGAAACAAATAGTATTGAGAGTCAACATATAGAATCTTGGAAGTGAATCAATTTCGTTTACTGTGTACAAAGGTATGACCATATGAAAAAGGCTACCTAGATTCCCCCAGAAATTATATAACGACAACATCAAAAAGGCAAGTTAAGTTATAAGCTACCAAAATTGAATTTAGCAAAGGGAAAATTGGCACTAAATTAGCCTTGTCCGCGAGTTATGCAGATATATAGGAGTATTTCTTAGCACTTTATTGGTGGTTTCTTCGATCTATATGTGTTTCATTGTGACTAGGGGTGTACATGGACCGGGTTGGTTCGATTTTTTTACAAACCAAACCAAACCATTTGTGTCGGGTTATTAAATCTATAAACCAAACCAAACCAATAAAAGTCAGGTTTTTCGATATCAATTTTTCTCGAGTTTTTCGGTTTTTTTCGGGTTTTTTGGGTTTCTCGAATTTTTCATAGTATCTAATTAAAATCACACTTTTTAAAAAGAGTTCTAGTACAAAATATCAACATATAAGATGGAGGCAGAACACTGTTTAAAGTTTTAACTTTATAATATAACTTTATAAGATGAACTTTTTTTGTATATTATTTAGATGAGCTTCTCAAGTCCAAATCTAAATTTAAGAAAGAAAACAAAAATTATGAAATTTTTTTAAAATATATTTATAAATTACATTTTAATAAATATTTTTATGTATAACATAATTTAAAAGTAGTATATTTATAATCGGGTCGGTTTGGATTCGATTTGATTTTTTTTTAGTTAAAACCAAACCAACCCTATAATGATCAGGTTTTTTTTCCAAACACCAAACCAAGTCAAAACAAACCACTAGTCGGTTTTTTTTTTCCGGTTTGGTTCGGTTTGTCGATTTGATGCGGTTTATCGATTTATCCTGTACAGCCCTAATTGTGACAATAGAACGTACAATCCTTGAATATTTGAAAGTATCGAAGTGAAATAACTTTCTTATTCTTTATCATTCAATGAACATACATTTCTGTTTAACAGAAAGTTAAAACAGGAATGCAGCAAAAATAATTAAATCCAGAGTAATAGCGTAGAAAAGGCGAAGAGAAATACAAGAATTAGTTTTTACTATTGTTGTTTGATGAAATACAGGAGCCTCAACAAATCAATCAACTAATTTAAGCCTAAAGATATGATTGAAAATAAATCTCAAGCCCATTATTTATTTATTTATACATTATTTACTTCATAAGTTTTATTTACTGGGCAACAGTTTCAGCCTCTTTCTCTTCCTCAGCTGTCTGCTCTTCTTTGGGCTCTTCTTTCACAACCTCAACTTTGACTTCCTCTGCTGCTTTGGCTGTTTCCTCTTCTGCTTCGACAACAGCGTTTGTTTCTGTGCTTACTTCCTCAATCTTTGGAGCCTCTGTTGACACATCAATCAAAGGCTCTTCCTTCTTTGTTTCCTCTCCATCCTGTTTCTCCTAATTTCACTAAATAAATTTCAATATATTCATGTTTCAAGAATATCTTAACATATTGTGATTTTGAAATAGGATAAAGGATTTGATAAGACTTAGAGATTGTGAACATGTATATAAGAACAACTCAACGAACTAAGCTCCCGTTATATATATGCACATGATTTGCATAAGGGCTAACCACATTGGATCTATTGTTTGTAAAGCTTACATTGTATTTCTACAAAGTGCTATTTTCATGACTTGAACCCCTAACATCCTTATCCCACAACGATAATTCTTACTGTATTTCAATTTATATTTTTCAAAAACAAAAAGAAGAAGAAAAGAACATGTATATTTATTTACTCCATCCGTTTTAATTTGTTTATCTGAATTTGACTTGATACAGAATTCAATAAAGTAAAAAAAAACTTTTAAATCTTATGATTTTAAATATAGAATGTATCAAAATATTTTTTAGTCTTGTGATTTTAAACATGTCACACGAAAAGTTGAGATTAAAGAGTTTTCAAAATAGGGAGAGAGTCCATCTTTTTAAAATAGAATAAAAAGAAAAATAAGACAAATAATAATGTAAGTTATATGAAAATCATACCTGAGGAACAACGTCACCCTCGGGGGTGACAGATTCCTCGGCGGGAACTGGGGCAGGGGCCAAGTCCCTGTCCAAATCCTTAGGTCTGCTCGCACAGGCTCCCATGGTTGTTAGAGGCGAGCGAGCGAGCTATCAGAGAGAGTAGTATTAATATTGAGGAATCAAAGCTGGAAGGCTTGTAAACTTTATTTTTGAGGCTGATTTTAGAAATAGAACATAATGAAGGTTTTATAGAAAGATCTCCTGATTTGTTGCTGTGGACACAATAGAAAAAGGCCTTTTCTATCGTCAAATACATGCTCACATGTTTGTAAGGGCAAGCTGATTGTTAGGCAAAGTGGTGGCCTCGAACGTTTCAAAGAGTTCGTTACAAAATACAGTTGGTAGACATTTCATCATTTAAAAAAAAAAAAAATATTTCGTGTCTGAAATTTGTTTCTGGACTAATTCAGATTCAAGTAGCATAATACTTTTAATCAATTCCTTCAAAATTAGTCTCACCTCAAATTAAGTTAAATTAATTAAATATATTAAACACAGTATTTAAAAATTAAAACGAGAATTTATACATATAACTTAACCATGAATAAATAGTATGTAGCAATTCCCCATTCGCAACATTGCAGGAGTTTAGTGCTCAAAATTATCTTTTATTTCTTTTACTGTATTTTTAACATATGGTCCAGTATTTCTCATCAAAAGATAAAAAGAAAAATAGAAAAGGTTTCTTTTGGCCAGCCATTTGCTTTCTTTAATTTATATAGATGTTAAAAGGAGGGTCTTACATATTGTACTTATATTTATAGAAACATTCTTCTATTTTATTATTATAATGTACTTATATTTATAGAAATATTCTTCTATTTTATTTTTTTTCAAATTGTACGTAGTAGTTTCATAGTTCACCCATCCGTACATATACTCGAATAATGAAAGTATATAACTTTTATGATCAGAGTTCGTTCATGCACAAGACCTTTGTATATATAACTAAATGAAACATTAAGGGCAGCCCGATGCACTTAAGCTTCTGCTATGCGCAGGGTCCGATGAAGGGCCCGACCACCTCCTGATCACATGGCAGGAACTTTACCAGTTACTCCAAGGCTCCTCTTCTACATTACGTAATTTGTAAGTTAGAGAAATTTGTTTGTTTTTATTCCACAGCATAACGTATATTTGTAAGCATTACGCATATTTAGACAAACTTTAAGATTAAGCTAAGCACAGGACCTGTATAACTCATTGAAACATTACGATTAGACACAAGGTGTAAGTGCATGTATCATTCAACGTATTACGATGCTATTATTACATAATTTTACACGAAGTGGTTGATCAGTTACTTAAATTTTGATAAGTATTATGTTTTGAAACAGACCTTAACAATATAATAAAGCAACAATAACAATAATAATAATGATTACTTGCTCAGTCCATTTTAGAATAACATCCCATTGAACATGGAATAAAATGATTGGGTTGTTAATTGTGATTGGCCAAGTATAGATGAACCACCCCACCATGTGGTTCCTTTTTAAAAAATGACTATAACATGATGAATTACCTTAAAGTGGAAAAAACTATAAAGAATCAAATTTGAACACAAATATCAGAATTCCATTAATATCAAACTCACATGGATTGTTCATACCAGCCTAGACAAGTCTGTCAACACCTAAAACTAAATTAATTCAAATGCACCAAAGCTAGCGTAAGAATAAAGAAAATTAAATTGGAAAAATTCCAAGTGGGTTGGACCCACCAAAATAATTTCAACAATAATAGCTTATTATTTTAAAGATAAGTGTGCATTTTGCGATGTTTATTGTAAAATTTTAAAAAAATAATTTTCGTTTTCAAATAAAAATTAAAATTATCTTTAAAGATGAATACAAATTGAAGTCGTTTTTAGTTTTCTGGCGAGTAATTTGAAGTGAATTTGTTGTTTTTCAAATTTTTAAAATTTTAAAACTAATTTAAATTAAATTTCACAATTTTATGACCAAACATATTTTCGAGAGTTCTGACTAAAACAAAAAAAAAGGGGGGGGGGGGGGGGGGGGCAAAAGCAAAAGTAGGATAGAGTCATAGAAGGAACATAAAGGAAGAAAACTTCTCCCTTTTAGTCAGCATAAATCCCTAAATTCAATTCTTTCTAGGGTTTACAATTTCCTCAATTAGGATTCCTCTGTATAATCAATTTTTGGGAAAACGAGCTTCTTAGTCTTTAGAGGAGGTTTCCAATGAAATCAGAGTTGAGAAAATCCCAATTTCATCTCCTAATTCTGCTATTTGCTGTGATCTTTTTATCCATTACTGTCTGTTCAAGCGGTCTAAATCCACTACCTTCCCAACAAGACGACGAAGATAAATGCCCTAGAACTCCATTTCCTACCGATTCTTGCCCCATCAATTGCTTCCGACCCGACCCGGTTTGCGGTGTCGATGGAGTTACCTACTGGTGTGGTTGTCCCGATGCTCACTGTGCTGGTGTACGTGTTGCCAAGTTAGGGCCTTGTAGTGTGGGAAATGGAGGGTCCGCTGCCGTTCCGGGCCAGGCTCTTCTATTGCTTCATATTGTTTGGTTGATATTTCTTGGTGTTTCTTTACTCTTTGGGCTTCTTTAGCTTGATCAACTCTTTATTCTCGGTTTCTGTCAAGTTGATTTGTTCATTATGTGATAGAGGTTAGATCTGATAGTGTGATTTTTACATGTATTTTATTGGATATACGCTTTTATCTTCTGTATATATGAACAAAATCCACGGTTGGTTTCAGATTTGTCATTGTTTATTGTTGCGATCAATATAATTCTTAGAAGTTTCTGATATTTTGTATCTTGGTCGTCCTTAATTTCTAACTTAATTGTCTTTATTGAGTGAAGCCTCGATGGATGGATTGTGCCGAAAGCAAGAGTAAACCTTGTTAAGTAGGAAGATTTTGATTATTTGATAAAGCAGAGATCTTTTCCTGTAAGATTCTCATTTGAATATCGATGCTGGACATTTCAATCAGCAGCAGCATTACATCCCGCTTACAGGATTGTGATCAGCTTCTTCATACTATAACTTCAGGGGGAAAGCAACAAATGCTCCATTGCTAGACTTCAAAAATCCCCCCTTTAGCTAGTTTTTGTACTATAACTTCAGAAGGAAATCAACAAATGCTCCCTTTTTAGACTTCAAGAAATCGTGTTGGGAGGAATCGCCATGAATTAGAATCTTCTAGAGGTCTCTAATGGGCACCTTGATTAAATTGGACAGGCCAAAACAGTTTTGAGTCAATGAAAGAGCCATGACTCAACACGTCAAAAGTATGATTAGGTCAAGATTGGTTGAGCAATGGATCAAACCCAACCAATTCAACATAAAACTATTTTCTCAATTCTTTTCAGCTTGCACTAAGTTTATCTCATTTTTTCCTTATTGGATGAAGTGTTTTATGTGCTTCGCGACTAGAGAAGTATTCAATCAGATATTTTTGTGCATTGTAGTTATTGCTTGTGGAGATTAGAAGTTAAACAAATATTTAAGATAATCTTTGCACCTGTATAAGGCCACTGTTAGGGAGATTGGCCTTTAACTTACTGGAGGATAGAACTCAGGAGTCTGGTGATCTTCTCTTCTTCTTTTGACTGGTGGAAGGAGACGGGGGGATCGGGGAGTTCATTTGTTTTGTTCTTAAGCTACTAAGATATGCGCTCATAGTAGCGAACATTATTGAAATGATGCAAGTATTTTCTACTTGATAACGAGAGGAGATACACTTGAAGGATTAATCAGAGGATTCTTTCGTTTTTATAGGTTTAAATTGAGAAGATTGGTGGAAACAAGGCCATATTAAAAGAATAGGAATCCTATCATTGACCAAATCTACTAAGACTATAGATGTATGTAAAGCTAGATAATACGTAATGGCTAATTAAAAAGTAAAGTTACTCTATAGACGAGTCTGACAAAGCACTCAGTGATCCTTCTCGTCTTCTTCATCAGTAAATTCATCAATAATAGAGCGGTCATTGCTGATTACTGTAGATGAATCACTCTGCTTCAACTTAGCTTGAGAGGCCTCTGGAAGCTCAATGCCAGCACTCTTGCTCGTTAAGTTTTTGTATATGTTAAGAGCTTGAAAAGGGAAACACCGAAATAAAAATGATTAGCGAATCAGTATGCGTGATGATGGACTAAATTAGAAGGTATCTATCATGCTTCACCTCCTTTGCAATGTTACTGAAGGCTTGGACATACTGCTCTGCAATCCTCAAGCTTGCTGCCTACAAAACCCACTAGTGAAAGAGTTGTGAATGAGAATGCAGATTGGCAAAGACTTGGGCATGAATTTAGGGATCTCACCTCTGCGCCTCCATGCTCTTTAAGGGTTCGCGACACTAAGACAATTCCTTTTGCGGTAGCTTGTGCTCTAGAGAGAATGGCTTCAGCTTCACCTGATTCATCAGAGAAGGAGAGAGAGAGAGAGAGAGAGAGAGAGAGTATATGTGAGGGAACCAATAAAACAAGTTTGAGATAACACACTATAGGCAACAACGTTACTAACCTTGTGCTCTGTTGACCTGGTCCATCTTTGCAGCTTCTGAGGCAAGGATCACTGAACTCTTCCTTCCATCAACGATGTTTATATTTGCCTGCCTTTCTCCTGTTGTACGTGGCAATATACATCAAGTTTAATACAGAAAAATGCATTTCTTCACATTGCTCAAATCAGGGTGAGGAACTGATACCTTCTGACTCAAGAACTTGAGCTCTTTTTTTAAGTTCTGCTTCAGCCTGCATCTCCATAGCTGCCCTAACCCCAGGAGGAGGAGATATATCCCCTGAAAAGGAAACATACATATTCAGCAATGAAGAACCATAAATGCTTTTGTAACAACAAATAAATCAGTAGAACGAGCCACAAACTTATTTCATAACGAAGACATTTCAATCCCCAGTCTTTTGCAGCATCATTAATGGCCATCTGCAAGGCGAGTGCAGAACCAAATCAAGACCTAAAACAACTAAAATTTGGTTCTAATCATAATTATTCTTTTTGAGCTTCAGATAATCATACAGTGAAAGAACAACTGTCCAAACGTCATTGATGACGGACAAACAGAATCGAAAGACGCTATAGTTTTCTGATCATAACATTCCATTAAAAAACTTACCACTATTTTTTCATTCAAAGTATCCCTTTCTTCAAAGGTCTTGTCGAGTGTGATCTTACCAAGTTCACTACGCATGGTTGTTTATGCTAGTTGAATTATCGCATAAAACCTTCTCAACTCCATACGACGCCAATTTCGGGTCCAGTCTACAATTTACAGAGCAAAACAATCACATTATCCCGCATTTTAAAAATTCACATATAAATTCCGAAGTTCGTGCAAAAGAATAAGTACTAGTAGAGATTAAACCTTGACATAGAGAACACTATCAATTGAAATGCTGACATTGTCTCTGGTGATGGCGGTCTTGTCAGGTATCGGAATAGCCTCTTCCTTGAGTGAATGAGCATATGCAATTCGATCAATGAAAGGGATCAAAAGGTGAATTCCAGGAGTCGATGTTTTCACATATTTCCCAAACCGTTCAACTACATATGCCTTCTTCTCAGGCACTATACGAATCCCCCCAATTTATCGGCACTCGAATATGATACCTTCATCACAACACACAAAAAAAATAAAAATAAAAAATCACACACTACAAACTTCAAAAAAATACAAACCAAATAATTATAATGGAAATTTTACTTGGCATATGGATCTGGAGAACTGAAAAAATGGCGGACGGGAGTGGAAGTGAAGGAAGGGGGGATAATCGACGTGGCAGGAGCTGATTGGAAGGTTGCTTTGTAATTAGAGAAGAAGTTGTTGTGGAGATTGTTCTGATATGGGGCGAATGAAGCTGGTGATTCAGTAGCCGAAGCTTGTTCATAGAGCTTGATTTTGCGATGTTCATCTTGGTATTCGAATGCTGTAGATATGAAAACTGCAAATTGGATTTGTGAAGAATGAATGGAGTAGAGTAAATAGCAAGAAAACGAAGCCCCTTGCTCAAGTTATATTATATTGATGTTTTCGTTATATGATGAATAACTAGTACTAATGATTTAACCGAATTAAAAAAAAGTGGGAACAAATTTTCCGGAAAAAAAAAAGAAGATAAAGCCTACCTTGTTTCAATACTGTAAATAAATAAATTAAAGGGAATTTCCATTCTTTTGACTAACTTAGATTTGCACGGGTTAATGATCAACTTATTTTATTTAAAAAAATTATCTAATTATTCAAACATTTCGACCATAAATACAAATCTATTCTATGATTTTGAAAAAAAAAATATTATTTCATTAATTAATAATTCCGTACATGATTTAAGGTCAAATACGCTAATTCTTCAAATTCTAAGTCAAATACGTGTATCAAAGATGCTAGATACATGTCTTTTTGATATGTGACACATCTGAAATACAAATTCATAGTGAAAGAAGCAAGAGCGAAAGAGTCAATATATCCAAATACATACACATCACGCTGGGATACAATATAACTGAAATAAATTACACCTAATTTGACTAGCATGTATCCGATATACATGTATCTGAGTGTGCTAGATACATGTATCTGGGGAAGTAATTGTGGTATGGAAGGTAATTTCGAAAACTAATTAAGTAAAGGCACATAATTGGGCCCTAAACTAATGAGATTTGTGTTGTTTGCTCTTTTATTAACTCAACTTATTTTGATCTGCTTAATTTTGATCATGCAACTTATATTGACCTATGAAAAGTTTTATTAGGTATTCAAATAAATTATAAGAAAACAAATAAAAAAATTATAACTTAGTAAGAGTTGATGGGTTTAAGTTATAGTCTAGTTTTTAGCCCATTTCATTCTAAACTTTTCAACTCAACAATTTTTGAGTGAATCAATAACTCACTTATTTATTAAAGTAGCGAATATTGATATACTAAGTTTCAGTTCAACCTAATCATTTGACACAACTATATAGATATGCTCTTCCAATGTACACTAAAGGGAAATCATGAATTGCTTACCCTTTTATTAGTCTATTGTTATGCGTATTAATTGGTACAAGTTAGAGTAATTGGTACACTAATATGTGTGTTATGATCAGCTATGTACGATTTTAAAATACAATGATGAATTAGAAATATTAAAGAGTGAAGTTGACAAAAATAAGAAGAAAAAAACACATAATGCAAACTAGTTGGTATGTCACACCTCACAAACTTATGCAAATTTGTGCACACCCAAATTAAAGGGGGATAAATATCTGCTAAAATCAAGTTAAATGATATGTTTATGTATTATGTCTAAATTATTATCATACCCTCAATATGTAAAATAAAAATAATATTACAATCCCTGCTAAATTATCTTGCAATTTAACATCAATCAAAACATGAAATAACTTCATCCTAAAATTAATTACAAGCCTGTACATGTCCTTGTAAGTTGCAAAAATGAGTGAAGTCTGTAAATAGTTTTCTGCAAATATAACTGTGTTTCCCATTTTCATTAACTCCATTTTTTACAATTTCAACTCTATAAATGTCGAATATGCCCTTATGATAAATAGAAGGCACAAAACGCATTTCATACAAGCGATTTACATATAAGACTATTATAGTAATCATTTGGTACAAAGATTAATAACACAAGGATTATTAACGTAGTAATGCAGTGATTAGTAATACATGGATTATTTTTATCAAGTGTTTGGTTCATTGCTTCCCACCTAATGTGTGTTTGATTTAAAACTCTACAAAAAACTTCTTTCCAGTTATACGCTTGAATTATTATGGAATTTTCTATTTCATGTAATTGGGCCAAGATAGATAATTGCCGGACAATATTATTTTTTTGTGGCCTTCTAACTAGCTGGGAGAAGAACAATCTTATCGCCATGTTTGCTATTTTCTCACTTGAATTATTTGAGGGTAAATAATTATCATTTTAATAAATTGATCACTCACAAAACGTTAATTTTCAATTTAATAAATATTGACTATCTACTTTTAAAATTGAAAGACGGTAAACAATAATAAAATTAAATAAACCATCTATGATTACACATAAAAATTGAGAGTAAATTAGTAAGTTCAACTGAATTTGAACGCATCAAAATAAGTCAGAAGTCATAAATAAGGAAATTACTGACACCATCAAAGAATACTCGAGTTGAAATAGATTGAGTAAACATAAAACTGCTAAAATGAGGTGCACATGTAATAACCTCTTACGACATATTAAATAACACTGATTGTGTAAACATCCGTTTACATTGTCTATAAAATAAACAACATAAAAATACTAAAGTGAAGAGCATATAATAAAACACATGTAAGAAAATTACTTGTTTTATGCATTTTTTTCAATCCCCTAGTGAGAAACTAAGAGCATAAACTAAGAAAAGCCTCTTTTATAAACTTATGCACCTCTTCAGAGTTCAGAACAATGTAGCAATACACCAATTCCTCCATCTCCTTCCAATCTTTAATGCCAACATTTTTCACCATCTCTTTTATAGATTCTCTTATATCTGTCAATGGATCCATCGAATACTTCACAACACAAGTACTATCCGCAAACCCCCCGCGAACATCGTCAGGCAAGTTAGCTGAAAAACTAACTCTGTTCCTCTGGTGCTTCAACATTTTTTCCCCCTTGGAATTCACCATTCTAACAATTTTAATGTGACTTTGTTGAATGTGTGTGTGTGTTCATTGATAAGGCCATTATATAAGATGGTGCTGTAAATAAATGTGAGAGATGTACTGGTGCAAACAAGCACACATAGGGCAGGTGCTTTGAATGTGGTGTGGATATGGAAATTAATTTTTTGAGAGATAAAAATTAATTGAGGGATAAGATGATCAGGAGAACATGCATGTGAGGGGTTATTTGTGGATTTGTCATGTTCTCTATAATTGTGGACCACCGTTTATCCGAACCTCTTCGATAAAAAATTACACTATAGATAAATATAAGATAATTTCTTGAAAATATTTTATACACATATATAGAGATTTTAAATCCTCTGAATATATATATAAGACTAGAGTTTGATTCAGTTCTTTAGAATTCAAACTCTATGACTCTATATTTTTATTTTTTGAACAACCTTAGTAAAATTTTTGAATCCGCCAATATTGTTCTAAGATAGAAAAACAAAATTGAATGAATATAGCAAATAGACAACTTACAAAGCATGGTGGGAGCCTAAAAAATTAAACAAAAACCTGAATCTTGTGAATTATTGAAACTATGGTGGGACTTGGTCCTGTTTTGTCTTACAACGGACGCCGTAAATCATTGAAGTTGGAGTAGATTCAAAAAAACTTGATTGTGTAAAGATGTTCAGAGTTCAAATCCCAGTAAAAACTTGTCCGAACCTTGATTAGCAGAATTATTTGTAATTCGTGACTAACGTAACGTTGAAAAATTTAAGCCACGAATTATCATAAATATCCAATGAAATAGTTAATTGTGGTGTACGTAGGCTACTTCAAACATCACTATGAAAAATATCCTAAGTTCAAATTCCAGAAATCAACACTTATCGAGCCTTAATGAAAAGAATTATTCGTAAATAAATTTCAATGTAACATTTTAAAATATAAACCGTGAATCATAATAAATATCCAATAAAATAGTAAATTATGATGCACGTAAGCTACTTCGAACATTATCATAAAATTTATCTAGAATTCAAATCCCAAAAAATCAAGACTTGTTCAAACCTCGATGGATAAAATTATTAATAAATAAAACCGATATAACATTTAAAAATATAAGCCATGAATCATAATAAATATCCGATGAAATAGTTATTGTGATGTACGCAAGCTACTTCAAACCTCTCCATGAAACAAACACACACACACACCCCAAAAAAAAAGTCTCAAATCCTCTAGTTCCCCTGTCCAAATTAAGACGAAGAAAAAATAAATTTTATTTTTTATTAGAGAAGCTAATAAAAATTGTTTGGGAAGTATGCAGTACAATCAACAGAAATATTGTTTGCAGAGAAGGTCAGAAGGAATGGCACAATTTTGGCTGGGACTTGTGATCCACTCAAGATGTTTTTCTTTTCTTACTTGGCGTCATAATTAAATTAAAATAATATATTATAAAATTCATTTAAAAATAATGCTCTCAATATAATTTAAATTTAAGATTTCTAATTAAAGATTAAACAATTCCATCACTATATCATAACACGCTCGAAATGTTAATTAGCTGAACATCATGCTTCCCAAAGTCAAAGGAACATTAATTAATTATACTCCTATTATATTCATCTTACTGAACTTTATAATTACTTGTTGGACTGATATAACATTGCTACTTTATTTAATATGGTATTCGATAATTATACAAAAAAATATATATTGAATACAATAATGAAATAATTACACAACCATTTATATATTATTATCCTAATATTGATAAATTTATAAATTACTATTAATACAAAATTAATTGTTTAGATAATAAAATATTGACTATTCTATTTTGATTGGAATTTTTTTTTTGTTACTGATCTCAACAAAGAAAATTGTTTATACTTTCTTTTGAATATTTCTATATATTTAAGGTGTAGTTAACATATAACTAAGACATTTGTTAAAAAGCTAAAGTTATAATTACCTATTTATTATAATTATATATAAGTCGAATTTAAATAAATTATGATTATTAATTTATCTTATTATAAAATATTAAACTTAAACTTAAAAATATTAAATCATACCAAAATAATTTATTATAAAAATAATTAAGTATTTTTAAAATTAAAAATCAAAATTATCAAATCAAATTTTTAAATACCATATCATACCCTCCCCTCTACTTTATAATAGTAAAAATATGGAACCCTGGGATGTAATAGAACTCGATAGAGAATCTTTTGAAGTTAGTAATCAAGACGAGCAACTTTTGGATTATGGCACATCTTTTAATACTTTGGAGCTCTCCAGTCAACTTTGGGTGTTTAAAGCAATCACTTGTTTTCCAATTACAACGAGGAAGTGACAGTAGAAATTAAAAATTTATGAATTATGAATTTATCATCGAACTCATAATTTATTTTAGCTTTTACCTCATATTCAGGGTAATAATTGAAGGGAATAGATCAAATTTAAATGAGTCATAATATGTTAAGATAATAAATGGATCAAAATTTAATTCAATTTAAACTTGCTTGGTCAAAATGAGTTATATAACGGTTCAAGTTTCAATTCGATTTAATTTTTACTAAGTTTAATTATTTTGTTTGGTCTTTTAAAATATTTTAGTATCTAATAATTTATTTTTTTTTATTATGGTTATATATAGCATATCAAATAAAAAAATAAAAAAAAATTGACAAAATTTCTCATGAGTTACTTTAAATTATATATCAATCCAATTTATAATGACTTTAAATGAATTAGATTAAAATGAATTGAGCTAATAAATTAAAGTATCAACAACCTGCTAAAATTTGAATAAATTGAACGAATTGAGCGGGTTGAGTTGAGGGTAAGAAAATTAGTGGATTTTGTCGAAGATAAACAATGTACAATCCCCTTGGGCCTTGACTAGGACCTTTGCGTAGCTTAAGGACTAAGGTTCTTTCGATCCTTTTCATGAAATTAAAATACAACAAACAATACACCAAAAATTGGAGTCTAATTATGCCAAACAAGTTGCTTTTTGTCTGTTTATACTTTCTTTCCACAGATCACTTGTTATTACTTAGCATAGATGGAAAAAAGATTGAAAATGACATTTTTGTTATTTATTGTGTTTGGTCCAAGGCTCAATAGTTTCAAAACTACTCAAGAGGCAAAACTGAATATTCCCCCGTCTTAAAATAAGTGAATATTCTAGTCTTTCTGTTATATATTAAAATAAGTGATGCTTTAAGATTTTAAGAAGGAATTGATTTTATTCTTTTAAAATTACCTTTCTTTGCATAACCAAGAACTATTATAGCTTTTCTTTGATTAGGAATAAATTAGTAAAAGCGTTTTTTATTTTCTAAAAATAAATAATTTTTAAAAGGGTGTATCCATAGCTAAAAACATTATTTATTTTTGAACAATAGTGTATCTCCATGGACAAATTAATGGTCCACAAAGAACGGACGTCTCACTTAAGGGAGTAGGTATACGAGCAATGTTTCGTGTGATAATTTATATATCATAATGGTGGTCTGTTATATAGTTTAATATGGTATGAATTAGAACTTCTGCCTTCAAATGTTGTGGTTACCAAAATATAAAAATAAAAAAATTAGAAGAATATTTATGTGTTTGATTCAAAAAGAAAATTAAACTCATACCAGACAAAGCATATTACAAGCTTAATATAAGTAAATAAATAAACATGTCTCATCCTTTTATTATACAATAAACATATGGACGAGTACACAGAAGAAGAAAAACCTGCTAAATCAGCAAAATTCTTCGAAAATGATTTCTTATGATCACTTACAAATTGAAAAAAAATAATAAATTAAATTTTTTATATATAAAAATAAAAATTTCTTAAAAATAAAAATAAAGAGATTTCATAAAAAAACATAAATTTCAAAATTTCTAGAATATCCTTAATATAAGCAACTTAGAGGAATATGATCGACTGTGATGGACTTGGTCAGAAAATTATTTGCCCCATAGTCTCTATTTTATTTTGGGGAATTTTCAGATATGACAAGTCTTTTAAGTATAATTACTCCATATGAGTATAATTTTTCTAATTATTTATAATAGCAAACATAAATTTTGCCATTATACAAATGTTGTAGCGAGTTATACAAAAGTTGTAACGAGTTATACAAAAGTTGTAGCGAATTATACAATCGTTATACCCACAAATAATTTGTATACCGAAATATACAAACATTGGCATATATATGTATTTGTATATCTGGCAAGCGAGATTGAGAGAGAGGGGGAGAGAGGCGAGCAAGTTCGAGAAATGGAGGAGAAAGGTGAGCGAGAGGCAAATTGTATATATATATCTGTCGAATTGTATATGTATATTTGTCAAAAAATTATATATATGTAACTGGTATACATATATATTTGTATATCTGGCAAGCGAGATTGAGAGGGAGGAGGAGAGAGGCGAGTGAGATCGAGAGAGGGAGGAGAGAGGCGAACAAGATTGAGAGAGGGAGGAGAGAGGCGAATTGCATATGTATAGCTGTTGAATTGTATATGTATATTTATCAGAAAAATTATATAATAATAACTGATATACACATATATTGTATATTTGGCAACGAAATTTGCCATACCGAGTAAATATGTTTACGGCGAGCCATAACTATTTTAAAATATATCCATACTACGTAATATAGTAGAAAGATTTACCATACCGCGTAATTTTCCCTTTTATTTTTAGAAAAGGTCCAAATAGATTCTTGAAACTTTGCAATTTATCTTATATTTATTTCACTATCTGTTGGTCGAGAATGATTTTTTTAATGTTATTTTTATCTCGAGTATGCCTTTCTCATTGATAATTTTCTACTGTAGAAAATTTAACTTGATTTAGTAGAGGTATATTTGAAATATTTTCAATTGATCAGAAATATTTTTAGATATTTTCAATTGATCAAGAACATGGTTTAAATTATATTTCTGGGATATATATAAATTAATATGATAATTTACGCGTAAATTTAGACTTTTTGTTTGTCTACCAAGTAGATGTCAAAGAGCCAAGCTGAATATCAAGATAGACATGTAAGACAGAGATAATAATGAGAACTTTTATAAAACAAATATATTTTAGATGAAAAAAATTATTACTCTTTTGTTATAAAATAAAGACAAAACTAAAATCAAATGGAAAAAGAGAGAAAGAGGAAAGCATAAAGTAGTAATAATTCTTTCAGTTTGTATTACTTGCGCAAGGAAATTTGCTACAGTGGAGTGGCCCCATATGGGCATCCACTTGACTATATTATTTCTAACACAAATGAAATATTTTGGGAATAAATTTGAACTTTTTCTCCTTGATTGAATTGATTCAAGTTTCATAAGCTATCTTTTTTTTTTTACAAAAGAAATTCACATCTAAATTATTAAATATCAACACTCCCTTCTTTATCCAACAAATTATCATGGACTTATATTAAACTATTTATATAACATGTCACGTGAACAAAATGCTTCAAAAACTCCCTCAAAAACTGATTTTCTTTCGAATGAACAGATTAAAACTATTTTTAAACTATTACTATTTTATAAGTTTCCTAGTTCACGAAGCTATCATGAATTCATTGTGTTATATTGACAATTGTTTATTTTTTAGACAACTCTCGATAAGTTATTCCAAACAGTTTGCCATATATTTAACCAAGAGATATTTTTCTTTATATAAAAAAGATGGGAGTAACTAATCACTTAGCTAATTCAAATGGGCTTTAACACTCTTCAACTAAAAGGTTTTAATTCAAAATAGAGTTATAACTCGAAAATAATAAGAATTTCAATAATTTAATGATATTTAATTCGATAAAAATGGTACTCTGAGAAACATCATTTTTTAGCCGACGTGTACAACTCCTACTGGAGCTATGACTTTTATTCTTGCCACTGTGATAATTATCAAAGTAGGAATGTTCTGTTTTACGCGGTCTTTCAAGAATTCCAACGCGCTCTTTCAACTTTACCCTTAATGTGGGGATTTTACGTAATAAATTTGAATATGAATATAAAACATTCAAAATTAAAAATTTGGCGTAGTGAATTTTAGGTAACTACCATCACAAAGTCACATCATGTATGTCACTTTCTGCGATGTTTCCTCTTTAGTATCTATGGAAAACCCCACTGAATTTCCCACTAATATCTTTGTAATTCGATAAAAGGGTTTTCCACATCGCCCCTTCAAATACCCTTTAATTCATTTTCTTCTCTTTTTCTTTTTCAGCTATTGTGGATCAGCTTACATCATCTAGTTTGAGTCAAATTCCATCGATTCATCCGCCCCAAATACAACTTCTTTTCGTTTTCTCTAATAAAGTTTGAATCTTGGTAATGACGGTGCTTCCGCTGGGAAATCAGGTGGCAGTTCCACCGTTGAGTACTTTACCGATTGGATACCGTTTTCGGCCGACCGATGAGGAGCTTATCAATCATTATTTGTGCTTGAAGATCAATGGTTGTGATGAGAAAGTGGGTGTTATTCGAGAAATTGATATCTGCAAATTCGAGCCCTGGGATTTGCCTGGTTAGTTCCGTCAACATTTTTTTTTTTTTGCCTTTTCTTGTTAAATCCTTTTTCCTTTAATGTGTGCTTTTGTATTCTTGGTCAGCGATTTCATGTCAAAATCGAATTTTGAGGGAAGGGGAAGGGGGAACCAGTATTCATTGAACAATTACCAAAGTGGTTTGTGTTATGATTCTTATTGGTGATACTCAATCCCTTAAAAAGGAAAAGGGGCAATTTGAATTGGCCACTAAGTTTGATTCCTAACTCATCTTTTCAAGCAAAAATTAATTGTGGACTTTTGGTGATTGTAATTTGTTCCTTCGAATGTAAGAAGAAAAAGGGTGTGATTTGGTAAGTTATGCTGATTAACAGCTTTCAGGCTCTTGATCATCTGTCGCCGTACTTTTTTTTTTCTGTAATATAATTTTTTTCTTCCTTTGGTGGGGTGGAGTTGGGGGGTGTGTGTGAAGGGAGACAGTTCTGTTGATAATCCTCACAGTTGAAACAAGTCAACAACTGTGCTTAGCTTTGTTTCTGGGTGCTTTTGACCTGCTTTTATAGTAGGGAAGTGTTGAAATGAATGGATGAAGCTAGATAGAGTAAAATGATCTTAGTTTTTGGTCCACTGATTATCATTTGTAGCAATGTGCTACCATATGATATACTCTGATAATGTTTAGTACCATATTGTTTTTGGCTTAAGAAGTTCAGGTTGCAGCTTTCATTGTGCCAACACTTTTTTCTCCGTTGTCCTAGCTCAGAAGCTCCAACACCAACAAAGCCTGTTTGTATTTGTTGACTTTCAAGTTCATTTTTGAAAAGAATCTAATGGTATGAATTGTTTCAAATGATTGCAGATTTGTCTGTTGTAGAGTCAAATGACAATGAGTGGTTCTACTTCTGTCCCATAGATAGGAAGTACCAAAATGGGCATCGATTGAACCGAGCAACAGAACGAGGATACTGGAAAGCTACTGGTAAAGATAGAAACATAGTTACTAGAAAGGGGGCGAAGATTGGGATGAAGAAGACTTTGGTATACTACATAGGGCGAGCTCCTGAAGGGAAGAGGACCAATTGGGTGATTCATGAATATCGTGCAACTGACAAGTCATTGGATGGTTCACACCCTGGACAGGTGGGGACTGAAATCTCTCTTCTCTCTTCAATTTGAACTTCTTTTCATGTATCTTAGTTTTGGGACGGTTTTAGTTAGAAAAAGATTGTTTGTTCCATATATGAAATTATAGGTTAATCTAATCTACTTGAAGGTATAGTGGTATATTTGGCTGTTTCTTATCTCAGAAAAATCATGTCATAAGGTGACATTATATCAATAGTGTTTACTTAAATGGAGTGGCATATGACTGGCCAGTTTAATTGTAGTTAGTAGTCCGCTTATCTTCTGTTAGGACATCAAGGGGTTGGGTGCAACATTTTGTGATGTAGCCATGTAAAGCTTACTTTTTGGCTGGTGCAACATTTTGTGAGATTTCCAAGTCAACAACTGTGGATCAGATGCATCGTTGTTAGTTTAATCATTAAAGCTTACAGTTCCATTCCTATTTTGTGATGTAGCTATGTAAATTGGGCCATATTTGATTATTAGTACTCATTTTTCTGTTGCAGGGAGCCTTTGTGCTTTGTCGTCTCTTTAAGAAGAATGAATTGAAGCAAGATGAAAATGTCGAAAGTTCACACTTGGATGAAGTTGAACAGCTTGTTTCTTCTCCTGCTGTTGGAAAATCACCTATCCATGGTGAATTATCAGAGGCAGTGGCTCCATCTGCAATCATGGGAAGTGATGGTAATAAAAGTAATCCACCAAAAACCTCTGGAGGCAAAACTCATGACACAAGATTATCCATTGATAGTTGTGGCAATAGTTGCATTGCTGGTGATGCTGAAGATCTGATGTTGGACATTACATCAGTACAAGTAAGTAGGGCAATTCCTATTTCTGCCTTTTTCTTAAATATTGAGTTTTTCATTGCAGACAATTGGTTAAACTGATATCTACTTATTTCCTTGCTTCATATTATAGCCAGATCTCGAGTTAGAGGAATTGTTGGGACTCTTTCGGGACACTTCACCAGAGCCTATTGATTGGTCCCCGTTGCATTCACAGTCACAGGAGGAGTTTGGATCTTCTAACTCACATGCTCCCATGACCAATGAGATCAGTTGTGATCAAAAGGATGTCCAATGTCAGAACGGAATAAATGCTCTCAATACTAATGAGTTTTTAAATTCAATTCTTGTCAGCTCTGATGAGCTTTCCTATGAAGATTCTGCACTGGAATTGAGGTCAGCCTGGTTTGTCTCGAACAGTATTAACACTATAACAAGGGCACCAGTTAAGGACTCTGGAACGTGTAGTGAGTTGAAGGCACAAGTTACAAAAGAGCCAGTAAGTGGAACCTAAGTTGCTCGGACTCTTCACTTTCAATGCCGCACTCATGTCGGATTCTTCAAAACTACACTAGTTTTGGAGAATCCGACACGCACCCGGTATACTTTTTTGAAGAGTCCGAGCAACATAGAGTGGAACTCTATAGGCATCTTTCAGTTTCGTGCTTTGTGAGTTATCTCAAGACATCAGTTACTTGAAACTTTTTAACGTTTTTTTATAGAGAACTGATCTTCTGCCGCTATTCTTTTTGTCCCAGGTTAGGAAAGATTTATTTGAACCCGAGCTGCTGTTGGGAAATTGTGGAGAAACTGCAGTAATGAGAGAGATTAATTCTGTTGCAACCACAGTGAACAAGGCGTTTGCAACACCTTATGTTAGCAATGGTTACCCTGGAGAGGTTATTTTGTCTGCTGGTTCTGGTGGAATGCAGGTCGACAGTTCACTAAACTTTGATGAATCAAGCGATTATAGCAATATAGGCACTGATTCTGCTTTTGAAATAACACTAAGGACTCGGCGGATGCAGAATCAACCTGATGACAGACAGCTAGGATCTGGAATGCAAGGAACTACTGTTAGAAGAATACGTTACCAAGTGAAACTTCAAGCTGGAAGAGTAGTGTGTCACATGCCGACTGATTCTGATCAGGGTGTAGCAAATCATGAAGGACTGTCAACTGTGTTTGAGGTAAGTCTCTCTAATCCCTCATGAAAAAAGGCTAAAATGTGACACATTGACATATATTTAATAATTGGCATGTGCAGAATGAAAAATTCTCCAATGAAGATAGTTCTACTCCGAGTGCTGCTATCTCCAGTGATGAGACAGAAGATACCATGTGCAAAGATTTTAAAGGGGATTGTCGAATGGCTGAAGATTTGAGTGCAAATGTGAAAGATACAAATGGTTCAAAGAGATCAGCATTGTCTTCGTTTTCATTAAGTTTCTACATATCCAAGGTGCTCGCGGTTGCAAGTTTACTCATGGTCTTCTTAGGTGTTTGGGGATGCTTTAAGCTGAGACCGTCTGCATTCAAATTGTAGCTTCTTTGTAAATAGGTCTTATGGATGATAGAGGGAACAGGCTTAATATGTTTTCTTGATTTTTATCTCCTTTTTTATTATTGCAGAGGAGCTGAAGTTGAGACAACTTGTAACTTACTAGTGTATATTTTATAATTGGCTTGTTTTGTACATTACTAGTACTATATTGTGTAAGGAGATTCAGTCATAATTTAGACTTTATCCAGAGATTTGCATTTGGCATTTTGACTTCACCTCCTTGATTATTCTACCTTCCCTCAATATATGGACATCTCCCTGGCTCTACTCAAAGGAATGACCATAAGTTGGAGCTATTAAAGCAGTTTTGAGTTGATGTATCTTTTATACATTGGAAAGGATTAAAATACAATCACTCGAATGCAATAATGTCTATGTCCGCTAGGAGAAGAAACTCCATATTCTTATTAAGTGCATTTCCTTGTATTATTAGATCTTCATCATGCTTGCGCTCTTCGTTTGTGAGAAAATCAGCACATTGGTTTCCCTCTTATGGTTAGTATATGCCAAATTCTCCATATATATAGGTTTAATGTATACGTTTTATTTACTTTGTTTTATGTTCTCTAAAGCAAACACATTATTGTTATTTGGAAAGCCACGTAACTTTGTCCTCTTATTACAAATGTTCTAGCCAGTTACTGAATATTTTATTTATAGAAATTCTGATTTAATGTACTTCCTGTTGTAAATTGATAGAAAATAGAATAATCTAAAACATGAAATATAGACAAGAGTTGTAGAGTTTTTTTCTCATTCAAGTATATATTTGTGAAAGGAGAAGACTACTCATTTATATGACTGTACAAATCATCCTTGAGTTGCATATCTCAAGTAATACATTAGTTAGGTACAAGTATGATAAATCATTCACTGAATGAACATCCACTATTACTGAATTTTTAACACTTTTTATGTAATCCAGTTTTTATTATATAAAGAGAGTATCTTATAATGTCGGTCCATTTTAATTGTCACGTTTATTAAAAATAAATAATCTAACATAGTTGCTATTTTAGAAAATTAATATATAAATTAATTATTAATTTTCATTTTTATCCATTTTGGTGAAAAAAAAAGTGGCACTATTAGATTGATAATTTAGTCAAATTACTTTTTAAGTTAATTTTTGTTCATTACTTCATTCTTTTTTTTCCTATCCGAAGGGAGTTCAGTTGGTCAAAAAGTACAAAATGGATGATACTCTTTCAATTCGTATAATAAAAGTAAATTTTCAATTTTACTTGTCGACTTTAATATAAATCTTTTTTTTCTATTTTACTTTTAGTATTAATTTAAATATTTTTAATTATTTTTTATTTACGTCAATTAATATGAATATCATAATAAAATATATACTTTATTAGCAGAGATGTAAAATTGAGACCTTCAAGCAGAATAAAAGTCGTCGTAAACGATTATTCCATGAACCATCAACAACCGCAATCACATAGAAAAACTGGCAAAATGTTCTCATTTTCCCCTCTTTTACTACCCTTATTGCTTTTCTGCTTCAGCTTCCTATATTCAATTCAAGGCAGCTACTTCGATCAAGAATTTGCTAAGCAGGTACTGAGCTCAGCAAGTAAAGATAAAGATTGGTTAGTATCCATAAGAAGGAAAATTCATGAATACCCAGAACTGAAATTTCAAGAATATAATACCAGTGCACTCATTCGTAGTGAACTCGATAAGCTTGGGGTTTATTATGAATACCCTTTTGCTAAAACTGGTTTTGTTGCTCAAATTGGCAATGGTTCTCCCCCTGTTGTTGCTTTGCGAGCTGATATGGATGCCCTTCCTATGCAGGTTTGTCCCAATTGCTATGTACAAAAAGATGAGATCCAATTTTTCCTTATTTACATAGTCTGTTTTAATTTAACATAAAAGTTACGAAAATAACCGAACTTTTGAAGATATATTGAATTTACTAAAATGTCAGTGAATTTCGTGATGTTAAAGACGCCACGTAAAAAGTTAGAATGAAAAGATTTGTTAAAAAAAAAAGAGGCATTTGTTTTGAAATGGACTAAAAAGGAAAGTAAGACACCCCTGCCTGCCACGAGTGACGAGTTGGGTCTGTATCAAATCTAGAGGATTCAATATTAGTTATATTGTTTTTACACTGTTCATCAGCCTATCACAATCGTCCAACTTTATTTGGAATTGTGACAGGCTATGTTTTGTGAAGGTTATATAGGTGGAGTTATAAAGAGATTCTTAGTACTGTGCACATTTAAGTGTGAATTGTCACTGGTATTGATCTTGGGTGAATATAACCGTAGGAACTTGTTGAATGGGAACATAAGAGCAAAATTAGTGGGAAAATGCATGGATGTGGACACGATGCTCATACGACTATGCTTCTTGGTGCTGCTAAGCTGCTGAATGAACGGAAGGACAAACTTAATGTGAGTTTTGTTGATCTTTGGTTTAAAGGAACTTTACTCTTCACTAGTACTGATTCATTTGGAATGTAACTTGTGCTTGTGTGATTCTGCAACAAAAGATTCTTTGCACAATATTGATAAATGACCCGATTGACTTGTTCTCAAAAGTAATAATACTATCCGTGTATTGTTACAAAAGGAGGCATTTCTTATAGACAATAACATTCTTTTATGGAGGGGATATTATGTGTACTTTGTCCACGTAATGAAAGAATAGACTCCAAAGGAATTGACAAACAAGATATCTTATTATTTTCTTACAGATTTTGTTCATTACTTGTATTTCTATTGTTTGAGAAAATAACATAGAACAGTTAAACAAGAATTTCTTGTATGTTCATCTAAGACAGGTTGAAAGAAAGTGAATATTTCCATATAGGATCTTGTCAGTCAATAGAACTTACAGTTTTTTGTGACATGAGTACTGAATTTTTGAAGTGGTTAACAATGGTTGAGTTAACATCATGAGTTTCTTCATATTTCTCTCTTCAAGCTTCTAAAGGCCTCACGTTGAAGGGACAGTTTGATTCACTGAATTCTTCCTTCAAGCTCGTAGAGACCTTATCAAGGCCTAAAAGGAACTTAGAGATTTTCTCATTTTCAAAAATCTCCTTGAATCTTCTGGAATCTCCTGGTGTTCAGAATAAGGACTTTCAAAAGTAGCTAGTTGTTTCCAGAAATGGCCGAGAGCACAATAATATTGGTAACTGACATTTCACATTGTGGGAGAACATGTGGAGCACTAGTCGAAAAAGTTAATCTGGATTTTTATTGTCTTAATATCATAATATGTCTCCTTTGGAACTGTCTGAACTTCATAGCAGTGTCATAAAAAGGAAGTTTTCCTTATTTAGTTGTCGATGTTGCTAATTATCTAGGACATGATCATATTCTTCTTTGATTCTCAAAATCTGAAGTTGGATCATCCTTCCCTGGAGGACTACATATGCTTCATCTTTCATATATCCATCAGATTCCTTGTCAGTCTGTAATTGTCTGAATGATAACTATTCGATTTTTCTTTTCAACTTTATTACAATACATATGTCACATGACACTCCTACGGCACTGTTCAAACTCACCTAATTTGCTTTGTTCTTTGTGTGGCATCACACAATATCAGTCAATATCTATTTTTTGCTAAACTCAACGTTATTATAATTCTTTTGTTAACCACAAAGGGGACCGTGAGACTTGTTTTCCAACCTGCGGAGGAAGGAGGAGCTGGTGCATATCATATGATAAAGGAAGGAGCTCTAGGTGGTGCAAAAGTTATATTTGGAATGCATGTTGATTTTAAAAGACCTACAGGGAGCATTGGCACTAGTCCTGGACCCCTTTTAGCTGCTGTTTGCTTCTTTGAAGCAAAAATAGAAGGAAAAGGTGGGCATGCTGCACAACCCCATGAAACTGTGGATCCAATACTTGCTGCATCATTTGCAATTGTGGCATTGCAGCAGCTCATCTCAAGAGAAGTAGATCCCTTTCATAGTCAAGTACGTACCTTAATCTCATTTTTTGTCCAATGAGTGTTATCAAAGCGAGGCGAAAAACATGTTAGCACTTCGCCTCGCTTAATATGCGCTTCAGAGTCATCATCAAGGCTCTAACACATACTTTTCCTTGCCAATGAACGACTTCTGAAGAGTCCACACTAAACAATTGATTTTTCACGTTATGATGCCACATATATATTTATATTGTTTCTCCATTTGCGTCTTTTTTTCCATTAAAGCCCATGCTTTATTTGTGCTTAAACCCCAATGGACCTAAGAGCTTTTTTTCGCTTTTCGCTTTTGATAACATTGGTCCAATCCTTTATCTTCTATTTGCTTCAGGTGTTTATTTACCTCATAAGAAGTGTACATTTCGGTATGTTTATAATTATGTAGGAACATATATTCCTTTTAGGAACATTTCTTGTTTTTAACAACTCGTTAATTTTGAGGTGGAAGCTGTATTATGTTTGAGACCTCAAGCTTCATTTGATAGTTAAGCTGACTGATATTGAATTACTCGCTTCTGCCTGAAGGTTCTTTCTGTTACTTATGTCAGAGGTGGATCAGCATCAAATGTAATTCCATCTTATGTTGAATTTGGGGGAACTTTGAGGAGTCTTACAACTGAAGGCTTGTTTCAACTTCAAAAGAGGGTGAAAGAGGTACTTTGCTGAAACTTGACTCTCGTTAACTATCAACATCTACCAACTAGATTTTCTGGCCTTTTTTCTTAACATGTAGTGATTTTTTTGAGTGATGTTTAACAGCCTTAAACTGACGGCCTTCTTAGGCCATTGGGAAATGATGGGTTGCCTGAACCTATGTAATGAGCTAACAGGAGTAAGGATGACTTCTTGAACACATATCATAACCCTTTCTCCAGCTGAACGAATGACATAACTAATGGCGTTCTTGCAGTTTGCCCATAAAGATGTCATGTGATGTAACTCTAGCATTCGTAGCGGATCATCTTTCCCAGCTTTGCTTCTCTTTCTCTTTCGTAATCAATTTTGTTCCTTTCCTCAAAATAGAAGATTATTAGAATTACTATTGAATCCTTTATAACAACAACAACAACAACAACAACAACATACCCAATGTAATCCCACAAGTGGGGTATGGGGAGGGTGGAGTGTACACCAACCTTACCCCTTTCTTATGTAAGTAGAGAGGTTGTTTCTGATCAATCCCAGCATAAACACAACATATATGGGAATTACCATTGAATCCTTTATTTCTCGACATATTGTTGCAGTAGATGCTAATTGTCTTCAATATCCAGTATCAACGAAAATGCTACAAGTTCTTTCTAATAAGAACAGAACCTAGAGTTCTCTTAGTAATTTGGTGCATTTGAAATACACATTTATAAGGAGCCTGCAGGTAATTGAAGGACAGGCAGCTGTGCACAGGTGTAAGGCGTACGTTGACATGAAAGTGGAGGATTTCCCAGCATATCCAGCTTGCACAAATGATGAGAGCTTACATCAACATGTAGAGAGGGTTGGCAAACTCGTGCTTGGTCCTGAGAACGTCGGGGAAATTGAAAAGGTTATGGCAGGTGAGGACTTTGCCTTCTATCAACAAGTGATTCCTGGAGTTATCTTTCAAATAGGGATCAGAAATGAGAAGGTGGGCTCTACCCACGCCCCACACTCCCCTCACTTCTTTCTTGACGAGGATGTCCTGCCAATTGGAGCAGCGATGCACACAGCCATAGCAGAGATGTATCTGACCGATTACCAACATTCCACTGCATTTTAGATAATACATTGTTGTTTGGTGTTCTCTCGAGTTGCATAAACGTTCCAATCACTCATTCATTCTGCACATTGTATATAATACGACATAAATAAGCAAATCTAATACGGTGATGACCGTCTGTTCATGTGGTTCATTTCCATTTTCTTGATGTCATGGTTGCTCTTGTGCTTTTAAAAATTTCTCTTATGCAACAAGGCATCAAGCACAAGTAGCTAAGTATACAGATCCAGAGGCAGTTACAAAATGAATAGTGACAATACTCTTGACACTGTATATGAAAAATCTTGTGCAAGTTACTGTCCTTTGTGGCAGCTTGGTTCAGAATTTAATATTTGCTCATATTTTGTGGATTTCTTAATCATAAAGCTATTAGGTTCGGTGGAACGCCTATATTACGGTCTATATCAGCTCCATTAAGTTGACAAAAGATTTTATGTTACTGTTTTGTCACTTTTTTGTTTTTGCCCCTAGGAGAGGGGGCAGGGGGTTGGAATGTAGAATTGGAAGAACCCATGTGAGACCAACTTTGAAGAACGAAGATCTTTACACTCAAATCATTAGCGCTTTAGCATCCTCAAAGTTTGATACAACCCATTGTTGTTCAACTTACCAAGTTGTATTGCAACTTCTTTTATAATAGTGGTGCTTGGGTCAACTTGCATGTACCTAAATTAATTCCACTAGATACCTGTTACTACCTCTACCAACATAGATACCATGTAACTTTGTCCAAATATAACCTAGTTATTTTACCTCCAATGAGACTTGAACTTGAAAACTCATGGTTCTCTACCTACTTTATAAGATTATTCTCTGTGCTATTAATATTCTTTATGTCCATAAATTTGGGTATCCCCTGCTTTGTGGAATCCCCTTTAGCCTTCCCCTCCCTCTGCCTCCTGAATACAGTTCCAACTTATATACGAAAAGGAGAAAATTTAATAAGATTACAATTAAGAGGTACCCTTTATGCAGTTGGTTCCCCAACATGTGCTCTGCCATCGCACAGAGTTAGCTTTTTTCGCAAAAAATTTTGCAAATTCATATTGTCCTATTGTATATTATAGTTTGATTCTCGTCGTTTTCAGTATATAACTGGTTTCTCCTCACTACTCATCAGCAGAGACAATGTATAAAGAATTCAAACTGGTTAGTCACATTTTCCTTTCTTGAAGTTATTTCATCTGGTCAATCTGAGTTTGTGATATTCAATAGACTATGAGAAAATGTTAACATAGTGGATTATTATGTTTGATAGGAGCCTGTTAAGCAAAGGAAAATAGAGGAAAAGGGGGAAGAGAACACAGAGGAGAAGACAGAAGAAGTAAAACAACATTCTCCTTTCATTTTGTATGTAGACTTGCATTGTTTAGGATGTGCTAAGAAGATTGAGAGGACCATTTCAAAGATTAGAGGTTTTTTATTCTACTCTATTTACTTTGCTTGTCATGTTCTAGTCAGTTTGCATGCACCTTGATTATTCTTCTGTGTATTTTTGCATCTTTTTCTTCTGACGTTATTTTAGACAAGCATCAAATCTATATTCAAATGGAGCAGGGGTAGAGAGAGTAATGATAGATATGGAGCAAAACCAAGTGACAATAAACGGAGTGATTGAACCACAAGCAGTGTGTGCCAGGATTGGTAAGGAAACAAAGAGAACAGCAAACATATTGTCGCCTTTCCCACAAGCTGAGGATGAACCTATTCCTGAACATGTAATCTTTTCTACTCGTACAGTATAATTTCTTGCTGAAGAACATACACAAAGATAAGAAATGTAAATGTTTGATCATTGTTTTAATACCATTTTCAGGTTAGCAGGTTGACGACAGTTGAGCTTATTGTCCACATGCATTGTGAGGCATGTGCCAAGCAACTTAAAAGAAAGATTCTAAAAATGAGAGGTATAATATATGAACTATTCTTTTGTATATTACCTAACCAAATTTTGAGTACGTGGATCCAGAATTTTAAGTTAGTAGATGTGAAATGTCACGGTAAGTATATATTGGTGTCTACAATTTTGCACTTAATTAAGTGATCCGCAGATTAGTAAGAATCCATAGGAGACCAACTGTTATAACTTTAAGGATACCTATAGTACTAATAATATTCTTCATGATTAATTTAGGGGTGAGAGCCGCGGAAACAGATCTGACCTTAGGGAAAGTAATAGTGACAGGAAGCATGGACGCCAACAAGCTCGTTGACTATGTATACAGGCAAACGAAAAAGCATGCCAAAATTGTCCTTCAACATGAACCCCGGAAGCATAAGGAAGAACCAAAGAGTGAAGATCAAAATCCAGATGAAGAAGCTAAGAAACTCGAAGAGGAAGAAAAGAAAGAATGCGACGAAGACACTAACAAGGCATCAGAAGGAGAAGAAATCATCAATAAGATGATGTATTATTCCCAACCACTTTATGTCATTGAAAGAATCCCACCTCCTCAGCTCTTCTCCGACGAAAATCCTAATGCATGTTGCATAACGTAGCCAATAATAACAGTTACGTGAAAAATCATTTTCATCTATTTGAATTGTAAGTAGTCATAGGGGATCATTTTTCTCGGAGTTTTGTGATATCGTGGGATGAGACTAACGCATAAGATATTTGGTTGGATGACCAACTCCTATGTTTCTTACATTTTATATCAGCCAATACAGTTTCATCTTTCCCAATTTGATTTTACATATGAAACAGATGTGCAACAGTTGATCATGCCAGAGGAAAAAAATTTCAATGTTAAAATATCAAAAGGAGATAATGGTCAACAAAACTACAGTTGAAGTATCATTGTTTTTTGTAAGTTTCATACCGAACTATCATATGTTTGTTTCCTACCTCAACAATACCAACTATTCATTAAAATACACATAAGCTAATATAAGGATTAGCCTGAAGGTCTGAAAAATATATTCATTTAGAGGATTCATATATGAAGTCATAATTTCAGCGGGAAACTACAACAAAAATGTTACTTTCAAATTTTGATGAATTAACAAACTATGGGACATAATAGACGGACATGGTCCCATGAGCAGGATATATTCTAAACATAATGGAGACCAGGTGTAAAGTCTGCCACCACCAGCTGTGGTTGGTAGAAACAGCAGGGATAGCAGACTGTCCAGCCAGTCAGAAGACAACTAGGTTTGTTGGGCATATAAAAGGAAAATACAAAGTCTCCATATTTGGTTAGTCATTTTTCTTGTAGGAAAATATTTATGACTTTATAAATAGAAGCTTATTCCTTCTAAACATGGTAGCATTTACAATGTAGTCCTAAGGGGCTTTGAGAGTTTTGTGTAGGGAGAGAATTTGTGAGACACAGGTATTACATTTACACTTGTGTGAATCTCTTTGTATTCCGAGTGAATTGTGTGAGGTTATTTCTCTTGATATTTTATACTCTCATATTTATAGTGCATTGCTCATCTTCTCTTGTGGATGTAGGTCGGTTGACTGAACCACGTTAAATGTTTGTGTCTTTTGGTACATTTCTCGTATGTCTTCTTAGTCATGGTCTTTCGAGGTTTGTTTTGCTAGCTTCCGCATGATAGCTGATTATTTTCGATCCTAACAAGGTTGTGTCTGTCCAATGTTAACATACAACTTTGGACAAGAAACAACTCAGTTTTTTGCAAATCAAGCATACATACGCAAAGCTTGATTCTCTCAAGCAAGAGCAACTTCACTAAGACAACAAGGGACCTGAAAGAGCCATTCGTCAAAAAGTTTCAAGTTGTCCTGTATTGATGTTGCATCTTTTGTTCTAAATATTGTAAGATTAGTTCCTTTGTTATAATATTGATCGTTTTCATATTTTAGTTTGAGTTCCCGAGTTATAGCTAGAGTTAGCTTGATCGGGCTATTTAAAGTCTATTTCAACTAGAGTTAGTTGGGGTAGTTGGCAATAGAGAATTGCTTAGTTTGCCTTGTAACGGGGGTGTTACAAAAGGGAAGGGATTAAGAGTTTAATTCCTAGGTTGCACGAAGTTGTAATCCGAACCTTGGCTCGATTGATTAGTGAAGTTGGTTGCTAAACCCTATGGGACAGGTTGTGGTTTTTCCTCCGGTAAAGGTTTGTTGGAGCCTGGTCGAGAAGTTCAGATGTTCATCCTGCGTGATGAGGGACAAGCGGTGGAAGAGGAAAGTTTCGTCATGGATATAGGTTTCCTAATCCTAAGGGAACAAGGGATCTAAAATTACCATTTTCCTAATGTGTTTTCATTAGACTAAAGATAGAATTCTCTGAGGGTTAGGAAAGTGGAGATAGGGTCAAAGCAAGGAGGTTTTCTACGTAAAATCGTGTGCATTGTCTTTACTCTTTAGTTTGCTTTATTGTTTAGGTCCATTGACACTTTTGGGGACTCTTATAAGCTATCAAAAAAGGATAAAGAAGAGAAGAGGAAACTTTTGCAAAGGCAGATTATTGTATAAATCTGCTAACACATTTATTAGATTGCCCGCTCGATTGATCAGTAGTTGCGTTACAAAATCACACATAAGGGCAGCTATAAAAATAACTTATACTGTCGTTGTATAATATCCTAACACATTTATTAGATGACCTGATGGAACGGTAACTGTGTGACAATCACACTTAGGTCGATACAAAAGTAGTTGAACTCATAGTACTAGGTTCCAGCTTTCTTGAAAAGTTCTAAATGATGTTCCTGGTCTAAATTCCTGCTCCAGAATTTGTTGTAATATTCAGTATAAGTGAAATCCCGATAAATGGCAGAAGATCCATCTTCAGTTAAGGCTTTTGGAGCACTGATTATGGAAGTATTAGAGGGACAGAGGAAAGAAGCCACAGACATCCTTGCTTGCTCTGAATTTACAATAGCTCTATGCCATACACTTTTGTACTTTCCATTACTCAGTACCTGCACGACAAAGACGAGTCTTTTAAGTTGACTGTTGACGTGTCACCCTCACTCTCACCCTCACCCTCACCATGCATGACCACGTGTAAGTCTGATAACATGGGCGAATTACGTTTTTTTTTTTTTAATAATGAATGGTATAGTAAGACTTAAAACCAGAACCTCTGCTCTTATATCATGTTGAACTGAGCGTAATTCGTCTAAAAACTTAATTAACTAAGTTGCTAGAAATGATACCTGTTTATTTGTAACTAAATGACATATCTTCAATATCGGTAATTAATCGTAACATGTCTCATATGAGAACATGAAAAATAGGGTAATAACATGTTAGTATAAAAGGTAAGTTGCACTAGTGTAAATATCTTATTAAATCTACTTCTCCATCTCAATGTGTATGACACTTTTCGTTTTCCAAGAGTTCATTTGAAGCTAAATTAATTAGATAATTATATTAACTCAATATTATAAGTGCAATAAAATACTATAAGTGCAATAAAAAAATATATGTTATAAAATTGATCAAAGTTTACTTAGTCTGAATCATGAAAAGCAAAATATGTCACATAAATTGAGACCATGAAAGCAATTATGAAATAGAAGAGACATATATGTTTTACCTCCAATTGATCACCAAGATTGATGACTAAGGCATTAGGCTGAGGTTTAATGGCTAACCATTTTCCATCCTTGAGAACTTGGAGACCAGCCACTTGCAAATCTTGAAGAAGAATTGTAATTGCATTTGGATCTGTATGGGCTGGTAGCCCATAAGTTAGTTCAGGTTGTGGACACTGAGGGTAAAAATTGATAGCCGTATGTTGACCTTGTTCACCCAATACATTTTTAATACAATCTTTCTCAAGGCCTAGGCTCTCTGATATTGCTTCTTCCAATCTATATCCAACTTGTCGAACTTCCATGCAATATTTGCTCACTATTTCCCTAAGCAATTGAATATATTAAAGGGCATAATTAGATTATTCTTTCAATTAAATCGTGTTAAAAAAAGAAAGAAGAGAAGGATGAAACGCCAAGGCAATATGAAAGTTGAGACGTTGGTTAAGACTCATATAGCGCATGAAATATATAAGTAGTAGGTAAAAATGTCCTCTCTTTTTTCCCCAAGAAAATTATAGTAGGTAAAAATGTCCTCTCTCTTTTTTCCCCAAGAAAATTAATGCTAATATTGTTTTAATTTTTAAGAAACAAATTTTAGCTTTAAATAATAACTAAAAATATTTTCAAAAGACACAAAATGTTCTCAAAATACGACCTTAATCCAAAGGTACTATTTTTTTTTACAGAAAAATAAAATAGATATCAGAAAAAAATAGCTATATACTAGTGACTAATAACTGAAAAAGAAAGCAATCATCCATCACATGATTCTATCTTCTGCTTGCTACTAGTTTGAATCTGTCTTTATGTTGATATGCTAAAATAGACAAGTAAATATAAACATTTAGTATAGTAAAAGAAAAAAGTGAACGGGATGATCAATTGAAAAACTCGAGACCAAAATGATATTCGAATCATGTGAATGAAGATTGAAAGCTATTATGTCATCAGCCCATGTCACCCACGACGTCATGAAATATATCAAATTAACAGCTGGGCAATAGGGACTGTAACAGACAGGGACTGAGGCATTGACAATTAAAAACAACTTGACCAAAATAATATTGGAATTGTTTATTCTTGTGAGATAAGCAAATTAAAATCATAGAAGCATAAATCCATAGAAATTGGGAATAATATACTCCATAAAACATCTAATAAGGCTTTAAATATTTCGACCAACTAATTTATAAAATATATTTAATGTTATAAATTTCATATACTCTATACTAAATATATATTTATATATATATTATACAATTATATTAGTAAATTTAATTAATCGAACGGTACATTTGGATAAAAAGGCTGGCAGAACGGCCTAGATTTGGATTCGTTATCACCATTAAAAAATTGAAAAAGGATATTGGATAGATTTGAGTCGTTTTCTTTGTGAAGCAACATAAAATTTGACATAATCTAATTAATTATTGCTCCTAAACAATCAAATCAAAGTTTATAAACAAAACAAGTTAAACACGTAATTCCAAATAATTCACCTAGATAGTTACATAAACAGTTTAGATGCGTGACAAACAAAATTACGGACAAAAAATTTACACATAGCATATACACGTGACAAGCAAAAATACAAGAAGTAAGAAATATGACTAAAGACTTACAAAAGAACAACTTAAATACGTACCACGTTTCATATGAAGTCATCAATTACGTCACTTTAATGAATTTCAATCGATAAATAAATGGGAAATGAAAGAAAAAATGATTTGACAAGACATATATGTATATATCCACAAATCAAACTCATAAATGAACTACTACTTAATTATATTATAAATTCAATTGTGTTTAATTAATTACCTGAAAGAAGGAGGATTAGAAGGCCATTCAGGGGCATATTTGTCCAAAGGATAACAGTGCAGCCTAAGATAATCTCTCCAATTATGAACAGTTTCAGTGTTCACATTAAAACTAGTTGATAACCTCATAGTCTTTGATGGATCATCTGAGTACAATTTCATCTTCTCCTCCACTGGAAGCTTGAAAAATTCATGAGATACCCCTAGCATTTCATCCATTACCTTCTTTGTTACACCGTGATTTATTACCTGATTAAAAAATAGAAGCAAAATGACTACTCGTATACCAAGGTTAAACTAATTAATTTATTTTTGGTTGAATTATTTGATATAAATTCTTTAAAGTGCATTAAAAGTACCACTAAAAGTCATAATAATAGTAGTAATAATTCAAAAAATTTGAAAAAACGTAATAAAAAAAACCTCCAAATTGTAATGTTGCTATAAAATTGAAACAAAAAGAGTACGTACAACAATAACAATATATTCAATCCCACAAGTGAGATCAGAAACAATTGAATATATGCAAATTAGGGGTGTACATGGACCGGATTGGTTCGAATTTTTTCAAACCAAACCAAACTATTTGTGTCGGGTTATTAAATCTATAAACCAAACCAAACCAATGAAAGTCGGGTTTTTCGATATCAATTTTTCTCTGATTTTTCGGATTTTTTTGGGTTTTTTCGGGTTTCTTGGGTTTTTCATAGTATCTAATAAAAAACACAGAGCAGTGCTTCTTAAAAAGAGTTCTAGTACAAAATATCAATATATAAGATGGAGGCAGAACACTGTTTGAAGTTTTAACTTTATAATATAACTTTATAAGATGGACTTTTATTGTATATTATTTAGATGGGCTTCTCAAGTCCAAATCTAAATGTAAGAAAGAAAACAAAAATTATGAATTCTTTTTTTTAAATATTTATAAATTACAATTTAATAAATATTTTTATGTATAACATAATTTAAAAGTAGTATATCTATAATCGGATCGGTTTGGGTTCGGTTTGACTTTTTTTAGTTAAAACCAAACCAATCCTATAATGATCGGGTTTTTTTTCCAAACACCAAACCAAATCAAATCAAATCACTAGTCGGGTTTATTTTCTGGTTTGGTTCGGTTTGTCGATTTGGTGCGGTTTATCGGTTTATCCTATACAGCCCTAATGCAAATCTTACCTTGAAGAGGTCATTTTCGATATACAAAAGTGAAAAACCATTATGCATTAGTGAAATGAGAAAAAAATAACCTGGAAAAACCCATAAAGACGACAAGCTTCGCCAATTTGATGAACGATAATGTTCCTGTTAGTGCAAGACATATCGATAACTGGAACAAGATCTTCGCAATCAACAACTTCAGACATGCGGGGTCTTTTGAATTCAGGTTGAACGTAAATTTCAGGGATGGTTGAGTAGTTGGTACCACTGGAAAGAACACTTGCTGTTTTCATTATGTCTAACAACACAAAAAGAGAAGTATAATGTTTAATGTTTCTGGAGATGTGCAAGTAGTTTCACTGAAGCTCAAACTAATTAATATATATAGTAACACACATATATTGGGGGCCTTGGTTTTTTCACGTGAACCAAATCACATTGTTAGTGCTTACTCCAATAAATCAATGGGTTCATATTTGGTTTTCATATTTTACTGACTTGATTAAATTATTATTTGAGGGACGTAAAATAAACGTCACGCTACCGACGTAAAACATACGCGAGACTACCAACGTGGACATAATAAAGTTGGCTCTAATTGACACTAACACTTTATTTGGATGGTTGTTAAAGTATTGTTTTATATTATATCGTATTGTGTTGTATTATATTATATTGTATTATTTTAATGAAAATAATGTTTGAATATATTGTATCGTTCTTTGTCGTTATATAATGTCACATGTATATAATTTAAATAATAAATGTATAAGAAATGTAGGGTGCGAGATAGAGCTACATTAATAAAAATGTAGGGTAAAGAATAAAATAAGATTATTAAATAAAAAGTAAAGACAAAATGAGAAGAAAATATTAAGGTAACGACGCAATCACACCATCGATCGTTACACAAAATGAATCGTTACCTAACGATGTTGAAACGATAAGATACAATAAAAATTAATTAACAATCAAAACAAACATTATATTTAAACTAATAGTACAACACAACAAGTAACAACCATCCAAACACGGGGCGTTTGGATATATAAAAATTGTGAAATTTAGAAAAAAGTATTCTTCTATCCAAATTTGTACAATATATTTTTATAATTAGTAACAATTTAGTCTCAAAATGTTAATTTTATCTTAATGAGATGATTTATAGTCACAGAAACATCAATAACTTATTTTAGACTAAACAATATGATGATCTGCTACATCATCACGCCACATGGCACAAAGTTGTCCATGTGAAAGGTTTACATAAGAAAAAGACTAGTCCTTTATGGATGATTCTAAAGAATTATGGAGGTTTTCATGAAAAATTATAGAATTGCATAAAAGGTCCTTAAAATATTAAAGAGTTTTAGAGAAGAAATCTAAATGAAAATATATAGGGACTTATCTAGAAATAATTATTTATACTTTAACCTCCAAATGATCAGTAGTATAATCCATTAACCAAAAATCAATCAAATTTCTCCACAACACAATTCTTCCGAGCAATTCTCTTGTATTCTCTCTACCATTCTTTTATCGATTCCTAGAGTCTTAATCTGACTTAGAATAACAAGATCGTGAGCAAGTGGTGCAAGAACGCGAGAAAGTTGTCAAGTATCGCACGTGTGCTTAGTAAAAAATTAATGCCGTGACGACAAGTTCCAAAAGTAATTTTTTGTGTTTTAAATTTTGTGTCAAGTCAAACAACATCACATAAATTGGAACGGAGGGAGTAGTAAGTTTCTTTTCAAGTTGAAACTGATATTTGAAAATTGGAGTTGTTTTCTAAACATAAATACAAATTGAAATCGTTTTTGAATTTTTGTAAGTGATTTAAGTGAAAATTGTGAAAGTAACCTTTTGAATTTTTCAAATTTCGTAGAATTTCAACGTCAACTCAAGTTGAATCTCGAAAAATTATAACAATTTTATGTCCAAATAATTTTCTCAAATAAAATTCCGAAAACCCATTAAAACTATCCATGGCTATATATATAAGGGCACTCAAATTTGTACTATACTTTTAGTTTATTTTAAAAAGATACCACTTTTTATATCTAATAATAATTTAAATGTAAAAAAATAGTTTTACACTTAGATAATTTATTGGTACAGAAATATTTAAGACTTTTCACCTAACACAATTTTCTTAAAAAACAATCTTAAATATCATATCCATTTGAATAATAGCATATAATTTGGCCGAAAGGAATAATTCATGAGAATTGCTAACCACCCTTTTGAAAGCTAAATAGCTGCAAGATCTGTCAAGTTTTATCTCGGTTATGCAAGTTTATAGTCTATATTTTGTTATAAAATAAATTAACCTGACAAAATAAGAAGGAGAAAGTAAAAAAAAAAGAAAAGAGGAGAACAAAAGAGAAAAAGTCATGCATGTATTTGTGTATACCCTTACATTGTAGAATAAGGCTATATTTATAGCCATAAAAACAAGTGGAAGAGAAATTCAAGTGGGCAACTTGCCCACTTTAGGGGGGCCTACTTGAAAAAAGCAACCATATCATCAAACTCCCCCCGGATGTCTATATAAAAAAAAATTCTAGTGAAAGTACATATATTTAGTTATTTTCAATATTCATATATGTTGTGCATCGTTAAAACCTTATTAGAAAAAATCTAGTGGAAAAAAGCCTAGCAAAGGAAAAAGAGTACACACATCTGTTGATTAAAAAAACCTTACTAGGAAAAAACATTGGAACAAAATATTGGTTAATGAAAAAAGAGTACAACGCATATTTTACTCCCCCTGATGAAAAACTTTATTTGATATTTTGGATACAAGTCATTTCAATCTTATATCTAAGTTTCTCAAAAGTTGATGTTGGTAATGTCTTTGTGAATAAATCTCCAAGAATATCACTAGAACGAACTTATTGTACATCAATATCACCATTCTTCTGGAGATCATGTGTGAAGAATAATTTTGTTGAAATATGTTTCGTTCTATATTCTTTTATGAAGCCACATTTCAATTGAGCTATGCACGCGACATTGTCTTCGAATATAACTGTGGATACTTTGAAATTATTATTGATCCAGGATGACCTATTTGATCATGTCATAGCACAAATATATTTAGATAAGTAAACTTCTGGTTTACGATCATATGTGCTTGAATTGCACTAATTTTTGTATAATATAGGCCAGACAACAAAGTTGGAAATTTTTTTAAAATATATTTCTAGCCTGAGACACGCTTGATTATATCAAGATATTCAATATTCATTTAATTTAGTGTCTCAACATGATATCCATTTCTACGGATATCTTTAAAACTTAACAAGTTTATTGAGGATTTAGAAGATAATAGTCCATTGTCTATAACAATCTTTGTTCCCTTAGACAGAAATATAGTAGCTCTTCCAGAATCTTCAATCATTTTTGAATAACAGAAATAGTAGTAAGATTTGCTTTTCTTCTAAGCAAGTTGGAAAAATATTTCTCGTCTTTAAAAATTGTATGAGTTGTTTCACTATCAATTACACAAATATTCTCGTGATTGGTCATTGATCCAAACAAAATTTGAGGCATATCCATATTTTTCTTCAAAATAAAATAAAATAAATATTATAATTAAAACATTGCTTATTACACAAATTTTATTTATTTACATGGATTAGAAAAATACAAATATATTATTTAGTATATATAAAAAAAATTATTTAAATATTATCAGTATTATCGATATTCATATTTCCTTCAGAGAAATTGAAGAAAATCAACTACATTCAGATGCATAGCCTCAATATTATCTTTAGAGATAAAATTTATCTCTAGATTATTTTCTGCCCTCTTTAAGGAAGCTTGATATAGTTGAACCAGACATTTTGATGACCGGCAAATTCGAAACCAGTGCCCCATACCTACGCATCTATGACATATACTTTCTGACTTTTTCTTTGATAAAACTTCTGGTTTTTCACTCTTCTTTTTGTACTGTTGATCATTTTTTGATGCTAGTCGAATATCATGAGTATAATTTCTTCTTCGATCATGACTACGACTGGGCCATGACCTCTATCTCGTTGGTTATAATTTATCTGATTCACTTCAGGATTGGAAAAAAACCAACAGGCCGACTATCATAAATTTTCATTAGCAGTTCATTGTGGCGTTTAGCAATCAGAAGGTGAGAAAGTAATTTAGAATATTATTTAAACTCTTTTTCGCGATTTTGTTGTTGTAGGAGCATATTCGCAGGTGAAAATATGGAGTATGTTTTTTAAAGTTTATCTTGCTCAGTAATTTCTTCTCCGCATAAATTTAAATGAGCTATAATTTTAAACAAAGCAGAATTATATTCAGTTATATTTTTAAAATTTATTAATCTCAAATTTAGCCAATAATCACGTGCTTGTGGAAGGATGACCAACTTCAGGTGGTCATATCTTTCTTTTAGATTCTTCCACAAATTAAGGGGATCCTTTAATGTAAGGTACTATAATTTCAATTCCTCGTCAATATGGTGGCGAAACAGTATCATGGCTTTGACACTGTCATGATCCAACTCCGTAGGCTGTGACGGGTGTTCGAACTGGATGCTCGCATACACCCCTGCTAACGATAAATAAACCTGTCCCCTTTTTGAGTTATAATGCATCAATAGGCACGATAACATATAAGCCGACGAGGCTATCGTAAATATAGGAACAACTGTACACATATACATACACCACTCACATACATGTCCACCGACCTCTAAGAGTAAGAACAGTAACATAAGGCGGGACAAGGCCCCCGCCGTATTCCTGAATGAACAAAAAAAATATATACGTCAAGGGACTAGTACCAGAGCTAACCTCCGATATAATGGAGCTCTCCTCGAACTTGCTGATAGGAGTCTTAAGTAGGTGGGTCTCCAAACTGTGCGTCTGTACCTGTGGGCATGAAACGCAGCCCCCAAATAAAGGGGGTCAATACGATATGTGTATTGAGTATGTAAAGCATAAAATACTGCAAAGGGAGTACAGTTGATATAAGAATGCAGGGAATAATATAACAACTCATGAAACACTGTACATGCGTCTTATAAAATGAAGTCATGCATCTCAGAGTCGTATTTCATACCCAGCCCGTTGTGGGACTCGGTAAATAATCATACTATCATAATAATCATACCATCATATATCTTATCCGACCTTTTATGGGACTCGGTCGTATCTGGCCCTTTATGGGACTTGGTGAATAATCATGTCATCATATATCGTACCCGGCCCTTTATGGAACTCGGTGAATAATCATATCATCATATATCATACCCGACCCTTTATGGAACTCAATGGATAATGCAGTGAACTGCGCACGATTACGTACCCGGCTCGAGACTCGATGGTAGAAGGGTTACAGTATGCTCGAGTATAGTAGTGAGTAACCATATGCAATTTAAAATATTGTCAAAGACTCAATGAAGTAATAAAGACGAATTGTCGTTTGGTAATCAGGATGATAGTCATATCAATCATCCCTCCAATATCACTATTGATCATATCAAAAGAGCCTTAGAAATTATAGGCATGAATCAGGACGATACAAAATAACTTATCAAAGTCAAGAACATTAACTATCGGAGAATTTCTAAGAACCAAAATCATGAATCATATGCGAGACTTATGAATGGAATTACCCCCAAAGCTCATATTAATTCTTACTTAATTATAAGACATGCCAAAAGAAATAAGGGACTGCTTTACATACTCTCAACTTTTCCTCATGTAGTCGTCATATACATATATGACGTGGAACGTTCAGCTCGATCCTTAAATAGTAACATATATCATATTTGGCCCATCAAGGGACTCGGTACCATAAATATTTCATCATAACATCATAATTTATGTCAAAGACATATCGAGAGAGAAGAAATGTAGTTTTACATACTTGTGCCAAAAACATGCCAAAAGAAAGAAGGTAACTTCACATACCTCTTAGGGACTACTCTTACCCACGTTCGCCTCGTCGTCTTTTGAACCCATTTAACATGAAAGTAATACTAAGTTAATGACCTTTTACTTTCCAATTCCAACTCTACAACCAAGTCTCCATAGAGGTCATTTCCTTATCCATTTTCCTCGACTAGTTCATTACTAGTTCCTAAGTTACCAAAAATCGGACAGCATCTCCCCTATAACTTCAACATCCCCGAGATTTCAACTCGGACACCATGTCAACAACCATACCAACAAAAAAAACCAGCAGCATATATATAAGTAAATTACTTCAACATTACTCAATACAACTCTAAACGACTAGCTCAAAAGTACGATATCAAAATAGAGTTTTTAACCTTTATTTCATAAAATCTTTAACCATACCAAATGAAAGGTCGTGTGGCTGCAACCAGGAGTACCCACACCATTTTTAAAACACTTTAAAGCCCTGCAACACGCAACCCAACCAGTTGCACCCGCAGCACCACAATGACAATCCACTACTCGACTTCGATTTAGCTATAACCACTTCAATTTAGTTTGTTTCTAACGTCAAGCATTCTTATGCAATTTTTCCACTTCAAACCTTATTTAAGACATGTAATATACCTCATAACAACATCATAAACTCCAATTTAAAAGGGAAGCCCTTACCTTGCTCGAAACTCATCAAACTCGTCGAAACTTGCCTCGAAAGTTCCTTTAGCGCGCCTACAACTTTGTGTCTGCTTGCTAACGTTTTGGTGCTGATCCCAACCATAAATTTACATTACCAATGCCTTCATAACATCATGGTATACCCTAGATAATTAATTCACAGAACAAAATTGGAGAACTTACCTTTTTTTCTCTCTAGTCCGCCACTATTTTCTTTAGTTTTCTAGGGTTTCTTTTCTTTTTTCTTGCTCTTGAACTCTCTAGAAAGATGTGGAACTAATTAGTCATAAGACTCATATATATATATATATATATATATACTACTTTAGGGGTGACACATGTCATCCCCTAAGTGGTGACATATGTCAAGCCCTAAGTGGTGACATGCGTCAAGCCCCTATTAGGCCAACACACCCCTTTTCTCCAATCACGGGCGGCCATGTGGCATGTAGGACCCATCCCCTTTGCTCTAGTTGCTGCCACGTGGCACTCTCCCATGCTGCCACATGACACTTTCTTTCCCCCTATTAGGTGACACGCGTCAAGCCCCTATTAGGCCAACACACCCCTTTTCTCCAATCACGGGCGGCCACGTGGCATGTAGGACCCATCCCCTTTGCTCTAGCTGCTGCCACGTGGCACTCTCCCATGCTGCCACGTGACACTTTCTTTCCCCCCTCGTGGGTTCGTAATGTTTTCTTACTTTACGAACCTATGTAATCCTTGCTACATAAGCTTGGTATGTACTCAAGTAGCCTAAGTATGTAAGATTTCCAAGTTGGTAGCTTACGTAAGTAAGTCGAGTCCTACGATTCATTACTTGGCCTTCAACTTTTTTTTTTTCCCTTTGTTCTTCTCTTTTCTCAATTTCTCTTGAAAGTTCTAGAGGTTTATGACTAAGTGCCCATTTTTATTCATTCATCACATGGATGAATGACTTGGGCTTGGGTCTTTTGTTTGGGCCTCTCTTGTTTATTTATTTTTCTTCCAAGCCCAATCACTTAGTTCATAGGTTTTCATGAAACTAATTTTTTTTTTTGAAATTCCAATTTTGCCTTTGGCCTTTTCCAATATTTCCACATCCAAAATTTCATAACCAACTTATGTGAAATTCTAATTTTGCCCTTAACCTTTTCTACTATTTCCACATCTAAAATTTTCATAACCAACATATGTATCAAACAAGATCAAAACATAGCATTATCCTTAACTTGTTATAATTATCCCAAAATGTCCAAATGTGCAAAATACGGGTTATAACAGGCACGGTCTTGACTAGATGTCATAGTGTCATATTTGATGGTGTCTGTCAGACCCATCGATTCTAGATGTATTTTTGTATCTAGTGCCCATGATGAATAGTCTTTTCCAAATATGTCAAGAGGAATAAATTTAAATTTAGAAATATTAGAAATTTTAAGAAAATATTTTTTTTACCCCTTTTGTTACCTTCTTAATAATATAGTTCAAAGCAATGGAGACTCGTGCTGATAACGTGTTATAAAATAAATTAACTTGGCAAAATAAGAAGGAGAAAGTAAAATAAGAAGAGGAGAATAGAAGAGAGAAAGTCGTGTATGTATCTGTGTATACCCCTTACATTGCAGAAGAAGACTATATTTATAACAATAAAAGTAAGTGGAAGAAAAAATTTAAGTGGACAACTTGCCCACTTAGAGAGGCCTACTTGAAAAAGACATTCATATCATAAAATATTTCTTATTTTGATGATAATATTTATTGGTCGCTTATTTGATCGGATGAAATGATACAAGTATTCCTATCTTATTTTTGTTACTGCTTACTATTACTAACTGACGAAATTATATGATGGATCCTTGTACTTATATGAATTTATATTCTGGATCATTTTACTTAATCATTTGTCAATTGAACCGCTAAATTCATTAAAATTTAGTATTTTAAACTTTTTTTTGACCTATCATCCTATGTGTCATTTTTATACACACATTTTATGCGTGTGGAACCTTAAAAAAAAAACAAATATCAATTTTTTACCAAATTAAAAATCATCTTCTTCCCTATTTATTCATTCACCATAATTGAAAAAAAAAGCATTTTTGGGGCTTTTCTACTCTTCAAATTTTCTAATCAAATCTTTTCCCCATTAGATGTATCACCATAAACCTCCATCAGCTTGCCAAAATCAAATTGAACGCCTTAAAAATCTTAACCTTTGGAATATAAATATTTGTAGGGGAAAAGATGCTCGAAGTTGCTTTTTCAATTTCCCTGCCAATTGATTTAGGGATGAATTTGGCAACCAATTTCTTCAACTCACAGAAACTTGCTTGGTTTTTCATGATTTCAACCATCTTTCTACGGATCTGAAATCTATTTTTAATTATGTGTGTTCTTCTTCTTCGAGGAAGACCCCAAAAATGCTCCCCATCAATTTTTGCAAATTTGTCCAATTTCTTCTAAGAAAGTGATGTCTCCTAAACTTTCTTCAATTTTGCAGATTTGCCTTTTATTTAACATTTTTGATTAATAATTAAAATATAGCTATGAAGATATTATGACATGGCATTAATATATGTGACGTGGATATGCCATGTCATTTATGTAAAAGAGAGCGAGCTACACACATGATTGAAGGGATTTAAAAATCTCATTTTAATTAAATTTAAGAGTTCAATTGACAAATGATTATGTGAAAAAGACCAGAGTACAAATTCATAGTACAAATTTCATCTTCCCGCGGTCAAAACAAGACTTACGGATAACAATCAGACCTTATCAGGGACAGGAACCAAACTATAGAGCCTAATTAAAAAGAATTCGGCCATTTCGCCTTACTAAATAAATAATTTCTTTAAAGAATTTTATTTTTATTGGACGTAATCCATTAGAGAACTATACTGTTGCAGCATATAATTTGAATTTCATATATCAGCAATAAAAATATTGATGAAATGAATGAGTCAACAGTTAAGAAGTCAAGCAATTGACAAAAGTCTCCGAAGCTGATAAGACAGTGCACCTTCCACTGGGCCACTAGCTTGCTACCTATAATTGGATTGATGAGGTACAAAAAGTGAAAAGAGTTATTCCTTTCAATTTGGTTTTTCAATGATAGGAAATTTAAGAAATTAAATTAAAAAAAATTAAAATTCGTAATTATAAGTTAAAAAATATCTGATATATTAAAATATTTTTTAATATTATGATCTTAAATATACAGGAACTAAAGAATAGCTAATAAATTGGACCTTTTTTTACAAAGACAAACAAATTGAAGTGAGTGAATACATCAACGATCATAATTCATACTAGAGGGTACAAAATCGAAACAAAAATCGAATCAAACCACAAATCGAGTCAAATCAGAAAAAAAATCTGACTAGTGATTTAGTTTAACTTGGTTTGGTATTGAAAGAAAAATCCGATTACACTTGGGTTGATTTGGTTTAAATTAAAAAAAAAAAGTCAATACGAGACATTATATATATAATTTTTAAAAAATATTTACTTTGATATAATTTATAATTATTTCTTATACTTTTTCATAATTCTTTTTTTTTAACATATTGTTTTAAGTTTGAAACTTAAAATTTTGTCACTATATCCATAGCTACCCAAAATGTTTCTATCACGAATTATTTGCCTTTCCCCTCAAATATTAATCGAACAGCTTGAAAGAAGTCAATATCGAAGTATTATCTGCCACCTTCCCTCACGAGCTGGCTAGATACTTCAGCAGATCCATCCTCGCAATCGTATAGTTCAACATGTAGTGGCATAGGCCCATGTAAGAGCACAAGTGCTTATAAATCATTGTTAAATCCGTTCTCAAGCTCTTTTCGTACATGTAGGGCTAAACAAAGATATTTTCCATCAATATAACGAATAGCACTAAAGGATGAGATTTTATTTATATATGGTGGTCTCAACTCTTCCTTGTAATTTTCCAATGTCATGGTATAGCTCACGAATAGTGGCGTAGTCACATGTAGCGAAGTTGAACATTATCCATTCAAAAATTGTATTATGTATATTAAATTTTATACGAAATATATAGGTTGATCAAAATGTTTTTTTTTATATATATATAGTACATATTGAACAATCTTCACGAAATTTTTGACTTCACCATTGCATGACATGAACTAAGTGACTACATTAATTCACACTACGGCATTCATCATGATCTCGAAGAAGAAAAAATTGTAACTCAATGAATTATTTGAGCAAAAGATTTTGTATAACCATGCAATAAGTCTAAGTTTAGAAAGTGATCTGTTTTTTTTTTTGGTCTTACTTAAAAAATAGAATTAAATTCTTTATACAGATTCATATAAATTGATATCTATGTGTAAAATTAATATAGTATTTGATTTGTAAGTTAGAAACCCGCATAGCTAATATTTAAATTATGAAAGAATATATATATAATTTTATATGTAATAAAAGATAAAATAACTAATTCATATATAATTAATATAAATAATACATAAATTTCTTTATAATTGATTCGTCTATTATTAATATCTGTACAACCATATCTTAGCTACCAAACAAAATTCATTGGGACCAAACGTCAGTGCAGAAAATGAGGTGACAGAATTTGGATGGGTCCACTTATATATAAAGTTGGGCATCATGCAGATGATGTAGGCTAAATGACGTTCATCCAACTTCTCTTATCGATATCTAACTTTGTAAAGTTAGCTTGACACGTAACAATAATGGCTGTGTCAAAATATTTATCAAGAAATATTAAAAAATATAAAGAGAGTGAACATATACTAACCCTTTGAATACATGTGCTTCACTGTGGGATACAAGAATACCTAACACGGATTACAAACACACAAAAATTATACAGTTGATATATACAACTTAAATAAGTACAGTGTAATTTGATGAAGAGAAAAATTTCAAAACAATAAGATTTTAACATTTAATAGGACCCCTTAGCTACACTTTTAATTTTATTGAAAATAACTATATTTTCACTTGCTATGGGGTAATTTATGTATTATTTATTTTGGTTTAATTTATTAGAATATAACTAAGAATTAACAACTTAGAGAAAATCATGAAGAAAATCTTTTAAATTAGGTAAATACAACTGAAAATAATTAATTACTTATGTTACTTTTTAGGAGTCAAAAATATTGACAATGGGCAATTACAGGTATCAATTTGGTCATCTTCCTCATCCTCCCTAACGAGTTTGTATTCTCCCTTGTTGATCCTTCTACGAAACACGTTTGATAAACTTTTTTTGCGGAAAAAAGGAGATCGATACAGTGAAGATTCAATCGGAAAAACTTGGTGAAAAACATAATGTAAATTATGGTGAATCGTGAATTTGTTTTAGATTAGTTTCGAATTCAATTTGTTTCGAACATCAAGTAATTGACAGTTTTCTATCAAATTCTATATGCTTTGGATGCAGAAATTCAAATTTTTACGCTTATATGTTTCGAATTATAATTCTTATGTGCTTGTTTGTTTTTTGATGCAGAATTTGTATAGGTATTTGATTTGAATACACATTTTGGACATAAAAAAATACAATCTAAGGAATACATGTTTGTATGTGTATATCTTTCGAATTTTATTATTATTTGATTGTTTGTTCTTTGATTCAGAGTTTGTATGCTTATGTATTTTGAATACATAATTGCACCTAAAAAATACAAATTTGAGGATAGAATGGTTGAATGGTTTGTATTTTTTCTATGTCATATATTTGAAATACAAAATAATTTTTGAATACAAATAGACAGAATACAACGTGTTTGTAATACAATTGTTTTGGATCTTATTATGATACTAAATTTTTTATTTGTGAATGATTGAAATAATTATTTTTTTTGGAATACAGTTTTTATGCTCATCTGTTTTGAATACATAATTGCACCCAAAAAAAATACAATTTGGAGGATAGAATGGTTGAGTGATTTGTATTTTTTGTATGATATATATTTGAAATACAAAATAATTTTGAATACAATAAGTTGTTGTTCTATAAATTCTTTATTGATTATAATCTATTTCTGGAATACATAACAATAATGAATCTATTTTTTGTCGTGGAATGCAAAGTGTTTGTAATACAATTATTTTTGAATCTTATTATGATACTAAATTTTATATTTTTGAATAATTTAATTACATTTATTAATGGGTATCAGTTTCCTATGCTTCTATTAAGCCGAGGGTCTTTCGGAAACAGCCGTCCTACATTGGTAGGAGTCAGGTCTGCATACACTTTACCCTCCCAAGACCCCACGATGTAGGATTTCACTGGGTTGTTATTGTTGTTGTTGTTGTTGTTGTAATGGGTATCAGTTGAGAAAAATTAGAAAATAATTGTATTAAAAATTAGGATATCTTTAATTTGCTATAAAAGTATAATGTAGTTGTTTTTAATAATATTTTTAAATAAATAAGTTAGGAATTTTGACTAGTTGCATAATTTTTCCTTTTATGAATATGTATGTTCATTGATGTTTGGGCCCTAAAAGCGGGCCATCAAACCAGACGAGAAAGGTTACTGGGCCATCTATTTGTTTATAATGGACTTTTATGGTCCATCTGTGGGCTCTATACAGCATTCTATGTTAAAACGTTAAACCAGGTCATTCAAAAAGGTTTCTATTTGCGTGAAGCAAGATTCAAAATTCAACTAGTCACAATTTTGTCCTTGTGAAAAATTAAATTTATTGTTGAAACTTGAATTTCGTTTGACTTTCTAAGATTTTGAAGGAATGTTGCTGTGGTATGATCAAAAGAATTAAGTAGTCAACCTTCCTCAGATCCACTAGATGTTTCTCAAGACAAGATATTTCCAAGTTAAATTATAAATAACGTTATCTGCTCTTTTAGACATATTATATTCTTCAAAAAAATAGTAATTAGAATGATCAAATTAATGGTTTTCATGTATAAAACCGTACTATTAACCAAGCAGTGCGAGCTTCAACAAAGATATAGGAAAAGGGTATATATGATGAAAAGGGGATATTTCATAGTAAAAAATGTAGAATATTGAGTGGATATACAGCGTATATATATTCCATAACTTTGAGACACTTCCTCTCTTTCTATTTATGTATGTATATTTTTTGTGTATGTCTATATATACTAAGTTGGTCCCAAAATAAGTGTAATGTTCGTCCCAAAATTAGTGTCATTTTAGAAAGAAAAAAAATTCACTCCCATTAAGAAAAATAAATAAATAAATACAAGATATTATTTACTAAATTTCCTTTGTTTATTAAATGTTTCTTAAAAACTAAACACTATTAAAAAGAAGTAATTTTTTTAATATAAGAATAGCAATTACTGATCATCGTCTTCAATTTCTAAAGCGATAATTAGATAGTGCTGCCTGTTGTATAATATTGTTTTCTATTTTAAATAATAATAATAATATAATCGGCAGTTCACATATAAACAATATCTATAAAAATCCTTGATATGATACAGTCCCAACTCCCAAACAATTAAAATCAATTTTATCCATTTTCATATCTTCAATCAAACCCAGACACGTCACTAGGATATATATGAAAAATGAAATTTAACTACAAATTCGGGGACCATTCTTGCAAATCATGCAGAGGTCACGTGTCAACAATCATCATCTCATTTCGGATAACGCAATTCTTCTTCTTCTTCAGTCCACTACGGTGCCAAAGCAATAAAGTAAACTGTGATTCACCTTCAAAGTTCAAATCTCTAATCAAAAACCCACAAAATTCTAACTCAAATTCATCAACCCACTTCACATTTTACCCCTTAGATCGCTTAATTGACACAGAAATTTCCTGCAATATACAACAATGTCGACTCTTTCCCTTTCCCCTTCCGTGGGAACAACTTTTTACTGTCTACATAACTACCCAAATGGTTCTTCTTCTCCCACTACTGCTTCTCCAGCTTTGTCACTGACATTTTCATCTACCAGTTCAGGATTTTTAAATTCAGCTTTCAAGAAGAATGTAATTAATGTTCCTGTCAGGAATAGGGTGGCAAAATCCTTTGGGATTCGAATGTCTTGGGATGGTCCTCTATCTTCAGTTAAACTCATTCTTCAAGGGAAAAACCTTGAGGTTACACTCCTTACCCTATTATTATTTCCCTGCACTTTTTGTTATATATATGATAAAGTGTACTTCATAGGAACTTGGGTTATCTGGAAAATAGTTAATTGATTTTGAATCTACTCTCCTTACCTTATTAGGCTAGTTTCGAGCTGACGGTCCTATTCGGGATAAGGTCTGCCTACATCATCCTACACGTCTTAGACCCCACTCGTGGAATTACACTTTGTAGTAGATAGGGTAGTTTCCTCATGTTTGAATCATAAAAATTATGACTTAATTGTACCTTTTAGCTTTTAACTGTGTAAATTTAATTTTTTTTAATTAAAGAATCTGATGTCTCTAATTCAATCTAATTTTATAGGATCAACCGTTTATTGGAATCCAAGTAGCCTCAGTTGAAAAATAGGGCACAATGAAAGAAAAGTCTATTTAGGTGATAGCAATTAGTTGGATATATATAGTAGTGATGTTAGTACATTTACTTTATAGTCTATGTTTCTAGTAGTCCTCTAATCTTGTCAGAGAAAGAAAATATAGAGAGCTTCTAGTACCTTTTGTACTCTTTTCTATTTTTATTTTGCTTAATATTAGTTTGAGATGAGCTTAAATGGAGGGACATGGTCAATGAGGATTTATATAGCCAAGCAAACTTGCTTGTGATTGAGGCATAGTTGTTGTAAAACATATGAAGTATAAATTGAGATAAAAAAATAGTTTGTCAAGACTCTCGTATTTGGAACCATTAGGAAATACAATAGTTAGTTTACAATGAAACAAGGAGTCTTAGCTGATTGATTGCTCAAATGGATTTTTTTTGTTGCCTTAAACATGTTCATGGATGTGAAGTGGTGACTTATTGTTGTGGTGCAACTACAGTTAACACCTGCTGTGAAGGACTATGTGGAAGAGAAGTTGGGTAAGGCAGTTCAAAAGCACAGCCATCTAGCCAGGGAAGTGGATGTTAGGCTGTCTGTTCGAGGTGGAGAGCTTGGAAAAGGCCCAAAAATTCGACGATGTGAAGTGTGGACCAAAAACTTGCAAATTCGATATATTAAGTTTTTGTTCTCGTTCTTATTATTCAGAATTTACTTGACTGGCATTCCTGAACTATAGGTTACTTTATTTACGAAAAAGCATGGAGTGATTCGTGCAGAGGAAGATGCAGAGTCAATTTATGGAAGTATAGATATGGTATCATCAATTATACAGCGAAAATTGCGGAAAATTAAGGAGAAGGACTCAGACCATGGTCGCCACATGAAGGGCTTCGATAGGCTGAAAGTCAGGGACCCGGAGCTGCTGTTAGTTCAAGAGGATCTGGAAACACTTCCCCAACAGGAAGAAGTTGAAGATGATGACAAGAGCGAGGGCTATGTTACTGAGGTTGCCTCTGAACTTATATGTTTTGCCAAATATTCTTCTTGCACTCAACATATTGGTTACTACTAGTTTGACATGGCCTTTTAGCTTAGACTTGACTAAATTCTTAACAACAGCAATGATACATGCTTTTCACTGTGACTAAACTGGTGCTGGCAATTGATATCTTGCCCAATTAATATTTTTTAACTGAGTAGAATATCTTAATGGGTTTTGCCTGTGTGTATTCCATTTTTGTGTCACGTACTCTTGTCCTATTCTTTTCCATGATATGTTTAGAGTACTATAGAAGAGAGGTAGCAAGAGACCAGAAAAAGACATCTGATTGTACGATGATTTATATGGTTATCATCTTTTTGTTTGATGTTTAATGATGGAGTAGAATTAGAATTGAAGGTGGAATAACATTTGGGTATCACACTCTAGGATGTTTATTCCAGTCCTTGAATTAGTAAGGATCTTGAACGGAAAAGACTGGTAGGTGTTGTGGAGGTATGGTATGTTCGCTTTAAAGGGAGAAACTTCTAAATTTTACGTTAAAATGGTTCACCTAGATAGTATTTGAAATACCATAAGGAACTAAGATTTGGTGGCCTTTATAGCAGCATGAACAGGGGTGGCCTATGCCTCAAAACATCCTGATTTCTGATCTTAAGGTATGTGAAGCAGATGCGCCTGTCCATTTTCTCCGGGGACTCCCCTTTTCATTTGTTCCATTTACTGAACACTGAGGCATGTGCATTAGGCTCATATTTCCAATTACAATGTTATTTAAATTACAGGTTTAATATCCATTCCAGATACAATAAGGTTATCCTTTATCTGTAAGTGTTTTTTTTTGTATGGAACGCCTTTGTCCTTTCTGTTTCTACCATTCCAAACCCTCTCACTGCCTATCAAATGCCTGTGTCTTTATTCAATCCAAACCGAGTAGCCTATGCTGTAGCCAGATATTCTTAATCTCTACTTGATATAAATGCCTCGGTGGCTTCGACACTCACAGCATGCTTTGTCAATCTACCCAAGTATTGAAGCGTGCTTCGGCTCTTTTAAGTGAACAAATTCTTGGCTGTTGGGTGGGTATGTAGATCACTTTGGACTCTTCCTTTTTATGCTTTTAACTGCCTGTTCTCCAGAATACTGAATGATGCACCAACTCATTAACAGACATCACCCTTGAAATCCTAGCTTGAGATGTAATGATCTGATCGTCAAAATTTACTAAATTCACTTAAATGAGTCTAAACAACCATTTTAATGGTTAATAATGTTTTAGATATAGATTTTTTGTGTCTTTGCCTAATGTTTCTACAATTCTACTCCTGACTCACTTCCGCTCATATTTTATTTCAGATTGTTCGTAAGAAGTTCTTTGACATGCCACCTTTAAGTGTCACTGAAGCAATTGAACAGCTGGAAAATGTCGACCATGACTTCTATGGTTTCCGGAATGAGGAAACTGGTACTGAGAGATGACTTTAAAACTTCATAAACAATTTTCTGAATGATTCAACAGTAATTTTCCATTTTATTGAGGTTAATGATTTTATGCCTTGCTGCAGGTGAGATTAACATTGTTTACAGACGAAAAGAAGGGGGTTATGGACTTATTATTCCAAAGGAAGATGGTAAAAGTGAGAAGGTAGAGCCTGTGGAGGTTGAACCAGAGAAAGAACCATCCATAGCAGAATAAATTGATTTGGTAAAAGAGTTATTAGTTAGTCACTGAGTACATTTACTTAGCATTATGTTCACTCCTTGAACATCGCAAGAGAAACAGTTTTATGAATTGAGAACGTAGTGCTAATAGAGCTTCTGTATGAAAGTAGATGTTTCTACTTTTATGAGTTCTGTAAAATTTGTAATTATAACTTGAAAAAGAAAAAAATGCAACTGAATTTTACATTCTAGCATGTGTGCTTTCTTGGATCTTTGCTCATTTTGCCTCTGGTGAAAAGGAGCCAAAACACTTGTATGTTTGCAGCTTATGAAGATGAATTGTAAATCTACGTATCATCTATAAGGCAGAAACTACTTAATCTTCTCTTGTTATTGTTTGTGTATATGATGAAGGTAGTCATAATTTTGGGTTAAATGACATCAACTTTTCTTCTGAGCGCTATATCCCCTCCTGATTTCTAGTTTAATGTCAAAATCTCTTCAAATTTGAATGATAATATACTAGTTGAAATCTTTTCATTTCCCCATCCACCACTCTATTGTTATAATATATTAACCACTGCACATTTCCAACTACAATCCTTTATCTAATAACAAGCCTGAAAAATAGAGGGTCCAGTAACATCCTTATGAATAGTACGTAGTTACGTTCATCATATTTGAGTATCATTAATTGGATGTTTAATGGGATTCCGGTATTTGAGTATCATTAATTAGATGTTTAACAAAAGAAAACGTGTCAAATGCACTCAACACATAAATTATGTTAAGTGCATGTAGTGAGCAAGAATCCATATTTAAATGGTACAAAGAGCCTAGACGTTAATTGTATTCAATTCATGATAAGAAGCCACATATAATTACCTTTGTGTTTTATGTAATTAAGTCAGCAAAGTCTCTTACAAAAACTTGAAGATAAGGCATTTTCTTTCAAAAACCAACTGCAAAATGGAGAAATCAGTAACATTGTTAGTATTATTATTATACTTTGGATTAGCTTTTGGGGAAATTAATGATAATGCAGGCAGAAAAAAGAACAAGTGTATGTTTCCAGCAATATATAATTTTGGTGACTCGAATTCGGACACTGGCGGAAAATCAGCAGCATTCCGTGAGGTGCCCCCACCCAATGGTCAGACATTCTTCGGTAGACCCTTTGGGAGAGTGTGCGATGGTCGTCTCATCATTGACCTCATAGGTAAATAAAAGTTGTTTGTCGTTTGATCTGGAGATCACGGGTTCAAGTTGTGATTCTTTTTTTTTTCCGTGGTGTTGCAGCGGACAGGTTGGAGTTGCAGTACTTGAGTGCGTATTTAGATTCAATCAGTGCAGATTTTAGAAATGGTGCAAATTTTGCAACAGCAGGTTCATCGATACTCCCTGGTGGTTACAGTCCTTTTAGCCTTGCGGTTCAGATTTCTCAATTTTTACAATTCAAGAAACGTACTATTTTGCTCACTGATTTAGCATGTGAGTTACCTTCTACTTGCCTTAATTTTGTTTTACTTATTTCTAACATCCAAATGTAGTCAGAATGAGTGTTGACATTGTTCATGCAGTTTCAAATAACTCAAAGTGGTCTTCCTCCAAAGTTAGCATTCCAAAGCCAGAAGATTTCTCAAAGGCACTTTACACATTTGACATTGGACAGAATGACCTTTCCTATGGTTTTCAACATAGTCACGAAGCACAAGTCAGAGCATCCATTCCACTAATCCTAAACAACTTTACTCAAGCAATTCAAGTATGTTCTTTTTTTTTCTTCTTAGAATCGCATCAAAAATGCAGCTGAGATTTCGAATTAATGGCTTCTGATTCTAGAAAATGTAGCTTACTAGGTTCCTTATTGAGTTCTACCAAACCTGTAAACATAACATAGCTTCGTCCCTGCCTGGAAGATTATTGCATTGAAAGGGAGAGCCTCTCCTATTGTGGAACGATTCTCCCTCCAAAATCAAAGCCAATCATTTTAGAACGGCTCATCCACTAGTGATATTATCAGTTTTGGGCCTATCGTCGTGCCCCCCTCTCACAAAAAAGAAAGAATAAAAAAACATGTCTTTAGAATGTGTCACTAGAACCTAAGGCTTGCTTTCTTAAATGCCTAACATCTCTTGGGTTTTGTCTATGTGGGATTTGGCGTAGATGTTACAAATTTGGGAGACTGTTTTTTACCGTTAGTTCTCCTATTCTTCTTCTTCTTCTTCTTATTTGTGTATATACATAATTTGTGCAGCAACTATACAATGAAGGGGCTGTGAATTTTTGGATCCACAATACTGGTCCTATTGGCTGTTTGCCCTTTAGTGTGATTGATTACCCATTGAAGCCCCAGGGCTTGGATGGCATTGGGTGCATAGAGAACCAAAACAAGGTGGCTCGTGAGTTCAACAAGCAACTCAAGGACAGGATATTACACTTACGAGCAGAGCTCCCTCATGCTGCATTTACTTGTGTTGACATGTATTCAGCCAAGTATAAACTAATTAGCAATGCCAAGAAACAAGGTGATTTCTATTGCTTTGTTAATAAACTCCACTACTCTTTGAATGATTCAGAAATAAACCAAACTGTAAACTATGTTAATTTCCTCCTAGAAGTTGCAATGTTTGGGCAGCTCGATGCACAAAGCATCCCGGTTTATGTAGAGTCCGAAAAAGGGCCATACCCAAGGGATGTACTGTAGGCAACCTACTTTGATGCAAGCATCAATGACTGATTCCACTACTCGAACCTGTGACTTATAGGTCATATGAAGACAACTTTGTTGTTGCTTCAAGGTTCCCCTTCTAGAAGCAGCAATGTAAAAAGAAGGATTTACATTATATATACTAACACAGTAAAAAACTATTTTTATCAAGTTAACAATTATGAATGTTTATCATAGAGATTTAGCTTTAGCTACCTTATGAGTGAGTTGGAATGTGTAATATATTTTGCATTGCCAGTGCATAGAATTTAAACTTCGAACTTAAAACTACTATGATCAATTATGCATTGTTTTTTGATGGGGAAGCAGGTTTTGGAGACCCATTGAAATTCTGCTGTGGATGGTACAACAAGGGCTATGAAGTTGCATGTGGGCAGACAGGTAGAGTGAATGGCAGAGAGTATGGGAAGGCATGTAGTAATCCCACAAAATACATTAGCTGGGATGGGATACACTACACAGATGCTGCAAATGTCTGGTTAGCCAAGTACATTCTCAATGGCTCTTTCTCAGATCCTCCAGTTCCTATTGAACAATCCTGCATTCACTCATCCACCAGAGTTTAACAAGATGTGCTTTGGACCCGCCACAATTATCCTGCGATTTCCAAGATTATTACTGTCATATATATAGAGCTGCATATAGTATGTTTGTCTCCCACTGAGAAACCAATAGGAATTTCTCAATCTTATCTTTAATGTATGGTCACTTTAATATGTTATCTGCTACTCCATTATCTCAATTGTCATATGGTTGTTATAAGAAAAATGAGAACATGGGACATGATCTGAAGCTCAAACAACTATTACGCCTCAATCTCAAGCAAACTAATAAGTCACACTCCTACTTGCTACGTCCCCCCAACAAAAGTATCGGATAACTCTGTCCACCCAGGCTTGGACAGCTCTCTTAGTCATTTCTAGCAAGATTGTGAAAGAAACTTGTAAGCAAAAGCTGATTTTTGAAGTGCCAATAATGTCCACAGCTTTCTACTTCAACTGATAACACCGAGATGTGTAATGGCATAATCAACTATAATGTTAATTTCAGTAACAAGTTCATTGTCACTCGTTCAAGGTAAGGAGAAAGGACATGTTCCCTTTTCTCCAGAACTCACATCAGTATATACTCGAGACTTTGAGCTATTCATAATTTATGAGAAAAAGTTTCCACGTAAAGAAGAAAGGAAATCTTGAACTTCATGTAACTCCCTGTCTGCACAATATATATACTAAACTACTCTACCTCAACCAATTTTAGAATCTATACACATCCTAAAACTTTCAGCTCTTTTAACCACTTGGCGGTTGAAGGGCTATTGGAGCATGCTTCACAAATGAAAGGTGAGTTGCTAGTAGTATGCATTATGCAATCAAACTCATTTTCTTGTTTTGGGTTCTATTGTAGGTGACACTTGCGAGCCACCGCCGCCGCCACCACCACCACCACCAAGAGCTGCTGCAGCAGACTCCACATGAGTGAGAAGATATTCATAGATCTTCTTTCTTATCCTATCGATGGTCTCAGAAGCAATTTGGGGACTTTCATCATCCTTGCTAGAGGAAATCTCATCTAACCAGTCGTTCACACTCTTCAGCTGGGATAACATGCCAGCTATTTGACCATTATCTGATAAAGCTGAGGCATCCACGTCAGCATCCAAGAACCTTTCTACAAATCCTAAGAACCAGTCTTGGGATGCTACTCGTAACATCTCGGCTAAGTCAACAGCCTCTTCGAGACCATCTCCTCTGATCCAATCCGCTGGAGGGGGAGATTTTGGCTTCTGATTAGCAGCTACCCCATCTGTTAAGCGCCGTTGAGATCCTGATGACTGAATCTTAGAACTTATTGTTGGACGGGGTTTGGCTTGAGGTTTTGCAAGTGCATTTTTGGTTGAGTTGTCAAGGACTAGCATAGGTTGATTGAGAGTGATAGTCTTTGGGGTTGACGAGGGAGCTGAAGGGGCAATTGGAGTTGAAGTTGCTTTTTTGCTATACACTGAGAATGATGACAGATTGGTAGCCAACGCAGCATTGACCCATAGAGTTGCTTGCTTCCGTTTTTCCGATACAGCCTTAAGTGCTTCTTCAGATGGGTTTTCTTCATGATCTGATTCTGAACCAGCAGCTGATATGGTCTTGGATAAAGCATCACCAACAAGGTGAACATTCTTCAAACTTGCATGCAGTGCCAAGAATTGCTCAACAGCAGGCTGTGCGTTATCTTCCTTTGCCGAGGAGCTCAACTCAGAATATGTGCTGAACAATTGAAATTAAACAATCAGCAGTTGTTAGTTTGTGTAACAAAAGAATAACTTCAGTTGATTCTCTGATGAAAAAACAAACTGCAGAGATACCACTGTTTGAAAGTTTATACTAAACCCTAAACTGAACCATGGTCTGGAGATTCTGAAAGATGAATATCAAAGTTTATTTTTACTAGCCAACAATACTGGCAAGATAACTCATGGGCATGGCAGTTCAGAAGGGATATCCAGGATTGGGAGCTAAATGACCTGCAGGATTGCTTACAAAAATATCAGATTTTATGGTCAACTCTCAGGTGCAGGACAGATTAGAACGGGGAGGATCCAAAGATAGAACCTACAATGTCAAAAGAGGATATGGCAAATCTATGCTCCCCATATAACTGGTTTCATCTGGACAACATTGTATGATGGCTGCCTTACTCAAGACAACCTTAGCAGAAGAAGCATTAAGAAAGTGAATAGATCTTATATGTGCCAGGAGGAATCTGAGAGTGTGAGACAGCAGCAGCTGACATTTGGAGTATGTTTTTATCAGTCTTTGGACTTCGCTGGGTCATGCCTTGTAGTATTAGGATGCTAATGAGAACTAGTGTTCATGGAGAGTAGGGAAATCGATCAAAAAAAATTGGCAAATGGAGTCTGCTCTATTTTTGGTGCATCTGGAGTGGGAGGAATCATAGATGCTTAGATGGGATTTCAGCTCCTAATCACGCTCTTAAAGCTAAATGTCTCATCAATTTGCTTAATTGGTTCAATCAGGCCCCTGTAACTAATATTGAATTTATTTATTTTTTGGTTGGTGTGTTGTTCATTAAGTTTTTGTATATGAGCAGATACTCTTCTGTTGTATATTTTTGATATGCATCCTCTTGATGCCATTTAATGAAATTCTCTTCATAAAAAGGAAAAAAAGGGAAGAAAACCATGGTCCACTATTTGCATAGGATGGCAAAGTAATCCTTATTAACCCCACACAATTTGATTTAACTTGCTAATCAATCTATATGAACTGCCATAACTAGAATATTCTCCAGAACAATTCCTTTCTTTTTTTTCCTTGATGAAGTAAACAAATTTCATCCAAAAGCATCAAGAAGATGCAAAGCAGCCTGCACCAAGGGTGTGGAGTTAGTGGTCAATGAAGTGGTTGAAAACCATGAAATTTCAGGTTCAAATCCCAACAAAGACAAAAAAACAACTAGATGATATCTTCTCATTTGTAGCTAACCTAGATACCACGACTAAAAATTATTATTATTTTAAAAAAAAAAAGATGCAGAACAATTCCTTCCTCCAACATGATTCCCCACATACAGCTGAAACCTATCCCTTCCTGGCACTTCTGTTGGAAAACCAACATTATTGGCTGGAAGGACCCATTGGTTGCTAGTAGGGAGTATTACTTCCTTTTTGGTAAAAGAGTAGTAACTTGAAAAAGGTATGGAAACTGGGGCCAGCTGGATTGCATTCTTCCCTCCCTTCTTTGACCTCTTTTCAGTAATTCCAGTTGGAAATAAAAACTCCTCAACATGGTTAACACAAAAAGTCCAAGATGACTCAGTCAAGAAGCCCACAGCAACATTAAGAATGGCCCTTATAATTTTGGAAAATAAACATTTACTCTGATGATAATAGACATTCAAGGGCATGAAAATCAAATCATATATATCCCATATCGTCTTTCTTTAAAATCTATTCATGTCAGATTTCAAGCACCCCGATTGAGAAAATGCAATTGCTAGCATGGAACAAGAAATTTATAGATATCACTCCAACTGTTACCAATATGTAAAATGGAAATTGAAGCCACAAGGATCAAACCAGAAAACATTACTGAAAATTGCACAGCGAAAGATCTGTGGGTGGTCACTTTTTTCATTCAATAAGAAGAAAACTTTGTTATCCATACAAGTTAGTAAACGATTTGGCTTCATTATATAAGAGTATAAATCCAGTGAGACACATTTCAACGGGCTGTCTTGTGAAGGAAGACAACATGCTAAACTTATCCAACTTATTTGAAGTAAGGGAAAATAAAATTCTATTTGAACCGACTCTGAAATACATAGGCAAGGTTGGAAAAGTTTATCTTCCAGGAAGTCATCCTTAACACTTTTGAAGGAAGAATTAACTGATCAACAACAACATACCTAATATAATCCCACAAGTGGGTTCCTTTGTGGAGCAGAGAGGTTATTTCCGATAACCCTCAGCTCAAAAGAAAATAAGAATTCGAAATATCATACAAAGCAAAAAAAAAAAATACAAAGCAAATGAACAGATAGTAATAAACACCAAAGAACAAAGAAACTATTTTACCCCTCAATCAAATACTATTCCTACACTAATTTGGTACAAAATGTAAACATACACTATAATGAATTTATTAAGCTTATTGAACATCTGTTTATGTATTGTATACAATGCTTATGGAAATGAATGAAAGTCACAGCATTGATTCTTGCCATCTTGAATGATATATTAATTCCTCATTTATTAAGATACTAAACATCTATTCATATAAACAATGTACTATCCTTCTTTGAGTACAAGTTGGATTTTATTGTAATTTTATTTCCATTGACAGAGACATTGTACTCGGTGATTTGGCGTACTCTCATAGTCTTCGAGACTTTGGGTACTGCAGGTGTTTTAGGGTTGAGGAGGTTAGACGTGCTATTAGCAGGATGAGCAAGGGGAGAGCGACTGGGCCTAATGAGATTCCGGTGTACTTTTGAAAGAGCACTGACAAGGCAGATTTGGAGTGGTTGACTAAATTGTTTAATATTATTTTGAAGATTGCTAAGATTTCCGATGAATGGAGGTGGAGTACTATGGTTCCATTGTACAAAAACAAGGGTGATATCCAAAACTGTAATAATTACAGGGGTATCAAATTGCTAAGCCACACTATAAAGATTTGGGAGAGAGTGGTGGAGATGAGGAGAGGAGTGTCAATCTCAGAGAATCAGTTTGTATTCATGTCGGAGTGGTCGACTATAGAAGCAATCCATCTTATACGGAAATTGGTGGAGAAATTTAGAGAAAGAAAAGGGGATCTCCATGTGGTGTTCATTGACCTTGAAAAGGCTTATGACAAAGTTTCAAGAGATATTTTCTGGAGGTGCCTGGAGGCTAAATATGTTTCGATGGTGTATATTAGGGCGATAAAGGGCATGTATGCTGGAGCCAAAACTCGGGCTAGGACAATGGGAGGTGACTCAGAGCATTTTCCTGTTGAGATGGGACTACATCAGAGATCCGTACTGAGTCCTTTTCTTTTTGCCATGGTGATCGATGAGCTGACACGGTCTATTAAGAAAGAGGTTCCATGGTGTATGATATTTGCGGACGATATAGTTTTGATTGATGAGACTCGGGATAGAGTTAATGATAGGTTGGAGGTTTGGAGACAAACTCTGGAGTCCAAAGGATTCAGATTGAGCAGGACCAAAACGGAATACTTGGAGTGCAAATTTAGTGCTGCGATGGATGAAGAGGACATGGAAGTGAGGCTTGACACTCAACCTATCCCCAAGACAGAAAGCTTTAAATATCTTGGATCCATCATCCAGAGTAGTGGGGACATCGATGATGATGTCACGCATCGCATTGGGGCAACGTAGATGAAATGGAGGCTTGCCTCTGGAGTCTTGTGTGATAAAAAAGTACCACCTAAACTTAGAGATAAGTTCTACAGAATGGTGGTTAGACCGGCGTTGTTATATGGAGTGGAGTGCTTCTAGTAAAGAACTTTTAGGTTCAGAAGATGCATGTTACGGAGATGAGAATGTTGAAATGGATGTGTAGACACACTAGAAGTGATAATATGAGGAATGAGGTTATTCGGGAGAAGATGGAAGTGGCCTCCGTGGCAGACAAGATGAGAGAAGAGAGACTGAGATGGTTTGGACATGTGCAGAGGAAGAGTGTCGACACCCCAGTTAGGATGTGCGAGCGATTGGATTTGGGGGTTATGCGGAGGGGTAGGGGTAGGGGTAGGCCGAAAAAGTATTGAAAAGAGGTGATTAGACAAGATATGGCACTACTCTATATCACCGAGGACATGACCTTAGATAGAAAGGAGTGGAGGTCGAGGATTAGGGTAGAAGACTAATAAGGATAGAATGGTGTCTTGCCGTGTGTAGATTTAGGGTGGTCGTAGGTCTAGGCGTGCCTTTATAGATGTGTTGTTATTGCCTTTGTTTATCACATTACTTTGATATTGTTATTGTTCTTGTCTTGTAAAATTTGCATAGTTTTTCGTTTTATTACCATTATGCTAGACATATTATTTTTCTCTCTTACTTGGGACTCTGACTTTTGAGCCGAGGGTCTTTCGGAAACAGTCTCTCTATCTCCATGAGGTAGTGGTAAGGTCTGTGTACATCCTAACCTCCCCAGACCCCACTTATGAGATTTCACTAGGTACGTTGTTGTTGTTTATTGTTCTTTGAATATTTTTCAAATTAGAACAAACCATCCTACTTTTAAATACTTGGGGTGAAGATAAATATCTTTATTGTGCTTTGTTGCAAGTTTTGCATACATATGTATGTTCTTCTTCGACATATTCATACCATTAGGTTAGATTATCTTAATTAGCTCCACATATTTCTTACTTTATGGAAAATGCACCGTCTTGTTGTAATGAATTTTATTTAATGAATGAAATGTAAATAGTAAAATTAATAATGTAAAAATTTCAGCATTTCCTATTTAACAACTCTACTTCTTAAATACTTAGAAGTTTTATAATACTGATAAGGAACGAACGTGCAAAGCACGTTCTCAAAGACTAGTATTACTAAAAAGGAGCAGAGAGGAATCTAGCTCCTGGCTCTTCCACATAAAGCGTGACAACACTCAGCTACCTACTATCCTTCTACCCTAATTTTCAACCTTCATACCTACCCATTCAGGGTCATATCCTCAGTAAGTTGAATTTATGCCATTTCTTACCTAATCATCTCCCTCGTGTTCTTCTTCGGTCTACATCTATCCCTCCTAACTTCTATTACAGCCAATCTCTAACACCTCCTTACCGGCGCATCCACGCACCTCCTCTTGACATGCCTGAACCATGCTGGAGTACTGAAAAGTGAAGGAAGCATCATAACATTAACTTTTCTTTTTAGGTGGGTAACAGCAAAACAGCGTATGAAAGAATCAGTTCTAACGCAGAATTTCATTCGCCTAACCTAATCAATCTTCCTAACCTTTTCAATAGGCACGTTTGCATGCAGACCATCCTGATTAGAGTCGATATCCAAAACTGGAGGACTAAAATCACGCATATTCACTGAAGCTATGACCTATTCCCAAAGGAGTAAGGTTGCTGAATAGATGAAAATAAGCTAATCCGAGGATTTGCAGTTGTAGTTGTCTAACCATAATCAGACACCCAAATTTAATATGGAAAAAAAATGGGTAAACCAAAAGATAAATAGATATTCATATTATTCATTGCTTCCTATTATATAAAAATATAAGTACTCCTGAATTAGAAAAAAAAAAACTTTTTTTCTCCTTTTTGAGTGTGTTTGGTATGAAGAAAAATATTTTCGTCTCTTTTTGTAATATAAAATAAAAGACAATTTAAGGAACGAGAGTATCGATATTCAATATACTTTTTAAAACTTTTCTTTGAAAATCTGATTTTGAAATTGTGTTTGTGAAACAGTGAAAAGAAATGATAGTAAGCAAGTGTTTTTTTTCCTTTTTTCAGTTGTTAATTTTATTTTTTGTTTTTCAAAAAGAAAATTTGTTTGAAAACTTTATGCAACAAAGGAAATAATATGCAGGTTGATGTTTCTTTTTAAGAAGAGAATAAAGCATATATGTTTGGTTTTTAAAAAAAGAAAATTTGTGTGAAAAATTTATGCAACAAAGGAAAATGATGCAGTAGATAAAAAGGTAAGGACAGTTGTGCAAGTGGGATTCGAACCCACATACTCAAGCGTCTATAAAACTTTGGATCTTATTCTTTTCCACTGAACCATATGTTTGCTTTGTTAGTGGGTTTGCAGGATAGATATTAGTTATATTTACCAGATTTTTTAATGCAAATATAGAATCTATACAAAAGTTACTGGGTTTGTCCGAACCCCCGTATAACACTAAAGCTCCGCCCTTGATGCTAAGCTCATCCAAAGAAAGATTAAAAGAGTTTGAAGAGGCCAGCCAAACAATGACATACACTCTAAATTGTTGGTAACTGATTACAAAGAATATAGCCACGTGTGCAGCCATATATGATATAACCTGAATCTTTCTCAGTTGGCTCCAACATTACAAAATGTAGGAGTACTAGATATACAGCCCAACCCTTTTGATTAGTTTTTGATGCACCCACGAGGTCCCCTTTGATTAGTTTTTGGTGCACCCACGAGGTCCCTGTGTGTAGATTGTCTTTTGTAGAGAACCATTTTTTAGGTTTTATACAACTTGTAAACGAAGTTTTCTCCCCACAAAATCAATAAATATTACCTCATCAATACACACACACATGCAGCCTAGCTCAAGGGTCTTAACTTGAAGTGGATAAACTGATTTCAGCACTTAAAATTCACCTTTACTATGCCACTCAAAAAGAAGAAGTACCTTAAATTCTTACTTTCCAAAAAAAAAAAGGAAAAAGAAGCAGGACTACCTTAGACATCTGAGTAAGCTTTCAGTAGCCGAAGCCACCTGCATAGCCTCAATGGCTGCTATCTGTGCAGCATCTCTGTGCTTCATGACTTCCTATAACATGAAATGGTACTTTTCAGAGATCAAATAAATAGTCTAATCTCCGATAATACACTTTTAAAAAAATGAGAAAGGTAACAGTGCGATAATGCACTTTAATGATCCAATAAGAAAAGATTTCATAAGCAAATACATGGGCTGCACATGCCGACTCAAAATTAAAAAAAAACTTTAAACTACAGGACCATCAGGTAACTAGAAAAAGTGGGAAACAGAAAATGCTTTTCAGAAATCTGTAACTAAAGAGTAAATATACTAGGCAAACTCAACTCTGACACCATAGCATATAAACATGACAAAAACTGCACTAACATGGTAAGAACTGTCTTTAATGCTACAGGAACCTCTGGGTGAGAAATGGTTGTAGATGTAATATACACGAATAGCATTTCAGGACTGAACGGAGAATCCATCAAGCTGTAAAGAATGCAAGCACTTCAGAACGGCATACCTTTCCAATCTTTGTGAGAGAAGATGGGAGTGATGACCAGGCAACATTTCCATCCGCTAAAATTCTATTACTGACAGCAACTTTGACCAAGTCTTCTAAGCCATTATTGACCTCCCCGGGTAGCTTTCTTCCCTTGGATATTTTCTGCTTACTTGATTTATCAGCATCAACAGGCTCTCCATTTGTGGAAGTCTTCTTTAAGGATGTATGAACCTTATTTTCCTCTTTGGATGATTTTGCGAGTATACACCGGTTATCTTCTTTACTTGTCAATTTCTCACTGGTTGATTTTCTTGGAACCTGCCATCAGAGCATTCAGATAAAGAGTATCAAAATCTATTAAATGCAACAAGAGTCAAATAGTTAAATGACAATTTAAGGTGGCGTGCTGCTTGCAGAAAACTATCCTGCAAGAATACTGATCAAATTTCACTTCAAAATGTTAAACCAATCATAGCCTATGCCCTGAATCATAAAAGGAAAAGTGGATATACATTTTAATCAGTTTAAACCAATACACAAACCATCAGAAACTTTATATAACAGGGTAGGGAGATAAAAAACAAATACTTACAGAAGTGCTCCTCGGTTCAGGCTTCAAATCATGCTTGTTGACCCTCAACCTGGGACTATCTCTGCTCTTCAAATCCATATTCCCTTCCCAGCTCTTCCTCAAGGCCTTAGGCTCCAATTCAAGCCCTTGAAGATAATTCTTCAATGGATTCCCACCCAGCACTCTCTTCGGTGTTGGACTTGCCCCACGAACAGAACTTGACTTCTCCAATCCAGGTTTAGCTGTTGCTTTCTCTAGTCGTTCCAAGCCCTTAACCTTTGCTTGTTGCTTAACCCCATTTGAGAACTTCTCAAAAGAAGTTGGTAATGAATAACAACTTGTAGGAGATGTGGGTATTGATCTTGAGCTGGAAGATTTTACTCTCATTAGAGTATCCTTCTTCTCCACTACATTTAATGCTAACTTCGACAAGTGAGACTTCGACCAAGTCAAAGTAGGCTTCTTCTTTTCCAGTTTTTCCTCTTTGGCACCACCATTTGATCTAGAAACTGCAGATTTATTGTCTTTCACCCCCGCATGATTGTTGCCTAATGCTTTTGAAGGAGACTTAGTTTTATCTCGTGATTTTGAACCAGGAGACAGATTACCATTGTTATTGAGGAAGCCTAAAGAATGAGTTGCTACTATATCTTCAGGAGTTCCAACACAAGGGTGTCGGCCAGGGACGGGCCTAACACCCCTAAGAATAGGCACAGGTGAAGCAGCTTCAAGCCTCTCAACATGAATGAACTGACCCAATTGAATCTTATCACTAAGAATAAGATCATCATGTTCATCAGGCAAAGATACATAAGTGGCATGAGAAGAATCTGATACCTTTAGGTAGAACCCTTGGTTGGGAAAGAGCTCCCCACCTGCTAATGCTGGCACAATGCTAACCACTTGCAACAGAGATGACCTGTGCTCACCGGCAACTTTCACATCTGTGTTCATATGCTGAAGAAGCTTTAATAGAACACCAGGTACCAAAGTAGCCATTCCCCAAATCTTCGCTTAGCATTACCAGAAAAAAGATACCAAATTGAAGAACTTTCAAGATTTAACAAAGGAAATCTAGCAAAAGGGTTTTCTCTCTTTCTCCCAAATTTCCAGATTAAGAAAGAAAATTACAGCTAACAACTTTCACTTAAAAGGGTGAGAAGTTGGTTCTCCAAGAAGGGTTCAATCATACAAGTATAATAGAACTCAAAATCCCACAAAACCACTCAAACAGATGGAAAAAAAAATCAATCCTTTGAAACCCTATTGAGATTCACAGCCAAAGTAGCTTTCCTTAATCCAACAAAAGCATCCAACTTTCAGTGATTCAAGAACTAGGTGCCATTAGTGGTCAAGAGAAAGAGAAAGTGAGAACCCCAAAAATGAATCAAGAAGAGGAAGGAACAAAATGGGGGTTTGGCATTTATACATTTATTATGAGCAAAATGTATGTAAAAAAACAAAGTGATAAAATAGTACAGTAGTCCATAAATACATATGGATGTATTCTTGTAAAGAAAGAGTAGAGCTAAGAAAAGGGGTGAAGGGTTAGCATTGATTGCTCAGTACAAAGTTAGTCATATGGGTAAAAAAGGCAACTTTTTAAAGGGCATTTTCTTGATTATTTAAGTGTGAAAGATAAGGAGAGAGAAGGAGAAAACTTGAGAAGTGTCCAAATTGAAAGTGGGTTTCTGAATCTGAACCTCAAAATGGGAGTCTCATTAATATAAGGGAAACACAACAAAAATTGATGCCAGGAGATGAAGAAATCATCATTCATCACATGATTGATTCATTCCAACTATTGAAATTGGTCCTGTAACAGTTGCTGACACCAAAATTCATAAAATAAAAAAAGAGTATAAAATTAGAAGCATTTTGTAAGTTTTATCCATTGATATTGTTTTCTGTTTTTTTCTTTTACTTCCAAAGAATAATGCTTTCTGTTGGGATAAGTTTGTTTTTTCATAGAATATGACAGAGCCCAAAAAAATTGGAGCTAATGAGAATCTAACAAGAACGTCTTTTTAATTTCACTGCTTTTTCTTCACTAAGGATGTTTGGTATCATGAAAAATGTTTTACGCTGAAATGATGTTTTTCTTACATATTTTCTTGTGTTTGATAAATAAATAAAAAGTATTATCTCAATAATATTTATATGTAATTTAAATAAATATTATAAAAGATATAATAGTAGAGAAGGAGAGGTGTCAGATGTGGGGATGGTGGCGATGGAGGATTGCGGATGGGATGGGGGAGGGTTCTATCAGAGGTGTAGACAAAAGCTAAATGTATATGTGAGTCATTTATATAACATTAGGGTATATATGATTCACTTTTATAACGAAAGTTATATCAGCTATAAATAACAAAATTAAAAGTTATGTTAGGCTCTTTTCCCTTATAAACATGACATTTCACCACTATGTCAATTACTTTCTTCGCTAATCGTCTTCATTCACTATTACCGACCACCAACACCATCTACCACACATCAACCCCAGCTATACAACAACAACAACAACAACAACAACAACAACCCAGTGAAATCTCACATCGTGGGACAACCCAGCTATAACCATCACTAATTAGTTGCATCATTCACTAGCCACAATTTACTATCATCACTATTGATCACAATTACTACAATAATCATAAATCATCAGCGATAATATAAATGTCATTTATATACCCACAATCATCAGTCATCCTACTTTGGTAGGAGTAAGGTCTGCATACATTTTATCCTTTCTAGACTCCACGTTGTGGGATTTTACTGGGTTGTTGTTGTTGTTGTTGTAATCAGTTATCACGACAATTATTTAAGGGAAAATTACGCGTATAAGCAAACATATACTAGTTAATTAGCTAATATAGCTATAGTTTGAATTAATTATGGCTCGCGACAAACATCTAGCTATAATTACAGTTTGAGTTTTGTATAATCCGCGCGATTATACAGTTGAGTTTTATATAATTCGCGCGATTTATACAAAGATTGTGCGCGAATCGAATTGTATAGCAAAATATACAGACACTACAAATTGTATAAAGAATTATACAAACGTTAAATATACAAACGTTATACAAAAGCTGTGAATTGTATAGTAAATTATGTAAATATTGCGCGAATTATACAAACATTGCTATAACTATTACTACGAATTATAATTAACAAACTATAGCTATAAAACATAATCAAGATATTTTAAAATGATTATATACAAAAATTCCCCATTATTTATTATCACTATCCTCCGTCAAAATTATATCACGTACCGGCCAATTATCTCCAACCCACCACCGTTGTTAAAATACAGTATTAATAAAAAAATATAGGCTAAGTAAGTCTATCCAGACATCACTTTCATTGAATAAAAAAAGAAGAAATTATTACAAACAGATGTTTCATACAATTTTTAACATATATGTATATATAGGGGGGTGGGTAGGTGATTGGGTGATTTTATGGCAAATGGGGTGCATGTGCTAAGGTTATGGGATTGTCGGTTTATAGAACTGTTTCCAGTAGTTGGAGATTCCATACACTGACCTAATTAGTTGGCTCCTCAGCTGGACCCCTCTTTTCTTTTTTTTTTGAATTATTATTTTTTTCTAATTAATTTCCTTTTTTGTTTTTTTTAAATATTCAAGAATTAAAAAGAAAACTTAAGAATAGCATTAAATGTTCACTTCTCGAACTAGCAAAGTAAAATAGAGATATCTTCAAGATTTTCTTGAACTAAAAGTAATATGGAGTATTTAATAAGTAAGTTGCAAATTACACCAAGTCACACTCTTGTTCATTATATTTTCCAAATATGTCAAAATTATTTGATATTTTTAATTTTTTTGGGTTGCGTGTACGTCTGCAAATGGTGGGGGAGTGGAAAATGGAAAAAGGAAAGATATTTTAGACTCTTTAGTAGGACTTATATTTTGTACCCACGTGGTGCAAGGTGGAAAAATTAGTTTTTAAAGTATATATGTGCATGACAGTGAAAAAAAAATTAACACAATCATATGTCTTTGCAAGAGATAGAAAATAAATTATAATTATAAATAAAATAAAAGATATATAAGTTTATTGATAAACAATATGAGTATAAATTTATTTTTTCTCTTGATTTTTTTAAATTTTTTTCGTGATTAGAAAGTCATTAATGGTGTATTTGTCGAACATAGGATGATTTGAACTTGATCCTCATAAAAGAATTTGTGGATCTGTTTGAAGTATTTGTTATCAAAAAGAGTGTGACATATTTTGATTTCTTTATGAATATCCCAAGAATTTATGGGATATTCGAGATTCCTTTTCCAAGAAATATATTACCATTTATATAGGTATAAACTAGGGTTTAGGTTGGAGTATCCACCAAGAACACTAACTGAAATTGAACTCGATTTTATAGAGTCCTACAAAATTTCAATGTCTACAATATGATATTTATATATTGCATCAGATAATTTATTAAATTTTTAAAATTATAAATTTTATATTTAAAAAATATGATTTATAAATATCATTTGAATGGTTATATATTACAATAAATAAATAATCTTTGCATTAACGATCTATAAAAATAACCGAGGTATTCAATTTTATGATTACCAGCAGAAAAAGAAGATTAAACTCAAGATTTTTCGAGTGTTACTTCTTCATTCTTTGAGTCGTTTATTGGATTAGACTTATATTATAGCCATATATTATTTGAGTCGTCATTATTAACCAGAACTTCATATTAAATTAAATCACACCAAATATATAAGATCTAATTAAAACTCTGTTGGTTTTCAGGAATTCATCCAAATTAGCAAATATGAGATGTTATTATTTAAAAATTACACGAGTGACTATCATTAGTCAAGTAGATAGGGTGTGTTCGGTATAATGTTTTCTCATGAGGAAAAATATCTTTATAAAAAAATAAATGATTTCTCACTTATATTCTGGTGTTTGGTAATTAATTAATGTCACATATGAAAGTCATTTTTTTTTACTAAAATGCATTCAATATGTTTTTTAAGGGACAAAGTGGATTGATTTTTGCTGATGTGGCAACTCGTAAACTACTGGACTACACTACTGCTGAATATTGACCAATCATTAGACGTTGTTAATTCGTCCCTAAATTGCTCGTTATATTCACCGGCACAAATTAATGTTATGACTTATTTAAGATCACAAATTTTATATCACACAAATAATATATTTTAAATAACCAATTTTAAAAGTTTTTATATAGTCTCTGTTGCATCGACATAAAAAATATGAATTGTTATATTTAATTTCCTGCTTTGTGGAGAAAATGTAAACAAACCAAGGTTAGTTATAGGAGTTGCAAAAAAAATGCTATAATTTTTGTAACATGACAGTAGTGTCCAACTCTGGATAATTTTCGTTAGCGCAATTCACTAAAACTTAAACATATGAATTATGAAAAAGAAACGCAATGTATATATGACATTTGATAGGTTGTATACGATTTTGCTATGCCAAATTAGCAGATCATGACATTAGTCGATCTCCTATAGTTTTCACTTACTTTATTTAATGGTTGTATAAATTATGCTATTAAGTGCGCAAAAAATGTCTTATATATAGCATTGAAATTTGAATACTTGTGGCTAGTACAGAAATGGGGCAAGGACCACACACACATTGAAGGATTTGGAGTAAAGCATTCTTCTGTTCTGTCTAGGATATCCAAACAAGTTTCAACTACGTACTTTTTCAAACCAAACATCACCTAATGAATTTAAGTGTATACTATATATATATATATTCTTTGCTTCCAAGTAAAGGAGCTCATTGCACCAAATTTGCTGAGTATGATTTACTTACATTCACCATGTGTGCATTCAAAAAATAACGGATTACTTTGTCAACCAAAAAAAAAAGTAAAATTAAAGGACAAATTCGTGAATTTATCCATTTGTCCAAGGAACAAAGAATTTTATATGTTGATAAAGAAAGACGTTTGCAATATTTTTAATTACATGAATTAATAATGATGACATGCCCTGTTTTGACTTTTTCATTGCCGCTAGCTTAATTAATGTTTGCAAAGAATGTCATATTGCATTATAGCTTAGCTGCCTTGTAGCAAAAGTTTTTGCATCACTCCTTATATTATGGGACCGTATGTATTTAAAACTTATATTAAATTTTTTATGTAAACATTTACTTAAGTATTTATGATAACTACATCGCACGCTATGGATGGATCCTAAAGCTTAAAAATATTTATTTGCACTTAATTTGACGTTAAACTAAATAATTAAATTATAACAATTACTGTACAAATTGAAGTAAATACATATTGCTTAACTATGATTAAGTGATGATAATTTAGTTATTTGTTTAAAGATATAATATAGGCACAAGTGAAAGATCCAATAATGAATATAAAAGAAATTTATAAAACTAGAGAAAGAAGTGACATAAGGTTTTACTCAAATATCAAGTAAGCCTCGAGAAATATAACCTTGATACACAGAACCTAATTAAACACAAATTAGATAAACTATAAAAAAATAAATGTTAAACAAATTTGAAAAACTAATCTTGATTTAATTTCAATGTTTGTATAGTATAAAAATTGGATAAAAATAACTTTTTTTTCTTTCAACATATATAATCTGCTAGAATTAATAGGTTGTTGAATCCTAACTAAAATCATACATTATTGTATGGATAGATAATGGACTCTAAGATTGATAATGTCATAAATCAGTAATAAAGACGTAGTTGCAATAAAATTAAATTAGAAAGATTTGGTAAGTATTCAAAAAATTTAGTATTTCTTTATAACTTTATAAATACTTACAATTTTCTTGTTGGCAAATCAGAGCGTGTTGTTAATCTGTTATTGTCAAAAGAAATTGACAAAGTTGTACATTAAGGCCATATTATTTTTTAGTTAAACATTGAGGCCATATAATTATTATACATAAATCGTTACGTAAACAGCAAAATAATATATTTTGTCTCTCATGTATCTCCAAAAAAATTGAGCTCATGATTCTATTCAAGAAAGCAATTATAGTTCCAATTTTTAACATTTAGCTAATTTGGTGGTTAATTAGTCTCTATCTGTTGCGATTACAATTGTAAATTGACATATCATTTATTGGCATGAAAAAATTACATGATATAATCATGTGGTAGTTGAGAAACTAATCGTTTTATAATATTGGATTTAGATTCATTAAAATAGATCGAGTAGCATGAACAATGATGACTCATATATATAATCGATGCCAATTTATTTGAAATTGATCAATTTTTCTTTATTATCAATTTTCTAAAATCTAAAATTTTGAATTAATAACTCGTGTACTTGCATGTAATGTTCCAAAAAAATAAAATATTTCGATGTGCTTTAAAATATAGATAAGGCACTAAATTTGAGTTCCTTTATAATTAAGTTTACTAAAAAAACATTTTTAGTTCACCTAATTATGGTGGATTTAAAGATTAGAGACCATTAGCTTAATGTCGACAGGTGGAGTTGATGGCTCGTAATCTAATGATATTTTACCTGCTTTAAAAAAGGTATTAACCCATAATTATATTTTGTTAGGCAAAATAAAGAATAATTAAAGTAGTATTGAAATAAAAAATTAAATCTGAGAAGTGGTTGTACCAATGATTAGCGTAAAGTTAGTTAAGATTTAAGCATGAAGCTTCTTCTTTTTGCCTTTACTAATTATCATTAGTAGCATATCTCAAAGCTAAAAAGGTCCATATATTTGGTAAAAGATTAAGTAAAGCAAGAATCTTATTCATGTTAACGACGTGGTTTCATTAAAAAAAATATTTAAAAATACTTTAGTAGTTTATACATTTAATTGTATAAAAAAAGTTTTATACAACCAATGTAATTATTAAGTTATTATAACAAGTTAATTATCATTTTTATCAAATTATTAATTAGTGCTTATCAAAGAAATATACTTACTTTCATATTATTAGTGCATTAAACTTAAGTTTTATATATAAAGAAAAATTTAAAATTTTTCATGTTTGCTTGATCAAAATGTTTGAAAATAATTTTTTATATGATAAGAAAATTCTTGAAAATTAGGATAATGACTTGTGATATGGGTAGAGAAAATAAGTTTCATTAATGACATTTCACGTTGATTGTTTCCTCCGCTCTGATCCCGCACCACCATACCCATGCCCTACCCCTACCCCCTAACCCCACACCCCCAATTCTCTCCCTTGCTCCCCATCCCCAACAACCCCTTCCAACCACTTCACCTCTCTCTGTCACGTCGTATTCTACTTCAATAATATTTGTCTAGATTAAATATAATATTTTTTATTTACTTATCAAAAATTAAATAATAAGTAAGAAAATTATTTATTTTTTCTCTTCCATAAATCTTAATACAACTCAAAGTGCATTATGCGTGCTGTATTTCTAAATGACATTATGGTCAAAGACTTGAAATATTCCCTTCTAATTCCACTTTAGAAAACATGGATTATTCTAAATTTTCAACGCTATCTAGAAAAACATGTGGCCATGAAATACAAGGGAATATATATATATATATATATATATATATATAAATTCGAGTTGGTTCTCCATTGAGTGAATATTTTCGAAAAGATTATAATGGCATATTGAGACTGGAAATGTAAATGTTGGTCCTCATGTAGCCTCAACAAATAACAGTTAGGTTGGCTAATTTATGATAATGACATGTAAAAAAGAAACTTGGACCCTCGTTATCATAAATGCTCATACTAAAGGGGTGAGATATATAATTTGCGCCGACTATTATGCTACCTAATTTTTGTCACTATTTTTAGCTTCAAAAATTTAGCAATTTCCATGATATTTTTTAAACAAAATATATTCACTAAAAAAATTAGTACTAGTAAAACAGAAGGATATTAAAGAAACTTGCTATGTATCTTTTTTCCATAATAGTTTTATTTTCTTAAAATTTTAGATAATGTGTGATCAAATAAAGATTACTTTCTAGTGAAGATGAATAATTTGTTGAAGAATGACAAAAGTCCCACGTTGGTGATTAATGAGATGGGTGGACTTTTTATAAGACTTGGTCAATCCTCCTCACTTAAAGCTACCTTTTGGGGTGTGAGTTAGGCCTTCGACTTAATTTAACATGGTATCAGAACATGACCCGTCTCGCCCAATTTTGGCCTAACTCCTAATTTAACATAATTGAGTATTCATTTTATCTATGGAAATCTAACTCCTCCGATTTTTCTTTTTACCCCTTCGCAGAAGCTCTCACTTTTTTTCTCTTTTGGTGACTTGAACCTAATACCTTGTGTGATAGTTTCAAATTTCAATAGTGACTTGGAACATAATTTTGATATTTGCTTCCCAATAAATTAAAAGAAATTTTTGACAACATTTTTGAATCTGGTCATGGAATACTCAATTTTTCTGTATGTCCTATTTTAATTTGTAATCTAAATGAACTCTAAAAGCTGGTCAAATACTCAAATATAATTGACTCCTGAGCCTTGATAAACAAAAAATACACCTTCAAACGTTGTGGCAGAGGTAATAAAATCCTTTCGCCTTCAACCAAATGTATGGGTTCATGTCTTGGAAATATTAAAAAAATCTTGATAAAAAATGCTTTTGCATTTAATGGACCATAAATAATATGAATCTAAATCAGTTAAACCTAATATAAATACGTAACAATACGCGAGAAACTAAAAATCCAAAAAATATATTAAAAAAAATACATCAGTTGCCTTTATGAATTCCCAAAAATAGTCTCACGACTCCATATAAGCTCTAACAAGCTTAACAATACTTAACTAGTTAGTTGTTTAAAGTACGATAGTTAGATCAACATGAATTGTGATAGAATGATTGATAATTTTTTACTCTTAATCAGAGATTTCAAGTTCGAGCTCTTGAGATTAAAAAAAATCTTGTTGAAAGCGCGCGTGACGCCCAAAAATGAGTGCTACAACCCTATAATGCACAAACTCAATTTTAATCGGATCCTAACAAAGATACCTAACATCATGGAAACCACTGCAATCATTTTCACCATCTTATATTTTTCAGTTACTTTCCTTTTCTTGTCATTAAATAGTGGGAGAGTCCTTTCAAAGACATTCGAAATAAAATTATAACTAGAGGAAAAGAGTTGGCTAGGGGAACCAATCTAAGTTATCAGCAAAAAATCTTGGTAAATTCATAGGGCCCCAAAAAATGACTTTGCTTATATATCAATATAAAAAGATGGAAAGCAGCCAATCGATGAAATACTCTTTTTTCAATCAACACTTTTTTAGAGCCACAAAAAATCACTTTTTTTTGGTTGTTTAAAATAGATACTAATATTATTAATACTAATAGTTTGTTTGATCAAATTTTTCGTAGACAAAATATTTTTCACAAAAAGAAAACACTACGGTGTTTGTTCAAACTTTTGGGCTAAAATAAGTGTTTTAAGGGAGTAGCAAGAATTGTTTTTCAGAAGTTCTTTAAAAAAAAATACTTTAAAGAAAAATACATTTAGAAGCACTTTTAAATGGTTTAGTCAAACACTAATTGTTACTTATAAATATTTTTTAAATTTATCGGTGAAACACAAACTGTTTTTTATAAAAGGTTCATTTTCATAATAAATTAATTTTTTAATTTTAGAAGATTGGTCAGGCTATAAGTCCTAGTACATTTTTTGTCAACAAACATGGTATACCTGGAAAATCATTTTCAGTACATAACTAGAAGGCACAAATCACGTGAATTAGGGTTTACGCCTTGTTTCTGGTTCATCCTGATCTACTTCATTCAATTCAGAGCATGGACGCATATATAAAACTTTACTAAAATGTTAATAATTTTACAAGTACATTACTTTATTGAAATTTTTAAAGTTAAACTCATCAAATTTGAATCATGAATTTCCATCGATCCCTAGCTAATTAGCTTCTCTGGCTGTCACATATGACTCATATTTCACTACTAGAAACAAAAGCTTTTCCATCATGAATTAATAAAAAATTTATATTATAAATTATAATGTTCGTATCCCATATCCACCGAACCAATTTACTAAAAAAATACATAGTAGGAAACAGATTCTCGTTAAAATATGGGAGACAACCACGAAACATTTTTTCTTTCTCATTGATTCAATCAAAGTATCTCTGAGAATAGCCATTCAATACTTTTCCGTGAGAAATTTCAATGGAAAAATAGTGAATTTATAATACTATTTACTTCCATCAATCAATGTAAAATAAATTCATAAGATAATTTGCTACAAAGTTTTCCACCCAAAAAGGTATCTTCGATCTAAAATATTCTACATCCAAGTAGATGGAAGCTATAAGTAATACTACTAAAAGAAAACTACATATGAAACATGGGATACAGATTGACAAGCACAAAATATATAGGATTAGACGATTAGTTATCCATTTACTCTCAATTATGAGACGACAATATAGAGGAAAAAAGTATATTCTTGGTTACCTCCCTTATCACTTGAAAGTAAAGAAGAGAGACAAAAATACAGGTGGATGAGCGAGAACACACAAATATTTTTGTTAGATGATTTTTTCTAATTACTGTCCTTTTTTGCTAAAATGAATGTGCGGGAAAAGACTATCGGGAAGCTCACTCTCGATAAGGCTAGATCCAGATAAAACAGAATATTTCTTGTTAATTCTATTTTTGTCTAAGAAAATAACAAATCGAGCACCGAGCCAAAATGCATTGAATCACCATAGTAACTATAGTACTATGGGGACATAACTTAGTGAATGCCAAACATTAATGATCATTTCAAGAAGTATTTGGCTTATAGTCCTTGTCTTGATATTGATGTTTCATTTTAGGTTCATCTTATAAATTCATATTTCTATTGTGATTATGATTGATGGCCTTTCTTCGACACTATTGGACAGAGACTTCTATGAATGAATGAAGTTTAAGCTTGTGGGATTTCCCAAGTGAACGTATCATAATTTAGATCAAATAATTTTCTTTTCCAAAAGTATCACTATCTCAATATTCCAAAATGATATTCTTTAATTTCCTATGGTCAAAACAATGAGTAGTAAATTTCTACCAGTTTTTTTTTTTTTTAATCGTTATTCCTAGAGAAATTTAGCATTCCACTAATACACTTTGACACAAATTGTCACCTTTGATAATTGTGAAAAAAACTATTTAGGACTCGTTTATATTGGCATTCAACGTGCTATGTTTGTCTGTAATGATTATCCAATACGTAGTAGGGACATCAAATGGGAATGGAATTTCAAAAGCTAATATACGTCATTACGATCTAGTAAAAAGGATTAAGGTTATATATTGATAGTTTTAAAGGCCGCAGCTACTGGGATAGAATTAGCCGATGCTGCTTATTCCCAGATAGTAGCATCATTGCTTCTTCCCCTTCTTCACAACCTGTAGGCCTTCAACCTCCACACGGCTTTGTATACTTTCAAAATTGTTACTTTCAATAACACGCTATTTATCATTAGTTATCAAATAAACACTAAGTAAACTCTTTAACAAGAAGGTAAGTTTAATATCTCACTTGATACCCCCCAAAAACTTTAATAAATTAATTCTCATTTTATGAAATGCAAACTCCTCAGTTCACTCTTAGCCATCTTTACTATAGGACAAAGGCCCAGCTCAATTGTGCGTCTCATATTGCAATAGTGGACCGTCAAATTAAAGAGCCCAACCCAAGATCAACGATTCCTTCACTCAAGGAGTGAACCAACCTTTCATCCCTGACCATGAACTACATAGTGTTGAAACAACACCCGGGAGAGTTAAGTTCGATCAAAGGTGAAAATTGGGTGGAGTTCAAAGTCAGCTAACTCGCACCTGGACTAAATTCCACGGAATCCCCAATGGATATTGGATAATTCTATCCATAAAGACTGGGACATATGGGAAAAAGCCACCTACTAATATACCTGAGACGTCATAGTTCTCAACAAACTACATGTCGAATGGATTTCCACACTAGGAAGAAATGGATGTAGCCCCACTAATAATGGACAAGCTAATTTCTCTATTAATAAAAAGTAACTATGCAACACTAGTCATAGAAGTAATCAGCATAACTAAAGGCAAAATGAGTCAATTGAAGGATGGGCTGCTCGATTGTATTCTTGTAAGTGAATATTATAATTTAACCATCTCTGTCGAGGCTCAGGATACAGCAAGTATAGCCACTAATAAGTCTATAGGAATCAGCTGAATGATGATAAGAATTGAAGTAACAAAAGAAAAGGCCCATGGTCATGCCTAAAAAGCAAGCTCTCTACATATTTGTGAGGAGAAAACCAAGCAAACAAATTTGCTACAGCAAACAAACATGTTGTTTCACTAGTTTTCTTGCTCACCAGGATGCCGATATGGCAAGAATCTGTGGTCTTTTGCAGCATTCTTGCGCCTTTTCTTCTCAATATATGCTTCCAGTTTGCCAGATGCTTTGAGTTCCTTGTATTTCTCAATATGTTTGCGCTTCTGAATTTCAGATTTTTTGAGATAATAAGGTTGTTTTCCTTGCTTAGCAGCTTCCCTCTCTTTCTTCTTGTGCTCTGCCAGAATCTCTCTCTCAGTGTGCTTCATTCCTACCGATTTCAATTGTTTGTCAATCCAAGAAACACGACTTTTCAGTTCATTTATCTCTTCTGGGTCATTTGATTTCCTCATCTGTTTCTTCAGATCCTCTTTTTCTGCTGGAAGATTATCCTCGTAAAGGAAATTGTATCTCTTTTTGAACCGTTCTACATCGACCTCGCCACTTAAAGACTCAAAGCGAGGGTCACGAATGGCGTTTTTAGGAACTTGGATAATTTCCCTAAATCTGCTCACTGGCTTCTTGCTACTCATCTCCATTGGCCTGTTCTTGTTTGCTCGGCCACTTTTTCCTTCCGAATTAAGTTTCCTATACACTGTATCCGACCCATCAGACCGCGCTCTCTGCAATTCCTCAAAGGTCACATCAGCAAGCTCCTCCTTTATCTCCTCCTCCTCATCAAATCTGATTTTACTTGAACTTGCAACAACTGGCTTGTCTTTTCTCATTGATTGAGCTAGAGAAAAAGAAGTTTACAGAGATTGAGAGGAGTCAGAAGAACCTCAATGATAGTAGCATATTACACAAACAAACGAATAATTAAAACAGAAGAATATGAACTATGTCGGCATACTAAATAAACCAATGCTCGCCAAATTCACAAGACAAGTAGACACTCAAATTTCAGTCAAAAAGTTTCTTCTTTGATGAAGACGGTTCTCATCAAACACGCAGGACACCTTGACATCTCGACTAATCAACCAATCAGCCTGCTACCTCACAACAAGCAAGAATGCCATGCCTACCACCAGAGTGTTGTGTAACTTGTAACTAGGATGTGAAGTTGAACAATACAAGGGCGGCTCAATCCTAAAGCAGTGGCCTTAGGCCCCAAAAAATAAGAGCCTCCAAAGAACCAAAACCCCCCAAATTCAGTTCGCTCAAATACGAAAACATACAGAAGATGCACAAAAAAGAAAGAAATTCGACCGATTAAACGAAGAACCAAAAGCACTGAGCAGACAAAAGATGAAGGAGATACGTACATACAGATCTGATGAAGGCGATGTAAAATGTTGGTATTAATTGTGAGAAGCACCGCAATAGCACACTTGGAAGAAACCCTAAGTAAGAATATAAAAAAACTATGTATTTATTGTTATAGTTTGTTGTAAATCTCTTACTAATTATTATGCACATATATTTGAAATTTTATTATTGATGTAAATTGTAATTATAATAAAAAATTGAAAATAATTAAAATTTATACTTATTTTTTATTTTTTAATTTATCTAATTCACTTTAATTTGAATCAATCATATTTTGATATTGACTTTGTAAAATTGTCTTTAATTTTTTTGAGGTATTTCACTAAACATTTCAAGTTCAAACTAATCAGATTATCAAATAATTAAACTTAAATATCTTAAATTTGAATGTCTTCTAAAGATAATAATCTCTATAATATCGATTTTTGTAATTTAAAGTATTACGAAATATTATATAAGTAAAAAAAAATGATACTCTAATTAGCATATTCAATGAATTGAAGTCTTAATTTTATTTTGTAATTTAAAGTATTACGAAATATTATATAAGTAGAATAATATGTTGTCCATGTATTGATTTTCGTATAACTTATACGACATTTGATATATAAATATAAAATAAATTATTTATGTATAAAATTAATACTACGTTTGGTTGAAGGATAGAAGGTGAATGGAAGATTGTTCACTTTATGTAACTTCCTTTTTTCCCCTCTCTATCTTGAACTATTTTGTGGAGTGTCAAATGAGGGGTGAAGCTCAATAGGTGAAATGGACTTCACAGAAAATTATATTATATATAAAAGATCAATTTTTGGAGAAATTTCTGCCTCCGTCACTAGTTAGGTTAATCGGTCGTGATTAAGAATAGCATTTGGTCATAGTCCTATAACTAGAACATTTTTTCCAACGTTGCTTAGAATTGAGACATGCTCGTTTGTTCTCTATTCATATTAACGACAACATAACTCAGATTATCGGTATCTTCTGCAATTCCGTGCCTCCATCCCTTTGAATGCCCATCCTCCATATACGGCTCAAGGAAACCAATAAACTGCAAATCCAATGGAAATTTCTTAGTTTCCACCAGTTAGTTTTTGAAATAAACAAACCTTGCTTTTCATTGACAAGTGATGAGAAATCTGGTGACAACTATTTAATGTTATGTGATATATAAACTTTCATGAATGGTTGAACAGGAACTTCAGTACTAAGCATAGTATATGTACCTTACTTCCATCTTTTGACCACCGTGCACCGTAACCATTAACAACTCTTATCTCAAAAACAACACCATGTGGTGGAACAATATGCACATTCATCCAGCAGCAACGATTTATTAAGTCGGTGATGACATCCAGGGCGACTCTATTTTTATCGGAATCTGGAAAGTGAAAAACACGAGACAGTAGCACATGAATCATTGGGTCTCATGGGGCAGGTGATATAGGAATTCCTTTCCAGAAGTAACAGTGTACTCGTAAAAGAAGAATAGGAAGAAAAATTAACAAGCACAACTCAAGCATTAGAACCTCACATGCAAATCAAGGATGTTTATGTTGAAGGGCTCTGGAGTGAGGAACTAACCACTTCCAGAAAAACTACCCCAGTATTTGTCGCTGCTCCTGTTAACGTGCTTTGACAATGCCCTTGCTCCATCAGTCAGCATACAACCTTTAGCCTGTGGCAGAAACTAGATACCTTAGGATTACTCTCTCATATGTAAAATAACCTGCACAGAGATTTTATCCATTTGCTTTTCCTACTTTAAATAGGTCAACATGTTATCCACTATCCACCTTACCCCTCCCTGTTAACACAGAATATTGGCAATAGAATGGAGAAAAATGGTATTGCTTTACATAGGATGGACACTCGCAAAGAGCCTGAAACTGCTTCAGTATAACGAGTCCAACTCCCGTCACCTGTTTCTATCAAGTGGACATTTGCAATTCTGTCTAACTTGTTGATGTCTTACTGCCATATGAAAAGGCAAGCAGAAGAGCTTGCTTCTATTATTAGCCAAGAAATGCAGCAAAGAGGTTGTTGGAGCTTCAGAAGCAATGGGATACAGTTCTCTTCTTTCTCATCTTACTGTCGTCTCAATTAACTTCTATTAGAAAATTAAAAATGTCATCTCAATTATCCTTGACTTTCAACAATCATAATAACAATAAAAACAGCTTATTCACAAGGAAGCAAAAGCTTGCCCGAGACTATTTCACAAGGAGAAAAACCAACAACATAGTCATGTCATACATTTGGATTATGTGGCAACAGAAATGATGAGATTAGAGAAGATGTTGGCGGTGGAAGTGCCTCAGATACTGTTCCAACTGTACATACGAATCCTAAAAGCCTCTGAACACCTGCATAGCTCAGTTCCTGAAAGAAATTAGAGACTCTGAATTAGGACTTGACAAACATTTAGGCTATATGCATCCGAAACATAATCAGTGACAAGGATTAATGGGTCATAAAGGGTAGTAATGGAATGTATAAAGATGAAAGTCAATGTCCTCAAGGACTGCCAAATTATGGCTTTCAATAGTAGGAAATGTAATAGAATTATGGCCAATCAAGCTACGCATTCAACCACACTAAATATATATTTAATACTCATAAACAAGATATGAAGGAATGGACCTAGACAATAATATGAATACTTCCTTTTGAGATACTAGAATCATTTTTCCAACACTAAATATTATACCTCCAATGTCAAGATAAGTAGAGCTGAAAGCATACTCACAGAGAGCATGGAGCCCAGATCAATGGAAGGCTGAGAAACCAGCTTCTTCACACTGATAGCAAGAACACCATTTGACCGTTCTTTCTCTACTGAGTAAAATTTCCGGTAAACTTGGACACCTGAAATTTGCATGTTTATAAAACTTAGCTTTCATATCAGGAACATTTATCATAGAGAGTTCCGAATTGATTATCCATTTTACTCATTACAAGTATTGAAAAGTTAGTTACTAGCAGAAAGCAACAAAGTCCAGTATGTGATTAGCCTTGCCATCTCTTCCTCCATATTTACGGATGAAAAATGGCTCTACCAAGTCATGTAACAGAAAACAAGAGAAATGAAAGGTTTCACCTCACATATCAGTTATCACTTAAACATATTGCTTTCCACTTGCAAGATTTTAGAGCAAATGAGGCCTCAAACGGTCCAATTATATTACAATTTCTCTGATAGCTTTTAATGGAACCAACTATAATTCTGATCGCAAATAGAGCGATAAGAAACCAAACTAGGAATGACCATAGTTATTTAACAATAATTCCTATTTTTGTACTCTCAAATTATGTGTTCTTCACATCATTAGTAACAGCTACACATTTATGGAGTTGAGGTACTAAAATGATGAGCATCAGATGTGAGGTGAAAAGAATAGGAGAGATTGAGAAGGGAAGCTGGGATTTTCAAGATAGGGATGAGAAACCATGTACAGGTACTCATTACCACGTAGGTGAATTCCAAGGAGCGATGCAGGGAGAGGAACCCTCCTTTACCGTGGACAGGGGATCAAAGATAAACAATGATCTAACAGAAGATAATACTCTTAGATTCAAACATAAGATATTTGCAAACATATCCATAAGTTAATTGTCTTCCAAACAGATTAAAAGTCCCTACAAACATGCAAGATATGGAGTGAGAAGTAACATCCTCTCTATCATACAGTTAGAGATTTCTACCTTCTTCAGTGGTATCCACTCCAGGAAGAACTTCTTTAAGACTCTCTGCTTCTAGCATCTCACAAAAGGAATGATAATGACGGACATCCTGCAAACGGACATTTCGCTCAGTTGACATCAGATGTACCAAAGTGATACATAAAAAGAAATAATTGTACATGATGAATGCACCTGAACTTGAAGAACTAAGCATTTGTTGACGAGGATGAAAGCACCTGATTCAATTCTAACATCCAAAAAAGACATCATCTGAGAGAAGATAGAGGAAAGAGGAAAAGAGAAGAAAATATTCTTTTAGAAGATCAATGTGTCAAAGATGCTTCCTGGCATTTTCAGGCAAGTTCTACTTTTAGACTGAAAGGATATTTCTCGAAGTTGAATCATGAGGGTTCTGGTTTCAACACATTTAAAGATAAACCAGGACTAACTTTTCAGCACTGTACTAAAAGCGGTTGTATCATGAAATGCAGTATCAAAAAGTTACGGGAGTAAAAAAGTGAAATACAAGAAAACATGTTAAACAAAAACTACTAATATTAAATGTTCCCATGATCTAAAACATTAGAGATGGAAATTCTTCCTGCGATGGGAACTTTGATGAGGGTCAGTATAAAACAACCATACATGACTCTTTGGGCATCCTCTTCAGAGCATCCAAATTATCATATGACACAGAAAATCAAGCATTAACCAAATACAGTTTTATTAACCACAAGGTATTCTAAGGATAGCATTTTGCCACTTGACTTGATTGAGTAGACTTATTATGGCACATGAACTTAACTGACTGAACACCTTGAGAATCAGCATTAAGCACAACACATTGAATGAGGAGATGGGAGAAGCAGTCAATAGAGTAAGCAAACTGCATGCAAGTCATAATGAAGTCATACTTATTATAGTGTCCAACAGCACACCTTCCTTCAACTGTTTTTTGTCCATCTGCAAATAATTTCGAACACTTAACAAAGAATTCAACTAAGACAGCAAAGGTGAAATGCATTAAAAACTAAAGGAAATATAAATCTATGACAAGGTGGAAACTATTTTTGCTAGGGGAAAGCAATATATCCAGATATTTATACTTCTAAGCTGGGAGAAGTAAGGCTCCTGAACATGGAGTTCAAAGTCCACAGATTTTAGCACCTGTAGTTAGCAACATCCAACATACATTAACTTTGGGATGATGTATGAGAAACTGAAACAAAAGGAAGAAACACCAATACATGCATAACTTACATTGAGCAAATGAGAACCTTTTTCCTTAATCAGACTAGACCACTCTTCTTCCTTTTGCTTCAGATAACTAGTTTCTTGCATTACTACAAGTTTGTTTTCTGTCCTTGGCAAGGCTTCAGAAGAAATAGCCTTGTATAAGGATGCTGCAAGATGCTTGTATAAAGGATATAACGGAACTCCTTCAGAATGACCTGTCATATACAGGCAGCACAATATAAAAGAAAATTATCAACTTGATAGAGGGTCAAGTATCCAAAATCTGGAAAAAGTAGTACAAATGAGAATCTTTAATCTTTTACAAAAAAAAGATAGACAATTCTCATTGCATTAGTCAGCACCTACTCTCTGAATCCCTGTTCCAGAGAAGGGAGTAACAGCCCTTTTTTCTGTATAAAAGCAAAAGTTCCGTACAGACAATACTAACTATTTGGGATTAAACTAGTTATTCGTGTTTGAACAACAAACTTGGAGGACTCTTTTATGTTTTGTCTCAAGTTTTCAAGACTAAGCTAAAACAACTCCTAAAGTTATGGCAATATTTAGCCCAAAAACGTAGAAAAAGGAAGTGAGAATTAAGCATTTGCTTTATACTTCCATTGCATGCAATATATCTTTTAATGGCAAGGTTAATCACAGTGAATTATTCGGATGCTAAGGATCAAGCAATTCCTTGATCTGAAATCTATCGAAAACAAGCTCTCTTACCTTCGAGTAGAGGTAGGGGTAACGTATGCGCAAACTCAACCCTCCCAGAACCTCACTATGTGAACTACACTGGGTATTATGTTGTTAAGGATCAAGCGCTTGTTTTAATAAAATACCAAAAGTTGCATATGAAGTGGGTTACTTCTAATTCAATTGCTCCAAATAGTTGGTACCACAAAAAAGAGGGTGGAGAAGTAAGAGTTACCAGTCGGATTGGAAAAGGGGTCGGAGGGATCTTCTTGTAAGAGGGTGGAGCAGTAGTCTTTGGAGAGACCTAAGTCAATTTCAAGAGTGCCGTCAATGGAGGAAACAAGTGTGCATCTCACCAGCTCTTCTATGCAGTCCTTCAGTTGCAGTGACGCTCCAAATCCCGGTGATGCTGGCTGTGATTCCATTTTTATCGACTGGGTCTGTTCATATGATTCTTCAAATACACAGAAAATCGATGGTCGCCTATGACTGTTTATTTTTATTTATTATTATTGTTATAATTCCATAAGGGTACCGGGAGGGGAAATAGGAAATGGGTGAGAGGATTACGAGGTGGGTAATCGAACCCTCACCAATATAATGAGAATTCAAGTTGCAAATCAACAGGGCTACTAAGATCCCGAGCTTGTGATGGTAAGGTTATGATTTCATTACCATATATATACCTTAACTGCTCAATGATGTTCTTCTCAATAGATGAGGTGACTAGTCTTGATTTGTGTTGAGAAGTTTCACATTAGGCTAAAAGGCTTTCTAAGAAAGACAATTTTGTATCAGCAAGGTTTGAATCCGACCTCTGCTCAATAATGAGGTGATTAGTCTTGCTTTTTGTATTATACACAGACCTTCTGCCTCTAATACCAGCATTTACTATGAAAAAATATAAATACAATTGACAACACTTGAACATGTAGTTTCCGAAAAAAGATTGATAAATAGATGCATTTCTTTCTTGTTTGAATTTCAATCATGCCATTAGGGGCTTGTATTGTCCCCAATAAACTGGCTTGTTTTAACTTTCTAACATTAAAGAATCTCCTATATTGCTATGTTTCCATGTATAGAGATCCCTTTGATCTCCTATATATACTCTTCTAATCCCTACAATCTATTAAATCTGTATAATTCTCTAAGCTAACACCTAATCAGCTGTCATTTACCTTACTGAACTAGGATTAGTATCAGCCTTGGCTTCTTTAACCCTGCCTAATTCTATCATATCTACTGCTGCAGAAGAATGAGGCTTGATAGAACTATCAAAGTCGTGATGATGATTCTGTTCATGGTGTGCTTCAAATGTCCACACAAGGACTAACGAGACCATCACTACTGATAGGAAAACGAGTCCTCCCCATGTGATATGCACGTCTTTCTTTAATGGTTTGCAATGGTTATCAAGGATATCAGAGAATGAATCATACACTCTGTTGCATTCTGCTAGGCTTTCGATTCCAGGGTACACATCCAGTATCCTTTTGAGAGCAGTTGTATATGCCTCTATATTATTAAAGTCCCTGAGTGAAATCAAGACTCCTCCTATGCAGTTTCTATCAGTGCAAGTCAACATCTTGATTATCTTCATACAAGAAGAGAAAATTTCGTCAAATCAAATGTAAAGGAAAGACTAAGAACAGTAGCTATGTGGGAAGGAAATTGTGAATCATAGGCCTTTGAGTGAGCTATTTACCCGAGGGAGGTCTCCTATCCTGATTGCGCTAGATGGACAGTTCTGATCAGGCTCGTAGTTGTAGTCTGGTGGACCTGAGAATGGATTGCAAATTTGTGCAACATTTCCATAATTTGTAGATAGCTCTCGATTTACCTGCAAATTTCCATGTTTTGAAGACTAGTAAACACAAACTTTATTGCTCAAAATACTAACTAGTATACTTATTTTGCTGGGATATCATTGGATAAAGTCACAAGGGAAACATACAAAAGGAAAAAAAGAGATTAAAATAAATTAAATTTCAAGTTTACCCTGTTCACTACTCGATGAATCCCTTCACTGACTTCATATAGGATTGATTGTGCAGCAAGTAGTTCATCACAGGGGAGGATTGAACTCAAGCTATTGTTGTAGGGATTTATCTCGAAACTTTCTAGAGCTGAGCATGCATCTCCAGCAATGCTGCAATAAACAGATGCAATTTGATCATCAGTACGCCAAGGCCATATGTTTTTTGAGATGAAACACAAAACTTGAGAAGTTATTGGAAATTGTTTTCGTACTTGTCTAGGAAGAAATAAATCCCGAAAAATAACCAGCACAGAGTCGTAAATATCCAACACACTGCAACCAGCCTGCATGCATCAGAAAAATGTTTCGAAGTTAGAAGCTATCGGGATACTGCCAAGACGTTGGGAATGTTTAAATATACAAGAGGCTAAAATTTTGCATCATTGACATGATATACTTACAGGTGAAAAGTTCTTCTGAATTTGAGGATTCCAAATACTGCAATGAAAAAGATTGCAACTTTAATCAGAATTAGATATTTAATGATAGCTCTTCTCAAAAAATACCAAGGCGGATAAGTTTTTACACAAAAATAACTAGTATTTTATGGATATGTCTCCTTTTCTAGTTCCCTTTTTGCAAACTTAACAAGAGAAATGACAGAATTTGAATCTTCCCTTTTCTTTCCTTACTTTTTCTAGCTCCCTAACGTCAAAGGGGGTATTTTATACTCTTTCATTTAAGTTCTGATTTCAAGATTCTCTTCAAATAATATGGAATATTGAGGATATAACATAAAACAATAGGAAAATTCAAGTTGGATTTAGAACAGTCACCTGTTAAAGCAATTACAGCAACCAAGTTGAGTGAAATAATCAGTGTAGTTACTATATACCTGCCAACATAAAGTAATATGCATGTCAGTCTTTTTTCCTAGACACATAAAATGAGCGTAAACATGTTGGCTCACTTATTTCAATTGCCATGTAATAGTATGGACTCAAAAGCACAGGAAGAGCTATGACAGGTTATATATGTGGATTCAACTAACTTTATTTATTTCAACTCGAAGTACGTATGCATATGCAGAAAAAAAAATTAGTACATATATATAATATAAGATCACACTCATTCTGAATGATTCACTAACACTAGATTCTGGATTTGCCTTGACTGGAGGAGGAACACTTACAATATCTCAAGGGATTTCTTGATTAAACGCCTATTCGTGGTGGCTTCCCTATGTATATCAGCAGCCTGTCTGTCAAGACTTCTAGAGGTGGGAATGAGGAAATGAGCAGCCTCGTGACATATATCAGTATGTGCTAAGTCAGTGTTCATATCTCTCAGGGCTGTAGTAGTAGTGTGTATAGTCTCCAATGCCCCATCTGCTGTGTCAATGATAATATCCACAATTGTGACCGTTCTTGAACGAAGCTTTGCATTCCCTCCTAGTACCACTCCTGTAGCTGTTCTGCAATGATTGTGAAAGTAATTCAATTTTTAAGCCTTCCACAGTCTATGAAACCACTTTATTCAAGGATGCAGTACCTATATAGTTTTTGTTTCCCATACGGTATCTGGTATCTGTTTTGAGCCCGGCTACTATTTTGTTTGGTCAAATTTACAAAATTTCCTTATTTTGAAAATATTTTTAATTAGAATGCTTTCCGAAAAAAGTATTTTTGGAGAGTAGCCGTTTGTGTTTGACTAATTAATTTGAAAAAACATTTTTGTCAAGAGTAGCAATTTGTGCTTGATCAAGATTCTTAAAGTACTAAGGGGAACAAGCTCTCAGCTTCTCCAAAATAGTTTCTGCTACTACTTAAAAAAAGCACGTACTTTTGTACTAAAAGCTTATGCAAAACCTCAAATCTCTAAAATAAGCATTTCAAGAAAAAACACTTTTGCCATCCCAGAAACTTGATCAACCACGCTATAGCTCAGATTTGCACCAAAAAGTGCCCTCCCTACCGAAGATAATTCCTTTCTCAAAGCTCGAACCCAAGATGGGTGGGGGGTGGGCGGGGGTTGAGGAATGAAGTAACTTACATAGCTAAGATTGTCAAGAAAATAGCTGAGAGAGTAAGCCAGAGATAACAGTGTTTATAACAAGTTGATTTCTTCTTAAACTCTCTGTTTTTCCTTTTACAGCAGCAGGTAGAGGCTAGAACATATAGTCCATATCCTAAGCCACACAAGAGCCATAACACTGCAATGACATAGCCATATATACCTGTAAAAAGTGTGGACTGCACAAAAAAAAATTGAAATTTAGTGTTATAAATTACTTTTAGTATTGAGTCGTATCTCTTAGGCAAGTCATCTTAAAATCATACGATTTGTAATAAAGTGACATGATGGTATACAAATTTCTTATACTGACGATGTATATAAGTTAAACACATTAGGATTACGGGGTTATTATATGGTAGCTATGGAAATAAGAGATACAAACTCACACTCCAATAGTGTTTATTTGTAATGTCAAATCCTCCTCTGTATTTCTTGAAACTATCCAAAGCATCTATTCTCAATGTATCATCTGATTGCTTGGCTCCTGAAGCATAATCTAATTCAATTAATCTTCTTTCTGCATAATCAACAAGTCATTTTGTCAATTAAGGGCATTAATGAATATTAAGCTAACATATTCAGTGTAATTCTACATGAAAGTTATTTCAACATTTCTCTTCGTCCAGATTACTACATTCTGTGGCTCTACAAGTCCATTAAAGAACTACTAGTCAGCCATGCCAAAGCAAAATGAAAAATCCAACAAATGATTTTTTATTTTTTAAAAAAAAAAGGAGAAGAAAAAAGAAAAAAAAAATAGGTTGTTACCTGGTGCAGCTGCTAATCCTTCAAGATTAGTGAAATTAAGGGCCACGAAGAGAGCAAATAATAGGAGGGATATAGCCACTTTCCTCCTATGCATAAACTCCATCTTCGAACCTGTTAAGTAACAAAAAACTATAGTTAAATTGAAATACTTTTCTGTTATCCAAATTACACTATTTTTTTAAAAATAATCATTTAGTTATGTTTAGAGAATCCAGGTAAGCTAGTTTTAAAATATGGTCTTTTTATATAAAAATCATATGTTATCCAGAATTACTAATGACGACAACAATAACATGATAGACTTCTGAATAGATTATTTATACATATAGTATATATACGATGAGTCCATGACGAACGTTCTATCATAGTAAATTAAACAGACTATGATTAATGTATATGAACATACCTTCTCGATCCTATAGTTACAGAAGAAGAGAGTAAAAAAAAAAATATTTAAGGATATTTACGCACGGGAAATCTTTTCTAAAGGAAGACAAAAAGGTAGAGTACTATGTGAACACTTTTAATCTGAGAATGTTTAATATAACTTCCAATTCAAGTAAGGAACCATATGATCATATTATTAAGATAATAATACTAATCCTTATACATTATAAACACTGGAATAAATTAATTTATTCTGTTAATTATATATCCTTCTCCTATATTAACTCTTTTTAGTAGTGTTATGTTTTAAGTCCGACCAGACAAAGGTTCTCTTTAACTTCTTTTTTTATGAAAGAATATTCTCGAATTAAAAGTTTGTTTCCTGATCAAATTACTTTTTACGTAATTAGTACTACAAAATATCACGGAAGGGGAATCTTCACATTTAATTTCTAATTATTTTATTAAAAAATATAGTCAATTTTCTATAAAACATAATGAAAAATCAAGGAATATAGTACTAAGAGGTGAATGTGAAATTTGAACTTTATGTGTTTTATTTGTACGAGGATTTTCCAAATACTAACGATTAAAATGTGTACATATTTAATGTCATATACAAATATAAATTATCTTAATCTTTATCAGAATGGTCTCATCAAATAGCAAATTACTCTTGATATTTTAGCTAATCGTTAATGATCAGTTTAATTTTTTTTTTCATTTTAGCAAAAGTAGTAATTGTTCTGAAACTACAAGTACATCAATAGAATATATATTTAACGAATAGAGATTATATACCTTGACACATAATTGAGTAAAATAGTGTTCCAAAAAAAGAGAGGGTAAAACAGTAAAAAAAAAAAAAAGAACAACTCAACTAATAGTTTCTTAAAGAGACATGTATAAGAGAAACAATACCGGTAATTTGAGACAAAGAGAGTACTACTTATTCTAAATGGAAACAAACACAATATTAAAGAATTCTTACCAGATAGCTTTGCAGTTTGTTCAAGGCTTCTTCGATATGATAAAACTCATCTCAGTTGTCATATTTAATTTATTCAGGTAAAAAAAAAATCCAGTTCTTTTCTATATAAAAAGAAAAATTAAATTTCTCATGAAGAGGAAAGGTCAGTAAACCAACTGGTCATTTCATTATTAATACTGTACAATGCATTCAGCAGCTTCTCTAATTCTTCAACCCCCTTTTGTGTATTTTGTATACAAACAATTTAGAATTTTTGGAATTTTCAACTTAGTTATCTTTTTGAAAATTTATGAACAAGTTTACGAAATATCTACTTAATTATCATCCAAAAAACAATTACTTATACGGGATTTTATAAGGGATCTCAAAAATGATAAAATAAAAAACAAAAAATTAACTTGGCGTAATAAACTTGGATAAATGTTTCCCTTAAGTATCTTGGATTAGCCGTGCACAAAGTGTTATATATATGAAGTGAAGAAAAAGGATTAGCTTAATTTACTTATTAAATTAACAGATGATGAAAAATGATTAGCTTAATTTACTTTTAAAAGCTTAATCATCCTTATTAAAAATAGATGATTCAAATTTCAAAATAATTATTATTATAGAAACCAGAATATAATTAAGTACATTTTTTCCCTTAATAATAATTGTTCTTAAAAATGATAAATATTGACTAATTAGCATAGAAAATCGAAGTAACGATCGAAATATACACCTAAGAGAATAAATTTATTGAAGAGAGATACACAGTATGAAAAGAACACTTTATTAGTTTCGTCCAATCACTAAAATCGTCATCTTTTTATATGAAAAATGACTACAACTTCTCCTTTCTTAAACAACTGTGGATTGTTTTCCAAGAAATGGGGACATAATAATATCCCTTTTTGGTGATCATTACCCCAAAGAATAGGTAAAAAATAATAATCCGGGATTAAGAATAGAGATAATTTCAAGTGTCACAAAAACGAGGTGTCAAAATGAAATATTGTGCAAAGTTTTAGGGGCCATTGCTGTATTTGATAACATAATTTTCTAAAAAGTTATCCAAACAACAGAGTGATGAATAGAATAACAATACAGTTTACAAACTTGGACCAAATTTCCGCTAGAGCCGGGTTTTCCTTGGAAGCACCAAACCAAACATGTCGATTTACTCTAACTTTTAATTTAAAAAAGGAAAGAATTTGTGAAAGACTTGGCAAAATCTTCCATAACATTGAAAAGCAATGGTCACGATATCTAAGAGAGCCAATTACCGTAAAAGCTTTCACCTCTTTGTAGCTACATAATAGAGTCAAAGTTTTATATAGTCAACTGCAAAAAGAAACCTAGAAATTGCACCAAATTGGTCTACATCCGGATTGATAGAATATGAACTTCTCAGCTTTCGATCATGGGCAAGGGACCAGAGGGTTCTGTCTGTGACTTGCCTGACTGACCAACACTATTGAAAAGAATGTCTTTAATAACCTGAAAACCAAGGATAAATACATGGAGTGTCAAGACATTTCTATCCAGCAATGGAAATGTTCACAGAATTCAAGCTAGACGAATGATATGTGACTAAAGTAAGAATAGAACAGCGAATACCTGTGACATTAAGCCATGAACTTGCTCCACAGTAATCTTAGCACTATCACGTGTAATCTTCGCAAGCTGAGATTCTTCCTGCAACTCAGAGGACCAACACATTAAGTTCCACTATGCAACCAAAGTTGCATGATGCATGTTGTATTTTGCAAATTAGTGAAGCATGCATAAGTAGCTAGGTAAAAAGGAAGGCAAAAGACTACTGAAAAATGAAGTAAGAATATGATAGCATTTAATGCATAGCCTGAAGTTGTTGATCAAGTGGCTAACTACAGCATAACCAAGCTCAATAGCGCGAAAACAAATAGTAAGATACATGAAGTGAAACAATATGGAACATCACCACCTACTGCAGCAAATTGCTTATTGCTTCACAAAACATACATGAAAAGGGTATTGCAGTACAAGAAAGTGAAAGGCTCCACCTCGGTACCTCTATCAAGCTCAGCCCTTTCTACAAGTGCACTTAACACAGACATAGAGATAACAGTAATACTGATGATAAACTGCCAGACAATACCTTGTTGCCTAACTTCCCTACTAATTTTGGACAAAATGTTTACATACCCACTAAATTAGACTTTGGAAGTGGGGGGAAATGGTTGGTTCAATGCTTTCCGGATCTACTTTCCTCGGTACAAATATTGCATGTGCAAAGGAAGTAGAGAGAACACATAAAGACAGATTGAAAATCACTGCCCAAGGCAAAAGACTGATATACCAAATTGAATTCACAAAGCTCATCCTCAAATTTCGCTAGGTTAGTATTATGCCTGATATACCAAATAGTAATCACAAAGCTTATCCTCAAATTTCGCTAGCTAAATTGCTTGCTAATATAATGCTATAGCTTTTGTTTTCCACTCATTTGCCTTTGACTGCTTTCTCATCACTTCTATGCGTCTGCTTCAGTGCTTCCCCACCCCCATCCCCAAAACAAACCTCAAACCCCTAATGTGAGGATGAAAATACAGACACCTGTTGGTATTAAACAAAGAAAGTCAATAATGATAGTAAGTCCCCTTTTACACCAAGTTCTGCTCCACAGATCTGATATTTGGCAAGTGATTATTTTCCACCACTCTTAACCACAGCAGTAACAAATGTCTTTATTCCGCAGGTCTACTATAATAGAGGACCAAAACTTCATAGGCTTCAGTGCTTCCCCACCCCCATCCCCAATAACTTTTCCGATGTCCACTATACCTTATTTTGACATCTTCTGTTAAAGTAGTAAGAGAACTCTTTACTCATACAGTCTTGGCCATTTCTCCCTTTCTTAAGAGTTTCACGTACAAGCTGTTGCTAAGAGTTTCCTGAACCTAATCCTTAACAAATCGACAGCTAACCATATTTCCACATTTGAATACAGAATGTATCCTTTTTCTTCTTGTATTGCATTACTTTCTCCTAGTTGATCTTATAAGCACGCATTAGGTGCTCCAGTCTATAAATTTTAGCAAACACTCATCATTAAAAAAAAAAAGAGAAAAATGAAAATGTACAACTAGAGCCAAATTTATATTTAGTACCCTTTGCACATCCATGCACATTTTTATTCTAAGCAGTTTCATAGCCCACCAAAATATGATCAAAGGCCGAGTATGCTATAAGCTACAAAGTTCCAACAATAGTCTGTATTCTGTAAGCACAAAATATTACCTGGGTTTGATAACGTCAAAATAGGAACCACATGCCAAAAAAGATTCAAAGATAAATGGCTTCAACAAATCCAAAAGACTAAAGAACTGTCAAACTAATATTTTCGAACAAAGTCGGAGATAGACTTGTAAGTTCGAGTATGCATTATCAAGAATAAAGAGAAAAAAAAAATACCTCCTTCTTCCTTTGAGGGGGTGCCATTAAGGACCCAAAACGTGAATTAGACAGCTGATTTTCAGCTTGCTCCAACTTTTCAGCTGCATGATTTAATAGGATCAACTAATTTTAGGTGTTTCAATATTATGTAGACTCATATCCAGGCATCAAATCATTATGATGACAAAAGAAAGTGGAAAATTTAAGCAACAATGATATTACCTAGATCAGATATCTGTCCAGCAACATAGTCTCCATTTCCAAGCAAAGGAGAAGAAGAAAGTGTGTTCACCCAATACTTGTTCCATAGTAGGTCCAAGAGATGGCAATCGAGAGAAGACTTAAAATATGTAATATCCAATGAATAATACTGCAAATCAAGAGAAAAGTTGGTGAGCTATCAGTCAGAGAAAAGCAGAAGTTGAAAACCTTGATTTTAACATAAATGTGTGAGTGCATGCGCTCATGCAAAAGGTGACCTGCTTGCAATGTACTCCAAAGTCTTCAATTTTGTTCAAAGGAATGGTCTGGTACTCTGAGATGGGGTCATCTGGAGGCTTATATCCTTCAGGATATGTTCGAAAGGCACCAATCTCAACTTTTCCAGCAGAAACAGTTCTTGTTGGATCAATAACAACTGCAAGAAAGGGCTCCTGATATTGCTGGTTAAGCATTTGTGTAGTTACATCAATGCCAGAGAGCCAACATCCATAACCAGGATGGGAATGGTACCACCCAACCACATTTTCCAAACGACCAGCCTATACCAAAAAGTCTAAGAGAATGGTCAGAACAAACTGCAGTAACAAGCACACTCCAATTCAGAAAACCAATTGACACACAATGTATAAATCCTATATAACAATGTATACAGCTAAAATATAATCAGCTCAAAAGAATTTCTAGGTGCAGCAAGAGTAAACTTGAGGACTTATGGAAGATTTTTGACCTGAAGCTCAAATAAACTGCTAAGGTTACTAACTTCTGAAATTATAGATATATATAAAGACTTCAAGAAAATGCTTATAGAAACACATAAGAAGCAATAGATCATCGGAAAAAATTGGCTTTTTGCAGACGATTCTCTAAAAAATGTATGCGAAGACAAGCCATGGCACGTGCGCAAGAGTCTCATGTGTATGTGCATAATGATGGAAGTAACCTGTGCAATGCATTACAGACAACTAGAAAGTACTGACTATGCTGCTGCTCGGATCCTTCAAAAATGTTGCCATGCACGTGTCGGATCTCCAAAAGTTAATACATTTTTGGAGAATCCGACACGGGTGGATGGCATTTTCGGAGGACTCGAGCATCAAAGGTTTATGACCAAAGAATTAGGAATGAGGTCATTTGAAGCAACGGCATGAGCATGCTAACATGTAACTGGAGAGATTAAACTCTATTAACTTCAGAGAGCAAACACCAATCTATTTGTAGCAGCATCCTGACCTTGAATCAAGTAATGGAGCCCACTCTTATTTAATAGGATTAAAAACACAGATCACGATGATCATATCCCTTCTTAAGTTGTTATTTCTTAAAAGAAAATTGCAAACATTACGTAGGTTATAATAAAAAGAAAATTACAAATACTAGCACACAAAGGAATTGTTACTAGATACTCCTGAAAAGAGGAAATTTCATACTAGAAACTAGATACTCATGAAAATAGGAAATTTCATTTTAGTTAATCTTTGGTGCACTGGTATTATTGTTAGAATCATACTTTGCTGTAGGTTCTCTACTTATACCACTTCATGAAGAGTTTCCAAAACATTGATAAAGCATCAATAAATAAATAAATAAAAAGAGTGAGAAATTCACACATAAGTCCACAGAAAGCCCCAAAGATAATTGTGCATATATGCTATATAGGAACCAAACACAAAAATATGACATGGCCATTAGGCTTCCGGAATCAAACTAGGTTATTCTCTTCTCCACTGAGAAGATATCACAAATTCAATCCAGCAGATTGAAAAATCTTAATGTGGTTGGTGTAGAATCAGGGATAATAAGTTTTATATTATTGTCCTCTTCATTGGTAAAGAAAAGCCAAATGTAGACGAAACAGAATTAGGAATGTCAATCACAAAAGTTACAACACTCATCGCGAGCCCCTGTGGTCAAGTTTACTACACTTGTGCTTGTAGGCTATAGCAGACTGCTAGGTAAACCAGTCAAGCCAAACTGGCCCGGACACCAACTAGAACAAAGCCTCAATTTCATGCTAGTTGGAATCAGCTACACGAACCTTCACTGTTCATTTAGCTTCCATTTGAACCGGTTACATTCCAATATTTAGGGAGTAATTCTGAAACTGAAGGCATTTACTCAATCAACCTACAGTTCTGCTCCATTTGAACCAGTTTGATTCCAATATTCAGTAAATCTGAAAAATTCATAGTAAATTGACTAGGTTTATTCTAAAGCTCACAATATACTAGATACTCATCAAAAAGAAGAAAAAAACTATAAACGCACTAACCTGCTTGTTGGTCTGCGAATATTCGACCATATATTCATACGCATCAGCTTGAGCATTAACCCTAGTTTCAGTGCCTTCAACGGGGAGGGCAAAAGCGTCCATAACAATAATTGCATCACCGTCAGTCTTACCCTGCATGAGTCCCATGACCTCAATTGTACCTCCGGAACGCGCGTGAACAACCATCTTGAGAAGAGCGAGAGCACAGATCTTCACGCGCTTGAAGTAGTGAGGGTCACTCGCCCACGGCTTATCCCGCTGGAACTTGGTCTGTGCCGCATCGTCGTAGTGGAATATGGCGTCCGACGAGGAGTTTTCCGGAGTCGACCCCGACGGCGCGTCTACTGTCACGATGCTGTTCTCCAACTCCCAGGTTTGTTGCGCCATCGCCGCCGATGATGCGTAAGAATTTAGAGCGTCCATTGGAATTTCGGAGAAGGCCAATTGCAGAGCTCTTTACTACAATCTGATTTTATAAGTGAAAAGTCGACGAGGGTTACTTAAAAGTAAGCTTTAAAAAGAAAAAATTAGAAGACCCTATAATATGATTTAATTGTATACTATTCTCCTTATATTTTAAACCTGTTAATATGATAGTAATATTTATATTTCACGATATATAGTTCAGCTTACTACTTAATACTGTATTAAAAAAAATATTGACAAATAAGCAAGATGTCGATATGGCGTGTAAATTTAGTGAGTGATGTAAAGTTAGATGTCGATATGGAGTGTAAATTTAGTGAAATGACGTATGAAAAAGGCATAAAAGTGAGGCTTGACACACAAAAAATTTATAGAAGAGACTGATTTAAGTACATTGAGTCTGTAATCTAGGGGGGAATGGAAACATCGACGAGAGTATCACACATCGTATTGGTGTGGCGTGGATGAAGTGTAGGTTTGCCTGTGGAGTCTATGTTATAAAAAGGTACCACCAAAACTCAAAGGTAAATTCTATAGAGTGGTTGTTAGATCGATATTATTATATGGGGCGGAATGATGCCAGTCAAAAACTCTCATGTTCAGCAAATGCATATTGCGGAGATGAAGATACTAAGGTGGATGTGGATCATACTAGGTGCGATAAGATTAGAAATAAGGATATTCGGAATAAGGTGGGAGTAACCTTCGTGGTGGACAAGAAGAGAAAAGTGCGACTGAGATGATTTGGAATGTGAAGAGGAAATGCGTGGATGCACCAGTGAAGAGGTATGAGAGGTTGGTTATAGAGGGTACGAGGAGAGGCAGAGGTATCGAAAAAATATTGGGAAGAGGTGATATGACGCAGCTTCAGATTAACAAGGATATGACCTTAGATAAGAGAATGTGGAAGACACGTATAAGAGCAGAAGGTTAGTAGGTAGTGTAGTGTTATCTTGCTTAGGGTGGTTGGTATTTGCCAGTGTACTATTTTATTAATGTAGTTTTTGTTTTTATATCCATCATTAGTATTATTTTTCAATACTCTATTCTAGTATGTTATTTTAGTGTATTTGATTATTGCAATTTTTTTTATTGTTATATCCATCATTTATAAAAGGTTTTAGTTCAGTTGCACTCACTATTGTAATAAACTTGCTATATAGCTATAGGATTAAGAAAAATAAGAGATATTTATTTATAAGATTACACAATATGCAGATTATTCTAATTTTGCTACTTTTTGTTATTGGGATTTTAGTGAAATCAGTAAATTCTGAGAGATACATTGTTGGAGAAGGATATGATTCGCGTTCTGCTCCGTACCCTATTTACTATGAAGATTGGGGTAAAACTATCAAGTTAAAACCTGGAGATGAATTAGGTAAACTTTAATTACTCGTACTTTTTTTTCTTCTAAAGGAAGTATTTTATCTCATAAAATTATTTGGTTACCAATTTCTGTGTTTGGAATGATATAAAGGTACTGACTATTAGGGATGTACATAGATGATTTAGTTCAGTTTTTTTCATTTACCAAACCAAATCGGTTTAGTAACTCCAAAAATCAAATCAAACTAACAAAAATCAGTTTTTTCATTGTCGATTTTTTTGGTGAAGGGGGCGTCAATTGACTTTCTTTGGACAAGGATAGCTCCGTCCTAGTAACACTAACATCTAAACTATGTACTTTGAATATGACTCGTGACTTTATTTATCTGTTTAAAATGTTATTTTTCAGACCTTTATTCATGACTATTTATAGATCATTTTATTTGTAAAGTTTAGATTCCAAAAACCAGACGATTTGCTGCAGATTGCAAAATACGACTATTATGCATGCAGTCCCAACATTCTTTCCAGGCAGTATAAAGATAGTCCAGCAACAGTATTTTTGTTGGTACCTGGAGATTATTTCTTCAAATCCAGCAACAATACAAATTGCATTAATGGCCAGAGGCTTTATGTAAATGTAGCAGCTCCAAATGAAGACTAGCTTAGTGTATTTAAGAATTAGATGATAATCAAAGACAAATTTAAGATATCTAGAGTAAATGAGTTCAGAATGAAAATGATCTTATCATATGCATACATTTTAATCATAATTCTTTCTTATGTTTTTGCATAGATCGACTCGGAAGCAATCAGTTTAGTTGAACTCACAAAACCTGTCGTAGATCCTCTAGGACAATAACCAACGTCGAGCTATATTTTGAGGTGCTTTTACTTGTTTTAGATGGCGAAAGAATGCTCAGATGTGTATTACAGGAAATCTATTTTCTATGTGAACTTTGATGTGTATTACCAGAAATCTGTTAAACAAATAAAATAAAATAAAATAAATGAAGAAGCAACAGCTATAAAACAAAAACATATACACATCTGGGCTTAAAAAGAAAACTAGGCTCTCCACTCTTCTGGCCCAAATTTCACATTCTTCCATAACCCAATATTAACGAGATGTTCATCAGAATGTAGGGGTAAGGTCTATCGGAAACAGCCTCCTCTACCCCGCAAAGGTAGGGTTAAGGTCTTCATACACCCACCCTCTCCAGCACAAATCATAGTACGTCTTTTCAATTGCGGCATGGGTGAAGACCTGACAATTATCTGCAATACCAAAATAGAAAAAATGGATGTAAAATAACAACATAAACATGACCTCACTGGATTCAAAAGTTTCAAAGTACACTTACATGTAAGCATATCATACACATGAAATGAATCTCTTTCAAATGAATAAGAAATCATGGTCCTTGATAAATATCGTCCCCGACTAAATCTGGCAAAGCCTCTATGTAATTGAGACCTTGAGCTATGCTCCAATCAATGCCTTGAAGCTTCAGACGCTACTTCACACCTAACAACTCCTTCAGTTGTTCTTTACTACTGCATGTAGAACCCAGCAGACAAATATGCATTAGTAACAACAAGAAGTACATGCCATAACAAAAAAATCTATAAGGTGATTTGAGTTACTCTTTTTCGTTCATAATGCAAGAATTACAAAATGCAAAACAGAACACAGAACATTCCTACCTTTACTAAACCACAGGCAGACGGGATTAGTTAACTCGGACAAATTGAGTGAGATCACCTTCTTAAACAGAAATACTTGGTCTGCACTATAATATGTCACATTGGCTATTACTTTCACAAGACAGGGAGTGCGCATAATATGTTATAACTTGCTAAGACTCAAATATAAAGCTGTGTCTCTATTCAAAGCTGCTAATGGAGACTGAAAGAACTAGGTACAGCAAGCATAGAGGCAAAGTTCTTTCTCCTTGTGCCGAAACTAAAGATGATTCTTAATTATGTTCACTTAAGATCAATTCAAAAGGTTAATATGGATAAACCTCTATTGTACACTTATTCTAATACCATCTATCCTCTGTCCTCCACCAATTAACACTGACGTTCGCCTACCGCTCAAGTCCATTTATCAATAACTTGAACTTATCCTACCATAACATCAATTTTATGAACCAAGCTGAACAGGTCATATTTTGCTAATTGGTCATAGTTCCACATTTGGAAAACTTTATTTCTTTTAGGGCGAGAGAGGCAATTTTACAGTTCTCGAATATTCTATAATCCATTACTGACGGACTAAGTTGCGCGGATTCTTCACTTTCGATGCCACACCCGTGTCAAATTCTCCAAAAATACACTACTTTTGGAGAATCCAACACGCGTTGGCTTTTTTAAAGAGTCCGAGCAACATAACTGATGGATATATATAAAACAAAAAAAACAATTAGAACAAAGCAATTTGAGGTTCCTCCACGGGATTAGACTACAATAACTCTCTGGTCATTGGACCTGCAAAGTAGATGATCTATATTTTTTTGAATCATAAGTTGAAGATTAGTTTAGAAAAAAGCTTCTCTGAGTCAAGCAGCTTCCCTGCTCATGATTTTTACCTTCCATGTCAAAATAAATAACACTAGATAATGTGTAGAGGTAATATTTATTTATAAAGAGACCTGCAGCAGACTCAGAAGTACCTGTTTGCAAAAGAAGGAATTATCTCTTCAAGAGCATGGAGCATAATGAAGTTAGTGGTCTCACCACAGGAGCTTCGCCTGTTCTTGAGAACTGTAAATGAATAAAAATAGACAGTCAATCACCACCCTTAAAATACAAAATTTCAAAACTTCCAAAGGATTGGAAAACAATAGAACTGGTGTAGGGGTACATATATTTGTAAAGGTTCATATTTCAAAGACTAAAAGAGCGCGAGCTCGGTAGGTTTGGAGGTCATCTTTAAGACGGCAACGATGCCCGAAGAATGGAGGTCGAGCGTAATGATCCCTCTATACAAAAACAAGGGGGATATCCAGAGCTGCAACAACTATAGAGGTATCAAGCTTCTAAACCATACTATGAAAGTGTGGGAAAGAGTGGTGGAGATGAGGGTGAGGAGAGGCGTGTCTATTTCAGAGAACCAATTCGGATATATGCCAGGACGCTCAACTACAGAAGCCATCCATCTTATGAGGAGACTGGTGGAGCAGTATAAGAAGAGGAAGAGGGACTTGTATATGGTATTCATTGACCTAGAAAAGGCTTACGATAAAGTCCCACGAGAGATACTATGGAGATGTTTTGAGGCTAAAGGTGTACCTGTGGCGTACATTAGGGTGATTAAGGACATGTATGAGGGTGCCAGAACCAGGGTAAGGACAGTAGGAGGGAACTCAGAGCACTTTTCAATTGTGATGGGGTTGCATTAAGGATCAGCTCTTAGTCCGTTTTTATTTGCCTTGGTTATGGATGGATTGACGCGACAAATTCAAGGTGATATGCCATGGTGTATGCTTTTCGCGGACGACATAGTCCTGATCGATGAGACTCGTAGCGGAGCTAACACTAAGCTAGAGGATCGGAGACATACCTTGGAGTCTAAAGGGTTTAAGTTGAGTAGGACCAAGACAGAATACTTAGAGTGCAAGTTCAGTGAGATACCTCAGGAAGTTGGCGCAGAAGTTAGGCTTGGTGACCAGGCCATCCAAAAGAAAAGTAGTATCAAGTACCTTGGGTCTACTATGCAAGGCAGCGGGGAGATTGACGATGATGTCACACATCGTATTGGGGCAGGGTGGATGAAATGGAGGCTCACTTCCGGTGTGCTATGTGACAAGAAGGTGCCACCACAACTTAAGGGCAAGTTCTACAAAGTGGTGGTTAGACCGATTATGTTATATGGGGCAGAGTGTTAGCTAGTTAAGGTCTCTCACGTTCAAAAGATGAAAGTTGCCGAGATGAGAATGTTGAAATGGATGTGTGGGCATACCAGGAGCGACGGGATTAGAAATGAGGCATCCGGACAAGGTAGGAGTGGCCTCGGTGGAAGACAAAATGGGGGAAGTGCGACTGAGATGGTTTGGGCATGTGAAGAGGAGAGACACAGATGCCCCAGTGCGGAGGTGTGAGAGGTTAGCCATGGATGGTTTCAGAAGAGGTAGGGGTAGGCCAAAGAAATATTGGGGAGAGGTGATTAGAAAGGACATGGCGCAGTTACAACTTACTGAGGACATGACCTTAGATAGGAGGGTGTGGAGGACCCATATTAGGGTAGAAGGCTAGTACAAAGTCTCGTTATTCTTCCTTATTAGTAGGCGCATTAGCGCACTATAATTTCTTGTACTCTGATTTCTGTTATTATATACTACTCTCTGTACTTTGATTACTCTATTTTATCTGTGTCGCTTTCGTTATTTGCTTTCACATAACGCTTTGAACTTCTTGTACTTCTTAGCAGTATCTAACCTCTTTTTATGCTTCTATTGAGCCGAGGGTCTCTCGAAAACAGCCGTCCTACCTTGGTAGGAGTAAGGTCTGTGTACACTTTACCCTCCCCAGACCCCACGTTGTGGGATTTCACTGGGTTGTTGTTGTTGTTGTTGTTGTTGTCAAAGTGATGGCAAAATCACATTAAATCTGACACTTCCCTGACAAGCACTCAAGCTATCTCGAATCATTCATAACTTCGACCTTTCTAGGGACTCAGCAATAACAAAGTAACTTGGAGAAATTTACAAGCACTTTCCTTTTAGAGATTGCAAATGTTAGGATCCAGCGGCATCAATGTACCATATCACTGTATCAGTCACTCACTTAAGCAGATTATCTTCAGATAACAAACAACCATTCTACACCCTGCATGTTCACAACCCAACCACCCATCATACATGGATCATGGGCCTAAGTTGCTTGGTTTCCATTTCTGCTTTGTTTTGTTATAAATCTCAGGTTACTGTGTGTGCTGATTCGTTTTCTTTTTTTAAAGAGCCTCTCTCTCTCTGAGTCTGTGTTCAAGTTCCCTTTTTTTAATTTAATTCAGGTGGAATATAAAAAGTCTAATGAAATGCACATTTCACGTTTTCAACAGGCTCTTTGAGTCTGTTACATCCCAGACATACTTGACAACATTTAAGAGGCAAAATAGGAAGACAAATAGATCTGAAAAAACAGAATCCCAGAAGATACAGCAGTAATCAGAACAAATCACAGTATCGCCAGGAAGGTGTATAAGATTATTATTTTTCCATCTCTTTGCAGCCATAGTCCTTTTATATTTTGGGACTTTAAGCAAATCCAGGCTTGTCTGGTGTACCACATATTATCACATGGCACTGATGACCTTTTGCTAATACCCGAAATTGGAGAAGTAGCAGCAGCTTGGTTTCTGTGGACTTTCTTCAAAATGACTAAAGGGCTATTAAGGTAAGGCATACCAAACAATTCCCCTAACCAGTTAATACTATATGGTAAGTATCAATTACAACATGAAAACATATACTCCCTCCAGTCCCTTTTACTTGACAACTATACTAAAACAAATTTCCCCTTTTACTTGTCCATTTTAGAAAATCAAGAGAGATTTTATTATTTCTTCCAATATTGCCCTTATCATTAAGTAATTACATAGAGTACTAATAGTCAATTTAGATTTCAAGAGCATAGTTAATATGGGAAATTTAGTTAGTACAACAATTACCTAATAGTAAATGATTGCTTAAAGAGAGTGTCAAGTCAAAAGTGGACAAGTAAAAGGGAGTGAAGGGAGTACTAACCAAGCTATATGCTAGACCTAACCTTAAGGTAAGAGTACGAATGTACAATATCTATTTAGGAAACTTTATTCCTCTCCAAGTTGGCTTTCTTCTGAAATAACATTTATAGATTCAATAAAAAGCCTTCCTTGTTCACTAAAACTATCATTTGCATCCTTCTTATTGCTAATCTAACATTCATAAATTTTTTAATCTATGTGGGTCTTCACCCCTCCTCTCCAAAATCAGACTATCCTCTCTCACCTTTTAGACGACCATACTACAACTACGCCTCACCTTTTAGACGACCATATTGGAGAAAATTTTCCAACAGAAATCACTAACTTGTTCATCCATTCAACAGAATTTATAAGCTGCAAATAACTGATAATGTTTGCATTAGAAAACCATTGACATTTGACGTCAAAGAATATCTACCTTCGTAAAAAATACCAGAATGAACTCACAAACACAATTGTGTCATTTTCTCTTCCATTTCTCTTCCACAAGAGGATTGTTGCTCAATCATACTCATTCAGGTACAAGTTCAGATCCCATCAATACCCTCCTCCTTTCTTATATCTTTCTTCCTCACCCCCAAGAAAGAAGATTGAAAAGAAGTAACAACAACTAGGCCTCAATTCTAAGCTAGTTGTGAGTATGCAAAAAAGAAAAAAGAGAAGAAAAAAGAATAAGATAAAATCTAGAGCGCTAAACCTAACATCTCATTTCCTTTCTTATACCACAAAGACGCTAGAAGCAGCACAAGGAGAGTTTACTGTTCAAGTACCTTCGAAAAATTTGGGATCTGAAGTATTGCCTTGGAGATATGATACATCATCCTCAAATAACTGTAACCCATCCAGCTGAGCAAACTTATTCAAAATACAGCCAACAAGACTATAAGCAACCATACTTGTCTCATCAGAACCTTCCTGGATAAGAAGATACTGATTTCTACTCATGTTTTGCCTGTGAAGTGATACGTTTTTTTCTTCTGAACACTCTGTCGATGTAAATTTTGGTGGTGTGCATCCCAAGTCTCTGGCAGTTCCTTTTTCCTCCATATCATTCCTGCCTGATCCTCTATTAGGAGAGAAATGTATAGCAAAACTATTTTGATCTCTGGTTGACATAGATGAGCATGAATCCCTTCTTTCCTGTTGGCCTGTGCTTCCTAAATGGTTGTCTTTACCATTCATACTATTTGCGACTTCAGAAGCTTTTGATTCTAAAAATGACGAGGAATTTTCAAACCAATTGGAATGAATTGAATCTACTCCATCGGTATACATTGACTCTACCTTGACGCTCAACTTGTGTTCGGGTGAAAGCAGAGAGGATAAACCGTCATCTCGGCTAGAGGTGATTGGTGACTTGAAATCACTTTGGTTTATCTCGCCAACACTTTCTGCTTGGCTGTATGAGACATTAGGATCAGACTTGCAATTTTGAGGAAGATCAGAAAGATGTTCATCTTCATCACCACCTTCATAATAACTTTCCTCTGCATTCTCCATGTAAGCATTTGCAAAATGTTCACTGACATCACATTCAATGAGTAAATCCCAAACAATTTGTTTTATCTGAGCACTAATAGTCAGCACACATTCTACTTCTTCCTCTACCTCCTTGTTTGAGTAAGTTTTGCTATATGCATGCCTATATGTTTTGTTAATAATTGCTAGACTTTCTAGCAAACTTTCAGGGGTAGACTGCAAGTCGCTGCATTCGAGAAGATATTCAGTCAACAGTTTCTTCACGCTTACACGCAAACGAACACTTCTTCTGGCAGCTTTACCATTAGAATCCAGCACAAGAGGCAAATTTCCCAGCTCTGCAAAACTTACTTTTGTTTTATCATCTAGAATCCTGATTGCTTTTGCTATATCATTCTGCAATGCTTCTACATCTGGTGAAAGTTTTCGGAAAAAACTCTGAGAGGGACAATAATTAAGTTCTGGTTTTAGCATTAAAGCTGCTACAGACAAAGCCTTAGCCAGGGGTTCTGGTGGTTCATCCCCTTCTTCATAGTCTGATAACATTTTTAATGAAGTTCTCCTAATTTGTTCAACTAAACTTCCAATATTCCAACATATTCTAGGAGGCTGCAGAATAGGGATGTAACCTGTGACATCCCTCAGATTCCTATGCATTTTACTCAAAGTTAGAAGAGACAACTCCTCAAGTCTACCCAGAACATAAATAGCAGAACTGCGAAAGGATTCTGAAGTAGAACAAGAAGCCCCATGATTAACACGAAAGTTTTGAGGATCTTTGAGGAGTTGAGAAATTTGTTTAATTCGACTTTGACTGGAATCATCATGCTTATGGAGAATTTTGGGAAGAAATTGCTTGATTATCCTTCTCATTTGCCAATTGGTTTTCTCAAAAGTAATTGAGCCGCCAGTTACAGTCTCTGCAATACAGGATAACCCCGTGTTGTTCATCTTATCAAGCATGGAATATATGCCTCTCAAATTCTCAGCTGAATTGGAGAGCAATGTGGCTGGCGCACCATGACATGTCCTTTCACCCTTATGCACTCCAAATGCCTTTGCAACAGAAGTTCGAATGTTCTCATAATGTAACTGGAATTAAGGCACAAAGAAAATATATCAGCTTAGTGGGGAAAAACACTTCGGAATTTAGTTTAACAACTACAGATAATGTTCTATACAAACAAAGAACAAGTTTTTCTGAAATAGGGAGTGCATGATATCCTTTGCTTCAAAAATTACACGTGAGCAGTCTCATTTGGATTTAAGAAAAGAAAAGAAAAAAGAGATACAGTCGGGAATGTTTTATCAATTTTGAGTGGCAGCAAGTCATTACATCAGCAAGCATTAAAAGGACCACTTACATCATCTTCTCTAAGCAATGATTCAGGTAAACTCCTGCAGATACAGACAAAAGAGTCGAGGTTAAGTTTGAAGTGCAACACATTACTTGAAAAACAACATGCGCTCTATGCTAATTCATTATGAATCCAGATAACAATATTAATAAACAAGTTATCATTTATAAGATCAACCCATGTACTAATGTACTGTACACTTCTAATAAGTATGTAGAAAGAGTATAGGAAAACAACTTTCGCCAAGAAAGCACAATGCTTTAAAAGAGCCAAGTCAAGGAGATAAATTTGCTGCTTCATCTTCAATTATAATAGAGAGCACTGCTGTAGTCAGTGCTGCTCATAATTATGCATATCCAACTTAAAAAGAAGTGTCAACTGCACTATCTCAACAATATTTAACATTGTATGAGCCTGAATAGATGTGTGCATCAAGTCCAATACTTTTCGTGTCTTTCATTTTCTTCCCCTTCAAATACTCTCCTAGCTGGCAAATAAAGGGGTTCATAAATTTTATCTTGTCATCTCGATTAAATGGTGAGACCACACGCTTCATAGAAGTGCACGCATCAAACAATTACGTGCAAAGTGATCCAAATGATAAGTGGTCGGTTCTTTGAATGTTTGGCAAGTCGGATCATTCTCGGTATTATTGCATATAAGATACAGAATTAATTGCAATTTTATCATTTTTCTTTATAATCGTGGTGTCCAGGGCCAGCTTGCGCACACCTCAACTAATTCCACGAGGTACCTACCAGCTCCCACCAACATAAAACCGAGTAACACTGTACACCAAAGATTGAACAGATGAGAAGAAATCTCATGGTTCCCAACCAACTTTATTGACCACTAGGCCACACCCTTGGGTGCATTGCAATTTTATAATTATACTACTCCTAAATTCATACAAGTGTTTGATATTTTTTAAAGTCTTTAATTGTGAGCTTCACTTCAAAGAAGCATGCGCTTCATTTGTGGGTTTTTCATTTAAGGCCCCACGGTTTTTAGCGCGATTTACTTTTTCAATTTGCCTGAAAAACATGTGGCAATGCAAATCACCTATAAGATCTGCAGTTTTTGCATTGAAGTTCCTAAGGAAGTGCATCTTACTGGTGATAGCCTGTTCAGTATTATGCTTAGAAACTGTGGTGCTCTTAACGGAGAGACTAAAGACAGTTAACCATTTGCCATTGCATTGTCCCTGAGCTTCAGTAAGCTGTCCTTGTGTTTGTGCTGGTGGGATCCAATGGTATATGCCCTCATCAGTCGAGAAGTTGCTAATGGCTGGGAAAATGCACTTCAGAGGAACATATAGACGAATAGGGAAAAACATCTTCTCAAGTCTCTTTCAGTACATCCTTGTTCCGCAAAGGAATAATCAACTCTTTAAGAGAAATACGTCCACTGAAACGCAATTCACTTCACTTCTTTCAAAAACTGGCCTAGGGAACATCTTTTATGTGGAATAACAAGTGATTGTAAACTTCTGATATTTGTGTATTTTTGCACAGTTTATCCTTGGTATTGGCTTTTTTGTGTAATTTCCTTTTGTCCTTGGAATTGCTGAGGTGTCACATTTTGATATACTACTAGCCTAAGAAAAATGCAATCCACATTAGTAGAAGCTGAAAATAAGGACCACAATCATATGTCATGTTTCATCTCATTTACAAATATCAAGATTCACATTTTGAAATATGATTCATTACATTATGGTCTGCAAAGCAATCGATGGAAGAATATCAACATTCAATAGATGTGGAACAAAACTTTTACTAAGTGATCTTCAGTTTGTTTGTTCCCTAACTTAGTCAAAGCTAACAGAAGAAGGAAATGTCAAAGGGAATCGACAGACAACGCATTCACGTACCCTTGCAGTCAAATGGAACAGTCAATTTTGCAAATATTCAACAATACAAAAGCAGTGCAACTGCTAAAATGCCATTTCTAGGGAGAAATGTTTTAACTAACCAGGACAACACTTATATAAGAGACCCAAAAAGAAGAGTCTTTATAAATAAATAAATAAATATATATATATATATATGACTTAAAGGAGTAAAAAAGTTCTCAGGTATCACCGGGAGGTTTGAGTCTTTCCATCAATTTTTGCTCTCTTTCGGACAAATGCAAGTCCATTAACCAGGACAACACTTATATAAGAGACCCAAAAAGAAGAGTCTTTATAAATAAATAAATAAATATATATATATATATATATATATATATATATATATATATATATGACTTAAAGGAGTAAAAAAGTTCTCACGTATCACCGGGAGGTTTGAGTCTTTCCATCAATTTTTGCTCTCTTTCGGACAAATGCAAGTCCATTAACCACCTGCAAAATTAATTTCATATTCATAAATAATGAGTACTCAATATTATTCCCACAAACATTTTGTATTGCATTACGGATACAAAGAAAATTGTGCCCTCAATTAAATTTTATATGACACTCTACCCACTTTAGAACATCCTAAAATGTTTGAGAACATTCTCTCTCTACACAATTTTCACGAATCTAAGGAAACTTAAAAAAATAAAATTCATCAAATTATTCAATTCTTTTTGCCTAGTAAATTTTATTCAGTGTAAAAAGTGCACAAAGGTTTGTGCATGAATTTACAGAAATTATACATATTTTATATTTTGATGTTTTATCATTCAAACTCCCCACTTGTGGTACACTGGGTATGTTGTTGTTGTTGTTGTTTTGTCTATCAAACTAATTTTTCAACTCCTACTTTAATATTTTCTCCACTATCACTAATATAATAAGCAAGCCGATTTCATCTCAACCAGGCCAGGGCTTTGGTTTAGTAGTAAAAGTGCAACCTAAATGTGTGAGTTAGCACGTCAGTGGTCCGAACCATGCCACAAACAAAAACATGGTATTCGAGTAAAGAAGGGCAGAGGGATCGAGCTACTGACCTCAAAGATTTCTCGATTATTAAAAAAGTCAATTTCAACTCAAACTCCATACCTTCTCAAACACTATCAATACGGAAAAAAAATATAACCACTCAAACACAATCACATAAAAGGAGACAGATGGAGTATTACACAAAGAAAGTATCAAATTGGGAAGGATCATCAATGTAGTGCCAAAACTAAATGATGGAAATTCAACTGTAGCTTGCTTCCAATGAAGAGTTAAACTGATGTCAGGGAAAAGAAAAGGGTTACCTTCTCTTGAGCCTAAGTTCTTTATCTTTCTTCTTCAATTGAGACACCAAATCTTTACAATCCTCCATGTAGGCCTCCATATTATCTTATTCCTTCAGAACACAAAAAATAGTTTTAGGATTTAGTTCACTTCTTCAACTGAATTGACTTCAAAAAAATGCTTTCTTTAGTCATTTACATTCTCAGAAAACTTATACCAACTACTCAAATCCAAATTAGGTGGTGTATGGGTCAGCTTGGACGCAACTCGATTAATGACCCAAATTAGGATTACAATCACAACTTTGAGAAATTGCCACGAGAGAGAAAAATACGAAAGTATACTCAAAATTGTAAGAATCATAAGGAACTATGATATCAGATATGAAGCTTCACAAACACAGCAATATAATCCAAAATTCAGTAAAATTCGTGTTTTACCTTCAAAAATATTTGAAAAAAGAACAGAAAGGTACCGAAAGAGGAATATTCAGAGAGATAACAAGAGAAACGTACAGTTTGATTCCGTCGGAGAAAGAGAAGGTAGGATTTCGCGGCAGAAAGAGATGAAGAGAGCGGCGGCGGCTCGCGGCGGGAACGTTGGGAAGAATTAGAGACTGGGTTGAGTTCGAATTTGGGTCTATTTATCTTCTGTTAATCCAGCCTGCTAGACGTAACACGGGCTTGGGCCAAAATCTTGTTCCAAAATATAGCACCTTGTAATCCCTTTATTTAACATATTTTAGTGAAAATATGTGTGATATGACGCAAAGTATTTTAAAGAATTAAGCTAAATAGCTGTACATCTAATAGTTAAATTAAAATATATGTGGATAATTATATATAATTAATATATATATATATATATCGGCTAAAGAGTGAATCTAACCTACTATTTTGTATTTAATAAGATTCCTTCAAAGTTCAAACACAATATTGGATCAAGTTCACATTTTAATTACAAAAAGAGTTACTCTTTTAAATAGTAATGATGTTACAAAAATTATTAGTGGCCTTAATATCAATTAAAATCAACTAGCAGCTTTTACGATTACTATTTAAAACTTATTTGTCAGTAAAGAGGTATTTATAATTAATATTTAGGCGCTTTGAATTTAAAGTTTCAAACTTGAGACAAAAAAGTTCGAAGTTTGGAGTTTGAACTCTACATCTAGAATTTCAAACTATAAGACATGATTTTCTGAAATTTGAACTCATAACAAAGCAGGAATCTACCACTCAAACCATGAGATGTGGCTATGTTTTAAATACTTTACAAATTCTGAATATTTTTTTAACAATCTTACTCATGTTTTAGTAGAAAAATATATTTTTAATTGAAATTAGGTTTCTTCCTATCAAATATACAATATATTAAAATTAAATATGCATGTAAGCTGAGAGAGATATGCTAAGTTGGAGAGGAACTTCTAGCTTTTATATAATTGAAAGAGAAAATGATTTTCACCCGTATAATGATGACATTTGATATTTAAAATATCATTTCAAGACTAAATTTTACTTTTGATTTTGTACGGCGTATATTCTATCATCCCTAGACCTCACTTATGGCTTTTGAGATTTCACTGAGTATGTTGTTGTTACTGATGCTTTAAGTCAAGTTTAAGGTCATGCTTCAATGACCATTAAAGGTATTGGTATAGTACTTTTTTATTCTTAGTCAGAGATCATGGATTCGATCCTTAGGTATGAAGTTATTTTTGGGAAGGAGTTTTTATTCTTTAGAGTGAAATTTTCCAATACGAATCTAAATTAGCCGAACCTCAATAAAAATTCAAAAAAAAGGTCATGCTTCAAGAAATAACGGATATTACACATTGCCTTGGAATTTTTTCCTGCTCGACCCATCACTATACCGATATATTTTATTTGATGGATTACAAGTTACAATAAAAATATGATAATACATAAATTTGTCCTCAATTTTTTTTAATTATTCTCTAACTTTATGGGGTGACATTTTACACCCTATTCTTGCTAAATGTGTGTCTGTCATCCCATTAAAACGTGATATTAGCAATGCGTAATATCACATTTTGCAAAACAATTGAAATTTTGGGCATAAGATCCCTAAAAGAACCATCAATAATATAACACCACTTATCAAGTGTGTAGGGCCACAATACGAAACCACATAGGACACTCTATTTAAATGAGCGTATATTCCAAGTAAAATTATTGCGAAGATTGGAGTTGCAATCCAATAGGAAATTTATTATACGTCAAGCAAAACTTAAAAGACTAGTCTGTTAGTTAAGAGAGCCTATTATGCTTATAAACTAATCAATATATCTTTTTTAATCAATGAGAGATAATTGACACTTAATACTTGCCCCCGATTAATAAGGACCAACGATTGAATGATTTTGTTGGTCATGGTTGGGCGCTGATCGTCCCCTCTAAAAAATTGAGTCATCATATTATCGTGACCACGATTCAAATTTATGAATAAATTCAGTCAGCAAATATATAAGCCCGAAGATAAGCTTCTACATTTAAAGGAGTTCACGAATATCATTTCATTTTAATGACACTTTTACAAATGACCATAATATAGTCTACATGTCTCAAATTCTCAATTCACATCGAAGAATTCTTCATAAACCTTGGAATCCTAATATCCAAACATTTTCAAATCTCTCCCCCTCTCTCCCCTCTATATATTTGCTTTTCATGTACAAGACACATAAAAATAACCATGAAATAATATATCTCAATTCACATCAAAGGAATTAATTTAACCCTTCATAACAAAAGTTTGTATATCAAATATTCCTTATCAACAACAACATGTCCAGTATAGTCCCACAAGTGGGGTGCACATAGATCTTATCTCTATTTTCATGAGATAAAAACGTTATTTAGGATAGACTCTTGGGCTCAAATGTCCCTTATCAAATAGTCGTTAATATCGAAGCCAACGGGGACAAAAAGCTTCTCACGTTCCCACCTCACACGATCTGCTTTATACAAATAAGGAAAATTTGTGACACTCCAAAAGCATTTTGTACATTTGGATCTGACATTATAAGCCCAAAAGAAGCCATGTGTACGTGGATTAATGTACAAATAACACCATCTCATAGGGAAAGCAATTTGTGAGATGTTAAATTTGTAATTATCACCTGGAGGAAGCTTTGTTAAGGTGTTAATTGTGTCGAAATCTCTGCACATATAATAAATTGAGAAATTGTTATCGTTGGCTAATGTTACCTCAATTATAGGGAACATTTTGTTTACGAAACTTGTTTGTTCAGCATTTGAATATTGTGGGGAACAAAGGAAAATTATCAAAACAATGATGAAGAAAAGAGGACAAGAGTTTGTAATGTTTATTGCCATGACGATGGATTTTTTTTTCATTTTTTTTGGTCATGGCAATTGTTTAGGTTAATTTTGGGTAAGGGAATATAAGGGTTTGTAATAATGGAAATTGATGGTTTTCCTATATTTTGGGAATTTGAGGAAAGATATTTTTAGAGGAGTGAGTTTGTGAATAATAAGAAAAAGAAAAGAAAGAAAACTTCTTTCATTTTTTTATAAAAAAATTGAACCTAAATTACTTTTTTTCCCTTGGTTTCCTCGATCGATGTTGTTTTGTACTGACATTGGGTCCGACTAATCTAGTTTTGTTTCGTGTAAGCTCATTTAAGAGAAAATCACTTTCTAACATGATTTTTTTCCATATGGATTCAAAATCGATACATCTCATTAAGAGTGAAGAGATCGTATACGTCTCATCAAAACCCTTTAATGGTGAACCTTAATTACTTATTGGAAAAGAAAGTCTCTTTTGATGGCCGGAGGATAAAATTCTTGGTATTTTTTATCCATTTACGTAGGAAATATTTGTATTTGGATTATTTTTAAATGTATATTAACTTTCTTAAATATGGAGTAACGATACAAATTTAACATATCACATGAATAATTAAATTATAATGGAACGATTAATAATTCTGAAGACTTGTAAATATTCATAAGGGATCAAAAGTAGACTATACATTTCAAGAAATTGAAAGTTACATGTTCTTAATCATATAAAAAAAAATCAATAACTTACATTCCTTTTTGCAATAAGAAATGTTTTTAAAAGGAAAGGTGAAATCCCAAATTTTCCTTTATATCCTATGGTTAGGATTATTCCAAATAAATTATAGGTTAGTGCTAATCCCAATTACCTAGTAATAATAGATACCATTAACAAATAGGCAAGAAGCTTATCTTCACTGACCCATGATGTAAACAAAAATGCTAATAAGCCTATTTTTTTTATTATTTTTTATTTTTTTTTATGGGACTAATAAGCCTATAAATTTCATTCTTTGTGCTTTTCTATTTCTAGCTTTAGCTATATTAATACCACTGTACAAGTGGTGATATTTTGAGTGAAAAAAGAACATTATTGGATAAGCCCTATCTCTATGTGCATTTTAAAGGTGAAAAAAGAACATTATTGGATAAGCCATATCTATATGTGCATTTTAAAGTTTACTCATATAAATCGATCGTGTAAGGAAATCTTTTTTTTTTTTGATTTTTCATCTGTTGTCCAGAGCCAGTGGAGCCTCGAACCCAATACTTCTGATTAAGAATAAAGCAGTTCCATCATTGAACCACAACTAATGTTGGTTTGTAAGGAAATCTTCTGTTATTACATCATTTTTATTTATCGTAGCACATAGTTGATCTTTTTTCAATATTATAAATTAAATCATATTTTTTAAGGGGAATTAACTATATAAATATGTTTCGAGTGATACGAAGTACAATTATTATTTTTATACCAACAGTAACTATATACAAGATTGAATTCTCCTTCTTTTGGTTCTCTTAGAATTCTTGTTTATGCATCACAGTTCACACGGAAGAAAAGTACCAAATGTCTCTTTAATTTGTTAGTGGAAACACTTCCATTTTTATTTTATTTTTGTTTTTTATTCGTTATTTGATATTCATATTGAATTACGATTAAATTTGAATTCACGCATTACAAGATTCATTTCTGAAGGCGACCTCTGAAATAATTATTTTGAATTTTCAAAGGCTTGAATTTGAGACCTTTGATTAAGGTGGATGACGTGTAACTTTGCTTTTATTATAATATTTTTTTCTTTCTGCTTTTTATCATGTCTTACGGATAATCCACTATTGACTTTTAACTAAATCATTTTCAAGTTGGTAACAAAAATGTATCTCTAAATAATGCGTTGTTTTTTCAACAGTGTTTAATCACCATCTTCTCTTTTTAGCTAATGCAAACAGCAGCAAACATCACCATTGCCTTGTCTCAATCTAAAAGTAAAAGGTAGAAATACGATTGGTATCAAAATCCATTAAAAGAATCAGAAAAATTAATCTAAATAGTCGTCCATCCACTGATTAAATTAAAAATAGCCGGCAGATATATATTATATCTATAATCCATATATAATATGTGTATGGTCATGTATAATCAGTATATAATCCATGTATACAGGCTAAAAAAATAAATAGTAAATCTGTCCGACTATCGTAGAACTAATTGTGTATAGTTTGCATAATTTCAAGAGCTTTATGATTATAAAAATGTAATTAATATCAAAATGTCTGGGATTTTTCCATTATAAATAAGGAAGTTTCTTGAGGTAAAAAATCTCAAGAAACACTAATTCAAGTCTCCCCCCCCCCCCCCAAAAAAAAATGGCTACTTCATATTGGTTCGTGTTTTCCTTGTTAAGTGTCTTGTCTTTATTTGCTTCTTCTACTTGTAATTCTATACCATATGTAGGTTCTAATCAGCTCAAGTTTTGGAAAGAAAATGTTGTCAATGAAATGCCTCAAGCTCTTGTTTCTAAATTGTCTCCAATGAACAAGATTGACTCTGAATATTACATTTCATTAGTGTCCAAAAAGACATTCTCTTTTGATGTCCAAAGTTGCTTGGTTGCTGATATATTTTGTACTTCTGAGTCTAACGCCCTTCTTGCTGGATTCAAAACATCCAAAATCCCTGATCAAGCTAAAGTCTATGCTTTCAAACTCCCAAATCAAGCCAAAGTTTATCCCTCAAAAATTCCTGATCAAGCTAAGGTATACACAACCAGAATCCCCGATCAAGCTAAAGTCAATGCTTCCAAACTCCCAAATCAAGCCAAAGTTTATCCCTCGAAAATTTCCAATCAAGCTAAAGTATACACAACCAAAATCTCCGATCTAGCTTCTAAGGTAATCTACACAACCAGAATCCCCGATCAAGCTAAAGTCTATGCTTCCAAACTCCCAAATCAAGCCAAAGTTTATCCCTCGAAAATTCCTGATCAAGCTAAGGTATACACAACCAAAATCCCCGTTCTAGCTTCTAAGGTAATATACACAACCAGAATCCCCGATCAAGCTAAAGTCTATGCTTCCAAACTCCCAAATCAAGCCAAAGTTTATCCCTCGAAAATTCCTAATCAAGCTAAGGTATACACAACCAAAATCCCCAATCTAGCTTTTAAGGCAATCTACACAACCAGAATCCCCGATCAAGCTAAAGTCTATGCTTCCAAACTCCCAAATCAAGCCAAAGTTTATCCCTCGAAAATTCCTGATCAAGCTAAGGTATACACAACCAAAATCCCCGTTCTAGCTTCTAAGGTAATATACACAACCAGAATCCCCGAGCAAGCTAAAGTCTATGCTTCCAAACTCCCAAATCAAGCCAAAGTTTATCCCTCGAAAATTCCTAATCAAGCTAAGGTATACACAACCAAAATCCCCGATCTAGCTTTTAAGGCAATCTACACAACCAGAATCCCCGATCAAGCTAAAGTCTATGCTTCCAAACTCCCAAATCAAACCAAAGTTTATCCCTCGAAAATTCCTAATCAAGCTAAGGTCTACACAACCAAAATCCCCGATCTAGCTTCTAAGGTAATCTACTCGACCAGAATTCCGGATCAAGCTAAGGTCTATACAACTAGAATCCCTGATCAAGCCAAAGTTTATGCAACTAATTCACACTCTAATCATCACCTCGGAGAAGTCTCATTCTTCAGAGTCTCTATCCTCAAACCTGGAAACACAATCCATCTTGACAACTTAGAGAACCCCTTCCCTCACCGCTCATTTCTTCCTTCTCAAATTGCCTCAAAGATCTCCATAAACTCAAATCACCTCCAACATTTATTCCCTCAAACTTTCTCTTCACCATTCACAAAAGATACCACACAAACTACCATCCTCAATTGCAATGCACCTACTCTAAAAGGAGAAGTTAAAAAATGTGCAAAATCTTTAGAAGAAATGATAGAGTTCTCAAAGACTATCTTGAAACAAAACCAGCTAATTGCATTGACAACAAAAAGCAAACAGGGGTCAGGAGAGAAACTTAAAATTGAGAAATTTCATAAAATCAATTCCCAAAAGAGTGTCTCATGCCATGAGATTTTCCTTCCTTTTGCTACTTATTTTTGCCATTTGCTATCTTCAACTAATATTTATGCTGTGGACTTAGTTGATTTAAACACTAATGCCCATGTTAATACAGCTTTAGTTGTTTGTCATATGGATACTTCTTCATGGCCAGCTGATCATCCAGCTTTCAAAATGTTGAATTTTTCACCTGGAAAAGGAGAGGCTTGTCATTGGATGTCACAAGCTGATCTTGTTTGGGTTAGACATGATGTACATGCATAAAATAGAATGTCTTTATGCCTTTTAATTAAGCTTTAATTTGATTTTAATTGTAAAAATGATTTGTTTCCGTTTTAGGAATAGTAAGGTAGGAATTATAGAAAAATAAATCCCATCCTTACTTTCCCTTTCTTGTGTGAAGTCATGTGGTTTTATTCAGTGTGTAGTGCGATGGTTACTATTAGAAAATGATATTCCCTTTGGTCTTTTTGTGTCAATTTTAACAAGTTTCAGAATGATGTGATCAAGTTATATATTGATTTTTATTAATGTATTTTTGATATTTTGTGCTAGAGGAAGAAAGATATTTTGAGGGACATGACGCGATGCCTGAACCCAATTTTCTCTTGTCAATAATGTTATAACCTTGTAAAAGTTCAGTACGGTAAAATAGATATATCATTTGTTTGAATTTAAAGTTAGATTTGACAAAATCAAATTTCATATATATAATATCAAAGTTTACTTGATTTCAAATTATCTGAAATTAGCTTTTGACTAGCCAAACTTCAAACGTGAAAAAACTTCATACTCGCAAGTCGCACCTATGAAATTATTTTAAAGCGCTTAAAGTTGCAAAAGATTGAAACCTTTTGGCTATATCTTAAAATCGATTATATATGTGCACAGTGCACTTACCCCGGCTATGAATCTCCTCTATATGGGCCGGATATGGTTGCATCTGACCCATAAATATTCCGGGTCAAATAATATTATCTGAGACAGAGAAGAGAAAACACAGAAAAGTAAGAAATTAGCTTTACAGTAATGGGGCTCTCAGCTTCTAAGCGAGTTAGCAACTCACTCCAAAATTCATCCGAGTTCAACTCGGCATGTGACTCAGTCTACAATGATTGTCTCTCCCTATCTCAACACGCCTTCGCCGGAGTCAAACCCCACCAGCTTTTCTCCGCCACCGAACGCCTCCACGCTTCTCTCTATTCCTCCGTCCCTCTCATAACCAACTGGGTCAAATCACCTCCGACCCGATTACAAGTGGATAAAGCCTTCATAATCGTGTCAACGCGCCGATCCGGCGTAAAGGAAAGGGAGAAGGAGAGTGAAATTGTGCTTGGGAACAACGAGTTTAAGGAGTTTTCAGTGGAGGTATTTGCAGACGCTGTCGTTTCGTGTGCAGGGAAAGAGCTGTTGAAGCGAGTTCCGGTAGGTGCTTTGGGGATTGCTGGTGTTGGTGCAGTGGTAAAGCCTGGGAAAGAATTGATTGCGGCAGCGATTGGTGCTTACGCGCTCGGTGTTGCAACTTCGGTATACGTCAGCTTGGCTTGAGCAGCGTATGTTTTTCATTTACAAAAGTGAATAAAAGTTCTTTTTTTTACTTTTTATGATTAAAAAACTACTCTTTCATGAAGAGTACAGTACATAAATAAGTTTTGTTAATAAATTTGTTTATGTCGCGTAATAAATATGATGGAGGCCCATTCAACCTTTTTCCTTAATTCAATTAAAAAAAAATTCATCTAACCCAATTAATTACTTTTTTTCCTATTCAATTATTCATTTTTTAATCTTGTAAATTTAACTATAAATAACCATGTCAAAAAATGAAAAAAATACACAAAAAACACAAACAGTTATCTGTCTCTTTATCTTTGTCAATTATCTCTCTTTCTCTTTCCCTCTTACTTTCTTAAATGATTACTAATTTAGTTTCATAATATCTAAAGTTTGTTTGTTTTATAACCAGCACAAGTCTTCATCACTTTGAGCTATTTTTATAGAAGGCAATAAAAGGGTAAAAAAATTATTTATTTAAAATGTCTAATATATCTAATTTTGAATTTGTTGCTCTTGATATATCTGAAAAAGGCTACTCATCATTGTCACTAGATGTTGAAATACACCTAGAATCGATGGATCTGACAGACACCATCAAAGATGGCAATATAACACCTAGAATCGATGGGTCTGACAGATACCATCAAAGATGACAATATGTCATCTAGGCAAGACCGTGTCAAAATCATGATATTTCTCTGTCACCATCTTGACGAGGGTAAAAATTATAGTACTTCACATTAAAAGACCTTCTTAAACTGTGGAGAAATCTAAAAGAAATATATGACCACCTAAAGTTGGTCATTCTTCCACAAGCACGTCATGATTGCCTCAATTTGAGATTAATGAATTTTAAAAATATAATTTAATATAATTTTGTCTTGTTTAGAATTATAGCACGGTTAAATTTATGCGGAGAAGAAATCACTGAACAAGACAAACTTGAAAAAACATACTCCACATTTTCACCCGCAAATATGCTCCTGCAACAATAATATCGCGAAAAAGGTTTTGAGAAATATTTTGAATTACTTTCTCACCTTCTTATTGCTGAATGTCATAACGAACTGTTAATGAAAAATTATGATAGTCGATCCGTTGTTTTTTTGTCATATCCTGAAGTGAATCAAGCAAATTATAACCAACGAGAAAGAAGTCATGGCCCCAGTCGTGATCATGATCGAAGAAGAAATTATAATCGTGATGCTCCGATGGCACCGAGAAATGATCAGCAATATAAAAAGAAGAGAGAACAGCAAGATGTTATATCTAAGAAAAATTCAGAAAGTATGTGTCATAGAAATGAGAGAAATGAAATTGTAAGATACAATGCACGCTTTGTTACATAAGAATTCACTCAAAGATCTGGGGTTAACTATGAAGAAACATATTCACCTGTTATGGATTAAATAACTTTTCAATATCTCATTAGTTTTGCTGTACATAAAAATCTTGAGATACATCTAATAGATGTAATTACAACTTACTTTTATGGTTCACTTGATAATAAAATTTCAGAAGAATTAAAATTGTCTGAAGCATGTACTAAGTCTAGGAAGATTTACTCAATCAAATTGCAAAGATCATGATTTTGACACGTAAAATTACACTATATATATATAGGGTCAAATTTTATTTCTATTAGTATATATATTAAAATAAACCCCATTAACACAAACAACGAGCTTAACTTCATGGCTAAGGGGTTCAGCAATTGCTGGGTTCCATTCTAAGCAACAACTTTTTCCTCCTTTTTTTTTCTTGGAAAATCTAATAGCAAAGCTAATATGAGCTCAACATTTGGACTCAAAATCTCAATCCAATGAAAAGCAATTGAGCTCAATAGAGAGGTTTGTTGTTTTTTTTCATTATTTTTATTTTTATACTATTTCTACTTTCCAATTTTCATTTGTTTAAATGTATTAGGCACATTATTTTCATTTTTGTATTTTATCCTTCTTGTTTTTATTGCTCATTTTATTTATGTAATTCTCTTTTTATATACTAATTCAAAGAAACTCTTTAAAAATATATGAATTGTTCTTAACATGAAATTGATATAGAAAAAATATTTTTTAAGATAAGGTAAATTAAATTTGATCGAGCGAAGAAATTTAAAAGACATGAATATTCATGATATCGCATTCTTATTTTTTCAGAGAAATGTAAACTAAACTTATTTTATTTTTTTATCGCTTGTCTTTTATTTTTTACAAATGAAAAACCTTATAAATTGAATAAATGAGCTAAAAATCGGCGATGCCATTTATTTAACTTTTTAATATGCATTATAATATTAGTAACTCAATTTCTACAGATTTTTAAAGAATTTTGATAATTTTTAAAGTAACATATGATTGTACGAACACTATTTTTTAAAAAAATAAATAAAATAGAAAACTACAAAATAAAAGAAAAAAATCATAATTTTTTTTTAAAAAGACTCAATGGAGCAAGGTAAAAGTAGGAAGAAACGTTATATGCAATATGACAAGACAGTTAAATTTAGTGGGTTAAAGTTAAATTTTTTTTCCTTTTTGCTTTATTTTTCGACTTATTTCTTTTATATGTTGAACTCTAGCTTCGCCACTGTATTAGATTATTGACTATTGTAACACCTTGATAAGAGACTGAAAGCAAGTAGAATATTCATGTTTAGTTTTGATTAGATGATTAGTATTCTTAATCTACATTCATTATCACGTAGAGATATTTAAACGATCAGAATGCATTTTGTGAAAACGAAAGTCACGTGATAGAATGCGGAGTGGTTTGCTTCCAAAAAAAGACAAACATAATTAGGTGTTTATTATTAAAAAATTGCCTCAAGTGTTTGCTTACATTAATAGCATGAGTTGTTCTTTACCCCCCAAAAAAATAAGAAAAATAGCATGAGTTTAAAATTAAAAATTTAAAAATTATCTCAAACTTTTATATTTTATAAAAACTCTCATCGTTTATTTTTGGGAAGAGATTATTCGTAAAATGTGTGAAGATTTTATAAAAGAATAATTTGTTATTATCTCCTTCGGAAAAGAATAGTTTAAGTGATAAGATTGAGGAAAAAATAAATTATTTTTAATTCGATTAAAATATTGCTCTTGCTCATATTGTTATTTTGTTGTTGTTGATTGCTATCAATTATGTTATAAGATATATTTTTTAACGGAACATATTCATTATAAAATGATAATGCAAATTTATGAGTATTTTAAATAATTTTTAGAACTTACGAATACAAAATAATATTTTTGAAATAATCAAATATTTTTGAAAAAAAATTGTGATCAAATACATGATGAAATTTCATCACTCAAAAATTATTTGTTAAGAATATTTGAAGCCAAATAGTAACTTAAACTCGGCATTCAATCAAATATCGGTAAGAAAGAGTATTGAAAATATTCATAATTGAATTTGTATGGTCTTTTCATGGCAATTAAACATGTGGAATCAATAGAGGGGTTAGAAGGATCTCGATTAATAATGCAGAAGATAATATTTGTGTAGGATGATTTGCAACCACACAATTTGGATCATCTGGACCATGAAAAACAATAATTCAAGAATGATCTTGACCGTTGTTAGCCATGTACTAAGTACTTTAATCCAGCAACGTACAACTCATCACTATGAGGGGACCAACTTTTCCCAATTCAACGGTACACATTTCACAATAATTTGAACTCCCACCGTCTCAATTTATTGTTTGGTGTGAATAAAAAATAAAAGGAAAAAAAATAAAGGAAAATGAAAATTAAACAAAATTGAATAAAATTCCTTTTGCAAGAAAAAGGAGAAGAGCTTTTGAATTTATATATAAAAATACATCTGCTAGCTTTTAAAAGATTAAAAAAAACAATAAGTTTTGTGCTACCGTCACTTACTCGATCGACTTCAGTTAATTTTGTAGAAATAAAATTTAGAATTCTGACAAATTTTATTTTTCCTTTTGAAAAGACACATGGTCTTTACATAAATACATCATTTCGAGCAGTCATTTCTCACGCTATTTGAACTTCAAATTGCAGCTATAAATATAGAGGTATTGCCTCAATTTTCATCATCGAATTTTTATACTACTTCAGTATATTTTCATATGAATAAAAATTGTTTTTGTGTGATTTGTAATTGTATTCAACTTCAGGTAACATAATATTTTGAGAGAAATTAATTCATACACCTCAGATATAATATGGAGAAGGGTTAAATTTTTCGAGTATACACAATAAATTTTATGGGCTGAAAATATTTTTTTATTTCCTCTATATCATATAAATTTCAGCATATCTAGCTAAGTCGAATTGATGGTACACTCATACTCCCATCACTAAATCTTTGATCGTCATACTCTATTATTTATAATTCTATCTTCCATCGTCTATTTATATAAATAAAAATAATAAGTAATATAATAGATTTTAAATAATTTCAAAAATAATACAAAAATATTAATAAAAATAAAGATATATCTTATAAAAAAAATTAAAAGATTATCTATTATTGGAAGTAATTTTTTATTTTTTAATTTAAAAAATACTTCATTATTAACAAATAAAAATCGTTTATCTATTCAGACATTTAAGAATAAGAGAGAATTGAAACATGCATTTATATATATTAACATATTAAATGCATGTAATATTAAAATAATAATCATAAATAATAACATAAATTTTAATGACAAACTGATAAAAAAAATTGTTCTACTTATAATTTTAATGTGCTTAAATAAAAATCTATAAATACTTAGATTAAGAAAGATAAATAGTATACATTAGGATTTTGATTATTATTAAAATATTCACTTTTTAATCTACTCAATTATTTCATTATAGAACGTCAATAATTTATATATTCAATTAGGATTTTTTTACTTTAGTTTTTTGAATAGAAAATATAATTTTTTTAATAGAAAATGTGTTACCTAGAATAAAAAATAAAAAATTATGATTTTAAAGAAGTAAAAAAAAAAGACAAAGATTGATAATACAAATAGTAAAATAGGCATTTTGGAAATTAATTAGGATAAAAGGGGGGAAATAATTTTGACCCATTTAAAATATGTTATGTCCTGTTAATTACATTTTCTAACTCTGTTCGATTTACCTTTACTTCTCCTTGAACCTTTCATTGTCAACCTCTTACATTCTTATCGAGGCGCCAATGTTCCTTCTTTTCACGTGTCTAAACCATTTTAGTTTCGTTTCTCACTTCTCGCACACTGTGAAGGCTAGTATCACTTGCCCCGTATACAGGGGTGTATGCAGAAGGGTTCATCGAGTTCACGTGAACCCATACTCCCATTCCAAGATCATATATAGTAGTGTTATATTATTTTTTTAAAATCCTAAAATATAAATATGTGAACTCGCACTCGAAGTATCATATAATGTGATGATGCTTGAGTGCACCTCTGCAAGTGAGGCTAGAAATTTGAATCTTATATCTATCTTATTTTATTTTTCTTTTTAAAATAAGATAACACATCTCCAAATAGTTATTGGTAGCACTTTTGATGTTTTAATTACTATTGCTTCAGTCTTTCAAAATTTTCAAGTTTGTCACATAGAAATTTTTTAATTTTTTTAGCACGTATATCTATACACACACTTTTTGAATAAATAAGAATTGATTTTGAACCTATAATTTTAAAATTTTAACGATTTTTAGTGATGATAACCTAAATGTTAAATCATAAAATCTATATGTTAAATTCATTTTTTCGTAATAAAAGTGTACCTATCATTTTGAAATTCTGAATACAGCTCTACCCGTATATCATAACTTTTAATCTTGTCTCTCCTAATATGTCTATACATTCGTCTAAATATCTCCATATCTGCTACCTTCATCTTCAGAATATATAAATTTTAACCGATCAATACTCCATTTCACGTAACATAAGTGTGCGACTTTTAACTTATTAATACTCCATCCCATACAACACATCAATTTAACAGCCCCTCTATAAAACTTATTTTTAAACCTTAATAACATATTCTTTATCACCTCACTCCAATTATCAGTAAATTAAACAGCATCTCAAATTCATAAACTCCGATGTATCCGCTTCCTACTCTTAAAATATCATTAATATATTGAAGTAGATGCGTGTGAATCCGGCATTTCAACTCCCACCAACACCGAAGGGAGAGTAGGAATAAATAAGGCTCAAATATTTGTATCCACTAATATTAACAGCAATCCAATAGCCACACAAGAGGTGAGAAAGTGGAGCCTGCTAATAATGTGCTGTCTCAACACTCATCAAGTATTTTATACTCAAATCTATTCCCTTATCCACACAACCCCCCCCCTCTTCCACTCATTTTATTGTCTATATTTACCTTTCTTTCCTTTCTTCTTCTTCTTTCTCCACCCATTTTCCCCACTTCTCTCAATACAAAGACCAGATTTTTCTGTTTGTCATTCCAAGTTTTCTTTTTGATTATTTGGACTAGTTACCTGCTTTGGGTTTTCTTGATTTCTGCAGGCATAAAGTTTTGGTTTTTAGTCTGAATCGACCCTTTTAGCATACCAGGGTATTTTTTAAATCTTGAAAAGTTAAGTTCTCTCACCAAAAAGCTTCAAGACACTATTTTTCCTCTTTTTCTTGGGTGAAACTCAAAAGGGTATGTCTTAAATCAGAGTTGAGTAATAAAGATGAAGATCCAGTGTGATGTGTGTGAGAAAGCTCAAGCTACTGTGATTTGCTGTGCTGATGAGGCTGCTTTGTGTGCAAAATGTGATATTGAAGTTCATGCTGCTAATAAATTGGCAAGCAAGCACCAAAGGCTTCATCTTCAGTGCCTCTCCAACAAGCTTCCTCCTTGTGATATTTGCCAAGTAAGGGAACCTTTTTTTTTGTTGCCCTGTTCATGGAATAATCTGTTTTAGTTTAGATTGTATTACTAATATTTCAATCATATAGTTGTGTTGGTCCTTGATTAATGAAAAGTTAACTTGTCATGTTCCTATTGATTAGACACTGCTTATATTATTATAATAGGAACTGGTAAGATTTGTTACAACTATTCCCATTTCACATACAGTTAATTTTGCACTTATATGTTCAGTATTTATTACTCCCTCTGTTTCAATTTGTGTGTCTTCCTTCCTGTTTTAGTTCCTGCGCTTTAATTTCCAACATGTGACATGTTTTATGGCCATAGTATTCAAAGGGTGTAATGTTGATCTTTAGATTAAAGACCACTTGATTCAAAAGTCTCTGGCTCTTTCTTAAACTTCTTGGTCAGTCAACCTAAGATGCAAAATGAAGCAGAGGGAGTACGATAATGAAGTTCTTGCTTTCCTAGCAAAAGATAAAGGCGAGAGAGGGAGAATGGGCGGAGCCACATTAGGGATTAAGAGCGGTCCAATGCGCACCCTTCACTGGAAAATTATATGGCATACAGAGGTTAAATATTAGCTATTATGAGTGTATATTCAATTTTGCACACCCTTTGCCAAATTCCTCTCTCCGACATTGAGAGGGAGGGATGGAGGCTTACCAGACCATGCTCATGTCATAACCCATATGTATCACAAACAAGAAAAGAGTTATAGGTGTAGATTGCGCATAGTGAAATGATTTCATGGCTATGTGGTAGTTTATGTTTTGAATATCAGAGGGAAAATTAGATGAGCGGATTTGTTAACCTCTGAGTTTCGAAATTGGAACAAAAGGTTTCTTTTATTAAGTAAAAAAAAAGATCTTGTTTTCAATTGTTCTATTTTCTGGAAGTAAGAGCAAACTGAAAATAAAAATCTGTTGGCAGGGTGACCTATGGTGCTGTCAACCCTTTTAAGGACTGGAAACCTCAAATGAAATTGCATGTTTATATTATTGCAGATGTCTAGTTATACCTTATAGTTGAATAGTTATATGCATATGTAAGTCAAGTGATAATTCTAATTTGGAAAGCGTTGAGAAGCAAGAATTAAAAGTGATTTTTCTGAACATGGTTATACCTGCCAAAAAGGGATAAAACATACTGGGGAAAAAAAAGATTGAAAGTAAAAGATCAATGTTCTTTTCCCGAAATTTTCTGTCTTTCGTTGGGATACTTCATTATTGCTTAAATTTAACTTGAACTAACATGTATGCAGGATAAAACAGCTTTCATCTTCTGTGTTGAGGATAGAGCTCTCTTTTGCAAAGACTGTGACGAAGCAATTCATTCAGCCAGCAGCCTTGCTAAAAACCACCAACGCTTCTTAGCCACTGGGATCCGTGTAGCCTTGAGCTCAAGCTGCAATAAGGATGCTGTAAAAACCCAGCTGGAGCCACAACCACCTCAACAGAATTCCCATCAAGTTGGCTTAAAAATGCCTCCACAGCAATTGTCCGGTATCACATCACCATCTTGGCCTGTTGATGATTTACTAGGATTTCCAGATTATGAGTCGAGTGACAAGGTAAAACAAACTTATTCCTTTTACATTTTGCAAGTACCCTATATTTTCTACCACTTGGGTGGCTGGGGTTCAGTCTAATCTGTGAAATTGTGGTGACCCTTGATTCAGTATTTACTGTGTCATTGTCTATTCATCTAATTTGTAATGAATAACCTATACTGATTGTTTCAACCTATACAGAAGGAGCTACTTGAGCTTGGTGAATTTGAGTGGTTGGGAGACATTGATCTCTTTGGTGAACAAACAGCAGCTGAAGTACCCGAGCTATCAGTACCTCAGTCGAGCAATACAAATAATTACAGGCCAACCAAATATCACATGCCTTACAAGAAGCCCAGAATTGAAATCCCAGATGAAGATGAGTATTTTACCGTCCCAGATCTTGGTTGAACTGCAACCTCAAGAAGTTCCTAGTTAAACGTTTGTGTGCTTGCATGTAGTACTTAATCAGTGCACTCAATACTGTCAACAGATATGTTCAGTAAAGTAGAAGAAATATTATTCTGCTTAAGATAATCTTAATCTTTGCTTACTTTCGCAGTGCACTCGTATTGTCAACATATATGTTCAGTAAGTAGAGAAAACACTGTTTTGCTTAAGATATCCTTTAATCTTGTTTACTTTTTACCTCTCTGGTAGGGTTGCATCAGTCTCTTATTCTTAAAGTCTACACATAGGGATTCTTAGACATGTTATGCATATTGCTAGACCTGAGTGATTGGAACACAACGCATTGTGTTTTCCATTATGGGGAAAATTAATACCATGACATTTAACATTTCTGAAGTTTTTTTTTTAAAATAAAAAATTTCTGAAGTTGAATTAAATTTAAAGGTTCAAGTTTCTCTCTTTCTTTGAGCTGGTTAAACCTTCTTTTCGGGACAACTCCCCTATCTGTAGTTGTGTAATAGTTATTAATTTATAGAAGATTTATGCCAAATTTAGGCAACTTACCAGTTTTCCCGAAAACTTGTGGCAATCCTTCATCAATTACTGCAGCTTAAGATGCTACATAATTCATTCACTCTTTAGGCAAAATTCCCAACTTTACTGGGATTTGATGAAAGCAAGTTGAAACTGCCTCAGAAGCAAAGAGAGGCAAAATAATTGAATTTATGGAGATCTTGGCCTTTGATGAAGATGAACTGATATACAGGCAAGATTATTCCAGAATAAATGGGCCAATTCGCTCCAACAGAGAATGAACCAATTAATGGGCAGAATAGGACGCAAAGGCAGCCTACAAGAGGCAACTAACGCAAAAGGAACACCTCAAACAGACAGGCATGGTTCGTAGCTTTCGTGTACCCATCGGGTGAATAATGAAATACATAATGATGTGAAAGGAGAATTAAAGATGCACGGACAAATCTTTAGGAACAAAGCTTAGTTTATTAAGTGCCTTTATGCACAGTCATCACAAGAAAACATTAAAATCCGAAACCCCAAAACTGAAAATAGAAAGGCTGCTACTAGCTTGAAAGAAAAATCTCATGAAGGGACGAAATATATGGGAGATGAAAAAAATAAAATGAAAAGAATCTTTCTATGCTCCTCCCTTGAGCAAAGTGAGGGCTTCAGATTCAGTAGGCAGAGCTGGGATTGCTCCTTTCTTGGTGGTTGTGATGGCTCCACATGCACATGCAAACCTTAGTACTTCCTTCAACCTTGCTTCATCCTGCATTATTTCCACAAATTAGTCCAAGTTATTTGTTTATAACATGGAAAGGGCGGTGGAAAGGGCGGTGCAAGAGACATCATAAAAAATAAAAAATGATCGAATCTTCGGACGCTTAATTAGAGGGTAAGAAATTATATTACTACTATTATTTTACCTCAAGAATGGCTTGGTCATCAACAATCTTAGTTAGAAGGGCACCAACAAAAGAATCACCAGCTCCAGTGGTGTCAACAGTCTTCACATGGAATGCCCCAACGCTTCCATGGAATTTCTACACCCCAAAAAAGAACAAGTCAGAGATCAAATTATCAAAACTAATTACACACAACTTTCTCTCAAAAAGTATTTTTATTTTAGAGAAATATTTGCCAAGGTACAAGTCACTAAGCTATTGTTGTTGCTTGCTGAGCATATCCTACAAAGAAATTTTAGAAATCAATCAACTCTACTTTCATTTGATTATAGATACCATGTCTTCTTCCCTGTTTTGGCATTTGAGTCCCAACAATCAAGGAAGAAAGCATCGACATTACGTTGTGTATGAGAGCGGGAGAAACTTGATCTCAATTGGTTTAGTGAGGGCGACCCCGAAAGTCACCAAATGGGTATATTTCAATTTCAACTTCAGGCCCTACCCAATAAAAGTATGGCCTACTCCAAGTCTCTCTATTAAACAATTAACATTGAAATCACATATTCTAATTAAAAAGATAAGCACCCGTATTGGCCATGAGGGGACAATTTAAATTAGCAGTACGGCGAAAAGTAAAGAATACTTTTTATTATGTCATAACCTTTGGGCGTGGAAGAAATAAAAAATATGCACACCCAATTATGTACTAAAGCGCTGTAGGTCCTCCTTGGCCTACTTTATATGACTTTAATTACAAATTAAACAACAATGGTTCTTACCTACCACTCCTTCTTACCACTTTACAGCTATCTACTAGAAAACTCAACAACAAGCAATCAAATAAAATAACGAAAAATACACCTTGGTTTAAGCACCTGATAAAAGAAAGATATACCTTGGTGTAGTAATTGCAACCCTTCTCACCAAGGGTGACCAAGAGGAGCTTCAAATTAGGATGCCATAAGGACATGGCAGACTCATCATCAATCTTGTTACTTCCAGTGAGGAATTCGAGCTCCACATCACTGACCTTGATCAGATCAGCATAGTTCCAGATACTCTTGATTTGCTTCCTCGCCTCCTCTTCCGAAGGCCAAAGTGGCAAACGGAGGTTTGGGTCATAAGAGAGCAATGCCCCTGCCTCCTTTGCTACTTCCATTGCCTTCAAATGTGCTGATCTACATGGCTCCACGATCAAACTAATTGATCCGTAGTGGAACACCTTAGCCTATACACAAATCACACAAACAATAACCTATATTAATCAAAACGAAAATTAACACAAATTAATTAGTTTGAATAATTAAATGTGTAACAATTAATGACACTATGATAATGACACCTGACATGAATTTAACTGTACTTCCCACCTACCCTTTTGGTAACATTGGGTGCACTCTTTGCTCTAAGATCTCGGATGATACACACTATATTATTCCTCCTAGTAAATATCGTCATTATACACTTTTTGACTTTCATGAGTCCTTTTGGCCCCATCTATGCATTATTCATCTGTCGCAGTAAAATGTGACAATGACTTTTAAATTACTATACCCAAATTTTATCATTGTCTCATAGAAATAAACAAATCAATTTGGTTTAGTTGCAAATATCATTAAGATACTGAGTATATTTTATTTATTTATTTATAAGAGAACAGAAACAAATAGGCGCATGGAAACAAAAGAGTGATAATGCTATGAAGGGAAAGAGACAAAATATAGCTCTTTGAGATTTCAACACCTGATAGGCAGGAAAAGTTTGGCTAAGCTAACGGACAACACTCACCCAACTCTCAAGAAAAATCCGTGTCACTTACCGCTGCCTCTTAACTGCATGCAAGACATAAACTAGCTTTAAGGTTTACACTCTTCCTTTCCCCCAATTTCCGCTATTAACAGAATTCCTAATTGACAAAATTCTAGCTGTCTCTCTTTAAACAAACAAAATAAAAATAAAAAAAGTGGGTAGAGATCACCTTTTGCTTAGAAAAGCCCCGCCGATTTGATAAAGGAAACACGCTATTTATAACACCATTTTTGCTTTTTAACTTGAAATTGAAATACATGACATCAACTTTTTTTCATTCTATTAAAATAAAGCCGGATATTGAAATGGATGTGCAGTATACCAATAATACGGAAGGGTTATTCCGGATTGGATCTAATATAATATAAACATTGATCCAATTAGGCAAATAAATGAGAAGGCACAGGATAACCACCTACCACCATGTAAATAATGATATGTTATGTCTAATTCTTATTAATTAATTAATTACCAAAATTACAGTAAAGTCAAAAAAAGACACCAACCAACCCAACCAAAAATAAAAATAAGTTTTACGTCCTTTTCAATTATTAATTATTTTAATTAACTAAACTACGGTTGAGTCAAAAACAGACAACAACAAACTCACCAGCTTCTTCGTTCATATCAGTAACAAGATCACAAAACTACGAAATTGCACGTGAGAAACACGCACAAATCATGAAATCCAATGCGAGTTTGGGTGGGAAATTAAAATAAAAAGATTTAATGACGATATAACTTACAGATCTAATAAGATCAAGATTCAACTCGTCGGGCGTGAGCAACATATCGGCACTGGGATTCCTGTAAAACATAAACTCACGCTCTCCGTCGGCGCGTAGAGTCACGAACGCCAAAGCCGTCCTTGCGCCCTTGTCAAAATTGATCCCGTCGGCTTGTACGCCATTCGTTTTGAGAATACCGGCGAGCATGTGACCGAACTCATCGTCGCCGAGTTTCCCGACGAACGCCGACTTCCCTCCTAGCCTTGTCACCGCGATGGCGACGTTCGCCGGTGCACCGCCGGGAGCTTTCAAAAATCCGGGAGCCTCGGCAAGGGATACGCCGGAGACTGTCGGAACGAAATCGATCAACATCTCACCGAAACTCACGATCAAACCAGAAGAAGAAGCACTACCGTTAAATGCCATGGCGACGATGAATAGGGAAAATATATGTACCGATTGTTGTATCTATGTTTATATAATAGAGAGAAAGAGAGAGGAAGATAAATGAAGATTATAGGAGCTTTATATAGAAGGTGGTTGACGAGTTCTAAGAAGGAGAGGAAAACTATTTAATTACGGACTGAGATTTTTAAAAAAAAAATAAATTGCAATAATTATCCAAAAAGATAAAATGTAACATATATATTCCTTAATTTTAGGCTAATCTTTAATGGCACGTCACTTTTATGTGAACGTAGGACCTTTATTTACTTGATTAAACACAAGAAAAATATCCCACAAAAAAAAAACGAAGATTTTAGAAAATTAGAGAAATATTTTAGTACTATTGGAAAAAAAATATTTTAATAAATTACTACTAAAAATAAAAAAAAAGGAGAGAGAAAAGAAAAGGCTCGAAGATTTTTACTCCCTCCGTTCATTTTTATTTTTTAATTTTAGATTTTTCGATAGTTAGTTTGATTTATTTTTTAAAGTTAAATTAGATTATATTAATTCGATATTTTAATTTAAAAAATTATATATTCAATAACTATATGAAAATTACTATAATTTACAAAAAAAAATTATATCAATATGATTAAAAAATAGAGCTTAAAATGTTAGTCAAAGTTTAAATTATTTGACTCTAAAAAAGAAAACTACGATAATTAAAAAGGAACGGAAGGACTATTTTTTTTAATAATTAGCTTGATGCATCAGATTGTTCTTTTTTAATAATTAATACATGATATAATTTATTTAAATTATTCCTATTTTCTAAATATTTTTTGAGAATTAAATAATAATAAAAAGAACTACGTTTTTCTTTGATATTAAGAGTATAATTACTAATTATAATCTTGAAACCTAAATTAATAATTATTTTGGGATAAATTTTAATATTGTAGAGATAAAACTTAGAAAAATAAATTAAAATTGATGTAGGGAATCTAAAGTGCTTAGGATTTGATGTTTGCTAATTTATTTAATTTATGTTTAAAAAAGTTTATAGTCAAAATTATATAGAAATATTTTTTTAAAATTTCTAGTAAAAGTATATCTGATTTAGACTATTATAAACAGAGGTGTTTTTGATAACTTTTAATGTGAAAAAAAAAAGTGGAGAATTATACTAATCATTTACAGATTCATGGTATTTAGAGCAAATTAATTACTAATTATAATCTTGAAACCTAAATTAATAATTATTTTGGGACAAATTTTAATATTGTAGAGACAAAACTTAGAAAAATAAATTAAAATTGATGTAGGAAATCTAAAGTGCTTAGGATTTGATGTTTGCTAATTTATTTAATTTATGTTTAAAAAAGTTTGTAGTCAAAATTATATAGAAATATTTTTTTAAAATTTCTAGTAAAAGTATATCTGATTTAGACTGTTATAAACAGAGGTGTTTTTGATAACTTTTAATGTGAAAAAAAAAGTGGAGAATTATACTAATCATTTACAGATTCATGGTATTTAGAGCAAATTGTTTTACTTCATTAAAAAGTAAAAACCCATTATACAAACGAAAAAACTGTACCCAGAAAAATCCATCATTTTTACATATTATATTAAATAAAAAGAATATTGTCAAGAGAAAAACTCACTTCTAAAATTAAAAAAATCGACATAAATTCAAATTAGTCAAACTTCAAAGCGTATATATTGTAATCTAATTAGGGTTATTAAGTTATCATTTTATTTTATTTTATTTTCTGTTGGAAGTCTATTATATAACGATTTGAATATAAGGAACAAAATATGTCAAAATGCAATTTAATTACTCCATATAATTAATCTTCAATAATTTAATTATGATAAGTTTAACAAATGAAACTTAATGTAATTGATGTGCAGCAAGATAAAGTATGTTTTTTGGTGCTTCATAAATCTAACTATCTAAGGGTTTATGGACTAAATCGAATGTCCTTAACCATGCTGAAACTTAGATTATTAAAATCATTTTCCATATTTTTTTAATTCTTTATTTGATAGAAAATAATTTTCAAGCACCGCCCACCAATGCCTAACAAATAAAATATAAGAGTTGAAATTCAAGAAAAGGAAATTGTTGTTAATTAATTCAAAATCAAGTGATAAATATTATGAAGGCCTCGAGTGGTTTTCAAAAGATTCTGTTTTGGTAGCTGATATCAACCCATAGTTTTAGTTCCACTTGTTTCAATATCTTATTTAATAATGCCCCACCTGTATCAATGCAATATTTCTTTTAATAAATAATAAATTGTTAAGTTTTGGGTTTTATTGGATAATATCAAATACTACTATTTGTAGTCCTTATACAGTAAAATCTCAATAAAATAATATTCGATAAAGTAATAATTTCGCTAAATGAATATTTTTTTCCGATTTCGACTTGAATCAGTTATATTAAAGTAATATTTTCGCTAAATGGATTAGATAATAATTAAAAATAAAGTATTAAAGACCCACAAAAAATATAAAATAATAATTACTAAAATACATCAAGAATTTATATATATATATAATCAGTCAATAATACTCTTTTGTTTGGTCAATCAACAAAAGTTATGTTTCACTCATGCTTGCAAATCTTTTTGGCTAATAGTTAAATTCTCTTTCTTATGCTTACATATTGCGTTTCTTATTTTATTGGTTAAAGATGATTTTTGTGCGCCTTTTAAATGATGAGAAGGCATTATACTTGAATTATAATTTTTAAACATCTAGCTTTTTCCTTTTATAGTTAACATAAAATCTCTTCATATTCTATATACATGAATACAATTAGAAACATTAAACTTCACTAAATTCATTTAGATTTACTAGATTTAAATAATAAATATGTAAAGACTATACTTTTTAGTTTTCTAGATTTAAACTTTTGAAATTCTTAATTCAAATATTTTTTTTCTTTCTTATGACACATACTGCAAAATACTCTCTAAAACAAAAATATTTATTTATCGATAAATAAATATTTTATGCATTTATCGATAAACTAATAATTTCAATAAATAAATATTTTTTTTGGTCCCAAACATATGCATTTATAGAGGTTTTACTGTATAAATTTTAAGGTATAATTTTTTTTTATTAAATATTTACTTTATTTGTATGTTATCACTCAATAGTTGAGGTGTTTGTGACTTTCAAGAACAATTATCTCTAAAGATAAAAAAAAATAAATTAATTTTATCTTGAATTTTCAAAATAACTAATAAAATGAGATAATTGTTTTTTGAAACCAAACATATATTAAGATGAACGGAAAGTAATATTACTTTAAACAATCCTACTAAGGGTCGTTCGCCATGTGGGATAAGATGACATCTCTTAAGTATTAAGTTCGGAACTAAAATTATATTTTATTTGATTAAAAATGTAAATTTAGTTTGAAATAAATTTATATTTGTGACTGAATAGAATACAAATTTAATTATAATCTTAATTCTGAATATTTCATCTTATCTCATTTAATATCCTATCTTATCTCATCCAATTTAATATTATTTTGTCTCATATTTCAAATAAGATAAACTAATTTCATAATTACTAAATATACATCTTTAATCAAACAAAATATATATTCAATTACAATCTTAATTCTGAATACTTCACCTTATCTCATTCAATATCCTATTTTATCTCATTCAACTTAATAATATTTTATCTCATATTTTAAATAAAATAAATTAATTTTATAATTATAATTTCGAAATAACTTTATCCGCTAACTAGATGACCTCTTAATACGCAGAGTCTAATCCACGTGAATCATATTGTGTGATTTTAATTTGTGGGTGAATGGGGTCTTCTTATGACACCAACAGAACAGCCCCTTGTCACTTCATTTTTTTTGAGGGGATTAAATAATAAATTGTTATGTACAATTCTCTTTCAAAAATGTTGACACTGCAACTATACGTTTTCATAATTTGCAAGAAAATGCACGTTGACGATATCGACGAATTTAAAATCAATGATATTTTAATTTCAGCTCTATTTATTTAGCAAGTTTTAAATTAAATAAAAATGTTATACACATATATAGAGTCTACACTAAATTTACGGGATTCTATTCTTTCAAAAGTTTTCTAATCAGCATTTTATCGAATACATCGCCCTATATGTATAGGGGTGGAGCTAAAAGTTCGAATACGTTTCGATCGAGAGAAATATTAGATAGATAAGATCAGTTTCAAGGAATTATATGATATATATTCAGTTAATCTACCCTCTTCCAATTTGTAATTTATTAGGAAGAAGCAAGTGGATGTTTTACTTTATAACTTTTTTTTCCCATTTATTTTTTTCTCTTTTCTTTCCGCTCCCCATTGTCCCCATACGTTTTCTCTTTTTTCTTTGCTATAAATTGACTTGTTTTGACAATTTAAAGAACACACAGATACATACGAAACACACTGTAATTTTCTTTCTTTCTCTCTTTCCTTCACTAACTCTCTTCTTTTTAATTTGCCAAGTTAATTTATTTTATAACACGTTATCAGCACGAGACTCTAATTTTTTCTAGAAAAATTAACTTCTATATCAGATATATTTACTGAAAAAATTTAATTTTAGTTGTCTTTGTTATTTCTAAATTAATTTTTATCTCAATTTTTATCATGCAAACTTGTCAAACTTGGAGTTTGTGGCACTTGATATTTCTGGCAAAAATTATTTATTATGGATACTTGATGCTGAAATCCACCTTATCGCTAAGGGTCTTGGTGATGCTATAATTGAAGGAAATAAAGCATCAAGTCAGGATAAAGCAAATGCTATTATTTTCTTTCATCATTATCTAGATGAAAGCCTGGAGGTTGAATACTTGTCAGTGAAAGATCCACTTGAATTGTAGAAAGGTTTAAAAGGGAGGTATGACCACCTCAGGATAACGATATTGCCAATGGCTCGTTATGAGTGAATGCACTTACAGTTTCAAGATTTTAAAACTGTAATTGAGTATAATTCTACTGTATTTAGAATAACTTTACAATTAAAATTATGTGGGAAAACTATAAATGATGAGGACATGTTGAAAAAGATACTAACTACTTTCCATGCCTCTAATGTGTTATTACAGCAGCAATACCGTGAAAAAGATTTTCAGAAATACTCTGAATTGATCTCATGCCTTCTGGTGGCTGAGCATCATAATGCTTTTTTAATGAAAAATCATGAAGTCCGGTCCACTGGAATTGCTTCGTTACCGGAAGCAAATGTGGTAGAAGCACATGACCGGTCTGAAAGAAGACAAAATAAAAATCAAGGCCACAATAATGTGCGTGGACGTGGCAATGGCAGAATATGATATAATAATCGTCGTGGGGGAGAATACATCAAAGGAGACAGAACAAAACATATTTCACCAAAATTCTTTTTTATCATGATCTTCAAGAGGAGGGTGAAATAGATGTCCAACAAGTTCGTTCAAGTGATAATTTAACAGATATATTTACCAAGGCATTGCAGACGTCAACCTTTGAGAAAATGAGATGCAAAATTGGAATGCGTCGTCTTCGAGATATTAAGTGATGTTTTCATTATGGGGAGTAAAATACGCGTTGTACTCTTTTTTCCTTAGCCAAGGTTTTGTCCCACTTGGTTTTCCTGATAAGGTTTTTAATGAGGCAGCACTCAAGGCGTATTACCAGATATGTGTACTATTTTTTCTTCACTAGGCTTTTTTTCCCACTGGATTTTTTCTAATAAGGTTTTAACGAGGCACAATATCTATCGATGTTCAAAATAACTATGTATATTGTTTGTTGTAAAAAAATAATTAATGAGACACATTACACATGGATATCCAAGGAGAAGTATTAAGAAGAAACAAGTGGATGTTTCACTTTATAACTTTTCTTCCCACTAGTTTTTCCCCCTTTTATTTCCACGCCTTGTTTTGGCAATTTAAAGGAACACACAGGTACATACGAAATGCACTACAATTTTCTCTCTTTCTCTTTCTTTCACTCACTCACTCTTTTTTAATTTATTAAATTAGTTTATTTTATAACATAATTGATATTTTATATTTTTAATATCACATGTTTTATTAGAATAATTGTGACGTGACACCACATTGCTTTAATAATTTCATAAAAATATTAGCATTATGTGGACTTAAGTAAGTAGGGTTAATTAACTAAGGTTGAACATTCGAGGTTATGATAGGATGAATAAAATTAAATCTCTCCACGTTTTATTAATAAAATGCTTTAAATTCGAGCCTTAGGAAATAAAAAATCTCTGGTAGTAGGAGTTCTTTTCCACTTATGTTCCTACACATGTACGTAGGGCTGAGCGTTCGGTCGGTTCAGTTTAGTTTTTAAATTTTCGCTTTGTAAAAATGTTAATTCAAATCAAACTAAAATAAATTCTATTTAATTTTCGGTTCATGACATTAGTTGAACAAATTCACCTTTTTCGATCCTTCATATGAATTTTTTGAAAAATATATCACTGCTAGTATATTTCAATCACAAAAAAAAATATGTAACACACACACGCACAACTAATATTCACACAAGGAAAAAAAAGTAAAATAGACAAGCAAAAAATTTTTTTGTTCAAAATAAATATAAAGAGATCTACTGAATTGCAATGAGAATATATATAAAGAAATTCAGTGCACACACGGCCCTCCTAATTCAGCCTGTGGCTTTAGAAAAAAGGATTCAGGCCTCTACTGTGGAGAGTATATAAATAATTTTTTTTTTTTTATTAATCGAATGAAAATAGCTAAAAATCAAAAACCGAACAGAATAACCGAATTTTTAGAATTTAAAATCAAACCAAACCGAAAAATCGAAATTAAAAAAAAATAATTCAATTAATTTTTTTTGATTTGAACCAGATTATGCCCCGCCCTAATTTTACGAATTCGAAAAGGATTGGATGGTTTAAAAAAATACTACTATTGTTAGATGATAATAAGAATATTTTATTTAAAAAATGAAGTAGCCCACTGGACCAATGCTTTACAATTTTCTCATCAAATTTCATAGTTGGAAAGTGAAAACTAGCAATTTGTTGGCAAAGCAAAGTCAAATCATTAGATGGGAAGGTGTCTCACCAAATCTTGTCTATTCTTTCTTTGTTTGATGATTACACAAATCCAACCAACCTTTATTCTAATTAAAGCAATTAACTCTAACTCTACCTGCTCCATTATTATTTTCAGACACTTTTAATTAATTTAAGTCCAACACTACAAAGTTGTTCTCATTGGAATTAAGCACACTCACTTCCGTACCTTTTTTAAAAGAAAAATAATAATACTTCTTATATCTCAATTTATATAAAATAGTTCAAATTTTGAGAATTAAATAAAAAAATTCTTTAACACAATTTATTCTTATGTCATTTAAATATTTCAAATTATTAATTACTGAAATTACATTGAATCTCATAAAGATATGAAACTTTAAAGAATAGTAACTTCACAAAAGCAAAAAATATGAATAACTTCATATACATATTCTTGTGTTGTGTCTTACTAGGAATCCCCAATATTTGTCTACAAGATGAAACTGAAGACCAAGGAAACTGAGGTATTATTGTACATTCAACACTCTTTATATTTGTAACGAGTTGATTGAGCAGGCAATCAAATCTCAAAGGAGAGGTCTCAGGTGCAAAATTTGTTGGCGTACGTTTTCAGTCAAGGTCGTCATCATTATATGAGGTTTGTGTAGTGTAATCTACCTTCTCTATACATATGATTTACGAGTTATTACACAAGAAAAAGATTTACTTTGTGCATGTGCATCCGAAAATTAATAGTAGTTATGAGTTGACTTGTCAAATAAAATGTATTCTAACATTCTTCATACTGTTAGATCTAATCTTCAAATTCAATTTGGTTTCTTAACTAAATTTGTAGGACCTTTAGAGCCAACTTCTATTCACGTCACGAGTGTATCGTAGAACTGGAAAAGTACTGTATAAATTCAATAATTGCACTTAGCTACTTAATCGGGACTAATTAAAGGGAAATAAAGAAATGTATAATGGATATCACTAAAATGATATTTTCTCTGCTCAAAGCCTTTAAGTTAATGAGAGATGCTAAATACTCTAGGGTCAATTGTTTTTGTGATTAATAATAATTTTTTTATATATTTATATACAATATACAATTTCTTAATAGACCTTTTTTTAACACGTAAAAAAATATGAAAATACAATACAAGACATCAATTTTTTCAATTTAAATTATACAAGGTTATATTTAATCACATCGTCCAATATCATCCTATTTCAACTAATATTAAAAATTAAGTATTTTGACTGTCGTATTTCGAACACTCTGACACAAAGTATGTTTTCTATGCCATGGGAAAGATGAGGGCGTTGTTGTGATTATTTAGTTTTTGTTTTGGTACTAGGCATTAATAAGACGTAAATTGAGGACCAACAAGTACTCCTTTATCTTTAATCAAGAAATTTTGAATTTGAACCTTTTTGGGTACGGAATCATTTTTGTTATGAAGCGCTTTATTCTTCAATATAGATTTTTTTAATGCAAATCTAGAATTAGTCAGATTGTAATATGAATATCGGACCTGATGAAAAAAAAAGACTTAAATTGAGGGGCCCGAAGTAGTTGATTAATGGATGCACGTGATGGGGCATGCAAATCTGTGGTCATTTAGAAACAAGGAGAAAATAAAATAGTGAACTTGAAGTAAGGGGGAGGAAGGTTATATTTTAATATTATTTAGCCATATGATTTTGTAAGTACTGAAACTTTAAGTGAAATTGAAATATTGGACTAAAAGTGAATTTCAAGTAAAATAATATTTTCAACTCATTATTTTATTTGTAAAAATTAATCCCAAGTGAGCTTTGAAATGTGAAGTTATAATCAAAATATTGTTCGGTTTTAATTTTTTAACCTTTTATATGTTCACCGCCTAGTTAATTTCTTTTAGTTTTTTCTATGGGTAGAAAAAAACTTATATTACTCCCTCCATTTCATAATAAGTGAATTTGTGAAGCAATGCACACATATTAAGAAAAATATTTAAGGACATAATTTGAACCATACTTTTCACTATTGCACTTTGTAAAATCATAAATATAACTTTGCAAGTAGTGTGATTTATCTCATAGAAAATATAAAATTTCAATAAATATAAGGGCAAATATGAAAAAAAATTTAAACATTTATCTTGAACTTTGAACAATTCAATTATTTTAAACAATGAAAAATTCCTCAAATTCACTTGTTAAGTTAGTAAATATATATTCATGAAATTTAGGAATCGCAATTAAGCGGGGCGGATAAAGCGCAAAATTCATTTGTTAAAAAATTGAATGGGGCAAGACAAATGATGTTTTTGTAGAAAGAAAGATAAATCCCAGGCCCACAAAACTTAGGAGATTTGCTAAAATTTGGCTTTTTTAGAGAACTGATTCTAAACAAGAATAGAAGACAATATTCCCTCCGTCCCAAATTTGTTTTCATATATACTAAAAATAATCATCAATTTAAATAATTAAAAAAAAAATAATTATATTTTTTCAATTTTATTCTTAGCATTAATTATTCTAGTACTCTATTAATAGGCACATAAATAGATAAAAATTAAAAAAATTAATAAATGATATATTAGTCAAATAACGTTCCTAATTAATGTTTTCTTAAGAATTATACAAAATCTTATCATGATAATTAAAATGAGACGGAGGGAGTAATAAATATGGAATACATACATATTCCAAGCTTGATTTGATATCTTACCAATTGATTACATATTTGAAATAATTATGATAATGATTTCTTATATAAAAAATTGCGTCTACGACAAGCTTCTATTCAGCTAGTTTGTGCTTAGAATTTGCCATTATATTTTATTGGTCAAATTCCTCGATGATCCTTTAAAATTGACATCAAATTTTATTTAGACATATTATATAGGGTTTCGTTATGTTATTTTGACACTTTTTGCTGACATGGCAAAGTGAATGTGATATACTCAATAATAACGCCTGAAAGGCTTTATTTAGCCATTTTTTATTTTAATTTCTCTTCTTCTTCTCCATTTCTCAAGCTACCATCTCCCACCATTTTTTTCAAGCTTAAACTCCTTCAATGGAGGTCGAATTTTTTATTCAAATCCGTTATCAAGCCATTTTTTTCTTCTTCATTGTATTGCTTTTCTAAATCTACCATCACCCCCTCCACTTTTTTCTCATGAAAAATGGATACCAACACCCATATTTTATATTTCTTCTCGCTTTATTTCTTCTTTTCACCATCGCCATTAATTTTATCACTATCGTAAGATTTTTTTTTATTTTTTTTCAGATTTAAAAATCACACCCACCATCATCTTCTTCTCTTTTTTTTTTTACATCCAATAATTATAATTATGTAAAAAAAAAATGAAGATCTAAATCTAATGAAAATACTAAAATGAAAAAAAAGCAGAGAAGAAATTAAGGGTTCAGAGAGGCGCTGGAAAAGTTTGGGAAGAAAGGAGGAAGGAGGGGTGGGGTTTAGAAATATTTATTTTTTATTATTATTTGTGTCTGAAATTTAGTTTTTTTTTCTATAATGTATTTTTAAAATAATGCACGTGTTCTTTTTTAATTAGTCATAGTGTCAGGTCATTCGCGAGTGTGTTACACACACTATGTAATTTTAGCTGATTGTTAAATAAGTATCAAAATGACATAGAAGGACCCTACATAAGATGTTTAAAATGAACATTATCCAGTTAAAGTGTATAAATGAAACTTGATACCAACTTTAAAAGGACATCAATAAATTGGGATTTGGCCTATTTTATTCTTAGATGTGTAGCAAATGATGTGTGTAAAAATGAAAGAAAGTATAAATAGAGTAGGGCCGGACATGATTTAATAGGCGCATTCGGGGCAAGACAAAATTTGAAAAAATAATAAAAATGGTAGAGTAAGTCGGATCAAAATCTTAATAGGTCAGAAACTAGCTCATAGATGATATTTGTAAATAAATTGTTCACCTTATTTTGCTCGCTAACTAAATCTTTAATTGGATGCAACCTTTTTATATATGTTTTTGCTACACTTTTTTAATTCACAACTTGAACCACAGTTCTATATTGAACGATTTGGACCTCTAATACATAGTTGCACATTTTTTTATGATCACTTCAACTTTTAAATATTAGGTATGATTTCATCTTTTAATCTCAAAGAAGGTGACAAGTTAAAATTAATTAATTAATTACTAGTATAAGTTAAGACAACTTGCCTTCTCTTCAATTTCTTCTGCGTCCTTGATATCATAATTGTAGTTATGTATTTATTAGGTGGAAACAATCATTTTATAAAAAGATTTGTTGACCCTTTGGTGTGGTTTCATTTACATCGACCAAAGTATCCATATCTTATGAAATCCAATGTTAATTTCAATAATACAGCACACCACAACATATAGTTAATGTTTCCAATTTCCATATTTATTTTTTTATATCTACTTGTTTTTTTGTAATTAAGTTATAAGCACACATTATTCACTCTTCTTATCTTCAAAGTATTCATTAATTTAATCAACTCTCCTATCGATGAGAGCGCATGTTTCAACTACTTATCTCAATCTGCGTTTCTTGAACAACTTATCAAATGTTCATATAATTGAACTAATTTATGTACTCACAATAATTCCAAGAGAGTCTTTATTTGAAATCACTCAGACTTAAACAATAAATGTGATGAAACCCTTAGCCATTAAATATTTTATAAAAAAAAAAACAACATAACACGTATCTAAGATATTTCACTAACACTCATTTGGTCAAAGTTTTTAAAATTCATTTGCAACTAAAGAAGTTTAGTAGTTTACAAATAGTGAAATTTTATCAATCTTTTCCAATATTTAAAATATTGAAACACTTGATTGAGTATTACTTCTTCACTCGCAAATAGTTAGAAAGATTTTTTCCCCAACGAAGAGGCACAATTTTACTCTTTTTTAATTTCACTCTCAAAGTAGGTTTTTGAAAAAACATAAGCAAACATTGTCCCATTTTTTTGTGGTAAAAATATTATCTAAAAATCTACTTAAAAATAAGGAAAATCTATCGAAATCCCGCTAGTTTAGAAGCTAATTATTTCGATACATTCTAGTTTGTAATATTACGAATCTTACCAAATTTTGGTGCATCCATATACGTCTAAATACATGTATCTAGGGATACATGAGGTCAAAATTAGGTATAATTTATTCTAGATACACTGTATTCAAGTGGATTCTCGTGTGTCTGGAATACTATCATAAACAAATCTCGCTCACCTCCCTCTATCTCGCTCGCCACTCTCCTATGCATACCACGTACATATTAATCACACCATATATATATATATATATATATATATATATATATATATATATAAATACATGTATCTAGTATGATTTACATGTATCTAGGATACATAACTATCTCGTTCGTCTCCCTCCCCATCTTGCCCTCGCCTCACTCCCTAATTTTGGTGTATATGATAGCAAGAATATATGTATCTAAATGTATTTTCATGTATCTTAATTAGTGATAAAATACATAATTATTTGATAAAAAAATACATAATATATATGATATAAATGTATGTCTAATAAGGTGGTCTTTTTTAAAGGATACTAGTCTTAGCAGCTTCAAAGTAGACCCGGTCCACATTTTAAGCCCGGACCCGTTGGCGGGTCGAAAAGAAATAATAATGCACAGTCCACTCCACAAATGCATAACATGTGTCTACCTTTCATTGAATACTTCGAAAATTGAACCCAATCAACTCTCAACATCTCACATTCACAATGGCCATAGTTTAGCCACTGCCTGAACCCTCAAACCCTCTTTCTCTTCTACGTCCCCCACGCCCCACTCCCACTCACACCACCCCACTTTCTGTCCGTTCCAGCGAAACCTACACTACGTGGATTCATTTTCGTTATTTATACGATTTTGAGTAAGTTTCTTGTTTCCGATTCTTTGTTTTTCTTTCCTTCTTGTTTGGGGGAATTCGCAGAAAGTTTGAAATTTTATTCAAAAATTTGCTCTCTTTTTGCTTTTTGCTGTTGGAAATTGAGTCCTGGAGAAAATTTTCAAATCTTTTTGTGGTGGGTATTGAAGCTGAACTCTAACAAGGGAATAGAACCCTTTTGGGTAATGAACAGAATTTTCTGATGGGATTGTTCTTTTTCTCTCTGGAGATTATTTTCTGTGGATTTTTATTGGTTTCCCCTGTATTTGGGTATTTTCTATTCTCTCAGTATTGAGTGCTGTAGTTTGTGTTTCAGGCTGAAAGTTACAGCTTCTTATGTGTATGGGACAGTATTAGTTTGGAATTAGCTTTTGAATCAGTTATGCTAATGATTACCAATAATTTAAGTTATTGAAAAGATTGAATTTTTTGCCCCATTAGCTTTCAAACTGTGATGCTTAGTGAATTCCTAGTTTTAAGAAGTCTTTGGGCATATTACTAAGTATTGGAGTGAAATGAACCTAGATGGAGTGGGACCAATAATATTGAGGATTCGTATGCCAACTCTGAACTAGTTTAGGATTGAGGCACAATTATTGTTTTTGTTGTATAAAGAAGCGAGTGTTTGTTTAGTTGAGGATTTGCTGCTGCAAGAGCATATAATCTTCATCAAGGATAACTTAATCCAAAAGAACCAAAACCATATAGGGCAATCTTATTTATAAGGCTGACTATGGAGATATAGTCAAGAGGAGTACTCTTTTTGGAGAAGAATTATCACAGCAAAATATGTAAAAAGTGATAGCTGGTGCACTAACAGAGTTAGTTCTCCACATGATCATGGACTGCGGAGATATATTAGAAGTCTATTTCCTAAGTTTCAAACACATACTTATCTGCAAGTTTTGGATGGACAGAAATTAGGTTCTGGAAGGATATTTGTTTGGGAGATCTTTAGATTGGTGATTCATCCTGATGCAACTATAGCTCTTTGTAAAGGTTGACAGAGTTTGGAGCATCCCTTTTAGAAGGAATTGTGAAGGTCCGAGAGTTTAGAGGACTTGATTCAGCTTATCACCAGATTTAGAAGGTAGCAACTGGCTGACCAGTGGGAAAGACTTTTTGAGATGGCTCATGATAGAAAGGGCTTATAGGTTAAATCAAGGTATGAAATATATTCATAAATGGGGAATATGGTTGACCTTGTTGAAGAATATTGAAAAGTGCAGCCTCCCTAAGGTGTCATTGCTTTGGTTGGATTGTTCAAAGGAAGTACACGTATACTATGAGAATCCTAAGAAAAGGGGGATTTATTTGTGCACCTGATGCTTTGTGTGCAACATGGTAACAGAAGTGTATGTTAAATATTTATACATTGCAGAATAACGACAAAATTTTAGGACTTATTTTTGGCATTAAATGGATAATTCCCAAATCCATATTTTGAAAGGCTGAAAAAGGATATAAAAGTTATCTGGGAAATCACACCTATGTGCATTACATGGACCATATGTGCCAAGAGAGCACAAGTTCTTTGAGGGAAAAAGCAGATCACTTCATCAACTAAAATATCATTGTGTTCAGTTTTTATTATTGGTGTAAGTTAAATGATAAAAAGAATGCTGCAAATTCCATAGAGTCTATTAGCTCTTTACATCTATGTTTAGAGTAATCTACAGTAAGCTCTTGTATTGTAAAATATGGCACCCTCTTGGTGCTTTTATTCTCCTTGTAGCATAAGCTTGTTACATAACTTGTTAGTCTGCATGGGGAACTGTAATCTGATACCGCCCACATCAACTGTCTCTGTTGATCAAACTGTGAGGCATAATCTGTTCTCTTATTTGGGCATCCTTGTCAGTCTACTTTTTCTATAACTGTTTTATCTGTTGAACTTTATGTTATTAGCAAATTACTGACATTGTTGATGCAACAGTGGACTTTGTTGTTGATGATCACGTCAGTGGTGATGAAGAAGAGGGCACAGTGGTGGAACTCAGAGCAGTAGATGAAAATGCAATTGGAGGAAGTTCCAGTGAGGAAGCACTTCACCAGGTGCATGATGTCAAGTTGGATCAAGACCTTCCTGAAAGGGCAGACCTTTTATTAGAAGAAGCACAATCTCTAGATAATTCAAATTCAGATGAACCTTACGTTGGCCTGGAGTTTGAATCCGAAGCCGCAGCTCATGCATTTTATAATGCATATGCAACAAGAGTGGGTTTTATCATCCGTGTTAGCAAGCTTTCGCGATCTAGGCGCGATGGCTCCGCCATTGGTCGAGCACTAGTTTGCAACAAGGAGGGTTTTAGGATGCCTGATAAGCGGGAAAAGATTGTGCGACAGAGAGCAGAAACTAGAGTTGGTTGCAGAGCAATGATATTAGTTAGAAAAATAAGCTCCGGAAAATGGGTTGTCACAAAATTTGTCAAGGAGCACTCTCATCCATTGTGCCCAGGCAAAGGTCGTAGGGACTTGATCTATGATCAATATCCGGTTAGTTTCCTGCCTTATATTTATTAAGGTTTTGCAACATAAGGTATCCTACTTTCTTTCTGCACATAGCAGTCATTTAATTTCCTAGACCATATCATCCTATTATTTACTAAGTTGCTCGGACTCTTCACTTTTGATGCCGCACCTGTGTCTGATTCTCCGAAAATAAACTACTTTTGGAGAAGTTGACACGCACCCGCTGACACTTTTGAAGAGTACGAGCAACATAGATTATTTATTGCCTTTGAATTAAATATCTTTTGTTTGTGCCATTTGATGGAACTTGGAATTTTAAGGAGGCAACAACATGTATGTTATATGTACTACTTTCTGGATACCGGCTTTGGCCTTTGCAAGTGTACCTCATTTAATGAGTAAATGATTTTTAAAACTCACTTAAATCTTATTAAACAATGTGTTTTAGTTATAAAATTAAAATTCAAGAGACAAGTGGAAGTTTATGAAAATGAGGAATATTAAACTCATTTAGATAGCTCAATAAAGGAAGAAATCTTGCGCCACGAAGGTCCTCAAATGCCTTGTTGCAAAACAGAGAGTCAGAGACACATATGGGAACAAAAGTTTCTTCTGATTTAAAATCTTAGTTGATCTCAAGACCTAATTGTTAGAGAAAATCATAATTTTTACAAATTTACTGATTATAGAATTATTTACTTGATGAAATCAATTAATTCTTAAGGGTATAAAAGGAAAAAAAGAACATGTTTAGGACTACCAGATGTCGAATACAAATATTATGCAAAATGTAGTCAATAATGCTATTATCAAGTTACTTATCTGGCATTTAAAGACAAATAGCATAGTATGTTGGCAAATGATTTTCTATGATTCGCGGCTTAAGAAATTTTAATTCTATAACTTAAATTTAAAAGCCAAATGATGATGTGAAACAGAGGGAAGACTGATGGCCCTCACTAAAATCACATTAGTATTCAAACTCCAGTTACTCTGAGAAGCGACAAAGGGTCCTTTATCAGTAAACAATTTTTTAGTTGAATGCAAAGTCCTAAAACACCTAAGGCGTAGCCTAGTGGTCAATGAATTGGGAGGAGAACTATGAGGTTTCAGGTTCAAATTTTATTAGAGATAAAAACACTAGGTGATTTCTTCCCATGTGTCTAAGCCTTGTTGGACAGGCACCTATTTCCTGGGGTAGGTAGCTTGTATTCCGTTGAATTAGTCTAGGTGTGCGCAAGCTGGCCCTGACACCATGATTAAATAGTCTCAAATATTAGGAAAAGTAATATAGAATGTACTATAAGGATGTTGTGTAGTTAAAATAAGAAATACATTTATATAAGACAAAAATTGAATTGATATTAATGTCCTAAATATTAGGATTTCCCATATAACTCTGATATTGTATGAGATATACTGGAAAAAATAAGACATACTTGAGAAGAATTTATCTATAGTTTTATTTAGTTCTAGGACTTAATTTGATTCCTGACATATATATGTAGATTTGCTACCAAGTATCTCAAACCTGCATCAATACTCCATACTCAAATCCCAAGACTTAGATGATGACGTATCCGGCATCAAGATTGGCACCTATTGGATACTTGTACCCGAGTCCATGAAGCATATCTGACCATTATCTTCTCACATGTTCAACTATTTTATATAGTACCAGTGGATGCAGATTATCTTATGTTGCTTTGTTCTTATTTACATATTTTTAGTGCTACATTTTTTCTAATCAAATAATTCCATTAAGACACACCAAGTTAAACAATTCAACATTCCCAATGTAATCCCACGAGTGACGTGTTAAGACACACCAAGTTATTGTCAATATATGGTATGAATTTATATCAAGCCTCTTGAGATAATTAATCCAACTATTTTGTATAGTACTAGTAACTGTAGATATCTTATAAGCTCCATTGTACTGCAGTTTTGTTTATAAGTGAAAATGATTTCATGGATATACACCAACTCAGTGTCAATATAGTATGTGCATTTACATTCCACCTTCTCACTGTTTTCCTCAAAAAGGCAACACCAGTTAAACGTTATCCTTCTCCTTTTTAAACTTTCTACTGTTAGTATGACATGCCACGTTTTAGATGTCTTCCTATTAGACAACAAGGTTAGTTAATATATGCTGTGGGAAAATGGTATAAAGTATAGTTCCATTTCGGTATGAGGAACTTATGGTTATGAGAACAAAATATTGTAGTAAACAGAAAAGGAATAACAGAATTCATAGCTTACCTCTATAAGCGCAACCTCTTTTTTGGTCGGGGAAGGGGTGGCATAGCTTTTCTTAATCACAACGAGCGATGCCACACTGCAAATATTTGCCCATTTTGCTTTCTTTTATAGAACCTTCATTATCCTTCTGTTCACTCAGAGCTACCATTTAAACTGGATTGCTAATTGAGTTTTAAGTGAAATTCGACAAGAGAGGAATTAGTTCAAAGGAAATGGAGAAATTCGGCAAGAGATATCCTTCTCTGTTGTTTGGAATATTCATTATTCCTTGATTGCAAATACTAAAAAATTGTAGTCCATCTTTCCATTTTGGGAGTTGTTCTGTAAAAATGATGCCTTGTTACTTGTGCAAATGGTTATTTAATTAAGACTTTGTTATGTGGATAAAAGATAATATAAACTGTTTTCATCTGTGTCTGTGGACAGGTTATATATTCGTGAGTCACCTTATCCTTTAATTTCCGTTATCATTCATATTGATATTGATGTGAGCTGAACCTAGAAATGTAATCCTCTTTGGCATTTTTGGTATGCGAGAAAATATGTTTATAGAAGTCATGACCGTTGTAATTTCAGTTGTAATATGCACTTCAAATACTGAGCAGTGGAAGTATCAAATTAAAATTTCAAAATGTTATCTTGAAATACTACAAATACTTGGAGATGGTAAATCCGTCATTAAATATATATTATGGTCATTGTGAGGGGATTTAAACTAGAAACTAGACCATATAAATTGGAGTGGGGGAAGTTCCTCGCAACATGTGTTGGTTAATAGTGGGATTGGTGGCTGGAGTAACCAATGTTCGGTTATAGTCGATTTATCAATTGCCACTTGTAGCAGTAGTTTTAGAATACTGATTTTCTATGTCGATGCATGTAAAACTGAGATCTTTTGTCTAACGATCATCTTTAAAGATACCTTTACCCCGATTTCAGCTAAATCTTGTTTTGGTTTCTCAACTTGTTCCTGCAGAACGAGCATGACAAAATTCGGGAGCTATCTCAACAACTGGCAGCTGAGAAAAAGCGATCTGCAACATATAAGAGGCATTTGGATATGATATTCGAGCACATTGAGGAGCACAATCAATCTCTGTCCAAGAAGATCCAAGATATTGTACACAATGTGAGGGAGTTGGAGTCCAGAGATCAACAACATCATAGATAATTTTAGCTCAATTTGCCTTTGTTGATATTAGCGTAGAACCTAAATTAAGTAAAGATCCTAATGATTACTGTCTTGGCTTTTTTCCTCTCCCTGTTCTTTTCATTTTCTTTGGGAAGAGCATGAAAATTTAAAACCAGTTCATATCTTGTTCACTTTTCCTTTTTGGGTAGAATTGTGGAAATGTAGGAAAAATTGGTACAGGATGTCTGCTTCTGGTGCATCCATTGTAACATTCTTTTGGGAGAAGTCCATTTCATCTTTCCAGTTCTTTTAGATATAGTAAACTGTATTTCAGCTTTTCTTTGGATGCTTCAAGGATTACTCTGAGAAGGTCTGTGTACACTCTATTCTTCTCAGACACCATTTGTTGGGATTACACTGAGTATGTTGTCGTTGGCTATTCTTTTATGGCTGCTATGAGTTCTATAACTTTCTTAGACCATCTTGGAGTGCTTATGGCGTAGTTACATTTGACCAACTATCACTGCCTGGTCTTTTTAAGTAACAATCCCGTAAGTGGTATTTGCTGGCTCAATTATTCCCGATTGCATAGGACCCATAAAGAGAACCACTCCTTACTAAGAATTTCTTCGTGCAGAGCTTGAATTCAAGATGATGTGAAGGAATCTCATTTATCTCGCCATATCTGGGAACCAGAGAGAATTGGTGGTTTTGTTAATTTTTAACCAACAATACATTAAAAAAATAAATTGGAACTGTAAAATCAAAATTTAATTTAACCCATTTTATTTATGTAGTCTCCTCTTTTTTTGTACACATTTTGGATTTTTTAGTGATAGTAAATTTGGTGTGTAATGCTTCCGTCCAAACAATTATATAGTCCACTCCACCAATAGTGATTTCAATGCATTAGCTGTAGTTGCTTATTCAGAGATAACTACAATACATATGGTATGTGTATATATTACAACTAAATATATAAGTGTGATAAAAAGAATCACAATTCAATCTGTCATGCTAGTTATTCATATGATTGTTTAGTTGGATTTCATTATAGGCGGAATGATCTGAGAGGACTTTGTACTTGGCTTCGTTTGTAAGTTGGACCCTTATATTTATGATTTTGTCAACTGAACTTTTAAATTCACTGAAACACAATGCTTTAAACACCTCAGACCATTGACCAAACGCCTTTGAACTGATGCCACATGTGTTTGGTCAATGGTCGGAGGTTTTTAAAATATTGTGTTTTAATAAGTTTAAGGGTTCAGATGGTAAAGTCGTAAGTATAAGAATTCAACTTACAAATGAAGCCAAATACAAGGTGTCCCAGGTCATTCCACCTTCATTATAGGGACACAAATGAAAGAAAAAACAATCACTAACATAATATGAAATTACACAACATGTTTGTCCAAACTTTTAAAATTAAATTTTTTCAGATGTACTTTTTTAAAAAATAGTTTGGTGAGAGCCAGTTTGTATTTAATTAATTATTTTGAGCAACAATTACAATTTGATCAAACTTCTTAAAATCCTTTTAAAATATATTTACTCAGAATACTATTTGGTAAAACACAACTTTTAAAAATTTTAAAAAATAATTTTTGCTACTTCCAAACATGCCAAACCTTTTTTCCATTTTACCTTTTATTTTTAGGGCCAAAGTTTTGCTACTGCGTATATTTTCTTAAACAAGCATTGGGGAAAGGGGGAAAACGAAAGAAAGAGAAGAATAAAAAGGAAAGGTAGAATATTTGTTGTTTCTTCAGAAATAGTACACCAGAAACAGAGTAAATTGTTTCCCCAAAAACACTCCTTTTTGCTCTAGGATGACTAGTAAGTCCTCTTACTTTCGTAGAAGTATCAAAAATAATTTTGAACTTGGCGCGGATTATTGATTTGGTTTCTAAACTATTGATATGTTTAAAAGTTAAAAATATCCCTTAACTTGACTAACTAAGCTTAAATACACCCTTCTCATGCCACATGGCATAGCAAGTACCTACAATTTATTTAAGCGCCTGAAAAAGTAAAAAAATGTCATATCAACCTTTTTTTTTTTTGAAAGAAATATAAAAAACACTCCCAAATTTGACGCGGATTATTAGTTTCATTCCTAAACTATTGATAGGCTTAAAAACACCCCTCAACTTGATGAACTAAGCTTAGTAGACTTGCAAATAATGCTTTCAAAAACTTTCACAACTACCTGAATCTTGATTTGACTTGCTCATGGTCTTGCAAATGCAGAAACTCAAGAAGTAGTGTTGCCCTTTAGAGTTTATACCCCTGTCGAGGGTGGGTGATTATGAAGGACTGATTAAAGCCAAAGGTGTAACTGAAGGTCATGAGTTGAAAGCTGATACAAGCTTGTGCTTTTGTCTTCATGAAGTTTAATGAAGAGGATGGATGCAGCCACCAAGCAATATAAGAGAGGAAGATCGCGTGGATTGATTTGGGAATGTCTAGATTGGACCCCTGGTACATGATCTCTGTATTTAGTATTACAATCTTACACACGAATCAGGAGTTGAACTAACCATATGCATTTGCTAGGATTATTAGAATGGTTGGTTCTTGATGATACTTATTGAAGTTAGTGTTTCTTGATTTCTTTAATTAAGTTAGCATTTGTAATTGAATTGAGATTTTCCAAATTTTAGTTCCTCAGAGAACTTGATCATATCGGTTATAGTTCCATTAATATTTATCTTATAATCGCGATATAAAAGAATTTTTGAGATGAAGAAAATTGTTACATGCAAGTAGAAGAAGAAGCTACTTCAGGAGCTTACTGAGTTTTGAGAAGAAAGCAATGCAGCTTAGTGAATGTGTTGATTGCTTATTAGTGCAATGTATGGTTACTTATAAACAAATGTTAATGTAATCTCAGGCTAAATACATGTTCACAATGCCAAACTTTCAAGATCCAACTAGTTGTGTTTGTTCAAAAACAAAATGCATGTAGGAATAGGCAGACATAGCTTAAAAATATAGTATCAATTTGCGATAGAAAGTAAATTAAAATCTTAAACGATTAATTTTCAACATAATTTATTATATTTTGTATGGAAAAGAACCTAAAATATCTTTGAATTATTGAAATTGATACAAAACTATTCTCCATCCACCTATTAACCCCCAAATAACCCACTTCAATTTTAGACTCTATTATTTTTAGCAGCCCACATTTTAACCTCAATTTGATAATTTCATTAATGACGTGTTGTTTTGCCCCCAAAAAATAGGAATAAAATAAAATGAGGAAGGGAAGTTTGACCTTGGAAACTTTTTGAAACAGTATATAGAAAGTGTCTAGGTACATGAGTAGATATATGTACACATGAACACCTTTTGTTTCAGCTCCTTGCTTCATGGAGAGGTAAAACATTATTAAAATAAATAAATTCTTTACATGGTTTTCTTTGTTACTTTCCCCATGAAACTTATTTTGGAATAGCCCAACTAATTAAGAGACCAGAAAATAGAAAATTGTTTCCTTTTTAGTGCAATAGAAAGAGTACTACAAGGAAATACAAAAATAATACCATAACATATTTAATGTAATTTAACAAGTGAAATCTGAATGATAAAGTGTACGCAGACTTTAGCCCTATATCGTAATGATAGAAAAATTGTTTTTACATACAATTATGTTCTATAGGACACGAATTTAGGAGGGTGACCATATATCAAAAAGGCTAATTCATTTTGGAAACTGCTTTAAATTTGGAATGAGGAAACTTGCCCATATTCATCTTTTTCGAATTCAATGAACTTTTTTTTTATTCAACTTTGCTCCAAATATTATGCACCCCCTACATTTAACATGTTACCAAATTAAAAGCCTGGTTGTGTAGCTAAGTCAATCTGGGTGGCCACAGAAATATCTGATATTTGTGTTAGTGGATGGCACTAACGTAGTAAGGTATTTAGTGAAATAGCTTGTCGAGATGCAAGCAAACTAGCTCGGACATAATTATTTTTTATTTTTTAAAAAAGTGTGGTCTAGGACTACTTGGATTCAAAACTCAAAATGCTGAAGCTACACTCAAGACGAGTCAAGTTCCAAGAACCTGCATGCATTTTGCTTTAGTTTCTTTTCAAAATTTCCTTTCTATCCTTGATTACTAAGATGTTCTATTTTTTTTTTTTTTTATATATATATATATCCAAAAAGGTCCTAAAAGTCAAATATTTGTAATCAAATAAATACTTTTGTTGCTTCATACAATAGCCAAGAAACAAAGGCTTTTCCTTTACTTTTACCACTTTATAAACATTTCAAGCAAAGCTCAAGTCCACGCTAATTAAAGTGGTTATTTCTAATTAACGACAGCATTAACACCTAAATAGCCCTATTTTATACTTTAACTACTTAAACATGAATACCCTAATATATTTAGTATTTTCTTCACAATAATCAGCTTCAAGTCGGTCATTTAACAAGCAAAGATATATATGCAATAATTATTACTTAATTAATTCCTATCTTTCATAAGTCAATCTATTTTTTGCTTCTTCTTCACATTCCTCCCTTTCTTTAATTTCTAAAGTCAACTCCCCCATTTTCCCAAACTATATATATAAAGTATAAAATCCATCTATGTCTCCCATCTTATATCATTCACAAAACTTTCAAAAAGAAAAAAAAAAATTTCTCCTACTCCTCATTCTAGTCTAGAACAAAAACCAAGATCGATTTCATGTATAATATTCAATATTATCGATCCTTTTAACCAGCATTCCATATTATATCATTAATGTTATCGGTCAGTTCCACGTTCAAGAATGATGAAGTTGATCAAATTCATGATTGTTCTAGCCATTACAATGGTCCTCATCATCTCTCTACTCACCATGCACAAATCGAACAACCCTGAAAATAATCCAGGATTTCAGGAGGATGAAAAACTTTCAGACGTGAAAGTTGTACCCCAAGTGGTGAAGAGGATGAAAATAAGTCGATTTCTTGCTCAACAAGAAATCAAGAACCCTAGGGCCGCGGATCACTGCCACAAAGACAACGAGATATGCCACGTGTTGGACGGAAGTCGAAATTCGACATGTTGCAACAACAAATGCATGGATTTAGGGTACGATGATCACAATTGTGGTGCCTGCAAGAAAAAGTGTCGTTTCACAGAGACTTGTTGTAGAGGTGAATGTGTGAATTTGTCTTATGACAAGAGACATTGTGGCTATTGCAATAATAGGTGCATGACAGGAGGATATTGTTTCTATGGAATGTGTGATTATGCCTAAATATATATGGGTGAAAGAAAAGCTTATTATAAGGTTTGTCAATTTATACATATAAAAATTATTCATTTTTAACCACATTTGGATTTATACGTATATATAATATGGTGTAACAATTTTATCTTGATTATTTATTAAGAGTGTATATTGATAAGTATTTTTGTAAACAACTTCATGTAATAGCTAGGGATATGTTATGACGGAAGGACGCAAATCCGAAAATAGAGAAAATAAATAACATCATATTTAACGTGGGAAAACCCTTCAAATCAAAGGTAACAACCACAGGATCTTCGAGATCCGAATTGTTCCACTATAACAATAATAGGGTTACAAATATTTTCCTAAATGGCTACACAATAATTGCCAAGCAAGAAGAAGCAATAGCTATACTAATAAAAGTAATAGGAAGAAAATCACCCAAAACAGAGCTATTGTTCGTGACCTAAACTGGGATGTTTCTGTCCTCCAAACTCGATCTTCACTGTTCAAATCAAACATTAAAATGTTATTAACACTCAGTAAAAATTTTAGCCCGATCCAACGATTATGAATCGGCAAACGCAATTCAAAGGTTTATGGTCGGAGAGGCAAAATTGCTGCGGAAAACACCCTTATCTTCTCTCTTCTCTCTCGTTGAAAGATCTCTCAAAAACCTCTCTTATGTGCCTAATGTCTCTAAACCAACTCCAAATAGAATTAATTTCAATCCTTTTACAAATAAAATTGAGAACCAAATTAAAAAAATTATTCTAATCCTTTTACAAATAAGATTAGGCCATGGGCCTTTAGCTGAAACATGGACCATATCCCAACAGAATATGCTCATGAATTTGTTGTGATTGGAAATATATGTTTTTAATTAATTCCCATTTAATTTTTCAATGTATTGTATGTATTTTGTTTTTTCAAGATTTTAATTTGTAGGCACTAAGCAATAATTAGTTATTGCAATGCAAATTTGGGTTTTAACGCTATAATTAGGCTACTAGTACAATGTAAGAACATCAACGAATTCCTCCACATATTACGTAATTCATATTTGATTCACCTTAGCTTCTTTAATTTTATTAACTGCAAAAATAATTATTTAACATAAACAATGCATATACACTAATGTCATGATGCACAATTATTTCCAATAGATATTTGGCACATGAAATCGCAGCAATATCATATATTTCTTTAACCCATTATAATAAATACATCATAACAGTTTTTGTGTGATAAATATAACAATTTAATTTTTAAAAACCTTTTTATAGGTTCAGGGTCTATTATAACGGTTTTAATCGTTATAACATATGATTTATTAGAATAATTATACAATTATTGCCAATTAACCGCTATCGTAAATCAAATTTCTAGTAGTGTCTTATATCCCCTTCTCATTATTTTATTGGGAGTATTTTGGAGTCTTGAACTCTAGGTGCAGTTCCACTATATGTATGTCCTTAGTAGTTTGTTAGGGATCAAGAATTAAGCTGAATTGGTCTTTGCTACTAATGAAGTTGACAAATTGTATGTATTAAACATGAGAAATTTACATGACTAAGCTAACATATAAGAGTTAATTATAATATATAATTACAGTTTAAACTATTTATAAATAAGGGTTATATTTTAAGAGTTTGGCTATAAGGCGGGTTCCACGTCAAAAGTTTGTAGGGGTTTGTATCAAATCAATGTCTTTCAACTTGTATACAATTTTTTTCACCTTCTCTTTCTCCTCAAACTCCTTATTTTTCTCCTAAATCGATTATACAACAACAACAACTCAGTGAAATTTCACAACTTGGGGAGGATAGAGTGTACGCAGACCTTACTCCTACGTACCAAGGTAGGACGGCTGTTTCCGAGAGACCCCCGGCTAAAAAAAAGCATAAAAAAGGGTCAGATAAGGTTAAGAAATTCAAAGCGATATAGAAAAATAAATAACGAAAGTATCGCAGATAAAATAGAGTAATCAAAGTACATAAAGTAATAAATAATAACAGAAATACCAGAAATGAGAGCACAAGAAATTGTAATATGCTAATGCGCCTACGAATAGGGAAGAATAACGAGACTATGTACTAGCCTTCTACCCTAATGTGGGTCCTCCACACCCTCCTATCTAAGGTCATGTCCTCGGTAAGCTGTAATTGTGCCATGTCCTATCTAATCATCTCTCCCCAATACTTCTTTTGCCTACCCCTACCTCTTCTGTAACCATCCATGGCCAACCTCTCACACCTCCTCACTGGGGTATCTGTGTCTTTCCTCTTCACATGTCCAAACCATCTCAGTCGCATTTCCCGCATCTTGTCTTCCACTGAGGCCACTCCCACCTTGTCCCGAATAGCCTCATTTCTAATATTTTTTACATATTAGACACATCCGACTCAAGAGTAAGACCACTAAAACTTAAACATGTAATGTAAACAAATTAGTATTGTCGCATAATGAATGTTATCATAAGAATTTGAGATTAACTCTTCTATATTTGTGTGTCTATAGTTTATAGCTATAATATTCTTGCAAAAAATAAAACTTTTAAGTTCACAAAAAACATCTGTTAGTAAGGCTTATTTATATTGGTAAGAGATGTTTCAAGTTAACAAAATGCATGTTATTGAAAAATCTGAAGACAGAGATGAGAAATTTTCTGTGTTCTTTTAATTACTTTGTACACCTATTTATACATGAGAGAAGCAAAGCTTTTCCTAAAAAGAATGAAAAAACAAAGCTTTTCCTAAAAAGAATTCTACCAGCTGGAATTCCATCTACTATACACTCTAGAAGCTAAATAAAAAAATGCTTCAGCTGATCTCATTTATATTACTTGACAGGTATCTCTTTTGCTTTGCTTTGGTTTCTTCATCTGAGAGCTTCTCTTTTTCTGTGAGCAAACCAGAGGTAATGTTGATAGGATTGACATTTTGGGATGAAATTTCAACACCCCCCCTTAAGGTGGAGGGGAGTCCGACGACACCCAGCTTGCCCATAACAGAGTGATGAGAAGGGCCGGATAAGGGCTTAGTGAAAATATCTGCCAACTGGGAAGAAGAAGGAACAAAACACAGTGAAATAAGACCGGACAGGTATTGTTGGCGCACAAAGTGACAGTCCAACTCAACATGCTTAGTCCGCTCATGAAAAACAGGATTTTTTGCGATGTGAAGAGCTGATTGGCTATCTGAGTGCACCGGAACTGAAAGAGACGGTGGAGCGGATAGATCATCAAGTAAACGAACAAGCCAGGTTAGTTCTCCAACAACCCGACGCATAGAACGATATTCTGCCTCAGCAGATGATAATGATATTGATGATTGTTTCTTTGATTTCCAGCTAATCGGAGACCCACCAAGGGTAATATAGTATCCACTGATAGAACGACGAGTATCCGGGCAAGACCCCCAATCGGAGTCACAATAAGCCAATAGTTCAAGAGAAGGATTGGTGGAAAAGAATAGACACTGTGCTGGAGCTAGTCTAAGATACCTAATAACTCGCAAAGCATCCAAAAAATGAGGCAATCGTGGCTGCTGCATAAATTGACTGAGATGTTGCACCGTGAATGAAAGATCAGGACGAGTGTGAGTTAGGAAATTTAATTTTCCTAACAATCGTCGATAAACAGTTGGTTCGAGAAGCAAATCACCCTCATCCGAATTCAGCTTGATGGTAGAATCCAAAGGGGAATTTGCAGTTGCTGAAGTTTGTGAGTCAAATTCACTCAATAGTTACAAAGTAAATTTCTTTTGACTCAGGATGATCCCCTGTTTTTCTCTGATGACTTCCATCCCTAAAAAATAGTGAACTGCCCCCAAATCTTTGACCTTGAATTCATTATCTAAAAACTGTTTGAGATCATTCAACTCACTAGGATTGTTACCCGTTATTAGAATATCATCAACATACACAGCCACAATTGATATGAGATCCCTCTCTTTTTTATAAAATAAAGAGTAATCATTTAAAGAAGAAACATACCCTTTAAAATTGAGCGCAGCTGTTAGTCTGGAATATCATTGTCTGGATGCTTGTTTCAAACCGTAAATAGATTTTTTCAGTTTGCAAACTTGATTAGGAGAAGAGGGTTGCATCCCTGGAGGAAACTTCATGTAGACTTCTTCTAACAATTCTCCATGGAGAAAAGCGTTGTTTACATCCAACTGAAGAATTTCCCAATTTCTCTTTACTGCAACACCAAAAAGGGATCTGATAGTAGTCATTTTAACGACGGGAGAAAAAGTTTCATTATAGTCAATTCCCTCTCTTTGAGTATCCCCTCGAATCACAAGTCTAGCTTTGAGTCTCTCAATACTCCCATCAAATTTATGTTTAACTTTGTATACCCATTTGCATGGTAATGCCTTGTGACCTGTTGGGAGTTCCATAACTTCCCAAGTCTGATTAGATATCAAAGCTTCAAATTCAGTCAGTATCGCCTGCTGCCAGCCAGCATGTAGTGAGGCCTGGGCATAACTGGTTGGTTCTGTGACAGAGGAGGTGGAGTTTAACAAGTTCTGATTAGAAATAGAAAGGGCTGAAAAAGGTAGAATAGATGTCTGAACAGGTGGAATAAAACAAGAAGAAGTGAGTTGTGTGAAGCATATTGCATTACACACATAATCACTTAGATAAAAAGGCTTTGTACTAACTCTTCCAAATCTGGTAGTAGGAACTATAGTGGTAGTAATAGTAGGTATGAGTAAAGGAGTATGAGGAATATGAGCAGAAGAAGTGATAGGAGAGTGAGGATCCATTGTGTTTGAAGATGGAGTAGAAAATTATTCTGATGTTTGAGGAGATGGACATCCATTTGTCCAAACATTATGATCAAAAAAACAATCAGAATGTAAAAAATCAGAATTGATGTAATCCTTATCTTGAGGATAAATAGGAAGAGGGGGAATAGGAGTAGAGAAAGGGAAGATAGATTCATGAAAGATGACATTTCTAGAAAAAATGATTTTTCTAGTGTGAAGATCCATGACTTTGTATCCTTTTTTCCCCATAGGATATCTAAGAAAGATAGCTTTAATAGCTCTAGGTTCCAATTTATTCCTGTGAGCTGATAATGTGGAAACAAAACATAAACACCCAAAAGTCCTTAAAAAAGTATAAGAAGGTTTCATTTTATGAAGAACTTCATATGGGGTTTTAAAATGCAAGACACTGGAAGGGAATCTGTTGATCAAGCTTGTAGCAGTAAGGACGCAATCTCCCCAAAAGATAACAGGAACTTTGGACTGATGCATAAGGGCTCTACATGTTTCAAGAAGATGCCTATTTTTTCTTTCTACAATCCCATTCTGTTAGGGTGTTTCTACACAAGAAGTTTGGTGTAGAATTCCTTGAGTTTTGAAGAAATCAGAGGTTAGAAGACTAGTTCCCAATTCTAAAGCATTATCAGATCTAACGACTTTAACTTTTGTATTAAATTGTCTTTCTACCATATGAAGAAAAGATTTAAGAGCAAAGAAGGCATTACTCTTGTTAGATAGCAAATAAGTCCAAGTACCTCTACTAAAATCATCTACAATGGTTAAAAAATATTTAAAACCATCATAGGTAGGAGTTTTGTAAGGTCCCCAAATGTCAATGTGAACTAAATCAAATATGGACTTTGACTTAGTTGAACTTGAAAGAAAAGGTAATTTACTTTGTCTTGCCAAGGGACAAATATTACAAGGAAGAGTAGAATGAGATTGTAAATTAGAGGAAATAAACTGAATTCTTTTCATTGATGAATAAGGTAAGTGACCCAATCTCGTGTGCCACAAAGTTACATCATTCCTATCTATTACAGAATTTGAAGAAATAGAGGAAGCAACATTCTGACTAAAAACTGAAACTGGAGTACTAAGGCACCAGCCTTGATCCCTCTTAGACTTACATGAAGGAGATTTGAGGAGATAGAGCCCATCATGACAATTACCAAGAACCTGAGGCCTCTTCATTGAAGGGGCCTGCAAGAAACAAGCAGTGGAAGAAAAAATTAGATGACAATTATACTGAGTGCAAACTCTTGTGACAGAAAGGAGATTATAATTGAAATCTGGAACAAAGAGAACATTTTTTAGCACTAGATTAGGTAAAACTCTTCCCTTTGTGTGTTACTGTTACCTTGTGAGAATTTGGTAGATTAACAATTAGAGGTTTAGGGAAAGGAGTGAGATCAGAAAATATAGAAACATCAAAAGCCATATGTTGAGTAGCTCCTGAGTCTATTATCCAGGAATTGAACTTTATATGAGTAAAACAAGAGAGAAGGTTATGAATAGAATTAGTTATACCAGAACACACTACATTGTTGACAGCAGCCTCTACTTCTGAGATTGAAGGTCCTGATTGTCCAACTTTGACCTGTTGGAGAAGATGAATAATCTGACTGAACTGTTCCTGTGAGAATTGTTGATTGTTTCCCTTACTGTCACTATGGTGATTTTCCTCTGCTAGGAGTGCATTACTGTATGCTTCTCCTTGGCTTATTCCATATATCTTCTTTGATCTAGTGAATTTGAAATCTGCAGGAAATCACACGATTCTATAACACTTGTCTATAGTATGTCCAGATTTCCTGCAGTGTGAGCAGATTAGAGTGTTCTTTCTTCCATCAGTTTTTCCTTTTCCTTTGTAATCATAGTTTCCAGCTCTCTGAACAGTTTGATTTACAACAGCAAAGGAAGACTCTCCAGGGTACTGATGGGTCACATAAACTTCCATTTGTTTCTCATCCTGAATTAGCAGAGAATAAGCCATATTGACACTAGGCAAATGAGTGATCATGAGGATGTTTCCCCTAGCAGAGGCATAAGCTTCATTTAAACCATAAGAAAGTGAATAAGTCTCTCATCTTGCAAAGACTTAGTGAGTTTATCTTTTCCACCACAGTTGCAATTACAACCACACCTCATATTTTCATTTAGAGTGTCTAGTTCATCCCATATTCTCTTTATTTTTGTAAAATAACCAGCTATATCACTTGTACCCTGAACTAAATCATTCAGTTCGTTTTGTAGGTGGTAAAGTTTTGCTCCATTTGGTTAAATCTCTTTTGAGAGAGAATTAAGAAGCCATGACAAAACCATGTCATTACACCTACTCCAAAATTTGAAATCTGGAGAATCTGAAGCAGGTGCAACGCAAGTCCCGTCAATGAAGACTATTTTATTTTTGGCCGAAAGGGCAATGAGGACTGACCTACGCCAACCTCCATACCCTGTGCCATCAAAATTGGTATTGACCAAGTTCATCCAGGATGATCTGAGGAATGCAGAAAATAAAGGTGGCTGGGATCTATAGAAAGAGATCTAGCACCTTTAACTGCAGAGGTTTCTTCCTCTATAGCCATGGAGAAAGCAGAAAGAGAATGAAAAGCAAATGAGCAATTTTTATCTAACCTGCTCTTGATACCATGAAAAATCTGAAGACAGAGATGAGAAATTTTCTGTGTTCTTTTAATTACTTTTCCTAAAAAGAATTCTACCAGCTGGAATTCCATCTACTATACACTCTAGAAGCTAAATAAAAAAATGCTTCAGCTGATCCCATTTATATTACTTGACAGGTATCTCTTTTGCTTTGCTTTAGTTTCTTCATCTGAGAGCTTCTCTTTTTCTGTGAGCAAACCAGAGGTAATGTTGATAGGATTGACATTTTGGGATGAAATTCCAACATCCATTTGTTTTAATACACCACCTTGGATTCTGATTGTCAAATTCTTATTGAAAAATATAGAGATTCAAGTAATTTAATTCAAAATTCTAAAATTTAAACAAAATTCTATTGTACAATAAATTAAAACCTTATAAAGATAATTTGCTACATTCCCAATGCCATTTAAAGTTTGACCATTTTAAATGTAATTTAAAAGTAGTAATTTTTAACACAAAAATAAAATTTGAACAAAATTATTCATTATTAAAACACGAAAAGACTCTAACACAATATATTGGACTTTAAAATTGTTACAAATGAAATTGCAATATGCTTTGCTAGAATACAAAAACTGCTTTTTATGTGAAAGTCCAACACAATTTAATAGTATATTAACTATTTACATGTGAAACTCTGGTATAATGTGATGAAATTTCGAACTCAAGGGCTAAATTCTTAGTTGTAGAATCAAGTTCTTGAGTTCTTAGTTATAGAACCATGTGTTAGACATTTACAAGATCTTAAGCGTGTCTAAAATATGTATAAAACAAAATATAGCGGTATAACAAATGAAATACGACTTCAACCATAATTTTGATATTGTTCAGCCATATTTTTATACTCAAGAATTTTCTGAGCACCAAGTATTACTCTAGACGATGTTTCTAAAATAAAAAAATACACTCATAATTAATATCCTCCCACTTGTGTTTTGTATATAATGAACAAGTCATAACTCATAAGTATTGAGTTATTCTTTTAAGAATATTATAATACATGAATTATGATAATAGTTTCTCTAAAGGCAACTAGTATCTCCCATATATTGCAATGCATCATGTCTCTAAACTTTATCCCATACATTTTAATGAATCAAATTACTTCTCCCATCTCAATTTTTGTGATGTAGTTGATTTGACACAGAATTTTAAAAAAATAATAATTAAATCTTGTGGTGTTAATATGTCATGCAGATTTGTGTGACTACATTTCATTATCATTAGGGATAAAATAAATATTTTATCGTTAAATTGTTATTAAATATAAAACTATATCACTCTTTTAGAAATTGATTAAGAAAGAAAAGTAAGTCATATGAATTAGAATAGAACGAAAGTAATATTTATTCTGAATCCATACGACAATGATATTTATCAAAATAATCGAACGTGTTCACAATAAAAATATAAAAACATCATATAACATTCGTTCTTACAACGTAAATTATATATATTTATAGTGACATGCCTTTAGTTAAGGATCGATGCAAATATGTTCAATGACTACTTTTTTCTCTTTTATAATTTTTTATGGCTAGGTAATTAACGTTGATATACTTGATTCGATTACTACTTCTGTTATTTAAACCATAAAGATAACAATTCAAACTGTCACAATATATTCCCGATTTCTTAGAGATTGACTCAACAATTTTAACTCAATAAATAAAAAAATTCAACTATACACTATGTAAGATAGCCTTGAAATAAGAAATAAATTCATCCTCCATAATGGAAGTAGCAATAAGAGTATGTTTGGCACTCCATCAAGATATAATTTCACCGGCCAACACAAAAATGTATATTGATGTTGATTTGCGTGAATAAACATACCAACAAAAGACTAAATCAATATAGTCCATCATTTTTAGATTACTCCATTCGTTTACTTTACTTGTTTATTATTTTATATATAGATTTTATTTTTACTTGTTACTTTTAACATATTAAGAAAAGTTAATTAATTTTTTTTTTCATATTTTACTTTTAGTATTAATTATTTATTACCAAATCATTTTTAAAAATTTAATACTAACATCAATTATGATAAAATAATTATGTTAATTATTATTATTTAATGAGTGTATCAAATTTAAATATGCTGAATAAAAGTGAACTAAAAGAATATTTTATTGTTTGTACATAAATATGTGGTCTTTTTGTTTCTTGAAACTATTTTTTTCCCCTCATAATTCTTGAATGGTCAAGACCCGATTTATTTTGACATCCTTCCAACATCTATCAATAAATACAATCAGATTTAGTGTAAATTTGAGCACACATCAACTTTCAATTGAGACACATGAAAATTCTTTATTTGTTCCTTTTTAAAATCATTCGAGAGACTGGTTTCAATCCATTTTTAGGAAAACTATTTTTAATTATAGTCGAGAATCAATTTTTTTCCAGCTTTAATAATCTTGAAATTTAAACTTTTATTTGACAAATATAAATTCTTAAGATTGAATATATTCGATGAACATGAAAAATGACAACATATGAAGCTTACTCTGTCGAAATAAACTTTTCCCTCCATTAATAAATGATTAATAGCCTATTTGGATTGACTTATTTTTAAGTAGCTTATAAGTTAAAAACTGATTATAAGTTTTAAAAAAAAAAATGTGTGAATCAATTTTTTTTGACTTATAAGCTATTTTCAATTTATAAACTCCTTAAAAGTTCATCCAAATAAATCCAATTATTTATTAAAACTTATTTTAAGCAAAAAAATAACTTTAGTTGGTGAGCCAAAATCTAAACAGTTGTAAATTAATGAGGAGTCATTTGATAAATATAATTTGTCATAAAAATATTTGCGCCTTGAATTTTTTTTCGGTTTCCCCTCCAATAAGAAAAATCCCGACACTGCCGCCGCTCGAGTTGCAACCAGTCCGATATTCCGCCGCGGTTGGTTGCCGCCGGCGTTTTTGGTCTTCTCAGGCAAAAACGTCAGTAAAATCCGTTGACCAGCTCTTTTGTCCTGCTCAGTTTAGAGATAGATTTCAGGTGTATTATTATTTCCTCGTATTTTCTATTCTGTATTACTGCCTATATACCTTGAGATTCGTATCTATATATACAGTGTATCTGTTGAACGCTATTTGTCACTCGGAAACTGCAATTGCTGATACATCGGTTGGGGTTCAATTGGCTGTTTAACATATATTATTTCGAATAATTAGAGCATAGGTAAGGTTAAGGTTTGTGCACATCCTATGCTTCCCAGACTCCGCCTGTAGGATTACACTGGGTATGTTGTTGTGGTAGTACTGTCCATATACAGTAAGATCCAAAGCAGTGTATACAATGTGTTTGTTGAAGCATAGATTTGGGAATACTTTGCTGTTCCATATTTATTTAGAATAATTAGAGCGTCCAGGTTTAGTTTTAATCATCTTTATGATTTAGCCACCTTCTGTAACCATACACCTTATGTTATATATGTCCGAGGGAATAGAAGTAAGAACGTGGAGATACCAGGTTCAAGTTATAGCTATGGGCAGGTTTACCTGCTAGTCTGCGATTGCGTGTGAGCTGTAGTAGGCTGCCCAGTTTATTTGTGTGGAAGCTGGCTAGTAAGAAACTGGAGATGCCAGGTTCAAGTTATAGCTATGGGCAGGTTTACCTGCTAGTCTGCGACTGCGTGTGAGCTGTAGCAGGCTGCCCAGTTTATTAGTGTGGAAGCTGGCTAGTAAGAACCTGGAGATGCCAGGTTCAAGTTCTAGCCACGGGTTTTACCTGGCACTTTTCATGTGAGCTGTAGCAGGAGGCCCAAACATCACTGTCAATAAAAAAGATGATAAATTTCACCTTTTTAAAGATAGAGAAGACCCTTACAATTTTTCTCTATTTTGTACCACTAAATCTTGGTCATGAACCATGGGCGTTACAGGAATTGTGTACAATTAGAAGCATTACTGCTATGCATAAACTGCAACTCTTTCTTCAAGATCCTCAATATGGTCAGCATTTGTTATTATCTCAGGCATTGTACTAACGGATCCACCTCGTCAGAAAGATGGAGTACAGAAACAAGCTTGTCTTGGCTCCAATGGTTAGAGTGGTAAGTATCTTCAACTAAAATTAAATTAGAGCATCTTTTTCTTCTTTCTTTCTCTTGTTTTGCTTTCTCTTTTTTGGTATCTTTTACTTGTACTTTTCTTTCTGTGCTTGCTTCTTGTTTATGTTCCCGTTGCTAGATCTGTATTCCTTTTTCCGAAGCTCATTTCTGTCCTTCTAGGAGCTATTAACTTCACTAGGAAGTGTAGTTAAGAGTCTTAAGACTTCTCTTGATACGTCTGTACTTTCTTATATGTTGTTCTTCAATGCCTATGGATCTTATGCTTTCATTATTTTTCTGTCAGGGTACATTGCCGTTTAGGTTGCTTGCTGCCCAATATGGTGCAGACATAACCTATGGAGAGGAGATTATTGATCATAAGATCATCAAATGTGAGCGGCGAGTTAATGGTAATTTCTTGTTCATCTTTTTTACTGTCTTCTGTCTGTATTCTCCTTTAACTGGCTTGTTGTATGCATTAAGTATCATGTAATATGTGGAGATATACCTACCTCTGTGAAAGGATGTTACCAACACTTTCTAAAGATACCAAGGAAGCAAGGACACGGTCTTGTTTTGTGCAAGATCCTTTATTTTATGACTGTAACCTTGATCTGTTTGTGTTGTAAATGTCAATTTGGATACCTCTATAATTTTCTATTCTTCAGTTATCATTGTTAATATTTTCATGCTAATGAATGAAGGATGAGGACTTTTGAATTTCATCATGTTATGTGTCTCTCTGTAAAAAAAAATGAGCCTTGTAATTGAAGATATTTGATGGTGAGAACGTTTTACCTGGATTCATAGCTGAAATGGAATATTTGAGAAATATATCAAAACTTTTTAAACGTAAAGCTGAATGTTTTAGTTTTAGTGCTGATTACCCCTCGAATACCAAACATGGATTTGTCAGTTATTATCTAGGCCACGTACATTGCTAAAGTCTACATGTGATCCGGTAATTGATTCAGTATCTTTCTAAGTGGGGAAGATTTACTCAAAGTCATTATACTGTGAATGCTTTATGCCTTGCTGATTTTTAAGAATATAATATATTATTTGATCGTAGAGAGATAAATATTTTATTAAAATGGCACTATGCTTTATTCCGTGCTATTTTACTTTATAATTTTAGGTAGTATTACCTTGATGAATAGGATTCAAAGTCACTTATCTTTTAAGGGGAAATAAATAAAAGCGGAAAGATAAAATGCTAGCAAAACATGTCTTTCAATGCAGGTTACCTAGTATCATGAGATGGCAAAAGAAAAAAAGTTGATAAACTTGGTGCATCTAAATTATTTCTCATGAGTTTTATCCCTTATTCCTTAGATGTCTTAGGGACTACTGACATATTGGAGAAGGGAACTGATAATGTTGTTTTCAGAACGTGCCCCGAGGAACGAAATCGAGTTGTATTTCAGATGGGCACTTCTGATGCCGTGAGGGCTCTCAAAGCTGCTGAAATAGTGTATGTTTCATTCAGTTCTTTCTTCCTTTTCTCCCCTAATATAATCTTTGTACTTTAATTCCTTCTGCTCCTTCCGACCCCCTCTTTCTGTCTCTCTCTGTCTCTCTCACAATCACTCTCTCTCTCTCTCTCACACACACACACACACACACAGAGAATCTAATATTCACATGGTCATACACGCATCCACATTCTTATAGACAGCCAGATAGGATTGTATGCCTATGATGATATTAAATTGTCTCCCTGTAGTTGATAAGTTTTTACACTTTTGTTTCCACTTGCTTTATTTTTCAATATACTCTGACATTTGTGGTGGTATTTTTTTAAAGTAATGGGATGCATTATGTAGAATATCTATCTCGGCTATGTAAGAACTCTTTAGAGTTTATGAACCAGGCAAGCAGTTTCTATTGCAACAATTGGATTCCCATGCAAAGGACCCCCACAAAAAAGAATGAATTTCATTGATGAAGATAAAATATAGGTGCCACTAGTTAATAGCTACTTCACACCGGTATGGAGGTCCTAATAAGTTGTACCATTATCGCTCTGAATATAAATGGCACTTGCAGAAGTCTTCTCGTGCCATGAAACATTTTCTCAATTCCTTGGTTCCAGGTTGGGAGAGATGAGGGACGAGGTAGAATTTATATGTTCCTGATTTCAATATTGTACATCAATGTTAGAAATGCTGAAATGGTCTTGTTCGATTTCGTCTACTAATTTTCCTGAGAAACTGCCTTGAAGATGAACTCGAGTGTTTTTGCTTTTCTTTTTCTCAATGATGTCATATCTTTTCCTGCAATGAATGTCTAAATTATTGAGTTAACATGTTGTTGGCAGTATTTACAGACTTTCTGACATTCTATGGATTATGGATATAGCTGATGTTTTTTTTAAACTAACAAGCTTGTCTTAGTTGAACTTGTTAATGTTGAAGTGCAACAAGTTGCTTTGTTACAAATTTTTTCTTTTAACATTTTTCTTAAAATTCCATCAATTGCATTATTGTGAAGGTTCATGATCTACTCTCTTTCTTAAGATTGTGAAGGAACTCGAAAGTACTTGCTTGAGTTTGTTTGCCTTTTCTTTTAAGAGGTCTTCTGACCTAGGTGTGAGTTTAAAACCATCAATTTTCCTTCAATTTGATATTCAGTCACTGCATTTGATCTAAATATTTAATGGTCTGTCCTTTCTCAGGTGTAAAGATGTAGCAGCAGTGGACGTAAACATGGGATGCCCCAAGTCATTCTCTATTAGTGGAGGCATGGGTGCTGCACTCTTGAGCAAGCCTGAGCTCATCCATGATGTATGCATTTGTTCTTGCTTCTTCACCCTTGTAGTAGAATTTCCTTCTAATACAGCATAGAAGTGCATGTCCTGTTCATAATAAATCCTTTCTTCTTAACTCAGATTTTGACAACATTGAGGAGGAACTTGGATGTACCAGTAACTTGCAAGATTAGATTATTAAAATCTCCACAGGATACAGTGGAATTGGCACGACGAATTGAGAAGACTGGTGTCTCTGCGCTTGCTGTCCATGGAAGGTATGTGATCTCTGTATATCTGCCTTTTATGTTCTTTTTAAACCTAACCTTGTGCTGTGTCATCCAGTCAACCCTTTGAATATTCAGATTGTCTTCTTTTGGGTATCAAGTTATATCATATAGTTGTTGGAGTCTTTTTTTGCCAATATTAGGTGGGGGTTGCTGTAGATTCAAACAGTCCACCTTAGAAGCGGGACAAGAACCATTTAGGCTTCTTGGTTATATTGGAAAGTATTGGCTGTTCAGTATGTTCTTGCTACTTTCCCCGACCTCTATCTCCTTTCACTTTTTTGTGATTTTAACTTTTAACTGATTTTGAAGTTTCATTCTGAAGATGACAATTCATGAATTACTAACCACATCTCTGAAAAACAGGATTATTTTAGGTTCTGATCTTCCTTCCATTTGTTGAGGGGTGGGTAGGGTGATGCACATAATTGGCTTTCCGTGAATTATATCTGCGCTGTCAGTGGTAGATGATTTAAAATACAGAAATTGAACATGCTACATCTTGAAACACGGCGAAATTGATTTATGAGGGTGCAATTTGACAGTTCTCTCTGCAGCTACTCTGATTATGTCTCTGTTTCCAAATTCCACGGAATATGGTCATGGCTCATTTTTTATTTTTTTTTGGGATAAAGAATCACCACTGATTGCTTGTCTGAGCGTTCTCCTATTTGGGGGTTTTAACTTGGGATCAAGTGATATTTGTATTTTGATATTTCCTCTGACTAACAAATGCGGCATGATTGATGATTGAACTATAGGAAAGTTCCAGACAGGCCAAGAGATCCTGCAAAGTGGAATGAGATTGCTGATGTTGCTGCCGCTCTCTCTATTCCAGTTATAGCAAATGGTGATGTTTTTGAATACGAGGATTTTCAACGTATTAGAGATGCAACAGGTGTGCTTATTCTTTTTATAATTGCTCTTTGTTCTCATATTGTTCTCTGATGAATCAGTTTGCACTTTCTAGATGAAGTTTTTTTTTATTGATATTAATAGATCTGAATGTTTGGCACAATATGACAAAGAAATATCTGTTTTTATGAATATCTACATGGTTGTTTCTGCTTATGTTTTGCAACATATATCACCTTTTTTTATAGGTGCTTCATCTGTGATGGTTGCAAGAGGAGCCATTTGGAATGCTTCTATATTCTCTTCCGAGGGAAAAATACCATGGGAAGATGTCAAAAGAGAGTATGTGAGAAAGGTATTCGATCTGTGAACCAGATGTGAATCAATATCTTATTACATGTTAATTTAGACTCTGAATAAAGTAGCCGCTTTGTCCATCCAGCATATAAAAGAAATAGACTAAAATTTATTCCGTGTTTGTTTGAAATTGAAGTCGATTAAGTCATTGACTTCCTTATGCTTTTCACTGCAAATGTAAGTAACAGGTCTGGGTGCTTTGGTTGCAGAGTATATTGTGGGATAACGATATTAGAAGCACAAAGCATACCCTGAAGGAAATGATAGCGCACTATTCTTCCCTTGGGCTCCCAGAGGGGCTGGCGGTAATTAAATCAGATACCTCGGCAGATCTAGCGTAAGTTTTTCTGTCTGCTTCTCTTACTTCCACCCGTATTTCGATGTGTTGGATCAAATTTAGTTGCTGTTCAGTTAGTTTCCAAATTAAGTTGTTGTGTTCTGATTCCTAAAATGGGTAGTTTGAATGTTGTGGTCTGGTATAATTTATTGACATCTGCTTCACCCTCACCCCCTTCCTTTGTTTTCTACATAATTACAGTCTGCTCTTTCTAAAAGTTGCTTAAAAGTTTTCTGACTAATAAAAACAAGGATTTAAATTGTGAAAAGGTACATAAGTTTCTTAATCTTTTCTTTCATCCCTGTACCGTTATTCACTATGAGATTTGTCCAACATTGGCAGGGTTCACAAGTCCCATTGTTACACCTCTGCACATATAAGCTGTGAATTGATATAACTAGCCAAGTCCTTTTTCAAAAAAAAATAATATAACTAGCCAAGTGACAATGATTGGACTAATTAGTTGTGAAATATGCTACGGGGGCCCTTATTGTTGTTGTGGTTAGTGCTATATTTGATTGGAGGTAACAAGAACAGGTAGAGAAGAGCGTTGTTTCTCTCAATTGGCAAAAAAGAGTAACTTATTAAAAGTAGTGACACCCTTTCAACTCCCCTGTAAGTAGTCGAAAATAGTTAGAGAGGGCATTTTGAAGATTTCATCCCTAGAGGTTTCTTCCTTGGATAGATAGCTACATGTGAATCAGTACTTATCCAAGATGATCTTCCTAATAAGAGGAGAAAGATTGTGGTTTTAATAGATAGTTCATGTGTGAACTGTATGAATAATTTGCTTATCATCTTTCTTTGCTAAATGGGGTGGTGGAACATGTTCCTTTTTGTTTGGGATAGAATTGTGTATTGTTAAGAATTTTGGACACTTCCCATGTGGCTACTTCAAAAGAGAAATGGAAAATGTTTTGAGGGGATGTACATGAACAGTTCCATATTTAAAAAGTTGCTTACCAGAGAATGATACTAATAAGTAGGGAGTTGGTTGTATTATCTGTCTTGCATGCTCATTTGCTTCCAAGGTGCTAGCGCTGACATAAAGCCATGTCAACTATACCTAAACTTCTATATGAAGTCCTCAAACATATTTTCCCCTTCCTCTGTGTGGGTCTTCTGTGGGGCACCTAATATTCAAATGACTGCATATTTATCGTCTTTCAGGAAACTTTATGGTGAAGTGGAATACTACGAATATGTCTCAGAAAGCCGGGGGGAGCAGATGACATAAGATAAACAGTTTCACCCTCACTAATCATAGAAGTCAATACACCAAGATGTCAGTTATAATTTATAAAGCTAGTGGAATGTTTTTTTGAAGTAAGAGATAAGAGGTGGACTCTGCACATGGAGTTGTTAATGAGTTGAAGACTCACGTAGTTCTGACTTCCTCCCGCGTGATGTGACTATACCAGACTGATATCTCTTGTTTGAGTTTGAAGTAACATTTCACAACTGCTGAAGAAATCCCTCTGTTCGAACAATATTCATTGTAGGCCCGCACACTAAATTGAACTAGTGGGTTACCTGCATAAACCAACACGATAGCTATGTATCTTTTGGTTGTAGAAGGGGTAGCATTGAAGTTTTTCTTTATTCCCTTGGCTCATGTTGCAGACATCATTTGCAAATTTGAGATATCTAGTATAATTCTTCAAGTCTAAAGACTATTTGTAATTAGATTAAAACAAATCGACTAAACCAAAAGAATATCATATAAATTCCTATAGTGAGGTGTACATAAATAGAAAAAACCATGTCTAGGAAGAAGTTTAATGTTCATTTATGATTTAAGAACTTCCAGCAGGACAGAGATGTCCAACTCAAAGTCCAAGCAAGACACGCATATGCACCCAACTCTAGAAACATGTTGTTGCACAAGTTGCCACTCTCTCTATCCCAATTAATGTGGCAGAGTTCTAACATCAGGGGTCAAACTTTTAAATTTGGATGGAATTATAAGTTCTTTGAAATTAACTTTACATATTCGAAAATTATATAAAGTGCTATATGTCATAATAATTTGACAATTTAAAATATTTGAAAGCCATATGAAGAAATACAGTCAAGGAAATACTCATTTTAAAGAAAAGACATGAAGAGCTGCAGAAATTGAGTAAATATTTTTACACACACATATTACAGCAAGTTTCTCAAGATGAAGCAACACAAGGTTCTTGTGGTGCAAAATGGGTAAGGTATGCATCAGCCAACATTTGGCCTAGTTTAACCTGAGCCTCTGTGGTTAAATGGAGATTATCTTCCTTCAGCTGCAACCCCATTGCATCAACACATACTACATTTGGGAGGTCAATCGCCTTTTGCGCTTCTCGAATCCTTTCAATATACTTCTCATCTCCTGATGCAATTGCAACCTGTACAACAATGCAAAGCAGTTAACATGTGAAAATATTCAGCTACTTTGGTCAATGAAATTCCTAACTACAAGTGCCAAAATCCTTGGAAAAGTATTACATGCATCAAGCAGATTTGAACTAGCCTTGCGATTTCATGCAACACTTTTTATGATTTTCTAGACTAGTTAGTTCTGTTTCACAATAACTGCACGGGGGAAGAAGAGGAGTGTATCTAGGTATCGATCTTATTCATTGGTTTACTAACTAAACTAATTTCATGCATAGAGAACACTTACTTTCTAGTATTCAATGTTCACTGTAGAGAAATATGCAATAAGAATGTTACTTATTTCAAACAGGCATCATTTAGGCTTGAAGTAAACTACATTAGCTAACCTGAATAATTGGCAGAGAAGGCAGATGCAAATCAGCACGAACATTATGTATTAACTTCTCCATATTAGCCTTATAGGTCTCTGCGCAATGCTGAGATAATGTATCACTCTCTCCTTGATACCAAAGCAATGCCTTGATTTCTCCACCATGATGCATGGCAGCTCTAGCTCTCTTGACCATATTCTCATACAAGTGTTGCCCGTGTGCCCACTCCTTTATCGCAGTTCCTCCTACAGCACATGGCACTAACCCAACAGCTTCCACTACGTCCTTGATTGCATTTGCAAATGACATTCCAGGTCCAACACCACAGGTCTTCTTGGCGTCAATGTCACAGTGGAGTGGCTCATGTGCCACCTCATAGTGGAGGTGTGCACTAAGACGGAATATTCTAGAAGCATCGGGAGAGCACTCGTTTGGTACAATACCATCCCAGTGATGCTTTTCAACTCCACCACGACCAGCCATGTTACTTTGGCCAGATAGAATGAATACATTTTTGGGGGAATAAGCTCCACTTTCCAGGGTTGAGTCCATAGCTCAGAGTTCAAGACGCTGTTTCAGTGCTGCGATTGAAAGTGGTATTTTCTAGCCTAAGATAAAGATGGTGAAAAACTCAGAATCCCTCTATCTGCCAATAATTCTTCTTAATTCAATACCTCTGCTGCTGTTATACAGAAAAATCATTTATACACAGACGGGAATCATATTGAATCCTTCTTAGGCTCATGATATATACGTACACTTACAAGCAAAACGACAAGAAAATTGAAACGGATACATTCAATCAAAACGAATAAACAATCCAACTGCTTTTATAGCAGAAACTGTGTTTGACAATCATAAACGACAACAACACGGAGTCCCAAACAAGTTAGGTCAGCTATATGAATCACCATCGACCATGTCACTCCATTGAAACTCGATGCTGATTAATCCAATCATATATTCACTCTTTCCAAAAAAGAAACAAGTCTTAAATCTCTTCCCCTTCCTAATTCGATCTTGGCATTTCATATCCAAAATTAGACACATATTGTTTGTTTTTGAAAACAAAATCTATAAAATATCCCCTAGATCGAAAATTATACAACTTGCAACATCAAAAAAATACTTGAAAAGCTTAATTAAAAAAATAAACAAACAGAAGTCTCATTCTTTTTTTTTAAAAAAAAAATGAAAATCTGTAGGAAGAATATTACTGATAGATTATATTCTACAAAGCATCCAAATACATCTAGCAAAGCTTTAAAACTGCTCCTAAATCATCAATCGGAAGATTATTACCTTCGAAAATACGGAAAGACAATCCTTTTTTTCCCCATTAACATCAACTTACCCACTAAATTACACGAAACTTATGAGATCCAAACAATGTACAATTAAATAAGACAGCATATTATAGCTATTAATGCTAATGTAAAGGTTGATTAAAGTTAGGATTTAAAATTTTCAAACTGAAGATCTAATCTATGGAAACACCACATATGGAAAAAAAATTGAACTAAATCGACAAAGCAAATCAGCAAGGGGAGAGGAAAATTACTAGGAATTTGAGACTAAGCAAATGATCCAAGTAAATTCCCCAAAGAAACTGAATCCGAATGAAGAAGAATGAGAATTTGAGAATTCAGAGAAGCTGAACAAAACGACGTCGTAGGGTCAATGATCAAGTGGTTGTTTGGTTCAGAAACAAACAGCTATACAGAGATTAACAAAGAATGTTGAAATTTTATATTTATTATTCTAAGGGGTTGTTAAAAGTGGTTATTTACTAATTTTGTCCATTTTTTCTTTATTTGTTTTAAAGGTCTTTCAAGTTTCAACCACAACAAACTCTTTCCATTCTCGTGTTCTCTCAAAGAATTCAACCAAGTTGAAATGAATTAGTTTCAATTTTCAATTCATAAAGACAGACCTGTCAAAATAAAATTGGTATTCATTTATAGTTTTTGATATAGAGGAAACTTTTTTTTAATAATCGTGGTGTTTGAGTCAGCTTACGTGCATCTTAACTAATTCTATGAAATATATTTCACCTCCCACCAACAACAGATACTACGTGATTTTGTTTAAATATTTAGGGTTATGCTTTATTTACACGACTGGAATATGATGATGTTATGAATGCAATATCTGACTGAGCATCTTTAAAAATTATTCAAATGAAGCACTACGTTATATCTTTAAAAATACGCATGTTTAATGACACACTTGGAACAAGATGAAATATCTAAATGATCACTCGTAAATTGATATGATTATCTAACAAATGGGCACAGATTAGGCGATGTCCTTATCGTCGAATACTGAAGTATATGTACCACTTGTTTAGATCATAAACTAACATAAAAGATCGATACCAATAAATGAGATCGCATGATAAAATGAACCCTATTGGTTATTTAAAAAGAGACCTCAAAGCAGGTGCTGAAGGGTGGGAAATCAATTAAACTTTACCTTAACTATTCTTAACCTATTTTTCTTGAAATACATCTCTGTATAAGTTTATTGAGTCAACAATTAAAAAATCATAATTAATGATCATTTACGTACAAAAATTAATATGAAAATGCACTTAAAGAGGTCCTTAATATTAACAAATGCTTCTATTTAAGCAATGCAAGATAGTGTTTATATTGCTTACACTGTAATGAGATTGAGATAGTTTGGACATGTGAAGAGAAGATGAATAGATACATCAGTGAGAGTGTGAAAGATTGGTTATAAAGGGTACAAGAAAAGGCATAGGTAGACCGAAGAAATACTGGAGAGAGGTGATAAGACATGATATGAGGCAGCTTCAGGTTATCGAGAACGTGATCCTAGATAGGAGGGTGTAAAGGACAAGTATTAGAGTAGAAGAATAGTAGGTAGTGTAGTGTAGAAAGGTCTTGCTTAGGGTGGCTAATTGTTTATGATTGTTTTTTAAATAATAGTCTATCCAAGTATGTTATTTGTGGTATTTCGACTATTTTATTGTTGTTTTGGCTACTTTTGCATTATTCCTTATTATTTGCTATATTCTCTCCATTGTCTTCTTCTTTATATCGGGATTTCTTGCATTTGAGCCAAGGATCTTTTGGAGATAACCTCTCCACCTCCACGGGGTAGAGGTAATGATAAGACATGCGTATATTCTACCTCCAAACCTCACTTGAGAAATTTCACTGATTATATTGTTATTGTTCAGGAAGATTGACTCGACAAATAAAGCACTGAATTGGCGAACTATTTCAGAATTATATTGTTATTGTTGTAAGCTATAGTGCTTACCTATAAACACAAAATCATGCGTAAAGCCAAGTAAATAGAGAATCAGAACTATCTTAAATTGTTACAATATACAATCTTGTGTTAGAAGCCAAGGTTTTATACTACTCTCCATAGTTGTTTATATGAATTTTAGGTGTGTTTGATTCAACTTCACTTTATTTACACCTTTTCAAGCCCTCTCTACCATACCATTAAAAACTGACAATAAACGACTTCCTTTAATAAATGAAAGCTAATATGGGATGCATTTTGGTTCATTATTTGTATTAAAAGATTTTGATTTTGAGTTTTAAAAATAAAAATCTGAATTCATTGAACCAATTCTTAAGGTAAATTGATCATGCATCAATATATTAAAAAAAAACAAATTAATCCAAGAGTTGTAGAATATACCTAATACCTTTAGCTAATTTGAAAAATTCTTGGATCCTATCTTCTTTTTTTCTATAAATTTTTAAACTTAACTATTAAAATTATTGTAAAAATATAGTCTCATGTAAAAATGCAGAATAGTGTTGCTACAGTGGATCCGTATGAATTATTATTTAGCCCTTCCCTGGATTCATACATAGCAGAAGCCAGATTATTCTTTTTCAAAAAAAAAAAAACTTTAACAATTGAAGAGAAGGCAAACACAATTAACAATTGAAAAAATAAAATAATAGCAGTAACTAGAGGTGGTAAAATCAACTCAATCCGTCCAATCCAATCCAATCCGTTAAGTTTGAGTTGGTTATTGGCCCGTCCATTCCTTAACGCATTTTAATCCATAAAAAATTGGCTTGATATGTAATCTGAATTGGCTCATTAGAAATCTTGTTAAAATATTTTTAAAAGACTTTTTTTTTCCAATTTGTTAGGTACTAAAATAATTTAAAAGGAACAAATAAAATAATTAAGTTTAGTAAAAATTGAATTGAGTTAAGTTTTGACTCATTAAATAACTCATTAATTAATCTATTTTGACCCAAACTAATTTGGATTGAATGAGGTCTTGATCCAATTATTATCTTTCCCCGTTATAATCCGTTCAAACTTAACCCAACCCGCTCAATTGTCACCTAGCAATAACAATTTTATTTACATGTCACAGCCTATTAAAATAAAAATAGGAATTATTTTTTGCTTCTCTATTTTAATAGTGTGAAAAAAAAACGAAATAATTAAAAATAAAAAATTAACTAACTCAATGCAGCAAAACCACCCCCTCTCATCATCTGCTTAAACTCAGCAAAATTGACCATTCCATCTCCATCAGTGTCCACTTTGTTGATCATTTGCTTACAATCCTCTACCGTCCGTCCCTGTTTTAGCCCTAGGGAAGCAAGAACAGATTTCAATTCATCAACACAAATAAATCCATCGCCATTTTGGTCGAACACATTGAATGCCTCACGCATATCTTCTTCTTCATCGCGTTCATCCAAGATGGTCTGGTAAAGCGAACCGAACTCATCTATGTCAACGCAACCGTCTCCATTCACATCGATCTTCTCAATCATCTGGATCAATTCCGGATCTGGTATAAATATCCCCATATTCTCTAACGAATCGTTTAATTCCTTCTTCGTTATTCGTCCGTCGCCGTTCCGATCGAAGATTTGGAAAATACGTCGGAGGTCGTCTGTGTCCATTCTCTTCTGATGCGATCGAACGGCGTCGGAAATGGAGACCGGCGATTGTTGTGGCGGAGCCGGTGACCGCGAATGGAGATGTTTTTGGTGGAACCAAGATGGAGGAAGGAAGGAGATGAGTTTTTTGGGGATTAGAGAGAGGAGGATTGTGTTGAAGAGATTGTAAACAAAGAGAATTCTGAAGAAAATGGCTGGGAATTGCATTTGGTTTTTGGACTTTGTATTGGGTTAACTAATGTGTGGTGGTTGTAGTTTTTTTTGTTGAGCAAAAATAGCAGACAAATTAGGAGTAGTTTTGGGGGGAATATATAAAGTGGAAGACTGGAAATACCAAATAATTAAACAATTAAAAGAAAATTTACTCCTCTAGAAGAGGAACCAATGGAATCCAAACGAAAGGATTTACAATTTTGTTTTTTTTGGGGGGTGAGGAGAGGATTACAATACTATATTAGGTTTGTATTTGTTATGGCGGAATTAGACATTTTACTACATAAAAATCAAATATATTGATTGGTTGACTTATTTATACGGTGTAATTTTTTAATGAATATGTATCCATTGGATAAGTTAAAAATATTTACTTAATAGTATATATCAAATAATTTTTTTAATATCAATACAAAGTTTGAGCCAAAACTATTAAATTCTTCTAAATTCGTAGTTAAAATGATGGTTCCGCCCCTACTTGTGTTAATTGACTCCATTTGGACATGGATAATTTCGCTTTTATCCACTCGATGTCATTCAATGCACTAAACTATATAATCTAATTGTATATAAAATTTTACACTATCAAATCGTTTATAATTATTATTAAAAAAAACATAAAGTAACATGACACATGACAAGTGTTAATTTAATTTATATCTTTTCATTTACCATGCATTTGTTGGTCACGATCAATTGATCAGGACAAGTGATTTAATTATGTGTGTAGTCTTTGCACTAGTAAGATTAGACTTAATTAGTTTTTTTCTATTAAGAGTAAGCTGAGTTTAACATAGTATAAACTTGTATTAGTTATCTATTCATTAATAGAAATTTCTTTTTTTATTATATGAGAGGATATTAGAGCTGTCATAAATTGATTAGATCTGTCAATTGCGCGTTCGAATTTAGTTGCGGATAGGGAGTAGTTATTTTTTTATCACAATAATTATAAATTATAATAATAAGAAGGTTTGGGATTCTCTAAAAAACGCGTTGTAATTATTGGTTGATTCCGTTAACCTAAAGTTTTTTATTTAATGCTATCCAACTGGGAACTTATTAATAATGATGGAACGTACCAACGGTTACTACTTTTAGGTGAGGTATGTTCATAGTCTCTTATTAGTATTTTTTCTTAAATCTGAGAGTTAAAAAAATTTAATAAAAAACTTATTCACATCTCTTGTCTGCATCAAAACTTAATTACCCAATGTTATATATCTGCATTGTAGTGCCGATAAGAAGTAAATCTTATTAATTGAGCTTTTTCACTCTTATAATGATTTATTTTATTGATCAATATAATAAATAGTAACTCAAACGTCTAACTAAAATTGTAATTTATAAGTATAATTATACTCATTTTATATTAATTACTGCTCCTAAACATAAATGATTAAAATATATTCTTATCGTGTACGTAAGCTACATGTTCGTGAATCAATTTTCTTCTGAAAAGAAAAAAAGGTCGTTGGTGTTGAAATTTTGTGGAATAAGTTTACTTCAGCAAGACTTATAATATGAGTACTAGTACATGTTCTAATATTAAGGTTTAGTGTGCTATTTAATTTTTATAAAAAAATGTGGATTGAACAATTTTGTTTTTTCATTCTCAGTGTGCAAAATGGGATCACTTCTTATGGATTCGTTGAGAATGATTCTGATCTAGTTCATGGCCTATTAGAAGTAGAGGACGCTCTGGTGGGATCTTCGCGGACAGAAAAAGATTGCAGTCAGATACTTATTTAAGCCTCTCATTAATTCGGTTTTGTTATGTATAAGATCTGTTAAAAGGAAAGTGCTTATTTATTAAAAACTTTTTTTTTATTTCAAGTATTAAATTCGAGTTTTTTTTATTAAAGGTGCGATAGCTTTAAATACCAATAATCTTTAAAAAAAATAAAAATTAAATCCGAAAAATTGACCGTCGTTAACGGATCTTAAAAACAAAGTCCAAGGTGACAAAGAGGTCCCTACTTAAATGAAAATGGATCCAATTAAGCTAAAACAAACCGACACTCCAACTTGTGGGGCAGCTTTTGTTTTTACATGTAATGTTTGTAGCTAGATTAATTTAAATTTATGTTTAGTATTTTTTTTATTTAAAAGATAAAGTATTTCTTATATAAAAGATAATTTTATTCTCATTCTCACTTTAAACGACAATAAAAGGCAGCTTATTAAAAATGTACACTTATCTCGATGAGAAGTGAAGGTAAACATCCGACCAAAAACTTCATAAAAATGAACGTTGTTAACGGATCTAAATAGAAAGTCAAAAAGGAGGTAATAAATTACATACGTAGGGGAATGAAACCGGCCAAAACGCGTCATAAGTAGGTACACCTAGTAGCCAGCAACTATATGATAAAAAAATTATTTTATATTTATATCAAATCGATAGGAAGACAATGTATTTTGAAAGCTGGCGAAAAATATAGAGCGTACGTGCTATATGCTCTTGCCCTTATAATATTGGCATCCGTGTGACCACGATATTAATTGTGTCCCCCCGTTAATCTCCTCCAAACTTTTCTTCAAAGCATTATATTTAGCATTTATTATAATCTAACAACTAAAATTGAAGTAAAAGAATATTTTTATTAGTTAAAGAGATTTTAAAAGAAAGAAACAAGAAAAAAATTCTTTAAAAGTAATATTTTTATTAGGAAAAACACATTTTTGACTCAACTAAATAACATTTTTTGTTTAATTTGATATAGTTTAAGATCACTTTTTACCTACCACAGCACTAGAAAATGTTGATGGCAAAATGACAATACTTTTCATCTCATTGAAGTTAATATACAAGCAAAATCTCAAATAGTTTGGCCACTAATGACTTGTGAACTTGTTGGAGGAAAAAGCAAGAAACCAAAACTTAAGAAATGAAAAACAGAAAATCCTAGCTCTGGGGAACTAGTTTCTTTTCAAGAATGATATCATCTGTAGAGAAATCGGCTGCTTTCCTGAAAGTTCCCCGACCGAAATCTAGGTTGTAAGAGTCTGTAAGACCTTCCACCAGGTCAAATTCCGGTTTCCATCCTAGCAGAGCCTTTGCCTTTTCGATAGATGTAAAGAAATGCTGTAGAATTTCGACATTAACACCAATGAAAAGACATTGATAGAGTCTAATGTAAATCTATTAACAACTTCATCAGAGGAAATAAGCCTACTATATATATCATTTACGAATACCATATTTCTGGTAGAAATACGATTGGTTGTACTAAAATGTGTGTTTTATTTGCAAATATTTACATAAACACGGGTAGAAACCAGAGGTTTTTACTGATGTGTGTTTTAGGAAGGGACTAAGATAAGACGCGTGATGATTCATTTTAGTTTAGTCATATCATTATTAGTGAATGTCTCAAATCTAAATATGAATGGTAAAAAATGAAATCAGCAACACTAATATTTACCTGGTCACGGAATGGGAATGCTTTCTTCTTGCCAAAATCGAACTCCTTAGGGTTGTAATGAACAAGCTCGGGTTCAGGGAAACCACCGGCCTGGGTTAGGAATATTGACGGTTAATTGTATATCATTCAAAGCTTTTCCGAGCAACATAAGCTAACATTGACCAAAAGAAAAAATTACCTTGGCGCAAGCCCTAGCTAATCCATCAAATGTGACATATTTCTCTCCGGATATGTTAAATACTTGCTTGCTTGCTTTCTCATTTCCAAGAACCTGAACAAAAGCCTTTGCAAGATCCTGCCAATATCCAACCAAAAGCAAAAAAAATTATCTCGTAGACACAGGATTGTGATTCTTATTTGAGACGATTACTAAGCTCATTATGTTATAATATGGCTTAACTCAAGTATTGCCTGGTATTTACTGAATGGAAGCCACTTGTGAAGATTAAATACTTGTAGGACCTACGCAAACACGTCCCCTTGGAACTTCTAAGGTGATAGCATTTAGTACGTTACACTAGAAAGTATCATAATTTCAAATTTTCATGATGTGAACTACTCTTTCAATATTGCTGACTAACCTTCACATGTCCAAGTTGAGTTATTTGCATCCCTGAGTTAGGAATTGGAATTGGGCGACCAGCTTTCAATCGGTGGAAGAACCACTCTTCAACAGGATTGTAGTTAAGTGGCCCATAAATATAAACAGGCCTTAGAGAAGTCCAATTAACATCTCGTGATACTAACAAGCTCTCCGTCTCAAGCTTTCCTTTGTGCCTGCTCTTCGGGTCACCTGCATCAGCCTGTTGACATTGGACAAGACGTTTTTGTAAGCCTTGGAGAGAAAAACTACATAAAGGAACTAAGGATCAAGATAAGAACATAAATGAGAAGAAAGGTCGAAGCAAGGTGCAAATAGGACGGAGCAGATAAGCTGCTATCTGTTACATCTCTGAGATGAATAAATCATGGAGTCTAATCTCTCTGCTAGGGCACACAGTTCAATAATAAGAATTTTGTAAGCGCCTCCAGTCAAACATTAGATATAAGAACCTGAAATTGGCATATTGACAATAATCTCCTGAATAAAACTCCTACTTGTGAGCACAAAAGTTGCTTTTAAGTGTGTTTACTAACCAAAATGACAGCCATGTGTTGTTGCCTATTCTTTTTAACTATCTAGTATCACAAGTAGACTGAAAACAGGCTAAAAAATAATCATATGCTACTAAACTGACCTCAAAATGTGGTAAATAATCAGTTTTGAGGTATACACCAGCTGAAGAGCAGTATATGTACCTGAGATTTATAGCAAATTTTAAATGATCAGATAAAAAGAAACACCACAATCGATCATTCAAATACCTAGTCAAGACTGGCTAACCCATATGAATTCCATCAATTCATGAGCAAATATTATAAAATATTTCAAGCTAATGGTATAATAGTAATGATTTCTGGTACAGAATCATAGCAGAAATCCATCCTCAAGGCAAATAGTTCATGATACGTATTAAGAGGATTCACAGCTTACTGTTCTAGATTTGGTAATGCATCCAATATTGGTTCCACTTCATTTGCTTCACGTCCTAAATAACAAAGAACGGTTCATGAACAAGAGACCAAGAAAGGAGGAAAAAATAGAAAACATACTTCTACCAGAAAAAAATTGTTTGCAACGACAAGAAAACAGGGCATACATTGAGATATAGAATAAAACACTACTAATACCATTTATGTCATACACAACATCATAGCCCTCTGCAGAAAGACTACTCTTCACAAAATCGAAATCCATTCTGTCACCCTTCAAGTGCAATAACTGCAATTGGAACAAAATCTCTCATTACTTAGAGTAACTCAAATCATGAAATCGCAGAGCTTTAAAGCTCATTGAATATCCAACATACCTTGGAGGAAAAATCAGCATAATCCTGGTCTGATTCACCGGGTAATTGTTGAGAGATTGGAGCTTTTCCTCTTGTGAATAGAGTAACCTGCATTGGTGAATCATTAGAAGATTGTGAATTTTCTAGGCAGCTTCAGACATCAAGGCTATATAATCTTCACTCCAAAGGTTGAAATTTCCGCTTAAGTAATAGTTTGAAAGACAATGTAGAAGTCGAAAAATGATTTGAACTTTAAAGATAGCTTAGGCCGGGTTGATTACCTGGTGGCCTTCTTTTACAAGAAGTCTGGATAGAAAGACACCAATGAATCGAGTGCCTCCCATTATAAGGATTTTCTTTTCACTTGAGGCTGTAACTTGCAATGTTCCTTTTGACAGGCATGGTTTCCTCTTATACTACAATCATCATATAAAAGTAAACCAGAAAAACCTATCATATCAACTCATTATGCAGCAAAGGAGAGCAGCAGTTTCTTGATACATATAGAATATATGAATAAGCATCAATTGCCAGCATTCTGAACAATTAATATTCACTCTTCTTGTCTTGCTAAAGACAAAGATAACATTATCACACTAGCACTCAATGGTGCGACCTAGTGGTCAATGAAGTAGATTGAGAACCATGAGGTCTCAAGTTGAAATTCTAGTGGTAGCAAAAACACTAAGTGATTTCTTCCTATTTGTCTAAGCTTTGTTGAACAGAGTTACTCTACCTGTGGTGGCTGGGATATAGTAGGTACCCGTGGAACCTGCTGGTCCGGACATCGCGCTTATAATAAAAACTTTACCACACAATAGACACATATTATAGCCTAATGTCTAGTAAAGATTACATTTTTATAATCTTCTTGAAACCATAACAGATAAAGGTAGGATTTTTATGCATACTAGCTAAACCCCAAGTCAGTAATCAAATAGAGTGATAAAAAATTTCTACCCAACCCCACAAAAAGCTCAACATTTCCTTTCTATGGGTATTAATTAGTACCTGAAATGAGGAGATCAATCTGGCACCATTGAAGTCAGAATGGGAAGAAGGGAGGACAGAGAAAGAAGGCTGTTTGGGTTGAATAGCAACCAAACTAGCCATGTTGTTGTTGATTTGGTGCCTTTTCCTTCCTCAGTTTGAAGAAGAACTTGGGGCAGAGAATAAAGAAGAAGAAGAAGGGGTATGATGATTTTCTTCTTGTTGTCCATTTCATCTTCTTCTAGTGATTATGATTTGTTCTGGCTTCCTCTCATTCTTACAATTGAGATAAGACAGAGACCCCACTTGGAATCCCTCCACAATTCTCAGTTAGGTATCCACACTTACCTCAGCCTTTAGTTCACACTAAACCATAGCCTCTCAATCTATCCATTCTTGATTGGCGCACAGCGACAATATATGAGCACTTTTTAGTTTTTGGTCTCGACTGTAAGGGGTAGTTTTATTTGAGGATAAGCAAAATTAATTTCTATATATATTACTATTGAGTTTTTTTTATAAAAATTTTGTATTATTTATGATTTATCTTATCTCAGCATACTACGATGGTTGGGCTAGATGTGTCATTCAGGTGTGATTAGACATGACATGCTATAAATTTAGCTTACTAAGAATATAATTCTAAATAAAAAGATATGTAAGTTGAGAATTAGAGGACAGGATTAGTAAGTAATTTAGTATGGTTGTTCGTTAGGTAGGGCTAATCTCATATCCTCTTGTTTTTATTAGTATTAGTTTAGTAATCGTGTAGTTTCTTTTTCTTCAATATTTTTTTGCTATCCATTGCTCCATTTTGATATTTTATTGTTGTTCTTTTTTCTCTTGCAGCACCTTTTCAAATAACTTTGTTTATGGAGCTAAATGATTTATCGAAAACAATCTCCTACCCTCACAAACTAAGAGTAAAGTAAATACATCTTATCATTTTTAGATTATCTTACACCAGATATGTTGTTGTAGTTTCCTTTTATGTTCACGTCATTCTTTCAAATTATGTGGTACATTATTGGATAAATAATAATAACTATAATCACACCCCAATTCACCTTTTTCAACAAAAACAAATTAAGATATGGGAGATATCCTAAATTAAGAGCCCGTTTGGATTTGTTTATAAATTGCTTATAAGCTATTTTCAATTTTTTTGAGTATTTGACTTGCCAATTTAAAATTATTTTGTACTTAAAATAAGTTCAAAAAGATAACTAAGTTTTTTTAATTGGGCTACCCCAACTTATTTTTTTTTTAATTTATAAGTTGCTTAAAAAAATCTCAGTCAAACAAACACTAAATCTATTCAAGTTTGTGTATATGGTAAAGAAACTAATCTTAAAATATCATAGAACTAGAAGAGAAAGGAAAAAAAGAAGAAGAAAAAAAACAATATACTGAATGAAATCCCACAAATGAGGCCTAAGGAGGTTAGAGAGTAAAAAGTAACCTTACCCCTACCTAGGTAGGAAGACTCTTTCCAAAAACTAAGGCAACACATATCAAAGTATAGATTAGAAAATGAATAGGAACACAGCAAATCCATGGAACCTCTCACCCATACTGTCTACCCCATAGTTGCACTTGCTGCAGAACTTGAATGCCAAATTTCAGATACATTTATGCATGTAGTCCATATATCTATTCAACAGCTGCGCGTGGTGGGAAAAGAAAAATACAATGAAGAAACTGGATTCGTGAAAACAGAAAGGAACAAAAATGTTTTTCCAGTTCGTTCATGTTCTTCATGTACAAGACCTCGATAAAGGAGAAGTCCAAATAAACACCATGTCAAAAAATCTCCTAATCACCCTTCCGATATGTGCCATCATAATTTCACAGCGTATACAGAACACCATTATATAATCAATACATGATTGTTCGTAGTAGTGGACACTGACGACCAGTTTCCTCCCACGACTAGCTTGCTCTGTATAAATTGTTCAAACAACACTAAATGCTGACTGTAGAGTAGAGGAGAACCGAGAAGTGAGAGTCTGGGTTGCAAATGCTTGAAGCTGCTTCTTAGCATCTGGATTTTAGAAAGAAAAAAAAATCTATGAAGATTAAACAGTAAAGGCGTATTGGAAAGCAAAATTCAAAAAGGTAATAGACACAGACATCTGATCACGACTACCAAAAACAAAAATGAAAACTGAAACAAGCAGAGCAAGACAGAAGCAACAACAACATACATAACCAGTGAGAGAAAAACAGAAAGGAATAAAAGAATACACAAACTAATGAGGGAACCTAACAAAATCTACCGTCATATTACACAAACTAATGAGGGAACCTAACAAAATCTACTGTCATATTATGCTCTTGCATGAAAACTGGAACACCCAAACAAAGTAATACTCCAGTGGTAAAGATACTGTTAGGCGCAGAATCTATAGAAGTTAAAGAGTAAGTACACACCTTTGCGACATCTAGTAAAACCAACAATATTAGCGACGCTGAGAGTCAAGCAAACTCCAACAACGAGAAGATAATCAGCTTGGAACCTAATGAGGGAGAATATCGCCAGAAAGAACCAAGCAACAGCCTACAACAAAGTACATAGATCAGGTGCAACACATCAACGGCTAACTATTTCACTTTGCAAATAAGGTACAGATAGAAACAAAAGCTGAATCCTGAATAAGTAAAAGCTGAAAACAGAAATCGAGAAGCCAAAGTGCGAAGGGCCATTGTTCTTATCCACGCATATTTTGTTGTTTGTTGCCGATTTTTCTTGAATTCTGATTATACGATACATGTGCTCAATTTTTTATGTTGAACGTTAGAATAAGCAGCCAGTGTGATAGAGTCTTCACTTACTGTTAGGTACAAAGTCCACCAAAACAGCCAGGAATCCTTTTTGTTCATGCGAGCCATTGACTGAAAGGAGAAGTGAAGAAAAAAAGGTTTGTCCAAGCCAACGAAGTTAATCATTAAGACTAAATGGGCCAGCACTTCTAAAATAAACCGATCGTCTGAAGGTAAAGATGTATGCTAAGGAACCTGAAACAAGATTACCCACCTCTTGATCAAGGCACTCAAATCTCCACACACTCTCGCCATTGTCATCTATTTCATTCCACCACCTTAAACCCACGAGGATACGTCCACTGACGTTCTTAACCACCCAAAAGTCAAGAGCAGCTAAAAGAACAGTTGTCACAAAGATGATAACAAAACTATCAACAAATAAAGCTGACAGAATATAAAACGCTAATGCTGCTGCCTGTCAATGCAAAGAAAATGTGTTAAATGAACACAATTACAACCTAAGACACTAAAATAAGAAGACAATGTAATAAGCTAGACCTTGAAGAGCACATGGAAAAAACATATCTGTGGGTGTGCATAGTCCTCCCCTGCAGGCTGAGAAAGAATGTGACCGTTTAATTAACTTTATGACAGAATCAATCAACTTGAAAAAAAATTCTGTGTGATCCCTCCTTTCCTCACGGTGGAAAGTGTTTAGGGGTGTAAAGGGAAAGGAGAAGCAAGGGTAGTAAAAGAGAGAAACAAAAGGGAAGATTATCTAAAATAAGTAACAGAGAAACTCAGAGAAGTAAGAAAGTGGAAGGCCACAAACTCCTCTAAGCTCTGAGTATTATGTATTGAAATGTTAACCATTTTTATATTTTTTAAGAAAAAATTACATTCGGGGACATCAGATAAAAAATCCTTTTCCTGCATTGCTTCTCCTGGATCATTCATCCATCCTTTTTCCTGCATTGCTTCTCCTAGATAATCTATCCCCCTTCCATCCAGACGAGGATCTAAAAGGAATCATGAACTTAAGGATTACAACAACACAACTACCACTCAATCCCACACTAGTTGAGATTGGCTCTATTGATTTGTTTCCCTAAATTCAGACCAGTTTCATTCTAATTATTCAATAGTTTGGATTATCTACAGCTAGAGTTTTCTAGATTTTTTACTAACATACGAATCTCTAAAAAAGGTAAAAAGGGGGTAAGAAAAACTACTATAACGTTTGAGCTAATGTAAGCACACCAATATAATAAAGTTCTAATCTATGTTGCTCAGATTCTCTAATAATGTTGACCCACCCATGTTGAATCCTCCAAAAATGCACTATTTTTGGAGGACCCGACACGCATCTATCGACACTTTTGAAGAATCCGAGCAACAAAGATTTTAATTCCAACTAGCTAGTATCTTCTATGTGAATCTTTTACTTCCACCATTTTTCTCTCTAAAGTTCACATAGATTTTGAGAAATTATAAGTCTTTTGAAACTACTCGCATCCATGTGATACTACCCCCTAACGTAAGTGTGCTAGACTGCTAGTTGTACCTTTTACTAAACTAACCTTTTACCCAGAATTTTCATTAATGGGGTTCAAAATTTGAAGAGTAGACATACAAACTACTCGAAGGAGGTTCGACATCTACTATATATACATAAAAAATTATTTTAACTATATATAAATAGTATAATTTTCCGAAGAAGGAGGTTAGGCTGAACCCCCTGAACTCAAGGTGGCTCCGCCATTGATGTAACTGACATGATATAGTGGGACTGTGGGACTTACCTGACATCCAAATTAATAGCAAATTTTTTTATTATTATTTTTTTTAAAAAAAAGGTAATTAAATTAAATATCACATTTAGAAGTTTAAATTTCAGAGTTGCATCAATAAACACACACAACAAACTATGTTATACAAAACAATCATCAAGATTCATTCCCAAGCTAAAACGAATGGCTAACAAGTCTTCTACATCCATTTTACAATATTTGGGTCCAGTCCATGTAAAAAAATCTGTCAAGCAAATTAGGATTTCAACATTTAGAAGATTTATCATAGGATGATTTCTTTTATGCTAGACATAAACCTACCGTACCCTCCCTCCTTTGTCTGGATGTAAAACCCGTGCGAAGCTTACATGGATCTGAGAATAGAACAAAGCAGGAATAATATGCCATCTCTCAAAAAGAGATGCAACTATATTAAATAGGCAATCAATGACAGAATTTAAAAAACCATCTATATAGGCTTTATGCCCAATCATTTCGATCTTGCTTGGTAAAGAAGGGGATCAACACATGAGAGAATACTCGTCCCATACTGAAGTCATCAAATTGTGACTATGACTCCATAATATCCTTGAGCCTAACATCAACAAAACAAGCACATCAACATTTTTTACTAATTCGATTATTCCACCTAGATTTGCAGTAACAATTCATCGAACTAAAACAATTTTTACATCTTCTGGATTGATATGCAATTAAGGGATCGAATTCACTAAAGTGAAAATTTTCAATTCCCAAACAGATCCGTAACACATGATAATGCAGTAGAAAAGTAATGGAAACATGAAAACCCAAACAAACGAGTAAATCAATCGACAGATCAATTAAAAGAATTACGAGCTCAAACAAAACCCTAGCATCAATGCAACTCAACGACGAAAAACAACAATTGTGAGATTTCAAGTATTATTTGATTGTACATTAGGTGAAAACATGAATCAAATAATGAAAAGTATGAAACTTACTGGGTTAAGATCCATTATCCGATATTCAAATCAAGTGCCCTTAGAAATTCGCCTGATCTCTGTAATAGTTTTCGTTTCGTCTCTCTGAAATTGTTTCGTAAAAATGAAAATTGGAGCTGTTGCCTTCCTAATTTAGATTTGGCATTCGGCAAATTTTTGGAATTCTAGAAAATGTACCCCAAGAATTCTTTTATTTAGGGAATGCCCCAACAACTTTATTGTTCTTCCATTCCAGTCTTTTGTAGATCGGTGTATCGGAAGATTCGGTTCGGTTTTAAGTATTATCGATTTAGTTTATCAATTTTTGATTTTTAAATACGCTTAATTGATAATCAAACTAATAAGATATTTGTTATCGATTTTCGGTTTATCGATTTATGATCTTTAACGGTTTGATTTTCGGTTTAACAAATAAGAAAAACACTTTTAAAACAAATATATGATTTCTGGAGTCGTCGTTGTACCAACTTGCAAACTCTTGCCGATGAACACTAAACCTAAAGCGGCAAAGCCTAAAGAATAAATATTAAATACTAAATAGTATGATATAGTGAGTAACTGATTATACATTTATATTAATACCTTTTGTTTGATATTTGTGTATGAATAAAAAAACTAAAAATTAAATTAGTAAATTTTTATAGTGTTAACGAGTTATCGATTTACCCAATAACCTAATATTATAAAGTCAATACTGAACCGATAATCCAATAATTTTTTTTATAAACCATTAAATAATTTAACCCAATAACCCAATAGAAATAAATCAATAACACCTTTTCCAATTTAATTTATCAGTCGTTACGCACCCTTACTCGGCAGAGTTTAATAAATAATCGAGAAAAATAGATGGTTTTAACCTTTGTAATACCAAACTTTAGTTTATTAATTATAGGAGCTAATATGAAACTATTACCAATATATTTTTATGGGTTATACCAATCTTATAGAAAAAGACTTTACCTTGTAAATTACAATATTTTAATATAGATAGTCTTTATTTGTTTGAAGTTGAGATATAATTTGTTGAATGATAATTTAATATCATGATATGATATTGATATAGTGACTTTTAATTTGATATTAAGAGTCTGTTTGACTTAGCTTATTTAAAGCAATTTATAAGCTACTTTAGATAAGCTAAGCTAAAATAGATTCAATTGATTTTTTGGGTTTATTTTAAGTATAAAATAGTTTTAAGTTGATCAGTCATACATTAAAAAAAAAACTGAAAATAACTTAACTTATATGTCAATCCAAACGGGCTCTAAATGCACTTATTATGCATTCTAAAGTGCTATTAATCAGATCGGATTAAAAGAGAAAATTGAGTAATTTTTAAGTGAAGTTGAATGTTTCTATTTGATCCGGGGGATTTCATCAATTGAGGGACATATTTGTTAAGTTTAATAATAACAGGGATAAAATTGGCTTCAAATGAAAATAGATGGATATTTTTGATCCTTTTTTCTAAATAAAAAGGTCCTTGAGAATGAACAAGATTAAAAAAAAAAAATGCCCTCACGCAGGATCGAACTACGGACCTTCAGTTTACAAGACTGACGCTCTACCACTGAGCTATAAGGGCTCTGTTCTATTAAGGAAGTCAGTTAAAATAATTTAACAGAAAATATTAAAGGTGTTTAATAAAATCTATTGGAAAATTTGTTTGTGAATTACACAAAATGCTCTCAATGCTCTCGAGTTGATTTTTGACTTTTTATGTAACTCTTTTTTTTTTTTTGGTAAATATGTAACTTTTTCTTGATTACTTGTTAATTTTGGCTGGGATGGAGCTAGTAAGAGTTTAAGAGTTTATTCGAATCTCTTCCGATACTTACATATAATTAAAATTATTATATATATATATATAATAGATATTGATTCTTTTTCGATATTTTATATTTACTTCTTCGTATTTTAAAATTTTTTAATGAAAAACTTGACTTCATCATTGAATTATCTATAAAAAAAAGATATGATCACTTGTCAGACCATCTCCGATCCAATATTAAAATTTGCACTAATTTAGTATGTGAATAGTATCATACCAAATTTGAACATTTTTTGAACATTTTAATAAATCCTAACAATAAATTAAAATAAAATATTCAAGCGATGGTTAGGTTACTTAACAAATTGTTGCTAAATAAATAATTTTTTTTAAAAAAAACGTGTTTCAATGGAGCAAAAGGGCTGGAAGATTAGGGTTGTTTTAAAAGCAGCTTTTGTGTTTCCGGCTCTACTCGACTGAGCTAACTCCAATGGCATCTATTCAGCAAACTCTTTCTACATCAATCTCTTCATCCACTTCTACTTTCTTGGGTCAGAACAAAATCCGTTTCAGGTACCTAATTTAATAATTTCCCATGTTTTTCTTTAATTTTCTTAATTCGGCTTTAGTTTAATTTTTAATTTTTAATTTGAATCTTCATCATCTGCTTTAGTTTTCGACATTATTGGTCTATGTTTACTGGTAAAAATTCAATCTTTAAGCATTAGAACGAACAGTAGAGAAGGAAAGTTCAATATAGCTTCCACATTCTGATTTCGTTTTGTATTTTCATGGGGAAGAAGGTAACAGTGTGTGGTTGGTTATTTCTATTCTTGGAAATACATGGGAAAACGTAGTCCTTTTTCCTGCTGGTTTAACCATGTACTTGTACTGATTATTGGGTTCTTTTCTTCTTCCTAATTCAGGTGACCTTTTTGTGGTTTGTGCTGATTCTTGAATTTGCTTCTTTATAATTTGTTGAATGATAATTTAATATCATGACTTGATATTCCCATATTAAACCAAGTATCCCGCAGTCATAGCATTGATGTGCTAGGATGATTTGAATGAACTGACCGAGAATCTCATCTGCATTGGTAGTATATAAAGACTAAATGCATTGATGAGAACGCAGGAAAAAAATACTTTGCTAATTCTGACTAGTTTTATTCTTGGTGCATGCAGTGTTTGCTAATGTAAAAGTGTGCATTAATTCTTTCAGGAATCAGAATGTGTCAATGCCAGGCAAAACCAGTGGTGTTGTCAGATGTGTTGCAACACCCTCTACGGAGAAAACTTGTAAGCCTTTATGTTAATGTTTTTATCCAGTGCAAATTGTATGACATCTTTTGATATTCTTCTGTTGATCTGCCAAGTTAAAATGAGAATAGTAGACTGCGAGCCTGTGCAATATGGATCAATTAGAACTTTTGAAAATTGTTATTTTCAAAAGTAAAGTTAGGAGAGTCAAAACGGCAGCTATGTGTACGTTTTTTTGAAATGCAAAAATTGTAAAATTATTGTCTTTTAACAGTGCCAACAAGAAAACAACTGTTAATATTAGTCTCACCTATATCTGTTTATTCAAATAGGTATGCAAGCTCTTGAGATTTGACTGTGCTAATGAAATTCTTGTGTTGCTTGAAGCTTTCAAGACAAAGGTCTCTCGCAATGAGAACTTAGCTAAACTTCAAGCTGGTTATCTGTTTCCTGAGGTCCGTATTTCAACTGGTCCTTTTTCATTAATTTGATTGTTGTTTATCTGTTTTCTTTAAGCTACTTTGCAATAAAAAAAAATGCTGCTTATAGTGAATTAGCTGTAGGAGATTAGAGAAGTAGGACACAGTGCTTGAAATAAGTTGGGAGGTATTGCTCTTGGGATCATGAAATATATATATTAATTTAGATGAGATAGCAGTAATGTGGAAATATGATGAGACAACGAGCAGATTTAGTTACCCGAAGCAAACTTATTTGCTTTTTTTAGCTCAATATTGGATGGCTGGTTTTATACAGCCATCACCTCTCTATGCTTCCATCCTGAAACTGGGGAAAGAAGACAATTCTTTCTATTAATACCCTAAAAGAGCATCCTTATTTTGTAACTGCTCTGCTACTTACTAGGAGTTAAGTTCTAAACAATCTCTCTTTGGTGAAGTTAGATCGCAAGAAGGAGATCTGCACACATGTTGAAACACCCTGATGCTAAAATTATAAGCCTTGGAATTGGTGACACTACTGAGCCCATTCCTGAATTCATAACTTCTGCCATGGCAAAGGTAATGCTGATGACCTTGTTTGTGAATTTTGTAAAGAATATGATACAATTGCTATCTCTATCAAGCTGTAGTTTTTTTTGTTACAAGTCAAAACTTCAAAGTTCACCGTATTTTTGTGTCCTATTCTGCTTGACCAATGATGGCATTATTAACAAAAATCATGTTACTGGTAACATTTGGTTTTATACTGAACATGTTTCTAAATATTTCTTTTGATAGTTTTCAGCATATGCGTACGTAGACTACCATTCAACTTGGCAAGTAGTTTGTATTTTTAATCTAATCTGGTTATTGAACTCTTAGTCGATAACTTACTTCCTGTTCTTGATTTTGTTTTCTTTGCTAATTTCAGAGAGCACATGAACTGTCAACATTAAATGGTTACAGTGGTTATGGTGCTGAGCAAGGAGAAAAAGTAAGTAGTGCCCCCCTCTCTTCATATTTTTCAGTAATATGATATTAACTCTATTCTTTATTGTCCAATTCTTGTTTCTCTTCCTTCTTTTGCTTCAAGAATAATGGTTCTGGCATTATCTGATAGTTTGTATTTCCTCTATTTATGCCAATTTCTTTGTTCATTTTGTCCTTTTCTGTCCTCAAATAAATTGCAATGTTCTTTATCCAGTTGTCCATACAATAAAGTTACAATTTTCCTCTTCTGTTTTTTCATAACGTCTAAAAGGGTGTGCAGCTGGTATTTCTGAAGCATTTAAAAGAATTTCCATATATTAGATCAGCAATAATCTGTTACTGCTTTGTAATTAGCATTTTAGTCAACAACTTCTTGGTTTGCCTACCAATTTAAGAAAAAGAGAAATGAAATGTTTCATGTTTAGGTGTTGTCAAGCATCATTATTTTGGATCTTTATTTTAAGATTATAAGAGAAAATTTCTCTTTGGTCGCCATTTTTTTCATTCGTAGCATTTAATCTGTGATTTAACATTTAAGTGTAAAGTCAACTGTCAGAATAACTCTAAGAATACATTGATTATTTCTGCATGAGCAGCAACTTAGAGCCTCCATTGCTTCTACCTATTATGCAAATGTTGGAATAGAGGAAGATGAGATCTTTGTTTCTGATGGTGCCAAAAGTGATATATCTCGACTTCAGGTCTGGTTTTCCCTGCATTTAGTGGTCTTTTCAAATTACTGCACTGTCTTTCACTGTCAGTTTATGAATTTATTGACTGTATTGCAGGTTCTTTTTGGGTCTAATGTGACTATGGCTGTGCAAGATCCATCATATCCGGTAAATGTTTCAGGCTTTTACCTCTATTCTTCCCTATTAGTATTATGACACAAACGAAAAAGATGAGTTCGAGGGCGGCCAGATGCCCATCCAGGATACCTGCACATTTTAGATTAGCCATGTCTATTTTTCTTTATGATTTCTCACATTATTGTGATGGTACTACTTTATAACTTGGCACTAATTTTTATACTCCTGTAAAGGTATTGATACATCTTTTGTTATTATCACTATTGCATCTAATTGCACATTTCCTTTTATTTGGTGTAGTGTTCTACCCATATTAGGGTAGAAGGCTAGTACATAGTCTTGTTATTCTTCCGTATTAGTAGGCTCATTAGCGCACTATAATTTCTTGTGCTCTGACTTCTGTTATTATCTGTGTCGCTTTCGTTATTTACTTTCTCATATCGCTTTGAACTTCTTAGCCTTATCTTACCTTTTTTTATGCTTCTATTGAGCCGAGAGTCTCTCGGAAACAGCCGTCCTACCAAGGTTGGTAGGAGTAAGGTCTGCGTACACTTTACCCTCCCCAGACCCCACGTTGTGGGATTTCACTGGGTTGTTGTTGTTGTAGTCTCTTTATTATCTGTTGGACTACTCCTTGTTTTCTTACGAGGCCTTGGAGGAAGGCTTTCATATGTGATGGTGTTTGTAAGAATCTCAAGTATGCCTTGATTGTTGTTTCTAATGTAGGCTTATGTGGACTCGAGTGTTATTATGGGTCAAACTGGTCAGTTTCAGAAGGATGTGGAGAAGTATGGGAATATTGCATACATGAGATGTACTCCAGAAAATGGGTTCTTTCCTGATTTATCCAGTGTTCCTCGGACAGACATTATATTTTTCTGTTCGCCTAATAATCCAACTGGTTCGGCGGCATCAAGGGAGCAGCTGACTAAATTGGTGCAATTTGCTAAAGACAATGGCTCAATCCTTATTTATGATTCTGCATATGCTATGTATATATGTGATGATAGTCCAAAGTCCATCTTTGAGATTCCTGGAGCCAAAGAGGTAAGTCCAGATCATGTTATTTGGTCAACATTAAGCTTTACGTTGTTTTCCAGTGAAAGCTTCTACTATCATTTGGTCAAACCCTGTAGCATGAAACAGTATATTGTAGATAACAAACTCATAATGTCTGTGTATCACTTTGTTAGCAGTTACTTATTGATACTTTGCTACTACAAAGATCCATCTACTTCCATTACTCTTTTGAATCCCATTACAACCATACCTCAATTCCAAGCTACTAAGAGTCGGCATATGCATTCTCACTATTCATTTCACTCTATTTGGACCTATTTCATTCTAGTATTTAATAGTATGTGTTTCTCAAAGAGTAGAAGTTCTCTATATTTCCTATTGAGACACAAATCTCGAAACAGCCCTCCTACCTTGGTAGGAGTAAGGTCTGCGTACACTTTACCTCCCCACACCCCACGTTGTGGGATTCCACTGGGTTGTTGTTGTTGTACACAAATCTCGAAACAAACTAAAAAAACTCCTAGTAAATTGGCCTAAATGTATGCTTACCTTCATGACTAAGCACAATTCCAAACTAGTCGGTGCTGTCTATACATACTTTTGCTCACATTGTACCCAAATTTCCGCTAAATTTACATGGATGATGGATCAGAAGGATTTTGGGTCTTTCTACACTTCTTTTCGTGCCTTGTTCTCTTTAAATACCTTCTGTCATCATGGACCTCAATTAGTTTTATTGTTTTTTTCTCAAAAAGTACCTTCAATCATCATAGTTTTACATCCATCGACCAATGCATTTGGAGTACTCTTCATAGTTCAACCTTTTGGTTAGCACCCGCACTAGTTTTGTCAATTGACTCAATATTGTTTGCGAATAACATACTAGGGTGTCCGAAAATGTAGTGGAATATTACGGCTATTCATTCTAGTCTTTGCATATCTAGTTTCCTTTCGGCTATTCTTTCTAGTCTTTGCATGTCTAGTTTCCTCTCCTATTACCAGACTAAATATAATCTGGAAAGTTTTCATCACCAACCACTTGACTTGCTTCAGAAAGGACAGAAAACTGAAAAAGTAGAATGGGCAAACAGCAAAAACCTCATCCTGGTTTCCATCGGTTAGCTTATCATAATCATGATAAACAAGTACGGGCTAAATGCTGGACAAAAGTATGGGCTGAATGCATATCTTCATGGTTATGGGAAACTCTTTTATATCTTGTAGCGCTATTCTCACACCTTTTTTTTTTCTCACATGTGCGACTGGGCAGTCTATTCTATCGACTTTTATCTGGTTTATTATCATTCATGCATTTCGTTGGGACCATTCTGTTTAATTCACCTCCTGCTCCTTACTTTTCTTTTGCCATGATTGACTAGAGCTCATGGTAGTTTAACTCATCTTCTTCCCCTGCTCTTTCAATGTCAGTCTGTAGTATGGTTATCTCAAGTCTATTCAATCCAAGTTCTTTTTACCCCTTTGTTAATTCGTGGGACTTTCTTCTGATCCTCCCTGCTCAGCAGTAGTCTTTTAGTAGGAAGTTTCAGAGCTGCTTCTTATAGAGTTGTAGGATTTTCATTCGACTTTTGTTTGTGCTGCTTTTTCTCATTACCCTTGGTATAGAGAGTTAATTGCATGATTCTTACATTATGAATGGATTGTTCCATGTGATTCAGCAAGCATATTGTACTGGACTTGCAGGTTGCCATTGAGGTTTCATCGTTTTCAAAGTATGCTGGGTTCACTGGAGTTCGTTTAGGGTGGACTGCAATTCCCAAAGCACTCTTATATTCTGATGGATTTCCTGTAGCAAAAGACTTCAATCGCATTGTTTGTACAAGCTTCAATGGTGCATCCAACATTGCTCAAGCTGGCGGTCTGGCTTGCCTTTCACCTGATGGTTTCAAGGTCAGTTTCATCATTTTCTCATCTCCCTATTCTCTTAATCATAAAGAACATCACTTTGAACGTGTGTCAAACTTTGCATTTCAGGCCATGATGGACGTGGTTGGTTACTATAAAGAAAACACACAAATCATAATGGATACATTTAACTCTCTAGGTTACAAGGTGTATGGAGGTAAAAATGCACCCTATGTGTGGGTGCACTTCCCTGAACGAAGCTCATGGGAGGTTTTCAGCGAGATACTTGAAAAGACTCATGTCGTTACTACTCCAGGCAGCGGTTTTGGACCTGGTGGTGAAGGTTTCGTCAGAGTAAGTGCTTTTGGACATAGGGAGAACGTCATAGAAGCTTGCAGAAGATTCAAGGAACTGTACAAGTGAAGTAACTCAGTTCGCCTGCATATCTATGTGAAAATATGCAGCTGGAATTTGAGGCTTCATTGAGATGCTATTTCTTGAGTACTCAACATTTTGATCCTGTATGGAATTTGTTGGTTTGGAAGAATAAAGTTTATTCTGTGATTGCCATGATTGGTTCCTCTTCATAATGACCACTGAAACTGAATTGTTTAAAGGGAAGGAATAGTTGAAAGTGACACATAAACTCTAAAAAAACAACATCCATCTTTCAAAAATAAGGTGTATCATTTAATAGGTCATCACTATGGACATAAAAAGTTTGACCTCAAACAGAGTTGGTTACCCATATTTCGGAAAGTTTATAGTCTAATACATATGGGGAAAAAAAGAGAGAATCTTGAATTTTTATTTCATCACATAAACTCCAAAAGAACACAACTTTTCACTTGTTGAAATTAATAATTGTTGAGCAAACAAAGAACTAAAGGTAGAAATGTTAAGTACAAGATACAAACCACTAAAAGCATAAATTCTTGGGTCAACTCTTTTCATGTTAGATTTTTGACAGACTCTTCAGTTTTTGACATGACAAACCACCAAAAGCATAAATTAATTATATTAGCATATGATAAATCAAATTTGAATATCAAGAGTCCATTAAATTGAACAAAATCATCACATCTTGGAAATTTGGCCAAGGAATGGTAAATAATTAGGCCAAATTGGTATTTAAATAATGATAAGAATACAGTACAATCACTAAATCAAACTTTTGTTTTAGCTAAGCAAATGAGTAGAAGTAGGTGTGGACAAGAAACATTGAATATAGAAAACACTAAGGACTACGGACAGCAAAATATATATTATGTTTAAAAAATGCCCTCACGCAGGATCGAACTACGGACCTTCAGTTTACAAGACTGACGCTCTACCACTGAGCTATAAGGGCTTGCTTGCTATAAACTTAATCTGATTGAAATGTTATTCTAGCAAAAACATGTTTTATAAAAGTTAAGTTCAAATTAGTGGTAGAACACACCAAAAATTCGACTTACTCATAATCACAATTTAAAGGAAAAGGAATCAAATAAATTATTTAAAATAGGTCAGTTTTATCTTTCGTTACGGTTTTTGCTCAAAAATACCTTTGGTATTACATTCTTGATTCAAATTTGCCCTTAACTAATAAAATTGCTCAAAAATACCATTCTTACTAATGTTACTCCAAAATAGCTTTGGAAACTTATAAACTTTGCTTCAAAATTAGTGGTAGACCACAACAAAATTCTAACTTACTCATAATCACAATTTATAAAATACAAAGGAGGGGTAGCTACTTCACATTTAATGGTGGGCTACCAATTTCCTTACTCGACAACAACCACCAAAAAAACACAATGAACAATTTGTAGAAAACTTTTTGATGCCACAAATTTAGAATTGAAATAGAAAGAAGGGATCAAAATGTTAATTAAACAACTTTGTATTGTATTTTATTTTATTTTATTTTTGGCCCATAGAGATAGAAGATATTGATAGAGAGTATCCAAACTCACCCATATCTAGCCAATCTCATTCAAGCACTATATTTCCTTTGATGACATCTTTCTTTCACTCTCACTCATTTCTTATCTCATCCACCCCCCCCCCCCCCGTCTACCCCCGACCCCACCCCTACCCTTCTTATATCTTAACCAAAATGTTCCACAATTTTTTTTCAAGAATTCAAAAAGCTATCTTTATTTCTTCACTACTAAGCAAATGGCAACTAATTCATTCAACTCCATTCATCAGACACTAAGGAGAAGGCATTCTATAGATTGCTCTTTTTCTTCCTCTTCTTCTTCTTTTTTCCTCAAGCCAACAATTACCAAAAACCCCTCCTCTTCAACTTCATTCTCCATTCATAATCTCATAACTTTCTCTGTTTCCTCAACTACCCCTACCACCACCACCACCACCACCACCACTACCACCCCCTTCGATGTCCTCGAACAACACTTATCTTCCCAAAAATTCCGGGAAGCCGACGAGGAAACTCGCCGTTTACTCATAGCTTTAGCCGGAGAAGCAGCAATTAAACGAGGATACGTCTTCTTCTCCGAGGTTCAATTCATCTCAGAATCTGACCTCAAAGAAATCGATTCGCTATGGAGAAAATACAGCGACAACAAATTCGGGTACAGCGTTCAGAAGAAGATATGGAACACCAAAGTGGACAGAGATTTCACGAATTTCTTCATCAAAGTTGGATGGATGAAGAAACTGGAAATCGAGGAAGTAGATCAGTACAATTACAGAGCTTTTCCGAATGAATTCATTTGGGAATTGAAGAATGATACACCAGAAGGGCATTTGCCATTAACGAATGCTCTGAGAGGAACTCAATTGCTGAAGAGCATTTTGACTCATCCAGCTTTTGTTGAAGAAGGAGATGAAGATGAAGAAGACAAAGAAGAAATTAGTAGTAATAATAATTCTGTGGTAGATAAAGGGAGTGCTAAAAAGGGGGGGTTATTTGGGGGTTTAAGGAGTAAATTATTTAGTAAACCAGATTACAGCTTTTGAATTTTTGAAGAAAAAAAATGTTTATTTATTTGTGATTTAATTACTTAAATCATTACATCAAAGTAAAACTTATGTGATAAAAAGTTGAATGAATTAGAGTTTTTTTCCTTAATGTGTTCTTATTAAAAAAAAAAAAAGAATGCATCAGTTGGAGTAAAAAGAAGTAAATGTTAAAATAACTAATAATTTTGATATATTTGGAGATATTGAGCTGAGGTCTCTCGAAAATAATCGTTCTACCTTGATAGTAATAAGGTTTGCGGACACTTTACCTCTTCAGACCGCACGTTGTGTGATTTCATTCGATTATTTTGTTGTTGGAGATATTAACGAACAAAGATGTAAAAAAATACAAATTTTAATTAATAGTACATAAAAGCTAACGTCTTTGTATAACATGTGTTGATTGGCTGAATATTTAATCTTCAATCTAGTGTTGGCATATTTTTGTTGTTACTGTCACAATATTTATTAAAATATATTCATCTTAAAAATAGAAAAAAAGGACAATTTAACTAAGTTGAAAGAACTCTGGCATGTATCTGTACTTTATATAATTTGAATGTGTCATTGTGCGAACGTCAGGCCTTTTTACGTTATTTGGCTCACATGCTAATAATTTATGTTATTATATGTAAATATAATAAAAATAATTGGTATAAGAAGATAAATAATATGGGATTATTATACAGTGCTTACTACTCCCTTCTAACTCCATTGGTGTGAGTTTACTCACATTATCAATTTCAACTTTGAATAAAGAAGGAAGGTTGTCGCAACTTCTTTGTACCATAAAAATAAGAGTAAGGTTACATAAGATCTTTTGATATTATGCTTCATTTGAAAATAAAAAATTGGAGACATAAATTTCACGAGAGAAGACTAACAAACATGTAGAGAGCACTCACAAATATGTCACAAGATGACTCGTTAAAGAACTGAAATTTTCTATATTACTGATTTGATGGCAATAATAAAAAAATCAAAAACTTAATTCTAGAATATCGAGTGGTCTAACTTACCATTGTATATTTTATTTATCCATTAATTTGATATGGAAGTTAGTTCCTATCAACTGGTCGAATATAGATAAAAATATTGATTTCATAATATGGTGGAAGGAATTATTTCCACATATATATGCTAGTACCCTGATTCTACTAAACATTAAGGTTAATGTTTCTCTTTTGCGGCATATGCGGAAAGCTAGAAATTTATTAAGCTTTTATGGTGATATGTACAAACCTAATGCTATAATAAAATTTTATTTGATTTACATGAATATGGAAATATTATTATGGCATAAGATAGTGTTGTTTTAACAAATGCAGGTTTACAAATGGAGGAGGAAAAGGCATGTATTGTGCCATAATAATATTTCCATCATACGTAAGGGTAGGTATGCAAGTCAAGTAGTCAAAAGTAGCTTCATGCCCTTAGCACTCTTATTCAATACTCAATTTATAGGTTAGGCCATAACCATTGAAACGCTAGCAATGTAAGCCCCTTCGGAACAAGCTTCACAGAATGGTTGGTCAAGGATTCATATCTTATCATAGGCACAGAATGTGGTACAAATGTTACAAAAAAAGACAGCGTTATCCTGGAAAATACCTACCACTTGCAAAGATATAAGAAGATTGATGAAATATATCATTATTTTATATATTCCTCAAACATGAAATGTGTTTGCTCATAATCTAACAAAATTCTCTATTGCCCACCTACATAGAGTTACTTAAGATTCGACTTTACCAAGTTAGGTTGTAAATGATGCACTGGCAACATATGAACATTTGAAATAAGCAACGTACGAACAATTGAAACAAATTATGAGGCAATATAATGAAGTTATCTACCGAAAAAAACACTAAAGCTTTCTAAGTCAGTGGAGAGATAAATAGAGCTTTCTAAGTCAGTGGAGAGATAAATAGCACCTTAATGAATACAACGTTCTCGTCAACTGGTAGTAAAGGTAATAATGAGCCAAAGTATTAAACAACTAAACAAGCAGAAAATAGTTCCTATTCATCACATTGTATTCTACACTCCGAGTGAGAATGGTGCATAAAACATAGCTAGGTACACCAGTAGGCAACTCGAATATACAATTTGTCCTACATAGCATAAATTCTTGGATATTTAGAAAAAACAGCCTTTTCACAAGTTACGCCGAAACACTAGTGAGAAAGAACACCTAATGAGTCATGCATATAGAAGGTGGAACAGGACTCGTAGAGACTCATCTAGAGAAGGTATAAGCCTCTTTAGACATTGGCAAAGATCTTACAAACCAAGTTCTTGCAACTAGAAGCATACAAACACCATTTATTGGACGGCCAGCAATGCTGAACAGGCAAATTGATTTATATACATATCCACAATTCCAAATGCAGACATCACATGACATCGGCAAATAAAAGAAACAGGCACTTGTGGAGAAAATATTATACAGTAGTGTGACTAAGATTTTTTAAACATTAGATTAAGGGTCTGAAAGATGACAATATGTGTGAGAGAGAGGGAACCATTTGATAAAACTCAAAGAGAGAGTAGTTAAATTAAGGACATGGAAGGGTGAAAGGGAACAGCTAAATATATACATATAGACCAAGTACACCTACAACATATGTTATTTTCACAAAGAAACTTCAAAAGAAATTGGAAGAGTATAAAGGATCACCACAAAATCTACTTGACCTATCTAGGCCTAGGGAATATTAAATGATAGTCAAACCTCTTCTGAACTGTGAGAAAAATGATGCAGATGAAGATTAAGAAGAGGAGAGCCCACAAGTGTGACGACAACAATAAGGGCTACTCAAGAGTTTTCACTCACCAGTTTACCCAGTAATATGTGACACCATATACATACACAATGGAGTTTCATAATACATGTATAATATATATGATTAGTTGCCAAAAGGTAAATGCGTAGAAGAAAAAATTAAACACAAATTTAGCCCAAAAAAATTGGTAGGACCTTGATAAAGGACAGAGGTGGCCAAGAGAAATGGAAAAATGATCTGTATTGCTATGGGTGAATAAGGTTTTAATGCTGGAATCAGCCTATCTTCTACCATTTAGTTGATGTAATAGGTTCACTCTTTGTCTAGACTCGGGTCATTCTGACAACTGGGATTTGATCATCCTACATTTACCTTACAACAACAACAACAACAACAACCCAGTGAAATCCCACAAAATGGGGTCTGGGGAGGGTAGAATGTACGCAGACCTTACTCCTACCAAGGTAGGACGGCTGTTTCTTGGGGAGGGTAGAATGTACGCAGACAAATTGTTTTGAGCATGAAGGGAATGGACTCAAAGAACAATATTAATAATTATTAATATAGCGAATTTGTCAAACCCAGCAAGTAGAGAAACAACACGTGGTAGAATAATTGATACACAAAGAAAAATAACAAACTCACTCACAACACACTGGGATTTGATCATCCTACATTTACCTTACAACAACAACAACAACAACAACAACCCAGTGAAATCCCACAAAATGGGGTCTGGGGAGGGTAGAATGTACGCAGACCTTACTCCTACCAAGGTAGGACGGCTGTTTCTTGGGGAGGGTAGAATGTACGCAGACAAATTGTTTTGAGCATGAAGGGAATGGACTCAAAGAACAATATTAATAATTATTAATATAGCGAATTTGTCAAACCCAGCAAGTAGAGAAACAACACGTGGTAGAATAATTGATACACAAAGAAAAATAACAAACAAACTCACAACACAACCACTATTTTAACTTGTAATCACTACCAAATGTCAGAGGTACTTGTAAAAACAGCTATGTTCTTAATACATTTTTTTTGAAACTGAAAGAATTTATGTTGTAAATACATTTTAGCTGCAACTAATTATAATGAGGTGTCCTAAGGGTCTGTTTAAAACATTTCTCAACCTCAAAAAGCTACAGGTAAGGTATGAGTACTTCCCACCCTCGACAGACCCTGCCCAGACGTGTGGGAGTAAGCAAGGCAAAAAACACACTGCTATTTCTTTGAAGCATTATGCTGATTTACTTTGGGAATTTTACTCCCATAATCTATTGCACTACAGGTTAATAAAACAAACTTACCAAACAACATATCCATTTCTAAGAAAACTCAAAAGAGTAAATCTTAGAACACCAGCATCTGAACAATATAGAACCACGCGCAATAATGCAACATAGAAATTAGAGCAATAAAAGATATAGCAGCATTCAATCAGAGAGACTCGATGATATAAATATCAAGCTAGTCAAAAACATTAGAAACATACCATTATAACACTGTAAGATAACTGAAAGAAGAGCTAGGAATTACCCATCAATAAAATAGTGCAAACACAAAAACAGCATAATAGTATCTTGATAACAAAAACAATATCCTTCAAAACTCTTTAATACTGGGAATATTACCATTTCATCAAAATCGGATTCAATCCTCGCTCAGAACCTAAGCTTAGTGAAGAACCAGCGATTTTTCCCGGTCTTGAATCTCTCCTCAAGCCTAGCCTTGGCCTCCTTAGCAGCAGTAACCTTCTTGTCACGTGCCTGAAGAACGTCTACATTGACAACATCCTTCAGATCCACATCGAGTGTGTAACGAGTTGGCATGATATGGTTGTAGTTCACGAGCTTGATGAAAGCCTTGACACGAGATTTCTTCGCCTGCTTCTTTGCTGAATCCTTGCGGATCACCTTCTTCGGGTACTTGGAGATACCTGCAACCAAACAATGGCCATATGGCCTGTCCCTTGTTCCTTCATCAAATGCCCTTACGATCACAGCTTTCCGGCCGGCATATTTGCCTTGAAGAACGATAACAGCTTTGTTTGGCTTCAAAAACTTCACCATCCTCGCCGCCGCGGATTCTCTCTCTCTCACTGTCTCTCTCGGCTGGATGAAATGGAATATAAAAACCCTAACGTTTGGTCTTTATAAAGCCCTAGTTCTCAACGGGTTAGAATGGAAACCAAAGCCCTAGTTCTTAATGGGTTAGGCCCGTAATTTATCATTTGGGCTTTGACAAAATGGACCTTCTCAACCAAAAGGGCTGATTTACACAAATAGCCTATGATACGTCACCATTTAAATCTTTTAAATAATTATTAACTGGGAATTATTTATGATAAAGTGTCTGGATACTTCATTCACCAATAATAACTGTTTTAAAGTAATAAGGGTTCGTATGGTCGCAAATTAAATTATTTTGAAATTGTAGTTTTAAGATTTTTATCATTGGACTAATTTATACAATAGTAAGGGGTGTACATCAATTAGTTCGTTAGATTTTATGTATTGTCAATTCGATTTATCGGTTTTTAATTTGTGGACATACTAAAATAAAAATTAAATCAATAAGATAGTTATTATCAATTTTTTATTAATCAATTTTTGATCTTTATGGTTCGATTTTTAATTTAACCAATAAAAAATGATTATACAATCATATATACATGATATTCATAAATTAGAAATAATAGCAAGAATATAAGTGCAACATAATTCCACATTTATCACTTTTATTTAAGCGATCGAATTGTTTGTATTCCTTTTAAAGACTCATGCAATAAATTGCGCAAACAAGATTAATTGTCTATATTTGTGACAAGCAAATCTAAAATTAAAATAACAGAAGTTACTACCCGTTTGTATTGAAAAGAGATGTCTGCAATAGAGAGCTAGAAAGGCTAGTTTGTGTTGTCTAACGCCTAAACCAATACTAAAATTTAGAAAATAGAGTTGGTAAATCTTAAAGGCTTTGTTATATAATTACGAGTAAAATAGTATTTTCATATATTTGTTTGGGTTATCAATTCAATCATTAACCAAAATAATAAAATTGATAACCCAATATATTTTTTTATATAATCGTTAACCCAATATCGATAAGTTAATAGTGTAATTTTATTTATTGGTTTAACCGAGTTTTAAACATCCCTACCAACTAGGATATGAGATAAATACTATCATATTGAAAATAAGATGGGATATCCTGTCTCTTTTTTTAAACCAGGGTTACTCTTTTCTTAAACCTTTCACAACCTTAGATTTAGAGATAAGGATCATTTACCATCCAAACAATTTTCTCTGGTTAATTAAATGGTATAACCTTAACGACCCCTAGAACTTTCCCCTTCTCTTCAAATTATCTCATTATTACCATCTGTCTATCTTTTTTGGGTATATTGAAAACAAGTAAATAAAATTCTAAAATAGACGAAACTGTATTTTTCAGGTTTTGTGGCACCTCATTAGTTCTTTCCACACCATCGATAGTTAAATAATTTTCAATATTTGAACATCGTGAAATCTGTAGAAGTGAAGTAGCTGTGTAAATGTTGACAGAGGACATAGAAAATAAATTTCAATATTTTAAATAAATAGCAGCACGATATATGTCAACACATTTCGACATCCTAGAGAAAACGTGTAGTAGTGATACAAGTGTTGACAGCTGAGAGTGCTAAACCTCTAATCGTTTGTCTAATGAGCTTTATAACAGTGTCTGTAAAGAACTTGTCAACAAAATTCCTAAAGATATTATAAGCTCTGCAATTATGGCATATTCAGATAATCACACTCACCACATTGACAAGTCGAAAAAACAGCAAGTCATCATTTATGAAATTTTTAGCACAAGTTTAGGAAAACGCTTGGCTAAAGAATATAGGGTATTTGGACAATGCACAGTGGATTAAGTTCTTGTGAGTTGTGATATTGTAAAACTAGCTAGAAACAACAGAAATTCAAGAGGGCCACCACACTGCACCATAAAATAGAAAAGATATGGCTGCCAAATTCTTGATATTGAACCTCAAACTGTAAGTTATGCAAACACGACAACTATCATATATAACATTGTTGCAACTTGGAATCATGTCCTTAAAATTTAGAATCAAACAATACCGACTCACAGATAACAAGAACTGAAACATTTGGGATAGTTGAAAGAACCACCAAGGCAACTTTGTCAACAAAATTCCAAAACAAGAACTAGAAAACTGAAATTCAAACAAGTCTGTAATATATGGTCTCCATAAGAACTTAAAAGAGATAGTAAAACGAGCATTTGGGATATGGGTCATGACCAATATGCCTACTTCTAAAGTACTCATTCTTCTTGAACAATTTGACCCTTCTCACTGACATAGATACCATCAAGAAACTTCCGGATATCCTTGTTCTTCACATGGCATTTCTGTACAACAAAAACGAAATAGAAAAGTTCAGCAATGCAAATTCATATTAATAGCATGTAAACTTTAAATGTTCAATGTTGGGAGATAGAACATAAAGATTACTTGGTTAATGAGGGCTGCAGAACGAGAGACGAGTTCAATGTCATTTCCATCCAATACAAGCTCATCCTTAACCTTCTCAGATCGAACAACAGTTACTCCATCAAGCATGTCCACTTTCCTAACCTGATAGAGTCACATAAAACCATTTAATATCCTAGCACTACGGCAAATGGGATAGCTGATGAGCAGTCAAGAATACAAAGGCCATAGCCATACATAGGGACAGAACCTAGCCAAATAGGATCGCTTCAACTAAAGCTTGTTGTTTCACTTATTTTGGAACATAATTCCTTAGGACACATAAAACAAGCTATGACAATCACAACACTTTATCTTGTAAATAACCAATTTTTACCTCATCTTTATAAATTACATTAGCTGATATCTATTTCAAGCCAACATCTCAAAGTTCTGAACCTACCAGAATAAAACTACTCTTCATTACAGTTAACATAGCAACGTTACTAATTGCAAAGTTGTCGTTTCAAACATTTTCCAATTACCTTTAACCACAAAATAATAATTGAAGTAGTTCGAAAAAACTATGAAATTAATGTCAGAGTTTAATCAGAAAATTAATAGAATCTTGACATTCCTTTCTTCACAAGTACTCTAAAATTTTCTTTTCCTAAACATATGCCTAACAGTAATTCTAAAGCCAATTAATTTCACATTTCAGACTGTACAAAATCTAAGTTACAACAAAAATCTACAAAAAAAACTCTACAGAAGGATCACAAATTAACTCTGATATTTATATAAAACTGATGCATTTCTATCGTATGGGCATCACTTTTAGCTCTAATTTGTATCTAATCTAATTAACCGGGATTGAATCATATCATTCAACACAATAAACCACAGAAAATAAAAACGAAAATTAAAAAACATAAGTCCAGATCACATATTTAACGATCATGTTAGCAAACTAATGCATACATTTCATTCGTATAAAAAGCTTCAGAAAATAGACACAAATAACGAAGAAATTTTGTTTACCCTCTTCTCGCCAAGGAAGTTACGGATCTCAATGGACTTGTTACTTCCGGTGATGGAGGCATTGATTGGAAAGTGAGCATACACAAAACGCATCTTGTATCTGTAACCCTTGGTAACACCAGTGATAAGATTACCAACATGGCTAAGAGCGGTACGGATGGAAGCAGTAGCCTTACGAGATCCAAACCAAGCGTCAACCTTCAACTTCTTCTGTCCAGTTTCCTCATCCTTGATCAGCTGAAAATCGAGATTGAGATGCTTGAAGTTTCTCACAAGTTTTCCCCTTGGTCCCTCAACTTCGATTTGCTTTGCCTTCACCTTAATGGTGATTCCGTCGGGGATGTCCATGGTTTCCGATGACAGAATTGTCTTCATCTTCTCTGAATTTCTCTCTCACACTCACTCTCTCTCTCCTCTCTCGGAAGTGAATATGGCGATCGCTAAAACCCTAGCAGCGATGTGAAACCTCAGAGACAGAGCTCTTAAATATGATGTGGTACTTATTGAACCCTAGTTGTGATGGGCCAAATTACTAGTAATATGCGGAGACCCAGCCCAATAATTAGGCTGTCATGGCCCAGTTATTTTCACCGGCCCTTTTATGATTGGGGATATTTCTTAAATTAGGCCCAAACAGCTTGAACAGATGGACTCAACCTTATAGTTCGAAAGTAAAGCCCGAATAGGGTAAACTATAGGGAAATTTTCATAAACCGCAAACAGTAGGCCTTAAATGGGATCCCTTATCTACAGCTTCACTAATTACAACTCGTAGCTATACTTTAGTTTGCTACGATTGTATTTATTATATTTTTCACGGGTTCAAAGAAAAAAATGCAAATACAAATTAACTAATTGCTTGAAACAATGAATTATCTTTTCTATTATTGTAAAACTCTGTTCTTTTTCAATTATGTTGTATTTATTTAAATTTGAATACAAAATCATTATATTTGTATTCAGTTGGCAATAACCATTGTATTACATTTTTATTCAATTATATCTTATTTGTATCATTGATAATAATTATTGTATTTATATTTAGTTATATCAGATTTGTATTCACTTGTTTGACAATAAGATTTTATTTGTATATAAGTTGATAAAAATTATTGTATTTGTATTCAATTGTATCATGTTTGTATGTGTGATAGTATTCATCTTTTTGACAATAGACATTATATTGTATTCACTTGACAATACACATTGTATTTGTATTTAATAATTGTATCAATTATTTTTAAAAACAAATGATACAATCAACTACAAATACAAAACTACGAAAACATACAAATGATGGTGCGAATAAAAATACAAAAATAAAATTTAAGTTATCCCAACCACTGTTGAAACCACCACAAAACGTTCGAAATCAGTCGAACGTGCTAATGTCATTGGCGACTAACAACTCCACTCACCATTAACTTTTCCTTTATTAATTCTTCATCACCTCAACTGCTTACATCCCCAAATCACGATTTGGCCACCGAAAATAATGAAAGTTCACTTACAAATTTGACCGGAATGGTAGAGAGAGTAAAAATGAGAGAGAGATTAACAATTGTCGAATACAACAATGGAAGATAAGAAAAAAACGTAATGACATTGACCAAAATACAACTACTGATAATGTTGGTTACCTACCACATAAATCTCGATAAATACATATCCAATAGGAAGTTACATGATTCAATGAGATTCTGATTAAAATTTTTTGTATGATTTTTTTCTGTTTTGAAAAAAAGAAGAAGAGAAAGAATCTCGAAGGAGAGATAAGTGGGAAAGAATATAATGAATTAAGAGAGAAGCATGAATGAATAAAAAGAGAGAGTAGGGTTGATGGGAGTGAAAATAGGATGTATTTTAGGAGGATCATTATAAATATATAATTTCCTATAAAACCAACATATAGTGCCTTATTATAATATTTTTAAATTATAGCTCTTTTTTATAAATAAGTTGGAACTTTTGCCTAGATCCATAATTTTCTCTAAACTATAATATTACATGTTTAATGTAGAAATTTCACGGGCGGGCTGTATTTATACCGTCATTTGTTCTTTTTAAATGTTTTGTACATTTTGTCATTAATGTACTGTTTGAAGTTAGGTTTGACAAGTTACATGACTGAAGTTCAATAATTTTTTATTAACTTCAACCATTTAAAGCAAAAATGGCTGAAGTGATAAAATCATGATTATTACAACTGTAACGTGTATAGACATAATATTTGAAGTTAGATTTTATTTAAGATTAACTTTAAATATCATATATAAAGTGATATCGACGTGAGTACACATGTAATTAAAATTTAAGAGCAAGCACTAGTTAATTGACTATATCAAAATGACCCAGCAGTTGCTCTCTAACATGTGTCGACTTTCTTTATTCAACGATATATTTGTTAGTCGAACAGTGGACACTTTAATCATTGATTAATTGTAACTCCATTATTAATTTGAAAGTGAAATTTAGATATAGACTACTTCTATTTATATATTTTTATATTCTAAGAAAATTTTGTCTGTGGGTTAGCTGGATTTATTATTGAAAAATAGAATCTTTTTTTATTCAAACTGAGATCTATTTTGGTATATAGGAGTACATCAATCCTTTTGAAACCACGAATAGAGAGTTGGAGGCTTAGCTAGGACGATTATATTGAAATCTCCCCTTTGTGATTTTCTAATATTCCTCAAATAGGGAAAGTGAAGGAGAAAGAATACCTCATTCAAACACCACTCAATTTTTCACTAATGATTTTTGATTTATTTTTGTTATTTTCGCTTAAAATAATTTTTTATAAATATTTTTTTATTTTATTTAAATACTACAAAACTGCTTAAAAACTATTTTGGCTTGAAAGCACACTAAAATAAGCCAATCCAAACATGCACTTAATTCCACTTGCCCATGGCCTATTTTTATTCTCCTTTTTTCTATATTTTATAGAGTGTGGGTGAATGAAATGGAGGCTTGTATCAGGTATTTTACGTGATAATTAAGAATGTATCTGTCACGCCTCAAAATAGGGGAGGCGCGACATGCACTCGATATCGTATTTGATCGAGTCTGCCACTGAAAATACTAGCTAACTAAATTTTGGGCCCAAAAAATCGGATAGCACAACATCTGTAATACTAAGCCTGAATCGTTAAGGTCATGACCTGAATAACAATAAGTCATATAAACAAAGGAAGACAAGCCAAAATAATAAAGTACTAGCTAGCCGTCGAGGCTACAACTGATGGCATACATACATGCACACATATATATACATGCCAAGCCTAGGGGTTGGAGACTGAAAGATGGAGAAAAAAACTCAAAATATTGTGTCCACAATAGCCTCTAAGAGTGTTGTAAGCACTGTCGGGATAAGCCCTTGACTATACAACAAAATAAGCTATACCAATCAAGATAATTCACACGTTTAAAAATGAATATAGCGAAAATGAGGAAGCTTAAATTGATGTGTGGGCATATTAGGAGAGACAATATTTTAAATAAAGATATAAGAGGTAAGATGGAAATGGCTTCCGTGGTGGACTAAGATGCAAGAAGCGAGTTAGACTAAGATGATGCAGGCATATAACGAAGAGAAACATAGATACTTCAGTGAGGTGGTGGAAGAAGTTGCTAATGATAGATTTAGAGAGAGGTAGAAATGGACTAAAGATAAGAATGACACATCTTTAATCTACCAAGAACATGACTTTAAAAAAATTATTATAGAGGTCGAAAATTTGAATAAGCTTTAGCATGTAGTCAAGCGTGGTTTCTCTCTTTCTTGTGGGAGTGTATGGTTCTTTGTTTAGAGCATATTGTTTGTTTCCTCTTCATCTTAAGAGCATCATTATTATTATATTTTCATCTTATTCTCCAATTATTCTATTACTATTTTTATTTTTCTTACTTGGGTTATTTATACTATTTTTGTTACAAGAATTTTCTTATTTTAACCATAATTTTAATTTTTGTTTGTTAAATTCTTTCCTGAAAATTATTTTTCTTAAGTTGATGGCTTATTAAAAATAATTTTTTTATTTCAAATAAAACAAGCAAAAAATTTGCGTACAATTTAATTTCCTCAAATGGCCGAAACTCACTCGTAGGATCTTTTTGGATATGTTACAACAACAACAACAATAAACCCAGTATAATCCCATAATGTGGGGTCTGGAGAGGGTAGAGTGTACGCAGACCTAATCCCCATCTTGAAAGGTAGGGCGGCTGTTTCTGAAAGACCCTCAGCTTTAAGAGAGGATCTTTTTGGATATGTTGTTGCTGCGAAATTATGTCATATGTTATTAATTATTATATTAATAAAGTACTATTAAACAATACCTCTTCATTCAATTTTCATATGTACTTCCTTGAAAGTAACTGGAAATTTTATAGTAGTGACACCACTAGTACTTTTTATTATAGAGATAGTGATTTGTAAAATTATAATCTACTGCTGCTAAATACATGTCTCTTTAGTAAATGCCGTCATTCATTACGTGAGAGTTCTATTGGATTATATAGGTATTTTGATTCAGTACGAAATTTAAGATATATGATCAAAAGGAATTTGGTATGTTTCATAATTATTTTAAAAATAAAAATTCCTTTAACTAAAAAGTATAAATATTTATCGAATAAGAAAATGTGTTATTTTTTAAAAACTGATTAAAAAAAAAGTGTGTGAGATAAAAAATTTATATGTTATGAAAGTGGAAGGTGGATTGTCCACCTTATAAGTGGATTACCCACTAAACTACAACCACCAATAATTTACCATTTTTTCCTTTCATATTGTTCTACTTTCCATGCCTATATAAAGGCACGATACAAAGAAGGAAATTGAGACATAGATACAAAAACATTAATACACGACAATTTCTCTCTGCCTTTCTTCTGTCTCTCTTTTCTCATTTCAATATATGTCCTTTTAATTATTTTGCTATTTACTAAGTTAAGTTATTTCATAACACGTTATCAGCACGAGGCTCCGGCTAATTTTCAAGGTAACAAAAGTGGTAAGAGTTTTATTTAATTTTATTTTTATAAAATGACAAATATTTCCAAAATTGAATTTGTTGCTTTGGATATCTCTGGAAAAGATTACTCCTCATGGGCACTAGATGCCGAAATTCATCTTGAATCAATGGGTCTGGCAGACACCATCAAAGATGATAACACGGCATCTAGTCAAGACCGTGCAAAAGCTATGATTTTCCTCCGCCACCATCTCGACGAGGGTCTTAAATTACAATATCTTACATTAAAAGATCCCTTGAAATTGTGGAAAAATTTAAAAGAAAGGTATGACCACCTGAAGTTGGTCATGCTTCCACAAGCACGTTATGACTGGTTAAATCTGAGACTGATGGATTTTAAAAATATAACTGAATATAATTCTGCTTTATTTAGAATTATAGCTCAGTTAACTTTATGCGGAGATGAAATCACGGAACAAGATAAACTTGAAAAAACGTACTCCACATTTCCACCCGCGAATATGCTCCTGCAGCAGCAATATCGCGAAAAAGGCTTTAAAAAATATTCTGAATTACTTTCTCACCTTCTTATTGCTGAAAGACATAATGAACTATTAATGAAAAATCATGATAATCGGCCAGTTGGTTCTTTGCCACTCCCTGAAGTGAATCAGGCAAATTCTAACCAACGAGAAAGAGGCCATGGCCCCAGTCATGGTCGTGGTCGTGGTCGTGGTCAAAGAAGAAATTTTAATCATGATGCTCGGCTGGCACCGAGAAATAACCAGCAATATAAAAGGTAGGGTAAAAAGCCAGAAGCTTTACCGAAGAATAATTCAGAAACAATATGTCATAGATGTGGAGGTGTGGGGCACTGGTCGCGGATTTGCCGGTCATCAAAACGCTTGGTTCAGCTATATCAGGCATCGTTAAAGAGGGCAGAAAATAATCCAGAGACAAATTTTATCTCTGAGGACAATATTGAGCCCATGCATCTGGATGTAGCTGATTTCTTTAATTTTCCATAAGTAAATATGAATGTTGATAAGCCCGATAATATTTAAATAATTCTCTTTGTTGTTATATGTATTAAATATTATGTTTGTATTTTTCTAGATCCATGTAATAAAATAAAATTTTGTATAATAAATTCTGTATTAATTATAATATTTATTTATTTTTTTTCCTTTTGAAGAAAATATGGAAATGCCTCAAATTTTATTTGGATCAATGATCAATCAAGAAGATATTTGTGTAATTGATAGTGGAACAACTCATGCTATTTTTAAAGACGAGAAATATTTTTCCAACTTGCTTAGAAGAAAAGCTAATGTTACTACGATATCTGGCAATTCCAAAATGATTGAAGGCTCCGGAAGAGCTACTATAATTCTGCCTAAAGGGACAAAAATTGTTATAGAAGATGCATTATTTTCTTCTAAATCTCCAAGAAATTTGTTAAGTTTTAAAGATATCCGCAGAAATGGATATCATGTTGAGACACTAACTGAAATAAATACTGAATATCTTGGTATAACCAAGAGTGTCTCAGGCCAGAAATATATTTTGGAAAAATTACCAACTCTGTCATCTGGCCTATATTATGCAAAAATTAGTGTAATTGAAGCACATATGATCGTAAACCAGAAGTTTACTGATCCAAATATATTTGTGCTATGGCATGATCGAATAGGTCATCCTGGATCAATAATGATGAGACGAATTCTTGAAAATTCAACTGGACATCCGTTAAAGAACCAGAAGATTCTTACAAATAATGAATTTTCATGTGCTGCTTGTTATCAAGGCAAATTAATTGCCAGACCATCGACCCTGAAGGTCAGCATCGAATCTCCTGGATTTTTAGAGCGTATACATGGAGATATATGTGGCCCTATTCATCCACCTAGTGGGTTGTTTAGATATTTTATGGTCCTAATAGATGCATCATCTAGATGGTCTCATGTGTGCCTGTTATCATCTCGCAACCTGGCGTTTGCGAAGTTGTTAGCACAAATAATAAGATTGAGAGCGCAATTCCCAGATTATCCAATTAAGGCCATTCGCCTTGATAATGCTGGAGAATTTACATCCCAAGCATTTAATGATTATTGCTTATCAATTGGGATAAAAATTGAACATCCTGTTGCACATGTTCATACTCAAAATGGCCTTGCAGAGTCATTTATAAAGCGTCTACAATTGATAGCAAGACCTCTACTAATGAAAACAAAATTGCCAATTACTGTTTGGGGTCATGCTATTTTACATGCAGCAGCACTTGTACGTCTCAGACCGACATATTATAATAAATACTCTCCGTCACAATTAGTATTTGGTCATGAACCAAATATAGCCCATTTGAGAATTTTTGGTTGTGCAGTATACGTGCCTGTAGCACCACCACAACGTACAAAAATGGGCCCTCAACGAAGATTGGGCATATATGTTGGGTTTGACTCACCCTCCATAATTCGATACCTTGAACCGTTGACTGGAGATTTATTCACTGCTCGATTTGCAGATTGTCGGTTTGATGAAACAATTTTCCCGCCATTAGGGGGAGAGAAAAAAGAACCCGAAAAAGAAAAAGAAATTGCGTGGAAAGTTTCATCACTATCACATTTTGATTCACGCACCCGCACATGTGAGCAGGAGGTGCAGAAGATCATCCACTTACAGAAAATAGCAAATCAAATGCCAGATGCATTTACTGATTTGAAACGGATAACTAAGTCACATATCCCTGCAGTGAATGTACCTATCCGAATTGATGTCCCAAAAGGACCATCTACAAGTATCATAGCTTCTGAATCTCAAACACGCCAGAAGCGTGGTAGACCGTTGGGTTCAAAGGATAAAAATCCTAGAAAAAGAAGCGTAAGAAATAATAAAGATGATACTACACACGAACTTCCTGAAGAAGGTCAAGGTTTGAGTAATCCTGATATTCCTGAAGAAATCAGTGAACCCGATACTCAAGTGAATGAAGAACTTTCAATAAGTTCTACCGGTGATAAGATAAATTTAGATCGATCAAAAATTACGGTGGATAATGTTTTTGCGTATAATGTTGCAATTAACCTCATGCAAGATAGTGAAAGTCTTGAACCTAAATCCGTCGAAGATTGTCGACGTAGATGTGATTGGCCAGAATGGCAAAAGGCAATTCAATCAGAATTAGACTCACTTGCTAAACGTGAGGTTTTTGGACCAGTAGTCCAAACCCCTGAAGGTGTAAAACCAGTTGGCTATAAATGGGTTTTTGTTAGAAAACGAAATGAGAGAAATGAAATTGTAAGATATAAGGCACGCCTTGTTGCACAAGGATTCTCTCAAAGACCCGGAGTCAATTATGAAGAAACATATTCACCGGTTATGGATGGAATAACATTTCGATATCTCATCAGTTTAGCTGTACATAAAAATCTTGAAATACACCTAATGGATGTGGTTACAGCTTACCTTTATGGTTCACTTGATAATGAAATTTACATGAAAATCCCAGAAGGATTAAAATTACCTGAAGCATGTAAAAAATCTCGGGAAGTATACTCAATAAAATTACAAAGATCATTATATGGTCTGAAACAATCAGGGCGCATGTGGTATAATCGCCTAAGTGAGTACTTAATAAATGAAGGCTATATTAATGATGTTATTTGTCCATGTGTTTTTATTAAGAAAACAAAATCAGAGTTTGTTATACTCGCCGTTTATGTTGATGACATAAATCTCATTGGAACCCCTGAAGAGGTCCAAAAGGCAATTGAATATCTAAAGAAAGAATTTGAAATGAAAGACCTTGGAAAGACAAAACTTTGTCTAGGTCTGCAAATTGAACATTTAGCAGACGGAGTTTTTGTCCATCAATCTGCCTACACTGAGAAAATCTTAAAAAGATTTTACATGGACAAAGCACATTCATTAAGTACTCCTATGGTTGTTCGATCACTTGAAGTAGAAAAAGATCAATTTCGACCTCCAGAAGAGGATGAAGAAATTCTTGGTCCTGAAGTACCATATCTCAGTGCTATTGGTGCACTTATGTATCTTGCTAACGCAACTAGGCCGGATATAACATTTTCTGTTAATTTGCTAGCAAGGTATAGTTCTTCCCCAACGCAAAGGCATTGGAACGGTATCAAACACATTTTGCGATACCTGAAGGGTACGATTGATATGGGTTTGTTTTATACTGACAAAGGTTGCGCAAACCTTATTGGTTATGCAGATGCAGGTTATTTATCGGACCCACATAAAGCCCGATCTCAAACAGGCTATCTATTTACACACGGAGGAACTGCTATATCATGGCGATCTACAAAGCAGTCCATTGTTGCTACTTCTTCAAACCATGCTGAAATAATAGCAATTCACGAAGCAAGTAGAGAATGTGTGTGGTTGAGATCGATGATACGGTTCATCAAAGAAAGATGTGGCCTGAAAAATGATGTCAAAGTACCCACAATTATATTCGAAGACAATGCCGCGTGCATAGCTCAATTGAAAGGTGGCTTCATAAAAGGAGACAGAACGAAACATATTTCACCAAAATTATTCTTCACACATGATCTTCAGAAGAATGGTGATATTGATGTACAACAAATTCGTTCAAGTGATAATCTTGCAGATTTATTCACAAAGGCATTACCTACATCAACTTTTGAGAAATTAAGATATAAAGTTGGAATGCGCCGTCTCCAAAATATCAAATGACGCTTTCATCAGGGGGAGTAAAATACGCGCTGCACTCTTTTTTCCTTAACCAAGGTTTTGTCCCACTGGGTTTTCCTGGTAAGGTTTTTAATGAGGCAGCAATCAAGACGTATTATCAGATATGTAAACACAAGCTTTATGGATATTCATGATAAATATGTATATTATGTTTTGTAAATTTTTTTTTACACGTGGACATCCAAGGGGGAGTGTTATGAAAGTGGAAGGTGGATTGTCCACCTTATAAGTGGATTACCCACTAAACTACAACCACCAATAATTTACCATTTTTTCCTTTCATATTGTTCTACTTTCCATGCCTATATAAAGGCACGATACAAAGAAGGAAATTGAGACATAGATACAAAAACATTAATACACGGCAATTTCTCTCTGCCTTTCTTCTGTCTCTCTTTTCTCATTTCAATATATGTCCTTTTAATTATTTTGCTATTTACTAAGTTAAGTTATTTCATAACATTATAATATTTTTTAATTTTGTGGAAAAGAGTGAAAGAAAAAGTAGAAACGTGGTCATCCTAAAAGACCAATAACATTGTGCGAATGAGAATCAATATGACGTTGTTCCTGGAAGATTCTGTTTTCTTTTTAATACTATTTAAGTCGACATTGACCAAATCCCATTATACACTTTGCAAAATCATTTGAGACATGACGTAGAATTGGGCCGAAGTAGTATTGGGATAAGTGATTAAATTGGACATGACATAATTATAGTTTATCGAATATATGGTCTTAGATAGATGATTGTAGAGGACACGAATTATGATAGAAGGTTGTTAATTGTATGTAGGAGAGCATTGTCTTATGCTTATCCTTTCATACCAGCTAATAGTCATAGTAGTCCTCCTCGAGTTTCTTGGCCTTATATTTTTGTTACTACTGTCTTGTGTATTTCGATTATCGCACTATTTCATTGTAGCTATTATTATTTTTAGAATGTTGCTTTCTATTGTATTTTGAGATGATTTCTCACTTCCGTTGTTTCTTTTTTTTTTTATCTGTTTTGATATATTTTTCCTTGTGTCGATGGTATGCCGAAATAACATCTCTACCTATCAAGGTGGGGTAAAATCTGCATGCGCTCTATCTTATTTTGGATAAAACTATATCAAAATACAATATTTATTTTTATTTACTTTAATCAAAAAATGAAATATATAAATATAACCTCAAATTTTATATTATGATTACTATCGCGAATTTCATTCTTTTTTTACTTCCTTGTACCACTTGTATTGTTTCCCCTTTGAAACAAATAATTTCCTCTTAAATCATTCTTTTTCTTTTTATGTTCACTTCATCTTTTTTTTTATTTCCAAACATCCTTGTCATGTGTCCCTTAGCTTCTTCACTCGTTTCTATCTTTTTTTTTTATTTCCAAACATCCAATTATATGGTGTTAGAAAAACAACGTTGCATACTTCATCTTTCACTAAACTTTCTATTTTTTAATTAATTGATTACTTAAAGTGTGTATGCGTAAACTAATTCAAACACCATTATAGTATAAACAAATGATTTGAACGTTGGGGATCAAATTTAAATGGAACTATAGACTAATATCAAGGACAAATCTATCAAATTTTCAAAAAGCTATGGAGGTTCACATGGTATAAGTGCACCCTTTGTTGGATATATAGGAGAAGTAAATATTTTTTTATATATGGCTGAGAAATTTCATATTAATTGGAAAAGTTTCATTTCTTAAGATATTTTCGTCGTTTATTGGTTTGGGAAGTTTCCCAAGAATTGGATAGCAATTTTCTTTTATTAATAATCCAGCCAATATCCAAGAAATTTCACAACGTGATTGTACAATTAGGCTATTTTCTTCAATAGATTCCAAAAGATATACTAGAAATGATTCTCTATGTTACAAATATAGTGCAATTGGCCCATAATGTGATGCAAGCATAATACTCTCGTCGTTTTAATATATTTTTTTAATCTATTTAAAAAGAATATTTTTTCCTTTTCGATAATATTTCAGTTTCAACTTAACACCATAACATGTTGAAGATATATCACATGATAAAATGACATTTCTGGTATATATTTTTAATTTATAACCACAAAATTAAAAAATATTTTTTACTTTTTAAAGTCCATATTAGTCAATATCAGACAAACAAATTCAACACTACTACTTGAAACTCATCGGTGCCCCTAAAGTTGGCACCAACTTTCACTTAGACACCTCAATTATACTCTGTTCATTTTAGACATTTTATGTGGAGGTTCACTGTCTCATTTTGACACTTTTCGCTAACTCAGCATAACAAGTGTATTACACGATTTTTCAGCGTGTGAATAGTTTTTTTTCGATTTTTTTTCTCTTTCTTCTTCTTCCTCACTCTTTTTCCCCCTGCAACTTCTTCACCTCCCACCACCCTCCATCACCACACAATTTTTTTGAAAAAATCCTACAAAATTTTGTTGGGTTACATTAGAATCTAATTTCTTCAACAACAAAGCTCATAGAAAAATAAGACCACCAACATTCTCTAAGAATATGTGGTATTTTTTAAAAATAAAATAAAATCAAAAAATAAATTTTAAGTTATGTTACATCAATGGTGTCTACTACTACAACCGATAAAATTAAGTAAAATGACATCTTTTAAGAAAATAATTCACACAAATAGAGATGATTTTTAGAAAATAACAATTCAAAAAAACACCGAATTTCTTTGTGAGCCTTATTTATTCCTTCTTCCTCATTATATCTCCGCCCTTTCAAATAACATCCTCTCCATAATATTCTTCACAGGACTAGTTAAATAATACCGCTACTTTCATCCAAAATGTAAAATCAATTTTCAAGAAAGAAGAAAGCAAGTTAAATAGTATTGCTACTTTTCACCCAAAATGTAAAATTAATTTTCAAGAAAGGAGGAATCAAGAATGTAACACAAAAAATGAAAAAAAAAATTGGCACAAGAAAAACACATAGATTTTGGTGGATTTGAAAAAGAAAACCACAAAAGAAAGAGAAAGAAAAACAACGCTCGAAGAAGAAGAAGAAAATGGGGGTGGGGTGGGATATTCTGGAGAGAGAAAAAAGTTTAAAGTGAGCTTTTAAAAAAAAAAAATATTTAAAAAACTACGTGTCACATGTCGATTTGTTTATTTATCTACGTAGGAGACATTTAATACACTCGCATAAGCTAGTTTTTAGAATATAAAAATGATGTCAAAATGAGACAATGAACCTCCATATAAGGTGTCTAAAATGAACAAAGGCTAGTTAAGGTATATAAGTGAAAGTTGGCATCAACTTTAGAGGGACATCGATGGATTTGACTTCTTTTTTTTTTCCTAATTTTACATAATTTTTACCCTTGATACTAAGCAGTGGTACACTCCAATTTTATTTTTATTTTTTGTCGAGTTTGCTAATTAATGTGAAAAGAAACATATTTATAAATGCAGTTGTTACGTTGATGACCACATGAGTTTAATTTATCTTTGGAATATTCAAAATTTAGTTTAAGTTATGGTTCAACTTGAATACATTCGCTGTAAAATTATACTTTACTGTTTAAAACGAGTAAAAATCTTTTGTATGTAAAAATATTCCTAACGTACCATGTTTAATGTATTTTGCAATTTGAGTGACACTGCAGAGATAAATGATAGGGTATCAATATTTTTTGTATTATCAAACCATTTAAAGATATTTATAAGCAATCATCGATAAAAAGTGAATTTTTTATGTTCTTGAATAAACTAGAATATGTTCACGTTAATTTACCAGCAAGTTTTTCACAAGATCTAGCAAGTTCTTCGTTTGTTCGTCAAATAATAATAATAATAATAATAATAATAATAATAATAATAATAATAATAATAATAATAATAATATATCTTTTAGACAAAAAAGATTTCTAAATTCTTCGAACAATTTAATAAAGCTATTTTATAAGCAAATAATGATAAATAAATTATCAAACCAGTAATTGTTATATGATACCGTATCTATCTGTTTGTTTTAGACTTTGTGCACTTTTATCTATTTTTTCTTAAATGTGTGCATAATTTTCTAAATTTCTAAATAATATAGAAATTACTCATAACATTGTTATATATTTTTTTTACTCAAAATGTCAGGTATTTTGCACATGATATAAATAAAGTACTCGCTCCGTTCATTTTTACTTGTGATCACTTTTAATATATTAAGAGAAAAAATATTTTTATTTTATTTTATCCTCAACTTTAATTATTTATTTTGCCAAATCCTTTATCAAAATTAAAACTAAACATCTATTAATTAATATAAATATTATGGTAAAATACATATGCTAATTATTATATTTTAAGAAGAGTATAAAGTTAAAATTGAATAAATAAAAGTGAAGAAATAATTTAGACAACATTTTTTTTTGTTGTTGGTGGTGACTTTTTAATAATTCCTCTCGTTTGCATTATTCCAATAATGTGGGTTTAGATTTCATCACTTGAAAGTTCATTAATTGCTATTTAATAAAATATTTATTTATAATTATATGTGACAATGAATTGTAGTCTCATCATTTCACTTAAAAAACTTAATAAGTCACACACTAAGTAGTAGTTGCTTTGATAATTACAGTGTCTCTACTATTTTGTACATATCTCAATTATTTTTTCGAAATATTTACTACCAACTTTATATATATATATAGACACAAATAAATAAGAAAAAATATATACATTCATTGACTACAAAATATCTTTCAATATTCGGTCTTATTTAATTAATTATTTTGATCTTCATCAAAATTACACGGGGTTAGGTGAAGGGCAACAATCATAGAAAAACATTTTGATTCCCTGTCGATGGGATAAAATAATTGCAAGAAAATTAAATCTAGTTTAGAATTAGGCCATCGATGGACATAAATTATCTTCAATGTCAGATGAATATTTTGTTTTTAGTTGAAAAAATCATTTTATTGCAAATAATGTCTATTGGTTATCAACGTTTTTTTTAATATAAAAATTGATCCATCAAAAATCTTGGTGCTAACTCTTTTTCTTCATAAGTGTTCGCTTATTATATTTTGAAAATAGTAGTTCAAAGAATTCAACGAAGCAGTCGTCCGAGATATTGCTTGGAGCAAAGTACATAATAATTGTTCCTTTGTTTAAATCTTATACTAACATCTATAAATACTTGATTTTAGATTAATTTATTATTATAATATTAATTTTGCTATAAAAAAATTATAAATTTCAACTCTTGAGATCCATCTTTAAAATACAGGAAAAAGATCTAATTTCAAATGATGATTAATTAATATCTTATGAAAAAAATATTATTTAAAACTATATTCAAACTATTATAATTGTAATTTTACAAGTGGAACTTGAAAATGACAGTGTACATAGACTTTATTTTATTTTGTGAAGATGGAGAGATTATTTTCAATTTTTTTTTACTTAAGTACAATAAATTAAAATACTTATGAAAAAAATATGAGAGCAACTATAACATAACAATTAATAAAAAAAGTGGTACTACCTATATTCAAAGTATAATAATTTTTAGGAAAAAAAGTCATATATGCCCTTAAACTTTGCGAAATTTTTTAGATATACCATCCGTTTGGAGTTTGTCTCATTCATGTCCTCGCCGTCCAACTTTTCGAATATGTATATCCCTATAAACGTTAGTTGCTTTGCTGGAAATAACCAGACCATTTTTTTTAAAAACAAATAACATTTGAAATTGCCATATAACCCATTAATTGCCACATGACATTTTTATTAAATTCACTATTTTAATATCTCTCAATTATTCTATCCGAATTATATTTGACCCAAAAAAAAAGTCTCTTTTAATCCAAAATCAAAATCCTAACTGTCTTTGTGAGTAAAACAACACCAAACTTTGTGGTGCTAAGACTCACTTCTAACTAATCAACTGTACAAGACTGATGTCCTGGTTTTGTATACAAAATTGTGAGACCTATAAAAAGGAAAAAATTGTCTTAAATCCTAAACTGAGAAGTATGGCAATAAAAATGTCTTTTGGGTAGGTAATTGTGACACCACTCATTAGATGATCGAAGTCAATTTCTTTTTCTGCTTGATTTAGCAAGCCTTGACATGATGGTTGGCTCAAGTATGATATTGGTATCACAAATCTATTCCTTTGCTTTTTCCCAACATAAACACCAAAATGGCCTTTGGGAACATCAAAGGATGTCGGTGACTTCTTGATTATACGAGGGACACATAGCCATGATGTTTTAATGAAGATGAGCAAAGATGAAGAGAAAAAATTACTTAAGATGCTCCACAATTAGGATTTTGATTTTGGGTTAGGATAATTAAGAAATGTTAAAAAGAGTGAATTTTTAATGAGTTATGTAGCAATTTCAAATTTTATTTAAAAAAGAAAAAGGAAAATGGACTGATTAACTCTAGCAAAGCAACATTTATAGGGGTATACATATTCGAAAAATTGAACGACAAAGACATAAATAAGCCAAACTTTAAACAAATAAAGAATATATCTAAATATTTTTGCAAAACTAAGACACGTGTAACCCTTTTTCCTAATTTTTATTTATTCGCGAACATCATCATCAAAGATGTCGTTCTTTACATACAAACAGTACTAGTGTAGTTTTTGTGGCCATAATGCATAATAAATCTATGAAAATTGATTTAAAAAAAATGCATGGTTCTAAATCATGATCAGTGACCAAATGGACATATGTCATCATACGGACATCAAAACACAGAGCTTGACTTTCCGGGTCCTTTTAGATTCATAAAGTTTCTTCAAATTATAAGTTTCGAAAGGGGAAAAAAATATTTCATAAAAATTGATTCACAATTATCCTTCATTCATAAATTGATTCAAAAATAACCTCAACTCATTTTTTTAATCAAAAATACCTCTTAAAGTAACACAAAAATTATTAACTTTTTCCATTTTTTTTAAAAAAGTATATAATTTATTATTATGATTGTCCACATATATTATTAACTTTTAAAATTAAACTCATCCACTTTAAGTTAAAATCCGCTATAGTTTAATTTGACTCTATTTATAGATTTACTCTACCTAAGTAAATTCGACTTGAATCTTGTATATATATAATAAATAAATATAAATAAGAAAGCAAACGGATAATTAAGTTCGGTGGGGGTGGAAATGCGGAGGATTGATTGCTTGGTAGCCTTAGAAGTGGTTCCGAGAACAAAATCTTCCGAATTGAAATAGTCAGAATCAGTCTCCCTGGGGATGAAAGCCAAAAAGGACTTGACTGCAGAGCGGGGAATCTTCCTACAAGTGAGCACACCAAGCCAATTCCTGCTTAAGTTGGAGTTTTCTATCGTTAAAGAGTTTCCATAACCTCGAAAATAGCCTCAGATCAAAACCTAAACAAGGATTGATCATAGAAGCCAAGGCAATAACGATTCAGGAATTAGAGCGCTTATGTAGCCGTATCGAAGAGTAACTAGGACCAATTTAGTCACATTTGAATGTTCCAATTGAACACTGTTCATTTTTTATTATTCTCAAAGGATAAAATTATTCACTTTACCTAGCCATAAACGGAGTCTTAAGAAGCAAAAAATCTTTCTGGAAAGAAGTAAGAAGCTGATTGTAATGTTGTGATGGCCAAAAGGTCCATTTCGATAAGAGTCAGTGCTTCCTCTCGAACAAAGCTCCTCACAGAAATTTCAGATCATTAGAGAGGAATCAAAAATTCCTATCAAGTATGTCCCTTAAAAGTTGCCTTAGTTCCCTTTTAAAAAAAAAAAACGATTTTGAGATCTTTTGTTTGCTCTGCGAGGTAGTTAGAGCCAGCCAATGTTTCATTAAACAGGCATGATAGTCTTCAACTGCAGAGCCTAGTTGGTGAAGGAGCCTACAAGTGGTAACCGCTCTATATTCGTCATCTCTATCATTCAAGTTGGAGTTGGAAATACATCAGGATTTCCTATTCTCCCAGATCTCCATAGACAACTAATGGTAGTGTCACGACCCAAACTGGGCCATGAGTGACACCCACACTTAACCTCCTAGGTGGAAGAACCAACGATAGAAACCTCAACTTACATTAACGATTCAACTTATAAACCACGACAATAATGTGGAAGCTCAATTTTATTGAAGTTAAACATAACAAAAGCCACTAAAATCTATTACGTAATGTTCCCCAAGATCTGAAAGTTATCACATGAAAGACATCTAAATTCTAAAACTAAGTCTGAAAATATCAAACACCATAATAAACAAATAACAAAATGTGTCCGAAAACTAAAGACACCATGCCATAACCGAGAGAATCCATCACGAGCTAGAAGGATAGCTCACTCTGAAATCCGATGGTCTTGAGACTGACTAAAGTTGAAGTCGAGTCGAAGTCGGTTGGACACTCGGTGCACTCCACAAAATAAAACAAGAAAAGATACAAGTAGGGGTCAGTACAGGACAACATGTACTGAGTAGGTATCATCGGTCGATTCAAAATAGAAATTAATATATATAAAGTAATAGTGGGAAATCAACCATAACACTTAACAGGTGGCAACCAATAAACAATTACATAACCAGTCAACAATATCAAGATCACACATGAGGACTCAAGCCTCCATATCACACTTTTTTGGAAAATGAGTTATTGGAGATTGAGTAGTATTAAGTCATTTTAATTTATTTTTTTTAATATTACCGTGCCGGAACGTGACACTCGATCCAAATATACCGTGTCGGAACGTGACACCCGAACCAAATATACCGTGTCGGCTCGTGACACCCGATCCAGATATAATTACTTTATCATTCTTTATTATTATATTCCACTTCATTAATAGTATTTCACCAAGCCTTCTATATTCAAGACACCATTTTTGATAGGGCAAGTTCAAGATTATGAATTTCATGGCCTCGGAATTTCAGACCAATCACAACAACATATCAACCATCCAAACCACAACAATTAAATGCGTAGTAAACTTCACACATTACTCAATGAATATCAATCACTATTAAGAGTCTATCTATGATATAGAATAAAATCATAACCTACCTCAAACGAAGAATCAAAGTCAAACAAGATAATTCACCAATGCTTTTCCTTTCCCCAATGCCTCAGGATGTTTCCAATCTAACAAGTATACAATATTCGTAAGCAAGCAAATCTGTAGACACCCTTATACTATAACCAATTTTCTAAATCTCAATTCCTCCAAATAATGTAACTCTAATGGTGTTTATATAATACAATATACCTTATATTTAATTATATTGTGATAATTATAAAAACAAATTTGAAATTAAAACCAATACCTAAAACCTTAATTTATCAAATTGTTGTGATAACACTGTACGAAATCCGCACACCAGTAGCTAGCTAGACCCAAAGTAATTGTTGAGAAACTACCTAATAAACATAAAAAAAAAAAAAAAGGGCAGCCCGGTGCACTTAAGCTCCCGCTATGCGCAGGGTCCGGGGAAGGGCCCGACCACAAGGGTCTGTTGTACGCAGCCTTACCTTGCATTTCTGCCAGAGGCTGTTTCCAAGGCTTGAACCCGTGACCTCCTGGTCACATGGCATTAAATATCTCAACAATAATTATTACCTAATGATTGAGTCATCATTACATTATTATCAACCCTTACTGTTCCCACTTTGTCCATTTACTAAAAAAAACTTAAAGTTTACAATTCATTCTATGTTAGCAGTAAGTTATTGGGCAAACCTAAAGCTAAGAGAATTTAGTTTTACCTCAAAGTTTCCTTTCGTGTTCGACGCCGCAGGTGAGTCTTCCGCCTCCTTTTTTTTTTCTTCTAATTAATTAGGTATTAAAAGTTATAGTCCTACTAATTATTTTAAATAAATATAGAATAAGTACTACATGAAATTAAATATATTATCATTTTAGCCCATTAATTAATTTAGTTATTTAAATTTATCCCTTAACTAAACAACTATAGTTATTAAATAGTCCAAAGTACTCATTAAAATTTTACGGGACGAATCTTTTATGAAATAAAAAGCTTCAGTTATCAAAATGACCTAATGAGTCGTTAAAGGTAGGGACTACATTTTTCGAAAAGAAAAATAGTGACAAAAGGAGCAAAGTCGGGAAACGGACTGTGGCGTTTAGATATTAATGAACTTTCTAGAAGAGTTATTTATCATAGTGGTACTCTTACCAATTTATTAACAATTAATAAACTCATACCATGAGAATTAGTAATATGTTTGAGAGAAATTTGTACAAGAAGCTACAAGTACACTTCTTGATAAAGGAGTTCGGAAACAAACAACGAGGGGCAATTATAATAATATTTACACGTCACATTTTGATATAATTATTCATGACAGTCATCAATTATTGTGAATTCTTCACTTTTATTATATCGATATAAAAATAAATTAGCTCGTAAAATAGCAATCAAACTTTTTGTAAGATAGAAAAGTTTACACGCAACATATCCTTACCACCATTATATGACATCAATTTTAATCGAAAGTTGCAATTTCTATTTTAGGGAAATTTCTCTTTAATCTCCGAACAATGTTTAGAGAAAGTGGTCATATTTTTCCAGATCCAAACAATTTTATTAGTACAATGCATTTGGGTCATTGGAAGCTATCAATTAGATATGTAAGATGCAATTTATAATCTTTTTGAGCACCTTAATAAATAAATCTTTTTGATCACGTGCAGAATGAAGTCCTCTATGCAACCTTGACATTAATTCAGTAGAAAAAGTTGTGCAACCTTTTCTCATTTAGTTTGAACCATTCGAAACAAAAAAAAAATGAATTATCAATTTGAACCACCCAAAATAAAAGAAAAAATAGAGCAGAAAATAACTTGCGATCGATGTTTAATTTATTAAAAAGTATTCAAAATAAAAAGAGGACCGCAAAAAATAATATAATATCATTGTTTGCATATCTCCAAATTTGGGACCAAATACATTGGCATAGTCAGGACCCACTAGTATTTCAACTTCTACCCATTAACAAACCACAACCACAATTCCTAGCTACTTGAAATTATGGAAAATTGTAATACTATACATGGAAAGTATTTTGAGCTATCAGACGTTTTTTGTTTATCAACAGTTAATTTTGATCTACACCCTCTTATTAAAAAAATTATATAATAATACATAGTAAATATTACCTTCTTTCGTCTTATATTAATTTTTTAATTTTACTATATTTATTATTTTATAAAATTAGTCATAATATTAAATCTTAAAAATTCGTTTTGAGTTTAAATTAAGAATCTATCGAATATAGGTTAGGGTCCTTGCTGTCTGCCTCGTAGCCCCGTTTTACATCTTCCACAGTATCGGTTCACTCAGTAGTGAGCAGCGCCATTATCCATTGGCAAACCCAGAGCCACAATTTTCCAATCTCTCATTATCCCTTTTCCCATTTTATATAAATACCCATATCTACCTTCTCCTTTTCCCTTATCATCAACAACCACCACCACCAAATTTCTCTTCTTTTTTCTCCCATAGTAGCAATCTATCAAGAAAACCAGAGGCCCCATTACAACAATCATAGAATTTTAGTTTTGGGGGGACTGAAATTTTGAAGTAATTGTAGTTTTGAGGGTAAAATCCCAGGTTAACAAGTTGTAGACATCACGGCTATACACAAAGTAAACCGCCGACCACTTTTACATGTTCCGACAGTACGACGGAAGGGTTGTGTAACAGCCACTAACCCTGCGCCGCACGGAGGACGTGGCGCTTTGCCCTCTGAAGGTGGTAGTCCTTCCGACCTCCTCTTCCTTGCCGGCGGCGGTTCTTTCTTCTCCATCTCCTACTAGATATAGTTATACTTACCGTACATCTCTAGATTATTCCGTACAGTTTCCCCCCCAATTATATTCTAAGCAATTAAGGTTATAATATCTAGTATTCTCTTGATTAATCGAAGTAAAAGAACTAAAAATGATGCTCAAGATTAAGAGGGTTCCTACACTTGTCTCTAACTTCCAAAAGGATGATGTTGATGAAATTGGTGCTCGTGGTGCTGGCTGTGGCCGGAATTGCCTCAGAAACTGCTGCCTTCCAGGTACTTTATACGCCGAGATTGAGTTTGTTTGTAATTGGGTTTTGGGGCTTTAATCTATTAGTTGATTTAGCAGAATATTGATTTTGTTGTTATGTGTTTGGATTGTTGAAGGTTCAAAGCTGCCGCTGTATGGTTTCAAAAATTTGAGCCACGGCAAATCTGTTGCCGATGAAACAAAGGAACCTCCGGTTGACTTCCTGGAATCCCTTCTTCTTGGGGAAGTAAGTTCGAAGCTTCTTTATTTGATTACTATTCATCCGAACATTAAAAATAGGGAAATCAAGATATATTTGGTTACTATTTTGTTATTTTAAATTTGCCAAGTTTTAAATATTTTGATTTGATCACTCACCTTTTGGTCAATTTTGATGTGCAGTGGGAAGATCGTCAGCAGAAAGGCCTCTTTCGCTATGATGTCACTGCTTGCGAAACCAAGGTATTTTCTTGCTTTACTCTTTTGTCTTTTGATTAGTGTAATTGATAAGTTCTCTTTTAGTATTAGTTGATGCCTACACGTTCTTCTTTAGTTATTACCAGTTTGATAGACTTGCTTTAGAAAGGCTGGCTTGACAAAATCTATCTAGGGGACTATTTGAAGTTATTACTACTAGTTGTTCGAAAGATAATAATCTCTCCATCTATGTTTACTTGTTCATGTTTGAATTGACACATCCCTTACGAAGCAATAAATAAAATGGTAATTTTATTATATTAAGTCTTAATTATCAAGTCATCTAAATGTTGGGAAATGAATAGTACTTAAAGTAAAATAGGTATAAAATGGTATATTATTTGTTGATTTGTTCAACTCGACAAGTAAAAGTGAACATCTATTTTTAGTATAGTTGACAAGCTAACATGGTCGGAGGGAGTATTATAATAACAGGAAGTGAATAGGGAAATTTTGAAATGATAGAAGGTCATGTAATTCTGGAAATTCAGGTAATGAATTAAGGAGGTTAACATGGTTATTGTTTATGAGCTGCTAGTGTTATAAAGTGTTGAACCATTCTCATGTTTATAGACTAAGGTTAAGGAAGATGTAATCATTTATGTCTTATTATAACATAGTAAATTGTTCACAAGTAGTGTTGAAAATTGAACTAGTTTTTTTGTCGGTTTGTGGAAAATTGGAAATGAGTGTTGTGATATTGCTCAGCACTTGCTTTCAAGTTGTTGCTTCAGAAGCTTACTGATTCAAAGGACACTTCATTTGTGGACCGACAATTTAATTTGAAAATAAATGGTTATAGGTGATTCCTGGAGAATATGGTTTCGTTGCTCAATTGAATGAGGGAAGGCACCTCAAGAAGAGGCCAACTGAATTTCGAGTTGATAAGGTGCTGCAGCCTTTTGATGGAAGCAAGTTCAACTTCACTAAGGTTGGACAGGAAGAGTTGCTCTTTCAGTTTGAAGCAAGTGAGGAAGATGAAGTCCAGCTCTACCCAGATGCGCCCATTGATCCTGAGAAATCTCCAAGTGTCGTTGCCATCAATGTATGTTCTTATCTAGTTTTGCACATATTTTGGACCTGTTTTGGTAAGTAGAACCAGTGATTAATGAGTATATTGGTTCTCAATACAACAGGTCAGTCCCATTGAGTACGGACACGTGCTTTTGATCCCTAAGGTCCTTGAATGCCTTCCCCAGAGGATCGACAGGGAAAGCTTCTTGCTTGCTCTGCACATGGCTGCCGAAGCAGCAAACCCATACTTCCGATTGGGTTACAACAGCTTGGGTGCATTTGCTACCATCAACCATCTTCACTTCCAGGTAGAGTATACAACATTTACCATAATCGACATGGTTTTTGAATTATCAGTTCTATTTGTTTGCTCTAGTGCTGACTGCTGAGAGCTTCATGACGAAGAAGGAACTCAATTTCATTGTTGTTGCTCTCTTCAGGCTTATTTCTTGGCTGTGCAATTCCCCATTGAGAAGGCCCCAACTCAGAAGATAACCGTCACTGATGCTGGAGTGAAGATATCGGAGATGCTGAATTACCCAGTTCGAGGTCTCGTCTTTGAGGGTGGAAATACTTTGGAGGATTTGGGCAATGTTGTCTCAGATTCTTGCATTTGCCTGCAAGAGAACAACATCCCTTACAATGTCCTAATCTCCGATTCAGGAAAAAGGATATTCCTTCTCCCACAGGTATAACTCTTGCAACCACATTCTTACAACTACTGTGGGATTCCTTAATTAGTTTAACAGTTCCCAACTATCTGTATGTTCTTTTCTCTGCTGCTTTTAGAGATTAATCGATCATTATTCTAACTTATATGTATTTTGGTGGATTGGAACAGTGCTATGCAGAGAAACAAGCTCTTGGAGAGGTCAGCCCTGAACTCCTCGACACCCAAGTCAATCCTGCTGTTTGGGAGATCAGTGGACACATGGTCTTAAAGAGGAAGGAGGATTACGAGGGTGCAACTGAGGCAAATGCTTGGAGGCTTCTTGCTGAGGTCTCACTTGCTGAAGTGAGGTTCCAAGAAGTGACTGCTCTCATCTTTGAAGACATTGGTCTGAGTGTTGAAGAGAATAAGGATGTCATTGTTGGTTCTCCTGATGATCTAGATGTCACACCTCCTCAGCCCATGGAGGAGATTGATGGCCTCAATACCCATGCTACCATGGTTCCCGCCTAGGGCTTTCACGGCCGAGCTCTGATGTTCGTCGGGTCTTATAATTTCATGAATTTCTATCTATATCTGCCCTTGTGAAATATCACTAAATAAGGCAAAACCATGTTCAATGTATTGATGAATTTGGTCTGTTCCTCTTGTGGTGTTTTATTGCTTTATGGTATAGCCATTTCCTATGTTTATGTATTGTGGGGGTTGGTGTGTGAAATGACCTTGGGTACTATGTATGCTGTTTGTAATTAAGACGATACTAATGGAAGTTGGATTTCCTCTATTTATTGTCAAACTTTGTGCTTTTGATATATAATTGCTTCCACTTGATTGATGATAGTGCGTTTGTATATGTATTTGAGCAGCAAGTACAATTATCACTTTCATATGTAAGGCTACAAAAGTACATAGTACTTTGACCATAAATGTATTCAATTTTCTTTATAACAATTTTCCATGAAAAGGTTTTTTAAATCATTTTATTGTACAGTTAATCTAATATAATTTATTTCTATTATGCCAAACTACTTTATATGAAAAAAACCACTGCAAGCATGTTAAAGTTACGCTAAGAGCATGTTTGGAAAGCCAAAATGTAATTAAAATTTGGTGTAAATACATTTTTTGGCATGTTTGGTAGATCAAATAATTATTTAGTAAGAGAAAAATTGAGTGTAATTGAAGTGGAGTAATTACACTTTTCAATTCCCAAGGAAGGGCAAAGAATTCTTCTTTTATTTATATTTATATTTTTTCATTTTAATTTATTTTTTATTTCTACTATTTTTTTTTTAAAAAAATGTTTTATTATTCTAATATATTTTCTAAATAAATATTTTTTATTTTTTTAATTATATTTCATTTCATTCTCATTCTCAACCTTTGCTTTTTCATTCCATGCAATTTTTCATAATATTTATTTATTTATTATTTTATTTCTTTTTAAAAATAATTTTTTTACTATATTCTAATTTTTAAAATCATATTTATATACGTTGTGTTAAAATTTGATATAATAGAATTATGTTAAATTTTTTATTTTGAATTTAGGATTTATGTCATATTTTCAATTTCATTTGTTTTAGCACTATTGAATTGACATTTCACGTTGCAAAACATTTATTTTTTAGTTAAACTTGATAAATTATTTTTTGTTAAATGTCTTAATAATTTTATGACATTATATTTATAACATTAATATTTATGTCAAACATACATATCATGATGTTCATAAAAATCTTATAATTTTAGTTTATTTGATTAAATTATTTAAAATATACCAATTTAAAAAATATAAATAATTTTTTTTATAATATTAGTTAAGAACATATGTTTATTAATAATTAACATTTAATTTTATATCATTTATAAAGATCCTTATTTGTCTAATATAAATTTTAAATTTAGAAAATTAACTTTTATTTCTTAAAAATTTAATTTAACCTTGTAAAGAATAGTTAAGAACATATGTTTTTTAATTAAAATTTAATTTAATATCATTTACAAAGATCCTTATTTGTCTAATATAAATTTTAAATTTAGAAAATTAACTTTTATTTTTTAAAATTTATATAACCTTGTAATTACACTTATGCAACCAAACAGAACAATTATAATTACACTAAAATTAAAGTGTGACAAACAAACAGATCATCGTAGTTACTAGACTATATAATTACTAGGCTAATAATTACTACCCTAATAATTACTCCAATTTCAATTACCAGATGGCTTTCCAAACAGACACTAAGTACAAAAAGAGCACGTGAACTAAAATCTCCACTGGCAGAGCAACTTAACTATCGTGCATTGGAAGAACAAACTGTAGACCAATAAGCTAATGTTCCCAAGGTTTGAATCATAAGCATGCAAATTTTTAATTAAAATCATATTAGTAGTCTAAAAGTATGTGACTGATACAACCATATTCATTGGATTATGAGTGAAGTTTCTGATAATAAAAAATTAAGGATAGCATTTTATCATAACTATCAATTACCATAAATTAAGTTGTCAAAAAGGTATCACAAAAAGCTGCTACTCCACGAGTAGCAGGAACTCAATGTCCAATATAACTATGATCTTCACTTCATTGTGAGGTCGGAAATCTGCTTTTCCACATCTGTAACAATGCACGAACAAGTTAGTAGGCATTGCTCCCCCCAAGACGAACATCAATGAAACTAGGATATGTCTACATGCAAAGGCAAAAATGAAAATGCCCTTCCCGGGACTCGACAAGTAGAAGAAAATAAAAAGGAAGTCAGGCATATCTACCAGATTTATCTACCTTGCATTGTAAGTTCATCCTGAGGCTTGGCAGCTTCCTCCTGAGGTTTTTTATTGCTGGATGGAGAAAAGAAAACTCAATGAAAAGTGTGACGTATTTTCTAAAATAGCTGAATGGAAAAAGCACATGAAATCTGTCTCAAAATGCAAGAAGCTTCCTTGTGGAAGTTTTCATTTTTGCAGTATCTGTTTTTTAGACAGTAGAATGACGACAGAATATCCTTTTCCACAGGTGCAACAGACTTTAAAAACCCTGTGAAATCCATCTTAAGTTCCTGTATTTTCTACTTTCCACCAAGAATACCACGCAAACAGCAAGTTAACTTATAGGCTATGTCTTGAAAAAGCAACCCCTGCATCACACCACCTATTTAGTTCTTTCCTAATCATCCACTGTTATATAAGGAAATAAAGGTTTTTGTAGCTTAAATCGTGCCGCAAAGAAAAGCCTGGTACTTTGAACTGTGCACCACGGGCCCTCAGGAATTTCCCAGTTATTGGGAAAAAAAGGTTTTATAGGCTTTCTTCTACAGCTCTCATTTCATGCCAAGCAAGCACCCAGCCACAGTTCTGGGCATTGTCCAATTTATTCCATGTAAAAGACATAAAATTCCCCCACAAATCCCTTCCCATTTAACAATGCAACTCATGTAACACAATATCCTCAAGTTTCTTTTAAAACATGTGCTACTTCTCACAATTCAACTAGCAACGCAGCATCACTCATTTCTCTTATTAGTTCTCAATATTATTCCACTAAATAAAGATTCAACTTCACATAATGTGATTAAAAAAAATTATCTTTGAAAATTTTAAACACAGGTTTCACAGGCAGAAAAATCTTTAGCTAAAACATAACATCATAAATTAAATTTACAAGCAAATATATGTTTTTCCTATAGCTAAGGTAAAAACAAGATTAGCCCCACTCACAAACCCACCGGAGAAGAACCTTGTAAATTGTTTTCGAAAATATTCCTCAAAAGTAGGTCACACATGGCCACTGCTTAGTCCATATTCATTATCATGGATATTATTTACTATTTTATGATAGTGGTATCCAGGGCAGCTTTCATGCTCCTCGACTATTTCACCGAGGACATGCATATTTCCATCAGTACAAGTACAAAGTAACTCTTGGTGTCCAGCTAGCGTGTGCGCAGCTCAACTAATTATCTGCTATCTCCCAGCTCCTCCGACACGAATCCTACTCGTTGTGCAGTGGTCCGTTTCCCAGCTTCTCCCACTAGCACATGTACCGGGTAACTCTATCCATCAAGGTCTGGATAGATGAAAAAAAACACCTAGTGTTTTTTTGTCTCTGTAGGAAATTGAAGTTGAGACCTCATGGTTGTCGGCCCACTTCAATTTCTACTAGGCCACACCCATGGGTGCCAAGTACAAACTCTACCCACCAAGACTAGAGATATTGATTTGAAGACCAATCAGTTCGCTAGTTTTTCCCCTTTTTTGGGACAGCTAAATCAGTCAGCTAGCTGTCAGCACAATCCATCTAACAGCAAACACTAATGCCAGCATATATCATTCAAAGAAAAGAAAGGAGGAACTCTTTACCTTTCCTTGGAAGTAGGCTCATCCTGTGGCTTCATAGCTGGAAAGAGTAGAACTTCCTGTAGAAAAAATTATAACAAGGGACAGAAAAAAATATTTCAGTATCTAACACAAATGATACGAAACACTTTCTCAAAAAAAAAAAAAAAAGAAGTGACAAGAAAAGGAGAGTTCAGGAAAATGCTGAGACAACATGGATTAGTTTGCTCTGGCTTTAATGCCATGTTAAGAAAATAAATCTTGGCCCTAAAGTAACCTCAAAAAGTTATCTCATGAGGTGAGGATTGATGAAGATAATATAGGATTTAGGAAGACAACAGCCCATTGCCTCAGCCAATGTGGGATGCTCCAACATTCCCAAATAAATTGGAACTAAGTGGTCAATCTTCCTAACAAAGAATCAAGTGAAGGCACAAACCTTGATGTTTTGTGAATCTGTCAACAACATTGCAAGTCGGTCAATACCCAATCCCCAACCACCAGTAGGAGGCAACCCATATTCAAGAGCTGTGCAAAAGTTCTCATCCAGTGCCATAGCTTCATCATCGCCTGATTGACGGTCCTGAATTGACATTAATTATGCCGAAGTAAGTAGTTGCACATAATCGAGATGATACCACAAGATGAACACAAACAACCACCAAGTCAGGATGCACACTTCGCACAGATACCTTGAGTTGATCAGCAAAGCGCTGGCGTTGGACAACAGGGTCATTCAACTCAGTGTATGCATTACAAAGCTGTCAAGTTATTTAACAGAGAAGAAACACATTACAACTTGTATTGGGAGTGGTAAAATACAGTTTGAAAGACTTGACAGAATACATACTTCATGTTTGTTTATAAACAGTTCAAAACGTTCTGTCAGGCCTGGTTTCGATCTGTGCCACTTTGCCAAAGGACTCATTATCTCTGGATGGTTGATAATGAAAGTAGGATTAACACATGTCTCCTCCAGAAAGTGCCCCACAAGCTAAATTCACAAAAAATGAAGAAAGAATTAGTACCAACGTCATAAAGCTGCTTAGGCAAAAAATTGGTAACAATAGCACCAATAGTGTCAAAAGAATGAGAACACGTGACTCCTGTAAATACATGTTTTTTGAAAAGGTATCACCAATAAATACAAAAATGGGACATAACATTAAATGATTGATAATGTTACATGCCGAAAAGCAGACATACAGCAAACTGATTCACACATTTCTCAAAGTTACATGCCAAACAGCAGACATACAGTAATTGATTCAAAACCAATTTAACAATGAGGCTCCATATCATATTTAACAATCCGTGATAACATTTACTGCCAATAACGCATATTGCAGGTCAAATGCCACAGAAACTACAGTATTTCACACTAATATAGCTCTAAAACAATAGCACCCTTTTCACCTCTATTTCTTTCCTCTAAAATATGATAGGTTTTTTCCTCTTTATTTTCTAACATTTGCCTCTATTTTTTCACACACCCTTCTCTTCCTTTACAGTAGGCTTTTGCTGCCTCATGTAGGGACACTCATGGAGAAAACAGAAGTGGATGTCCACATCCGTTAGAGCCCCTTTCCTTCATTCTTCTCAACACAAAGCCCAGAAACTGAAAAAGATTCTCAAGCTGTCAAACATTACAATATCACACTAGAGAGAAGTACTACACGACAAAACAAAAGAAAAGGGGACCAGCAGTGAAAAGCGAGCCTCTAGATTGCATATGTAAAAATTGGCTATCGGGAAGAGATCGGAGAGAAAAAATTTACTTTATCAAGTAATCTAGCAGTTGTTTGAGGTGGAGGACATCTGATCTCAAACTTTGCACAAGCATCTATGAGATATTTGTTGGTTTCATCACTTGATAGATCCTTGGGTATATTCAAGTTTGCAATCTTCTCCAATTCCTCTACCATATCAATCCTTCTGCAGAACCAACAGCAAAAGTATCTTAGTGCTTGTAAACAAAATCAAAACATGACATACCCGTAGAGCTCCCAAACCTGAATGGAGGAGTGAAGTCAATCTCAATTGGGTCACTCTCCAGCCCCTTCGCATGATACTTGATTATATAGCCGCCTGTAAGTTCCTTCACCATCCCTGTTCATGTATAGTCAGTAAGATATAAATAAAAGAATAAATATCATGAAAAGATTATACATAGGCTTCCCCTACAACATTTGGATCCCAATCTTTAGGTTACTTACCACTTAGCATTTTTTCAGTTAGATCCATCAAGTCATTGTAATCTGCATATGCCATATAAAACTCGCAAGTGGTGAATTCAGGATTGTGCGTCAAGTCAATTCCCTCGTTTCTGAATTGTTTCCCAATCTCATAGACACGATCCAATCCACCAACCACTAGCTCTTTAAGATATAGTTCAGGAGCAATACGCATGAAAAGCCTCATATTCAAATCATTGTGGTGGGTCACAAATGGACGTGCAGCTGCCCCACCAGCAATCATGTTCATCATGGGGGTCTCTACCTGTTACAAATACAATTATACTAGTTTATTCAAGCCAAAATCATAATCGCAAATTAACAAAGGTAAAGTAAAACAGTTTCATAAACACCAACCTCTAGGAAGTCACGATTATCAAGAAAGCTCCGAATAAAAGTTATGATCTTTGCACGGGTCTTAAATATGTGCCGGACCTCTAAGTTCAGCATCAAATCCAAATAACGCTGTCTATATCGTGTTTCCTAGACATAAAGAAGAAATGAACCACATGATCAAGTCAGAGGCATAAAATCTTTTAAAGGAAGTAGGATGAAAGCAAGGTACTTGAAAGAAAAAAAAATTCTGAAAAATTTGAGAGGCATAAGATACCTGATCCTTTAACACATATGTATCTGGATTGCGGCCACTTCCGGGGACCCATGCTTCAGGATTCTGCAGCACAATTAGATATAGTTCAATTACACTGGGACCAGCTTAGACACAATGCAAAACAAAATTCGCTAACCTTAGCTGTCTCTGTCTGTGCACCTTTCTGCCGTGGCATCATATGAAGACAGTGAGATAACACTACGAATGATTTGGGAAAAATACTCAGCTCTCCCCTTTTACTCTTACCTGATGAATGAGGTAGGAAGAGTTAGAAATATGTTACGAAACCAAAACATCATTATTATCATCTCATGAGATCTTTTTGCATAAACTACACCATGTCAATAAAGATATTCACCCTGGATATTGCAGAGCAGACAATATTTGAAGTAAGAGACTATGGCAAAACCCAGAAACAAAAATGCACAGTAGGGGTGTGCAAAAACCGAACCGAAAAAAGTGTCATTGGTTTATTGCTATTAGGTTAACGTTTATTTAATGATTTCGTAAAAAATAATTATTGGGTTATCGGTTCGGTATTGGTTTTATAATATTGAGTTATTGGGTGAACCGATAACCCATTAAGATTATAATAGTTTACTAATTTAATTTTTAGTTTTTTACTAATACACAAATATCAAATAAAAAATATTAATATAAATATACAATCAGTTAATCACTATATAATACTATTTAGTATTTAGTATTTTAGTATTTACCCTTTAGGCTTTGCCGCTTTAGGTTCAGTGGCGATTTGCAAGTTGCTAAAACGTCGGCTCCAGGATTCGTATGTTTGTTTTAAAAGTTTTTCTAATTGGTTAAACCGAACCGTTAAAGACCAAAAATCGATAAGCCGAAAACCGATAACAAATATCTTATTGGTTTAGTTATCGGTTTAGCATATTTAGAAACTGAAAACCGATAAACCGAACCTATATTACTTAAAATCGAACCGACCAATACACACCCCTAATGCACAGACTCAAGAAAATGTTTTATATTCAACATGAATACCATTGCCCATTTAGGAGACAGCTTGACAAAGGTCAGCTAAGTTAATCATGGTCTAATAAAAGTAATGGGATATGTGTGTATTATTTTCTCTCATGTACCTACCAACTAAACCCCGTGTTTTCTTTTCTCCTTACAAATGCATGCATCTATTCTCTCAACGTCTGTTTTTACTGATTCACAAAATTTTACCATTCCTCTCCCTTACTATGAAAGCTTGAAACTTGTGTATTCTCTGTAAGTATGTCACTGCTCTATTTGTAGCCCATATTTTTCGAAAACTTTCAGCTTTATCAAATAATTCTCCAGATTATACTTTTTGAAAATCAAATATGAATAGACAATTAACTGTGTCTCGCCTCTAACAGGTTATCAACCTCCTCTTTCAAAAAAAAATAGAAATCATGGGGTCCGGAAAAAACAATGTTAATTAAATTTGAATTCAAATCAAAGCTTTAGAGTCGAGGACCAAGAAAAGATCTACTTAACCCACCCCCAACAAAAAGGAACCAAGCTATGATCTTCAGCTGTAGCAAGCGGCTACAACTGCATAGTCTAACTTGAGCCCCTACCAAGCAAGATAAATAGAGTGAAGGTCACATAATATTTTCATATTCACCAGTTCTACAACATTTTAATGCAACTTCTTCTAAAATGCTAATTGTGATAAATGATAACAACTTGACAGATTCATTAGCATCCATGCAGTAAGTGGTTAGAAGAGAAAAGGTCAGGTAAATGCAATTTACTGCTAGTAAAGACGGGAAAAATCAATTGTATCTTTCATTTAGATAGCTGAATAGCTTTTATGGTACTAAATATGACCATAACTTCACATGCAAATCATAATCATTCAATCTGCTTCAGTACACCAGTCCAATAAAATACATACATATTGTGTTTTCAGTTCATTTCTCCTATGTTAATTAATGGTGTTTAAGTACGTGATGGAGTGATGGTGAGAGTAACTTTTTCTCTTCTTACAGAACTTTTCTTTTACCACCAAGACACACTACCACAGATAACATCTGTCGCTAAACTAACAGGAAACAAGAATCCCACACCTGGACATCCAGTAATTCCAACAATATCTCCACGCTTCACACCAGAATGAAATTTAATAAAGTCCTCTTCATTCAACACAGAATCTCTGCACATATATCAGGACATAATACTTCTCAGTGAAAGAAGTTTCTACTACTCAGAAACAACAAAATGATAGAGTAATAGAACCACCTAGCACTTGTCATGACTTGAACTTTGGCACCTTCACCATGTAAATCATAGAAAAGCAGCTTTGCAGAAGAGGCACGTTTGTTCATTATCCTTCCTACAAAAAAAACAATTATTGATGCAAATTCATTTTTAAAAAAAAAAGGATCAAGAAAATAAGCTCAAAATGCTGTAACATTTACCAGCCAAGGACACTTCATCTTCAGAATGAACTCCACTCTCTAAAACTCCGTATTTCTTGACAAATTCAGGGATAGACAAATGGTTATCCCCTTGGAACTTGTGTGGATAAGGGTTCTGCCCATTTTCCTTCTCAGCTGCAAGTGCTTTCAGCCTATTTTCAAAGTATTGCTGCAACCCAAAATAAATGAACTTGAGAACTCCAAAATAAAGAAAAATATCCCAAAGATTTGATTTTATGCCAACTCTCTATCAGTCTATAACTTTAACATAATTGACAACTATCTACACTGGAAAAGTGTCTGTTTTACCTTATCATTCTTGTAAATTACACCCAAACACCCCAAATCATCTTAAATTACACCAAACGAAGAAATACAAAGTGGAAAGGAAGTCACCGTTGCATCCATTTCATCGTCAGCTGCAGAATAATTTTTTCTGATTTACCCTTACTTTCTGACTTCCCCATTACTAAGAAGAGAATACGATAGAGAGAAATATACGACCATATAAAAAAAAACAATGACGGCTATAGGGTTAGCCAGGTGAAGCCTTTGCCTTAATACCCCAAATATTTATACGGACAAATATACAAACTAACCTAAAACAAATTAATTTCATCCAAAGAAGAAATACAAAGGGGAAAATAGTCCTGCCCATTTATACGTGAAAATATCCCAAAATCTTTTGAGTTTTATCCCAGCTCTTTATCAATCCAATACTATACGTGATTGATTAATAGAAATAGAAAAGGCAAAAGGGAGTCACCGTTGGATCCATGTCATCATCGGCTGCAGAATTCTTCTGTGACTGAGAGCTTGGCTTTTTTTCTGGTTTCTGGGGCTGAGAGCTTGGCTTCTTTTCTGATTTCCCCATTGTTGACGGCGGCGACCGGCCGGAGCAGACAGGGATTATTTGATGCAAGTGTAACTGAAAAAAACAGAGGGAAGCTGAAAGAGAATTGGATGTGGAGGCTAGGGTTTTAGTGTATTTGAGCAATTAAGTTATTATCTTTTCACTAAGCACTTCTGACGAGAAAATGTCTCCCCTCTTTAAACTACAGGAGTAGTTTGCTACCTTAATTATACACTTAGTAAATAGTTGCTTAATTATATACTTATTGATTTTAATTTTTTAATATATTTAAAAACTTGTCAAATTTGATTTTTTATGTAAATAACTTAAGTTTTTATTAACAGAATTCATAACTTACTGAAACTAAAATTTTTACCCATTTTTTTAATTGTTACTTTTTAAAAAAATTATTTTCATAAAATAACCTTAAACTCAACGATTCAAAATAAAATTCACGAGAAAATAAAATATAAATCACAATTTTATTGTTAAAATGAAATATTATTGTTACTGATGATTTGAATATGCTAAGCTTTATAATAAAAAAGAAAAAAGATTACCCGTTGGGTGTGGGGGAGATTTATTTACATTTAATAAAAAATATTTTTTTGCAATGAGAATAAAATTAAAAGTTTTTTCCTCACATATTTTGATACCAAAGTTTGTACTCCAACAATGTTATTGAAGGAAATTTGTTTAATTTTTCAAAAGTTAAAATTTACAAAATAATAGATTTGCAATTATTATTTTTTTTGAAATAGATTGATTTTATTATTTTGTTCATTTTATATTACCTAACGAAATTTAGCAATAAAATCATTTTTTTTATTTTTCTTCTGTATGAAAAATAGAATTTAAAAAATATGCGCTAATTACGAATCGTCTAAAGAAGAAAACATATCATATTTACGTCATTAACAATAATTATATGTTTCATTTTATCTTCTATTAAATAAAATTAGGATCATTTTTCCTCGTTAATTTATTTTTGAATCGTTAAGGTTATTGTTCTTTTTATAAGAGTAATTTTTTAAAAAAAATAGTGAGGATAAAACAACTAAAAAAATGGGTTAAAGATTTAACTTCACAAAGAGTTCAATTAATATAAACCTAAGCTATTTGTATGTAAAAAAAGACAACAACCAAATCTGATAAATTTTTGAGCACTTAAAGAACTGAAATCAGTAATTGTATAGCTAAGGTGCTAAAATCGGTAAGTGTATAGTTAAGAGACCAAATCTGATGAGTTTTTGTATGATTAAAAGACTAAATTTGGTAAGTGTATAGTTAAGGGGAAATTTCGCAGATAACCATTATAATAAATCTAATTAGGCTCCTTAATTACAGTTTGTATAATTACGGGCTATAACTATAGTTTAAGTTGTCTCGTTTGCATAATTCGCGGATTTGTATAAATCGCGAGTGAGTTTGTATAATTCATAGGGTACGTTTGTATGATTGAGTTATTTTTGCATAAACTCAAAATAACGAATTTATACAAACACAAACATCTGAACTTTAAACAGTTATACAAATTATATTATACAAAATTACATTATACAAAAGTTATAAAAAAGGGCAGCCCGGTGCACTTAAGCTCCCGCTATGCGCAGGGTCCGGGGAAGGGCCCGACCACAAGGGTCTGTTGTACGCAGCCTTACCTTGCATTTCTGCCAGAGGCTGTTTCCAAGGCTTGAACCCGTGACCTCCTGGTCACATGGCAGCAACTTTACCAGTTACTCCAAAAGTTATGCAAATTTTAAATTATAAAAACGTGCGAATTATACAAATTTGAACTTTGATTAACGCAAAATATTAGTGGTGAATTGTAAATTAACTAAACTATATCTATGTTAACTAATTAACTAGTATATGTTTGTTTATTCGCATAATTTTTTTCAATAGATCATTTTATACCTGCTCCTGTAATTAAGGGACTACTCATGGCATTTTCTCCACTTTTGACATAGAGCCCGTTTGGATGGGCTTAAAAAAATAACTTTTATGTATGAAGTGCTGAAAGTTTTTTTTATAAATAAGCAGTTGAGTGTTTGGATAAAAGTGCTTAAATGAAGAAAATGATGTGAATTTTAGGGTTAAAAGAAAAAAAGGGTAGTTTGGAAATTTAGTTAAAATATAAGGAATATAAAAGTAATTTCCATGGTCAAAGAAAATGACTTTAAGCACTTAGAAAAAAAAAGTTAAGAATCCTAACTTTTCATTTTTGACTGACTTTAAGAACTTTATGGCTTAAAGTTAGCATCAGGCAAACAAGTTCAAAAGCTAAAAAGGGGCTTTAAGTTGGTTTATATATTACATTTTTAATTTATTTATATATTACAAAATTAATTTTAAAAATATTCTTATTTAAAATAAGTTAATTTGAAAAATAAAATTATAGCTTGTTTGGATGATTTATTTTTCATTATAACTTACTTTTGATATATAAAAAGTTATTTATTTTTTAAAAGCGGGGTGTTTGATCAATTTTTTGAAAAAAATAAGTGTTTACGGAGAGCAACAAAAGTTATTTTGTAAAAACTCAATAAAAAAAATCTAAAAACACTTTTTTTGTAAAAAAAATTTAAAGATTGATCAAACACAAATTATTGTTCAAAATTATTTTAAAAATTTATTGGTCAAACACAAATTGATTCTTGCCAAAAGTTATTTAAAAACAACACTTTTAAAATATTATAATTGCGGGTTCAAGTCCGTTAGTCCGATCTTCTACGTATGTTCTATTGTAAATTTTGAATCAAGAACTTTTTCTTAATTCTAAGATGTCAATCTAAAAAATTGTTATCAATTAAACGATCACATCTTTCAGCAGTGAGACTAGAGTAAAGTATAATTTTTCTTATTCTTACTTTATTATTCCATTCCAATGTGGCGACATGATTATTATTTTTTCAATTTAAATTTGATTCCAATTAAATTCAACTCACTTCTAATTACGTTCAACAATGAGTTGGAAAAATATTTTTATACATCATCAAGTCAGTAAATGGGGAAATTTTATGAATACTAGTTCAAGAAAAAATTATGGGGTGAGGTGAATAGTACTCACTTAAGCAATTATAAGGTCCTCAAATATAAATTTTTGATCCTTGCATTTCTAGCAACCAAATCGAATATTCTATCACCCTTTCAATTTTAGTATATCACTTATATATGCATAAATATCAAAATTTAGAAAAAAAATTTGTCAGATGAAATAGAAAATTGACAAGAAGTATAGAAAATAAAAGGAGAAATATATTCTCCATTACTATGAGATTGTGCAAATTATGAATCAAACAGTGATATAAAATTTGTCGATGAAGAATAATTGTGACCAGATTAAAATCAGAAGAAATTTCTATGTAAATTAGTAAAAGGGAGATAAGAGAAATTTCAAAAATAAATATGTGTCAAAAGTTGAGTGCTGAAAATAAATATATCAAATAAGCACAACAAGGAATGCATGTAACTATTTTTGAAGAGTACATGAGCGAATCAAACATTTTTTCGTAAATTAAACTAATACCAAAAAATAATTGATAGATTAATAAATCACGTTCAAGATAGAAATATCATAAATTTTGCCAAGTTCTATTAAAGTCTATTAGTGAATTAGGTGCCATCAATCGAATATCAGCAAATTCATGTGTAATTTAACTTTAATAAAATTTGACAGTGTTCAATTTTACACCTAGGATTGGTTTGGTACAAAAGATAAGGGATAACTAATTTCAAGATTAATTTTAGAATGAATTCATCTCATGTTTGATGATATAAAATTGCTGAATAATTTATTTGAGATTAATTATTTCAAGATTGTAGTGTTGTTTTTATCTCACATTAAAATCTTAAAATAATTAATTTCAAATAACTTGTTCCTCGACTAAAACGAGGACATGACCTTAGATAGGAGGGGGTGGAGGGTCCATATTAGGGTAGAAGGCTAGTAAATAGTCTCGTTATTCTTCCGTATTAGTAGGCGCATTAGCTCACTGTAATTTCTTGTGCTCTGACTTCTGGTATTATATTTCTATTACTTTTGGCACTTTGATTACTCTACTTTATCTATGTAACTTTCATTATTTGCGTTACTGGTTATTTGCTGTCCCATATTGCTTTGAACTTTTTAGCCTTATCTGACTTCCTTTTTATGCTTTTTTGAGCCGGGGGTCTCTCGAAAACAACTGTCCTACCTTGGTAGGAGTAAAGTTTGCGTACATTTTACCCCTAGACCCACGTTGTGGGATTTCACTGGATTGTTGTTCTTGTTGTTGTTCCTCAACCAAACGAGCCTCTATAGTCATGTATATCTAAAATACAAAGTAATAAACACGAAAATAATTAGTGACCAATTTTTTCCAAAAAATAACAAGAGAATATTTAATATTAAAAAATAAATAATCACATTCAATAATCAACTTGAATATAATTTTAATCTAGCAAAAATGATATCCGTCTATTCCTTCTTAAAGATTAAATTAAAAACATAACAAGTAAAATAACTAAATTCAATTCATTTGCAAAGAAAACAATATGTTAAAAGTACAATTTTACTAAAAATAAATTAATAACATGCGACATGTCCCTTCTTAGAAACAATTACTAAACCACCTTGGGAGAGGAACAAAATGCACGTTTGGCGGAGAATAGTTTTTAGAAAAAATTTGAAGATTCTTGGGAATTAGTATTTGTTCATATAATTTACTATTGGCAAAAATTATAAGTTATCAAGTTCTAAAAAAATTAGGGTGCCGTTTGGCCCAAATAATTTTTGAGAAAAACTTGAAAAAAATGTGGGAACTAGTGTTTGATCATATAATTTGTCATTATTTGGAAAAAATTCCAAGTTCCCAAGTTCTTGAAAAAACTAGAACTTGAGAATTTGAGAAATTTTAAAAAGTTAAAAATTACCCAAATTTTTATATTTTATAAAAACTCTCATCAATTATTAATTTTAATTAATATTTATCTACCAACTTACTTTATTAATGTGACCAACCAACTTAAGAGACTGTTCGTACAATGTGAAAATATTTTATAAAAGAATGGTTTGTTATTACCTCCTCCGAAAAATAATAATTGAGTGACAAGATTGAAAAAATGAACAATTTATTTTTAATTCGATTAATGTGTTGCTCTTGCCATATTATTATTTTGTTGTTGTTGATTGTTACCAATTATGTTATAATTTTTTTTTTTAAAAGGAACATGTTCATTATAAAATGATAACACAAACTCATGGGTATTTTAAATAATTTTTAGAACTTACAGGTACAAAATAATATTTTTTTGAAACTTCACCAAAACTTGGAAAAATTTATGGCCAAACGCATGGTGAAATTCATCAAAGAATAACTTTCCAAGAATATTTGGAAACTTGGGGCCAAGAGACACCTAAAACTTGGTATTTGTAAATTAATAATATTACATATTAGTGGAGCCTCACAAATTGAGATACGAGAAAGGTATATTGTACACATAATATGGCAATTAAATAACAAAAAAAATCAGATAATAATATAAATCGAACGACAAAAAATCTACACAAACAATACTACGATTACTCGAATGAAACAATAATTTTTTTAATATACAAATTCTAATGTTGTACTCAAGAAAATTTATACATCAAGAATTTAAATACGTAAATAGATCAGTATGACAATTCTTAAACCTTAAAATTTATTCTTCTGAAATAATCATAATTTAAATTGCTATACAAAACCTTTTTCTACAATAATTTTTAAATTTGAAATATGTAAACTATAAAGCTCTACTCAAAAATAAAATAAAATAATCATGAATAAAGAATTTAAATACGCAAATAAATAGTTATAGCAATTCTTAATCCTTGTTTAAACCTCTTTTTGAGATTTCCATGGCAAGTAAACATCCTTACCAAACTTCTTAAACTCTCTTAAAGCTAAAACCAGAGATTCTTTTGGACACGACAATTGTTCCCTTCGAAAAAAAAAAAACATTATATACACAAAAATAGTTAAATCAATTTCATATTCTTCCCTTTTCCCCACATCATAATCAACAACCTACCTTTTTTTTTCCTCCCCAATTTCACTTTTCCAATTTATTTTGCCTTTAGGGTTTCCAGCAACAAATTTTCAGCTGTAGTTTTGGTGTTTGATCATCTATTTTTGATGGATTCCGAAGATGATATGCACGATGCTAATGATATGGAGTCGGTGGATGAAGATTTCTACAGTGACGGTGATGGCTATGGCGGCGATGCTGTAGATAGTGACGGTGATGTTGCTGATTATGATTTCATGGGTAATGAAACCGATGATTCCGATGACCAAGTTGTCAGTCGTTCCCAGGTACTGAAATTTGTTTCTGATTGTACTAAATTACTACTACTATGTCTTGATCTTGAACTAGTTGGGGGTGAATACTCTTATGTACATCCTGGTCTGCTTCATTCTACTGCATATCAATACTTATTGTATTGTAAGTTGTAACCTTCAGAAACTGTTATATAATTCAGGTGGGTGATTCATTGGAAGTGGGGTCTTTGATTTTGATTTGGGTGTGTATTTCCAAGTGAATTTCACTAGAAATCCTGCGCCTTTTTTGTATTACTCGCATGTAGGGATAGAATAGTTTAACTGCATAAAGCTTGCATTTCTGGCGGATGCTGTTTTTAAGGCTTGAACCCGTACCTTCCGGTCACATGCCAGAATAGTTTAACTGCTTATGAATATTTATTGTAAGTTGTAACCTTCAGAAACGGTTTATGTATATGTAGTCATGTAGAGCTGTATAATTCAGGTGAGTGCTTCATTGGAATTGGGGTCTTTGGTTTTGATTTGGTCGCTTTTTTGCATAAGGATAGAATAATTGTGTGCGTAACTCAAAAACTCACCAACCTTTCTTGTCTAAACCGTGGAAAGATACCACGTGATGAACAAGAGACATCTTGATTGATGGGGTTGCGGATTTGATGACTTCTGATATATAGTTGTATTCCGGGGCTGTGTCAAAACTTTTTAAGATATTAGTATATGATTTGTAGGGTTATAGCTGAAGTGAACAGTCTATTCGAATCGTAATGATTGGTGAGTTGCTGTGTGAGTATTCTTTACTTGCTTGTTTTGTGGGACAGCTATGTTGTTAGCTAGTGATCACTTCGATGTGCTTCTCTTGAGCTAGAGTTGATTTTCTCTGCTAGTACACACTTTGATGTGATACAGTAGGCTTCTCTTAATTTAGCTCCTTTCTGTGAGAATTACCATTTAAGTGTTCATTCAATGCCTTTTGGTTTCGGATTTTTCTTTGTCATTAATTCCTATTCGGTTTTAGATTCACACAATGCCTTTGCAATTTGCAGAAAAATTATACTGTCTTGAAGGAAGAGGATATACGTCTGCGACAGGAGGAGGATATGACGACAATTTCTACTCTTCTCTCCATATCAAGAGAAGCTGCCTGTATATTACTTCGACGCTATAACTGGTAACCTGATCTTTCCCCCCCTTTAACCGTAGGAGTTAATAGTTATTCTGAGTGCTGCTGGGTGCTATTACTTGGATTGACATATTTGTTGTCTGTAGCTTTCACTCGATGAGCATCTTTGGTAATGTGAATTGTGCAATGTTATCACACTATGTACTTGTGCTTTCCACTTGTATATTACTTATGAAGGACTTGGTTTTCCTTCTGTTTGACTTGTTTCTAGAAGACTAATAAACAATGATGATTGTAGGAGTGTGAACAAGGTGCATGAGGAGTGGTTTGCTGATGAAGAACGAGTGCGCAAGTCTGCTGGTTTGTTGGAGAAGCCCGTTGTCCCTCTTTCAAGAGCTATAGAAGTAAGTTCTCTACTTTATTACCGGAAATTGATTCACTTTTTAGCCATTATAACATTTATTTGTGTTGCTGTCTCTCTCCGGTGTTCTGAATCTATCTGCGTTGTTTATCTAACCAAGATAGTCTCTCGGCAGGTGGTGTGTGGGATTTGCTTTGAGAACTTCCTTCCTGATGGCATAATATCTGATGGGTGTGGTCATCCTTTTTGTACTACTTGCTGGAAAGGTTTGTTTCTTCTTAAAGCTTTTGTCCACATATATAGCTCTGCTTTATTCTGAACTTGAAATAAGTGTCTAATTTGATATTCTCCGACGTTTATTATCCAATATTTGTTTTCAGTTTATTTAGGGTACAAATCCTTCTCTATTGAAAAGTGCAATCCATCAATTTCCAAAAATATTAATTAAAAAAATAAAGAAAAAAGAAAAAGAAGAAAAAAAAAGAAGAGGGAAGTGTAATCCATTTGGACGTGCAAACCCCAGAACCTTGTTGCTGTTTTATGAATACTGATGCTTAAATGGTAACCAATGAGGCTTCTTGTGCTGCATCATGAAGGGAGAACTCTTCGTCAGTATCTTATTCAGTTCAAATTTTTACTGAAGAATTTTGGTTGTCTTTTATCTGCCATGTCTTTTATTTTCTTGTGTAATGGTTTTTTTTGTTATTCTGGCAGCTTACATTACCACATCCATCAATGACGGCCCTGGATGCTTGACGCTGCGATGTCCTGACCCATCATGCGATGTTGCCATTGGTCAAGATATGATTGATACATTGACATCTGGTGAAGATAAGGACAAGTACTATCGCTACCTTCTTAGATCCTATATTGAGGACAATAGAAAGGTTGGTGCCAAGTTCTGTCAGTTTGATGTTTTCTCATTGCCAGGAAATTAAGACAAGGCCTTGCACTGAGCTCAAGTTGAAAGGTCTCATGTGTTTCTCATATGAGGTTCAAAGTGTGGTTTTACTGCACTATGCATATCAGGATGGACATTGCACCATGGTGCAAAAGGATTATTTGTGCGTGTATTTCTTGTCCAAGAATTTGATAGTCTGTCATATCATGAAAGAGGGGTTTGATTAGTTGCTCACTCACTCCAAATGCATTTGCTTATTCAGCATGCACCTGGAAAAATATGAATTTACTCCCATCACTTTATCAAGACTGCGACTACAAAGAAAGTTATAATCAACTAATTGATGTTATTGAGGACTTGTACATTTTGGATTCATTATGCTACCCATGATTATTTAATCGAACCATTAAAGAAGTAATGTTTTGCTGCGTATGAACTCGTCACATATTCTTTTGAATTATATGTATCCGGGGGCCTGCGATATTCTTTCCTGTGCGTCTTTTATACATCTGTAAAAACATATACATGGCGGAGCAGAGAACAGCAGAAAGAAGGTGAATCTAGTAAAGGGCCTTCATAAGGATTGGAATGGGGATGCCATTATTTATGATTTTAGACTCAAGAATTGCTTTAAGTTCAGTATTTTGGTCCTTTAGCATTTTTTGGTGATAAGTAACTACACAAACTACAAGTCTCATGGTCTTTTATCTCACATTTACAAATTTCCCGTTTTCCTGTCTCTCTCTCTCTCTCTTTCTTTTAACCTTTTCTCCCCTTCTTTCCTTTGCATTTTTCTTCATTGCCTACGGGATATTCAAGAAAAACAAATGTTTGTACATAAGCTGTGCTGTTTAGCTTCCATCTGGTATAGATGATTGGTTGATCTTCAAGAAAAAACTACTTTTTTGTTTGCATAACCTTTCTATTAATGATGTATACTATAAGGGATATCTTTTCACATTTAGAAATTAACTAATGAGAGAAAAGTATTTGCTGCCGTCTCTGCTGGGTTCTCTGGATCTTCAAATTGAGTACTTAAATTATCAACTTGAATTGGTTATTGTATATCACATTTTATTGACACAACTTTTATTTGTTGCAAGGGTTCTTTTGTCTCTCTTGATTGTCCCTGCATTATTTGCCTTTTTTGCTAGCAGGTGTGACACGATTGTTTTCTTGTTTTCTGTAGACAAAATGGTGTCCTGCTCCAGGTTGTGATTCTGCAATAGAATATGATCTTGGAAGTGGAAGCTATGATGTTACTTGCTGTTGTTCCTTTAGTTTTTGTTGGAATGTGAGATTTCTTTTCACTTTTGTATAAGCTTCATTTTATAGTTCATGAAAGTGTCGTTCTTATTGTACCGTTATTTCCTTCAGTGTACAGAAGAGGCTCATCGGCCCGTGGATTGTGATACTGTGTCCAAGTGGATTTTGAAAAACAGTGCTGAGTCGGAAAACATGAATTGGTAAGTATTCATCTTAATGCTGATTGTCCGCTTTTATTTTGTTTTTCATATCTCTGTTAGTGTTTCATGAATGATTCTTGGTTAAGTTATTTATTTTATGTCTACAACACTTAATAATGATCATAAGGTTTTGTCAAGTAGTATAACGTTTGATACTCATCTGTATCATTTTTATTTGGTGTTTCTTGTTATTTCACTGGGTATGTTGTTGTGGTTTCTTGTTATTTCAATCCAGTGTGGATTGAACTAGTTCTTGGTTAATAGGTTGAGATGTTACACTTGTTGGATCCCAAATAAAAATAAGGTTGTTCACATCTAACTTTTTCCTTTCTGGTGATTTCAGGATCTTGGCTAATTCCAAGCCCTGTCCAAAGTGCAAGAGACCAATTGAGAAGAACCAAGGGTGTATGCACATGACTTGTACGCCACCATGTAAATTTGAGTTTTGCTGGTAAGGCTTTTGCACCTATATCTATTTCTGTACATTAGACTGCTCATTCTTGAAGTTCACTACCTTCCATGCACTCTTTATGTGGGGAACCAAAGGAAAAGAAATATATTTATCAATGAACATGGGCATTATTTCGTCAAGGATTTTTCTAGGGCATTCACTTGTTGTTCAGGGACTTACTTTGTTTGTTATACAAGCTTAATTAGATGATACTGAATATACTCATTTTGAAGTATTTGATGTGGTTACCAAAAGGTCCTTACTCGTAGTGTTATTTGATATCTCATAGGTTATGTCTTGGTGCATGGTCAGACCATGGTGAAAGGACCGGTGGATTTTATGCGTGTAATCGCTATGAATCAGCAAAGCAAGAGGGCGTGGTGAGTTTTCCAGTTTGCCCATAATTGGTTTGCGTTTTGTTCTTTTACATCCCGATCTTTGAATTTGGGTTGTAATTATTGATCTCCTGAATGCAATTGGTTGATGTCCTATATGCTTATGTATACATTGTTGCATATAGTATGATGAATCTGAGAGGAGGAGGGAGATGGCCAAAAACTCTCTGGAAAGATACACACATTACTATGAGCGTTGGGCAACCAATCAATCGGTATGGATAACTCTGTTCGTCTAAAGTTTTTCAATCCCCGTTTGTGTAAGTGGGTGGTTCACTAATTGGTTTTATTTGTTAGTACTTCCCTTTCTGTTTATAGTCAATTTCACCCCCATAACCATGGATATTTTCAATTGTAAATCTATGTGATTTGTTGATAAAAGGAACAGGTAAGAATAGGGGATATATGTTTTTTTTACTTTTAAATGTCTTTAATGTTGGCCTAAAGTTATAATTTACTTGTACAATGTTCTATCTTGGGTTGCGGGAGATAAAACTTGCTATGCAAGTCTTGCGCCTATACTCTTGTGCTGCATTTTGTATAGTTATTAAGCCGCGTGACAGATGTTTGCCAACTGTAAAGGTTTTTGCTTCTCTATAGAATTAGAGCAGAAACCATGTCAACATAATGAGAAGAAAACAAGTGAGTTCGACGGAAGTGTAGTTTTGCCATAAAGTACACATAGGTAATATAAATTGCCACTTACAAGCATTTTGATACTTGATGTGATCAACCTGCATGGTCTTTAGTGTTGATGAATACCAAAATGAGTTGCGAGTAGACACTATATTATGTATAGTCACATGAGCTCCCTGTTTACTCATGCCAAGGGAGTTTGATTCTTGTTGATCTTCGTCACACATTTTTGGGTATAAGTCACACACCATAGTAACACTCATCTGCTGATCATCGTTCTCTTGATGAACTTGCTCCTCCTTTCTACCCGCCCATACCAAATGTCAGTGACTGAGGCCATCTCGACATTGTCAATGGCCTTGTTATCAGCTAGGAGATGCATTTTTTCTTTGCCTAGACCAATTTTAATCCAATCAACTTTCCTATGATTTTATCAAAACTCCGCTTAATCAAATTTTCATGCTTTGTTCTCCGGAGATCTAAAGGATGCAAAACTGTCTCTCTGTCTCTCTATCTTGTTTCCTTTTGAATTTATTTTGTTCGTGCTTATTGAAGCTGCACAAATATTGGGTAGAAGCATTATGGAGTGTGAGCTGAAGGGTTGGGTTATGTCATATGTTACCCTGTTTGCTGCTTCTTTCCACTTCTCTTTGTAGATACTGGAATTGAATATGCTTATTTACACTTCCCTGTTTGAATTGTTGATGATTGATGCCTTAAAAGAAAATGAGAATACTGTTGATGCCATCGATTTATATTTCTTGTGAGCTCTCTCTTCTACTATTTTTTTAATTAGGTAAATATGTAGTTTCATTCTTTCAACATGTAGAGGATGCAAACGAGTACAAAAAATGATCTTCTACTGTTTTCTAGAAACAGGTTATATACATCTTGGAAATGGTAAAACGTGCATTAAAAATTGTGAAATTGAAAGTTCCCTTTGACTTTATATCCTTCTTGAGAATTGTGAAACATGCGTTAATTTGTGAAAATTGAAATTTCCCATTCACTTTTGTAAGGCTAATATTCCTTGTTTTCCTGACGGCAGTCGAGGCAAAAAGCCATGGCAGATCTGCATCAAATGCAAACTGTTCATGTAAGTACAATATGTGTTTGCTTACAGACGACAGTTATTCTTGCTACTATGGTACTTTTTTCAGTTTTGTGGGACAATACTGGGTATTTTGTTGTGTACTTGAAACTAGGGTGCAGTTGTAATTTTGGTCTAGGATATTTTCAAATGTGTGCCTTTGTTTGATAAATCTTGGCTTGCTGTAGTGCAGTGTATATTGCAATTGTACTCCTTGGTTTATCTAATTATTTACTTTATGCCTGGTGATTTTGCTCCATAGAGTAAACTAGGGGTGACAAAATCAAACTCAACCCGCCCAACCCATTTATGTTTGACCTGCCCTTTTCAACCCATTAAAAATTGGGTTGATTTGTAACCCAAATTAGCTCATGAGAAATCTGGTCAAAATATTGTAAAAAAATTTGATATGCTATATATAACCATAATAAAGAAAAAATAATTTTATAGGTCCTAAAATATTTTAAAAGAACAAATGAAAAAATTAAACTTAGTAAAAATTTGGGTTGGGTTGAGTTTTGACCCGTTGTATGACCCATTACCTGACCCTTTTTGACCCATGCAAATTTGGGTTGGGTTGTGTCTTGACCCGCTTGTTGTCTTGACCCATCATGACCTGCCCAAATTTAACCCACCCCACCCAATTGCCACCCCTGGAGTATACACAAGCTAAAGAAATGACAAAATAAGAGTAAGTGCTCTTTATAGAAAAAGTTGGTGCTGAAGAATTTGTTTACTGGAAATGAGTTGTTTTTTCTTTGTTCTTATGTTATCTATCCAGGCATAAATTTTGTTTTTTCCAATTGATATGTATTCAAATATGTGTTTAATGTAGTTTCTGGTTTATTCTGCAGCTTGAAAAGCTTAGTGAAATACAGTCCCAACCTGAGTCACAATTGAAATTCATTATAGATTCCTGGCAACAGGTAAACACTGCAATCTTCTTCACATATACGTTGCTTAAAACATTAGTTAAATGGCATTCCTCCGGCAATCAAGCAGTTATAATAGTATGGATACACCAAGGAATCAGTTCATGGTTGGCCTAGTCCACATCAATTTGCTACCCTCTATGTACTACATATGGCTGTATCTTTGGTAGGAAATCATCAGCCTCATCTCATTCCCCGTTTTGAATTGGTTTCCTATCAAAATGTATACATTTGTTTCATACACTATGGTGATCGTGAGAAGAGATATCTTTTACATCCCAGAGGGGCTAAACTATGTTGAGGACACGCAATATCCAAAGTTTCTATGAACTTTGGTTACTCTGGCCTTCTTATCCATGATATTGAAGGAAGATAGTGTGAAGGAAGAGGAATTTTCGGGGTTGTGGGGGACTGGGGGGTGTCATTCAAGGATAAGTCTTGGCACTATGCATTGGGATTTGGTGATTTGTCTTTAACGATTAAGTTCCTGCAACATACATCAAACCAAAATACGGATTCAGTCCCTTTTAATTAAATTCCCCCCCCCCTCCTCACTGCCCATGTGAGTCCCCACATAAGGTTGCAAATCAGATGAAGATCGGAAAACAGTTACTGTGTTCATCCGTATTTTGCAACAAATTTTCCAACCGTAGGGGCTTCCTGTTTGTATGAAGTATTGGATAGCTATTTCTCTAGAAGAAGGATTTGGCTGAAAATGAGTAATTTGTGAATGTGCACCTACTTGGGGGGGGGGGGGGACTGTCATCTTTGCCAGATTCATCTCTTCTTTCCCTTTATAGCCATCCCATAAGATATTCTGTATTAGTTTACCGAGTTTCTTATATTATAGTGCACATAGACATCACATATGTAGCTATGTTTGAGAGAATGGATTTTATGAGAGTGACTTTCCTCTTTACAGGAAGATCGACATACTTTTTAGTAAAGAGAAACTACATTACATCACCTGTTGAACCTAGCTTAAAAATATTTGCACTTCTCTGAGTAGAATCAGCTCCGACTTTCTCATCTTGATAAGCAGCCTTGATACTTTCGAATAAACAGATCTTCCTCATTTGCTGCTTATGAAAAATTAATGTATCATTTTAGAACAGAAGATGCACTATGGAGACGTCTTCGACCCTTACCTTTGTCACCTTATTTCACTTATGTTTCCTCAAGCTATGTCCTATTCGAAGAGCTTACTAAGGGCTTTCATCACAGGGAAGAGTGATGGAACAGAGGGTCTCCTTGATGTGTCTACTGCTCCCAAAGGAACCGAGTGGACCATTTCGAAAAATCTCACTTTGGATATCCAGTTTCTCCAAATTTTCTGAAGCCCATTTTAATTGAAGTTCCAGTTAACATGTTCATTTACCTTCTCATTATCCTGCTTGCATATATCTCTTGTTTTGTTCTTCACTTTTTCAACTCTCAAATCAAAGTCTTATTTGCAATGAAAATGGATTCGGGATCTTTGGTGGGGTAGATACAATATTCTCATTCTTATTGACAATGACATGTTTTTGTATGCTTTTCGCTAGACTAATGGGCTAAAACTCCTTCATTTCTATCGTCCCACCTCTTGAATAGGCACTATTCTAAAGCTCCTCTCTAACTTATTTTAGCATTCCATGACATCTGTTGGAGTCCCACATTGCTGGGTTAAGTTGCATTTGGACTTTTTTTGGGTCTTGGACAATCTTCCCTCATGAACTTAAGCTTCTGGGGTTGAGTAACGCTAAAGTCCATTTCTTTGTCATGGTATCAAAGTTGGTAGTGGTTTTGAGAGCGACTCTCACTGCCGCCTATTATCAAAAAGAATTTCACGTGCTTGATTCATGAAAAAAAACTTGTGCTCGCACCTAGGGGACGTGTTGAGAATATAATTAACTAATTAACTAAACAAAAGTTAATCTCAAAAAAAAAATTAAAAAAAATGAGTAAACAAAAGTGTGCTCTCTCTAACATCTTAACCTTTTAGATAAGATGGTCATACACTGTCATGGTGTCTGTTAAGAAGCCCCACATCGATAGAGGGATGAGAAATTGGACTCCTTATATGGACTTGGTCAATCCTCTCCTCATGAGCTAGCTTTTGGGTTGAGTTAGGCCCAGGTGCCATCTTTACAATATCAGCGCTAGACCTGTCCCAATTCATTGTTTACCCGATGTAGCCCTCCGTTTATATCATCCACGCTCCAGATGTCTAGTTTTGGATGTGCAGGGTGTTGGAGTCGGTTAAGGTACATTTGGACTCTTTATATGATAATGAAATTCTCACCTTATGAGCTTAGCTTTTGGGGTTCAGTTAGGCCCAAAGTCAATTATCCATTGACATGTTTTCCTCCCGTTCAAGTAACTAATCAGAATATCACTTCCTGCAGATAATGTAGTTATTCTGAACTTGGAAGTGTTCTTTTATTGGGGCATGTAATATGGAGCAATTGATGTTCCACTATACAATTTGCAGATAGTTGAATGTAGGAGAGTATTAAAATGGACCTATGCATATGGATACTACCTACCGGAACATGAGCAAGCGAAAAGGCAGTTTTTTGAGTATGTACAAGGTACTTACAGTTTTCATCATCTGTGTACCTTGTTCTTGGACCATCTTCAGCAAACTTGTCTCATGCTTCTGTTACTTTTCCGTATGCAACATTTTTATCTGTACAGGTGAGGCAGAGGCTGGTTTAGAGAGACTTCATCAATGTGCTGAAAAGGAACTCCAAACTTACCTTAATGCGACAGCACTGTCCAAGGATTTCAATGATTTCCGTACAAAGCTCGCTGGTTTAACAAGGTAATTTATCTTACACAGTTGCCTAGAAGCATAAAGTATGGACGGTTCTTCAGCTAAGAGCCAATCTACAGAATTAATTCAAGAGTTCTGGTTTCACACTTTTTACTTAAATGTGGATGTCATTGAAGATCTCATATTACTAAACTTAACTATTTTGCACTTAATTATAATCTTTTAACTCTTTTGTTTATATAATTTTTCATGTTGAAAGTTATGTATCTTGAGTTATGCATAAATTGCAAGTTCTTTTTTTGTTTGCGATTTTTTCACTAATATTGTCCTCTAATTTGCGCTTTGCATTTAAACCCTCAATTGACCAGAAAACACTTCTTTTTTTATGTGGTTCCCACGCTCACCCCCCTAACTGCTGCCTCGTCTATGCTAACAATTACCCCACTTCCATGGGAAAAAGAGGACAGCCTCAGAATAGTGGAAATTGGAGGGGTACCTAACCCAAACTAGGATTTACATTGTAAATGTCACGGGATAATTATTGCCTAAGCTGCAAGTCCACCTCTCAAATATGTGGAAGAGATAAGATGGTTTTGCGTTTGATAGTTAATATTGATATTTTAACATTTTAATGACACCTCTGTTTTTTCAAATTGCAACAGTGTCACCCGAAACTACTTTGAAAATCTGGTTAGAGCACTGGAGAATGGTCTTGCTGATGTGGATTCCCAAGGTGCTTGTAGTAAGGCACCCATCTCAACGAATGTAACTGGTAGCAGCAAGGGCAAAGGAGGAGGTAGGGGCAAGAACTCCACTAAGACATGAGAGCCAAGCAAATAAGATGACTATCTATACCGGGATTTTGGGGGATAAAATGATGTTCAGATGGGTAAGATAAAGAATCTACTCAACGATAGGAAAACAAGAGTGGTTGATCCTCTCTAATTGAAGCCGCCGATTGTCAGAGAACAGTATAGGTAAAAAGAACCCATGAAACTGAAGTTTTGCTGTGCATCTTCAAGGGGCAATTTATTTATGGTTCTGTTGTAAATAGTCTGTGATAGAGTTAGGTGCAGAACTATTCCAACTCAACTCATCTCATCTTTCTTGGGGGATTGGGGCAGTAGCCGCAAACAAAGCTGTGCTGTTCTTACCGGTGTCTTGTGCATAAGGGTCCCTTGTGTGTATATAATGATATATGATGTTTTTAGAATTGCTCTGTCCGTCTCTCCAGGGTTATAGTTTCGTAGCCTTGTTGAGATTTTTAAAAAAAAAATTCGACGTATTTGAGTAGCATGCTGCAGTATTGTTAACCGATAACAATTTCCATTAATTTTTTTTGGGAGAATGACTTATTTTATGGAAAGCATTTTCTTGAAGAATGTGTTCCAGTGTTGGTTGTAGAGTAAAAGCTATTTCTCGAAAAGGAATGTTTATTATAGATTAATTATGTTAGCAAATTGGATATATATATATATATTTTTTTGGTTGTTTTAAAGATTGTTAATAGTGTAGATATAAGATATTGGTTAGAACTGTGACATGAAATAATAGTTGAAATAGTTGTGATTTGCGAAGGAGAATATCTTCCATATTTCAGCTGCTCTCTTTTCTATCATAGGAGCCAAACAAGGAAACTATTTTCTCTTTTTTTAAATGATTCACAAAGGAAAGCATAAATATCATAACTTCAAGCTAGGGACGGGGAAAGGGCATGGACGAGCCTCGACTGGGCCATCAGTGATCGAAAAATGAAAAACAAGATTCCTGATCATCATCTTTCTATTACTCAATGAAATATTATAACTCAATGAAGTATTATCAGGGATCCTCAAAATGATATTTTGTCATTAATATTAAGAACTACTAGCCTTGTAAAACAGAAAAAAAATGAGACAGACAAGAAATATGTATATATATTCTTGCTTAATGTGGAACAAAAGCCTGTATATTTCTTAGCCATATCTTCTTCTCTACATTTTTTTTTCATCTTCTTATCAAGTGAAGGATATAATAAAAGCTCAAAAAATATTGGAAGAGTTAATTTTTCAATTGCATGGATTTGTCTTTGAAAAGTCTCATGCTAAGCGCATTCAGCATTGCTTTTGAGTATTGGCGTGAACCCATTTTCCAATCTGTTCCTGTTGACATCATCACCTTGAAATCTTGATAACTTATCCTTCCATCCTGTATTCATATATTAACAAAATGAATCATCCAAATAAAACAAAATATAATAGATAATTATATGTAACCGTTCATAAAGAATGAGATTAATAACTTAAAAAATAAGACATGATTACATGTTAAGTACGAAATAATTCTTCATTCTTAACTATGTTGTACCTTCACACCCTTAAGTGGTGGACAAGCATACTTACTGTTGCATGGATTGGAAATAAATATTTGTATACCTCAGGTCGATCATATTAGTCAAAATTCTGTATTTGTGTTTAAAAAATCAACTTAATATGTTTATATTATTTATTTAGAAGTCGGTAAACTGTCTTCTAGTATTCAGAATCTATAATCTTCTCCCGGTTTTGTATATACAAGAACTTAAGTTATAAGTAAGGAGAGACAGATTATCCAAATGATTAAGGTTAATTAGTGAAATTACCTTATCCAAATCAGCATCAAATATGATGTCATTAATAACTTGATCATTCTGGGGGGCAAGATTATCATCAAACAAAGAGATTTTTAAGTCTTCAAACTCAATAAATCCACTTTTATTCTTGTCAAATTGGAGGAATGCATGTCGAATATGATCATCATTGCTTAACCTTTGCAAGTGCACAGCCATTGTCACAAATTCCTCACAATTCAACATTCCATTTCCATCAACATCAGCCTAATTAACAAAAAACTCTTAATTAATTAAAATTTGTAAAATTAATTAATGTATAATTAGGAGAATTAATTACAACTTACAGCATCCATTAACAATTGGACTTCAGGTTCAGCAACAGTTTGGCCCATCATATGTAAACCATCTTTGAGTTCTTGGAAACTTAGGTTTCCATTTTTGTCAGTGTCCATCATATAAAACATTTGTTTTATTCCGTGTACTTGATCTTGCGGTAAGTTATCTGCTACAACCTGTAAATATCGTAAGTACGTATGTACAATTATGTCTCATGAAATAAAATTTTACATTGGTAAACATGTTATTATTATAAGGAATTAGTACTCACTCTTAGAACTTTCTTCTTGAATTTATTCATCAAAGTGAATTGCTTAATCTTGGCTCTCACTCCTTCTCCCAAACAAACATTAGAGACCTTGTCTGCATTCTGTATCCAGTGATGTTCTAATTTGAACATCAAGAGTTGATGTATTAGGTTTAATTTGCAATTAAGTCCCAAATCCCAATCTTTCAGAATCAAACATAATAAGATAACTAAGACGAACAACAACATACTCAGTGTAATCTTACTAAGTGGAGTTTGGAGAGAATAAAGTATACGTGGAGCCGCAAACCTTACCCCTACTTCATGGAGGTGGAGAGGTTGTTTATGAAAGACCCTCGGCTCAAGTAACTCACAACAAAACAATGTTAAAAATAACATACAAATGCAAAGCAAATAATAACTAAATCATTATATAACATTCAGAAAAACAGATAGTAACAACATCAAAATAATGCGATATATAACTAAAGCAAAGAACAACGAGATTAGTACTAATGCTATATGGATGCACAAAGACAACACTCAACTATCTTTGTCTCTACTAATCTTCTATCCTAATCCTCGATCTTCAAACCCCCTATCTAAGACGATACATGTTTAATTAATTACTAAACACTGATAGTGTAAAAAAGGTAGATTATCTCTACTTATGCCATATGAAGCTCATCCTAAAATCAAATCCGTGAGTAGTTATCTTTTATCCCTCGTACCAAACAAGCCGTGATAGAATAAACATTTATGGAGAGTAATTCATGCTTACCAAGGACTTCTTCAACAGTAAACCTGTTATAAGGATTAGCATCAAGCATTCCTTTGACAAGATCTTTAGCTTCATCAGATACTCTTGGCCATGGATCTCTGTTAAAGTCTATTGTACCCTTCACTATTGCGTGTGCAATTCCTTCTTCGGTTTCTGTGCTAATCAAGGAAACACAATTACACTATTCATAAAACTCAACTAATAATTAAACTACAAATTAGAATAATAATTTGTTGTAACTTAACTAATTACCTGCCCAAAAAGGTGGAACACCACATAACAAAATGTAAAGAATAACACCAGCACTCCACACATCAACTTCTGGTCCATAATTTCTTCTAAGAACTTCCGGAGCCATGTAATACGGACTTCCTACTATTTCACAAAATTTCTGACCTAACCATGAAAAAATAAGTGTTTTTTTTTAGTAAAAGCAGAAGCAGTTTTTCAGAAGATTCAAACATTAATTTTCCTCTGAAACACTTTTGAAACTTTGGTCAAGCACAAATTGCATATTAACAAAAGGGTTGTTGACGTGATCTCTGTTAATCTTCTTCCAACTTGTGAGGTGGTCCATCAAGTCCTCTAGCCTTGGGTAGTTAAAATGAAGTCAGGACCCAAACACAAACTGTTACTCTCCAATCGAGAAACATTTTTGACAAAAACACTTTTTAAAATAAACAACTTTTGAAAGTTTGACCAAACATACGAGAGCACTTACCAGGTTCAAAGAAAATGGAAAGGCCAAAATCAATGGCCTTTAATTGAGCATTTTCACTTGCATTGGCATATAAAAAGTTCTCAGGTTTAAGGTCTCGATGAATTACCCCATGCTTGTGGCATACCTATCACCAATTACGCATCTTTAGTTTAAGACTAGAAGATTCAAAAGTCTTATTTTTTTTTAAAACTCTATGTCAAGTCAAAATCAGACAAAGAAATTGAAACGGAGGAAGTTATTAAATAATTTACCTGGACAACTTCAAGAATAGTTTTTGTAACAAGAGCAGCAGCTCTTTCAGTATAATGTCCTCTTGCAACAATTCTATCAAATAGTTCTCCACCTTCACAAAGTTCCATGACAAGATAAACAGCTTCTTTATCTTCATAAACTTCTTTGTAGGTAACAATATTAGGGTGTTTAGGCAAATGCCTCATAATAACCACTTCCCTCCTCACATCTTCCACATCTATCTCTGTCCTCAACTTGCTCTTTGCTATTGTTTTACATGCCACATTCTCCCCACTTATCTTGTCTACACATTGGTATGTTATCCCAAACTCCCCTCTTCCTAACTCCTTCCCAAACTCATACCTATTACAATAATAACAAAAGTATGAGTCTCTTTGAATTATCTGATTGTAAATAGTTGATAAGCTTAAGTGCTGAAATGGATAAAAGTGTTGTAACTGTTATTAAGCAGTCTAAAAATAACTTTTCTTAAAGAGATATTGTTCATATACTGTTAGGAAAACTGCCGACAAAATAGTGGTGGAGTCAAGATTTTTTATTGAGGAAAGTGAAAATGTAAAGAAATAAACAATACATGAAGAAGTCAAGGAGATTCTATATAATAGTATATATAGAAAATATACAATGTAATTTTTGAGCTAATTTAAAGATTGTCAATTGACGCCTCTTGAACAAGGGTGACTCCACTATGTACTGCCTCAAAATGTAAGTAAACTTATGCAAACAAATTCCTTTCGAACAGTGGCAGAGCCAAGATTTTTATTAGAAAAAGTCAAAATGTTAAGAAAACACATGAAAGTTACGAAAATTCAACATATAGTATATAAATACAAAAAATTACATTTATTTATACAATATAGTTTTCTGATGAAAGACACTCCTTAAACAAAGATGGCTTTAACACTGCTTCAAAATACAAGCAAACTTATAGTCATGTACTGATAAATTAACTTAGCCACTTTTAAAAAAATGGCACGAACTTATATATAGAGTAGAACTAAAATGAAGACTATTTAGGATATTAATCTTATTTCGTGTAGTTTCTTTAAATTTAAAGTTTTAAGGCGAATGTTTTTTTCCCCTTAAAGAAATATTATTCGTATATTATTTAGAAAAACGACATAAAAGGAAATAATTCTAACAAAAAAATGCATGAGTCGGACGGATTAATTCAAAATATACGTTTGAATTTATATATAACACGTTCAAAGTCGTAGCCTCTTTACGTGATAGAGAATAATGAAATAACTTCATATATATTACAAACTATCGAACAGTACGTAACCTTTGGTAAATGTCATCGCCAGATGGATCCATCACGACATTTATTGGTCTCGAAAATTTCTGGGATTTAGGTACGGATGTCCGGCTTGTGCTCTTGGAACATGTTTCTTGATCAATAGGAGTAGGCCTCATCCTATTCCTTTTCAAGAAACTTGCATTTTGTGCAGACATGCATGTTCCCATTTTTTTGGGATGTTAATTTTTTATTATATGTTTTTTGTTTGTTTGTTGGAATTTAGGTTATTAGGTTGAACATCCCAAAGGGAACGAAAGATGAAAGGAAAATTAATGCAGTGAAGGAAAACACAAATTAGAGAGAAAGAGAAAGAGGAAGGAAGAGGGAGAGAATTAGGAAATCCTACTTTTAGGGGAAGTAGTTGATTAAGTTATTAATTAAGCTAATTAATGTATGATGTTATTGTTTTTTTTTGGGTCAAAATTATGTTGTTTTATCGCTTTCCCCGGTTTTGTCTCACTCCAGTTGAACACTTTTGTTCTTGTGCCATACAAATATAGAAGATTCAAGTACTATCATTTTATAAGAAGGTATTCAAAGAAAAAAAAGGTATTATTTGAAGCATGTGATCTAAATCAAATATATTATTTGGGGGTAGGGGAAGGGGAAGGGGAAACGGGGAGGGGATTACAAGGTGGAGAATTGAACATTCATTAATAATGTGGAGTTCAGGTAGGCAACTAAGTGAGCTATTAAGTTTTTCTATTATGATCCTTTTTGTGGGTTAAAAGTGAGAAATTATAAAAAAGTATATAATTAGTTTATTATCAACAATTTTCACTTAGATGTGACAATATGTAGAGTTCTCATATCGTGGGGAATTTCAATTTTTTATATATATAATTATGGTTATAAGTTAATTTTTGAGATTGAATTTGCCTAATATCTATTTTTTTTTATTGTGGTATCAAAGTTAGAACATCTCAATTCATAAATTTAGCGAATTTTGAGCTCACATATTATATTGACCACACTCTATATGTTCAATTCTAAGTATGCATTATTGTTAAGTTTCCACATCGATAGAGGTGTGACTTATTTATCTCCTATGAGTCTTTCTACATCTTCTTATATAATTATAGATAATTCTCACCATATTTTATATATATCATATTTATTGAATTGATTTAGACATGCATCATAAGCACATTAGTAAATTTTTTGCTTAATGTTATAAAATAAAATAACTTGGCAAATTAATAAAAAGGAGAGATAGTAAGAGAAAGAAAGAGAGTTGAGAGATTTCTGTGTGTCGATCTTTGCAAATTAGTTGGCTATTTATAGCCAATTTGAAGTATGCAAATGTTGACTAAAGGGGTTAGGGGATAAGATGGAGGTAGGGGAAAAGGAAATCAAGAAAGGGACATCCATATTATCTTGCAACACTCCTCCTTGGATGTCTATGTACAAAAGAAAAAATATGTACATAATTATTTGTAATACACATTGTTTGCTTTTTCATTACTTTCATGATGAAGACCATAATTCCATCCTCTCTACTTGAGTTACTTGCAAGTTGCCTTCTTGATTGGAGTCCATCAAAAGATAATGTGCTTCGTTAAAACCTTATTAGAAAAAACTTAGTGGGAAAAAGCCTAATGAAGGAAAAAGAGTACACATATCTGATAATACGCTTTGAGTGCTGCCTCATTAAAAATCTTATCAGAAAAACACGATGGGACAAAACCTTGATTAAGGAAAAAAGAGTACAACACGTATTTTACTCCCACCGATGAAAATTTCATTTGATATTTTGGAGACGACGCATTTCAATCTTATATCTTAATTTCTCAAAAGTTGATGTTGGTAATGCCTTTGTGAATAAATTTACAAGATTATCACTTGAACGAACTTGTTGTACATCAATATCACCATTATTCTGGAGATCATGTGTGAAGAATAATTTTGGTGAAATATATTTCGTTCTGTCTCCTTTTATGAAGCCACCTTTCAATTGAGTTATGCAGGCGGCATTGTCTTCGAATATAACTGTGGGTATTTTGATATTATTTTTCAGGCCGCATTTTTTTTGATGAACTTTATTATCGATTTCAACCACACACATTCTCTACTTGGTTCATGAATTCCTATTATTTCAGCATGACTTGAATAAGTAGCAATAATAGACTGCTTTATAGATCGACATGATATAGCAGTTCCTCCGTATGTAAATAGATAGCCTGTTTGAGATTGAGCTTTATGTGGGTCTGATAAATAACCTGCATCTGCATAACCAATAAGGTCTGCACAACCTTTGTTAGTATAAAACAAACCCATATCAATGGTACCCTTTAGTTATCGCAAAATATGCTTGATACCATTTCAATGTCTTCGCGTTAGTGATGGACTATACTTTGCCAATAAATTAACAGAAAATGTTATATTAGGCCTGGTTGCGTTAGCAAGATATATAAGTGCACTAATAGCACTGAGATATGGTACTTCAGGTGGGGCTGTTCAAAATCGTCCGCTACCGATAACCCATCCGTAAAATTGGCTTATTGGCTTTTTGGTATTGGGTTATCGAATTAGCGGGTGGGGAATGAATTTAAATTTTATAATTAACGTCTTATCGATGTGGGGGACGGATTACTCAATTTTGTTATTGGGTAAACCGTTAATCCGTTAAGAATTTATTATCTTTTAATATATTTTATCCCCAAACATATAAAATATGTATAATATTGATAATTATAATTTATAAATCTAAAATAAGGGCCAAGCCCATTTAATTAAACAGGCCAAGCCCATTTAATTAAACAGTCCAAACCCATTTAATTAAATAGGCAAGTCCATTTAAAGTAGCAACCCTTCTTCTACTCTTTTGCAGAGTTCTGCACTTCTACTTGGGCACTTGGCTAAGCTTAGCTACTTGCTGTTGCCGCCTTTGTCTCAGTCTCTCAGACTCTCATCTCTCATTCTCTCTTGCCCAGTTGCGCCGCCTTCTCTTCTCCTCCACCAAATCTCCCCTTCTTCCTCTTAGGTCGTCGAACCTCCGCCTCTATTCTCTTTTCAAAAGCTGGGTATGAACACTACAGAGGGAGAGAAGGGATAACAACAGTTCAAAATCTCAACACGAAAAGGGGTTTCAAAGATTCAGTGATATGATATCAGTGGTGGTTTAGGGATTGATTACTATCACACTGGAGCTGTCCTTCCTTCACCTAGAGATCTTATTAATACGGTAAAGTTTCTACCTAATATAAGATATATGACATGTGCCAAAGTGCTTTTAGTAGTGTGATTTACCCCAAGACTCGTTCTTTGTAGTGACTTTCTTCACTTTGATTCTTAATTTACTTGTCCAAAAAGCTTTGGAACATACCTTACACAATTGTTGCTATAATGGTGAGTCTAAGCAATGAATAATATATGTCAAAATATGTTTCTCTTTATTCTCCCATGGAGATAGTCATTTGACATGGCTACTGGGTATAAGTTTTTCTTTCATTTGTGAAGTTTGGGGGGCTGGTGATATGTGCTGACAGCAGAAACCGCCTTGCTTGCCACTATTTATAATGGACAATAAATAGGTTGCTTTCGCGTTTAAAATTTTACTGATGCTACAAAACTTCTCAAAGTTTTGATTGATAGAGTGCAAGGCTACAATGTATATCAGTTTGCTAGAATTTTTAAATTGTTGTCTTTGGGTTGATTCTGAAGATACAAATAAATTCGAAATGCCTTTTACTTGGTAACCTATACTTAATCGATACACTGTCCGATAACCGTCCGATAATTGCTAATCCGATACCGAACCAGTCGATATCTTATAGGTTGGCTAGCGGATTAGTATTTTTAAAAGCCGATAACCGTTAAATCAAACTGTTAAACATAATAATCCATCCGATCCGCCCGATAAGCAGCGCTAACGCTAACTTCAGGACCAAGAAATTCTTCATTTTCTTCTAGAGGTCGAAATGGATCTTTGTACACTTCAAATGATTAAACAATCATTGGAGTACTTAATGGATATGCTTTGTCCATATAAAATCGTTTAAAGATTTTTTCAGTGTAGGTAGATTGGTGGAGAAAAACCCCATCTGCTAAATGTTCAATTTGCAGATCTAGACAAAGTTTTGTCTTTTCAAGTTCTTTCATCTCAAATTCTTTCTTTATATATTCAATCGCCTTTTGGACCTCTTCAGGGATTCCAATGAGATTTATGTCATCAACATAAACGACGAGTATAACAAACTTTGATTCTGTTTTCTTAATAAAAACACATGGACAAATGACATTATTTATATAACTTTCATTTTTCAAATACTCACTAAGGCGATTATACCATTTACGCCTTAATTGTTTCAGACCATATAATGATCTTTGCAATTTGATTGAGTACATCTCCCTAGACTTAGTACATGCTTCAAGCAATTTTAATCCTTTTGAGATTTTCATATAAATTTCATTATCAAGTGAACCATAAAGGTAAGCTGTAACTACATCCATTAGATGTATTTTAAGATTTTTATGTACAGCTAAACCGATGAGATATCGAAAAATTATTCCATCCATAACAGGTGAATATGTTTCTTCATAGTTGACCCCGGGTCTTTGAGAGAATCCCTGTGCAACAAGACGTGCCCTGTATCTTACAATTTCATTTCTCTCATTTCATTTCCGCACAAAAATCCATTTATAGACAACTGATTGTACATTTTCAGGGGTTTGGAATACAGGTTCAAAAACCTCACATTTAGCAAGTGAGTCTAATTTTGATTGAATTGCCTTTTGCCATTCTGCCCAATCACATCTACATCGACATTCTTCGATGGATTTAGGCTCAAGGCTTGATGATCTCCTGCTCACATGTGTGGATACGTGGATCAAAATGAGATAGTGATGAAATTTTCCACCCAATTTCTCTTTCGGGATCCTTTTTCTCTCCTCCTAATTGCGGGAAAGTTGTTTCATCAAATCGACAATCTGCAAATAAAGCAGTAAATAAGTCTTCTGTCAACGATTCAAGGTAGCGAATTATGAAGGGTGAGTCAAACCCAACATATATGCCCAACCTTTGTTGAGGGCCCATCTTTGTACGTTGTGGTGGTGCTACAAGCACGTATACCGCACAATCAAAAATTCGTAGATGGGCTATATTTGACTTATGACCAAATACTAATTGTGATGGAGAGTATTTATTATAATTTTTCAGTTTGAGACGTACAAATGCTGTTGCATGTGAGATAGCATGACCTCAAACAATAATCGACAATTTTGTTTTCATAAGTAGAGAGAGGTCTTGCTATCAATTGTAGGCGCTTAATAAATGACTCTGCAAGGCCATTTTGAGTATGAACATAAGCAACATGATGTTCAATTTTTATCCCAATTGATAAGAAATAATCATCAAAAGCTTAGGATGTAAATTCTTCAGCATTATCAAGGCGAATAGCTTTAATTGGATAATGTGGGAATTTCGCCCTTAATCTTAATATTTGTGCTAATAATTTTGCAAACACAAGTTGCGAGATGATAAGAGGCACACATGAGATCATCTTGATGATGCATTTATTAGGACTATAAAATATCTAAACAATCCATTAGGTGGATGAATAGGTCCACATATATCCCCATGTATACGCTCTAAAAAATAGGAGATTCGATGCCAACCTTCAGGATTGATGGTCTGACAATTAATTTGCCTTGATAACAAGCAGCATATGAAAATTCACCATTCGTAAGAATCTTCAGGTTCTTTAACGGATGTCCAGTTGAATTTTCAAGAATTCGTCTCATTATTATTGATCTAGGATGACCTATTCGATCATGCCGTAGCACAAATGTATTTAGATCAGTAAACTTTCGGTTTACGATCAAATGTGCTTCAATTACACTAATTTCTGCATAATATAGGCCAGACGATAAAATTGGTAATTTTTTCAAAATATATTTCTGGCCTGAGACACTCTTGGTTATACCAAGACATTCAATATTCATTTTATTTAGTGTCTAAACATGATATCCATTTCTGCGGATATCTTTAAAATTTAACAAGTTTCTTGGGGATTTAGAAGAGAATAGTGCATTTTCTATAACAATCTTTGTCTCCTTAGGCAGAAATATAGTAGCTCTTCCGGAGTCTTCAATCATTTTCGAATTTCCAAAAATTGTAGTAACATTTGCTTTTCTTCTAAGCAAGTAAGAAAAATATTTTCCGTCTTTAAAAATGGCATGAGTTATTCCACTATCAATTAGACAAATATCCTCGTGATTGATTATTGATCCAAACAAAATTTGAGGCATATTCATATTTTTCCTTTTGTTACCTTTTTGAAATAGCTCAAAGTGATAGAGGCTTGTGTTTATAACGTGTTATAAAACAAACTAACTTAACACATTAATAAGAAGGAGATATAGTAAGAGAAATAAAGAGACCTGTCTTTGTAAATTAATTGGCTATTTATAGCCAATTTGAAGTATGCAAATATTGACTAAAGGGGTCACGGGATAAGAAGGAGATAGGGGAAAAGGAAATCAAGAAAGGACATGCATAAAACGTCATTGAACCTTTAACCCACTTTTTATTTTTAATCCCTTATATATTAGTTGTCAATAATTTATTTTTACACGTTGTTTAGAAAATCATTAATAAGTCTTGAAAAATCTTTTTGTAACTTTAGAAACTTATTCACAATTTCAAAAAATAATAATCTTAATTTGTATATTAATAAGTAATTTTGAGTAATTATATTTTAAATATTGATAACTAATATAAAACAGAATGGGTATTTTATTTTTAGAGAAACAACATAATCACAAATAAATTATTATCATATTTACAATTATTTTTTATAATTTAAAATAATTATATTTTATATCACTAATTAATAATTTTAAATAATATTTCAAGTCAGATACATTTAGATTTTTTTTTTCTATGCGATACACTAAAATAGAGAGAAATGAGCGCGAATATGAGTGAGGCGAGCGAGATTTATTAATGTATTTTAAATTTATGTGAATCACAGTAAATACATGTATCTATATATATCTAATGTGATTCGCATGTATTTAAAATATCAGATACATAGAAGAGTAGCGAGCGAGATGATAGAGAGTCAAGGAAAATTTATCTATGTCAAATACATGCGAATCTATTTGGATACACTGTATCTAGAAAAAAAACATTTAATATTTATCTTATTTATTTTAAAATACATATATCATTAATGTATTTGAATATACTAAAATTTGCTAATTCATAATATTGCAAAGTAACGCATATCTAAATTTAGCTCATAAATTAATGAGATTTCTCTAAGGGCATCTCCATCCTTACTCTCTAAATTTACTTTTTTCTATTTTCGAATACAACTAACCTCATTATTAGAAGTTAGGGAGTTTTCTGTAAATCACCTCTCTTCCAATACCCCCATTTCACAAAAAATCACTGTATTGGGAGACTCGTCATCTTCTTCATCTAACTTTGCTCTGTTCGATTTCGTGAAGAAAAAAATGGCGTTTTTCCTGAACAAAACAGTCTTGTCTAAGCTTCGACTCAATGCTCAGGTTCCTTTCATTTCTTATTCGAGTTTTTTTTTTGTATTTATGTGATGCGTGTCGGACGATTTGTTCTAATTAAATCTCTCTTTTTAATCATATTGTAGAAGACTGATGAATCTTTGATGCTATCACGACGTGGGATACATATCGAACCCGGGGTTCGCGAGAAGGCTGTGAGTACTTGCACTTTCCCCTTTTTACCAATTGACCTTGTTTCTCCAAAGTTTTTTTTTTCACTTCAAAGATCCAAATTCGCGTTAAATTTAGATTTGATGCTTTAATTGGGATGGGCAATCTCTGTTTTTAGTAAACTTTTGGTGAACCCACGATGTTTCTATTAGGGATTGAGTGCTTTTTGAAGAGTACTGTATTTTGTGTTGGTTCTCCATTTTTGTGTACAAACAACATACCCAGTGTAATCCAGACATATGAGGTTTGAGGAGGATAGAGTCTACTCAGACCTTACTCCTACCTGGTCGAGGTAGAGGGGTTCTCATTTTTTGTGTATACCACTTATATTCAAAATCTTCCCCACTAAATCTAACTTTCCTTTAATAAAAAATGGAACTTTGGGATAGCTGATTTTTTTTGAAGAAAGAAGCTGGACATATTTATAGAAGAGCTGAAGAAAATTTGAATTGATAAAGAGATATTAGGAGCTGTCTTCTAATTGTTCTGGGTGTAACCAGGAATCTAGTTAATTGATTGATACTTTTGTTGTAGCCTCAAGGTTGATAGGGGGCATCGATACAATGTATCCTGGTTATCTTTGTGCCAATAACCGTCTAAGTTCTAATTTGTTAAAATCACCTTATCAGGAAACAGCTGATTTGTTAAAAAAAATTGGTGTAGTTTCTGCACTAAAAAGTGTACTTGAGGATTACATATCATTGTGAGCCATTTTAAGATAAAAGACTGTTTGTCTATTTTATCGAGGGCACAGGTGGTGTTGCAATAGCAGCAATGTGAAAATTACAGTTGCATTCTTTCTTAGTATAGTAATATGCTAGAGTGCAAAAATAATAGTTGTGCCGCATGACATTACCCAGAATGTCTTGCATGTTACAGCATGTTAAAGAAGTATCAGATGTATTTCCTGTAGCTTGGTCTACAACATTTTTGGGAGGCTTTTCTCATAATTAGACTTCTTCTTGAGACAATTTATATTTTATCTACTCGTGTGTATGTTGCTTGGGATGGGGTTGTTTGTCAAAACTCAAATTCCATAGTGCCTCCAATATATGTGTGCTTGAATGAGCATAGTATGTGTGTGTGCGCGCATGTTAAAACGAGCATGAGCTTTAATATTTCCATGTGCATGATTTATTCTTTAGTTGAGTTAACATTTGAGTGGCTTGCTTTCAATTGTAAATCATTAAATTTCCTTGGCAAAATGCTGTAAGCTATTAATTCCACAAGTAGGATCGCTTTGATTTGAACTTGCTTAATTGTTTCCATCAGTAGCTCTTTCTTTTTGCTCTATTTTTTTTTCCATCTGATTTATCCTTGTCAATTCTTATTTTTGGCAGCTCTTGGCAGCGGATCCCTCCTTGAAACGCTTTAAATCACATAAACAGAGTGTGCGAACCCTCAAAAGGGTGGGAGATGTTCTAACTATTGTTGTAGTAGCAGGTTTTGCTCTTCACCACATATTACTTTTTTTTTTTTTGTGAATAGCTATAAGTGACTAAGGAGTCGTTTGGTATGAGGGATAACTGATAAGCAATAATAATCTCGGAATAAAATGCATGATTATTTAATCTTTCGTATAGTTAGAGGTATTAGTTAGTGCAAGGATTATTTTTCTCACCATTTATACCATAGTGATGGGATAGGTTATCCCACATATATGATGGGATAACTAATCCCATGTGATATCCCAATTCATAGGATAACTTTGTTTATCCCATCCCCAATACCAAACGATCCCTAAGGGTATGTACTGCAGAGCTGGTGAAGTTGTTAGTTGTTACTTTCTTCATGCCATCCCCTTGGCTGAGCACATTCGTCATATTGAGACATGAACCCCAGCATTGGTTCATGATTCCATTTCTCTTGGGGTTGAGAGCATGGTATCTGTACTAATGTCACAGAACTATTAGACATGCAGTAATCTATCATCTGTGACAAATTTTGGTTAAGTGGAGCTTTCTGCTAACCGGTTAAAATTGTTGCCATCTGATTAGGAGGTCGCGGGTTCGAGCTGTGGAAACAACCTCTTGCAGAAATGCAGGGTAAGGCTGCGTACAATTGACCATTGTCGTCCGGCCCTTCACCGGACCCCATGCATAGCGGGGCTTAGTGCACCGGGCTGCCCTGTGACAAATTTTGGTCATATGGAACCCAAATTTTATACCATGATTGTTTCATCCAATCCCTCAAACCAAATGTGTCGTAAGAGTTATTTCATATATTAGGGATGCTCCTCTTGCATTATTTGCTGCACTCCCTTCGTTTGTAAGATGATTGTAGAAAGATTGATGTCTCTCCTTTCCCTTCTCAGATGGCCTATACATGAATTTGTGCTTGATATGGACATAAATAAGAAAAGTTCAGGGCATGATAACTTGGAAGTGCGTTAAGTTGTCTGACTATAAATTATCAAAAGAAAGAAACTAGGACGTCAACTGTCTTCTCCAATTTAACTTTAGACTTGCCAATGCCTTGGGGGCTTGGGGCACATTTCTAGGCACTGAAACGAGACAGATAAAAAGAATTGTAAAGAAATTTTCAATGTAGGTTATAGAAGCAGAACAAGAAGGTAGTAAAAAAAATATTCCATTTCAGTCTCATGGATTAACTGCTGTAGGATTTTGAAAAGCAGTGCAGCTTTCTCTTACCAGCTAGGAGTTGCTGCTTCTTTTTTTCTTTTTCCTTTTTTTGGGCATATGGTGGTTGGATATATAAATATAGTGTTTATTTATCTTTTTCTGGGGTAAAGAGGTGAAAGGAGGGAAACTTGGAAAGTAATATGCAAGTGTTCTGAAGGGCACAACGTATTTATGATTGAAATCTCCCTGTATATTTCTGATGAGCTAAGGTTTCTTATGCCCCTCTTTTCTCCAACTTCTAGAAATGGAAATAAGAATGATCATAACAGTCAGGATAACACTATGGTTTTTGCTTTTTATTACTTGGGGTGTGGCCCTTTTCCGGACCCTGCTAACGACGGATGTTTTGTGCACCGGGCTGCACTTTTATTACTTGTGGCTTGTTATAGATGTCAGTCTCAAAACAAGTTGGTCTGAGTGTAGTAACACCATGTCACTAATAGTCTTACTACCCTCCATGAGTTTTTAGTTTTCGATGATAATCAGATCCATGTCATTCGTTTCTCAGTCATATAAGTTCAAAGCCATTGAAAATGCTTTAGAACCTTCTGCTATTACCTATTATTCCCCAACAAAGGAAAAACGAAAACCTAAAGCCTTCTGCTAAGTTGAGTTATGTCCAGATCTTGTTCAGAGGCTTATATGTTCTATGCAACATCTGATATCAGCCACCCTTTGGTGCTCTTAGAGCGATATGATCTACGCTGCTCTTAATATAATTTGCAATGATCAGTTTCCGGCCTTCATAAGTATTGGTGTCTCATTTATATTTGAAACTATTAAGAACATTAGTAGCTTCTTCGCTGTTGATTTGTATCCAACTCCGTTTTATTCAGAGGCTATTAATTATGTTCCTTGTGGCGTCTCTTTACTGTTATTGGGCTGCTATTTGCTGTCTTCATCCTGGAAAAAGCTACTCTACATGGCTTGTTTTGCCTGCAATTTGCAACAATTGATATGGATCTGTTTGTAAGTTTCACCATTTCTGTTGATTGCTAATACTTTTGAAACTGACATTCTGATCTTCCTAATTTGTATTTACAGGATGTTGTTATGAGATATATGTGAGAGCTGTTATGCGGGAAGAAGCAAGGAAGAAGGCAGAAGGAAGCACATAATGCATATCATTCTGCTTTTGCATTTCTTCACTGCTTTAATTCTCCAAAACATGGGGAGAATGGGATAATGAAGGTCCATTATCTTGATACTAAGTACATGAAAATCGTGTTTTGACTTTTGTTTGGGTTGGTGATATGAAAATAAGATGGCTCCAAACAGTTGAGGCTGCATTCAACACCAAGAACTTTGCATGCAAATTTTGGTTTTATTTGAACTTAATGTTTGAATGCTCTAAAACGTATGTGATTCCTGGTGAGATTTTCTCACCTTCAATTATGATACTTTCATTTAATGTTTCCGTCGCTAAAGAAGGCCTTACCTTCAGATCTTGGAAGTAATTTTGGTTTTTGGATGCACCAATGCAACTGCCTATGTATTACTGTTCTGCTAATTGTAATGTTTGTCGAATCTATGCTAGTGAATGATGCTAAATCCATGGTATTTCTTTTGGGGGGATAATCTGATTACTAAATGAGATTGGTCCCAACTCAAGTAAATATTGGCCATGATTCTATGTCAACAAGTCCCTTCATGACATCCAACAAAACGAAAATTTATAGAGAAGCCTATGTCAAGAAGCAAATCTTTAAGAATTATGATGGAGTGGTTAGTATTTTTATCCGTTTCGAGTTTGAGTTGCTAAATGAATGGATGTGTCGCTTGAGGAAAAATAATGGAACTTGAAACTATATTTGCGAGCTAATTAGAAAAAATATATATATTGTAGATGAGATAGGTAATCAAAGTAAATTTACAACCTTAAAATAAGAAATATTTTATTCTGTATGATTATATTTTCTCAATAAACTAAACTTTAAATTCAATCGTTGTTATGCAAAAATATTACTTTTCTCATCACAATGCTTATGATTTTGAGGTTTGTCGTTTTTCTCGTTTTTTAAAGGAAAATTACTCTATCGTTGCTCAAGTGGCATTAACATAGTTTTATTGATCTTAATAAAGGATTTTAATGCCACAAACATGAAATTCCTTAAACTTGAGAGACTCAACAGTCATTATTCCAAAACATATGCACTTCAAGTTTAAATCACCAAATAGTTTTACTATAATACAATTACTATATTGCCCTTTTCCGCCTATATATAATCTGAAACTGTTCGATCAGGGTTAGGGTTTTGGGAGTTCTGCATCTCTTCGCCAGTAAACGAAGCAGCCGCACCTCAGAGCAGGATTTGAAACCCTAATCATGGTGAGACATATCTTCTTATGCAAAATTGTGTTTGTAAAATCTTTTGAATTGCTTCTGATTCGGGTTGTGTGCAGTCGCTGGTTGCTAATGAAGATTTTCAACACATTCTTCGTGTTCAAAACACGAATGTCGACGGGAAACAGAAGATCATGTTCGCTATGACATCAATCAAAGGTATCGGTCGTCGATTTGCTAACATTGCCTGCAAGAAAGCCGATATCGACATGAGCAAGAGGTTACTACTTTTTCCTCCTTGTTTTTCTCCATACTAATTATGTAATTCTGATTGTACTTATCCTTTTTGTCCCTTATCATGTGGTATCATTCTTAAAGGTAAATACTTCCCATTTAATCATGTAAAGAAAGCTCTAATTTTGATCTCATTGTTGTTTTTGGTGTATATTAAGTTCTTAACCTTTTGGGATGTTTATATGGTATTGGATTACTATGTATTGTTATTTGCCTGTAAAACTTAATTATAGTGAATCCTCCCTGGCAAAATAAAATGAAAATAGTTACTTCAGTTTCTGCAACCATAATTGGATGTATTTCTTAAATTGTAAAGACTTTGTCACTTTTTTTGATAAATAACCAATAGTTGGGCTAGCCTATGGTTCAGAAACTAAGATTGATTAATGAGGAAAATTCTGATTGTCTTTCGGTTACTTGGTTAGTGGAGACTGGAGAGAGCCATTGATCATCTGCTGCTGGAGAGAAAGGAATGATGAAACTATCCCATCCCGATTTGGGGGATGCATTCACTCAGTTGTGATTATAGCGTGACACAGATAGTGCTGTCAACGTAGTTCTAGTAGCTTGACTAAAAATTAGCCTATGTGACCATGTTAGGTTGCTGCAACTTTGCAGTATTGAGGAAGGACAACCATGATAATTTTCTGGGGGTAGAGAACATGTCTTTTAAGTAGGGAGTGGTAGAAAAAAATGATTTTCACATTTACAGAAGTTTCAAGTAATGTAGTGTCCAACCTTTTTGCCTATTGCTATGTGAAGGTTCTGCACCAACTGTTCAAATCTTTTGTGTTGCACAAAGTGTTCCTGCTTTGATATTTTAGTTGTTGCAAAGTTATCTAAATTTCATATTTTACTCTTTTCTCTAGGGCTGGTGAACTCACTGCTGCTGAACTCGATAGCTTGATGGTGGTTGTGGCAAATCCTCGTCAATTCAAAATCCCTGATTGGTTTTTGAATAGGCAAAAGGATTACAAGGATGGGAAGTTTTCACAAGTTACATCTAATGCACTGGACATGAAGCTTAGGGATGATCTGGAACGCCTGAAGAAGATTAGGTTGGTCTTATTTATCCACTTTTGCTGTTAACATGGCATATATTATATTTGAAAATCTCAAATCAACTACTTTAATGCAAGTTATGAAAAACCTTGTCTGTGCATATCCATTATCTCTCACTATGTGATGGTTTCAGGAATCACCGTGGTTTACGTCACTACTGGGGTCTTCGTGTGCGTGGTCAGCATACAAAGACCACTGGTCGCCGAGGAAAGACTGTTGGTGTCTCCAAGAAGCGATGATTGCCTTCTCCTGAGCCAATTTTGCATGTTTTATGCTATTTTATTTTGATATGGGACAAGAGATGGTTTGAGTGGAACTTAGCTTTATGATTTTGTTGAATGTAATGGATTTTTGAGTTCTATAGAGCGACATTGCTTTGGAAGAATGTATTATCTGAACTACTGTTTGTTACTAATGAAGTTCATTTTTCTACACCTTTAATTGTCTTTGTTTGGTATGCAGTTTTTTCTTCCATCTGCTTGATTAGTTTTGTGATGTAATGTGTGGGAAGTTTCTCAACACATTGCAAGAGCTTCTTTCGTACCAATCAAAGGAATTATAGATTAACGTGCCATTTCAATCTAAGCGAAAAATGTAGGATCGTGTTTTGAAATGGCACGTTAATAACTACATAGGTAGACCAGCAGGACTTGAAGCCACAGATGACTATCATAAGTTGCTAAAGTAATCATATAATGCTTGTAACGTAAATATAGATGCATCGTTAGATGAATAAAATTTAGGGTGCTGAGGAAATGCACTGGTAGTGAAGTTGACGGTTCTTTATTTGAAAAAGAATTTCCAAATCTCTCTATGCGAAAAATGTAGGATCGTGTATTAACCAAGATAATGTACATTTAATTTACACCTTCAAAATAAGGAAGAAAAGAAGGTCCACAAGCAAAAATAACTACATAGGTAGACCAGCAGGACTTGAAGCCACAGATGACTATCATAAGTTGCTAAAGTAATCATAATGCTTGTAACGTAAATATAGATGCATCGTTAGATGAATAGAATTTAGGGTGCTGAGGAAATGCACTGGTAGTGAAGTTGACGGTTCTTTATTTGAAAAAGAATTTCCAAATCTCTCTATCTGCTAGCTCCTTCACTAAATGGGCACCAAAAACACCTTCCTCATCGACCACACTTCTCAAATGACGTGTTGCACTGTTGAAGCTCACATAATTCCTTTTCGCAGCCAGGTATATTACTCCATAGGGAGGCCTCAGACACTGGTAGGTTAAAGATGGTGAGAAATTGTTACAGCACTATCCCGTTAAATAAACAAAATATATAGGAAGCAGCAGTTGCAAAACAAAATTCGCTGTAACCAATTTGGGATAAAATAAAGAAACGATAAAGGTGGTGTAAAATCAAACATAACATAATAGCTAAAGAGTTAAGTTTACCTTTTTTATAAGCCCATATAGCTTCTTGAGGGAAGGCACTGAGTAGGGAAGTTCAGTCATTAAAATTACATCATATCCACCTTCGCCATTGTCTGCATCATTAGCCCTCTCCCATGCTCTGCTTCCCGAGAGCTTCCTAGATCTCCTTAAGGAAGACTCCAGCCCCAATATGCTCCCGTCTTGGCTACTACAACCATCCATGAAATCCTCCTCTGACAAGCTAAGGCTCTTTCCTGTTGGTACCTCAGATATATCATTCCTCACCACAGATAAGACTGTAGGGAGTTCTTCCCACTCCCCAGCATAAAAGTGCACCACTGGAGCAAGAATCTGTCTTGAAGGAGTCAAAGGACTCTCAGGTTGGCGGCTCTGCCTATCACGGGCCTGCTCAAGGTTTGCTAAAACATTAGGGATAGTGGTGCATCTTATAGTTTCTGCACTGAGGTCCTGAAAATGTACCGTTGAAGCTCCCTGCAAGAGGTTATGTTACATCAGTTTATTGGAGTAACTTGAAAGCAAGGGTCCTATGGAGATATACCCATCAAAGTTCACTACAACTGGACTTCAGCTACCATGTCCGTAAACTAAAAATTTGTAACTCCGTCATTTGAATTCACTCACTTGTGAGTTGTGACGTGAGTTGAATTTTCGATTTAACATCCACCTCGTGCATTATTTAAGCCCCCCTAAATGATGACAGTTACAATATATCCTCAAAGAATGCAAACTGTGACCTTCAGCTTGAATTCACTACAAGCTGGGAACTGATCCCAGCTTGCATTTGGTGGACTTTGTGGAAAAAAGAAATGCAAGATGCTTTGAGGATAAGAGTAATAACATTCAGAAAATTAGAATGAATTGCCTTAGTCTTCTTTACTTTTGGTGTAAACGTATAGAACTTTTTGTTGATTTCATAGGAAATTTCTAAATTTCCAGAAGGTAGTCACTATGCTTTTGAGTTTTCCCTGATGGGATTGTAAGTGACCTATACTCATCATTTGTTCGATGATGAGTTTTGTTGTGAATACAAAGTTACCTTTACCTAAAAAAAATGCAAACTGTCAACCTGCACAACTAATTTATTGACAAAAAAGGACCTTAAGAGGTTTTAAAAATTTCTATGCTTTGGGACCTGACACAAAACCAGTTGTTCCCATTACAGGTCAAGTAGGTTCTTCATGTTCACAAGGCACCCTTTCAAAACTGTGCAATCTAGTTTAGGGAGAACTTGCCACTAAAAATAGAGTCTGGCAAGATCCAAAAAGGTGCTCCATTTAACAGGGATACATCTATTTTGGTCAGGGTATACTTTTGAGAAAAACTGAAATTTTGATCCTCTCAAATTTTTCTTTGAAAACCACAGAATTCCCAATGACAGCTTTAGTGATCTACAAGTTGGGTTTGCAAATGGTCAGCATAAAAAGTTGAAAATTGCCTAAAGTTCAGATTACCTAAGCTCGATGCTCCAGGAATGATACGGTACATAAAATGTAACACAAAATTATAATAGCGAATAGAAAAATGCTATTGGATGCTATGCTGGAAAAGAATACCTACCAAAGTCAACGGTTAGTTCTATAAAATGGTTCTTGGGCCCATAAAATAGGATGGTTGAAATAGAAAAATACTATCAGGTGTTATGTTGCAGAAGAATACCTACCAAAGTGAAAGGTAAGTTCTACAAGATGGTAGTTAGGTCAATAATATTATATGGGGAAAATGTTCCTCTAAGGTTCATCAGATCTATGAGATGGATGTCGCATAAACGTAAATGTTAAGATGGATGTGCAGTCATAAATAATTATTCAATAATAGAAATAAACATCACTCTGCAGAAAATGCAAATAGCACAAGCAGGAAAAGCAAGTAGCACATGCAGAGAATAAAACGTGAGAAGATCACTTGAAATGATTTGGTCAATTCCTACAAGACCTTCAAATGCACCGGCATAGAGGTGTATAAGTGTAACCATGATGATTGAAAGGCCTTAAAAAGGAACAAAACAGACCTAAAATCACATAATAAGAAAGTTGTCTTAAACGACCTAAAGTTTCTTAAAGTCCAAGCAGGCTTGGCAAAAGATCGAATACAATGGGAGAAAATGCATATAGGCGAGAGGAGAGTTGCCATTTGGTTTGCTTAAATTAGGTCCATTAATTGCTATGAGTCTTCTAATATTGTTAGAGATTCGTGTCTAAGTAGAAAAAGTGGAAAAGTTGTAGTGTCGAGAACCTAAATTAATGATTATTAGAATGAAATGAGGGCACAAATGGAGTATAATGGATAGTGATGATTCTTATAGCAGACTCCAACTTGCTTGAGATTGAGACTTATGATAAGCTAGTTTTTGAATGTATAGCCAAATTTCACCCAAGAAAAGAGGGGTTACAAAGGGAACAAGAAAGGAATAATAAGAAGGATCGCTGGATACTGACAAATGTGGGATTAAATGACTTATATTGAGCTATGAAAATCCTGGTTTGAAGCAATGAAATATGCAATGCACATAGTTCGGTGATGATTAGTGACAAATACAATAATCAAGGCACGACTTCTCAGGAATCAACTAATTTATTTCCAGCAGTTGACACCCTTTGTGTGCCTAGATTCAGTTCTAAAAATACTTCCTGAACACTTTACACCAATGACATTCAAAATTATATTTGTCATATATTTCTGCACACAAACTACATTAAAGCTGTTACCTTTAAACAAGCGAAAATTCCAGGAAGCCCATAACTGCAACCAAGCTGAAAGGAAAAAGTCCATAACAGAAAACAGAATTAACTTCCACTATTTAAAGTGAGGAATATTGGGAATACAACTAGGTACGGTTACTTCATCTCCTATAGATTTGAGGAGAGATGATAGACCGAATGACAAGCAAAGCTGCAATCTAAGCAAATGCTAAAGGCACAGACATGCCATTTAAGTATCAAATCACCAAGAAATGCATCACAAGATCAAAGATAAAGATATCAAGCAACAATAATAACAGTTCCAAAATATGTGATGGACTAAGACTCTATTCAGTGCCAGCATTACCACCATTAACCAACAATAATCACAAGTGAATTAAGTGTGCTTTGGGGCTTAATGGAAAAGTTTCAAAAATGTTATGTTTGGCAAGCCACATTATGGGTGGTTATGTGCCGTATATCACGTGCATAAATCTTTTGATGAAATAAGCTACAATTCAAAAGGCACCAACTAATGATGCATCTTAGGAGCCCTATTCTCTTGGAGGCAAATAGTTATCTTTCCAAAAAGACTTATGCTAAGGTCCAATGGCACAAAAAGGTTACTCTTTAACCAAGCTTTATTTCTTCTGCTTGCTCTCAGCCTATCCCATCATCAAGGTCCTCTAAGGTAATTTAAAATGCTTATACCAAGTTCCAAAAGATCCAGTTTTGCACTACAGTTAAGTTGGTGGTGTTCAAAAGGAACCATAAAGATAATTTGCTTCTACCATCTAACACATGTTTCGTAGAATCTGTTGATACAAGTCCAAAAACATGCTACTAAACAGGTATTACATTTATCACATACTTCTCAGCTTAGAAACAAAGCTCCCTGGCGTTTGAACAGATCATTGTAGAAATTTGTATAATAGATTGATCTAGATTCTTCCAAATATGCATGTTAATTCATTGTTATCCAACAATAGTGAAGATGAGGTAATAAATGGTTAAACTGCATATAAATCACACGAATGATTTCAGATGAAGTACCTCAAGCACCCTTTTGCCTCTTAAGCTCAGTTGTCCATCCCGAATCTCATGCTTGAGAACATTAACAAGATCAATTGATATGTCCCAAGATTTAAGATGCCCTGAAGTGCAACAGATCAACTTTCGAAGTTAAAACTGATTATTCAATGCCCTTTTACAATTTCTGACACCAAAACCTGCTATGAATTATTTATAACATTTGGCCTATGCAGAAACCAGCAACTGTACCTACCATCTGACTTTGAGGATATTGTTTCTGAACCAGTGAATCCAATTATATCAGCGACACTGACTCTACCCTGCATAACATAGAAACAAGTGCATTTCAAGTTACATATTAAAATCTTTTAGCAGCTTAACGCTTGGAAAAAATTGTGCATATATATATTATTAAGCTCAGGATAGTGCAATAGAGCATGCATGATTTTCAAGTGAAAGACACAGATCCGACTGTAAAACTATACTCTCTATTTCAAGAGACATGGCCCATTTTGTAATATGCAGGTCAAATTGACTACATTTGGGATTCTTGGACATTGTTAAATCCTTTTTATAAATTGTTTTTATATATTTAGGAAACATACAGGTATACAATGACTTCCCAAAGGAAGATAACAATTTTTAGAACTAGAAATATCGGTCCTAGGTTGTTTCCTGCCATGTCACTGTGTCAGCCACCTCCTCAAAGACTAAGTACAGCTCCCGGAATTCAAATAAGGAAAGAGTTATGAGTCCTTATCAAAAAATAAAATAAGGAAAGAGTTATGAGTAGCCACCCATCCTTGAGACATATGACCAGCAACTTCACTTGAAATAATTTGTATCAATAGCAAAATAAGTGAACTATTTGTACCTTGAAGACATCCAAATCTACAGTCTCCCCAGCATATTTGTAGGGATGAGTAGCCTTCACAATTTAATGCGCATGTGAGACTCAAGAAAACTGAAAAACTAAAAAGAAACTTTTTGAAATCAGCTAAAGAAGGTATACCTTTGATGGAACTATCTCCACAGCTGGTGAGGGAAGATGGACATCTTTGTCAGCTATGACTGACATGTGACACCCTCGGTCTTGCGATATGAAACCAGGCAAGCATTGAGCAAGAAGTGATCGTGTACGCATTATATAATATACTCAGGTATATCAAGCTCACTGAAGAGAGAACCTGTAAATAGCACCATCAAAATAAATAACAGTTTTAAACTTGGACTCTTTTTTCTTTTCCAACTAAAGAGAATTCAATTTGGATTTGCTGGCCTATGGTAGAATTTCTCCTGAATCCATGCATGGATGACAAAGTGTGGAGTGAAACTAGTACATTATATCATAAATCTTCAATAGAGCTCTGTACAAGTATAGTATAAGGATGTTTGTATTTTTTCAGGGAATTTCTTAGCCAATAATACCTATCTTAAAAAGGAAATAACACAATCTAAATGTGAAAATGAAAATAAAGTAATGAAATAAGACAATCTTAATGTGAAAATGAAAATAAAGCAAGTGTTTGTCCCTGTGAGAATACTAGATAATATTATAAAGTCAAAGAAAAAGACACCTTGTGTTTTGATGATTTAAAACGTTTAACTAGAAACAATGGTGTTCTTGTTTATAAAAGGAGAAGGATTGGGGATACAAGATCTCAGAATTCACAACGAATGCCTTCTAAGAAAATGGCTGTAGAGATTAAATGACCATAGGTAGGAGCTATGGATGAAAATCTATATATATAGCAAAGCTAGGTATAGACAAGGTGATGTGGCACCTCCCTATGGCCTAGAAAATTATTTATCTTTTATCTCCTTTTTTGAATATTTTCCTTCATTCTTTTCATTAATCAATTTGTTTAATAATTAAAAAAATCTACCACATTTATTGCATCTAATTATATCTCATGAGTTACAAAAATATTCCATCTATTTGTGTTCTCTACTTAAATAGCATACCTCCTAATTCTTATGATTTAACCAATCTATAAATAATGATCGCCTATGGAGTCGTTGGATCAAAAATCCTCTATCATAACTTGAAGCTTACAATAGAAGGTTGAAGTAAAAATTGCATCAAAATTGAATGGATGAAAAGAAAGGGATAAGACCATACCGGAGGTAAATGGTCGTATCAGATCTGTTATGCAATAGGAAAGGCGGCATAATCTTATTCTCATTTTTATTTTTACTACGTTAGCTTCTTACATATATGGTGAAGTATTTTCTTGTTCTTTAGTTGCTTCTTTAAAATTTTACCACAAAAATATAGAAGGACAAAAAAAGGCAGTGGTACTCTAAAATAAAATAGTATAATGTAATATCTCGGTAATTGGTCAGGAGATATCGTACTTTTATTTTGATTAGATTTATATTTTTTGTTCAAAATTCGGGTCAGCTAACATTTTCATGTCCTTATTTTAGAAACAAAATTGTATCCTGGAATGAAGAAGCAAAAGTTATTTCTTTTATGTAAGAACTTAAAAGAAAATGGTAATGCTCTTTTTTTCTCATTTATGGTGGAAGAGGCGGTAATTAGCATAAGCGGAGGCAGTGATTTTTATTTTTATTTTTATGACCGTGGTGTCCAGGAGAGATTTCACGCACCTCGACTAATTTCACGGAATACATGCTGCCTACCACAAACAACAGGTATAACAGGTACCAGGTCTCCTCTGGAATTCGGTCTCGTTGAATAAAATGCAAACGAAATGACTTACTAGCCACAGTATATCCCCAGACCTCATGACTCTCAACTAATTCATCGACCACTAGGCGGTTGTTTAAAGTGTGAAGAGTCACTCGTTCAATATAATTATGACAAACACTTCGCTAGGGATTGTAGCTACAAAACATTCTTTCATTTTTGAAACAATGTTTTACAACCAAATTCGATAATAAGCTTATGTAGGGACTTCAATTTTGATCCTCATTTTTCATCCCCTGTGAAACAAGTAATTTAAGTTGTTATGATTTCAATTCTCATGGTCACCGTCAGTATGGATTTTCTTTAGTGTTTTTCCGGATATGATAGCTTTTTCATATATATTTTTTGCCTTTTAGTAGTTCAGTTTCAAGCTTTTAGTAATAGGGGAGCTATTTTTGTCGGTGCTGCAATAAATACTCTTTGTACAGGTACAATACATGTTTCGGAATCAATATTAATTAATCGGCTACTAAAATATACAACCCTTTAATTTCCATTTGTTTTATGACCATAGTGTCCGGACCAACTTTTGCGCACCTCTACTAATTCCAAGGGATAACTATCACCTCCCACCAACAAAAGGGACCGGATAACTCTGTCCACCAAGGCTAGAACAGATGGAAATAATCACCTAATGTTTTTTGTCTCTGTTGAGTTTTGAACCTGAGACCTACCTCAGGATTCTCAACCACTTTATTATTTCATATATTATTTTGTGTTCATTTATAGAATATAGATTAATTTGGTTTCCCGTAATGATGAGAAGGTCCTTAGGGGATTTTTTTTTCTTTTTGGATAAAACTAAGGTGATGAAAAGTTAAGAGGAAAATATAAAACAAAGTTTTAATAACAAAATGAAGGGGAAACGAGCAAAGCATGGCGAAATTTACTAGTTATAGTAAACAAATGGATCTTAGGCCTAACTAAACCCCAACAGCTAGCTCAAGAGAGGAGAATTGCTCAAGTTCATATAACGAGGCCATTTTTTCCTCATCCCACCGATGTGGGACTTAACACCCAACCTCACGCTCGGGATTGGACATCTGATGCGTGAATAGCTTTAATATGGGGGCTCAACATTGGTAAATCATAAATTGGGATGAGCGTGACTTTGATATGATGAGAAGTGGGTGTTTGGATTGGATTATTTTTAGTGGCATTTAGCTTTTAAGCTCTTTATAAGTTTTGAAAGTCTTTGAGTAACTCAAAAAGTGCTTAAAAGCACTTTTTAGGCGGAAAAAGTACCAAAAACAGCCAAAAGCTAAGTGTTCACAACTTATAACTTTTAATTTTTAACTTATAAGCCACTTAAAAAAAGTCAATCTAAACACCCACTTCTCATGGTATCAGAGTCACTAAATACGGGAAAAAGGATCTTTGGGCCGCTAAAGCAGTGATAACACAAAATATCACCATTGTATGGAAAAATATTTGTAGACTTTAGGATGACTTTCAATGGAATATCACATTTAAGATAGGAAATAGGAGAATACATTACATTTTGGACAGATAAATGGCAAGAAAATGGGAGACTAATGAATATCTTCCCTAACTTATTCAACGTGTGCTTAAACAAAGAAGTCATGCCAGCCTAAGTTGCTCGGACTCGGGTGCAGGTGTCTGAGACGGATGCGAATTCGAGAGTAGGATTCGGCATAATCTAAATTTTAAGGTTCGGGGATACGAATCCGAGTATGGATACGGGTGCAGGAATTCGGCTAAAATATTCAAAATTATAAAAATATAGTTATAAAGATAAAGATATTCTTCCCCTCAGAAAAGATAGAGAAAGTCATTCAAGACCTTCAACCAACTCTCCTTACAGACCAGTATTACTATCTACCATAAGTCGGAATACAACCGCTTGAATATTTAGCATCTCTTTGTTTGGCTTGAAACATGAAGCTATGAATATTGACCAAGAGAAAAAGTATCTTGGTCAAAGTATCCGATGTGGGTTGACCGCATCCCGCACCCGCACGATGTATCTGATGTAGGTTGTCCATAGACTCTTGATCAAAGTATTCGATGTGGTTTACCGAATCCCACACGTATCCCGCACCCCCACCCGTCTCGTGTCGACATGGGTGTGGCAGCAAATATGAAGAGTCCGCGCAACTTAGATGTCAGCTGATTGCTTCACGGACACAAGAAGGGAAGAAATTGCATTCATCCTTTGTGAAGTATAAATGCTTACAAACACTATATTTGGGGTGCAAGAGTAGTCCATTGGAAAACCCAACTCTTCTATTGGAGTTTTTTGAGTCTTTGATTTCGTAACTGTAGCAATGAACTTGTGCATCCATTTTGTATTTTTATGTACCTTGTTGGTACTAGTTACCAATAAAATCCTTTATCTTGTCATAGGAATCGAGATCTACGTATGGTTTCATATGACTTCTGTAGGAATTTCAAATGACCCTTTGGGGTGGCTCAGATGGTTTGGCTTGGGACTTCCATAATGGAGGTCTCAAATTCGAAACCCCTTGCCTGCGACGGCAATGGATTGGTCCTCTGGGTCGGAGTCGCAAAGGGTTTACCTAGTGCGGTTTACCTCTCCTAAACTATTGTACAAGAGCGGGGTTTACCTTGTGCACACCCAAAGGGTAGCCGCTATAGGTTCCCTTGTCGAAAAAAAAAGTATCGATTTCAAATGACACTTAAATCGAAGGATTACAAATAAAATAATTACAAGTAAGTTAAAACTTATTGGGGAAATTCTTAGAGATTAACAATGATAGTTGCAATTCATGTTAATTATATATGGAAAGTAAAATTTGTGGGTACAGATGTATGGACTCAATTTTTTTGTTTACAAAATGAGCCATACTGTATCAATCAGAAGCACCTGTTCCGAATTCATTGTAATAAGGACGCTACTGCAGTAATAGTACATGCGCATATATTTAAGTAATCGTGATAAACAAATTAATTTCAGCCCTCCGCTTGGATTCCAAAGATAGAGAAGTAAAGTTGCAACCAAGGGTGAGTCCTAGTGGTCAATGAAGTGGGTTTAGAACCATAAGATTTCAGGTTGAAATCCCAGCCAAGTATAGGCAAAAACACCAAGTACATTCTTGTCATATGTACAAGTCTTGATGCAACAGCTACCAAGTTGGTGGAGATAGCAAGTACCACGTGGAACTAGTCAAGCAGCACACAAACTAACTGGACACCACATTAAGCGCAAGGAAAATAAAAAACATACGTAAAGTCGATTAACAGGGCAAATGACAATATTTCCAACACTTACCTAGGAACATAACAAGTTGAAAGTCAAATCCAAAAAAAGTGGATCCTTTTCTTCTCTTTCTTTTTTTTTTTTTTTTTTAAAAAAGGTAACCATATTATCCTTCTGTTTTTTTACTTACTTTCTACTGGCACAATGTAAGATAAGACGAAATTTCTACATACAGATCCTTCATCTTCCAACACTAAGAGGTAAAAACAAGCAACAACTGGAAGAAAATAACAAGTACAAATCAAAACCAATAGAAGTTAGTCCTTTTTTGTTCTAATTACACAATGCAAGACTACACAAATATACTATTCATCTCCAATGACACTGAATTTTCTTCAGGAAACTACAAAGCATCAATCTATTATATGCCTCTATATGTGTGTATAAAAAATTCAACAACTCCCAACTCCTGAACTATGTAAATCAATCCCCTATATTCCATTTGGACCCATCTTATATCAATTTAAGGGAAACTATTATCATCAAATGAAATTCCTAAAATTTCATTTTTCCAGCAAATTGAACCACTACAAAACCCCCCAAAAGCAAGAAACATAAGACCCATAATCCAAAAACAAAATCAAGAAACAAAAAAAGTAATGTAAATTGATAGAAATGGAAACATACCACAGTGAAGAAAAGTCCAATGAAATTCAAGAATAACCTGAACTGAACAAATAATAATCTGACTTTTCACCCTTTAATGGTGAAATCAAAGATCAGAGCACTGTTAATAATATATCAATCAAATAAAGAAAATAGGAGAAATTTCCATCAATTTCAGGGAATATGCCATTAAGCTATAAACAAATTTCAAAGTCAAAATGGGAAAAAAAAATAATAGTGAAAGAAAAAGAAGCTTCGATTTTCAGACTGAAGGGTCAGTGAAAGAAAATGTACCGATTTAACCTTTGTTCGTATCAATATTACGGATGTGACCTGCTTGGTTCTAATTTGACAAAACGGCGTTTTGTTAGTATTTATATGTGAAAAGAAAAAAGTAGTCACCCACCGACCACTGTCTACAGCAAAGCATTTATTTGACACGTGGATGACACGTGTTCAATAAAAGAACTATTAATTCTTTTTAAAAAATTTCCTTTTCTCTCAAAAGATTTAATTTAATTATATACTGAGAGAATAATTTAATCAGCTAAAACATGTCGCTAATCATATTTTAAAGATTATCTATTTATTCTTCCTATAATATTAAGAGAAAAAAAGCTATGTTTCATAATTTGTAATCGAAAGTGATTGAATAGTGTAGAAAAGAATATGGAACTTTAATAAATCAACATATTAATGATTTCTCAAATATTGTGAAGGTTACGAAGGAAGATTAGAATTGAATTCTATAAAATTGAATTTTCTGTTATTCCTTAATAGCTTAATAATAGCGTGGTAAGTTGTCATTCGATTGATCGTAGATTTGGATTCTACTTGAGAAGATTTGATTGATTCTAAATTTAAAATTTAAAATAAAAAAATTATTTTGTCGATTAAAAATAGATAACTTATTTCTTATCTTTATTTTATTGCATTTTATCGGATTGTATCACATGCTATTTTGTAAGATTAAAAAATTATCATAAATATTTCAATCTAAATCCAAGATAATCTTTTGTTCCGTAGCTTAGGCTATTTATAGTAATTCTTTGTAATTATTATGATGTAGTGTATTTTGTTCTTTTTTGTAAATTGTGATGCAAGCTTGTCGTATATATATGTATTGGCTTTAGCTTTTTCTCTTGGTGATGACCATTTTTAGTCGGTCATTAAGTTTCTCTTCGTCCTTTAATGTTTGGTTACTTTTGGTATATTTTTTCGATACTATTGTGGTGCAGTGGTAAAATTATTTTATCTTTAATCAAAGATCTTGAGTTCAAGCTTTAAATATGAAAAAAAAAATTATTGGAAGTGTCACCCCCAAATAGATCCTGTAATGCGCTATTCAAATTTAATCGGGATTCTACGAATTCTAAATACTGGATGGGAAATCCAAAAAATTACTTCTCCTATACTATTTTTGCTCCCATATTCAAATTGTCAAAGTTGTTCGTCTTGCATTTTCTAATATTCTAGTTGGACCTTCTATATTTTGGTCAAAATTAGAATATATACATCTATTAGTCTAAGAATAAGCGTATCGCGCTGTGTACTTTAATTTAATAAGTTCACTTTAAATTATTAAAAAATTATTTAGATTAATAAATAAATTGATGATTTTATTAAACACTGAAACACAAAATTTATATATTCAATCTACGTCAAGAGATGTAATTAATACTTTATGTAGAATGTGGAATATATATATAATTAGAGAATCACAAAGAATAATGATTCAAATCTAACTCAAGTTTTCAAAGTGTTACAATTTTATAGTAAAAAAAAATAACAAATCGTATATAATGTATAAATAAGAAATAGGTGTGAATTAGATTTAAATATTATAATATCACAAAACCCTAAAAACCTCATCAAAACAAAGCATCATTCTTCAATAATTGTATTATAGTATAACTGGGCCAAAAAGTTCACAATCACATACACACAACAATAAAAAACACATGATAATTTATTTTTGTAAACGAAAAAAATATATTAAATTTTTGGAAAACTTACCCCAAATCACAAGGAAAATTGTCTCTTCAATCATAGATACTATCAATATTTCACTAGCAGCGTCTCAATTAGCAATTATCTATCACGATACATGATAATTTACTATAATAAACTTCAAAAAACGTAATAAAATTTTAGAAAACTTACCTCAAATCACATGAAGGCTAGATAAAGTATTTCAAACTTGGGATGAAGTGATATTGAGAATTTGAATCAATAAAAATCACTGATCTTTAATGTGGATAATAAATAATCAAGTATTTATATTAACTTATTAGAAAAAAATCAATTTATATTGCGAAAAGGCAAGTGCACTAACCCTTCCGAACCCATGTTGCAATTTTTTGTCTTTTCTTCAAAAATAACACAAATACATTAGATTTGTTTTATTTTATTTTAACGACTCTTGTGTGGGTCAGGGGCTGAGCAACACCCCCAGGCCTTATCATATATGAAAAACAACATCAAAATACATGGAGGGGGACATAAAAACCTTACCTCCTACCTATGGTGGTATATAAGTTGGCTAATCTACTAAGGTTGGCCACCTTATTCCCATAACTAACAAGAAGAAAATCCTAGTATCTAAGCTCCTAGAAGAAAGGACTCCTCTCAATACATAAATACTAGAAATGCATAAATAAGGGAGACTCTCCCCTTTACAATGCAAAATACAATAAAAACATCTTCAAGAAAGCTATAACTACTAAGACATAGAGACAACCTATGTGAAGATGCCATAGTATCACCAAAAAAAAAGTTAGATGGCAATAGACCAGGTCCAACAATGACCACTATCTATGGTGGTTTCTTGATCCTCCTCAGTTTCCTCCTCCTGAAATTGGTCATCCCAATTTTATCCAACTGGAAGTAAGCTTTGGCTGCATGTGGAAGCTGCTAACTGCTAAAATAAAGCTGAGGTGTATTGATCTTGTGACTATGTTTTGATAATGCATCAGCTATATAGTAAGCCTCTCGAAAAAAATGATTGCACCTGAAGTTTTCCATCTGATTATGATGTTGTGGAACTTTTGCAGTGCTTGATTAATATTTCAAGGTGGTTCAGTTTGTTGCATTATCCATTTCACAAGAAGTTCTGAGTCAACTTCCACTATTACATTATTATAACCAAGCTGAAGGCACCAAGTGAGACCAAAAACAGCAGCCCCCATCTCTGATTGGTTATTTGTTCCTTCACCTGGAGGAGTTGCAAAGGCAAAAATAAGCTCCCCTTTATGATTTCTAAGGATACCTCCAGCTCCAGTTTCTCCGGGGTTGGTAGTTGCACTACCATCAGTGTTTAGCTTAACCCATTGAGTGGTAGGTTTCAGCCCAGTAGACAATAGTGACCTGAATCTCATGTTTGCAGCTTTCAACTATAAGGACCAGGTCTCTCCAGCAAGCTGGCCATTGAATATAAGGGAAAACAGTGGTAAGTAGATTGGTGGTGTCCCTGAAAATATCATATTTAACTCTAGCTAAATTGGATTTCTTTCCTCCATACTTGCAAGCACATCTATTTTTCCACAAGTTCCAACAAATAAATATGGGAGTAGCATGAAGAATTAATTTATAAGGTTCATTCTTATAGCTAGAGCTCCACCAGTTCATAATTTGGTGTCTTAGGGGTCTGTAGTCATTACTAATACTCAAAGAGTCTGCAAAAAACTTTCATGTATTAGCAGCAAAGTGTCCAGGTATGAAAATATAGTCAATAGTATCCATGTCAGGCCTGTAGCAGCAACAACATTGTGCTAGATCATTTCCAAAGCTGGTAATATTCTCTTTAATTGGTAATTTTCCTCTCAAAGCTCTCCATAGTAGGAAGCAACACTTGAATAGAATGTTTTTGTGCCAAGTGTAAGTGTTGATCTTGGTTTTCACTCTTCCTTAATCATATTCCATGCTGAAGAACAAGTAAACATACCACTAACATTGGGTTTCAGAAAGGTTGATCAGGAACCATCTGATTTGGATGAAGTTGGGTTGCCAGAATGCTAGAAATATGTTGTGGAGGTGATAGGTGAATAATCATGTCCTGATTCCACTGTCCATTTAGCATAAATTCTGCAACTCTAGTATTGTTTTGTCTGGTACTTTCACTTCTAAAATTTGCCAAAGGACCTTCTCCTAACAGTTATCCCACCAAAAGGAACATGTATGTTATACCCCGTACTTTTGTATCTTGAAAGACTTTTATACCTTGAGAGGTTTTTAAGTTTTTTGAAGGGTTGTTAAGCTTCTTAGAAGTTACCATGTGAGACGGATAAGCTATAACGCTATCAAATAACTCTAAGGAAAGGAGAATGTGACACCCCATAGAAGGGAAGATTGGAAATATGGTTATGAGAATCCGGAAGGAGTTGGAGGCCAAGTAATGAGTCGTAGGACTCGACTTACTTACGTAAGCTACCAATTTAAGGCCAAGTAATGAGTCGTAGGACTCGACTTACTTACGTAAGCTACCAATTTAAAAATCTTACATACTTAAGCTACTTGAGTACATACCAAGCTTACGTAGCAAGGATTACATAGGTTCGTAAAGTAAGACGGGATTACGAAGTCACGAGGAGAAAAAGAAAGTAGCACGTGGCAGCCCATGAGAGAGTGCCACGTGGCAGCATGAGGGAGTGCCACATGGCAGCAGCTGCAACAAGGGGTGTGGGCCCCACATCCATGTGGCAGCCCAAGGTTGGAGAGGGTGGTGTGTTGGCCCAATGAGGGCTTGACACGTGTCACCACTTAGGGGTTGACACGTGTCACCCCCTAAAGTAGCCTCTATATATATATGTTTGATGACTTTTTAAGTCATCCTTATCCTTTAGGGTTCATCTTTATCAAAAAATTTCAAGAAAAGTCTAGAAGAAATGAGAAGAGAAACTTGAGCTAGAGAGAAGAGAAGCTTCGGTTGTGGGGAGAAAAAGAGTTAAGTTCTCCAATTTTGTTTCATGAATTAATTATCTAGGGTGTACCACGATGTTATGAAGGTGTTAGTAATGAAAATTTATGGTTTGGAGCAGCCCAAAACATTATCAAACAGCCACGAAGTTTTAGGCGCGCTAAAGGAACTTCCGAGTCAAGTTTCAACGAGTTTGACGAGTTTCGGGAAAGGTAAGGGTTTCTCTTTTAAATTGGAGTTTATGATGATGTTATGAGGTATATTACATGTCTTAAATAAGGTTGGAAGTGGAAAAATTGCATAAGGATGCTTGACGTTTGAAATAAACTAAATTAAAGTCGTCATAGCTAAATCGAAGTCGCGTAGGGTATTGTCGTTGTGGTGCTGCGGGTGAAGCTGGTTGGGTTACGTGTTGTAGGGCTTTAAAGTGTTTTAAAAAGGGTTTGAATTATGCTGGTTGCAGCCACATGACCCTCTGTTTGGTATGATTAAAGATTTTGTGAAATAAAGAGTTAAAAACTCTATTTCGGTATCATAGTTTGGAGCTAGTTGTTTGGAGCTTGTATTGTGTAATGTTGAAGTGATTTACTTGTATATATGTTGCTGGTTGTTGTTGTTGGTATGGTTGTTGACACGGTGGCCGAGTTGAAATCTCGGGGATGTTGAAGTTATAGGGGAGATGCTGCCCGATTTTCGGTAACTTGGGGACTAGTAACAAACTAGTCAAGGGTATCGGATAAGGAAATGATTCCTATGGGTACTTGGTTGTAGAGTTGGAAATCGGAAAGCGAAAGATCATTAACCTCAGTATTACTCTCATGTTATTAGGTCAAGGAGGTAACGGGGCGAGCTGGATTACAGTTAATCCACAAAAGTTATGTGAAGCTTACCCTTTCTTTTCTTTTGGCATGTCTTAGCCTTAAGTTATATATATACGAAATTTGGGAGTCATTCCATTCATAAAGCGTTGAGTAGGAGTCAAGACCCTTGTTCACTTCTGGATGTTAGAAATCCTGCAATAAGTGGAGTCCTCGCCTTTCAAGTTTTCTGTAGGATGATAAGTAGTACATATAAGGCTTGCCTATTTCACTCTTTGAAAGGGGCTTAAGGTAAGG